>NC_058105.1:75675000-78175000 GCF_020171115.1 Neogale vison
AAAAATTAATTAATGATAAATATAAGGGTTTATTTCTGTAGCCTGAATTATTTTCCATTAATCTGTATATTTTTATGCCATTACCACAAGTCTTGATTCCTGTAGTTTTGTGGAGGGGGTTGCATTTTTAAATAATTCATTCTCTTGTCAAGTCATTGATCTCAAAATACGGTGTCTTTATTATATGAGCTGTAATTTAGAAGGGCTCTTCACAAATTGGAAATTAATAACTTTTTTTTAAAGATTTTATTTATTTATTTGACAGAGAGAGATCATAACTAGGCAGACAGGCAGGCAGGCAGAGAGAGGAGGAAGCAGGCTCCCTGCTGAGCAGAGAGCCTGATGTGGGACTCGATCCCAGGACCCTGAGATCATGACCTGAGCCGAAGGCAACAGCTTAACCCACTGAGCCACCCAGGCGCCCGGAAATTTGAGGAAACCAATAAAAAGCATGCTCTACTTCATTTTATTACTTATCTTGGAGAATAATGCAGTTTCTCTAAGTTCAACTTAATCAAAATAAAGACATTTAATTTTTAGAGAGAATAATAAGATAGCCTAACTTTTATAATGTGCTTATAATGTATCTGAGAAAACTCTTCTTCAGAAATAGGTAAGCTACACCCGTCCTCTGGAACTCTACAGAAAGTGCTCAGGGAACAAAAGCTCCTGAAAGCAAAGCTGAGCGGATCACTCAGCCCGGACCCTGGTAAGGGCGGTGTAATTCCGCCTGGGGCAAAGACACTTGAGAATCACTACAACAGGCCCCTCCCCCAGAAGATCAACAAGAAATCCAGGCAAGACCAAGTTCACCTACCAAGGAGTGCAGTTTCAATGCCAAGGAGAGAGCAGCAGAATTCCAGAGGAGGAGAAAACAAACCACGGAACTCATGGCTTTCTCCCTGTGATTTTTTAGTCTTGCAGTTAATTTAATTTTTTTCTTTTTCATTTTTTTCTCTTCTTCTGCTAATTTTTTTTAACTTTTACCCTTTTCTTTTTTAACGTTTTTTTAACTAGATTATCTAATATATATATATATTTTTTTCTTTTTTATACTTTTCTTTATTCAATTTCTTTTTTTTTTCTTTCATTATTTTGAACCTCTTTTTATCCCCAAATAAGAAGAGATCCCAATCTCTTCAATCTTCTTTTTTAATTCTTTTTTTCTTTCTTTATTTTGAACCTCTTTTTATCCCCGAATAAGAAGAGATCCCAATCTCTTCAATCTTATTTTTTTAAATCTTTTTAAAATTCTTGATTGAATTTTTAATTCAATCTCGTTTTTAAATTCTTTTTTTTCTTTCTTTCTTTTTGAACCTCTTTTTATCCCCAAATCAGAAGAGATCCCAATCAGAAGAGATTGGGAGATCCCAATCAGAGGAGATCCCAATCAGAGGAGATCCCTCACCCAATCGTGAGGGGGGAGAAATCCCCCCTCACGATTTGGGATCTCTTCTGATTTCGTTGAAGCATATTTTCCTGGGATTGTTGCCACCCTTTTAGTATTTTACTTGCTCCTTCATGTACTCTTAGCTGGACAAAATGACAAGGCGGAAAAATTCACAACAAAAAAAAGAACAATAGGCAGTACCGAAGGCTAGGGACATAATCAATACAGACATTGGTAATATGTCAGCTCCAGAGTTCAAAATGACAATTCTCAAGGTTCTAGCCAGGCTTGAAAAAGGCATGGAAGATATTAGAGTAACCCTCTCCAGAGATATAAAAGCCCTTTCTGGAGAAATAAAAGAACTAAAATCTAACCAAGTTGAAATCAAAAAAGCTATGAATGAGGTTCAATCAAAAATGGAGGCTCTCACTGCTAGGATAAATGAGGCAGAAGAAAGAATTAGCAATCTAGAAGACCAAATGACAGAGAATAAAGAAGCTGAACAAAAGAGGGACAAACAGCTACTGGACCATGAGGGGAGAATTCGAGAGATAAGTGACACCATAAGATGAAACAACATTAGAATAATTGGGATTCCAGAGGAAGAAGAAAGAGAGAGGGGAGCAGAAGGTATACTGCAGAGAATTATTGGGGAGAATTTCCCCAATATGGCAAAGGGAATGAGCATCAGAATTCAGGAGGTTCAGAGAACACCCCTCAAAATCAATAAGAATAGGCCCACACCCTGTCACCTAATAGTAAGATTTACAAGCCTTAGTGACAAAGAGAAAATCCTGAAAGCAGCCCGGGAAAAGAAGTCTGTAACATACAATGGTAAAAGTATTAGATTGGCAGCTTACTTATCCACAGAGACCTGGCAGGCCAGAAAGACCTGGCATGATATTTTCAGAGCACTAAACGAGAAAAACATGCAGCCAAGAATACTATATCCAGCTAGGTTATCACTGAAAATAGAAGGAGAGATTAAAAGCTTCCAGGACAAACAAAAACTGAAAGAATTTGCAAACACCAAACCAGCTCTACAGGAAATACTGAAAGGGGTCCTCTAAGCAAAGAGAGAGCCTACAAGTGGTAGATCAGAAAGGAACAGAGACAATATACAGTTACAGTCACCTTACAGGCAAAACAATGGCACTAAAATCATATGTCTCAATAGTTACCCTGAATGTTAATGGGCTAAATGCCCCAATCAAAAGACACAGGGTATCAGAATGGATAAAAAAACAAAACCCATCTATATGTTGCCTCCAAGAAACTCATTTTAAACCCGAAGACACCTCCAGACTTAAAGTGAGGGGGTGGAAAAGAATTTACCATGCTAATGGACATCAGAAAAAAGCAGGAGTGGCAATCCTTATATCAGATCAATTAGATTTTAAGCCAAAGACTATAATAAGAGATGAGGAAGGACACTATATCATACGCAAAGGGTCTGTCCAACAAGAAGATCTAACAATTTTAAATATCTATGCCCCCAACGTGGGAGCAGCCAACTATATAAACCAATTAATAATAAAATCAAAGAAACACATCAACAATAATACAATAATAGTAGGGGACTTTAACACTCCCCTCACTGAAATGGACAGATCATCCAAGCAAAAGATCAACAGGTAAATCAAGGCCTTAAATGATACACTGGATGAGATGGACATCACAGATATATTCAGAACATTTCATCCAAAAGCAACAGAATACACATTCTTCTCTAGTGCACATGGAACATTCTCCAGAATAGATCACATCCTCAGTCCTAAATCAGGACTCAACCGGTATCAAAAGATTGGGATCATTCCCTGCATATTTTCAGACCACAATGCTCTGAAGCTAGAACTCAACCACAAGAGGAAGTTTGGAAGGAACCCAAATACATGTTGACTAAACAGCAAACTTCTAAAGAATGAATGGGTCAACCGGGAAATTAAAGAAGAATTGAAAAAAAATCATGGAAACAAATGATAATGAAAATACAACGGTTCAAAATCTGTGGGACACAACAAAGGCAGTCCTGAGAGGAAAATATATAGCGGTACAAGCTTTTCTCAAGAAACAAGAAAGGTCTCAGGTACACAACCTAACCCTACACCTAAAGGAGCTGGAGAAAGAACAAGAAACAAACCCTAAGCCCAGCAGGAGAAGAGAAATCATAAAGACCAGAGCAGAAATCAATGAAATAGAAACCAAAAAAACAATAGAACAAATCAACCAAACCAGGAGCTGGTTCTCTGAAAGAATTAATAAGATTAATAAACCCTTGGCTAGACTTATCAAAAAGAAAAGAGAAAGGACCCAAATAAATAAAATCATGAATGAAAGAGGAGAGATCACAACTAACACCAAAGAAATACAAACTATTATAAGAACATACTATGACCAACTCTACACCAACAAATTTGACAATCTGGAAGAAATGGATGCATTCCTAGAAACATAAACTACCAAAATTGAACCAGGAAGAAATAGAGAGCCTGAACAGACCCATAACCAGTAAGGAGATTGAAACAGTCATTAAAAATCTCCAAACATAACCTCAGATTATGCTGAGTGAAGTAAGTCAAGCAGAGAGAGTCAATTATCATATGGTTTCACTTATTTGTGGAGCATAACCAATAGCATGGAGGACAAGGGGCGTTAGAGAAGAGTAGGGAATTTGGGTAAATTGGAAGGGGAGGTGAACCATGAGAGACTATGGACTCTGAAAAACAGTCTGAGGGGTTTGAAGTGGCTGGGGGGTGGGAGGTTGGGGTACCAGGTGGTGGGTATTATAGAGGGCACGGCTTGCATGGAGCACTGGGTGTGGTGAAAAATAATGAATACTGTTTTTCTGAAAATAAATAAATTGGAAAAAAAAATCTCCAAACAAACAAAAGCCCAGGGCAGACGACTTCCCGGGGGAATTCTACCAAACATTTAAAGAAGAACTAATTCGTATACTCCTGAAACTGTTCCAAAAAATAGAAATGGAAGGAAAACTCCCAAACTCATTTTATGACGCCAGCATCACCTTGATCCCAAAACCAGACAAGGATCCCATCAAAAAAGAGAGCTATAGACCAATATCCTTGATGAACACAGACGCAAAAATTCTCACCAAAATACTAGCCAATAGGATTCAACAGTACATTAAAATGATTATTCACCACGACCAAGTGGGATTCATCCCAGTGTTGCAAGGTTGGTTCAACATCCGCAAATCAGTCAATGTGATTCAACACATCCATAAAAGAAAGAACAAGAACCATATGATACTCTCAATAGATGCTGAAAAAGCATTTGACAAAGTACAGCATCCCTTCCTGATCAAAACCCTTCAAAGTGTAGGGATAGAGGGCACATACCTCAATATCATCAAAGCCATCTAAAAAACCCACTGCAAATATCATTCTCAATGGAGAAAAACTGAAAGCTTTTCCACTAAGGTCAGGAACACGGCAGGGATGTCCATTATCACCACTGCTATTCAACATAGTACTAGAAGTCCTAGCCTCAGCAATCAGACAACAAAAGGAAATTAAAGGCATACAAATCGGCAAAGAAGAAGTCAAATGATCACTCTTCGCAGATGATATGATACTCTATGTGGAAAACCCAAAAGACTCCACTCCAAAACTGCTAGAACTTGTACAGGAATTCAGTAAAGTGTCAGGATATAAGATCAATGCACAGAAATCAGTTGCATTTCTCTACACCAACAACAAGACAGAAGAAAGAGAAATTAAGGAGTCAATCCCATTTACAATTGCACCCCAAACCATAAGATACCTAGGAATAAACCTAACCAAAGAGGCTAAGAATATATACTCAGAAAACTATAAAGTACTCATGAAAGAAATTAAGGAAGACACAAAGAAATGGAAAAATGTTCCATGCTCCTGGATTGGAAGAATAAATATTGTGAAAATGTCTATGCTACCTAAAGCAATCTACACATTTAATGCAATTCATATCAAAGTAACATCCATCTATTTCAAAGAAATGGAACAAATTATTTTAAAATTTATATGGAACGAGAAAAGACCTTGAATAGCCAATGGGATATTGAAAAAGAAAGCCAAAGTGGGTGGCATCACAATTCCGGACTTCAAGCTTTATTACAAAGCTGTCATCATCAAGACAGCATGGTACTGGCACAAAAACAGACACATAGACCAATGGAACAGAATAGAGAGCCCAGAAATAGACCCTCAACTCTATGGCCAACTAATCTTTGACAAAGCAGGAAAGAATGTCCAGTGGAAAAAAGACAGCCTCTTTAATAAATGGTGTTGGGAAAATTGGACAGCCACGTGCAGAAAAATGAAATTGGACCATTTCCTTACACCACACACAAAAATAGACTCAAAATGGATGTAGGACCTCAATGTGAGAAACGAATCCATCAAAATCCTTGAGGAGAACACAGGCAGCAACCTCTTCGACCTCAGCCGCAGCAACATCTTCCTAGGAACATCGCCAAAGGCAAGGGAAGCAAAGGCAAAAATGAACTTTTGGGATTTCATCAAGATCAAAAGCTTTTGCACAGCAAAGGAAACAGTTAACAAAATCGAAAGACAACTGACAGAATGGGAGAAGATATTTGCAAACGACATATCAGATAAAGGACTAGTGTCCAAAATCTATAAAGAACTTAGCAAACTCAACATCCAAAGAACAAATAATCCAATCAAGAAATGGGCAGAGGAAAAATAGTATTCATTATTTTAAAAAATAAAAAAATAAAACCTAAAAAAAAAATAAAAAAGAAATGGGCAGAGGACATGAACAGATGTTTCTTCAAAGAAGACATCCAGATGGCCAAGAGACAGATGAAAAAGTGCTGCATATCACTCGGCATCAGGGAAATACAAATCAAATCCACAATGAGTTATCACCTCACACCAGTCAGAATGGCTAAAATCAACAAGTCAGGAAATGACAGATGCTGGCGAGGATGCGGAGAAAGGGGAACCCTCCTACACTGTTGGTGGGAATGCAAGCTGGTGCAACCACTCTGGAAAACAGCATGAAGTTTCCTCAAAATGTTGAAAATAGAACTGCCCTATGACCCAGCAATTGCACTACTGGGAATTTACCCTAAAGATAAAAACGTAGTGATCCAAAGGGGCACGTGCACCCGAATGTTTATAGCAGCAATGTCCACAATAGCCAAACTATGGAAAGAACTTAGATGTCCATCAACAGATGAATGGATAAAGAAGAGGACACAATGGAATACTAATGCAGCCATCAAAAGAAACGAAATCATACCATTTGCGACAACATGGATGGAACTAGAGCGTATCATGCTTAGCGAAATAAGTCAAGCGGAGAAAGACAACTATCATATGATCTCCCTGATATGAGGAAGTGGTGATGCAACATGGGGGCTTAAGTGGGTAGTAGAAGAATCCATGAAACAGGATGTTTATAGCAGCAATGTACACAATAGCCAAACTATGGAGAGAACCTAGATGTCCATCAACAGATGAATGGATAAAGAAGAGGACACAATGGAATACTAATGCAGCCATCAAAAGAAACGAAATCATACCATTTGCGACAACATGGATGGAACTAGAGCGTATCATGCTTAGCGAAATAAGTCAAGCGGAGAAAGACAACTATCATATGATCTCCCTGATATGAGGAAGTGGTGATGCAACATGGGGGCTTAAGTGGGTAGTAGAAGAATCCATGAAACAGGATGTTTATAGCAGCAATGTACACAATAGCCAAACTATGGAAAGAACCTAGATGTCCATCAACAGATGAATTGATAAAGAAGAGGACACAATGGAATACTATGCAGCCATCAAAAGAAACGAAATCTTGCCACTTGCGACAACATGGATGGAACTAGAGCGTATCATGCTTAGTGAAATATGTCAAGCAGAGAAAGACAACTATCATATGATCTCCCTGATATGAGGAAGTGGTGATGCAACATGGGGGCTTAAGTGGGTAGGAGAAGAATCCATGAATCAAGATGGGATAGGGAGGGAGACAAACCATAAGTGACTCTTAATCTCACGAAACAAACTGTGGGTTGCTGGGGGGAGGGGGGTTGGGAGAAGGGGGGTAGGGTTATGGACATTGGGGAGGGTATGTGCTTTTGGGTAAATTGGAAGGGGAGGTGAACCATGAGAGACTATGGACTCTGAAAAACAGTCTGAGGGGTTTGAAGTGGCGTGGGGGTGGGAGGTTGGGGGTACCAGGTGGTGGGTATTATAGAGGGCACGGCTTGCATGGAGCACTGGTTGTGGTGAAAAAATAATGAATACTGTTTTTCTGAAAATAAATAAATTGGAGAAAAAAAAAAAAACAACAAAGGGGAATATCACAAAAGTCTACCATGTGCTCCTGACCACCTCCAGAAAGAGAACACGTAACCGTTCTGCAGACCTACTCTTTGTACCCCTTATGTGTGCATGTTTATGTATACATTGTCTAATACTGTACATATCTGTATACATTTATGCTCTTGTACATATTTGTGCAGGTGAACTCTATCCTTCTCCCTCATTTGCCCTTTTCTTATTTTATATTCGATAGTTGGAGGTTAACCTTACAATTTAGCCTTCTGGGAATGGAGTCTCAGAAGCACTGTGGCTAAATTTTAAGAAACAATAACATAGCAATGGAAACAGTGAAAAAAAAAAAGAAATAGGTAAGCTACAGATGAAAAAGCTTGCTTATGTTTGCTAATAAATTATTGCTAAAATTATATAGTTCATATTCTTTTTTCAAAATTACTAAAGTACATCAATATAGCTTTTCCTTGTTAGTAAGGATTATTACAATTTCTTTAAACATGCTTACAATACATACATTCATGTATTATAAATTTTTGCTAAAAATTCATAATGTAGAGAGTACCAAATGATACCAAGAATGGCTTAAAAATATATCAAGCTATATCACATTCTTGGTTAAGTCTAAGCTTAAACCCCCATAGTTCTGTAAGAATCCTAAATTTTAAAGTAGTTTTTAAAAAAGCATCCCCCTATATCCAATAATAATATAAAAAAACATTCAAGATATTATATCCATATATATTTTAATTAATTATATGTCTGAGTCTGAGACTTGAGAATTACATGTCTGAAGTAAATATATACTCCTACTGGGCCAGGATTTGGCCAAATTATATTGAGTTTCTACTCTATGATAGACAAAAAGAATAGGATAATGAACCTAAAACTTGTGGAGTTTATATTTCAATGTAAGAGACCAACATAAGGTAACAGGGGCACAATAATATACAGTCTGAAAATTTAAGTAGCCATTGGCCCTGCAGCTCTTAGAAGTATATATGTAGAAATCATTGAAATACTTTTTCTGTACCCCAATATTTATAGCAGCAATGGCCATGGTTGCCAAACTGTGGAAAGAACCAAGATGCCCTTCAACAGATGAATGGGTAAGGGAGATGTGGTCCATATACACTATGGAGTATTATGCCTCCATCAGAAAGGATGAATACCTAACTTTTGTATCAACATGGATGGGACTGGAAGAGATTATGCTGAGTGAAATAAGTTATGCAGACAGAGTCAATTATCATATGGTCTCACTTATTTGTGGAGCATAAGAAATAACACAGAGGACATAGGGAGATGGAGAGAAGGGAGTTGGGGGAAATTGGAGGGGGAGACGAACCATGAGAGACTATGGACTCTGAAAAACAATCAGGATTTTGAAGGGGAAGGGAGGTTGGGTGAGCCTGCTGATGGATATTGTGGAAGGCATGTGTTGCATGGAACACGGGGTGTGGTACATAAACAATGAATTCTGGTACACTGAAAAGAAATAATAAAAAAAAAAGAAGTGAGATTCAAAGAAAAAGTGTTTCAATAGATTTCTATGTATATGCTTCTAAGATTACTGTTGTTTTATAGTAAGTTTAGAAATTGGTAAGTGTAAGTTCTCCAACTTTGTTACTCTTTTTGAATATTATTTTTGCTATGTGATATCAATATTTTCCGTACGTCTTTCTGTTCAAGTCATTCTTCTGTTCAAACTTTTAATGGCTCCCTTATACCCAAAATATAAAGTTCAAACAATTCATCCAAGCATCCAAGCCCTTTCCAACTCAACCCTGGCTTATCTTTTAGCCTTATTTCTACTCTTCCTACTTCTTAAAAAAATACACTGACCAAACCTAATTAATTATTTACCTCTGAGCATATCCCACACTTTCACAACTTTGTGTTTTGATCATGTTATTCTTTTTACCGAAGCCATCCTCCAACCTCTCCACTGAGTTTTGGACTCCTTTATTCAACTGCCCACTTGATACTAAAGTTTGTTTAATTTTCATCTCAAACTCAAATAAAAATATATATCTTTGACTTCTCAAATCTACTCCTCCTATCTCAGTAGTGTAACAACTTGCTAAAGTCAAAAACCAGGAGTTATTTTTTATTCTTCCCCCTGTATCTCATATCCATCAGCACGTTTGAAGATATCTTCCTGAGAAATAGATCCCCATCCATCCACTTCTATTTGTCTACACAGCTACTACCCTAATCCATATAATCATCTTCTGTCACCTGAACAACCATAATAGATATAAAAATGGTCCCTCCCATAACACAAACCCCTCATAAAACAAATGTAATATTTTAAAATATGAAGTAGACAATGCTACCCCTACAACAGCTTTCCATTACAATCACAATGAAATAAAAACACTTTACTATGAATTGCGAGATTTGAGATAATATCTCTTATTTTTTGTTTATCTCTCCAAATTAATTTCCTACTCTCATCCATGTTATTCAGTATGCTATAGCTATGCTACCCCCTTCTTACTTCTCAAACACACTGAGATTATTCCTGTTTCAAGATATTTATACCTGCGGTTCAAGATGTACTGAAATTTTCTTAATAGGGCTCATTCCTATGTATCATTCAAGTATCAGCCCAAGCATCACTTCCTCATAAGGGCCTGTTCTGGCGATAGTAGCCAAGCTTTCACCTCTGTTTCCGGAATACACAAAGAATTCTTGAGTCAACAATATGAAAACAAACAACCCCATTAAAAATGGGTTCTATAAAAGAGGAAAAATCCCAAGAATAGCATTGAACAGAAATATAGAGACAGTCTACAGAAAGAAAGACTTCAAAGGTAACTCGATGTCAATAAAAACGCATCTATCAATAATCACTCTCAATGTGAATGGCCTAAATGCACCCATAAAATGGAACAGGGTTGCAGATTGGATAAAACGACAGGACCCATCCACATGCTGTCCACAAGAGACCCATTTTGAACCTTAAGATACACGCAGACTGAAAGTGAAGGGGTGGAGAAGCCTCTTTCATGCCAATGGGACTCAAAAGAAGGCTGGGGTAGCGATTCTCATATCAGATAAATTAGACTTCAAACTAAAGACTGTAGTCAGAGATACAGAAGGACACTACATAATCCTTAAAGGGACTATCCACCAAGATGATCTAACAATTGTAAATATCTATGCTCCGAATATGGGAGCAGCCAATTACTTAAGAAAACTGTTTATCAAGATAAAGAGTCATATTGATATGAATACACTAATCGTAGGAGATCTTAACACGCCTCTTTCAGAATTAGACAGATCATCGAAGCAGAAAATCAATAAAGAAACAAGAGCATTGAATGACACATTGGACCTGATGGACCTCATAGATATATACAGAACATTCCATCCTAAAACAGCAGAATACTCATTCTTCTCAAGTGCACACGGAACCTTCTCCAGAATAGACCACATACTGGGTCACAAATCAGGACTCAACCGATACCAAAAGACTGAGATTATTCCCTGCATATTATCAGATCACAATGCTTTGAAACTGGAGCTCAATCACAAGGAAAAGTTCTGAAGGAACTCAAACACCTGGAAGCTAAAGACCACCTTGCTTAAGAATGCTTGGTACAACCAGGAGATCAAAGAAGAACTGAAACAATTCATGGAAACCAATGAGAATGAAGACACTTCGGACCAAAACCTATGGGATACAGCAAAGGCGGTCCTAAGGGGAAAATATATAGCCATCCAAGCTTCGCTCAAAAGAATTGAAAAATCCAGAACACACCAGCTGTCTCTACACCTTAAAGAACTGGAGGATCAACAACAAATCAAACCAACTCCACACATAAGAAGGGAAATCATCAAGATTAGAGCTGAGATCAATGAAGGAGAAACCAGAGATACAGTAGAACGTATCAATGAAACTAGAAGCTGGTTTTTTGAAAGAATCAATAAGATCGATAAGCCACTGGCTACACTAATCCAAAAGAAAAGAGAGAAAGCCCAAATTCATAAAATTATGAATGAAAAGGGAGAGATCACAACTAACACCAAGGAAGTAGAAACAGTCATCAGAAGTTATTATCAACAGTTATATGCCAATAAGCTAAGGAACCTAGATGAAATGGATGCATTCCTGGAAAACTATAAAGTCCCAAAATTGAACCAGGAAGAAATCGACAACCTGAATAGACTGATATCTAATAACGAGATTGAATCAGTGATCAAAAACCTCCCAAAAAACAAGACCCCAGGACCTGAGAGATTCCCTGGGGAATTCTACCAAACCTTCCAAGAAGAAATAACACCTATTCTCCTGAAGCTGTTTCAAAAAATTGAAGCAGAAGGAAAACTTCGAGACTCTTTCTATGAAGCCAGCATTACCCTGATCCCCAACCCAGGCAAGGACCCTACCAAAAAGGAGAATTTCAGACCAATATCACTGATGAATATGGATGCTAAGATTCTCAACAAGATCCTAGCCAACAGGATCCAACAGCACATTAAAAAGATTATCCACCATGATCAGGTGGGATTCATCCCTGGGCTACAAGGATGGTTCAACATTCACAAATCAATCAATGTGATACAACAAATTAATATGAGAAGAGAGAAGAACCACATGGTCCTCTCAATTGATGCAGAAAAAGCATTTGACAAAATCCAACATCCGTTCCTGATTAAAACGCTTCAAAGTATATGGATAGAGGGAACATTCCTGAACCTCATCAAATCTATCTATGAAAGACCCACAGCAAATATCATCCTCAATGGGAAAAAGCTTGCAGCCTTCCCATTGAGATCAGGAACAAGACAAGGATGCCCACTTTCATATGAATCTTATTCAACATAGTATTAGAAGTCCTAGCAACAGCAATCAGACAACAGAGAGAAATAAAAGGTATCCAAATTGGTAATGAAGAAGTCAAACTCTCTCTCTTCACAGATGACATTATTCTTTATATGGAAAACCCAAAGACTCCACCCCCAAACTCCTAAAACTCATACAGCAATCCAGCAACATGGCAGGATACAAAGTCAATGTGCAGAAATCAGTGGCTTTCTTATACACTAACAATGAAAATACAGAAAGGGAAATTAGAGAATCGATTCCATTTACTATAGCACCAGGAACCATAAGATACCTGGGAATAAACCTAACTAAAGAGTTAAAGGATCTATACTTGAGGAACTACAGAACACTCATGAAAGAAATTGAAGAAGACACAAATAGATGGAAGACCATTCCATGCTCTTGGATCGGAAGAATAAACATTGATGAAATGTCTATACTGCCTAGAGCAATCTATACTTTTAATACCATTCTGATCAAAATTCCACCGGCATTCTTCAAAGAGCTGGAGCAATTAATCCTAAAATTTGTATGGAATCATAAGAGACCCCGAATCGCTAAGGAAATGTTGAAAAACAAAAATAAAGCTGGTGGCATCACCTTACCTGATTTCAAGCTTTATTACAAAGCTGTGATCACCAAGACAGCATGGTACTGGCATAAAAACAGACACATAGACCAGTGGAACAGAGTAGAGAGCCCAGATTGGACGCTCAACTCTATGGTCAATTACTCTTTGACAAAACAGGAAAAAATATACAATGGAAAAAGACAGTCTCTTCAATAAATGGTGCTGGGAAAACTGGACACCTATATGTAGAAGAATGAAACTCGACCATTCTCTTACAACGCACACAAAGATCAACTCAAAATGGATAAAAGACCTCAACGTGAGACAGGAATCCATCAGAATCTTAGAGGAGAACATAGGCAGAAATCTCTGATATCAGCCACAGCAATTTCTTTCAAGATACGTCTCCAAAGGCAAAGGAAACAAAAGCGAAAATAAACTTCTGGGACTTCATCAAAATCAAAAGCTTCTGCACAGCAAAGGAAACAGTCAAAAAAACAAAGAGGCCACCCACGGAATGGAAGAAGGTATTTGCAAATGACAGTACAGACAAAAGATTGATATCCAGGATCTATAATGAACTCCTCAAACTCAACCCACACGAAACAGACAAAGACATCAAAAAATGGGCAGAAGATATGAACAGACACTTCTCCAATCAAGACATACAAATGGCTATCAGACACATGAAAAAATGCTCATCATCATTAGCCCTCAGGGAGATTCAAATTAAAACCACATTGAGATATCACCTTACACCTGTTAGAATGGCCAAAATTAACAAAACGGGAAACAACATGTGTTGGAGAGGATGTGGAGAAAGGGGAACCCTCTTCCACTGTTGGTGGGAATGCAAGTTGGTGCAGCCTCTTTGGAGAACAGTGTGGAGATTCCTCAAGAAATTAAATATAGAGCTTCCCTATGACCCTGCAATTGCACTCCTGGGTATTTACCCCAAAGACACAAATGTCGTGAAAAGAAGGGCCATCTGTACCCCAATGTTTATAGCAGCAATGGCCACAGTCACCAAACTATAGAAAGAACAAAGATGCCCTTCAACGGATGAATGGATAAGGAAGATGTGGTCCATATACACTATTTAGTATTATGCCTCCATCAGAAAGGACGAATATCCAACTTTTGTAGCAACATGGACGGGACTGGAAAGAGATTATGCTGAGTGAAATCAGTCAAGCAGAGAGAGTCAATTATCATATGGTTTCACTCATTTGTGGAGCATAACCAATAGCATGGAGGACAAGGGGCGTTAGAGAGTAGTAGGGAATTTGGGTAAATTGGAAGGGGAGGTGAACCATGAGAGACTATGGACTCTGAAAAACAGTCTGAGGGGTTTGAAAGGGGCGGGGGGGTGGGAGGTTGGGGTACCAGGTGGTGGGTATTATAGAGGGCACGGCTTGCATGGAGCACTGGGTGTGGTGAAAAAATAATGAATACTGTTTTTCTGAAAGTAAATAAATAAATAATAATTTAAAAAATATAATAAAATGAAATAAAAACAAATAAAATAAAAAAATAAAATAAAATGAAATAAAAAAATGGGAACATTTTTGAAAAGACATTTCACTATTTTGAACTCTAAAGAGCAGGAAGATAGTGGCAGAGTAGGAGAATCCTAGGCTTGCTTTGTCCCATAAACACAATGAGATAACTATCAAATCAACCTAAATATCCCCAACATTAACCTAAAGTTTGAAAAAACAGAAATCACAACTAAAGGAGAGAAGAGGTCACATTAAAGAAAGTAGGACGTGCAGAAACATGGTTAAGTGGAAATTGGACCACAATGGCTGTGTAGGGGAGGAAGAAGGGTGACAGAGAGAGGAGCACATGGGGAATTCATAAGAATATTTCCCCCAAATCACTGACTTGGAAAATGAAAGGGACTGAGTTTTGTGAGTTCTAACTATCACCCAGGTTTAAAGCCTGGAGATTTAAAGGTCTGTGGATTTGGCTGGGATAGATCCTAGTGGTCACTACAGTGTTCCTGGAGAGAAAGCAGGAAAACAATTCTGGGGAAGACACCATGGAAACAGCTATCTGAAAAAAGCCTGGGGCACAGAGTGAGGAGATAATTTAGTCTTCTCAGAGTTTGTCCCTGAGAACCAATGTTCAGGAAGACACATGTCCAGGAACAAAGGAGCTGACTGGCACCATCTTCCTCACCCACCCCTCAGTATAAACATAGGGCTGCCACCTGTGGGAAGTAATATAGCATCAGCACTCACTGTCCATCTAAATTACTTACACAAAGTCCCACCACCAGTGCTTTTGTGGAACTGCCCTTCTCAGTCATGCTTGCCTCAGTCCCAGTGTGGGACTTTCCCAAGAAGACCAGCACAAGCACCTTCCCACACCATGTCTCCTGACCAGAGATTTTTCAGGGCCTTTCTTCTGGTGGTGACAGGACTCATTTCACAAGCAAATTAGAGTACACCTAATTAAAACTCACCACATTCAGGCCAAAACTAAACACTGTCCACAGCAGGCAAAGAGAACATCTAGGAACTTGCCTGAAGGAAATAACAGCCAAAACACAACAGCAGATTGCATACAGCACACAGCAGAGATACTCCCTGAAGCACCAGGTCCTGGGCAGTACATAACATCTTCTTCATAGGGACATTACTTTCAGAGGCAGGAGACATAACAGGCTTTGTCAAGACACAGTAGAAGGCAGACACATTTAGACAAAACATGAAGAAAGAGGCATTTTTTTTTCTCAAATTAAAGAAAAAGATGGGCTACAGCCAGAGATCTAAGCAAAACAGATATAAGTAACATACCTGATGAATTTAATTTAAATTCATTTAAATTAAATTAGAATTTAAAACAATGTTTATAAAGGTATTCATTGGGCTTGAGAAAATAATAGAAGGCATCTGTGAGACCCTTACCACAGAGATAAGAGTTTAAAAAATCAACCAGAGATGAAGAATGTAACAAACAATATTCAGAACATGTTTCATGCAATGAACAGCAGGATAGAGGAAATAGAGAAATGAATTTGTGACCTAGGAGGCAAAGTAATGGAAAGTAATGAAGCTGGACAAAAGAGAGAAAGAATTATGCAACAGGAGAATAAACTTTGGGAACTCAATTACTCCATCAAATGTAATAATATTCATATTATGGGACTCCCACAAGAAGAAGAAGAGAGAAACAGGGGTAAAATTTATTTAAATAACTGAAAGCTTCCCTTATCTGGGGGAAGGAAACAGACATCTAAATCTAAGAGGCACAGAGAAGTCGCATCAAAATCAACTAAAGCAGGACAACACCAAGGCATACTGTAATTAAATTGGCAAAATACAATGATAAATAAAAATCTTGAAAGCAACAAGGCAAAAGAAATCCCTAACTTACAAGGGAAAGCCCAATAAAGCAAACCAGAGATCTTTCAACAGAATCCTGGCAAGCCAGAGGAAGTGGCATGGTATATTCAAAGTGATGAATGGGGAAAATCTGCAACCAATAATATTTTATTTAGCAAGACTATCAGTCAGAATAGGAGGCTTGTATGTCTTCCTTCGATAAATGTCTGTTCATGAGATACTCAACATCACTCAGCATCAGGGAAATACAAATCAAAACCACAATGGGATACTACCTCACACCAATCAGAATGCAAAATGAACAACTCAGGAAACAACAGATGTTGGCAAGGATGAGGAGAAAGAGGAAGCTTCTTACACGTTGGTGGGAATCCAAACTTGTGCAGCCACTCTGGGAAACAGTATGGAGGTTCCTCAAGAAGTTAAAAGTACAACTACACTATGATAAAACAATTGCACTACTAAGTATTTACCCAAAGGATGCAAAAATACTAATTTGAAGGGAAACATGCACCCCAATGTTTGCAGCAGCATTATCTATAATAGCCAAAATATGGGAAGAGACACATCTGGAAGAGCCCAGCTGTCTATTGACAGATGAATGGATAAAATAGATGTGGTGTGTATATATACAATGGAATATTATTTAGCCATCAAAAAGAATGAAATTTTGCCATTTGCAACGACATGGATGGAACTACGTTAAATGAAATAAGTCATACAGAAAAAGAAAAATATCATATGATTTCACTCATATGTGGAATTTAAGAAGCAAAAATAAAATAGAAGAAAACAGAAAGGGAAGCAAACCATGAGAGACTCTTAACTATAAGAAACAAACTGAGGGTTGCTGGAAGGGTGGTGGCTGGAGGGATGGGGTAATTGGGTGATGGGCCTTAAGGAGGGCACTAGAAATAATGATCACTGTGCATTTATGCAACTGATAAATCACTAAATCCTACCTCTTAAACTAATAATAAAGTATATGTTAATTAAATTAAATTTAAATTAAAAATTTGAAAAATAAAATTAATTTAAAATAATTTAAAAAATCATTGAAGGAGAGGGACGCCTGGATGGAGCAGTTGGTTAAGCAGCTGCCTTCAGCTCAGGTCATGATCCCAGCGTCCTGGGATCGAGTCTCGCATCGGGCTCCTTGCCTGGCAGGGAGCCTGCTTCTCCCTCTGCCTCTGCCTACCTCTCTGTGTGCCTGTGCTCACTCTCGCTCCTCTCTCTCTGACAAATAAATAAATAAATAAAATCTTAAAAAAAAATCATTGAAGGAGAGATAAAGAGTTTCCCTGAAAAACAAAAACTGAAGGAGTTCATGACTACTAAACTACCCCTGCAAAAAATAGTAAAGGGACACTTTGAATGCAAGGGATAATCCAAAAGTGACAGCATAAAGGCAAGAAACACAAAAGCAGTAAAAATGTAG
Source organism: Neogale vison (assembly GCF_020171115.1). Taxonomy (NCBI): domain Eukaryota; kingdom Metazoa; phylum Chordata; class Mammalia; order Carnivora; family Mustelidae; genus Neogale; species Neogale vison. The sequence continues at coordinate 75,692,901 of NC_058105.1, forward strand.
AAAAAATAAAAAGTAAAAGCAGTAAAATGTGCTTTTTCAAAATGCTTTTTACAAAAGCAGTAAAAATGTAAAAAAGTAAAAAAAGAAACAGTGAAGTAACTGACACACACAAAGGAAATGAAATATAATAGCATATAGCTGAAATGTATGGAGGAGAGGAGTAAAGAATGGATTCAAACTTGAATGACCATCAACTTAATATAGACAGCAATTTCTTGAAAGGGTTATATATAACATAGTGGCAGCCATATATCAAAAATCACTAATAAACATGCAAAGAATAAAGAGAAAATATCCAAAAATATAACTAAATAAAAACAACAAAACACAAAAAAAAATCAGAGAACATCTCTAGAAGCAACAAAAGAAGTAATAAAATGACAATAAATACATATCTGTCAATAATTACTTTGGATGTAAATGCTTTTAAGACTCCAATCTAAGTATATAGGGTTTCAGAATGGATTAAAAAAAAAAAGACCTATCTATATGCTGCCTAGAAGAGATACATTTTAGATATAAAGACACCTACAGATTAAAAGGGAGAGGATGGAGAAACACTTAAACAAATGAATAGTAAAATAAACCAGAGGTAGCAATACTTCTATTGGACAAACTAAACATGAAAACAAAGACTGTAACAATAGATGAAGAAGGGCAATATAACATAATAAAAGGGAAAATCCAACAAGAATATGTAACAATTATAAATATTTAGGACCCCATCATGTGAGCATTCAAATGTATAAAACAATAACAAAAATAAAAAACTAATTGATAATAATACAGTAATAGCAGTGGATTTTAACACCCCACTTACACCAGTGGGGAGATCATCTAAACAAAAAATCAACAAAGAAAAGATGGATCTGAAGGATACTCTGGATCAGATGTAAATAACAGGTATACTCAAAACATTTCATCCTAAAACAGCAGAATACACATTATTTCCTCACACTTGGAATAATATCCAGGAAAGATCACATATTAGATCATAAATAAGGCCTCAATAAATACAAAAAGATTGAAGTCATACCATGCAACTTTTCTGACCATAATGCTATGAAACTAGAAGTCAACCACAAGGAAAAAAAATCAGGAAGACCACAAGTACATGGAGGCTAAACAACATGCTACTGAACAATGAATGGGTAAACCAGGACATGAAAGAATGAATTAAAAAATATATGTTAATAAATGAAAATGAAAACGAAAACATAACAGTACAAAACTTTGGGATGCATCAGAAGTGGCCCTAAGAGGGACCTAAGATTTCCTAAGAGGGCCAATAACAACACAGGCCTACCTCAAAAAGCAAGAAAAATCTCAAATAATCAGCCTAACTCTGTGCCTAAAAGAACTAGAAAAAGAATAAAAAGCAAAGCCTTAAGCTAGTAGAGGGGAGGATATAATAAATATAATAAATATGTGTATTTATAATATATAATATATATTATATAATTATTGTAAATACATAAAATCTAATAAAAATTAGAGCAGAAATACATGATATAGAAGCTAAAAAAGCAAAGAACAAAACAGCCGAATGAAACCAAGAGGTAGTTCTTTGGGAAAAAAAAAAGCAAAAACACAAAATTATAAACCTGTATTTAGACTTATCAAAAATTAAAGACAAAATAACCAAATACTTAAAATCACAAAAAAGAGAGAAATTGTAACCAACACAACAGAAATGCAAATAAATAAAGGAAAATATGAAAAATTATATACCAACAAATTGGACAACCTGGAAGACTTAGATAAATTCATAGAAACATATAACTTACAAAAACTGAAACAGGAAGAAATAGAAAACTTGAACAGACTGATAACGAAAAAAGAAATTAAATCTGTAGTCAAAAACACCTAATGGGGCTTCTGACTCACTCAGGTGATAGAGCATGCGACTACTGATTTCAGGGTTGTAAGTTAGAGTGCCACATTGAGTGTAGAGATAACTTAAAAATAAAATCTTAAACAAACAAACAAACAAAAACCTTCCAACAAACAAAAGCCAAAGACCAGATAGCTCCACAGGTGAATTCTACCAAACATGTAAAGAAAAGTTAATACCTACTGTGTTTTTTTAATTTATTTTTTTAATTTATTTTCATCATAACAGTATTCATTATTTTTTCACCACACCCAGTGCTCCATGCAATCCGTGCCCTCTATAATACCCACCACCTGGTACCCAACCCCCCACCCTCCCCAATACTTCAAACCCCGCAGATTGTTTTTCAGTACATAGTCTCTCATGGTTGACCTCCCCTTCCAATTTCCCCCAACTCCCTTCTCCTCTCTAAGACCCCATGTCCTCCATGCTATTTGTTATGCTCCACAAATAAGTGAAACCATATGATAATTGACTCTCTCCCTTCTTTTCACTACATCTGTATCATTGGGGTAAATACCCAGGAGTGCAATTGCAGGGTCATAGGGAAGTTCTATTTTTAATTTCTTGAGGAATCTCCACACTGTTCTCCAGACAACAAAGAGAAATAAAAGGTATCCAAATTGGCAATGAAGAAGTCAAACTCTCTCTCTTTGCAGATGACATGATTCTTTATATGGAAAACCCAAAAGACTCCACCCCCAAACTACTAGAACTCACACAGCAATTCAGCAACGTGGCAGGATAGAAAGTCAATGTGCAGTAATCAGTGGCTTTCTTATACACTAACAATGAAAATACAGAAAGGGAAATTAGAGAATCGATTCCATTTACTATGGCACCAAGAACCATAAGATACCTGGGAATAAACCTAACTAAAGAGGTAAAGGATCTATACTTGAGGAACTACAGAACACTCATGAAAGAAATTGAAGAAGACACAAAAAGATGGAAGACCATTCCATGCTCTTGGATCGGAAGAATAAACATTGTTAAAATGTCTATACTGCCTAGAGCAATCTATACTTTTAATGCCGTTCTGATCAAAATTCCACCGGCATTCTTCAAAGAGCTGGAGTAAATAATCCTAAAATTTGTATGGAATCATAAGAGACCCCGAATCGCTAAGGAAATGTTGAAAAACAAAAATAAAGCTGGCGGCATCACCTTACCTGATTTCAAGCTTTATTACAAAGCTGTGATCACCAAGACAGCATGGTACTGGCATAAAAAGAGACACATAGACCAGTGGAACAGAGTAGAGAGCCCTGATATGGACCCTCAACTCTATGGTTAATTAATCTTTGACAAAACAGGAAAAAATATACAGTGGAAAAAAGACAGTCTCTTCAATAAATGGTGCTGGGAAAACTGGACAGCTATATGTAGAAGAATGGAACTCGACCATTCTCTTACACCGTACACAAAGATCAACTCAAAATGGATAAAAGACCTCAACGTGAGACAGGAATCCATCAGAATCCTAGAGGAGAACATAGGCAGTAATCTCTTTGATATCAGCCACAGCAACTTCTTTCAAGATATGTCTCCAAAGGCAAAGGAAATAATACCTACTGTTTTGTAACTATTCCATAAACTAAGAATGGAAGAAAAACTTCCAAATTCATTCTATGATGCCAGCATTGCCCTGGCACTAAACCAGATAAAGACACTACTAAAAAAGAGAACTACATGCCAATACTCCCAGTGAACACAAAGGCAAAAAACCTCAATAAAATACCAGGAAACCAAATCCAATTATACTTTATAAAAAGTAATTCAAGACAACCTGTTGGAACTTACTCCTGGGTTGCAAAGGTGGTTCAATATTTACAAATCAATCAATGCGATACATCACATTAATAAAAGAAATGATATAAGAGCCATATGATCATTTCACTAAGTGAAGAAAAAGCATTTGACAAAGTACAACATCCATTCATGATAAAGACCCTCAACAAAACAGGGTTAGAGGGAACATACCTCAACAGGATAAGGGTCATATATGAAAAACCCACAGCTAATATCATCCTCATTGTGGAAAAACAGAATTTTCCCTCCACAGTCAGGAACAAGACAGGGATGTCCAATCTCATCACAGTTATTTAACATAGTACTAGAAGTCTTGGCCTCAACAATCAGACAACCAAGAAGAATAAAAGGTATCCAAAGCAGTACCAAATAAATAAAACTTCCACTGGTTGCAGATTGTATGATAACTAAATACAGAAAACCTGAGAGTACGCCGTAAAACATTGGGAACTGATAAACAAATTTGATAAACTCACAGGATTCAAAATCAATGTACAGTAATCTGTTACACAGTGAAACAGCAGAAAGAGAAATTAAGGAATCAATCTCATTTACAATTGCACCAAAACCCATAAGATACCTAGGAATAAATTTAACCAAAGAGGTGAAAGTCCTTTACTCTTAAAGTTATAGAAAACTGATGAAAGAAATTGAAGATGACACAAAGAAATGGAAAAATATTATATGTTCATATAGTGGAAGAATAAATATTGTTAAAATGTCACTACCCAAAGCAATCTCCACGTTTTATGCAATCCCTAACAAAATATCACCAGCCCTTTTTTTTCAATTTATTTATTTTCAGAAAAACATTACTCATTATTTTTTCACCACACCCAGTGCTCCATGCAAGCCGTGCCCTCTATAATACCCAGCACCTGGTACCCCAACCTCCCACCCCCCCGCCACTTCAAACCCCTCAGACTGTTTTTCAGAGTCCATTGTCTCTCATGGTTCACCTCCCCTTCCAATTTACTCAAATTCCCTACTCCTCTCTAATGCCCCTTGTCATCCATGCTATTTGTTATGCTCCACAAATAAGTGGAACCATATGATAATTGACTCTCTCTGCTTGACTGATTTCACTCAGCATAATCTCTTCCAGTCCCGTCCATGTTGCTACAAAAGTTGGGTATTCATCCTCTCTGATGGAGGCATAATACTCCATTGTGTATATGGACCACATCTTCCTTATCCATTCATCCATTGAAGGGCATCTGGTTCTTTCCATAGTTTGGCCACTGTGGCCATTGCTGCTATAAACATTGTACAGATGGCCCTTATTTTCACGACATCTGTGTCTTTGGGGTAAATACCCAAGAGTGCAATTGCAGGGTCATAGGGAAGCTCTACTTTTAATTTCTTGAGGAATCTCCACACTGTTCTCCAAAGAGGCTGCACCAACTTGCATTCCCACAAAGAGTGTAAGAGGGTTCCCCTTTCTCCACATCCTCTCCAACACATGTTGTTTCCTGTTTTGCTAATTTTGGCCATTCTAACTGGTGTAAGGTAATATCTCAATGTGTTTTTTTTTAATTATTATTTATTTATTTATTTTCAGAAAAACAGTTTCATTAATTTTTCACCACATCCAGCTCCATGCAAGCCGTGCCCTCTATAATACCCAGCACCTGGTACCCCAACCTCCCACCCCCCCACCACTTCAAACCCCTCAGATTGTTTTTCAGAGTCCATAGTCTCTCATGGTTCACCTCCCCTTCCAATTTACCCAAATTCCCTACTCCTCTCTAACACCCCTTGTCCTCCATGCTATTGGTTATGCTCCGCAAATAAGTGAAACCTTATGATAATTGACTCTCTCTGCTTGACTTATTTCACTCAGCATAATCTCTTCCAGTCCCATCCAAACTGCTACAAAAGTTGGGTATTCATCCTTTCTGATGGAGGCATAATACTCCATAGTGTATATGGACCACATCTTCCTTATCCATTCATCCGTTGAAGGGCATCTTGGTTCTTTCCATAGTTTGGCGACTGTGGCCATTGCTGCTATAAACATTGGGGTACAGATGGCCCTTCTTTTCAGGACATCTGTGTCTTTGGGGTATATACCCAGGGCATAATACTCCATTGTGTATATGGACCACATCTTCCTTATCCATTCATCCATTGAAGGGCATCTGGTTCTTTCCATAGTTTGGCGACTGTGGCCATTGCTGCTATAAACATTGGGGTACAGATGGCCCTTCTTTTCAGGACATCTGTGTCTTTGGGGTATATACCCAGGAGTGCAATTGCAGGGTCATAGGGAAGGTCTATTTTTAATTTCTTTAGGAATCTCCACACTGTTCTCCAAAGAGGCTGCACCAACTTGCATTCCCACCAACAGTGTAAGAGGGTTCCCCTTTCTCCACATTCTCTCCAACACATGTTGTTTCCTGTTTTGTTAATTTTGGCCATTCTAACTGATGTAAGGTGATATCTCAATGTGGTTTTCTTTTTCCCAATTTATTTATTTTCAGAAAAACAGTATTCATTATTTTTTCACCACACCCAGTGCTCCATGCAAGCCGTGCCCTCTATAATACCCACAACCTGGTACCCCAACCTCCCACCCCCCCGCCACTTCAAACCCCTCAGACTGTTTTTCAGAGTCCATAGTCTCTCATGGTTCACCTCCCCTTCCAATTTACCCAAATTCCCTATTCCTCTCTAACACCCCTTGTCCTCCATGCTATTGGTTATGCTCCACAAATGAGTGAAACCATATGATAATTGACTCTCTCTGCTTGACTGATTTCACTCAGCATAATCTCTTCCAGTCTCGTCCATGTTGCTACAAAAGTTGGATATTCGTCCTTTCTGATGGAGGCATAATACTCCATAGTGTATATGGACCACATCTTCCTTATCCATTCATCCGTTGAAGGGCATCTTGGTTCTTTCCATAGTTTGGCGACTGTGGTTTTAATTTGAATCTCCCTGAGGGCTAATGATGATAGCATTTTTTCATGTGTCTGATAGCCATTTGTATTTCTTGATTGGAGAAGTGTCTGTTCATATCTTCTGCCCTTTTTTTGATGTGTTTGTCTGTTTCGTGTGGGTTGAGTTTGAGGAGTTCATTATAGATCCTGGATATCAACCTTTTGTCTTTACTGTCATTTGCAAATATCTTCTCCCATTCCTTGGGTTGCCTCTTTGTTTTTTTGACTGTTTCCTTTGCTCTGCAGAAGCTTTTGATTTTGATGTAGTCCCAGAAGTTTATTTTCGCTTTTGTTTCCTTTGCCTTTGGAGATGTATCTTGAAAGAAGTTGTTGTGGCTGATATCAAAGAGATTACTGCCTATGTTCTCCTCTAAGATTCTGATGGATTCCTTTCTCACGTTGAGGTCTTTTATCCATTTTGAGTTGATCTTTGTGTACGTTGTAAGAGAATGGTCGAGTTTCATTCTTCTACATATAGGTGTCCAGTTTTCCCAGCACCATTTATTGAAGAGACTGTCTTTTTTCCACTGTATATTTTCACAAATCAATAAATGTGATACAACAAATTAATATGAGAAGAGAGAAGAACCACATGGTCCTCTCAATTGATGCAGAAAAGTCATTTGACAAAATCCAACATCCATTCCTGATTAAAACGCTTCAAAGTATAGGGATAGAGGGAACATTCCTGAACCTCATCAAATCTATCTATGAAAGACCCACAGCAAATATCATCCTCAATGGGAAAAAGCTTGCAGCCTTCCCATTGAGATCAGGAACAAGACAAGGATGCCCACTTTCACCACTCTTGTTCAACATAGTATTAGATGTCCTAGCAACAGCAATCAGACAACAGAGAGAAATAAAAGGTATCCAAATTGGTAATGAAGAAGTCAAACTCTCTCTCTTCGCAGATGTCATGATTCTTTATATGGAAAACCCAAAAGACTCCACCCCCAAACTACTAGAACTCATACAGCAATTCAGCAACGTGGCAGGATACAAAGTCAATGTGCAGTAATCAGTGGCTTTCTTCTATACTAACAATGAAAATACAGAAAGGGAAATTAGAGAATCGATTCCATTTACTATAGCACCAAGAACCATAAGATACCTGGGAATAAACCTAACTAAAGAGGTAAAGGATCTATACTTGAGGAACTACAGAACACTCATGAAAGAATTTGAAGAAGACACAAATAGATGGAAGACCATTCCATGCTCTTGGATCGGAAGAATAAACATTGTTGAAATGTCTATACTGCCTAGAGCAATCTATACTTTTAATGCCATTCCGATCAAAATTCCACCGGCATTCTTCAAAGAGCTGGAGCAAATAATCCTAAAATTTGTATGGAATCAGAAGAGACCCCGAATCGCTAAGGAAATGTTGAAAAAACAAAAATAAAGCTGGCGGCATCACCTTACCTGATTTCAAGCTTTATTACAAAGCTGTGATCACCAAGACAGCATGGTACTGGCATAAAAAGAGACACATAGACCAGTGGAACAGAGTAGAGAGCCCAGATATGGACCCTGAACTCTATGGTCAATTAATCTTTGACAAAACAGGAAAAAATATACAGTGTAAAAAGACAGTCTCTTCACCAGCCCTTTTTACAGAACTAGAATAATCAATCCTGAAATTTGTATTGAACCACAACAGACCCCAAATAGCCAAAGCAACATGAAAAAGAAAAACAAGGCTGGAGGCACCACAATCCCAGAGTTCAAGTTATATTGCCAAGCTGTAGTAATTCAAATAGTATGGTACTGGTATAAAATAGACACATTGTCCAACAGAACAAACTAGAAAACCCAAAAATGAACCCTTAACCATAGGGACCATTAATATTTGACAAAGTAGGAAAGACTATATTATGGCATAAAGAATGTCTCTTCCACAAATGTTGTTGGGAAAACTGGACAATAACATCTAAAAGAATGAAACTATATTCCTACAGCATACACAAAAATAAATTCAAAATGGATTAAAGGTCTTAACGTGATAGCTAAAACCATTAAAAAAAATCCTAGAATAGAGCAGAGTGACTTCTTCAAAAGTGACTGTAGCAACTTCTTTCTAGATATATCTTTTTAGACAAGAAAATCAAAAGGAAAAAATAAACTATTAGGACTTCATCAAAATAAGAAGCTTCTGCACAACATCGAAAATGATCCACAAAACTAAAAGGTGACTTACTGAATGCTATAAGATATTTTCAAATGACAATTGATAAAGGGCTAGTTTCCAAAATATATAGAGAACTCAACACCCCCCAAAAAATATAATCCTTTTAAAAATGGGCAGAAGACATGAATAGGCATTTTTCCAAAGAAGACGTCCAGATGGTCAACAGACATGTGAAGAGATCCTCATTATCATTTATAAGAAAGTACAAATCAAGACTAAAATGAGATATCCCTTCACACCAGTCAGAATGGCTAACTTCAACAACACAAGAAACCAAGAAACAACAAGTGTTTGCAGGGATGTGAAGAATGAGGAATCCTCTTGCACTATTGGTGGGGATGCAAACTGGTGCAGCCACTATAAAACAGTATGCAGGTTCCTTGAAAAGGGAGTACCTAAGTGACACGGTTAAGCATCCAACTCTTGATTTTGGCTCTGGTCATGATCTCAGGGTTGTGAGATCAAGCCCCGTGTTGAGCTCTGCATTGGGCTTGGAGCCTGGTTAAGATTCTCTATCCTTCCTTCTGTCCCTCCCTCCCTCTCTTAAAAAAATAAAGTTAAAAATTTAACCACCATACAATCCTTTATTGCACTTATTTACTGAAAGAATACAAAAAACACTGATTCAAAGGGATACATACACTCTGATGTTTATAGCAGTATTATCTACAATAGCCAGATTAAGGAAATAGCCCAAATGTCTATGACCTGATGAATGGATAAAGAAGATGTACACACACACACACACACACACACACACACAGAGAGAGAGAGAGAGAGGACTATCACTTATCCATAACCTTGCCATTTGCAAGGTCATGAATGGAGCTAGAGAGCATTATGGTACATGAAATAGGACAGCCAGAGAAAGACAATACCATACGGTTTGACTCATGTGGAATTTAAGAAACATGAGCAAAGGGACAAAAAGAGAGAGAGGCAAATCATAAAATAAACTCTTAATTATGGAGAACAAACTGATGGCTACCAGAGAAGGGGTGTGTATGAATGGGTTAAAAAGGTGATGAGGCTTATGAGTGCGCTTGTCATGATGAGCACAAGGTGATGTATGGAAGTGTTGAGTCACTGTAATGTACACCTGAAACTAATATTACACTGTATGTTAACTAACTAGATTTTTTGTAAAGATTTCTTTTATTTGTCAGACATAGAGAGAGAACACAAGCAGGAGGAGCATCAGGCAGAGAAAGAAGCAGACACCTCACTGAGCAGAGAGTCTGACATGGGGCTTGATTCCAGAACCATGGTATCTTTTTTTTTTAAGATTTTATTTATTTATTTGACAGAGAGAGATCACAAGCAGGCAGAGAGGCAGGCAGAGAGAGAGGAGGAAGCAGGCTCCCCGCCAAGCAGAGAGCCCAATGTGGGGCTCGATCCCAGGACCCTGAGATCATGACCCGAGCCGAAGGCAGCGGCTTAACCACTGAGCCACCCAGGTGCCCCCAGAACCATGGTATCTTGACCTGAGCAAAGGCAGATGCTTACCTGACTGATCCATCCAGGCAGCCCAGATTTAATTTTTAAAAGTTTTTTTTTTTTTTTTTTATTAAATTCCAGTTATTTGGGACACCTGGGTGGCTCAACAGGTTAAGTGGCTGCCTTTGGCTCCGGTCATGACCCCAGAGTCCTGGGATTGAGTCCCACATTGGGCTCCTTGCTCATCAGGGAACCTGCTCTGCCTGATGCTCCTCCTGCTTGTGCTCTCTCTCTGAGTCAAATAAAATAAATAAAATATTTAAAAAGTAAATCTGTCATGTATAGAATATATTATGTGCATTTATATTAACTTTCATATTTTGTGGTGTCAACATTTTAAAATTACATATTTTATATTGATACATGTGTCTATTCCCAGTTGCACGCCCATACACAAATTAGGTATAACCTCAGGTTTTGATAAGTGCTCTAGTTTCCACCTGGATGCCTTATAGATACCACCCATTCAAACTGTTAAAAAATAACCTTATTGTCTTCCCCACTAAACAAATAAACAAAAACACACCTTGTTTTCTGTTCTTATTTTCTTTGTGTGTGTTACCACTATCCAGGTACTTAATACCAGAATCTGCTTGTTTAACCTTAAACCAATCAACTCCCTCATCCCCTTGACTATCAATCTCCATATCTTATTGGTTCTTCCTGGTGACTCACAAACCCAATTCTCTTAATCATAATTTTCTACCACCTTTGTTTAAGTCATTATCATCATTTGTATAGATTATTACAACAATTTATAACTGGTTTTCCTGTTTTCAATGCATCCTTACAACCTTCCAGTCCATTTTAATCTGGCTTCTTTTCCACCAATTTATTAAAACTACCAGCTTCTCTAAGAGGAGAAGGGAGTTGGGGTAAATTGGAAGGGGAGGTGAATCATGAGAGACTATGGACTCTGAAAAACAACTGAGGGTTTTGAAGGGGCGGGGGGTGGGAGGTTGGGGTACCAGGTGGTGGATATTACAGAGGGCACAGATTGCATGGAGCACTGGGTGTGGTGAAAAAAATAATGAATACTGTTATTCTGAAAATAAATTAATTTAATTAAAAAAAACTACCAGCTTCTCCCCTATTGCTACATCCAATGGAAAAATTTCCATTCTTACTTAACCTCTCTGAAGCAGCTGAAACTGTTGATATTTTGTCCTTAAAATGATCCACTCCTTAACATCTTTGATACCACCTCCTCCTGGTTTTCCTTCTAAAATATTGCTCACTTTTTCTCAGGCTTATTTTTCAATCACTACCTCCTTTAAAAATTGATCTTTTTTCAGGTCTTATCCTAGAAATCTTACAATCTCATTTAATGCACTCTACTATCACAGCTGTATTCATTAATTTGCATTCAATTACTACTTAAATATTGTTAACTTTCAAATTTATTCTATGAGATCATAAATTTTTCCTGAGCTTCAGGCCTCTATATCTACTAGAGGCCTCTATTTGGTTGTCTTACAGACATTTCAAATTCAACAGTCTAAAGTGAGCACATCATTATGTGATCTCTCCCATCCCAAGTCAGATTCCTCCCATGTTTCCTATCTTGGTTAATGACATCACTATTTAAACTTTAAGCCCCAAATCTGGGGACCATTCCACGATTTTCTTTCAAAAATGTGGATGTCTTTTAAGAATCCTTTCTTTTCCATCTTCAATATACAATTAGTCACTGAGTCTTGTTGATTTTACTTCATTGATCTTGTTTACAGCCTATCTATCCTCTTCCCTCTACTTCAACTTCCATCACTCTTACTATTAGGTATTTACACATTGAATTCCCTACAACTGATCTTTTTATTTTCCTGCTTTTCTTCCATGCTATCCCTTTAGGGGTGTGTGTGTGTGTGTGTGTTCTTATCATTTAGATCAGCAGTTCTCACAGTGCATTGAGATTTCCTGATCCAGCAACGCAAGAATTACCCAAGAACTTGTTCAAAAGTTCATCCCAGGGGGGACAAGATGGCGGGAAGAGGCGCCTTTTCAGCTGGTACCCCGAAGTGAGCTGATTACCTACCAAAGAACTCCGATCACCCACGAAATCAGCCTGAGATCAGAATTATACACGTCTGGATCTCTACAGGGGCAGAAGACGCCAGTGAGCAGGTAAAGCGGAATGGGAATGGTGGACTGATATCCGAAGATAAACAAAAGGGGGAGGGAGCCACCAGTGGCTATCGGTGGGAAAGTAATACCCCAATACGAGCGAGAGTGCCCTGCGTCTGGGGCCAGCATTAACTTGGAGACTGGTTGAAAGCACTCCAAAAGAGCAAAGGATCACGGGGGAAATTGTGGGAATCGGGGCAGCTAGGGACAGGGGCTTAAGTCCCCGGTCCCAGACGGCCTCCCCGATGCTGCGGCAGAGAGAGTGAAGCGGAGAAACCAGCTCCTGGTCCCTAAGCCGCCAGCGCCCGAGAATGGGTGGGTTCTACTCCTGTGAGGGGGTGGGAGCTGCGCTGGTCTGCAAAACGCACACTAGCCCTACCACAAAGCTTGAGATGCGCGCGCATGCCCCTCAAGCTCCCCTGAGTTACTGAGGCCCCGCCGGCGCTCCTTGACCCGCGCCATTGTTTCAAAGCCAAAGCCGTGCACGCGGAACTCTTCCCCTGACAGAGGCGCACAAAAGCCCAGCCTGGGGCTTACGGACCAGCGCCCCGTTCTCAGTGCCCCAGACGCGCGCCCGACCCACAGCCGCCTCTGAAAAGAGGTGCATGCAAGCCGGGCACCCCCAGCCCAGGCCGGCAGCAAAATCTCAGTGTGCAATCGCTGCTTGGAACCTCTCTGGCGGTCGGGAGCTCCCAGACAGCCGCCACTGCCTTGTGTTTGGGGACGAGCAAAAGATCCTGCCCCCAGGGTCTGAAACTTGGAACCTGCGCTGCCAGCGGCCAAGGGGGAATTTATTCAGCTTCTGCACCCAGACTGAGGCTTCTCTCTGTGATAGAGATCAGGGTGCGGTTTGATTTCTTCTAATACTACAAAAAACATCAAAGGCGGCCAAGGTGTGAAGGAAAAAAGTGAACAAGCAAGAAACCGCCAGAGAACAAAAGCCTGAAAAAAACCAGTTTCCCCAGAGCCCACCCCCTTGAGGGGGGCGGGGGGACTCAACTCAGGAAACATCATTGACAGACAACCCACGTGGCAGGCCCCTCCTCCAGAAAACAAACCAAGAAAGAAAGAAAAAAAAGGACTAGAAGAGAACCACCACTACTTCATAGGAAAACTTGTATTATTCTCTTGTTTCCACTATTCCGGTTCATATATATATATATATATATATATATATATATATATATATATATATTTTACACATAGGTAATTTTTTTAACCAATTTACCATCACAGAGAGCTGTACAGTACATCAACTTCCATAATACCTTTCTAACCTGAACTTTTTGATACATACACCTATGTTTTTCTTTTGCATTTTTAATTCTGAATTCCTTTTTTCAAAATTTTAGTTTAGTTTAGTCTGGTATATTCCTTTTTGTTTTTATCCTCTAATATTCATATAGAGTTAACTTCAAAGTAATCGCCTTTCCCCAATCAATACTACCCCTATAGGTAAACCAATTTTTAATCCCCTTTATCTTAGGAAAGTTGAGTCCTTTAACAAAGATAACAAGATACATCCAGAAAGAATCAAAACAACCTTCCTCGCACACACTGAGAATTTATAAGAACTCTCCCATCTTCTTCCACCAGTGTTTCTGTGTTTTTTGTGTTTGTCCTGATAGCATATAAATTTTACACTTGTGGTTCTTTTTGACGAGGTTCTTTCTTTATTTGCATATATATATATGCAAATATATATATATATATATATATATATATATATATATATATATATATATATGTATATATTCATTCCCTTGCCATAAAATTGTATCAATATTTTTATCTCTTTTTGTTTCACTACTTCATAAATCTTACCTTGGGGCCCATCTGGGCTGAACCTTCTCTTTATCTTCCCTTTCTTTCCTGTCACTCTCTCTCTCTCTCTCTCTTTTATTTTTTTTTTTTTCTTTTTCTTTTCTTTTCTTTTGTCTCTCGTTTGGGTGGGGAAACCTGATTGCTCAGAAGTGTTCCAGGGTGCACCTTGACTACACCAGAGTTGATACATCCAGCTACATCTGTTCAGCCTTCTCCCACCAAAATGACTAGAAGGAGGAATGCCCAACAGAAGAAAAATACAGAGGATGGACCTTCAGCAACAGAGCTAATGGCTATCAACATAGACAATATGTCGGAAAGAGAATTCAGGCTAACAATTATCCAGGCAATAGCTAGGTTGTAGAAAGCCATGGATGACCAAACAGAATTGATTAGGGCCGAAATGAAAGCGACCAGACAGGATGTACACAATGTTAGGGCAGAGCTTAAAGCTACCAGGGAGGAGGTCCACAATGCTCTCAATGAGTTCCAATCTAATCTAAATTCTCTCAAAGCTAGGGTAACTGAGACAGAAGATAGAATTAGTGATCTGGAAGACAAACAGATAAAGAGAAAGGATCAGGAGGAAGCCTGGAACAAACAGCTTAGATCCCACAAAAGCAGAATCAGGGAAATAAATGATGCCATGAAGTGTTCCAATGTCAGAATTATTGGAATTCCTGAAGGGGAGGAGAAAGAAAGAAGTCTAGAAGATATCGTGGAACAAGTCCTTCATGAAAATTTTCCGAATCTCGTGAATGAAACCAGCATTCATGTACTAGAGGCTGGACGGTCTCCACCCAAGATTATATATTCCAAAAAAAATCACGACACCTGATAGTCAAATGGAGGAATTATAATTGTAGGTATAATCTCTTGAAAGCCGCCAGGGCATAGAGGCTCCTTACTTACAGAGGGAAGCCCATCAGAATAACGTCAGACCTGTCCACAGAGACATGGCAAGCCAGAAGAGGCTGGCAAGATATATTCAGGGCACTACATGAGAAGAACATGCAGCCAAGAATACTTTATCCAGCAAGACTGACATTCAAAATGGATGGAGAGATAAAGAGTTTCCAAGACCGGCAAGGCTTAAAAGATTATGCAACCACTAAGCCAACACTGCAGGAAATATTAAGGGGGGTTCAATAAAAGAGGAAAAATCCCAAGAATAGCATTGAACAGAAATATAGAGACAGTCTACAGAAAGAAAGACTTCAAAGGGAACTCGATGTCAATAAAAACGTATCTATCAATAATCACTCTCAATGTGAATGGCCTAAATGCACCCATAAAATGGCACAGGGTTGCAGATTGGATAAAACGATAGAACCCATACATATGCTGTCTACAAGAGACCCATTTTGAACCTAAAGATACACGCAGGCTGAAAGGGAAGGGGTGGAGAAGCATCTTTCATGCCAATGGGACTCAAAAGAAGGCTGGGGTAGCAATTCTCATATCAGATAAATTAGACTTCAAACTAAAGAGTGTAGTCAGAGATACAGAAGGACATTACATAATCCTTAAAGGGACTATCCACCAAGATGATCTAACAATTGTAAATATCTATGCTCCCAATATGGGAGCAGCCAATTACTTAAGAAAACTGTTAATCAAGATAAAGAGTCATATTGATATGAATACACTAATTGTAGGAGATCTTAACACGCCTCTCTCAAAATTAGACAGATCATCGAAGCAGAAAATCAATAAAGAAACAAGAGCATTGAATGACACATTGGACCAGATGGACCTCATAGATATATACTGAACTTTCCACCCTAAAACAATAGAATACACATTCTTCTCAAGTGCACACGGAACCTTCTCCAGAATAGACCACATACTGGGTCACAAATCAGGACTCAACAGATACCAAAAGACTGAGATGATTCCCTGCATATTCTCAGATCACAATGCTTTGAAACTGGAGCTCAATCACAAGGAAAAGTTCTGAAGGAACTCAAACACCTGGAAGCTAAAGACCACCTTGCTTAAGAATGCTTGGATCAACCAGGAGATCAAAGAAGAACTGAAACAATTCATGGAAACCAATGAGAATGAAGACACTTCGGTCCAAAACCTATGGTATACAGCAAAAGCGGTCGTAAGGGGAACATATATAGCCATCCAAGCCTCGCTCAAAAAAATTGAAAAATCCAGAACACACCAGCTGTCTCTACACCTTAAAGAACTGGAGGATCAACAACAAATCAAACCAACTCCACACATAAGAAGGAAAATCATCAAGATTAGAGCTGAGATTGGGACGCCTGGGTGGCTCAGTTGGTTAAGCGGCTGCCTTCGGCTCACGTCATGATCCCGGTGTCCTGGGATCGAGGCCCACATCGGGCTCCTTGCTCGGCAGGGATCCTGCTTCTCCCTCTCCCTCTGCCTGCCTCTCTGTCTGCCTGTGCTCGCTCTCTCTCCCTCTCTCTCTGACAAATAAATAAATAAAATCTTTAAAAAAAAAGATTAGAGCTGAGATGAATGAGGGAGAAACCAGAGATACAGTAGAACGTATCAATGAAACTAGAAGCTGGTTTTTTGAAAGAATCAATAATATCGATAAGACACTGGCTACTCTAATCCAAAAGAAAAGAGGGAAAACCCAAATTCATAAAATTATGAATGAAAAGGGAGAGATCACAACTAACAGCAAGGAAGTAGAAACAATCATCAGAAATTATTACGAACAGTTATATGCCAATAATCTTAGAACCTAGAGGAAATGGATGCATTCCTGGAAAAATATAAACAACCAAAATTGAACCAGGAAGAAATCGACAACCTGAATAGACCCATATCTAATAACGAGATTGAATAAGTGATCAAAAACCTCCCAAAAAACAAGAGCACAGGACCTGACGGAATCCCTGGGGAATTCTACCAAACCTTCCAAGAAGAAATAACACCTATTCTCCTGAAGCTGTTTCAAAAAAATTGAAGTAGAAGGAAAACTTCCAGACTCTTTCTATGAAGCCAGCATTACCCTGATCCCCAACTCAGGCAAGGACCCTACCAAAAAGGAGAATTTCAGACCAATGTCACTGATGAATATGGATGCTAAGATTCTCAACAAGATCCTAGCCAACAGGATCCAACAGCACATTAAAAAGATTATCCACCATGATCAGTTGGGATTCATCCCTGGGCTACAAGGATGGTTCAACATTCGCAAATCAATCAATGTGATACAACAAATTAATATGAGAAGAGAGAAGAACCACATGGTCCTCTCAATTGATGCAGAAAAAGCATTTGACAAAATCCAGCATCCGTTCCTGATTAAATCGCTTCAAAGTATAGGGATAGAGGGAACATTCCTGAACCTCATCAAATCTATCTATGAATGACCCACAGCAAATATCATCCTCAATGGGAAAAAGCTTGCAGCCTTCCCATTGAGATCAGGAACAAGACAAGGAAGCCCACTGTCACCACTCTTATTCAACATAGTATTAGAAGTCCTAGCAACAGCAATCAGACAACGGAGAGAAATAAAAGGTATCCAAATTGGTAACGAAGAAGTCAAACTCTCTCTCTTCGCAGATGACATGATTCTTTATATGGAAAACCTAAAAGACTCCACCCCCAAACTACTAGAACTCAAACAGCAATTCAGCAACGTGGCAGGATACAAAGTCAATGTGCAGAAATCAGTGGCTTTCTTATACACTGACAATGAAAATACAGAAAGGGAAATTAGAGAATCGATTCCATTTACTCTAGCACCAAGAACCATAAGATACCTGGGAATAAACCTAACTAAAGAGGTAAAGGATGTGTACTTAAGGAACTACAGAACACTCGTGAAGGAAATTGAAGATGACACAAAAAGATGGAAGACCATTCCATGCTCTTGGATCAGAAGAATAAACATTGTTAAAATGTCTATACTGCCTTGAGCAATCTATACTTTTTTTTCCAATTTATTTATTTTCAGAAAAACAGTATTCATTATTTTTTCACCACACCCAGTGCTCCATGCAAGCCGTGCCCTCTATAATACCCACCACCTGGTACCCCATCCTCCCACACCCCCGCCACTTCAAACCCCTCAGACTGTTTTTCAGAGTCCATAGTCTCTCATGGTTCACCTCCCCTTCCAATTTACACAAATTCCCTACCACTCTCTAATGCCCCTTGTCCTCCATGCTATTTGTTATGCTCCACAAATAAGTGAAACCATATGATAATTGACTCTCTCTGCTTGACTTATTTCACTCAGCATAATCTCTTCTAGTCCCGTCCATGTTGCTACAAAAGTTGGGTATTCATCCTTTCTGATGGAGGCATAACACTCCATCGTGTATATGGACCACATCTTCCTGATCCATTCATCCGTTGAAGGGCATCTTGGTTCTTTCCATAGTTTGGCGACCGTGGCCATTGCTGCTATAAACTTTGGGGTACGGATGGCCCTTCTTTTCACAACATCTGTATCTTTTGGGTAAATACCCAGGAGTGCAATTGCAGGGTCGTAGGGAAGCTCTATTTTTAATTTCTTGAGGAATCTCCACACTGTTCTCCAAAGAGGCTGCACCAACTTGCATTCCCACCAACAGTGTAAGAGGGTTCCCCTTTCTCCACATCCTCTCCAACACATGTTGTTTCCTGTTTTGTTAATTTTGGCCATTCTAACTGGTTAAGGTGATATCTCAATGTGGTTTTAATTTGAATCTCCCTGAGGGCTAATGATGATGAGCATTTTTTCATGTTTCTGATAGCCATTTGTATGTCTTGATTGGAGAAGTGTCTGTTCATATCTTCTGCCCATTTTTTGATGTGTTTGTCTGTTTCCTGTGGGTTGAATTTGAGGAGGTCATTATAGATCCTGGATATCAACCTTTTATCTGTACTGTCATTTGCAAATATCTTCTCCCATTCCATGGGTTGCCTCTTTGTTTTGTTGACTGTTTCCTTTGCTGTGCAAAAGTTTTGATTTTGATGAAGTCCCAGAAATTTATTTTCGCTTTTGTTTCCTTTGCCTTTGGAGACGTATCTTGAAAGAAGTTGATGTGGCTGATATCAAAGAGATTACTGCCTATGTTCTCCTCTAAGATTCTGATGGATTCCTGTCTCACATTGAGGTCTTTTATCCATTTTGAGTTGATCTTTGTATACGGTGTAAGAGAATGGTCAAGTTTCATTCTTCTACATATAGCTGTCCAGTCTTCCCAGCACCATTTATTGAAGAGACTGTCTTTTTCCCACTGTATATTTTTTCCTGTTTTGTCAAAGATTAATTGACCATAGAGTTGAGGGTCCATATCAGAGCACTCTACTCTGTTCCACTGGTCTATGTGTCTCTTTTTATGCCAGTACCATGCTCTCTCGGTGATCACAGCTTTGTAATAAAGCTTGAAATCAGGTAAGGTGATGCCGCCAGCTTTATTTTTGTTTTTCAACATTTCCTTAGTGATTCGGGGTCTCTTCTGATTCCATACAAATTTTTGGATTATTTGCTCCAGCTCTTTGAAGAATGCCGGTGGAATTTTGATCGGAATGGCATTAAAAGTATAGATTGCTCTAGGCAGTATAGACATTTTAACAATGTTTATTCTTCTGATCCAAGAGCATGGAATGGTCTTCCATCTTTTTGTGTCTTCTTCAATTTCTTTCATGAGTGTTCTATAGTTACTCAAGTACAGATCCTTTACCTCTTTAGTTAGGTTTATTCCCAGGCATCTTATGGTTCTTGGTGCTATAGTAAATGGAATCGATTCTCTAATTTCCCTTTCTGTATTTTCATTGTTAGTGTAGAAGAAAGCCACTGATTTCTGCACATTGACTTTGTATCCTGCCACGTTGCTGAATTGCTGTATGAGTTCTAGTAGTTTGGGGGTGGAGTCTTTGGGGTTTTCCATATAAAGAATCATGTCATCTGCGAAGAGAGAGAGTTTGACTTCTTCGTTACCAATTTGGATACCTTTTATTTCTCTCCGTTGTCTGATTGCTGTTGCTAGGACTTCTAATACTATGTTGAACAAGAGTGGTGAAAGTGGGCATCCTTGTCTTGTTCCTGATCTCAATGGGAAGGCTGCAAGCTTTTTCCCATTGAGGATGATATTTGCTGTGGGTCTTTCATAGATAGATTTGATGAGGTTCAGGAATGTTCCCTCTATCCCTATACTTTGAAGCGTTTTATTGAGGAACGGATGCTGGATTTTGTCAAATGCTTTTTCTGCATCAATTGAGAGGACCATGTGGTTCTTCTCTCTTCTCATATTAATTTGTTGTATCACATTGATTGATTTGCGAATGTTGAACCATCCTTGTAGCCCAGGGATGAATCCCACCTGATCATGGTGGATAATCTTTTTAATGTGCTGTTGGATCCTGTTGGCTAGGATCTTGTTGAGAATCTTAGCATCCATATTCATCAGTGACATTGGTCTGAAATTCTCCTTTTTGGTAGGGTCCTTGCTTGGTTTGGGGATCAGGGTAATGCTGGCTTCATAGAAAGAGTCTGGAAGTTTTCCTTCTGCTTCAATTTTTTTGAAACAGCTTCAGGAGAATAGGTGTTATTTCTTCTTGGAAGGTTTGGTAGAATTCCCCAGGGATTCCGTCAGGTCCTGGGCTCTTGTTTTTTGGGAGGTTTTTGATCACTGATTCAATCTCATTATTACATATCGGTCTATTCAGTTTGTTGATTTCTTCCTGGTTCAATTTTGGTCGTTTTATTTTTCCAGGAATGCATCCATTTCATCTAGTTTGCTAAGCTTTTGGCATATAACTGTTTGTAATAACTTCTGATGATTGTTTCTACTTCCTTGGCGTTAATTGTGATCTCTCCCTTCTCATTCATAATTTTATGAATTTGGGATTTCTCTCTTTGCTTTCGGATTAGTGTAGCCAGTGGCTTATCGATCTCATTGATTCTTTCAAAGAACCAGCTTCTAGTTTCATTGATACATTCTACTGTTTCTCTGGTTTCTCCCTCATTGATCTCAGCTCTAATCTTGATGATTTCCCTTCATATGTGTGGAGTTGGTTTGATTTGTTGATGATCCTCCAGTTCTTTAAGGTGTAGAGACAGCTGGTGTGTTCTGGATTTTTCAATTTTTTTGAGCGAGGCTTGGATGGCTATATATTTTCCCCTTAGGACCGCCTTTGCTGTATCCCATAGGTTTTGGGCCAAAGTGACTTCATTCTCATTGGTTTCCATGAATTGTTTCAGTTTTCTTTGATCTCCTGGTTGATCCAAGCATTCTTAAAAAAGGTGGTCTTTAGCTTCCAGGTGTTTGAGTTCCTTCGGAACTTTTCCTTGTGATTGAGCTCCAGTTTCAAAGCATTGTGATCTGAGAATATGAAGGGAATCATCTCAGTCTTTTGGTATCAATTGATTACTGATTTGTGACCCAGTATCTGGTCTATTCTGGAGAAGGTTCCATGTGCACTTGAGAAGAATGAGTATTCTGCTGTTTTAGGGTGGAATGTTCTGCATATATCTATGAGGTCCATCTGGTCCAATGTGTCATTCAATGCTCTTGTTTCTTTATTGATTTTCTGCTTCGATGATCTGTCTAATTCTGAAAGAGGCCTGTTAAGATCTCCTACGATTTGTGTATTCATATCAATATGACTCTTTATCTTGATTAACAGTTTTCTTAAGTAATTGGCTGCTTCCATATTGGGAGCATAGATATTTACAATTGTTAGATCATCTTGGTGGATAGTCCCTTTAAGGTTTATGTAGTGTTCTTCTGGATCTCTGACTACAGTCTTTAGTTTGAAGTCTAATTTATCTGATATGAGAATCACTACCCCAGGCTTCTTTTGAGTCCCATTGGCATGAAAGATGCTTCTCCACCCCTTCCCTTTCAGCCTGCGTGTATCTTTAGGTTCAAAATGGGTCTCTTGTAGACAGCATATGGATGGGTCCTGTCGTTTTATCCAATCTGCAACCCTGTGCCGTTTTATGGGTGCATTTAGGCCATTCACATTGAGAGTGATTATTGATAGATACGTTTTTATTGACATCAAGTTCCCTTTGAAGTCTTTCTTTCTGTAGACTGTCTCTATATTTCTTTTCAATGCTATTCTTGGGATTTTTCCTCTTTTATAGAACCCCCCTTAATATTTCCTGCAGTATCGGCTTGGTGGTTGCATAGTCTTTTAAGCCTTGCCGGTCTTGGAAACTCTTTATCTCTCCATCCATTTTGAATGTCAGTCTTGCTGGATAAAGTATTCTTGGCTGCATGTTCTTCTCATATAGTGCCCTGAATATATCTTGGCAGCCTCTTCTGGCTTGTCAGGTCTCTGTGGATAGGTCTGACGTTATTCTGATGGGCTTCCCTCTGTAAGTAAGGAGACTCTTTGCCCTGGCGGCTTTCAAGAGATTATACCTACAATTATAATTTCTCTATTTGACTATCAGGTGTCGTGATGTTTTTTTTGGAGTGTATAATCTTGGGTGGAGACCATTCAGCCTCTAGTACATGAACGCTGGTTTCATTCGCGAGATTCAGAAAATTTTCATGAAGGACTTGTTCCACGATATCTTCTAGATTTCTTTCTTTCTCCTCCCCTTCAGGAATTCCAATAATTCTAAAGTTGGAACGCTTCATGGCATCATTTATTTCCCTGATTCTGCTTTCGTGGGATCTAAGCTGTTTGTTCCAGGCTTCCTCCTGATCCTTTCTCTTTATCTGTTTGTCTTCCAGATCACTAATTCTATCTTCTGTCTCAGTTACCCTAGCTTTGAGAGAGTTTAGATTAGATTGGAACTCATTGAGAGCATTGTGGACCTCCTCCCTGGTAGCTTTAAGCTCCGCCCTAACATTGTGAACATCCTGTCTGGTCGCTTTCAGTTTGGCCCTAATCAATTCTGTTTGGTCATCCATGGCTTTCTCCAACCTAGCTATTGCCTGGATAATTGTTAGCCTGAATTCTCTTTCCGACATATTGTCTATGTTGATAGCCGTTAGCTCTGTTGCAGAAGGTCCATCCTCTGTATTTTTCTTCTGTTGGGCATTCCTCCTCCTAGTCATTTTGGTGGGAGAAGACTGAACAGATGTAGCTGGATGTATCAACTCTGGTGCAGTTAAGGTGCACCCTGGAACACTTCCTGATCTCCGTCTCAGAGAGAAGCCTCAGTCTCGGTGCAGAAGCTGAATAAATTCCCCTTTGGAAGCTGGCAGTGCAGCTTCCAAGTTGCAGACCCTGGGGGCGCAGGATCTTTTGCTTGTCCCCAAACCCAAGGCAGTGGCGGCTGTCTGGGAGCTCCTGACCGCCAGAAAGGTTCTAAGCAGCGATCGCACACTGAGATTTTGCCACCGGCCCGTTCTGGGAGTGCCCGGCTTCTGCGCACCTCTTTTCAGAGGCGCCTGTGGGTCGGGCACGCGTCTGGGGCACTGAGAACTTGGCACTGGTCCGTAAGCCCCAGGCTGGGCTTTTGCGCGCCTCTGTCAGGGGAAGAGTTTTGCGCGCTCGCGCCTTAGACTTTGAAACAATGGCACAAATCAAGAAGCGCCCCTGGACCTTAGTAACCCTGGAGAGCTCAATGGACGTGCGCGCACATCTCAAGCTTTGTGGTAGGGCTAGTGTGCGTTCTGCAGATCGGCGCAGCTCCCATCCCCTCACAGGAGCCGGAACCCATGTGCTCTGGGGCGCGCTGGTGGTTTAGGGACCAGGAGCTGGTTTCTCCGCCACACTCTCTCTGCCTCTGCGCCGCGGAGGCCGCCTGGGACCGGGGACTTAAGCCCCTGTCCCTAGCCGCCCCGATTCCCACAATTTCCCCCCGCAATCCTTTGCTCTTTTGGAGTGCTTTCAACCAGTCTCCAAGTTAATGCTGGTCCCCAGACGCAGGGCACTCTCGCTCGTATTGGGGTATTTTTTCCCACCGGTTGCCTCTAGTGGCTCCCTCCCCCTTTTGTTTATCTTCTGATATCAGTCCGCCGTTCCCATTCAGCTTTACCTGCTCACTGGCGTCTTCTGCCCCTCTAGAGATCCAGACGTGTATAATTCTGATCTCAGGCTGATTTCATGGGTGATCGGAGTTCTTTGGTAGGTAATCAGCTCACTTTGGGGTGCCAGCTGAAAAGACGCCTCTTCCTAGTACCCCGCCATCTTGTCCCCCCCGCAATCTATACTTTTAATGCCATTCCGATCAAAATTCCACCGGCATTCTTCGAAGAGCTGGAGCAAACTATCCTAAAATTTGTATGGAATCAGAAGAGACCCCGAATCACTAAGGAAATGTTGAAAAACAAAAATAAAGCTGGCGGCATCACCTTACCTGATTTCAAGCTTTATTACAAAGCTGTGATCACCAAGACAGCATGGTACTGGCATAAAAATAGACACATAGACCAGTGGAACAGATTAGAGAGCCCAGATATGGACCCTCAACTCTATGGTCAATTAATCTTTGACAAAACAGGAAAAAATATACAGTGGAAAAAAGACAGTCTCTTCAATAAATGGTGCGGGGTAAACTGGACAGCTATATGTAGAAGAATGAAACTCGACCATTCTCTTACACCGTACACAAAGATCAACTCAAAATGGATAAAGGACCTCAACGTGAGACAGGAATCCATCAGAATCTTAGAGGAGAACATAGGCAGTAATCTCTTTGATATCAGCCACAGCAACTTCTTTCAAGATACGTCTCCAAAGGCAAAGGAAACAAAAGCGAAAATAAACTTCTGGGACTTCATCAAAATCATAACTTCTGCACAGCAAAGGAAACAGTCAACAAAACAAAGAGGCAACCCACAGAATGGGAGAAGATATTTGCAAATGACGGTACAGACAAAAGTTTGATATCCAGGATCTATAATGAACTCCTCAAACTCAACCCACACGAAACAAACACATCAAAAAAAAAAAAAGGGCAGAAGATATGAACAGACACTCCTCCAATCAAGAAATTCAAATGGCTATCAGACACATGAAAAAATGCTCATCATCATTAGCCCTCAGGGAGATTCAAATTAAAACCACATTGAGATATCACCTTACACCAGTTAAATGGCCAAAATTAACAAAACATGTGTTGGAGAGGATGTGGAGAAAGGGGAACCCTCTTCCACTCTTGGTGGGAATGCAACTTGGTGAAGCCTCTTTGGAGAACAGTGTGGAGAATCCTCAAGAAATTAAAAATAGAGCTTCCCTACGACCCTGCAATTGCACTCCTGGGTATTTACCCCAAAGATACAGATGTTGTGAAAAGAAGGGCCATCTGTGCCCCAAAGTTTATAGCAGCAATGGCCACAGTCGCCAAACTATGGAAAGAACCAAAATGCCCTTCAACGGACGAATGGATAAGGAAGATGTGGTCCATATACACGATGGAGTATTATGCCTCCATCAGAAAGGATGAATACCCAACTTTTGTAGCAACATGGACGGGACTGGAAGAGAGTATGCTGAGTGAAATAAGTCAAGCAGAGAGAGTCAATTATCATATGGTTTCACTTATTTGCGGAGCATAACAAATAGCATGGAGGACAAGGGGTGTTAGAGAGGAGTAGGGAATTTGGGTAAATTGGAAGGGGAGGTGAACCATGAGAGACTATGGACTCTGAAAAACAGTCTGAGGGGTTTGAAGTGGCGGGGAGGTGGGAGGTTGGGGTACCAGGTGGTGGGTATTATAGAGGGCACGGCTTGCATGGAGCACTGGGTGTGGTGAAAAAATAATGAATACTGTTTTTCTGAAAATAAATAAATTTAAAAAAAAAAGTTCATCCCAGACCTACTGAAACAAAGATTCTAAGGATTGATCCCAGCAATTTATCCTTTAACAAACCTTCTAGATGATTCTGATGCTAGCTAAATTTTGGAAACTACTGATTTAAATCTCATTTGTGATATTATCTACTCTAGAAAATTATCCTCAACCTTCAAACATTAAATTAAGTACCCTTTTCTTTTTTTCGTGTTTTTTTTTCTTTCTAGTTTATTATTTAAATCCAGGGTAGTTGGCATACAGTATACTATTATTTTCATGTGCAGTGACTCATCACTTACATGCAACATCCGGTGGTCATCACAATCGCCCCTTTAATACTCATTACCTATTTAACCTATCTTCCCACCTCCCCTCTGGTAACCATCAGTTTGTTCTGTATAATTGAGAGCCTGTTTCTTGCTTTGCCTCTCTTTTTTCCCTACTATGTTTGTTTGTTTTGTTTCTTCAATTTCACATGTGAATGAAATCATATGGCGGTGTCTTTCTCTGACGGACTTATTTTGCTTAGCACTATACCCTCTATCTTCATCCACATCATTGTAAATGACAAGACAGAATTTTTTATGGGTGATTAATATTCATTGTATATACATCACATCTTCTTTATCCAGTCATTAGCTAATGGGCGTTTGGGCTCTTTCCATAATTTTGTTATTATTGATAATGGTACTATAAACATCCAGGTATGTATATCCATTTGAATCAATATTTTTGTAACCATTGGGTAAATAGCTGGATTATAGGGTAGTTCCATTTTTCACTTTCTGAAAAAACACCATCCTGTTTTCCAGAGCAGCTGCATCATTTTGCATTCCCACCAACACCACTAAGAGTGCTCTCCTTTCTCTGCATCAACTGCCACCACCTGTTGTTTCTTCTATTGTTAATATTAGCCATTCTAACTGGTGTTAGCTCAATAGAATTGTGATTTACATTTCCCTGATGATGAGAGATGTAGATTTTCTTTCCACGCATCTGTAAGCCATCTGTATGTCTTATTTGGAAAAATATCTACTCATGCCTTTTGCCCATTAATTAACTGGATTGTTTTAGGATGTTGAGATTGGTAAGTTCTTTATATATTTTGCACAGGAACCATTTATAAAATATGTCATTTTTAAGTATCTTCTCTCACTCTGTAGGCTGACTCTTAGTTTGTGGATTGTTTCCTTCACTGTGCAGAATATTTGTATCTTGATGAAGTCCCAGTAGTTTATTTTTGTTTTTGTTTCCCTTGCTTCAGGAGACATACCCTGTAAAAAGTTGCTCAGTAAGTGTGATGTCAAAGTTTTGAACGTTGCTGTCCAGGTTTCCCAACACCATTTATGGAAGAGACTGTCTTTTTCTCCATTGGATATTATTGCCTGTGTTGTCAAAGATTGATTAGTCATATAGTTATGGATGCATTTCTGGGTTTTCTATTCTGTTCCATTGATCTATTTGCCTGTTTTGTGTCATTACCATAGCAATTTGATCACTAGATTGTTCCAATCCATGAGCATGGAACATTTTCTATTTCTCTGTGTCATCTTCAATTTATTTCATCAGTGTTTTATAGTTTTCAGAGTGCAGATCTTTTATCTCTTTCATTAGGTCTATTCCTAGGTATCTTATTGTTTTTAGTACAGTAGTAAATGGGATTGATTCCTTGATTTCTCTCTCTAGTGCTTCATTATTGGTGTAAAGAAATGCAACAAATTTCTGTCCATTGATTTTTGGTTTCTGTGACTTTAATGAATTTGTCTACCAGTTTTAGCAAATTTTTGATGGAGTTTTCTGAGTTTTCTATAGAGTATCATGCCATCTGCAAATAGTGAAAGTTTGACTTCTTCCTTACTGATCTGAATGCCTTTTATTTCTCTTTGCTGTTTAATTATTGGGAGTAAAACTTCCTGTATTATATTAAATAACATTGATGAGAATGGACATCCCTGTCTTGTTCCTGACCATAGAGGAAAAGCCATGTCTTGTTCCTGACCATAGAGGAAAAGTTCTAAGTTTTTCCCCATTGAGTATATTAGCTGTGGGTTTTTTTGTACATGTACATGTACTTTATTATGTTGAGGTATGTTCCCTGTAAACCTACTTTGTTGAGGGTTTTTATCATGAATGGATGTTTTATTTTGTCAACTGTATTTTTGCATCTATTGAGAGAATCATTTTATCTTATATTTTCTTTTATTAATGTAGCATGTCATGTTAATTGGTTTGCAAATATTGGACTGTATTTGCAGCCCAGGGATAAATTTCACTTGATTATGGTGAATGATTTATTTAATGTACTGTTGGGTTTGCTTTGCTAGTATTTTATTGAAGATTTTTCCATTTCTGTTCATCAGGGATATTGGCTTATACTTTACTTTTTTGTGGATTCTTTTTCTAGTTTTGGTATTAGGGTAATGCTGGCCTCACAGAAAGAATTTGGAAGTTTTCCCTCCGTTTCTATTTTTTGAAATAGTTTGAGTAGAATTAGTATTAACTTTTATTTAAATGTTTTGTAGAATTCATCTGTGAAGCCATCTGGCCCTGGACTTTTGTTTGTTGGGAGATTTAAAAAAATAATCTATTTACTCATTTGAGAGAGAGAGAGAGAGAGATGAGAGAGAGAGCGAGCGATCATGTGAGCAGGGAGGGACAGATGGGGAAGAGTGAGAAAAAAATTTGAAGCAGAATTCTCACTGAGTGTGGAGCCTCACATGGGGTTCAATCTCACAGCTGAGAGAACATGACCTGAGCTGAAGCCAACAGTCAGATATTGAACCAACTATGCCACCCAGGAACCATTTCATGGGAGGTTTTGGTTACTGATTCAATTTCTTTGCTGCTTAGTCTATTGTTTGAATTTTGCATTTTTTGCTGTTTCTGTTTTAGTAGTTTATATGGTTCTAGGAATTTACCTGTTTCTTCCAAGTTGTTCAATTTGTTCACATATAGGTTTTTTTTGTATTCTCATAATTGTTTGTATTTCTGTGGTGTTGGTTGTTATTTCTCATCTATTTTTGTGATTTTATTTATTTGGCTACTTTCTCTTTTCTTCTTCATAAGTTCAGATAGAATTGTATAACTTTTGTTAATATTTTTTTTCAAAGAACCAGTTCCTGGCTTTATTGATCTGTCCTATTGTTTTTGTTGGTGCTGGTGGTGGTGGTGGGTTTTTTGTTTGTTTATTTCTATATCATTTACTTCATTTATTTATGTTCTAATATTTATTATTTCCATTGTTCTGCTGGATTTAGGCTTCATTTCTTATTCTTTATGTAGCTCCTTTAGATGTAATACTGGGCTGTTTATTTGAGATTTTTCTTGCTTTTTGAGACAGGCCTCTACTGCTATATACTTCCTTTTAAGGATCACTTTTGCTGTGTCACAATGTTTTTAGAGCATTGTGGTTTCATTTTCATTTGTTTCCGTGTGTGTGTGTGTGTGTGTGTGTGTGTGTGTGTGTATATATATATATATATATATATATATATAAATTCTTCTTTGATATACTGGTGGTCTTTTCATTCTTTAGTAGCATGTTATTTAACCTTCATGTATTTGTGACATTTCCAATTTTTTTCTTGTGGCTGACTTCAAGTATCATAGAACTGTGATTAAAAATATGTATAGTATTGTCTCAGTCTTTTTCTACAGTTTGAGGCCTGATTTATGATCTGGTATGTGATCTATTCTAGAGAATGCCCCATGTGCACTTGAAAAGAATGTATATTCTGCTGTTGTAGGATAAAATGTTCTCAATATATCTGTTAAGTCTATCTGGTCTAGTGCGTAAATAAAAGCCATTGTTTCCCTGTTGATTTTCTGCTTAGATGATCTTTCCATTGTTGTGAGTGGGCTGTTAAATTCCCCTTCTATTATTGTATTATTATCAATGATTCCTTCATGTTTGTTATTGTTTAATATATTTAGGTGTACCCAAGTTGGAGGCATAAATATTTACAATTGTTAGATCTTCTTGTTGGATATTCCTCTTCTTCATCTCTTGTTACAATTTTTGTTTTAAAGTCTAGTTGTCGGGGGAGAAGTCAAGATGGTGGGGAAATATCAGACTGAGATGACATCAGGTAGCAGGAGATCAGCTAGATAGCTTATCAAACCATTCCAAACACCTACAAATCCAACAGGAGATTGAAGAGAAGAAGAGCAGCAATTCTAGAAACAGAAAATCACTCACTTTCTGAAAGGTAGGATCGGTGGAGAAGTGAATCCAAAGTAATGGATAGATAGACTACAGGGGGAGGAGCTGGCTCCTGGCAAGTGGTGGAGCAACGGAGAAGTGGAGCACAAAATCAGAACTTTTAAAAGTATGCTCCACTGAGGGACATCACACCAGAGGCTGAGGTGGGGTGAAGCCCACATGGGGACAGTGTGTCCTCATGTCCCATGGGGTCATGGGATAGGGACTCTCTGAGTGTCATAGAGCTCACAGGTATTAGAGTAGGGAAGCCAGCTACAGATATGGAGCTGAGGAGTGAGCTCTCAACTCGGGGTTACCTTAAATTGTGATCAGTGGCACAAGCCACTGCTTTGTGAGCAAGGACCCCACAAGTTCTGGGGAGACACCCCCAGAAGAGTGCGGGGATCTGCGGGGCTCAGAGACTCTAGGAGGGGCTATGTGCCAGAGACAGAGACACTTGGTCACAAGCACAGCTGGAGGCCAGAGAGACAGGAAAGAATGAGCGCTTTTCTTGGAGGGTGCACTGAGGAGTGGGGCCCCAAGCTCTTGCCCCCTCTGGGCCAGAGATTGGGAGGCTGTCATTTTTATTCCTGTCCTCCAGAACTCTACGGAAAGTGTTCAGGGAACTAAAGCTCCAGAAAGTGAACCCGAGTGGATTACTTAGCCTGGCCCCTGGTAAGGGTGGTGCAATTCTGTCTGGGGGCAAAGACACTTGAGAATCAATACAACAGGCCCCTCCCCCAGAAGTTCAGAAAGAAATCCAGCCAAACCCAAGTTCACTTACCAAGAAGAACAGTGGAATTCCAGAGGAAGAGAAAACAAAGCATGGAATTCATGGCTTTCTCCCCATGATTCTTTAGCCTTGCAAAGTTAATTATTTTTTTTTAATTTCATTATTTCTTCCGCTAATTTTTTTTAACTTTTACCCTTTCCTATCTTAATGTTTTAACTAGTTCATCTTAATACCTTTCATTAAAAAAACTTTTTTGAACCTTCATTATTATAGTCATATTTTATCATTCATTGTATCTAACTTTATTTTTGTATACACATAGGATTTTTTCTTCTAAAAAAATTTGGGGTACAACTTCTAATAGATCAAAATATACCCTAAATCTAGCATAGGGCTTTGTTCTAGTCTCCAGCCTGAGCAAATTCTCTCCAGTTTTTTTTTTTCTTTATTCTCCCAACCTACTTATCAACATCTATTTTAGAAATTAAAAAAATGTATATATACTCATATTCCATTTTTTCATTGTGTTTACCCCTATATATGATTTTCATTCTTTAAAATTTTGGGAGGTAGTTTTTCCTAAGGGAACAAAATACTCCCAAGATTAAGTGGGAGACATTGTTCTATTCACCAGTCATATATATATACATATATATATGTATATATATATATATATATATATTCTTTTTTATATTTTTTTCTTTATTTACTTTTAATTTTTTTCTGAACTTTTTATCCCCTTTCTTCCTCCCATTATTTGGGGTCTCTTATGATTTGGTTAAAACACATTTTCCTGGGGTCTTTGCCACCCTTTTAGTATTTTATTCATTCCTTCATAAATTCTTATCTACATAAAATGACAAAGTGGAAAAATTCACCAAAAAAAACCCACAAAAAAAACAAAAACAAAAACAAAACAAAACAACAACAACAACAACAACAAAAAAAAACCAAGAGGCAGTACTGAAGGCTAGGGGCCTAACACTATGGACATTGGTAATATGTCAGATCTAGAGTTCAGAATGACAATTCTCAAGGTGCTAGCCAGGCTCGAAAAAGACATGCAAGATATTAGAGAAACCCTGTCTGGAGAAAGAAAAGCCCTTTTTGGAGAAATAAAAGAACTAAAATCTAAACAATTTGAAATAAAAAAAAGCTATTAATTTTATTTATTTATTTATTTATTTATTTATATTTTGATTGAGGTGTAATATAAAATGGAGGCTCTTACTGCTAGGATAAATGAGGCAAAAGAGAGAATTAGTGATACAGAAGACCAAATGACAAGGAATAAAGAAGTTGAGCAAAAGAGACAAACAACTACTGGACCATGAAGGGAGAATTCGAGAGATAAGTGATACCATAAGATGAAACAACATTAGAATAATTGGGATTCCAGAAGAAAAAGAAGGAGAGAGGGGAGCAGAAGGTATATTGGAGAGAATTATGGTAGAGAATTTCCCTTATATGGCAAAGGGAACAAGCATCAAAATCCAGGAGGTGCAGAGAAACCCCCTCAAAAGAAATAAGAATAGGTCCACACCCAATCATCTAATAGTAAAATTTACAAGTCTTAGAGACAAAGAGAAAATCCTGAAAGCAGCCCAGGACAAGAAGTCTATAACATACAATGGTAAAAATATTAAATTGACAGCAGACTTATCCACAGAGACCTGGAAGGCCAGAAAGAACTGGCATGATATATTCAGAGCACTAACTGAGAAAAACATGCAGCCAAGAATACTATATCCAGCTAGACTATCACTGAAAATACAAGGAGAGATAAAGAGCTTTCAGGACAAACAAAAACTTAAAGAATTTGTAAACACCAAACCAGCTCTACAGGAAATATTGAAGGGGTCCTCTAAGCAAAGAGAGTCCCTAAAAGTAGTAGGTCAGAAAGGGACAGAGACAATATACAGTAACAGTCACCTTACAGGCAATACAATAGCTCTAAATTCGTATCTCTCAATAGTTACCCTGAATTTAAATGGGCTAAATGCCACAATCACAAGACACAGGGTATCAGAATGGATTAAAACAACAACAAAAAATCCATCAATATGCTGTCTACAAGAACATCATTTTAGGCCCAAATACACCTCTGGATTTAAAGTGAGGGGGTGGAAAAAAAATGTACCATGCTAATGGACATCATAAGAAAAATGCAGTGGCAATCCTTATATCAGATCAATTAGATTTAAAACCAAAGACTATAATAAGAGATGAGGAAGGACACTATATCATACTCAAAGTGTCTGCCCAACAAGAAGACCTAACAGTTTTAAATATCTATGTCCCTAACATGGGAGAGCCAACTATATAAACCAATTAATTACAAAATCAAAGAAACACATCAACAATAATACAATAATAGTAGGGGACTTTAGCACTCCCCTCACTGATATGGACAGATCATCCAAGCAGAAGATCAACAAGGAAATAAAGGCTTTATATGATACACTGGACCAGATGGATACCACAGATATATTCAGAACATTCCATCCCAAAGCAACAGAATACATATTCTTCTCTAGTGCGCACAGAACATTCTCCAGAATAGATCACATCCTGGGTCATAAATTAGGTCTCACACAGTACCAAAAGATTGGGATCATTCCCTGCATATTTTTAGACCACAATGTTCTGTAGCTAGAACTCAATCACAAAAAGAAATTTGGAAAGAACCCAAATACATGGAGACTAAACAGCATCCTTCTAAAGAATGAATGGATCAACAAGGAAATTAAAGAAGAATTGAAAATAAAAAACTCATGGAAACAAATGATAATGAAAACACAATGGTTCAAAATCTGTGGGACACAGCAAAGGCAGTCCTGAGAGGAAAATAGATAGTGATACAAGCCTTTCTCAAGAAACAAGAAAGATCTCAAATACACAACCTAACCCTACACCTAAAGGAGCTGGACAAAGAACAACTAAAGAAAGCCTAAATCCAGCAGGAGATGAAAAATCATAAAGATCAGAGCATAAATCAATGAAATTGAAACCAAAACAATAAATAAATAAAAACAATAGAACAAATCAACTAAACTAGGAGTTGGTCCTTTGAAGGAATTAATAAGACTGATAAACCCCTGAGCAGACTTATCAAAAAGAAAAGAGAAAGGACCCAAATATATAAAATCAAGAATGAAATTGAAGAGATCACAATCAACACCAAAGAAATACAATTATAAGAACATATTATGAGTAAGGCAGTATACTACTGGCACAAAACCAGATGCATAGCTCAATGGAACAGAATAGAGAGCTCATAAATAGTCCCTCAACTCTATGGTCAACTAGTCTTTGACAAAGCAGGAAATAATGTCCAATGGAAAAAAGACAGCCTTTTCAATAAATGGGGCTGGGAAAATTGGACAGCCACATGCAGAAAAATAAAACTGGACCGTTTCCTTACACCACACATGAAAACAGACTCAAAATGGATAAAGGATCTCAATGTTAAGAAAGGAATCCATCAAGATCTTTGAGGAGAATGCAGGCAGTAACCTCTTCGACCTCAGCCACAACAACTTCTTCCTAGGAACATCGCCAAAAGGCAAGGGAAGCAAGGGCAAAAATGAACTATTGGGATTTCATCAAGATCAAAAGCTTTTGCACAGCAAAGGAAACAGTTAACAAAACCAAAAGAAAACTGACAGAATAGGAGAAGATATTTGCAAATGACATATCAGATAAAGGGCTAGTATCCAAAATCTATAAAGAGCTTATCAAACTCAACACCCAAAGAACAAAGAATTCGATCAAGAAATGGGCAGAGGACATGAACAGACATTTCTGCAAAGATGACATCCAGATGGCCAACAGACACATGAAAAAGTGCTCCACATCACTTGGCATCAGGGAAATACAAATCAAAATTTCAATGAGAGGGGCACCTGGCTGGTTCAGTGGGTTAAAGCCTCTACCTTTGGCTCAGGTCATGATCTCAGGGTCCTGGAATCAAGCCCCGCTTTGGGATCTCTGCTTATCAGGGAGCCTGCTTACTCCTCTTTCTCTGCCTGTCTCTCTGTCTACTTATGATCTCTGTTTGTCAAATAAATAAATAAATAACATCTTTAAAAAAATACAATGAGATACCACCTTGCACCAGTCAGAATGGCTTAAATTAACAAGTCAGGAAATGACAGATGCTGGCGAGGATGCAGAGAAAGGGGAACCCTCCTACACCTCTTGGTTGGAATGGAAGCTGGTACAAGCACTCTGGAAAACAGTATGGAGGTTCCTCAAAAAGTTGAAAATAGAGCTACCCCATGTCCCAGCAATTGCGCTACTGGGTATTGACCCTAAAGATACAAATGTAGTGATCCGAAGGGGCATGTGCACCTGAATGTTTATAGTAGCAATGTCCACAATAGCCAAACTATGGAAAGAACCTAGATGTCCATCAACAGATGAATGGATAAAGATATATATATATATATATATATATATATATATATATACACACACACACATACATACACACAATGCAATACTATGCAGCCATCAAAAGAAAAAAAAAAAGAAATGAAATCTTGCCATTTGCGATGATGTGGATGGAACTAGAGGGTATTATGCTTAATGAAATAAGTCAATTGGAGAAAGGCAACTATATGGTATCCCTGATATGAGTAAGTGGAGATGCAACATTGGGGTTTTAGGGGGTTGGGAAAGAATAAATGAAACAAGATGGGATCAGGAGGAAGACAAACCATAAAAGACAAAATGCCAAGATGGAGGCATTTAATCTCACAAAATAAACTGAGGGTTGCTGGGTGGAGGCGGGGAGGGAGAGGGTGGTGGGGTTATGGACATTGGGGAGAGTATGTGCTATGGTGAGTGCTGTGAAGTGTGTAAACCTGGCAATTCACAGACCTGGACCCCTGGGGATAATAATACATTATATGTTAATAATTTTTTTTAAAATTAAAAAAAGAATAAGTAAAGCCTAGTTGTCTAAGTATCATTAAAAAGAATAAATAAAGCCTAGTTGTCTAAGTATCACTTCTCCAACTTTCTTTTGATGTCCATTTGTATGGTAAATGTTTCTCCATTCCCTCCTTTTCAATTTACAGATGTCTTTAGGTCTAAAATGAGTGTAGGCAGCATATATATGGGTCTTGTTTTTTATCCATTCTGACACCCTATGTCTTGATAGAGAGTTCAGTCCATTCACATTCAGAGTCATTATTGATAGGTATGTTTTTGTTGCCATTTTATTACTTCTTTTGTCATTTTTTTCTGTATATTTTCTGTGTTCATTTATTTTCTTGTCACTTGTGGTCTTTTCTCCCTCCACCCAAAGGGCCCCCTTTAATATTTCTTGCAGGGCTGATTTAGTGGTCACAGCCTCCTTTCTTATTTATTTGTCTGGAAAACTCTTTATCTCTCCTTCTATTCTGAATGATAATATTGCTGTACAGAGTATTCTTGGCTGCATATATTTTTTCCCCATTCATTACAGTTTCTCTGGGGAGGTCTGTAGCTTAGATGGATCTTCCCTTTTAAGTTGGGTACTTCCACTGTCTTTCTACTGTTAGGACTTTTTTGTGTAACACTATATTTTTATTACAATGTGTTTTGGTATTGGCCTACTTTTGTTGATTTTAATGGGAATTTTTTTGTGCTTCTTAGATTTGGATGTCTGCCTCGTTCTCCAGAGTAGGAAAGTTTTTAGCTATCATTTCCTCAAATAAATTTTCTACCCTCTTTCCTCTCTCTTCTGGGATTTTTATGATATAAATGTTGTTTGATGATGTCACTGATTGTAAGTCTAATCTCATGTTCCATAATTCTTCTTTCTCTCCTTTGTTTAGCTTCATCATTTTTCATTATTTTCTCTTCAATATCAATCATTTTTCCTCTGCTTCTTCTATCCTTGTGTTCATTACAATCAGTCTGTTTTAAATCTGTTATTATGTTTTTCATTTCTGACTGATTATTTTTTTAACTCTTTTATCTTTACATCAAGAGCCTTTCTGAAGTCTTCTATTCTTTTATCAAATCCAGGGAGTATCCTTAAGATTTTTGCTCTAAATTCTCCATCAGGCATGTCCATATATGCTTTGATTAGATCTCTGGCCATGACCCTATCTTGTTTCATTTGGGATTAATTCCTCCATCTTGGCATTTTGTCTAAGTCACTATCTTCTGTGTGTTAGAAATTCTGTTGTGTTCCCTATTCCTGAGAGTAATGACCTTATAAAGAAGAGGTCATATAGTGTCTAGGACTTTACACTTCATGGAGTGTCTCTGGTGTGTGTTGTGTACACTCTGCTGCTGTGTTTTGGCTGCTCTATTCTTCAGGCCAGTCTTCTCTAAAGGCTTTTCTTGTCTGTATATGGCAGCATTTGGACCTTGGCCTGAATGTGGTGGATTTTATCTAGGTTTACACTGGTCTACTTGATAAATGAGACATTATGTTTCTTCCACTAGAATTGGAGCTTTACAAAAATAAATGTTTGGGAGACATAGTATGGATGACTAACTCCACTGGGAGTTAGTCAAGTTGGAACAAGAAAGGCAGTACTGGTAGAGTGCATATTTGTGGGACTTGGTATAAGCAGGTTAGGCAGTCAGTGACAGTGTTGTGCATTGTGCAGACACTAGTGCAGGTGGTTCTGTGCTTATGTGGAGGGTGGGGCAATGGCAACAGGCAGTTCCTTTCTCCCAGCAGGGGGGTTTCCTTGTTTGCTGCTTTCAGGAAATCACTTCCAGAAGAGCAAATAATCTCTGCTGCACATCCAAGTATTTTTTTGGATCGCTGTCTGTTCTTTTCATGCTGTCTGTTTCTGGGTTGTTTTCCTGCCTTCTCTCTAGGAGCATCTCAGTGCTTTCCAGACTCTATTCCTGCCAAGTCTGCTGAATTTTTTTTTAAAGATTTTATTTATTTATTTGACAGAGAGAGATCACAGGTAGGCAGAGAGAGAGAGAGAGAGAGAGGAGGAAGCAGGCTCCCCGCTGAGCAGAGAGCCCGATGCGGGACTTGATCCCAGGATCCTGAGATCACGACGTGAGCCGAAGGCAGCGGCTTAACCCACTGAGCCACCCAGGCACTCCAAGTCTGCTGACTTTTAAAACTTCAAACTTTTGGAACATGTTATGTGGGTGGGGGCCCACACTGGTCTTCTTGGAAGGCTCTTGCTGTGCTGGGACTGATGCAGGCTTATTCAAGGCATACAGCTTGGCACAATCAGGCTAGGCAGTGTATGTTGGACCAAGGTGCCCTTGAAAGGTGGCTTCATGCCTATGTGAAGGATCAAGGGAGGGCTATGGCATCCACTGGCTCTTTTTCCCTAAGAGACATCCTTGTCAATACTACCTCCCACAGACATGCTCCTAGAAGAGCAAACAATCTCCCTCCTGCATGCCTTAGGTGCCTGCTGACCTTTAAAACTCCAGTCTCCAAGCCCTGCTTGTTTCAAAAGCTCATAATAATAAGCTGCTCTCATTTCTCCAGCCAATGACTTTGGAGTGAATTCTCCTTTTGCACTACCTTGTGTGCTCTACTCCCATATGCCTCTCTCTGTGACCAGGGCTCCCTCTTCTCTGCAGAATGCATTATCCATATCTCCCCCAAACTGTATCTCTGTACTTCTTGCCTTCTTCAGTTTGGTCTTTTCTCTCCCTCTATTTGTGGAATTTGTTCTGTCTATACTCAGGCTGTTCTCTTAGGTATTCAGAATGATCCAATAATTATCTAGTTTTGTTCAAGTGACAAGAGGGGCCTTGTGTCCTCCTAGTATGCTACCATCTTAGCTGTCCTCTTAGGTACCCTTTGTTATACTTTTCTGGCAAAATTTAAAAACACTCATTAACACAAAAGATACTGTATTACAATTACAACTTTACTTGTCTCATAATAACCTATTTTTAAAGTAGGAACATGTATT
The DNA here is from genome assembly GCF_020171115.1 of Neogale vison. Lineage (NCBI taxonomy): Eukaryota > Metazoa > Chordata > Mammalia > Carnivora > Mustelidae > Neogale > Neogale vison. The sequence continues at coordinate 75,731,709 of NC_058105.1, forward strand.
ATTTCCAACTACATTCATAATTTCTAAAATTGTCTCCTTACCAACTAGGCTGTCAGTAAGGATTTATTCAATGAATAAATGTGTAGAAGACAATTCAGTCAAGAACATGTCCACCCTACATTTTAGTATTAAGAACTTAGTATATGACCAGGTTTAAAAATTAATCTATAATAAGAAGACAATAACCTTCTCAATGACTGAGGTTAAGGATCAGTTTGTGGTCTGGGACAGGTCACTCTCTAGCCATGATTAGAAACAGACTATAGCCAAGGTTAACTTCAGATCTAGAGAAGGTTAGATGCTCAGTCTACATCCAGGCTTAAGTCCAGTACAAGACTTCATGTGTGACCAGTATTAAGGATGTCTGGCCGAACTAAAGACCTAAGATATGTACCCTGTTCTGAGATCAAAAATGAATACCTCATAGAGATAAATTAAGGTTGTGTGCCCTGGTTAATATTCTTATTTAAGTTCTCAAAGGGCAATGAAACAAAAAAGATCAAGCCAAGGTCCTGAAGCAGAGGTTCTACACAACCTTTGTCCCTTCAACTATGTGTTCCCACTCACCAGGTGCAGCAGCCAGTGGCCATCCAGTGCTAGATTCTAGCACTCCATGGGCATGAACAGAGTAGGGACGGCTGGCATTATTCTTGAACACCACAGTTAAGATATCACCAACCTCTCCTTTGAGAAGTGGACCTAATATATGCAAAAGAAGAGAAAGTCACATTAGTGGAGTAGTGGAACAGGGATACTAAAGGCATTGAAGAAAAGGACATACATATGGGGCTCCCTAGAATTAGGGGTTTCAGTTATTAGAATTAAAATCATAACTGGTTCATTTTTTTTTTTTAGTTCAGAAGCCCTTACACAGACAATGGCACCTACAGGATGAGGGTACTTCAATAAGAAGACTGTGTCACTACTTATCCCTATTTTCCCAGACCAAATTTCTATCTATTATCTATCTATCTATCTATCTATCATCTATCTATCATCTTTCTCTATCTATCATCATCATCATCTATCTATCATCTATGTAATTTCATAAGGATCTAGATAATTAGGACTCTATGGAATCACTATCAGTAAGGACTAAGAGTTGGGCACAGAGTAAACAAACAAACAAACACTGTTGGGTCCCTTCAAGGGCCAATAGCTTTCTTCTATGTGAGGACAAGAATGAGGAAACTAACTGGCCCTTAATTAATAATTAAACTGGGGGGCAAGGATTATACTGATTCCCTGTACATCATTTTTCTTACTCTTTGATATTCTTAATTTCCATTTCCTTTAGTATCTTTAAAACATGTATAACTGTCAGAGATCCCTAGGGATATTCCTGGAAAAATATGGCTCATGTTGCAGTAGAATTCATAAATCTCTCCACTTTGGTTGCTTATTTTTTATGGCTGATTTAAAAATTATGACTACTGTTCCATTTACCATAAGGAGAAACTAATAGAAAGAAATAAAGAGGCCTTCCTGATATGACGTAGCCTTCCTAGGAGCATCATAAACCTATAGATCCTAGGAGGAGCTAACTTACCTAATATTCCCAAGTGTTCCTCTGATCCAGTCCGTGGCCGAGGGATCTTGAATGTACCATCAGTGTATTCTCTGAATACAGCTTTCTTGTATCTGGAACCCAGGAGCCCATTCTGATTACTCAGAAAGATGTGACCATAACTAGAGGAATCCAAAGAGTGGTATTAGCACCTGGCCTTGACCCCTTATTTTCAGGTATGAGAAAGCTAAGTCAGACCCAACATCATATCACAGACAGAAGAAAGAGAAGACATATTCTTTCTAATGTCAGATTTCCCACATTGGCTCTATAACTGCAATAAAGATACCAGATCTAAAAACCTGTATATGTTTCCTTATTTATCATAATCTAGATTATAACTTGTAATATAATTTCTCTGACAAGAACAATGGAAAAAGAATCATAAGCTCTGGGTTTTAGCTCTCGTCTCCATTGGATGTCTCAGTTGGAATTATTTTGACAAACAGACAAGTTATAAGATGGAAGGAGAGCACTAACTGCTGCTGCTGCTGGAGAGCAAGGAATAGGAAGAGTTAAGGAGTAAATGGAATTTTACAGATTCCCCCTTATGGGATGCTTTCCTGTTTACAAATAACCATATTTTTTTAATCATTTGAGATTTCCAGTAGAATAATGAGATAGGTAGAAGTAGAACAAGTAGTCCAGAAGTGACAGAACTTATCTTCATTGATACCGTCAGACAGAAAGGGAGCTAGAACTTGAATACAACTCTGCTGCTTCTTCCTTATTTCCTTCTAATCAAGTTCTTTCACTTTATTGATTTATTGATTTATTTAAATTCAGTTAGCCAACATATTGCACATCCTTATTTTCAGAGGTAGAGTTCAATAATTCATCATATACCACATCACTTTAAAGATATGCAAACTAAGTACCAGGTAAGAAAGGTCACTTTCATGGTTCACCTCCCCTTCCAATTTACCCAAATTCCCTACTCCTCTCTAACACCCCTTGTCCTCCAACCATGAGAGACTATGGACTCTGAAAAACAATCTGAGGGGTTTGAAGTGGCGGGGGGTGGGAGGTTGGGGTACCAGGTGGTGGGTATTATAGAGGGCACGGCTTGCATGGAGCACTGGGTGTGGTGAAAAAATAATGAATACTGTTTTTCTGAAAATAAATAAATAAATAATAATTTAAAAAAATAAAAAATAAAGACAAGGTCATAATATAATGAAAAAAAAAAGAAAGGTCACTTTCTCTATGTTTCAGAACAAGTTAGCAAGAAGATTTTATTTGTTTATTTATTTTATTCTATTTTGTTAACATGTAATGTATTATTTGCTTCAGGGGGTACAGGTCTGTGAATCATCAGTCTTACACAATTCACAGCACTTACCATAGCACATACCCTCCCTGATTCCACAACCCAACCACCCTATCACTCCCACCCCACACCCCAGCAATCCTTAGTTTGTTTCCTGAGATTAAGAGTCTCTTATGGTTTTTCTCCCTCCCTGGTCCCATCCTGTTTCACTTTTTTCCCCTCCCTTCCCCCCACTACCCTCAACACTTTAACAACCAACAACTGACAAAGAAGACAGGAATTGCTCAAGAGTTGTGAGGGCACCAAAAATAATTATAGTGGAAATTGCTAAACTGTACTTCAGTTTCTGTTCTCCTCTCCTTCCTTTTTAGCAGTAGAATCACCTATATTTTAGCTGAATTCATGACCAGATAACCATGGATGACAGATTACATTTTCCAGGCTTTATTTTTTAGTACAGTTGACATACAAAGTTACATTAGCTTCATGTGTACAACACAATTATTGGATAAATATATACATTAGTGCCATATTCACAACTATAGCTACCATTTGCCTCAGTACATCTCTATTACAAAATCATTGGCTATATAACTTATGATGTGCCTTTATTCTCTGACTTATTTATTACATTACTGGAAGCTTGTATATCCCACTCCACTTCATTTATTTTTCCCAACCCTCCAACCTCTCCAAGTCCCAGACTTTCTTGCAGCTAGGTATGGCCACATTAGTAAGTTCAGAATAATGGGTTATGAAAGAAAGTGATGTATATAACTTTTAGGTCATTACCTTACAGATACTGCTGCTTGCCCTGGACTGCTTTCACCCTTGTATGATTGCTGGAAATGACTATAAGTAATATAGACATCTTAGTTTCAGAGATAAAAGAAAGTATTATGGGTGACTAGTTTACCTACTGGCCATGGGCTGCTTATATTTATACTATTAAGAAATAAAATTCTACTCACACTACTCTATGTTGGAATTTTTCTGCTGTGCATCTTCGCTGTACCTTAGTGACATTTTGTCAAGTGACAGGTAAGCTTGGGGTGTTCAGTCCTTTGAGTAAGACCTCTATATTTAAATTATGTTGTAGGCACTATAATCAACTAAAGGAAAAGAGTAAAAGATCAAGAGCAGGAAGATATGGGCAAAGTCTTTTACTTCAGACCCATCGGTATAGTACTATAGAAGAAACATTGAGTTCCAGCGTTCCAGCTTATCAACATCTTAGTACCTGTTCCAGATTTGCTGGTATCTTATTAGGTTACTTTAGATAACTGTTTCCTTTTCTCAGTACTTCAGTAACTTCTTTATCTGTAAAATGGTCCAGAGTCTCTGAAAGTGTGATCTCTTATTTTCTGAAACCTTACCTTTCCTCCTCAGACTGATTGTGCCATTCCAGTTCCCAGCTCCTGTCAGGGCAATAGTCCCACTCCACCTCTTCTGCCATGATGTAGTAGATTCTTGCAGCCTGGTACTGTTGGTGATCATCAGCTTGATGGACAGGACACTGGGAGACATTATAGACTGCTTTCATTCCCGATTCTCTATGGCTGCCTGCCTGGCAGTAAATTTCAAACATCCCTAAGGAAGAAACAGAAAGAAAAACCTGAATGTGAATATACCTGTGTAGTCCCTGGGGGATTTACGGCCTCTTTCTAGGCATACGGTAGAATGCAGGTAGTTTTATTAAAAATATATCTTCCCTGTTATCCTGCAATTGAATTACTGGCTATTTACCCCAAAGATACAGATGTAGTGAAAAGAAGGGTCATCTGTACTCCAATGTTCATAGCATCAATGGCCACAGTCGCCAAACTGTGGAAAGAACAAAGATGCCCTTCAATGGACAAATGGATAAAGAAGATGTGGTCCATATATACTATGGAGCACTATGCCTCCATCAGAAAAGATGAATACCCAACTTTTGTATCAACATAGATGGGACTGGACGAGATTTTGCTGAGTCAGGCAGAGAGAGTGAGTTAACATACAGTTTGCTTATTTGTGGAGCATAAGGAATAACACAGAGGACATGGGGAGATGGAAAGGAGAAGGGAGTTTGGGGAAATTGGAGGGAGAGATGAACCATGAGAGACTGTGGGCTCTGACGAACTAACTGAAGGGGGTGGGAGGTTGGGTGAGCCTAGAGGTGGGTATTGTGGAGGCCACGTATTGCACAGAGCACTGGGTGTGGTGCACAAACAATGAATTCTGGAGCACTGAAAAGAAGTTAAAAACAAATATTTTTTGTGGAAAGAACCAAGATGCCCTTCAACGGACAAATGGATAAAGAAGATGTGGTCCATATACACTATGGAGTATTATGCCTCCATCAGAAAGGACGAAGACCCAACTTTTGTAGCAACATGGACGGTACTGGAAGGGATTATGCTGAGTGAAATAAGTCAAGCAGAGAGAATCAATTATCATATGATTTCACTTATTTGTGGAGCATAACAAATAGCATGGAGGACATGGGGAGATAGAGAGGAGAAGGGAGTTGGGGGAAATTGGAAGGGGAGGTGAACCATGAGAGACTATGGACTCTGAAAAACAATCTGAGGGTTTTGAAGGGGCAGGGGATGGGAGGTCGGGGTACCAGGTGGTGGGTATTATAGAGGGCACGGATTGCATGGAGCACTGGGTGTGGTGCAAAAATAATTAATGCTGTTATGCTGAAAATAAAAAATAAATTAAAAAAAGTTAAAAAAAAAGGGTGTAGGTAGTTTCAGATAAGGTTCTTCTATGCTTTGGATAAAAGAATATTATAACTTTATTGAGAGCAGTGAGCACAGATATTAACACCTCTGGCTCCAATGCTGCACTCCTTAGGTTCAAAATTAAACTCCACCACAAGGATGGCTTTCCAGGGCTTATCACTGGAAGTTCCATATCCCTGTGGAAATTGCTCAGTTCTGAGCAAACTGGGATAGTTGGTCCCCCAACCCTGACAGTTGTTAGCTATTTAATCTTGAAGTAATTTTTAAGCCTCTCTATGTTTCAGTTCCCTCATGGTACAATGGGAATCAAATACTTTACTTATCTCACTGGGTTGTTTTAGAATGAAATAAAATAATATGCGTATGTTGCTTAGCATATTGCATAGTAAAAGTTAATATATGAAGCTATTAATAAGTAAATAAAACTACAATAATTATTATTCAAAAAAATTCATGGGCCCATTAAAAACAAAAACAAAACAAAACAAAAAACCTTCTTGACTACTGGGATGCTTATATCAGAGGACTTCCCCCTCACCCGGGTGTGACAATATTCATTGTTTATGTACCACACCCAGTGCTCCATGCAATATGTGCCCTCCTTAATACCCACCACCAGGCTTACCCATCCCCCCAACCCCTTCCCCTCTAAAAACCTCTGTTTCTCAGAGGTTGGTGATCATCAGCTGTCATAGTTCTCTCATAGTTCATCTTCCCCTCCGAATTCCTCCAATTCACTTTCCCTTTCCGTTTCCTACTGTCTGCCATGTTATTCCTTATGTTCCAAAAGCAAGTGAAACCATGGGATAATTGATTTTCTCTGCTTGATTTATTTCACTCAGCATAATCTCCTCCAGTCCCATCCATGTTGATACAAAAGTTGGGCATTCATCCTTTCTGATGGCTGATATAATATTCTATTATATCAGAGGACTTTGGAATAACTTTCCCTCAGTTTTTACAATAAAATATTTGGATATCTGTTTTAAAAATCACTGTTGTAGAGCTGCCTAGAGCTGATATCAAGCCCCAGGTTTTTATGTCAAGGACATTAAGGCTCACAGAGTGTTGATCAGGAGAAGCTGACTTTCTTAGAACATTTATTTTCATCATTCCTTCATTTCCTGCCCACTGCCTATCCCATCACTACAAACTTCTTTCCCCTGGCTTTTAAAGGCCTCTATGAGCTAGCTCCAAACTATGGCTCAGTCCCAAATTCAACCAGTGATCCAACTAAATTTGTTCCTGAATTCCCTTATCACATATCTCATTTCTATCTTGGAATTTTCACTCATGTTGTTGCTCCCTTTCTGAAATGCACCTGCCCATCATTCCCACAAATATTTACAAGACCTCACTCATTCTCCAAGATCAAATTCATGTTTCCTCTCTTCCAGAAACCTCTCCATGGCTATTCTGGCTCACACCAACCTCTCCAATCTTGGCCTCTTTACTCATGACACACTTCACATCTAAACCACATGATTAAACACTAAGTGCTCCTTTCTTCACAAAACAGTTTTTTCCACTAGTTTATATACTTCTTGAAAGAATCTATTCTTTTTTTCTACAACTACTTCTACTCTTCTATTTATCCTATCCTTCCACATCTATTCCATCAGTAAATCCTATTGGCTTTTCCTCCCAAATTATCCTTCCATTTTCACTCTCTCCGCTAGTCAAAGCCACCATTGTCTCTCACATGGAAACTTCAACAGTCTCCCAACTTTCTTCTCTGCTTCTTCCCCTTCTCTCTTCAACCATTCCTCACACAGGATTCGATGCCCTCTTGAACAAATATGATCCAGAGCACATTGCTCCCTTGCTTCAAATACTTCATTCATACTCAGAATGCAAACCAAGCTCCTAACTATGGTCTATAAGACACCACATAATATGAATCTCACCAACCTATTTCATGTTAATCTTTTTCTTAGCTTACTACAATACAACCCTACTGATCTTTCACTCTGACCCTTGAAAGGCCATTCTTGTTTCCACCTTTGGACATTGGCACGTCCTCGTCCCTCTGTTTTAAATATTCTTCTTAGAAATATTTATATCACTCCTTCCTCTTCATTATTTAGGTCTCAGTGTAAATATCACATTTTTCAAGAGGCCTTCCATGAACATCTTCTCTAAAGTAATGCCCCTATAATTTTATCACAACACTATATTTTATTAACTTAATGATATATATCACAATCTAAAATTATCTTATTGCTTTATGTATGTGTTTTTTCCAATTTATTTATTTTCAGAAAAACAGTATTCATTATTTTTTCACCACACCCAGTGCTCCATGCAAGCCGTGCCCTCTATAATACCCACCACCTGGTACCCCAACCTCCCACCCCCCTGCCACTTCAAACCCCTCAGACTGTTTTTGAGAGTCCATAGTCTCTCATGGCTATGTATGTGTTTTGACGTTTAATGTGGATGTTCCCAGAGAGTAAGAATCATTCTGTTTTTTTCAACCTTCTTCCCCAGTCTTAACACATAGAAGGTGTGCAATAAATATGCTTTGAGTGAATGCATGTGTGTGCAAATGAGTGGTTGCATATGTGGCCTAAAACTCGAGCTCAGTGATTGGTATGGAGAAGAAAGCCCAATAAATGCTGTAGGGGATGAGAACAAAAAGAAGACATTCTGGGAAGTTGTGAGCCTTTGGAATAGTTAGCACATCATCTAAATTTTCTCATATGAACATTATTACCCAAGCCACTCTTTAAATATTCTATTTTTGGAATCTGTGTTTCCTCCTAACTTTTTGACAAATTCTTTTCTGTTTCCTTATTTTGGCTTCTCTTCTCCCTTTTACCTCCTAAATATTGATTTCTGCTTTAAGTTTTCTTTCCTATAACATCACGTCTTATGGACTTGAACTATGAGAACACTCAAAACCACTAGCCTGGACTTCTTCTCCAACCTCTACATTTCTACCCATAACTACCAACTGTGAAAGCCACACCACCTGCACTTCACCAGGAAGTTAAAACTTGACATGCCCTAAAATGAATACTTGCTACCCAAACCTTACTATCCTTCCCTATTTCTGTACTTTCTCATTTGATTAATGGTTGTCACTATATACATAGTACGCAAGCTGGAAACTTCAGGCATCTTTTTCTTGCTCAGCCCCTCATCAAAGTTCCATAATTTCTTTCTCAAATATTCCTTAACTCTACCCCTTCCGTCCATCCTTATTGTTTCCACCCATTGGCAGGCTCTCATCAGATCTTGAAACAGCTTCCTAGTTTTCCTCCTATTAAGACTTATTTCTCATTATTCCTCCACAGGGCTGCTGTTAGCATTTTTCTTGGGATTATTCTTCACTGTTCATGAGTGCCTTAAATACTGATAAAAGTTTTATCATTTCTGACTCCCACTATCTAAATAATAGTATCATCTCCTCCATACCCCAATCACTGTGACAACTAAAAGTATCTTCACACATTTCCAAACAACTTTTAGCATACCACCTTGAGTTGAGGGTCACTGAATAAAATAAGTTTGTGTAACTTCTTCAAGAAGATGCTGATTCCAAGTCTTTCTATAAGCTTCCTACTAACTATAATATTGCTATCTTCTTCGGGCAGATGCTGCTTCCAAATCACTGCCTACAATAACATTTCTTCACCACCCATCCCCTATCTGTGCCTGATGACAGTTTACTCCCTCAAATGATCAGTTTGAGTGCCTGATTCTCTAGGAAAACTTTACTACACAAGTCAAGCAGAGTTTGTTATAGTTGTTACTATAGCTCCTGGAAAGATCATATCATATCCCTTTCACACTAACTGTGAGCTGCCTAGTTCATCCTCACATCCTTAGTATCTAGATAAATAAGTGGAAGAAAATGGATATTTACTATGTTTTGTGAAAATGTTATTGTAAAATAAAGGAAAAACAAAAAAAATAGGAATAAAAAGGAAGGAAAAACAGAGGAGGAAAGAAAAGATACAGAGTGAAACAAAAGAAAAAAATAAAACAGGGGAAAGGGAAAAATTAAAAAGAGAGAAATAGAGACAAAGAAAGAAATAAAGAGGGAATTGGAGAAAAAGGAAATCCAAAAAAGGGGAAAATCAAAGGAAGAAATAAAAGGGGAAAAAGAAGAAAAGTGAGGGGAAGGAAGGAAAAGGGAAAAAGAAAAGAAGGAAGACTAGAAAGAAGATGCAAGACTGGAAGAAGAAAATGAAAAAGAAGAAAAGACAAAAAGTAAGATGGAGAAAAAATAGAAGGAAGGAAATAATGATCAGAAATAAGAAATGAGAGAAAAAAAGAGAGAAGAAAAAGAAAAGATTATGAGAGAGGAAGAGGAAAAATGAGAGAGGGGAGGAAAAAGGAGCAGTGAAAGAAAAAATTTTAAAGGGTGTGGGGAAGAGGGGAATAATGCATAAAGAAAGCTCCAATAGTGAAAGAAAGGAAAAGTCCTTTATCGATCTTGGATATCAACTCTTAGTCTGTAGGGTCATTTCTGAATATCTCTTTCTATTCTGTAGGTTGCCTCTTTGTTTTGCTGACTTGTTTCCGTTGCTGTGGAGAAGATTTTTGATCTTGACGAAGTTCCTAAAGTTCATTTTCACTTTTGTTTCCTTACCCTTTGGAGACGTGTCTTGAAAGAAGTTGCTATGGCCAATGTCGAAGAGGTTAGTGCCTATGTTTTCCTCTAGGATTTTGATGAATTCCTGCCACACATTGAGGTCATTCATCCATTTATAATTTATCCTTGTGTATGGTGTAAGAGAATGACCAAGTTTGATTGTTCTCTACATAGCAGTCAAATTTTCCCAGCATCATTTTTTGAAGAAACTGTCTTTTTTCCACTGGATATTATTTATTGCTTTGTCAAAAATTATTTGAGCATAGAGTTGACGACCCATATCTGAGCTCTCTACTCCGGTCCATGGGTCTTTGTGTCTGTTTCTGTGCCAGTACCATGCTGTCTTGGTGATCACAGTTTGTAATAAAACTTGAAATCAGGCAACGTGATGCCCCCAGAACTGTTTTTCTTTTTCAAAATTTCCTTGGTGATTTGGGGTCTTTTCACAATTAACACTACAGACAAAGGGCTGAAATCCAAGATCTATAAAGAACTTCTCAAACCCAACACCCAAACACCAGATAATCATGTCAAAAAATGGGCAGAAGACATGAACATGTGTCTTCCTCTCCAAAGAAGACATACACATGTCTAACAGACACATGAAAAATGGTTAATCATCATTAGCCATCAGGGAAATTAAAATCAAAGCACATTGAGATACTACCTTGCACCAGATAGAATGGCAAAGTTTGTTTCCAAGGCAGGAAACAACAAATGTTGGAGAGGATGTGGAGCTCAGGGATCCCTCTTACACTTTGATGCTAATGGAAGTTGGTGCAGCCACTTTGGAAAACATTGCGGAGGTTCCTCAAAAAATTAAAAAAAAAAAAAAGCTACCCTATGACCCTGCAATAGCACTACTGGGTATTTATATCAAAGATACAGATGTAATGAAAAGAAAGGCCACCTTATACCAATTAGAATGGGCAAAATTAACAAGACACTAAACAACATATGTTGGAGAGGATGTGGAGAAAGGGGAACTCTCTTACACTGTTGGTGGGAATGCAAGTTGTTGCAGACACTTTGGAAAACTTAAAATAGATGAACATTTTTTCATGTGTCTGATAGCCATTTGTATGACTTCATTGGAGAAGTCTCTGTCCATATCTTCTGACCATTTTTTGATATGATTATTTGTTTTGTGTGTGTTGAGTTTGAGGAGTTCTTTATATATCCTGGATACCAACTTTTTGTCTGTACTGTCATTTGCAAATATCTTCTCCCATTCCTTGGGTTGCCTCTTTGTTTTCTTGACTGTTTCCTTTGCTGTGCAGAAGCTTTTTATTTTGATGAAGTCCCAGAAGTTTATTTTGGTTTTGTTTCCTTTGCCTTTGGAGACATATCTTGAAAGAAGTTGCTGTGGCTGATCTCGAAGAGATTACTGCTTATGTTCTCCTCTAGGATTCTGATGGACTCCTGTCTCACGTTGAGGTCTTTTATCCAGTTTGAGTTTATCTTTGTGTATGGTGTAAGAGAATGGTCGAGTTTCATTCTTCTACATATAGCTGCCCAGTTTCCCCAGCACCATTTATTGAAAAGGCTGTCTTTTTTCCACTGTATATCTTTTTCTGTTTTGTCAAAGATTATTTGCCCATAGAGTTGAGGGTCCATATCTGGGATCTCTACTCTGTTCCACTGGTCTATGGGTCTGTTTTTATGCCAGTACCATGCTGTCTTGGTGATCACAGCTTTGTAATAAAGCTTGAAATCAGGTAAGGTGATGCCACCAGCTTTATTTTTGTTTTTCAACATTTCCTTAGCGATTTGGGGTCTCTTCTGATTCCATACAAATTTTAGGATAATTTTCTCCAGCTCTTTGAAGAATGCCGGTGGAATTTTGATCGGAATGGCATTAAAAGTATAGATTGCTCTAGGCAGTATAGACATTTTAACAATGTTTATTCTTCTGATCCAAGAGCATGGAATGGTCTTTCATCTTTTTGTGTCTTCTTCAATTTCTTTCATGAGTGTTCTGTAGTTCCTCGAGTACAGATCCTTTACCCCTTTGGTTAGGTTTATTCCCAGGTATCTTATGGTTCTTGGTGCTATAGTAAATGGAATCAATTCTCTAATTTCCCTTTCTGTATTTTCATTGTTAGTGTATAAGAAAGCCACTGGTATCTGTACATTGACTTTGTATCCTGCCACGTTACTGAATTGCTGTATGAGTTCTAGTAGTTTGGGGGTGAAGTCTTTTGGGTTTTCCATATAAAGAATCATGTCATCTGCGAAGAGAGAGTTTGACTTCTTCATTGCCAATTTGGATACCTTTTATTTCTCTTTGTTCTCTGATTGCTGTTGCTAGGACTTCTAATATTATGTTGAACAAGAGTGATGACAGTGAGCATTCTACTCATGTTCCTGATCTCAAAGGGAATGCTGCGAGCTTTTTCCCATTGAGGATATTTGCTGTGGGTCTTTCATAGATAGATTTGATGAAGTTCAAGAATGTTCCCTCCATCCCTATACTTTGAAGCGTTTTAATCAGGAACGGATGCTGGATTTTGTCAAATACTTTTTCTGCATCAATTGAGAGGACCATGTGGTTCTTCTATCTTTTCTGATTAATTTGTTCTATCACATTGATTGATTTGCGAATGTTGAACTATCCTTGTAGCCCAGGAATGAATCCCACCTGGTCATGGTGGATAATATTTTTAATGTGCTGTTGGATCCTGTTTGCTAGGATCTTGTTGAGAATCTTGGCCTCCATAATCATCAGTGATATTGGTCTTTTTGGTAGGATCTTTGTTCATCATCACTAGCCATCAGGGAGATTCAAATTAAAACCACATTGAGATATCACCTTTCACCATTTAGAAGGGCCAAAATTAGCAAGACAGGAAACAACATGTGTTGGAGAGGATGTGGAGAAAGGGGAACCCTCTTGCACTGTTGGTGAGAATGCAAGTTGGTGCAACCTCTTTGGAGAACAGTGTGGAGATTCCTTAAGAAATTAAAAATAGAACTTCCCGGACAAGATGGAAGAGGCGTCTTTTTAGCTGGTACCCCAAAGTGAGCTGATTACCTACTAAAGGACTCTGATCACCCATGAAATCAGCCTGAGATCAGAATTATACACGTCTGGATCTCTACACGGGCAGAAGACGCCAGTGAGCAGGTAAAGTGGAATGGGAACAGTGGACTGATATCAGAAGATAAACAAAAGGGGGAGGGAGCCACCAGTGGCGACCGGTGGGAAAGTAATACCCCAATACGAGCCAGAGTGCCCTGCCTCTGGGGACCAGCATTAACTTGGAGACTGGTTGAAAGCACTCCAAAAGAGCAAAGGATTGCGGGGGGAAATTGTGGGAATTGGCGCAGCTAGGGACAGGGACTTAAGTCCCGGGTCCCAGACGGCCTCCCCGGCGCTGAGGCAGAGAGAGTGCGGTGAGAAACCAGCTCCTGGTCCCTAAGCCACCAGCGCGCCCCAGAGCGCGTGGGTTCTGGCTCCTGTGAGGGAATGGGAGCTGCGCTGGTCTACAGAACGAGCACTAGCCCTACCACAAAGCTTGAGATGTGCGGGCACGTCCTGGGTTACTGAGGCCTGGCGGGCGCTCCTTGACCCGCGCCATTGTTTCAAAGCCTAAGCCGTGCGCGCGCAAAACTCTTCCCCGGACAGAGGCGCGCAAAAGCCCAGCCTGGGGCTTACGGACCGTTCTCAGTGCCCCAGACGCGCGCCCGACCCACAGCCGCCTCTGAAGAAAGGTGCGCCCTGGCCGGGCACTCCCAGCCCGGGCCGGCGGCAAAATCTCAGTGTGCGATCGCTGCTTGGAATCTCTCTGGTGGTTGGGAGCTCCCAGACAGCCGCCACTGCCTTGGCATTGGGGACGAGCAAAAGATACTGCGCCCCCAGGGTCTGCAACTTGGAACCTGCGCTGCCAGCAGCCAAGGGGGAATTTATTCAGCTTCTGCACCCAGACTGAGGCTTCGCTCTGAGATGGAGATCAGGGTGCGGTTTGATTTCTTCTAATACTACAAAAAACATCAAAGGCGGTCAAGGTGAGAGGGAAAAAAGTGAACAAACCTAAAAACCGCCAAGGAACAAAAGCCTGAAAAAAACAAATTTCCCCAGAGCCCACCCCCTTGAGGGGGGTGGGGGGACTCAACTCAGGAAACGTCATTGACTGACAACCCACGCGGCAGGCCCCACCCCCAGAAAACAAACCAAGAAAGAATAAAAAAAAGGACTACAAGAGAACAACCACTACTTCATAGGAAAACTTGTATTATTCTCTCGTTTCCACTATTCCGGTTCATTCATATATATATATATATATATATATATATATATATATATTTTTTTTTTTTTTTTTTACACATAGGTAATTTTTTAACCTATTTGCCACCACAGCGAGCTATACAGGACATCAAATTCCATAATACCTTTCTAACCTGAACTTTTTGATACATACACCTATGTTTTTCTTTTGCATTTTTATTTTTTGAATTCCTTTTTTTAAAATTTTAGTTTAGTTTAGTCTAGTATATTCCTTTTTGTTTATATCCTCTAATATTCATATAGATTTAACTTCAAAGTAATCCCTTTTCCCCAATCAATACTACCCCTATAGGTAAACCAATTTTTAATCCCCTTTATGTTAGGAAACTTGAGTCCTTTAACAAAAATATCAAGATACATCCAGGAAGAATCAAAACAACCTTCCTCTGTATCTCTAACTACAGTCTTTAGTTTGAAGTCTAATTTATCTGATATGAGAATCGCTACCCCAGCCTTCTTTTGAGGCCCATTGGCATGAAAGATGCTTCTCCACCCCTTCACTTTCAGTCTGCATGTATCTTTAGGTTCAAAATGGGTCTCTTGTAGACAGCATATGGATGGGTCCTGTCGTTTTATCCAATCTGCAACCCTGTGCCGTTTTATGGGTGCATTTAGGCCATTCACATTGAGAGTGATTATTGATAGATACGTTTTTATTGACATCGAGTTACCTTTGAATTCTTTCTTTCTGTAGACTGTCTCTATATTTCTGTTCAATGCTCTTCTTGGAATTTTTCCTGTTTTATAGAACCCCCTTAATATTTCCTGCAGTGTCGGCTTGGTGGTTGCATAGTCTTTTAAGCCTTGCCGGTCTTGGAAACTCTTTATCTCTCCATCCATTTTGAATGTCAGTCTTGCTAGATAAAGTATTCTTGGCTGCATGTTCTTCTCATTTAGTGCCCTGAATATATCTTGCCAGCCTCTTCTGGCATGCCAGGTCTCTGTGGACAGGTCTGACGTTATTCTGATGGGCTTCCCTCTGTAAGTAAGGAGCCTCTCTGCCCGGGCGGCTTTCAAGAGATTATACCTACAATTATAATTTCTCTATTTGACTGTCAGGTGTCGTGATGTTTTTTTGGAGTGTATAATCTGGGGTGGAGACCGTTCAGCCTCTAGTACATGAACGCTGGTTTCATTCACGAGATTTGGAAAATTTTCATGAAAGACTTGTTCCACGATATCTTCTAGACTTCTTTCTTTCTCCTCCTCTTCAGGAATTCCAATAATTCTGACATTGGAACGCTTCATGGCATCATTTATATTCCTGATTCTGCTTTCGTGGGAACTAAGCTGTTTGTTCCAGGCTTCCCCCTGATCCTTTCTCTCTATCTGTTTGTCTTCCAGATCACTAATTCTATCTTCTGTCTCAGTTACCCTAGCTTTGAGAGAGTTTAGATTAGATTGGAACTCATTGAGAGCATTGTGGACCTCCTCCCTGGTAGCTTTGAGCTCTGCCCTAACATTGTGAACATCCTGTCTGGTTGCTTTCAGTTCGGCCCTAATCAATTCTGTTTGGTCATCCATGGCTTTCTCTAACCTAGCTATTGACTGGATAATTGTTAGCCTGAATTCTCTCTCCGACATATTGTCTATGTTGATAGCCGTTAGCTCTGTTGCAGAAGGTCCATCCTCTGTATTTTTTTTCTGTTGGGCATAATCCTTAAAGGAACTATCCACCAAGATGATCTAACAATTGTAAATATCTATGCTCCCAATATGGGAGCAGCCAATTACATAAGAAAACTGTTAATCAAGATAAAGAGTCATATTGATATGAATACAATAATCGTAGGAGATCTTAACACGCCACTCTCAGAATTAGACAGATCATCGAAGCAGAAAATCAATAAAGAAACAAGAGCATTGAATGACACATTGGACCAGATGGACCTCATAGATATATACAGAACATTCCACCCTAAAACAACAGAATACTCATTCTTCTCAAGTGCACACGGAACCTTCTCCAGAATAGACCACATCCTGGGTCACAAATCAGGACTCAACCGATACCAAAAGACTGAGATGATTCCCTGCATATTCTCAGATCACAATGCTTTGAAACTGGAGCTCAATCACAAGGAAAAGTTCCGAAGGAACTCAAACACCTGGAAGCTAAAGACCACCTTGCTTAAGAATGCTTGGATCAACCAGGAGATCAAAGAAGAACTGAAACAATTCATGGAAACCAATGAGAATAAAGACACTTCGATCCAAAACCTATGGGATACAGCAAAGGCGGTCCTAAGGGGAAAATATATAGCCATCCAAGCCTTGCTCAAAAAAATTGAAAAATCCAGAACACACCAGCTGTCTCTACACCTTAAAGAACTGGAGGATCAACAACAAATCAAACCAACTCCACACATAAGAAGGGAAATCATCAAGATTAGAGCTGAGATCAATGAGGGAGAATCCAGTGATACAGTAGAACATATCAATGAAACTAGAAGCTGGTTTTTTGAAAGAATCAATAAGATCGATAAGCCACTGGCTACACTAATCCAAAAGAAAAGAGAGAAATCCCAAATTCATAAAATTATGAATGAAAAGGGAGAGATCACAACTAACACCAAGGAAGTAGAAACAATCATCAGAAGTTATTACGAACAGTTATATGCCAATAAGCTTAGCAACCTAGATGAAGTGGATGCATTCCTGGAAAAATATAAACTACCAAAATTGAACCAGGAAGAAATCAACAACCTGAATAGACCGATATCTAATAACGAGATTGAATCAGTGATCAAAAACCTCCCAAAAAACAAGAGCCCAGGACCTGACAGAATCCCTGGGGAATTCTACCAAAACTTCAAAGAAGAAATAACACCTATTCTCCTGAAGCTGTTTCAAAAAATTGAAGCAGAAGGAAAACTTCCTGACTCTTTCTATGAAGCCAGCATTACCCTGATCCCCAAATGAGGCAAGGACCCTACCAAAAAGGAGAATTTCAGACCAATATCACTGATGAATATGGATGCTAAGATTCTCAACAAGATCCTAGCCAACAGGATCCAACAGCACATTAAAAAGATTATCCACGATGATCAGGTGGGATTCATCCCTGGGCTACAAGGATGGTTCAACATTCGCAAATCAATCAAATGTGATACAACAAATTAATATGAGAAGAGAGAAGAACCACATGGTCCTCTCAATTGATGCAGAAAAAGCATTTGACAAAATCCAACATCCGTTCCTGATTAAAACGCTTCAAAGTATAGGGATAGAGGGAACATTCCTGAACCTCATCAAATCTATCTATGAAAGACCCACATCAAATATCATCCTCAATGGGAAAAAGCTTGCAGCCTTCCCATTGAGATCAGGAACAAGACAAGGATGCGCACTTTCACCACTCTTGTTCAACATAGTATTAGAAGTCCTAGCAACAGCAATCAGACAACGGAGAGAAATAAAAGGTATCCAAATTGGTAATGAAGAAGTGAAACTCTCTCTCTTCGCAGATGACATGATTCTTTATATGGAAAACCCAAAAGACTCCACCCCCAAACTACTAGAACTCATACAGCAATTCAGCAGCGTGGCAGGATACAAAGTCAATGTGCAGTAATCAGTGGCTTTCTTATACACTAACAATGAAAATACAGAAAGGGAAATCAGAGAATCGATTCCATTTACTATAGCACCAAGAACCATAAGATACCTTGGAATAAACCTAACTAAAGGGGTAAAGGATCTGTACTTGAGGAACTATAGAACACTCATGAAAGAAATTAAAGAAGACACAAAAAGATGGAAGACCATCCCATGCTCTTGGATCGGAAGAATAAACATTGTTAAAATGTCTCTACTGCCTAGAGCAATCTATACTTTTAATGCCATTCCGATCAAAATTCCAACGGCATTCTTCAAAGAGCTGGAGCAAATAATCCTAAAATTTCTTTGGAATCAGAAGAGACCCCGAATCCCTAAGGAAATGTTGAAAAACAAAAATAAAGTTGGCGGCATCACCTTACCTGATTTCAAGCTTTATTACAAAGCTGTGATCACCAAGACAGCATGGTACTGGCATAAAAACAGAAACATAGACCAGTGGAACAGAGTAGAGAGCCCTGATATGGACCTTCAACTCTATGGTCAATTAATCTTTGACAAAACAGGAAAAAATATACAGTGAAAAAAAGACATTCTCTTCAATAAATGGTGCTGGGAAATCTGGACAGCTATATGTAGAAGAATGAAACTCGACCATTCTCTTACACCGTACACAAAGATCAACTCAAAATGGATAAACGACCTCAACGTGAGACAGGAATCCATCAGAATCTTAGAGGAGAACATAGGCAGTAATCTCTTTGATATCAGCCACAGCAACTTCTTTCAAGATACATCTCCAAAGGCAAAGGAAACAAAAGCGAAAATAAACTTCTGGGACTTCATCAAAATCAAAAGCTTCTTCACAGCAAAGGAAACAGTCAAAAAAACAAAGAGGCAACCCATGGAATGGGAGAAGATATTTGCAAATGACAGTACAGACAAAAGGTTGATATCCAGGATCTATAATGAACTCCTCAAACTCAACACACACGAAACAGACAAACACATCAAAAAAAGGGCAGAAGAGGTTGGGGTACCAGGTGGTGGGTATTATAGAGGGCACAGCTTGCATGGAGCACTGGGTGTGGTGAAAAAATAATGAATACTGTTTTTCTGATAATAAATAAATTGGGAAAAAAAGGCAGAATATATGAACAGACACTTCTCCAATCAAGAAATAGAAATGGCTATCAGACACATGAAATAATGCTCCTCATCATTAGCCCTCAGGGAGATTCAAATTAAAACCACATTGAGATATCACCTTACACCAGTTAGAATGGCCAGAATTAACAAAACAGGAAACAACATGTGTTGGAGAGGATGTGGAGAAAGGGGAACCCTCTTACACTGTTGGTGGGAATGCAAGTTGGTGCAGCCTCTTTGGAGAACAGTGTGGAGATTCCTCAAGAAATTAAAAATAGAGCTTCCCTATGACCCTGCAATTGCACTCCTGGGTATTTACCCCAAAGACACAGATGTCGTGAAAAGAAGGGCCATCTGTACCCCAATGTTTATAGCAGCAATGGCCACAGTCGCCAAACTATGGAAAGAACCAAGATGCCCTTCAACGGAAGAATGGATAAGGAAGATGTGGTCCATATACAGTATGGAGTATTATGTCTCCATCAGAAAGTATGAATACCCAACTTGTGTAGCAACATGGACGGGATTGGAAGAGATTATGCTGAGTGAAATAAGTGAAGCAGAGAGAGTCAATTATCATATGGTTTCACTTATTTGTGGAGCATAACCAATAGCATGGAGGACAAGGGGCGTTAGAGAGGAGTAGGGAATTTGGGTAAATTGGAAGGGGAGGTGAACCATGAGAGACTATGGACTCTGAGAAACAATCTGAGGGGTTTCAAGTTGCGGGGGTGGGTGGGAGGTTGGGGAACCAGGTGGTGGGTATTGTGGAGGGCACAGCTTGCATGGAGCACTGGGTGTGGTGAAAAAATAATGAATAATGTTTTCTGAAAATAAATCAATTGAAAAAAAAAACATTATACCTCAAAAAGAAATAGAACTTCCCTATTACCCTGCAATTGCACTACTGTGTATTTACCCCAAAGATACAGATGTAGTGAAAAGAAGTGCCATTTGTACCCCAATGTTTATAGCAGCAATGGCCACGGTTGCCAAACCGTTGAAAGAACCAAGATGGCCTTCAAATGATGAATGGATAAGGAAGATGTGGTCTATATACACTATGGAGTATCATGCCTCCATCAGAAAGGATGAATACTCAACTTTTGTATCCACATGGACTGGACTGTAGGAGATTATGCTGAGTGAAATAAGTCAAGCAGAGATAGTCAATTATCATATGGTTTCACTTATTTGTGGAGCATAACAAATAGCATGGAGGACATGGGGAGTTAGGAGAAGGGCGTAGTGGGAAATTGGAAGGGGAGGTGAACCATGAGAGACTATGGACTCTGAAAAACAATCTGAAGGGTTTTACGTGGTGGGGTATGTGGGACGTTGTGGTAACCAGGTGGTGGGTATGGATGGTGGTGGGTATGTATGGTGGTGGGATTGCATGGAGTACTGGGTGTGGTACAAAAACAATGAATACTGTTATGCTGAAAATAAATAAAAAATAAATTTAAAAAAAAATTAAAAAAAAATAAAATAGAGCTACCCTATGACCTGGCAATTGTACTACTGGGTATTTACCCCCAAAGATACAGATGAAGTGAAAAGAAGGGCTATATGTACCCCAATGTTCATAGCAACAATGTCCACAATAGCCAAAGTGTGGAAAGAGCCAAGATGCCCTTCAACAGGTGAATAGATAAAGAAAATGTTGTCCAGATATACAATGGAATATTACTCAGCCATCAGAAAGAATGAATATCTAACTTTTGCATCAATAAGGATGGGACTGGAGGAGATTATTCTAAGTGAAATAAGTCAAGCAAAGAACATCATTTATCATATGGTTTCACTTCCTTGTGGAACATAATAAATAATGTGGAGGACATTAGGAGAAGAAAAGGAAAGTCAATTGGGGGATATCAGAGGGGGAGAGAAACCATAAGAGACAGTGAACTCTGAGAAACAAACTGAGGGTTTTGGGGGGGATGGGGGGACGGTGAGCTTGGTGGTGGGCATGTCTTGCATAGAGCACTGGGTGTGGTGCATAAACAATGAATCTTGGATCACTGCATCAAAAACCAATGATTATTTTGTGGTAACGAACATAACACAATATAAAAAAAGAAAGGAAATAGATGCTGAAGGACTAGGGCAATTATAAATAATAATTTTTTTCTCTTTGGTGTTGAGAACTCTAACATGAATTTGATGGAAAATAAGACATTACAAGCCCTAGCTTTGTATCTGCGAATTTTACTATCTATTAAAATTCTAGTGTCATTAGTTCTATTGGAAGACCTGAGGTACATAAGATAATATTTTTAAATACAATTGTTCATTTCTATTAAGTGTAATATAAACTTACTAAAATTTAAAACAAAGCAAAAGGAGGATAAAAAGCCACCAATAAACCCAATAAACCCACAGGACTCAAACATTCTTGACACTTTGCTGCATTCTTTTCTGGTCATTTTTTGTTTCCAATTTTTTAAACATAACTGTAAGCATCCAGTACACAAAGTGCTGAATACTCCTGGTGAGGTTTTTAAGTCATCTGCAAAGCTGCTTAATTACATATGTGTATTTACCCAAATAACTTTTACATGATAAAATGTTAGACATAGATGGAATCTAAAGAAACACTCTACTCAGGGGTAGGGGGCAAGATGGAGGAGACGGAGGAGGCACTGTTTCAACCGGTCCTTAAAGTGAGCGTGTTATCTACCAAAGAACTCTGATCACCCATGAAATCAGCCTGAGATTAGAATTATACATTTCTGGATCTCTATGGGGAGAGAAGACACCAGCGGACAGGTTAAAGCAGAGTGGGAACACTGGACTGATATTGGAAGATAAACAAAAGGGAGATGGAACCACCAGAAGCAACCCATTGGAAAGTAATACCCCAACATGAGAGTGCCAGGTGATTGGGAGTCTGGTTAAAAGCACTCAAAAAGAGCAAAAGATCTTAAGGGGAAATTGGTGGAATTGGGCAGTTAGGGACAGGGGCTTAAGCCCACGGGCCCAGGACAGCCACCACTGGCACTGTGCCAGAGAGAGTGCCATGAAGAAGCCAGGCCTTGGTCCCTGAGCCACCAGAACTGAGAGCACACGTGAGATAGTCTAGTGTGGATACCAGCTGGTGCTCTCTAGAAACACAGCCTTTTGCACTTTGCACACATGCTGTGCAACAGGGGTCTGAGTCGCGCTCCACACCCTCCCCTGATAGAAGTCCATGCAGGAACTAGCTGGTGCTCTCTAGGGCCAGTGAGAGTCTGAACATTCCCAGCCCAGGCCAGGGTGAAAATCTCAGCATGCTGTCTTTGGTTGGGAACTCTCTGGTGGTCTGGACGTGCCCAGACAGCCACAGCAGAAGCAGCCACTGGAAGCCAGCTCCCTGGACAAGTACTTCTTGTGGTTTTGGTAGCACTAGGATACAAGTGGGAGCTCCAGAGACCCGAGACTGTGGTTGGGGTCATGCATTGCTGGTGGGAGGTGGCAGAGGGGGAGTTTATGTGCTCTTGAGCACCTAGAGGAAAACAGTCTGAGGCTTCTTTCTGAGATGGAGGTCCAGGTGCAGTTTGCTTTCCTCTTAACCTCAGAAGAACCGCCAAAAGCACCAAGGGGAGGAAAAGGAAAAAAAAAAAAAAAAACCTCCAGAGGGGGGATGCAAGATGATGGGGAAGTAGGAGGAGGCGCCCTTTCAACCTGTACCCTAAAGTGAGCTGATTACCTTCCAAAGAACTCTGATCACCCATGAAATCAGCCTGAGATCAGAATTACACAACTCTGGATCTCTACCAGAGCAGAAGACGCCAGTGGGCAGGTAAAGCGGAGTGGGATAGTCGGACTGATATCAGAAGATAAACAAAAGGGGGAGGGAGCCACCAGAGGTGACCCATTGGAAAGTAATATCCCAATATGAGAGTGCCCTGCATCTGGGGACCAGTATTAACTCTGGAGTCTGGTAGAAAGCACTCAAAAAGAGCAAAGGATCAGCAGGGGGAAATTGGGGGAATCAGGGTGTTAGGGTCACGGGCTTAAGTCCCCAGACCGAGGACAGCCACCTCTGGCACAGAGCCCGAGAGAGTGCGGCAGAGAAACCAGGTCTTGGTCCCTGAACCACCAGGGTTCCTGAGAGTGCATGTTGCCCGGCTCCAGTGAGGGGCTGGGAGCCTCACCAGCCAACAGAAGCATAGCCTTTTTGCAGTCCCCATGCAAGTGCCCTGTGGTGCCATCAGAGTCCGAGTCATGCCCCGCACCCTCCGCTGAGAGAGGTGGGCACAGGCACCAGCCCAGTGCTCTCAGACCCAGAAAGACCAGTCACTCCCAGCCTGGGCCAGCGGGAAAATCTCGTGTGCAATCACTGCTTGGAACTTCTCTGGCAGTCTGGAGCTGCCCAAACAGCCGCCGCTGCCGTGGTTTTGGGTACAAGCAAAAAATCCTGAGTCCCCAGGGACTGCGACTGGGAACCTGCTCTGCCAGCGGCCAAAGGAGGATTTATTTGGGCTCTGCAGCCAGACTGAGGCTTCTCTCTGAGAGGGAGGTCAGGGTGCAGTTTGCTTTCCTCTAAACCTACAAAAACCATCAAAAGCACTCAAGGTGAGAGAGAAAAACAAAAGTGAACAAATATAAAAACCTCCAGAGAACAAAAGCCTGAAAAAATGGTTTCCTCAGAGCCCACCCCCTTGAAGGGGGCGGGAGGACTTAACTCAGAGAATATCATTGACTGAAAACCCACGTGGCAGGCCCCACCCCAGAAAACCAACCAGGAAAAAAAAAAAAAAAGACGACAAGAGAACAACCACCAATACTCCATAGGACAATTTTTATTATTAATTCGTTCCCACTATTCTGGCTCATTTTTTTATATAGATAATTTTATATTATTATATAGATAATTTTTAAACTATTTACTGTCACAGTGAGATGTCCAGTACATCAAATTCCATAATAACCTTCTAACCTGAACTTTTTGATACATACATCTGTGTTCTCCTTTTGCATTTCTATTTTTTAAATTTCTTTTTTTAATTTTAGTTTAATTTAGTCTAGTTTATTCCTTTTTTAAATTTTTATATATTTTATAATTTTTCTAATATTCATATAGAGTTAAACTTCAAGGTAATCCCATTTCCCCAATCAATGCCACCCCTATAGGTAAACCAATTCCTAACCCCCTTTATCTTAGGAAAGTTGAGTCCATTAACAAAGATATCAAGATACATCCAGGAAGAATCAAAACAACCTTCCTCACCCACACTGAGAATTTACAAACACTCTCCCATCTTTTTCTTCCACCAGTATTTCTGTGTTTTTGCATATATATATTTATATATATATATATATATACATATATATATATATAATTTTTTTCTCTTGTCATATACTTTTATCAGTCCTTTTGTTTACCTGGTTTTGTTTATATACTTCTAAATCTTACCTTAGGGCCCATTTGGGCTGAACCATCTCTTTTATCTCATTTCGTTCCTGTCTCTCTCCCTCTCTCTTTTTTTCTATTCCTTTTCTTTTTCCTCTCATTTGGGTGGGGAACCCTGATTGCTCAGACGTGTTCCAGGGTGCACCTTGACTGCACCACAGTCAATACATCCAGCTACACCCGTTCAGCCAT
This sequence comes from Neogale vison, assembly GCF_020171115.1. NCBI lineage: Eukaryota > Metazoa > Chordata > Mammalia > Carnivora > Mustelidae > Neogale > Neogale vison. The sequence goes on from NC_058105.1 coordinate 75,756,460, forward strand.
CTCTCACCTAAATGACTAGGAGGAGGAATGCCCAACAGAAGAAAAATTCAGAGGATGAACCTTCTGCAACAGAGCTAACAGCTATCAATAAAGACAATATGTCAGATAGAGAATTCAGGCTAACAATAGCTAGGTTGGAGAAAGCCATGGGTGATCAAACAGAATTGATTAGGGCCAAACTGAAAACTTCCAGAGATCATGTTTTCAATATTAGGGAAGAGCTAAAAGCTACCAGGGATGAGCTTCACAATGCTCTCAATGAGTTCCAATCTAATCTAAATTCCCTCAACGCTAAAGTAACTGAGATAGAAGATAGAATTAGTGATCTGGAGGACAAACAGATAGAGAGAAAGGATCAGGAGGAATCCTGGAGCAAACAGCTTAGAAGCCACAAAAACAGAATCAGGGAAATAAATAATGCCATGAAACGTTGCAACATCAGAATTATTGGAATCCCTGAAGGGGAGGAGAAAGAAAGAAGTCTAGAAGATAGAGTGGAACAAGTTCTTCATGGAAATTTTCCGAATCTCATGAATGGAAACAGTGTAATGTACTAGAGGCCGAAAGGTTTCCCCCCAAGATTACAGATTCTCAAAAGTCCTCGAGGCACCTAATAGTAAGAATTAAGAATTATGATTGTAGGCAGAACCTGTTGAAAGCAGCTAGGACAAAGAAGATCCTTATGTACAGAGGAAAGCCCATGAGAATAACATTAGACCTGTCCACAGAGATCTGGCACGCCAGAAAGGGCTGGCAAGATATATTCAGGGCACTACATGAGAAGAACAAGCAGCCAAGAATACTTTATCCAGCAAGACTGACACTCAAAATGAATGGGTAGATAAAGAGTTTCCAAGACCGGCAAGGCTTAAAATACTATGCAACCACCAAGTCGATACTGCAGGAAATATTAAAGGGTGTTCTATAAAAGAGGAAAAAGCCCAAGAATAGCATTGAACAGAAATATAGAGACAATATACAGAAAGAAAGACTTCAAAGGTAACATGATGTCAATAAAAACGTATCTATCAATAATCATCCTCAATGTGAATGGGCTAAATGCACCTATAAAATGGCACAGGGTTGCAGACTGGATAAAACGACAGGACCCATCAATATGTTGTCTACAAGAGACCCATTTTGAACCTAACGATACACCCAGACTGAAAGTGAAGGGATGGAGAAGCATCTTTCATGCCAATGGTCCTCAAAAGAAAGATGGGGTAGCGATTCTCATATCAAATACATTAGATGTTAAAGACTGTAGTCAGAGATACCAAAGGACACTACATCATTCTTAAAGGCAGTATCCACCAAGATGATCTAACAATTGTAAATATCTATGCTCCCAATATGGGAGCAGCCAATTACATAAGAAAACTGTTAATCAAGATAAAGAGTCATATTGATATGAATACACTAATCGTAGGAGATCTTAACATGCCTCTCTCAGAAATAGACAGATCGTCGAAGCAGAAAATCAATAAAGAAACAAGAGCATTGAATGACACATTGGACCAGATGGACCTCATAGATAAATACAGAACATTCCACCTTAAAACAACAGAATACTCATTCTTCTCAAGTGCACATGGAACCTTCTCTAGAATAGACCACATACTGGGTCACAAATCAGGGCTCAACCAATACCAAAAGACTGAGATGATTCCCTGCACATTCTCAGATCACAATGCTTTGAAACTGGAGCTCAATCACAAGGAAAAGTTCAGAAGGCACTAAACACTTGGAAGCTAAAGACCACCTTGCTTAAGAATGCTTGGATCAACCAGGAGATCAAAGAAGAACTGAAACAATTCATGGACACCTATGAGAATGAAGACACTTCGATTCAAAACCTATGGGATACAGCAAAGGTGGTTCTAAGGGGGAAATACATAGCCATGAAATCATCCCTCAAAAAAATTGAAAAACCCAGAACACAGCATCTGTCTCTACACCTTAAAGTACTGGAAAAACAACAACAAATAAAACCAACTCCACACATAAAAAGGGAAATAATAAAGATTAGAGCTGAGATCAATGAGGTAGAATCCAGAGATACAGTAAAACGTATCAATGAAAACTAGAAGCTGGTTTTCTGAAAGAATCAATAAGATTGATAAACCATTGGCCACACTAATCCAAAAGAAAAGAGAGAAAGCTCAAATTCATAAAATTATGAATGAAAAGGGAGAGATCACAACGAACACCAAGGAAGTAGAAACAATCAGTAGAAGTTATTATCAACAGTTATATGCCAATAAGCTAAGCAAACTAGATGAAATGGATGCATTCCTGGAAAAATATAAACTACCAAAATTGAACCAGGAATAAATTGACAATTTGAATTGACTAGTATCTAGTAACGAGATTGAAGCAGTGATCAAAAACCTCCCAAAAAACAAGAGCCCAGGACCTGATGGATTCCCTGGGGAATTCTTCCAAACTTTCAAAGAAGAAATAACACCTATTCTCCTGAAGCTGTTTTAAAAAATTGAAGCAGAAGGAACACTTCCAGACTCTTTCTATGAAGCCAGCATTACCCTGATCCCCAAACCAGGCAAAGACACTACCAAAAAGGAGACTTTCAGACCAAAATCACTGATGAATATGGATGCTAAGATTCTCAACAAGATCCTAGCCAACAGGATCCAACAGCACATTAAAAAGATTATTCACCATGACCAGATGGGATTCATCCCTGGGCTACAAGGATGGTTCAACTTTTGCAAATCAATCAATGTGATAGAAGAAATTAATAATGGAAGAGTAAAGAACTACATGGTCCTCTCAATTGATGCAGAAAAAGCATTTGATAAAATCCAGCATCCGTTCCTGATTAAAATGCTTCAAAGTATAGGTATAGAGGGAACATTCCTGAACTTCATCAAAACTATCTATGAAAGTCCCACAGCAAATATCATCCTCAATGGGAAAAAGCTTGCAGCCTTCCAGTTGAGATCAGGAACACGACAAGGATGCCCACTCTCACCACTCTTGTTCAACATAGTATTAGAAGTCCTAGCAACAGCAATCAGACAACAATGAGAAATAAAGGCTATCCAAATTGGAAAAAAATAAGTCAAACTCTCTCTATTCACAGATGACATGATTCTTTATATGGAAAACCCAAAAGAATCCACGCCCAAACTATTAGAACTCGTACAATAATTCAGTAATGTGGCAGGAGACAAAGTCAATGTACATAAATCAGTGGCTTTCTTATACACTAATAATTAAAACACAGAAAGGGAAATTAGAGAATCGATTCCATTTAGTATAGCACCAAGAACCATAAGATACCTGGGAGTAAACCTAACAAAAGAGGTAAAGGATCTGTACTCAAGGAACTACAGAACACTCATGAAAGAAATTGAAAAAGAAGCAAAAAAATGGAAGACCATTCCATGCTCTTGGATCAGAAGAATACACATTGTTAAAATGTCTATACTGCCTAGAGCAATCTATACTTTTAATGCTATTCTGATCAAAATTCCACTGGTATTCTTCTAAGAGCTGGAGCAAATAATCCAAAAATTTGTATGGAATCAGAAGAGACCCCGAATCGCTAAGGAAATGTTGAAAAACAAAAATATGTTTATAAAAAATAAAAAATTAAAAAAAAGTAAATAAAAAATAAATAAAACAGGGGACATCACGTTACCTGATTTCAAGCTTTATTACAAAGCTGTGATAACCAAGACAGCATGGTACTGGCATAAAAACAGACGCATAGACCAGTGGAACAGAGTAGAGAGCCCAGATATGGACCCTCAACTCTATGGGCAAATAATCTTCGATAAAACTGGAAAAATTGTACGGTGGAAAAAAGACAGTCTCTTCAATAAATGGTGCTAGGGAAACTGGACAGCTATATGTAGAAGAATGAAACTCGACCATTCTCTTACACCGTACACAAAGATAAACTCAAAATGGATAAATGACCTCAGTATGAGACAGGAATCCATCAGAATTCTAGAGAAGAACAAAGGCAGTAATCTCGCTGATATCAGCCACAGTAACTTCTTTCAAGATATTTCTCAAAGGCAAAGGAAACAAAAGCGAAGATGAACTTTTGGGACTTCATGAAAATCAAAATCTGCTGGGGGAGAGGAGTCAAGATGGCGGAGAAGTAGCAGGCTGAGACTACTTCAGCTAGCAGGAGATCAGCTAGATAGCTTATCTAAAGATTGCAAACACCTGCAAATCCATCGGCAGATCGAAGAGAAGAAGAACAGCAATTCTAGAAACAGAAAAACAACCACTTTCTGAAAGGTAGGACTGGCGGAGAACTGAATATAAAACTATGGGAAGATAGACCCCGCGGGGAGGGGCTGGCTCCTGGCAAGAGGTGGAGCAATGGAGCACAAAATCAGGACTTTTAAAAGTCTGTTCTGCTGAGGGACATCACTGCAGAGGCTAGACCGGGGTGAAGCCCACACGGGGGCAGCGTGGCCTCAGGTCCCGCAGGGTCACAGAAGGATTGGGGGTGTCTGAGTGTCGCAAAGCTTGCGGGAAGTAGAACGGGAAAGCCGGCTACAGAGACAGAGACGACAGTAAGATCACAGCTCGGGGTTACCTTGAACCAGCCGCAGGCTCGGTGAGCTCGGAGCGCAGCCGGAGGTCAGGCAGACGGGAGTTACTGGGTGCTGTTCTCTGAGGGCGCACTGAGGAGTGGAGCCCCGGGCTCTCGACTCCTCCGGGCCAGAGACCAGGAGGCCGCCATTTGTATGCCCATCCTCTGGAACTCTACGGAAAGCGCTCAGGGAACAAAAGCTCCTGAAAGCAAACCCGAGTGGATTACTCAGCCCGGCCCCTGGTAAGGGCAGTGCAATTCCGCCTGGGGCAAAGACACTTGAGAATCACTACACCAGGCCCCTCCCCGAGAAGATCAACAATAAATCCAGACAAGACCAAGTTCACCTACCAAGGAGTGCGGTTTCAATACCAAGGAGAGCAGCAGAATTCCAGAGGAGGAGAAAGCAAAGCACGGAACTCATGGCTTCTCCCTGTGATTTTTTAGTCTTGCAGTTAAAGTAACTTTTTTCTTTTTCATTTTTTTCTCTACTTTTGCTAAATTTTTAATTTTTTTTTAAATTTTTAAAATTTTTTTTAACTTTTACCCTTTTCATTTTTAAAGTTTTTTAATGAGTTTATCTAATATGTATATATTTTTTTCTTTTTCATACTTTTCTTTCTTCGTTTTCTTTTTTTAATCCTTTTTTTTCCTTTCTTTTTTTTTGAACCTCTTTTTATCCCCTTTCTCTCCCCTCACGATTTGGGATCTCTTCTGATTTGGTTACAGCAAATTTTCCTGGGGTTAATGCCACACTTTTAGTATTTTACTTGCTCCTTCATATACTCTTATCTGGACAAAATGACAAGGCAGAAAAATTCACAACAACAAAAAAAAAAAGAACAAGAGGCAGTACCAAAGGCCAGGGACCTAATCAATACAGACATTGGTAATATGTCAGATCTAGAATTCAGAATGACAATTCTCAAGGTTCTAGCCGGGCTTGAAAAAGGCATGGAAGATATTAGAGAAACCCTCTCGGGAGATATAAAAGCCCTTTCTGGAGAAATGAACTAAAATCTAACCAAGTTGAAACCAAAAAAGATATTAATGAGGTGCAATAAAAAATGGAGGCTCTCACTGCTCGGATAAATGAGGCAGAAGAAAGAATTAGCGATATAGAAGACCAAATGACAGAGAATAAAGAAGCTAAGCAAAAGAGGGACAAACAGCTACTGGACCATGAGGGGAGAATTCGAGAGATAAGTGACACCATAAGACGAAACAACATTAGAATAATTGGGATTCCAGAAGAAGAAGAAAGAGAGAGGGGAGCAGAAGGTATACTGGAGAGAATTATTGGGGAGAATTTCCCCAATATGGCAAAGGGAATGAGCATCAGAATTCAGGAGGTTCAGAGAACGCCCCTCAAAATCAATAAGAATAGGCCCACACCCCATCACCTAATAGTAAAATTTACAAGTCTTAGTGACAAAGAGAAAATCCTGAAAGAAGCCCGGAAAAGAAGTCTGTAACATACAATGGTAAAAATATTAGATTGGCAGCTGACTTATCCACAGAGACCTGGCAGGCCAGAAAGAGCTGGCATGATATTTTCAGAGCACTAAACGAGAAAAACATGCAGCCAAGAATACTATATCCAGCTACGCTATCATTGAAAATAGAAGTAGAGATTAATAGAAGGAGAGATTCCAGGACAAACAAAAACTGAAAGAATTTGCAAACACCAAACCAGCTCTATAGGAAATATTGAAAGGGGTCCTCTAACAAAGAGAGAGCCTACAAGTGGTAGATCAGAAAGGAACAGAAACAATATACAGTAACAGTCACATTATAGGCAATACCATGGCACTAAATTCATATCTCTCAATACTTACCCTGAATGTTAATGGGCTAAATTCCCCAATCAAAAGACAGAGGGTATCAAATTGGAAAAAAAACAAAACCCATCTATATGTTGCCTCCAAGTAACTCATTTTAAGCCCTAAGACACCTCCAGATTTAAAGTGAGGAGGTGGAAAAAATTTACCATGATAATGGACATCAGAAGAAAGCAGGAGTGGCGATCCTTATATCAGATCAATTAGATTTTAAGCCAAAGATATAATAAGAGATGAGGAAGGACACTATATCATATTCAAAGGGTCTGTCCAAAAAAAAGATCTAACAATTTTAAATATCTATGCCCCCAATGTGGGAGCAGCCAACTATATAAACTAATTAATAACAAAATCAAAGAAACACATCAACAATAACACAATAATAGTAGGGGACTTTAACACTCCCCTCACTGAAATGGACAGATAATCCAAGCAAAAGATCAACAAGGAAATAAGGGCCTTAAACGTACATCTTTGATGGACATTACAGATATATTTAGTACATTTCATCCCAAAGTAACAGAATATACATTATTCTCTAGTGCACATGGAACATTCTCCAGAATAGATCACATCCTCGGTCCTAAATCAGGACTCAACCCGTATTAAAAGATTGTGATCATTCACTGCATATTTTCAGACCACAGTGCTCTGAAGCTAGAACTCAACCACAAGAGGAAGTTTGGAAAGAACCCAAATACATGGAGACTAAACAGCATCCTTCTAAAGAATGAATGGGTCAACCGGGAAATTAAAGAATAATTGAAAAAAATCATGGAAACAAATGATAATGAAAACACAATGGTTCAAAATCTGTGGGACACAACAAAGGCAGTCCTGAGAGGAAAATATATAGTGATACAAGCCTTTCTCAAGAAACAAGAAAGGTCTCAGGTACACAACCTAACCCTACACCTAAAGGCAAATGATAATGAAAACACAATGGTTCAAAATCTGTGGGACACAACAAAGGCAGTCCTGAGAGGAAAATATATAGTGATACAAGCCTTTCTCAAGAAACAAGAAAGGTCTCAGGTACACAACCTAACCCTACACCTAAAGGAGCTGGAGAAAGAACAAGAAACAAACCCTAAGCCCAACAGGAGAAGAGAAATCATAAAGATCAGAGCAGAAATCAATGAAATAGAAACCAAAAAAACAATAGAACAAATCAACGAAACTAGGAACTGGTTCTTTGAAAGAAATAATAAAACTGATAAACCCCTGGCCAGACTTATCAAAAAGAAAAGAATAAGGGCCCAAATAAATAAAATCATGAATGAAAGAGGAGAGATCACAACTAACACCAAAGAAATAGAAACTATTATAAGAACATACTATGAGCAACTCTACGCCAACAAATTGGACAACCTGGAAGAAATGGATACATTCCTAGAAACATATAAACTACCACAACTGAACCAGGAAGAAATAGAGAGCCTGAACAGACCCTTAACCAGTAAGGATATTGAAACAGTCATTAAAAATCTCCAAACAAACAAAAGCCAAGGGCCAGATGGCTTCCCGGGGGGATTTCTACAAAACATTTAAAGAAGAACTAATTCCGGGCACCTGGGTGGCTCAGTGGGTTAAGCCGCTGCCATCGGCTCAGGTCATGATCTCAGGGTCCTGGGATCAAGCCCCACATCGGGCTCTTTGCTCAGCAGGGAGCCTGCTTCCTCCTCTCTCTCTGCCTGCCTCTCTGCCTGCTTGTGATCTCTGTCTGTCAAATAAATAAATAATTAAAAAAAAGAAGAACTAATTCCTATTCTCCTGAAACTGTTCCAAAAAATAGAAATGGAAGGAAAACTTCAAACTCATTTTATGAGGCCAGCATCACCTTGATCCCAAAACCAGACAAGGATCCCATCAAAAAAGAGAGCTATAGACCAATATCCTTGATGAACGCAGATGCGAAAATTCTCACCAAAATAGTAGCCAATAGGATTCAACAGTAATTTAAAAGGATTATTCACCACGACCAAGTGAGATTTATTCCAGGGCTTCAAGGTTGGTTCAACATCCGCAAATAAGTCAATGTGATACAACACATCAATAAAAGAAAGAACAAGAACCATATGATACTCTCAATAGATGCTGAAAAAGCGTTTGACAAAGTACAGCAACCCTTCCTGATCAAAACCCTTCAAAGTGTAGGGATAGAGGGCACATACCTCAATATCATCAAAGCCATCTATGAAAAACCCACCGCAAATATCATTCTCAATGGAGAAAAACTGAAAGCTTTTCCGCTAAGGTCAGGAACACGGCAGGGATGTTCATTATCACTACTGCTGTTCAACATAGTACTAGAAGTCCTAGCCTCAGCAATCAGAAAACAAAAGGAAATTAAAGGCATCCAAATCAGCAAAGAAGAAGTCAAACTATCACTCTTCGCAGATGATATGATACTCTATGTGGAAAACCCAAAATACTCCACTCCAAAACTGCTAGAACTTGTACAGGAATTCAGTAAAGTGTCAGGATATAAGATCAACGCACAGAAATCAGTTGCATTTCTCTACACCAACAACAAGACAGAAGAAAGAGAAATTAAGGAGTCAATCCCATTTACAATTGCACCCCAAACCATAAGATACCTAGGAATAAACCTAACCAAAGAGGCTAAGAATCTATACTCAGAAAACTATAAAGTACTCATGAAAGAAAATGAAGAAGACAAGAAATGGAAAAATGTTCCATTCTCCTGGATTGGAAGAATAAATATTGTGAAAATGTCTATGCTACCTAAAGCAATCTACACATTTAATGCAATTCCTATCAAAGTACCATCCATCTTTTTCAAAGAAATGGAACAAATAATTCTAAAATTTATATGGAACCACGAAAGACCTCGAATCACCAAAGGTTATTGAAAAGGAAAGCCAAAGTTGGTGGCATCACAATTCCGGACTTCAAGCTCTATTACAAAGCTGTCATCAGCAAGACAGCATTGTACTGGCACAAAAACAGACACATAGATCAAAGGAACAGAATAGAGAGCCCAGAAAAGACCCTCAACTCTATGGACAACTAATCTTCGACAAAGCAGGAAAGGATGTCCAATGGAAAAAAGACAGCCTCTTCAATAAATGGTGTTGGGAAAATTGGACAGCCACGTGCAGAAAAATGAAATTGGACCATTTCCTTACACCACACACAAAAATAGACTCAAAATGGATGTAGGACCTCAATGTGAGAAAGGAATCCATCAAAATCCTTGAGGAGAACACAGGCAGCAACCTCTTCGACCTCAACCGCATAACATCTTCCTAGGTACATCGCCAAAGGCAAGGGAAGCAAGGGCAAAAATGAACTATTGGGATTTCATCAAGATCAAAAGCTTTTGCACAGCAAAGGAAACAGTTAACAAAACCAAAAGAAAAGACAACTGACAGAATGGGAGAAGATATTTGCAAATGACATATCAGATAAAGGACTAGTGTCCAAAATCTATAAAGAACTTAACAAACGCAACACCCAAAGAACAAACAATCCAATCAAGAAATGGGCAGAGGACATGAACCGACTTTTCTGCAAAGAAGACATCCAGATGGCCAACAGACACATGAAAAAGTGCTCCATATCACTCGGCATCAGGGAAATACAAATCAAAACCACAATGAGATATCACCTCACACCAGTCAGAATGGCTAAAATCAACAAGCCAGGAAATGACAGATGCTGGTGAGGATGTGAAGAAAGGGGAACCCCCCTACCCTGTTGGTGGGAATGCAAGCTGGTGCAACCACTCTGGAAAACAGCATGGAGGTTCCTAAAAATGTTGAAAATAGAACTGCCCTATGACCCAGCAATTGCACTACTGGGTATTTACCCTAAAGATACAAACGTAGTGATCCAAAGGGGCATGTGCACCCGAATGTTTATAGCAGCAATGTCCACAATAGCCAAACTATGGAAAGAACCTAGATGTCCATCAACAGATAAATGGATCAAGAAGAAGTGGTATATATACACAATGGAATACTATGCAGCCATCAAAAGAAATGAAATCTTGCCATTTGTGACAACATGGATGGAACTAGAGCATATCATGCTCAGCGAAATAAGTCAAGCAGAGAAAGACAACTATCATATGATCTCCCTGATATGAGGAAGCGGTGATGTAACATGGGGGCTTAAGGCATAGGAGAAGAATAAATGAAACAAGACGGGATAGGGAGGGAGACAAACCATAAGTGACTCTTAATCTCACAAAACAAACTGAGGGTTGCTGGTGGGCGGGGGGTTGGGAGAAGAGGGGTGGGGTTATGGACATTGGGGAGGGTATGTGCTTTGGTGAGTGCTGTGAAGTATGTAAACCTGGCGATTCACAGACCTGTACCCCTGGGGATAAAAATATATGTTTATAAAAAATTTAAAAAAAATTATAAAAAAAAAGCTTCCAGGGCGAACAAAAACTGAAAGAATTTGCAAACACCAAACCAGCTCTACAGGAAATACTGAAAGGGTCCTCTAAGCAAAGACAGAGCCTACAAGTGGTAGATAAGAAAGGAACAGAGACCATATACAGTAATAGTCACCTTACAGGCAATACAATGGCACTAAATTTATATCTCTCAATAGTTACCCTGAAAGTTAATGGGCTCAATGCCCCAATCAAAAGACACAGGGTATCAGAATGGATAAAAAAACAAAACCCATCTATATGTTGCCTCCAAGAAACTAATTTTAAGCCTGAAGACAGCTCCAGATTTAAAGTGAGGAGGTGGAAAAAATTTACCATGATAATGGATATCAGAAGAAAGCAGGAGTGGCAATCCTTATATCAGATCAATTAGATTTTAAGCCAAAGACTATAATAAGAGATGAGGAAGGACACTAAATCATACTCAAAGGATTTGTCCAACAAGAAAATCTAACAATTTTAAATATTTATGCCCCCAAAACAGGAAACAACATGTGTTGGAGAGGATGTGGAGAAAGGGGAACCCTCTTACACTGTTGGTGGGAATGCAAGTTGGTGCAGCGTCTTTGGAGAACAGTGTGGAGATTCCTCAAGAAATTAAAAATAGAGCTTCCCTATGACCCTGCAATTGAACTCCTGGGTATTTATGCCAAAGATACAGATGTCATGAAAAGAAGGGCCATCTGTACCCCAATGTTTATAGCAGCAATGGCCACAGTCGCCAAACTATGGAAAGAACCAAGATGCCCTTCAACGGATGAATGGATAAGGAAGATGTGGTCCATATACACTATGGAGTATTATGTCTCGATCAAAAAGGATGAATACCCAACTTTTGTAGCAACATGGATGGGACTGGAAGAGATTATGCTGAGTGAAATAAGTCAAGCAGAGAGAGTCAATTATCATATGTTTTCACTTATTTGTGGAGCATAACAAATAGCATGGAGGACAAGGGGCGTTAGAGAGGAGTAGGGAATTTGGGTAAATTGGAAGGGGAGGTGAACCATGAGAGACTATGGACTCTGAAAAACAGTCTGAGGGGTTTGAAGTGGCGGGGGGGTCGGAGGTTGGGGTACCAGGTGGTGTGTATTATAGAGGGCACAGCTTGCATGGAGCACTGGGTGTGGTGAAAAAATAATGAATACTGTTTTTCTAAAAATAAATAAATTGGAAAAAAATATTTATGCCCCCAACATGGGAGCAACCAACTATATAAACCAATGAATAACAAAATCAAAGAAACACATCAACAATAATATAATAATAGGAGGGGACATTCACACTCCCCTCACAGAAATGGACAGATCATCCAAGCGAAATATCAAAAAGGAAATAAAGGTCTTAAATGACACACTGGACCAGATGGACATCACATACATATTCAGAACATTTCATCCCAAAGCAACAGAATACACATTCCTCTCTAGTGCACATGGAACATTCTCCAGAATAGATCACATCCTCTGTCCTAAATCAGGACTCAGCCAGTATCAAAACATTGGGATCATTCCCTGTATATTTTCAGACCACAGTGCTCTGAAGCTAGAACTCAACCACAAGAGGAAGTTTGGAAAGAACCCAAATACATGGAGACTAAACAGCATCCTTCTAAAGAATGAATGGGTCAACCGGGATATTAAAGAATAATTGAAAAAAATTATGGAAAAAATGGTATGAAAATACAATGTTTCAAAATCTGTGGGACACAACAAAGGCAGTCCTGAGAGGAAAATATATAGCGATACAAGCCTTTCTCAAGAAACAAGAAAGGTCTCAGGTACACAACCTAACCCTACACCTAAAGGAGCTGGAGAAAGAACAAGAAAGAAACCCTAAACACAGCAGGAGAAGAGAAATCATAAAGATCAGTGCAGAAATCAATGAAATAGAAACCAAAACAATAGAACAAATCAATGAAACTAGGAGCTGGTTCTTTGAAAGAATTAATAAAATTGATAAACCCCTGGCCAGACTTATCAAAAAGAAAAGAGAAAGGACCCAAATAAATAAAACCATGAATGAAAGAGGAGAGATCACAACTAACACCAAAGAAATAGAAACTATTATAAGAACATACTATGAGCAACTCTACGCCAACAAATTTGACAACCTGGAAGAAATGGATGCATTCCTAGAAACATATAAACTACCACAACTGAACCAGGAAGAAATAGAAAGCCTGAACAGACCCATAATCAGTAAAGAGATTGAAACAGTCATTAAAAATCTCCAAACAAACAAAAGCCCAGGGCCAGGTGGCTTCCCAGGGGAATTCTACCAAACCTTTAATGAAGAACTAATTCCTATTCTCCTGAAACTGTTCCAAAAAATAGAAATGGAAGGAAAACTTCAAACTCATTTTATGAGGCCAGCATCACCTTGATCCCAAAACCAGACAAGGATCCCATCATAAAAGAGAGCTAAGACCAATATCCTTGATGAACACAGATGCGAAAATTCTCACCAAAATAGTAGCCAATAGGATTCAACAGTAATTTAAAAGGATTATTCACCACGACCAAGTGAGATTTATTCCAGGGCTTCAAGGTTGGTTCAACTTCCGCAAATAAGTCAATGTGATACAACACATCAATAAAAGAAAGAACAAGAACCATATGATACTCTCAATAGATGCTGAAAAAGCATTTGACAAAGTGCAGCATCCCTTCCTGATCAAAACTCTTCAAAGTGTAGGGATAGATGGCACATACCTCAATATCATCAAAGCCATCTATGAAAAACCCACCGCAAATATCATTCTCAATGGAGAAAAACTGAAAGCTTTTCCGCTAAGGTCAGGAACACGGCAGGGATGTTCATTATCACCACTGCTATTCAACATAGTACTAGAAGTCCTAGCCTCAGCAATCAGAAAACAAAAGGAAATTAAAGGCATCCAAATCGGCAAAGAAGAAGTCAAACTATCACTCTTCGCAGATGATATGATACTCTATGTGGAAAACCCAAAATACTCCACTCCAAAACTGCTAGAACTTGTACAGGAATTCAGTAAAGTGTCAGGATATAAGATCAACGCACAGAAATCAGTTGCATTTCTCTACACCAACAACAAGACAGAAGAAAGAGAAATTAAGGAGCCAATCCCATTTACAATTGCACCCCAAACCATAAGATACCTGGTAATAAACCTAACCAAAGGCTAAGAATCTATACTCAGAAAACTATAAAGTACTCATGAAAGAAATTGAGGAAGACACAAAGAAATGGAAAAATGTTCCATGCTCCCGGATTGGAAGAATAAATATTGTGAAAATGTCTATGCTACCTAAAGCAATCTACACATTTAATTCAATTCCTATCAAAGTACCATCCATCTTTTTCAAAGAAATGGAACAAATAATTCTAAAATTTATATGGAACCACAAAAGACCTTGAATTGCCAAAGGGTTATTGAAAAAGAAAGCCAAAGTTGGTGGCATCACAGTTCCGGACTTCAAGCTCTATTACAAAGCTGTCATCAGCAAGACAGCATTGTACTGGCACAAAAACAGACACATAGACCAATGGAACAGAATAGAGAGCCGAGAAATAGACCCTCAACTCTATGGTCAACTAATCTTTGACAAAGCAGGAAAGAATGTCCAATGGAAAAAAGACAGCCTCTTTAATAAATGGTGTTGGGAAAATTGGACAGCACATGCAGAAAAATGAAATTGGAACATTTCCTTACACCACACACAAAAATAGACTCAAAATGGATGTAGGACCTCAATGTGAGAAAGGAATCCATCAAAATCCTTGAGGAGTACATAGGCAGCAACCTCTTCGACCTCAGCCACAGCAACATCTTCCTAGGAACATCGCCAAAGGCAAGGGAAGCAAAGGCAAAAATGAACTATTGGGATTTCATCAAGATACAAAGCTTTTGCACAGCAAAGGAAACAGTTATCAAAATCAAAAGACAACTGACAGAATGGGAGAAGATATTTGCAAACTACATATCAGATAAAGGACTAGTGTCCAAAATTATAAAGAACTTAACAAACTCAACACCCAAAGAACAAATAATCTAATCACGAAATGGGCAGAGGACATGAACCGACGTTTCTGCAAAGAAGACATCCAGATGGCCAACAGACACATGAAAAAGTGCTCCATATCACTCGGCATCAGGGAAATACAAATCAAAACCACAATGAGATATCACCTCACACCAGTCAGAATGGCTAAAATCAACAAGCCAGGAAATGACAGATGCTGCCGAGGATATGAAGAAAGGGGAACCCTCCTACACTGTTGGTGGGAATGCAAGCTGGTGCAACCACTCTGGAAAACAGCATGGAGGTTCCTAAAAATGTTGAAAATAGAACTGCCCTATGACCCAGCAATTGCACTACTGGGTATTTACC
Organism: Neogale vison; assembly: GCF_020171115.1. NCBI lineage: Eukaryota > Metazoa > Chordata > Mammalia > Carnivora > Mustelidae > Neogale > Neogale vison. The sequence goes on from NC_058105.1 coordinate 75,771,679, forward strand.
CTAAAGATACAAACGTAGTGATCCAAAGGGGCATGTGCACCCGAATGTTTATAGCAGCAATGTCCACAATAGCCAAACTATGGAAAGAACCTAGATGTCCATCAACAGATAAATGGATAAAGAAAATGTGGTATATATATACACGATGGAATACTATGCAGCCATCAAAAGAAACTAGATCTTGCCATTTGCGACAACATGGATGGAACTAGAGCGTATCATGCTTAGCGAAATAAGTCAAGCGGAGAAAGACAACTATCATATGATATCCCTGATATGAGGAAGTGGTGATGCAACATGGGGGCTTAAGTGGGTAGGAGAAGAATCCATGAAACAAGACGGGATAGGGAGGGAGACAAACCATAAGTGACTCTTAATCTCATGAAACAAACAGTGGGTTGATGGGGGGAGGGGAGTTGGGAGAAGGGGGTAGTGTTATGGACATTGGGGAGGGTATGTGCTTTTGGGTAAATTGGAAGGGGTGGTGAACCATGAGAGACTATTGACTCTGAAAAACAATCTGAGGGGTTTGAAGTGGCGGGGGGGTCGGAGGTTGGGGTACCAGGTGGTGGGTATTATAGAGGGCACGGCTTGCATGGAGCACTGGGTGTGGTGAATAAATAATGAATACTGTTTTTCTAAAAAGAAATGAATTGGAAGACATGACATCTAAAAAAAAAAAAACAATAAACAAAAAACAAAAAAACCTCCCATGAAGACAAGAGCCTAGGATCTGACAGATTCCCCAGGGAATTCTACCAAACATTCTAAGAAGGAATAAAACCTATTCTCCTGAAGCTGGTTCACAAAACTGAAGCAGAAGGAATACTTCTAGACCCTTTTTATGAAGCCAGCATTATCTTGATCCCCAAACCAGGCAAAGACCCCACCAAAAAGGAGAATTGCAGACCAATGTTACTGATGAATATGGATGCTAAGATTCTCAAGAAGATCATAGCTAATAGGATCCAACAGTACATTAAATAAATTATGCACCACGACTAGGTGGGATTTATCCCTGGGTAGCAAGGATGGTTCAACATTTGCAGATCTATCCATGTGATAGAACAAATCAATAAGAGAAGAGAGAAGAACCATATGGTCCTCTCAATTGATGTAGAGAAAGCATTTGACAAAATCCAGCATCCGTTCCTGATTAAAAGTCTTCAAAGTATAGGGATAGAGGGGATATTCCTCAACTTCATAGAATCTATCTATGCAAAACCCACAGCAAATACCATCCTCAATGGCAAAAAGCTGACAGCCTTCCCTTTGAGATTAGGAACACAACAAGGATGCCCACTCTCACCACTCTTGTTCAACATAGTATTAGAAGTCCTAGCAACAGCAATCAGACAACAAAGATAACTAAAAAGTATCCAGATTGGCAAGGAAGAAGTCAAACTCTCTATCTTCACAGATGGCATGATACTTTACCTTGAAAACCCAAAAGACTTCACCCCCAAACTGGTAGAACTCATACCGCAATTCAGTAATGTGGCAGAATACAAAATGAATGTAAAGAAATCAGTTGCTTTCTTATACTCTAACAACAAAAATACAGTAAGGGGAATTAGAGAATCGATTCCATTTACTATAGCACCAAGAACCACAAGATACCTGGGAATAAACCTAGTCAAAGAGGTAAAGGGTCTGTACTCAAGGAACTACAAAACACTCATGAAAGAAGTTGAAGAAGACACGAAAAGATGGAAGACCATTCCATGCTCATGGATCAGAAAAATAAACATTATTAAAATGTGTATACTGCCTAGAACAATCTATACTTTCAATGCCATTCTGATCAAAATTCCACTGGCATTTTCCAAAGAGCTGAAGCAAACAATCCTAAAATTTGTATGGAACCAGAAGAAACTGCGAATTGCTAGGGATATGTTGAAAAAGAAAAAAACAAAACTGGGGGCATCAGTTGCCTGATTTCAAGCTTTACTACAAAGCTGTGATCACCAAGACATCATGGTACTGGTACAATAACAGACACAAAGACCAGTGGAACAGAGTAGAGAGCCCAGATATGGACCCTCAACTCTATGGGCAAATAATCTTTGACAAAGTAGGAAAAAAAATATACAGTGGACAAAGACAGTCTCTTCAATAAACTGTGCTGGGAAAATTGGACAGCTATGAAACTCGGAATGAAGCTCGGCCATTCTCTTACACCACACACAAAGTAAACTTGAAACGGATAAAAGACCTCAATGTGAGGCAGGAATCCATCAGAATCCTAGAGGAGAACATAGGCAGTAACCTCTTCAATATCAACCACAGAAACTCCTTTCAAGATATGTCTCCAAAGGCAAAGGAAACAAAAATGAAAATGAATTTTTGGGATTTCATCAAGATCAAAAGCTTCTGCACAGCAAAGGAAACCGTCAACAAATCAAAGAGGCAACCTGCAGAGTGGGAGATGATATTCGCAAACGACAATACAGGCAAAGGACTGCTATCCAGGATCTATAAAGAACTTCTCAAATTCAACACACACAAAACAGATAATCATGTCAAAGAATGGGCAGAAGACATGAACAGATACTTCTCCAATGAAGACATACAAATGGCTAACAGACACATCAAAAAATGTTCATCATCACTGTCCATCAGGGAAATTCAAATCAAAACCACGTTGAGATACCACCTTACACCAGTTAGAATGGCCAACATTAACAAGACAATAAACAACGTCTTTTGGAGCGGATGTGGGGAAAGGAGAACCTTCTCACACTTTTGGTGGGTATGCAAGTTGGTGCAGCCACTTTGGAGAACAGTGTGGAGATTCCTCAAGAAATTAAAAATAGAGCTTCCCTATGACCTTGCAATTGCACTACTGGGTATTTACCCCAAAGATACAGAGGTAGTGAAAAGAAGGGCCATCTGTACCCCAATGTTCATAGCAGCAATGGCCACAGTCACTGAAATGTGGAAAGAACCAAGATGCCCTTCACCAACTGACAAATGGATAAGGAAGATGTGGTCCTTATACACTATGGAGTATTATGTCTCCATCAGAAAGGATGAATACCCAACTTTTGTATCCACATGGACGGGACTGGAAGAGATTGTGCTGAGTGAAATATGTCAAGCCAAGTCAATTATCATGTGGTTTCATTTATTTGTGGACCATAAGGAATAAGACGGAGGACATAGGGAGATGGAGAGAAGATGGGAGTTGGGGGACATTGGACGTGGAGATGAACCATGAGAGACTGTGGACTCTGAGAAACAATCTGAGAGTTTTGGAGGGGAGAAGCATGGAGGTTGAGTGAGCCTGATGGTGGGTATTATGGAGGGCATGTATTGCAAGGAGCACTGGGTGTGGTGTATAAACAATGAATTCTGGAACACTGAAAAGAAATTAAAAAAAAAAGAAACATTGTACTCATTTTTTTTCATGTAATAAAGATGGGGAAATGAAGGGAAGTGAGAGAGGAATAGGGAGTCTGGGGAAGGGGCATGTGGGGGAGAGGACCAGGAAAGAAAGGAGGGAAGAAAAGAGGAAGATAGGAAATGAAGGTGATGGATGGAGTTAGGGGAGTCGGACAGAGAAAGAAAAGAAGGAAGAAATGCAGCCAGCATGGAAGTTGTTTAGATCAAAATTAAATAGCAAATTAATGAAAGAGTTTGGACTAAAATTTCTTATGATCTGATTCCTGGTATGAAACTGTCACAGTACCTTCCACCCCAATTCCACCAGAAGTTTACAGAAATTCTCACAGAATATCAGAATTGAAAACACTTATAAGTATACCTCCTGGACCTCCCTCCCCGTGCAAGCACTGTACCTATACAATCTCTACATAGTATGGGACTACACAGGCAAGTCCACCCTCTACCTATATGAGAATTCCCCTGATGCTGGGCAGCATCCTTACTTCTTTCCTTTAGTTTCAGAAAAAGAACTTCCTCAGCTCTTTACTTTCTGTCTGCAGCTTAGAGAAAAATTCACATAACCAGAACAGAGTGCACATTGAAAAAAGAGGACAAAGCTGTTTTAAAAAACCTCCCTTTTACCCTCAAAATGTCTTCTTTTCTTTTCTTTTCTTTCCACCAGCACCCCCCCATCTAACACCATACCCAACAGAGCCTCCCAGTCTAGGGCTGGCTGTTAAGGGACTTACCAGGGTTGTCAGGCTGCATGATGGCCATGACAAAGGTATGAGGAAAGAGCATGGCTGCACTCTTCCTCATTCCCTGAAGCTTCACAGTGTTGCCCTGGAACATGACCCCATGCACATCAGTTTCTGTGCCCAGGCCAAGCAGGTGCCAGGCCACTGTGTCACCCTTGCACATGTCCAGGTTGGGTAGGTTAGAGAACAGAAACCCATTAATGGCTGAAAAAGAAAAGGTAAGACAACAGGAAAATGAGACCAGACTACTCAGGCACTGACCTACAGCATAACATCAGCTCTATACTATGGTTTTCCCACAATTTGAAATTTGAGTCATCTTAAACTCTCCTGCCTTCTTCCCTAAGCCATTCTAGTTGTACTTATAAAGATCTGCCTTTTGGGGATGCAGAATGTTTCCTCTTCCTAGAATAAATTTTCTCTCAGGTCCCTCTACAGAAAACTATTACTCATCCTTCACATCCGTGTTCAAATGTCACCTCCTCTGTGGAGTAGAGTTATTTCTCTCTCTCTCCTACTCTATCATTTCCATGAAACGCCTCCCCCCCGCACAAAATTCTTCCATATCACTTACCACAGAGCACAGAGTCCAATGATTTACTTACAAATTTATCTCCCACACAAGATTGACCTAGCAGGAATCACATTATTTTTTTCTCTATCAGTATGACCACCTAATCACCTGGCATGCTGCCTGGTGCTACTTAGGTGGTCCATGAGTTCAAATTGAAATGAACTTGGTTCATAGGCTTGGTTTACTTTTTCCAGGTGATATAATTGATTATGGGACCCAAGAGATGGAGTCATAAAAAACATAATCATTCATGACTCCCTCCCATCTTACATACTCCTCTTGAAAACACAGGGAGGCCTGCTTTAATTTGATCCCTTTTCAATGTTCGCTTCCTCTGGAACCAAGTAACCTTACTTGGTAATCCCCATAGATGATGATGATGATAACATTGTTAATCTCCTGATTCTGTTTCCTTTTCCTGTCATTTCTAATTGCAAATCTATTTAGCCTTTGAACCCTGGCTCAATCACTCCTTTCTTCCAGGAATCCTTTAATTAGATTCTCCTTCATTAATGTTCTCCTCCTATGAACTCCATGTCACTTGAAAGCTATTTCACACAATGTAGCACTTAATTATAGTTGATCTTGGCTTGTTCTATATTTTTTTCATGAGTGTTATTTGTCTTATTTTATTGCAAATGCTGGGAACTTTTTGCAAACTGGGACCATGCCTTCCCATTCACTCACCCACCCACCTACCTACCTACCCATTAATTTGGTAGTTCACTTGCTCAATAAACATTTAGTATGTATTGGAAAATGTAGATAATGCAGTGATAAGCAACAAACGATACTCACTTTTTAAGGAAACTACACTCTAGTATGTCAAAAGCTGTATAACAAATAACTATATAGAACATGCTATTAAAATATTCTGATTAAAATGCAATAGGGATTCAGAAGAGGATGTCATCATCCTGGGATTGGGTGATTAAAAACAATGGTTACATGGATGACGTAACTTTTTGAGTAGGACCTTAAAGAATGGAAATTATTTCCACAGGCTAAGGGCAAAAATGTAAAGAGAGGCATTTCAACTGGTTGGCAAAGCACTGTAAAGGCATCAAGTCAGAAAAGTACAAGGTATGTATATATTGAAAAAAATAGCCCAATTTGGCTGGAGTATAGAGTTGAGAACCATGGATAGTGGTCAATAAAGGAGAAGATAAGATTGGAAAAGCATTATTCCAGATTTCTCTCCTCACTCTCTAGTGTATTCATGGTTTGTAATCCTCATTTCACAACATATTTTTCCAGTGTTCCCCATACTGTGTAACAGAGGACATAGTACATCCAAGTTCTAAACCTAAGGACTATTGTTTTAGCTTTAATTCTTCAATCGAGCTCATGTTTTGGGTAGAGCTGACCAATGGGATCAGTGCTTTCAAGGATAGGACATGATTACGTTTAGGTTAGATTTTTACTTGTAACCTCTCAACTGTAGCTCAGGGCAAAAGCACTCCCCATACCATGCATCTGATTGGAGTCTTGGAAACTCTTGACATCCTCTGAGAGCAGTCGTGAATCCAACATAGCAGCTGCTTGATTGGCATTGCTGTACCAGCTCTTATTCTCATCCAACACAGTAAAAAGGAGAAAAAATTCCTTATCCACCCCTTTCTGTAGGTCCGTGGAAGAGAAAGAATGACAATGGTTTCAGCAGTTGTGGGTTGTGCTACTCCAGACCCAATGAGCCCTGATTCATTCCCATCTCTTTTTCCAGACACAGAGACCAGCCCATACCTCTTGCCTAGAGCTGTAGTTGTTGCTAAGCAGGTTTTCCTCAGGTAATTTCAAATTGAAAGTGGGTGATACAGGTTAGAACAAAGTGACAAGACAGGAGGGGAAGAATGTATGAAAGGGGACAGGGAAGAAGAACAAGATGGGGATTATGGACAAGTACAGAGAGTGATAGAAGATAGCTTGGAATCACATGAGTAAAGGAGTGGGGAAAGGTGGTTAGCAGATCAGGAAAGAACTCTAGTCAGAGGGGATTAGAAAATTAAAGTAAAGGGCATATAATTGTTATTAATGTACTATTATTATCACTATTATCATTATTACTTCTAACATTTACTGAGTGTTTACTAGGTAATCCAGACACTGTGATAAGCACTTCATATGGATTATTTTAATTAATCCTCATAGGAACCTAAGATGCTTTTTTTCATTGTTAACACTTTACTACAGATGAAGAAACTGAGGCAAAGAGAGGTTAAGTAATATACAGCTAGAATGATGAGCTGGACATGAAAGAACACAAGCAAATACTAAAAGAGATTTAAGAATTAAAGTCAAATGTTAGAGAACAATGAGGCTTAAAAAATTAATAGATGAGAGGATACAGAACAGAAAGGAATAGAGACTAAGAAAGAAATTTTTGTGAGTGAAAGAATAGCATGAAAAAAAACATGAGCTCACCAACTATTAATTTCTGATTAAATAGATTGGTTATTTCTTTTCTATTCTCACATCTCTAGAACACAGTTCCACTTTCAACTCCTATTTAGCAACACAGCCTTATTTTCCTCCAAGTAGGCTTTCTAGCCAAAAACCATGGTAATACCTGTTTGCCATCTGCACCCAATGCACCAGTCTTGCACACCAACAGGGGACCCACCAGACCAGAATTTGTGTCTCTTATGGGATCTGCAGCAGAGAAGTACATCCAGGTAAGACAGGCAGGATCCTGAGCAGTAGGGCCAGCATGGGAGGGGACTGTCCAGCGGTATGTTACTTTCTCAAAGGGCTTGGCCACCAAGCCAGGGTAGGATGAGCCTGCAGGGGGTAGAAAATGGGACTCATCATCACATGAGCTAGAGTGAGAATCATCAGCTCTAAAATGTGGGGTAAATATTATAAACTAGAAGGCATTTTGGAGAAGTAGCAATATGCAAATAGGATATTAAAAAGAATCCTGGATAGGAGTGAAGAGACAATAGTTAGTTTCTGGTTCTGACAATAGTTGCTGTGTAAACTGGGGGAATTTAAATTTCCCAGGTTTCAGTTTTCTAAGCTCAAGGGACTAAGGATTAAAAGAGCCTTTAAAACGTAATTGGAGAAGGAAGAGAAAAATTAAGTGGGGCGAATCAGAGGGTGTGAGGAACCATGATAGACTATGGATTGCAGGAAACAAACTGAGGATTTTAGAGGGGGAGGGGGGAGGGGGATGGGGTAACCTGGTGATGAGTATTCAGAAGGGCATGTATTGCATGGAATACTGGGTGTTATACACAAACAATTAATCATGGAACATTACATCAAAAACTAATGATATACTGTATGGCAATTAATGTAACATAAAACAACAACAATAATAATAACAACACTTTGTAATACTCCTCACTTGAAAACATACATTCATCTGCTCTCGTATCCTTACCGCCGTTTAAAAATATCCAGAGACAGGCAATTCACTACCCACCTTCATATTTTGTTTCATCTTTGAATGGTTCTGATTGAACACATTCTCCTTTCCAGATGTATGTATGAGTAGATACAAATATGTACCTACGTATAGAATGTATGTGTTTAAAAACACAAGCACGAAGGCTGTAATTCCTTAGATGGACACAAGTTATGGTCAAATGATACATAGAAATTTTATTTTAAAATTTGAAACTTAGTAGTGCAATTGTTGGGTCATTGGGTAGTTGTATTTTTCACTTTTCAAGGAACCTCCATACTGTTTTCCAGAGTGGCTGCACCATTTTGCATTCTCACCAATAGTGCAAGGTTCCCCTTTCTCCACATCATCACCAACATCTGTTGTTTCTCATGTCATCCTGACAGTTGTAAGGTGATATCTCATTATAGTTTTGATTTGTGTTTCCATGATGATCAGTGATGTTGAGCATCTCTTCATGTGTCTATTGGCCATCTGGATAGGTTCTTTGGAAAAATGTCTACTCATGAATAGTAATTCAAAAGGATACATCCACACTGATGTTTACAGCAGTATTGTTTACTATATTTAGAAAGAAACAGCACGAGTGTCCATTGAATGAAGAATGGATAAGGAAGATGTGTTATTTACCTATATCTATCTATATCAATAAATATACATATGTATACATAAATGTATATACACATGCAATGGAATATAATTAAGCCATAAAAAGAATGAAATCTTGTCATTTGCAATGCCTGGAGTTAGAGAGTATTGTGCTAAGTGAAATCAGTCATCTAGAGAAAGACAAATACCACATGATTTCACTCTTATGTGTAACTTAATATACACAATAAATGAGCAAAGGGGGAAATAAGAGATTCAAACCAAGATACAAATACTTAGCTGTAGTGAACAAATTAATAGTAACAAGAGCAAGTGGTGGGATGGGTGAAATAAGTGATGGGGATTAAGGAGTGACTCTGTGGTGATGAGCACCAGTTGTATGGAATTGTTGAATTATTATATTGCATACCTGAAACTAGAATTACACAGTATGTTAACTAACTAGAATTTAAATAAAAACTTTAAAAATAAAATAACATTTTAAATCTACTAGTAATCAAAGAAGTATAAATGAAAATAGCTACATACTGAATATAATCAAAACAAAACAAAACAAAATAAAAACAGAAAAGTATGAACTGGTGAATTTGAGATGAAATAAATGTAAAAGAGTTCTTGCTGAAAAAAAAAAAAAAAAACTACATCATTTTTTTGCCTGTCAGTTTAGCAAGACTTTACACATTATAGTAATCCATGCTGTTGAGAAGTGGCTCAAATGGCACCTACCCCTCTCACTCAACTATAGAAAGGGTGAGTTTAAATGAGAATATCCCTTTAGGAAAAAACGTTAACAAAATGTATCAAAAGCCCTAAGAAGGTTCAGACTCACAAGAAAATAAGATGTACAATAGACACTGAAAAGAATGAACAACCTAATACAAACTGAAACAATAGCGATTTTGGTTATTGTGTTTGCCTACAAGATTGACATTTGACAAAGATGAAAATGGATGCCTTGTGCTGCTACTGTGGATGCAAGTCCAAGATTATGGGACTGAAAATTTTTCCAGAGATCAACTTGGATGTTGGTATCAAAAATTTTAATGTGTGTACCTTCGGACACAGCAATTCAACATGTTAAAAATATGTTATGAGGAAATATTCATTAAAGAGTGAAAAGAAACATACACAAAGATATTTGTAGTAAAAACTTATAACAAGTGGTATAATTTAAGATGGACTTAACATCCTTTCTTATTCTTTTATCATTCCCAAATTTTAAAATTTTCAAGCATACAAAAACCATTAAAGGATAGATTGTACAATAATCATCCTACCAGCTGGAGTTGATTGTTAACACTTTTCCATCTTTAATTTATCTACATCTGTGGCTATGTATATCTACACACACACACACACACACACACAAACACACAAGCTTTTGATTGTTCGCTTTTGCTAAATCATTTGGAAGCATGATGGCAGTAGATCAGTAACTCTATCCCATATTGTCTCAATAACATTACTACACCTAAAAAAATCCTAATATCATATAACATGTAGTCTATATCAGAAATTTTCCAATCATCTCCAGAATGTCTCCTTTTTAAAAAGATTTTACATATTCATTTTGAGAAAGAGAGAGAGGAGGGGTGGGAGGGAGAGGGACAAGCAGACTTCTCCACTCAGGAGTCCCAAAATGTCTCTTAAGGCTATTCCTTTTTTAATAACCAGGATCAGACAGAGTTCACTTTTTTGTCTTGTCTCTAATTTTTCCCCTATAGCACTAAATTTTTGAAGTGACTAGACCAGTTGCCTTGAAGAATGTTCTTTTTTTCTAGATTTGTCTGTAACTTTGTCCTTAATGCTTTTTGTATTTTTCTATATTTTTGGCTTGGGATTAGCATGTATTAACATTCTCAGAGAAAACAAGAACTTAATATCCAATAATCCAACTTCTAGGATTCTCTCCTGAGATGGTAATCCAAATAAAATACAAGAATTTATTATTTTTAACACAATTTACAGCATTTAAAAATAACAGAAACAAGCTAAATGTTCAAATAACAGAAGATAAGGTAAATAAATTATGGTATATCCATGTAATAGGGTATTTTATAACATTACAATGGGATGAGAAAATTGATACAGTAAAAACTTACTGTTTTAAAGTAAGTAAAAACAGTATGATACAAACATACACAAACCACATGATCACAAAAATATCAATATATATGTTTTCATAAGTACAGGAAAACATTAGAAGGTGTAACAAAAAGTAATGGCAAACTTATCTATGAATGATATTTATTTTTATAATTTTCCATTTTTTTTTCAAAATTCCATAAAACATATACGTTGCTTTTATAATCAGATATATGGGTTTTTTTGTTGTTGTTTTAATTCCAGTGTAGTTAACATACGTTGTCATATTAGATTCAGGTGTCCAATATCGTAATCTGACAGTTTCATATATCACCTGAAGCTCATCAAGACAAGTGAACTCCTTATTTTCCATCACTTATTTCACCTATCCCCCCACCCACCTGTCCTCTGATAACCATCATTTTGTTCTAAATAGTTAAGAATCTGTGTCAAAGTTTCTCTCTCTCCCTCTTTTTTCCCCTTTGTTTCTTTGCTTTGTTTTCTAAATTACACGTGAGTGAAATCATGTGGTGTTTGTCTTTCTCGGACTTATTTCACTTAGCATTACACTCTCTAGCTCCATCCCTGTTGGTTCAAATCACAAGATGTCATTGCTTTTCATGGCTGAATAATATTCTAACACACACACACATACACACACACACACCACTTCTTTATCCATTCATCTATTGAGAGGCACTTGGTCTTCTTCCATAATTTGGCTATTGTAGATAATGGTGCTATAAATATACGGGTGTGTGTGTGTCCCTTTGAATTACTGCTTTTGGAATTTTTAAAAGTATTTATCTATTTATTTATTTATTTATTTATTTTTATTGTTTTTATTATAGTATTAATAGCTGCTTTTATTTAAATTCCAGTTAGTTAACATACAATATAATAATAGTTTCAGTTGTACAACCCTTACATACCACACCCTGTGCTCATCACACTGCACCCCTAAGTCCCCATTGCCTATTTCCCCCATCTTGCCCCCCACCTCCCTTCTGGTGACCTTCAGTTTGGTCTTTTCCTCTATGGTCAGGAAGAAGACAGGTATGTTCACTTTTACCACTGTTATTTAACATAGTGCTGGAAGTCCTAGCCACAGAAATCAGACAACAAATATAAATTAAAAGCATCCAAATCAGCAATGAAGAAGAAAAACTTTCACTATTTGCAGATGACGTGATACTCTATATAGTGTTTTTGTATTTAGGGGATAGATACCCAGTAATGCAATTACTAGATCATAGGGTAATTCTACTTCTAACTTTTGAAGAACCTCCATACTGTTTCCACAGTGCCTGCACCAGTTTGCTTTCCCACCAGAGGGAAAGAAGTTTCCACTTTCTCCACACTCTTGCCAACACTTATTGTTTCTTCTGTTGTTGATTTTAGCCATTCTGACAGGTCTGAGGTGTTATCTCATTGTAGTTTGATTTGCATTTCACCAATGAAGAGTGATGTTCAGCATCTTTTCATGTATCTGTTGGCCATTGAGATGTCTTATTTGAACATGAACAAAAATGTCTGTTCATGTCTTCTGCCCATTTTTTAATTGGATTACTTAACTTTTGAGTGTTGAGTTATGTAAATTCTTTAGATATGTGGGATACTAACCCTAAAGGTCATATATGAAAAAACCCACGTGAACATCATACTCTGGGGAAAAACTGAAAGTTTTACACCTAAGGTCCAAAGGAAGACAAGCATGTCCACTCTAAGTACTTTTATTCAGCATAGTACTGGAAGTCCTAGCCACAACAATTAGACCACAAACAGAAATAAAAAGCACACAAATTTGCAAGGGATAAGTAAAACTTTCACTATTTGCAGATGACATGATACTTTATGATGAAAACTATAAAGACTACATCAAAAAACTACTAGAACTGATAAATGAATTCAGTAAAGTCATAGAAGTCAATGTGTAGAAATCTGGTGCGTATCTATACACTGATAATGAAGGAGCAGGAACAGAAATTAAGAAAATAATGCCATTTACAATTGCACCAAAATAATAAGGACCTAGAAATAAACCTAACCAAAGAGGTGAAAGAACTGTACTCTGGAAAATATAAAACACAGATGAAAGAAATTGAAGATGACACAAAGAAATAGAAAGACATTCCATGCTCATGGATTGGAAGAACAAATATCATTAAAATGTCCATCAGGGATACTTGGGTGGCTCAGTTTGTTAAACATCTGACTTTGGCTCATGTCATGATCTCAGGATCCTGGAATTGAGGCCCACATAAGGCTCCATGTTCAATGGGGAGTCTGCTTGTCCCTCTGCCACTCCCCCACTCATGGCTTTTCTCTCTCTCTCTCAAATAAATAAGTAAAATCTTTAAAAAATGGTACAACTTTAAAAATAAATTAAAATTTTAATCAGAATATATTTAAATATATTTAAAAGAATGTGTCTCTTATTGAACCCAGTCCTGCTTCACTATATTATCATGGATCCATTTAACAACATCCATGTAGGACAATCAATTATGTCTCCTTCTTCATTCCCTCCCCTATTTATTTTTCCTCTAGAGCTATCTGTTATTACCTGCAGCTCACATTAGTTGGAAACCCTGCTTGCTCACCATCATTGTACACAGTTCCCTCGTAGTCTTTCTCATAGAAGACTCCATGAGGCTGTATACTGAATGGCTGGGAAGCACGGTTGTAAAAGACCACCTGGATGGTGTCACCAACCTCAGCCCGGATCACTGGCCCTGGAATATGGGAAGGAGAGACAATAGGAATAAAAACAGAGATGACAAGGTGAATGGAAACAAAATAAGAAGGAAGGAAAGAAAGGGGAAGTGAAAGAGATTTTTTAAATCCTCTATTTTCTTTTTTTATTAATTAACTTATTTTCAGAAAAACAGTATTCATTATTTTTTCACCACACCCACTGCTCCATGCAATCCGTGCACTCTATAATACCCACTACCTGGTGCCCCAACCTCCCACCCTCCCACCACTTCAAACCCCTCAGATTGTTTTCCAAAGTCCATAGTCTCTCATGATTCACCTCCCCTTCCAATTTACCCTAACTCCCTTCTCCTCTCTAACACCCCTTATCCTCCATGATATTTGTTATGCTCCACAAATAAGTGAAACCATATGATAATTGACTCTCTCTGCTTGACTTATTTCACTCAGCATAATCTCTTCCAGTCCCGTCCATGTTGCTACAAAAGTTGGGTATTCATCCTTTCTGATGGAGGCATAATACTCCATAGTGTATATGGACCACATCTTCCTTATCCATAAACTCAAATTGGATAAAATCCTCTATTTTCAATAATAAGAATAATCCCTTCCTAGTGTATTACAATTTACAGTTATAAAAAGCATTTTAAAATCCATTATCTCATTTTGATCTTCAAACATCATATACAGGGCAGGCGATATTTTAACTTTACAAATAAGGAAACTAGAGCTCAAAGATGTGGAATTGATCTCCCAAATTCAAATAACTGATTAGGAACAGAATAAAGACTTAAATTCAGGGCTTTCTCCCACCCCACTGTCAGATTCAAACCTATTTTCCCTACAATTATTGTCCTTCTTCCTATAGCTGAATTTCCGGGTAGGATCCATCTCAGTATCTGATCTAGACTCAATCCTAAAACATTTCTGAGCATTTAGAATTATTATATCTATGTATAGTTCTTGAAATAGGTAGCTGAGCCATGATTCCTGGAGTTTTCTTTGTTCCGTGACCCACTACCTCTGACCTAGGTTGGGTCACCTTTGAGATTAACTGGAAATATCAAGACAATACTCTAAGCATTTATGCTGGCTCAGACCCTCATTCGGTGTTTTCTGGCTTGTTTTCTACTCAATTTCTACAGCTAATGCTACACCTCTGACCCAAGAAGCAAATGAAAATGACTCAATTTCTACACCTAATGCTACATCTCTGACCCAAGAAGCAAATGAAAATGAAAACATAGCAGACCTCAGCTAGCAGATCAGCTAGAGAGCTTATCTAAAGATTGCAAACACCTACAAATCCATCGGCAGATCGAAGAGAAGAAGAACAGCAATTCTAGAAACAGAAAAACAACCACTTTCTGAAAGGTAGGACTGGCGGAGAAGTGAATCCAAAGCGACGGGAAGATAGACCCCGGGGGGAGGGGCCGGCTCCCGGCAAGCGGCGGAGCAACGGAGCACAAAATCAGGACTTTTAAAAGTCTGTTCCACTGAGGGACATCGCTCCGGAGGCTAAACCGGGGCGAAGCCCACACGGGGTCGGCGTGACCTCAGGTCCCGCGGGGTCACAGAAGGATCGGGGATGTCTGAGTGTCGCAGAGCTTGCGGATATTGGAATGGGAAAGCCAGCTGCAGAGACAGAGCCGACAGTGAGCTCGCAGCTCGGGGTTACCTTGAACCGGTCCCAGGCTCGGTGAGCTCGGAGCGCGGCCGGAGGTTAGGCAGACGCGAGTTACTAGGAGCTGTTCGCTGAGGGCGCACAGGGGAGCGGGGCCCCGGGCTCTCGGCTCCTCCGGGCCGGAGACCAGGAGGCCGCCATTTGTATTCCCATCTTCCGGAACTCTACGGAAAGCGCTCAGGGAACAAAAGCTCCTGAAAGCAAAGCCGAGCAGATCACTCAGCCCGGCCCCTGGTAAGGGCGGTGTAATTCCGCCTGGGGCAAAGACACTTGAGAATCACTACACCAGGCCCCTCCCCCAGAAGATCAACAAGAAATCCAGGCAAGACCAAGTTCACCTACCAAGGAGTGCAGTTTCAATACCAAGGAGAGAGCAGCAGAACTCCAGAGGAGGAGAAAACAAACGACAGAACTCATGGCTTTCTGCCTGTGATTTTTTAGTCTTGCAGTTAATTTAATTTTTTTCTTTTTCATTTTTTTCTCTTCTTCTGCTAAAACTTTTTATAACCTTTATCCTTTTCTTTTTTAACGTTTTTTAACTAGATTATCTAATATATATATATTGTTCTTTTTTATACTTTTGTTTATTCATTTTCTTTTTTTTAATTCTTTTTTTTTCTTTTTTTTCTTTCTTTCTTTTTGAACCTCTTTTTATCCCCAAATCAGAAGAGATCCTAATCTCTTCAATCTTTTTTTTCTTAATTCTTTTTTAAATTCTTGATTGAATTTTTAATTCAATCTCTTTTTTTAAATTCTTTTTTCTTTCTTTCTTTTGGAACCTCTTTTTATCCCCAAATCAGAAGAGATCCCAATCAGAAGAGATTGGGAGATCCCAATCAAAGGAGATCCCAATCAGAGGAGATCCCTCACCCAATCGTGAGGGGGGAGAAATCCCCCCTCATGATTTGGGATCTCTTCTGATTTGGTTAAAGCATATTTTCCTGGGATTGTTGCCACCCTTTTAGTATTTTACTTTCTCCTTTATATACTCTTAGCTGGACAAAATGACAAGGCGGAAAAATTCACAACAAAAAAAAGAACAAGAGGCAGTACCGAAGGCTAGGGACCTAATCAATACAGACATTGGTAATATGTCAGATCTAGAGTTCAAAATGACAATTCTCAAGGTTATAGCCAGGCTTGAAAAAGGCATGGAAGATATTAGAGAAACCCTCTCCAGAGATATAAAAGCCCTTTCTGGAGAAATAAAAGAACGAAAATCTAACCAAGTTGAAATCAAAAAAGCTATTAATGAAGTTCAATCAAAAATGGAGGCTCTCACTGCTAGGATAAATGAGGCAGAAGAAAGAATTAGCAATCTAGAAGACCAAATGACAGAGAATAAAGAAGCTGAGCAAAAGAGGGACAAACAGCTACTGGACCATGAGGGGAGAATTCGAGAGATAAGTGACACCATAAGACGAAACAACATTAGAATAATTGGGATTCCAGAAGAAGAAGAAAGAGAGAGGGGAGCAGAAGGTATACTGGAGAGAATTATTGGGGAGAATTTCCCCAATATGGCAAAGGGAACGAGCATCAAAATTCAGGAGGTTCAGAGAACGCCTCTCAAAATCAATAAGAATAGGCCCACACCCCGTCACCTAATAGTAAAATTTACAAGCCTTAGTGACAAAGAGAAAATCCTGAAAGCAGCCCGGGAAAAGAAGTCTGTAACATACAATGGTAAAAGTATTAGATTGGCAGCTGACCTATCCACAGAGACCTGGCAGGCCAGAAAGAGCTGGCATGACATTTTCAGAGCACTAAACGAGAAAAACATGCAGCCAAGAATACTATATCCAGCTAGGCTATCATTGAAAATAGAAGGAGAGATTAAAAGCTTCCAGGACAAACAAAAACTGAAAGAATTTGCAAACACCAAACCAGCTCTACAGGAAATACTGAAAGGGGTCCTCTAAGCAAAGAGAGAGCCTACAAGTGGTAGATCAGTAAGGAACAGAGACAATATACAGTAACAGTCACCTTACAAGCAATACAATGGCACTAAAATCATATCTCTCAATAGTTACCCTGAATGTTAATGGGCTAAATGCCCCAATCAAAAGACACAGGGTATCAGAATGGATAAAAAAACAAAACCCATCTATATGTTGCCTCCAAGAAACTCATTTTAAACCCAAAGACACCTCCAGACTTAAAGTGAGGGGGTGGAAAAGAATTTACCATGCTAATGGACATCAGAAAAAAGCAGGAGTGGCAATCCTTATATCAGATCAATTAGATTTTAAGCCAAAGACTATAATAAGAGATGAGGAAGGACACTATATCATACGCAAAGGGTCTGTCCAACAAGAAGATCTAACAATTTTAACTATCTATGCCCCCAAGGTGAGAGCAGCCAACTATATAAACCAATTAATAACAAAATCAAAGAAACACATCAACAATAATACAATAATAGTAGGGGAATTTAACACTCCCCTCACTGAAATGGACAGATCATCCAAGCAAAAGATCAACATGGAAATAAAGGCCTTAAATGATACACTGGATGAGATGGACATCACAGATATATTCAGAACATTTCATCCCAAAGCAACAGAATACACATTCTTCTCTAGTGCACATGGAACATTCTCCAGAATAGATCACATCCTCGGTCCTAAATCAGGACTCAACCGGTATCAAAAGATTGGGATCATTCCCTGCATATTTTCAGACCACAATTCTCTGAAGCTAGAACTCAAACACAAGAGGAAGTTTGGAAAGAACCCAAATACATGGAGACTAAACAGCATCCTTCTAAAGAATGAATGGGTCAACCGGGAAATTAAAGAAGAATTGAAAAAAATCATGGAAACAAATGATAATGAAAATACAACGGTTCAAAATCTGTGGGACACAACAAACGCAGTCCTGAGAGGAAAATATATAGCGGTAGAAGCTTTTCTCAAGAAACAAGAAAGGTCTCAGGTACACAACCTAACCCTACACCTAAAGGAGCTGGAGAAAGAACAAGAAACAAACCCTAAGCCCAGCAGGAGAAGAGAAATCATAAAGATCAGAGCAGAAATCAATGAAATAGAAACCAGAAAAACAATAGAACAAATCAACGAAACTAGGAGCTGGTTCTTTGAAAGAATTAATAAAATTGATAAACCCTTGGCCAGACTTATCAAAAAGAAAAGAGAAAGGACCCAAATAAATAAAATCATGAATGAAAGAGGAGAGATCACAACTAACACCAAAGAAATACAAACTATTATAAGAACATACTATGAGCAACTCTACGCCAACAAATTTGACAATCTGGAAGAAATGGATGCATTCCTAGAAACATATAAACTACCAAAATTGAACCAGGAAGAAATAGAAAGCCTGAACAGACCCATAACCAGTAAAGAGATTGAAACAGTCATTAAAAATCTCCAAACAAACAAAAGCCTAGGGCCAGATGGCTTCCCGGGGGAATTCTACCAAACATTTAAAGAAGAACTAATTCCTATTCTCCTGAAACTCTTCCAAAAAATAGAAATGGAAGGAAAACTCCCAAACTTTATGAGGCCAGCATCACCTTGATCCCAAAACCAGACAAGGATCCCATCCAAAAAGAGAGCTATAGACCAATATCCTTGATGAACACAGATGCGAAAATTCTCACCAAAATACTAGCCAATAGGATTCAACAGTACATTAAAAGGATTATTCACCACGACCAAGTGGGATTTATCCCAGGGCTGCAAGGTTGGTTCAACTTCCGCAAATCAGTCAATGTGATACAACACATCAATAAAAGAAAGAACAAGAACCATATGATACTCTCAATAGATGCTGAAAAAGCATTTGACAAAGTACAGCATCCCTTCCTGATCAAAACCCTTCAAAGTGTAGGGATAGAGGGCACATACCTCAATATCATCAAAGCCATCTATGAAAAACCCACTGCAAATATCATTCTCAATGGAGAAAAACTGAAAGCTTTTCCACTAATGTCAGGAACACGGCAGGGATGTCCATTATCACCACTGCTATTCAATATAGTACTAGAAGTTCTAGCCTCAGCAATCAGACAACAAAAGGAAATTAAAGGCATCCAAATCAGCAAAGAAGAAGTCAAATTATCACTCTTCGCAGATGATATGATACTCTATGTGGAAAACCCAAAAGACTCCACTCCAAAACTGCTAGAACGTATACAGGAATTCAGTAAAGTGTCAGGATATAAGATCAATGCACAGAAATCAGTTGCATTTCTCTACACCAACAACAAGACAGAAGAAAGAGAAATTAAGGAGTCAATCCCATTTACAATTGCACCCCAAACCATAAGATACCTAGGAATAAACCTAACCAAAGAGGCACAGAATCTATACTCAGAAAACTATAAAGTACTCATGAAAGAAATTGAGGAAGACACAAAGAAATGGAAAAATGTTCCATGCTCCTGGATTGGAAGAATAAATATTGTGAAAATGTCTATGCTACCTAAAGCAATCTACACATTTAATGCAATTCCTATCAAAGTACCATCCATCTTTTTCAAAGAAATGGAACAAATAATTCTAAAATTTATATGGAACCAGAAAAGACCTCGAATAGCCAAAGGGATATTGAAAAACAAAGCCAAAGTTGGTGGCATCACAATTCCGGACTTCAAGCTTTATTACAAAGCTGTCATCATCAAGACAGCATGGTACTGGCACAAAAACAGACACATAGACCAATGGAACAGAATAGAGAGCCCAGAAATAGACCCTCAACTCTATGGTCAACTAATCTTCGACAAAGCAGGAAAGGATGTCCAATGGAAAAAAGACAGCCTCTTCAATAAATGGTGTTGGGAAAATTGGACAGCCACGTGCAGAAAAATGAAATTGGACCATTTCCTTACACCACACACAAAAATAGATTCAAAATGGATTAAGGACCTCCATGTGAGAAAGGAATCCATCAAAATCCTTGAGGAGAACACAGGCAGCAACCTCTTCGACCTCAGCCGCAGCAACATCTTCCTAGGAACATCACCAAAGGCAAGGGAAGCAAGGGCAAAAATGAACTTTTGGGATTTCATCAAAATCAAAAGCTTTTGCACAGCAAAGGTAACAGTTAACAAAACCAAAAGACAACTGACAGAATGGGAGAAGATATTTGCAAACGACATATCAGATAAAGGACTAGTGTCCAAAATCTATAAAGAACTTAACAAACTCAACACCCAAAGAACAAATAATCCAATCAAGAAATGGGCAGAGGACATGACCAGATGTTTCTGCAAAGAAGACATCCAGATGGCCAACAGACACATGAAAAAGTGCTCCATATCACTCGGCATCAGGGAAATACAAATCAAAACCACAATGAGATATCACCTCACACCAGTCAGAATGGCTAAAATCAACAAGTCAGGAAATGACAGATGCTGGCGAGGATGCGGAGAAAGGGGAACCCTCCTACACTGTTGGTGGGAATGCAAGCTGGTGCAACCACTCTGGAAAACAGCATGGAGGTTCCTAAAAATGTTGAAAATAGAACTGCCCTATGACCCAGCAATTGCACTACTGGGAATTTACCCTAAAGATACAAACGTAGTGATCCAAAGGGGCACGTGCACCCGAATGTTTATAGCAGCAATGTCCACAATAGCCAAACTATGGAAAGAACTTAGATGTCCATCAACAGATGAATGGATCAAGAAGATGTGGTATATATACACAATGGAATACTACGCAGCCATCAAAAGAAATGAAATCTTGCCATTTGCGACAACATGGATGGAACTAGAGCATATCATGCTTAGCGAAATAAGTCAAGCGGAGAAAGACAACTATCATATGATCTCCCTGATATGAGGGAGTGGTGATGCAACATGGGGGCTTAAGTGGGTACGAGAAGAATCCATGAAACAAGATGGGATAGGGAGGGAGACAAACCATAAGTGACTCTTAATCTCACGAAACAAACTGTGGGTTGCTGGGGGGAGGGGGGTTGGGAGAAGGGGGGTAGGGTTATGGACATTGGGGAGGGTATGTGCTTTTGGGTAAACTGGAAGGGGAGATGAACCATGAGAGACTATGGACTCTGAAAAACAATCTGAGGGGTTTGAAGTGGCGGGGGGTGGGAGGTTGGGGTACCAGGTGGTGGGTATTATAGAGGGCACAGCTTGCATGGAGCACTGGGTGTGGTGAAAAAATAATGAATACTGTTTTTCTGAAAGTAAATAAATTGAAAAAAAAACAAACAAACAAACAAAAAAAACATAGCAGAGCAAAACACGAGATGCCATGGGAAATGGGCTAAGGGAGAAATTTGTAGCTATGAATATTCACATTAAAAAAGATCTCAGATTAACAACTTAACATTAAGACTTAAGTAATTAGGAAAAGAAACACAAAGTAAACTCAAAGATAGAAGAAAGGAAAGAGCAAAGACAAAGCATAGACAAATAAAATACAGAATAGAAAAACAATAAAGAAAATCAATGAAACCAAAAGTTGGCTCTCTGAAAACATCAACAAAATTGAAGAACTCTCAGTGAGATGGACTAAAGGAAGAGAGGAGACTCAAATTACTAAAATCAAAAATGGAAAGGGAGGATATTACTACTAATTATACTGAAATATATATATATACATATAATACAAACTATATTTATATATTGTATATATGTATATGTGTATATATGTTACACCAAAAAATTGGATAACCTAGATGAAATGGACAGAGTCCTAGAATAGAAAACCTACCAAGACTAAAGCATTTAGAAATACAAAGTCTGAATCTTACCATAACTAGCAAGGAGATTTTTTTTCTTTATTTTTATTTTTACTTTATCACACTGTAGTTAACATACAGTGTTACATTAGTTTCAGGTGTACAGTATAGTGATTCAACACTTCCATTCAACATCTGGAACTTATCACAAGGTGCACCCTCCTTAATCCCCATCACTTACTTCACCAACCCCCCACCAACCTCCCCTCTGGTAACTGTTAGTTGGTTTTCTTTTTTTTTTCCAATTTATTTATTTTCAGAAAAACATTATTCATTATTTTTTCACCACACCCAGTGCTCCATGCAAGCCGTGCTCTCTATAATACCCACCACTTGGTACCCCCAACTTCCCACCTGCCCCGCCACTTCAAACCCCTCAGATTGTTTTTCAGAGTCCATAGTCTCTCATGATTCACCTCCCCTTCCAATTTCTCCAACTCCTTTATTTGTGGAGCATAACAAATGGCGTGGAGGACATGGGGAGTTAGTTGGTTTTCTATAGTTAAGAGTTGGCCTTGTGGTTTGCCTCTCTTTCTCTTACTTTTCCTTTGCTCATTTATTTCTTAAATTCCTCATATGAGTGAAATCATATGGTATCTCTCTTTCTTTAATGACATTTTTCATTTAACATTTTTCTCTGTAGCTCCAATCATTTTGCTGCAAAATGGCAAGATTTCATTTTTTCTGGCTGAATAATATTCCATTGTTTATATATACAACCTCTTCAATTGGGATGCTCCTGTATATATTTTGCTGCTATAAACTTATGGGTATGTATATCGCTTTGAACTACAGTTGTTGTATTTTTTGGTAGATATTCAGTAGTAGGATTACTGGATTGTTGGATTGTTCCATTTATAACTTTTTGAGGAAAATCAATACTGTCTTTTACAGTGTCTGCACCACTTTGCATTCCCACCAACAGTGAAAAAGGGGTTCCTTCTCTCCAAACCCTCACCAACAATTCTTGCTTCTTGTGTTGTTGATTTCTGTCGTTCTGACAGATGTGAGGTGTTACCACATTGTGGTTTTAATTTTATTTGCCTAATGATGAGTGATGTTGAGCATTTATTCATGTGTCTGTTGCTTATCTGGATTTCTGCTTTGGAGAAATGTCTGTTTATTTCTTCTGCCCACTTTCTATTGAATTATTTGTTTTTTTTTTTTTTTGAGTATTGAGTTGTGTAAGTTCTTTATATATTTTGGATACTAACCCTTTATTGGATAAGTCATTTGCAAATATCTTCTTCCATTCTGCAGGTTGCCATTTTTGTTTTGTTGAGTGTTTGCTTTGTTGTACAGAAGCTTTTTATTTTGGTGTAGTACCAATAGTTTATTTTGCTTTCATCTTTCTTGCCTGAGAAGACATATTTAGAAAGAAGTTGCTACTAGCAATGTCAAAGAGGTCACTCCCTGTGCTATCCTTTAAGATTTTTATGGTTCTAGGTCTCACATGTATGTCCTTAATCCAGTTTGAGTTTATTTTTGTGTATTGTGTAAGAAAATAGTCTGGTTACATTCTTTTGCATAGAGCTGACCAGTTTTGCTAACATCGTTTGTTGAAAATACTGCGTTTTTCAGTGGAGACAGTCTTTTAAGCAAATGATGCTGTGAAAACTGGATTTCCATATGCAAAAGAAAGAATCAGGACTCCTATTTAATACCGTATACAAAATTAACTCAAAATGCATCAAAGACCTGGAGAGGAGAGGAGTTAGAATGAAAGAAGAGTAGGGGACCCTATGTTTGTCTAGTCCCTGGAATCAGCTTGATAGTTGTCAAATCATTCTAAATACCTACAAGATCTAAGAAAAGAAATGCTGCCATTCTGCCAATAGAAAAAACAACTACTTTTGGCAAAGTAGGAGGTGTGGAGACATGAATCTGGTGTGATATATTTGAGGAGATGGCAGCCAAGAAGGGAACCAGCTTAAGGAGGGTAAACCAAAGTACTAGAAGCAGCAGAGTACAAAATCAGAACTTTAAAAGTCTAGTATTGTGGAGGACATCCCTGGCTTAAAGTTCAAGTGGCAAAGTGAGGTGGAATCCTAGGTGGTGCAGCATAGTCTCTGGGTACTCATGGTTACAAGAAGAATGGGGTTGTCTGTGTGCAGCAGATTTCCCAGGCATCAGAGTGGGGAAACTGGCTGAGGACTGTGAGTCTTGGCACAGGCTTTTTGCTTTGTGTTGCCATAAACTGAGAACCACTTCACGATGGTGCAACTGCTCTTTGGCAGGGGCCCAGGAAAAGGCATAAGTAAAAGCAAGACCCCATCCTTCCCCTGGGGAAAACAGCATGGATCTGCAAAACAAGAGTCCATAAAATTTGGATACTTGAAACTCAATTATATGCCTCAGATAAAAAGTCACAGGCTGGGTGAACACAGAGTTCAGACAGAAACCAGAGAGACAAGAGTGATTGCTTCTTTGTGAGTGCTCACTGAAGAGTTGGGGGAGAACTTTCAGTTCTGGGGCTAGAGAGTAGGGCACCAGCATTTTAATCTTGCCCATCTTTGCTGAAAGACTTCAGGGAGAAAAACAGCACCACATAGTGGAATCTCTTGCCTCTTACACTAAGCCTGGCCCCCTGGCAAAAGAGGCACATTTCCACAATTGCAAGGGTATCTGGGAATCAGCTCGACAGGCACTTCCACCAGAAGACCAGCAGGAATAACTGGCTAACACCAAGTTTGCAGATCATAGAGAACTAAGAACTTCTTCTCTTGGGAAAAACAGTATAAAGCATTCATTTTTTTTTAATTCTTTAGTCTTTCAGGTTTATTTTTTTGAACTATTATCTTATTTTTTCAATTCATATATATATGTATATATACATTTTATATATGTCATTGTATTGTATTGTATTGTGTGTGTGTGTGTGTGTGTGTTTCTTTCTTTCCTGTTTTGGGATCTAGTTTCTTTTGTCAAGCAGATTAAAATGCACCCAAGATCTAGTTTGTTTTGTTTTGTTCTATTTTCTTTCTTGTTATATCTTGCTTTGTCTTCTTCTTCTTCTTCTTTCTTCTTCTTTAAATCTCAGTTGTTGTTGCTACTGCTGTCTTTTCTCTCTGTCTTCTATTCTTTTCTGGACATAATGATGAGATGAAAAAATTCACCCCAAAAGGAAGAACAGGAGGTAATACTCACTGAAGATATTAATCAATATAGATATAAGTAAAATATCTGCCCCTATAGGGGCACATGGGTCATTCTTTGTTAAGAATCTTCCTTTGTCTTAAGTCATGATCTCAGGGTCCTGGGATTGAACTCCACATCAGGCTACCTGCTCAGCAAAGAGTCTGCTTCTCTCCCTCCTTCTGCCCCTTCCCACCCTTCCTGTGCTCTCGTTCTATCTCTATCTCTCTCAAATAACTAAATGAAATCTATTAAATAAATTATTATAAATACACGAGCTGGGCTTGAAAAAAACATAGAAGACACTTGAGAATTCTTTACTGCATAAATAAAATAACTAAATCGAATTAAGCTGAAGTTAAGATGCTATTATTAAGATGCAGCCATATATGGAGGCTCTAACAGGAAAGGAAGAACAAGGAAAAGAGATAGCCAGTGATATAGAAGATACAATTATAGAGAATCAGGACTTTTAAAAGTCTTCTCTATGGAGGGACATCGCTCCAGAGGCTAAACCAGGGGGAAGCCTACATAGGGTCAGAAAAACCCCAGGTCCCATGGGGTTACAGAAGGACGTGGGGTGTCTGAGTGTTGCAGAGTTTGCAGGCATTAGAGCAGGGAAGCTGGCTACAGTAACAAAGCCAAGGAGTGAGCTCTCAGCTCAAGGTTACCTTGAACTGGTCACAGGCTGGGTGAGCTTGGAGCGCAGCCGAAAGCCACGGAGATGGAAGGGATTGGGCGCTTTTCTCCAAGTGCGAGCGATTGAGCGCTTTCCTCCAAGCGCGAACAGAGGCCAGGGAGACAGGGGCGGTTGGGCGCTTTTCTCTGAGGGCATACTGAGAAGTGGGACCCCGAGCTCTTGGCTCCTCCGGGCTAGAGATTGGGAGGCCACCATCTTCATTCCCATCTTCCGGAACTCTACAGAAAGTGCTCAGGGAACAAAAGCTCCCAAAAGCATACCTGAGCAGATTACTTAGCCCAGCCCCTGGTAAGGATGGTACAATTCCACCTGGGGCAACGACATTTGAGAATCACTACAACAGGCCCCTCCCCCAGAAGATCAACAAGAAACCCAGTCAAGACCAACTTCACTCACCAAGGAGAATGGCAGAATTCCAGAGGAGGAGAAAGAAAATCTTATCTGGACTAAATGACAAGGCAGAAAAACTCACCACAAATAAAATGAACAAGAGGCAGTACCAAGGACTGGGGACCTAATCAATGCAGACATTGGTAATATGACAGATCTAGAGTTCAGAATGATGATTCTCAAGGTTCTGCCGGGCTCAAAAAAGGCATAGAAGATATTAGAGAAACCCTCTCCAGAGAGATAAAAGCTCTTTCTAGAGAAATAAAAGAACTAAAATCTAACCAAGTTGAAATAAAAAAAAGCTATTAATGAGGTGCAATAAAAAATGGAGGCTCTTACTGCTAGGATAAATGAGGTAGAAGAAAGAATTAGTGATGTAGAAGACCAAATGACAGATAATAAAGAAGCTGAGCAAAAGAGAGACAAACACATACTGGACCATGAGGAGAGAATTCAAAAGATAAGTGACACCATAAGACGACACAACATTAGAATAATTGGGATACCAGAAGAAGAAGAAAGAGAGAGGGGAGCAGAAGGTATATTGGAGAGAATTACTGGAGAGAATTTCCCTAATATGGCAAAGGAAACAAACATCAAAATCCACGAGATGCAAAGAACATCCCTCAAAATCAACAAAAATAGGTCCGCACCTTGTCACCTGATAGTAAAATTTACAAGTCTTAGCGACAAAGAGAAAATCCTGAAAGCAGCCTGGGAAAAGAAGTCTATAACATACAAGGGTAGAAACATTAGATTGGCAGCAGACCTATCCACAGAGACCTGTCAGGCCAGAAAAAAACTGGCGTGATATATTCAGAGCACTAAATGAGAAAAACATGCAGCCAAGTATACTATATCCAGCTAGGCTATCACTGAAAATAGAAGGAAAGATAAAAAGCTTCCAGGACAAACAAAAACTGAAAGAATTTGCAAAAACCAAACCAACTCTACAGGAAATATTGAAAGGGGTCCTGTAAGCAAAGAGAGAGCCTAAAAGTAGTAGATCAGAAAGGAACAGAGGCAATATACAATAACAGTCACCTTACAGGCAATACAATGGCACTAAATTCATAACTCTCAATAGTTACTCTGAATGTTAATGGGCTAAATGCCCCAATCAAAAGACAAAGGGTATCAGAATGGATTAAAAAAAAAAAAAAACATCAACATGCAGCCTACAAGAAACTCATTTTAGACCTGAAGACACCTCCAGATTTAAAGTGAGGGGTTGGAAAACAATGTACCATTCTAATGGACATCAGAAGAAAGCTGGGGTGGCAATCCTTATACCAGATCAATTAGATTTTAAACCAAAGAGTATAATAAGATATGAGGAAGGACAATATATGATACTCAAAGGGTCTGCCCAACAAGAAGATCTAACAATTTTAAATATCTATGCCCCTAACATGGGAGCAGCCAACTATATAAACCAATTAATAACAAAATCAAAGAAATACATCGACAATAATACAATAATAGTAGGGGACTTTAACACTCCCCTCACTAAAATGGACAGACCATCTAAGCAAAAGATCAATAAGGAAATAAAGGCCTTAAATGACCCACTGGACCAGATGGACATCACAGATATATTCAGAACATTACATCTCAAAGCAACAGAATGTACATTCTTCTCTAGTGCACATGGAACCTTCTCCAGAATAGATCACATCTTGGGTCCTAAATCAGGTCTCAAAAGTAATCAAAAGATTGGGATCATTCCCTGCATATTTTCAGACCACAATACTCTGAAGCTAGAACTCAATCACAAGAGGAACGTTGGAAAGAACCCAAATACATGGAGACTAAACAGCATCCTTCTAAAAAATGAATGGGTCAACCAGGAAATTAAAGATGATTTGAAAAAATTCTTGGAAACAAATGATAATGAAAACACAATGGTTGAAGATCTGTGGGAAACAACAAAGGAAGTCCCGAGAGGAAAATATATAGTGGTACAAGCCTTTCTCAAGAAACAAGAAAGGTCTCAAATACACAACAAAACCCTACACCTAAAGGAGCTGGAGAAAGAGCAAGCAAGAAACCCTAAACCCAGCAGGAGAAGAGAAATCATAAAGATCAGAGCAGAAATCAATGAAATAGAAACTAAAAAACAAACAAACAAACAAAAAACCAATAAAACAAATCAACAAAACTAGGAGCTGGTTCTTTGAAAGAATTAATAAGATTGACAACCCCCTGGCCAGACTTATCAAAAATAAAAGAGAAAGGACCCAAATAAATAAAATCATGAATGAAAGAGGAGAGATCACAACCAACACCAAAGAACTACAAACAATTATAAGAACATACTATGAGGAACTCTATGTCAACAAATTTGACAATCTGGAAGAAATGGATACATTTCTAGAGACATATGAACTACCACAATTGAACCAGGAAGAAATAGAAAACCTGAACAGACCCATAACCAGTAAGGAAATTGAAACAGTCATCAAAAATCTCCAAACAAACAAAAGTCTAGGGCCAAACGGCTTCCCAGGGAATTCTACCAAACATTTAAAGAAGAATTAATTCCTGGGCACCTGGGTGGCTCAATGGTTTAAGCCGCTGCCTTTGGCTCCTGGGATCCCAGGGAATTCTACCAAACATTTAAAGAAGAATTAATTCCTGGGCGCCTGGGTGGCTCAGTGGGTTAAGCCGCTGCCTTTGGCTCCTGGGATCGAGTCCCACATCAGGCTCTCTGCTCAGCAGGGAGCCTGCTTCCTCCTCTCTCTCTCTGCCTGCTTCTCTGCCTACTTGTGATCTCTCTCTGTCAAATAAATAAATAAAATATTTAAAAAAGAAGAAGAATTAATTCCTATTCTCCTGAAACTGTTCCAAAAAATAGAAATGGAAAGAAAACTTTCCAAATTCATTTTATGAGGCCAGCATCCCCTTGATCCCAAAACCAGACAAGGGTCCCATCAAAAAAGAGAATTACAGACCAATATCGTTGATGAACACAGATGCGAAAATTCTCACAAAAATACTGGCCGATAGTATCCAACAGTATATTAAAAGGATTATTCACCACGACCAAGTGGGATTTATTCCAGGGCTGCAAGGTTGGTTCAACATCCGCAAATCAATCAATGTGATACAATACATTAATAAAAGATAGAATAAGAACCATATGATACTCTCAATAGATGCTGAAAAAGCATTTGACAAAGTGCAGCATCCCTTCCTGATTAAAACTCTTCAAAGTGTAGGGATAGAGGGCACATACCTCAATATTATCAAAGTCACCTATGAAAAACCCATGGCAAATATCATTCTCAATGGAGAAAAACTAAAGCTTTTCTGCTAAGGTCAGGAACACAGCAAGGATGTCCGTTATCACCACTGCTGTTCAAAATAGTACTAGAAGTCCTAGCCTCAGCAATCAGACAAAAAAAAAAATAATAATAATAAAATAAAGGCATCCAAATCGGCAAAGAAGAAGTCAAACTATCACTCTTTTCAGATGATATGATACTCTATATGGAAAACCCAAAAGACTCCACTCCAAAACTGCTAGAACTTGTACAGGAATTCAGGAAGGTGTCAGGATATGAAATCAATGCACAGAAATCAGTTGCATTTCTTTACACCAACAACAAGACAGAAGAAAGAGAAATTAAGGAGTCAATCCCATTTACAATTGCACCCAAAACCATAAGACACCTAGGAATAAACTTAACGAAAGAGGCAAAGAATCTATACTCAGAAAACTATAAAGTACTCATGAAAGAAATTGCAGAAGACACAAAGAAATGGAAAAATGTTCCATGCTCCTGGATTGGAAGAACAAATATTATGAATATGTCTATGCTACCTAAAGCAATCTACACATTTAATGCAATGCCGATCAAAATCCCACCCATTTTTTTCAAATAAATGGAGCAAATAATCTTAAAATATATATGGAACCAGAAAAGACCTCGAATAGCCAAAGGAATATTGAAAAAGAAACCCAAAGTTGGTGGCATCACAATCCTGGACTTCAAGCTCTATTACAAAGCTGTCATCATCAAAACAGTATGGTACTGGTACAAAAACAGACGCATAGATCAATGGAACAGAATAGGGAGCCCAGAAATAGACCCTCAACTCTATGGTCAACTAATCTTCAACAGACCAGGAAAGAATGTCCAATGGAAAAAACACGGCCTCTTCAACAAATGGTGCTGGGAAAACTGGACAGCCTCATGCAGAAAAATGAGAGTGGACCATTTCCTTACACCACACAGGATAATAGACTCAAAATGGATGAAGGACCTCAATGTAAGGAAGTACTCAATCAAAATCCTTGTAGAGAACACAGGCAGCAACCTCTTCAACCTCAGCCACAGCAACTTTTTCCTAGGAACATCGCCACAGGCAAGGAAAGCAAGGGCAGAAATGAACTATTGGGATTTCATCAAGATCAAAAGCTTTTGCACAGCAAAGGAAACAGTTAACAAAACCAAAAGACAACTGACAGAATGGGAGAAGATACTTGCAAAAGACAGATCAGATAAAGGGCTAGTATCCAAAATCTATAAAGAGCTTATCAAACTCAACACACAAAGAACAAATATTCCAATCAAGAAATGGGCAGAGGACATTAACAGACATTTCTGCAAGGAAGACATCCCGATGGTCAACAGACCCATGAAAAAGTGCTCCACATCACTCAGCATCAGGGAAATAGAAATCAAAACCATGATGAGATACCACCTCACACCAGTCAGAATGGCTAAAATTAACAAGTCAGGAAATGACAGATGCTGGCAAGGATGCAGAGAAAGGGGAACCCACCTACACTGTTGGTGGTAATGCAAGCTTGTACAACCACTCTGGAAAACAGCATGGGTGTTTCTCAAAAAGTTGAAAATAGAGCTACCCTATGACCCAGGAATTGCACTACTGGGTATAAAGATACAAACGTAGTGATCCAAAGGGATATGTGCACTTGAATGTTTATAGCAGCAATGTCTACAATAGCCAAACTATGGAAAGAACCTAGATGACCATCAACAGATGAATGGAAAAAGAATAGGTGGTATATATATATATATATACACACACACAATGGAATACTATGCAGCCATCAAAACAAATGAAATCTTGCCATTTGCGATGACATGGCTGGAACTAGAGGGTATTATGCTTAGGGAACTAAGTCAATTGGAGAAAGACAACTATCATATGATCTCCCTGATGTGAGGAAGTTGAGATGCAATGTGGAGGGTTTGGGGGGTAGGAAAAGAATAAATGAAACAAGATGGGATCAGGAAAGAGACAAACCATAAGAGACTCTTAAACTCACAAAACAAACCGAAGGTTGCTGGGGGGAGGGGGGTATGGAGAGTGTGGTGGGATTATGGACATTGGGGAGGGTATGTGCTATGGTGAGTGCTATGAAGTGTGTAATCCTGGCAATTCACAGACCTGTACCCCTGGGGCTAATAATACATTATATGTTTATAAAAAAATAAAATAAATTATAAAAATATATTTAATTTGAATCTCCCTGAGGGCTAATGATGATGAGCATTTTTTCATGTGTCTGATAGCCATTTGTATGTCTTGATTGGAGAAGTGTCTGTTCATATCTTCTGCCCATTTTTTGATGTGTTTGTCTGTTTCGTGTGGGTTGAGTTTGAGGAGTTCATTATAGATCCTGGATATCAACCTTTTGTCTGTACTGTCATTTGCAAATATCTTCTCCCATTCCGTGGGTCGCCACTTTGTTTTTTTGACTGTTTCCTTTGCTGTGCAGAAGCTTTTGATTTTGATGAAGTCCCAGAAGTTTATTTTCGCTTTTGTTTCCTTTGCCTTTGGAGACGTATCTTGAAAGAAGTTGCTGTGGCTGATATCAAAGAGATTACTGCCTATGTTCTCCTCTAAGATTCTGATGGATTCCTGTCTCACGTTGAGGTCTTTTATCCATTTTGAGTTGATCTTTGTGTACAGTGTAAGAGAATGGTCGATAAAACCACATTGAGATATCACCTTACACCAGTTAGAATGGCCAAAATTAACAAAACAGGAAACAACATGTGTTGGAGAGGATGTGGAGAAAGGGGAACCCTCTTCCACTGTTGGTGGGAATGCAAGTTGGTGCAGCCTCTTTGGAGAACAGTGTGGAGATTCCTCAAGAAATTAAAAATAGAGCTTCCCTATGACCCTACAATTGCACTCCTGGGTATTTACCCCAAAGACACAGATGTCGTGAAAAGAAGGGCCATCTGTACCCCAATGTTTATAGCAGCAATGGCCACAGTCGCCAAACTATGGAAAGAACCAAGATGCCCTTCAACGGATGAATGGATAAGGAAGATGTGGTCCATATACACTATGGAGTATTATGCCTCCATCAGAAAGGATGAATACCCAACTTTTGTAGCAACATGGACGGGACTGGAAGAGATTATGCTGAGTGAAATAAGTCAAGCAGAGAGAGTCAATTATCATATGGTTTCACTTATTTGTGGAGCATAACAAATAGCATGGAGGACAAGGGGCGTTAGAGAGGAGTAGGGAATTTGGGTAAATTGGAAGGGAAGGTGAACCATGAGAGACTATGGACTCTGAAAAACAATCTGAGGGGTTTGAAGTGGTGGGGGGGGTGGGAGGTTGGGGTACCGGGTGGTGGGTATTATAGAGGGCACGGCTTGCATGGAGCACTGGGTGTGGTGAAAAAATAATGAATAATGTTTTTCTGAAAATAAATAAATTGGGGAAAAAAATTACATGGAAGCAAACAAAAATGTGATAGTTCAGAACCACTGGGATGCAGCAAAGGTGGTCCTAAGAGGCAAGAATATAGCAGTAAAGGTCTTTCTCAAACAAGTAAATTCTCAAACATACCACCTACCCTTACTTACTCCTAAAAGAGCTAGAAAGGGAACTACAAATGAAGCCTAAATATAGCAGAAGGGAAATAATAATAATTAGAAGAGAAATCAATGATATACAAATAAAAATGACATTCTAACAGTTCAATAAAACTTGGAGCTAGGATTGATAAATCCCTAACCAGTCATATTAAAAAAAATAATAAATAAATAAAAGAAAAAGAAAGAAAGGACCCAAATAAATAAAATCATGATAGAAAGAGGAGAGACCAAAACCCACACTGAAGAAATACAACAATTATAAGAAAATATTATTACCAATTATATGCCAACAAATTAGGCAATCTGGAAGAAATGGATACATTCTTAGAAACTTAAAAACTACCAGATTAAACAGAAAGAAATAGAAAATCTGGACAGACCCATAACCAACAAAGAAACTGAATCAGTAATCGGGGTGCCTGGGTGGCTCAGTGGGTTTAATGTTTGCATTTAGCTTGGGTCATGATCCCAGGATCCTGGGATTAAGCCCTGCATTGGGCTCTCTGCTCAGTGGGCAGAGTGTTTCTCCATCTTCTGTTCCTCTGCCTACTGCTCTGCCTACTTGTGACACCTCTCTCTGTGTGTCAAATAAATAAATAAATAAATAAATAAAATATTTTAAAAAATAAATTGAATCAGCAATCAACAATCTACTAAAAAACAAGAGTCTAGGGCTGGATGGCCTCCCAGCACTTTAAATTGCCAAACATTTAAAGAATTTAAAGAATTAAGGAAATTGTCACCTTTGCCCTGTTGGTGGAAATATAAAATGGTACAGACACCGTGAAAAACATTATGGTGGCTTCTTAGAAAATTAAAATTAAAAATTAAGTGATATTATGATAGGACTCAGAATTTCCACTTCTGTGCATATATTGAAAAGTAAACAAAGCACGTGTCAAAAGCATATCCATATTCATGGCAGCATTATTTCCCATAACTAAAACATGGAAGCAATGCAAGTGTCCAATAATGGCTGATTGGATACACAAAATATAAACATACCGTGGGATATTATTAATCCATGAAAAAGAATGAAATCTTGTGATTTGCAACAGCATGGATGGAGCTAGAGAGTATAAGGCAAAATCAAATAAATCAATCAAAGAAAGACAAATATGATATGATCTCCCTCATATGTGGAATTGAAGAAACAAAACAGAGGAACAATGGAAAGAGAGAGAAAGAGAAACCAAGAAATACACTCTTAACAATAGGAAACAAGCTGATGGTTACCAGAGGGGAGGAGATGGATGGTTGGAGAAAAAAGTGATGGTGACTAAAGAGTCACCATTGTCTTGATGAGCACCAGATGATGTATGGAATTGTTGAATCACTATTGTACACCTGATACTAATATAACACTGTCTGTTAACTATATTGTAATTAAAATTTAAAATCTTAGTAAAACAATAAAGGCATGGGAATGATGCTAAGAGAAAAGGAGGAAATTCTGTATATGCTGCAATATGGATGAAACTTGAAGACATTATGCTAAGTGAAATCAGCTGGTCACAGAAAGACAAATATTGTATGATTCCTCTTATATGAGATACTTAGAGTAGTCAAAATCACACAGACAGAAAGTTGAATGGTTGTTGCCAGGATTGAGGTGGAGGGAAGAATGAGTAGGTATTGTAGATACAGAGGTAGGTATAGAGTTTCGGTTTTGTAAAATGGAAAGAGTTATAAAGATGGATGGTGGTGATAGTTACACAACATTATGAAGGTATTTAATACCACTGGAGTGTACACTAAAATGGTTAAGATGGTAAATTTTATGTTATGTGTATTTTGCCCCAATAAAAATATTGAAGAATAAAAAAAAATACTGAGACTCATACTGTAAACCAGCTAATGATAGCTTAATAGTCACTGTCTGCCATCTTTCCCAAAGTGGTTTTCTGCTCTTTATATCTTCCTGTCTGGCAGATGTAAGGCCTACTGTCCATGTTCAGATCTCCCAGAATCAACTGTCACACACTTATTCCCAGAACATGCCAGTTACATTACTTCCATTACCAAAATTTTCTTCCATCTAATGTATTTTACTTCCTGGCTCTACCAAGTGGCTAAACCACATGAAACTTTGCTCTATCTTTTCAATACTGTGCTTTACACAAATCTGTGCTGCTGGGAACCTTATCCAAGACCAGGTTTTAAGCTTTGTACTGCATCCCTCACCATAGCAAGCATGTCTGCATATAATGTCGATCTGTTCCTGGCCTCATATTGCCAAGAACCTGGACAATCTTACTGCATTAAATAGATTTTCAGAAATACACCTGAAGAAGCCCTTCTAAAAGTGAAATCTGTATAGCAGTGCTACCAAAAGAGGCTCACTAATTAAAGTTTCAGTAATTAAATATGATAAATTTTACATACTCTATTCCCATCTTGGATATTTTTGATGAACAAAAATAAATACAAGTCTCTGAGAAGCTCTGCAGCAAAGAATACTATTTGACCACATTTAACCTAGTATTTGGCAAACACATTCAGACTCACAGCCGTTTTTTTCCACCAAACACTTACCCCTTGGAACTCAGTTTGAGAGATGCCTGTTCCAAGTGTACCTCTGAGGTACCCCCAGGCTCCAGTTTCTAAACCCTCTCCAGTTCTCAGGTTCCAGTCAATGAATTTCATAAGTTAAAGATTCCTCACCCAGGATTCCAAGATGCTTATTTTCCTCCAGCTCCACCTTTTCCTGGAATGTCTCATCTTGGAAGGCTTCATATCGGACTTTCCAGTAAGTGCCCCCAATCCGACTGGAACTCTTCTGGAAGAATTTATCTGAGCCACTGGCATATAAAAAAAGCAAATGTTACATGACTTAATTGTGTATCAAATAGATCCCCATCTCATCCTCAGTCTCATCAAGTTATAGATATTTAGGAAGAACCTCAGAGATCCTCCAGGTTAAATTCCACCCAATGAAGGTATCTCCTTGGATGGCACCATTAATAAGAAATACACAGAGTCTCAAGGATGGGGAGAAATTGTCAAGTCTTGAATTTTTCAAAAGTCAAGGGACTTTATTTCAGAGACAGCAATCCCTCTTACTGTTGGATAGTTTTAATGGTTGGAATTCTTTTTTATAGTAGGCTAAAATCTTCTCTTGTAAATTTCAGACAATGGGACCAGTTCTTCCCTCTGAAGTTAAACAGCCTTATGTCTGTCCTAATCATCCTCAGATAGTCAAGATCATTTCTCGCCTTAATTTAAAAAATATATATATTCTTCATTTCAGGGCTACCTGGGTGGGTCAGTCAATTAAGCAACCGATTTCAGTTCAGGTCATGATCTCAGGGTCCTGGGATTGAGTCTTGTGTCTGGCTCTGCACTCAGCAGGTGGTCTGATTCTCCCCCTCCCTCTGTCCCTCCTTCTGCTTGTGCTTTCTTTCTCTGTATCACTCAAATAAATAAATAAAATCTTTTAAAAAATATTCTTCATTTCAAAATGAAAGCCTGCTAAATTAGCAAGCACAGTTGGGAGATTTCTAGAAGCTATGCTGAGACCCAAGTCCTTATTTGCTTATGGTTTCCTCAGATTCATCCCATTATTTCTTACTGGAAGAATAAATATGATGGGTTCCCTAGAATATTCCTCCCCAAATTCTCCTAGTCTTTTACTAAGTACCTCTTCTGTAAAAGACCACAAATCATTGATAGCCCAGTGAGTCAGTATAACTTAAGACCTAGTATCTGAATAGGGATCTAATCTTCTGCCTTATTTTGCCTTCATCTGAGTAATGGATGAGACAGGAAAATTTGGAGAAATAACTCTAAAAGGATGATAATGGAATGGCTACAAGGCAGGTTGCTCCTGCTCTTCCTGTATTTCTCTGAATGCTTTTTATACTCCTGCTCAAATACCTCTTTCATATTATAGAAAAGAAAGGAAGGGGAAATGAGGTAAACAATGAGTAAAATAAAGGAGAGTTGGATAAATGCCATTTCAACTCTTCTGGTTTCTTTTGGGTCTTATTTTCTTAATGAAGCCTGGGATCATAGCAGAAGCTATCTCAAACTGTGCTTGAACCCCTTGCTGAGGATGTGACATAACCCTACAGAAATTCAAGAGCACACTCTCCGGGGGACCACAAGAATTTGGCTAACAGTTGTTATGCAAGTCCAAGCAGACAATGATTGCAACCCCCAAGTGAAGTGAGAGATTTGAGAGGTAGTAATTAATAGGTGTTGGGCTGGGCCCCAGGGAGGGGGAGGAAGCTCACTGTCTCTTACCTGCCCGGTTCCCTCAAATTCTTCCCAGTACTCCCATCATGCCCCATTGGGCCATAGTTCCATAGAATCTCATGGGCCTCAATGAAGTACTGCCGAACTTTGCCTGTGAGTTGGTTCATAGGGGGGGTCGTGGAGCAAGATTTGACCTTGTAGAGTGCTTGCATGCCATCTGGAGGAAAAACATCATGGCTGGCTCCATTCCACCCAACAGGTTTTGTAGCCAGATGACCCATCTTTTCCATTCTAATGTTTTTCCCTCCCACATTTCACTAGGCCACTTTCTCTCACTCCTCAAGAACCTAGCTAAGAGAAAGGGAGGCTATGTGGGAATTCAAGTACCTTTACCTGCTAAGCACAACTGACTCATTTACCAGATCGTCATTCCTGCTTCTGCAAAAGGCTTACATTGTAGCAACGTCAGCATTTGAACTCAGAACACTTGGGTTCCAGTCTAATTGTTATCAATTTCTGTAGGACTTTTGGCCAGTCACTTCCTAGAGTTGAACTGTAACCCCTGTTTTGTAAATGAGAGAATAGGGATGTCTATCACACTGGACTGGTAGAAGCACCACATTTTAAAAAGGGGGAGTAAGAAAAAAAAAGGAGTAAGTTACATGTAAAGTGGGAAGCTCCCCAAATAATGGAACATCTTCTATACATGGCAATGAAACTTCAGACTTGGGAATGTCAGGAAAATTTGCATTCTAAATAGTACCTCCAAATGTGGAAAAATGTACATCAAGGCAGAGGGATAATAGATGATACTGCCTTATATTTTCTTGGCAACTTATATAGGTCATTCAGGTATACTATTTGATGTGAGACGTTTGAGTCTCACATCATCCCAAGAAAATTTGAAAATTGCAAATTAGAAATTTGAGGTTAAAAAAAGGAGGAAAAAATAATATCATTCTTTTGTTAAATATGTGCTACATGCCAAGCCTTGTGCCAGGTGCTTTATATATCCTTTGATCCTCATAACCATCATGTGAAATGGACTTTTAATGTCCCCTCTTGCAGACGAAGAAAGCAAAAGATCAAAGAGGTTAAATAACTTGCCCAAATTTAAACGACTAGTCAGTGGTGAAACTGAGGCTTAATCTCCTATTTTTTAATGCCAAATTTAAAAGCACATTTTCTTCTTTCAGAGAAGCTATATGAGTTACCAAAGTTAATTAAACCACTGGTAGAATGAAGATTTGAATTCAGGCTTACCTGGCAAACCCTAAGACCCATATTTGTTTCACTATTGTGCTGCATCCCTAACCTCCATCCATATTCATTCATACCCTCTTACCCAGGTATCTTTAGGACCAAGGGAGAGCCCTGGATGATGGAGCATGGGTAAGTGGCCTCTGTTGGTCAAACCTACCACCACGGACTCATTATCCTACTAGTCTATAACTCCTTACCTCAAATCTCTACTCAAATCTACTTTCATATACACATAGTACTTTCCTGACACCTACCTAATTTATTGTATATCAAGTAATTCTAGAAATTAAGAGCTAACAAGGGTCTTAGTGATTATTTAGACCAAAACCCTCATTTTAGAGATGTGGCAAATGAGGCTTATACATGGGAAGGGACTTATACAAAGTCCTACAGTGAGTTTTTCAGAGAGCTGAGATGATAATAACTCAAACCTCCTAATCCCTTGCCTAGTGTTCTTTTCATTGTCTCATACATTCTGCCTCTCCTCTGAGGTTCCTAGATGCACTATGCCATTACTTCAACAATTTTCACTCTCAAAACACAAACCTTCTGCCCCTATTACTATTGGGTCCCAACTAGAGTGTCACTATTTGCCCACAAGACTCTATGGTCTCCCAAAGAAGGCTTCAAGTACTTCAGTCTCTCCTTCCCTCCATTTAATTAGCAGCAAATACCTCCAGGTCTTAATTCCTAAGCATTCTGAGCAAAGAAGAACAATTTAAAAATCTGATTATCCATCTCTATACCATCTTATGTTAGAGATGAGGGAGATAAAACCCAGAGAAATGTTCCTGAGGTCACCGTGCCAGTTAATGGCTGATCCAGGGGAAAGTCTGGCTAGGTCCCCAAACTGCAATCTAATATTTCATCCTTTATGTCTAGCTGGCTCATCTGAAAGACCTATCTTATGGCTTCAGCTCCTGATGATTATTAATGCCATCTCCTTTCTATACTTCAAGTGTCAAATATGTTGGATCTCACCTTGCAAGTGACTGTTCACTTGACAGCTAATCAACCATGTGCCAGGTTCCTGAGGCACCATCTCAGCAGTCACAAAGGTGGCTGGAAAGATGTGAGCCACATCAGTGCGGTGGCCCCGGATGGTCAGTATCTGCCCGTGGAAGAAAGCTGTGTGGACATCTACTTCATTGCCCATGCCAAATAAGTGCCATGCCACACGCTTCTGTGCACACATGCTTAGATCTGGTAAGTTCCCAAAGACAAATCCATTGATTGCTACAAAGGAAAATCCAAAGAAAATATCAGAGTTAGGAGATGGGAGATTTGCCATCTGCCATCCATTCAGATGAATTTTTTTAAAAAGCATACTGTACTGACTATATACCTTATTTAATTTAAAATCTCCTGAACAGCCTGGTAAAATAGGCAGATATCATTGATCTCAAGTAAAGAGTGAGACAACCAAGGCCCAGAGCAGTGAATTTACTTCTCTCCCAAGGCCACAGAGCTGTTAAGTAGTAGAACCAAGATTCCAATCCAGCAATATGAGGAAGCTTTCTAATGAATGGGATTTGTTTTGCAAGTTATTCTTCCCTTCCAGGCCAATTTCCTTCTGAAATTTCCATAGGAGAATTTTCAAGTTAGCTAATTACCATGGTTATCAAAGGTAATTTGTGTAAAACCCAAGAGAAACTGGAGCTGTTGAAACCATCCTTTACATCTTCCCTCTGAGTTTTCACCTTCCTTTGGGATTGCCTGGCTTTGAGACCATCTCTGGCACCAAAGGGACATAAATTTCTTTCTTAATTAAACAAAAAATAAAATCAATTTGTTTGTACTACTAAAATCAGTTATCTACCCATGCCTCAGGGCTTTTGTGTCTTTAGTTTGTTTTAAATTTAATTGCAGTGAACAACTTCCTTACAGCCAACAATTTTCCCCCCAAAAGATGGTAATTATCCCAAACTTTATAGGACAAAGAAGTACTGACTAACTATATAAGGGGGCAACCTTCACCCTGAGGGACTGGGAATAAAGTACATGACTTTGAAATCAATAACCTAGGCAAGATACCTAATGGCAAGAGCACCTCTCTGCAGTCAGACAGATCAGTGTTGGAATTTTAGCTGTGCATTTTTTTTTCTGTTCTGTAATCCTGGAGCCTCAATTTCCTCATAGGAAAAACAAGGAAAAGTTACCTAGTACTTAACTAGTACCTAGTTCCTGTGAGGGCTAAAAACAGGGAAGAGGTACCTACTACTTTTAGTTCTTATGAGATATATGGAAGTACCCACCAAATGCTAGGCCCAGTGTAAACCTTCCATCAGTCTTTACTGTCATGGCGTGGCCACCCTCTCCCAGCTCACCATGCATTCTATTGCTTTCCTGAAAGGCTGCATCTTCTTTGTCTACTGAGGTAGGATCTGAGCAGTAAGTGACAATGTTCTCATCAATATGCCAGCTAAGGTTCTCATCTACCACACTGAAGAACAGGAAGAAATCATTATCCACATCCTTCCGCTGTCGAGGGTAATTCTCATCTAGAGTACCTAGAGTAAGTAAGAAATGTGCTTTTGAGAAACTTCTCTCCTTAGTACCAGCAACTTTCAAGGGGTACTCACAAAAGTAAATAGAAAGATGGGGCCTGAGGAGTCTTTTGTCAACAGAAAAGCAGATAAGGCCTTCTGCCCCTAATTTCTATTTCCCCAGTTAAACACAATTCAGTTGAGCCTAGGACTTGAAGATTGGATGTATAGGACCTAGAATAATTCCCACCCACCATACCTGCCTGTATCTTCAACCCAGGGCCTTAATCTAACCATTCTCCTACAACACCCAGGTCTTCCAGGTCTGACAATACTTAAACATACCATATGTCCAATGAAGTTCCCCAGTACTCCCCCGATCCCAATGGCTACACTTTTGATCCTAACCATACTTAAACTCCTATCACACACTTTGTTTCTGTGATTTGACTCCCATAATTACTGCCTCGATGTTTTAAAATGAAATTGGGAAACTATCAAAATTTTTAAAAGGTAATGAAGTAGGGAAAATAGTGGAATAAATTTAGCAGGGTTTATTCCTGCTAATAAACAAGGGCACTGAATTAACACCCCTTCAGGTTGCTGTTTAGTATGTAAGTGATTCAGCTACATCACTGTTTCCTGTAGATATCCCACACTGCATCTCAATAGATCCCTGTGAGGCCTGTACCTCTTTTACATGTGATAAGGGGTCCAATGAGGCCAGTTGCAATGTCTCGTGGAGCATCTACATGAGAATGGTAGATCCAGGTGAGGCATGCTGGGTCAGCATCAGTGGGTGCATGTCCTTCTGGAATGGTCCAGTTGTAAATGTGACTGCCTCCCGGAGGAACAGAGTCATCAGCTTTTAACCGACCAGAGGAGCCATCTGGGTATAAAGAGCCTAGAAAATGAAATTGCACATGCCCAGTCTCAGGGTGAGTGAGAGGGAGCCTGGCATATATAGAAGCCAAGAGAGGGCTGACATATGGGACAGTGGCCCTCACAACCTGAGGATACACATTCAGGTAATATACAGCTGAAGAATCCCAGACCTCACATCAACAATGGGTAGAAAGGTGACAACCATTGGAGAAGGAGCCATGGCCATGGAAAGTGCTTCACAGCCTGAACCAGTAGTATCCTAGTATAAAACCAGTGGCAAACAAGTGAGAAAGAAAACAGAATTTCCCCCCATCAAGCACTCACTTTGGAAAACAGAAAGCAATTACAGAATCTCAATCTTTTTAAAAGATTACACACACACACACACACACACACACACACATATATATATATATATATAATGTTCAGTTAGCCACATTAGTTTTTGATGTAGTGTCCAATGGTGCATTAGTAATGTGTAATACCCAGTGCACATCACAACACAAGCCATCCTTAATATCCATCACCCTGTAATCTAAAGCCAAACTAAATTCCTCCTAACATTAAAAATAGAACTACTCTATGATCCAGCAATTACACCACTGGGTATTTACCCTCCAAAACACAAAATACTAATTCGGAGGGGGTACCAACACCCCTATGTTTATGACAACATGATTTACAATAGCCAAATTATGGAAGCAAGCTAAGTGTCTATCCATTGATGAACGGATAAGGGTGTGGTGTATATATATATACAATGGAATATAATTTAGTCATACAAAAGAATGAAATCTTGCCATTTGCAATGACGTGAGTGGAGCTAGAGAGTATTATGTTAAGCAAAATAAGTCAGTCAGAGAAAGAAAAATACCATATAATTTCACTTACATGTAGAATTTAAGACATAGATCAAATGAGCAAAGGGGAAAAAAAAGACAAACCAAGAAATAGCTATAAACCTCTTAGCTACAGGGAACAAACTGATGATTACCAGAGGAGAGGTGGGTAGGGAGATGGGTGAAATAGGTGATAAAAATTGAGGAGGGCACTTGTGATGAGCACCACTTGAGGTATGGAATTGTTGAATCACTGTATTGTATATCTGAAACTAATACAACACTATACGTTAACTATAGTAGAATTTAAATTAAAAAACATGAAGCCAACTTAATGATCAGTTGGTCCACTTACCCTTTTTATGGAGGAGAAAACAGGAAAAGTAACTTGTCCAAGG
Source organism: Neogale vison (assembly GCF_020171115.1). Lineage (NCBI taxonomy): Eukaryota > Metazoa > Chordata > Mammalia > Carnivora > Mustelidae > Neogale > Neogale vison. The sequence continues at coordinate 75,814,803 of NC_058105.1, forward strand.
CTATACAGGAATTAGTGGCCCAGTCAAAACCTGGATTCCCTTTATACTTTAGTCACTCACTGTTGTGTCATTATTATAGGCCACTGGGTGGGAGATACAGATTAGTAAACTGCTCTTAAGAAAAAGAAATGGACCTTTCAGAAGACCATGATACTGGAATAGTGTCCCTTTATATTCACAGCACACTCTCGTCTTTCCAAAGAACAGCCAATTATTTTATGGAAATAAAAGGCAGATTGAATCTCCATATACCTAATGAAAGATACGAGGCCCAAAGAGGGGAAGTGGCTTGTCCAGAACCACAACATATGAACAGCAGAAGTGATAACATTAGTTATCAGTTTTTCTGGGAATGTCCCTGCCACCTTAGATCAATAAAGAGGAAAAAAGTCTATTTTCATTCCTAGCTCCTCTCTCTTAAATGTTAGTAAAAGAAATGCAGTATCTATTGTGAAAGGGAGAAAGAAAGGGTGGTCTGATTTACCTTCTGAGTCCTTTTCATAGAAAACGCCATGGGGGTGTATGGTGTAGGGGCGAGAGGCAAAATTCTTCAGGTGGATAATGATGACATCTCCCACCTCAGCCTGCAACACTGGTCCCAAGAAACCCAACCAAGCTGGCTGGACCATTTCATCCATGTATGAGCCATCTCTGTATTCCTTGTAAATGGTTTTCTTGTAACTGCTCCCTATCCGGTTCTTGTCAGATTTTAGGAAGCTGGAAGCTACTCTGGGAAGGAAGAAGAGAAAGACTCAGAATTTTGCCACCATCTTTAAACCTCTGGAGAGTTCCTTTCCCGAAGAAGCTGACCAGAAATGTCGATTTTTTGTTTAAAGCAAAACAAGAGAAAATGAGATTGTACTGACCAAAACACAGAAGGTTAGAGTCTAACTTTTAGACAATGGGAAGCATTAAATTAAGGCATATAAAATTGGGGCACCTGGGTGGCTTAGTCAGTTAAGTGTCTGCCTTTGGCTTGGGTCGTGATCCCAGGGTCCTGAGATTGACCCTTGCATTGGGCTCCCTGCTCAGTGGGGGGTCTGCTTCTCCCTCTCCCTCTGCTCCTTCCCCTGTTTGCTCCCTCTCTCTCTCTCTCTCTATCTCTGTGTGTGTGTCTATCTCAAATAAATAAACAAAAAACTGTAAAAAAATAAAACATATAAAATGCTCTAGGCAGTATAGACATTTTAACAATGTTTATTCTTCCGATCCAAGAGCATGGAATGGTCTTCCATCTTTTTGGGTCTTCTTCAATTTCTTTCATGAGTGTTCTGTAGTTCCTCAAGTACAGATCCTTTACCTCTTTAGTTAGGTTTATTCCCAGGTATCTTATGGTTCTTGGTGCTATAGTAAATGGAATCGATTCTCTGATTTCCCTTTCTGTGTTTTCATTGTTAGTGTATAAGAAAGCCACTGATTTCTGCACATTGACTTTGTATCCTGCCATGCTGATGAATTGCTGTATGAGTTCTAGTAGTTTGGGGGTGGAGTCTTTTGGGTTTTCCACATAAAGAATCATGTCATCTGCGAAGAGAGAGAGTTTGACTTCTTCATTACCAATTTGGATACCTTTTATTTCTCTCTGTTGTCTGATTGCTGTTGCTAGGACTTCTAATACTATGTTGAACAAGAGTGGTGAAAGTGGGCATCCTTGTCTTGTTCCTGATCTCAATGGGAAGGCTGCAAGCTTTTTCCCATTGAGGATGATATTTGCTGTGGGTCTTTCATAGATAGATTTGATGAGGTTCAGGAATGTTCCCTCTATCCCTATACTTTGAAGCATTTTAATCAGGAACGGATGTTGGATTTTGTCAAATGCTTTTTCTGCATCAATTGAGAGGACCATGTGGTTCTTCTCTCTTCTCATATTAATTTGTTGTATCACATTGATTGATTTGCGAATGTTGAACCATCCTTGTAGCCCAGGGATGAATCCCACCTGATCATGGTGGATAATCTTTTTCATGTGCTATTGGATCCTGTTGGCTAGGATCTTGTTGAGAATCTTAGCATCCATATTCATCAGTGATATTGGTCTGAAATTCTCCTTTTTGGTAGGGTCCTTGCCTGGTTTGTGGATCAGGGTAATGCTGGCTTCATAGAAAGAGTCTGGAAGTTTTCCTTCTGCTTCAATTTTTTGAAACAGCTTCAGGAGAATAGGTGTTATTTCTTCTTTGAAGGTTTGGTAGAATTCCCCAGGGATTCCATCAGGTCCTGGGCTCTTGTTTTTTGGGAGGTTTTTGATCACTGCTTCAATCTCGTTATTAGATATCGGTCTATTCAGGTTGTCGATTTCTTCCTGGTTCAATTTTGGTCGTTTATATTTTTCCAGGAATGCATCCATTTCATCTAGGTTGCTAAGCTTATTGGCATATAACTGTTCGTAATAACTTCTGATGATTGTTTCTACTTCCTTGGTGTTAGTTGTGATCTCTCCCTTTTCATTCATAATTTTATTAATTTGTGCTTTCTCTCTTTTCTTTCAGATTAGTGTAGCCAGTGGCTTATCGATCTTATTGATTCTTTCAAAAAACCAGCTTCTAGTTTCATTGATACGTTCTACTGTTCTCTGGTTTCTCCCTCATTGATCTCAGCTCTAATGTTGATGATTTCCCTTCTTATGTGTGGAGTTGGTTTGATTTGTTGTTGATCCTCCAGTTCTTTAAGATGTAGAAACAGCTGGTGTGTTCTGGATTTTTCAATTTTTTTGAGCAAGGCTTGGATGGCTATATATTTTCCCCTTAGGACCGCCTTTGCTGTATCCCATAGGTTTTGGACCGAAGTGTCTTCATTCTCATACTGCCTATAGCAATCTATACTTTAAATGCCATTCCGATCAAAATTCCACCGGCATTCTTCAAAGAGCTGGAGCAAATAATCCTAAAATTTGTATGGAATCAGAAGAGACCCCGAATCGCTAAGGAAATGTTGAAAACCAAAAATAAAGCATGCGGAATCACCTTACCTGATTTCAAGCTTTATTACAAAGCTGTGATCACCAAGACAGCATGGTACTGGCATAAAAACAGACACATAGACCAGTGGAACGGAGTAGACAGCCCAGATATGGACCCTCAACTCTATGGTCAATTAATCTTCGACAAAACATGAAAAAATATACAGTGGAAAAAAGACAGTCTCTTCAATAAATGGTGCTGTGTGTCAAAAAGCAAAGAGGCAACCCACGGAATGGGAGAAGATATTTGCAAATGACAGTACAGACAAAAGGTTGATATCCAGGATCTATAATGAACTCCTCAAACTCAATCCACACGAAACAGAAAAACACATCAAAAAATGGGCAGAAGATATGAACAGACACTTCTCCAATCAAGACATACAAATGGCTATCAGACACATGAAAAAATGCTCATCATCATTAGCCCTCAGGGAGATTCAAATTTAAACCACATTGAGATATCACCTTACACCAGTTAGAATGGCCAAAATTAACAAAACAGGAAACAACATGTGTTGGAGAGGATGTGGAGAAAGGGGAACCCTCTTCCACTGTTGGTGGGAATGCAAGTTGGTGCAGCCTCTTTGGAGAACAGTGTGGAGATTCCTCAAGAAATGAAAAATAGAGCTTCCCTACGACTGTGCAATTGCACTCCTGGGTATTTACCCCAAAGATACAGATGTCATGAAAAGAAGGGCCATCTGTACCCCAATGTTTATAGCAGCAATGGCCACAGTCGCCAAACTATGGAAAGAACCAGGATGCCCTTCAACGGATGAATGGATAAGGAAGATGTGGTCCATATACACTATGGCGTATTATGCCGCCATCAGAAAGGATGAATACCCAACTTTTGTAGCAACATGGACGGACTGGAAGAGATTATGCTGAGTGAAATAGTCAAGCAGAGAGAGTCAGTTATCATATGGTTTCACTTATTTGTGGAGCATAACCAATAGCATGGAGGACAAGGGGCGTTAGAGAGGAGTAGGGAATTTGGGTAAATTGGAAGGGGAGATGAACCATGAGAGACTATGGACTCTGAAAAACAATCTGAGGGGTTTGAAGTGGCGGGGGGTGGGAGGTTGGGGTACCAGGTGGTGGGTATTATAGAGGGCACGGCTTGCATGGAGCACTGGCTGTGGTGAAAAAATAATGAATACTGTTTTTCTGAAAATAAATAAATTGAAAAAAAACATATAAAATGCTAATATTTGACCACTTTTAACCTCCAAAAAAACCCAAGTTCAAACAGTTCAACCTAATATATAGTAATGGGGAGACAATCAAATATGGACTGACTCTTTTTAAGTGATTAAATCCCAGTCTGTATGGCCTGACTTTGCATCATCTTGCTATATATGTGAGATCTTATAGTATAGTTGTTAAGGTCACAAATGCTAGAGCTGGGATGACGTGATTAAATGCCCATATTGTTACTTACACATCTGTGGGAATTTGAACCAGTTACTTAACTACTTTAAGCACAATTTCCCCATCTGTAAAATGGACATAATCATAGTACCAAGTTCAGACACGATAATGATGACTAAAAAAATTAAAATATATAAAGAGCTTAGGACAGTGCCTGAAAAATAGTAAAAGCTTAATAGATGTTAACTATTATTTCAAAATATTGGGGATAGAGAGGGGGAGGAGCAAGATGGCAGAGGAGTAGGAAACCTAAATTTTGTTTGGTCTCAGAAATTCAGTTAGATAGTTATCAAACCATTCTGAACACCTACAAATTCAACGGGAGATCAAAGAAAAGAATAGACGCAATTCTATGAACAGGAAAGCATCTGCTTTCTGGAAGGAAGGACCTGTGGAAAAGTGAATCTGAGGCAATATACTGAATGATAGACCATGGTTGGGGAGGGGCCGGCTCCTTGCAAATGGTAAATCAGCAGAGCACAAAATCAGAACTTTTAGAAGCGAGTTCCACTGAAGGACATTGCTCCAGAGGCTAATCAGGGGGTGAAGCCCTCGCTAGGACAGTTGGTCTCAGGGTCTGCAGGGTCACAGAAAGACCGGGGTGCCTGAGTATGGCAAACACCCAAGTCTTGGAGTGGGGAAGCCAGCTGCAGAGATGGAGCTGAGGAGTGGGCTCTCAGCTCAGGATTACCTTAAACCATGATATGAGGCACCTTCAGACCACTCTTCAAGAAGGGACCCCACAAGTGGCAGATACAGGGAGACCCCTTTCCCTTCTCCACCAGGAGGAGCAGTGCAGGGGCACACTGCAAGAATCTGCTGGGATTGGAGATTCCAAATGGGACCATGTGCCAGATATAGAAACACTTGGTCACAGGCTGGCTGACCACAGAGTGTGGTGAGAGAACAGGGATACAAGAGTGATTGTTTTTCCCTGAGGATGCACTGAAGAGTAGGACCTTGAGCTCTTGGCTCCTCTGGGTCAGAGATTGGGAGGCTGCCATCTACATTCTTGTCCTCCAAAGCTATACAGAAAGCATTCGGGGAACAAAATCTACTGAGAGCAAACTCGAGCAAATTGTTTAGTCTGGCCCCTGGCAAGGGAAGTGCAATTCCGCATTGGGCAAAAATATTTGACAGTCACTGCAATGCCCCCCCCAATAATATCAGCAAAAGCATCCAGCTAAGACCAAATTTGCTGATTAATGAAAACTGCAAAACACCAGTGGTAGGGGAATACAGTTACATAGAACTTATGTGTCCCCCCACCCCATAATTCTTTTGTCTTTCAAAGCTAAATTTTTAAATTTTTCCTTATTTTTTCCTTTTTCTATTTTTTCCTCATTCCTATTTTAACCTATTTTAACCATTTTATCATATCATTGCCTTTTAAAATATTTTTTTTAATTTTCATTTTTATAGTCACATTCTATCCCTTCATTGTATTTAACCTTATTTTTATATACATGTAAGATTTTCTTTCTTTAAAATTTTGGGATAGTTTCTTCCAACAGCCAAAAATATTCCCGAGTATGGCTTTGTTCTAATGTCCAGCCTAATCACATTCTCATTTAAAAAAAATTAAAGATTGTATTTATTCATTTGACAGACAGAGATCACAAGTAGGCAGAGAGAGTGGAGGAAGCACGCTCCCCACTGAAGAGAGAGCCTGATGTGGGGCTCGATCCCAGGACCCTGCAATCATGACCTAAGCTGAAGGCAGAGGCTTTAACCCACTGAGTCACCCAGGCGCCCCGACATTCTCATTTTTTTAAATCAACCAACTTATCAATTCCTTTTCAAAAATATATATTTTTTAAATTTTCATCTTCTGAGTCATAGTCTATCCTTTCATCAATTTTACACATACATACATATGTGTATGTACATGTATATGCTTACCCTTACACATATATATGTATACATATAAATATATATGTTTTTCCTTCTTTAAAATTATGGGAGGCAGATTCTTCTAACAGATCAAAATTAACCCAAAATCAAGTGTGTGGCTCTGTTCTATTAACCAGCCTACTCATATATATATATTTTTTTCCTTTCTTCTTTCCCCAGTTTTGGGTCCCTTCTGATTTGGTAAATATATATTTTTCTGAGGTCGTTGTTGTTACCCTTTTAAAACTTTGCTCTCTCATTCATCTATTCTTCTCCGGACAAAATAACAAGGCTGGAAAACTCACCGAAAACAAAACAAAACAGAACAAAAAAACGAAGAGGCAGTACCGACAGCAGGGGACCTAACTGATACAGATATTAGTAAGATGTCAGAACTAGAGTCCAGAATGATGATTATAAAGATACTATCTGGGCTTGAAAAAAGCATAGAATATTCAAGGGAATCCCATTCTGGAAAAATAAAAGCGATTTTGGGAGAAATAAAAGAAAAAAAAATACAACCAAGTAGAAATCAAAAAAGCTATTAATGAGGTGCAATAAAAAACTGAGGCTCCTACTGCTAGGATAAATGAGGCAGAAGAGAGAATTGGTGATAGAGAATACCAAATGATGGAGAATAAGGAATCTGAGAAAAAGAGAGTGAAACAACTACTCGATCAGGAAGGGAGAAATTGAGAGATAAGTGATACCATAAGAAAAAAATAAAACAATATTAGAATAATTGGGATCCCAGAAGAAGAAGAAGAAAGGGTGGGGGAAAGAAGGTATATTGAAGAAATTATAGCAGAGAATTTCCCTAATTTGGGGAAGGAAGCAAGCATCAAAATCCGGGAGGCACAGTGAGCCCCCTCAAAATCAATAAACATAGGTCAACACTTCGTCATCCAATAGTAAAGCTTACAAGTCTCAGAGACAAAGAGAAAATCCTGAAAGCACCTCGTGAAAAGAGACCTATAAACTACAAAGGTAGAAATATTAGATTGACAGCAGACCTATCCACGGACACCTGGCAGGCCAGAAAGGATTGGCATGATATATTCAGAGCACCAAACAAGAAAAATATTGAGTCAAGAATACTATATCCAGCTAAGCTCTCATTGAAAATAGAAGGAGAGGTAAAAAGCTTCCAGGCCAAACAAAATCTAAAAGAATTTGCCAACACCAAACCAGCCTTACAGGAGATATTGAAGGGGATCCTCTAAGCAAGGAGAGAGACTAAAAGTAACAGACCAGAAAGGAACAGAGACAATATACAGTAATGGTCACCTTACTGGCAATATATAGTGTCACTAATTTCATATCTTTCAATAGTTACCCTGAATGTAAATGGGTTAAATGTCCCAATCAAAAGACACAAGGTATCAGAATGGATTAAAACAAAACAAAACAAGACAAGACCCATCCATATGCTGTCTACAAGAAGCTCATTTTAGACCCAAAGACACCTCCAGATTTAAAGTGAGGGAATGGAAAACAATATACCATGCTAATGGACATCAAAAGAAACTTGAGGTGGCAAACCTTATACCAGACAAACTAGATTTTTAAACCAAATACTATAATAAGAGATGAGGAAGGACATTATATCATATCTAAAGGGTCTGCCCGACAAGAAGATCTTACAGTTTTAAATATTTATGCCATTAACATGGGAGGAACCAATTATATAAACCAATTAATAACAAAATCAAAGGAACACATTGACAATAATACAATAATAGTAGGGGACATTAACACCCCCTCACTGAAATGGACATATCATCCAAGCAAAAGATCAACAAGGAAATAAAGGCTTTATATGATACACTGGAACAGATGGACATCACAGATATATTCAGAACATTCCATCCCAAAACAACAGAATGCACTAGTTCTTCTCTAGTGCGCATGGAACATTCTCTGGAAGAGAGCACATCCTGGGTCACAAATCAGGTCTCAACTGGTACCAAAAGACTGGGATCATTCCCTGCATATTTTTGGACCACAGTGCTTTGAAACTAGAACTCAACCACAAGAGGACAGTTGGAAAGAACTCAAATACATGGAGGCTAAAGGTCATCCTACTGAAGAATGAATGAGTCAACCAGGAAATTAAAGAAGAATTTAAAAAAAATCATGGAAACAAGTGAAAATGAAAACACGGCTGTTCAAAGTCTTTGGGATGCAGGAAAGGCGGTCCTGGGAGGAAAGTATGTAGCCATGAAAGCCTTTCTCAGCAAACCAGGAAGGTCTCAAATACACAACCTAACCCTATACATAAAAGAGCTGGAGAAAGAACAGTAAACAAAGCCTAAACCCAGCAGGAGAAGAGAAATTATAAAGATCAGAGCAGAAATCAATGAAATAGAAACCAAAAGACAATTGAACAGAGCAACGAATCTAGGAGCTGAGTTCATTGAAAGAATTAATAATATTGACAACCCCCTGGCCAGATTTATCAAAAAGAAAACAGAAAGGACTCAAATAAATAAAATCATGAATGAAAGAGGAGAGACCACAACCAACACCAAAGAAATACAAGCAATTTTAAGAACATATTATGAGCAACTATATGCCAGAAAATTTGAGAATATGGAAGAAATGGATGCATTCCTAGAGACATATAAATACAAAAACTGAACCAGGAAGAAATATAAAACCTGGACCGACCTATAACCAGTAAGGAGATTGAAGCAGTCATCAAAAATCTCCCAAGAAACAAGAGCCCAGGGCCAGACAGCTTCCCAGGGGAATTCTACCAAACATTTACGGAAGAATACCTAGTCTTCTGAAACTCTTCCAAAAAAAGTAGATAACGGAAGGAAAACTTCCAAACTCATTTTATGAGGTCAGCATTACCTTGATCCCAAAACCAGACAAAGACCTCATGAAAAAGGAGAATTACAGACCAATATCCCTGATGAACATGGATGCAAAAATTCTCACCAAAATACTAGCCAGTAGAATTCAACTGTACACTGAAAGGATTATTTACCACGACCAAGTGAGATTTATTCCTGGGCTGCAAGGTTGGTTCAACATCTGCAAATCAATCAATGTTGCACAGTACATTAATAAAAGAAAGAAGAAGAACCATATGGTACTCTCAATAGGTGCTGAAAAAAAAAAAAAAAACCTCTTGATGAAGTACAGCATCCTTCCTTGAACAAACTCTTCACGGTGCAGGGATAGAGGGTACATACCTCAATAGCATAAAAGCCATCTATGTGAAAAACCCACAGTGAATATCATTCTGAATGGGGAAAAACTGAGAGCTTTTCCCCTAAGGTCAGGAACATGGCAGGGCTGCCCACTATCACCACTGTTATTCAACATAATACTAGAAGTCCTAGCCTCAGTGATCAGACAACAAAATGAAATAAAAGACATCTGAATCAGCAAAGAAGAAGTCAGACTCTCACTCTTTGCAGATGATATGATACTTTATGTGGAAAACCCAAAAGACTCCACTCTAAAACTGCTAGAACTCAAACAGGAATTCAGTAAAGTGTCAGGATATAAAAAGCAACGCACAGAAATCAGTTGCATTTCTATACCCCAACAAGACAGAAGAAAGAGAAATTAAGGTGTTGGTCCCATTTACACTTGCACCCAAAGCCATAAGATACCTAAGAATAAATCTTACCAAAGAAGCAAATAATCTGTACTCTGAAAACTACAGAGTACTCATGACAGAAATTGAAGAAGACACAAAGAAATGGGAAAACGTTCCATGCTCATGGATTGGAAGAAGAAATGTGACATTGTGAAAATGTCAATGATACCTAGAGCAATCTTCACATTTAAAGCAATCCCTCTCAAAATGCCATCAACTTTTCCCCCAAGAAATGAACCGAATAATCCTAAAATTTATATGGAACCAGATAAGAACCCAAATAGGCAAAAGGATGTTGAAAAAGAAAAGCAAGGCTGGTGGCATCACAATTCCAGACTTCAAGCTCTATTACAAAGCTGTCATCATCAAGAAAGTATGGCACTGGCACAAAAGCAGACATATAGATTAGATCAAGGGAACAGAATACAGAGCCCAGAAATGGACCTTCAGATCTACTAATCTACTAATCTTTGACAAAGCAGAAAAGAACGTCCAATGGAAAAAAGATGGTCTCTTGAACAAATGGGCAAATGGGTTGGGAAAATTGGACAGCCACATGCAGAAGAATGAAACTGGACCATTTCCTTACAGCACACACACAAAAAAGACTCAAAATGGATGGAAGACCTCAACGTGAGACAGGAATCCATGAAAATCCTTGAGGAGAACACAGGCAGCAACCTCTTCAACCTCAGCTGCAGCTACTTCTTCCAGAAACATCACCAAAGGCAAGGGAAGCAAGCACAAAAATGAACTATGCGGACCTCATCAAGATCAAAAGCTTTTGCACAGCAAAGGCAACAGCCAACAAAACAAAAACACAACTGACAGAATGGGAGAAGATATTTGCAAATGACATCTCATATAAAGGACTAGTATCCAAAAATCTATAAAGAACTTATCAAACTCAACACCCAAAGAACAAATAATCTGATCAAGAAATGGTCAGAAGACATGAACAGACATTTCTGCAAAGGCATGCAGTTGGCCAACAGGCACATGAAAAAATGCTCAACATCACTCAGCATCAGGGAAATACAAATCAAAACCCCGGTGAGATACCGCCTCACACCAGTCAGAATGGGTAAAATTAACCAGTCAGGAAATGACAGGCATTGGTGAGGATGCAGAGAAAGGGGAAACCTCCTACACTGTTGGTGGGAATGCAACTGGTGAAACCACTCTGGAAAACAGTATGGAGTTTCCTCAAGTAGTTGAAAATAGAGCTACCCTATGACCCAGCAATTGCACTACTGGATATTTACCATAAAGATACAAATGTAGTGATCCGAAGGGGCACGAGCACTGCAATGTTTATAGCAGCAATGTCCACAATAGCCAAGCTGTAGAAAGAGCCTAGATCTCCATCAACAGATGAATGGATAAAGAAGTTGTGTGTGTGTGTGTGTGTGTGCTTATGTGTGTGTGTGTTTGTGTGTGTATATATATATATATATATATATATATATAATTCCATTACATGCATATAGATGCATATATATATAATTCCATTGCATGCATATAGATGCATATAGCCCTTTATATGAGATGTCATATAGATGCATGCAATGGAATACTATGCAGCCATCCAAAAAGAAAACAGAATCTTGCCATTTGCAATGATGTGGATGGAACTATAGGGTATTGTGCTAATCGGAATAAGTCCATCAGAGAGACAATTATCATATGATATCAGTGATACGAGGAATTTGAGAGGCAGTGTGGGGGGTCATGTGGAAGGGAGGGAATAATGAAATAAGATGTGATCAGAGAGTGAGACAAACCATAAGAGACTCTTAATCTCATGAAACAAACTGAGGGTTGCTGGAGGGAAGGGGGTTGGAGGGATGGAGTCCCTTGGTGATGCTCATTGGGAAGGGTATGTGCTATAGTGAGGGAAATAAACACAGAAATACAACAAAATAATAAAATTGGGGATGGGACTTAATAAAGTTATCCCTCAAGGACACCTCTAATAAAAAGTCTGTGTTACTCCAAAACTAGATAGACAAGTAGGTGGTTTGTCAAAAACAAACAAAGAAACAAACAGAAAGTGTAGCTGCTTTTCTAACTCTAATACATACTAGAGATCTTTTAGATATTATAGTCAATTTTGGAAAATTCTGAGGATTTGAGGAGGTAAAGTGATTCATGATCACAAAAGATTCTTTAATGCATTAGTTTTTAACATATATTTGAAGAACATAGCAAGGCTCAAATATTAAGAAATACTAATCTTATGGAATCTTTGGAAGGCAGAATGGTGAGAAGAGTAGTAGCATTGCCCAAGTTAAGTTCCAGTTCTTCTGTTTACTAGCTATAGGACTTGGGCAAGGCTCTTGATCTCCTTGAATCTGTTTTCTCATCTGTAAGATGAGAATATTCATACTCACCTCCTAGAGCTTTTGTGATAATTAGGTGAGAGAAAGCATGTAAATTTCTAGTATGGTGACTGTTGCAGAGACATTGTTACATAAGTCATAGCTACTACTATTATTACCTTGATTCTGAGGCTTACCACATTTTTTTCACATTTTCACATATCCAATATCAATGTAGTTCCACTCAAGTATAGGAGCATAGTTCCAACACACACATCTTATAAATATTGTATATATTTCATGTTTCTTTCTTTTTTTGAATGCATGGTAGATATCATTTTCAAATCAAGAGAATATGGAATATCATTTAAGACCCTAAAAACGCTGAGGCACCTCAGTGTGGAAAAGAAGACTCCTTGTAGGTTGCTGTCTCCTGAGTCATATAACTCTTACCAGCAAATGTACCACTGGTTATATGGCCATGGAGATCAAGAGCTGGCTGCTAACACACCCTGAGTAAAAGATATTTAAAAGGCTACCTCCTAAAAAAAAAAATTAAGAGAGTCAATTATCATATGGTTTCACTTATTTGTGGAGCATAACAAATAGAATGGAGGACAAGGGGCGTTAGAGAGGAGTAGGGAATTTGGGTAAATTGGAAGGGGAGGTGAACCATGAGAGACTATGGACTCTGAAAAACAGTCTGAGGGGTTTGAAGTGGTGGGGGGGTGGGAGGTTGGGGTACCAGGTGGTGGGTATTATAGAGGGCACGGCTTGCATGGAGCACTGGGTGTGGTGAAAAAATAATGAATACTGTTTTTCTGAAAATAAATAAATTGGAAAAAAAATAAATTGTAACACAAATTTGTAACCAAAAAAAAAAAAAAAGGCTACCTCCTGACCTCAAGGGATCCACAAATTATTACACATACGTGTTGTCATCCAGAGTCTGGTTCCTGATGATGTTCCTTCCCTTGGGAGCATAGTTCCACTGCACATCCTGGATGGCCAAGTAGTAAACTCGAGTGGCCCCATCAGTTGGATGGGGCCACAAAGGTTGCATCAAGAACAGAGTCCAGATGAGATGGCCTGGTTCCATGGCCCACATTACTCTGGGAATCTGTCAGATGAATAGCTGCTGGTAAGAGAGAAAGAAAACAAAAGGTCTTTGCCTGTGTCTGAAAAACTGAAGAGGCAAGAGCCAAACCAATTACCTGAGAAAGAAAAAAAAAAAGAATTAGCCCAGAATCTCTCCCTTACCTGATCTCTTTCAATTCAAGAAACATTCAATGATCTGTGTATATTGGACTTTGGAGACCAAAGTTGAAAAGTCACTTATAGTGATAATCATGCATTGCTTCTTTCAGATTAGAAGTCTGGGTACAGTCCCTTCAGCAGTGTAAAAGGAAGAATGTACTCTGGCCCAAGAATTAGGAAACAGGCACCAGAAATTTGGTTGGTTCACTGACTCACTGGCACCTAAATCAAGTCACCAATTCTCCCTATACCTCTTTTTCCTTTGTTGCCACTTTCCATCCTCTATGAATTGTTTAAAAACAAATGAGAATTCACCAAAAAACGTTTACTGGAATGTTCATAGACCTAAAAAAGGAAATAACCTAAATGTCAATGAACACTAGAATGAATGAGTAAACTGTATTTTATTTATACAGTGGAATTCTATATAGCAATGATGATGAATAAACTACAACTACAAATAAAAAAATAGATGAGGGAGTGGTGATGTAACATGGGGGCTTAAGTGGGTAGGAGAAGAATCCATGAAACAAGATGGGATAGGGAGGGAGACAAACCATAAGTGACTCTTAATATCACGAAACAAACTGTGGGTTGCTGGGGGGAGGGGGGTTGGGAGAAGGGGGGTAGGGTTATGGACATTGGGGAGGGTATGTGCTTTTGGGTAAATTGGAAGGGGAGATGAACCATGAGAGACTATGGACTCTGAAAAACAATCTGAGGGGTTTGAAGTGGCAAGGGGGTGGGAGATTGGGGTACCAGGTGGTGGATATTATAGAGGGCACAGCTTGCATGGAGCACTGGGTGTGGTGAAAAAATAATGAATACTGTTTTTCTGAAAATAAATAAATTGGAAAAAAAAATAGATGTGTCTCACAAATGTAACATTGAAGAAAGAAATAAGACACCATAAACCAAACAAAAGTATATACATACTGTATGATTTCATTTAGGTAAAGTACAAAATCAGATAAAACTAATCTATGCTGTTAGAAGCCAGGCTAGTGTTTACCCTTTAGGAAGAGATAAGTGACTGGGAAAAGAAGAGGATAAATGCTTGTAGATATGTTATATTTATTGATCTACATACTGGCTACATGGGTGTATTCCATTTGTGAAAATATATTGTGCTATGAATTTAGCATTTGTGCACTTTTCTGCATTTATAATATGCTTCAAAAAAGTAAATAATGAAACAAAAGAAGTGAAAATATGTGAGGGAAATATTAACATCTTAGAAGAAGTGTTCTCTGCTTTGCACAAACACAGTTTATTAGAACTATTCGTGAGTCAGAGTCAGAACTGAGTCTCCAGTCTTTCATTCCAGTACATCAGCCAAAAGACTGGACTTCTTGGGGTTGGGATGAAGCCTTCAGTCAAATCATACACAGCTACGGTCAAAACCAGAAATACAGACAATAATATAAATACACAAATACATAAATTCATGCAGTCTTATATAAAAGCAGACATAAGTGCATGCAGTCTTATCTAAAACCAGAAATGCACACACTTGCATCCACACATAAAATCGCACTGTCACACGGAGTCTTATACTTTAATAACAACAACAACAACAATAAATCAATATTATTGTGTGTGAATGGCAAACCAGATACTATTCTATGCATTTTATATAGATTAAATCATTAATCCTCACAACCACACTATGAAACATATACCATTATTATCCCCACATTACAGAAGAAGAAACTGCATGACAGAAGAGTGAAGGAATTTGCCCAATCAGTAGAATTGGGTTGTGAGCCCAGAAAGTATGACTTCAATCTCATGTTCTCGATCACCATACTATACCACCCTCCACAAAATATACTCATATATATATATAAGCACAGAGAACATGCATATACTTACAGCCATAGATATATCTGTGAAAGTCCCATACACTCTGAAATATGTAACCACATGTTGTTATAATCACTTCTAGAAATACACATATAGTCATATAGCAAGAGATACACCTAGTTAATCTCATTCATGATGAGGATAATACATATGGAAGCTACCATTCATTGAGAGATTACTATATGCTAAACACCATGTTCAGTGGTTTATATAAATCATTTCACTGAATTCTAGTCCTATACATATGAGATAGTAACTATTAATCAAAAATAGAAAATCAAAGGTATATACAGACTCACATATATTAATATGACTATTAATCAAGAATACCCAGGTGGTGGGTATTACAGAGGGCACGGGTTGCATGGAGCACTGGATGTGGTGAAAAAATAATGAATACTGTTTTTCTGAAAATAAATAAATTGAAAAAAAAGAATAGAAAATCAAAATATGTACAGACTCACATAGAAAATTCCCAGATATTTACTCTGGCTAGACCTAGATATTTACCCTCGTTAATAAACAGAACAATAGACTTTCATACAAAATCTCAGTCCCTTCCCCATACAGCAATGGATCAAGTGTTAATTCCGAGTCTCCATATGACATTTGGCAGAAAACACTTGATATAGAGGAGGACCTGTTCCTGGGTTTTTCTTTCCAAAACCTGGGTCTCCCACTGACCAGTTGTGTAGACTTGGGTAATACATAACCACTCTAAACTTGTTTTCCTACTTATAAAACATGTATAATAATGTTAACCTTGGAGAAGTAAATTAGAAAAGTTATGTGAAAGGGCCCCAGTACAATTCATGTTTAGAACACAACAAAGTAACTGCTGGTTTCCTTCTCTTTCTCCCACCTGACTACACTTTATTTATCTCTGCTCTCTCCTAACAAACCATATGTTCTATATTTCTACTCTAAGGGCTAACTTAAATCCTAACTTCCCCAGAAAGCCTCTTGTAGGCTCTCCATAACAGTGACCTCTGATAGACTACTTACTCTCTATAACACCCAACTGCATTAAGTCGGACTTTATATTTGTGTTACCGTTCTGTGAGTAGGCTCATGAACTATCTTTATTTCTCAGATTGGACTATAAACTCTTTGAAGATGGATGTCATATCTTAGAGGTCTTTGTGTATCTATTGCCAAAAATGGTGATGGGGGCTCTGTAGGTATACCATAAACAGCTACTACTAGAGTGCCATAAGCTGACGCAAACATACAATTTCCCACCAGCTGACTCTGGTTCATGTTTGCCACTGATTTCAAAGAGTAATTTTTGGCAATTCACTTTATTAAGCCCAAATTTCCCTACCTATAATATAATGGAGCTGCCCTATACAGTTCTTAACTTTTGGGGGTCATGAGTGTTTGAGAATGTAATGAAATGCAAAAATGCAGAACTACAAAAATATGTTTTACATAAAGAGCTCTCAAAGAATCCTTTTAAGCTCTCACAGTCTGCCAATACTCCCACTCACTGATAAAACACAGGTACATTTACATATGTCTAAATATAGTCCCACATAAGTAACACAAATGCCCTGGAACACTTGACAGGAAAGGGGTGTCATTTGTTCAATAAAAGTTTGGATATAACCTAGGCATCGTTTAAACTCCCCTTTCAGAAAGATGCCAGCAAAGTTGTACCTTTTTTTCTTATTATTTATTTTTTATTTATTTTCGGCATAACAGTATTCATTATTTTTTCACCACACCCAGTGGTCCATGCAATCCGTGCCCTCTATAATACCCAGCACCTGGTACCCCAACCTCCCACCCACCCACCAATTCAAACCCCTCAGATTGTTTTGTTGTACCTTAAACTCACTTAACTAGAGAGAAAACTACTCTGGGTAAGAGTTTCACAATTAGAGAATATCATAATAAATGTAAAAATATTCTGTAAATAAACCAGTACAGACCTTCAGCATACAATGAGCAAGCATTCAAAGGTGGTGACTAATAACCAAAAGAGATAGACAATAAAACCTGAGAAAAAATACTACCTAGCATTTGCCTAGCACTTCCCACTATATAGTATGATTTTTAGATCTGCCATTTTTAAATTCTCAAACTTTTGTAAGATAAAGATTGTCTTCCCTGTTTCACATCCAGGACACAGGGTTTGAAATCAGACTACTAAACCAATCCTAGCTCCACTTTTCCTGTGTAACTTGATAAACTATTTCATTTCTCTAGACATAGTCTTTTCATCTTTGAAATTGAATTAATACTATTAGCTATATTGCAGAGTAGTTTGAAGATTAAATGAATATAAATCTATAAGTGCATAGGACTTAAGTAAGTGATCAAGTGCCCAAGTAAGTGATCAAAAAGTATTAGTGGCTATTACTATTACAGATGGAAATAGGTTTAGAAATGAAATTTACCAGGATCACTATGATTTAACATTTTATATATAGGCACAACATGTGCACACTCATAATTTCCCACACACAGCAACACATGTTAAGCATACAGGACACGTATTTGGCTGAGATTAGTCTCTTTGGAAACAACATGGTATAATGAAAAATATCAGAACTTTTGAGTCAGAGAGACAGGTTTGAATACTGTTTTCAGTTGTAGTTGAATGAGATAGCATTGAGAATTTAATAGTCACCTGAAAAAAAAAAGTTTTCTTTGTCTCTACTGATTTCCTCTTTTTCTTCCCAAAGCTGTATTTGTTGTTGCTATTATTGTTGTTATTGTCATTTTTAATTTGGCTTTACAATACACTATAAGAACAGAAGAAAAGAAAACCCATAAAATCCCTTAAGGATCACCTGGATATGTAATGGTAAAAACTGAAAATCTTCAGACCCTAGAGAAAAATAGGCTCTATTTCTGGAATCGTCATGTATTAGTTGTATGACACTGAGCAAGTCATCTAATATCCTGAGCCATACATGGTGATGATCTCTTAAATAGAGATAGTCTCTGCTTTGGGTTCCTCATTAGTTTGCTGTGAAAATTTGATAAGTTAAAGTATGTAAATCTTTATGTAATCTTTTCACTTGGGCAGGGCTATTTTCTCTCAGCTGAGTCCAGAGAAAGAAATCCTAAAGAAAGGCCAGACTCAGGAGAAAAAATGAAAATGAAAAGTTTAAAAAATGAAATATGTAAGGTAAGGAAGAGTCCTAGGAGAAAGCCAAAAGAAGACAGAAAAAGAAATGAAGAAAGGAAGAAGAAAGAAAGAAAGAGAAAGGAAGAAATGAAGGAAAGAGAGAGGGATAAAGAAAAGAAAAGTAGAAAATAGAAGAAAGGAAAGACAAGAAATACAGAATGAAGAGGTGCCCAAAGTAGGAGAGGTGGAAACAGAGAGAGGGAGAGATGGAGATGGAAAAAGAGAGAAAGAGAGAAAGGGTGAATGAATTTCTGGGCTACTTGGAATTAGACATAGTTTAATTATATACCCTTGAAAATAGCCTTAGGGAGAAATTTAGCAGCAAATCAAGTCTCTTTTTCCTTAACCTCATCTTCCTGTCATCAAAATGCCACATGGGCCTGGTCCCCATTACCCAAAAGAATTTGCATTACTGTTTTTCCTAGGATTTGCAAGTTGTTCCTTTAATGCCACAATGTTCTTTTCTCTCCCTCCATCTTTATTCCTCTGCTGGGCTACACTGGACTGAACAGGCTCATTCTAGACAAAAGATCATTCAACTGAACACAGGAATGCTGAGCTAATTTTAGGGGTTTTTCTCTAAGCCTGACAGCCCTTCTAATAGAACTCTCCATCAAGATTGACCTTTGGTTCTCTGTTTTCTTAATGTTTTAATGTTTTTTCTTCACCCTGTGACTCAAAACAAAACAAACAAGCATAGGAGAAAGAAATGGGAGGGGGGGCGGTGCAGAGCAAACCAAGAAACAGATTCTCAACTATAGATAACAAACTGATGGTTAACAAAGGAGAGGTGTGTGGGGAAGGGTTAAATAGGTAACAGTGATTCAGGAGTGCACTTGTGATGAGCACCAGGTGTTGTATGGAAACATTGGATCACTATATTGTACCCCTGAAACTAATAGTACTTTGTATGTTAATTAACTATAAGTTGAGTAAAAACTTAAAAAAATAGATTCCACATAGGGATTTTCTCACCTTCAGTAGGTATAGGCTTTTCTCTTCTGGGAGGGAAAATGCAGAAAATGTTAAAAGCCCCAAAGAGTTCCAGATAGTACAAGTACAATTCATATTATTATTTAATCATTATTACTGTATCCTAGCATGCCAAAGATGGGAAAATTGAGGGCCAGAGAGGAAGAAACTCACCTGAAATCCTGAAAGCCAGTACTAGACCCTAAGATTTCTGATTCCCCAGCCTGGCAATAATGTCCAGTGTGTCACCACATTACCATTTCTGGGACAATATGATTCCACTGAATATTGGTATTTCTGGTAATAAGACTCCTTTATTTCCTCATACCTCAGTTGCAGTATCATAGAAAGTAAACTAATTTTAAATTAGATGACCTGGATGCAAATCCTTCTTCTTGCCTGTAATTGCTATGTGACCTTTCAACAAATCACCTTTACCTACCTGAGCCTTAGTTTTCTCATCCAAAAATGGGAGTATTTATCTCACAAGACTGTTTCAAAGTTCAAACAAAATCATGGATTTGAGTTCCTAGCAATGAGCTTGGAATACAATAGATGTTTAGTAAAAAGCTCAAATGTGTTATAGATTCATATATCTATAAAGACTTTCAGAAACCAACTTTTATCAATCCCTTCATGTGACATATAGAAAACTGAGGTCAGAGAGGTAAAGGGATTTGCTCAAAGTCAAGCAGCCAGTTACTGGCAAAGCCAGATGAACCCATGTTTTCTAAAATATTTCTGCTATTTAGACACTAAACATGAGTAACAATTTTGATTTAAAACTGATAGTTTGGTTCAGCTATCATTTATTGACTTATTCTACACCAATTTGGATCTTAAAATATAAAAAACATGTGGTTGTTTTTAAGTGTTTGAGGTTCCCATTTATGTAGTTCTCAGATCTATCACCTAGATAAACCCCTCAATTTGTGAAGCAGAAAATGAGCACGTTATTTCAACAAGAAAATTAACTATTTTATACAACTCTGTGACTATCACTGAAGCAGTCAAGCCAGTGTGGTCCTGGTAATTTTGGCGAGAGAAATGAAAGAAACCTCTTGTTCACTTTAACTTTCCTGCCCACCCACCCAAGCTTCCTCCAACCTCTCTGACACTGACTTTCCCAGTGACCTAGGAGTCCCCTAAACCCAGCCAAATAAAGGTTTTTGCAAAGAAAGGAAGGTGAGGTAGGATTTGGAAATAGAGGAAATAAAGCTTACCTTTTCTAGGGTAAACCCTCCTATATATATGTCAGCAGCCCAGTGATGCTAAACTGCAGCCCCTGGTATGAGTTGGCCAGCCCTGCTCGGTCAGTATCCTGAGTTACAGATCCTCTCTCATAAATAAGCCCAAGGTTCCAATTTGGCCGGTGTTACCGGGGTGAAATGAATAGAAGAGAGGGCAATGCTGGGTGCTTTTTTTTTCCCCCAAAAGTAAACTTTTGGAATGTCTTGCTTGGCCCAGTTGGGTACAAAACCTGGGATGGTTCTTTGATCGTATCTGGGTGTTTTTCACATCCCAGTTAGGATCTCAGGAGGAATTACAAGGGGGTGGGCTGCATTTTTCTTATCAAAGCTTGATAGTTGGTCTTTGCTGAAAGGGGGAGGAGAATGCACTGTCAGTGCGAACAAAGCTCACGGACAAATTCCATCAGCCCTATAATAACATGGAGGACATTAAAGAAAGAAAGGAAAAGAGAACTGGGGGAAATCAGAGAGGAAGATGAAGAATGAGAGACTGGACTCTGAGAAACAAACTGAGGGTTTTGGAAGGGAGGGGATGAGGGGATGGGTGAGCCTGGTGGTGAGTATTAAGGAGGGCATGTATTGCATGGATCACTGGGTGTGGTGCACAAACAATGCATCTTGGAACACTGAGAAAAACAAAATTAAATTAAGATGTTAAAAAAAAGAAATGGGGTCTTTTGGAAGACTTATTAGATGTGCAAAGGGCCCCCACACCCACCAATTTTTTTTTCCTTCTGCTGTGAAACACAGTTGTAAGCCCTGCCTGTTATTCTAAGGCATGGTTGCTTGATAATAGAAAAAAAAATGAAACTGGTAATAAAATGAAGAGCTTTCTACATGCCAGGCCCTATGATAACTACTTTACAAGCATTCTTTAAGTCTCATAATCATCTTGTGAAACAATTACTCTAATTCTTATTTTACAGCTGAAGAAAGCCAGGCTCTGAGAAAGAAGGTAACATGTACAAGGTCACACTGTTAGGAAGTTAAAAGAGAAGGGGAATTTTACTTGGCCCATCTAGACTTTTAGCCACCACATTATCATACTGTGTTGCTAAGGGGAGAAACAATATAACTTTTTTGAGATGAAGAAAGTGACTTCAAAATTATGTGCCTGCTGTGCACCAGTCACTGTTAGAATTTTTTTTTAAATGCACATTAACTCCACCTCTCCCATTTCTAGCAATTCCTAGAGTGAAAACCCAGGACTGTATTACCAACATTTTCCCTCAAGGAGAACAAATGTAGCTAAAATATAGTCTGGATTAACAGAGATCAATATCCTAAAACCTACGAAAACCCATAAAAATTAGAAATATTAAATTTATTTTAAAAAATGTAAAAAAGCAAATGGGCCCTAAAATTCAGGAGAAAAATGTGAGTCTGGATTATTTTTTTATATCTAAGGCCATCCTTATTCTTACCAGAAAGAGGGTAATGAAAAATGACTAGCCTGAGTCAAATCACCTAGGTTCCAGGCCTGGTTTGCTCTGGCAGTAATCAACCATGTGGCCTTGGTTCAGACTCTTCTTTTCTCCAGGCCTCAGTTTCTCTATTTGTACAAAGAAGACCTTGAATTAGATATGGACCCTCCCAACTCTATAAATTTATAGATCTGGGATTCCATGAAGATAACATACTCTTTACATTAAGAGTAGAAAAGAAAGGTTTCAAAAAAGCAAAGTATAAGGAAAGAATAGGTACAGAGTAATTTGTGGAGAAAAGGTAGAGAGTTCCATACATCTTTGGAAAGAACTGCATCTACCCACAAGACCCAGGAATTAGAAGGAGACAGGTATGATGGTGGTTATACCACCTAATATCCTTACTTTGTGATGAGATCTTGGCTAGAAGCAAATGCTGTTCTCTAGGCAGGCTCAACACATTTTTCTCTCCTGGATTTGAAGTGTCTGGAGCAGGGTCCAAAGAGGAGAACTTTCAAAGACTGAGCTGATGGGACAAAGTCTGGGTCATAAACCAGTGAAGGTACTTAAGGGTGCCTATAAACTTAGAAGCTTACCCCACAGACTGCACCCCAGGCTTAGCCAAGTAGAAGCAATCAGAAGGGAAAAGGGAGGAGTCACAAGTTACAGTTCACTCAGAAAAGCTTAGTGATCAAAGCAAGCTGAATCAGGCCATAGCAGCCCTTGGGGTTATCTACCTCTTCCCCTACTTGGCACATATGTAGACCTTGAAGTTACAAGGGGAAGGTGGTGAACAAACCCATTAAGCTGAGATCCAAGTCCAGCTCTAAGACATTTATGACAGGGAGTGGAGGTGATAAGGCCTCTGTTCTGACTCATAAAATGCAACAAGAAACAGATTATATAGGCACACTTAAGTCAACACAGTGAAGGCAGCAAGAGGCCAACAAGACTAGGTTTCTGAGCTTATATTAGTCATTCAGCAATTCACTGTGAGGGCACACAGTGCCTACGTCTACAAATTGTGGGTGCAATTCTGGAACCTTTCCTCCGGGGTCACCTAAGAATGAATAAATCAACACCTGTAGAACAGCAGTTGGTTAACTAGTTCAGTAAGGGAACAGTTAGTAAATATTTTATTTGGAGAACATATAGCCTTTCACTGTTATAACTACTAAAATGGCCCATTGCAGCACAATAGGTATATCTATGAACAAATAATAGTTCATTTAAAAAACAAGGAGCAGGGAGCTCCCAGACAGCCGCCACTGCATTGGCTTTGGGGATGAGCAAAAGATCCTGCGCCCCCAGGGTCTAAAACTTGGAACCTGCGCTGCTAGCGTCAAAGGGGGAATTTATTCAGCTTCTGCACCCAGACTGAGGCTTCTCTCTGAGACAGAGATCAGGCTGCGGTTTGATTTCTTTTAATACTACAAAAACCATCAAAGGCGGTCAAGGTGAGAGGAAAAAAAGTGAACAAGAAAAAAAAAAAAAACCGCCAGAGAACAAAAGCCTGAAAAAAAAACAGTTTCCCCAGAGCCCACCCCCTTGAGGGGGGCGGGGGGACTCAACTCAGAAACATCATTGACTGACAACCCACGTGGGAGGCCCCTCCCCCAGAAAACAAACCAAGAAACAAAAAAAAAGGACTACAAGAGAACCACCACTACTTCATAGGAAAACTTGTATTATTCACTCGTTTCCACTATTCCGGTTCATATTTTTTTTTTTACACATAGGAAATTTTTTTAACCTATTTACCATCACAGTGAGCTGTACAGTACATCAAATTCCATAATACCTTTCTAACCTGAACTTTTTGATACATACACCTATGTTTTTGTTTGCATTTTTATTTTTTGAATTCCTTTTTTAAAAATTTTAGTTTAGTTTAGTCTAGTATATTACTTTTTATTTTTATCCTCTAATATTCATATAGAGTTAACCTCAAAGAAATCCCATTTCCCCAATCAATACCACCATTATAGGTAAAACAATTTTTAATCCCCTTTATCTTAGGAAAGTTGAGTCCTTTAAAAAAGATATCAAGATACATCCAGGAAGAATCAAAACAACCTTCCTCGCACACACTGAGAATTTATAAGAACTCTCTCATCTTCTTCCATCAGTGTTTCTGTGTTTTTTGAGTTTGTCCTGATAGCATATAAATTTTACACTTGTGGTACTTTTTGATGAGGTTCTTTCTTTATTTGCATATATATATATATATATATATATATATATATATATATATTCTTTCTCTTGCCATATAATTGTATGAGTCTTTCTATCTCTTTTTGTCTGTCTACTTCATAAATCTTACCTTGGGGCCCATCTGGGCTGAACCTTCTCTTTCATCTTCCCTTTCTTTCCTGTCTCTCTCTCTCTTTTATCTTTTTTTCATCTTCTTTTTCTTCTTTTCCTTTTATTCATTTTCTTTTTCTTTTCTTTTGTCTCTCATTTGGGTGGGGAATCTGATTGCTCAGAAGTATTCCAGGGTGCACCTTGACTGCACCAGAGTTGATACATCCAGCTACATCTGTTCAGTCTTCTCCCACCAAAATGACTAGGAGGAGGAATGCCCAATAGAAGAAAAATACAGAGGATGGACCTTCTGCAAGAGAGCTAACGGTTATCAACATAGACAATATGTCGGAAAGAGAATTCAGGCTAACAATTATCCAGGCAACAGCTAGGTTGGAGAAAGCCATGAATGACAAAACAGAATTGATTAGGGCTGAACTGAAAGCGACCAGACAGGATGTTCACAATGTTAGGGCGGAGCTTAAAGCTACCAGGGAGAGAGCATCTACAATGCTCTCAATGAGTTCCAATCTAATCTAAACTCTCTCAAAGCTAGGGTAACTGAGACAGAAGATAGAATTAGTGATCTGGAAGATAAACAGATAGAGAGAAAGGATCAGGAGGAAGCCTGGAACAAACAGCATAGATCCCACGAAAGCAGAATCAGAGAAATAAATGATGCCATGAAGCATTACAACGTCAGAATTATTGGAATTCCTGAAGGGGAGGAGAAAGAAAGAAGTCTAGAAGATATCATGGAACAAGTCCTTCATGAAAATTTTCCGAATCTCGCGAATGAAACCAGCGTTCATTTACTAGAGGCTGAACGGTTTCCACCCAAGATTATACACTCCAAAAAAAACATCACGACACCTGATAGTCAAATAGAGAAATTATAATTGTAGGTATAATCTCTTGAAAGCCGTCAGGGCAAAGAGGTTCCTTACTTACAGAGGGAAGCCCATCAGAATAACGTCAGACCTGTCCGCAGAGACCTGGCAAGCCAGAAGAGGCTGCCAAGAGATATTCAGGGCACTAAATGAGAAGAACATGCAGCCAAGAATACTTTATCCAGCAAGACTGACATTCAAAATGGATGGAGAGATAAAGAGTTTCCAAGACCGGCAAGGCTTAAAAGACTATGCAACCACCAAGCCGATACTGCAGGAAATATTAAGGGGGGTTCTATAAAAGAGGAAAAATCCCAAGAATAGCATTGAACAGAAATATAGAGACAGTCTACAGAAAGAAAGACTTCAAAGGTAACTCGATGTCAATAAAAACATATCTATCAATAATCACTCTCAATGTGAATGGCCTAAATGCACCCATAAAATGGCACAGGGTTGCAGATTGGATAAAACGACAGGACGCACCCATATGCTGTCTACAAGAGACCCATTTTGAACCTAAAGATACAGGCAGACTGAAAGTGAAGGGGTGGAGAAGCATCTTTCATGCCAATGGGACTCAAAAGAAGGCTGGGGTAGCGATTCTCATATCAGATTAATTAGACTTCAAACTAAAGACTGTAGTTAGAGATCCAGAAGGACACTACATAATCCTTAAAGGGACTATCCACCAAGATGATCTAACAATTGTAAATATCTATGCTCCCAATATGGGAGCAGCCAATTACTTAAGAAATCTGTTAATCAAGATAAAGAGTCATGTTGATATGAATACTCTAATCGTAGGAGATCTTAACACGCCTCTTTCAGAATTAGACAGATCATCGAAGCAGAAAATCAATAAAGAAACAAGAGCATTGAATGACACATTGGACCAGATGGACCTCATAGATATATACAGAACATTCCACCCTAAAACAGCAGAATACTCATTCTTCTCAAGTGCACACAGAACCTTCTACAGAATAGACGACATACTGGGTTACAAATCAGGACTCAACAGATACCAAAATACTGAGATGATTCCCTGCAAATTCTCAGATCACAATGCTTTGAAACTGGAGCTCAATCACAAGGAAAAGTTCCGAAGGAACTCAAACACCTGGAAGATAAAGACCACCTTGCTTAAGAATGCTTGCATCAACCAGGAGATCAAAGAAGAACTGAAACAATTCATGGAAACCAATGAGAATGAAGACACTTCGGTCCAAAACCTATGGGATACAGCAAAGGCGGTCCTAAGGGGAAAATATATAGCCATCCAAGCCTTGCTCAAAAAAATTGAAAAATCCAGAACACACCAGCTGTCTCTACACCTTAAAGAACTGGAGGATAAACAACAAATCAAACCAACTCCACACATAAGAAGGGAAATCATCAACATTAGAGCTGAGATCAATGAGGGAGAAACCAGAGATATAGTAGAATGTACCAATGAAACTAGAAGCTGGTTTTTTGAAAGAATCAATAAGATCGATAAGCCACTGGCTACACTAATCCGAAAGAAAAGAGAGAAATCCCAAATTAATAAAATTATGAATGAAAAGGGAGAGATCACAACTAACACCAAGGAAGTAGAAACAATCATCAGAAGTTATTACGAACAGTTATATGCCAATAAGCTTAGCAACCTAGATGAAATGGATGCATTCCTGGAAAAATATAAACGACCAAAATTGAACCAGGAAGAAATCGCAACTAGAATAGACCGATATCTAATAACGAGATTGAATCAGTGATCAAAAACCTCCCAAAAAACAAGAGCCCAGGATCTGACGGATTCCCTGGGGAATTCTACCAAAACTTCCAAGAAGAAATAACACCTATTCTCATGAAGCTGTTTCAAAAAATTGAAGCAGAAGGAAAACTTCCAGACTCTTTCTATGAAGCCAGCATTACCCTGATCCACAAACCAGGCAAGGACCCTACCAAAAAGGAGAATTTCAGACCAATATCACTGATGAATATGGATGCTAAGATTCTCAACAAGATCCTAGCCAACAGGATCCAACAGCACATTAAAAAGATTATTCACCATGATCAGGTGGGATTCATCCCTGGGCTACAAGGATGGTTCAACATTCGCAAATCAATCAATGTGATACAACAAATTAATATGAGAAGAGAGAAGAACCACATGGTCCTCTCAATTGATGCAGAAAAAGCATTTGACAAAATCCAACATCCGTTCCTGATTAAAACGCTTCAAAGTATAGGGATAGAGGGAACATTCCTGAACCTCATCAAATCTATCTATGAAAGACCCACAGCAAATAACATCCTCAATGGGAAAAAGCTTGCAGCCTTCCCATTGAGATCAGGAACAAGACAAGGATGCCCACTTTCACCACTCTTGTTCAACATAGTATTAGAAGTCCTAGCAACAGCAATCAGACAACAGAGAGAAATAAAAGGTATCCAAATTGGTAATGAAGAAGTCAAACTCTCTCTCTTCGCACATGGCATGAATCTTTATATGGAAAACCCAAAAGACTCCACCCCCAAACTACTAGAACTCATACAGCAATTCAGCAACGTGGCAGGATACAAAGTCAATGTGCAGAAATCAGTGGCTTTCTTATACACTAACAATTAAAATACAGAAAGGGAAATTAGAGAATCGATTCCATTTACTATAGCACCAAGAACCATAAGATACCTTGGAATAAACCTAACTAAAGAGGTAAAGTATCTGTACTTGAGTAACTATAGAACACTCATGAAAGAAATTGAAGAAGACACAAAAAGATGGAAGACCATTCCATGCTCTTGGATCAGAAGAATAAACATTGTTAAAATGTCTATACTGCCTAGAGCAATCTATACTTTTAATGCCATTCCGATCAAAATTCCACCGGCATTCTTCAAAGACCTGGAGCAAATAATCCAAAAATTTGTATGGAATCAGAAGAGACCCCGAATCACTAAGGAAATGTTGAAAAACAAAAATAAAGCTGGCGGCATCACCTTACCTGATTTCAAGCTTTATTACAAAGCTGTGATCACCGAGAGAGCATGGTACTGGCATAAAAAGAGACACATAGACCAGTGGAACAGAGTAGAGTGCTCTGATATGGACCCTCAACTCTATGGCCAATTAATCTTTGACAAAACAGGAAAAAATATACAGTGGGAAAAAGACTGTCTCTTCAATAAATGGTGCTGGGAAGACTGGACAGCTATATGTAGAAGAATGAAACTCGACCATTCTCTTACACCGTATACAAAGATCAACTCAAAATGGATAAAAGACCTCAATGTGAGACAGGAATCCATCAGAATCTTAGAGGAGAACATAGGCAGTAATCTCTTTGATATCAGCCACAGCAACTTCTTTCAAGATACGTCTCCAAAGTCAAAGGAAACAAAAGCGAAAATAAACTTCTGGGACTTCATCAAAATCAAAAGCTTCTGCACAGCAAAGGTAACAGTCAAAAAATCAAAGAGGCAACCCATGGAATGGGAGTAGATATTTGCAAATGACAGTACAGACAAAAGGTTGATATCCAGGATCTATAATGAACTCCTCAAACTCAACCCACACAAAACAGACAAACACATCACAAAATGGGCAGAAGATATGAACAGACACTTCTCCAATCAAGACATACAAATGGCTATCAGACACATGAAAAAATGCTCATCATCATTAGCCCTCAGGGAGATTCAAATTAAAACCACATTGAGATATCACCTTACACCAGTTAGAATGGCCAAAATTAACAAAACAGGAAACAACATGTGTTGGAGAGGATGTGGTGAAAGGGGAACCCTCTTACACTGTTGGTGGGAAAGCAAGTTGGTGCAGCCTCTTTGGAGAACAGTGTGGAGATTCCTCAAGAAATTAAAAATAGAGCTTCCCTACGACCCTGCAATTGCACTCCTGGGTATTTACCCCAAAGACACAGATGTCGTGATAAGAAGGGCCATCTGTATCCCAATGTTTATAGCAGCAATGGCCACAGTCGCCAAACTATGGAAAGAACCAAAATGCCCTTCAACGGACGAATGGATAAGGAAGATGTGTTCCATATACACTATGGAGTATTATGCCTCCATCAGAAAGGATGAATACCCAACTTTTGTAGCAACATGGACGGGACTGGAAGAGATTATGCTGAGTGAAATAAGTCAAGCAGAGAGAGTCAATTATCATATGGTTTCACTTATTTGTGGAGCATAACAAATAGCATGGAGGACAAGGGGCATTAGAGAGGAGTAGGAAATTTGGGTAAATTGGAAGGGGAGGTGAACCATGAGAGACTATGGACTCTGAAAAACAATCTGAGGGGTTTGAAGTGGCGGGGACGTGGGAGGTTGGGGTACCAGGTGGTGGGTATTATAGAGGGCACGGCTTGCATGGAGCACTGGATGTGGTGAAAAAATAATGAATACTGTTTTTCTGAAAATAAATAAATTGGAAAAAAAAAACAAGAGGCAGGACCGATTTGCCCCACAAGCTATAGTTGGAATACCCCTGCTATAGACTGATTTGCAATATAAAAACATGCAACATGGCAGCTTATTAAGAGCACAGAAACTAGAATCAGACATCCTGGATACAAATCCCAACTCAACAAATTCCTGAGTCTGTGACCTTGGAAAAATCATTAAATCTTTCTAAGCCTCAGTTATACCTCTGTAAAGTTGAGAATATAGTATCTGTTAATCGGGCTTTTATGAAAACTGGAATAAAATTAATCATATGAACTATTTAACACAAAGCTTGACAAAAAGTAAATTCCAGAAAATAAGTTATCATTTCAAATTTTAATAAAGAAATTAATCTAAATTTTCCTTTCTTATTCTTAGAAAACAAGTTGTACTAATTCATGCAAAAAAAAGAATATTTCAAGGATCTTGGTTTTAAGTTCTCGTTATATTACTAATGAAAACAGAGATAATCTTGGACAAGTCATTTTGCCTTTATGGGACTCAATTACTTTACCTATAAAATGCAGAAGTTGATTTAGAGTTACCATTTTTCAAAATTATTTTTTTAATCATTTCCCTAGAAAGAATGTTATAATAAGCCCTCACTCTTTATAGATGAAGGTGGAGATTTCTTAGTGGGAATAGCAGAAAGAAAATGGGCAGGCTAAGGCAATTTAGGGACCTGCCCATTTGTATGGCTGCCCCCTCAGACAAGGTGGTTAGCCGTGGAGCACCAGCAAGTAATCTTTCTCACTCTAAAGGCACATTTGAGAAACACAAGACCAGAATGTACCTAAAAGTCCTTTAAGTCTCAGGTCATCTAGGTGGTTCAGTGGATTAAGCCTCTGCCTTCGGCTCAGGTAATGATCTCGGGGTCCTAGGATCAAGCCCTGCATTGGGCTTTCTGCTCAGCAGGGAGCCTGCTTCCCCCTCTCTCTCTGCCTGCCTCTCTGCCTACTTGTGATCTCTCTCTCTCTCTGGCAAATAAATAAATAAAATGTTTTTTAAAAAGTCATTTAAGTTTCAAAACACAAAGGCAACTGCTGAATAGGAAAATATATTTACAAATGATATATCCAATAAGAAGTTAATATCCAATATATATAAAGAATTTATACAACTCACAGGGCACCAGGGTGGCTCAGTTAAGCATCTGACTCTTGACTTCAGCTCAGTTCATGGTCTTGGGGTTCTGGGATCAAGCCCTGTGTTGGGTTCTGTGCTCAGTAGGAAGTCTGCTGGAGAGTCTCTCTCTCTTTCTGCCCCTCCCCCTGCTCATGCTCTCTCTTTCCCTCTCTTTTTGGAAAATGAATAAGTGAATCTTTTAAAAAAATATAGAACTCAAGACCAAAGCCCAAAATCAAACAAATAATTTAAAAATGGACAGAGCAGGGGCACCTTGGTGGCTCAGTGGGTTAAGCCTCTGCCTTCAGCTCAGGTCATGATCTCAGGGTCCTGGGATCGAGTCCCGCATCGGGCTCTCTGCTCATCAGGGAGCCTGCTTCCTCCTCCCTCTCTGCCTGCTTGTGATCTCTCTCTGTCAAATAAATAAATAAAATATTTTTAAAAAATGGACAGAGCACATGAATAGACATTTTTCCAAAGAAGACATATGGTTGACCAAAGATACATGGAAATATGCTCAATGTGTCGCTAATCATCAGGGACATGCAAATCAAAACCACAGTAAGGTATCACCTCACACCTGTTAGAATAGCTAAAATAACAGAAGAAATAACAAGTGTTGGAGGGGATGTGTAGGAAAAAAGAAGCCTCATATACTCTTGGTGGGAATGAAACTTGGTGCAGCAAAACAGTATGGACTTCCTCAAAAAAAAAAAAAAAAGAATAAAATTACTATATAATCCAGAAATTTTACTACTGGTTATTTACACAAAGTAAATGAAAACACTAATTTGAAAAGGTGTTTTCACCCCTATGTTTATTGCAACAATATTTAGAATAACCGAGATATGAAAGCAGCCTAAGTAACCATCAATAGATGAATGAATTAGAAAGATATGGTATGCATATATAATGAAATATCACACAGCCAAAAAAGAGAATGAAATCTTGCCATTTACAGTAACATAGATGGACCTAAATACTATAATGCTAAGTGAAGTAAATCAGTCAGAGAAAGAAATATACCACATTATTTCTTACATATGTGGAATATAAGAAATAAAACAAAGAAAAAAGATTAAAAAATAAACTCTTAAAGACAGAAAACAAACTAGTGGCTGCCAGAGGGGAGGTAGGTAAAGGGAGGGATGAAATAAATAAAGTGGATCAAGACTATACTTACCTTGAGGAGCACTGAGCAATGTATGAAATTGTTGAATCATTACAGTACATCCATGAAATTAATTTAACACTGTATGTTAAATACACTTCAGTAACAAAAAAGAAATAAAAAAAGAATCCTAGTTTCAACTTCTGCCACCAACTCATACCTTTATTTATTTACCTAATCAATATTTCCAGGTTATAACTGTGTAAGGGCAATCACAAGGGCCTAGATGAGAGGTTCAGAGGGTCCCTCACAATTTAGTGTTGGAAACATAGTGTTTAAAGTCAGAAAGACTAGGGTTTGTATCTCATCTGGCTTATTCTGAACTTAAACATTCTGAGCCAGTGGTTCCTCACCTGTAAAATAGGAACAATAAAACTTCCATGAGTGAAACATTGTGAAGATTAAGGAAGCTTACATTTTCATGAACCTGAAGCACAGTGCTCAACACCTTAGGGACCTTCAACAAATGTATTACTTTTTCCATCCCATCTTCCCTACAGTGAAATTTACTGGTAACATAAGGTACTTAGTGAAAATAAAAAGCCATGGACAGTACCCTGGCATAACCAGCTTGCCTAATTTACCTCTTTACTTTACTTTACTTTACTTTAACTTTGCCCCTAATAGTTCTTTCAAATAAGAAACAAAAACAAAAAACAAAACGAACAAAAAAAGAAGCAAACAAACAAACAAAAAAACACCTATGGAAAAAGTAGAAATGTACAAGGAGAAAGGAGTTGTCTGCTGGAGACCAAACCTCTGAAACCACTACCTTCCCTTTACATACCTAGCACTGCTTCTGGCCAGCAGTATCCATCATGCCATTTTTTAAATTAGCATATAATGTATTATTTGTTTCAAGAATACAGGTGTGTGAATCATCAGTCTTACACAATTCAGAGAACTCACCATAGCACATAACCTTCCCAATGAGCATCACCAAGGGACTCCGTCCTTCCAACCCCCATCCCCTCCAGCAACCCTCAGTTTGTTTCCTGAGACTAAGAGTCTCTTTAGGTTTATCTCACTCACTGAACCAATCTTATTTAATTATTCCCTCCCTTCCACATGACCCCCCACACTGCCTCTCAAATTCCTCGTATCACTGATATCATATGATAATTGTCTCTCTGATGGACTTATTCCGATTAGCACAATACCCTATAGTTCCATTCACATCATTGCAAATGGCAAGATTCTGTTTTCTTTTTGGATGGCTGCATAGTATTCCATTGCATGCATCTATATGACATCTCATATAAAGGGCTATATGCATCTATATGCATGCAATGGAATTATATATATATGCATCTATATGCATGCAAATGAATTATATATATATGCATCTATATGCACAAACACACACACACACACAAGCACACACACACACACACACACACACAACTTCTTTATCCATTCATCTGTTGATGGAGATCTAGGCTCTTTCTACAGCTTGGCTATTGTGGACATTGCTGCTATAAACATTGCAGTGCTCGTGCCCCTTCGGATCACTACATTTGTATCTTTATGGTAAATATCCAGTAGTGCAATTGCTGGGTCATAGGGTAGCTCTATTTTCAACTACTTGAGGAAACTCCATACTGTTTTCCAGAGTGGTTTCACCAGTTGCATTCCCACCAACAGTGTAGGAGGTTTCCCCTTTCTCTGCATCCTCACCAATGCCTGTCATTTCCTGACTGGTTAATTTTACCCATTCTGACTGGTGTGAGGCGGTATCTCACCGGGGTTTTGATTTGTATTTCCCTGATGCTGAGTGATGTTGAGCATTTTTTCATGTGCCTGTTGGCCAACTGCATGCCTTTGCAGAAATGTCTGTTCATGTCTTCTGACCATTTCTTGATCAGATTATTTGTTCTTTGGGTGTTGAGTTTGATAAGTTCTTTATAGATTTTTGGATACTAGTCCTTTATATGAGATGTCATTTGCAAATATCTTCTCCCATTCTGTCAGTTGTGTTTTTGTTTTGTTGGCTGTTGCCTTTGCTGTGCAAAAGCTTTTGATCTTGATGAGGTCCGCATAGTTCATTTTTGTGCTTGCTTCCCTTGCCTTTGGTGATGTTTCTGGAAGAAGTAGCTGCAGCTGAGGTTGAAGAGGTTGCTGCCTGTGTTCTCCTCAAGGATTTTCATGGATTCCTGTCTCACGTTGAGGTCTTCCATCCATTTTGAGTCTTTTTTGTGTGTGTGCTGTAAGGAAATGGTCCAGTTTCATTCTTCTGCATGTGGCTGTCCAATTTTCCCAACCCATTTGCCCATTTGTTCAAGAGACCATCTTTTTTCCATTGGACGTTCTTTTCTGCTTTGTCAAAGATTAGTAGATTAGTAGATCTGAAGGTCCATTTCTGGGCTCTGTATTCTGTTCCCTTGATCTAATCTATATGTCTGCTTTTGTGCCAGTGCCATACTTTCTTGATGATGACAGCTTTGTAATAGAGCTTGAAGTCTGGAATTGTGATGCCACCAGCCTTGCTTTTCTTTTTCAACATCCTTTTGCCTATTTGGGTTCTTATCTGGTTCCATATAAATTTTAGGATTATTCGGTTCATTTCTTGGGGGAAAAGTTGATGGCATTTTGAGAGGGATTGCTTTAAATGTGAAGATTGCTCTAGGTATCATTGACATTTTCACAATGTCACATTTCTTCTTCCAATCCATGAGCATGGAACGTTTTCCCATTTCTTTGTGTCTTCTTCAATTTCTGTCATGAGTACTCTGTAGTTTTCAGAGTACAGATTATTTGCTTCTTTGGTAAGATTTATTCTTAGGTATCTTATGGCTTTGGGTGCAAGTGTAAATGGGACCAACACCTTAATTTCTCTTTCTTCTGTCTTGTTGGGGTATAGAAATGCAACTGATTTCTGTGCGTTGCTTTTTATATCCTGACACTTTACTGAATTCCTGTTTGAGTTCTAGCAGTTTTAGAGTGGAGTCTTTTGGGTTTTCCACATAAAGTATCATATCATCTGCAAAGAGTGAGAGTCTGACTTCTTCTTTGCTGATTCAGATGTCTTTTATTTCATTTTGTTGTCTGATCACTGAGGCTAGGACTTCTAGTATTATGTTGAATAACAGTGGTGATAGTGGGCAGCCCTGCCATGTTCCTGACCTTAGGGGAAAAGCTCTCAGTTTTTCCCCATTCAGAATGATATTCACTGTGGGTTTTTCACATAGATGGCTTTTATGCTATTGAGGTATGTACCCTCTATCCCTGCACCGTGAAGAGTTTGTTCAAGGAAGGATGCTGTACTTCATCAAGAGGTTTTTTTTTTTTTTTTCAGCACCTATTGAGAGTACCATATGGTTCTTCTTCTTTCTTTTATTAATGTACTGTGCAACATTGATTGATTTGCAGATGTTGAACCAACCTTGCAGCCCAGGAATAAATCTCACTTGGTCGTGGTAAATAATCCTTTCAGTGTACAGTTGAATTCTACTGGCTAGTATTTTGGTGAGAATTTTTGCATCCATGTTCATCAGGGATATTGGTCTGTAATTCTCCTTTTTCATGAGGTCTTTGTCTGGTTTTGGGATCAAGGTAATGCTGACCTCATAAAATGAGTTTGGAAGTTTTCCTTCCGTTATCTACTTTTTTTGGAAGAGTTTCAGAAGACTAGGTATTCTTCCGTAAATGTTTGGTAGAATTCCCCTGGGAAGCTGTCTGGCCCTGGGCTCTTGTTTCTTGGGAGATTTTTGATGACTGCTTCAATCTCCTTACTGGTTATAGGTCGGTCCAGGTTTTATATTTCTTCCTGGTTCAGTTTTTGTATTTATATGTCTCTAGGAATGCATCCATTTCTTCCATATTCTCAAATTTTCTGGCATATAGTTGCTCATAATATGTTCTTAAAATTGCTTGTATTTCTTTGGTGTTGGTTGTGGTCTCTCCTCTTTCATTCATGATTTTATTTATTTGAGTCCTTTCTGTTTTCTTTTTGATAAATCTGGCCAGGGGGTTGTCAATATTATTAATTCTTTCAATGAACTCAGCTCCTAGATTCGTTGCTCTGTTCGATTGTTCTTTTGGTTTCTATTTCATTGATTTCTGCTCTGATCTTTATAATTTCTCTTCTCCTGCTGGGTTTAGGCTTTGTTTACTGTTCTTTCTCCAGCTCTTTTATGTATAGGGTTAGGTTGTGTATTTGAGACCTTCCTGGTTTGCTGAGAAAGGCTTTCATGGCTACATACTTTCCTCCCAGGACCGCCTTTCCTGCATCCCAAAGACTTTGAACAGCCGTGTTTTCATTTTCACTTGTTTCCATGATTTTTTTTAAATTCTTCTTTAATTTCCTGGTTGACTCATTCATTCTTCAGTAGGATGACCTTTAGCCTCCATGTATTTGAGTTCTTTCCAACTGTCCTCTTGTGGTTGAGTTCTAGTTTCAAAGCACTGTGGTCCAAAAATATGCAGGGAATGATCCCAGTCTTTTGGTACCAGTTGAGACCTGATTTGTGACCCAGGATGTGCTCTCTTCCAGAGAATGTTCCATGCGCACTAGAGAAGAACTAGTGCATTCTGTTGTTTTGGGATGGAATGTTCTGAATATATCTGTGATGTCCATCTGTTCCAGTGTATCATATAAAGCCTTTATTTCCTTGTTGATCTTTTGCTTGGATGATATGTCCATTTCAGTGAGGGGGTGTTAATGTCCCCTACTATTATTGTATTATTGTCAATGTGTTCCTTTGATTTTGTTATTAATTGGTTTATATAATTGGTTCCTCCCATGTTAATGGCATAAATATTTAAAACTGTAAGATCTTCTTGTCGGGCAGACCCTTTAGATATGATATAATGTCCTTCCTCATCTCTTATTATAGTATTTGGTTTAAAAATCTAGTTTGTCTGGTATAAGGTTTGCCACCTCAAGTTTCTTTTGATGTCCATTAGCATGGTATATTGTTTTCCATTCCCTCACTTTAAATCTGGAGGTGTCTTTGGGTCTAAAATGAGCTTCTTGTAGACAGCATATGGATGGGTCTTGTCTTGTTTTGTTTTGTTTTAATCCATTCTGATACCTTGTGTCTTTTGATTGGGACATTTAACCCATTTACATTCAGGGTAACTATTGAAAGATATGAAATTAGTGACACTATATATTGCCAGTAAGGTGACCATTACTGTATATTGTCTCTGTTCCTTTCTGGTCTGTTACTTTTAGTCTCTCTCCTTGCTTAGAGGATCCCCTTCAATATCTCCTGTAAGGCTGGTTTGGTGTTGGCAAATTCTTTTAGATTTTGTTTGGCCTGGAAGCTTTTTACCTCTCCTTCTATTTTCAATGAGAGCTTAGCTGGATATAGTATTCTTGACTCAATATTTTTCTTGTTTGGTGCTCTGAATATATCATGCCAATCCTTTCTGGCCTGCCAGGTGTCCGTGGATAGGTCTGCTGTCAATCTAATATTTCTACCTTTGTAGTTTATAGGTCTCTTTTCACGAGGTGCTTTCAGGATTTTCTCTTTGTCTCTGAGACTTGTAAGCTTTACTATTGGATGACGAAGTGTTGACCTATGTTTATTGATTTTGAGGGGGCTCACTGTGCCTCCCGGATTTTGATGCTTGCTTCCTTCCCCAAATTAGGGAAATTCTCTGCTATAATTTCTTCAATATACCTTCTTTCCCCCACCCTTTCTTCTTCTTCTTCTGGGATCCCAATTATTCTAATATTGTTTTATTTTTTTCTTATGGTATCACTTATCTCTCAATTTCTCCCTTCCTGATCGAGTAGTTGTTTCACTCTCTTTTTCTCAGATTCCTTATTCTCCATCATTTGGTATTCTCTATCACCAATTCTCTCTTCTGCCTCATTTATCCTAGCAGTAGGAGCCTCAGTTTTTTATTGCACCTCATTAATAGCTTTTTTGATTTCTACTTGGTTGTATTTTTTTTCTTTTATTTCTCCCAAAATCGCTTTTATTTTTCCAGAATGGGATTCCCTTGAATATTCTATGCTTTTTTCAAGCCCAGATAGTATCTTTATAATCATCATTCTGGACTCTAGTTCTGACATCTTACTAATATCTGTATCAGTTAGGTCCCCTGCTGTCGGTACTGCCTCTTCGTTTTTTTGTTCTGTTTTGTTTTGTTTTCGGTGAGTTTTCCAGCCTTGTTATTTTGTCCGGAGAAGAATAGATGAATGAGAGAGCAAAGTTTTAAAAGGGTAACAACAACGACCTCAGAAAAATATATATTTACCAAATCAGAAGGGACCCAATACTGGGGAAAGAAGAAAGGAAAAAAATATATATATATGAGTAGGCTGGTTAATAGAACAGAGCCACACACTTGATTTTGGGTTAATTTTGATCTGTTAGAAGAATCTGCCTCCCATAATTTTAAAGAAGGAAAAACATATATATTTATATGTATACATATATATGTGTAAGAGTAAGCATATACATGTACATACACATATGTATGTATGTGTAAAATTGATGAAAGGATAGACTATGACTCAGAAGATGAAAATTTAAAAAATATATATTTTTGAAAAGGAATTGATAAGTTGGTTGATTTAAAAAAATGAGAATGTCGGGGCGCCTGGGTGACTCAGTGGGTTAAAGCCTCTGCCTTCAGCTTAGGTCATGATTGCAGGGTCCTGGGATCGAGCCCCACATCAGGCTCTCTCTTCAGTGGGGAGCGTGCTTCCTCCACTCTCTCTGCCTACTTGTGATCTCTGTCTGTCAAATGAATAAATACAATCTTTAATTTTTTTAAATGAGAATGTGATTAGGCTGGACATTAGAACAAAGCCATACTCGGGAATATTTTTGGCTGTTGGAAGAAACTATCCCAAAATTTTAAAGAAAGAAAATCTTACATGTATATAAAAATAAGGTTAAATACAATGAAGGGATAGAATGTGACTATAAAAATGAAAATTAAAAAAAATATTTTAAAAGGCAATGATATGATAAAATGGTTAAAATAGGTTAAAATAGGAATGAGGAAAAAATAGAAAAAGGAAAAAATAAGGAAAAATTTAAAAATTTAGCTTTGAAAGACAAAAGAATTATGGGGTGGGGGGACACATAAGTTCTATGTAACTGTATTCCCCTACCACTGGTGTTTTGCAGTTTTCATTAATCAGCAAATTTGGTCTTAGCTGGATGCTTTTGCTGATATTATTGGGGGGGGCATTGCAGTGACTGTCAAATATTTTTGCCCAATGCGGAATTGCACTTCCCTTGCCAGGGGCCAGACTAAACAATTTGCTCGAGTTTGCTCTCAGTAGATTTTGTTCCCCGAATGCTTTCTGTATAGCTTTGGAGGACAAGAATGTAGATGGCAGCCTCCCAATCTCTGACCCAGAGGAGCCAAGAGCTCAAGGTCCTACTCTTCAGTGCATCCTCAGGGAAAAACAATCACTCTTGTATCCCTGTTCTCTCACCACACTCTGTGGTCAGCCAGCCTGTGACCAAGTGTTTCTATATCTGGCACATGGTCCCATTTGGAATCTCCAATCCCAGCAGATTCTTGCAGTGTGCCCCTGCACTGCTCCTCCTGGTGGAGAAGGGAAAGGGGTCTCCCTGTATCTGCCACTTGTGGGGTCCCTTCTTGAAGAGTGGTCTGAAGGTGCCTCATATCATGGTTTAAGGTAATCCTGAGCTGAGAGCCCACTCCTCAGCTCCATCTCTGCAGCTGGCTTCCCCACTCCAAGACTTGGGTGTTTGCCATACTCAGGCACCCCGGTCTTTCTGTGACCCTGCAGACCCTGAGACCAACTGTCCTAGCGAGGGCTTCACCCCCTGATTAGCCTCTGGAGCAATGTCCTTCAGTGGAACTCGCTTCTAAAAGTTCTGATTTTGTGCTCTGCTGATTTACCATTTGCAAGGAGCCGGCCCCTCCCCAACCATGGTCTATCATTCAGTATATTGCCTCAGATTCACTTTTCCACAGGTCCTTCCTTCCAGAAAGCAGATGCTTTCCTGTTCATAGAATTGCGTCTATTCTTTTCTTTGATCTCCCGTTGAATTTGTAGGTGTTCAGAATGGTTTGATAACTATCTAACTGAATTTCTGAGACCAAACAAAATTTAGGTTTCCTACTCCTCTGCCATCTTGCTCCTCCCCCTCTCTATCCCCAATATTTTGAAATAATAGTTAACATCTATTAAGCTTTTACTATTTTTCAGGCACTGTCCTAAGCTCTTTATATATTTTAATTTTTTTAGTCATCATTATCGTGTCTGAACTTGGTACTATGATTATGTCCATTTTACAGATGGGGAAATTGTGCTTAAAGTAGTTAAGTAACTGGTTCAAATTCCCACAGATGTGTAAGTAACAATATGGGCATTTAATCACGTCATCCCAGCTCTAGCATTTGTGACCTTAACAACTATACTATAAGATCTCACATATATAGCAAGATGATGCAAAGTCAGGCCATACAGACTGGGATTTAATCACTTAAAAAGAGTCAGTCCATATTTGATTGTCTCCCCATTACTATATATTAGGTTGAACTGTTTGAACTTGGGTTTTTTTGGAGGTTAAAAGTGGTCAAATATTAGCATTTTATATGTTTTTTTTCAATTTATTTATTTTCAGAAAAACAGTATTCATTATTTTTTCACCACAGCCAGTGCTCCATGCAAGCCGTGCCCTCTATAATACCCACCACCTGGTACCCCAACCTCCCACCCCCCCGCCACTTCAAACCCCTCAGATTGTTTTTCAGAGTCCATAGTCTCTCATAGTTCACCTCCCCTTCCAATTTACCCAAATTCCCTACTCCTCTCTAACGCCCCTTGTCCTCCATGCTATTGGTTATGCTCCACAAATAAGTGAAACCATATGATAACTGACTCTCTCTGCTTGACTATTTCACTCAGCATAATCTCTTCCAGTCCGTCCATGTTGCTACAAAAGTTGGGTATTCATCCTTTCTGATGGCGGCATAATACGCCATAGTGTATATGGACCACATCTTCCTTATCCATTCATCCGTTGAAGGGCATCCTGGTTCTTTCCATAGTTTGGCGACTGTGGCCATTGCTGCTATAAACATTGGGGTACAGATGGCCCTTCTTTTCATGACATCTGTATCTTTGGGGTAAATACCCAGGAGTGCAATTGCACAGTCGTAGGGAAGCTCTATTTTTCATTTCTTGAGGAATCTCCACACTGTTCTCCAAAGAGGCTGCACCAACTTGCATTCCCACCAACAGTGGAAGAGGGTTCCCCTTTCTCCACATCCTCTCCAACACATGGTGTTTCCTGTTTTGTTAATTTTGGCCATTCTAACTGGTGTAAGGTGATATCTCAATGTGGTTTAAATTTGAATCTCCCTGAGGGCTAATGATGATGAGCATTTTTTCATGTGTCTGATAGCCATTTGTATGTCTTGATTGGAGAAGTGTCTGTTCATATCTTCTGCCCATTTTTTGATGTGTTTTTCTGTTTCGTGTGGATTGAGTTTGAGGAGTTCATTATAGATCCTGGATATCAACCTTTTGTCTGTACTGTCATTTGCAAATATCTTCTCCCATTCCGTGGGTTGCCTCTTTGCTTTTTGACACACAGCACCATTTATTGAAGAGACTGTCTTTTTTCCACTGTATATTTTTTCATGTTTTGTCGAAGATTAATTGACCATAGAGTTGAGGGTCCATATCTGGGCTGTCTACTCCGTTCCACTGGTCTATGTGTCTGTTTTTATGCCAGTACCATGCTGTCTTGGTGATCACAGCTTTGTAATAAAGCTTGAAATCAGGTAAGGTGATGCCGCATGCTTTATTTTTGGTTTTCAACATTTCCTTAGCGATTCGGGGTCTCTTCTGATTCCATACAAATTTTAGGATTATTTGCTCCAGCTCTTTGAAGAATGCCGGTGGAATTTTGATCGGAATGGCATTTAAAGTATAGATTGCTATAGGCAGTATGAGAATGAAGACACTTCGGTCCAAAACCTATGGGATACAGCAAAGGCGGTCCTAAGGGGAAAATATATAGCCATCCAAGCCTTGCTCAAAAAAATTGAAAAATCCAGAACACACCAGCTGTTTCTACATCTTAAAGAACTGGAGGATCAACAACAAATCAAACCAACTCCACACATAAGAAGGGAAATCATCAACATTAGAGCTGAGATCAATGAGGGAGAAACCAGAGAACAGTAGAACGTATCAATGAAACTAGAAGCTGGTTTTTTGAAAGAATCAATAAGATCGATAAGCCACTGGCTACACTAATCTGAAAGAAAAGAGAGAAAGCCCAAATTAATAAAATTATGAATGAAAAGGGAGAGATCACAACTAACACCAAGGAAGTAGAAACAATCATCAGAAGTTATTACGAACAGTTATATGCCAATAAGCTTAGCAACCTAGATGAAATGGATGCATTCCTGGAAAAATATAAACGACCAAAATTGAACCAGGAAGAAATCGACAACCTGAATAGACCGATATCTAATAACGAGATTGAAGCAGTGATCAAAAACCTCCCAAAAAACAAGAGCCCAGGACCTGATGGAATCCCTGGGGAATTCTACCAAACCTTCAAAGAAGAAATAACACCTATTCTCCTGAAGCTGTTTCAAAAAATTGAAGCAGAAGGAAAACTTCCAGACTCTTTCTATGAAGCCAGCATTACCCTGATCCACAAACCAGGCAAGGACCCTACCAAAAAGGAGAATTTCAGACCAATATCACTGATGAATATGGATGCTAAGATTCTCAACAAGATCCTAGCCAACAGGATCCAACAGCACATTAAAAAGATTATTCACCATGATCAGGTGGGATTCATCCCTGGGCTACAAGGATGGTTCAACATTCGCAAATCAATCAATGTGATACAACAAATTAATATGAGAAGAGAGAAGAACCACATGGTCCTCTCAATTGATGCAGAAAAAGCATTTGACAAAATCCAACATCCGTTCCTGATTAAAATGCTTCAAAGTATAGGGATAGAGGGAACATTCCTGAACCTCATCAAATCTATCTATGAAAGACCCACAGCAAATATCATCCTCAATGGGAAAAAGCTTGCAGCCTTCCCATTGAGATCAGGAACAAGACAAGGATGCCCACTTTCACCACTCTTGTTCAACATAGTATTAGAAGTCCTAGCAACAGCAATCAGACAACAGAGAGAAATAAAAGGTATCCAAATTGGTAATGAAGAAGTCAAACTCTCTCTCTTCGCAGATGACATGATTCTTTATGTGGAAAACCCAAAAGACTCCACCCCCAAACTACTAGAACTCATACAGCAATTCATCAGCGTGGCAGGATACAAAGTCAATGTGCAGAATTCAGTGGCTTTCTTATACACTAAGAATGAAAACACAGAAAGGGAAATCAGAGAATCGATTCCATTTACTATAGCACCAAGAACCATAAGATACCTGGGAATAAACCTAACTAAAGAGGTAAAGGATCTGTACTTGAGGAACTACAGAACACTCATGAAAGAAATTGAAGAAGACCCAAAAAGATGGAAGACCATTCCATGCTCTTGGATCGGAAGAATAAACATTGTTAAAATGTCTATACTGCCTAGAGCATTTTATATGTTTTATTTTTTTTACAGTTTTTTGTTTATTTATTTGAGATAGACACACACACAGAGATAGAGAGAGAGAGAGAGAGGGAGCAAACAGGGGAAGGAGCAGAGGGAGAGGGAGAAGCAGACCCCCCACTGAGCAGGGAGCCCAATGCAAGGGTCAATCTCAGGACCCTGGGATCACGACCCAAGCCAAAGGCAGACACTTAACTGACTAAGCCACCCAGGTGCCCCAATTTTATATGCCTTAATTTAATGCTTCCCATTGTCTAAAAGTTAGACTCTAACCTTCTGTGTTTTGGTCAGTACAATCTCATTTTCTCTTGTTTTGCTTTAAACAAAAAATCGACATTTCTGGTCAGCTTCTTCGGGAAAGGAACTCTCCAGAGGTTTAAAGATGGTGGCAAAATTCTGAGTCTTTCTCTTCTTCCTTCCCAGAGTAGCTTCCAGCTTCCTAAAATCTGACAAGAACCAGATAGGGAGCAGTTACAAGAAAACCATTTACAAGGAATACAGAGATGGCTCATACATGGATGAAATGGTCCAGCCAGCTTGGTTGGGTTTCTTGGGACCAGTGTTGCAGGCTGAGGTGGGAGATGTCATCATTATCCACCTGAAGAATTTTGCCTCTCGCCCCTACACCATACACCCCCATGGCGTTTTCTATGAAAAGGACTCAGAAGGTAAATCAGACCACCCTTTCTTTCTCCCTTTCACAATAGATACTGCATTTCTTTTACTAACATTTAAGAGAGAGGAGCTAGGAATGAAAATAGACTTTTTTCCTCTTTATTGATCTAAGGTGGCAGGGACATTCCCAGAAAAACTGATAACTAATGTTATCACTTCTGCTGTTCATATGTTGTGGTTCTGGACAAGCCACTTCCCCTCTTTGGGCCTCGTATCTTTCATTAGGTATATGGAGATTCAATCTGCCTTTTATTTCCATAAAATAATTGGCTGTTCTTTGGAAAGACGAGAGTGTGCTGTGAATATAAAGGGACACTATTCCAGTATCATGGTCTTCTGAAAGGTCCATTTCTTTTTCTTAAGAGCAGTTTACTAATCTGTATCTCCCACCCAGTGGCCTATAATAATGACACAACAGTG
Source organism: Neogale vison (assembly GCF_020171115.1). Taxonomy (NCBI): domain Eukaryota; kingdom Metazoa; phylum Chordata; class Mammalia; order Carnivora; family Mustelidae; genus Neogale; species Neogale vison. The sequence goes on from NC_058105.1 coordinate 75,859,520, forward strand.
AGTGACTAAAGTATAAAGGGAATCCAGGTTTTGACTGGGCCACTAATTCCTGTATAGCCTTGGACAAGTTACTTTTCCTGTTTTCTCCTCCATAAAAAGGGTAAGTGGACCAACTGATCATTAAGTTGGCTTCATGTTTTTTAATTTAAATTCTACTATAGTTAACGTATAGTGTTGTATTAGTTTCAGATATACAATACAGTGATTCAACAATTCCATACCTCAAGTGGTGCTCATCACAAGTGCCCTCCTCAATTTTTATCACCTATTTCACCCATCTCCCTACCCACCTCTCCTCTGGTAATCATCAGTTTGTTCCCTGTAGCTAAGAGGTTTATAGCTATTTCTTGGTTTGTCTTTTTTTTCCCCTTTGCTCATTTGATCTATGTCTTAAATTCTACATGTAAGTGAAATTATATGGTATTTTTCTTTCTCTGATTGACTTATTTTGCTTAACATAATACTCTCTAGCTCCACTCACGTCATTGCAAATGGCAAGATTTCATTCTTTTGTATGACTAAATTATATTCCATTGTATATATATATACACCACACCCTTATCCGTTCATCAATGGATAGACACTTAGCTTGCTTCCATAATTTGGCTATTGTAAATCATGTTGTCATAAACATAGGGGTGTTGGTACCCCCTCCGAATTAGTATTTTGTGTTTTGGAGGGTAAATACCCAGTGGTGTAATTGCTGGATCATAGAGTAGTTCTATTTTTAATGTTAGGAGGAACTTAGTTTGGCTTTAGATTACAGGGTGATGGATATTAAGGATGGCTTGTGTTGTGATGTGCACTGGGTATTACACATTACTAATGCACCATTGGACACTACATCAAAAACTAATGTGGCTAACTGAACATTATATATATATATATGTGTGTGTGTGTGTGTGTGTGTGTGTGTGTGTGTAATCTTTTAAAAAGATTGAGATTCTGTAATTGCTTTCTGTTTTCCAAAGTGAGTGCTTGATGGGGGGAAATTCTGTTTTCTTTCTCACTTGTTTGCCACTGGTTTTATACTAGGATACTACTGGTTCAGGCTGTGAAGCACTTTCCATGGCCATGGCTCCTTCTCCAATGGTTGTCACCTTTCTACCCATTGTTGATGTGAGGTCTGGGATTCTTCAGCTGTATATTACCTGAATGTGTATCCTCAGGTTGTGAGGGCCACTGTCCCATATGTCAGCCCTCTCTTGGCTTCTATATATGCCAGGCTCCCTCTCACTCACCCTGAGACTGGGCATGTGCAATTTCATTTTCTAGGCTCTTTATACCCAGATGGCTCCTCTGGTCGGTTAAAAGCTGATGACTCTGTTCCTCCGGGAGGCAGTCACATTTACAACTGGACCATTCCAGAAGGACATGCACCCACTGATGCTGACCCAGCATGCCTCACCTGGATCTACCATTCTCATGTAGATGCTCCACGAGACATTGCAACTGGCCTCATTGGACCCCTTATCACATGTAAAAGAGGTACAGGCCTCACAGGGATCTATTGAGATGCAGTGTGGGATATCTACAGGAAACAGTGATGTAGCTGAATCACTTACATACTAAACAGCAACCTGAAGGGGTGTTAATTCAGTGCCCTTGTTTATTAGCAGGAATAAACCCTGCTAAATTTATTCCACTATTTTCCCTACTTCATTACCTTTTAAAAATTTTGATAGTTTCCCAATTTCATTTTAAAACATCGAGGTAGTAATTATGGGAGTCAAATCACAGAAACAAAGTGTGTGATAGGAGTTTAAGTATGGTTAGGATCAAAAGTGTAGCCATTGGGATCGGGGGAGTACTGGGGAACTTCATTGGACATATGGTATGTTTAAGTATTGTCAGACCTGGAAGACCTGGGTGTTGTAGGAGAATGGTTAGATTAAGGCCCTGGGTTGAAGATACAGGCAGGCATGGTGGGTGGGAATTATTCTAGGTCCTATACATCCAATCTTCAAGTCCTAGGCTCAACTGAATTGTGTTTAACTGGGGAAATAGAAATTAGGGGCAGAAGGCCTTATCTGCTTTTCTGTTGACAAAAGACTCCTCAGGCCCCATCTTTCTATTTACTTTTGTGAGTACCCCTTGAAAGTTGCTGGTACTAAGGAGAGAAGTTTCTCAAAAGCACATTTCTTACTTACTCTAGGTACTCTAGATGAGAATTACCCTCGACAGCGGAAGGATGTGGATAATGATTTCTTCCTGTTCTTCAGTGTGGTAGATGAGAACCTTAGCTGGCATATTGATGAGAACATTGTCACTTACTGCTCAGATCCTACCTCAGTAGACAAAGAAGATGCAGCCTTTCAGGAAAGCAATAGAATGCATGGTGAGCTGGGAGAGGGTGGCCACGCCATGACAGTAAAGACTGATGGAAGGTTTACACTGGGCCTAGCATTTGGTGGGTACTTCCATATATCTCATAAGAACTAAAAGTAGTAGGTACCTCTTCCCTGTTTTTAGCCCTCACAGGAACTAGGTACTAGTTAAGTACTAGGTAACTTTTCCTTGTTTTTCCTATGAGGAAATTGAGGCTCCAGGATTACAGAACAGAAAAAAAAATGCACAGCTAAAATTCCAACACTGATCTGTCTGACTGCAGAGAGGTGCTCTTGCCATTAGGTATCTTGCCTAGGTTATTGATTTCAAAGTCATGTACTTTATTCCCAGTCCCTCAGGGTGAAGGTTGCCCCCTTATATAGTTAGTCAGTACTTCTTTGTCCTATAAAGTTTGGGATAATTTCCATCTTTTGGGGGGAAAATTGTTGGCTGTAAGGAAGTTGTTCACTGCAATTAAATTTAAAACAAACTAAAGACACAAAAGCCCTGAGGCATGGGTAGATAACTGATTTTAGTAGTACAAACAAATTGATTTTATTTTTTGTTTAATTAAGAAAGAAATTTATGTCCCTTTGGTGCCAGAGATGGTCTCAAAGCCAGGCAATCCCAAAGGAAGGTGAAAACTCAGAGGGAAGATGTAAAGGATGGTTTCAACAGCTCCAGTTTCTCTTGGGTTTTACACAAATTACCTTTGATAACCATGGTAATTAGCTAACTTGAAAATTCTCCTATGGAAATTTCAGAAGGAAATTGGCCTGGAAGGGAAGAATGACTTGCAAAACAAATCCCATTCATTAGAAAGCTTCCTCATATTGCTGGATTGGAATCTTGGTTCTACTACTTAACAGCTCTGTGGCCTTGGGAGAGAAGTAAATTCACTGCTCTGGGCCTTGGTTGTCTCACTCTTTACTTGAGATCAATGATATCTGCCTATTTTACCAGGCTGTTCAGGAGATTTTAAATTAAATAAGGTATATAGTCAGTACAGTATGCTTTTTAAAAAAATTCATCTGAATGGATGGCAGATGGCAAATCTCCCATCTCCTAACTCTGATATTTTCTTTGGATTTTCCTTTGTAGCAATCAATGGATTTGTCTTTGGGAACTTACCAGATCTAAGCATGTGTGCACAGAAGCGTGTGGCATGGCACTTATTTGGCATGGGCAATGAAGTAGATGTCCACACAGCTTTCTTCCACGGGCAGATACTGACCATCCGGGGCCACCGCACTGATGTGGCTCACATCTTTCCAGCCACCTTTGTGACTGCTGAGATGGTGCCTCAGGAACCTGGCACATGGTTGATTAGCTGTCAAGTGAACAGTCACTTGCAAGGTGAGATCCAACATATTTGACACTTGAAGTATAGAAAGGAGATGGCATTAATAATCATCAGGAGCTGAAGCCATAAGATAGGTCTTTCAGATGAGCCAGCTAGACATAAAGGATGAAATATTAGATTGCAGTTTGGGGACCTAGCCAGACTTTCCCCTGGATCAGCCATTAACTGGCACGGTGACCTCAGGAACATTTCTCTGGGTTTTATCTCCCTCATCTCTAACATAAGATGGTATAGAGATGAATAATCAGATTTTTAAATTGTTCTTCTTTGCTCAGAATGCTTAGGAATTAAGACCTGGAGGTATTTGCTGCTAATTAAATGGAGGGAAGGAGAGACTGAAGTACTTGAAGCCTTCTTTGGGAGACCATAGAGTCTTGTGGGCAAATAGTGACACTCTAGTTGGGACCCAATAGTAATAGGGGCAGAAGGTTTGTGTTTTGAGAGTGAAAATTGTTGAAGTAATGGCATAGTGCATCTAGGAACCTCAGAGGAGAGGCAGAATGTATGAGACAATGAAAAGAACACTAGGCAAGGGATTAGGAGGTTTGAGTTATTATCATCTCAGCTCTCTGAAAAACTCACTGTAGGACTTTGTATAAGTCCCTTCCCATGTATAAGCCTCATTTGCCACATCTCTAAAATGAGGGTTTTGGTCTAAATAATCACTAAGACCCTTGTTAGCTCTTAATTTCTAGAATTACTTGATATACAATAAATTAGGTAGGTGTCAGGAAAGTACTATGTGTATATGAAAGTAGATTTGAGTAGAGATTTGAGGTAAGGAGTTATAGACTAGTAGGATAATGAGTCCGTGGTGGTAGGTTTGACCAACAGAGGCCACTTACCCATGCTCCATCATCCAGGGCTCTCCCTTGGTCCTAAAGATACCTGGGTAAGAGGGTATGAATGAATATGGATGGAGGTTAGGGATGCAGCACAATAGTGAAACAAATATGGGTCTTAGGGTTTGCCAGGTAAGCCTGAATTCAAATCTTCATTCTACCAGTGGTTTAATTAACTTTGGTAACTCATATAGCTTCTCTGAAAGAAGAAAATGTGCTTTTAAATTTGGCATTAAAAAATAGGAGATTAAGCCTCAGTTTCACCACTGACTAGTCGTTTAAATTTGGGCAAGTTATTTAACCTCTTTGATCTTTTGCTTTCTTCGTCTGCAAGAGGGGACATTAAAAGTCCATTTCACATGATGGTTATGAGGATCAAAGGATATATAAAGCACCTGGCACAAGGCTTGGCATGTAGCACATATTTAACAAAAGAATGATATTATTTTTTCCTCCTTTTTTTAACCTCAATTTCTAATTTGCAATTTTCAAATTTTCTTGGGATGATGTGAGACTCAAACGTCTCACATCAAATAGTATACCTGAATGACCTATATAAGTTGCCAAGAAAATATAAGGCAGTATCATCTATTATCCCTCTGCCTTGATGTACATTTTTCCACATTTGGAGGTACTATTTAGAATGCAAATTTTCCTGACATTCCCAAGTCTGAAGTTTCATTGCCATGTATAGAAGATGTTCCATTATTTGGGGAGCTTCCCACTTTACATGTAACTTACTCCTTTTTTTTTTCTTACTCCCCCTTTTTAAAATGTGGTGCTTCTACCAGTCCAGTGTGATAGACATCCCTATTCTCTCATTTACAAAACAGGGGTTACAGTTCAACTCTAGGAAGTGACTGGCCAAAAGTCCTACAGAAATTGATAACAATTAGACTGGAACCCAAGTGTTCTGAGTTCAAACGCTGACGTTGCTACAATGTAAGCCTTTTGCAGAAGCAGGAATGACGATCTGGTAAATGAGTCAGTTGTGCTTAGCAGGTAAAGGTACTTGAATTCCCACATAGCCTCCCTTTCTCTTAGCTAGGTTCTTGAGGAGTGAGAGAAAGTGGCCTAGTGAAATGTGGGAGGGAAAAACATTAGAATGGAAAAGATGGGTCATCTGGCTACAAAACCTGTTGGGTGGAATGGAGCCAGCCATGATGTTTTTCCTCCAGATGGCATGCAAGCACTCTACAAGGTCAAATCTTGCTCCACGACCCCCCCTATGAACCAACTCACAGGCAAAGTTCGGCAGTACTTCATTGAGGCCCATGAGATTCTATGGAACTATGGCCCAATGGGGCATGATGGGAGTACTGGGAAGAATTTGAGGGAACCGGGCAGGTAAGAGACAGTGAGCTTCCTCCCCCTCCCTGGGGCCCAGCCCAACACCTATTAATTACTACCTCTCAAATCTCTCACTTCACTTGGGGGTTGCAATCATTGTCTGCTTGGACTTGCATAACAACTGTTAGCCAAATTCTTGTGGTCCCCCGGAGAGTGTGCTCTTGAATTTCTGTAGGGTTATGTCACATCCTCAGCAAGGGGTTCAAGCACAGTTTGAGATAGCTTCTGCTATGATCCCAGGCTTCATTAAGAAAATAAGACCCAAAAGAAACCAGAAGAGTTGAAATGGCATTTATCCAACTCTCCTTTATTTTACTCATTGTTTACCTCATTTCCCCTTCCTTTCTTTTCTATAATATGAAAGAGGTATTTGAGCAGGGGTATAAAAAGCATTCAGAGAAATACAGGAAGAGCAGGAGCAACCTGCCTTGTAGCCATTCCATTATCATCCTTTTAGAGTTATTTCTCCAAATTTTCCTGTCTCATCCATTACTCAGATGAAGGCAAAATAAGGCAGAAGATTAGATCCCTATTCAGATACTAGGTCTTAAGTTATACTGACTCACTGGGCTATCAATGATTTGTGGTCTTTTACAGAAGAGGTACTTAGTAAAAGACTAGGAGAATTTGGGGAGGAATATTCTAGGGAACCCATCATATTTATTCTTCCAGTAAGAAATAATGGGATGAATCTGAGGAAACCATAAGCAAATAAGGACTTGGGTCTCAGCATAGCTTCTAGAAATCTCCCAACTGTGCTTGCTAATTTAGCAGGCTTTCATTTTGAAATGAAGAATATTTTTTAAAAGATTTTATTTATTTATTTGAGTGATACAGAGAAAGAAAGCACAAGCAGAAGGAGGGACAGAGGGAGGGGGAGAATCAGACCACCTGCTGAGTGCAGAGCCAGACACAAGACTCAATCCCAGGACCCTGAGATCATGACCTGAACTGAAATCGGTTGCTTAATTGACTGACCCACCCAGGTAGCCCTGAAATGAAGAATATATATATTTTTTAAATTAAGGCGAGAAATGATCTTGACTATCTGAGGATGATTAGGACAGACATAAGGCTGTTTAACTTCAGAGGGAAGAACTGGTCCCATTGTCTGAAATTTACAAGAGAAGATTTTAGCCTACTATAAAAAAGAATTCCAACCATTAAAACTATCCAACAGTAAGAGGGATTGCTGTCTCTGAAATAAAGTCCCTTGACTTTTGAAAAATTCAAGACTTGACAATTTCTCCCCATCCTTGAGACTCTGTGTATTTCTTATTAGTGGTGCCATCCAAGGAGATACCTTCATTGGGTGGAATTTAACCTGGAGGATCTCTGAGGTTCTTCCTAAATATCTATAACTTGATGAGACTGAGGATGAGATGGGGATCTATTTGATACACAATTAAGTCATGTAACATTTGCTTTTTTTATATGCCAGTGGCTCAGATAAATTCTTCCAGAAGAGTTCCAGTCGGATTGGGGGCACTTACTGGAAAGTCCGATATGAAGCCTTCCAAGATGAGACATTCCAGGAAAAGGTGGAGCTGGAGGAAAATAAGCATCTTGGAATCCTGGGTGAGGAATCTTTAACTTATGAAATTCATTGACTGGAACCTGAGAACTGGAGAGGGTTTAGAAACTGGAGCCTGGGGGTACCTCAGAGGTACACTTGGAACAGGCATCTCTCAAACTGAGTTCCAAGGGGTAAGTGTTTGGTGGAAAAAAACGGCTGTGAGTCTGAATGTGTTTGCCAAATACTAGGTTAAATGTGGTCAAATAGTATTCTTTGCTGCAGAGCTTCTCAGAGACTTGTATTTATTTTTGTTCATCAAAAATATCCAAGATGGGAATAGAGTATGTAAAATTTATCATATTTAATTACTGAAACTTTAATTAGTGAGCCTCTTTTGGTAGCACTGCTATACAGATTTCACTTTTAGAAGGGCTTCTTCAGGTGTATTTCTGAAAATCTATTTAATGCAGTAAGATTGTCCAGGTTCTTGGCAATATGAGGCCAGGAACAGATCGACATTATATGCAGACATGCTTGCTATGGTGAGGGATGCAGTACAAAGCTTAAAACCTGGTCTTGGATAAGGTTCCCAGCAGCACAGATTTGTGTAAAGCACAGTATTGAAAAGATAGAGCAAAGTTTCATGTGGTTTAGCCACTTGGTAGAGCCAGGAAGTAAAATACATTAGATGGAAGAAAATTTTGGTAATGGAAGTAATGTAACTGGCATGTTCTGGGAATAAGTGTGTGACAGTTGATTCTGGGAGATCTGAACATGGACAGTAGGCCTTACATCTGCCAGACAGGAAGATATAAAGAGCAGAAAACCACTTTGGGAAAGATGGCAGACAGTGACTATTAAGCTATCATTAGCTGGTTTACAGTATGAGTCTCAGTATTTTTTTATTCTTCAATATTTTTATTGGGGCAAAATACACATAACATAAAATTTACCATCTTAACCATTTTAGTGTACACTCCAGTGGTATTAAATACCTTCATAATGTTGTGTAACTATCACCACCATCCATCTTTATAACTCTTTCCATTTTACAAAACTGAAACTCTATACCTACCTCTGTATCTACAATACCTACTCATTCTTCCCTCCACCTCAATCCTGGCAACAACCATTCAACTTTCTGTCTGTGTGATTTTGACTACTCTAAGTATCTCATATAAGAGGAATCATACAATATTTGTCTTTCTGTGACCAGCTGATTTCACTTAGCATAATGTCTTCAAGTTTCATCCATATTGCAGCATATACAGAATTTCCTCCTTTTCTCTTAGCATCATTCCCATGCCTTTATTGTTTTACTAAGATTTTAAATTTTAATTACAATATAGTTAACAGACAGTGTTATATTAGTATCAGGTGTACAATAGTGATTCAACAATTCCATACATCATCTGGTGCTCATCAAGACAATGGTGACTCTTTAGTCACCATCACTTTTTTCTCCAACCATCCATCTCCTCCCCTCTGGTAACCATCAGCTTGTTTCCTATTGTTAAGAGTGTATTTCTTGGTTTCTCTTTCTCTCTCTTTCCATTGTTCCTCTGTTTTGTTTCTTCAATTCCACATATGAGGGAGATCATATCATATTTGTCTTTCTTTGATTGATTTATTTGATTTTGCCTTATACTCTCTAGCTCCATCCATGCTGTTGCAAATCACAAGATTTCATTCTTTTTCATGGATTAATAATATCCCACGGTATGTTTATATTTTGTGTATCCAATCAGCCATTATTGGACACTTGCATTGCTTCCATGTTTTAGTTATGGGAAATAATGCTGCCATGAATATGGATATGCTTTTGACACGTGCTTTGTTTACTTTTCAATATATGCACAGAAGTGGAAATTCTGAGTCCTATCATAATATCACTTAATTTTTAATTTTAATTTTCTAAGAAGCCACCATAATGTTTTTCACGGTGTCTGTACCATTTTATATTTCCACCAACAGGGCAAAGGTGACAATTTCCTTAATTCTTTAAATTCTTTAAATGTTTGGCAATTTAAAGTGCTGGGAGGCCATCCAGCCCTAGACTCTTGTTTTTTAGTAGATTGTTGATTGCTGATTCAATTTATTTTTTAAAATATTTTATTTATTTATTTATTTATTTATTTGACACACAGAGAGAGGTGTCACAAGTAGGCAGAGCAGTAGGCAGAGGAACAGAAGATGGAGAAACACTCTGCCCACTGAGCAGAGAGCCCAATGCAGGGCTTAATCCCAGGATCCTGGGATCATGACCCAAGCTAAATGCAAACATTAAACCCACTGAGCCACCCAGGCACCCCGATTACTGATTCAGTTTCTTTGTTGGTTATGGGTCTGTCCAGATTTTCTATTTCTTTCTGTTTAATCTGGTAGTTTTTAAGTTTCTAAGAATGTATCCATTTCTTCCAGATTGCCTAATTTGTTGGCATATAATTGGTAATAATATTTTCTTATAATTGTTGTATTTCTTCAGTGTGGGTTTTGGTCTCTCCTCTTTCTATCATGATTTTATTTATTTGGGTCCTTTCTTTCTTTTTCTTTTATTTATTTATTATTTTTTTTAATATGACTGGTTAGGGATTTATCAATCCTAGCTCCAAGTTTTATTGAACTGTTAGAATGTCATTTTTATTTGTATACCATTGATTTCTCTTCTAATTATTATTATTTCCCTTCTGCTATATTTAGGCTTCATTTGTAGTTCCCTTTCTAGCTCTTTTAGGAGTAAGTAAGGGTAGGTGGTATGTTTGAGAATTTACTTGTTTGAGAAAGACCTTTACTGCTATATTCTTGCCTCTTAGGACCACCTTTGCTGCATCCCAGTGGTTCTGAACTATCACATTTTTGTTTGCTTCCATGTAATTTTTTTCCCCAATTTATTTATTTTCAGAAAAACATTATTCATTATTTTTTCACCACACCCAGTGCTCCATGCAAGCCGTGCCCTCTATAATACCCACCACCCGGTACCCCAACCTCCCACCCCCCCACCACTTCAAACCCCTCAGATTGTTTTTCAGAGTCCATAGTCTCTCATGGTTCACCTTCCCTTCCAATTTACCCAAATTCCCTACTCCTCTCTAACGCCCCTTGTCCTCCATGCTATTTGTTATGCTCCACAAATAAGTGAAACCATATGATAATTGACTCTCTCTGCTTGACTTATTTCACTCAGCATAATCTCTTCCAGTCCCGTCCATGTTGCTACAAAAGTTGGGTATTCATCCTTTCTGATGGAGGCATAATACTCCATAGTGTATATGGACCACATCTTCCTTATCCATTCATCCGTTGAAGGGCATCTTGGTTCTTTCCATAGTTTGGCGACTGTGGCCATTGCTGCTATAAACATTGGGGTACAGATGGCCCTTCTTTTCACGACATCTGTGTCTTTGGGGTAAATACCCAGGAGTGCAATTGTAGGGTCATAGGGAAGCTCTATTTTTAATTTCTTGAGGAATCTCCACACTGTTCTCCAAAGAGGCTGCACCAACTTGCATTCCCACCAACAGTGGAAGAGGGTTCCCCTTTCTCCACATCCTCTCCAACACATGTTGTTTCCTGTTTTGTTAATTTTGGCCATTCTAACTGGTGTAAGGTGATATCTCAATGTGGTTTTATCGACCATTCTCTTACACTGTACACAAAGATCAACTCAAAATGGATAAAAGACCTCAACGTGAGACAGGAATCCATCAGAATCTTAGAGGAGAACATAGGCAGTAATCTCTTTGATATCAGCCACAGCAACTTCTTTCAAGATACGTCTCCAAAGGCAAAGGAAACAAAAGCGAAAATAAACTTCTGGGACTTCATCAAAATCAAAAGCTTCTGCACAGCAAAGGAAACAGTCAAAAAAACAAAGTGGCGACCCACGGAATGGGAGAAGATATTTGCAAATGACAGTACAGACAAAAGGTTGATATCCAGGATCTATAATGAACTCCTCAAACTCAACCCACACGAAACAGACAAACACATCAAAAAATGGGCAGAAGATATGAACAGACACTTCTCCAATCAAGACATACAAATGGCTATCAGACACATGAAAAAATGCTCATCATCATTAGCCCTCAGGGAGATTCAAATTAAATATATTTTTATAATTTATTTTATTTTTTTATAAACATATAATGTATTATTAGCCCCAGGGGTACAGGTCTGTGAATTGCCAGGATTACACACTTCATAGCACTCACCATAGCACATACCCTCCCCAATGTCCATAATCCCACCACACTCTCCATACCCCCCTCCCCCCAGCAACCTTCGGTTTGTTTTGTGAGTTTAAGAGTCTCTTATGGTTTGTCTCTTTCCTGATCCCATCTTGTTTCATTTATTCTTTTCCTACCCCCCAAACCCTCCACATTGCATCTCAACTTCCTCACATCAGGGAGATCATATGATAGTTGTCTTTCTCCAATTGACTTAGTTCCCTAAGCATAATACCCTCTAGTTCCAGCCATGTCATCGCAAATGGCAAGATTTCATTTGTTTTGATGGCTGCATAGTATTCCATTGTGTGTGTGTATATATATATATATATATACCACCTATTCTTTTTCCATTCATCTGTTGATGGTCATCTAGGTTCTTTCCATAGTTTGGCTATTGTAGACATTGCTGCTATAAACATTCAAGTGCACATATCCCTTTGGATCACTACGTTTGTATCTTTATACCCAGTAGTGCAATTCCTGGGTCATAGGGTAGCTCTATTTTCAACTTTTTGAGAAACACCCATGCTGTTTTCCAGAGTGGTTGCACAAGCTTGCATTACCACCAACAGTGTAGGTGGGTTCCCCTTTCTCTGCATCCTTGCCAGCATCTGTCATTTCCTGACTTGTTAATTTTAGCCATTCTGACTGGTGTGAGGTGGTATCTCATCATGGTTTTGATTTCTATTTCCCTGATGCTGAGTGATGTGGAGCACTTTTTCATGGGTCTGTTGACCATCGGGATGTCTTCCTTGCAGAAATGTCTGTTAATGTCCTCTGCCCATTTCTTGATTGGAATATTTGTTCTTTGTGTGTTGAGTTTGATAAGCTCTTTATAGATTTTGGATACTAGCCCTTTATCTGATCTGTCTTTTGCAAGTATCTTCTCCCATTCTGTCAGTTGTCTTTTGGTTTTGTTAACTGTTTCCTTTGCTGTGCAAAAGCTTTTGATCTTGATGAAATCCCAATAGTTCATTTCTGCCCTTGCTTTCCTTGCCTGTGGCGATGTTCCTAGGAAAAAGTTGCTGTGGCTGAGGTTGAAGAGGTTGCTGCCTGTGTTCTCTACAAGGATTTTGATTGAGTACTTCCTTACATTGAGGTCCTTCATCCATTTTGAGTCTATTATCCTGTGTGGTGTAAGGAAATGGTCCACTCTCATTTTTCTGCATGAGGCTGTCCAGTTTTCCCAGCACCATTTGTTGAAGAGGCCGTGTTTTTTCCATTGGACATTCTTTCCTGGTCTGTTGAAGATTAGTTGACCATAGAGTTGAGGGTCTATTTCTGGGCTCCCTATTCTGTTCCATTGATCTATGCGTCTGTTTTTGTACCAGTACCATACTGTTTTGATGATGACAGCTTTGTAATAGAGCTTGAAGTCCAGGATTGTGATGCCACCAACTTTGGGTTTCTTTTTCAATATTCCTTTGGCTATTCGAGGTCTTTTCTGGTTCCATATATATTTTAAGATTATTTGCTCCATTTATTTGAAAAAAATGGGTGGGATTTTGATCGGCATTGCATTAAATGTGTAGATTGCTTTAGGTAGCATAGACATATTCATAATATTTGTTCTTCCAATCCAGGAGCATGGAACATTTTTCCATTTCTTTGTGTCTTCTGCAATTTCTTTCATGAGTACTTTATAGTTTTCTGAGTATAGATTCTTTGCCTCTTTCGTTAAGTTTATTCCTAGGTGTCTTATGGTTTTGGGTGCAATTGTAAATGGGATTGACTCCTTAATTTCTCTTTCTTCTGTCTTGTTGTTGGTGTAAAGAAATGCAACTGATTTCTGTGCATTGATTTCATATCCTGACACCTTCCTGAATTCCTGTACAAGTTCTAGCAGTTTTGGAGTGGAGTCTTTTGGGTTTTCCATATAGAGTATCATATCATCTGAAAAGAGTGATAGTTTGACTTCTTCTTTGCCGATTTGGATGCCTTTATTTTATTATTATTATTTTTTTTTTTTGTCTGATTGCTGAGGCTAGGACTTCTAGTACTATTTTGAACAGCAGTGGTGATAACGGACATCCTTGCTGTGTTCCTGACCTTAGCAGAAAAGCTTTAGTTTTTCTCCATTGAGAATGATATTTGCCATGGGTTTTTCATAGGTGACTTTGATAATATTGAGGTATGTGCCCTCTATCCCTACACTTTGAAGAGTTTTAATCAGGAAGGGATGCTGCACTTTGTCAAATGCTTTTTCAGCATCTATTGAGAGTATCATATGGTTCTTATTCTATCTTTTATTAATGTATTGTATCACATTGATTGATTTGCGGATGTTGAACCAACCTTGCAGCCCTGGAATAAATCCCACTTGGTCGTGGTGAATAATCCTTTTAATATACTGTTGGATACTATCGGCCAGTATTTTTGTGAGAATTTTCGCATCTGTGTTCATCAACGATATTGGTCTGTAATTCTCTTTTTTGATGGGACCCTTGTCTGGTTTTGGGATCAAGGGGATGCTGGCCTCATAAAATGAATTTGGAAAGTTTTCTTTCCATTTCTATTTTTTGGAACAGTTTCAGGAGAATAGGAATTAATTCTTCTTCTTTTTTAAATATTTTATTTATTTATTTGACAGAGAGAGATCACAAGTAGGCAGAGAAGCAGGCAGAGAGAGAGAGGAGGAAGCAGGCTCCCTGCTGAGCAGAGAGCCTGATGTGGGACTCGATCCCAGGAGCCAAAGGCAGCGGCTTAACCCACTGAGCCACCCAGGCGCCCAGGAATTAATTCTTCTTTAAATGTTTGGTAGAATTCCCTGGGATCCCAGGAGCCAAAGGCAGCGGCTTAAACCATTGAGCCACCCAGGTGCCCAGGAATTAATTCTTCTTTAAATGTTTGGTAGAATTCCCTGGGAAGCCGTTTGGCCCTAGACTTTTGTTTGTTTGGAGATTTTTGATGACTGTTTCAATTTCCTTACTGGTTATGGGTCTGTTCAGGTTTTCTATTTCTTCCTGGTTCAATTGTGGTAGTTCATATGTCTCTAGAAATGTATCCATTTCTTCCAGATTGTCAAATTTGTTGACATAGAGTTCCTCATAGTATGTTCTTATAATTGTTTGTAGTTCTTTGGTGTTGGTTGTGATCTCTCCTCTTTCATTCATGATTTTATTTATTTGGGTCCTTTCTCTTTTATTTTTGATAAGTCTGGCCAGGGGGTTGTCAATCTTATTAATTCTTTCAAAGAACCAGCTCCTAGTTTTGTTGATTTGTTTTATTGGTTTTTTGTTTGTTTGTTTGTTTTTTAGTTTCTATTTCATTGATTTCTGCTCTGATCTTTATGATTTCTCTTCTCCTGCTGGGTTTAGGGTTTCTTGCTTGCTCTTTCTCCAGCTCCTTTAGGTGTAGGGTTTTGTTGTGTATTTGAGACCTTTCTTGTTTCTTGAGAAAGGCTTGTACCACTATATATTTTCCTCTCGGGACTTCCTTTGTTGTTTCCCACAGATCTTCAACCATTGTGTTTTCATTATCATTTGTTTCCAAGAATTTTTTCAAATCATCTTTAATTTCCTGGTTGACCCATTCATTTTTTAGAAGGATGCTGTTTAGTCTCCATGTATTTGGGTTCTTTCCAACGTTCCTCTTGTGATTGAGTTCTAGCTTCAGAGTATTGTGGTCTGAAAATATGCAGGGAATGATCCCAATCTTTTGATTACTTTTGAGACCTGATTTAGGACCCAAGATGTGATCTATTCTGGAGAAGGTTCCATGTGCACTAGAGAAGAATGTACATTCTGTTGCTTTGAGATGTAATGTTCTGAATATATCTGTGATGTCCATCTGGTCCAGTGGGTCATTTAAGGCCTTTATTTCCTTATTGATCTTTTGCTTAGATGGTCTGTCCATTTTAGTGAGGGGAGTGTTAAAGTCCCCTACTATTATTGTATTATTGTCGATGTATTTCTTTGATTTTGTTATTAATTGGTTTATATAGTTGGCTGCTCCCATGTTAGGGGCATAGATATTTAAAATTGTTAGATCTTCTTGTTGGGCAGACCCTTTGAGTATCATATATTGTCCTTCCTCATATCTTATTATACTCTTTGGTTTAAAATCTAATTGATCTGGTATAAGGATTGCCACCCCAGCTTTCTTCTGATGTCCATTAGAATGGTACATTGTTTTCCAACCCCTCACTTTAAATCTGGAGGTGTCTTCAGGTCTAAAATGAGTTTCTTGTAGGCTGCATGTTGATGTTTTTTTTTTTTTTTAATCCATTCTGATACCCTTTGTCTTTTGATTGGGGCATTTAGCCCATTAACATTCAGAGTAACTATTGAGAGTTATGAATTTAGTGCCATTGTATTGCCTGTAAGGTGACTGTTATTGTATATTGCCTCTGTTCCTTTCTGATCTACTACTTTTAGGCTCTCTCTTTGCTTACAGGACCCCTTTCAATATTTCCTGTAGAGTTGGTTTGGTTTTTGCAAATTCTTTCAGTTTTTGTTTGTCCTGGAAGCTTTTTATCTTTCCTTCTATTTTCAGTGATAGCCTAGCTGGATATAGTATACTTGGCTGCATGTTTTTCTCATTTAGTGCTCTGAATATATCACGCCAGTTTTTTTCTGGCCTGACAGGTCTCTGTGGATAGGTCTGCTGCCAATCTAATGTTTCTACCCTTGTATGTTATAGACTTCTTTTCCCAGGCTGCTTTCAGGATTTTCTCTTTGTCGCTAAGACTTGTAAATTTTACTATCAGGTGACAAGGTGCGGACCTATTTTTGTTGATTTTGAGGGATGTTCTTTGCATCTCGTGGATTTTGATGTTTGTTTCCTTTGCCATATTAGGGAAATTCTCTCCAGTAATTCTCTCCAATATACCTTCTGCTCCCCTCTCTCTTTCTTCTTCTTCTGGTATCCCAATTATTCTAATGTTGTGTCGTCTTATGGTGTCACTTATCTTTTGAATTCTCTCCTCATGGTCCAGTATGTGTTTGTCTCTCTTTTGCTCAGCTTCTTTATTATCTGTCATTTGGTCTTCTACATCACTAATTCTTTCTTCTACCTCATTTATCCTAGCAGTAAGAGCCTCCATTTTTTATTGCACCTCATTAATAGCTTTTTTTTATTTCAACTTGGTTAGATTTTAGTTCTTTTATTTCTCTAGAAAGAGCTTTTATCTCTCTGGAGAGGGTTTCTCTAATATCTTCTATGCCTTTTTTGAGCCCGGCAGAACCTTGAGAATCATCATTCTGAACTCTAGATCTGTCATATTACCAATGTCTGCATTGATTAGGTCCCCAGTCCTTGGTACTGCCTCTTGTTCATTTTATTTGTGGTGAGTTTTTCTGCCTTGTCATTTAGTCCAGATAAGATTTTCTTTCTCCTCCTCTGGAATTCTGCCATTCTCCTTGGTGAGTGAAGTTGGTCTTGACTGGGTTTCTTGTTGATCTTCTGGGGGAGGGGCCTGTTGTAGTGATTCTCAAATGTCGTTGCCCCAGGTGGAATTGTACCATCCTTACCAGGGGCTGGGCTAAGTAATCTGCTCAGGTATGCTTTTGGGAGCTTTTGTTCCCTGAGCACTTTCTGTAGAGTTCCGGAAGATGGGAATGAAGATGGTGGCCTCCCAATCTCTAGCCCGGAGGAGCCAAGAGCTCGGGGTCCCACTTCTCAGTATGCCCTCAGAGAAAAGCGCCCAACCGCCCCTGTCTCCCTGGCCTCTGTTCGCGCTTGGAGGAAAGCGCTCAATCGCTCGCACTTGGAGAAAAGCGCCCAATCCCTTCCATCTCCGTGGCTTTCGGCTGCGCTCCAAGCTCACCCAGCCTGTGACCAGTTCAAGGTAACCTTGAGCTGAGAGCTCACTCCTTGGCTTTGTTACTGTAGCCAGCTTCCCTGCTCTAATGCCTGCAAACTCTGCAACACTCAGACACCCCACGTCCTTCTGTAACCCCATGGGACCTGGGGTTTTTCTGACCCTATGTAGGCTTCCCCCTGGTTTAGCCTCTGGAGCGATGTCCCTCCATAGAGAAGACTTTTAAAAGTCCTGATTCTCTATAATTGTATCTTCTATATCACTGGCTATCTCTTTTCCTTGTTCTTCCTTTCCTGTTAGAGCCTCCATATATGGCTGCATCTTAATAATAGCATCTTAACTTCAGCTTAATTCGATTTAGTTATTTTATTTATGCAGTAAAGAATTCTCAAGTGTCTTCTATGTTTTTTTCAAGCCCAGCTCGTGTATTTATAATAATTTATTTAATAGATTTCATTTAGTTATTTGAGAGAGATAGAGATAGAACGAGAGCACAGGAAGGGTGGGAAGGGGCAGAAGGAGGGAGAGAAGCAGACTCTTTGCTGAGCAGGTAGCCTGATGTGGAGTTCAATCCCAGGACCCTAAGATCATGACTTAAGACAAAGGAAGATTCTTAACAAAGAATGACCCATGTGCCCCTATAGGGGCAGATATTTTACTTATATCTATATTGATTAATATCTTCAGTGAGTATTACCTCCTGTTCTTCCTTTTGGGGTGAATTTTTTCATCTCATCATTATGTCCAGAAAAGAATAGAAGACAGAGAGAAAAGACAGCAGTAGCAACAACAACTGAGATTTAAAGAAGAAGAAAGAAGAAGAAGAAGAAGACAAAGCAAGATATAACAAGAAAGAAAATAGAACAAAACAAAACAAACTAGATCTTGGGTGCATTTTAATCTGCTTGACAAAAGAAACTAGATCCCAAAACAGGAAAGAAAGAAACACACACACACGCACACACACACATATAATACAATACAATACAATGACATATATAAAATGTATATATACATATATATATGAATTGAAAAAATAAGATAATAGTTCAAAAAAAATAAACCTGAAAGACTAAAGAATTAAAAAAAAATGAATGCTTTATACTGTTTTTCCCAAGAGAAGAAGTTCTTAGTTCTCTATGATCTGCAAACTTGGTGTTAGCCAGTTATTCCTGCTGGTCTTCTGGTGGAAGTGCCTGTCGAGCTGATTCCCAGATACCCTTGCAATTGTGGAAATGTGCCTCTTTTGCCAGGGGGCCAGGCTTAGTGTAAGAGGCAAGAGATTCCACTATGTGGTGCTGTTTTTCTCCCTGAAGTCTTTCAGCAAAGATGGGCAAGATTAAAATGCTGGTGCCCTACTCTCTAGCCCCAGAACTGAAAGTTCTCCCCCAACTCTTCAGTGAGCACTCACAAAGAAGCAATCACTCTTGTCTCTCTGGTTTCTGTCTGAACTCTGTGTTCACCCAGCCTGTGACTTTTTATCTGAGGCATATAATTGAGTTTCAAGTATCCAAATTTTATGGACTCTTGTTTTGCAGATCCATGCTGTTTTCCCCAGGGGAGGGATGGGGTCTTGCTTTTACTTATGCCTTTTCCTGGGCCCCTGCCAAAGAGCAGTTGCACCATCGTGAAGTGGTTCTCAGTTTATGGCAACACAAAGCAAAAAGCCTGTGCCAAGACTCACAGTCCTCAGCCAGTTTCCCCACTCTGATGCCTGGGAAATCTGCTGCACACAGACAACCCCATTCTTCTTGTAACCATGAGTACCCAGAGACTATGCTGCACCACCTAGGATTCCACCTCACTTTGCCACTTGAACTTTAAGCCAGGGATGTCCTCCACAATACTAGACTTTTAAAGTTCTGATTTTGTACTCTGCTGCTTCTAGTACTTTGGTTTACCCTCCTTAAGCTGGTTCCCTTCTTGGCTGCCATCTCCTCAAATATATCACACCAGATTCATGTCTCCACACCTCCTACTTTGCCAAAAGTAGTTGTTTTTTCTATTGGCAGAATGGCAGCATTTCTTTTCTTAGATCTTGTAGGTATTTAGAATGATTTGACAACTATCAAGCTGATTCCAGGGACTAGACAAACATAGGGTCCCCTACTCTTCTTTCATTCTAACTCCTCTCCTCTCCAGGTCTTTGATGCATTTTGAGTTAATTTTGTATACGGTATTAAATAGGAGTCCTGATTCTTTCTTTTGCATATGGAAATCCAGTTTTCACAGCATCATTTGCTTAAAAGACTGTCTCCACTGAAAAACACAGTATTTTCAACAAACGATGTTAGCAAAACTGGTCAGCTCTATGCAAAAGAATGTAACCAGACTATTTTCTTACACAATACACAAAAATAAACTCAAACTGGATTAAGGACATACATGTGAGACCTAGAACCATAAAAATCTTAAAGGATAGCACAGGGAGTGACCTCTTTGACATTGCTAGTAGCAACTTCTTTCTAAATATGTCTTCTCAGGCAAGAAAGATGAAAGCAAAATAAACTATTGGTACTACACCAAAATAAAAAGCTTCTGTACAACAAAGCAAACACTCAACAAAACAAAAATGGCAACCTGCAGAATGGAAGAAGATATTTGCAAATGACTTATCCAATAAAGGGTTAGTATCCAAAATATATAAAGAACTTACACAACTCAATACTCAAAAAAAAAAAAAAAACAAATAATTCAATAGAAAGTGGGCAGAAGAAATAAACAGACATTTCTCCAAAGCAGAAATCCAGATAAGCAACAGACACATGAATAAATGCTCAACATCACTCATCATTAGGCAAATAAAATTAAAACCACAATGTGGTAACACCTCACATCTGTCAGAACGACAGAAATCAACAACACAAGAAGCAAGAAGTGTTGGTGAGGGTTTGGAGAGAAGGAACCCCTTTTTCACTGTTGGTGGGAATGCAAAGTGGTGCAGACACTGTAAAAGACAGTATTGATTTTCCTCAAAAAGTTATAAATGGAACAATCCAACAATCCAATTGTAATCCTACTACTGAATATCTACCAAAAAATACAACAACTGTAGTTCAAAGCGATATACATACCCATAAGTTTATAGCAGCAAAATATATACAGGAGCATCCCAATTGAAGAGGTTGTATATATAAACAATGGAATATTATTCAGCCAGAAAAAATGAAATCTTGCCATTTTGCAGCAAAATGATTGGAGCTACAGAGAAAAATGTTAAATGAAAAATGTCATTAAAGAAAGAGAGATACCATATGATTTCACTCATATGAGGAATTTAAGAAATAAATGAGCAAAGGAAAAGTAAGAGAAAGAGAGGCAAACCACAAGGCCAACTCTTAACTATAGAAAACCAACTAACTCCCCATGTCCTCCACGCCATTTGTTATGCTCCACAAATAAAGGAGTTGGAGAAATTGGAAGGGGAGGTGAATCATGAGAGACTATGGACTCTGAAAAACAATCTGAGGGGTTTGAAGTGGCGGGGCAGGTGGGAAGTTGGGGTACCAAGTGGTGGGTATTATAGAGAGCACGGCTTGCATGGAGCACTGGGTGTGGTGAAAAAATAATGAATAATGTTTTTCTGAAAATAAATAAATTGGAAAAAAAAAGAAAACCAACTAACAGTTACCAGAGGGGAGGTTGGTGGGGGGTTGGTGAAGTAAGTGATGGGGATTAAGGAGGGTGCACCTTGTGATGAGTTCCAGATGTTGAATGGAAGTGTTGAATCACTATACTGTACACCTGAAACTAATGTAACACTGTAAGTTAACTACAGTGTGATAAAGTAAAAATAAAAATAAAGAAAAAAAATCTCCTTGCTAGTTATGGTAAGATTCAGACTTTGTATTTCTAAATGCTTTAGTCTTGGTAGGTTTTCTATTCTAGGACTCTGTCCATTTCATCTAGGTTATCCAATTTTTTGGTGTAACATATATACACATATACATATATATAATATATAAATATAGTTTGTATTATATGTATATATATATATATTTCAGTATAATTAGTAGTAATATCCTCCCTTTCCATTTTTGATTTTAGTAATTTGAGTCTCCTCTCTTCCTTTAGTCCATCTCACTGAGAGTTCTTCAATTTTGTTGATGTTTTCAGAGAGCCAACTTTTGGTTTCATTGATTTTCTTTATTGTTTTTCTATTCTGTATTTTATTTGTCTATGCTTTGTCTTTGCTCTTTCCTTTCTTCTATCTTTGAGTTTACTTTGTGTTTCTTTTCCTAATTACTTAAGTCTTAAAGTTAAGTTGTTAATCTGAGATCTTTTTTAATGTGAATATTCATAGCTACAAATTTCTCCCTTAGCCCATTTCCCATGGCATCTCGTGTTTTGCTATGCTATGTTTTCATTTTCATTTGCTTCTTGGGTCAGAGATGTAGCATTAGGTGTAGAAATTGAGTCATTTTCATTTGCTTCTTGGATCAGAGGTGTAGCATTAGCTGTAGAAATTAAGTAGAAAACAAGCCAGAAAACACCGAATGAGGGTCTGAGCCAGCATAAATGCTTAGAGTATTGTCTTGATATTTCCAGTTAATCTCAAAGGTGACCCAACCTAGGTCAGAGGTAGTGGGTCACGGAACAAAGAAAACTCCAGAAATCATGGCTCAGCTACCTATTTCAATAACTATACATAGATATAATAATTCTAAATGCTCAGAAATGTTTTAGGATTGAGTCTAGATCAGATACTGAGATGGATCCTACCCGGAAATTCAGCTATAGGAAGAAGGACAATAATTGTAGGGAAAATAGGTTTGAATCTGACAGTGGGGTGGGAGAAAGCCCTGAATTTAAGTCTTTATTCTGTTCCTAATCAGTTATTTGAATTTGGGAGATCAATTCCACATCTTTGAGCTCTAGTTTCCTTATTTGTAAAGTTAAAATATCGCCTGCCCTGTATATGATGTTTGAAGATCAAAATGAGATAATGGATTTTAAAATGCTTTTTATAACTGTAAATTGTAATACACTAGGAAGGGATTATTCTTATTATTGAAAATAGAGGATTTTATCCAATTTGAGTTTATGGATAAGGAAGATGTGGTCCATATACACTATGGAGTATTATGCCTCCATCAGAAAGGATGAATACCCAACTTTTGTAGCAACATGGACGGGACTGGAAGAGATTATGCTGAGTGAAATAAGTCAAGCAGAGAGAGTCAATTATCATATGGTTTCACTTATTTGTGGAGCATAACAAATATCATGGAGGATAAGGGGTGTTAGAGAGGAGAAGGGAGTTAGGGTAAATTGGAAGTGGAGGTGAATCATGAGAGACTATGGACTTTGGAAAACAATCTGAGGGGTTTGAAGTGGTGGGAGGGTGGGAGGTTGGGGCACCAGGTAGTGGGTATTATAGAGTGCACGGATTGCATGGAGCACTGGGTGTGGTGAAAAAATAATGAATACTGTTTTTCTGAAAATAAATTAATTAATAAAAAAAGAAAATAGAGGATTTTAAAAATCTCTTTCACTTCCCCTTTCTTTCCTTCCTTCTTATTTTGTTTCCATTCACCTTGTCATCCCTGTTTTTATTCCTATTGTCTCTCCTTCCCATATTCCAGGGCCAGCGATCCGGGCTGAGGTTGGTGACACCACCCAGGTGGTCTTTTACAACCGTGCTTCCCAGCCATTCAGTATACAGCCTCATGGAGTCTTCTATGAGAAAGACTACGAGGGAACTGTGTACAATGATGGTGAGCAAGCAGGGTTTCCAACTAATGTGAGCTGCAGGTAATAACAGATAGCTCTAGAGGAAAAATAAATAGGGGAGGGAATGAAGAAGGAGACAGAATTGATTGTCCTACATGGATGTTGTTAAATGGATCCATGATAATATAGTGAAGCAGGACTGGGTTCAATAAGAGACACATTCTTTTAAATATATTTAAATATATTCTGATTAAAATTTTAATTTATTTTTTAAAGTTGTACCATTTTTTAAAGATTTTACTTATTTATTTGAGAGAGAGAGAGAGAGAGAGAGAGAGAAAAGCCATGAGTGGGGGAGTGGCAGAGGGACAAGCAGACTCCCCATTGAACATGGAGCCTTATGTGGGGCTCAATTCCAGGATCCTGAGATCATGACATGAGCCAAAGTCAGATGTTTAACAAACTGAGCCACCCAAGTATCCCTGATGGACATTTTAATGATATTTGTTCTTCCGATCCATGAGCATGGAATGTCTTTCTATTTCTTTGTGTCATCTTCAATTTCTTTCATCTGTGTTTTATATTTTCCAGAGTACAGTTCTTTCACCTCTTTGGTTAGGTTTATTTCTAGGTCCTTATTATTTTGGTGCAATTGTAAATGGCATTATTTTCTTAATTTCTGTTCCTGCTCCTTCATTATCAGTGTATAGATACGCACCAGATTTCTACACATTGACTTCTATGACTTTACTGAATTCATTTATCAGTTCTAGTAGTTTTTTGATGTAGTCTTTATAGTTTTCATCATAAAGTATCATGTCATCTGCAAATAGTGAAAGTTTTACTTAACCCTTGCAAATTTGTGTGCTTTTTATTTCTGTTTGTGGTCTAATTGTTGTGGCTAGGACTTCCAGTACTATGCTGAATAAAAGTACTTAGAGTGGACATGCTTGTCTTCCTTTGGACCTTAGGTGTAAAACTTTCAGTTTTTCCCCAGAGTATGATGTTCACGTAGGTTTTTTCATATATGACCTTTAGGGTTAGTATCCCACATATCTAAAGAATTTACATAACTCAACACTCAAAAGTTAAGTAATCCAATTAAAAAATGGGCAGAAGACATGAACAGACATTTTTGTTCATGTTCAAATAAGACATCTCAATGGCCAACAGATACATGAAAAGATGCTGAACATCACTCTTCATTGGTGAAATGCAAATCAAACTACAATGAGATAACACCTCAGACCTGTCAGAATGGCTAAAATCAACAACAGAAGAAACAATAAGTGTTGGCAAGAGTGTGGAGAAAGTGGAAACTTCTTTCCCTCTGGTGGGAAAGCAAACTGGTGCAGGCACTGTGGAAACAGTATGGAGGTTCTTCAAAAGTTAGAAGTAGAATTACCCTATGATCTAGTAATTGCATTACTGGGTATCTATCCCCTAAATACAAAAACACTATATAGAGTATCAAGTCATCTGCAAATAGTGAAAGTTTTTCTTCTTCATTGCTGATTTGGATGCTTTTAATTTATATTTGTTGTCTGATTTCTGTGGCTAGGACTTCCAGCACTATGTTAAATAACAGTGGTAAAAGTGAACATACCTGTCTTCTTCCTGACCATAGAGGAAAAGACCAAACTGAAGGTCACCAGAAGGGAGGTGGGGGGCAAGATGGGGGAAATAGGCAATGGGGACTTAGGGGTGCAGTGTGATGAGCACAGGGTGTGGTATGTAAGGGTTGTACAACTGAAACTATTATTATATTGTATGTTAACTAACTGGAATTTAAATAAAAGCAGCTATTAATACTATAATAAAAACAATAAAAATAAATAAATAAATAAATAAATAGATAAATACTTTTAAAAATTCCAAAAGCAGTAATTCAAAGGGACACACACACACACCCGTATATTTATAGCACCATTATTTACAATAGCCAAATTATGGAAGAAGACCAAGTGCCTCTCAATAGATGAATGGATAAAGAAGTGGTGTGTGTGTGTGTGTGTATGTGTGTGTGTGTTAGAATATTATTCAGCCATGAAAAGCAATGACATCTTGTGATTTGAACCAACAGGGATGGAGCTAGAGAGTGTAATGCTAAGTGAAATAAGTCCGAGAAAGACAAACACCACATGATTTCACTCACGTGTAATTTAGAAAACAAAGCAAAGAAACAAAGGGGAAAAAAGAGGGAGAGAGAGAAACTTTGACACAGATTCTTAACTATTTAGAACAAAATGATGGTTATCAGAGGACAGGTGGGTGGGGGGATAGGTGAAATAAGTGATGGAAAATAAGGAGTTCACTTGTCTTGATGAGCTTCAGGTGATATATGAAACTGTCAGATTACGATATTGGACACCTGAATCTAATATGACAACGTATGTTAACTACACTGGAATTAAAACAACAACAAAAAAACCCATATATCTGATTATAAAAGCAACGTATATGTTTTATGGAATTTTGAAAAAAAAATGGAAAATTATAAAAATAAATATCATTCATAGATAAGTTTGCCATTACTTTTTGTTACACCTTCTAATGTTTTCCTGTACTTATGAAAACATATATATTGATATTTTTGTGATCATGTGGTTTGTGTATGTTTGTATCATACTGTTTTTACTTACTGTAAAACAGTAAGTTTTTACTGTATCAATTTTCTCATCCCATTGTAATGTTATAAAATACCCTATTACATGGATATACCATAATTTATTTACCTTATCTTCTGTTATTTGAACATTTAGCTTGTTTTTGTTATTTTTAAATGCTGTAAATTGTGTTAAAAATAATAAATTCTTGTATTTTATTTGGATTACCATCTCAGGAGAGAATCCTAGAAGTTGGATTATTGGATATTAAGTTCTTGTTTTCTCTGAGAATGTTAATACATGCTAATCCCAAGCCAAAAATATAGAAAAATACAAAAAGCATTAAGGACAAAGTTACAGACAAATCTAGAAAAAAAGAACATTCTTCAAGGCAACTGGTCTAGTCACTTCAAAAATTTAGTGCTATAGGGGAAAAATTAGAGACAAGACAAAAAAGTGAACTCTGTCTGATCCTGGTTATTAAAAAAGGAATAGCCTTAAGAGACATTTTGGGACTCCTGAGTGGAGAAGTCTGCTTGTCCCTCTCCCTCCCACCCCTCCTCTCTCTCTTTCTCAAAATGAATATGTAAAATCTTTTTAAAAAGGAGACATTCTGGAGATGATTGGAAAATTTCTGATATAGACTACATGTTATATGATATTAGGATTTTTTTAGGTGTAGTAATGTTATTGAGACAATATGGGATAGAGTTACTGATCTACTGCCATCATGCTTCCAAATGATTTAGCAAAAGCGAACAATCAAAAGCTTGTGTGTTTGTGTGTGTGTGTGTGTGTGTGTAGATATACATAGCCACAGATGTAGATAAATTAAAGATGGAAAAGTGTTAACAATCAACTCCAGCTGGTAGGATGATTATTGTACAATCTATCCTTTAATGGTTTTTGTATGCTTGAAAATTTTAAAAGTTGGGAATGATAAAAGAATAAGAAAGGATGTTAAGTCCATCTTAAATTATACCACTTGTTATAAGTTTTTACTACAAATATCTTTGTGTATGTTTCTTTTCACTCTTTAATGAATATTTCCTCATAATATATTTTTAACATGTTGAATTGCTGTGTCCAAAGGTACACACATTAAAATTTTTGATACCAACATCCAAGTTGATCTCTGGAAAAATTTTCAGTCCCATAATCTTGGACTTGCATCCACAGTAGCAGCACAAGGCATCCATTTTCATCTTTGTCAAATGTCAATCTTGTAGGCAAACACAATAACCAAAATCGCTATTGTTTCAGTTTGTATTAGGTTGTTCATTCTTTTCAGTGTCTATTGTACATCTTATTTTCTTGTGAGTCTGAACCTTCTTAGGGCTTTTGATACATTTTGTTAACGTTTTTTCCTAAAGGGATATTCTCATTTAAACTCACCCTTTCTATAGTTGAGTGAGAGGGGTAGGTGCCATTTGAGCCACTTCTCAACAGCATGGATTACTATAATGTGTAAAGTCTTGCTAAACTGACAGGCAAAAGAATGATGTAGTTTTTTTTTTTTTCAGCAAGAACTCTTTTACATTTATTTCATCTCAAATTCACCAGTTTATACTTTTCTGGTTTTATTTTGTTTTGTTTTGTTTTGATTATATTCAGTATGTAGCTATTTTCATTTATACTTCTTTGATTACTAGTAGATTTAAAATGTTATTTTATTTTTAAAGTTTTTATTTAAATTCTAGTTAGTTAACATACTGTGTAATTCTAGTTTCAGGTATGCAATATAATAATTCAACAATTCCATACAACTGGTGCTCATCACCACAGAGTCACTCCTTAATCCCCATCATTTATTTCACCCATCCCACCACTTGCTCTTGTTACTATTAATTTGTTCACTACAGCTAAGTATTTGTATCTTGGTTTGCATCTCTTTTTTCCCCCTTTGCTCATTTATTGTGTATATTAAGTTACACATAAGAGTGAAATCATGTGGTATTTGTCTTTCTCTAGATGACTGATTTCACTTAGCACAATACTCTCTAACTCCAGGCATTGCAAATGACAAGATTTCATTCTTTTTATGGCTTAATTATATTCCATTGCATGTGTATATACATATATGTATACATATGTATATTTATAGATATAGATAGATATAGGTAAATAACACATCTTCCTTATCCATTCTTCATTCAATGGACACTTGTGCTGTTTCCTTCTAAATATAGTAAACAATACTGCTGTAAACATCAGTGTGGATGTATCCTTTTGAATTACTATTCATGAGTAGACATTTTTCCAAGGAACCTATCCAGATGGCCAATAGACACATGAAGAGATGCTCAACATCACTGATCATCATGGAAACACAAATCAAAACTATAATGAGATATCACCTTACAACTGTCAGGATGACATGAGAAACAACAGATGTTGGTGATGATGTGGAGAAAGGGGAACCTTGCACTATTGGTGAGAATGCAAAATGGTGCAGCCACTCTGGAAAACAGTATGGAGGTTCCTTGAAAAGTGAAAAATACAACTACCCAATGACCCAACAATTGCACTACTAAGTTTCAAATTTTAAAATAAAATTTCTATGTATCAATTTGACCATAACTTGTGTCCATCTAAGGAATTACAGCCTTCGTGCTTGTGTTTTTAAACACATACATTCTATACGTAGATACATATTTGTATCTACTCATACATACATCTGCAAAGGAGAATGTGTTCAATTAGAACCATTCAAAGATGAAACAAACTATGAAGGTGGGTAGTGAATTGCCTGTCTCTGGATATTTTTAAACAGCGGTAAGGATACGAGAGCAGATGAATGTCATCTGTAAAATCAGGTTGTGAAAATAAAATGAAAGAATGCATATAAAAGGCCTAGTACAGAACATTTCATAAAGTAAGTGATCAGTTAATACTAGTTTCTTTTTCTTTACTCCCTCTACTTTACTTACACCTGCCTGTCCATTCCCCACTACTAAGAAGCTGGCAATAAGTAAGGATTGAACAATGCAGGAATATATCTTTCATTAGCATAAAATAACATGGTGAGTGAGAGAAGGGATGCCCATACAAAGTGATATATCTCTTAAGAGAAGGGAGAAGTCATTCTCAAAGTGTGGACATCAGGATAAGCTTCAGGAAGGTGATACCGTCTTCCTTCCCATTCCCATTTCTCTAGCTAGATACTTGAATGTCATCCAAGATTCCTTATTTTTCTCCCACTCTCCACACCCATTGCATTGACAAATCCTGTCCTATTTATATTTTAAATATCTTTTTTAAGGATTTTATTTATTTATTTGTTTGAGAGGGAGAGAGAAAGCATGAACAGGGTGAGGGGTAGAGGAAGATGCAGACTCCCTGCTAAGGAGGGACCCTGATGTGGTGCTTGATTCCAGGACTCCAATATCATGACCTGAGCCAAAGGTAGATGCTTAACAAATGGAGTCCCCCAGACATCACTAAATATCTCTCATTATTAGACAGAAGGACCACAGGGAGTGAGAGGTAAAGGGAGAGGGAGAGATATAATCTTAAGCAGGCTCCATCCCCAACACGGAACCAGATGCAGGGCTCAAATTCATGACTTAAGGTCATGAACCCAAGATCATGACCTGAGTCAAATCGCTAAATATATTTTGAATCCACCTACTTCTCTACTGCTCCACTGCCATAACCTTGGTTTGAGCCATGTTCATGTCTTAATTGGATCCCTGCAATAACTTCCTTATTGTCCTTTTTCTTAATCCTTGCCTTGCACATTCTGCTCTTCAAATAACAGCCAATACTACTTTTCCAAAACCACAAAAGTGATTATACTTTCCCCTTACTTAACACCCTACAGCATTGTTTCCTGTATTGACTGATATTGGAATAATATGGAGTTTAGCAGGGCCCCTAGGGAGGGATGACATTCAAACTGGTAAAATATGTGTGTGTATGTATATGTGAATGCATATATGGGAATATCTCTAAGATATACAATTAAGTACAATGCATGGTACAAAAGAAGGAGAATCTTGTGCTTGAACTTTTTTGGGGTGTCAGGGGGGTCAAAGGGAAAAATAATCTTAAGCAGGCTTCTTCCAGCATGGACCCTGTCTCAGAGTTCCATTTCATAACCTTGAGATCATGACCTGAGCTAAAGCCAAGACTCAGACACTTAAACAATTGAGCCAACCAGATGTCCCTTGAGTTTGCTTTATAGATACACATCTGCACACACATAAATCCACACACACCTATGTATATGTATATACTAACATAGTAAGGTCAGGTATTTTTATCTGGAAGCCATCAAAATATATGCTTTAAATAGTGGTTTCCTTTAAGGAGAGTGACCTAGTTGGGGAGGAGGATGATTTTAATTTTACATGTTGAACTGCTTAAATTTTAAAACTTCATGGGAACTACAGAACACTCGTGTAAGAAATTGAAGAAGACACAAAAAGATGGAAAAGCATTCCATCTCATGGATTAGAAGAATAAACAATGTTAAAATATCTATACTGAAATAAGTCAAGCAGAGAGAGTCATATATCATATGGCTTCATTTATTTGTGGAGCTTAAGGAATAATGTGGAGGACATGGGGAGATGGAGAGGAGAAGTTAGTTGGGGGAAATTAGAGGGGATAATGAACCATGAGAGACTGTGGACTCTGAGAAACAAACTGAGGGTTTGGAGGGGAGGTAGGTGGGGGGTTGGGTGAGCCTGGTGATGAGTATTATGGAGGACACGTATTACATGGATCACTGGGTTTTGTGCATAAACAATGAATTCTGGAATACTGAAAATAAATAAATTAATTAATAAATACAATGTCTATACTGCCCAGTGCAATCTATACTTTCAATTATATCCCAATCAAAATTCCACTGTCATTTTTCAAAGTGCTGGAAGAAACAATCCTAAAATTTGTGCAGTACCAGAAAAGACCCTGAATTGCAAAGGAAAAACAAAACTGGGGGCATCACGTTGCCTGATTTCAAGCCTTACTACAAAGCTGTGATCACCAAGACAGCATGGTACTGGCACAAAGACACATAGACCAGTGCAACAGAGTAGAGAGCCCAGATATGGACCCACAACTCTATGGTCAAATAATCTTCGAGAAAGCAGGAAAAATATACAGTGGAAAAAAGACAGTCTCTTCAAAAAATGGGGCCGGGAGAATTGGACAGCTATGTATAGAAGAATGAAACTTGACCATTCTCTTACACCATACATGAAAACAAACTCGAAATGAATAAAAGACCTCAACATGAGGAAGGAATCTATCAAAATCCTAGAGGTGAACATAGGTAGTAGCCTCTTCAACACCGGCCCCAGAATCTTCTTTCAAGACACCTCTCCAAAGGTAAAGAAAACAAAACCGAAAATGAACATTTGGGACTTCATCAAGATTAAAACCTTCTGCACAGCAAAGGAAACAGTCAACAAAACAAAGAAGCAACCCACGGAGTGAGAAAAGATATTTGCAAATGACACCACAGACAAAGGGCTGATATCCAAAATCTATAAAGAACTCCTCAAACTCACCACTCAAAAAAAAAAAAAAAAACAAAAAACAGATAATCACACCAAACAATGGGCAGAAGACATGAACACACACTTCTTCCAAGAAGACATATAAATGGCTAAAAGCCACATGAAAAGATGTTCATCATCATTAGCCATCATGGAGTTTCAAATCAAAACCACATTGAGATACCACCTTATACCAGTTAAAATGGCCAAAATTAACTAGACAAGAAACAACAAGTCCTGGAGAGGATGTGGAGAAATGGGAACCCTCTTACACTATTGGTGGGAATGACAGTTGGTGCAGCCACTTCAGAAAACAGTGTGGAGATTCCTTAAGAGATTAAAAATAGAGCTACCCTGAGACCCTGCAATTCCACTATTGGGTATGTACCCCCAAAATACAGATATAGTGAAAAGAAGGGCCACCTGTACCCCAATGTTCATATCAGCAATGGCCATAATCACCAAACTGTGGAAAGAGCCAAGATGCCCTTCAACAGACGAATGAATAAGGAAGATATGGTCCATATATATAATGAATATTACATAGTTACCGGAAAGGATGAATATCCAACTTTTGTATCAACATGGACTGGACTGGAGGTGATTATGCTGAGTGAAATATGTCAAGCAGAGAAAGTCAATTATCATATTGTTTCACTTACTTGTGGAGCATAAGGAATAATATGGAGGGCAATAGAAGAATAAAAGGAAAAGTGGATTGGGGTAAATCATAGGGGGAGATGAACCTTGAGAAACTGTGGACTCTGAGAAACAAACTCAGGGTTTTGGAATGGAGGAGGTGGGGGATGGGTGAGCCTGGTGGTGGCTATTAAGGAGAGCATGTATTGCATGAAGCACTGGGTATGGTGCATAAGCAATGAATCTTGGAACACTGAAAAATAAAGTAAAATTTAAAAAATAATACTAAATAAAATACAGAGAGTACTGTATTTATATACCATATGATGGTGCTATAAAAAACTGAGAATCTAAATTTCCATCAGGGAAATAGTTAAGTATTAAGTATAAAATAGAAGACGTAATCTTGAAGTTATAATTTCAAAAGTTGTTTTTGTGGATTTTTATAAGTGAATAAAATAAAATGGGATTATTCTACTTGGGTACTGTAGCTTTATAAAAAAATTACACATTTGGATAAAGACTAAAATGGAACAAGTTAAAAATAGGAAACAGAAAATGCATAAAAAAGAAAACTTCACACATTAATCATTTTAAATTTAATTTTAAAATTTATTTTCAGTGTAACAATATCCATTGTTTTTGCACCACACCTAGTGCTCCATGCAATACATGCCCTCTCCAATACCCACCACCTGGTTCCCCCAACCTCCCAACCCCGCCCCTTCAAAGCCCTCAGATTGTTTTTCAGAGTCCATAGTCTCTCATGGTTCACCTCCCCTTCCAATTTCTCTCAACTCCCTTCTCCTCTCTAACTCCCCTTGTCCTCCATGCTATTTGTTATGCTCCACAAATAAGTAAAACCATATGATAATTGCATACATTAATCTTTAAAAAGTTTTCTGGAAAATGAATATAAACTCGCTTTTGTTTCTTTCTTTGTATTTCTATGCATGAGAAAGAAACTTAAAATTGGAGCATTGGGTGTGTTGCTTAAACAATGGATTCTGGAAAACTAAAAAGAAATTTAAAAAATAAAAATTAAAAAAGAAAATGAATGACTTCATTTTCTTTTTTAAAATATTTTTCAAATTCAATTGATTAACATATAATGTAATATAACTTTGTTCTTCTAAGTATCTGACCCCATTTTCCTGAGGTATTTTGAGTTTGACTAGTTATCAAAAAGAGGCATCAGTCAAGCAGAGAGAGTCAATTATCATATGGTTTCACTCATTTGTGGAGCATAACCAATAGCATGGAGGACAAGGGGCGTTAGAGAGTAGTAGGGAATATGGGTAAATTGGAAGGGGAGGTGAACCATGAGAGACTATGGACTCTGAAAAACAGTCTGAGGGGTTTGAAGTGGTGGGGGGGTGGGAGGTTGGGGTACCAGGTGGTGGGTATTATAGAGGGCACAGCTTGCATGGAGCACTGGGTGTGGTGAAAAAATAATGAATACTGTTTTTCTGAAAATAAATAAATTGGGGAAAAAAAAAGGAGAGCAGATAACTACATTAGCCAACTGGTAATCAAAATAAAGAAACATATTGATAGTAATACATAAATAGCAGGAGAGCACAACACTCCACTCTCAAAAATACACAGGTCATCTAAGCAGAAGATCAACAAAGAAAGAAGAGCTTTGAATTGCACATTGGACCAGAGAGACCTCATGTATACATACAGAACATTCCACCCTAAAAGAACAGATACTCATTCTTCTCGAATGCACATGGAACTTTCTCTGGAATAGACCACATACTGGGTCACAAATCAAGTCTCCACTGATACCAAAAGATTGAGATTATTCCCTCCATATTCTCAGACCACAGTGCTTTGAAACTGGAACTCAGTCACAAGGAAAATAAAAGGAAGGAATTCAAACACATGGAAGTTAAAAAACATCCTGCTAAAGAATGATTGGATCAACCAGGAAATTAAAGAACTTAAACAATTCATGGAAACTAATGAAAACAAAAATACATCAGTCCAGGGACACCTGGGTGGCTCAGTTGGTTAAGCAGCTGCCTTCAGCTCGGGTCATGGTCCCAGCGTCCTGGGATCGAGTCCCACATTGGGCTCCTTGCTCGGCAGGGAGTCTGCTTCTCCCTCTGCCTCTGCCTGCCTCTCTGTCTGCCTGTGCTCGCTTGCTCTCTCTCCCTCTATCCCTGACAAATAATAATAAAAAAAATACATCAGTCCAAAACCTATGGGATACTGCAAAGGCAGTCCTAAGGGGGAAATAAATAGCCATTCAAGCTGACTTTAAAAAGTAAAGAAATCCCAAATGCACAATGCAACCTTCCTCCTAAAGGAGCTGAAGAAAAAACAGCAAATAAGACCAATATTACATGGGAGAATAGAATTAATAATAATGATTGGAGCCAATATCAATGAAATAGAAACCAGAAAAATGGTAGAACAGATCAATGAAAGTAAAAGCTGATTCTTTGAAATAATTAATAAAATCAATAAACCTCTGGCCAGAGTTTTCCAAAAGAAAAGAGAAAGGACTCAAATTGATAAAATCATGATTGAAAGGGGAAAGATCATGACTAACACCAAGGAAGTAGAAAAAAGAAATAGAAATTATTATCTCCAACTATATGCCAACAAATTAAGCAATCTGGAAGAAATGGATGCCTTCCTGGAAACTTATAAACTGCCAAGACTGAAACAGGAATAAATAGAGAGTCTGAACAGACAATAAACCAATAACGAAATAGAAGCAGTAATCAGAACCTCCCAAAAATAAGAGTTGTGAGACAGATGGCTCCCCATCTGAATTTTGCCAAACATTTAAAGAAGAAATCATGTATTCTGCCCATTTTTGACTTGATTATTTGCTTTTTGAGTGTTGAGTTTGAGAAGTTCTTTTACAGATCTCAGAGTGGGAGATGAACCGTGAGAGACTACTGACTCCAGAAAAAATATTAAGGGTTTTAGAAGGGAGGGGAGTAGAAAAATAGGTGATCCTGGTGATGGTTATTAAGGAGGTCATGGATTGCATGGAGCACTGGGTGTTATATGCAAACAATGAACCATGGAACACCATACCAAAAAGTAATGAAAGTACTATATGGTGGCTAACATAACATAATAAAAAATAATAAATAAAAAAGAAATTATATATATTGTTCTGAAGCTATTAAAAAAATAGAAACATCAGGAAAACTTCCAAATTCGTTCTATGAGGCCAGAATTACCCTGACCTCAAAAAAAGACAAAGATTCCATAAAGAGGAGAATTACAAACTAATATCCCTGATGAACAAGGATGCCAAAAAACTCAATAGGATCCTAGCTAATAGGATCCAACAGTACATCAAAAGGATTATCCATCACAACAAGGTGGGGTTTATTCCTGGGACACAGAGGTGGTTCAACATTCACAAAACCATCAATGTGGTAAGGCACATTGATAAAAGAGAATACAAGAACCATATGATCCTCTCAATTGATGCAGAAAAAGTATTTGAAAAAATAACACTTCCTTTCTGGATTAAAACTTCTCTAAGTACAGAGAAATAGGGAGCATTCTTCAATATCAGAAAAACCATCTATAAAAAGCCTACAAGAAATATCATTATCAATAGGAGAAAAGTTCAGAGCTTTTCCTGTAAGGTCAAGAATATGACAAGGAGGTCCAATCTCACCATTATTGTTCAACATAGTACTAGTAGTCCTAGCCTCAGCAATCACACAACAAATATAAATAAAAGATATCCAAATTTGCAAAAAAGAAGTCAAACTCTCTCTCTTCACAGATGACATGATACTTTATGTGGAAAACCCAAAAGACTCTACCCCCCTAAGTTATTAGAACCAATACAACAATTCATCAATATGACAGGAAGCAAAATCAACACACAGAAATGAATTGCTTTTTTTATAGACTCACAATTTAACTGTGGAAACAGAAATTATGGATTCAATTCTATTTATAATAGCACCAAAAACCATAAAATAATTTGGAATAAACCTAACCAAAGAGGTAAAGGAACTATACTCTAAAAACTACAGAATACGTATGAAAGAAATAGCGGAAGATACAAGAGATGGAAAAACATTCAATTCTCAGGGATTGGAGGAAAAAACATTGTTAAATTGTCTATTCTGCCCAGAGCAATCTGTACATTCAATACCATCCCAATCAAAATACGAATGGCATTTCTCAAAGGCTGGAACAAAAATCCTAACATTTCTATGGAATCTGAAAAGAACCAAATCACCAAGGAAATGCTGAAAAATAAAAACAAAGCTGGGGGTATCGTGTTACCTGGTTTTAAGCTATGTTACAAAGCTTTGATCACCAAAAGAGCATGGTACTGGTACAAAAATAGAAACATTGATCAATAGAAGTTAATAGAGAGTCCAGATATGGACCCTCAATTCCATTGTCAACTAATCTTCGACAAAGCAGGAAAAAATATCCAATAAAAAAGGGTCTCTTCAATAAATGGAGCTGGAAAACTTGGATGGCCTCATGCAGAAGAATGAAACTTGACCATTCTCTCACATCATTCACAAGGATAAACTCAAAATGGATGAAAGACTTCAAGGTGAGACAGGAGTTGATCAAAATCCTGGTGGAGAACATAGGCAGTAACCTCTTCAACACTGGCCACAGCAACTTCTTTCAAGACATGTCTCCAAAGATAAGGGAAACAAAAACAAAAATGATCTTTCCATATTTCATCAAGATGAAAATCTGCACAGCAATGGAAATAGTCAATAAAACTAAGAGGCAATCCACAAAAAGGTGAAGATATTTGCGAATGACAGTGCAGATAAAGGGCTGGTATTCAAGATCAATAAAGAACTTCTCAAACTCAACACCCAAAAAACAAATAATCAAGTCAAAAAATGTGCAGAAAATATGAACAGACACTTCTCCAAAGAAGATGTAAAAATGGTTAACAGACACATGAAAAAATGTTCACCATCATTAGCCATCAGAGAAATACAAATCAAAACCACAATGGAATACCACTTTATACCAGTTAGAATGGCAAAAATTAAAAAACAGAAAACAACAAATGTTGGCAGGAATATGGAGAAACGGAAAATCTCTTTCAAAGTTGGTAGGAATGCAAGTTGATGCAGCAACGTTGGAAAACAGTGTGGAGATTCCTCAAAAAGTTAAAAATAGGGCTACCCTATGACCCAGCAATTGCACTACTAGGTATTTATCCCAAAGACAGATGTAGTGAAAGGAATGGGAATATGTACCCTAATATTTATAGCAGCAATTTCCGCAATAGCCAAACCAGAAAAGGAGCCGAGATACCCTTCAACAGATGAATGGATAAAGGAGATATGTTTCGGGGGGACAAGATGGCGGGGGAGTAGGAGGATGCGCCTTTTCAGCTGATACCCCAAAGTGAGCTGATTACCTACCAAAGAACTCCACTCACCCATGAAATCAGCCTGAGATCAGAATCTCTACAGGGGCAGAAGACTCCAGTGGGCAGGGAAAGCGGAGTGGGAACTGCAGACTGATATCAGAAGATAAACAAAAAGGGGAGGGAGCTACCAGAGGCGACCAGTTGGAAAGTAATACCCCAATACGAGCGAGAGTGCCCTGTGTCTGGGGATCAGCATTAACTTGGAGACTGGTTGAAAGCACACCAAAGGAGCAAAGGATCGTGGGGGAGAAATTGTGGGAATTGGGGCAGCTAGGGACAGGGGCTTAAGTCCCCAGTCCCAGGACAGCCTCCCCTGGCGCTGAGGCAGAGAGAGTGCGGCAGAGAAACCAAGTCTTGGTCTCTAAGCTGCCAGCATGCCCGAGAATGTGTGGGATCTGGCTCCTGTGAGGGGATGGGAGCCACGCAGGTCGGCAGAATGCGAGAGCCCTACTACAAAGCCTGAGATATGCTCGCACGTCCCTCATGTTCCCCTGAGAGAGTTAAAAAGGCCCGGCCAGCGCTCTTTGACCCACGCCATTGTTTCGAAAGCCTAAGCCACGCGCCCCAAACTCTCCCCTGACAGAGGTGCACAAAAGCCCAGCCTGGTGCTCTTGGACATGTGCAACAGACTCATTGCCTGAGACGTGCACGTGACCCATAGCCTCCCCTGAAAGAGGTGCAGGAAATATTAAGGGGGGCTCTATAAAAAAGGAAAAATCCTAAGAATAGCATTGAGCAGAAATATAGAGTCAGTCTACAGAAAGAAAGACTTCAGTGGAAACTCGATGTCAATAAAAACGTATCTATCAATAATCATCCCAATGTGAATGGCCTAAATGTGCCCATAAAAGGGCACAGGGTTGCAGACTGGATAAAACGACAGGACCCATCCATATGTTGTCTACAAGAGACACATTTTGAACTTAAAGATACACACAGACTGAAAGTGAAGGGGTGGAGAAGCATCTTTCATGCCAATGGGACTCAAAAGAAGGCTGGGGCAGCGATTCTCATATCAGATAAATTAGACTTCAAACTAAAGACTGTAGTCAGAGATACAGAAGGACACTACATAATCCTTAAAGGGACTATCCACCAAGATGATCTAACAATTGTAAATATCTATGCTCCCAATATGGGAGCAGCCAATTACTTAAGAAAACTGTTAATCAAGATAAAGAGTCATATTGATATGAATACACTAATCGTAGGAGATCTCAACACGCCTCTTTCAGAATTAGACAGATCATCGAAGCAGAAAATCAATAAAGAATCAAGAGCATTGAAATGACACATTGGAACAGATGGACCTCAGAGATATATACAGAGCATTCCACCCTAAAACAGCAGAATACTCATTCTTCTCAAGTGCACATGGAACCTTCTCCAGAATAAACCACATACTGGGCCACAAATCAGGACTCAACAGATACCAAAAGACTGACATTATTCCCTGCATATTCTCAGATCACAATGCTTTGAAATTGGTGCTCAATCACAAGGAAAAGCTCAGAATGAACTCAAACACGTGGAAGCTAAAGACCACCTTGCTTTAGAATGCTTGGTTCAACCAGGAGATCAAGGAAGAACTGAAACAATTCATGGAAACCAAGGGGATACAGCAAAGGCGGTCCTAAGGGGAAAATACATAACCATCCAAGCCTCACTCAAAAAAATTGAAAAATCCAGAATACACCAGCTGTCTCTACACCTTAAAGAACTGGAGAATCAACAACAAATCAAACCAACTCCACACATAAGAGAAATCATCAAGATTAAAGCTGAGATCAATGAGGTAGAAACCAGAAATACAGTAGAATGTATCAATGAAACTAGAAGCTGGTTTGTTGAAAGAATCAATAAGATTGATAAACCATTGGACACACTAATCCAAAAGAAAAGAGAGAAATCCCAAATTCATAAAATTATGAATGAAAAGGGAGAGATCACAACGAACACCAAGGAAGTAGAAACAATCATCAACCTAGATGAAATGGATGCATTCCTGGAAAACTATAAACTCCCAAAATTGAACCAGGAAGAAATTGAAAACCTGAATAGACTGATATCTAATAACGATATTGAAGCAGTGATCAAAAACCTCCCAAAAAACAAGATCCCAGGACCTGAAGGGTTCCCTGGGGAATTCTACCAAACATTCAAAGAAGAAATAACACATATTCTCCTGAATCTCTTTCAAAAAATTGAAGCAGAAGGAGAACTTCCTGACTCTTTCTATGAAGCCAACATTACCCTGATCCCAAAACCAGGCAAAGACAGTACCAAAAAGGAGAATTTCTGACCAATATCAATGATGAATATGGATGCTAAGATTCTCAACAAGATCCTAGCCAACAGGATCCAACAGCATATTAAAAAGATTATCCACCATGATCAGGTGGGATTCATCCCTGGGCTACAAGGAAGGTTCAACATTCGCAAATCAATCAATGTGATACAACAAATGAATAAGAGAAGAGAGAAGAACCACATGGTCCTCTCAATTGATGCAGAAAAAGCATTTGACAAAATCCAGCATCCGTTCCTGATTAAAAAGCTTCAAAGTATAGGGATGGAGGGAACATTCCTGAACCTCATCAAATCTATGAAAGACCCAGAGCAAATATCATCCTCAATGGGAAAAAGCTTGCAGCCTTCCCATTGAGATCAGGAACAAGGATGCCCACTTTCACCACTCTTGTTCAACATAGTATTAGAAGTCCTAGCAACAGCAATCAGAGAACAAAGAGAAATAAAAGGTATCCAAATTGACAATGAAGAAGTCAAACTCTCTCTCTTCACAGATGACATGATTCTTTACATGGAAAACCCAAAAGACTCCACCCCCAAACTACTAGAACTCATACAGCAATTCAGCAACGTGGAAGGATACAAAGTCAGTGTGCAGAAATCAGTGGCTTTCTTATACACTAACAATGAAATACAGAAAGGGAAATTAGATGATTGATTCCATTTAGTATAGCACAAGGAACCATAAGATACCTGCGAATAAACCTAACTAAAGAGGTAAACGATCTGTACTTGAGGAACTACAGAACACTCATAAAAGAAATT
Source organism: Neogale vison (assembly GCF_020171115.1). Classification (NCBI taxonomy): domain Eukaryota; kingdom Metazoa; phylum Chordata; class Mammalia; order Carnivora; family Mustelidae; genus Neogale; species Neogale vison. The sequence goes on from NC_058105.1 coordinate 75,899,822, forward strand.
GAAGAAGACACAAAATGATGGAAGATCATTCCCTGCTCTTGGATTCGAAGAATAAACATTGTTAAAATGTCTATCCTGCCTAGAGAAATCTATACTTTTAATGCCATTCCGATCAGAATTCCATCAGTATTCTTCAAAGAGCTGGAGCAAATAATCCAAAAATTTTTATGGAATCAGAAAAGACCCTGAATCACTAAGGAAATGTTGAAAAACAAAAATAAAGCTGGCGGCATCACCTTACCTGATTTCAAGCTTTATTCCAAAGCTGTGATCAGCAAGACAGCATGGTACTGGCATAAAAACAAACACATAGACCAGTAGAACAGAGTAGAGAGCCCAGATATGGACCCTCAACTCTATGGTCAAATAATCTTCGACAAAACAGAAAAAAATATACAGTGGAAAAAAGACAGTCTCTTCAATAAATGGTGCTGGGAAAACCGGACAGCTATATGTAGAAGAATGAAACTCGACCATTCTCTTACACCGTACACAAAGATAAACTCAATATGGATAAAAGACCTCAGTGTGAGACAGGAATCCATCAGAATTCTAGAGGAGAACATAGGCAGTAATCACTTCGATATAAGCCACAGCAACTTCTTTCAAGATCTGTCTCCAAAGGCAAAGGAAACAAAAGCGAAAATAAAATTTTGGGACTTCATCAAAATCAAAAGCTTCTGCACAGCAAAGGAAACAGTCAACAAAACAAAGAGGCAAACTGCGGAAGGGGAGAAGATATTTGCAAATGACAATACAGACAAAAGGTTGATATCCAGGATCCATAATGAACTCCTCAAACTCAACACACGCGAAACAGGCAAACATATCAAAAAATGCGCAGAAGATATGAACAGACACTTCTCCAATCAAGACATACAAATGGCTATCAGACACATGAAAAAATGTTCATCATCACTAGCCCTCAGAGAGATTCAAATTAAAACCATATTGAGATATCACCTTACACCAGTTAGAATGGCCAAAATTAACAAAACAGGAAACAACATGTGTTGGAGAGGATGTGGAGAAAGGGGAACCCTCTTCCACTGTTGGTGGGAATGCAAGTTGGTGCAGCCTCTTTGGAGAACAGTGTGGAGATTCCTCAAGAAATTAAAAATAGAACTTCCCTATGACCCTGCAATTGAACTATTGGGTATTTACCCCAAAGATACAGATGTAGTAAAAAGAAGGGCCATCGGTACCCCAATGTTTATAGCAGCAATGGCCACAGTCGCCAAACTATGGAAAGAACCAATATGCCCTTCAACGGACAAATGGATAAAGAAGATGTGGTCCATATACACTATGGAGTATTATGCCTCCATCAGAAAGGATGAATACCCAACTTTTGTAGCAACATGGATGGGACTGGACGAGATTATGCTGAATGAAATAAGTCAAGCAGAAAAAGTCAGTGATCATATGGTTTCACTTATTTGTGGAGCATAACAAATATCATGGAGGACATGGGGTCTTTGAGAGGGGAAGGGAGTTGGGGTAAATTAGAAGGGGTGGTGAATTATGAGAGACTATGGACTCTTAAAAACAATCTTAGGGGTTTGAAGTGGCTGGGGGGTGGGAGGTTGGTGTACCAGGTGGTGGGTATTATAGAGGGCAGAGATTGCTTGGAGTGCTGGGTGTGGTAAAAAATATAATTAATACTGTTTTTCTGAAAATAAATAAATTAATTTAATTTAAAAAAAAAGAAGATATTTTTCATATATAAAATGGAATATTACTCAGCCATCAGAAAGGATGGATACCCACCATTTTCATTGACATGCACGGAACTGGAGGGGATTTTGCTTAGTGAAACAGGTCAAGCAGAGAAAGAATTATCATACCGTTTCAAATATTTGTGAAACATAAGGAATAGGATGGAGGACATTAGGAGAAGGAAGTGAAAACTGAAGACATAAAAACCAGTGGAGGTGAAAAAAAAAAAAAAACACGAGAGAATCTGGACTCTAGTAATCAATCCAAGGATTCTAGAGGGGAGAGGGGATAGGAGGATGGGTTAGCCCAGTGATGGTTGTTAAGGAGGGCAACTATTTACAATGAGTCCTGGGTGTTATACACTAATAATAAATCATGGAACACTACAACAAAACTAATGAAATACCACATGGTGACTAACATAACTTATTTAAAAAAGAGTTCAAATTAAAAATGAATTACTTAATCAACAAAATACCATTGGCATTTTCCACAGTGATGAAACAAACAATCCTAATATTTTTTATGGATCCAGAAATGATCCCAAATCACCAAGGGAAGGTTGAAAAAGAGAAAAAAAGAAAGCTAGGGACATCACAATGCCCAACCTCAAGCTGTTTTAACAAAGCTGTGATCACCAAGACAGCATTATATTGGTACAAAAAAGGATATAGATCAATGGCACAGAACAGAGTGTCCTGAAATGAACTGTCAGTTCAATGGACAACTAATCTTTGACTAAACAGGAAAAAATATACAATGGAAAAAAGAAAGTCTCTTCAATAAATGATGCTAGGAGGGGCGCCTGGGTGGCTCAGTGGGTTAAGCCGCTGCCTTCGGCTCAGGTCATGATCTCGGGGTCCTGGGATCGAGTCCCGCATCGGGCTCTCTGCTCAGCGGGGAGCCTGCTTCCTCCTCTCTCTCTGCCTGCCTCTCTGCCTACTTGTGATCTCTGTCAAATAAATAAATAAATAATCTTAAAAAAATAATAAAAAAATTTTAAAAATAAATAAATAAATAAATGATGCTAGGAAATTTGGACCACTATATACAGAAGAATGAAACTGGAACATTCTTTTACATAACACACAAATATAAATGCAAATTTTATGGAAGAACTCAATGTGAGAGATGAATCCATCAAAATCCTAGAAGAGAACAGAGGCAGCCTCTTTGACATTGGCCACAGAAAATTATTTCAAGCCACATCTCTAAAGAACGGGGAGCAAAAGCAAAAATGAACTATTGTGACTTCATCAAGATAAAAAAAAAATTTCTGCATCTTTTATCTGAGGATAGCTGAGGAAATAGTCAACCAAACAAAGAGGCAATTCACAGAATGGGAGAACATATTTGCAAAATACATTTTAGATAAAGGGATGGTATCCAAGATCTATAAAGAGCTTCTCAAACTCAACACCCAAAAACAAATAATCTTGTCAAAGAATGGGCTAAAGACATGAACAGACACTTTCCCAAAGAAGACATGCAAATGGATAGCATACACATGAAAAAATGTATGGTAATGGGGTACCAGGTGTTGGGTATTGAGGAGGGCATGTGTTCCGATGAAGACTGGGGATTATATACAACTAATGAATCATTGAATACTTGATCAAAAACTAATGATGTACTGTATGGTCACTAACTTAAGATATATATATATAGATATATCTATATATCTATATATCTATATATATAGATATATATATAATAAAAAGTAAAAAATTAAGTTGACCTAAAAACAAAAGGAAGAAGCAGGCTCCCCACTAAGCAGGGAGCCAGATGTGGGACTCGATTCCAGTACCGTGGGATCATGACTGAAGCTTAAGGCAGGTGTTTAACCAACTGAGACACCCAGGTAACTGACAATCAACTCACTTTAAAATGTGATTATCATGGATCATTTGGGTTACCCCAATATTGTCACAAATCCTTTAAATTGTTACATAAACAAGAGGAGGTGCAAGATGGTGGAGAATTAAGAGACTCTGTTTCAACCGGTACCCTAAAGTGAGCTAAATATCTACCAGAACACTCTGGACACCCATGAAATCAGCCTGATATGTAGGATTATACATGTCTGGATTTCTATGGGGGCAGAAGACACCAGTGGAGAGGTAGAGCAAAGTAGAAATGCTTGGATTGACATCAGGGGATAAACAGAAAGGGTAGAAAGCCACCAGAAGGGACCCATTAGAAAGCAATACCCCAATAGGAAAGTGCCCTGTGGTTGGGGACAAGCATTAACTTGGAGTCTGGTTAAAAGCATTCAAAAAGAGCAATAGAACAGTTTCAGGAGAAGAGATATGAATTATTATTTAAATGTTTGGTAGAATTAGCCTGTGAAGTCATCTGGCCCTTTGTTCTTGCTCGTTGAGATATTTTTGATGACTGCTTCAATTTCCTTACTGGTTATGGGTCTGTTCAGGTTTTCTATTTCTTCCTGGTTCAGTTTTGGTAGTTTATACATCTCTAGGAATGCATCCATTTCTTCCAGATTACCAAATTTGCTGCACATAGTTGCTTATAATATGATCTTATATTTTTTTAGATTTTATTTATTTATTTGACAGAGAGAGAGAGAGAGAGAGGTCACAAGTAGGCAGAGAGGCAGGCAGAGAGAGAGGGGGAATCAGTCTCCCTGCTGAGCAGAGAGCCTGATGTGGTGTTCAATCCCAGGAATCTGAGATCATGACCTGAGCCAAAGGCAGAGACTTAACCCACTGAGCCACCCAGGTGCCCTAGTTCTTATAATTTTCATATTTCTTCGGTGTTGGTTGTGATCTCTCCTCCTTCATTCATGATATTATTTATCTGGGTCTTTCTCTTTTCTTTTTGATAAGTCTGGTGAGGGGTTTATCAATCTTATTAATTATTTCAAAGAACCAGCTCCTAGTTTTCTTTATTTGTTCTATGTTTTTTTGGTTTCTATTTCATTCATTTATGCTCTGATCTTTATTATTTCTCTTCTTCTGGGTTTAGACATTCTTTTCTGTTCTTTCTCGAGTTCCTTTAGGTATAGGGTTAGGTTGCGCATTTGAGACCTTCCTGGTTTGCTGAGAAAGGCTTGTATGGCTATATACTTTCCTCTCAGGACTGCTTTTGCTGCACACCAAAGATTTTGAACAGTTGTATTTCCATTTCCATTTGTTTCCATGATTTTTTTTTCAATTCTTCTATAACTTCCTGGTTGACCCATTCATTCTTCAGTAGGATATCCTTTAGCCTCCATGTATTTGAGTTCTTTCCAACATTCCTCTTGTGTTTGAGTTCCAGCTTCAGAGAATTGTGGTCCTAAAATATTCAGGGAATGATCTGGTTGAGACCTAATTTATGACCCAGAATGTACTCTATTCTTTAGAATGTTCCATGTGCACTAAAGAAGAATGTGCATTCCGTTGTTTTGGGATGGAATGTTCTGAATATATCTGTGATGTCCATCTGATCAAGTGTGTCACTTAAGGCCTTTATTTCCTTGTCCATCTTTTGCTTGGATGATCTGTTCATTTCAGCAGGGGTGGATGGGTGTTAAGGTCTCCTACTATTATTGTATTATTGTCAAAGGGTTTCTTTGGGGGTTATATAGTTGGCAGCTCCCATGTTAGGGGCATAGATATTTAAAACTGTTAAATCTTCTTGTTGGACAGACCCTTTGGGTATGATATAGTGTACTTTCTCATCTCTTATTATACTCTTTGGCTTAAAATCTAAATTATCCAATATAAGAATTGCGACCAAAGCTTTCTTTTGATGTCCATTAGCATGGTATATTGTTCTCCACCCCCACACTTTAAATCTGGAGGTGTCTCTGGGTTTAAGATTAGTTTCTTGTAGGCAGCATATTGATGGGTTTTGGTTACAGACCAATATCCTTAATGATCACAGATGCAAAAATTCTCACCAAAACACTAGCTAATCACATCCAATAGTACATTAAAAGGATTATTCATCACGAACAAGTGGCATTTATTCCTTGGCTGCAAGGTTGGATCAACATCTGCAAATCAATCTATGTGGTACAGTACATTAATAAAAGAAAATACAAGAACCATATGATACTCTCAATAGATGCTGGAAAAGCATTTGACAAAGTACAGCATCCTTTCTTGAACAAAACTCTTCAAAGTGTAAGGATAGTAAGTACATACGTCAATATCATAAAAGCCATCTATGAAAAATCCACAACAAATATCATTCTCAATGGGGAAAAACCGAAAGTTTTTCCCTTAAGGTCTGGAACATGGCAGGGATGTCCACTGCCACCACTATCATTCAACATAGTATTAGGAGTCCTAGCTTAGCAATCAGACAACAGAAAGAAATAAAAGACATCAGAATCAGCAAAGAAAAAGTCAAACTCTCACTCTTTGCAGATGATATGATACTTTATGTGGAAAACCCAAAAGACTCCACTCTCAAACTGATAGAACTCATACAGGAATTCAGTAAAGTGTCAGGATATAAAATCAGTGCATAGAAATCAGTTGTATTTCTATACATAAACAGCAAGACAGAAGAAAGAGAAATTAAGGAGTCAATCCCAATTACCCTTGCACCCAAAACCATAAGATACCTAGGAATAAATGTAACCAAAGAGGCAAAAAATCTGTACTCAGAATACTATAAAGTACTCATGAAAGAAATTGAGGAAGGCACAAGGAAATGGAAAAATTTCCAAGCTCATGTATTGGAATCACAAATGTGAAGATATCTATGCTACCTAGAGCAATCTACACGTTTAAAGCAATCACTCTCAAAATACCATCATTTAGGGCACCTGGGTGGCTCAGTGGGTTAAGCCACTGCCTTTGGCTCAGGTCATGATCTCAGGGTCCTGGGATTGAGTCCCACATTGGGCTCTCTGCTCGGCAGGGAGCCTGCTTCCCTCTCACTCTCTCTGTCTGCCTCTCTGCCTACTTGTGATCTCTGTCAAATAAATAAATAAAATCTTTTAAAAAAATCATTTATTTTCAAAGAAAGGTAACAAATAATCCTAAAATTTATATGGAAGCAGAAAAGACCCCAAATAGCCAGAGAAATGTTGAGAAAGGAAGCCAAAGTTGGTCTCATCACAATTCCAGACTTCAAACTCTATTGCAAAGCTGTCCTCATCAAGAAAGTATGGTACTTGCACAAAAACAGACACATAGATCAATGGAACAGAATAGAGAGCCCAGAAATAGACACTCCACTACATGGCCAAAGAAACTTCAAAAAAGCAGGAAATAATGTCTAATGGAAAAGACAGTCTCTTGAGTAAATGGGGTTGGGAAAATTGGACAGCCACATGCAGAAGAATGAAACTGGACCATTTCCTTACAACACCCACAAAAATAGACTCAAAATAGATGAAAGACCTCAATGTGAGACATAAATCCATGAAAATCCTTGAGGAGAACACAGACAGCAACCTCTTTGACCTCAGCCACAGCTACTTCCTAGAAACATCACCAAAAGCAAGGGAAGCAAGTGAAAAAATGAACTATGTGTACTTCATAAAGATCAAAAGTTTTTGCACAGCAAGGGAAACAATCAACAAAACCAAAACACAACCGACAGAATGGGAGAAGATATTTGTAAATGACATCTCATATACAAGGCTTGTATCCCAAAATCTATAAAGAACTTATCAAACTCAATACTGAAAGAACAAATAATCCAATTAGAAATGGTCAGAAGACATGAACATACATTTCTGCAAAGAAGACATGCAGATGGCCAACAGACACATGAGAAAGGCTCAACATCACTCAGCATCAGGGAAATACAAATCAAAACCACAAAGAGATACCACCTCACACCAGTCAGAATGGGTAAAATTAACCAGTCAGGAAATGACAGGTGTCGGCAAGGATGTAGGGAAAAGGGAATCCTCCTACACCATTGGTGAGAATGCAAGCTGGTGCAGACACTATGGAAAACAGCATGAAGTTTCCTCAAAAATTTGAAAATAGAGCTATCCTGTGACCCAGCAATCATGCTACTCAGTAGTACGGAAAGAACCTAGAAGTCCATCAACAGATGAATAGAAAAATAAGAAGTGTTGTATAGGGAGGAGACAAGATGGCGGGGAAGTAGCAGGCGGCTCTGTTTCAACCTGTACCCAAAAGTGAGCTGATTCCCTACCAAAGAACTCCGATCACCCATGAAATCAGCCTGAGATCAGAATTATACACGTCTGGATCTCTACAGGGGCTGAAGACGCCAGTGGGCAGGTAAAGCAGAGAGGGAATGTTCGACTGATATTGAAAGATAAACAACAGGGGGAGGGAGCCACCAGAGGTGACCAGTTGGAAAGTAATACCCCAATACAAGAGTGCCCTGTGTCTGAGGACCAGCATTAACTTGGAGTCTGGTTGAAAGCACTCAAAAAGAGCAAAGGATTGAGGGGGGGGGAATTGTGGGAATTGGGGCGGTTAGGGACAGGGGCTTAAGTCCCCAGACCCAGGACAGCCTCTTCTAGTGCTGAGCCAGAGAGAATGTGGCGGAGAAACTAGGTCTTGGTCCCTGCGTCGCGAGTGTGCCCGAGAAAGCGTGTGGTCTGGCTTCTGTGAGGGGTAGGGACCCTTGCTAGATGGCAGAACGCTGCACCATGCTATCAGAGCTGAGGTGCGCACGCCCCACAACCTCCCCTGGGAGAGGTGCGAGCAGGTGCCAGCCCGGTGCTCTTGGGCCCGGAAAGAGCAGACAATCCCAGCCCAGGCCAGTGGGAAAATAGCAGTGTGCGATCACTGTTTGGAACCTCTCTGGTGGTCTGGAGCTGCCTAGACAGCCACCACAGCCATGGTTTTGGGTACAAGCAGGAAACCCTGCATCCCCAGGAAACCCTGCATCCCCAGGGACCGCGACTTGGAATCTGATCTTCCAGGAGCTCTGCAGCACCCACAAGGGAGCAGACTGAGGCTTCTCTCTGAGAGGGAGGTCAGGGTGCAGTTTGCTTTCCTCTAAACCTCCAAAAACCATGAAAAGCTGTCAAGGCAAGAGGAAACAAACAAACAAACAAACATAAAAACCTCCAGATAACAATAGCCTGAAAAACCAGTTTCCTCAAAGCCCACCCCCTTGAGGGGGGCGGGAGGACTTAACTCAGGGAACATCATTGACTGAAAACCCACGTGGCAGACCCCTCCCCCAAAAACCAACCAGGTAAGAAAAAAAAAAAAAAGAAAGAAAAGAAAACAAGAGAACAACCACCACTACTTCATAGATACAACTTTTATTTTTAACTCGTTGCCACAATTTTGGTTCATTTTTTTTAATATATATAAATAATTTTTTAACCTACTTACCATCACAGTGAGATGTCCAGTACATCAAATTCCATAATAACCTTCTAACCTGAACTTTTTGATACATACACCTGTGTTTTTCTTTTGTTTTTCTTTTTTTAATTTTTTTTAAAAAAATAGTTGAGTTTAGTCTAGTTTATTCCTTTTTTATTTTTATTTTCTAATATTCATATAGAGTTAAACTTCAAGGTAACCACCTTTCCCTAATCAATGCTACCCCTATAGGTAAACCATTTTTTTAAAAAAATATTTTATTTATTTATTAGAGAGAGAGGGAGAGAGAGCAAGCACAGGCAGACAGAATGGCAGGCAAAGGCAGAGGGATAAGCAGGCTCCCTGCCAAGCAAGGAGCCCAATGTGGGACTCGATCCCAGGACGCTGGGATCATGACCTGAGCCAAAGTCAGCTGCCCAACCAACTGAGCCACCCAGGCATCGCGGTAAACCAATTTTTAATCCCCCTTTATCTTAGGAAAGTTGAGTCCTTTAACAAAGATATCAAGATGCATCCAGGAACAATCAAAACAACCTTCCTCGCCCACACAGAGAATTTATAACCACTCTCCCATTTTTTCTTCCGCCCATGTTTCTGTGTTTTTGTGTGTGTCTTGAGAGTATATAAATCTTATACTTTGGATTCTTTTTGATGAGGTTCTTGCTTTTTTTGCTTATGTATATATATATTTTTTTCTCTTGTCATATACTTTTATCAGTCTTTTTGTCTGTCTGTTTTTGTTTGTATACTTCATAAATATTTCCTTGGGGCCCATTTGGGATAAACCTTCTCTTTTATCTTCCCTTTTTTTCCTGTTTCTCTCTCTCTCTCTCTCTCTCTCTCTCTCTTTTTTCTTTTCTTTTTTCTCTTGTTTAGGTGGGGAACATTAATTGCTCAGAAGTGTTCCAGGGTGCACCTTGACTGCACCATGGTCGATACATCCAGCTACATCCGTTCAGCCATCTCTCACCAAAATGATTAGGAGGAGGAATGCCCAACAGAAATAAAATACAGAGGATGGGCCTTCTGCAACAGAGTTAATGGCTATCAACATAGACAATATGTCGGAAAGAGAATGACGGCTAGCAATTATCCAGGCAATAGCTAGGTTGGAGAAAGCCAATGAATGACCAAATGGAATTGATTAGGGCAGAACTGAAAGCCACCACAGATGAGGTTCACAATGTTCTCAATGAGTTCCAATCTAATCTAAATTCTCTCAAAGATAGGGTAACTGAGACAGAAAATAGAATTAGTGATCTGGAGGACAAACAAAGAGAAAGGATCAGGAGGAAGCCTGGAACAGACAGCTTAGAAGCCACGAAAACATAATCAGGGAAATAAAGGAAGCCATGAAACGTTCCAAGGTCAGAATTATTGGAATCCCTGAAGGGGAGGAGAAAGAAAGAAGTCTGGAAGATATAGTGGAATAAGTTGTCCATGAAAATTTTCCCAAACTCACAAATGAAACGAACGTTCATGTACTAGAGGCAGAACGGTTTTCCCCCCAAGATTATAGATTCTTGAAAGTCCTCGAGACACCTAATAGTAAGAATGAAATATTATAATTGTAGGCAGACCCTCCTGAAAGCAACCAGGACAACGAAGCTCCTTACATACAGAAGAAAGCCAATCAGAGTAATGTCAAACATGTCCACAGAGATCTGGCAAGCCAGAAAGGGCCGGAAAGATATTTTCAGGGCACTAAATGAGAAGAACATGCAGCCAAGAATACTTTATCCAGCAAGACTGACATTCAAGATGGAAGGAGAGATAAAGAGTTTCCAAGACCGTCAAGGCTTAAAAGACTATACAACCAACAAGCCGACACTGCAAACAATATTAAGGGGGGGGTCTATAAAAGAGAAACAATCCTAAGAATATCATTGAACAGAAATATAGAGTCAATCTAGAGAAAGAAAGACCTCAAAGGTAACACAATGTCAATAAAAACGTATCTATCAATGATCACTCTCAATGTGAATGACATAAAAGATCCCACAAAAGGACACAAAGTTGCATATTGGATAAAACGACAAGACACTTTCATATGTTGTCTACAACAGACACATTTTGAACCTAAAGATACACCCAGACTGAAAGTGAAGGGATGGAGAAGCATCTTTCATACCAATGGCCCTCAAATGAAAGCCAGGGTAGCGATTCTCACATCAGATAAATTAGATTTTAAACTAAAGACTGTAGTCAGAGATACAGAAGGACACTACATAACTCTTAAAGGGACTATCCACCAAGGCGATCTAACAGTTGTAAATACCTATGCCCCCAATATGAGAGCAGCCAATTACATAAGAAAACTATTAATCAAGATAAAGGTTCATATTGATATGAATACGTTAATAGTAGGAGATCTTAACTCGCCTCTCTCAGAAATAGACAGATCATCCAAGCAGAAAATCAATAAAGAAACAAGTGCATTGAATGGCACAATGGACGAGATGGACCTCATAGATATATAGAGAATATTCCACCCTAAAACAACAGAATACTCATTCTTCTCAAGCCCACATGGATCCTTCTCCAGAACAGACCACATACTGGGTCACAAATCAGGACCTAACCAATACCAAAAGACTGACATTATTCCCTGCATATTCTCAGATCACAATGCTTTGAAACTGGAGTTCAGTCACAAGGAAAAATTCGAAAGGAACTCAAACACCTGGAAGCTAAAGACCACCTTGTTTAAAAAGGTTTGGATCAACCAGGAGATCAAAGAAGAACTTAAACAATTCATGGAAACAAATGAGTATGAAGACACTTCAGTCCAACACCTATGGGATACAGCAAAAGCGGTCCTAAGGGAGAAATATATAGCCATCCAAGCCTCCCTCAAAAAAATTGAAAAATCCAGATACACCAGCTGTCTCTACACCTTAAAGAGCTGGAGAATCATCAACAAATCAAACCGACTCCACACACAAGAAGGGAAATAATCAAGATTAGAGCAGAGATCAATGAGGTAGAAACCAGAGATACAGTAGAAAGTATCATTGAAACTAGAAGCTGTTTTTTTGAAAGAATCAATAAGATCGATAAACCATTGGCCACACTAATCCAAAAGAAAAGAGAGAAGGCCCAAATTCATAAAATTATGAATGAAAAGGGAGAGATCAAAACTAACACCAAGGAAGTAGACACAATCATCAGAAGTTATTATCAACAGTTACATGCCAATAAGCTAAGCAACCGGGATGAAATGGATGCATTCCTGGAAAACTATAAACTCCCAAAATTGAACCAGGAAGAAATTGACAGACTGAATAGATCCATATCTAGTATCGAGATTGAAGCAGTGATCAAAACCTCCCAAAAACAAGAGCCCAGGACCTAACGGATTCCTGTGGAATTCTATCAAACATTCAAAGAAGAAATAACACCTATTCTCCTGAAGCTGTTTCGAAAAATTGAAGCAGAAGGAAAACTTTCAAAATCTTTCTATGAAGCCAGCATTACCCTGATCCCAAACCAGGCAAAGACTACATCAAAAAAGAGACTTTCAGACCAATATCACTGATGAATAAGAATGCAAAAATTCTCAACAAGATCCTAGGAAACAGGATCCAACAGTACATTAAAAAGACTATCCACTATGACCAGGTGGGATACATCCCTGCGTTACAAGGATGGTTCAACATTTACAAATTAATCAATGTGATAGAACAAATCAATAAGGAAGAGAGAAGAACCATAAGGTCCTCTCAATTGATGCAGAAAAAGCATTTGACAAAATCCAGCATCCATTCCTGAATAAAACGCTTCAAAGTATAGGGATAGAGGGAACATTCCTGAACCTCATCAAATCTATCTATGAATGACCCACAGCAAATATCATCCTCAATGAGAAAAAGCTTGCAACCTTCCTGTTAAGATCAGGAACACGACAAGGATGCCCACTCTCACCACTCTTGTTTAATATAGTATTAGAAGTCCTAGCAACACCAGTCAGACAACAAAGAGAAATAAAAGGTATTCAAATTGGCAATGAAGAAGTCAAACTCTCTCTCTTCACAGGTGACATGATACTTCATATGGAAAACCCAAAAACTCCACCTACAAACTACTACAACTCATAGAACAATTCAGTAACATGTCAGGATACAAAGTAAATGTACAGAAATCAGTGGCTTTCTTATACACTAACAATGAAAATACAGAAAGGGAAATTAGAGAATCGATTCCATTTACTATAGCACCAAGAACCATAAGATACCTGGGAATAAACCTAACCAAAGAGGTAAAGGATCTGTACTCGAGGAACTACAAAACACTCATGAAAGAAATTGAAGAAGACACAAAAAGATGGAAGACCATTCCATGCTCTTGGATTGGAAGAATAAACATTGTTAAGATGTCTATACTGCCTAGAGTATTCTATACTTTTAATGTCATTCCAATCAAAATTCCACCAGTATTTTTCAAAGAGCTACAGCAAATCATCATAAAATTTGTATGGAATCAGAAGAGATCCCCGAATTGCTAAGAAAATGTTGAAAAATAAAAACAAAACTGGGGGCATCACGTTACCTGATTTCAAGCTTTACTACAAAGCTGTGATCACTAAGACAGCATGGTACTGGCATAAAAACAGACACATAGACCAGTGGAACAGAGTAGAGAGCCCTGATATGGACCCTAAACTTTATAGTCAAATAATCTTTGACAAAACAGAAAAAAATATACAATGGAAAAAAGACAGTCTCTTCAATAAATGGTGCTGGGAAAACTGGACAGCTATATGTAGAAGAATGAAACTCAACCATTCTCTTACACTGTACACAAAGATAAACTTGAAATGGATAAAAGACCTCAATGTGAGACAGGAATCCATCAGAATCCTAGAGGAGAACAGAGGCAGTAACCTCTTCAATATCAGCCACAGCAACTTCTTTCAAGATATGTCTCCAAAGGCAAAGGAAACAAAAGCGAAAATAAACTTTTGGGAATTCATCAAGATCAAAAGCTTCTGCACAGCAAAGGAAACAGTCAAGAAAACAAAGAGGCAACCCACGGAATGGGAGAAGATATTTGCAAATGACAGTACAGATAAAAGATTGATATCCAGGATCTATAAAGAATTTCTCAAACTCAACACACACAAAACAGGCAATCATATAAAAAAATGGGCAGAAGATATGAACAGACACTTCTCCAATGAAGACATACAAATGGCTATCAGACACATGAAAAAAAGTTCATCATCACTAGCCCTCAGGGAGATTCAAATTAAAACTACATTGAGATATCGCCTTATACCAGTTAGAATGGCCAAAATCAGCAAGACAGGAAAAAACAAGTTTGGAGAGGATGTGGAGAAAGGGGAACCCTCTTACACTGTTGGTGGGAATGCAAGTTGGTGCAGCCACTTTGGGGAATCGTGTGGAGATTCCTCAAGAAATTAAAAATAGAGCTTCCTCAAAATAAGTCAATCAGAGAAAGACAACTATCATATGATCTCCCTGATATGAGGAAGTTGAGATGCCACGTGGGGGGTTTGGGGGGTAGGAAAAGAATAAATGAAACAAGATGGGTTTGGGAGGGAGAAAAACCATAAGTGATTTTTTTTAAAGATTTTATTTATTTGACAGACAGACATCACAAGTAGGCAGAAAGGCAGGCAGTGGGGGGCGGGGGATGCAGGCTTCCTGCTGAGCAGAGACCCCGATGTGGGGCTAGATCCCAGGACCCTGAGATCATGACCCGAGCTGAAGGCAGAGGCTTTAACCCACTAAGCCACCCAGGCACCCCCCATAAGTGATTCTTAATCTCACAAAACAAACTCTGGGTTGCTGGGGGGATGGGGGCTGGGTGAGAGGGGTGGGGTTATGGACATTGGGAAAGGTATCTGTTATGGTGAGTCTGTGAAATGTGTAAACCTGGCGATTCACCGACTTGTGCCCCTGGGGATAAAAATACATTGTATGTTTATAAAAAAAATTAAAATATTTAAAAAATTAGAGCTTCCCTATGACCCTGCAATTGCACTACTGGGTTTTTACCCCGAAGATACAGATGTAGTGAAAAGAAGGGCCATCTGTACCCCAATATTCATAGCAGCAATGGGCACAGTCGCCAAACTGTGGAAAGAAAGATGCCCTTCAATATATGAATAAGTAAGGAAGATGTGGTCAATATACACTATAGAGTATTGTGCCTCCATCAGAAAGGATGAATACCCAACTTTTGTGGCAACATGGACGGGACTGGAAGAGATTATGCTGAGTGAAATAAGTAAAGCAGAGAGAGTCAATTATCATATGGTTTCACTTATTTGTGGCGCATAACAACTAACATGGAGGACATGGAGAGATGGAGAGGAGAAGGGAGTTGAGGGAAATTGGAAGGGGAGTTGAACCATGAGAGACTGTGGACCCGGAAAAACCACCTGAGGGTCTTGAAGGGGTGGGAGGTGGGAGGTTGGGGGAACCAGGTGGTGGGTATTAGGGAGGGCACGGATTGCATGGAGCACTGCGTGTGGTGCAAAAACAATGAATGCTGTTACACTGAAAAGAAATTTTTTTTAAAAAGTGGTGTATATATATATATATATATATATATACACACACACACACACACACACACACACACACACACACACACACATACACATATATATAATGGAATACTATGCAACCATCAAAAGAGAAAATGAAATCTTGCTATTTGCACCGACTTGGATGGAACTAAACTGTATTATGCTGAGCAAAATTAGTCAATCAGAGAAAGACAATTATCATATGATCTCTCAGATATGAGGAATTTGACAGGCAAAGGGGGGTTTTGGGTGGTAGGGAAGGAAAAATGAAAGAAGATGGGATCGGGAGGAAGACAAATAATAAGAGACTCTTTTTTATTAATTTTTATGTATTTTTAATTTCTTTTCAGTGTTCCAGAATTCACTGTTTATGCGCCAAACCCAGTGGTCCATGCAATATGAGCCCTCCATTATACCCACCACCAGGCTCACCCAACCTCCCAACCCCCCACCCCTCCAAAACCCTCAGATTGTTTTCAGAGTTCACAGTCTCTCATCATTCATCTCCCTTTCCAATTTCCTCCAACTCCCTTCCCCTCTCCACCTCCCCAATCCTTCCTGTTATGCTTTATGTTCCACAAATAAGTGAAAGCATTTGATAATTGACTCTCTCTCTACTTAAATTTTTTCACTCAGCATAATCTCTTCCAGTTCCGTCCATGTTGATACAAAAGTTGGGTATTCATCTTTTCTGATTGAGGCATAATACTCTATAGTATATATGGACCACATCTTCCTTATCCATTCATCCATTGAAAGGCATCTTGGTTCCTTTCATAGCTTGGCGACTGTGGCCATTGCTGCTATGAACATTGGAGTACAGATGGCCTTTCCTTTCACTACATCTGCATCTTTTGGATAAATACCCAATAGTGCATTTGCAGTGACATAGGGAAGCTCTATTTTTAATTTCTTAAGGAGTCTCCACACTGTTTTCCGAAGTGTCTGCACCTACTTGCATCCCCACCAACAGTGTAAGAGGCATCCCTTTTCTCCACATCTTCTCCAAAATGCGTTGTTTACTGTCTTGCTAATTTTGGCCATTCTAACTGGTGTAAGGTGGTATCTCAGTGTGGTTTTGATTTGAATCTCCCTGATGGCCAGTGATGATGAACATTTTTTCATGTGGCTAATAGCCATTTGTATGTCTTCATTGGAGAAGTGTCTGTTCATGTCTTCTGCACATTTTTTGGACATGATTATCTGTTCTGTGTGTGTTGAGTTTGAACTCTTTATAGATCCGTGACAGCAGTCCTTTGTATGTATTGTCATCTGAGAATATCTTCTCCCATTCCGTGGGTTGCCTCTTTGTTTTGTTGACTGTTTCCATTGCTGTGCAGAAGCTTTTGATATTACTGAAATCCCAAAAATTCATTTTCACTATTGCTTCCTTTGCCTTTGGATACGTATCTTGAAAGAAGTTGCTGTGGCTGACATCAAAGAGTTTACTGCCTATATTCCCCTCTAGGATTCTAATCTGCCTCAAATTGAGGTCTTTTATCCATTTCAAATTTATGTTTGTGTATGATGTAAGAGAATGGTCAAGTTTCATTCTTCTACACAAAGCTGTCCAATTTCCCCAGGAACATTTACTGAAGAGACTTTCTTTTTTTCCACAGCATATTTTTCCTGCTTTGTTGAAGATTATTTGATCATAGAGGTAAGGGCCCATATCTGGGCTCTCTACTCTGTTCCACTGGTCTTTGTGTCTGTTATTGTACCAGTACCATGATGTCTTGGTGGTCACAGCTTTGTAGCAAATCTTGAAATCTGGCAACACGATGCCTGCAGTTTTTTTTTTTTTTTAACATTTCCTTAGCAATTTGGGGTGTCTTCCTGTTCCATATAAATTTTGGGTTTGTTTGCTCCAGATTTTTGAAAAATGCTGGTGGAATTTTGATCAGAATGTCATTGAAAGTACTGATTGCTGTAGGCAGTACAGACATTTTAACAATGTTTATTCTTCCCATCCATGAGCATGGAATCATCTTCCAACTTTTTGTGTCTTCTTCAATTTCTCTCATGAGTGTTCTTTAGTTACTTGAGTACAGATCTTTTACCTCCTTGGTTAGGTTTGTTCCCAGGTATCTTATGGTTCTTGCTGCTATAGTAAATGGAATTGATACTCTAATTTCCCTTTCTGTATTTTTACTGTTAGTGTATAAGAAAGCAACTGATTTCTTTACATTGATTGTATATCCTGCCATATTACTGAATTGATGTTTAAGTTCTAGTAGTTTGGGGGTGGAGTTTTTTGGGTTTTCCATATAAAGTATCATGTCATCAGCAAAGAGAGAGAGTTTGAATTTTTCATTGCCAGTTTGAATACCTCTATTTCTCTTTTTTGTCTTATTGTTGTTGCTAAGACTTCTTTTTTTAAATTTATTTATTTTCAGAAAAACAGTATTTATTATTTTTTCACCACACCCAGTGCTCCATGCAAGCTGTGCCCTCTATAATACCCACCACCTGGTACCCCAACCTCCCACCCCCCACCCCTTCAAACCCCTCAGATTGGTTTTCAGAGTCCATAGTCTCTCATGGTTCACCTCCCCTTCCAATTACTTACCCAAAGTAAGTTGCTGAGACTTCTAATACTATGTTGAATAAGAGTGGTTAATCTCAAAGGGAAGGATGTCATCTTTTTCCCATTGGAATGATTTTTTTCTGTGGGTCTTTTCATGAATAGATTTTATGAAGCTGAGGAAGATTCCCTCTGTCCCTGTACTTTGACGCATTTTAATCAGAAAGGGATGCTGCATTTTGCCCTATGGTTTTTCTGCATCAACTGAGAGGACGATGTGTTTTTTTCTTTCTTCTCTTACTGTTCTATCACATTGAATGATTTGCGAATGTTGAACCACCATTGCAACCTAGAGATAAATCCAACCTGGTGATGGTAGATAATCTTTTTAATGTACTGTTGGATCCTGTTACCTAGGATTTTGTTGAGAATCTTGGCATCCATATTCATCATGAATATTGGTCTGAAATTCTTTTTGATGGGTTCTTTGCCTGGTTTGGGGATCAGGGTAGTGCTGGATTTATTAGAAGTGTCTGAAAGTTTTCCTTCTGCTTCAGTTTTATGGAACAGCTTCAGGAGAATAGGTACTATTTCTTCTTTGAAAGTTTGGTCGAATTTCCCAGGGAATTTGTCAGATCCTGGGCTCTTGTTTTTTGGGAGTTGTTTGTTTGTTTGTTTTTTAACACTGCTTCAATCTCATTACTAGATATTGGTTTATTCAGGTTGTGAAATTCTTCCCAATTCAGTTTTGGAAGTTTATAGTTTTCCAGGAATGCATCCATTTCATCTAGGTTGCTTAACATATTGGTATATAACAGCTGATAATAATTTCTAATTATTATTTCTATTTCCTTGGTATTAGTTGTGATCTCTACCCTTTCATTCATAGTTTTATTAATTTTGGTATTCTGTTTTTTTTTATTTTGGATTTGTTTGGTCAGTGGTTTACTGATCTTATTAATTCTTTCAAAAAACCACCTTCTAGTTTCATTGATTCGTTCTACTGTATCTCTAGTTTCTACCTCATTTATCTCTGTTCTTATCTTGATTAGTTCCCTTCTTGTGTGTGGAGATGGCTTAATTTGTTTTTGATTCTTCAGTTATTTAAGATGTAGAGACAGCTGGAGCATTCTGAATTTTCCAATTTTTTTGAGTGAGGCTTGGATGGCTATGTATTTCCCCCTTAGGACCACCTTTGCTGTATCCCATAGGTTTTGGACTGAAGTGTGTTCATTTTCTTTGGTTTCCATGAACTGTTTAAGTTCTTCTTTGATTTCCTGGTTTATGCAGGAAATTAAGCAATGTTAAGTAATGTTAAGCAAGGTGATTTTTAGCATCCAGGTGTTTTAATTCCTTCTAAACTTTGTCTTGTGGTTGAATTCCAGTTTCAAAGCATTGTGATCTGAGATTATGCGGGGAATAATCTCAAATTTTTGGTATTGTTTGAGCCCTGATTTGTGACCCAGTATGTGGCCTATTCTGAAGAAGGTTCCATGTGCACTTAAGAAGAATGAGTATTCTGTTGTTTTAGGGTGGAATGTTCTGTATGTATCTCTGACGTCCATCTGGTCCCATGTCTCTCTCAATGCTCTAGTTTCTTTTTTTTAATTAAACTTATTTATTTTAAGCATAACTGTATTCATTATTTTTGCACCACACCCAGTGCTCCATACAATCCATGCCCTCTTTAATACCTACCACCTGGTACCCCAACCTCCCACCCCCCTGCCACTTCAAACCCCTCAGATTGATTTTCAGAGTCCATAGTCTCTCATGATTCACCCCCCATTCCACTTTCCCCTAACTCCCTTCTCCTCTCTAACTCCCCATGTCCTCCATGCTATTTGTTATGCTACACGAATAAGTGAAACCATATGATAATGGACTCTCTCTGCTTGACTTATTTCACTCAGCATAACCTCTTCCAGTCCCGTCCATGTTGCTACAAAAGTTGGGTATTCATCCTTTCTGATGGAGGCATAATACTCCATCATGTATATGGACCACATTTTCCTTATCCATTCGTCCATTGAAAGGAATCTTGGTTCTTTCCATAGTTTGGCGACCGTGGCCATTGCTGCTATAAACATTGGGATACAGATGGCCCTTCTTTTCACAATGCTCTTGTTTCTTTATTGATTTTCTGCTTGGAAGATTTGTCTATTACTGAGAGTGGCATGTTAAGATCCCCTAAAATTAATGTATTCATATCAATGACTATCTTCATTAACAGTTGTCTTATGTATTTGGCTGCTTCCTTACTGGAGGCATAAATATTTACAATTGTTAGATCTAGATGGATAGACCTTTAAGAATGATGTAGTGTCCTTCTGTTTCTCTGACTACAGTCTTAAGTTTAAAATCTAATTTATGTGATATGAGAATCACTACCTCAGCCTTCTTTTGAGGCCCATTAGCATGAGAGATGCTTCTCCATCTTTTCACTTTCATTCTGAATGTATTTTTAGGTTCATAATGGGTCTCTTGTAGACAACATATGGATGGGTCCTGTCATTTTATCCGATCTGCAATCCTGTGCTGTTTTGTGGGTGCATTTAGGTCATTCACGTTGAGAGTGAATACTGAGAGATACTTTTTTATTGACATCATTTTATCTGTGAAGTCTTTGTTTCTATAGATTGTCTCCATAAATTTCTGTTCAATAATATTCTTGTTTTTTTCCTCTCTTATAGAACACTCCTTAATATTTCTATAGTGCCAGCATGGTATTCATATACTATTTTAAACATTGCCAGTCTTGGAAGCTCTTTATTTCTCTATCCATTTTGGATGTCAGTCTTGCTGTAAAAGTATTCTTGGCTGCATGTTCTTTTCATTTAGTGCCCTAAATACATCTTGCCAGCCTTTTCTGGCTTGCCAGATTTCTGTGGACAGGTCTGCCGTTATTCTGTTGGGCCTTCCTCTGTACACAAGTAATCTCTTCCCCTAGCTGCTTTCAAGAGCTCCTGTCTAAAATTATGATTCATTATTTTCACAATCAGGTATCTTGAGGTCTTTCTAGATTCTATGATCTTGGGGGTAGACCTTTTTTTCTGCTAGTACGTGAATTCTAGTTCCATTCCCCAGATTGGGACAATTTTCATGGAGAATTTTTTCAACTGTATCCTCTAGTCTTCTTTCTTTTTCTCTCCTCCCCCTCAGGAATTCCATTAATTTAACATTGGAATGTTTCATGGCATCATTTATTTTCCTAATTGTGTTTTCATGTCTTCTAAGCTGTTTGTTCCAGGTCTCCTTCTGATCCTGTTTCTATGTCAGTTAGTCCTCTGGATCATTAATTCTATCTTCTGCCTCAGTTACCCTAGGTGTTAGAGAATTTAGATTAGATTGGAACTCATTGATAACGTTGTTAACATCTTCCCTCGTGGCTTTTACTTCTCCCCTGATTAGTTCCATTTTGTCATTAAAGGCTTTCTCCCATCGAGCCATTGCCTGGATAATTGGTAGCCTGAATTCCCTTTCCAACATACTTTTTTTTCCCCACATCCAATAGCTCTGATAAAGAGCTATTTTCTTCTGTTGGGCATTCCTCCTCCTAGTCATTCTGGTGAGGGGATGTGGAGCTGAATGTATCAACTGTGGCCCAGTCAAGTTACACCCTGGAATGCTTCTGAGCTATCAGGATTCCCCACCAAAGAGAAAGAAAAAAGAAAAAGTGGGGGGGGGTGAAAGAGAATACCCAGCTTAAATGGGCCCCAAAAGGAAGATTTATAATGTATACAAACAATAACAGACAACCAAAAAGGCCCACAAAAGAAAATGACAAGAAAAAAAGGAACCCAGGCAAAATGAACCCCAAGTATAAGATTTATATACTGTTAGAACAAAAACAAATACACAGAAACACTGACAGAAGAAAAATATGGGAGGGTGGTTATAAATTCTCAGTGTGGCAAAGAAGGTTATTTTGATTCTTCCTGGATGTATATTGATATCTTTCTTAAAGTACTCAAATTTCCCGAGATAAAGGGGTATTAAAACTGATTTATATATAGGGGTAGTATTGACTGGGGGAAGTGGATTACCTTTAAGCTTATCTCTATATGAATATTAAAAAAATAGAAAAAGCAAAAAAAGAACACAGATCTATGTATCAAAAAAGTTCAAGTTAAAAGATTATTATGGAATTTGTTGTACTGAACATCTCATTGTGATGGTGAAGAGGTTAAAACGTTTAAAAAATTAAAAAGAATGAAAATAGTGAGAACGAATTAAAAATAAAAGTGACATCTGTGACATAGTGATGGTTGTCCTCTTGTTTTTTGTTTTGTTTTGTTTTGTTTTGGCTGGCTTTCTGGGGGAGGGGCTTCCTACGTGGTTTTTCAGGCGGTCTTGCTAGAGTTGAGTTCTCCTGCCCCTATCAAGGACTGGGTTCTGAGGAAACCAATTTTTCAGCCTTTTTTTCTCTGGAGGTTTTCATTTTTTTTCCTTTCCTGGTGGCTTTTGGAGGTTTAGAGGAAAGCAAACTGCACCCAGACCTTCGTCTCAGAAAGAAGCCTCAGACTCTTCCCCTCTGGGTTCTCCAGAGCACATGAACTCCCCTTCTGCCACTGGCAGAGCATGTTCCCGGTCACAGTCTCAGTGGTTGCAGGAGCTCCTGCTTGTACCCCAGTGCTACCAAAACCACGAGAAGTATTAGTTCAGATAGCTGGCTTCCAGCAGCTGCCTCTGCCAAGGCCGTCTGGGGAGGTCCAAACCACTGGAAAGGTCCCTAACAGAGATAGCACACTGAGATTTTCACGCTAGCTCAGGCTGGGAGTGTTCAGACTCTTACCAGTACTAGAGAGCACAGGCTAGAGCCTGCACGGACCTCTCTCAGGGGAGGGTGTGGAGCACAACTAAGACCTCAGTAGGGCAGCACACATGCAAAGTGCAAAACGCTGTGGTTCTAGAGAGCACCAGCTGGCACCCACAACAGACTCTCTCACGTGCGCCCCACCCAGACACTCTCACATGCACCAGCGGCTCAGGGACCAATGCCTGACTTCTTTGTTGCACTCTCTGTAGTACAGTGCCAGCGGTTCCTTTCCTGGGTCCATGGGTTTAAGCCCATGTCCCTAACACCCACTTCCACCAATTTCCCCTTAAGATGTTTTGCTCTTTTTGAGTGCTTTCAACCAGACTCCAAGTTAATGCTGGTCCCCAATGACAGGGCACTCTCGTATTGGGGTATTACATTCTAATGGGTCACTTCTGGTGGCTCCCTCCCCCTTTTGTTTATCTTCTGATATCAGTACAATGTTCCTACTCCACTTTACCTGCCCACTGGGGTCTTCTGCCCCTGTAGAGATCCAGAAGTGTATTATTCTAATCTCAGGCCAATTTCATGGGTTATTAGATTGTGCTGGTGGATAATCAGCTCACCTTAGGGGGCCAGTTGAAACAGCACTTCCTCTTTCTCCACCATCTTGTCTCCCCTCCTCCCATAAGAGACTCTTAATCTCAGGTTATGGACATTGGGGAGGTATGGGATATGGTGAGTGCTGTGAAGTCTGTAAGCATGAAGGTTCACAGACCTGTGCCCCTGGGCAAATAATATATTATAATATTAATAAAAATAATCATTTAAAGAAATATATCAATGGTTCCTGGGTGGTTCAGTGAGTTAAGCCTCTGCTTTTGGCTCAGGTCATGGTACACAGTCCTGGGATGGAGCCCTGCATTAGGCTCTATGCTCAGCAGGGAACCTGCTTCCCCCACTCTCTCTTCCTGTCTCTCTGCCTATTTGTGATCTCTCTCCTCTCTGTCAAATAAATAAATAAATGATCTTAAAAAAAGAAAAAAAAACTTTTTAAAAAAGAGCAAAAGATATTAAGAGTCAAATGGTGGAATTGGGGAGTCACAGGCATGGGCCTGAGCCCAAGGACCCAGGAGTGCCACTTCCAGTGACCACACATGCCAGAGAGAGTGCAGTGGAGCCTCCAGTTCAAGGTTCCTGAGCTCCCAGCTGTGTATTGCTTGCACCACCACTTAGCTGGGTGCACTCTTGCCCACACAGGAGGGAGTTTGGTGTGGGCACCATCAAGCGCTCTCTAGAACCACACCCTTTTGCACTCTGCACATACTGTGCAATCAGGGTCTGATTGCATTCCCTGTCCAAGTCTGAGAGATCTTTTTGTTGGTGCTAGCCTGTGGTCTCTAGGACTGGCTGAGAGTCTGGACACTCCCAGCTTGCACCTGAAGGAACTCAGGATGTTCTCTGGTTATGATTCCTCAGTGGTGGCAGCCTTCTGCAACCTGGGTGAATGAACGCACCTGGTGGCATGGGCCTGGTCGCCAGACTGCAGTCCGAGCAAAGGCAGCCACTGGAAATGGACTCCGTGAACCAAAATCGCTTTTGGTTTTAGTGGCACAGGGTTGCAGAAACAAGCAGGTGCTTCAGGTGACCCAAGAGAGTGGCTGGGGAGCACATTGCCTGGGGGATGTTGTGCTATTCAATAGAGTTTGCAGAGGGGGAGTCTGTGTGTTCTGGACGACCCAGAGAGGAACAGACTGAGGCTTCTCTCTGATGCAGAGGTCTGGGTACAGTTTCCTTTCACTAAACCTCCAAAAAGACACACACACACACACACACACACACACAAGCTCCAGAGAACAAAAGCCTGAAAAACCCGTTTCCACAGACACCAGCCCCTAGAAAGGGGGCAGATTGAGTCAATCCAAGCAAGAGAGATTGAAAAACACCACAGCAGTCCACTCCCCCAGAAGGCAAGCCAAAAGAACGAGAGGTCAACCATCACAGGGTCCTTATAAAACCTTAATACTCCAACATCAGGGGACAATAATATATTAAGCTAACGATATTGCCCTAAAACCTTTATATTTCAAGGTACAACTTTTTTAATTAAATTAATTAATTTATTTTCAGCATAATAGTATTAATTTTTTTCACCACACCCAGTGCTCCATGCAATCTGTGCCCTCTATAATACCCACCACCTTGTACCCCAAACTCCCACCCCCCTGCCATCACTTCAAACCCCTCAGATTGTTTCTCAGAGCCCATAGTCTCTCATGATTCACCTCCCCTTCCAATTTACCCAAACTCCCTTCTCCTCTCTAACACCCCTTGTCCTCCATGATATTTGTTATGCTCCACAAATAAATGAAACCATATGATAATTGACTCTCTCTGCTTGACTTATTTCATTCAGCATAATCTCTTCCAGTCCCGTCCATGTTGCTACAAAAGTTGGGTATTTATCCTTTCTGATGGAGGCATAATAGTCCATCGTGTATATGGACAACATCTTCCTTATCCATTCGTCCGTTGAAGGGCATCTTGGTTCTTTCCATAGTTTGGCGACTGTGGCCATTGCTGCTATAAACATTGGGGTACAGATGGCCCTTCTTTTCACGACATCGGTATCTTTGGGGTAAATACCCAGGAGTGCAATTGCAGGGTCATAGGAAAGTTCTATTTTTAATTTCTTGAGGAACCTCTACACTGTTCTCCAAAGTGGCTGCACCAACTTGCATTCCCACCAACAGTGGAAGAGGGTTCCCCTTTCTCCACATCCTCTCCAACACATGTTGTTTCCTGTTTTGTTAATTTTGGCCATTCTAACTGGTGTAAGGTGATATCTCAATGTGGTTTTAATTTGAATCTTCCGGAGGGCTAGTGATGATTAACATTTTTTTCATGTGTCTGATAGCAATTTGTATGTCTTGAATGGAGAAGTGTTCATATCTTCTGCCCATTTTTTTGATATGTTTGCCTGTTTCGTGTGTGTTGAGTTTGAGGAGTTCATTATAGGTCTTGGATATCAACCTTCTGTCTGTACTGTCATTTGCAAATATCTTCTCCCATTCCGTGAGTTGTCTCTTTCTTTTTTTGACTGTTTCCTTTGCTGGGCAGAAACTTTTGATTTTGATGAAGTCTTGTTCCCGTTGAGATCAGGAACTAGACAAGGATGCCCATTTTCACCACTCTTGTTCAACATAGTATTAGAAGTCCTAGCAACAGCAATCAGATGATCAAGAGAAATAAAAGGTATCCAAATTGGCAATGAAGAAGTCAAACTCTCTCTATTCGCAGATGACATGATTCTTTATATGGAAAACCCAAAAGACTCCACCCCCAAACTACTAGAACTCACACAGCAATTCAGCAATGTGGCAGGATACAAAGTCAATGTGCAGAAATAAGTAACTTTCTTATACACTAACAATGAAAATACAGAAAGGGAAATTAGAGAATCAATTCCATTTACTATAGCACCAAGAACCATAAGATACCTGGGAATAAACCTAACCAAAGAGGTAAAGGATTTGTACTCAAGGAACTACAGAACAATCATGAAAGAAATTGAAGAAGACACAAAAAGTTGGAAGACCATTCTATATTTCCATGCTCTTGGATCGGAAGAATAAACATTGTTAAAATGTCTATACTGCCTAGAGCAATCTATACTTTTAATGCCATTCCAATCAAAATTCCACCGGTATTCTTGGGGCGCCTGGGTGGCTCAGTGGGTTAAAGCCTCTGCCTTCGGCTCAGGTCATGATCCCAGGGTCCTGGGATCGAGCCCCGCATCGGGCTCTCTGCTCTGCAGGGAGCCTGCTTCCTCCTCTCTCTCTGCCTGCCTCTCTGCCTACTTGTGATCTCTGTCTAATAAATAAATAAAATCTTAAAAAAAAAATTCCACCGGTATTCTTCAAAGAGCTGGAGCAAATAATCCAAAAATTTGTGTGGAATCAGAAGAGACCCTGAATCGCTAAGGAAATGTTGAAAAACAAAAATAAAACTGGGGGCATCACGTTACCTGATTTCAAGCTTTACTACAAAGCTGTGATCACCAAGACAGCATGGTACTGGCATAAAAACAGACACAGAGACCAGTGGAATAGAGCAGAGAGCCCAGATATGGACCCTCAACTCTATGGTCAATTAATCTTCGACAAAACAGGAAAAAATATACAGTGGAAAAAAGACAGTCTCTTCAATAAATGGTGCTGGGAAAACTGGACAGCTATATGTAGAAGAATGAAACTCGACCATTCTCTTACACCGTACACAAAGATAAACTCGAAATGGGTAAAAGACCTCAATGTGAGACAGGAATCCATCAGAATCCTAGAGGAGAACATAGGCAGTAATCTCTTCGATATCCGCCATATGAACTTCTTTCACGATATGTCTCCAAATGCAAAGGAAACAAAAGCGAAAAAAGGTACAACTTTTTAAATATTCGTTCTCTTGATTCTTGTTCCCTTAATTTCTTTCACCTACTTACCATTGCAACCAGAGTTTTAATACAACATAATCCATAATAACTTATCAACTTGAACTTTTTTTCATACATATACCTTTTTTCTTTTTCTTTTCTTTTTTCTTTTTTTAAAAGTACATATAGATATAAGCTTCAAGGTAATCCATTTTCCCTATTCAATACTATCCCTTTATATAAACCAGTTTTAATCTCCTTTTTCTCTGTAAAGTTGAGTCCATTAACAAAGATATCAAGATACACCCAGGAAAAAACAAAATAACCTTCCTCACCCACATCAAGGATTTATAAGCATCCTCCCATCTATTTCTTCTGTCAGTGTTTGTGTATTTGTTTTTGTTCTGATTTTATAGAAATCTTATTCTCGGAGTTCATTATGGCTGTTTTTGTTTTCTTATCATTTACTTTTTTTCATCTTTTGGTTTGTCTGTTTTTGTTTATATGCCTTATAAATCTCATTTTGGGACTCATTCTGGCTGTTTTTTTCTTCTATCTCTCTATCTCTAGCTTTCTCTCTCTCCCTTTTTCTTTTTTCTTTCCTTTATGGGGTGACTTAAAATTGACCTGAAGCATTCCAGGGTGCACCTTGCCCGGATCATGGTTGATATTTTCAGCTACACATCCCCTCAACCACCTCTCACCAAAATGACTAAGAGGAGGAACACCTGAAAGATGAAAAATTCAGAGAATGTGTCCTATGCCACAGAAATATTGGATATGTACTTAAACAGTATTTTGAATAGGGAATTCAGGGTAACAATTATCTAGGCAATGAATAGGTTGGAAAAAACCATTAGTGACAACATAGAATCTCTAAGGGCAGAAGTGAGAGCCACCCGGGAAGAATTTTAAAATGCTATCAATGAGATCCAATCTAATCTAAATACTCTAATAAGTAAGGTAACTGAAGCAAAAGATATAATTAGTGATCTAGAGGAAAAACTGATAGATGAAAAGGAACAGGAGGAGGCCTGGAAGGAACAGCTTAGGAGCCATGGGAACAGAATTAGGGAAATAAATGATGACATGAAACATTTAAACATCAGAATAATTGGGATCACTGAGGGGGTGGAGAGAGAGAATACTAGAAGATGTAGATGAACAAATTCTGGATGAATATTTTCTCATTCAGGGGAATGGAACAAGCCTTCATGTCCTATAGACAGAAGGAAACCACCCTTCCCCAGGATCAACAAATCTGGAAAGACCTCAAGGCACTTAATTGTGAAACTAATGAATCATAATTTTAGACAAGAGCTTCTGACAACAGCTAAGGGGAAGAGTTTCCTTACATAGAGAGGAAGTTCCATCAAGATAACATCAGAACTTTCCACAGGACCTGGCAAGTCAGAAAAGCCTGTCAAGCCATATTCAATGCACTAAATGAGAAGAACATGCATCCAAGAATACTTTATCCAGCAAGGTTGACATTCAGAATGGATGGAGAGATAAGAGCTTCCAAGACCAGCAAGGTTTAAAACACTATGTGACCACCAAGCTGGGACTACAAGAAATATTAAGAGGGGTTCTATAAAAGAAGAAAGAACCCAAGAGTGACATAGGACAGAAATTTACAGAGACAATATACAGAAACAAGGACTTCAGAGGCAACATGATGTCAATAAAAACTTATCTTTCAATAATTACTTTCTACATGAACAACATAAATGCTCCCATAAGATGGTACAGGGTTGGAGATTGAATAAAATGACAGGACCCATCCATATGCTGTCAAAAGAGACATATCTTGAACCTAAATATACATCCAGACTGAAAGTGAAGAGGTGGAGAAGAACCTTTCATGCCATCAGACATCAAATGAAAGCTGGGGTAGTGATTCTCATATCAGATAAATTAGATTTTAAGCTAAAGACTATCATCAGAGATACAGAAGAACACTACATCATTCTTAAAGGACCGAGCCACCGAGAAGATTTAACAAATGCAAATATTTATGCCCCCAATATGGGAGCATCAGACTACACAAGCCAACTGTTAATCAAAATAAAGAGTCATATTGATATAAATACATTAATTTTAGGTGATTTTAACATACCAGTCTCAGTAATTCACAGATCACATGAGGAGAAAATCAACACGGAAACAAGAGCTTTGAGTGACACATTGGACGAGATGGACATCACAGATATATATATATATATATATATATATATATATATATATATATATATATATAACATTTTGCCCTAAAACAACAGAAAACTCATTCTTCTCGAGTGCACATGGAACATTCTTCAGGATAGATCACATATTGCATCACAAATCAGGCCTTAACTGATACCAAAAGAATAAGACTATTTCCTGTATATTCTCAGACCACAATGATTGGATCACAAGAAAAATTTTGGAAGGAATTTGAAACACAAGCAAAAGTTTGGAAGGAATTCAGACACTTGGGAACTAATGACCAACCCATTCAAGAACATTTGGAACAACCAAGAAATCAAAGAAGAACTTAAAAAATTCATGGAAAGCAATGAGAATAAATACACATCAATCCAAAACCTGTGGGATACAGCAAAGGTCATCCTATGGGAGAAATACATAGCCATCCGAGCCTCCCTCTCTCTCCCTCTCTCAAAAAAAAAAAAAAATTGAAAAATACAGAATATATCAGCTCTCTTTACACCTTAAAGAACTGGTAAATCAACAACTAATTAAGGCAACCCCATTCCCAAAGTGAAATAATCAAGATTAGAGCAGAGATCAATAAGTTAGAAATTAGAGATGCTGTAAACACATTCAAGAAACTAGAAGCTTTTTTTTTAAGATTTTATTTATTTATTTGCCAGAGACAGAGAAAGACAGCGCAAGCAAGCACAGGCAGACAGAGAGGCAGGCAGAGGCAGAGGGAGAAGCAGGCTCCACGCCGAGCAAGGAGCCCAATGCAGGACTTGATCCCAGGACGCTGGGATCATGACGGGAGCCGAAGGCAGCCGCCTAACCAACTGAGCTACCCAGGCGTCCCTAGAAGCTGATTTTTTTAAATAATTAATAAGACTGAAGAGACTTTCTTTTATCCACTGTATATTTTTTCCTGTTTTGTCGAAAAATAATTGACCATAGAGTTGAGGGTCCATATCTGGGCTCTCTACTCTGTTCCACTGGTCTATGTGTCTGTTTTTATACCAGTACCATGCTGTCTTGGTGATCACAGCTTTGTAGTAAAGCTTGAAACCAGGTAACGTGATGCCCCCAGTTTTATTTTTGTTTTTCAACATTTCCTTAGCAATTCGGGGTCTCTTCTGATTCCACACAAATTTTTGGATTATTTGCTCCAGCTCCTTGAAGAATACCGGTGGAATTTTGATTGGAATGGCATTAAAAGTATAGATTGCTCTAGGCAGTATAGACATTTTAACAATGTTTATTCTTCCGATACAAGAGCATGGAATGGTCTTCCATCTTTTTGTGTCTTCTTCAATTTCTTTCATGAGTGTTCTGTAGTTCCTCAAGTGCAAATCCTTTACCTCTTTCGTTAGGTTTCTTCCCAGGTATCTTATAGTTCTTGGTGCTATAGGAAATGGAATCAATTCTCTAATTTCCCTAATATTTTCATTGTTAGTATATAAGAAAGCCACTGATTTCTGCACATTGACTTTGTATCCTGCCACGTTGCTGAATTACTGTGTGAGTTCTAGTAGTTTGAGGGTGGAGTCTTTTGGGTTTTCCATATAAAGAATCATGTCATCCGCGAATAGAGAGTTTGACTTCTTCATTGCCAATTTGGATAACTTTTATTTCTCTTGGTCGTCTGATTGCTGTTGCTAGGAATTCTAATACTATGTTGAACAAGAGTGGTGAAAGTGGGCATCCTTGTCTTGTTCCTGATCTCAATGGGAAGGCTGCAAGCTTTTTCCCATTGAGGATGATATTTGCTGTGGGTCTTTCATAGATAGATTTGATGAGGTTCAGGAATGTTCCCTCTATCCCTATACTTTGAAGCGTTTTAATCAGGAACGGATGCTGGATTTTGTCAAATGCTTTTTCTGCATCAATTGAGAGGACCATGTGGTTCTTCTCTCTTCTCATATTAATTTGTTGTATCACATTGATTGATTTGCGAATGTTGACCAATCCTTGTAGCCCAGGGATGAATCCCACCTGATCATGGTGGATAATCTTTTTAATGTGCTGTTGGATCCTGATGGCTAGGATCTTGTTGAGAATCTTAGCATCCATATTCATCAGTGATATTGGTCTAAAATTCTCCTTTTTGGTAGGGTCTTCGCCTGGTTTGGGGATCAGGGTAATGCTGGCTTCATAGAAAGAGTCTGGAAGTTTTCCTTCTGCTTCAATTTTTTTGAAACAGCTTCAGGAGAATAGGTGTTATTTCTTCTTTGAAAGTTTTGTAGAATTCCCCAGGGAATCCATCAGGCCCTGGGCTCTTGTTCTTTCGGAGGTTTTTGATCACTGATTCAATCTTGTTATTAGATATCGGTCTATTCAGGTTGTCGATTTCTTCCTGGTTCAATTTAGGTAGTTTATATTTTTCCAGGAATGCATCCATTTCTTCTAGGTTGCTAAGGTTATTGGCATATAACTGTTCGTAATAACTTCTGATGATTGTTTCTATTTCCTTGGTGTTCGTTGTGATCTCTCCCTTTTCATTCATAATTTTATGAATTTGGGATTTCTCTCTTTTCTTTTGGATTAGTGTAGCCAGTGGCTTATCGATCTTATTGATTCATTCAAAAAACCAGCTTCTAGTTTCATTGATACATTCTACTGTATCTCTGGTTTCTACCTCATTGATCTCAGCTCTAATCTTGATGATTTCCCTTCCTATGTGTGGAGTTGGTTGGATTTGTTGTTGATCCTCCAGTTCTTTAAGTTGTAGAGACAGCTGCTGCATTCTGGATTTTTCAATTTTTTTTTGAGCGAGGCTTGCATGGCTATGTATTTTTCCCCTTAGGACCGCCTTTGCTGTATCCCATAGGTTTTGGACCAAAGTGTCTTCATTCTCATTGGTTTCCATGAATTGTTTCAGTTCTTCTTTGATCTCCTGGTTGATCCAAGCATTCTTAAGCAAGGTGGTCTTTAGCTTCCAGGTGTTTGAGTTCCTTCAGAACTTTTCCTTGTGATTGAGCTCCAGTTTCAAAGCATTGTGATCTGAGAATATTCAAGGAATAATGTCAGTCTTTTGGTATCGGTTGAGTCCTGATTTGTGACCCAGTATGTGGTCTATTCTGGAGAAGGTTCCGTGTGCACTTGAGAAGAATGAGTATTCTGTTGTTTTAGGGTGGAATGTCCTGTATATATCTATGAGGTCCATCTGGTCCAATGTGTCATTCAATGCTCTTGTTTCTTTATTGATTTTCTGCTTCGATGATCTGTCTAATTCTGAAAGAGGCGTGTTGAGATCTCCTATGATTAGTGTATTCATATCAATATGACTCTTTATCTTGATTAACAGATTTCTTAAGTAATTGGCTGCTCCCATATTGGGAGCATAGATATTTACAATTGTTAGATCATCTTGGTGGATAGTCCCTTTAAGGATTATGTAGTGTCCTTCTGTATCTTTGACTACAGTCTTTAGTTTGAAGTCTAAATTATCTGATATGAGAATAGCTGCCCCAGCCTATTTTTGAGTCCCATTGGCATGATAGATGCTTCTCCATCCCTTCACTTTCAGTCTGCGTGTATCTTTAGGTTCAAAATTGGTCTCTTGTGGACACCATATGGATGGGTCCTGTCATTTTATCCAATCTGCAACCGTGTGCCGTTTTATGAGTGCATTTAGGCCATTCACATTGAGAGTGATTATTGATAGATACGTTTTTATTGACATCGAGTTACCTTTGAAGTCTTTCTTTCTGTAGACTGTCTCTATATTTCAGTTCAATGCTATTCTTGGGATTTTTCCTCTTTTATAGAACCCCCCTTAATATTTCCTGCAGTGTCAGCTTGGTGGTTGCATAGTCTTTTAAGCCTTGCTGGTCTTGAAAACTCTTTATCTCTCCATCCATTTGAATGTTAGTCTTGCTGGATAAAGTATTCTTGGCTGCATGTTCTTCTCATGTAGTGCCCTGAATATATCTTGCCAGCCTCTTCTGGCTTGCCAGGTCTCTGTGGACAGGTCTGACTTCATTCTGATGGGCTTCCCTCTGTAAGTAAGGAGCCTCTTTGCCCTGGCGGCTTTCAAGAGATCATACCTACAGGGGCGCCTGGGTGGCTCAGTGGGTTAAAGCCTCTGCTTTCGGCTCAGGTCATGTTCTCAGGTTCCTGGGATCGAGCCCCGCATCGGGCTCTCTGCTCAGCAGGGAGCCTGCTTCCTCCCTCTCTCTCTGCCTGCCTCTCTGCCTACTTCTGATCTCTGTCTGTCAAATAAATAAATAAAATCTTTAAAAAAAAGAGAGAGATTATACCTACAATTATAATTCCTCAATTTCTCTATCAGGTGTCGTGATGATTTTTTGTAATGTATAATCTTGGGTGGAGACCATTCAGCCTCTAGTACATGAACGCTGGTTTCATTCGCGAGATTCGGAAAATTTTCATGAAGGACTTGTTCCACGATATCTTCTAGATTTCTTTCTTTCTCCTCCCCTTCAGGGATTCTAATAATTCTGATGTTGGAACGCTTCATGGCATCATTTATTTCCCTGATTCTGTTTTCGTGGTTTCAAAACTCTTTGTTCCAGGCTTCCTCCTGATCCTTTCTCTCTATCTGTTTGTCTTTCAGATCACTAATTCTATCTTCTGTCTCAGTTACCCTAGCTTTGAGAGAGTTTAGATTAGATTGGGACTCATTGAGAGCATTGTGAACCTCCTCCCTGGTAGCTTTAAGCTCCGCCCAAACATTGTGAACATCCTGTCTGGTCGCTTTCAGTTTGGCTC
Source organism: Neogale vison (assembly GCF_020171115.1). Classification (NCBI taxonomy): domain Eukaryota; kingdom Metazoa; phylum Chordata; class Mammalia; order Carnivora; family Mustelidae; genus Neogale; species Neogale vison. Next base: position 75,934,022 of record NC_058105.1, read on the forward strand.
TAATCAATTCTGTTTTGTCACCCATGGTTTTCTCCAACCTAGCTATTGCCTGGATAATTGTTAGCCTGAATTCTCTTCCCAACATATTGTCTAGGTTGATAGCCATTAGCTCTGATGCAGAACGTCCATCCTCTGTATTTTTCTTCTATTGAGCATTCCTCCTCCTAGTCATTTTGGTGGGAGAAGACTGAACAGATATAGCTGGATGTATCAACTGTGGTGCAGTCAAGGTGCACCCTGGAACACTTCTGAGCAAATAGGATTCCCCACCCAAACGAGAGACAAAAGAAAAGAAAAAGAAAAAGAAAAAAAGGAAAAGAAGAAAAAGAAAAAGAAAAAGAAAAAAAAGAGAGAGAGAGAGAGAGACAGGAAAGAAAGGGAAGATGAAAAAGAAAGTTCAGCCCTGATGGGCCCTAAGGTAAGATTTATGAAGTAGACAAACTAAAAGAGATTAAAAGACTGATACAAGTATATGGCAAGAGAAATATATATATACAAATAAAGAAAGAACCTTGTCAAAAAGAACCACAAGTGTAAAAATATATGCTATCAGGACAACACAAAAAACACAGAAACACTGGTCGTAGAAGATGAGAGAGTTCTTATAAATTCTCAGTGTGTGCGAGAAAGGTTGTTTTGATTCTTCCTGGATGTATCTTGATATCTTTGTTAAAGGACTCAACTTTCCTAAGATAAAGGGGATTAAAAATTGGTTTACCTATAGGGGTAGTATTGATTGGGGAAAGGGGATTACTTTGAAGTTAACTCTATATGAATATTAGAGGATAAAAATAAAAAGGAATATTCTAGACTAAACTAAACTAAAATTTTAAAAAAGGAATTGAAAAAATAAAAATGCAAAAGAAAAACATAGGTGTTTGTATCAAAAAGTTCAGGTTAGAAAGGTATTATGGAATTTGATGTACTGTACAGCTCGCTCTGATGGCAAATAGGTTAAAAAATTACCTATGTGTAAAAGAAAAAAATATGAACCGGAATAGTAGAAACGAGTGAACAATACAAGTTTTCCTATGAAGTAGTGGTGGTTCTCTTGTAGTTTTTTTTCTTTCTTTCTTGGTTTGTTTTCTGGGGGAGGGGCCTCCCACGTGGGTTGTCAGTCAATGATGTTTCCTGAGTTGAGTCCTCCCACCCCCCTCAAGGGGGTGGGCTCTGGGGAAACTGTTTTTTTTTTCAGGCTTTGTTCTCTGGTGGTTTTTATGCTTGTTCACTTTTTTTCCTCTCACCTTGACTGCTTTGATGGTTTTTGTAGTATTAGAAGAAATCAAACTGTACCCTGATCTCCCTCTCAGAGAGAAGCCTTAGTCTGGGTGCAGAAGCTGAATAAATTCCCCCTTGGCTGCTGGCAGAGCAGGTTCCAATTTGCAGACCCTGAGCGCGCAGGATCTTTGGCTTGTACCCAAAGCCAAGGCAGTGGTGGCTGTCTGGGAGCTCCCGACCACCAGAGAGGTTCCAAGCAGCAATTGCACACTGAGATTTTGCCGCCGACCCGGGCTGGGAGTGCCCGGCTTGCGCGCACCTCTTTTCAGAGGCGGCTATGGGTCTGGCGCACGTCTGGGGCACTGAGAACGGGGCGCTGGTCCGTAAGCCCCATGCTGGGCTTTTGCGTGCCTCTGTCAGGGGAAGAGTTTTGGGCGCGCGGCTTAGGCTTTGAAACAATGGCGCCGGTCAAAGAGCGCCGGCCCGGCCTTTGTAACTCAGGGGAGCTTGAGGGACGTGCGCGCCTATCTCAAGCTTTGTGGTAGGGCTAGCACGCGTTCTGCAGACCTGCGCGGCTCCCAAGCCCTCACAGGAACTAGAACCCACGCATTCTCGGGCTTGCTGGCGGCTTAGGGACCAAGAGCGGTTTCTCCACCGCACTCTCTCTGCCTCAGCGCCGGGGAGGCTGTCTGGTACTAGGGACTTAAGCCCCTGTCCCTAGCTTCCCTAATTCCCACAATTTCCCCCCACGATCCTTTGCTCTTTTGGAGTGCTTTCAACCAGTCTCCAAATTAATGTTGGTCCCCAGACGCATGGCACTCTCGCTCGTATTGGGGTATTACTTTCCCACCGGTCGCCACTGGTGGCTCCCTCCCCCTTTTGTTTATCTTCCTATATCAGTCTGCTGTTCCCATTCCGCTTTACCTGCCCACTGGCGTCTTCTGCCCCTGTAGAGATCCAGACGTGTATAATTCTGATCTCAGTCTGATTTCATGGGTGATCGGAGTTTTTTGGTAGGTAATCAGCTCACTTTGGGGTACCAGCTGAAAAGGCGCCTCTTCCTATTCCCCCGCCATCTTGTCTCCTCCAACTCTGTGCCTTTTGATGGGAGCATTCAGCCCACTCATGTTGAGAGCAAATATTGAAATGTATGAATTTATTGCCATTGTAGTGCCCGTAAAGTCCCTGTTATTGTAGATTGTCTCTGTTAATTTCTGGTCTATACTACTTTTGGGGTCTTTCTTATTTTATAGATTTCCCTTAATATTTCTTGCAGGGCTGGCTTGGTGGTCACATATTCTTTCAATTTTTGCTGCTCCTGAAGGTCTTTATCTCTCTGTCCATTTTGAACAAAAATCTTTCTAGATAAAATATCTTTGTCTGCATGTTCTTCTCCTTTAGTACGTTGAATATGTCTTGGTAGTCCTTTCTGACTTGCCAGGTCTCTGTAGACAGGTCTGATGTTATTCATTGTTCAGATGTTCCTCCCTCCATACATTTAAAAAAAAAAATCCCTTCCTCCGTTTGTTTTCACTATTATATTCAGGGGTGTTGATCTATTTATGGATTTGGGGACTCTTCCTCTCTGCCTTTTAGACATGAATGCTTCTTTCATTCTCCAGATTAGGGAAGTTCTCATCTATGATTTGCTTAAATATACCATCTAGTCTTCACCACCCCCCCTCCATCCCCTCAGGGATCCCAATAATTCAGACATACTGGAACTTTCCATGGCATCACTGATCTCTCTACATCTGTTCTCATGGGCTTCTAGCTGTTTATATTAATCCTTCTTTTACATCAGTTTATCTTCTATATCACTAATTCATTCTTCTGCCCCACTTACCTTGGGTGTTAAATTATCTATTTTAGACTGTATCTTATCCATAGCATTTTTAAATTTGTTCTGATTAGATCTCATTTCTGCCCTTAGAGATTCTATATTGTCACTAATGCTTTTCTCAAGGTTAGCTATTGACTTTATGATTACTACCCCTAAGTCTATCTCTGACATTTTGCTTATATCCATATCCATTAGATATGTGGCAGAGGGCATTGTCTCTGATTCTTTTCTTTGTTGGGATTTCCTCCTCCTAGTCATTCTTTTGAGGGGTGGTTGTGGGAATGTACAGAGTCAAAAAATATTAACAACAACCCAGGCAAAGTGCACATAGAAAAAAATTCAGAGTGGTCAAGAGCTACTGCTTATGCACCATAAATTCCAAGATAATCCAAGACAATAAAAAAAGAAAAAAGTCAAGGAGAATAAAAAGATGTGTGTCAGGGAGTGAAATTATAATATCACATGGTGGACACAAGAAGGTGTTCTGCCTGTTCTTGCTTGATTATTTGTCTCTGTGTTAGAAGACACTATATCCCAATATTGCAAAGAAATCAGAACTTATATAAATATCAAGATAAAATTGAATAGAGTGAAAAATGGGACAGTATGGGGCATAAGTATATAAAACATATATGTGAAAAAGAAAATAAAACTGAAGAAGTGACTTAAAAATAGGTTGGGAAATATGAATCTATTTAAAATGGAAGCAGGGTTTTAAAAAAAGAAAAAAATGAATAAGAAAAGAAACTAAAAAAGAATTATATAATTTAGCCTGAAATATAAGTGAGCTGTCAGGGAACACCTGGAGCTCCCTATATTATTTTCCCCTGGTGCTGGAGCTTTACAGTCCTGTGGGAAATAAACTTATCATTCACCTGTTCTTCAGTCTTTCTTATGGTGGAGGGACCTGTTTCTTGGGACCTGTTTCTTGGATTCTCAGGAGTCTCTGCCTGGGTGGACTTCCCCTACCCATTATCAGAGTGATGGGATTAATTTGATCTTGTTGGCTGCTTGGATTTTGTTCCCTGACATACTCAATCTTATTTTTAGACAGTCAGAGGAAACATGGCCATGTTGGAATCTCCATCCCAAAGCTTCAACGTCACAGTCTCCCTACTATCCCCACCCTCCAGCAATCCTCCAGGTCAATTCATCTCCAACTCTGTGCATACCATACTCTACAGACTGGTGAAATTCATGCCTGCCACACCTCTCTTGGGGGACCACAGGAATCCATGAGTGCCTCTGTGCCTTGTGATTCCACAACTGCCAATGGCCATAGTCTCACAAATATGCACCCTCCTCCACAGCTGTTAGGTCATTATGGGTGCCGCCTCAGCATCTCTTTGTGGGCCACACTGCCCCAAGAGCTGTCCCTGTTGTGGAAGCCATCAGTTCTATATCTCCTCTAGGATGTTAGTCCACACCTTCTAGTCCTTTTCAGGTTGGTCAAGCAGAGGGTGGTCTCCTTACCAGCTTAGCTTGCAGTTTATGGTGTCTGAAGCTGAAAGTTTCCTATGGGATCGCTGAACCACTATCAGTCTTCCCACTCCACTGCTTGGGTACTCTATTGGTTTGGACTCCCCCATTCTTTCTGAGACTTCTGGAATCCTGAGACCACAATAATCCACCAAGAATTCTTCCCTACTTATCCCTGTGCCTTTCAGAAGGGGGTGCCTCTCATTAGAGTAGATTTCCAAGGGTCTTTATTCTTTTTCTCCAGTGTTACATTACCTTCAGGCAACTGGCTTATGGAGGATACCTTGCCTATCTGCTTATCTTCAGATATTTCCCACGAGGAGTCAAAATTCCTTACCTCCTACCTCAAAAAAAAGTAGTCATATTTCAACTTGTGGAGATCCTGATAAATTTTCTTACATCTCAGGTTGAATTTGTATGTGTTCATAATAGTTTGATAGATATCCAGCTAAATTTGAGGGACCAGATGAAATGAGGTCCCCTACTGTGCCACCATGTTTCCCTAATCCCCACAAATATATATATATATATATATATATATATATATATATATATATAGTTTGTTTGTTTAATATTGAGGGGTGCCGGGTGGCTCAGTTGATAAATGTGTCTGCCTTTGGCTCAGATCATGATCCCGATGTCCTGGGATTGAGCCCTTCATTGGTCTTTTTGCACAGTCAGAAGCTTGTTTCTTCCTTACCCTCTGCCTCTCTCTCTCTCTCTCTCTCTCTGTCAAATAAAATAATAAAAGCTTTAAAAAATAAAGAAGAAAATATTGACTCTTTTTCCTTTTTTAAAGATTGACTTATTTTTGTTGTTGTTGTTGTTGTTGTTGGAGAGAGAGTATGAAGGAAAGGGGCAGAGGGAGAGGGAGAGAGAATCTTAAGCAGACTCCATGCTGATTATAGAGCCTGATGTGGGGCTCAGTCTCATGACCCAGAGAGCTCTACCTGAGCCAAAACTAAGAGTTAGATGCTCAACTGACTGCACCACTCAAGCATGTCTTTTCTTTTTAAAGTAAAGAAAAACACTTTGGTTAGTTGTTCGTCAGATTTCCCAAGGATCTCTCAGCTGCAGCAGTGTCTAGAGTGAGTGATATTCAGCAATTAAAGTATCTACACCAACTACACCATCTGTCAGGGAAGAATTTCCTCTTCCCTTTAGAATAGAAAATCATATTTAATACCATAGATACAGAGAATCCACACAGACATGTAAATTTCAGAGAGTCAGGCAATAGGATGTTTCTCTGAGCTAAGGGGAAGGGTATGGTTTATGTAGCAGTTTAAAGGAAAAAAATATGAATATGGATTGATAGATGGATAGAAGAATGCATAGATAGGACATGAGATCAGGCATAATAATTAAATTTTAATGGTAGACTCTGGTTTGTTAAGTATATGGATAACCTCTGTAAAATTTATCCGAGTTTGCTCTATGTTTGAAAATTAGCATAATGAAACAATAAGGGAACAAAAACTACACTAGTAACTAGAAAAACAAAAAAACAAAAAAAATCAATAATAAAGGGTAAAGAGATATATTTGTTTTGTTTTTTATTTATTTTTATGTGAGTATAGCTGACCTTAGATGTATATTTATGGGATACTGAGGAGACACAGAATGATAATGATACTTCAGTTATAAAATATTCTAATATAACAATATTTTGCTTTGTCTTTAGGTAAAACATGTATGCGTTTATACAGTTTCAAAACCTTATATACACTTCCATAACTTCCATACACTCTGATAGAAGATAAGCCACTTATGTAAAATACATTCACACAGTAAAACTAATAAAATCATAGCAGTAACATAAGGAGAAGTAGACAACATATGTATATCAGGATGGTGGTGATGGTCAAGGAAAATTAGCCTAATCTTGGAGGAGACAAGATGGCGGGGAAGTAGGAGGAGGCGCCCGTTCAACCTGCACCCTAAAGTGAGCTGATTACCTTCCAAAGATCTCCAATAACCCACGAAATCAGCCTGAGAACAGAATTATACACATCTGGATCTCTACTGGAGCAGAAGACACCAGTGGGCAGGTAAAGCGGAGTGGGAAAGACAGACTGATATCCGAAGATAAACAAAAGGGGGAGGGAGCCACCAGAGGCGACCCTTTGGAAAGTAATATCCCAATACGAGAGTGCCCTGCGCCTGGGAACCAGCATTAACTCGGGAGTCTGGTAAAAAGCACTCAAAAAGAGCAAAGGATCACCGGGGGGGGGGTATTACGGGAATCGGGGTGTTAGGGTCGGGGCTTAAGTCCCCAGACGCAGGACAGCCACCCCTGGTGCAGAGCCAGAGAGAGTGCAGCAGAGAAACCAGGTCTCGGTCCCTGAATCACCAGCGCGCCTGAGAGTGCCTGGCGCCCAGATCCCGTGAGGGGCTGGGAGCCTCACCAGCAACAGAAGCACAGCCTTTTTGCAGTCCCCAGGCAAGTGCACTGCTGTGCCATCAGAGTCTGAGTCAGGCCCCGCGCCCTCCCCTGAGAGAGGTGCGCACAGGCGCCAGCCCGGTGCTCTCGGACTGGAAAAACCAGGCACTCCCAGCCCAGGCCAGTGGGAAAATCTCAATGTGTGATCGCTGCTTGGAACTTCTCTGGCAGTCTGGAGCTGCCTAGACAGCCGCTGCTGCCATGGTTTTGGGTACAAGCAAAAAATCCTGAGTCCCCAGGGACTGCAACTGGGAACTTGCTCTGCCAGTGGCCAAGGGGGGATTTATATGGGCTCTGCCGCTGGACTGAGGCTTCTCTCTGAGAGGGAGGTCAGGGTGCAGTTTCCTTTCCTCTAAACCTACAAAAACCATCAAAAGCGTCAAGGCGAGAGATAAAAACAAAAGTGAACAAATATAAAAACCTCCAGAGAACAAAAGCGTGAAAAAACAGATTCCTCAGAGCCCACCCCCTTGAGGGGGGTGGGAGGACTTAGCTGAGAGAACTTCAGGGACTGAAAACCCATGTGGCAGGCCCCTCTCCCAGAAAACCCAACTCAGAAAAAAAAAAAAAAAAAAAGACGACAAGAGAACAACCACCACTACTTCATAGGACAATTTTTATTATTAATTAGATCCCGCTATTCTGACTCGTTTTTTATATATTTAATTTTTTATTATTATATAGATAATTTTTTAACCTATTTACCATCACAGTGAGATGTCCAGTACATCAAATTCCATAATAACCTTCTAATCTGAACTTTTTGATACATACACCTGTGTTTTCCTTTTGCATTGCTCTTTTTTAAATTTCTTTTTTTAAAAATTTTAGTTTAATTTAGTTTATTCCTTTTTAAATTTTAATTTTCTAATATTCATATAGAGTTAAACTTCAAGGTAATCCCCTTTCCCCAATCAATGCCACCCCATAGGTAAACCAATTCCTAATCCCCCCTTATCTTAGAAAAGTTGAGTCCTTTAACAAAGATATCAAGATACATCCAAGAAGAATAAAAACTAACTTCCTCACCTACATTGAGAATTTACAACCACTCTCCCATCTTTTTCTTACACCAGTATTTCTGTGTTTTTGTGTTTGTCTTGATAGTATATAACTCTTACACTCAGGGTTCTTTTTGATGAGGTTCTTCCTTTATTTGCATATATATATAGGCAAATATATATATTTTTTTTCTCTTGTCATATACTTTTATCAGTATTTTCATTTGTCTGTGTCTGTTTGTATACTTCATAAATCTTACCTTGGGGCCCATTTGGGCTAAACCTTCTCTTTTATCTCACCTTTCTTTCCTGCTTCTCTCCCTCTCTCTTTTTTTCTTTTCCTTTTCTTTTTCCTCTCATTTGGGTGGGGAACCCTGATTGCTCAGAAGCATTCCAGGGTGCACCTTGACTGCACCACAGTTGATACACCCAGCTACACCCGTTCAGGCATCTCTCACCAAAATGCCTAGGAGGAGGAATGCCCAACAGAAGTAAAATACAGAGGATGGACCTTCTACAACAGAGCTAATGGCTATCAATATAGACAATATGTCAGAAAGAGAATTCAGGCTAACAATTATCCAAGCAATAGCTAGGTTGGAGAAAGCCATGGGTGACCAAACGGAATTGATTAGGGCTGAACTGAAAACGACCGGAGATCATGTTTTCAACATTAGGGAAGAGCTGAAAGCAACCAAGGACAAGCCTCACAATGATCTCAATGAGTTCCAATCTAATCTAAATTCCCTCAACTCTAGAGTAACTGAGACAGAAGATAGAATGAGTGATCTGGAGGACAAACAGATAGAGAGAAGGGATCAGGAGGAAGCCTAGAACAAACAGCTTAGAAACCACAAAAACAGAATCAGGGAAATAAATGATGCCATGAAACGTTCCAACGTCAGAATTATTGGAATCACTGAAGGGGAGAAGAAATAAGTCTAGAAGATATAGTGGAAAAAGTTCTTCATGAAAATTTTCCAAATCTCATGAATGGAACCAGCGTACATGTACTAGAGGCAGAAGGGTTTTCCCCCAAGATTACAGATTCTCGAAAGTCCTCGAGACACCTAATAGTAAGAATGAAGAATTATAATTGTATGCAGACCCACTCGAAAGCAGCTAGGATAAAGAAGATCCTTACGTACAGAGGAAAGCCCATCAGAATAACATCAGACCTGTCCACAGTGACCTGGCAAGCCAGAAAGGGCTGGCAAGATATATTCAGGGCACTGAATGAGAAGAACATGCAGCCAAGAATACTTTATCCAGCAAGACTGACATTCAAAATGGATGGAAAGATAAAGAGTTTCCAGGACCAGCAAGGCTTAAAAGACTATGCAACCACGAAGCTGATACTGCAGGAAATATTAAGGGGGCTTCTTTAAAGGAGGAAAAAGCACAAGAATAGCACTGAACAGATATATAGAGACAATCTACAAAAAGAAAGACTTCAAAGGAAACACGATGTCAATAAAAATGTATCTATCAATAATCACGCTCAATGTGAATGGCCTAAATGCGCCCATAAAAGGGCAGAGGGTTGCAGATTGGATAAAACGACAGGACCCATCCATATGTTGTCTACAAGAAACCCATTTTGAACCTAAAGATACACCCAGACAGAAAGTGAAGGGATGGAGAAGCATCTCTCATGCCAATGGGCCTCAAAAAAGGGCTGGGGTAGTGATACTCATATCAGACAAATTAGATTTTAAACTAAAGACTGTAGTCAGAGATCCAGAAGGACACTACATCATTCTTAAAGGGACTATCCACCAAGATGATCTAACAATTGTAAATATCTATGCCCCCAATATGGCAGCAGCCAATTACATAAGAAAACTGTTAATCAAAATAAAGAGTCATATTGATATGAATACACTAATCGTTGGAGATTTTAACACACCTTTCTCAGAAATAGACAGATCATCAAAGCAGAAAATCAATAAAGAAACAAGAGCATTGAATGACACATTGGACCAGATGGACCTCATAGATATATACAGAACATTCCACCCTAAAATAAGAGAATACTCATTCTTCTCAAGTGCACATGGAATTTTCTCCAGAATAGACCACATACTGGGTCACAAATCAGGACTCAACTAATACCAAAAGACTGAGATTATTCTCGGCACATTCTCAGATGACAATGTTTTGAAACTGGAGCTCAATCACAAGGAAAAGTTTGGAAGGAACTCAAACACCTGGAAGCTAAAGACCACCATGCTTAAGAATGCTTGGATCAACCAGGAGATCAAGGAAGAACTGAAACAATTCATGGAAACTAATGAGAATGAAGACACTTCGATCCAAAACCTATGGGGTACAGAAAGGCGGTGCTAAGGTGGAAATACATAGCCATCCAAGCCTCCCTCAAAAAAATTGAAAAATCCAGAACACAGCAGCTGTCTCTACACCTTAAAGAACTGGAGAATCAACAACAAATCAAACCAACGCCACACATAAGGAGGGAAATAATCAAGATTAGAGCTGAGATCAATGAGGTAGAAACCAGAGATACAGTAGAACATATCAATGAAACTAGAAGCTGGTTTTTTGAAAGAATCAATAAGATCGATAAACCATTGGTGACACTAATCCAAAAGAAAAGAGAGAAAACTCAAATACATAAAATTATGAATGAAAAGGGAGAGATCACAACGAAAACCAAGGAAGTAGAAACAATCATCAGAAGTTATTACGAACAGTTATATGCCAATAAGCTAAGCAACTGAGATGAAATGGATGCATTCCTGGAAAAATATAAACTCCCAAAACTGAATCAGGAAGAAATTGAAACCTGAATAGACCAATACCGAGTATCGGGATTGAAGCATTTATCAAAAACCTCCCAAAAAATAGGAGCCCAAGACCTGATAGATTCCCCGTAGATTGTAACAAACTTTCAAAGAAGAAATAACACTTATTCTCCTGAAGTTGTTTCAAAATATTGAAGCGGAAGGAAAACTTCCAGAGTCTTTTATGAAGCCAGCATTACCCTGATCCCCAAACCAGGCAAGGACCCTACCAAAAAGGAGAATTTCAGACCAATATCAATGATGAATATGGATGCTAAGATTCTCAACAAGATCTTAGCAAACAGGATCCAACAGCACATTAAAAAGTTTATCCACCATGATCAGGTGGAATTCATCCCTGGGCTACAAGGATGGTTCAACATTTGCAAATCAATCAATGTGATAGGACAAATTAATAAGAAAAGAGAGAAGAACCACATGGTCCTCTCAATTGATGCAGAAAAAGCATTTGATAAAATCCAGCATCCGTTCCTGATTAAAACGCTTCAAAGTATAGGGATAGAGGGAACATTCCTGAAACTCATCAAATCTATCTATGAAAGACCCACAGCAAATATCATCCTCAATGGGAAAAAGCTTGCAGCCTTCCCATTGAGATCAGGAACACGACAAGGATGCCCACTCTCCCCACACTTGTTCAACATAGTATTAGAAGTCCTAGCAACAGCAATCAGACAACAAAGGGAAATAAAAGGTATCCATATTGGTAATGAAGAAGTCAAACTCTCTCTCTTCGCAGATGGCATTATTCTTTATATAGAAAGCCCAAAAGACTCCACCCCCAAACTACTAGAACTCATACAGCAATTCAGCAACATGGCAGGATACAAAGTCAATGTGCAGAAATCAGTGGCTTTCTTCTACACTAACAATGAAAATACAGAAAGGGAAATTAGAGAATCAATTCCATTTACTATAGCACCAAGAACCATAAGATACCTGGGAATAAACGTAACCAAGGAGGTAAAGGATCTGTACTTGAGGAACTACAGAACACTCATGAAAGAAATTGAAGAAGACACAAAAAGTTGGAAGACCATTCCTTGCACTTGGATCGGAAGAATAAACATTGTTAAAATGTCTATACTGCCTAGGGCAATCTATACTTTTAATGCTATTCTGATCAAAATTCCACTGGTATTCTTCAAACAGCTGCAGCAAATAATCCTAAAATTTGTATGGAATCACAAAAGACCCTGAATCGCTATGGAAATGTTGAAAAACAAAAAATAAAATGGGGGGGCATCACGTTACCTGATTTCAAGCTTTATTACAAAGCTGTGATCACCGAGACAGCATGGTACTGGCATAAAAACACACACACATAGACCAGGGGAACAGAGTAGAGAGCCCAGATATGGACCCTCAACTCTATGGGCCAATAATCTTTGACAAAACAGAAAAAAATATACAGGGGAAAAAAAGACAGTCTCTTCAATAAATGGTGCTGGGAAAACTGGACATCTATAAGTAGAAGAAGGAAACTCGACCATTCTCTTACACTGTACACAAAGATGAACTCAAAATGGATAAAATACCTCAACGTGAGACAGGAATCCATTCGAGTCCTAGAGGAGAACATAGGCAGTAATCTCTTCAATATAAGGCAGAGCAATTTCGTTCAAGATATGTCGCCAAAGGCAAAGGAAACAAAAGCGACTTGCATGGAGCACTGGGTGTGGTGAAAAAATAATGAATACTGTTTTTCTGAAAATAAATAAATTGGAAAAAAAAGGAAACAAAAGCAAATATGAAATTTTGGGACTTCATCAAAATCAAAAGCTTCTGCACAGCAAAGGAAACAGTCAAGAAAACAAAGAGGCAACCCACGGAATGGGAGAAGATATTTGCAAAGGACAGTACAGACAAAAGGTTGATATCCAGGATCTATAATAAACTCATCAAACTCAACACACACAAAACAGACAATCATATCACAAAATGGGCAGAACGTATGGACAGACACTTCTCCAATAAAGACATACAAATGACTATCAGACACATGAAAATATGTTCATCATCACTAGCCATCAGGGAGATTCAAATTAAAACTACATTGAGATATCACCTTACACCAGTTAGAATGACCAAAATTAGCAAGACAGGAAACAACATGTGTTGGAGAGGATGTGGAGAAAGGGGAACCCTCTTCCACTGTTGGTGGGAATGCAAGTTGGTGCAGCCTCTTTGGAGAACAGTGTGGAGATTCCTCAAGAAATTAAAAATAGAACTTCCCTATGACCCTGCAATTGCACTCCTGGGTATTTACCCCAAAGATACAGATGTCATGAAATGAAGGGCCATCTGTACCCCAATGTTTATACCAGCAATGGCCACAGTCACCAAACTGTGGAAAGAACCAAGATGCCCTTCAATGGATGAATGGATAAGGAAGATGTGGTCCATATACACTTTGGAGTATTATGCCTCCATCAGAAAGGACGAAGACCCAACTTTTGTAGCAACATGGATGGGACTGGAAGAGATTATGCTGAATGAAATAAGTCAAGCAGAGGGAGTCAATTATCATATGGTTTTACTTATTTGTGGAGCATAACAAAAAGCATGGAGGACATGGGAAGTTAGAAGGGGGTTGAGGTAAATTGGAAGGGAAGGTGCATCATGAGAGACTATGGACTCTGAAAAACAATCTGAGGGGTTTGAAGTGGCAGGGGGGTGGGAGGTCGTGGTACCAGGTGGTGGGTATTATAGACGGCACAGATTGCATGGAGCACTGGGTGTGGTGAAAAAATAATGATACTGTTATGCTGAAAATAAATAAATGAAAAAAATAAATAAACTGGAAAAATTTTAGCCTAATCTTGTAATGCTTTAATATTTTACAAAAGTAACGTTACCAGAAATTACTTTACTTTTTTTTTAATTTTAACATCTTAACTTTATTTTCTCTTTTTCAGTGTTCCAAGAATCATTGCTTATCCACTACACCCAGTACTCCATGTAATACATGCCCTTCATCATACCCACCACCAGGCTCACTCATCCCCCCTCCCCTCCAGAGCTTTAGTTTGTTTCTCTGAGTCCACAGTCTTTCATGCTTCATCTCCCCTCCGATTTACCCCAATTCACTTCTCCTTTCCTTCTCCTAATATCCTCAATGTTATTACTTATGTTCCACAAGTAAGTGAAACTATATGATAATTGACTTTCTCTTCTTGACTTATTTCAGTCAACATAATCTCCTCTAGTCCTGCCCATATTGACACCAAAGTTGGGTATTAATCCTTTCTGATGGCTATGTAACATTCCATTGTATATGTGGACCATACTTTCTTTATTCATTTTTCTGTTAAAGGACATCATGGCTCTGTGGCTATTTTTGCTATAAACATTGGGGTACATGTGGCCCTTCCTTTCACTACATATATATTATTGGGGTAAATACCCAGTAGTGCAATTGCAGGGTCATAGGGTAGTTCCATTTTTAATTTCTTAAGGAATCTCCACACTGTTTTCCAAAGTGGCTTCACAAACTTGCATTCCCTCTTCCTCCACGTCCTCTCCAACACTTGTTCACTCTCTTGTTAATTTTGGCCATTGTAACTGGTGTAAGGCTGTATATCAATATGGTTTTGATTTGAGTTTCCCTAATGGCTAATAATGATGAAAATAAAACATTCTCTCATACCATACAAAAAGATAAACTCGAAATGGATGAAACACATCAACGTGAGATAGGAATCTATCAAAATCCTAGAGGGGAACATAAGCAGTAACCTCTTTGATATCAGCCACAGCATATTCCTTCATGACATGTCTCCAAAGGCAAAGGAAACAAAAGTGAAAATGAACTTATGGGACTTCATCAACATTAAAAGCTTCTGCACAGCAAAGAGAACAGTCAACAAAACAAAGAGGCAACACAGAATGGGATAAGATATTCAGAAATGACACTACAGATAAGAGGCTGATATGCAAGATCCATAAAGAACTCCTCAAACTCAACACCCCAAAAAAAGATAATCATGTCAAAGAAAATGGGCAGAAGATATGAACAGACACTTCTCCAAAGAGGACAAACAAGTGGCTAATAGACACAGAAATTACTTTTAAAAATAAAAATCTTTGGAGAACAGTGTGGAGATTCCTCAAGAAATTAAAAATAGAACTTCCCTATGACCCTGCCATTGCACTCCTGGGTATTTATCCCAAAGATACAGAGTAGTGAAAATAAGGGCCATATGTGCCCCAATGTTTATATCAGCAATGGCCATGGTCGCCAAACTGTGGAAAGAACCAAGATGCCCTTCAACGGATGAATGGATAAGGAAGATGTGGTCCATATACACTATGAAGTATTATGCCTCCATCAGAAAGGACGAAGACCCAACTTTTGTAGCAACATGGACAGGACTGGAAGAGATTATGCTGAATGAAATAAGTCAAGCAGAGAGAGTCAATTATCATATGGTTTCACTTATTTGTGGAGCATAACAAATAGCATGGAGGACACGGGGAGTTAGAGAGGAGAAGGGAGTTGAGGAAAATTTGAAGGGGATGTGAACCATGAGAGACTATGGACTCTGAAAAACAGTCTGAGGGGTGTGAAGTGGCGGGGGGTTGGGAGGTTGGGGTACCAGGTGGTGCGTATTATAGAGGGCATGGAATGCATGGAGCACTGGGTGTGGTGAAAAAATAATGAATACTGTTTTTCTGAAAATAAATAAATTGAAAAATTTTTTTTAAAAAGTGCATGGGAGATAAAAGTGAGAAAAAATTTTTTTTAAATGAATCAGTGAAACAGGAGTGTTAGCTTCCTTTGAGTAAAACATGCAGTCAGAACTAGTCTTTAAAATTATGCAGATTTCACAAGAAATTCTAGCTAACATTTATTGGCAATATTCTATGTGCTAAGAACTATTCTACATGCTTAACATGTATTTATTCATGTAAGCCTCACAATTGCCATGACGTATTAATATTATTATTTTTATAGATGAGGGAACTGAAAGCACAATGTGGTTTAAATGACCTACCTAAAGTCCTTATCTAGGAAGTGTGAGAAACTTGACGTTGTGTTGAATGATTTAACTCCAGGCATCCTGTCTCCAGAGCCTTCACTCCTAATCAATTCATAGGCTTGATAAGGGGTTAAAAGGGGATATAACATTAGACTTCTGAGAGCTACAGGCAAAGTGTTAAACCCAAGAAAAAGAAAAATCCTTCAGGGAAGGATTTGTGTTAAGATCAATAAATACTCATAGTTCATATTGCCACAAATAGCTTGATCCTTAATAGGGGAAATGGGAATATAAATGTATTTTAATGTTATTTTTAGGTTTATTTTATTTATTTATTTATTTTTAATTTATTTTCAGGTAGAGTAATGCCTCCAGTTTTATTTTTGTTTTTCAACATTTCCTTAGCGATTCGGGGTCTCTTCTAATTCCATTCAAATTTTTGGATTATTTGTTCCAGCTCTTTAAAGAATACTGGTGAAATTTTGATCGGAATGGCATTAAAAGTATAGAATGCTCTAGGCGTATAGAAATTTTAACAATGTTTATTCTTCTGATCCAACAGCATGGAATGGTTTTCCAACTTTTTGTGTTTTCTTCAATCTCTTTTTTTTTCAATTTATTTATTTTCAGAAAAACATTATTCATTATTTTTTCACCACAACCAGTACTCCATGCAAGCTGTGCCTTCTATAATTCTTTCATGAGTGTTCTGTAGTTCCTTGAGTACAGATCCTTTACCTCTTTGGTTAGGTTTATTCCCAGGTATCTTATGGTTCTTGGTGCTATAGTAAATGGAATCAATTCTCTAATTTTCCTTTCTGTATTTTCATTGTTAGTGTATAAGAAAGCCACTGATTTCTGCACATTGACTTTGTATTCTGCCACGTTGCTGAATTGCTGTATGAGTTCTAGTAGTTTGTGGGTGGAGTCTTTTGGGTTTTCCATATAAAGAATCATATCATCTGCGAAGAGAGAGACATTGACTTCTTCATTACCAATATGGATACCTTTTATTTCTCTTTGTTGTTTGATTGCTGCTGCTAGGATTTCTAATACTATGTTGAGCAAGAGTGGTGAAAGTGGGCATCCTTGTCTTGTTCCTGATCTCAACGGGAAGGATGCAAGCTTTTTCCCATTGAGGATGATATTTGCTGTGGGTCTTTCATAGATAGATTTGATGAGGTTCAGGAATGTTCCCTCTACCCCTATACTTTGAAGCGTTTTAATCAGGAACGGATGCTAGATTTTGTCAAATGCTTTTTCTGCATCAATTGAGAGGACCATGTGGTTCTTCTCTCTTCTCATATTAATTTGTTTTATCACATTGATTGATTTGCGAATGTGGAACCATCCTTGTAGCCCAGGGATGAATCCCACCTGATCATGGTGGACAATCTTTTTAATGTGCTGTTGGATACTGTTGGCTAGGATCTTGTTGAGACTCTTAGCATCCATATTCATCAGTGATATTGGTCTAAAATTCTCCTGGTTTGGGGATCAGGGTAATGTTGGCTTCATAGAAAGTGTCTAGGAGTTTTCCTTCTGCTTCACTTCAATTTTTTTAAACAGCTTCAGGAGAATAGGTGTTATTTCTTCTTTGAATGTTTGATAGAATTCCCCAGGGAATCCGCCAGGTCCTGGCTCTTGTTTTTTGGGAGGTTTTTGATCACTGATTCAATCTCGTTATTAGATATCAGTCTATTCAGGTTGTCGATTTTTTCTTGGTTCAGTTTTGGTAGTTTATATTTTTCCAGTAATGCATCCATTTCTTCTAGGTTGCTAAGCTTATTGGCATATAACTGTTGATAATAACTTTCTACTTCCTTGGTGTTAGTTGTTATCTCTCCCTTTTCATTCATTATTTTATGAATTTGTGCTTTCTCTCATTTCTTTTGGAGTAGTGTGGCCAATGGTTTATTGATCTTATTGAGTCTTTCAAAAAACCAGCTTCTAGTTTCATTGATACGTTCTACTGTATCTCTGGTTTCTCCCTCATTGATCTCAGCTCTAATCTTGATGATTTCCCTTCTTATGTGTGGAGTTGGTTTGATTTGTTGTTGATTCTCCAGTTCTCTAAGGTGTAGAGACAGCTGGTGTGTTCTGGATTTTTCAATTTTTTGAGGGAGACTTGGATGGCTATGTATTTTCACCTTAGGACCGCCTTTGCTGTATCCCATAGGTTTTGGACCGAAGTGTCTTCATTCTAATTGGTTTCCATGAATTGTTTCAGTTCTTCTTTGATCTCCTGGTTGATCCAAGCATTCTTAAGCAAGGTGGTCTTTAGCTTCCAGATGTTTGAGTTCCTTCAGAACTTTTCCTTGTGATTGAGCTCCAGTTTCAAAGCATTGTGATCTGAGAATATGCAGGGAATCATCTCAGTCTTTTGGT
Organism: Neogale vison; assembly: GCF_020171115.1. Taxonomy (NCBI): domain Eukaryota; kingdom Metazoa; phylum Chordata; class Mammalia; order Carnivora; family Mustelidae; genus Neogale; species Neogale vison. Next base: position 75,952,201 of record NC_058105.1, read on the forward strand.
ATCGGTTGAGTCCTGATTTGTGACCCAGTATGTGGTCTATACTGGAGAAGGTTCCATGTGCACTTGAGAAGAATGACTATTCTATTGTTTTAGGGTGGAATGTTCTGTATATATCTATGAGGTCCATCTGGTCCAATGTGTCATTCAATGCTCTTGTTTCTTTATTGATTTTCTGCTTCGATGATCTGTCTAATTCTGAGAGAGGCGTGTTGAGATCTCCTACGATTAGTGTATTCATATCAATATGACTCTTTATCTTGATTAACAGATTTCTTAAGTAATTGGCAGCTCCCATATTGGGAGCATAGATATTTACAATTGTTAGATCATCTTGGTGGATAGTCCCTTTAAGAATGATGTAGTGTCCCTCTGTATTTCTGACTACAGTCTTTAGTTTGAAGTCTAATTTATCTGATATGAGAATCGCTAGCCCAGCCTTCTTTTGAGGCCCGTTGGCATGGAAGATGCTTCTCCATCCCTTCACTTTCAGTCTGCGTGTATCTTTAGGTTCAAAATGGGTATCTTGTGGACAACATAATAATGGGTCCTGTCGTTTTATCCAATCTGCAACCCTGTGCCGTTTTATGGGTGCATTTAGGCCATTCACATTGAGAGTGATTATTGATAGATACGTTTTTATTGACATTGAGTTACCTTTGAAGTCTTTCTTTCTGTAGACTGTCTCTATATTTCTGTTCAATGCTATTCTTGGGATTTTTCTTCTTTCATAAACCCCCCCTTAATATTTCCTGCAGTATCGGCTTGGTGGCTGCATAGTCTTTTAAGCCTTCCTGGTCTTGAAAACTCTTTATTCCTCCATCCAATTTGAATGTCAGTCTTGCTGGATAAAGTGTTTTTGGCTGCATGTTCTTCTCATTTAGTGCACTGAATATATCTTTCCAGCCTTTTCTGGCTTGCCTGGTCTCTGTGGACAGGTCTGACATTATTCTGATGGTCTTCCATCTGTAAGTAAGGAGCCTCTTTGCCCTGGTGGCTTTCAAAAGATTATAACTATAATTATAATTCCTCAATTTGACTATCAGGTGTCGTAATTTTTTTTTTTTTAGAATGTATAATCTTGCGTGGAGACCGTTCAGCCTCTAGTACATGAACACTGATTCCATTCGTGTGATTAGGAAAATTTTCATGAAGGACTTGTTCCACTATATATTCTAGACTTCTTTCTTTCTCCTCCCCTTCAGGGATTCCAATAATTCTGACATTGGAACCCTTCATGGCATCATTTATTTCCCTGATTCTCTTTTCATGGTTTCTACCTGTTTGTTCCAGGCTTCCTCCTGATCCTTTCTCTCTATCTGTTTGTCTTCCAGATCACTAATTCTATCTTCTGTCTCAGTTACCCTAGCTTTTAGAGAATTTAGTTTAGATTGGAACTTATTGAGAGCATTGTGAACCTCCTCCCTGGTAGCTTTAAGCTCTGCCCTAACATTGTGAACATCCTGTCTGGTAGCTTTCAGTTCTGTCCTAATCAATTCTGTTTTGTCATCCATGGTTTTCTCCAACCTAGCTATTGCCTGGATAATTGTTAGCCTGAATTCTGTTTCCGACATATTGTCTATGTTGAAAGCCATTAGCTCTGTTGCAGAAGGTCCATCCTCTGTATTTTTCTTCTGTTGGGCATTCCTTCTCCTAGTCATTTTGGTGGGAGATGACTGAACAGATGTAGCTGGATGTATCAACTGTGGTGCAGTCAAGGTGTACCCTGGAACACTTCTGAGCAATCAGGATTCCCCACCCAAACAAGAGACAAAAGAAAAGAAAAAGAAAAAAAAAGAGAAAAGAAGAAAAAAAGAGAGAGAGAGAGACAGGAAAGAAGGGGAAGATGAAAGAGAAGGTTCAGCCCAGATGTGCCCCAAGGTAAGATTTATGAAGTAGACAAACAAAGAGACAAAAAGACTGATACAAGTATATGACAAGAGAAAAAAAAATATATATATATGGAAATAAAGGAAGAACTTCGTCAAAAAGAACCCCACATGTAAGATTTATATGCTATCAGGACAAACACAGAAACACAGAAACACTGGTGGAAGAAGAAGATGGGAGAGTTCTTATAAATTCTCAGTGTGTGCGAGGAAGGTTGTTTTGATTTTTCCTGAATGTATCTTGATATCTTTGTTAAAGGACTCAACTTTCCTAAGATAAAGTGGATTAAAAATTGGTTTACCTATAGGGGTAGTATTGATTGGGGAAAGGGGATTACTTTGAAGTTTAACTCTATATGAATATTAGAGGAAAAAAATAAAAAGGAATAAACTAGACAAAACTAAACTAAAATTTAGAAAAAAGAAATTCAAAAATTAAAAATGCAAACGAAAAACATAGGTGTATGTATCAAAAAGTTCAGGTTAGAATGGTATTATGCAAGCCGTTACCCCAACCTCCCACCCCACCGCCACTTCAAACCCCTCAGACTGTTTTTCAGAGTCCACTGCATGGAGCACTGGGTGTGGTGAAAAAATAATGAATACTGTTTTTCTGAAAATAAATAAATTGGAAAAAAAATGGTATTATGGAATTTGATGTACTGTACAGCTCGCTGTGATGGTAAATAGGTGAAAAAAATTACCTATGTGTAAAAAAAAAAATGTTCCAGAATAGTGGGAACGAATCAACAATACAAGTTTTCCTATGAAGTAGTGGTTGTTCTTTTGTAGTCGTTTTTTTTTTTTTAATTTTCCTCCTTTTTTTTTTTTTCTTTCTTGGTTTGTTTTCTGGGGGAGGGTCCTGTCACGTGGGTTGTCAGTCAATGATGTTTCCTGAGTTAAGTTCTCCCACCCCCCTCAAGGGGGTGGGCTCTGAGGAAACTGGTTTTTTTCAGGCTTTTGTTCTCTGGCTGTTTTTAGGTTTGTTCACTTTTTTTTTCTCTCACCTTGACCGCCTTTGATGGTTTCTGTAGTTTTAGAGGAAAACAAACCGCACCCTGATCTCCCTCTCAGAGAGAAGCCTCAGTCTGGGTGCAGAGCCTAAATAAGTTCCCCTTTGGCCGCTGGCAGAGCAGGTTCCAAGTTGCAGACCCTGGGGGCGCAGGATCTTTTGCTTGTACCCAAAGCCAAGCCAGTGGCGGCTGTCTGGGAGCTCCCGACCACCAGAGAGGTTCCAAGAAGCAATCTCACACTGAGATTTTGCTGCTGGCCCAGGCTGGGAGTGCCTGGTCTTGCTAGGTCTAAGAGTGCCCGGCTTGTGTGCACCTCTTTAAGGGGTGGCTATGGGTCACGCGCGCGTCTCAGGCACTGAGAACAGGGCGCAGGTCCGAGAGCACCAGGCTGGGCTTTTGCGCACCTCTGTCAGGGGAGAGTTTGGGGCACGTGGCTTAACCTTTGAAACAATGGTGTGGGTCAAAGAGCGCCGGCCGGCCTTTGTAACTCTCTCAGGGGAGCATGAGGGGCGTGCGCGCATATCTCAGGCTTTGTAGCAGGGCTCGTGCGTTCTGCCAACTGGCGTGGCTCCCATCCCCTCACAGGATCCAGAACCCACGCATTCTAGGGCACCCTGGTGGCTTAGGGACCAAGAGCTGGTTTCTCCGCTGCACTCTCTCTGCCTCAGCACCAGGGAGGCTGTCCTGGGACCGGGGATTTAAGCCCCTAGCCGCCCCAATTCCCACAATTTCCCCCCATGATCCTTTGCTCTTTTGGAGTGCTTTCAACCAGTCTCCAAGTTAATGCTGGCCCCCAGATGCAGGGCACTCTCGCTCGTATTGGGGTATTACTTTCCAAACGGTGGCCTCTGGTGGCTCCCTCCCTCTTTTGTTTATCTTTTGATATCAGTGTGCCGTTCCCACTCCACTTTACGTGCCCACTGGCATCTTCTGCCCCTGTAGAGATCCAGACGTGTATAATTCTGATCTCAGGCTGATTTCATGAGTGAATGGAGTTCTTTGGTAGGTAATCAGCTCACTTTGGGGTACTGGCTGAAAAGGCGTGTCCTCCTACTCCCCGCCATCTTGTCCCCCCTCTGTAGAGTTCATTTTTGAAACTATCTGATCTTGGGCTTTTATTCGTTCGTAAATATTTGGTTGCAGGTTCAATCTCCTTCTTTATTATTGGCCTGCTTAAATTGTTTATTAATTATTAAGTCTTGACAAGTTATATTTTTCTCGGAACTTACTCATTTTTATAAATTATCTAATTCGGGAATATAATTGTTCATGGTAGTTTCAGTATTTATTGTATTTCTGTGGTATCAGTTGTAATGTCTCCTCTTTCATTTATGATTGTGTTGAGTCATTTCTTTCTTTTCATTGGGTCTAGCTAAGCTTGCCAACTTTATCTTTTCATAGATCAGTTCTTAGTTTGCCAATTTTTAAAATTTTTTTCTAACCCTAATTCATTCATTTCTGCTCTAATCTTTATTTATTTTCTTCTGCTATGTTAAATAATCCAGTTATGATAAGTAAAACAAAAATAGTATTTGGTATCATTTGTATGATACCAAATATTTTAATAATTCAATTTCATGAACATAGAATAGAATGGTGGTTTCCATAGGCTGAGGAGAGAAAGAAATGGTGTTATGTAGGTCATGGTTACATATATTTAGTTAGAATAAGTTCTGATATCTGCACAGAATTGTGACTATAACTGATAACATGGTACTGTATAATTAAAAGTTGCTGAGAATAGACTTTAAGCACTTATCACATGCATAGAGGTTGTGTATGTTAACTATGTGAAGTGAAGGCCAGATGTGCTTATTACACTGACATTGGTCATGTTGAAATTCTACAGATATATATATATATATATATATATATATATATATATATATATCTGAATCAACACCTTGCACACTTTATATATATGCAAGTATATCAATTATTCATCAATAATATTAAAAGCAATCTGTGTTAAAAAAGAAATTTTTTTTTTTTTTATCAATAGAAGTAGTCATTGGAAGTAAGGTTGTTATGTGATAATTTTGATCAACTGAGAAATTATCCTGGAAAAGAAGGCCCTGTTCTGTAATCAGAAATAGGAAAAGTTATCAGGGTAAAATACAGAACCTAAATTCCCATCAATCAAATATATGACTTATTTATAAATAAGTATTTATTGACTAATTTATAAATAATTTATAAACAATCTCTTCATTCCATTATGAGACTGGAGAGAAGAATAGTGATGTAATTCTTAAATGCATGTAACTGTGATTTGCATTTTTATACCAGTTTCCTTACAAGTCTCCTGTCAATTTACAGTTTCTTTCAGTTTTCTCAAATAGAAAAGGAAAAGAAAAAATGTTACAAATTCTGGGGACCCTAAGGAGTTCATTTCTGTGAAATAATGTGTTCAAAGGGCTTTGCAAATTTTAAAGAGATAAGCTAAAATAATATACGAACATTAAAGGGCCTTTGTTAGTATTATTGCACTTTTCATCACTCGCAGTCACCTACAATGCATTTTATACCATGGCTATGACCACAATGTGATGCCTAATTACACAGTTCTATGTCTGAAATGCATTTAGAAAACAAAATAAAATTTATTAAAATGACCCGTTTTTATATTTTGTAGCTCTCTTTCTTTTTCCTTTTTTTTTTAAGACTTGTTCATTTATTGGAGAGAGAGAGATCAGGAGAATGGCAGAGGGAGAATGATAATCCCAAAGAGACTCCTGGCTGAGTGCAGAGGTCAACACAGGGCTAGACCCTGGATCCTGAGATCACTAGTTGAGCTAAAATTAAGAGTAAGATGTTCAACAGACTGAGTGACCCAGGTGCTCCAATCTCTTCATTTTCAAAAAATATTTTCCTCCCTCTTTTCCATCTGTCTCCTCTCATTTCTCACTCATTCCTCTGCTTCCCTAATTTCATTTCCTTGTAACTCACCTACCTTTTTTCTTTTCTCTCTATATTATTTCTTCCTCTTCTGCACTCCCCATTTTCATTCCCCCCAATATTTTTGTTTATTTTTGCTTTGCTCAATCACTGTTTTATTTGACATCTATCATGACTCTCTCCTCTCTTACATCTTTAGCATCTCTGTGTGTTTGTCTCCGTTTATCTGTATTACTATTCATCTCACTCTGTAGTTTTATTTTTGCTGACTTTTTCTTTAACACACCCCAAGTGAGCCTGAATCTCTCTAATGATAAATTATTCATTAGGAACTGTAATCTAAACTTTTTTTAAAATATTTTGTTTATTTATTTGACAGACAGAAATCACAAGTAGGCAGAGAGGCAGGCAGAGAGAGAGGAAGGGAAGCAGGCTCCCCACTGAGCAGAGAGCCAGTACGGGGCTTGATCCCAGGACTCTGAGATCATGACCTGAGCTGAAGGCAGAGGCTTAACCCACTGAGCCACCCAGAGGCCCCTATAATATAAACTTTTGACATGCTAACTTTTCATCATTTGGCAGTGTGTCATGGGAATCTGCCGCTTCCAGTCAGCGACGAGAGAAGAATTTGGCACAAACAAGCCAGCTGCAAGTGATTGGGAGCAGGGAACAAGAGTCGAAAAGGACTGTTGCCATGAGCAACTCCACAGTCTCACTTTTATTGGCTAGAAAACAATAGCCAACAGAAGGATCGATGAAGGTCAAACGTTAGTCACGTCTTGCAGGCAAGCAAGGAGGAGGATAAAGTTTATAGTTAAGCATATTCAGACAAAATAGGATACTGGGGGACAAGATGGCGGGGTAGTAGGAAGAGGCGTCTTTTCAGCTGGTACACCAAAGTGAGCTGATTACCTACCAAAGAACTCTGATCACCCATGAAATCAGGCTGAGATCAGAATTACACACGTCTGGATCTCTACAGGGGCAGAAGACGCCAGTGAGCAGGTAAAGCGGAATGGGAACAGCGGGCTGATATCAGAAGATAAACAAAAGGGGGAGGGAGCCACCAGTGGCGCCCGGTGGGAAAGTAATACCCCAATACGAGTGAGAGTGCCCTGCGTCTGGGGACCAGCGTTAACTTGGAGACTGGTTGAAAGCACTCCAAAAGAGCAAAGGATCGTGGGGGGAAATTGTGGGAATCGGGGCGGCTAGGCACAGGGGCTTAAGTCCCCGTTCCCAGACGGCCTCCCCGGCGTGGAGGCAGAGAGAGTGTGGCGGAAATCTGCTCCTGGTCCCTAAGCCCCCAGCGCGACCCAGAGCGCATGGGTTCCAGCTCCTGTGAGGGGATGGGAGCTGCGCCGGTCTGCAGAATGCGCGCTAGCCCTACCACAAAGCTTGAGATGCGCGCGCACGTCCCTCAAGCTCCCCTGGGTGACTGAGGCCCGGCCGGCGCTCTTTGACCCGCGCCATTGTTTCAAAGCCTAAGCCGCACGCGCGCGAAATTCTTCCCTGGACAGAGGCGTGCAAAAGCCCAGCCTGGGGCTTACGGACCAGCGCCCCGTTCTCAGTGCCCCAGATGCGCGCCCGACCCACAGCCGCCTCTGAAAAGAGGTGCACGCAAGCCGGGCACTCCCAGCCCGGGCCGGCGGCAAAATCTCAGTGTGCAATCGCTGCTTGGAACCTCTCTGGTGGTTGGGAGCTCCCAGACAGCCGCCACTGCCTTGGCTTTGGGGACGAGCAAAAGATCCTGCGCCCCCAGGGTCTGCAACTTGGAACCTGTGCTGCCAGCGGCCAAGGGGGAATTTATTCAGCTTCTGCACCCAGACTGAGGCTTCTCTCTGAGAGGGAGATCAGGGTGCAGTTTGATTTCTTCTAATACTACAAAAACCATCAAAGGCAGTCAAGGTGAGAGGAAAAAAAGTGAACAAGCAAAAAAACCGCCAGAGAACAAAAGCCTGAAAAAAAACAGTTTCCCCAGAGCCCACCCCCTTGAGGGGGGCGGGGGGACTCAACTCAGGAAACATCATTGACTGACAACCCACGTGGGAGGCCTCTCCCCCAGAAAACAAACCAAGAAACAAAAAAACAGGACTACAAGAGAACCACCACTACTTCATAGGAAAACTTGTATTATTCACTCGTTTCCACTATTTGGGTTCATATTTTTTTTTTTTACACATAGGAAATTTTTTTAACCTATTTACCATCACAGTGAGCTGTACAGTACATCAAATTCCATAATAACTTTCTAACCTGAACTTTTTGATACATACACCAATGTTTTTGTTTGCATTTTTATTTTTTGAATTCCTTTTTTTAAAATTTTAGTTTAGTTTAGTCTAGTATATTACTTTTTATTTTTATCCTCTAATATTCATATAGAGTTAACCTCAAAGTAATCCCATTTCCCCAATCAATACCACCATTATAGGTAAAACAATTTTTAATCCCCTTTATCTTAGGAAAGTTGAGTCCTTTAAAAAAGATATCAAGATACATCCAGGAAGAATCAAAACAACCTTCCTCGCACACACTGAGAATTTATAAGAACTCTCTCATCTTCTTCCATCAGTGTTTCTGTGTTTTTTGAGTTTGTCCTGATAGCATATAAATTATACACTTGTGGTACTTTTTGATGAGGTTCTTTCTTTATTTGCATATATATATTTTTTTTCTTTCTCTTGCCATATAATTGTATCAGTCTTTTTATCTCTTTTTGTTTGTCTACTTCATAAATCTTACCTTGGGGCCCATCTGGGCTGAACCTTCTCTTTCATCTTCCCTTATTTTCCTGTCTCTCTCTCTCTCTCTCTCTCTCTTTTTTTTTTCTTTTTCTTTTTTTCCTTTTTTTCTTTTTCTTTTTCTTTTCTTTTGTCTCTCGTTTGGGTGGGGAATCCTGATTGCTCAGAAGTGTTCGAGGGTGCACCTTGACTGCACCAGAGTTGATACATCCAGCTACATCTGTTCAGTCTTCTCCCACAAAAATGACTAGGAGAAGGAATGCCCAACAGAGGAAAAATACAGAGGATGGACCTTCTGCAAGAGAGCTAACGGCTATCAACATAGACAATATGTCGGAAAGAGAATTCAGGCTAACAATTATCCAGGCAATAGCTAGGTTGGAGAAAGCCATGGATGACCAAACAGAATTGATTAGGGCCGAACTGAAAGTGAACAGACAGAATGTTCACAATGTTAGAGCGGAATTAGCTACCAGGGAGGAGGTCCAAAATGCTCTCAATGAGTTCCAATCTAATCTAAACTCTCTCAAAGCTAGGGTAACTGAGGCAGAAGATAGAATTACTGATCTGGAAGACAAACAGATAGAGAGAAAGGATCAGGAGGAAGCCTGGAACAAACAGCTTAGATCCCACGAAAGCAGAATCAGGGAAATAAATGATGCCATGAAGGGTTCCAATGTCAGAATTATTGGAATTCCTGAAGGGGAGGAGAAAGAAAGAAGTCTAGAAGATATCGTGGAACAAGTCCTTCATGAAAATTTTCTGAATCTCGCGAATGAAACCAGCGTTCATGTACTAGAGGCTGAACGGTTTCCACCCAAGATTATACACTCCAAAAAAAACATCACAACACCTGATATTCAAATTGAGGAATTATAATTGTAGGTATAATCTCTTGAAAGCCTCCAGGGCAAAGAGCCTCCTTACTTACAGAGGGAAGCCCATCAGAATAATGTCAGACCTGTCCGCAGAGACCTGGCAAGCCAGAAGAGCCTGCCAAGATATATTCAGGACACTAAATGAGAAGAACATGCTTCCAAGAATACTTTATCCAGCAAGACTGACATTCAAAATGGATGGAGAGATAAAGAATTTCCAAGACTGGCAAGGCTTAAAAGACTAGGCAACCACCAAGCCGACACTGCAGGAAATATTAAGGGGGGTTGTATAAAAGAGGAAAAATCCCAAGAATAGCATTGAACAGAAATATAGAGACAGTCTACAGAAAGAAAGACTTCAAAGGTAACTCGATGTCAATAAAAACGTATCTATCAATAATCACTCTCAATGTGAATGGACTAAATGCACCCATAAAACGGCTTAGGGTTGCAGATTGGATAAAACGATACACGCAGACTGAAAGTGAAGGGGTGGAGAAGCATCTTTCATGCCAATGGGACTCAAAAGAAGGCTGGGGTAGCGATTCTCATATCAGATAAATTGGACTTCAAACTAAAGACTGTAGTCAGAGATACAGAAGGACACTACATAATCCTTAAAGGGACTATCCACCAAGATGATCTAACAATTGTAAATATCTATGTTCCCAATATGGGAGCAGCCAATTACTTAAGAAATCTGTTAATCAAGATAAAGAGTCATATTGATATGAATACACTAATCGTAGGAGATCTCAACACGCCTCTTTCAGAATTAGACAGATCATCGAAGCAGAAAATCAATAAAGAAACAAGAGCATTGAATGACACATTGGACCAGATGGACCTCATAGATATATACAGAACATTCCACCCTAAAACAACAGAATACTCATCCTTCTCAAGTGCACACGGAACCTTCTCCAGTATAGACCACATACTGGGTCACAAATCAGGACTCAACCGATACCAAAAAACTGAGATGATTCCCTGCATATTCTCAGATCACAATGCTTTGAAACTGGAGCTCAATCACAAGGAAAAGTTCTGAAGGAACTCAAACACCTGGAAGCTAAAGACCAGCTTGCTTAAGAATGCTTGGACCAACCAGGAGATCAAAGAGGAACTGAAACAATTCATGGAAACCAATGAGAATGAAGACACTTCGGTCCAAAACCTATGGGATACAGCAAAGGCGGTCTAAGGGGAATATACAGAGCCATCCAATCCTCGCTCAAAAAAATTTAAAAATCCTGAACACACCAGCTGTCTCTACACCTTAAAGAACTGGAGGATCAACAACAAATCCAACCAACTCCACACATAAGAAGGGAAATCATCAAGATTAGAGCTGAGATCAATGAGGGAGAAACCAGAGATACAGTAGAACGTATCAATGAAACTAGAAGCTGGTTTTTTGAATGAATCAATAAGATCGATAAGCCACTGGCTACACTAATCCAAAAGAAAAGAGAGAAAGCCCAAATTCATAAAATTATGAATGAAAAGGGAGAAATCACAACTAACACCAAGGATGTAGAAATAATCATCAGAAGTTATTACGAACAGGTATATGCCAATAAGCTAAGCAAACTAGAAGAAATGGATGCATTCCTGGAAAAAATATAAACTACCAAAATTGAACCAGGAAGAAATCGACAACCTGAATAGACCGGTATCTAATAACGAGATTGAATCAGTGATCAAAAACCTCCCAAAAAACAAGAGCCCAGGACCTGACAGATTCCCTGGGGAATTCTACCAAACCTTCAAAGAAGAAATAGCACCTATTCTCCTGAAACTGTTTCAAAAAATTGAAGCAGAAGGAAAACTTCCAGACTCTTTTTATGAAGCCAGCATTACCCTGATCCCCAAACCAGGAAAGGACCCTACCAAAAAGGAGAATTTCAGACCAATGTCACTGATGAATATGGATGCTAAGGTTCTCAACAAGATCCTAGCCAACAGGATCCAACAGCACATAAAAAAGATTATCCACCATGATCAGGTGGGATTCATCCCTGGGCTACAAGGATGGTTCAACATTCGCAAATCAATCAATGTGATACAACAAATTAATATGAGAAGAGAGAAGAACCACATGGTCCTCTCAATTGATGCAGAAAAAGCATTTGACAAAATCCAACATCTGTTCCTGATTAAAACGCTTCAAAGTATAGGGATAGAGGGAACATTCCTGAACCTCATCAAATCTATCTATGAAAGACCCACAGCAAATATCATCCTCAATGGGAAAAAGCTTGCAGCCTTCCCATTGAGATCAGGAACAAGACAAGGATGCCCACTTTCACCACTCTTGTTCAACATAGTATTAGAAGTCCTAGCAACAGCAATCAGACAACGGAGAAAAATAAAAGTTATCCAAATTGGTAATGAAGAAGTCAAACTCTCTCTCTTCGCAGATGACATGATTCTTTATATGGAAAACCCCAAAGACTCCACCCCCAAACTACTAGAACTCATACAGCAATTCAGCAACGTGGCAGGATACAAAGTCAATGTGCAGAAATCAGTGGCTTTCTTCTACACTAACAATGAAAATACAGAAAGGGAAATTAGAGAATCGATTCCATTTACTATAGCACCAAGAACCATAAGATACCTGGGAATAAACTAACTATGGAGGTAAAGGATCTGTACTTGAGGAATTACAGAACACTCATGAAAGTAATTGAAGAAGACACAAATAGATGGAAGACCATTCCATGCTCTTGTATCGGAAGAATAAACATTGTTAAAATGTCTATACTGTCTAGAGCAATCTATACTTTTAATGCCATTCCGATCAAAATTCCACCGGCATTCTTCAAAGAGCTGGAGCAAATAATCCTAAAATTTGTATGGAATCAGAAGAGACCCCGAATCGCTAAGGAAATGTTGAAAAACAAAAATAAAGCTGGCGGCATCACCTTACCTGATTTCAAGCTTTATTACAAAGCTGTGATCACCAAGACAGCATGGTACTGGCATAAAAACAGACACATAGACCAGTGGAACAGAGTAGAGAGCCCAGATATGGACCCTCAACTCTATGGTCAATTAATCTTTGACAAAATAGGAAAAAATATTCAGTGGAAAAAAGACAGTCTCTTCAATAAATGGTGCTGGGAAAACTGGACAGCTATATGTAGAAGAATGAAACTCGACCATTCTCTTACACCGTACACAAAGATAAACTCAAAATGGATAAAAGACCTCAACGTGAGACAGGAATCCATCAGAATCTTAGAGGAGAATATAGGCAGTAATCTCTTTGATATCAGCCACAGCAACTTCTTTCAAGATATGTCTCCAAAGGCAAAGGAAACAAAAGCGAAAATAAACTTCTGGGACTTCATCAAAATCAAAAGCTTCTGCACAGCAAAGGAAACATCAAAAAAACAAAGAGGCAACCCACGGAATGGGAGTAGATATTTGCAAATGACAGTACAGACAAAAGGTTGATATCCAGGATCTATAATGAACTCAAACTCAACCCACACGAAACAGACAAACACATCAAAAAATGGGCAGAAGATATGAACAGACACTTCTCCAATCAAGAAATACAAATGGCTATCAGACACATGAAAAAATGCTCATCATCATTAGCCCTCAGGGAGATTCAAATTAAAACCACATTGAGATATCACCTTACACCAGTTAGAATGGCCAAAATTAACAAAACAGGAAACAACATGTGTTGGAGAGGATGTGGAGAAAGGGGAACCCTCTTCCACTGTTGGTGGGAATGCAAGTTGGTGCAGCCTCTTTGGAGAACAGTGTGGAGATTCCTCAAGAAATTAAAAATAGAGCTTCCCTATGACCCTGCAATTGCACTCCTGGGTATTTACCCCAAAGACACAGATGTCGTGAAGGGAAGGGCAATCTGTACCCCAATGTTTATAGCAGCAATGGCCACAGTCTCCAACCTATGGAAAGAACCAAGTTGCCCTTCAACGGATGAATGGATAAGGAAGATGTGGTCCATATACACTATGGAGTATTATGCCTCCATCAGAAAGGATGAATACCCAACTTTTGTAGCAACATGGACGGGGCTGGAAGAGATTATGCTGAATGAAATAAGTCAAGCAGAGAGAGTCAATTATCATATGGTTTCACTTATTTGTGGAGCATAACAAATAGCATGGAGGACAAAGAGCGTTAGAGAGGAGTAGGGAATTTAGGTAAATTGGAAGGGGAGTTGAACCATGAGAGACTATGGACTCTGAAAAACAGTCTGAGGGGTTTGAGGTGGCGTGGGGGGGTGGGAGGTTTGGGTACCAGGTCGTGGGTATAATAGAGGGCACGGCTTGCATGGAGCACCGGGTGTGGTGAAAAAATAATGAATAATGTTTTTATGAAAATAAATAAATTGGAAAAAAAAGAAAAAAAAAAGAAAAAAAAATTACAAAGAGGCGTAACCTATGACCCTGCAATTGCACTACTGTGTGTTTACCCCAAAGATACAGATGTATTGAACCAAAGGTCTATATGTACCCCGTTGTTCATAGCAGCAATGGTTACAATCACCAAAGTGTGGAATAAGCCAAGAACCCTTCAACAGACATTAGATAAATAAGATATGGTCCATATATAAATGAAATATTATTCAGCCATCAAAAGAGATGAATACCTAACTTTTGTACCAACATGGAGGACTGGAGGAGATTATGCTGAGTGAAATAAGTATGCAAAAAAAGTCATTCATCATACGGCTTCACATACTTGTGTTGCATAAGATAGTAGCACTTGTGGTGCATAAGAAATTACACTTAGGACATTAGTAGAAGGAAAGGAAGATTGACTTGGGGGAAATTGTAAGAGGAGACAAAGCAGAGAGACTGTGGCTGTGACACAGATACTGAGGCTTTTGGAGGGGCAGAGATTGGGGTATAGGTAAGCCTGGTGGTGGGTATTAAGGAGGGAATATATTGCATGGAGCACTGGGTGTGGTGCATAAGTAATTGATCTTGGAACTCAGAAAAATTAAATTAAATTTCAAAAATAATGTATTCACTTATAGAAATCAATAAAATATGAAGAGTGAAAAAAAAAACAAGCATATTCAAAGGACTCATCTAACTAACAACGGGCACTTCTGGGAAGAGAAAGGAGCGATAACGGAAAAGGGAAGCAGGCGCTTTTCATTCCACCCTGAGCTGACCGGGTGTTCCCGGGTGCTCGGCTTCCCTGAAGCAGGTGGCGTTCCGCCCTGGGTGCGCCGGGTGTTCCCGGCTGCCCAGCTTCTGTGAAGGGGTGGCGTTCTGCCCTGAGCGAGCTGGGCATCCCCAGCTTCCCAGCTTCATCGTCGTACATCGTCCTTCTCCCCAAAGACCTGTTGCCAGTATATGTATTTCTTAAGGCCATATCTAAATGTGCTTGGTAACTAGTAAAATCCTCCAGGGGTTACAGTTTAAGTAACAAATTGTTCTGAGGGGCAGCAGCAAAATCTCCACGCCTCATAGAGCTACATACTGTTATTTATGGTTATTTTAAAGAATTTCTCTGTTGAGGGGGAAGTTGGAAGGTGGTAGCAGAGTAGGAAGACCTTGGGCTTGCTTTGTCCCACAAATACAGGTAGATAAATAGCAAATCATCAAAAATAACCCAGAGATTTATTTCACTCAGCATAATCTCTTCCAGTGAAATAAGTCAAGCAGAGAGAGTCAATTATCATATGGTTTCACTTATTTGTGGAGCATAACAAATAGCATGGAAGACAAGGGGTGTTAGAGAGGAGTAGGGAATTTGGGTAAATTTGAAGGGGAGGTGAACAATGAGAGACTATGGACTCTGAAAATCAATCTGAGGGGTTTGAAGTGGCGGGGGGGTGGGAGGTTGGGGTACCAGGTGGTGGGTATTATAGAGGGCACGGCTTGCATGGAGCACTGGGTGTGGTGAAAAAATAATGAATAATGTTTTTCTGAAAATAAATAAATTGAAAAAAAAAATAACCCAGAGATTGACCTTAAGACTGCCATAAAAAACTCTGAACTGAAGATAAAGAGGAAGCCACACTGGAGTAGGTACTCCTACAGAGATGCAGATGGGTGAGAAATGGATTATGACTGCTCCTATGGGAAGGGAGTTGTAGTCATGGAGAAGAGTGAGAAACAGACTAATATACAGGGGAGTGCACAGGTAAAATGTACCCCTAAAGCAAATGGCTTAGAAAGTGAGAAGAACTGAATTTCATGACTTGTGATAACCAGTAAGTTTCAAGGCCTAGAGTTGTAAAGGCCAGCAGTCTTGGCTGTGAGAGAGCCCTGAGGGCATTGAACTTCTCTTGGAGAAAAGGCAGGCAAACAATCATGGACTTACAGTGTGGAAACAGCTATTTGAAGAGTTCCTAGGACACACAGTGGGGAGATTGTTCATCTCAGAGCACATCCCAGAGAGGCAACATTCACAGACAGACCCCTTTGAACTGCTCAGTACCATTTCTCTCCTCCACACCTCAGCACAAGTACAAGGTCATCTGTAGGAAGCAACCCAGCACCCACACTAGCTACTTGTTTACACCAAGCCCTGCCACCTCATGCTCTGGTGGAATAGCCATTTCTAGACAAGCTTGCAAGTGTCCCAGACCAGCAGGCCCCTCCCAAGGAAGACCTGCCCAAACACCTGCTCACACTGCATATCCCAACACTGGAGTTTTGTGGGGCATCAGTTCCAGCAATGATGGCAACACATCTCATTTCACAAAGAGACCAGAGCACATCTAGTTAAGATGTATCATATTCAGATCAAGGACCAAACACTGCCCACAACAGGCAAAGAGAGTCTCTGCAGATGAATGGTCTGAAGGATAAAGTGACCAGAATAAAACTTCAGAACACACACAGCACACATTGGACACATTCCTGGAAGTACCAAGCCCTATGGAAAAACAGATACAAAATGGCAAAGCACAATAGGACCTCTTCTTCATAAGACCATTGCCCTCAAGAACAGGATATGTAAGATGACTTTCTTAACACAAAGGAGCAGGCACAGAGACTGAGAGAAAATGAGAAGATAGAGAAATTTATCCCAAATGACAGAACAAGACAAGACTTCAAGTTACACTTTAAAACAAGAATAATCAAAACAGTGTGGTATTGGCACAAAAATAGACACACTGTTCAAAAGAACAGAATAAAAACACAGAAATAAAGCCAGAACTATACAATCAATTAACCTTCAACAATATCCAATGGGCAAAAGAGAGTACCTTGAATAAATGGTGCTGGGAAAACTGGACAGCATCATGCAAGAATGAAACTGTACCACATTATTATTCCATATACAAAAATATATTTAAAATGGATTAAAGACCTAACTATGAAACATGAAGCCCTAAAAATTCTAGAGGAGAACACAAGCAGTAACCTCCTTGTCATCAGCCATAGTAACGTTTTTCTAAATATGTCTCCTGAGAC
This sequence comes from Neogale vison, assembly GCF_020171115.1. NCBI lineage: Eukaryota > Metazoa > Chordata > Mammalia > Carnivora > Mustelidae > Neogale > Neogale vison. The sequence continues at coordinate 75,969,044 of NC_058105.1, forward strand.
ATGGGAAACAAAAGCAAAAATAAACCATTGAGACTTCATCAAAATAAAATGCTTCTGCCTTAGGAAGAAAACAATCAACAAAACTACAAGGCGATCTAGGGAGTGGGAGAAAAGATTTGCAAATGGCATGTCTGATAAAGGATTAGTGTCCAAAAAGGACTGATAGAAATCAAACCCCTCCCCGACCTGAAACAAACAATCCAATTAAAAATGGGCAGAAGAGGGGCGCCTGGGTGGCTCAGTGGGTTAAAGCCGCTGCCTTCGGCTCAGGTCATGATCCCAGGGGCCTGGGATCGAGCCCCGCGTCGGGCTCTCTGCTCTGTGGGAAGCCTGCTTCCTTCCCTCTCTCTGCCTGCCTCTCTGCCTACTTGTGATTCCTCTCTCTCCGTCAAATAAATAAAATCTTTAAAAAAATGGGCAGAAGACATGAACACACATTTCTCTAAAGAAGATATATTGGTAGCCAACAGACTCAGGGAAATGCAAATCAAAAATACAATGAGATAGCACCCCATACCTGTCAAAATGACTAAAACCAACAACAGGTGTTGATGAGGATGTGGAGTAAAAGAAACACTCATGCATTGTTGGTGGGGATGCAAAGTGGTGCAGCCACTCTGGAAAACTCATATATGGAATTTAAGAAATTAAAAAAAAAAACAAGCAAAGATTAAAAAAAAAGACAAATTAAGAAATCCACTCTAATAGAGATCAAATTGATGGTTACCAGAGGGGAGGAGTGTGGGTGGGTGGGTGAAATATGTTATGGGGATTAAGGAGTGTGCTTGTCATGATGAGCAGTAGGTGATGTATGGAATTGTTGAATCACTATATTTCACATCTGAAACTAACATAACACTGTTTGTTAAATAACTGGAATTGAAATAAAATGGAAATAGAATTTATCTGTAACAACAACAACAAAAAAAACTTTTGGCAATGTTAGTAACACTTTAAATGGAGTTGCTCTATTTGTCATAGCAGCAAGATGATAAATAATTTCCCAGGCTGAACCAAGTCATCCAGAAAAACTGGTTCGGGGGCTGAGTAAACACTAAGAAATTACTATTCTAGACAGTTATGCTACATCTTCTTTTTTTTAAAGACATGTAAATGTAGTGGAAACTGAGTGGTCTGGGTTTATTCTCAGCTTGCACACTTTTTTTTAAATAGCAAATGCATCACAATCCTCATATGACGAGTGAATAATAAGAATCCCTGGAAACCAGACTCACATCCAGTCTCTTAAGATCAAATGAAATAATGGATATGAAAGGTTATAAGAAAGTATAAAGGCTTGTAAAGATTTATATACTTATTTTCTTTCATGGCACACTCATCTGAGTATGGATCTAAGTTCCTTACCTAAAATCTTAAGGTTTACCATCATAAAAACTGAATGAAAGGATTCTGAAATGGGGCCAATAGTGACCTCTGAACTGCTCATTATTTCCAAGTCTGAATCCACACACAAGAGTGGAATGCAGGAATTTTCCATGATGACTTTAACTTTGATGTATTGGCTGATGGTTAGTAAATGGCTTCCTTAAGCTAATATTGGAAACCCCCTTTTTTTCTCTTTTTCTCTATTTCTCTACTGTCATCATCAAAACAATGATTATACACCTTCTTCTTCCTAATTCCATGTCAATCCTGTACACATTTAAGTTCCCTCTGATCACTTACAACCTAAGACAAACAGCACGAAGTAGTATTGTTTTTCACTGGCATTCAAAAATAAAAAGGAAGAATATAATGACTCAACAAATCTATGTATTTATCATTGCTCATCAAGATAAGTGAACTCTTTAACAAAAAGATACATGATCTCTTAAACCCCTTTACATATTTTACCCATTCCCTGACCCATCTTCCCTCTGGTAAACATTGGTTAAGAGTATAGCTTAAGAGTATAGTATTGTTTAAGAGTATAGATTTTTGGGGGGTATCTTTTTATTGTATCCTGAAATGATAAGAAACTGAAATATAATACTTTATGTAAATTATAATAAATTTAAAATAAAGTGAATAAATAATGGGGTTGTAATTTGCAGCATGGTTAACAATGTTACATTGCATATTTGAAAACAGTTAGGAAAGTAGAACTTGAGAATTTTCATTATAAGAAGAAATTTTGTAACTATGTATGGTCATGTATATTAACTGGACTTATGGAGGTAACCATTTTGCAATATATACAAATATCAAATGACTACATTGTACACTTAAAATTAATACAATATGTCAATTATACCTCAATAAAAAGTTAATAATGATAACAATAATAATCATTAAAAATAAACATGGACGAGAGAGGCAACATGGCTTAGTGAATAGGACTAGGATTTCAGGTACTAAGTTTCTAGTTCTGGTAGAATTTTTTTTTACTTTTTTTAAGTTTTTATTTAAATTCAATTTAGTTAATATACAGTGTAATATTAGTATCAGGTATACGATTCAGTGATTCAGTACTTCCATACAATACATCACCAGTAGCTTTCTTAATCTCCATGACCTATTTAACCCATCCTCTCACCAAACTTCCCTCTGATAACCATCAGTTCATTTTCTATAGTTAAGAGTCTGTTTGTTGGTCTGCCTCTCTTCCCCCCCATGATTGCTTTGTTTCTTAAATTCCACATATGAGTGAAATGATATGGTATTTGTCTTTCTCTGACTGACTTATTTCACTTAGTGTAATTCTTTCTAGCTTCACCCACATTATTGCAAATGGCAAGATATCATTCTTTCTGAAGGCTTAGTAATATTTAAGCATATACATATGTATCATTTTTTTATCCATTTATCACCTAATGGGACACTTGGGCTGTTTCCATAATTTAGGTATTATAGATAATGCTGCTATAAACAAAGGGGTGAGTGTATCCCTTTGAATTAGTGTTTTTGTATCATTTGGATAAATACTCCAAATCCAACAATTGCTGGATTGTAGAGTAGCTCTACTTTTAACTTTTTGAGGAACCTCTATATTATTTTCCAGAATGGTTGCACTAGTCTACATTCCCACCAACGGTGCAGAAGGATTCTCCTTTCTCTGCATCTTTATCAACACATGTTGTTTCTTATGTTGTTGATTTTAGTCATTCTGACAGGTGTGAGGTCTCATTTTAATTTTGATTTATATTTCCCTGGTGATGAGTGATTCTTGATTTGATGCATGAAGTATAACCATTTCTATCATCTTTTTGAGCATTAGTTTCCACACTGTAAGATAAGAAAGTGAAACCAGATTATCTAAAAGTCCCCTTTAGTCCTGGATTTCCATGATTTAATGATCAGATGAGGCATTTTAGTTAAACTTTTTTTTAATTTTATTTTCAGATACAGATGCCTTCCTATAGTAAAGTTGTAATGATTTCCCCCCCAAAAATGGTACAGATAACTTCCCAGTCTGCCAAAGTAATGTAGTGCCATACCTTTGAGATGTTCTCACTTACAGCTACAAAATCCTGGACATAACAACAAACAAGTGTAGGAAGGGTCTAAAAAGTGTGTGTGGAGGGAGAATGTTTCCTAAGGACCATTGGATTTGAGCAACACCATAGGACATGATGATATATTTCCTGAGTTTGCTGATTGGCCCCCACACATCTTACATAAAGAAGCCTTTTACATAGAACCACCAACAGGAAGACAAAAGTAAACAAACAAACAAAAACTTTAAGGAAAGTTTGTTTTTTTAATAGATAAAGGATCTAGGAAAGTGTGGGCTAGCAAGAGAAAATATTTCTGGCAATTCCCATCCTACTCTAATCCAACATCAATAAAAAAGAAAGAACTATAGCCATGTACATCATCTGATCTTTAAACCTACTTCATCCCCTCCACCCCCATCTCAAGGAAACAAAGAGCACTGTCTCCCACTGGACCATGTCAGCAGGGTCAAGCACGAAGTTCATCTTTCATCCCCTAAACATGGAACTAATACTCACTCCCCCGCCTGGCAGTGGCCGAGGTGCTGGGATTCCCTTACTTGGTGGTGCAGAAGGGACACAGAAGGGAATTGGTTTTCTACCCCAACTAAAGGAACCAAGCAGATAGTGCCCCTATTCTCCCACCAGGGTAGTGTCAGTGGGTCCAGCCAGAAACTGCTAGGTAAATGAAAGCATGACGTGATGAAGTGAACCTCCACTTCTACCCAGAGGCAATAAGATTTAATGAGGCCATCGTTAGACTTTACCCTCAGCCCAACCCCAGTGGAGGGAAGCTGAGCCTCCACACCCATCCAATGTCAACAAGGCAGAACAAAGTAGTACACACTGGGGCTAGTAAGCACTCTTTTTTTTTCCTCCCAATCCCAGTGAATCCCAATGGGGAGCTGAATCTGCACTCCTAGATAGCATTGAGGAGGCACAATAAAGTGGTGGAGGGTTGGATAGCAACGACTTGAAAATGAATTAGAAAATACTTCATTTATAATATGACTGAAAACAAAAAATAGGAATATTTAACAAAAGGAAAGCAAAACATTCTTTTTTAAAAAATATTTTTATTTATTTATTTTGACAGAGATCACAAGAAGGCAGAGAGGCAGGCAGAGAGAGAGGAAGGGAAGTAGGCTCTGCTGAGCAGAGAGCCCAATGTGGGGCTCGATTCCAAGACCCTGGGATTATGGCCTGAGCCGAAGGCAGAGGCTTTAAACCACTGAGCCACCCAGGTGTCCAACAAAACATATTCTTAAATAAAAAATATTTTAAAAAACTAAGAAGACTTAAATAAATGGAAAGACATCTAAGTCTTTTGGACCACAATATGTTACAATGGCAATACTCTCCCAAATTTATTTCTATCAAGATCTGAGCTGATTTCTTTTCAGTTACTGAAAGCCGATTCTAGAAATTTAAGGAACTCCCCCAAAACAAAAATTCTTGAAAGAAAAGTATAAAGTTGAGAGAGTTACACTTACCCATTTCAAAAACTACTACTAAATTATAATGGTCAAGATTGGGACATAATTGTGTGAGGATAGATCAATGGAAAAGAATTAGGAGTGTGTGTGTGTGTGTACATATATGTACATGCATACTTATATGTACGCATACATGCATATATGTATGTATACATATATACACATATACATATTCACATATGCATATTCGTGTGTATACATGCACACGTGTATATATGTGTTACATATATGTATATGTCACATATATGTGTATATTCACACATATACATATATACACATATACACACATACGTGTATGTATATGTATACATATGTATGTATGCATATGTATGTACACATACTTATGTATATGTGTACATGTGTATGTATGTATGTATACGTATGTATGTACACATATGTGTACATACATACGTATACATACATATATAAGTGTATATGCGTATATATGTATATATGTACACATGCTTTACATACATACATATATGTATATATGCATGCATACATACATATATACATATACATATATATGCATATGTGTGTGTGTGTATATATATATATATATATAATCTATCTCCAGTTTACTTTCAACTGGGTACCAAGTCACTTCAATGGGGAAATAATAATACTTACAATAAAAGGTACTGGGACAACTGGATATTCAAATGCAGAACAATGAATTTGATACCCCACCTTGCACCATATACAAAAATTACCCCAAAATAAATTTTTTTCCTAGCTTTTTTTTTTCAATTTATTTATTTTCAGAAAAACAGTATTCATTATTTTTTCACCACACCCAGTGCTCCATGCAAGCCGTGCCCTCTATAATACACACCACCTGGTACCCCAACCTCCAGCCCCCCCGCCACTTCAAACCCCTCAGATTGTTTTTCAGAGTCCATAGTCTCTCATGGTTCACCTCCCCTTCCAATTTACCCAAATTCCCTACTCCTCTCTAATGCCCCTTGTCCTCCATGCTATTTGTTATGCTCCACAAATAAGTGAAACCATATGATAATTGACTCTCTCTGCTTGACTTATTTCACTCAGCATAATCTCTTCCAGTCCCGTCCATGTTGCTACAAAAGTTGGGTATTCATCCTTTCTGATGGAGGCATAATACTCCATAGTGTATATGGACCACATCTTCCTTATCCATTAATCGGTTGAAGGGCATCTTGGTTCTTTCCATAGTTTGGCGACTGTGGCCATTGCTGCTATAAACATTGGGGTATAGATGGCCCTTCTTTTCACGACATCTGTGTCTTTGGGGTAAATACCCAGGAGTGCAATTTCAGGGTCGTAGGGAAGCTCTATTTTTAATTTCTTGAGGAATAAATTTTTAAAAAAAGCCTAAGTGTAACAGATAAAAAACTCTTAAAGCTCTAAAAATAGGCTTAAATCTTAGATTAATCAATAACTTCTTATCTATGACACCAAAAGCACATGAGGAAAAAGAAAAAAATAAATGGATAAATTTGATTTAATTAAAATGAAAACATATCCTGTTTTTCAAAGGGTATCTTCAAGAGAGTAAAAAGGTAACCCACCTAATGGAAGAAAATCTTTAGCAAATTATATTTCTGATAAGGGACTTGTATCTAGAATATTAAATAAAGGATATTAATAAAGAATTTTTACGGCTTTCAGAAAGGGGGGGACAAGATGGCGGGGTACTAGGAAGAGGCGTCTTTTCAGCTGGTACCCCAAAGTGAGCTGATTACCTACCAAAGAACTCTGATCACCCATGAAATCAGCCTGAGATCAGAATTATACATGTCTGGATCTCTACAGGGGCAGAAGACGCCAGTGAGCAGGTAAAGCGGAATGGGAACGGCGGACTGATATCAGAAGATAAACAAAAGGGGGAGGGAGCCACCAGAGGCTACCAGTGGGAAAGTAATACCCCAATAGGAGTGAGAGTGCCCTGCGTCTGGGGATCAGCATTAACTTGGAGACTGGTTGAAAGCACTCCAAAAGAGCAAATGATTGCGGGGGGAAATTGTGGGAATCGGGGCGGCTAGCGACAGGGGCTTAAGTCCCCGGTCCCAGACAGCCACCCCAACACGGACTCAGAGAGAGTGCGGCGGAGAAACCGGCTCCTGGTCCCTAAGCCGCCAGCGCGCCCCAGAGCGCGTGGGTTCCGGGTCCTGTGAGGGGATGGGAGCTGCGCCAGTCTGCAGAACGCGCGCTAGCCCTACCACAAAGCTTGAGATGCGCGTGCACTTCCCTCCAGCTCTCCCTGGTTACTAAGGCCCGGGGGCGCTTCTTGACCTCTGCCATTGTTTCAAAGTCTAAGCTGCGTGCGCGCGAAACTCTTCCCGGAGAGGCGCGCAAAAGCCCAGCCTGCAGCTTACGGACCAGCGCCCCGTTCTCAGTGCCCCAGACGCACGCCCAACCCACAGCCACCTCTGAAAAGAGGTGCGCGCAGGCCGGGCACTCCGAGCCCGGGCGGCTGCAAAATCTCAGTATGTGATCGCTGCTTTGAACCTCTTTGGCGGTCGGGAGCTCCCAGACAGCCGCCACTGCCTTGGCTTTGGGTACAAGCAAAAGATCCTGCGCCCCCAGGGTCTGCAACTTGGAACCTGCTCTGCCAGCGGCCAAGGGGGAATTTATTCAGCATATGCACCAAGACTGAGGCTTCTCTCTGAGATGGAGATCAGGGAGCGGTTTGATTTCCTCTAATACTACAAAAACCATCAAAGGCAGTCAAGGTGAGAGGAAAAAAAAGTGAACAAGCAAAAAAAAAAAAAAAAAAACCCGCCAGAGAACAAAAGCCTGAAAAAAAAACAGTTTCCCCAGAGCCCACCCCCTTGTGGGGGGCGGGGGGACTCAATTCAGGAAACATCATTGACTGACAACCCACGTAGCAGGCCCCTCCACCAGAAAACAAACCAAGAAAGAAAAAAAAAAAAAAGGACTACAATAGAACCACCAATACTTCACAGGAAAACTTGTATTATTCACTCGTTTCCACTATTCCGGTGTGTTCCAGGGTGCACCTTGACTGCACCACAGTTGATACATCCAGCTACATCTGTTCAGTCTTCTCCCACCAAAATGACTAGGAGGAGGAATGCCCAACAGAAGAAAAATACAGAGGATGGACCTTCTGCAACAGAGCTAACAGCTATCAACATAGACAATATGTCGGAAAGAGAATTCAGGCTAACGATTATCCAGGCAAAAGTTAGGTTGGAGAAAGCCATGGATGACCAAACAGAATTGATTAGGGCTGAACTGAAAGCGACCAGACAGGATGTTCACAATGTTAGGGAGGAGCTTAAAGCTACCAGGGAGGAGGTCCACAATGATCTCAATGAGTTCCAATCTAATCTAAACTCTCTCAAAGCTAGGGTAACTGAGGCAGAAGATAGAATTACTGATCTGGAACACAAACAGATAGAAAGGATCAGGGGGAAGCCTGGAACAAACAGCTTACATCCCACGAAAGCAGAATAAGGGAAATAAATGATGCCATGAAGCGTTCCAACGTCAGAATTATTGGAATTCCTGAAGAGGAGGAGAAAGAAAGAAGTCTAGAAGATATCGTGGAACAAGTCCTTCATGAAAATTTTCCGAATATCGCGAATGAAACCAGCGTTCATGTAGTAGAGGCTGAACGGTTTCCACCCAAGATTATACACTCCAAAAAAACATCATGACACCTGATAGTCAAATTGAGGAATTATAATTGTAGGTATAATCTCTTGAAAGCCGCCAGGGCAAAGAGGCATCTTACTTACAGAGGGAAGCCCATCAGAATAACGTCAGACCTGTCCACAGAGACCTGGCAAGCCAGAAGAGGCTGGCAAGATATATTCAGGGCACTACATGAGAAGAACATGCAGCCAGAATACTTTATCCAGCAAGACTGACATTCAAAATGGATGGAGAGATAAAGAGTTTCCAAGACCGGCAAGGCTGAAAAGACTATGCAACCACCAAGCCTACACTGCAGGAAATATTAAGGGGGGTTCTATAAAAGAGGAAAAATCCCAAGAATATCATTGAACAGAAATATAGAGACAGTCTACAGAAAGAAAGACTTCAAAGGTAACTCGATGTCAATAAAAACGTATCTATCGATAATCACTCTCAATGTGAATGGCCTAAATGCACCCATAAAATGGCACAGGGTTGCAGATTGGATAAAACGACAGAACCCATCCATATGCTGTCTACAAGAGACCCATTTTGAACCTAAAGATTCACGCAAACTGAAAGTGAAGGGGTGGAGAAGCATCTTTCATGCCAATGGGACTCAAAAGAAGGCTGGGGTAGCGATTCCCATATCAGATAAATTATACTTCAAACTAAAGACTGTAGTCAGAGATACAGAAGGACACTACATAATCCTTAAAGGGACTATCCACCAAGCTGATCTAACAATTGTAAATATCTATGCTCCCAATATGGGAGCAGCCAATTACTTAAGAAAACTGTTAATCAAGATAAAGAGTCATATTGATATGAATACACTAATCGTAGGAGATCTCAACACGCCTCTTTCAGAATTAGACAGATCATCGAAGCAGAAAATCAATAAAGAAACAAGAGCTTTGAATGACACATTGGACCAGATGGACCTCATAGATATATACAGAACATTCCACCCTAAAACAACAGAATACTCATCCTTCTCAAGTGCACACGGAACCTTCTCCAGTATAGAGCACATACTGGGTCACAAATCAGGACTCAAGCGATACCAAAAGACTGAGATGATTCCCTGCATATTCTCAGATCACATTGCTTTGAAACTGGAGCTCAATCACAAGGAAAAGTTCCGAAGGAACTCAAACACCTGGAAGCTAAAGACCAGCTTGCTTAAGAATGCTTGGACCAACGAGGAGATCAAAGAAGAACGGAAACAATTCATGGAAACCAATGAGAATGAAGACACTTCGGTCCAAAACCTATGGGATACAGCATAGGCGGTCCTAAGGGGAAAATATATAGCCATCCAAGCCTTGCTCAAAAAAATTGAAAAATCCAGAACACACCAGCTGCCTCTACACCTTAAAGAACTGGAAGATCAACAACAAATCAAACCAACTCCACACATAAGAAGGGAAATCATCAAGATTAGAGATGAGATCAATGAGGGAGAAACGAGAGATACAGTAGAACGTATCAATGAAACTAGAAGCTGGTTTTTTGAAAGAATCAATAAGATCGATAAGCCACTGGCTACACTAATCCAAAAGAAAAGAGAGAAATCCCAAATTCATAAAATTTTGAATGAAAAGGGAGAGATCAAAACTAATGCCAAGGAAGTAGAAACAATCATCAGAAGTTATTACGAACAGTTATATGCCAATAAGCTTAGCAATCTAGATGAAATGGATGCATTCCTGGAAAAATATAAATGACCAAAATTGAACCAGGAAGAAATCGACAACCAGAATAGACCGATATCTAATAACGAGATTGAATCAGTGATCAAAAACCTCCCAAAAACAAGAGACCAGGATCTGACGGATTCCCTGGGGAATTCTACCAAACCTTCAAAGAAGAAATAACACCTATTCTCCTGAAGCTGTTTCAAAAAATTAAAGCAGAAGGAAAACTTCCAGACACTTTCTATGAAGCCAGCATTACCCTGATCCCCAAACCAGGCAAGGACCCTACCAAAAAGGAGAATTTCAGACCAATATCACTGATGTATATGGATGCTAAGATTCTCAACAAGATCCTAGCCAACAGGATCCAACAGCACATGAAAAAGATTATCCACCATAATCAGGTGGGATTCATCCCTGGGCTACAAGGATGGTTCAGCATTCGCAAATCAATCAATGTGATACAACAAATTACTATGAGAAGAGAGAAGAACCACATGGTCCTCTCAATTGATGCAGAAAAAGCATTTGACAAAATCCAACATCCGTTCCTGATTAAAACGCTTCAAAGTATAGGGATAGAGGGAACATTCCTGAAACTCATCAAATCTATCTATGAAAGACCCACAGCAAATATCATCCTCAATGGGAAAAAGCTTGCAGCCTTCCCATTGAGATCAGGAACAAGACAAGGATGCCCACTTTCACCACTCTTGTTCAACATAGTATTAGAAGTCCTAGCAACAGCAATCAGAAAACAGAGAGAAATAAAAGGTATCCAAATTAGTAATGAAGAAGTCAAACTCTCTCTCTTCGCAGATGACATGATTCTTTATATGGAAAACCCCAAAGACTCCACCCCCAAATTACTAGAACTCATACAGCAATTCAGCAACGTGGCAGGATACAAAGTCAATGTACAGAAATCAGTGGCTTTCTTATACACTAACAATGAAAATACAGAAAGGGAAATTAGAGAATCGATTCCATTTACTATAGCACCAAGAACAATAAGATACCTTGGAATAAACCTAACTAAAGAGGTAAAGGATCTGTACTTGAGGAACTATAGAATACTCATGAAAGAAATTGAAGAAGACACAAAAAGATGGAAGACCATTCCATGCTCTTGAATCGGAAGAATAAACATTGTTAAAATGTCTATACTGCCTAGAGCAATCTATACTTTTAATGCCATTCCGATCAAAATTCCACCGGCATTCTTCAAAGAGCTGGAGCAAATAATCCTAAAATTTGTATGGAATCAGAGGAGATCCCGAATCGCTAAGGAAATGTTGAAAAACAAAAATAAACATTGAAAACGTTGAAATGTTGAAAAACAAAAACAAAAATAATTCCATAGACATACAAAGCTCTGATCACCAAGACAGCATGGTACTGGCATAAAAACAGACACATAGACCAGTAGAACAGAGTAGAGAGCCCAGATATGGACCCTCAACTCTATGGTCAATTAATCTTTGACAAAACAGGAAAAAATATACAGTGGAAAAAAGACAGTCTCTTCAATAAATGGTGCTGTGAAGACTGGACAGCTACATGTAGTAGAATGAAACTCGACCATTCTCTTACACCGTACACAAAGATAAACTCAAAATGGATAAAAGACCTCATCGTAAGACAGGAATTCATCAGAATCCTAGAGGAGAACATAGGCAGTAATCTCTTCGATATCAGCCACAGCAACTTCTTTCAAGATACGTCTCCAAAAGCAAAGGAAACAAAAGTGAAAATAAACTTCTGGGACTTCATCAAAATCAAAAGCTTCTGCACAGCAAAGGAAACATCAAAAAAACAAAGAGGCAACCCACGGAATGGGAGAAGATATTTGCTAATGACAGTACAGACAAAAGGTTGATATTCAGGATGTATAATGAACTCCTCAAACTCAACCCACACGAAACAGACAAGCACATAAAAAAATGGGCAGAAGATATGAACAGACACTTCTCCAATCAAGACATACAAATGGTTATCAGACACATGAAAAAATGCTCATCATCATTAGCCCTCAGGGAGATTCAAATTAAAACCACATTGAGATATCACCTTACACCAGTTAGAATGGCCAAAATTAACAAAACAGGAAACAACATGTGTTGGAGAGGATGTGGAGAAAGGGGAACCCTCTTACACTGTTTTTGGGAATGCAAGTTGGTGCAGCCTCTTTGGAGAACAGTGTGGAGATTCCTCAAGAAATTAAAAATAGAGCTTCCCTACGACCCTGCAATTGCACTCCTGTGTATTTACCCCAAAGATACAGATGTCATGAAAAGAAGGGCCATCTGTACCCCAATATTTATAGCAGCAATGGCCACAGTCGCCAAACTATGGAAAGAACCAAGATGCCCTTCAACGGATGAATGGATAAGGAAGATGTGGTCCATATACACTATGGAGTATTATGCCTCCATCAGAAAGGATGAATACCCAACTTTTGTAGCAACATGGACGGGACTGGAAGAGATTATGCTGAGTGAAATAAGTCAAGCAGAGAGAGTCAATTATCATATGGTTTCACTTATTTGTGGAGCATAACAAATAGCATGGAGGACAAGGGGCGTTAGAGAGGAGTAGGGAATTTGGGTAAATTGGAAGGGGAGGTGAACCATGAGAGACTATGGACTCTGAAAAACAATCTGAGGGGTTTGAAGTGGCGGGGGGGGTGGGAAGTTGGGGTACCAGGTGGTGGGTATTATAGAGAGCACGGCTTGCATTGAGCACTGGGTGTGGTGAAAAAATAATGAATACTGTTTTTCTGAAAATAAATAAATTGGAAAAAAAACTTAGTTAAATTACTTGTGGGTAACAGACACAAATCAACAAATTTATAAATAAAAGGAGACATGACAGCTAATTCCATAGACATACAAAGAAGTGTAAAAGGCTACTGTGAACAAATATATACCAACAAATTGGACAGCCCAGATAAATTTGAGGATTATTAAAAAAAAATAGAAGAGAAAGACGCAAGATTGTGCAGGAATAGGACATCCTAATTAAACCAGTCCCCTGAAGTGAGCTAGATATCTACCAGAGTACTCTGAACATCCATGAAATAAGCCTGAGATGTAAAATTTTACATTTATGGATCTCTATGGGGGCAGAGGATATCAGTGGAGAGGTACAGAGGAATTGGGAGTGTGGGGATGATATCAGAGGATAAACACAAGGGGAGGGAGCCACCAGAAGCAACCCATTGGAAAGTAGTACCCCAGTGTGAAATTTCCCTGAGCTTGCTGACCAGCACTAGCTTGGAGACTGGTGGCTGCAAGATGGGAAGGGATTAATAACAGCATTCAGAGGAAAGGGACTTGAGGGACAATTGTGACCAGGCAGCTGCAGGTGCGGACCTAAGCCCATGGTCCCAGGACAGCTACAGGGGGTGCCTGCTTGTATCTGATAGATCCTGGCATAGGGTTGTCAGTGATCCCTGCGTCTTAGACCACCACAGGCACCTGCACTGCCTCTAAGGCCTCTTGGGCTGAGTGCACCCGGCACAGGCTTGGGCTCTAGTCTCTATTCCTGGGAATGGCAGCCACCAGGACCAGGTTTGCCTGGAGCAGTATCACCCGTGGTTTTGGTGGCATGGGGTTACAGAGACAAGCGGGGCCTTGGGCAAACACTGTGATGGTGGTTGGGTGCGTGCACTGCCTGTGGGAAATTGCAGCTTTCAGGAAGTTTGCAGAGGGGAAGTCTGTGTGTTTTGGAACATTCAGAGGAGAGCAGACTGTGGCTTCCTCTGAGGGGGAGGTCTGGGTGCAGACAGATTCTTCCTTTGCTCTGACTCTCTGAAAAGCCACAAGCATCCACCAAAGAACAAATACCTCCAGAGAACGAAAGACTGAAAAGCCAGTTTCCCAGGAGTGCAATTGCAGGGTCATAGGGAGGCTCTATTTTTAATTTCTTGAGGAATCTCCACACTGTTCTCCAAAGAGGCTGCACCAACTTGCATTCCCACCAACAGTGGAAGAGGGTTCCCCTTTCTCCACATCCTCTCCAACACATGTTGTTTCCTGTTTTGTTAATTTTGGCCATTCTAACTGGTGTAAGGTGATATCTCAATGTGGTTTTAATTTGAATCTCCCTGAGGGCTAATGATGATAAACATTTTTTCATGTGTCTGATAGCGATTTGTATGTCTTTATTGGAGAAGTGTCTGCTCATATCTTCTGCCCATTTTTTGATATGTTTGCCTGTTTCATGTGTGTTGAGTTTGAGGAGTTCATTATAGATCCTGGATAGCAACCTTTTGTCTGTACTGTCATTAGCAAATATCTTCTCCCATTCCGTGGGTTGCCTCTTTGTTTTTTCAGACTGTTTCCTTTGCTGTGCAGAAGCTTTTGATTTTGATGAAGTCCCAAAAGTTTATTTTTGCTTTTGTTTCCTTTGCCTTTGGAGACATATCTTGAAAGAAGTTGCTGTGCCTGATATCGAAGAGATTACTGCCTATGTTCTCCTCTAGGATTCTGATGGATTCCTGTCTCACGTTGAGGTCTTTTGTCCATTTTGAGTTTATCTTTGTGTACGGTGTAAGAGAATGGTCGAGTTTTATTCTTCTACATATTGCTGTCCAGGTTTCCCAGTACCATTTACTGAAGAGACTGTCTTTTTTCCACTGTATATTTTTTCCTGTTACAGATGTCGTGAAAAGAAGGGCCATCTGTACCCCAATGTTTATAGCAGCAATGGCCACAGTCGCCCAACATGGAAAGAACCAAGATGCCCTTCAACGGATGAATGGATAAGGAAGATATGGTCCATATACACTATGGAGTATTATGCCTCCATCAGAAAGGATGAATACCCAACTTTTGTAGCAACATGGACGGGACTGGAAGAGATTATGCTGAGTGAAATAAGTCAAGCAGAGAGAGTCAATTATCATATGGTTTCACTTATTTATGGAGCATAACAAATATCATGGAGGACAAGGAGTGTTAGAGAGGAGAAGGGAGTTGGGGTAAATTGGAAGGTGAGGTGAATCACGAGAGACTATGGACTCTGAAAAACAATCTGAGGGGTTTGAAGTGGTGGGGAGGTGGGAGGTTGGGGTACCAGGTGGCGGGTATTATAGAGGGCATGGATTGCATGGAGTACTGGGTGTGGTGAAAAAATAATGAATACTGTTTTTCTGAAAATAAATAAATTGAAAAATTTAAAAAAAAGAAAAAGAAAAACCAGTTTCCACAGAGTCCAGCCCTTACAGGGGACAGGGCAACTCGGCCCAAGCAGGATTGACTGAAAATAATGCAGAGGGCCCGTCCCCAGAATATAAGCTACAATAAAAACAAAAAAAACAAAAACAAAAACAAAAAACAAAAAAACAAACCAAAGCAAACCAATCAAAAACAAACCAACCAACCAAAAAGAAAAAAAAAACAAGAGGACAACCACCCCAGGGTTCCCATAAAACAGTAAAATGCCAACATCAAGGAAAAATAATATATTAAGATCCGAATATTGCCCCACTGCCTATATATTTCATAGATAATTTTTTCTCTCATTTTTTAAGTTAGTTCTCATGATTCATGTTCTTTTGCTTTTTTTTTTACATACTCACCATTTTCAACTAGATGCTTAATACAACATATACCATAGTAACTTTTTAACCTGAACTTTTATCATACAAATACTTTTGTTTCTTTTTTTTTTAAAAAAATTATATATAGATAAAAGCTTCAAGGTAGTCCTTTTTCCTTAAGCAGTACTACCCCTATATATATACACTAGTTTTAATTTCCCTGTATCTCTGGAAAGTTGAGTCCTCTAACAAAGGTAACAACATACACCCAGGAAGAACTGAAAAACACTCCCTCGCCCCCATCAAGGGATTATAAACAATCTTTCTATGTGTTTCTTTTTGTTTTTGTACTTTATGAATCTTATTCCTGGGGTTCATTTTGGCTATTTTTTTTCTTTTTCTTTTGTTAGTCCTTTTGCTCATTTTTGTTTTTGTACTCTATAAATCTTACTCTCAGGGCTCATTTTGGCTATATTTTGTTATTGTTTGTTTGTTTGTTTTGTTTTGTTCTGTTTTTCTCTGTCTTTTTTCTTCTTTTCTTTCTTTTTGGTGGTGACATCCAATTACTCTGAAACTTTCCAACGTGCATCTTGCCTAGATCATGGTTGATATATTCATCTATACATCCCCTCAATCACCTCTCACCAGAATGACTAGGAAGAGGAACATCCAAGAAAGAAAAAATTCAGAGACTGTGACTTCTGCCACAGAACTACTAGGCACGGATGTAAGCAAGATGTTGGAAAAATAATTCAGTATAACAGTTATCCAGACAATGGCTAGATTAGAGAAAACTATTATTAGCAACATAGACTCTCTAAGGGCAGAAGTGACAGCTGATCTGACAGAAATAAAAAATCATATAAATGAGATCCAAACTAATCTAAATATGCTAACAGCTTGGGTAAATGAGGCAGATGATCGAATTAGTGACCTAGAAGACAAACTGATAGAAAAGAAAGATCAGGAGAAGGCATGTAAAAAACAGATTAGAAGCCATGAAAACAGAATTAGGGAAATAAATGACACCATGAAAGTCCCAATGTCAGAATTATTGGGATCCCTGAGGTGGTGGAAAGAGAGAGAGAGGACTAGAATATATAGCTGAACATATCCTAGATGAGAATTTCCCTAATCTGGGGAATGAAACAAGTGTTTGTATCGAGAGGCAGAGAGAACATCTTCCAAGATCAATGAGGGTAGAAAGACATGTAATTGTGAAATCCATGAATCATAAATTCAGATAAGTTGTCCTAAGGGTAGCTAGTGTGAATATATTCCTTATGTACAGAGAAGGAGCATCAGAATAATGTGAGACCTGTCCACAGAAACCTGGGAAGACAGAAAGGGTTGGCAAGATGTATTCAGGGCATAAAATGACAAGAATATTCAGCCAGGAATACTTTATCCCACAAGGTTGACATTCAGAATAGATGGAGAGATAAGGTGCTTCCAAGACGGGCAAAGTCTAAAAGATTATGTGACCACCAAGCTGCCTCTACAAGAATATTAAGGGTGGCTGTATAAAAGAAGAAAGACCCTGAGTGATATAGAACAGAAATTTTTAGAGACAATCTATAGAAACAAGGACTTCACAGGCAACATGATGACAATAAAAACTTACTTTTCAATAATCAGTCTCATTGTAAATGGCAGAAATGCTCCAATAAAATGGCACAGGGTTGTAGATTGGATAAAACGACAGGACCCATCCATATGCTGTCTACCAGAGACACATCTTGAAGTTAAAGATAGATCCACATTGAAAGTGAAGGGATGGAGAACTATCTTTCATGACAATGAGCCTCAAAAGAAAGCTGGGGTAGCTATTTTCATATCAGACAAATTAAATTTTATGATAAAGACTGTAGTCAGAGATACAGATGGACATTCTAATCATTCTTAAAGGATCTATCCACCAAGAATATCTAACAATTGTAAATATTTATGCCACCAATATGGGAGCAGCCAACTACATAAGACAACCATTAATTGAAATAGTCATATTGAAATGAATACATTAATTGTAGGGCATCTTAACATGCCACTCTCAGCACTAGACAGATCATCGAAGCAGAAAATCAACAAAGAAACACAAGCATTGAACAGCGCATTGGATCAGATGAACCTCATAGATAAGTACAGAACATTCCACCCTAAAATAAGAGAGTACTCATTCTTCACCAGCACACATGGAAATTTCTCCAGAGCAAACCACATAGTCGGTCACAAATCAAGTCTCAACCAATACCAGAAGACTGAGATTATTCCCTGCATATTCTCAGACCACAGTGCTTTGAAACTGGAACTCAACCACAAGAAAAAGTTTGGAAGGAATTCAAGATGTAGAAGCTAAAGATAATCCTGCTCAAGAATCTTTGGATCAACCGGCAAATCAAAGAATAACATAAATAATTCATGGAAATCAATGAAAATGAAGAAACATTGGTCCAAAACCTATGGGATATGGCAAAGGTGGTCCTAAGGGGAAATACATAGCCATTCAAGCCTCACTTAAAAAAATAGAAAAATCCTGAATACACCAACTCTCTTTACACCTTAAAGAATTGGAGAATCAACAACAAGTCAAGCCAATCTTATGCACAATAAGGGAAATAATTAAGATTAAAGCAATGATCAATGACTTAGAAACCAGATGCAGTAGAACACATCAATGACACTAGAAGCTGATTCTTTGAAAGAATTAAAAAAGATCAATAAACTACTGGGCAGATTAATCCAAATGAAAAGAGAAGGGACCCAAATTAATAAAATTATGAATGAAAGGGGAGAGATTCATTAATAACACCAAGGAAATAGAAAAAGAATGAGAAGTTATTATCAACAGCTGTATGTCAAGAAGTTATGCAACCTAGAAGAAATGGATGCATTCCTGTAAACCTAAAAAACTTCCAATACTGAAAGAGGAATAAATTGACAATCTGAATAGATCAATATCTAGTAATGAGATTGAAGCAGTGATAAAAACAAACAAACAAAGAAACAAACAAACAAACAAACAAAAAAACCTCCAGAAAAACAAGAGCCCAGGACCTGACGGATTCCCTGGGTAATTGTACCAATCATTCAAAGAAGAAATAATACCTATTCTCCTGAAGCTGTTTCAAAACATAGAAACAGAAGGAAAACTTACAGACTCTTTCTAAGAAGCCAGTATTACCCTGATCCCCAAAACAGGCAAAGACCCCATCAAAAAGGAGAATTTCAGACCAATGTCTCTGATGAATATGGATGCCAAGATTCTCAACAAGATCCTAGCTAATAGGATCCAACAGTACATTTAAAAGATTACCCACCATGACCAGATGGGATTTACCCCTGGGATGCAAGCATGGTTCAACATTCACAAATCAATCAATGTGATAGAACAAATCAGTAAGAGAAAGAGAATAACCATATGGTCCTCTCAATTAATGCAAAAAAAAAAGCATTTGACAAGATACAGCACCCTTTCTTGATTGAAACTCTTCATAATATAGGAAGAGGGAACTATCCTCAACATTGTAAAATCTATCTATGACAAACTCACAGTGAATATCATTATCAATAGGGAAAAGCTGATAGCCTTCCCTTTGAGATCAGGAACAGGACAAGGTTGCCCACTCTTGCCACTGCTGTTCGACGTATTACTAGAAGTCCTAACAAAAATAAATCAGAAAACAAACAAAAAAAAAACGTAAAACACATTCAAATTGGCAAAGAAGACATCAAACTCTTTCTTTTCACAGATGACATGATACTTTATGCAGAAAACCCAAAAGACTTCACCCCCAAATTACTAGAACTCATACAGCCATTCAGTAATGTGGCAGAATAAAAAATCAATGCACAGAAACCAGTTGCATTCTAATACACTAACAATGAGACTGTAGAATGAGAAATAAAGAGGATCTTTTCCATTTACAACAGCACAAAATCCATAAGACAACTTGGAATAAACCTAACCAAAGAGGTAAAAGATCTATACTTGAGGAACTATAGAACACTCATGAAAGAAATTGAGGAAGACACAAGAAGATGAAAAACATTCCATGCTCTCCATGCTCCTGCATTGGTATAACAAACATTGCTAAAATGTCTATGTTTCCCAGAGAAATCTATACTTTCAATGCCATCCTGATCATAATATTAACAGCATTTTTCAAAGTGCTAGAACAAACAATCTTAAAATTTTTATGGAACCAGAAAAGACCCCAAATCACCAAGGAAACATTGAAAAAGAAAAACAAAACTGGGGTCATATTGTTGCCTAATTTCAAGTGTTATTGCAAATCTTTTATCACCAATACTGCCTGGTACTGGCACAAAAACACACACATAGACCAATGGAACAGAGTGGAAAGCTGAGATATGGACTCTCATCACTATGGTCAAATAATCTTCAACAAAGCAGGAGGAAATATCCAGTGGAAAAAGACAGTATCTTCAAAAAATGGTGCTGAGAAAATAGGACAGCTATGTATAGAAGAATGAAACGTGACCATTCTCTTACACCATACACAATGATAAACTCAAAATGGATAAAAGACCTCAACATGAGACAGGAATCCATCAAAACCCTATGTTTCTATGTTTTGAGGAGGATGTAGGCTGTAACCTCTATGACATCAGCCACAGCAAACCTTTCGGACTTCATCAAGATAAAAACCTTCTGCACAGTAAGAAAACTGTCAAGGAAACAAAGAGGCAATAGACGGAATAGGAGACGATATTCACAAGTGACACCACAAAGGGCTGATATCCAAGATCTGTAAAGAACTTCTCAACACCAAAAAATAGATAATCAAGTTCAAAAATGGGCAGAAAACATGAACAGCACTTCTTCAATGAACACATATAAATTGGTAGGAGACACATGAAACAATATCATCATTAGCCATCAGAGGAATTAAAATCAAAACCATGTTGAGATACCACCTTAAACCACTTAGGATGGAAAATATTA
Organism: Neogale vison; assembly: GCF_020171115.1. Lineage (NCBI taxonomy): Eukaryota > Metazoa > Chordata > Mammalia > Carnivora > Mustelidae > Neogale > Neogale vison. The sequence continues at coordinate 75,989,830 of NC_058105.1, forward strand.
ACAAGGCAGCAAACAACAAATGTTGGAGATCATGTGGAGAAAGGGGAAACCTCTTACAATCTTGGTGGGAATGTAAGTTGGCGCAGCCACTTTGGAAAATAGCATGGGGATTTCTCAAAAAATTCAAAATAGAGCTACCCTATGACCCAGAAAGTTCACTACTGGATATTAACCCCAAAGGTACAGATGTAGTGAAAATAAGGCCATAGGCACCCCAATATTCATAATATAAATATGTACAATAACCAAACCCTGAAAAGAGCTAAAATGCCCTTCAACAGACAAATGGATAAAGAAGATGCACTCCATATATACAAAGGAATATTAGTCAGTCATAAGGAAGGATGAATACCCAATTTTTGCATCAACATGGATGGGACTGAAGGAGATTATGCTGATTCAAATAAGTCAAACAAAGAAAGTCAATTATCATATAGTTTCACCTACTTGTATAATATATGGAATAACATGGAGGACATTAGGAGAAGTAAAGAAAAGTGAAGGGAGGGAAATCGATGGGGGAGGTGAACCATGAGAGATTGTGGACTCTGAGGGTTTTAGAGGGGAGGGGGGTGGGTGAGCCTGGTGGTGGGTATTAAGGAGGGCAAGTATTGTATGGATCACTGGGTGTCATACATAAAAAATGAATCATGGAACACTACATCAAGAACTAATTATGTATGGTGACTAACATAACAACAAAAAATTAAAAAAAATACTTAAGAATAATTTTAACTAAAATGGTGAAAAATTTCTACTCTGAAAACAAACATTAATGAAGGAAATCAAAGAAGACACAAATGGAAAAGTATCTTGTATTCATGGATTAGATAAATTAGTATTGTTAAAAGGTCAATATTATCAGTAACTATCAAGATTTAATGCAATCCCCTACTGGGTATTTATTCCAAAGATACCGATGTAGTGAAAAAAAAAAAGGGGGGCCACATGCACCTCCAATGTTCACAGCAGCAATGTCCACAAATACAAACTGTGCAAACAGCTGAGATACCCTTCAACAAATGGATACAGAAGATGAGGTCCATATATACAGTGGAATATTACTCAGCCATCAGAAAGTATAAATACCCAACATTTGCATCAACATGAATGGAACTGGTGGAGATTATCCTCATTGAAACAAGTCAAGCAGAGTAAGTCAATTATCATATGGTTTTACTTATTTATGGAGCATAAGGAATAGTATGAAGGACGTTAGAAGGAAGAGAAACATGCATGGTGTGGAAATCAGAGGGGGAGATGAACCATGAAAGACTGTGGACCTTGGGAAACAAACCGAGGATTTTAGAGTAGAGGGGGTGGGAGATGAGTTAGCCTGATAATGGGTATTAAGGAGGGTACATATTGCATGGAGTACTGGGTGGTATACACAAACAATGAATCATGGAACAGTACATCAAAAACAATGATGTACTATATGGTGATTGATGTAACATAATTTTTATAAAAGAATTTGTAAAATGTGCAAAGAAAAAGTTTCATGCAATACCTATCCGAATTCCAATGCCATTTATTTATGTATTTATTTATTTATTTTACAGAAGTAAGAAAAGCACTCCAAAATTCATATGGAACTGTAAAAGACACCAAATAGCTAAACAACTCCTGAGGAAGAGGGACAAATTTGGAAGCATTGCACTTCCTGATTTCAAGCTACACTACAAATCTATAATAAATAAAACAGTATGGTTCTGGCATGAAAATAAATCGACCAGTGGAACAGAATTGAGAGCCTAGAAATAAACCTATGCTTATCTTATCAACTGATATTTGAAAAGGGAGCCAAAATTCAATGAAGAAAAAAGGTTCTTCAATAAATTGGATATACAAATGTAAAAGAATGTAACTGGACCCCTACCTAAAACCTCTCACAAAAATTAATTTGAAATAGATTAATTTCTTAATAGTAAGACCAGAAACCATAAAAATCCTGGAAGAAAACAAAGGAATAAATTTCCCTAACATAGGTCTTGTAATTATTTTTGGATATGACACCTAAAGTACAAGTAACAAAATCAAATATAAATAATATAAAACTGTATCAAACTAAATAATTTTGCACAGAAAAAAGAGACCATCAATAAAGTGAAAAGATAAAACAATGAATGGGTAAAATATTTGAAAAATGACAATCTAATAAGAGATTAAACATCAGAATATATAAAGAACTCATACAACTTAATAGCAAAAAAAAAAAAATTCAATTAAAAAAATGGGCAAAAGGCCCAAATAGACATTGGTCTAAAGAAAATATATGAAATGCCAACATGTACATAAAAATATGACCAACATCACTAGTTCTCAAGGAAATTAAAATTAAAACCACAATGTGTTATCACCCCATGCCTTTAAGAATGGTCATCATCAAAGAGAAAAGAGATACATGCTGGCAAAGATGTGGAGAAAAGGTAGCTCCTGGGCACTGTTGGTAGGAGTAAAAATTGGTACAAACACTAAGTAAAATAATATAGAGGATCTACAAAAATTTATAAATGTAGACCTACCATATGATACAGCAATTCCAATTATGGGAATATATCCAAAAAAACAAAAACACTGAATCAAAAATGAATCCCCACTCCTATGTTCATAGAAGCATTAAAGCATTATTTATACAAGCTAACACATTGATGGGTGAATGGATTAAAAGCTCTGTGAAAAAGGAATATATATATACATATATATATTAATGTTATATATATTTATTATATATTATATATAATTTTATATAATAATGTATATTATTATGTATAATGTATATGTATGTATATATGTGTATATATTATGTATATATTATAATATATAATGATGTATATAATAATGAATATTATATACAATGTTATTATACATATAACAATATATATTATTACTACTTTAATAATGTATATTCTATAACAAATTTATATATATTAAATATATGTTAAAATATATTTATATATAAATATATATGATATAATACAATATATAATATATATTATATATTTATTGTACATTATATACATTATATAAAAATGTATATAATAATGTATAATATATATAATTTTATACAATATTATATAATGGATATACATTATATAATAAAGTATAATGTACATATTATATAATACATATATAATATAATATATAATATGTATATAATATGATATATATGTATATTAATATATAATATATATTTTGTATATCATATAATATGTATTATAGTATATGTATTATATGTACTATATATATTATAATATGATATGTAATATAATATGAATATATGTATTATATAATATGTGTATTATATAATACATATATAATAATGTACATATTGAATAACACATATGTATTATTAATTAATATTAATATCAATATTAATATGTATGTTGTATAATACATACAATATATAATAATTATATAATATGTATATTATATAATAGTATATTATACATATTATATAAAATATAATATACTATTATATATATTATACATATTATACATTATACAATATACATTATACATTTTAATATTACATATAAAGTATATAATGTATATACAATATACATTATACATTATATAATATACAATATTATACGTTATATAAAATATAATATACTATTATATATTATATATCATATATAATATGATTATATATATAAATATAACTATATAAAAATATAATAATGGCTATTATATATAATATATCACATATTATATAATATATAATATTATATATGATATATATGACATATTTGATATATTATATATAGTTATATATTATCATATGTAATAATATATAATTATGTAATTATATAAAATTATATAATATATGATATATAATATACATAATTATATAATACTATATTATATATTGTATTTATTTATAAAAAATATATGTATATAATATATATAATGTATATAATATACATATTATATAATTATTGTTTAATAGCGTATTATTTATTATATATAGTTATATATATTATATATATAATTATAATATATAATAAATATATAACATAAATATAAAATAAAATATAATATTATACATAATATACTATATAATTTTATAATATGGATATTATATAGTATGGATATTATAAAAATAATATAGAAATGATATGCTATTTATTATATATTATAATTATATATGTAATTATATTAAATAAATTATAATAGTATATTATATGTTATATAATATGAATATTGTATACATATTAAATTATATTATATTATATTATATATTATATATATTGGCATTATGTTATATATGTTATATTATATTATAGACATATTATATAATATTATATAATTTAATAATGTAAAATATATAATAAAAATATATTATATATTATATATAATATATAAAATATATAATACAATATAAAATATATATTATAATATAACATATATCATGTAATATATAATTATATAATATATTCTATGTAATATAATATAAAATATATATTATATATAAAATATATAATATATACTATATAAAAATAAAATATCTGAAATATATATAAATATGTAACCTGAAATATATAAAAATGTAAAATATATATAAATATATAACTTATATATGAAATATATCATATATTATATATAAAATATATGTAAATACATAAATATATATACAGAAATTATATATCACATATGATATATACTAATGTATACAATATACATTTTTATATAATATACATTTTATACTTATTAATATGTAATTAATATAATTATGTTTTATATATTATATAATTTAAAATGTATATTTATATATAATTTCTATATAATTATATACATTATTATATATGTAATATTTATATATTAAAACTTATGTAAATAATTATATTATTAATAATATATAATTAATATATTATAATTTACATAGTATATATTATATAAAAATGTATATTGTATACATTATTATATAATATAATATATAATATATAATTTCTCCCATTTATATATTTATACATATTCTATATTATATATATAATATATAATTCATAAATATGTAATTGTTAATATTATAATATTATATAATACAAGAGGGGATGACTAGGGCAGGTGCTTGTGCTCCACTCTGAGATAGGAGTCTGGGCAGAACGCAGGCCTGACCTGTGCCTTGGGCCCAAGGGGAGAGCAGCTTTTGACCGCCCGCCTGTCCCTAGGGCTGACCTTAGGTTGCCACGAGACTCCCGAAACTAAACTCGCAGAAACAGCTCCTTGGAGGAACGGGCGGTCAGCTACCAACTTCCTCCAGGATGTGGTAGCATCTGCACAGGCATGAGTGTCCGGGCAAGAAGAGGGGACATTCCCCCACAGGCTGCTTCCCATCCCAGGCTGCAGGTGGTGTGCAGTGCTGCTGTCTCCTCTCCCGTTCTCTGGGGAAGGTCCAGGCCTATTCCCGAGTCTGCCTGAATGCCAGAGGAAAAGGCCAGGCCCTGGCTAAGCCAGGAGATGGCCGTCTGCGCAGAGTGCCTCCCTGGGCGACGCAAGTGGAGACAGGGTCGAGGCTGTGTCTGCTGACCTCGGCGAGGCAGTGTGAACCCAGGGCGCGAACCTGGTGCCTGGGACAGCAATTCCCAAGAGGCAACAACTCTCCCGCTACTCTTCTTCCCTTACACCAGAGTGCAATCACCCAAAAGCCTTGTTGAGGAAGCAGCAGTGAAGTGCTGTTCACGCCAAGCCGTAAACCGCTGCAAACACTCAGCAGTCGCTGGGAAATCAGAGTCGGTTCAGTTTGCTGCTGATGCTCGCCTGAGCCCACTGTGATCAGCGCAGAGGGACAAACCCGCATTAAGCGAAACTGTCTTTGGGCAGCCAACCCTTCTGCCCAAAAGAGAAGCGTGGTTGCACCTGTTGTAACAGACTGAAGGAGAAGAACAAGCCTGTCACTGCATTCCCCAGGAGCATGTCTGGGTAAGGCGCACCACGTCTCCCCAGGAGAAGAGAAGAGCCCTTGGCATTGCTGTCGGTAAAGTGACGCTAAATATATTTAAATATTTAATATTTAATATATATTTATGATATATAATATTTAATATATATTAAATATTTAATTTTTATATATTATATAATATATATTTAATATTTATATATTGTATATAAATATATGATATTTTATATTATATATTACATATATTATATTATACATACAATATATAAATATATTTTATATAAAATATTATAATATTATATATTAGTGTGTATATAAATATATACAATATTATATATAGAAATATATTTCATACATATATATTTCAACCTTTTAAAAGTGAGAAAATCCTACCACTTGATAAAACATGGGTGAAACTTTAAGGCATTATGCTAAATAAAATAAACGAAAGAGAAAAAAAACAAATGCTGTAAGATTTCACTTATATGTGCAATAAAAATAAACCTAAACTCATAGAAGTGATAAAACTAGACATACCAGAATTTGAAAGCGGGGAGAGAATAAATTCTATGAAGATTGTCAAAAGATACAAACTTTCAGTTATAAGTAAGTATTAAGAATGGAGGGCACAACATGATGACTATAGTTAATATTGATTATGATATATAGAAATTTTATAAGGAGAATATTGCTCAGTTTTCTTTTTTCTTTTTCTTTTTATCTATGTGACAATATGAATGTTTGCTAAGCCTATTGTGTTAATCATTTCACAATATAATCATTTCATAATATACAGTCATAATGCTGTATATTTTAAACTTATACAATACTGTATTCTAATTATTTCCCAATAAACCTTGTAAAAAATAGGGACGCCTGGGTGGCTCAGTTGGTTGGACGACTGCCTTCGGCTCAGGGCGTGATCCTGGAGTCCCGGGATCGAGTCCCACATCAGGCTCCCAGCTCCATGGGGAGTCTGCTTCGCTCTCTGACCTTCTCCCCTCTCATGCTTTCTCTCACTGTCTCTCTCTCTCAAATAAATAAATAAAATCTTTAAAAAAAAAACCTTGTAAAAATAAAGTAGGTCACATATAAAAAAGAAAAACAAAGGAGAAATAGAAAAGAGAAATAAAAAGAAAAAAATTATAGAAGAAAAAATTAAGTATTTTTTAACATCTTAGTTTAATTTTATTTTTTTCAGGGTTTCAAGATTCATTGTTTATGCACTACACCCAGTGCTCCATGAGATACGTACCCTCCTTAATATGCACCACCAGGATCACCCATCACCCAATTCCTCCCTTCCAAAATCCTCAGGTTGTTTCTCAGAGTCCACAGTCTCTCATGCTTTGTCTCCTCCTCTGATTTCACCCAAGTGACTTTTGCTTTCCTTTTCCTAATGTCCTCCATGTTATTCCTTATGCTTCACAAGTAGGTGAAACAATATGGTTATTGATTTTCTCAGTTTGATATATTTCACTCAGCATAATCTCCGCCAGTCCCATCCATGTTGATACAAAAGTTGAGTATTCACCCTTTCTGATGGGTGCATAATATTGTATGTACAGACCATATCTTTATCCATCCGTCTGAACTTTTGGGACTTCATCAAGATCAAAAGCTTATACACAACAAAGGAAACAGTCAACAAAACAAAGACGCAACACACAGAATGGGAGAAGATATTTGCAAATGACACTACAGACAAAGGGCTGATATCTAAGATCTATAAATAACTCCTCAAACTCAACGCGAAAAACAGATAATTATGTTAAGAAATGGGCAGAAGACATGAACAGACACCTCTCCAAAGAAGATATACAAATGGCTAGCAGATACATGAAAAAATGTTTATTATCACTAGCCATCAGGGAAATTCAAATCAAAACCACGTTGATATATCACCTTACACCAGTTGAAATGGCCAAAATCAACAGGACAGGAAACAACAAGTGTTGGAGAGGATATGGATAAAGGGAAGGCCTCTTACACTGTTGGTGGGAATGCAAGTTGGTGCAGCCACTTTGGAAAACACTGTGGAGATTCCTCAAAAAAATTAAAAAATAGATCTACCTTATGACCCTGCAATTGCATTACTGAGTATTTACCCCAAAGATACAGATATAGAGAAAAGAAGAGACATATATACCCCAATGTTCATAGCAGCAATGGCCACAATTCCCAAACTGTGGAAAGAGCAAAGATGGCCTTCAACAGATGAATGGATAAAGTATTATATTTTCAAGATTTAATTATTAGCAGGAGTGGCAATTCTTATATCAGATCAATTAGATGTTAAGCGAAAGACTATAATAAGAGATGAGGAAGGACACTAAATCATACTCAAAGGATTTGTCCAACAAGAAAATCTAACAATTTTAAATATTTATGCCCCCAACATGGGAGCAGCCAACTATATAAACCAATTAATAACAAAACCAGAGAAACACATCAACAATAATACAATAATAGTAGGAGACTTTAACGCTCCCCTCACTGAAATGGACAGATCATCCAAGCAAAAGATCAACAAGGAAATAAAGGCCTTAAATGACACACTGGACCAGATGGACATCACAGATATATTCAGAACATTTCATCCCAAAGCAACAGAATACACATTCTTCTCTAGTGCACATGGAACATTCTCCACAATAGATCACATCCACGGTCCTAAATCAGGTCTCAGCCAGTATCAAAAGATTGGGATCATTCCCTGCATATTTTCAGACCACAAGGCTCAATCACTAGAGGAAATTTGGAAAGAACCCAAATACATGGAGACTAAACAGCATCCTTCTAAAGAATGAATGGGTAAACCAGGAAATTAAAGAAGAATTGAAAAAATTCATGGAAACAAATGATAATGAAAACACAACGGTTCAAAATCTGTGGGACACAACAAAGGCAGTCCTGAGAGGAAAATATACAGCTGTACAAGCCTTTCTCAAGAAACAATAAAGGTCTCAGGTACACAACTTAACCCTACACCTAAAGGAACTAGAGAAAGAGCAAGCAAGAAACCCTAAACCCAGCAGGAGAAGAGAAGTCATAAAGACCAGAGCAGAAATCAATGAAATAGAAACCTAAAAAACAATAGAACAAATCAAAGAAACTAGGAGCTGGTTCTTTCAAAGAATTAATAAGATTGATAAAACCCTGGCCAGGCTTATCAAAAAGAAAAGAGAAAGGACCCAAATAAATAAAAACATGAATGAAAGAGGAGAGAGAGATCGCAACTAACACCAAAGAAATACAAACAATTATAAGAACATACTATGAGCAAATCTACGCCAGCAAATTTGACAATCTGGAAGAAATGGATGCATTTCTAGAGACATACAAACTACCACAACTGAACCAGGAAGAAATAGAAAGCCTGAACAGACCTATAACCAGTAAGGTGACTGAAACAGTCATCAAAAATCTCCAAACAAACAAAAGCCCAGTGCCAGATGGCTTCCCGTAGGAATTCTACCAAACATTTAAAGAAGAACTAATTCCTATTCTCTTGAAACTGTTCCAAAAAACAGAAATGGAAGGATAGCTTCCAAACTCATTTTATGAGGCCAGCATCACCTTGATCCCAAAACCAGACAAGAATCCCATCAAAAAAGAGAACTACAGACCAATATCCTTGATGAACACAGATGCGAAAATTCTCACCAAAATACTAGCCAATAGGATTCAGCAGTACATTAAAAGGATCATTCAACACCAACAAGTGGGATTTATTCCAGGGCTCAAGGTTGGTTCAATATCTGCAAATCAATCAATGTGATACAACACATTAATAAAAGAAAGAACAAGAACCATATGCTACTCTCAATAGATGCTGAAAAAGCATTTGACAAAGTACAGCATCCCTTCCTGATCAAAACTCTTCAAAGTGTACGGATAGAGAGCAGATACCTCAATATTATCAAAGCCATCTATGAAAAACCCACCACAAATATCATTCTCAATGGAGAAAAACTGAAAGCTTTTCTGCTAAGGTCAGGAACATGGCAAGGATGTCCATTATCACCATTGCTATTCAACACAGTACTAGAAGTCCTAGCCTCAGCAATCAGACAACAAAAGGAAATTAAAGGCATCCAAATTGGCAAAGAAGAAGTCAAATTATCACTCTTCACAGATGATATGATGCTATATGTGGAAAACCCAAAAGACTCCACTCAAAAACTGCTAGAACTCATACAGGAATTCAGTAAAGTGTTAGGATATAAAATAAATGCACAGAAATCAGTTGCATTTCTCTACACGAACAACAAGACAGAAGAAAGAGAAATTAAGGAGTCAATCCCATTTTTAATTGCACCCAAAACCATAAGATACCTAGGAATAAACCTAGCCAAAGAGGCAAAGAATCTATACTCAGAAAACTATAAAGTACTCATGAAAGAAATTGAGGAAGACACAAATAAATGGAAAAATTTTCCATGCTCCTGGATTGGAAGAATAAATATTGTGAAAATGGCTATGCTACCTAAAGCAATCTACGCATTTAATGCAATTCCTATCAAAGTACCATCCATCTTTTTCAATAAATGGAATAAATAATCCTAAAATTTATATGGAACCAGAAAAGACCTCGAATAACCAAAGGAATATTGAAAAAGAAAGTCAAAGTTGGTGGCATCACAATTCTGGACTTCAAGCTCTATTACAAAGCTGTCATCATCAAGACAGCATGGTACTGGCACAAAACCAGACACATAAATCAATGGAACAGAATAGAGAGCCCAGAAATAGACCCTCAACTCTATGGTCAACTAATCTTTGACAAAGCAGGAAAGAATGTCCAATGGAAAAAAGACAGCCTCTTTAATAAATGGTGTTGGGAAAATTGGACAGCCACATGCAGAAAAATGAAATTGGACCATTTCCTTACACCACACACGATAATAGATTCAAAATGGATGAAGGACCTCAACGTGAGAAAGGACTCCATCAAAATCCTTGAGGAGAACACAGGCAGCAACCTCTTCGACCTCAGCCGCAGCAACATCTTCCTAGGAACATTGCCAAAAGCAAGGGAAGCAAGGGAAAAAATGAACTATTGGGATTTTATCAAGATAAAAAGCTTTTGCACAGCAAAGGAAACAGTTAATAAAACCAAAAGACAACTGACAGAATGGGAGAAGATATTTGCAAACTACATATCAGATAAAGGGCTAGTGTCCAAAATCTATAAAGAACTTAGCAAACGCAACACCCAAAGAACAAACAATCCAATCAAGAAATGGGCAGAGGACATGAACAGACATTTCTGCAAAGAAGACATCCAGATGGTCAACAGACACATGAAAAAAAGTGCTCCATATCACTCGGCATCAGGGAAATACAAATCAAAACCACAATGAGATATCACCTCACACCATTCAGAATGGCTAAAATTAACAAGTCAAGAAATGACAGATGCTGGTGAGGATGCAGAGAAAGGGGGAACCTCCTACACTGTTGGTGGGAATGCAAGCTGGTGCAACCACTCTGGAAAACAACATGGAGGGTTCTCAATATGTTGAAAATAGAACTACCCTATGACCCAGCAATAGCACTACTGGGTATTTACCCTAAAGATACAAATGTAGTGATCCGAAGGGGCACGTGCACCCGAATGTTTATAGCAGCAATTTCAACAATAGCCAAACTATGGAAAGAACATAGATGTCCATCAACAGATGAATGGATAAAGAAGATGTGGTATATATACACAATGGAATACTATGCAGCCATCAAAAGAAAGGAAATCTTGCCAGTTGCGACCACGTGGATGGAACTAGAGGGTATCAAGCTTAGCTAAATAAGTCAAGTGGAGAAAGACAACTATCATATGATCTCCCTGATATGAGAAAATTGAGATGCAACATGGGGGGTTAAGGGGGTAGGAGAAGAATAAATGAAACAAGATGTGATTGGGTGGGAGACAAACCATAAGGGACTCTTAATCTCAAAAAACAAACTGAGGGTTGCTGGGGAGAGGAGTGTTGGAGAAGGGGGGTGGGGTTATGGACATTGGGGAGGGTATGTGCTACGGTGAGTGCTGTGAAGTGTGTAAACCTGGCGATTCACAGACCTGTACCCCTGGGGATAAAAAAATATTATATGTTTATTAAAAAATAAATTTAAAAAAAGATTTACTTATTTATTTTTATTTTTATTTTTTAAATTTATTTTCAGCATAACAGTATTCATTGTTTTTTCACCACACCCAGTGCTCCTTGCAATCCATGCACTCTCTAATACCCACCACCTGGTTCCCCCAACCTCCCACCCCACCACCACTTCAAACCCCTCAGATTGTTTTTCAGAGTCCACAGTCTCTCATGGTTTACCTCCACATCCAATTTACCCCAATTCCCTTCTCCTAAACCCCCATGTCCTCCATGCTATTTGAAATGCTCCACAAATAAGTGAAACCATATGATAATTGACTCTCTCTGCTTGACTCATGTCACTCAGCATAATCTCTTCCAGTCCCATTCATGTTGCTACAAAAGTTGGGTATTCATCCTTTCTTTTTCTTTTCTTTTTTAAATTATTTATTTATTTATTTTTCTTTCCAATTTATTTATTTTCAGAAAAACAGTATTCATTATTTTTTCACCACACCCAGTGCTCCATGCAAGCTGTGCCCTCTATAATACCCACCACCTGGTAACCCAACCTCCCACGTCCCCGCCCCTTCAAACCCCTCAGATAGTTTTTCAGAGTCCATAGTCTCTCATGGTTCACCTCCCCTTCCAATTTACCCAAATTCCCTACTCCTCTCTAATGCCCCTTGTCCTCCATGCTATTTGTTATGCTCCACAAATAAGTGAAACCATATGATAAATGACTCTCTCTGCTTGACTTATTTCACTCAGCATAATCTCTTCCAGTCCGGTCCATGTTGCTACAAAAGTTGGCTATTCATCCTTTCTGATGGAGGCATAATACTCCATAGTGTATATGGACCACATCTTCCTTATCCATTTATCCGTTGAAGGGCATCTTGGTTCTTTCCACAGTTTGGTGACCACGGCCATTGCTGCTATAAACATTGGGATACAGATGGCCCTTCTTTTCACATCTGTATCTTTGTGGTAAATACTCAGGAGTGCAATGCAGAGTAATAGGGAATTCTATTTTTAATTTCTTGAGGAATCTCCACACTGTTCTCCAAAGAGGCTGCACCAACTTGCATTCCCACCAACAGTGTAAGAGGGTTCCCCTTTCTCCACATCCCCTCAAACACATGATGTTTCTGGTCTTGCTAATTTTGGCCATTCTAACTGGTGTAAGGTGGTATCTCAATGCGGTTTTAATTTGAATCTCCCTGATGGCTAGTGATGATGAACATTTTTTTCATGTGTCTGATAGCCATTTCTATGTCTTCATTGGAGAAGTGTCTGTTCATATCTTCTGCCCATTTTTGATATGATTGTTTTTTGTGTGTTGAGTTTGAGGAGTTCTTTCTTTATAGATCCTGGATATCAACCTTTTGTCTGTACTGTCATTTGCAAATATTTTCTCCCATTCTTGGGTTGCCTCTTTGTTTTCTTCATGCTTTCCTTGGCTGTGCAGAAGCTTTTGATTTTGATAAAGTCCCAAAAGTTCACTTTTGTTTTTGTTTCCTTTGGCTTTGGATACATATCTTGAAATAAGTTGCTGTGGCTGATATCGAAAAGATTACTGCCTATGTTCTCCTTTAGGATTCTGATGGATTCCTGTCTCACATTGAGGTCTTTTATCCATTTTGAGTTTATCTTTTTGTACGGTGTAAGAGAATGGTCCAGTTTCATTCTTCTACATATAGCTGCCCAGTTTTCCCAGCACCATTTATTGAAGAGACTGTCTTTTTTTTTCCACTGTATATTTTTTCCTGTTTTGTCGAAGAGTATTTGACCATAGAGTTGAGGGTCCATATCTGGGCTCTCTACTCTGTTCCACTGGTCTATGTGTCTGGGGAGATAGAGAGGAGAAGGGAGTTGGGGGAAATTGGAAGGGGGGGTGAACCATGAGAGACTATGGACTCTGAAAAACAATCTGAGGGTTTTGAAGGGGCAGGGGGTGGGAGGTCGGGGTACCAGGTGGGTACTATAGAGGGCACAGATTACATGGAGCACTGGGTGTGGTACAAAAATAATGAATACTGTTATGCTGAAAATAAATTAGTAAAATAAAATAAAATCCAAATGCCAATCAAAAAAAAAAAAAAAAAAAGAAAAGAAAAACGGGGGCGCCTGGGTGGCTCAGTGGGTTAGGCCACTGCCTTCGGCTCAGGTCATGATCTCAGGGTCCTGGGATCGAGTCCCGCATCAGGCTCTCTCCTCAGCAGTGAGCCTGCTTCTCTCTCTCTCTCTCTGCCTGCCTCTCCATCTACTTGTGATTTCTCTCAGTCAAATAAATACATAAAATATTAAAAAAAGAAAAGAAAAGAAACAGGAAAGATCATGGACAAACTACCTAAATCTGTGATTCAAGAAGTTAGAAAAAAAAAAAAAAAAGGAGCCCAAACTTAGCAGATGAAGGAAACTATAATGTTTCCTATAGCTGAAACTTCTGCTATTCCTCCTCTAGCAGAAATAAATAAAATATTAAATAGAAAAACAAGATAAATGATTGACAAAACTAAGAGTTGGTCCTTTGCAAAAATAAAATTGGCAAACTGTTCTCCAAACTTCATTCTTAAACTAGGAATGAAGAAGAAGGACCCAAATCAACAACATTATAAATAATTAAAAAGACATTATATCTGAGACCATGAAATTAAGAAGAATTGTTAAGAAATTACTATGAACAACATATGCAAAGAAAGCAGACAACCTCGAAGAAGTAGAAAAATCTTAGAAACAAGCAACCTATCAAGACAGTACCAGGAATAAATAGAACATCTGAACAGATCAATTATAAGCAATGAGATTAAATAAGTAATTAAAAACACCCAATGAAGAAAGTCCAGGGACAAGATAACTTTTCTCTAAATTCTACCAAATACTTGAAGAAGAATCAATATGCATCATTTACTTTTTTTTTAATTTATTTTTTATCTTCAGCGTAACAGTGTTCACTGTTTTTGCACCACACCCAGTGCTCCATGTAATCCATGCCCTCTATAATACCCACCACGTGGTAACCCGACCTCTCACCCCCTGCCCCTTCAAAACACTCAGATTGTTTTTCAGAGTCCATAGTTTCTCATGGTTCACCTCCTCTTCCAATTTCCCACAACTCCGTTTTCCTCTCTAAATCCCCATGTCTTCCATGCTATTTGTTATGCTCCACAAATAAGTGAAACCATGTGATAATTGACTCTCTCTGCTTGACTGATTTCACTCAGCATATTCTCTTCCAGTCCCGTCCATGTTGCTACAAAAGTTGGCTGTTCGTCCTTTCTGATGGAGGCATAATACTCCATAGTGTATAAGGACCACATCTTCCTTATCCATTCGTCTGTTGAAGGGCATCTTGGTTCTTTCCACAGTTCGGCGACCATGGCCATTGAAGCTATAAACATTGGGGTACCAATGGCCCTTCTTTTCACCACATCTGTATCTTTGGGTTAAGTACCCAGGAGTACAATGGCAGGGTCATAAGGAAGCTCTATTTTTAATTTCTTGAGGAATCTCCACACTGTTCTCCAAAGAGGCTGCACCAACTTGCATTCCCACCAACAGTGTAAGAGGGTTCCCCTTTCTCCACATCCCCTCAAACACATGATGTTTCTGGTCTTGCTAATTTTGGCCATTCTAACTGGTGTAAGGTGGTATCTCAATGCGGTTTTAATTTGAATCTCCCTGATGGCTAGTGATGATGAACATTTTTTTCATGTGTCTGATAGCCATTTGTATGTCTTCATTGGAGAAGTGTCTGTTCATATCTTCTGCCCATTTTTGATATGATTGTTTTTTGTGTGTTGAGTTTGAGGAGTTCTTTCTTTATAGATCCTGGATATCAACCTTTTGTCTGTACTGTCATTTGAAATATTTTCTCCCATTCCGTGGGTTGCCTCTTTGTTTCATTGACTCTTTCCTTGGCTGTGCAGAAGCTTTTGATTTTGATGAAGTCCCAAAAGTTCATCTTTGCTTTTGTTTCCTTTGGCTTTGGAGACATATCTTGAAAGAAGTTGTGGCTGATATTGAAGAGATTACTGCCTATGTTCTCCTCTAGGATTCTGATGGAATCCTGTCTCACATTGAGGTCTTTTATCCATTTTGAGTTTATCTTTTTGTATGGTATAAGAGAATGGTCCAGTTTCATTCTTCTACATATAGCTGTCCAGCTTTCCCAGCACCATTTATTGAAGAGACTGTCTTTTTTCCACTGGACATTTTTTCATCCTATGTCAAAGATAATTTACCCATAGAGTTGAGGGTCCATATCTGGGCTATCTACTCTGTTCCACTGGTCTATGTGTCTGTTTCTATGCCAGTACCATGCTGTCTTTGTGATCACAGCTTTTGGTAAATTTTGAAATCAGGTAATGTGATGCCCCCCGTTCTAACTCAAACACCTGTAAGCTAAAGACCACCTTGCTTAAGAATGCTTGGATCCACCAGGAGATCAAGGAAGAACTGAAACAATTTATGGAAACCAATGACAATCACGACACTTCTATCCAAAACGTATGGCATACAGCAAAGGCAGTCCTAAGGGGGAAATATATAGCCATCCAGCCTCCCTCAAAAAATTTGAAAAATTCAGAACACAGCAGCTGTCTCTACACCTTAAAGAACTGGAGAATCAACAACAAATCAAACCAACTCCACACATAAGAATGGAAGTAGTCAAGATTAGAGCTGAGATCGATGAGGTAGAAACCAGAGATACAGTAGAACATATCAATGAAACTAGAAGCTTGTTTTTTGAAAGAATCAATAAGATCAATAAACCATTGGTGACACTAATCCAAAAGAAAAGAGAGAAAGCTAAAATACATAAAATTATGAATGAAAAGGGAGAGATCACAACGAACACCAAGGAAGTAGAAACAATCATCAGAAGTTATTATCAACAGTTATATGCCAATAAGCTAAGCAACTGAGATGAAATGGATGCATTCCTGGAAAAATATAAACTACCAACAATGAGCCAGGAAGAAATTGACAACGTGAATAGACCAATATCTAGTATGAGATTGAAGCAGTGATCAAAAACCTCCCGAAAAACAAGAGCCCAGAACCTGACGGATTCCCTGGCAATTCTACCAAACTTTCAAAGAAGAAATAACACCTATTCTCCCGAAGCTGTTTCAAAAAATTGTAGCAGAAGGAAAACTTCCTGACTCTTTCTATGAAGCCAGCATTACCCTGATCCCCAAACCAGGCAAAGACCATACATAAAAGGAGAATTTCAGACCAATATCACTGATGAACATGGATGCTAAGATTCTCAACAAGATCCTAGCCAACAGGATCCAACAGCACATTTAAAAGATTATCCACCATGACCAGGTGTGATTCATCCCTGGGCTACAACGATGGTTCAACATTTGCAAAACAATCAATGTGATAGAAAAAATTAATAAGAGAAGAGAGGAGAAACACATGGTCCTCTCAATCGATGCAGAAAAAGCATTTGACAAAATCCAGCATCCATTCCTGATTAAAATGCTTCAAAGTATAGGGATAGAGAGAACATTTCTGAACTTCATCAAATTTATCTATGAAAGACCCACAGCAAATATCATCCTCAATGGGAAAAAGCTTGCAGTCTTCCCGTTGAGATCAGGAACAAGACAAGGGTGCCCACTTTCACCACTCTTGTTCAACTTAGTATTAGAAGTCCTAGCAACAGCAATCAGACAACAAAGGGAAATAAAATGTATCCAAATTGGTAATGAAGAAGTCAAACTCTCTCTCTTCACAGATGACATGATTCTTTATATGGAAAACCCAAAAGACTCCACCCCCAAACTACTAGAACTCCTACAGTAATTCAGCAACGTGGCAGGATACAAAGTCAATGTACAGAAATCAGTGGCTTTCTTATACACTAATAATGAAAATACAGAAATGGAAATTAGAGAATTGATTCCATTTAGAATAGCACCAAGAACCATAAGATACCTGGGAATAAACCTAACCAAAGAGGTTAAGGATCTGTATTTGAGGAATATGCATCATTTTCAAATTCATCCCAAAAGAAGATTCCTGATGATCACAGATGCACAAATTCTCAATCAAATACTAGCAAACCTAATCCAACAATATAATCAAAAATCCTTCATCACAAGCAAGTGGGATTTATTCCTGGCTTGCAAGGGTGGTTCAATATTCACAAATCAATCAGTGTGATACACCAAATTAATAAAAGAAATATAAGAACCATATGATCCTTTCAATAGATCCAATAGTTTTTGAGGAAAATGTGCATTTAAAAGATGTTTTTCTAAAACAGTCTGAGGGGTTTGAAGTGGCGGGGGTGTGGGAGGTTGGGGTACCAGGTGGTGGGTATTATAGAGGGCACAGCTTGCATGGAGCACTGGCTGTGGTGAAAAAATAATGAATACTGTTTTTCTGAAAATAAATAAATTGGAAAACAAATGTTTTTCTAGTCCTGAAATTACTTCATATAGGGCTTAGAAAATGTGGAACATATCAACAACAACTTATAGAATTTTCGAGGAGTACCTTCATCCAGTCATTCACTTTCCTTTCTGAGAAGCCCAGGAACATTATTTGGAATAGTGATAGGGACTTGGAAATTCAAGACTATATCTAGTGACTCCCTCTAGCTAAAAGGTAACAAAATTTTATGCTATATTTATGGTTATACAGTTGAATATTGAATCTACATTCACATCAAAACTTTTACCAATCAGACTTTTCTTTAAGGGTAAAACTAAATTATGTTCAACACCTTATACTAGGACTTAGTTCAAATATACAGCCTGTGTTTCTGAGGAACTCTGTATGTTGATTTTCAGATACATATTTTTATGGGGCTAGCAAATCACTGGTACGTCAAAGGGTAATATTATAATGATGGGAGTGAGATGTGATTAAGGAAAAATTTGCCTTGTATCTCCACTCACAAATATTATCATTCTTTCTCATATACCATAGATACACTCTTTGATTTTTTTCTCCATCTGTAGTCTCTTGAAAATTAGAGTCAGACATTCATGGTGCAAAATCCATCCTCTGTCTTACATCTAAAAGTAAGTTTTTTAAAAGTAGAGTGAAACTTCCTTCCTGGCACAGAACTGTAGAGTGGCGGTGGCGCGGGGGGGGATGTCTTCATTTCCTGAAACTAGGAGGTTGTGTTTGCTTCAGCAGAAATACTACTGAACTGGAGTCATAAAGGCACTATTGTCAGCAAATCTCTCCCCATAAAAACCCTGAGTATCATGTGGAAGAGGGGTGTCTGCCTTCATCAGCAATGCTTACAATTTTTGTTTACATAATTTATTATTTGATGCTTACACTATTTTCTGATACCAATCCTCTTTTATTGTCCAACCCCAAGGAGAAAAATATCAGGTGTGGGTCTTGACAGAACTTGAAATAAAGCTTCCTGAGAAACACTCAACAATCAGCCTTGTGAACTTTCTAAGACTGATTGCAAACTTTACTGCAGAACCTACATCCTTATGTACCTGTACCAGGGATAATTAATCTAGACAATGAAATAATCTTCATCATTCAGGGCAATGAAGCTCCTCAGAACTTAGCTGGTCATAGCAACTCAACTCAATTGATCAATTCTGGGTAGCTTTAACACTAAATGACTAAGTTGACTAAGAAGCTCTGCTAGATCCAGAATGCTATAGAGAAGACCAAACACTTCCTGTGTTTAGTTGGGTATAAGATTCTTGTAGCATGTGGGCTTCTTGAAATCAGATTAAACAGTAAAAGTTGACCATAATACCGCAAATGGTTTTCAGAACACCTGATTTTCTTAGTGAATGGCACCATAAAATGAAGTCAATAGCTGTGCTGCTGGCTAAAGTCAAAATATGCAACATTTTTTCTCACTGAAAGTTGATAAATCTCTCTCCCTTAAAGTCTGAGGTTCTTACCTATTGATAAAATTCAGACTGAATATTGTTCACTAGAAAGAATACAGTCATTTCAAAGCCTAAATTCTCTCTGTGTAGAATCTCATAGATAAGAATACCCTAGAGGCCATTTGGATTAGTTCATTACATTGTTGTAGTACCTTGAAACTTACTCTATTCTGATTCATTGTCTTTACCTGACACTGCATGAGCAAAAAGTCATCCTTTGAACTGAGAGCTTTCTTGGATTGAAGAGTACTTCCTATTCAGGATTTCTAAAATCTTATTAAACTAAACTGGACTAATGTGTTTTATTTTCTTCTACTCCTTTCTGGGCTTTTTCATGTTATAAACTCTGGTATGTTACTTGAAATAGTGCTGCTGCAGCTGAATTACAAACAATGAATTATTTACTAAAATCTTAATGAATAACAATAGATTTTATTGTCCAAAAGTAAAATATCTATGTGGAAAATACCATATGGTTTGTGTGTGTGTTTTGTTGTTTTTGGTTGTGTGTGTGTGTGTGTGTGTGGTTTTTGTGGGTTTTTCTGTTTTTGTTTTTTGTTTTTTTGTTTTTGTTTTTTTTTGTTTGTTTGTTTGTTTTGTTTTGTTGTTTTTGTTTTTTTTTTTTTTTTTTTTTTTGGTTAGGAATCTGCCAATCTGTGAAATTCATTACCTTTGGGACATTTTCTAAAAGGCTGATTCTGTTATTAGTCTCAGGGTTGTATCTCTTCTGACAACTAGATTGCCATTTTTCCATCATGCTTGGCAGCAGAACTTATCGACTGACAATCCCTCCATTTGTTATTTAAGGAACAAAATGTCCAAGCAATGCAATTAAGCTGATTTGGTGTACCGAAAGTCATTACTGTATGGGAAGAAAGTTCATATGACTGATCGTATTAGTGAACTAAGCCTGTCAATTCATTTTTGAGAATTTAATGCAATTATGCAGTTATTCAGTAAAAAATAAGTAAAATTGTATGTGACAACTGACACTGAGAATAATAAGTCTGGTGTTCAAAATATTTGAATTCCTACCTTAGGTTTTTCATCAACTTGGTGTATATGGTATTTATGTCTTTGTTTTCTGAACTGGAAAAGATTTTATTATGGCTTCTCTTCCCCATAGTAATATGTCTTTGTTTTCTGAACTGGAAAAGATTTTATTATGGCTTCTCTTCCCCATAGTAATATCACTTTTTTTTTGCTATTATGTGGTGTTTCTACTTTCTGTAGTGACTTAAAAAACATCAATATTAAAGTAGCCATAATTGTGGATGTGATGTTTTAATGAGAGTTTTTCATGTATCCAATTTTCTTGTCATATTATTCTTCACTATTGTGTAAACTCTTTTTTCCCCATGATAACTGAAGGATCAGAATTTAAGTTATTGTATTTAAAGTACCTTATTTAACCCACTGAGCCTCGGCTCGGGTCATGATCTCGGGGTCCTGGGATCAAGTCCCGCATCGGGCTCTCTGCTCTGCGGGGGGCCTGCTTCCTCCTCTCTCTCTCTGCCTGCCTCTCTGCCTACTTGTGGTCTCTCTCTGTCAAAGAAATAAATAAAATATTTAAAAAAATTATTTCTCTTTATGTTGAAATTGAGTCTCTTGTAGACAGCATCTGGATGGGTTCTGCTTTTTTTTTTTTTTTAACCCAATGTGAACACTGGGTCTTATACACAACTGATGAATTGTTAAACAGTACATCAAAAAATAATGATGTGCTATATGTTGGGTAACAGAACATAATAATAAATAAAGTAAAATTATTTCTCTTTTTTACTTTTTTAAAGATGTATTTATTTATTTTTGGAGGAGCAGGGGAAGAGGGAGAGAGAGAATCTTGAATAGACTCCCTGCTGTGTGCAGAGCCTGATGCAGGGCTTGATCTCAGAACCCTGAGATCATGACCTGAGCCAAACTCAAGAGTCCAATGCTCAATGAACTGAGTCACCCAGACACACACACACACACACACACACAAACACACACACACACACACACACACACATATATATATATATATATATATATATATATATATATATATTTTAACCAGTCAGTTCTGAACTTGCTACTTTGATGACAGGTAGAACTGAAGCTTTACTCAATATGGATGTCATGGAAGAAAGAGATGTGAGATTTATTTCTCAGCTCTTCCATTTTGCTGTTATATACCACCCAGCTGTAAGGAACTGTATTATACTATTCTAATGAAGATCACCATGATAGTAGGTTATTAGCAGGAAAGCTTTACAGTTAAGTGAATTAAGCAAGAGGGCTTAAGGCATGTCATCTGTATCCTTCCATGCCTTACTCATACTTTTCCTCATCTGCTTTAATATTGACTAGAAGTGGCGGGGGGGTGGGAGGTTGGGGTACCAGGTGGTGGGTATTATAGAGGGCACGGCTTGCATGGAGCACTGGGTGTGGTGAAAAAATAATGAATACTGTTTTTCTGAAAATAAATAAATTGGAAAAAAAAGAAAAGTCCAATCTAAATAAGTAATTTTTAAAAATATTTTATTACTTTGGTGTACAAACAAGATACATCAGAGGCCATCTTAGTAAAATAGAAACTATTTTTTCACACATTTACAAATGGTTACTGATAAAAATAATTGACCAGCCCTTCCGTTAAGTAAACTATCACTTTTCCTAGCAATTATTTTCTTTATAAATTATACAAACAGAAATCTTATTCTATCTTTCTCCATGTGGTCATAAACTGAAAAATATTTCTAAATTTGTGATGTTTTACTCTACTTACCATGTTAAATAACAAAACGTTATTGAGTACTTTCCTCTTGTTGCCAGTGAAACTGTGAAGAATATTTAAGATGAGTATGTAAAAGAATACTCAGAAAAATATAAACATATGAGCAATTTAAGCACTAGCATTACCACATTACCCCTATGTTTTACTTGTTTTTTTGCAGCATTATTTTTTATTTTTTAAAAAATTATCTTTACTTAGTCACCACACAGTACATCACTACATCAAAAACTAATGAGGTGTTGTATGTTTTATTTTAACATGACTTTAACATGACGTCCATTTTAAAACTGTTCTTACAGGTGCTTTTCTCTTAGCTTAATAGGGCCTTATCATTGTCATTGTTATTTTAAGATGAAAAAATTCAAAAAATACACTTTTTTCATAATTATTTTCTTCAGTGAGGGAAGATCTCTTGATAGAAATAAGTTCTGTTAATATTTTGTCATTGATCAATAAATAATGAGAGTAAACCTTGATATGAATCTGTTTTTGTCATATTATTTAGCCAAGGTAACTTGAAAGAAGTGTTCTTTACTTTTATGTCAGACAGATTAGGTATGTTTTAAGTCTCATTTTTCAAGATCAAATCCAACATTTCCTATGTTTATTCCATCTTGACAGATAAGTATTGGTCAATATTAGTTCAAGCTAAATGACAACAGGACATACATTGTACAGTTGGTTCTCACTACTTCATCCATTGATTTTTCTCTTTTCTGTATACAAAACAGTTCATAAAGAAAACTATAATCTTTAGAAAATTAGGTAAATGAAAATATTCTTCAATTTTGTTAATCTCCCAAGAGATAGGCTTTTTACTCAAAGTGTTTAACTAAATTCTGAGCATGATTGGTTGATAAAGATACCAGTACTCTTGGGGCCCCTGGGTGGCTCAGTCAGTAGAATATACAACTCTTAGTTTTAACTCAGGTCATGACCTCAGGGTCATGAGATCAAGCCCCACATCAGGCTGTGTGCTCAGCATGGAGTTTGAGATTCTCCCCACCCACCCTCCCCTCTCTTCCTCCCCATGCTTATGCATGACTTCTATCTCTTTCTCTCAAAGATAAAATCTTTCAAAAAAATGCCAGTGTTATTTCTACTTAGAGTCTACAATCAAAAACTTAATAATGAGAGGTAAGTCCACTTGAAGTTGATGGTAAAAATGTATGAAATCAGAGGATGTGGAAAAAGGGGAGCCCTCTTACACTGTTGGTGGGAATGCAAGTTGGTGCAGCCTCTTTGGAGAACAGTGTGGTGATTCCTCAAGAAATTAAAAATAGGAACTTCCCTATGACCCTGCCATTGCACTCCTGGGTATTTACCCCAAAGATACAGATGTCGTGAAAAGAAGGGCCATCTGTACCCCAATGTTTATAGCAGCAATGGCCACAGTCGCCAAACTGTGGAAAGAACCAACATGCCCTTCAAAGGATGAATGGATAAGGAAGATGTGGTCCATATATACTATGGAGTATTATGCCTCCATCAGGAAAGACGAATACCCAACTTTTGTAGCAACATGGACGGAACTGGAAGAGAATATGCTGAGTGAAATAAGCCAAGCAGAGAGAGTCAATTATCATATGGTTTCACTTATTTGTGGAGCATAACAAAAAGCATGAAGGACATGGGGAGTTAGAGAGAAGGGTGTTGGAGTAAATTGGAAGGGGAGTTGAATCATGAGAGACTATGGACTCTGAAAAACCATCTGAGGGGTTTGAAGTGGTGGGGGGGGTGGGAGATCAGGGTACCAAGTGGTGGGTATAATAGAGAGCACAGATTGCATGAAGCACTGGATGTGGTGAAAAAATAATGATACTGTTATGCTGAAAATAAATTAATTAAAAAATAAATAAATTTAAAAAATTTAAAAAAGATTAAAAAAATGTATGAAATCATACCTACAGAAGGACCAGAATACTTATTACCCTAGTCCTAGCCCCACCACTTACAACCTAAATAAATCCAGGCAAGTCACTTAACCTTTTTGAATCTGGTTTCACTTGTATGTAGACTAAGGATAATAATAGCTGCTTTTCTTACTTCATGAGTTATTGTGATTATCAAATGAGATAATACATATGAAGAGATCTGAAAACTGTTACATAAACTTGAGAGAATATATTATGATGTTTCTGATTTTAAGATAAATATCATGAAAAAGTTACCAAAGAGATGGTCTATAATAAATTTAAGTTTGAGGGGTGCCTGGGTGGCTCAGTGGGTTAGGCCTCTGCCTTTGGCTCAGGTCATAATCTCAGAGTCCTGGGATCGAGCCCCGCATTGGACTCTCTGCTCAGCAGGGAGCCTACTTTCCCCCTCTCTCTGCCTACCTGTGATCTCTGTCAAATAAATAAAATCTTAAAAAATAAATTTAGGTTTGCACATGGCATTCAAATAAGTTATTTCTTAGAAAGAACTTCCTTTGTTCCTTACTGAGACTAGTCCACCACAGTCTGCCATAGATTTTATGTGAAGTGGGTCCTGCAAAGCTCTATGTCACAGTGTTTAGCACTATTCCAAAATCAATGGATGTTGATGTGATTACATGAAATTAAAAAAAAATTGCATGAAAAATCTTTATTCTTCTCTAGAAGCATGAAGAATATTGAAATAATGGATATATAAAGGAAGGGTGATGTAAGATTCTCAAAACAAATGAATACATTTTTAATCATTGATATACTCTTCCAATAGCCATTTTGTACAGTGGGACACAGAAGAGTGAGAGAATAACCCTAATCCTGTACCCTGATGCATTTAGAAGTGTAGGACTTGTTAAATATAATTTGTTAAATATAATTTCTCTTGGATTTCCTTTTCTTCATATATATATATATATATATATATATATATATAGAGAGAGAGAGAGAGAGAGAGAGAATATATATGTATTCTCTACATACAAGATAGTAAAATACATAAAAATTCCCCTGTCATTACTGTTTGATGAGGTGCTGACAAGTTACTTTGGAGAAAGATTTCAAGATTCAAATGACCTGATTTGGGATGATTTGAAGAACCCACACAATGTTTTACCAAATAAAAATGACCATGATTATATAGCCCTGAATGGTCCTTCCATATAAAGTATCATGTCACCTGTAAAGAGAGAGAGTTTAACTTCTTTGCCAATTTGAATACTTTTTATTTCTTTTTTGTTGTCTGATTGCTGTTTCTAGGACTTCTGGTAGTACGTTGAACAACAGTGGCAAGAGTAGACATCATGGTCTTGTTCCTGATTTCAAAGGGAAGGCTGTCAGCTTTTCCCCATTGAGATTGATATTCACTGTGGATTTTTTATAGATAGATTTTATGAAGTTAAGGAATGATCCCTCTACCCCTATACTTTGAAGCATTTTAATCAGGAACAGATGTTGTATCTTGTCAAACACTTTTTCTGCATCAACTGAGGACCATGTGGTTCTTCTCTAGTCTCTTAATTGATTTGTTTGATCACACTGATCAATTTGCAAATGTGGAACCACCCTTTCATCCCAGGGATAAATTCAACCTGGTGGTGGTGGATAATCTTTTTAATCTACTGTTGGATCCTATTAGCTAGGATATTGTTGAGAATCTTAGCGTCCATATTCATCAGGAATATTGGTCTGAAATTCTCCTTTTGGATGGGGTCTTTGCCTGATTTGGGGATCAGGGTAATGCTGGTTTCATAAAAAGAGACTGGAGGTTTTCCTACTTTTTTATTTTTTGAAACAGCTTCAGAAGAATAGGTATTATTTCCTCTTTGAATGTTTGGTAGAATTCTCCAGGGAATCTGTCAGGTCCTGAACTCTAGTTTTTTGGGGAGGTTTTTGATCACTGTTTCAATCTTGTTACTAGATATTGGTCTATTGAGGTTGTCAATTTCTTCCTGGTTCAGTTTAGGAAGTTTATACTTTTCCAGGAATGGTTTTCATTAAAGAAAGAAATCACAGAAGGGAATCATAGGGTAGGAAACTTAACCAAAAAATCCATTAATGTGGTTATATAACATAATACAGGAGAGTATTGCATAATAGTAATACAAGGGCCTCATGGGATGAAAGGGTATTTGTCTTCTTTTATCTAATTCCAGGATCTCCCCTTATAATTTATTCTATTTATGCACTTTCCCAAATCTTAAGAATTCTTCCCATGTCTAGTGAGCAACTGACTCTACCTTTTAATCATATGCTCACCGAGAATAGCACTTAGTTTGATTTCCAAGGATGATATTTCTTATATAGGCTCATAACAAAAAGTAGAAAGAAAGAAGTTGTAATTCCTGGAAATCTTGTTAATTTTATCTGCCATCATAGTAATTAAAATGACACTTGGGCTTACCCAGTGATTAATGCAGTGGCTCTCAACCTTGGCTGCACATTGGAATCCTCTGGGGAGGTTTAACCAAACACTGATATCTGGGTCTACTCCTAAATATTCCAATTTAATTTGTTTGAAGTAATATCTGTGCATTGGAATTTTAAAAATTCCTCCAGATGATTCTGAAATTTAAGCAATAATGAGAAATACTGCTTTATATATTTGATTAATTTGACACCATTCAACAGATGTTATAATAGTGACTTTCTGAATCCATAAAGTTGAGAAGTTACCTAAAGTAATTGGAATGAAATCAACTTTTGAAGCTCCTTCTAACCAGAAA
Source organism: Neogale vison (assembly GCF_020171115.1). Taxonomy (NCBI): domain Eukaryota; kingdom Metazoa; phylum Chordata; class Mammalia; order Carnivora; family Mustelidae; genus Neogale; species Neogale vison. The sequence goes on from NC_058105.1 coordinate 76,017,155, forward strand.
CATGGGTATATGTGCCCCATGATAGCATGAGAATTACACATTTCTTCCTCATACTATCAAGCCTTTAGAAAAATAAAATTCTCTTGAAAATGTCTTTTTAATTTTTTTTATTTTTTTAACATTTTCAGTGACATATAACTCTCCTTTTGAGAAATTATAAGAATTAAAAGGAGACAGACAAGTATCATTAACTACAAAACTCTGAGATATTTCCTTGCAATAGCTTCCAAAGTGGAGATGGGCAACAGCTTTGTTTGAGTTGTTATATGGTCCATGAAGCAGCATCTACTGTTTAACACTGTGTCCCCTCATATGACACAGCACCAGTTGCATTGAGTCAGTTTTGTCATAGGTAGCTGGCTCCTTAGATCTATCTGTTCATGACTCACCTTAAATCGTGCCAGCCAGGTTCAGCTGTGTTACTATTGTGTCAAAATTGCATAGTATTAAGTTTAATGTAATCATGCTTCATCTAGGTGACTGTGACCAAGCCAGTCAAGAAAATATAAGTGATGGTCACCTCTGAAACTTCAAGAATTCTGGTGACTCCTTTTTTTTAATTTTTTCAATTTATTTATTTTCAGAAAAACAGTATTCATTATTTTTTCACCACACCCAGTGCTCCATGCAATCCGTGCCCTCTATAATACCCACCACCTGGTACCCCAACCTCCCACACCCCCGCCACTTCAAACCCCTCAGATTGTTTTTCAGAGTCCGTAGTCTCTCATGATATCACCTTACACCAGTTAGAATGGCCAAAAATTAACAAAACAGGAAACAACATGTGTTGGAGAGGATGTGGAGGAAGGGGAACCCTCTTACACTGTGGGTGGGAATGCAAGTTGGTGCAGCCTCTTTGCAGAACAGTGTGGAGATTCCTCAAGAAATTAAAAATAGAACTTCTCTATGACCCTGCAATTGCACTCCTGGTGACTCCTTTTAAGTCTGTCTTGGTTGTTTCTCTTACATGCTCTCTGCTCCCAAACTTTAGCCTATTGCTAAACCATCCTAGTTGTTCCATGTTCTAGGGAAGTGGAGGGTTGATTATACTTTTAGGTCATCAACAGCATTTTTCCATTTCACTCAGCACATACTCTGAGACTCCTTTAATTTCCCAACTTCCTAGTCATGGGGTTGACTACCATGGCTTACTAGAATATTTGCCAAGAAGAAAACCCAGCAAGGGCTCTCAAAAATTGCTCAAGGTCATAAGACCATGTCCTGTGAAGTGAGGCTAATGGAACTGAAATTATATTCTATAGAGATGACAAGGGAAGGGGGCATCCTTGAAAACTGTCATGGAAGCTATGTTAAGCAGCATATAAATAGTTTTTTGCTACCATTTTAATGGGCTGAAGCTGCCAAAGGAAAGATATTTTATATTGGGATTTAAAGGCAATATTATAGGCAATATTAAAGGGCAGAAATAAAGGTAACCTGCCCCCATTTCCAGTTCTGGATTATTTGGTATATATAACATGACTCTTATTATATGCAACCTAGAAGTCTAATTAGTCTTATATCTATGCCCCAGTCTAGATTCTGGATTTCCTGAAAGCAGGAATATTCTTGGTCATTTTTTCACTCTGACAGCTCAGATTTAGGCATATAGTAGATTCTCAACAACAGAATGGAGAGTACATGAACAAAAGAACTCTAGCAGTAAGTAACTTTATAAAATGGAAAGGCTTTTTGGAGAAAAATTTCAGATGTTATTTCTTAGGTTATATGGATTCTAAGCTTTAAGGGCAGGTTTAATTTCCTATTTGAACACTAGACATGAATAGAATGAACTGTACAATCTTAGAATTTTCATAAATTCATTCATTCATTCAACAAATATTTATTGAGCCTCCAATAGTTTTCAAACACTGTTCTAGGCACTTGAAACATATCAGCAAATATAATACACAAAATTCCTTCCTCATGGAGCTCACATTCTAGCAGGCAATAACTTAGAAGGGAGTTATATTTGTGTTTCCATTTCTACCTGCCCTCTTCTAGAGTACTTGGGATATTTAAGTTCAGAGGAGGAGTTGGTGAAGTTTTGAGAACTGAGAAAAGATGAACAACATAGAGTCTTTGGTGTAAATTTAAAGCTAAATTTGATATAGCTAGATCCATGAATAAAAGCTTTTAATAGTCCAGCTATGAACTACACAGAAATGTAATGAGAAACTTGATTACAAGGATAAAGAAGAAAGAATAACACGGTGAAACACCTAAAAGAAGGTATAAAATGAAAAGGAAGAGTACCTGGTTCTTCTAAGATTAGGGATAAGATATGAAAGTGTATAAGGATAAGAAACAGAATTCAATTTAGAACATTTATATTGGCTGTGTTCATAAGGGCATGCTATTGTCTCTATTTCAACGTTCCTGCTTCATCTGGGATTTGTCAGCTTTTGTCACTTCTGCTTTGCTCCCAGACCACTGAAATAGAAGAATTTGGTTTACTCGAGGGTTCTCAAACACTGTGGTCAGTGAAAGCCCATGAACTAGCAGGACACATAGCTAATCTTGGCTCAGTCTGTAAATATCCCAGAACAGAACATAAGGGGTTACACTTCCAATTTCTAGTCCCTAAAGCAAGGAAACAGTCTGGGAGAGAAAGGTGATGGCTGTTCAAGGGAGTAAGGGGATGTTCCAGGGAAAGTCTATTCATTCTCTATTTGAATTAATCTGGACAGTGTTGTGCAATATGAAAGAACACAAACTTGGAATCACACAGAACAGGATAAGATTTCTGGTTCCACTATGTGTGACCCTGAGAAAGTTACTTAATTTTAGAGCCTCTGTTTCATCTATAAAGTGATGATAACTGACAGGGTTGGGATAATATATAAAAAAAATATTGAGATATAAGTCTTTCCCCATCTAGGGAGCTCCTTTGCAGGTTACCGGATACTCTGCTCCTCATTAGAAAGTTTTAGACAATTTCTCCTGACCTTGCTTTCTACTCTGACAGTTGTCAAACCATTATCTAAATGTAGTTTGTCTACTTTTTCTTTACCATTTTCCTGATTTCAGAAACAATGCCTGAAAATTAATAAAGAATTAGAACACTACAAAGCAGACTAACAGATGTTTATTGAGTGTTTGCATGCATTTTACATTTTACCTTCAAGAAAAGAAGTCTTATGAAATATGCATATTTTTAGTGCTCTGTTACATATGAGAAAATTGAGTTTAGAGAGATGAACTAACTGGCATAAGGTTCCATGCCTTAGTAAATAGCAGGTCTAGGATTAAAATTTAATCCTCCTCCTTTGAAGAAAGTGAAAGTCTCCCATTAATCCACTCTATAGATTACAGTTTGTCACTTTCCCTGCACAGAATTGCCCAATGTATATATTAACCTACCCTTTAAATAGATTCATTATACATGCACTTTTTAAATTTTCTTTCTTCAATTAAGAATATGTTGTAGACATCTTTTGTATCTAAACATACAGTATAGATGTATCTCATTCTTTTTAACAGCTTCACGGTATTCTTTATTATATTCATAAACTATAATTTATTTAAACAATTCTAAATTATAGTTCATATCTATAGACACAATCACTTCCGAATTGATAGATGTTTAAGTTGCTCCTATTCTTTACCTAGAATAATCAATGATACAATAAGGATCCATGTTTGTATTTCACTTTACACTTGTTTAAAGATTTCTATAGAACAAAATCCTAAAACTCCTATACCTCAGTAAACATGCTTTTTCTAAACCCTGAGAGATATTGCCAAAGTGATTTTCAAAATGGTGGCACCAGTCTACAACCTGGCCATCTCTGTGGAAGAGTGCCTCTTCTGCCATAGCCCCACCAACAATGAGCAGTATCAACTGTTTTACTCTTTTGTCTATTGCAAGTGAGTTTTATCATATTCTCATGGGCTTAGTAGTGAAATTCATTAGTTGTTGTGCAAGTGATCTCCTAGTGATTGTTAATATTTTCATTGGCTCATTTAAATTATTTTTATTTGTAGATACTACAATATTCAATGGATATTTTATGGTATTTTCAATGCTTTAGTTTTGTCTGATTATGGAAATAATGCATCTTAATTATAAAAAATTAGAAAATGATGAAAAATAACAAGGTTAAAAATTATTTTAATCCCACCAATGAAAAAGAAGTATTTGACGCTTATTTTCCACATGTACAATTAGATAAACACATTATTTAAAAATATGATCGTTAGAGTCAATTATCATATGGTTTCACTTATTTGTGGAACATAACAAATAGCATGGAGGACATGGGGAGGTAGAGAGGAGAAGGGAGTTTGGGGAAATTGTAAGGGGAGGTCAACCATGAGAGACTATGGACTCTGAAAAACAATCTGAGGGTTTTGAAGTGGCGAGGGGGGAGGTCGGGGTACAAGGTGGTGGGTATTATAGAGGGCATGGATTGCATGGAACACTGGGGGTGGTGCAAAAATAATGAATACTGTTATGATGAAAATAAATAAAAAATAAACTAAAAAAAACCTGAAAAAATGCATCATTAGAAAAAATGAAAACTTAAAAGAAAAAATTAAACACTATATGTAAATCTATCATATATTTCAGTTTATGACCTATATAGAATTTCATATGATTTATTGTTTCACATTGCATTGTAAACACTTTCCCAGGCCATTACAAAATTTTTCCAAAACAGTAATGAAATTTTCAATAGCTTTGATGAAACATAATTTGCAGAGCATGAAGTTCACTTATTTAAAGTGTACATCACAGAGGTTTTTAGTATACTCACAGAGCAGTGCAATAATCATTATAATTGATTTTAGATTTTTTCAATTTATTTATTTTCAGAAAAACATTATTCATTATTTTTTCACCACACCCAGTGCTCCATGCAAGCCGTGCCCTCTAAAATACCCACCACCTGGTACCCCTACCTCCCACCCCCCGCCACTTCAAACCCCTCAGATTGTTTTTAAGAGTCCATAGTCTCTCATTGTTCACCTCCCTTTCCAATTTACCCAAATTCCCTACTCCTCTCTAACGCCCTTGTCCTCCATGCTATTTGTTATGCTCCACAAATAAGTGAAACCATATGATAATTGACTCTCTCTGCTTGACTTATTTCACTCAGCATAATCTCTTCCAGTCCCATCCATGTTGCTACAAAAGTTGGGTATTCATCCTTTCTGATGGAGGCATAGTACTCCATAGTGTATATGGACCACATCTTCCTTATCCATTCATCCGTTGAAGGGCATCTTCGTTCTTCCATAGTTTGGCGACTGTGGCCATTGCTGCTATAAACATTGGGGTACAGATGGCCCTTCTTTTCATGACATCGGTGTCTTTGGGGTAAATACCCAGGAGTGCAATTGCACAGTCGTAGGGAAGCTCTATTTTTAATTTCTTGAGGAATCTCCACACTGTTCTCCAAAGAGGCTGCACCAACTTGCATTCCCACCAACAGTGGAAGAGGGATCCCCTTTCTCCACATCCTCTCCAACACATGATGTTTCCTGTTTTGTTAATTTTGGCCATTCTAACTGGTGTAAGGTGATATCTCAATGTGGTTTTAATTTGAATCTCCCTGAGGGCTAATGATGATGAGCATTTTTTCATGTGTCTGATAGCCATTTGTATGTCTTGATTGGAGAAGTGTCTGTTCATATCTTCTGCCCATTTTTTGATGTGTTTGTCTGTTTCGTGTGGATTGAGTTTGAGGAGTTCATTATAGATCCTGGATATCAAACTTTTGTCTGTACTGTCATTTGCAAATATCTTCTCCCATTCCGTGGGTTGCCTCATTGTTGTTTTTTTTTTTTTTTTGCCTGTTTCCTTTACTGTGCAGAAGCTTTTGATTTTGATGAAGTCCCAGAAGTTTATTTTCGCTTTTGTTTCCTTTGCCTTTGGAGACGTATCTTGAAAGAAGTTGCTGTGGCTGATATCAAAGAGATTACTGCCTATGTTCTCCTCAAGATTCTGATGGATTCCTGTCTCACGTTGAGGTCTTTTATCCATTTTGAGCTTATCTTTGTATACGGTGTAAGAGAATGGTCGAGTTTCCTTCTTCTACATATAGCCGTCCAGTTTTCACAGCACCATTTATTGAAGAGACTGTCTTTTTTCCACTGAATATTTTTTCCTGCTTTGTCAAAGATTAATTGACCATAGAGTTGAGGGTCCATATCAGGGCTGTCTACTCTGTTCCACTGGTCTATGTTTCTGTTTTTATGCCAGTACCATGCTGTCTTGGTGATCACAGCTTTGTAATAAACCTTGAAATCAGGTAAGGTGATGCCGCCAGCTTTATTTTTGTTTTTCAACATTTCCTTAGTGACTCGGGATCTCTTCTGATTCCATACAAATTTTAGGATTATTTGCTCCAGGTCTTTGAAGAATTCCGGTGGAATTTTGATCGGAATGGCATTAAAAGTATAGATTGCTCTAGGCAGTATAGACATTTTAACAATGTTTATTCTTCCGATACAAGAGCATGGAATGGTCTTCCATCGTTTTTTGTGTCTTCTTCAATTTCTTTCATGAGTGTTCTATAGTTCCTCAAGTACAGATCCTTTACCTCTTTAGTTAGCTTTATTCCAATTTATCTTATGGTTCTTGGTGCTATAGTAAATGGAATCGATTCTCTAATTTCCCTTTCTGTATTTTCATTGTTAGTGTATAAGAAAGCCACTGATTTCTGTACATTGACTTTGTATCCTGCCACGTTGCTGAATTGCTGTATGAGTTCTAGTAGTTTGGGGGTGGAGTCTTTTGGGTTTTCCATATAAAGAATCATGTCATCTGCGAAGAGAGAGAGTTTGACTTCTTCATTACCAATTTGGATACATTTTATTTCTCTCTGTTGTCTGATTGCTGTTGCTAGGACTTCTAATACTATGTTGAACAAGAGTGGTGAAAGTGGGCATCCTTGTCTTGTTCCTATCTCAATAGGAAGGCTGTGAACTTTTTCCCATTGAGGATGATATTTGCTGTGGGGCTTTCATAGATAGATTTGATGATTCAGGAATGTTCCCTCTATCCCTATACTTTGAAGCGTTTTAATCAGGAACGGATGCTGGATTTTGTCAAATGATTTTTCTGCATCAATTGAGAGGACCATGTGGTTCTTCTCTCTTCTCATATTAATTTGTTGTATCACATTGATTGATTTGCGAATGTTGAACCATCCTTGTAGCCCAGGGATGAATCCCACCTGATCATGGTGGATAATCTTTTTAATGTGCTGTTGGATCCTGTTGGCTAGGATCTTGTTGAGAATCTTAGCATCCATATTCATCAGTGATATTGGTCTGAAATTCTCCTTTTTGGTAGGGTCCTTGCCTGGTTTGGGGATCAGGATAATGCTGGCTTCATAGAAAGAGTCTGGAAGTTTTCCTTCTGCTTCAATTTTTTGAAACAGCTTCAGGAGAATAGGTGTTATTTCTTCTTTGAAGGTTTGGTAGAATTCCCCAGGGAATCCGTCAGGTCCTGGGCTCTTGTTTTTTGGGAGGTTTTTGATCACTGCTTCAATCTCGTTATTAGATATCGGTGTATTTAGGTTGTCGATTTCTTCTTGGCTCATTGTTGGTAGTTTATATTTTTCCAGGAATGCATCCATTGCATCTAGGTTGCTAAGCTTATTGGCATATAACTGTTCGTAATAACTTCTGATGATTGTTTCTACTTCCTTGGTGTTCGTTGTGATCTCTCCCTTTTCAGTCATAATTTTATGAATTTGGGCTTTCTCTCTTTTCTTTTGGATTAGTGTACCAGTGGTTTATCGATCTTATTGATTCTTTCCAAAAACCAGCTTCTAGTTTCATTGATACTTTCTACTGTATCTCTGGTTTCTCCCTCATTGATCTCAGCTCTAATCTTGATGATATCCCTTCTTATGTGTGGAGTTGGTTTGATTTGTTGTTGATCCTCCAGTTCTTTACGGTGTAGAGAGAGCTGGTGTGTTCTGGATTTTTCAATTTTTTTGAGCAAGGTTTGGATAGCTATATATTTTCCCCTTAGGACGGCCTTTGCTGTATCCCATAGGTTTTGGACCGAAGTGTCTTCATTCTCATTGGTTTCCATGAATTGTTTCAGTTCTTCTTTGATCTCCTGGTTGATCCAAGCATTCTTAAGCAAGGTGGTCTTTATCTTCCAGGTGTTTGAGTTCCTTTGGAACTTTTTCTTGTGATTGAGCTCCAGTTTCAAAGCATTGTGATCTGAGAATATGCAGGGAATAATCTCAGTCTTTTGGTATTGCTTGAGTCCTGATTTGTGACCCAGTATGTGGTCTATTCTGGAGAAGGTTCCGTGTGCACTTGAGAAGAATGAGTATTCTCTTGTTTTAGGGTGGAATGTTCTGTATATATCTATGAGGTCCATCTGGTCCAATGTGTCATTCAATGCTCTTGTTTCTTTATTGATTTTCTGCTTCGATGATCTGTCTAATTCTGAAAAAGGCATGGTAAGATCTCCTACGATTAGTGTATTCATATCAATATGACTCTTTATCTTGATAAACAGTTTTCTTAAGTAATTGGCTGCTCCCATATTGGGAGCATAGATATTTACAATTGTTAGATCATCTTGGTGGATAGTCCCTTTAAGGATTATGTAGTGTCCTTCTGTATCTCTGACTACAGTCTTTAGTTTGAAGTCTAATTTATCTGATATGAGAATCGCTACCCCAGCCTTCTTTTGAGTCCCATTGGCATGAAAGATGCTTCTCCACCCCTTCACTTTCAGTCTGCGTGTATCTTTAGGTTCAAAATGGGTCTCTTGTAGACAGCGTATGGATGGGTCCTGTCGTTTTATCCAATCTGCAACCCTGTGCCGTTTTATGGGTGCATTTAGGCCATTCACATTGAGAGTGATTATTGATAGATATGTTTTTATTGACATGGAGTTACCTTTGAAGTCTATCTTTCTGTAGACTGTCTCTATATTTCTGTTCAATGCTATTCTTGGGATTTTTCCTCTTTTATAGAACCCCCCTTAATATTTCCTGCAGTGTCGGCTTGGTGGTTGCATAGTCTTTTCAGCCTTGCCGGTCTTGGAAACTCTTTATCTCTCCATCCATTTTGAATGTCAGTCTTGCTGGATAAAGTATTCTTGGCTGCATGTTCTTCTCATTTAGTGCCCTGAATATACCTTGCCAGCCTCTTCTGGCTTGCCAGGTCTCTGTGGACAGGTCTGACGTTATTCTGATGGGCTTCCCTCTGTAAGAAAGGAGCCTCTTTGCCCTGGCGGCGTTGAAGAGATTATACCTACAATTAAAATTCCTCAATTTGACTATCAGGTGTCATGATGTTTTTTTGGAGTGTATAATCTTGGGTGGAGACCATTCAGCCTCTAGTACATGAACGCTGGGTTCATTTGTGAGATTCGGAAAGTTTTCATGAAGGACTTGTTCCACGATATCTTCTAGACTTCTTTCTTTCTCCTCCCCTTCAGGAATTCCAATAATTCTGACATGGGAGCGCTTCATGGCATCATTTATTTCCCTGATTCTGCTTTCTTGGGATCTAAGCTTTTTGTTCCAGGCTTCCTCCTGATCCTTTCTCTCTATCTGTTTGTCTTCCAGATCACTAATTCTATCTTCTGTCTCAGTTACCCTAGCTTTGAGAGAGTTTAGATTAGATTGGAACTCATTGAGAGCATTGTGGACCTCCTCCCTGGTACCTTTCAGCTCCGCCCTAACATTGTGAACATCCTGTCTGGTCGCTTTCAGTTTGGCCCTAATCAATTCTGTTTGCTCATCCATGGCTTTCTCCAACCTGGCTATTGCCTGGATAATTGTAAGCCTGAATTCTCCTTCCGACATATTGTCTATGTTGATAGCCGTTAGCTCTGTTGCAGAAGGTCCATCCTCTGTATTTTTCTTCTGTTGGGCATTCCTCCTCCTAGTCATTTTGGTGGGAGAAGACTGAACAGATGTAGCTGGATGTATCAACTCTGGTGCAGTCAAGGTGCACCCTGGAACACTTCTGAGCAATCAGGATTCCCCACCCAAACAAGAGACAAAAGAAAAGAAAAAGGAAAAGAAGAAAAAGAAAAAGAAAAAGAAAAAAAAGAGACAGAGAGAGAGACAGGAAAGAAAGGGAAGATGAAAGATAAGGTTCAGCCCAGATTGGCCCCAGGGAAGAATTATGAAGTAGACAAACAAAAAGAGATAAAAAGACTGATACAATTATATGGCAAGAGAAAGAAAAAAATATATATATATGTATATATATATATATACAAATAAAGAAAGAACCTCGTCACAAATAACCACAAGGGGCGCCTGAGTAGCTCAGTGGGTTAAGCCGCTGCCTTCGGCTCAGGTCATGATCTCTGAGTCCTGGGATCGAGTCCCGCATCGGGCTCTCTGCTCAGCAGGGAGCCTGCTTCCCTCTCTCACTCTCTGCCTGCCTCTCCATCTACTTGTGATTTCTCTCTGTCAAATAAATAAATAAAATCTTTAAAAAAAAAAAAAAGAACCACAAGTGTAAAATTTATATGCTATCAGGACAAACTCAAAAAACACAGAAACACTGGTCGAAGAAGATGGGAGAGTTCTTATAAATTCTCAGTGTGTGCGAGGAAGGTTGTTTTGATTCTTCCTGGATGTATCTTGATATCTTTGTTAAAGGACTCAACTTTCCTACGATAAAGGGGATTAAAAATTGGTTTACCTATAGGGGTAGTATTGATTGGGGAATGGGATTACTTTGAAGTTAACTCTATATGAATATTAGAGGAAAAAATAAAAAGGAATATACTAGACTAAACTAAACTAAAATTTTTAAAAAAGGAATTCAAAAAATAAAAATGTAAAAGAAAAACATAGGTGTATGTATCAAAAAGTTCAGGTTAGAAAGGTATTATGGAATTTGATGTACTGTACAGCTCACTGTGATGTTAAATAGGTTAAAAACTTACCTATGTGTAAAAAAAAAAAAATATGAACCGGAATAGTGGAAATGAGTGAACAATACAAGTTTTCCTATTAAGTAGTGGTGGTTCTCTTGTAGTCCTTTTTTTTTCTTTCTTGGTTTGTTTTCTGGGGGAGTGGCCTGCCACGTGGGTTGTCAGTCAATGATGTTTCCTGAGTTGAGTCCTCCCGCCCCCCTCAACGGGGTGGGCTCTGGGGAAACTGGTTTTTTTCAGGCTTTTGTTCTCTGGCGGTTTTTTTGCTTGTTCACTTTTTTCCCTCTCACCTTGACCTTCTTTGATGGTTTTTGTAGTATTAGAAGAAATCAAACCGCACCCTGATCTCCCTCTCAGAGAGAAGCCTCAGTTTGGGTGCAGAAGCTGAATAAATTCCCCCTTGGCCGCTGGCAGCGCAGGTTCCAAGTTGCAGACCCTGGGGGCGCATGATATTTTACTTGTACCCAAAGCCAAGGCAGTGGCGGCTGTCTGTGAGCTCCTGACCGCCAGAGAGGTTCCAAGCAGTGATCACACAGTGAAATTTTGCCGCCGACCCGGGCTGGGAGTGCCCGGCTTGCGCGCACCTCTTTTCAGAGGCGGCTATGGGTTGGGCGCGCTTTTGGGGCACTGAGAACGGGGCGCTGGTCCGTAAGCCCCAGTCTGGGCTTTTGCGCCCCTGTCAGGGGAAGAGTTTTTCGCGCGCGCGTGGCTTAGGCTTTGAAACAATGGCGCGGGTCAAGGAGTGCCGGCCGGGCCTCTGTAACTCAGGGGAGCTTGAGGGACGTGCACACGTATCTCATGCTTTGTGGTAGGGCTAGCGCGCATTCTGCAGACCAGTGCAGCTCCCATCCCCTCACAGGAGCCGGAAACCACGCGCTCTGGGGCGTGCTGGTGGCTTAGGGACCAGGAGCTGGTTTCTCCACTGCACTCTCTCTGCCTCCGCGCCGGGGAGGCCGTCTGGGACCGGGGACTTAAGCCCCTCTCCCTAGCCGCCCCAATTCCCACAATTTCCCCCCCCCCCGTGATCCTTTGCTCTTTTGGAGTGCTTTCAACCAGTCTCCAAGTTAATGCTGGTCCCCAGACGCAGGGCACTCTCGCTCGGATTGGGGTATTACTTTCCCACCGGTCGCCACTGGTGGCTCCCTCCCCCTTTTTTTTATCTTCTGATATCTGTCTGCTGTTCCCATTCCGCTTTACCTGCTCACTGGCGTCTTCTGCCCCTGTAGAGATCCAGGCGTGTATAATTCTGATCTCAGGCTGATTTTATGGGTGATCGGAGTTCTTTGGTAGGTAATCAGCTCACTTTGCGGTACCAGCTGAAAAGGTGCCTCTTCCTACTACCCCGCCATCTTGTCCTCCCTGATTTTAGATTTTTTTTAAAGATTTTATTTATTTATTTGAGAGGGAGAAAGTGAGAGAGAGAGAGCATGAGAGGAGAGAATATCAGATGGAGAGGCAGACTCCCCATGGAGATGGAATCCTGATGTGGGACTCAATCCTGGGACTCTGGGATCATGACCTGAGCCAAAGGCAGTCGCTTAACCAACTGAGTCACCCAGGCACCTGATTTTAGATTATTTTTAAAATCTCAAAAAGAAATCTTGTACCCATTAGCAGTCACTCTTCAGCCACCCCTGTCTCCCAGCCCTAGGCAAAGACTGACCCATTTTCTGATTCTATAAATTTGCCTATTTATAAATAAATATTTTATTCATTTATTTGACAGAGAGAGAACACAAGCAGGCATAGCAGCAGGCAGAGGGAGAGGGAGAAGCAGGCTCCCTACTGAGTAAGGAGGCCCATGTGGGGCCAATCCCAGGACTCTAGAATCATGTCCTGAGCCTAAGGTAGCCACTTAACTGACTGAGCCACCTGGATGACACAAATTCACCTTTTTTTAAAAAAAATCACCTATTTTTTAATGACATTTTAATGTTGGCTTATTTGTTTCTACCTACCAATATGGGCACAAACACTTTCTTTTTTTTTCTTTTCAGCATAACAGTATTCATTGTTTTTGCACCACATCCAGTGCTCCATGCAATACATGCCCTCCCAATACCCAGGTGGTGGGTATCGGGGAGGGCACAAACACAAACACCTTTTTGAAATCTTTCAGTTAGCATACATCAGGAAATGTAAACTTCTACTTAATATGGTGAAATTTTACTTCATGGTGTGTAATTACATAGCTTTGAGTATACCCTAGGTCAAATATTTCCTAAGGCAAAAGAACTGCTCAAATCTGGAGGCTGAAGTCTAGCATATTAGTCAAGGATAGAGGTGCTGAATAGAAAGTCATACATGCACACAAAAGTGGTCATGCTTCACCTTGAATTTCACTTTGAATTCCCTTATTTTCCTCCAATTCTCCCTATAGAAAACCTACCAAGTCTTCAAAATCCTTCTCAAATGCTACCTCAAATACTTTCCCAACTCTGTGGGGATTCAATTCTTGATTTCCCTATAGTTTTATAGTACTTTAAACTACCAGTTACAGTATCTTTCACATTCAATTTGGTTAAACCAGATTCTAAGTATCTGGTATATACCAGGCCCTTGGCTGGGCCCAGAATTACAGAAGTTAAACTCATAGTACACGACACAATATTGGATAATGGTAGCCAGAACATGAATTCTGGCTACAGACTACATGGGTTCAATTCTGAGCTCTACTTTAAATTATCAATGGAGCCTCACAAAAGTTATCTACATCCCCAAAGTCTTATCTTGTCATCTGTAAAATGTGAATAAAATTAGTACCTTCATCATAGCATTGTTGTAAGGGTTAAATAAAGGAGAGAAACCTTATAAGATACCTAACACAAACATAATAACAAGTCAGTAATCAAATATTTTGGTGAAATAAATTGGAATTAAATTGAAAGTCCACTCAGAAGAGGTCTGGAAGAAAGACTGGCAGACACACCCTGTCACTGATCTTCCTGATATGAGTGTCTATTGCTCAACTCTCCAAGTCATTGGGTAGAGTGGGTGGGAGTAGGAAACTCATGAAATTTGGACAGTGTGTTTATATAACATCCACCCACTCAGTCACCACAATTGTTTCACTTCTTTTTTTTCTGTCACCATAAGAACCAGAACTCAAGAAATTTGGGGTTTTATTGTTCAGTCAAAAAAGAACTGGTGGCATTTGTTTGTTTCATTTTTCCCCATTATGTGTACATGCATGTAACCAAAGGATCCAGACTTGATTTTCAAGTGTTTTCTTGGTTATTCCAGGATATTTATCAATTATACTAACTTTAAAGGTTGAGGCAAGCTCAATGCTCCCCTACTACTTGGCATCTTATCTCCACATCCCCACTGGCTTTATACAATAGAGAAAGAAATGGGAACCCAATAGGAAGAAAGTGGTCCTACTCTGAAAAGTCTAGAAGGGGCTTCTCCTAAATACATTTCTGAGGGTAATTTAGCAAAACCTTCAGAGTTAGGGGATGCAGGAGCATACTGGACAGTATGAGGCAATTAAAAGCAGTCTGAGTTCTAATCTGGCCTCTGACAGTGATTTCATTGTGTAGCCTTAAACAAATTCCATTTTCTTTCTAGGCTTCAGTTTTCCCCACCTGTACATTTGAGACAAAATAGGACCCATGGTTCTCTCACAGGATTCTCTAGGCTTTGACTTTCTGTGATTCTAAATATGGGTCTGGAAATGGTGGCAAAGGAGGCAGTTGATGTACTATAGGAACTCTTGGTTCACTATTCTTGAGTCTCTGCTCCTTTCTCTCCTATCTTTTCTCTCTTCAAAAGTAGATGCTTTACCTCAATTGGTTTCACCATATAAATGATTTGTCAAAGATCTCTCTCTAACCATGACCTCTCATCCTACCATATTATCCCTAGGAGGGTATCTCAATGCAGGAGTCACATCACTCTATTTCCACATGACTTGGCTCAAACTATGTTCTCTAAAAATAACAGAGTTCAATCTGTGACCCTAATGTTGCCCAGGACATCTGAACTTCCTACATGAACAGTATCTGTGCTTTCCATTTAACTATAATTCACTCTGACAGAGCCAAATCCTAGCCACTCTTCTTTCCCATCTCTGACATCCATTCCTTCTACTCTGATTTCACTGCAACCTTCCTAAATTTACTTAGTTGTTGCATAATCATCCAGACTTGTCTCACTTGTTTCTACCCTTGCCCCTCTAGAATCTACCATGGAGAAGCCAGGGAAATCTTTCTAAAACACACATCAAATCATGTCATTTCAAACATGTTGAAATCCCTCCTTTCCTTGAATGATCCCTCCGATCATTCCTTATCTCATAACTACAGCTAAGATCCTTTAAATGACCTACAAGATCCTTCATTATATACTCCTTCTCAGCCATCCCCATTCCCACATACCCTCTACCAGTTTTCTCCCTTGTTCGGTCTGCTCTAACCACAATTACTTGAACATATCAGGCATGCTTCCTTCTCAGGATCTTTCCATTTACAGTCCTCCATTCCTAGAATTACTTTTCTTCAGATATCTGCCAAGCCTGATCCCTCACTTTAAAAATCTCTGTTCAAATGTCACTTTCTCAGGAAATATGTGTCACCTCATTAATCTCTGTATTAGTTTTATAGTACTGCCATAACAAGTTATGACAAACTTTGTGGCTTAAAACAACACAAGTTTACTATCTTACAGTTCCAGAAGCCAAAATTCTGCCATGGATATTATTGAGCTAAAATCAAGATCTCAAGAGGTCTACCTTCTCCCCTGGAGACTCTAGGGGATAACCTATTTCAGCTTTTCTCTTCTCAGCTTTTAAATGGTACCCACATTCTTTAGCTAATGACTTCTTTCTTCTATCTTCAAAGCCGGCAATTTTGTACCCCGCTGTGCTTCTTATCCATAGTAACATTTCCACTCAACTCTGACTCATCTGCCTTCTTCTTTAACTTTTAAGACCTTACTGGTTGCACTGATATTATCTGGATAATACAAAATAATCTCAGTGTTGATTGAGCTGTTGATTAACAACGTTTACTCCATCTGTAAATGTAATTCTCTCTTGCCATGTAATTTTTTTCAATTTTTTATTTCTTTTCAGCATAATAGTATTCATTGTTTTTGCACTGCACCCAGTGCTCCATGCAATCTGTGCCCTCTCTAATACCCACCACCTGGTTCCCCCAACCTTTCACCCCCCGCCCCTTCAAAACCCTCATATTGTTTTTCAGAGTCCATACTATCTCATGGTTCACCTCCCTTGCCATGTAATTTAATATATACACAGATTCTGGGAATCACTGGACATTTTTTGGGGGGGTCCTGTATTTTGCTAACCACACTCTCTGTCTCATTACACTTCTTTATTTTAATTTCATGGTGATCATCACCATTGCCACATTATATTCAATAATTATATTTTCTAGTTAAACATGCTTATAATAAGAAAAATCAAATAGTATTGCAATGTTTTCTAAAACATTTTCCCTTTTTCAGAGACAATTATTCTCAACTCTTTTCACTGATCTTTTGGGGGCTTTGACTATATAAATTTAATTAGCGCCCTTTTATTGCTATTCCTTCTTTCATTTAACAGACAATGAGAATCTAGCTCTCATTCACACCCTTACTTCCATTCATGCCAATCCTGTACATACACACTCTTGCATATTTCCTGTTTTCCCATCCTCCCAATAAATTCAAAGACAATTCTGGTGGTGAAAACAAGATTCAGCATTTATGCTGATGGGACTCCATTTCCATATTTCTTGTTGTTTGTTCAATATTGATTACTTCCCATTAGACACTCAGCTCTATTTCTGTTTGGATCATTGTTATATTCCCAGTACCTGGTACAGAATCAGAAGCGCTGGAGGTATGTAATAAACATTTGTTCAGTATCTACTATGTGCCTACTGCCTACTCTCATGCATGGGTTTGACTTTATAACTAGACCCTGTAAATCTTGACTTAGAAGGGCCTTTAATAACAAAGCAGCTCTGTCATTTTCGGACAAATGACATGTTAGAACCCCAATAGATCTAGCAGATAAAATCACACTTATTCTGGTTAATGTGGGTTTAGGAAATGAAACCAATAGTATATGGGTAGATATTTAAAATCAAGCTCTCTAAAAGAAAAAAAAAATGATGGGTATTGAGGGTGTGTGTGGTGATGAACACTGGGTGTTATATACAACTAATGAATTGTTGAACACTACATGAAAAACTAATGATGTACTATATGCTGGCTAATTTATCATCATCATCACCACCAGCCCACCATCATCATCAAAGAAGCCCTGGCTTACAACATTTGCTTATTTTTGTCATGGAAACTATTCCATCATAGTGGATTTCAAAGTACCAACCATGATATTACTGAACATGGCTTTGGGATGAAATATGCATAATTAGCTCATTGGATTTAAGTGGGCTCCAACACCCATGGTTAATATAGTCACCTAAACCTCCCAATTCTCCCAATAGCAACACTCTTACAAGACTCCTAGAGATCCTCATAATTTAGCTTAAAAATCCATGGGTGATGTGGTGCATAAACAATGAATTCTGGAACACTGAAAATAAAGATTTTTTTAAGTTTAAAAAAAGCAGAAAAAAAAGCTGGCTTAGTAGTAATGAAAAAAAATCTGTAGGTGAATATGACACTGTTAGTATACAGATGGGAGCACTGACGCTAAGAAAAGAAGATGAATCCAGGCCTCCCAATGTCCATTCCAGTGTTCTTTCCATTATTATGCTGCCAATAGCCTAATAGTCTCCCATTGCCTTTCCTCCAATTTCACCATCTTATTCTATTGGTATTCTGCCAACAGATGTGGCCCCAAAATACCTCTTTCAGAAGGAGCAGATGACAGCTGCACTCTAAAACCTATAACTGCCATAGAAGCCTATAAGATCAAGTTGAGTCATCTTGGCTCGATTTTCAAAAACTACCACCATCTGGCCAAGCATTTCTTGCCCCTACATTTCTGGGTATACAACAAGCTAAAGTCTAATTTTCTCCTTCTTTAACAGAATTCTTCTTACCCTTGCTACCACTGGCCTTTAGTTCTCTCTCTCTTTACATCTTACCTGGAATTCCTTCCCCCTTCATTTTGCCTTGTATATGCTAACTTAATTTCAGGGCGCAGCCATACTCCAGCTTCTATAGGGAGCCTTCTTAGATCATTGAATTCCAGGGATTTTTTTTTTATTTTCAGCATAAGACTATTCATTGATTTTGGGGCGCCTGGGTGGCTCAGTGGGTTAAGCCGCTGCCTTCGGCTCAGGTCATGATCTCAGGGTCCTGGGATCGAGTCCTGCATCGGGCTCTCTGCTCAGTAGGGAGCCTGCTTCCTCCTATCTCTCTCTCTGCCTGCCTCTCTAGCTACTTGTAATCTCTCTCTGCCAAATAAATAAAAAATAAAAAAAAAATCTTAAAAAAAAAAAAAAGACTATTCATTGATTTTGCACCACACCCAGCGCTCCATGAAATCCGTGCCCCCTCTAATACCCACTACCTGGTACCCCCAACCTCCCACCCTTCACCCCTTCAAAGACCTCAGATTGTTTTTCAGAGTCCATAGTCTCTCATGGTTCACCTCCCCTTCCAATTTCCCCCAACTCCATCACCTCTCTAACTCCCCTTGTCCTCCATGCTATTTGTTATGCTCCACAAATAAGTGAAACCGTATGATAATGGACTCTCTCCTTGACTTATTTCACTCAGCATAATCTCTTCCAGTCCAATCCATGTTGCTACAAATGTTGAGTATTCATCCTCTCTGATGGAAGCATAAAACTCCATAGTGTATATGGACCACATCTTCCTTATCCATTCGTCCATTGAAGGGCATCTTGGTTCTTTCCACAGTTTGGCGACCATGGCCATTGGTGCTATAAACATTGGGTACAGATGGCCCTTCTTTACACGACATCTTTATCCTAGGGGTAAGTACCCAGGAGGGCAATTGCAGGGTCATAGGGAAGCTCTATTTTTAATTTCTTGAGGAATCTCCAAACTATTCTCCAAAGAGGCTGCACCAACTTGCATTCCCATCAACAGTGTAAGATGGTTCCCCTTTCTCCACATCTCTTCCAACACATGTTGTTTCCTGTCTTGTTAATGTTGTCCATTCTAATTGGTGTAAGGTGGTATCTCAATGTGGTTTTAATTTGAATCCCCTTGAGGGATAGTGATGATGAACATTTTTTCATGTGTTTGATAGCCATTTGTATGTCTTCATTGGAGAAGTGTCTGTTCATATCTTCTGCCCATTTTTTATATGTTTGCCTGTTTCGTGTGTGTTGAGTTTGAGGAGTTCATTATAGATCCTGGATATCAACCTTTTGTCTGTACTGTCATTTGCAAATATCTTCTCCCATTCCGTGGGTTACCTCATTGTTTTTTTGACTGTTTCCTTTGCTGTGCAGAAGCTTTTGATTTTGATGAAGTACCAAAAGTTCATTTTCGCTTTTGTTTCCTTGGCCTTTGGAGACATATCTTGAAAGAAGTTGCTGTGGCTGATATCGAAGCTATTACTGCCTATGTTCTCCTCTAGGATTCTGATGGATTCCTGTCTCATGTTCAGGTCTTTTATCCATTTTGAGTTTATCTTTGTGTACGGTGTAAGAGAATGGTCGAGTTTCATTCTTCTACCTATAGCTTCCCAGTTTCCCCAGCACAATTTATTGAAGAGACTGTCTTTTTTCCCCTGTATATTTTTTCCTGTTTTGTCGAAGATTAATTGACCATAGAGATGAGGGTCCATATCTGGGCTCTGTACTCTGTTCCACTGGTCTATGTGTCTGTTTTTATGCCAGTACCATGCTGTCTTGGTGATCACAGCTTTGTAATATATCTTGAAATCAGGTAAGGTGATGCCGCCAGCTTTATTTTTGTTTTTCAACATTTCCGTAGCAATTCGGGGTCTCTTCTGATTCCATACAACTTTAGGATTATATGCTCCAGCTCTTTGAAGAATATCGGAGGAACTTTGATCGGAATGGTATTAAAAGTATAGATTGCTCTAAGCAGTATAGACATTATAACAATGTTTATTCTTCTGATCCAAGAGCATGGAATGGTCTTCCATCTATTTGTGTCTTCTTCAATTGCTTTCATGAGTGTTCTGTAGTTCCTCGAATACAGATCCTTTACCTCTTTGGTTAGGTTTATTCCCAGGTATCTTATGGTTCTTAGTGCTATAGTAAATGGAATCGATTATCTGATTTCCCTTTCTATATTTTCATTGTTAGTGTATAAGAAAGCCACTGATTTCTGTACATTGACTTTGTATCCTGCCACGTTGCTGAATTGCTGTATGAGTTCTAGTAGTTTGGGGGTGGAGTCTTTTGGGTTTTCCATATAAAGAATCATGTCATCTGCGAAGAGAGAGAGTTTGACTTCTTCATTACCAATTTGGATACCTTTTATTTCTCGTTGTTGTCTGATTGCTGTTGCTAGGACTTCTAATAATATGCTGAACAAGAGTGGTAAGAGTGGGCATCCTTGTCTTGTTCCTGATCTCAACGGGACGGCTTCAAGCTTTTTCCCATTGAGGATGATATTTGCTGTGGGTCTTTCATAGATAGATTTGATGAGTTTCAGGAATGTTCCCTCTATCCCTATACTTTGAAGCGTTTTAATCAGGAACGGATGCTGGATTTTCTCAAATGCTTTTTCTGCATCAATTGAGAGGACCATGTAGTTTTTCTCTCTTCTCATATTAATTTGTTGTATCACATTGATTGATTTGCGAATGTTGAACCATCTTTGTAGCCCAGGGATGAATCCCACCTGGACATGGTGGATAATCTTTTTCATGTTCTGTTGGATCCTGTTGGCTAGGATCTTGTTGAGAATCTTAGCATCCATATTCATCAGTGATATTGGTCTGAAATTCTCCTTTTGGTAGGGTCTTTGCCAGGTTTGGGGATCAGGGTAATGCTGGCTTCTTAGAAAGAGTCTGGAAGTTTTCCTTCTGCTTCAATTTTTTGAAACAGCTTCAGGAGAACAGGTGTTATTTCTTCTTTGAAGGTTTGGTAGAATTCCCCAGGGAATCCGTCAGGTCCTAGCCTCTTGTTTTTTGAGAGTTTTTTGATCACCACTTCAATCTCATTATTAGATATTGGTCTATTCAGGTTGTCGATTTCTTCCTGGTTCAATGTTGTTAGTTTATATTTTTCCAGGAATGCATCCATTTCATCTCGTTTGTTTAACTTATTGGCATATAAATGTTGATAATAACTTTTGATGATTGTTTCTACTTCCTTGGTGTTAGTTGTGATCTCTCCCGTTCATTCATAATTTTATGAATTTGGGTTTTTTCTCTTTTCTTTTGGATTAATGTGGCCAATGTTTTATCGATCTTATTGATTCTTTCCAAAAACAAGCTTCTAGCTTCATTGATACGTTCTACTGTATCTCTGGTTTCTACCTCATTGATCTCAGCTCTAATCCTGATGATTTCCCTTCTCATGTGTGGAGTTGGTTTGATTTGTTGTTGATCCTCCAGTTCTTTACGGTGTAGAGACAGCTGGTTTGTTCTTTATTTTTCAATTTTTTTGAGGGAGGATTGGATGGCTATGTATTTTCCCCCTAGGACCGCCTTTGCTGTATCCCATAGGTTTAGGACTGAAGTTTCTTCATTCTGATTGGTTTCCATGCATTGTTTCAGTTCTTCTTTGATCTCCTGGTTGATGCAAGCATTCTTAAACAAGGTGGTCTTTAGCTTCCTGGTGTTTGAGTTCCTTCTGAGCTTTTCCTCGTGATTGAACTCCAGTTTCAAAGCATTGTGATCTGAGAATTTGCAGGGAATCATCTCAGTCTTTTGGTAATCGTTGAGTCCTGATTTGTGACCCAGTATGTTGTCTATTCTGGAGAAGGTTCAGTTGCACTTGAGAAGAATGAGTATTCTCTTGTTTTAGGGTGGAATGTTCTGTATATATCTATGAGGTCCATCTGGTCCAGTGTGTCATTCAATGCTCTTGTTTCTTTATTGATTTTCTGCTTCGATGATCTGTCTAATTCTGAAAGAGGCGTCTTAAGATGTCCTAAGGTTATTGTATTCATATCAATATGACTCTTTATCTTGATTAACAGTTTTCTTAAGTAATTGGCTGCTCCCATATTGGGAGCATAGATATTTACAATTGTTAGATCATCTTGGTGGATAGTCCCTTTAAGGATTATGTAGTGTCCTTCTGGATCTCTGACTACAGTCTTTAGTTTGAAGTCTAATTTATCTGATATGAGAATCGCTACCCCAGCCTTCTTTTGAGGCCCGTTGGCATGAAATATGCTTCTCCATCCCTTCACTTTCAGTCTGCGTGTATCTTTAGGTTCAAAATGGGTCTCTTGTAGACAACATATGGATGGGTCCTGTCGTTTTATCCAATCTGCAACCCTGTGCCGTTTTATGGGTGCATTTAGGCCATTCACATTGAGAGTGATTATTGATAGATACGTTTTTACTGACATCAAATTACCTTTGAAGTCTTTCTTTCTGTAGACTGTCTCTATATTTCTATTCAATGCTATTCTTGGGATTTTTCCTCTTTTATAGAACCCCCCCTTAATATTTCCTGCAGTGTCCCCTTGGTGGTTGCGTAGTCTTTTAAGCCTTGCGGTCTTGGAAACTCTTTATCTCTCCATCCATTTTTTTTAAGATTTTTATGTATTTATTTGACAGAGAGAGATCACAAGTAGGCAGAGAGGCAAACAGAGAGAGAGGAGGAAGCAGACTTCCCGCTGAGCAGAGAGCCCGATGCGGGACTCGATCCAAGGACCCTGAGACCATGACCTGAGCTGATGGCAGCGGCTTAACCAACTGAGCCACCCAGGCCCCCCTCTTCATCCTTTTTGAATGTCAGTCTTGCTGGATAAAGTATTCTTGGCTGCATGTTCTTCTCATTTAGTGCCCTGAATATATCTTGCCAGCCTCTTCTGGCTTGCCATGTCTCTGTGGACAGGTCTGACGTTATTCTGATGGGCTTCCTTCTGTAAGTAAGGAGCCTCTTTGCCCTGGCAGTTTTCAAGAGATTATACCTACAATTATAATTCCTTAATTTGACTATCAGGTGTCATGATGATTTTTGGAATGTATATTCTTGGGTGGAGACCGTTCAGCCTCTAATACATGAACACTGGTTTCATTCGTGAGACTGGGAAAATTTTCATAAAGGACTTGTTCCACTATATCTTCTAGACTTCTTTCTTTCTCCTCCCCTTCAGGGATTCCAATACTTCTGACGTTGGAAGGCTTCATGGCATCATTCATTTCCCTGATTCTGTTTTCATGGTTTCTAAGCTGTTTGTTCCAGGCTTCCTCCTGATCCTTTCTCTCTATCTGTTTGTCTTCTAGATCACTAATTCTATCTTCTGTCTCAGTTACCCTAGCTTTGAGAGAGTTTAGATTAGATTGGAACTCATTGAGAGCATTGTGGACCTCCTCCCTGGTAGCTTTAAGCTCTGCCCTAACATTGTGAACATCTGTCTGGTCGCTTTCATTTTGGCCCTAATCAATTCTGTTTGGTATTCCATGGCTTTCTCCAACCTAGCTATTGCCTGGATAATTGTTAGCCTGAATTCTCTTTCCGACATATTGTCTATGTTGATAGCCATTAGCTCTGTTGCAGAAGGTCCATCCTCTGTATTTTTCTTCTGTTGGGCATTCCTTCTCCTAGTCATTTTGGTGGGAGATGAATGAACAGATGTAGCTGGATGTATCAACTGTGGTGCAGTCAAGATGCACCCTGGAACACTTCTGAGCAATCAGGATTCCCCACCCAAACGAGAGACAAAAGAAAAGAAAAAGAAAAAGAAAAAAAAAAGAAAAGAAGAAAAAAAAGAGAGAGAGAGAGGAAGAAAGGGAAGTTGAAAAAGAAGGCTCAGCCCAGATAGGCCCCAAGGTAAGATTTATGAAGTAGACAAACAAAAAGTGATAAAAAGACTGATACAAGTATATGACAAGAGAAAAAAAAAAAATATATATATATATATATGCAAATAAAGAAAGAACCTCATCAAAAAGAACCAGAAGTGTAAAATTTATATGCTATCAGGACAAACTCAAAAAACACAGAAACACTGGTGGAAGAAGATGGGAGATTTCTTGTAAATTCTCAGTGTGTGTGAGGAAGGTTGTTTTGATTCTTCCTGGATGTATCTTGATATCTTTGTTAAAGGACTCAACTTTCCTAAGATAAAGGGGATTAAAAATTGGTTTACCTATAGGGGTAGTATTGATTGGGGAAAGGGATTACTTTGAAGTTTAACTCTATATGAATATTAGAAGGTAAAAATAAAAAGGAATAAACTAGACTAAACTAAACTAAAATTTAAAAAAAGGAAATTCAAAAAATAAAAATGCAAAAGAAAAACATAGGTGTATGTATCAAAAAATTCAGGTTAGAAAGGTGTTATGGAATTTGATGTACTGTACAACTCGCTGTGATGGTAAATAGGTTAAAAAAATTACCTATGTGTAAAAAAAACAAATGAACCGGAATAGTGGGAACGAGTGAACAATACAAGTTTTCCTATGAAGTAGTGGTTGTTCTCTTGTAGTCTTTTTTTTTTTTTTTCTTTCTTGGTTTGTTTTCTGGGGGAAGGGCCTGCCACGTGGGTTGTCAGTCAATGATGTTTCCCGAGTTAAGTCCTCCCGCCTCCCTCAAGGGGGTGGGCTCTGAGGAAACTGTTTTTTTTTCAGGCTTTTGTTCTCTGGCGGTTTTTATGCTTATTCACTTTTTTTTTTCTCTCACCTTGACCGCCTTTGATGGTTTTTGTATTTTTAGAGGAAAACAAACCGCACCCTGATCTCCCTCTCAGAGAGAAGCCTCCGTCTTGGTGCAGAGCCTAAATAAGTTCCCCCTTGGCCGCTGGCAGAGCAGGTTCCAAGTTGCAGACCCTGGGGGCGCAGGATCTTTTGCTTGTACCCAAAGCCAAGGCAGTGGCAGCTGTCTGGGAGCTCCCGACCGCCACAGAGGTTCCAAGCAGCAATCGCACACTGCGATTTTGCCGCTGGCCAGGGCTGGGAGTGCCTGGCTTGCGCACACCTCTTTTCAGTGGCGGCTAGGTGTGGGGCGCGTGTCTCAGGCACTGAGAACGGGGCGCTGGTCCGTAAGCACCAGGCTGGGCTTTTGCGCACCTCTGTCACGGGAGAGTTTGGGGCGTGTGGCTTAGGCTTTGAAACAATGGCGCTGGTCAAAGAGCGATGGCTGGGCCTTTGTAACTCAGGGGAGTATGAGGGACGTGCACGCATATCTCAAGCTTTGTGGTAGGGCTTGCGCATTTTGCCGACCGACCGGCGTGGCTTTCATCCCCTCACAGGAACTAGAACCCACGCATTTTTGGGCGAGCTGGCAGCTTAGGGACCAAGAGCTGGTTTCTCCACCGCACTCTCTCTGCCTCAGCACCAGGGAGGCTGTCCTGGAACCAGGGACTTAAGCCCCTGTCCCTAGCCACCCTGATTCCTACAATTCCCCCCCCCCCCCGCGATCCTTTGCTCTTTTGGAGTGCTTTCAACCAGTCTCCAAGTTAATGCTGGTCCCCAGACGCAGGGCACTCTCGCTCGGATTGGGGTATTACTTTCCAACCGGTCGCCTCTGGTGGCTCCCTCCCCCTTTTGTTTATCTTCCGATATCAGTCCGCTGTTCCCATTCCACTTTACCTGCCCACTGGCATCTTCTGCCCTTGTAGAGATCCAGAAGTGTATAATTCTAATCTCAGGCTGATTTCATGGGTAATCGGAGTTCTTTGGTAGGTAATCAGCTCACTATGGGGTACTGGCTGAAAAGGCGCCTCCTCTTTCTCCCCTGCCATCTTGTCCCCCCCTTCTGTAAATTTTTTGATATGATTATCTGTTTTGTGTGTGTTGAGTTTGAGGAGTTCTTTATAGATCCTGGATATCAACCTTTTTTCTGTACTGTCTTTTGCAACAATATTCTCCCATTCCTTGGGTTGCCTCTTTGTTTTCTTGACTCTTTCCTTGGCTGTTCAGAAGCTTTTGATTTTGATAAAGTCCCAAAAGTTTGTCTTCGCTTTTGTTTCCTTTGCCTTTGGAGACATATCTTGAAAGAATTTGCTGTGGCTGATATCGAAGAGATTACTGCCTGTGTTCTCCTCTAGGATTCTGATGGATTCCTGTCTCACACTGAGGTCTTTTATCCATTTTGAGTTTATCTTTGTGTACGGTGTCAGAAAATGGTCAAGTTTCATTCTTCCACATATAGCTGTCCAGTTTTCCCAGCACCATTTTTTGAGGAGACTGTCTTTTTTCCACTGTTTATTTTTTCATGTTTTGTCAAAGATGATTTGACCATAGAGTTGAGGGTCCATGTCTGGGCTCTCTACTCTGTTCCACTGGTCTATGTGTCTGTTTATATGCCAGTACCATGCTGTCTTGGTGATCACAGCTTTGTAATAAAGTTTGAAATCAGGTAACATGATGCCCCCAGCTTTATTTTTGTTTTTCAACATTTCCTTAGTGATTCAGGGTCTCTTCTGATTCCATACAAATTTTATGATTATTTGCTCCAGCTCTTTGAAAAATACCAGTGGAATTTTGATTGGAATGGCACTGAAAGTATAGATTGCTCTAGGCAGTATAGACATTTTAACAATGTTTATTATACCAATCCATGAGCATGGAATGGTCTTCCATCTTTTTGTATGTTCTTCAATTTCTCTCATGAGTGTTCTGTAGTTTCTTGAGTACAGATTCTTTACCTCTTTGGTTAGGTTTATTCCCAGGTATCTTATGGTTCTTGGTGCTATAGTAAATGGAATCGATTCTCTAATTTCCTTTTCTGTATTTTCATTGTTAGTGTGTAAGAAAGCCACTTATTTCTGTACATTGACTTTGTATCCTGCCACGTTACTGAATTGCTGTATGAGTTCTACTAGAACTCATACAGCAATCCAGGGATTTTTTAATTGCCTCTGTACTCCCATTTGCAAATGATATTGTTATTCCCTTGTTCCTTAGTATGCGAGATCTGTTACTGTTAGTGTGCTTTTAAACAACCCTGTCTGTCTTTTTATATATATTTGGTTTAATATTGTTATGTGTGTATCTGTATGTTTACATGATTATTTATATGCTTAATATGTGTGCGCTTTCTGATTATGCACTGCTTTGGTATATAGATTGGTGCTTCAATGCTTTTTGGGTGTCTGTGCATGGCTGTGTATATTTGGTCTGTGCTACTATTTTATGTGTTTGTGTTCTACATATCTCTGCATGTATATTTTGTGTAACTAAAGAGTACCAGAAGAAGAATTGTACACAGCTGCACTGGATGGAAAAATGACTGAGACACAATAGCAGTGAGTAGGCAACACATAGAACACTCTCCTGAAGAGCCAGGTTCTGGTGAACTAGGGACTTAGCACACAAGGATACTCCAGGATCTCTTCTTCATAAAATCACTACTTTCAAGAGAAGACATAGTTGACTTTCTTAACACAGATAAACACAGACAAGCAGAAAAAATGAGGAGAAAGAGAAATTTATTCCAAATTAAAGAGCAGGAAAAGGCTGTGGCCAAACATCTAAGTAAAACAGCTATAACTAACGTGCCTCATGGAAAATTTAGAGCAATAATCATAAAGATACTCACTGGACTTGAGAAAAAAGTGCAAAACATAAATGAGACCTTTAACACAGAGATAAGGAATAATAGAGCAGAGATAAAGTGTTAAATAAATGAAATGTACAAAGCAAGTAATGAAATGAACAGCAGTAAAGAAGACAAAGTAATGGAAATTAATTGATCTGAACAAAAGAGAGAAAAGGGAATTACTCAAAATGAAAAGAGACTTAGGGAATTCAGTGACACCATCAAACATAATAACATTCATATTATAGGAGTTCCAGAAGAAGAAAAGGGGACAGAAAATTTATTTGAACTAAAAATAGATGATAACTTCCCTATGTGGGGAAGGAAACAGATATCCAGATCGAGAAGGCCCAGAGAACCTCTATCAAAATCAACAAAAGCAGATCCACAACAAGACATACTGTAATTAAATTGTCAAATTACAGTGACCAAAAAAAAAGAAAAAAATTGAATAGTGGTTAAAAAAAAATAAGAAGACAGTAACTTACAAGGAAAAACCCATAAGGCCAGCAGGGGACTTTTCAGTAGAAGTTTGAAAACTAGAAGGGAGTGGCATGATATAGTAGAAGTGCTGAATGGGAAAAATTTGCAGCCAAGAATAGTCTATCCAACATGAATATCATTCAGTATAAGAAAGATAAAGCGTTTCCCAGACAAACAAAAACTAATGGAGTTCATTAGTAATAAACCAGCTCTGTAAGAAATAGTAAAAGAGACTTTTTGAGTGTAGGTGAGAGACCAAAAGTGACAGTATAAAGGTAAGAAACACAAAAGCAGTAAAAGTGAATTTGTCAATAAAAGATCAGCCAAGGAATTTACACAGAAAGGGTATAAAATATTATAATATATACTTAAAATGTGGGAGGAAAGGGAAAATGAATGGCTCAAACTTTAACCATAAATTTAATATAGACTGCTCTTTGCAGGAAAGGTTATATACAAACTAATGGTAATAATAGATTAAAAAACAATAATAAATACGCAAAGAATAAAGAGAAAGTAAAATACTTCACAAAAGAGGAGGCTTCTGGGAAGATGGCAGAGTAGGAGGACCCTGGACTCACCTCTTTCCACGTGGCTGCCTAGAGAACACCCACATTGGCATAGATAACCCAGAAAGCAACTGGGAAGCTAGGAGAATAGATCCTCTGCAGCCCAACACAGACAAGAGGCCACAGTGAGGCAGATCCACTCCCTCTAACTGCTCTTGGCAAGATCCCATCAAAGTGGTGCCACAAGTCTGTCAGTGTGCAAGCAGCCTAGACAAGGGCCAACACCAGTCCAAAGTAAGTCCTGCTACAGGGAAAGGAAAAGATAACCACACAACAGTATGACCATGATCGCAGCAGTGGTCTTTAGGCAGGCAGCTTGTCTGACTGCAGGTTCCAGCCACCAGAAAAGCTTCTCAGGAAAAATACAGGGAAAGTGCCTTCAGTCTGATGCTACGTCATTTCTGACAAGTGTCTGCTCTCACGTAACTCAAGCCCAAGGCAGCACCTGAATGGCTCACTAACACCACAGGAACCAGACTCTGCCCACAACAGGCTGAGAACCATCACAGACTGGACTGAAGACAAACACAGCTCTGCCACAATGGTAGAACACCCCTGTAGCAACACACAGAGGAGACACCCCAAAATGCCATTTTCTGGTGAAAAGGATACATTGCACTTTCAAGTATGGGAGACATAGCTGACTTTCCTAACACAGAGAAACAGACACAGAAATATACAGAAGAAGGAGACAGAAGAATATGTCCCAAATGAAAGAACAGAACAAAATCACAATACCTAGTCACAAAATCACAGAACAAAATCACATTTTACCTAAGTGAAATGGAGATAAGAATATATACATCTGATACTGAATTTAAAGGAATGCTCCTAAAGATCCTCATTAAACTTGAGAAGAGTGTAGGACCTACTTGAGACCCTCCACAAAGAATTAGGAAATGTAAAATATAAAAAAAAAAAATAGAGATGCAGGACTCACTAAATGGAAATAAAATTAAAAATAGACCATCTGGAATGAATAGCAAACAAAAGGAAGTAAAACAACAGATCAGCCACCTTTAGGACAGAGTAATGGAAAGCAATCACACTGAGCGGATGGGGGGGTGGATGAGAATAGACCCAGGGAACTCAGCAACACTGTAAAGCATAACATTCACATAATAGGGATCCCAGAAAAAGAAAAGCAAGAAAAGGGGGTAGAAGAATTGTCTGAAGAAATAAAAGCTGGCAACTTCCTCAATCTGGTGGAGTAAAGAGAAATTCAGATCCAGGAGGCACAGAGAGGCCAACCCAAAGAGGTCTGCATCAAGACGCAAAGTAGTAAGATGTCTCAAAGTAGTAATAAAGAGGGAATTGTAAAAGCTACAAAAGAAAGGAAAGTGGTGACATACCGAGGAAACCTCATATGGCAAAAAGTAGGTTTGCAGAAACTCTGCAGATCAGAAGAGAGTGGCATGGTAAATTCAAAATGGCCACAGTCGCCAAACTATGGAAAGAACCAAGATGCCCTTCAATGGATGAATTGATAAGGAAGATGTGGTCCATATACACTATGGAGTATTATGCCTCCATCAGAAAGGATGAATCCCCAACTTTTGTAGCAACATGGACGGGACTGGAAGAGATTATGCTGAGTGAAATAAGTCAAGCAGAGAGAGTCAATTATCATATGGTTTCACTTATTTGTGGAGCATAACAAATAGCATGGAGGACAAGGGGCGTTAGAGAGGAGTAGGGAATTTGGGTAAATTGGAAGGGGAGGTGAACCATGAGAGACTATGGACTCTGAAAAGCAATCTGAGGGGTTTGAAGTGGCGGGGGGGGTGGGAGGTTGGGGTACCAGGTGGTGGGTATTATAGAGGGCACGGCTTGCATGGAGCACTGGGTGTGGTGAAAAAATAATGAATACTGTTTTTCTGAAAATAAATAAATTGGAAAAAAATGCTAAAAGGAAAAAAAAAAAGATCTACTGCAAGACTACTCTATCCAACAAGACTTTCATTTAGAATAGAAGGAGAGACGGCTTTTCCCAGAAAAAAATAAATAAATAAAAGCAAAACCAGCCACATCCCTGTCACACATGATGCCATTGGCCTGCGGGTCCCAAATTCACAGTCCAGCCACCCCCTTGCCTGACTCAGCATGCACAGGTGGCACCTGTTTAATACCAAGTCAACACAGATTCACCTCAGATTGCCAAGGGCTCAAACTGATACTCTTTCCCTCAAATTCCAGCTTCTGTGTTCAAATTTGTGCACAAAAGTGGTCATAATTATAACAGCAGACTGAACTCAAACAGTGATACTAATTCTGTGGAATATATAATGAATAAAAGGATTGTGCTAGGCTGAGAACACCTCCAACAAGCACATCAAAAAATAATACATACAGCATTATTCTGGCTAGTAAAAGAAACAAATCCTGGAAAAATAAAACATGATAAAATAAGAGAGAGAGAGACAAACCATACGAGACTCTTAAGCATAGGAAACAAACTGAGGGTTGCTGGAGAGAGGAGGGTGTGGGGATGGGGAAACTGGGTGATGGGTATTAAGGGGGACACTTGATGGAATGAGCACTGGGTGTTCTATGCAACTGATGAATCACTTAACTCTACCTCTGAAACTAATAATAAACTATATGTTAATTAACTTAAATAAAAAAGGAACCCCCCAAAATACATCACTAAAGAAAATCAGCAAAATGCAAAAAAGAGAAAGAAAAGAAAGGACGAGAGAAAATTTCCGCAAACAATGACAAAACAATTAAGAAAATGACAATAAATACATATCCACTTAGTAATTACTTTAAATTTAAATGGACTAAATGCTCCAATCAAAAAATATAGGGTATCAATAAAAATCAATATAATCAGGTCAACAGCAAGACATAGCAAATTACATAGCAAATTATATTTGCTAAATACAGTGATAAAGAAAAAAAGTCTTAAAAGCAGCAAACCATTTTATATATGGACCACATCCT
Source organism: Neogale vison (assembly GCF_020171115.1). Classification (NCBI taxonomy): domain Eukaryota; kingdom Metazoa; phylum Chordata; class Mammalia; order Carnivora; family Mustelidae; genus Neogale; species Neogale vison. Next base: position 76,048,633 of record NC_058105.1, read on the forward strand.
CTTTATCAATTTGTCTGTTGAAGAGCATCTTGGCTCTTTTCAGTTTGGTGATTGTGAACATTGCTGCTATGAACATTGGGGTACATATGGCCCTTCTTTTCACACAGCCATAGGAAAGGATGAATACCCAACTTTTGTATCAACATAGATGGGACTGGAGGAGATTATGCTGAGTGAAAGCAGTCAAGCAGAGAAGGTCAATTATCATATAGTTTTACTTACTTGTGGAGCATAAGGAATAACATGGAGGACATTAGGAGAGGAAAGGAAAAATGAATTGATGTAAATCAGAGGGGAATGTGAAAGATGAGAGACTGTAGACTCTAAGAAACAAACTGAGAGCTATGGAGGTGAAGGAGGTGGGTGGATGTGTGAGCCTGGTGATGGGTATTAAGGAGGGCACATATTGCATGGAGCACTGAATCTTGGAATATGAAAAGAAAATGAAATTAAGATGTTAAAACAAATTTTAAAATGGGGGAAAAAAGCAGCAAGCCAAAGTAAATATCTGACTTACAAGGGAAGACCCATAAATATAGCTGCAGATCTTTCAGCAGAAACTTGGCAAACTAGAAGAGAATGGCATAATATATTCAAACTGCTGAGTGGGATAAATCTGGAGCCAAGAATAGTCTATCCAGGAAGGCTATCATCATTCAGAATTGAAGGAGAAATTAAGAGTTTCCCAGACAAAGAAAAACTAAAGGACTTCATGGCCACTAAACCAGACCTGTAATAAATAGTAAATGGGATAGTTTGAGTGAAAAGGAAAGACCAAAAGTGACAAAAAAGGAAACAATAAAATAAAATTCCCAGAATGATAAACAAGTAATAAAATGGTAGTAAGTACGTATCTATTATCTATCAATAATTACTTTTAATATACATGAATTAAACACTCCAATCAAAATATAGGGTGTCAGAATTGATAAAACAAAAAAAAAGATTCATCTATATACTGCCTACAAGAGATTCATTTTAGACCTAAAGACACCTGTTGATTATAAGTGAGGGGATGGAGAAACACTTATGCAAATGGATGTCAAAAGAAAGCCAAAGCAGCAATAATTATACTGAACAAACTAGGCTTTAAAACAAAGACTGTTTCTAATGTCCATATAATGAATTTGTTTCTGTGCCACCAAAACATGATTTACTGAACAAATAAAATAAAATAAGACTGTAACAAGAGACAAATGAGGACAGTATAGAATCATTAAGGGGACAATCAAACAAGATCTAACAATTATAAATATTTTTGTATCAAACATGAGAGCACACAAGTATATAAAACAATTAATACCAAATGTAAAGGAACTAAATAAAAATGAAACATTAAGAACAGGGGACTTTAACAACCCACTTATGTCAGTGGACAGATCATCTAAAGAAAAAATCAACAAGGAAAACAGTGGCTTTGAATGACCCCTTGTATCAAATGGACTTAACAGATATACCCAGATCATTCCATCCTAAAGCAGCAGAATACACATTATTTTCTAGTGCACATGGGATGTTCTCCAGGATAGATCACATATTGGTCACAAATCAGGACTCAACAAATAGAATAAGACCGAAGTCAGACCATGCACCTTTTTTGCACAACACTATGAAACTAGAAGCCAGCCACAAGGAAAAATTCTGGAAAGAACACAAATACATGGTAACTAAACAACATGCCACTAAATAATGAATGGGTAAACTAGGGAAACAAGAAAAAATGAGAAAATATTTAGAAACAAAAGAAAATGAAAACACATGTTTCAAAACCTTTGGGATGCAACAAAAGTGGTCCTAACATGCCTAACAAGCCTACCTCAAGAAGCAAGAGAAGTTTCAAATAAACAACCTAACTTTCCACCTAAAGGAGCTAGGAAAAGAACAACATGAAGAACAATGAAGTCTAAAGTCAGGAGAAAGAAGGAAATAATAAAAATTAAAACAGAAATAAATGATACAGAAACTAAAAATAAAAACAAAAAAACAGTGGCACCTGGGTGGCTCAGTGGGTTGGGTCTTTGCCTTCAGCTTGGGTCACGGTTTCAGGGTCCTGGGATCGAGACTCACGTTGGGATCTCTGTTTGGCAGAGACCCTGCTTCCCCACCTCCTCTACCGCCTACTGCTCTGCATGCTTGTGATCTCTCTCTCTGTCAAATAAATAAAATAAATAAAATCTTAAAAAACATAAAACAAAGAACCATAGAACAGATCAATGAAACCAGGAGTTAGTCATTTGAAAAGTTAATAAAATTGATGAACCTCTAGCCAGACCTATCAAAAAGAAAATATAAAGGACTCAAATAAACAAAATCACAAATAAGAGAGGAGAAATAACAACCAAAACCACTGAAGTACAAACATTAATAAGAGAAAATTATGAAAAAAAGTCAATAAATTGGGCAAAATAAAAGAAATGGATAAATTCCTAGAAACATATAAACTATCAAAAATGAAATGGAAAGAAATATACAACTTGACCATACCGATAACTAGCAAAAAAAAAAAAAATAAGTCACTAGTTAAAATAAATAAAATAAGTAAAATAAAATAAAATAAATTAAATAAAGCAGAAGTCCAAGACACATGGCTTCACAGGTGAATTTTACCAAAATTTTTAAGAAGAGTTAATACCTATTCATCTCAAACTATTAAAAAAAAAAAAAAACAGAAAAGAAAAGAAAACTTCGAATTTCATTCTAAGAGGTCAGCATTACCCTGATACCAAAACCAGATAAAGACTCCATTAAAAAAAAGAGCACTGGGTGTGGTGCATATACAGTGAATTCTGGAACACTGAAAAGAAATTAAAAAAAAATAAATAAGCTCTTGGAGACAAGATGGTGGGGAAGTAGAAGGAGGCTCCGTTTCAACCTGTATCCTAAAGTGAACTGATTACCTACCAAAGAACTCCGATCACCCATGTAATCAGCCTGAGATCAGAATTATACAGTCTGCATCTCTACAAGTGCAGAAGATGCCAGTGGGCAGGTAAAGTGAAGTAGGGACATTGGGCTGATATTGGAAGATAAACAAAAGCGAGAGGGAGCCACCAGAGGTGACCGACTGGAAAGTAATACCCCTAATACAAGAATGCCCTGCATCTGGGGACCAGCATTAACATGGAGTTTGAAACATGAAAGCACTCAAAAAGAGCAAAGGATCGCGGGGTGGGGGGGGGGGATTGTGGGAATTGGGGTGGCTAGGGACAGGGGCTTAAGTCCCCCGACCCAGGACAGCCTCCCCTGGCGCTGAGTCAGAGAGAGTGCGGCAGAGAAACCAGGTCTTGATTCCTGGGCCTCCAGCGGGCCTGAGAACGCATGGGGTCTGGCTCCTCTGAGGTGCTGGGAGCCTTGTCAGACAGCAGGACGCTGAGCAGTGCTAACAGAGTCTGAGATGTGCGCGCCCCTCTCTCTCCCCTGAGAGAGGTGAGCGAAGGCCCAGTCCGGCGCTCTTAGACCCGCGCCATTGTATCAGAGCCTGAGATGCACACGTGCCCCAAAACCTCCCCTGAGAGAAGTGCAAGAAGGCCCAGCCTGGTGCTCTTGGACCCGCGCCCTGCTATCAGAGCCTGAGATGCATGCACGACCCACAGCCTCCCCTGAGAGAGGTGCACGCAAGCCCAGCGTTCTTAGACCCAGAAAGACCAGTCACTCCCAGCCTGGGAAAGTGAGAAAATCTCAGTGTGCAATTGCTGCTTGGAACCTCTCTAGTGGTCTGGAGCTGCCCAGACAACCACGCTGCCATGGTTTGGGGTACAAGCAAAAGATCCTGCATCTCCAGGGACCATGACTCAGAGCCTGCTCTGCCAGTCGCCAAGGGGGAAATTTATATAGGATCTGCAGCACCTACAGGGGACAAGACTGAAGCTTCTCTCTGAAAGGGAGGTCAGGGTGCAGTTTGCTTTCCTCTAAACTTACAAAAACCATCAAAAGTGGTCAAGGCGAGACAAAAAAAAAGAAGTGAACAAACATAAAAACCTCCAGAGAACAAAAGCCTTAAAAATATAATGGTTTCCTCAGAGCCCACTCCCTTGAGGGGGGTGGCAGGACTTAACTCAGGGAACATCACTGACTGAAAACCCACATGGCAGGCCCCTCCCCAAGAAAACCAACCAGGAAAGAAAAAGAAAAAAAAAAAAAAAAAGAAAGAAAGACTACAAGAAAGCAACCACCACTACTTCATAGGACAACATTTATTTTTAACTCATTCCCACTATTCTGGTTCATTTTTTTAAATATATATAGATAAATTTTTATCCTACTTACCATCACAGTGAGATGTCCAGTACATCAAATTCCATAATAAACTTCTAACCTGAACTTTTTGATACATGCACCTGTGTTTTTCTCTTTTTTTAATTTTTTTAAATTTTAGTTTCGTTTAGTCTAGTTTATTCCTTTTTATTTTTATTTTATAATATTCATATAGAGTTAAACTTCAAGGTAATCCCCTTTCCCCAATCAATGGTACCCCTATAGGTAAACAAATTTTTAATTTCCCTTTATCTTAGGAAAGTTGAGTTCTTTAACAAAGATATCAAGATACATCCAGGAAGAATCAAAACAAACTTCCTCACCCACACAGAGAATTTATAACCACTCTCCCATCTTCTTATTGCACCAGTGTTTCTGTGATTTTGTGTTTGTCCTGATAGTATATAAATCTTATACTTGGGGTTCTTTTTTACAAGGTTCTTCCTTTATTTCTTATATATATATTTTTTTTTCTCTTGTCATATACTTTTATCAATCTTTTTGTTTGTTTTTGTCTGTTTTTGATTTACTTCATAAATCTTATCTTGGGGCTCATTTGGACTGAACCTTCTCTTTTATATTCCCTCCTTTTCCTGTCTCTCTCTCTCTCTCTCTCTCTCTCTCTCTTTTCTTTTTCTTGTATTTTTTCTCTCATTTGGGTAAGGAATCCTGATTGCTCAGAAGCATTCCAGGGTACACCTTGACTGCACCACGGTCGATACATCCAGCTACATCTGTTCAGTCATCGTTCACCAAAATGACTAGGAGAAAGAATGCCCAGCAGAAGAAAAATACAGAGGATGAGCCTTCTGCAACAGAGCTAATGGCTATCAACATAGACAATATGTCAGAAAGAGAATTCAGGCTAACAATTATCCAGACAATAGCTAGGTTGGAGAAACTCATGGATGAACAAGCAGAATTGATTAGGGCAGAACTGAAAAAGAACAGGGATGATGTTCACAATGTTAGGGCAGAACAGAAAGCTACCAGGGATGAGGTTCACAATGCTCTCAATGAGTTCCAATCTAATCTAATTTCTCTCAAAGCTAGGGTAACTGAGACAGAAGATAGAATTAGTGATCTAGAAGACAAACAGATAGAGAGAAAGGATCAGGAGGAAGCAGAACAAACAGCTTAGAAACCACGAGGACAGAATCAGGGAAATAAATGATGTCACAAAATGTTCAAACGTCAGAATTATTGGAATCCCTGAAGGGGAGGAGAAAGAAAGAACTCTAGAAGATATAGTGGAATAAGTTCTTCATGAAAATTTTCCCAATCTCTAGAATGGAACCAACATTCATGTACTAGAGGCCAAACAATCTCCACCCAAGATTATACATTCCAGAAAAACAACAAGGCACCTGATAGTCAAATTGAGAAATCATAATTGTAGATATAATCTCTTGAAAGCTGCAAGGACAAAGAGGCTCTTAACTTACAGAGGAAAGCCCATCAGAATAACATCAGACCTGTCCACAGAGACCTGGCAAGCCAGAAAGGGCTGGCAAGATATATTCAGGGCAATAAATGAGAAGAACATGCAACCAAGATACTTTATCCAGCAAGACTGACATTCAAAATGGATGGAGAAATAAAGAGTTTCCAGGACCAGCAAGGCTTAAAAGACTATGCAACCACCAAGCGGATACTGCAGGAAATAGTAAGGGGGGGTTCTATAAAAGAGGAAAAATCCTAATAATAGCATTGTACAGAAATAAAGAGACAATCTACAAAAAGAAAGACTTCAAAGGTAACATGATGTCAAAAAAATGTATCTATCAATAATCACTCTCAATGTGAATGACCTAAATGCGCCCATAAAACAACACAGGGTTGCAGATTGGATAAAATGACAGGACCCATCCACATGTTGTCTACAAGAGACCCATTTTGAACCTAAAGATACACACAGACTGAAAGTGAAGGGATGGAGAAGCATCTTTCATGCCAACAGGCGTCAAAAGAAGGCTGGGGTAGCGATTCTCATATCAGATAAATTAGATTTTAAACTAAAGACTGTAGTCAGAGATACAGAGGACACTAAATAACTCTTAAAGGGACTATCCACCAAGGTTATCTAACAATTGTAAATATCTACACCCCCAATATGGGAGCAGCCAATTACATAAGAAAGCCATTAATCAAATAAAGAGTCATATTGATATGAATGCATTAATAGTAGGAGATCTTAACACACCTCTCTCAGTGATAGACAGATAATCAAAGCAGAAAATCAATAAAGAAACAAGAGCATTGAATGGCACATTGGACCAGATGGACCTCAAATATATATACAGAACATTCCACCATAAAACAAGATTACCCATTCTTCTCAAGTGCACATAGAACCTTCTCCAGAATAGACCAAATACTGGGTCACAAATCATGACTCAACCAATACGAAAAGACTGACAGTATTCCCTACATATTCTTAGATCACATGCTTTGAAACTGGAGCTCAGTCACAAGGAAAAGTTTGGAAGGAACTCAAACACCTAGAAGCTAAAGACCACCTTGCTTAAGAATGCTTGGATCAACCAGGAGATCAAAGAAAAACGTAAACAATTCATGGAAACAAATGAGTATGAAGACACTTTGGTCCAAAACCTATGGGATACAGCAAAGGTGGTCCTAAGGGGGAAATACATAGTCATTCAAGCATCCCTCAAAAAAAAAAAAAATAGACTACAGAAAGAACCAATATGCCCTTCAACGGATGATTGGATAAGGAAGATGTGGTCCATATACACTATGGAGTATTATGCCTCCATCAGAAAGGATGAATCCCCAACTTTTGTAGCAACATGGACGGGACTGGAAGAGATTATGCTGAGTGAAATAAGTCAAGCAGAGAGAGTCAATTATCATATGGTTTCACTTATTTGTGGAGCATAACAAATAGCATGGAGGACAAGGGGCGTTAGAGAGGAGTAGGGAATTTGGGTAAATTGGAAGGGGAGGTGAACCATGAGAGACTATGGACTCTGAAAAGCAATCTGAGGGGTTTGAAGTGGCGGGGGGGGGTGGGAGGTTGGGGTACCAGGTGGTGGGTATTATAGAGGGCACGGCTTGCATGGAGCACTGGGTGTGGTGAAAAAATAATGAATAATGTCTTTCTGAAAATAAATAAATAAATAAATAAATAAGAGGAAAAAAAAAGAAAAGAAAGTATTAGGTCAAAGTTTAAAAAAAATCGAAAAATCCATAATACACCAGCTGTCTCTACACCTTAAAGAACTGGAGAATCAACAACAAATCAAACCAACTCCACACATAAGAAGGGAAATAATCAAGATTAGAGCAGAGATCAATGAGGTAGAAACCAGAGATAAGTAAAACATATCAATGAAACTAGAAGCTGTTTTTTTTTAAATCAATAAGATTGATAAACCATTGGCCACACTAATTCAAAAGAAAAGAGAGAAAGCTCAAATTAATAAAATCATGAATGAAAAGGGAGAGATCACGGTAACACCAAGGAAATACAAACAATCATCAGAAGTTATTATCAACAGTTATATGCCAATAAGCTAAACAACCTAGATGAAATGGATGCATTCCTGGAAAACTCTAAACTCCCAAAATTGAACCAGGAAGAAATTGACAACCTGAATAGACATATATCTAGTAATGGGATTGAAGTAGTGATCAAAAATCCTCCAAAAAACAGGAGTCCAGGACCTGAGGCATACCCTGGGGAATTCTACCATTTTTCAAAGAAGAAATAACACCTATTCTCCTGAACCTGTTTCAAAAAATTGAAGAGGTTGGGGGAACCATGTGGTGGTTATTATAGAGAGCACAGATTGCGTGGAGCACTGGGTGTGGTGAAAAAATAACAAATACTGTTATGCTGAAAATAAAGAAAAAATAGATTAAAAAAAAAAAAAACTGAAGCAGAAGGGATATTTCCAGACTCTTTCTATGAAGCCAGCATTACCCTGACCCGAAACCAGGCAAAGACCCTTCCAAAAAGGAGAATTTCAGACCAATATCACTGATGAATATGAATGCTAAGATTCTCAAACAAGATCCTAGTAAACAGGATTCAACAGAATATTAAAAAGATTATCCAACATGACCAGGTAGGATTCATCCCTGGGCTACAAGGATGGTTCAACATTCACAAATCAATCAATGTGATACAACAAATTAATAAGAGAAGAGAGAAGAACCACATGGTCCTCTCAATTGATGCAGAAAAAGCATTTGAGAAAATCCAGCATCAGTTCCTGATTAAAACGCTTCAAAGTATAGGGATAGAGGGAACATTCCTCAACTTCATAAAATCTATCTCTGAAAGTCCCACATCAAATATCATCCTCAATGGGAAAAAAGCTTGCAGCCTTACCGTTGAGTTCAGGAACATGACAAGAATGGCCACTCTCACCACTGTTGTTCAACATAGTATTAGAAGTCCTAGCAACAGCAAGCAGACAACAAATAGAAATAAAAGGTATCCAAATTGGCAATGAAGAAGTCAAACTCTCTCTCTTCGCAGATGACATGATTCTTTATATGGAAAACCCAAAAGACTCCACCCCAAAACTACTAGAACTCATACAACAATTCAGAAACATGGCAGGATACAAAGTCAATGTGCAGAAACCAGTGGCTTTCTTATACACTAACAATGAAAATACAGAAAGGGAAATTAGAGAATTGGTTCCATTTACTATAGCACCAAGAACCGTAAGATACCTGGGAATAAACCTAACCAAAGAGGTAAAGGATCTGTAATTGAGGAACTACAGAACACTCATGAAAGAAATTGAAGAAGACACAAATATATGGAAGACCATTCCATGCTCTTGGATCGGAAGAATAAACATTGTTAAAATGTCTATACTGCCTAGAGCAATCTATACTTTTAATGTCATTCCGATCAAAATTCCACTGGCATTCTTCAAAGAGCTGGAGCAAATAATCCTAAAATTTGTATGGAATCAGAAGAGACCCCGAATCGCTAAGGAAATGTTGAAAAACAAAAATAAAGCTGGCAGCATCACCTTACCTGATTTCAAGCTTTATTACAAAGCTGTGATCACCAAGACAGCATGGTACTGGCATATAAACAGACACATAGACCAGTGGAACAGAGTAGAGAGCCCAGATATGGACCCTCAACTCTATGGCCAAATGATTTTCGACAAAACAGGAAAAAAATATACAGTGGAAAAAAGACAGTCTCTTCAATAAATGGTGCTGGGAAAACTGGACTGCTATATGTAGAAGAATGAAACTTGACCATTCTCTGACACTATACACAAAGATAAACTCAAAATGGATTAAAAAAAAACCTCTTTGTTTTTTTGACTGTTTCCTTTGCTGTGCAGAAGCTTTTGATTTTGATGAAGTCCCAGAAGTTTATTTTCGCTTTAGTTCCTTTGCCTTTGGGGACGTATCTTGAAAGAAGTTGCTGTGGCTGATATCGAAGAGATTACTGCCTATGTTCTCCTCTAAGATTCTGATAGATTCCTGTCTCACGTTGAGGTCTTTTATCCATTTTGAGTTGACCTTTGTGTATGGTGTAAGAGAATGGTCGAGTTTCATTCTTCTACATATAGCTGTCCAGTTTTCCCAGCACCATTTATTGAAGAAACTGTCTTTTTTCACTGTATATTTTTTCCTGTTTTGTCGAAGATTAATTGACCATAGAGTTGAGGGTCCATATCAGGGCTCTCTACTCTGTTCCACTGGTCTATGTGTCTGTTTTTATGCCAGTACCATGCTGTCTTGCTGATCACAGCTTTGTAATAAAGCTTGAAATCAGGTAAGGTGATGCCGCCATTGTTTTTCAACATTTCCTTAGCGATTCGGGGTCTCTTCTGATTCCATACTTCTCAGGAACTACAGTGACTGTATCCACCCTGATCTCAAGACTCAGATTAAAACAAGATCCTCCAGGGGCACCTGGCTGGCTCAGTCAGTATAGCACATGACTCTTGATCTCAAGGTTAGGAGTTCAAGCCCCATGCTGGGCATGGAGCCTACTTTAAAACAAAAAGAAAGAAAAAGAATGTCCTCCATAAAATAAGGTTGGAGATCACCCTAATAGAGGATTTGGATGAGACCAAAAAAAAAAAAAAAAAAAAAAAACCTCAACGTGAGACAGGAACCCATCAGAATCCCAGAGGAGAACACAGGCAGTAATCTCTTCGATATCAGCCACAGCAACTTCTTTCAACATATGTCTCCAAAGCCAAAGGAAACAAAAGCGAAAATAAACTTCTGGGACTTCATCAAAATCAAAAGCTTCTGTACAGCAAATGAAACAGTCAAGAAAACAAAAAGGCAACCCACAGAATGGGAGAAGATATTTGCAAATGACAGTACAGACAAAAGGTTGATATCTAGGATCTATAAAGAACTCCTGAAATTCAACACACACAAAACAGATAATCATATCAAAAATGGGCAGAAGATATGAACAGACACTTCTCCAATCAAGACATACAAATGGCTATCAGACACATGAAAAAATGTTCATCATCACTAGCCATCAAGGAGATTCAAGTTAAAACCACATTGAGATATCACCTTACACCAGTTAGAATGGCCAAAATTAACAAAACAGGAAACAACATGTGTTGGAGAGGATGTGGAGAAAGGGGAACCCTCTTCCACTGTTGGTGGGAATGCAAGTTGGTGCAGCCTCTTTGGAGAACAGTGTGGAGATTCCTCAAGAAATTAAAAATAGAGCTTCCCTATTACCCTGCAATTGCACTGCTGGGTATTTACCCCAAAGATACAGATGTAGTGAAGAGAAGAGCCATCTGTACCCCAATGTTCATAGCAGCAATGGCTATGGTTGACAAACTGTGGAAAGAACCAAGATGCCCTTCAACATATGAATGGATAAGGAAGATGTGGTCCATATACACTATGGAGTATTATGCCTCCATCAGAAAGGATGAATACCCAACTTTTGTAGCAACATGGATGGGACTGGAAGAGATTATGCTGAGTGAAATCAGTCAAGCAGAGAGAGTCAATTATCATATGGTTTCACTTATTTGCGAAGCATAATATATAGCATGGAGGACAAGGGGAGATGGAGAGAAGGGAGTTTAGGGTAATTGGAAGGGGAGGACAACCATGATAGACTATGGACTCTACAAAACAACCTGACGGTTTTGAAGGGGTGGGGAGTGTGAGGTTGGGGGAACCAGGTGGTGGGTGTTAGAGAGAGCAAGTATTGCATGGAGCACTTGTTGTGGTGCAGAAACAATGAATACTGTTACACTGAATAGAAATTAAAAAAAAAGAAATGTTAGTCAGAGAAAGACAAATACAATAAGATATCACTTGTATGTGGAATTTAAGAAACAAAACACATGATCAAAGGGAAGGAGAGACAGTGAGGGAGACAGAAAAGTCAAAATCAGACTCTTAATTATAGTGAACAAACTTGTTGGTTACTAGAGTGGAGTTTGGTAGGGCAAGGTTAAATAGGTGATGAAGGTTAAGGAATGTGCTTGCTGTGATGAGCTCAAGGTTTTTATGGAGGTGTTTAATGGCTGTATTATGTACCTTAAGCTAATATAACACTATATGCTAACTAACTGTAATTAAAATAAAAACTGCAGAAAAGGGAAGAGTTCAAAATTTGCCATGAAAGATTGTAAGTACCAAATGAATTAATCCATGAAAACTGTTAGTACAGTGCATGGAAGAGTAAAAGATGAAGAGATAGCAGCTGTCATTTTTATTGTTGTTATTGTATGTATAGAGTTGTTTGATTTTTAAAAATCTTAAATGATGTAAACATCAAATCTAACAGTGCTCATGTTACAATTGAGGAAGCTGAAGTTCATATTTAACTTGTTCAAATTCTCAGAATAAAATAGATGCAGAGCCAGGCTCTTCTCTATCTTTCCTGACTTCCTCTCCAATGTTCTTCTCAAGGCTATTGATCCCACTGTAGGACTGCAATTCTTCCTCAGAAAAACGTTGTTCATATTTTCTGGAACATTTATGTTCACATTTAGAGGGTCTTAACAAGAGGTCAGAGGCAGTTCCAAAATACAGCCACCATGCCAGACAGAAATTGACACTAGTCCAATGAGGCATGGTTTTTCAGCTCTTCATTAGTAAATGCCATAAAGGGGAGGTGTGTGTGTGTGTATGTTAGGGTGTCAGTTGTAAAATACAAAAAAAGGCTCTCCTAAGCTCAGGGTTCTCTGAGGAGGAACCCAATGGAAAACAATGACTAGAATTTCAAATGACATAGACGGAATGAAATAACCAAATATCAAGGGACACCCAGACAAGAGGGGCTGAATCTGGGAGACAGAGGTGTTAACAGAATTCTATGTAACAATGTTGGGGCCTGAACCTTTTCCAGTCCCAAATCATCTGTATATAACTATCCCTTGGCAAGCATGTGGAGGAGATACTGTCTGTTGTCAAGGTCTCACTACCCCTTTCTGCAAAGCTCACCCCTCCCCTGGCCAAGCCCTCTCTTAGCCCTCCAATTAAAAAAGAATAAGCCAAGCTTAGACTTTATTTATAGTTTGGTATGAATTTGTTGGATGTATTCTCCTTTTGGAGGTGTTCATATTTTCAATATTTAATAGGCTTTGAGCAGTGCCAAACCTAGGAGTAGACTGTTGGTGAAATTACACTCTGGGGCTTGTGAAGAGAAGAAATTAAGCTTCTTAGTAAGTCTAATGCCTATCTCTTGTTGATCACAGATACGTACCAATTAAAAGTCATTGAAAAATTAATCTAATAGAGCATACCACTACCAGGTCAATGGGTAAGCACATTGTATGTTAAACTTAACTTTCCCTTTAAGAAATAAATAATAGAACCCAAATTAGCACTGATTAGAACACTTACCACCAAAGAGGTGGAGCTATTGGAGAAAGTGATTCAAAGAGCTTCCTGTATATGAGATACGGGAGTATATATCCCCATAACAACTTTTTCCATGGGCTTGAGAAATATTTAAGCTTTGATTTGTAGAAAGTTCTTTCAAACACGTAATCTCTTATACTCTGAAGCCCACAGGCACCCACGCCCAACACTCTGTTCATTTGCATAGATGTATTTTGCACAGGTCAGCAATGTTGATCTCTCCTCCCCAGGACCACTGGAAAGGAAAATACCCCCATACTGGAAGGATAAAATTCATCCCAAATGTTACTCCCCCAACCTCTGATTTTTGTGGAAGAAACTGAAAATAAGCACAGCCTGGGAGATCAAAGACCAGAGAACATTACTGACTCCATGGAAAGTCAAGTCAATACCCTAGCAAGGAGAGGAACTTCTTCATTCACACTAAACCTCCAATCCCAAGCAGGGGTGGGAGGGTTACTCACATGATTTAGGCTGAAATAGGGAAGGAAGGAGAATGTGAGATGGGGCTGGGAGTCCAAGTGAGAGATATAGAGAAGGAAGGGAAGTGAGCAGGCACAGACGCTGGCAGCCATCAGAGGTTCATGCCTTTTTGACAGCAGGAGGCTAGAAGAAAGGATAAGAGTGGCTCTGGCTGTGATGGGGCTCTTATTGGGCCTCCTGCTTCTGGACTACCTAACAGTGGTCACCTATGGTAAGGAAGCAAATGGGGACCTGGTTACCACTGCTTGCACCAGCAACAAGCTGGGAGTTTGGGATTGAATGGCTACTGGGGAAAACTTATTCCTGTTGAATAGTTAAATGTTCTCAGACAGTGCTGCAGACTCTCAGCTTTGTGTAGTTGAAGCCTGCTGAAGAAGCCAGGAGGTAAGTTTCCATAGAAATTGAAAAAGATATTTTCTTGAAAAACAATCACATGATTTTTCTAGTACTTGTCATATCTCAGGGACATTAAGAAGGTTGCCAGTGACACCCAAATCTTTCCTCCATCTTATTTCACCTGAAATTCTACCATTTTACCTTAACCCTTCTGTCTCCAGGTCTTGATCCCTGTTAATATATATAACCTTCAAAGAAAGAATGTTGTCTAAGAGCAAGATTGGACCTTAAAAGTAACCTAGACCTGATGCTTTCCTGTTATGAACTTTGCTCAAAATATCTGTTCATATACTTCCAGTGACTGAGAGTTGATGATTTTTGCAGACTATCTAATCTATCCAGTCTAGTCCAGGGCAGTTACAAATGTTAAGATGCTCTTCCTTGAGTTGAACTATATGCACTTCCTTGTGGCTTCCATCCTAAGGCCCCAGCTCTCTTTCTTAGAGATACATAGAACATATCTACTCCCTCGATGCTGCGACAGCCCTTTAGAGTTCTAATGGCAGACGTCGTGTCCTCTTGTCATCTCCTCTTCAAGATAAACTACCCCTAACTCCTTCAACTTGTCTTCACAGGATTTGCTTCTTACCATCTCCTTGGGTAACTCATTTCCCTGTGAATATAGCCCAGTTCATCCAGGCTGCTTCTGAGAAATTAATGCTGGAGATTACAAATCTACATACATAGATAGATGATTATATATAGATAGATAGAGACAGAGATAGATATCTCCAAAAAGAGGTCTTACTATCCCTATCCCATAGAAGCATTATTTCTTCAGGTATTTCTCCATCCTCTTTTATATCCCTGAGAATTGAAATAGACTTTTTGGTAACTAAGTCTAAGTAATTGCTAAGTGAGATCCAAGATACAGCAAATGGGTTTTTCTGCATATCTACTTGTTTCATATCTTTACAGGGAGAGGCCAGATATATGTTAGCTTGGTGTCCCTTATGTGGTCAGAAAGAACATCTTTTCATAGCTGACTCAAATTATGCTAACTCTATCCTGGGGCTCTGTGACCAATCAAATTCTAGAGCTTCAAAGCTAAAAAGGATACTAAACAAGTCACCTGAGAGGGAGAAGAATGTCCTCCAGCCACAGAGCATTAGTGGCAGAGTTAATACTATTAAATAATACAGGTTATTTTGCAAATACAATATTTTCATTCTCTAACATGTTTTAGAGGGTCCCTTTCTACCTTCTCCAAATCTGTTGGTTTGAGCTTATACTTACAGAGGCAGGACTAGGGCTCAGGGGAACATGATATACATGTGAAAGTTAAATCATGTGTGTGTACATGTGAGTGCTCTCATGTATATCATTCCATCCTCAGCCTGTGAGAGCCTCTAGCCCTGGAAACAGGTCTTTCTTTTATGTGGAGTGTTTAACACTATAGACCTGAAGCTCAGAACATACTGAATGGCCAATAACACATTCCCACTCCCTGGATCTCAGTGTCTCCATTCTATTTTTACAGTGAGGGAATCAATTTGCTGGCCTCAAACAGCTGTGCCAGCTGAACATCTCTGTATGACTGTAGCTTTACTTTTAAAAGTGAAGGGGGTAGAAACAGCTAGTCTGTCAAAGCACATGTTGAAATAATCATAGTAAAATAAATCCCAAACATTTTTATTTTATAAACATTACAAATATTTCATAAAGCTAATCTATCCAGCACCTACTGAATACCGGCCATTATTCTAGGTGTTTTCACACCTATAATCTCATTTGCTCTTCAACATAACCCTCCATGGAAGGTATATTATTAGCATCCATTTTATTGATAATGACATGAAGCTCAGACAGGTTTAGCAATTTACTCAGGGTCACATGGAGACATGGGGACATGGGTCACATGTTAAGACAGACCTTGGACTACTACACCATGTGCTCCTTCACTATTCTGACCTCACTAGGTGCTTCTATTCAGTGTTTCTCTAGGATTTCTGAGAACCAAAGGATAGTAGAAAGGTGTAAGTCAATTCTATTGAGGTTACCTTCACTTTGGAGATCAGAGGACATGATGTACAATGTCTTTTTTTTAATGTGTGTGAAGCCCTGTGCCTACCATATACTGTCCCTGTGATACTAATGAAGCAGGAGGATAAAGAGGAGACAATAAAAGAAGGAAGAAGTATAGAAGCCAGATTGAAAGATGAGTTGAAGGAAGGAAAGGCAAAGGAAGGAGGGGAGAAGTAAACAGAGCAAAAACATGTAATCCTTAGAAGTCTGGTTAACTCTGCTCCATGACCCTATTCTGCAATGTAGGAGTCAAGCCTGACCTACTTTTAGAAGTGAATTTCAAGATTGAGAAATTGAGACTGGCTGTTCTTATTGACAGACCAGAGTGGGCTATGTGAGAGTCCCCAGGAAGTTCCCAGAGAGGGTAATGCAAACCAAGCCTTGCATTCCCTCCAAGTTCAGAGGAAAGACATACATACACATAGACAAAGTCATTTTCAGCTGTTCCAGATGTCCCAAGAGCAGAATGCTGCTTTGTTGTCAGAAAAAGTGAAAGAATGCTTTTCAGAGGAGGAGTAGAAGATTTGTGATAGCTGGAAAAAAATAATGGTAAAGATTGCATTAAACTGAAAGACTCACATGGTTTTCATGGGGCTTAAGGCTGATTCATGTGTGCTTTAAGTGAAACGTGCATGTTCATGATGATTATAAGCTGCATCTGCATGCATATGGAGGCCTGAAATAGCAATAGCACAGTGAAACACCACCATCTGGTGAAAGTTCACCACCAGATAGAAAATGTAATTATTTAACTTTCATTTCCATTATACCCTATTAGTATTGAACAATCTAGGATTGAAGGGACCTTAAAGAGTAATGTTGTCCAAGACCCAAACAAAGATCAGAACTTCTCCCAGACTGCTTAGTTCATGAATAAAAAACTCTGAGGACAAGGGGAGTCAGAGAGTAGAAGGGAGTTGAGGGAAATTAGAAGGGGAGGTGAACCATGAGAGACTATGGACTCTGAAAAACAATATGAAGGTTTTGAAGGGGCGGGGGATGGGTGGTTGGGGGAACCAGGTGGTGGGTATTGGAGAGGGCACAGATTGCATGGAGCACTGGGTGTGGTGCAAAAACAATGAATACTGTTACGCTGAAAATAAATAAAAAAAAAACTCTGATTAATTACAAAGTTCACGGTTAGGACAAACCAAAATCAGACCTATTGCACTCCCATTCATGGGTCTGAGTTCTGCTCCCTGCCCAATCTGAAACCCTCCAGAGACTATGTGGTTGATTTAGCAACATGAACTCATGTTTATTTATTATTTTCTATTCAAGGCTTTTATCTTGGTCAAAATATACTAGTGATGTTGTAAGAATCTCTCGTGAGCAAAGGCTAGAGGCCTGGTACTTGGTACATGGCAATAAATTCTGGTAGATAGAAGGCATGCCTCTACCCTACCATCTGTTTGACTGAAGCCTGAGAATCTTGGGCTACATAACAGGCATTTATTCAGTAATATTTTACATTTTTTAAAGATTTTATTTATTTATTCGATAGAGAGGGAGAGATCACAAGTAGGCAGAGAGGCAGGCAGAGAGACAGGGGAAAGCAGGCTCCCCGTTGAGTAAAGAGCCCAATGCAGGGCTTGATCCCCGGACCTTGAGATCATGACCTGAGCCGAAGGCAAAGGCTTAACCCACTGAGCCACCCAGGTGCCCCAATATTTCACATTTTGAACCTCCTTCTTCTAGGACAGAGATAAATTAATTGTCTACATATAATACCTCACTCCTGGTTGGAGTTAAATAAAACACAAAATCCTCAAAATAAGAGCTTATGAATGAAAATTTCTTTTTTTTTACTTTTTTTTCAAAGATAGAAAGAGAGAGCATGAGCAGGGAGAGGAGCAGAGGGAGAGGGAGAAGAACACTCCTCATGAGCAGGGACCCGATGCAGGGCTCAATCCTAGGACCCCAGGATCATGACCTGAGATGAAGGTCCCCCACACACCAAGGAAGAATCTCCTTTTGGTCCTACTACCATTTCTACCACAGCCAGCTTTAGGATTTATTCAGACCCTTTTCTTTCCTGACATTTCCCTCTCTGTTCCTCCTCAAGATAGAATTTTCCAGTGTACCTTTGGTGAAATCTGAGAGAAACCAAAAGGGAAATAAAGAGAAATTGGAGGGGGGGGGAAGGTTAGGCTTACAAAGTGAGGATTTCAAACTTAAAAATAACTAATGATTTTATAAAACACAAGTACATTTCACACAAGTTTCCACCCTCAGAATTGCCCTGTATGGGTCCAGCCTCCCTTCCAGAGAAAAGCTTAGGATCAGGGACCCAAATACTGAGTTTTTCTGAGGAACAATGGGGAATAAGCAGGGAATATGGCCCTTTCTTTTCTAGCCCTGCAGCACAAACATTTCTCCAGGTATATAATTACATAATAAAATGGACCAGACACGACTGTTCAGCATTTGTTCCTACACTTCTTTTGGAAAATATTGAAATAGGTTCTTTTTCATAGACTTACAGAGCTTCAGAGCTTAAAGAATCCTTAGACATCATTCCATTCAAACTCTCTACATTATATATGAAGAACATGGGTCCTTGTGGTACAAAGTGGCTTATCCAGGGTCATCTCACAGCAAGGCAGTGACAGGAAAGGAACTTGAAACTGACAAGAGCCAAACAGTGTTAAGAGTTTTCCTTCTGAGGATGTGTTTCTGATTTATGGGAAGGCAGGCAGAGAACAGAAGAGCACATGGAATCTGAAAGTAGGATGGAAGGAAATTTTAGAGGTGTTTTTCAGAAGTCTTTTGAGATCTGCCACTGCCATCCTAGCTCCCAGATGGGTGTGCCATCTACGTTCATTTTCTTCTTCCTCTTCAGGCCACCCTATCCTGGAAGCACCTGAGAGTGTGACAGGACCTTGGAAAGGGGATGTGAATATTCCCTGCACCTATGGTCCTTTGCAAGGCTACACTCAAGTCTTGGTAAAGTGGCTGGTACATCGTGGCTTGGATCCAGTCACCATCTTCCTACATGATTCCTCTGGAGACCATATCCAGCAAGCAAAATACCGGGGCCGCCTGCAAGTGAACCACAAGATTCCAGGAGATGTATCCCTCCAGCTGAATACCCTGGAGATGGATGACCGGAGCCACTACACATGTGAAGTCACTTGGCAGACCCCTAATGGCAACCAAGTGGTGAGAGATAAGATCATTGAGCTCCGTGTCCAGAAATGTGAGTGACTGTGATGATGGGAAAGCACTGATATACAAAGACCAAATAGAGGTCTATAATACTAGAAAAGCTTTAGAAACCCAGAGAATTTTGTTTCCTTGTACACAGTCTTTCTTCAGTTGTATGTGCTAATCAGAGAAAGTGGACAGGCAGAGGATCCTCAGGGTCATCACTCTCATAGTATAATTTAAGAAGTGTTGGGAAGGATTTCTGGCCTTCAAATCTCTACGCCTTCAAGCATCCCAGAAATTCTAGCATCCACACCCTGGTTGCCCTCCTTGGGCTCTGGATTTTAAAACTCATAAAAGTAAGTCTATCTATCTAATCAGGATATTGGAGAGTAAATAGATGCTGAGATAGAAGCTCTGGGGAGAGGGTTACTGGGGTTAGCCAAGATGCATTTTGCTGACTTAACAATTTTATGAAAACCTGGCCCTAGTAATCCAAAACTGCAGATAATCCAAAAACTCTATCTACTAAAGCCTAAAAAATCCCTCTATATTAAAAAAAAAATCAGTAGATTTTTAATTCCAAATAGTTCAAAACCATATATAACACAAAACAATACCTAATATTCCAAACAAAACTATTTTTATTTACATTATCCTATTTCTTACCCCGTTCCAAGTTAGGATCTCCTTTTAGTTCACTTTGCAGATATATAGTTACCCCTATACCCAGCAAGGTTGACTCACCCTTGTCTTCACGTATCCTTATAACTTTCCAGAGCCTCCTTTCTTGTTTTTCCTTTGCAGTCTCTGTTTCCAAGCCCACAGTGACGACTGGCAGTGGCTATGGCTTCACAGTGCCCAAGGGAATGAGGATTAGCCTTCAATGCCAGGCTTGGGGCTCTCCTCCCATCAATTATGCTTGGTACAAGGAACAGACCAACAATCAAGACCCCATCAAAGTAGCAGTCTTGAGTACCTTACTCTTCAAGACTGCCATGGTGGCTGACTCAGGCTCCTATTTCTGTACTGCCAAGGCCCGGGTAGGCTCTGAGCAGCGCAGCAACACTGTGAAGTTTGTGGTCGAAGGTAAGCAACCCTTTCTTTTGGTGATCCTAGCAATGGACTACATTGCACTGGAGATACCTCAGTAGTGCCTTTATTCCAGAGAACAGAGTTTGTGTGTGTGGAGAGAAAGAGTGTTCTGGGTTGTACAATTGCAAAGAAAAATTCTGGACTGATGATAATAAGGCTGGAGACAATGCCTGTCTTCTTACAGGAATCTAAAAAATGGTAAAGGGGAAAGTGACATTCTCTAAGCCAATCATATTTGCCAGATACAATTCACAAGAACTCAACACACATTCTATAATTGAATCCCATGTCTATCTCATGAGATAGCTATCACTATTCTCATTTTACAGAAGGAGAAACTGAAAATCAGAAGGTTTGTTTTTCTTTCTATCTTTCTTTCTCTTTTTTTTTTCCAGGAGTTCACAGTTAGGAAGTTCAAGTTGGAACCTGCACACAGATCAATTACTCTTTCCATTATGTCTGATTATCTCTTACGGTTGAATATTAGCTCCTGGTCACCCTTTGGAAACTTTTTATTTGTTCTTTTTTTTTTTTCAGTATAGCTGACACATGATGTTACATTAGTTTCAGGTACATCACATAGTGATTTGACAAGTTTATAGATTATGTTATGTTCACCACATGTGTAGCTACCATTATATCATTATTGTAATACCATTGACTATATTCTTTTTGCTTTGTCTTTTTTCCTCTTTTATTCTCTAAGTGGAAGCCTGTATCTCTCACATCTCCTCACATACTTTGCCCATCGCCCCACTCTCCTCCCCATCAGTTTGTTCTTTGCATTTATAGGTCTGTTTCTACTTTTTATTTATTCATTTTTTAGGCCCCACATATGAGTGCAATCACATGGTGTTTGTCTTTATCATTTATTTTCTTGTTTGTTCATTTATTTACTTATTTATGAAAGAGTGACAGAGAAAGCACAAGCAGTGGAGGGGCAAGGACAGAGGCAGAGGCAGAGGGACAAGCGGACTCCCAGTGAAGTAGGGAGCCTGACCTGGGGCTTGATCCCAGGACCTTGAGACCATGAACTGAGCCAAAGTCAGACACTCAACCAACTGAGTCACTCAGGTGGCCTAGTATTTCTTTCTTGGTCTGACATATTTCACTTAACATAATGCCCTCTAGGTCCATCCATGAATCAAATGGCATGATTTTATCCTCTATTATGGCTGTGTAATATTCCATTGTATGTATACACTACACATTCCTTATCCATTTGTCTATTGACATCTAGGTTGTTTCCATATTTTGACTTCTGTAAATAATGTTGCAATAAACACAGAGGTGCATATATCTTTTCAAATTAGTGTTTTTATTTTCTGTGAGTAAATTCCAAATAAAAGAATTATTGAATCATATAGTATTTCTATTTTTTAAAAAAAAAACCTCCATACTATTTTCCACAGTGGCTCTACCAGTTTACATTCTCACCAATAGTCTATGAGGGTTCGTTTTCACCACAACACTTGTTACGTCTTGTCTTTTTTATTTTAGCCATTTTGACATGTGTAAGATGATATCTTTTTTTTATTTTATTTTATTTGACAGAGAGAGATCACAGGTAGGCAGAGAGGCAGGCAGACAGAGAGGGGTTCGATTCCAGGATCCTGACATCATGATATGAGCCAAAGGCAGAGACTTAACCCACTGAGCCACCCAGGCGACCCAAGATTATACATTTTTTTCCAATTTATTTATTTTCAGAAAAACATTATTCATTATTTTTTCACCACACCCAGTGCTCCATGCAAGCCGTGCCCTCTATAATACCCACCACCTGGTTCCCCAGCTTCCCACCCCCCCGCAACTTCAAACCCCTCAGACTGTTTTTCAGAGTCCATAGTCTCTCATGGTTCACCTCCCCTTCCAATTTACCAAAATTCCCTACTCCTCTCTAACGCCCCTTGTCCTCCATGCTATTTGTTATGCTCCACAAATAAGTGAAACCATATGATAATTGACTCTCTCTGCTTGACTTATTTCACTCAGCATAATCTCTTCCACTCCCGTGCATGTTGCTACAAAAGTTGGGTATTCATCCTTTCTGATGGAGGCAATATACTCCATAGTGTATATGGACCACATCTTCTTTATCCATTCATCTGTTGAAGGGCATCTTGGTTCTTTCCATAGTTTGGCGACTGTGGCCATTGCTGCTATAAACGTTGGGGTACAGATGGCCCTTCTTTTCACGACATCTGTGTCTTTGGGGTAAATACCCAAGAGCAATTGCAAGGTCATAGGGAAGCTCTATTTTTAATTTCTTGAGGAATCTCCACACTGTTCTCCAAAGAGGCTGCACCAACTTGCATTCCCACCAACAGTGGAAGAGGGTTCCCCTTTCTCCACATCCTCTCCAACACATGTTGTTTCCTGTTTTGTTAATTTTGGCCATTCTAACTGGTGTAAGGTGATATCTCAATGTGGTTTTAATTTGAATCTCCCTGAGGGCTAATGATGATGAACATTTTTTCATGTGTCTGATAGCCATTTGTATGTCTTGATTGGAGAAGTGTCTGTTCATATCTTCTGCCCATTTTTTGATGTGTTTGTCTGTTTCATGTGGGTTGAGTTTGAGGAGTTCATTATGGATCCTGGATATGAAACTTTTGTCTGTACTGTCATTTGCAAATATCTTCTCCCATTCCGTGGGTTGCCTCTTTTTTTTTTTTTTTTTTTTGCCTGTTTCCTTTGCTGTGCAGAAGCTTTTGATTTTGATGAAGTCCCAGAAGTTTATTTTCACTTTTGTTTCCTTTGCCTTTGGAGACGTATCTTGAAAGAAGTTGCTGTGGCTGATATCAAAGAGATTACTGCCTATGTTCTCCTCTAAGATTCTGATAGATTCCTGTCTCACGTTGAGGTCGTTTATCCATTTTGAGTTGATCTTTGTGTACGGTGTAAGAGAATGGCCGAGTTTCATTCTTCTACATATAGCAGTCCAGTTTTCCCAGCACCATTTATTGAAGAGACTGTCTTTTTACCACTGTATATTTTTTCCTGTTCTGTCAAAGATTAATTGACCGTAGAGTTGAGGGTCTATATCTGGGCTTTCTACTCTGTTCCACTGGTCTATGTGTTTGTTTTTATGCCAGTACCATGCTGTCTTGGTGATCACAGCTTTGTAATAAAGCTTGAAATCAGGTAAGGTGATGCTGCCAGCTTTATTTTTGTTTTTCAACATTTCCTTAGCGATTCGGGGTCTCTTCTGATTCCATACAAATTTTAGGATTATTTGCTCCAGCTCTTTGAAGAATGCCAGTGGAATTTTGATCGGAATGACATTAAAAGTATAGATTGCTCTAGGCAGTATAGACATTTTAACAATGTTTATTCTTCCGATCCAAGAGCATGGAATGGTCTTCCATATATTTGTGTCTTCTTCAATTTCTTTCATGAGTGTTCTGTAGTTCCTCAAGTACAGATCCTTTACCTCTTTGGTTAGGTTTATTCCCAGGTATCTTATGGTTCTTGGTGCTATAGTAAATGGAATCGATTCTCTAATTTCCCTTTCTGTATTTTCATTGTTAGTGTATAAGAAAGCCACTGATTTCTGCACATTGACTTTGTATTCTGCCACGTTGCTGAATTGCTGTATGAGTTCTAGTAGTTTGGGGGTGGAGTCTTTTGGGTTTTCCATATAAAGAATCATGTCATCTGCGAAGAGAGAGAGTTTGACTTCTTCATTACCAATTTGGATACCTTTTATTTCTCTCTGTTTTCTGATTGCTGTTGCTAGGACTTCTAATACTATGTTGAACAAGAGTGGTGAAAGTGGGCATCCTTGTCTTGTTCCTGATCTCAATGGGAAGCCTTCAAGCTTTTTCCCATTGAGGATGATATTTGCTGTGGGTCTTTCATAGATAGATTTGATGAGGTTCAGGAATTTCCCACTATCCCTATACCTTGAAGCGTTTTAATCAGGAATGGATGTTGGATTTTGTCAAGTGCTTTTTCGGCATCAATTGAGAGGACCATGTGGTTCTTCTCTCTTCTCATATTAATTTGTTGTATCACATTGATTGATTTGCGAATGTTGAACCATCCTTGTATCCCAGGGATGAATCCCACCTGATCATGGTGGATAATCTTTTTCATGTGCTGTTGGATCCTGTTGGCTAGGATCTTGTTGAGAATCTTAGCATCCATATTCATCAGTGATATTGGTCTGAAATTCTCCTTTTTGGTAGGGTCCTTGTCTGGTTTGGGGATCAGGGTAATGCTGGCTTCATAGAAAGAGTCTGAAAGTTTTCCTTCTGCTTCAATTTTTTGAAACAGCTTCAGGAGGATAGGTGTTATTTCTTCTTTGAAGGTTTGGTAGAATTCCCCAGGGAATCCGTCAGGTCCTGGGCTCTTGTTTTTTGGAGGTTTTTGATCACTGATTCAATCTCGTTATTAGATATCGGTCTATTCAGGTTGTCGATTTCTTCTTGGCTCATTGTTGGTAGTTTATATTTTTCCAGGAATGCATCCATTGCATCTAGGTTGCTAAGCTTATTGGCATATAACTGTTTGTAATAATTTCTGATGATTGTTTCCACTTCCTTGGTGTTAGTTGTGATCTCTCCCTTTTCAGTCATAATTTTATGAATTTGGGCTTTCTCTCTTTTCTTTTGGATTAGTGTAGCCAGTGGTTTATCGATCCTACTGACTCTTTCCAAAAACCTGCTTCTAGTTTCATTGATACGTTCTAATGTATCTCTGGTTTCTCCCTCATTGATCTCAGCTCTAATCGTGATGATTTCCCTTCTTATGTGTGGAGTTGGTTTGATTTGTTGTTGATCCTCCAGTTCTTTAAGGTGTAGAGACAGCTGGTGTGTTCTGGATTTTTCAATTTTTTTGATCGAGGCTGGATGGCTATATATTTTCCTCTTAGGACAGCCTTTGCTGTATCCCATAGGTTTTGAACCGAAGTGTCTTCATTCTCATTGGTTACCATGAATTGTTTCAGTTCTTCTTTGATCTCCTGGTTGTTCCAAGCATTCTTAAGCAAGGTGGTCTTTAGCTTCCAGGTGTTTGAGTTCCTTCGGAACTTTTCCTTGTGATTGAGCTCCAGTTTCAAAGCATTGTGATCTGAGAATATGCAGGGAATAATCTCGGTCTTTTGGTATCGCTTGAGTCCTGATTTGTGACCCAATATGTGGTCTATTCTGGAGAAGGTTCCGGGTGCACTTGAGAAGAATGAGTATTCTCTTGTTTTAGGGTGGAATGTTCTGTATATATCTATGAGGTCCATCTGGTCCAATGTGTCATTCAATGCTCTTGTTTCTTTATTGATTTTCTGCTTCGATGATCTGTCTAATTCTGAAAGAGGCATGTTAAGATCTCCTACGATTAGTGTATTCATATCAATATGACTCTTTATCTTGATTAACAGTTTTCTTAAGTAATTGGCTGCTCCCATATTGGGAGCATAGATATTTACAATTGTTAGATCATCTAGGTGGATAGTCCCTTTAAGGATTATGTAGTCTCCTTCTGTATCTCTGACTACAGTCTTTAGTTTGAAGTCTAATTTGTCTGATATGAGAATCGCTACCCCAGCCTTCTTTTGAGTCCCATTGGCATGAAAGATGCTTCTCCACCCCTTCACTTTCAGTCTGCGTGTATCTTTAGGTTCAAAATGGGTCTCTTGTGGACAGCATATGAATGGGTCCTGTCGTTTTATCCAATCTGCAACCCTATGCCGTTTTATGGGTGCATTTAGGCCATTCACATTGAAAGTGATTATTGATAGATACGTTTTTATTGGCATCGAGTTACCTTTGAAGTCTTTCTTTCTGTAGACTGTCTCTATATTTCAGTTCAATGCTATTCTTGGGATTTTTCCTCTTTTATAGAACCCCCCTTAATATTTCCTGCAGTGTCATCTTGGTGGTTGCATAGTCTTTTAAACCTTGCCGGTCTTGGAAACTCTTTCTCTCTCCATCCATTTTGAATGTCAGTCTTGCTGGATAAAGTATTCTTGGCTGCATATTCTTCTCATTTAGTGCCTTGAATATATCTTTCCAGCCTCTTCTGGCTTGCCAGCTCTCTGTGGACAGGTCTGACGTTTTTCTGATGGGCTTCCCTCTGTAAGTAAGGAGCTCTTTGCCCTGGAGGCTTTCAAGAGATTATACCTACAATTATAATTCCTCAATTTGATTATCAGATGTCGTGATGTTTTTTTGGAGTGTATAATCTTGGGTGGAGACCGTTCAGCCTCTAGTACATGAACGCTGGGTTCATTCGCGAGATTCGGAAAGTTTTCATGAAGTACTTGTTCCACGATATCTTCTAGACTTCTTTCTTTCTCCTCCCCTTCAGGAATTCCAATAATTCTGACATTGGAGTGCTTCATGGCATCATTTATTTCCCTGATTCTACTTTCTTGGGATCTAAGCTTTTTGTTCCAGGCTTCCTCCTGATCCTTTCTCTCTATCTGTTTGTCTTCCAGATCACTAATTCTATCTTCTGTCTCAGTTACCCTAGCTTTGAGAGAGTTTAGATTAGATTGGAACTCATTGAGAGCATTGTGGACCTCCTCCCTGGTACCTTTCAGCTCCGCCCTAACATTGTGAACATCCTGTCTGGTCGCTTTCAGTTCGGCCCTAATCAATTCTGTTTGGTCATCCATGGCTTTCTCCAACCTAGCTATTGCCTGGATAATTGTTAGCCTGAATTCTCTTTCCGACATATTGTCTATGTTGATAGCCGTTAGCTCTGTTGCAGAAGGTCCATCCTCTGTATTTTTCTTCTGTTGGGCATTCCTCCTCCTAGTCATTTTGGTGGGAGAAGACTGAACAGATGTAGCTGGATGTATCCACTCTGGTTCAGTCAAGGTGCACCCTGGAACACTTCTGAGCAATCAGGATTCCCCACCCAAACGAGCGACAAAAGAAAAGAAAAAGAAAAAGAAAAAAAGGAGAAGAAGAAAAAGAAAAAGAGAGAGAGAGAGAGAGAGAGAGAGGAAAGAAAGGGAAGATGAAAGAGAAGGTTCAGCCCAGATGGGCCCCAAGGTAAGATTTATGAAGTAGACAAACAAAAAGAGATAAAAAGACTGATACAATTATATGGCAAGAGAAAGAATAATATATATATATATGCGAATAAAGAAAGAACCTCGTCAAAAAGAACCACAAGTGTGGTTTATGGGTGCATAAACACTGTTGGAAGAAGTTGGGAGAGTTCTTATAAATTCTCAGTGTGTGCGAGGAAGGTTGTTTTTATTCTTCCTGAATGTATCTTGATATCTTTGTTAAAGGACTCAACTTTCCTAAGATAAAGGGGATTAAAAATTGGTTTACCTATAGGGGTAGTATTGATTGGGGAAAGGGGATTACTTTGAAGTTAACTCTATATGAATATTAGAGGATAAAAATAAAAAGGAATATACTAGACTAAACTTAACTAAATTTTTTAAAAAAGGAATTAAAAAAATAAAAATGCAAAAGAAAAACATAGGTGTATGTATCAAAAAGTTCAGGTTATAAAGGTATTATGGAATTTGATGTACTGTACAGCTCGCTGTGATGGTAAATAGGTTAAAAATTTACCTATGTGTAAAAAAAAAATATATGAATCGGAATAGTGGAAACGAGTGAACAATACAAGTTTTCCTATTAAGTAGTGGTGGTTCTCTTGTAGTCCTTTTTTTTTTCTTTCTTGGTTTGTTTTCTGGGGGAGGGGCCTGCACGTGGGTTGTCAGTCAATGATGTTTCCTGAGTTGAGTCCCCCCGCCCCCCTCAAGGGGGTGGGCTCTGGGGAAACTGGTTTTTTTTCAGGCTTTTTTTCTCTGGCGGTTTTTTTGCTTGTTCACTTTTTTCCCTCTCACCTTGACCGCCTTTGATGTTTTTTGTAGTATTAGAAGAAATCAAACTGCACCCTGATCTCTGTCTCAGAGAGAAGCCTCAGTCTGGGTGCAGAAGCTGAATAAATTCCCCCTTGGCCGCTGGCAGCGCAGGTTCCAAGTTGCAGACCCTGGGGGCGCAGGATCTGTTGCTCGTCCCCAAAGCCAAGGCAGTGGCGGCTGTCTGGAAGCTCCCGACTGCCAGAGAGTTTCCAAGCAGCGATCGCACACTGAGATTTTGCCCCCGACCTGGGCTGGGAGTGCCCAGCTTGCGTGCACCTCTTTTCAGAGGCGGCTGTGGGTCGGGCGCGCGTCTGGGGCACTGAGAATGGGGCGCTGGTTCGTAAGCCCCAGGCTGGGCTTTTGCGCACCTCCCTCCGGGGAAGAGTTTCACGCGCACGCGGTTTAGGTTTTGAAACAATGGCGCGGGTCAAAGAGCGCCGGCCGGGCCTCAGTAACCCAGGGGAGCTTGAGGGACGAGCGCGCGCATCTCAAGCTTTGTGGTAGGGCTAGTGCGCGTTCTGCAGACCAGCGCGGCTCCCATCCCCTCACAGGAGCCAGAAACCACGCGCTCTGGGTCGCACTGGCGGCTTAGGGACCAGGAGCTGGTTTCTCGCCGCACTCTCTCTGCCTCTGCGCCGGGGAGGCTGTCTGGGACCGGGGACTTAAGCCCCTGTCCCTAGCCGCCCCAATTCCCACAATTTCCCCCCGCGATCCTTTGCTCTTTTGGAGTGCTTTCAACCAGTCTCCAAGTTAATGCTGGTCCCCAGACGCAGGGCACTCTCGCTCGTATTGGGGTATTACTTTCCCACCGGTCGCCTCTGGTGACTCCCTCCCCCTTTTGTTTATCTTCTGATATCAGTCCGCTGTTCCCATTCCGCTTTACCTGCTCACTGGCATCTTCTGCCCCTGTAGAGATCCAGACGTGTATAATTCTGATCTCAGGCTGATTTCATGGGTGATCGGAGTTCTTTGGTAGGTAATCAGCTCACTTTGGGGTACCAGCTGAAAAGATGCCTCTTCCTACTACCCCGCCATCTTGTCCCCCCAAGGTGATATCTTATTGCTCTTTTTGTTTGTTTTGTTCAGTGAGGATTTTTATTGTTATTTTATTGTTTGTGTTTGAATTTGTTTCATGAAATAAAGCCCAGATATCTACATAGATTTTTAAGGACCACCCCCCCAATCTTCTTCCTAAAGTCAAATGCAAGTTCTGGTTGAGGTCTCAATGAAGATTGACTCTGGTTAATGAAGGTCTGGCTGTTTCTTACAGCATTATCTTGGAAGCATTACAAACCATGTACATAAATATTGCAGGTTGGGGTTTAAATGAACAGCCCAGCAGTGATATGTCTAAATGAATCTTGTTGCCTTCCAAGAGATCACCTTGGAAGGGAAGTAACTTATTTCAACAAGATTGCCATTTCCCAAAACTGCTTTTGGGGACTTATCCTCAGAGCCACCTGAAAATTACTATCCTTACAAAATAGCACTGTATAAGGAAGATAAGCAAACTGGCTCTAACTATTTGATTTAGGAGACTAATGTTAGTTTGAGACTCCTGTATTTGCCTGGAAGCATTTGTTTCCCAAACCTGAGTTGTAATGAGTATGTGCATGCTGTAGATTCTGGTCTACCAGTTGTTGGGGGAACAAGGGCAATCTCATTGGTAGAGAATTATATGGCCCAGTTCTCTGAGAGTTGACAATATGGGCAAGCAGAGAGGACATAGCATGGCCAGAGTATCCAAGAATGTATACTTCATAAAGACCTAAATTGAGCATTCTCACCTTTCTGTGAGTTAGTTCCTAGCCCATCTGGGAAGGACATTGCTTAGAACATATCAACCCCTCTGTATTTCCTTTTTTTAAAAATATTAATTTATTTCTTTTCAGCATAACAGTATTCATTATTTTTTTAACACACCCAGTGCTCCATGAAATCAATTCCCTCTATAATACCAACCACCTGGACCCCAACCTCCCACCCCCCACCACTTCAAACCTCTCATATTGTTTTTCAGAGTCCATAGTCTCTCATGATTCACCTCCCCTTCCAATTTACCCCAACTCCCTTCTCCTCTCTAACTCTCCATGTCCTCCATGCTGTTTGTTATGCTCCACAAATAAGTGAAACCATATGATAATTGACTCTCTCTGCTTGACCGATTTCATTCAGCATAATCTCTTCCAGTCCCGTCCATGTTGCTACAAAAGTTGGGTATTCATCCTTTCTGATGGAGGCATAATACTCCATAGTGTATATGGACCACACTTCCTTATCCATTCATCCGTTGAAGGGCATCTTGGCTCTTTCTATAGTTTGGAGACTGTGGCCATTGCTGCTATAAACATTGGGGTACAGATGGCCCTTCTTTTCACGACATCTGTATCTTTGGGGTAAATACCCAGGAGTACAATTGCAGGGTCATAGGGAAGTTCTATTTTTAATTTCTTGAGGAATCTCCACACTGTTCTCCAAAGAGGCTGCACCAACCTGCATTTCCAACAACAGTGTAAGAGGGTTCCCCTTTCTTCACATCCCCTCCAACACATGCTGTTTCCTGTCTTGTTAATTTTGGCCATTCTAACTGCTGTAAGGTGATATCTCAATGTAGTTTTAATTTGAATCTCCCTGAGGGCTAGTGATGATGAACATTTTTTCATGTGTCTGATAGCCATTTGTAAGTCTTCATTATTTTTGATGCCAATATAATAGAATTGTTTTCTAAACTTCATTTTTCTGGATAGTTTGTTGCTTGAGTACAGAAATACAACAATAAATGGTGCTGGGAAAACTGGGAAGCTATATGTAGAAGAATGAAACTTGACCATTCTCTTATAACGTACAAAAAGATAATCTCAAAATGGATAAAAGACCTCACCATGAGACAGGTATCCATCAGAATCCTAGAGGAGAACATAGGCAGTAATCTCTTCGATATCAGCCACAGCAACTTCTTTCAAGATACGTCTCCAAAGGCAAAGGAAACAAAAGCGAAAATAAACTTCTGGGACTTCATCAAAATCAAAAGCTTCTGCACAGCAAAGGAAACAGGCAAAAAAAAAAAAAAAAAAAAACAACAATGAGGCAATCCACGGAATGGGAGAAGATATTTGCAAATGACAGTACAGACAAAAGGTTGATATCCAGGATCTATAATGAACTCCTCAAACTCAACACACACAAAACAGGAAATAATATCAAAAAATGGGCAGAAGATATGAGCAGAGACTTCTCCAATGAAGACATACAAATGGCTATCAGACACATGAAAAAATGTTCGTCATCACTAGCCCTCAAGGAGATTCAAATTAAAACCAAATTCAGATATCACCTTACACCAGGTAGAATGGCCAAAATTAATAAGACAGGAAACAACATGTGTTGGAGGGGATGTGGAGAAAGGGGAACCCTCTTACACTGTGGTTGGAAATGCAGGTTGGTGCAGCCTCTTTGGAGAACAGTATGGAGATTCCTCAAGAAATTAAAAATAGAACTTCTGTATGACCCTGCCATTGCACTGCTGGGTATTTACCCCAAAGATACAGATGTCATTAAAAGAAGGACCATCTCTACCCCAATGTTTATAGCAGCAATGGCCATCATCGCCAAACTGTGGAAAGAACCAAGATGCCCATCAACAGACAAATGGATAAGGAAGATGTGGTCTATATACACTATGGAGTATTAATTAAGATTAACAGTCAGAGAAAACTTTAGGTCAGATTATGCTGAGTGAAATCAGTCAAGCAGAGAGAGTCAATTATCATATGGTTTCACTCATTTGTGGAGCATAACCAATAGCATGGAGGACAAGGGGCGTTAGAGAGTAGTAGGGAATTTGGGTAAATTGGAAGGGGAGGTGAACCATGAGAGACTATGGACTCTGAAAAACAGTCTGAGGGGTTTGAAGTGGCGGGGGGGTGGGAGGTTGGGGTACCAGGTGGTGGGTATTATAGAGGGCACAGCTTGCATGGAGCACTGGGTGTGGTGAAAAAATAATGAATACTGTTTTTCTGAAAATAAATAAATTGGGAAAAAAAAATGTTAAGCATTGCTGCTATAAACATTTGGGTGCACGTGCCCCTTCGGATCACTACATTTGTATCTTTAGGGTAAATACCCAGTAGTGCAATTGCTGGGTCATAGGGCAGTTCTATTTTCAACATTTTGAGGAACCTCCATGCTGTTTTCCAGAGTGGTTGGACCAACTTGCATTCCCACCAACAGTGTAGGAGGGTTCCCCTTTCTCCGCATCCTCGCCAGCATCTGTCATTTCCTGACTTGTTGATTTTAGCCATTCTGAATGGTGTGAGGTGATATCTCATTGTGGTTTTGATTTGTATTTCCCTGATACCAAGTGATATGGAGCACTTTTTCATGTGTATGTTGGCCATCTGGATGTCTTCTTTGCAGAAATGTCTGTTCATGTCCTCTGCCCATGTCTTGATTGGATTATTTGTTCTTTGGGTGTTGAGTTTGCTAAGTTCTTTATAGATTTTGGACACTAGTCCTTTATCTGATATGTCATTTGCAAATATCTTCTCCCATTCTGTCAGTTGTCTTTTGATTTTGTTGTTTCCTTTGCTGTGCAAAAGCTTTTGATCTTGATGAAATCCCAATAGTTCATTTTTGCCCTTGCTTCCCTTGCCTTTGGCAATGTTCCTAGGAAGATGTTGCTGCGGCTGAGGTCGAAGAGGTTGCTGCCTGTGTTCTCCTCAAGGATTTTGATGGATTCCTTTCTCACATTGAGGTCCTTCATCCATTTTGAGTCTATTTTTGTGTGTGGTGTAAGGAAATGTTCCAATCTCATTTTTCTGCATGTGGCTGTCCAATTTTCCCAAGACAATTTATTGAGGAGGCTGTCTTTTTTCCATTGGACATTCTTTCCTGCTTTGTCGAAGATTAGTTGACCATAGAGTTGAGGGTCTATTTCTGGGCTCTCTATTCTGTTCCATTGATCTATGTGTCTGTTTTTTGTGCCAATACCATGCTGTCTTGATGATGACAGCTTTGTAATAGAGCTTGAAGTCCGGAATTGTGATGCCACCAACTTTGGCTTTGTTTTTCAATATCCCTTTGGCTATTCGAGGTCTTTTCTGGTTCCATATAAATTTTAGGATTATTTGTTCCATTTCTTTGAAAAAGATGGATGGTACTTTGATAAGAATTGCATTAAATGTGTAGATTGCTTTAGGTAGCATAGACATTTTCACAATATTTATTCTTCCAATCCAGGAGCATGGAACATTTTTCCATTTCTTTGTGTATTCCTCAATTTCTTTCATGAGTAGTTTATAGTTTTCTGAGTATAGATTCTTAGCCTCTTTTGTTAGGTTTATTTCTAGGTATCTTATGGTTTGGGGTGCAATTGTAAATGGGATTGACTCCTTAATTTCTCTTTCTTCTGTCTTGTTGTTGGTGTAAAGAAATGCAACCGATTTCTGTGCATTGATTTTATATCCTGACACTTTACTGAATTCCTGTACAAGTTCTAGCAGTTTTAGAGTGGAGTCCTTTGGGTTTTCCACATAAAGTATCATATCATCTGCGAAGAGTGATAGTTTGACTTCTTCTTTGCTGATTTGGATGCCTTTAATTTCCTTTTGTTGTCTGATTGCTGAGGCTAGGACTTCTAGTACTGTGTTGAATAGCAGTGGTGATAATGGACATCCCTGCCGTGTTCCTGACCTTAGCGGAAAAGCTTTCAGTTTTTCTCCATTGAGAATGATATTTGCGGTGGGTTTTTCATAGATGGCTTTGATGATATTGAGGTATGTGCCCTCTATCCCTACACTTTGAAGAGTTTTGATCAGGAAGGGATGCTGTACTTTGTCAAATGCTTTTTCAGCATCTATTGAGAGTATCATATGGTTCTTGTTCTTTCTTTTATTGATGTGTTGTATCACATTGACTGATTTGCGGATGTTGAACCAACCTTGAAGCCCTGGAATAAATCCCACTTGGTCGTGGTGAATAATCCTTTTAATGTACTGTTGAATCCTGTTGGTTAGTATTTTGGTGAGAATTTTCGCATCTGTGTTCATCAAGGATATTGGTCTATAGCTCTCGTTTTTGATGGGATCCTTGTCTGGTTTTGGGATCAAGGTGATGCTGGCCTCATAAAATGAGTTTGGAAGTTTTCCTTCCATTTCTATTTTTTCAACAGTTTCAGGAGAATAGGAATTAGTTCTTCTTTAAATGTTTGGTAGAAATCCCCCGGGAAGTCGTCTGGCCCTGGGCTTTTGTTTGTTTGGAGATTTTTAATGACTGTTTCAATCTCCTTACTGGTTATGGGTCTGTTCAGGCTTTCTATTTCTTCCTGGTTCAGTCGTGGTAGTTTATATGTTTCTAGGAATGCATCCAGTTCTTCCAGATTGTCAAATTTGTTGGCGTAGAGTTGCTCATAGTATGTTCTTATAATAGTTTGTATTTCTTTGGTGTTAGTTGTGATCTCGCCTCTTTCATTCGTGATTTTATTTATTTGGGTCCTTTCTCTTTTCTTTTTGATAAGTCTGGCTAGGGGTTTATCAATTTTATTAATTTTTTCAAAGAACCAGCTCTAGTTTCGTTGATTTGTTCTATTGTTTTTTTGGTTTCTATTTCATTGATTTCTGCTCTGATTTCTTTTCCTGCTGGGCTTAGGGTTTATTTCTTGTTCTTTCTCCAACTCCTTTAGGTGTAGGGTTAGGTTGTGTACCTGAGACCTTTCTTGTTTCTTGAGAAAAGCTTGTACCGCTATATATTTTCCTCTCAGGACTGCCTTTGTTGTGTCCCACAGATTTTGAACCGTTGTGTTTTCATTATCATTTGTTTCCATGATTTTTTTCAATTCTTCTTTAATTTCCCTTTTGACCCATTCATTCTTTAGAAGGATGCTGTTTAGTCTCCACGTATTTGGGTTCTTTCCAAACTTCCTCTTGTGGTTGAGTTCTACCTTCAGAGCCATGTGGTCTGAAAATATGCAGGGAATGATCCCAATCTTTTGATACTGGTTGAGTCCTGATTTAGGACCAAGGATGTGATCTATTCCGGACAATGTTCCATGTGCACTTGAGAAGAATGTATATTCTGTTGCTTTGGGATGAAATGTTCTGAATATATCTGTGATGTTCATCTGGTCCAGTGTGTCGTTTAATGCCTTTATTTCCTTGCTGAACTTTTGCTTGGATGATCTGTCCATTTCAGTGAGGGGAGTGTTAAAGTCCCCTACTATTATTGTATTATTGTTGATGTGTTTCTTTGATTTTGTTATTAATTGGTTTATATAGTTGGCTGCTCTCACCTTGGGGGCATAGATAGTTAAAATTGTTAGATCTTCTTGTTGGACAGACCCTTTGAGTATGATATAGTGTCCTTCCTCATCTCTTATTATAGTCTTTGGCTTAAAATCTAATTGATCTGATATAAGGATTGCCACTCCTGCTTTCTTCTGATGTCCATTAGCATGGTAAATTCTTTTCCACCCCCTCACGTTAAATCTGGAGGTGTCTTTGGGCTTAAAATGAGTTTCTTGGAGGCAACATATAGATGGGTTTTGTTTTTTTATTCATTCTGATACCCTGTGTCATTTGATTGGGGCATTTAGCCCATTAACATTCAGGGTAACTATTGAGAGATATGAATTTAGTGTCATTGTATTGCCTGATAGGAGACTGTTACTGTATATTATTTCTGTTCCTTTCTGATCTACCACTTGTAGGCTCTCTCTTTGCTTAGAGGACCCCTTTCAATATTTTCTGTAGAGCTGGTTTGGTGTTTGCAAATTCTTTCAGTTTTTGTTTGTCCTGGAAGCTTTTAATCTGTCCTTCTATTTTCAATGATAGCCTAGCTGGATATAGTATTCTTGGCTGCATGTTTTTCTCTTAGTGCTCTGAAAATATCATGCCAGCTCTTTCTGGCCTGCCAGGTCTCTGTGGATAAGTCAGCTGCCAATCTAATATTTTTACCATTGTATGTTACAAGACTTCTTTTCCCGGGCTGCTTTCAGGATTTTCTCTTTGTCACTAAGACTTGTAAATTTTAGTATTGGTGATGTCGTGTGGGCCTATTCTTATTGATTTTGAGGGGTGTTCTCTGAACCTCCTGAATTTTGATGCTCGTTCCCTTTGCCATATTGGGGAAATTCTCCCCAATAATTCTCTCCAGTATACCTTATGCTCCCCTCTTTCTTCTTCTTCTGGAATCCCAATTATTCTAATGTTGTTTCATCTTATGGTGTCACTTATCTCTCGAATTCTCCCCTCATGGTCCAGTAGCTGTTTGTCCCTCTTTTGCTCAGCTTCTTTATTCTCTGTCATTTGGTCTTCTATATTACTAATTCTTCCTTCTGCCTCATTTATCCTAGCAGTGAGAGCCTCCATTTTTTATTGCACCTCATTAATAGCTTTTTTGATTTCAACTTGGTTATATTTTAGTTCTTTTATTTCTTCAGAAAGGGCTTTTATATCTCCCGAGAGGGTTTCTCTAATATTTTCCATGCCTTTTTGGAGCCTGGCTAGAACCTTGAGAATTGTCATTCTGAATTCTAGATCTGACATATTACCAATGTCTGTATTGATTAGGTCCCTAACCTTTGGTACTGCCTCTTGTTCTTTTTTTTGTGGTGAATTTTTCCGCCTTGTCATTTTGTCCAGATAAGAGTATATGAAGGAGCAAGTAAAATACTAAAAGGGTGGCAACAACCCCAGGAAAATATGCTTTAACCAAATCAGAAGAGATCCCAAATTGTGAGGGGGGAGAAAGGGGATAAAAAGAGGTTCAAAAAAAAAGGATTTAAAAAAAGAAAATGAATAAAGAAAAGTATGAAAAAGGAAAAAATATATATATAGTAGATAATCTAGTTTTAAAAAAACGTTAAAAATGAAAAGGGTAAAAGTTTAAAAAAGTTTAATTTTTTTTTAATTTTCTAAATTTTTTAAAAAAATTTTTTAAATTTTTAAAAAATTAAAAAATTTAGCAAAAGAAGAGAAAAAAATGAAAAAGAAAAAAATTACTTTAACTGCAAGACTAAAAATTCACAGGGATAAAGCCATAAGTTCCGTGCTTTTCTTTCTCCTCCTCTGGAATTCTGCTGCTCTCCTTGGTATTGAAACCGCACTCCTTGGTAGGTGAACTTGGTCTTGGCTGGATTTCTTGTTGATCTTCTGGGGGAGGGGCCTGGTGTAGTGATTCTCAAGTGTCTTTGCCCCAGGCGGAATTGCACCGCCCTTACCAGGGGCCAGGCTGAGTAATCCGCTCGGGTTTGCTTTCAGGAGCTTTTGTTCCCTGAGCGCTTTCCGTAGAGTTCCAGAGGATGGGCATACAAATGGCGGCCTCCTGGTCTCCGGCCTGGAGGAGCCGAGAGCCCAGGGCCCCACTCCCCAGTGCGCCCTCAGAGAACAGCACCCAGTAACCCCTGTCTGCCTGACCTCCGGCCGTGCTCCGAGCTCACCGAGCCTGCGGCTGGTTCAAGGTAACCCCGAGCTGTGATCTTACTGTCGTCTCTGTCTCTGTAGCTGGCTTTCCCGTTCTACTTCCCGGAAGCTCTGCGACACTCAGACACCCCCGATCCTTCTGTGACCCTGCGGGACCTGAGGCCACGCTGCCCCCGCGTGGGCTTCGCCCCGGTTTAGCCTCTGGAGTGATGTCCCTCAGCGGAACAGACTTTTAAAAGTCCTGATTTTGTGCTCCATTGCTCCGCCGCTTGCCAGGAGCAGGCCCCTCCCCCCGGGGTCTATCTTTCCGTCGCTTTGGATTCACTTCTCCGCCAGTCCTACCTTTCAGAAAGTGGTTGTTTTTCTGTTTCTAGAATTGCTGTTCTTCTTCGCTTTGATCTGCCGATGGATTTGCAGGTGTTTTCACTCTTTAGATAAGCTATCTAGCTGATCTCCTGCTAGCTGAAGTAGTCTCAGCCTGCTACTTCTCCGCCATCTTGACTCCTCCCAGCCTAAATGTGCTTTTTTTAATTTAAATTCAATTAGCCAACATGGAGTACATCATTATTTTCAGATGTAGTGTTCAATGTTTCATCAGTTGCCTATAACACCCCAGTGCTCATCAAGTCATGTGCCCTCCTTAGTGCCCAACACCCAGTTACCCCATTGTCCCATCCACCTCCCCTTCCACAACCCTCAGTTTGTTTCCCAGAGCCAAGAGTCTCTAATGGTTTGTCCCCCTTCTGATTTCTTCCCATTAAAATTTTCCTCCCTTCCTCTATGATCCCCTGGGCTATTTTATTGTATTTCTCATATGAGTAAAACCCTATGATGAGTGTCTTTCTCTGCCTCACTTATTTCATTCATTTAGCATAATAGCCTCCCCTATCCATGTCAATGTAAATGTTAGATATTCATCATTATTTTAAAGTAACTTCAGCTTTATTATTTTTATTTCCTTTTTTTAATTTTTATTTTATTTTTTCAGTGTTCCCAGATTTATTGTTTATGCACAACACCCAGCACTCCATGCAATATGTGCCATCCTTAACACCCACCACCAGGCTTACCTAACCCCCCACCTCCCTCCCCTTCAAAACCCTCAGTTTGTTTCTCAGAGTCCACAGTCTCTCATGCTTTGTCTCCCCTTTCAATTTCCCCCAATTCACTTTTCCTTTCCTTCTCTTAATGTCATTCATGTTATTCCTTATGCTCCAAAAGTAAGTTAAACCATATGATAATTGACTCCCTCTGCTTGACTAATTTCACTCAGCATAGTCTCCTCCAGTCCCATCCATGTTGATTCGAATGTTGGGCATTCATCCTTTCTGATGGAAGCATAATATTCCAATACATATACGCACCATATC
The DNA here is from genome assembly GCF_020171115.1 of Neogale vison. NCBI lineage: Eukaryota > Metazoa > Chordata > Mammalia > Carnivora > Mustelidae > Neogale > Neogale vison. Next base: position 76,087,521 of record NC_058105.1, read on the forward strand.
TTCTTGATCCATTCATCTGTTGAAGGGCATCTTGGCTCTTTCCACAGTTTGGCAACTGTAACCATTGCTGCTCAGAACATTGGGGTACAGATGGCCCTTCTTTTCATTACATCAGTATGTTTGGGGTAAATACCCAGTAGTGCAATTGTAAGGTCATAGGGTAGCTCTATTTTTAACTTCTTAAGGAATCTCCACACTGTTTTCCAAAGTGGCTGCACCAACTTGCATTCCCACTAACAGTGTAAGATGGTTCCCCTTTCTCCACATCCTCTCTAACACATGTTGGTTACTGCCTTGTTAATGTTGGCCATTCTCACTGGTGTAAGGTGGTATCTCAATGTGGTTTTGATTTGAATCTCCATAATGGCTAATGATGCTGAACATTTTTTCATGTGTCTATTGGCCATGTCTATGTCCTCTTTGGAGAAGTGTCTGTTCATGTCTTCTGCCCATTTTTTGATGTGATTATTTGTTTTTTGTGTGTTCAGTTTGAGTTCTTTATATATCTTGGATATCAGCCCTTTGTCTGTAGTGTCATTTGCAAATATCTCTCCCATTCTGTGGATTTACTCTTTTTTTGTTGACTGTTTCCTTCGCTGTGCAGAAGCTTTTGATCTTGAGGAAGGTAAAAAGGAAGCTTTTCAATTTTTTATTTAAATTATAGTTAGTTAACATATATGGTAAAATTCATTTGGTTTCAGGTATAGAATTTAGTGATTCATCACATCTATCTAACACTCAATATTCAGTGCAACAATTGCCCTCCTTAATATCCATTACCTGTTTAGTCAATCCCCTTCAAAAGTCCCTCCATCAACTCTGTTCTTGATAGCTAAGATCCTTTTATGGTTTGCTTCCCTCCCTCTTCTTGGCCTTCCCATATGTTCCCATATGTTCATTTGTATTGTTTCTTAAATTCTGGATATGAATGAAATCATATGGTATCTGTTTTCCTATGACTGGCATTTCACTTTGCATAATACACTATTGCTCCATCCATGTTATTGAAAATGGCAATATTTCATTCTTTTAATGGTTAAGTAATATTCCATTGTGATATATACATCATCTATTCTTTTTTTTTTTTTTTTGTATAGCTTAGGATTTTTTTGTGGTAGCTCTTTAGAGTGTTTAGAATTTAAAATTTTATTTTAATTTTTATTTTTTTATTTTTATTTTTTTCAATTTATTTATTTTCAGAAAAACATTATTCATTATTTTTTCAACACACCCAGTGCTCCATGCAAGCCGTGCCCTCTATAATACCCACCACCTGGTACCCCAACCTCCCACCCCCCGCCACTTCAAACCCCTCAGATTGTTTTTCAGAGTCCATAGTCTCTCATGGTTCACCTCCCCTTCTTTATCCATTCATCAGTCAATGGACACTCAGGCTCTTTCCATGGTTTACCTTTAGTTGATATGTTTCTATAAAAAATGGATGAATGTACCCTTTCAAATCTATATTTTAGTATTCTTTGAGTAAATACCTAGTAATACAATTGCTAGATCATAGGTTTCTTAAATTCTTAACTTATACAAGAAGCTCCATACTCCTTTCCAGAGTGGCTTCACCAGTTTGCATTCCCATCACTAGTGTAGCAGGTTTCCCCTTTCCCTCACCCTTTCCAGTATCTGTTGTTTCTTGTATTGTTGTTTTTTTAGCCATTCTGAAAGGTGTGGGGTGATGTCTCCATGTAGTTTTAATTTGTATTTCCCTCCTGATGAGTCATGTTGAGTAACTTTTCATGTTTGTCAGACATCTGGATATCTTCTTTGGAAAAATGTCAGCTAATGTTTTCTGCCCATTTCTTAACTGGATTATTTGGGTGGTGAGTGAAATATGTTATTTGTACACCACTTTGAAAAACAGTGTGGAGGTTCCTCAGAAAGTTAAAAATAGAACTACACTATAACCAAGAAATTGTACTACTGGTTATTTACCCCCAAAGACACAGATGTAGTGAAAAGAAGGGGCACCTGCACCCCAATGATCATAGCAACAATGTCCACAATACCCAGCTGTTAAATGCGCCAAGATGCCCTTCAACAGATGAATGGATAAAGAAGATGTGGTACTTATATACAATAGAATATTACCCAGCCATCAGAAAGCATGAATACCCAATATTTGCATCAACAGGGATGGAACTGAAGGAGATTATGTTAAGTGAAACAGCTCAAGCAGAGCAAGACAGTTATTACATAGTTAAACTCATATGTGAAACATAAGGAATAGCATGGAGGACATTAGTAGAGGAAAGGGAAAAATGAAGTGGGGAAAATCAGAGGGAAGATGAACCATGAGAGACTATGGACTCCAGAAATCAAACTAAGGGTTTTAGAGGGGAGGAGATTGGGGTGATGGGTGAGCCCAGTGATAGATATTAGGGAGGACACATATTACTGTGAGCACTGGGTGTTATATGCAAACAATGAAACATGGGACACTACATCAAAAATTAATCTATCGTATGGTGACTAACATAAGATAATAAAAAATTCAACTAAAGTAAAATATAAGGAAAAAAAAAAGAAAAACCCAAGCAAAATGAACCGCAAGAATAAGATTTATATAGTAAAATACAAAAACAAATACACAGGAATACTAGCAGAAGAATAAGAGGGAAAGGTGCTCATAAACACTCAATGTGGGTGAGGAAAGTCATTTTGGTTCTTCCTCGGTGAATTAAAAACTCTTCTGAATTTCAAAAAGAAAGAAATATGTTACTTATAGATTTTGAATACTACCTCTTTATCTGATATGTCATTGGCAAATGTCATCTCCTGTTCCAAAGGCTGTATTTTAGTTTGGCAGATTGTTTCCTTTGCTGTGAAAAAGCATTTTATCTTTTTTTCCCAATTTATTTATTTTCAGAAAAACAGTATTCATTATTTTTTCACCACACCCAGTGCTCCATTCAAACCGTGCCCTCTATAATACCCAACACCTGGTACCCCACTTCCCACTTACCCCGCCACTTCAAACCCCACAGATTGTTTTTCAGAGTCCATAGTCTCTCATGATTCACCTCCCCTTCCAATTTACCCCAACTCCCTTCTCCTCTCTAACACCCCTTGTCCTCCATGCTATTTGTTATGCTCCACAAATGAGTGAAACCATATGATAATTGACTCTCTCTGCTTGACTTATTTCACTCAGCATAATCTCTTCCAGTCCCGTCCATGTTGCTACAAAAGTTGGGTATTCATCCTTTCTGATGGAGGCATAATACTCCATAGTGTATATGGACCACACTTCCTTATCCATTCATCCGTTGAAGGGCATCTTGGTTCTTTCCATAGTTTGGCGACCGTGGCCATTGCTGCTATAACATTGAGATACAGATGGCCATTCTTTTCACAACATCTGTGTATTTGGGGTAAACACACAGGAGTGCAATTGGAGGGTCATAGGGAAGCTCTATTTTTAATTTCTTGAGGAATCTTCACACTGTTCTCCAAAGAGGCTGCACCAACTTGCATTCCCACCAACAGTGGAAGAGGGTTCCCCTTTCTCCACATCCTCTCCAACACATGTTGTTTCCTGTTTTGTTAATTTTGGCCATTCTAACTGGTGTAAGGTGATATCTCAATGTGTTTTTTTTTTCCAATTTATTTATTTTCAGAAAAACATTAATCATTATTTTTTCACCACACCCAGTGCTGCATGCAAGCCGTGCCCTCTATAATACCCAACACCTGGTACCCCAACCTCCCACCCCCCCCCAGCCACTTCAAACCCCTCAGGTTGTTTTTCAGAGTCCATAGTCTCTCATGGTTCACGTCCCCTTCCAATTTACTCAATGTGGTTTTAATTTGAATCTCCCTGAGGGCTAATGATGATGAACATTTTTTCATGTGTCTGATAGCCATTTGTATGTCTTCATTGGAGAAGTCTCTGTTCATATCTTCTGCCTATTTTTTGATGTGTTTGCCTGTTTCGTGTGTGTTGAGTTTGAGGCGTTCATTATAGATCCTGGATATCAACCTTTTGTCTGTACTGTCATTTGCAAATATCTTCTCCCATTCCGTGGGTTGCCTCTTTGGTTTTTTGACTTTGTTCCTTTGCTGTGCTGAAGCTTTTGATTTTGATGAAGTCCCAAAAGTTTATTTTATCTTTTGTTTCCTTTGCCTTTGGAGACATATCTTCAAAGAAGTTGCTGTGGCTGATATTGAAGAGATTACTGCCTATGTTCTCCTCTAGGATTCTGATGGATTCCTGTCTCACGTTGAGGTCTTTTACCATTTTGAGTTTATCTTTGTGTACGGTGTAAGAGAATGGTCGAGTTTCATTCTTCTACATATAGCTGTCCAGTTTTCCCAGCACCATTTATTGAAGAGACTGTCTTTTTTCCACTGTATATTTTTTCCTGTTTTGTCCCCACAGCAAATATCATCCTCAATGGGAAAAAGCATGCAGCCTTCCCATTGAGATCAGGAACAAGACAAGGATTCCCACTTTCACCACTCTTGTTCAGCATAGTATTAGAAGTCCTAGCAACAGCAATCAGACAACAAAAAGAAATAAAAGGTATCCAAACTGGTAATGAAGAAGTCAAACTCTCTCTCTTCACAGATGACATGATTCTTTATATGGAAAACCCAAAAGACTCCACCCCCAAACTACTAGAACTCATACAACAATTCAGAAACATGGCAGGATACAAAGTCAATGTGCAGAAACCAGTGGCTTTCTTATACACTAACAATGAAAATACAGAAAGGGAAATTAGAGAATTGGTTCCATTTACTATAGCACCAAGAACCGTAAGATACCTGGGAATAAACCCAACCAAAGAGGTAAAGGATCTGTACTTGAGGAACTACAGAACACTCATGAAAGAAATTGAAGAAGACACAAATAGATGGAAGACCATTCCATGCTCTTGGATTGGAAGAATAAGCATTGTTAAAATGTCTATACTGTTCAATGCTCTTGTTTCTTTTTTGATTTTCTGCTTCGATGATCTGTCTAATTCTAAAAGAGGCGTGTTAAGATCTCCTACGATTAGTGTATTCATATCAATATGACTCTTTATCTTGAGTAACAGTTTTCTTAAGTAATTGGCTGCTCCCATATTGGGAGCATAGATATTTACAATTGTTAGATCATCTTGGTGGATAGTCCCTTTAAGGATTATGTAGTGTCCTTCTGTATCTCTGACTACAGTCTTTAGTTTGAAGTCTAATTTATCTGATATGAGAATCGCTACCCCAGCCTTCTTTTGAGTCCCATTGGCATGTAAGATGCTTCTCCACCCCTTCACTTTCAGTCTGCGTGTATCTTTAGGTTAAAAATGGGTCTCTTGTAGACAGCATATGGATGGATCCTGTCGTTTTATCCAATCTGCAACCCTGTGCCGTTTTATGGGTGCATTTAGGTCATTCACATTGAGAGTGATTATTGATAGATACGTTTTTATTGACATGGAGTTACCTTTGAAGTCTTTCTTTCTGTAGACTGTCTCTATATTTCTGTTCAATGCTATTCTTGGGATTTTTCCTCTTTTATAGAACCCCCCTTAATACTTCCTGCAGTGTCAGCTTGGTGGTTGCATAGTCTTTTAAGCCTTGCCGGTCTTGGAAACTCTTTATCTCTCCATCCATTTTGAATGTCAGTTTTGCTGGATAAAGTATTCTTGGCTGCATGTTCTTCTCATTTAGTGCCCTGAATATATCTTGCCAGCCTCTTCTGGCTTGCCAGGTCTCTGTGGACAGGTCTGACGTTATTCTGATGGAATAAAGACCTCAACGTGAGACAGGAATCCATCAGAATCTTAGAGGAGAACATAGGCAGTAATCTCTTTGATATCAGCCACAGCAACTTCTTTCAAGATACGTCTCCAAAGGCAAAGGAAACAAAAGCGAAAATAAACTTCTGGGACTTCATCAAAATCAAAAGCTTCTGCACAGCAAAGGAAACAGGCAAAAAAAAAAAAAAAAACAATGAGGCAATCCACGGAATGGGAGAAGATATTTGCAAATGACAGTACAGACAAAAGGTTGATATCCAGGATCTATAATGAACTCCTCAAACTCAACCCACACGAAACAGACAAACACATCAAAAAATGGTCAGAAGATATGAACAGACACTTCTCCAATCAAGACATACAAATGGCCATCAGACACATGAAAAAATGCTCATCATCATTAGCCCTCAGGGAGATTCAAATTAAAACCACATTGAGATATCACCTTACACCAGTTAGAATGGCCCAAATTAACAAAACAGGAAACAACATGTGTTGGAGAGGATGTGGTGAAAGGGGATCCCTCTTCCACTGTTGGTGGGAATGCAAGTTGGTGCAGCCTCTTTGGAGAACAGTGTGGAGATTCCTCAAGAAATTAAAAATAGAGCTTCCCTATGACCCTGCAATTGCACTCCTGGGTATTTACCCCAAAGATACAGATGTCGTGAAACGAAGGGCCATCTGTACCCCAATGTTTATAGCAGCAATGGCCACGTTTCACCAAACTATGGAAAGAACCAAGATGCCCTTCAACGGATGAAAGGATAAAGAAGATGTGGTCCATATACACTATGCAGTATTATGCCTCCATCAGAAAGGATGAATCCCCAACTTTTGTAGCAACATGGACGGGACTGGAAGAGATTATGCTGAGTGAAATCAGTCAAGCAGAGAGAGTCAACTATCATATGGTTTCACTTATTTGTGGAGCATAGCAAATAGCATGGAGGACAAGGGGTGTTAGAGAGGAGTAGTACAGGAATTTAAAAAATGCTTGTTCTTTCAATCCATAACATGGAATGTTTTCCCATTTCTTAGTGTCCTATTCAATTTCTTTGTGTCCTATTCAATTTCTTTCATAAGTCTCAAAGTGAAGTCTCAAAGTGCACATCTTTTACCTCTTTGGGTAGGTTTATTCCTAAGTATCTTATGGGTTTTGGTGCAAAGATTAGTGGGATCAATTTTTGATTTTTCTTTCTGCTGGTTCATTATTGGTGTATAGAAATGCAACAGGTTTATGTATGTTGATTTTATATCCTATGACTGTTAAATTCATGCATTAGTTCTAGCATTTTTTTGTGTGTGTGTTTTTCAGGTTTTCTACCTAGAGCATCATGTCATCTACAAACAGTTAATGTTTGACTTCTTCCTTGACATTTTGGATGCCTCTTTTTTGTTGTTGCCTATTTGGTGAGCCTAGGTCTTCCAGTACTATGTTAAATAATAATTGTGAGAGGGGACATACCCATCTTCTTTCTGATCATAGAGGAAATATATATATATATATATATATATATATAATCTTTTATGATGTTGCAATTTATTCCCTCTATCCTTACTTTGTTGAGGGTTTTTATCTAAAAATGGATGGCATGTTTTATGAAATGCTTTTTCTGTATCTATTGAGTGGATACTATAGTTCATATCTTTTCTTTTATTATTGTAGTATATCACAGTAATTAATTTGTGAATATCGAGTCACCCCTATAGGCCAAGGAATAAATCCCACTTGACTGGGCTGAATAATTCTTTTAATGTACATTTCAATTCCATTTGCTAGCATCTTGTTGAGAATTTTTGCATCCATTTTTTGCATCAGTGATATTGATTTGTGATTCTTGTTTTTAGTGGAGTCTTTGGTTTTGGAATCAAGTTTGATTACTGATTCAATTTCTTTGCTGACTATGGGACTGTTCAAATTTTCTATTTCTTCCAGTTTTAGTTTTGGTAGTTTGTAAGTTTCTAGTAATTTTGCATTTCTTCCAGATTGCTCAGCTGTTTTGAAATATGATTTTTCATAGTATTCTCTTGTGATAGTTTTTATTTCTGTTTTGGCTGTGACCTCTCCTCTCTCATTCATTATTTTTACTTATTTGTTCCCTTTCTCTCTCTCTCTCTCTCTCTCTCTCTCTCTCTTTTGATAAGGCTGGCTAGACTTTATAGACTTTATAGATTTTTATAAAATTTATCGATTTTATCATTTTTTTCAAGGAAGTACCTTCTCATTTGGTTGATCTATTCTACAGTTTTTTGTTTGTTTCTATATTTCTTGTTGTTCTAGTCTTTATTATTTCCCATATTCTCTTGACTTTAGGCTTTACTTTCTATTATTTTTCTAGCTCCTTTAGGTGTAAGGTTATATTTTGTATCTGATACTTTTCTTGCTTCATGTGCTGCTATATACTTCCCTCCTAGGACTGCCTTTGTTGCATCCAAAATGTTTTGGACTGTCCTGTTTTCATCTTCATTTGCTTCCATGTACTTTTTTTAATTTCTTCTTTAGTTTTATAGTTAAACCATTCATCTTTTACTAGAATGTTCTTTAACCTCCATGTATTTGTGGTCTTTACAAATTTTTTTCTTATAGTTGACTTCAAGTTTTATAGCATTGTGGTCTGAAAATATGCATGGTATGATCTCAGTCTTTTTGTATTTTTTGAGGCCTGGTTTATGACCCAGTATGTGATGTATTTTGGATAATGCTCCATGTGTACTTGGAAATAATATATATTCTGTTTAAGGATTAAATATTCTGAATTTATCTGTTATGTCCATCTTGTCCAGTGTGTCATTAAAGTCCATTATTCCCTTGTTGATTTTATGCTTAGATGATCTGTCCATTGCTGTAAATAAAATGTTAAGTTCCCCTACTATCATTGTATTATCATCAGTGAGTTTCCTTAGGGTTGTTATTAATTGATTTTATATTTGAGTGCTTCCAAGTTTGGGGCATAAATATTTGAAATTGTTATATTCTCTTGATTGATAAACTTCTTAATTAAGATATAGTACCCTTCTTCATTTATTACTAGTGGGTTTTTTTGAAGTCTAGTTTGTCTGATATAAGTATGGTTACTCTAGCTTTTCCTTGATGTCCATTAGAATAATAGATTATTCTCCATCCCCTTCCTTTCAACCTGCAAGTGTCTTAGGTTTAAAATGAGTCTCTTGTGGCCAGCATATAAATTGGTCTTGTTTGTTTGTTTGTTTTCCCATTCTGATATCTTATGTCTTTTGTTCGGAAGATTTAGTCCATTTAAATTTGGGGTGATCATAGATAGATATGAATTTAGCTCAATTATGTTAGTAAAATTGGTATTTCTGTTGATGTTCCCTGTTCCTTTCTAATCTTTGTTGTTTTTGGTCTATTTTTTCCACTCACAGAGTCCTGTTTAATATTTTTTGGAGAGCTGGTTTAGTGGTTATGAACTCCTTTACATTTTGTTTTTCTGAGAAACTTTATCTCTCCTTGTATTTTGAATGACAGATTTGCTGGATAAAGTATTTTTTATTGCATTTTTCCCCTAATTCAGAACATTTAATATATCATGTTACATTTTTTCTTCTCTGCCATTTTTCAGTAGAGAGATTTGCTGTGACCCTGATTTGCCTTAGGTTAAAGGTCTTTTTTTTTTCTTTTTCCCCCTTGCACCTTTCAGGATTTGTTCCTTGTCTGTGTATTTTGTGAATTTTTTTATGATATGTCTTGGTGTTGGCTGGCTTTTTATTGATTTTGATAGGAGTTCTCTGTGTGTTTTGGATTTTGATGTCTTTTTCCTTCCCCAGTTTGGGGACATTTTCAGCTATAATTTGCACAAATAAACCATCTTTCCCTTTTCTCCTCTCTTCTTTTGGGAATCCTATGACAAATGTGATTATGCTTTATGGAGTCACTGAGTTCCCTAAGTCTACATTCATTATCAAATATTTTTCCCTCTCCTTTTCTGCTTCATTATTTTCCATAAATTTATCTTCTATATCACTGATTTGTTCTTTTCCTTTATCCATAGTGGTGTACCACATGGATTTGTGGATGGTGAATCACCCTTGAAGCCCAGTAATAAATCCCATTTGGTCATGGTGAATAGTCCTTTTAATGTACTGTTGAATCCTATTAGCTAGTATCTTGTTAAGAATTCTTGCATCCTTGTTCATCAGGGATATTAGTCTGTGATTCTCCTTTTTGGTAAGGTATTTTTCTGGTTTGTGGGTCAAAGTAATTCTAACCTCATAGGAGTCTGGAAGTTTTCTTTCCCTTTCTATTTTTTGAAACAATTTTAGAATAATAGTTATTAACTCTTATTTAAATGGTTGGTTGAATTTCCCTGGGAGACCATAAGATGCTGGACTCCTGTTTGTTGGGAGATTATTGATTACTCATTTGATTGTTTTGCTAGTTATGGGTCTGTTTAGGTTTTCACTCTCTTCCTCTTTCAGTTTTTGTAGTTTATATATTTCTAGGAATGCATCCATATCTTCCAGATTGCCTAATTTGTTGTCATATAATTTCTCATACTATTCTCCTGTATTTGTTTGTATTTCTTCAATGTTGACTGTGATCTGTCCTCTTTCATTCGTGATTTTATTTATTTGATCTTATTTATTCCTTTCTCTTTTCTTGTTGATAAGTCTGGCTAGGGGTTTATTGATCTAAATAATTCTTTCAAGGCCCAGCTCCTAGCTTTATTGATCTAGTCTACTATTTTTTTTTAATTTCTATAACATTGAGCTCTGATATAGTCTAAGGACTATATTTCTCTTCTTCTGCTGGATTTAGGCTTTATTTACTTTTCTTTTACCAGTTCCTTTTAGTGTAAGGTTATATTGTATATTTGAGGCTTTTCTTGTTTCTTGAAAAAGTCCTGTATTGCTATATAGTTCCTTCATAGACCATCTTTGCTTCATCCCAAAGATTTGAAAAGTCATGTTTTTTCATTTCCTTTCATGTATTTTTTTATCCTTCTTTAATTTCTTGGTTTACCCATTTGTTCTTTATTAGGATGCTCTTTAACTTCCTTGTGTTTTTGTTCCTTTCAAATTTGTCTTGTCTTTGACTTCAAGTTTCAAAACATTGTGGTCTGAAAATATGCATGGTATAATCTCAGTCTTTTGCTACCAGTTGGGACCTGATTTGTGACCAAGTATGTGATTATTTTTTTGGAGAGTGTTCCATATGCACTTGAAAAGAATATGTATTCTGCTGCTTTAGGATGAAATGCTCTGAAAATATCTGTTAAGTCCATCTTGTCTACTATGTTATTCAAAGCTCTTGTTTTTGATGATCTGCTTAGATTATCTGTCTATTGCAGTAAATGAGGTATTAACATCCCCTACTCTTATTGTATTATTATCAATGGGTTTATTTAGTTTTGCTCTTAATTTATTTATATATTTTGCTGCTTCCAGTTTAGGGCAAAAGTATTTACAATTGTTAGATCTTCTTGTTGGATAGGCCCTTTCCTTATGATATAGTGTCCTTCATGTCTTATTATGCCTTTGGTTTAAAAATCTAGTTCTTTTGATTTACAGATTGCTACTGTAGCTTTTTTTTTAATGCCCATTAGCATGGTAAATGGTTCTTCACCCCCTCATTTTCAATCTTGAGATTTCTTTGGGTCTAAAATGAGTCTTTTGTAGTCAGTATATTGGTGGGCCTTCTTTTTTGTTAATCCAATCTGATACCATATGTCTTTTGATTAAAGTATCAAAAAGTATTTGAGTCAATAGCATTTGAGTCAATAGTATTTGAGCCTTCTTTTTGTTAATCCAATCTGATACCATATGTCTTTTGATTAAAGTATCAAAAGTATTTGAGTCAATTTACATTCAGAGTAATTATTGAAAAATATGAAATTAGTGTCATTGTATTTCCTATAAAGTTGCTGTTTCTGTAGATTCTCTCTGTTCCTTTCTGACCTTTGTTACTTTTTGGCTCTATCTTCACTCAAAGTAACCCCTTTAATATTTCTTGTAAGCCTGCTTAAGTATTCATAAATTCCTTTAGTTTCTGTTGTCCTAGAAACTTTTGACCTCTTCTTCTATTCTAAATGAGAGCCTTGATGGATAAAGTATTTTTGGCTCCATATTTTTCCTATTTAGCACTTTGAATATATCATGCCATTCCTTTCTGGCCTGCCAGGTCTCTGTGGATAGGTCTGCTGTCAGCCTTATGTTTCTACCCTTGTAGGTTAAGGACCTCTTGTCCCAAGCTATTTTCAGGATTTTCTCTTTATCTTTGAAATTTGCAAGCATCTTTATCTTATGTCAAGGTATTGACTTATTTTTATTAATTTTGAGTGGGGTACTCTGTGCCTCCTGGACTTGAATGCCTGTTTCCTTCCCCAAATTAGGGCAGTTTACAACTACAAATTGTCAAAATGAACCTTCTGCCCATCTCTCTCTCTTCATCTTCTGGCACCTCTATTATCTGGGTAGTAGTTTGCTTTATGGAATCACTGAGTTCTCTAAGTCTCCCTTTGTAATACAATACTTGTCTTTCCCCTTCTTTTCAGCCTCCTCATTTCCCATCATTTTACCTTCTATATAACTGACTCTCTCTTCTGCCTCATTTATATTCACTGTTAAAACCTTCATTTGTAACTGCATCTTGGTAATAATATTTTAAATTTTGGCCTGAATAGATTTTAGTTCTTTTATTTCTACTCTAAGGGATTTTCTAGTATTCTCCATGTTTTTTTCCAAGCCCAACTAGTATCCTTATAATCATTGTTTTAAATTCTAGTTCAGATATCTCTCTTGTATATGTATTGATTAAATCCCTGGCAGTCAGTTCTACTTTTTGTTCTTTCTTTTGGGTTCAATTTCTCCATCTTGTCATTTTATCAAGAAAACAAATAAAAGAAAAAGGAAATACAGTAATAACAAGAACAACAGGGGGAAAAACAGGAACTAAAAACAACAAAACAAAATAAGAATGAATCAAATAAGAAACAAAACAGAAGTATACAAAACACACACACACACACACAAAAACCCTAGATCCTTAGTGTGTTTTAGTCTGCTTGTTAAAAGAAATGAGATCTTAACTACTTAGACAAGATCCCAAAATAGGATCCAGGATTTCATATATATATATATATATATATATATATATATATATATATATGAGACACATATATAAAATAAAAATTTTAAAAAGAGTAAAAAAGAATTGAAAAATAAGAAAAAATAATACTAAAAGACTAAAGAATTTAAAGAAACCCATAAATGCTATATTTTGTTTTCCTCAAGAGCTGAAGATTTTCAGTTCTCTATTACCTGTAAACTTTGTGATAGCCAGTTTTTCCTGGTGGTCTTCTGCAGGAGGTGTCTGTTGAGATGATTCTCAGGTGCTTTTGAAGTTGCAGAAATGTGCCTTCCCTGCTACGGGACCAGGCTCAGTGTAAGTGGTTTCAGAATCCACTATATTGTGTTGTTTTGCTCTCTGAAGGATTTCAGGACTGATGGGAGGAATGAAAATGGCAGCACTCCACCCTCTACTTCTTAGGCTTAAGGTTTGTGTCCCACCACTCTTCAGTGAGCCTTTACAGAGAAGCAGTCAATCACTTTTATCTCCCTGATTTCTGTCTGAACTCTGTGTCCACCCAGCCTGTGATCTGTGATTGAGCATTTTCATCTGACACATGCAACTGAGTTTCAAGACTACAATTTTTGTAAACTCCTGAAGCACAGACCATGCTATTCCTCCCAGTGGAAGGGGTGGATCTTGCCATAACTCTGCCTTTTGTTGGGCCTCTGCCAGGATACTGGAGGCATGACCATGCAACAGTTTGCAGTTTATAGCAACATAGTGAAGAAAGGCAGCACCTAAACTTTTTGCAGCTGGCTTCTCCCTTCTTATGTCTGGGAACTCTGCCTAACTCAGGCACCCTTGTTCTTATGACTCTGAGATTCCTGAGACCATGCTGTCCCACCTGGGATTCTACTCTGCTTTGCCACCTGAACACCTGTAAGCAAAGAATGCCCCCTACCTCAGAAGACCTATAAAGGTTCTTATTTTGTGCTCTGCTGCTTGTCACTTTTTTTGTGGTAGCCTCCTTAAGCAGCACCCTCCCCTCTGACATATCCCCCAATACATCAGCCTGGATTCAAGTCTCTGCACCTCCTATTTTCCAAAAAAATGGTCATTCTACCATTAGTAGAATTGCAACATTTCTTTTCTCAGATCTCTGATTGATTTTTGGGTGTTCAGAATGCTTTGATAACTATCTAACTGAATTCCAGTGTCCAGACAAATTTAGGGTCCCCTACTCCTCCACTATCTTAATGTTTCCCCCTGGCCAACTTAGGTTTGTTCTGATTAGATCCCTGGCCATGATCTCTTGCAGTTCTTCCTTTTGGAATGAATTCATCCATCTTGGCATTTTGTTTAGACCTCTGTTTACTCTGTGTTAGGAAAAGCCATTATGTTTCCTGCTCTTGAAAGTAATGGTTATACTAAGAAGATATCATATACTGTGCAGAGCATGGAGCTTTAAGAAGGTTTTTTTGCTGTATGCTGTGTGCTATCCACTATTGTGTTTTGGCTCTTCTTTCCTTATGATCAGTCCTCTGCAGAATTGGGTGTTTGGACCTGGTCCAGCGTGTGCCAGCTTTTAACTAGGTGCATTTTGGTGTGCTTGTTAGAAAAAGCTAGATCCTATTCCCCCAGGAACTGAAGCTTTGCAGCAGTATATGACCAGTAGACTTTACACATGCAGGAAGGGGTATTGTGCTAGTCTTCCAGGGCAAAGGTGTGCTGTGTTGGTTCTCAGGCTACTTGTCCTTGTATAGATGTACCTGCAGGGTGTAGTAGTATGGGGTTTGAGGTAAGCTGCTCCAGCCTCCACTGGGAGCATTGTGTTGCTCACTGAATTCAGTCCCTTCTGATGGGCAGGGCTAAAATAGTGTCACCCCACTCTCTCATCCCCAGAAGGGGAAGTTTTCACCTGTTGATGTTTAGAAAGCCCTCACAGAAGAGTGAACAATCTACCCTCTTGCGTTCCTTCTTGTGCCTTCACTCTGTATGAGTCTTCTGTTTACCTGGTGGCACTTTACTCCTGTGTCTATCTCAGGCATGTGTCTGGGTTTCAAAGCTCCAAATTTCAAGGACCTGGCACAGGGCCTATCTGCACTGATCCTCTGGGGGATGGTCTCACCATGCTATGACTGCTGCTGCTGCTGCTGCTGCTGCTGCTGTTGTTGTTGTTGTTTTCCCTAGAAATGTAGTCATATAACAATGTGGAGCGAGGAGCTTACAGTAAAACAGAGCCAAATGCTGGCTTCCAGGTTAGCTGTCCTCAGCAATGTTAGTTAATGGGACCACCCAATAGCACCCATATGCTCTTTTGTACCCTGAGAGACAGTGCCACCTCTCCCAAATGCACTCCAAGAGAGGGAACTGTTTCTCCCCGTGCAACCTAGGGAATCCTCAGACCACGCGATCTGTTCCTGGCCTCTGCCTTCCTTCCCCACAGGAACAATGCTAAGCCCACTAGGCGTAACCATGTTAATGCTGCAGACTGCTAAAACTTCAAACTTTGAGTTCCCCTGCTTATAAAAACTCATGATAGTCAGTCCCTCTCTTTTTCCCAGTCAGTGGTTTTGGGGAAGAGTTTCTTTCTCTTTATTTCTTTCTCTTGCACACTGCTTTCACTCTTTCTTTCTCTCTCTCTCTTTTTCTCTCACTTCTCTCTCTGTGATCAGGGGTCTCTTGCCTCTGCAGCCCCTGCAATTCTTTCCTCCCTCAAATCAACTTTCCACATCTCCTACCTTCCATAGTGTGGCCATTTTTCTGCCTCTAGATGTGCAATTTGCTCTCTCAGTCCTCAGATTGATTTCTTGGGTGTTCAGAATGATTTGTCATTTATCTGGCTGTGTTTGAGGGACAAGACAAGCAAGCATAGGGTCCACCTACTAATCGGCCATCTGGATACTGTGTAGTTGTCTTTTAAAATCAGATAGAAGAAAAGTAGTTACAAAAAATAACATTTATACTCTTTATATTTACTTATGCAGTTGCTTTATATTTACTTATACAGATGCTTTATTTCTTCATGTTGATTCAAGTTACTACCTAGTGTCCTTTTATTTGAGTTTGAGGAATTCTTTTTAGGATTCCTCATAGGACAAGTCTGCTGGTGACAAAATTTCCCAGTTATTTTTTTATCTTAGAATGCTTTAATTTCTCCTATGTTCTTGCTAAATATAGACAGTTTTGCTAAATATAGAATTCTTGATTGATGGGATGTTTGTTTTAGAACTTCGAATGTTATCTCAGTGTATCATGTCTTCCCTTGTTTCCAGTAAGGAATCAGCAATAAATATTTTTTCTTTAAAGATTAAAGATTTTATTTAAATTCAAGTTAGTTCACATATAACGTAATATTAGTTTCAGGGGTAGAGTTTAGTGACTCATCAGTTGCATATAACACCCGGTGTTCATTGCATGAACTGTCCTCCCTAATGCCCAATTACCCTATCTCCTCCAGCAACCCTCAGTTTGTTCCCTATAGTTAAGACTCTTTTATGCTTTGTCTCACTCACTATCTTTATCTTATCTTGCTTGTCTTCCCCTTCCCCTATATTTCTCTGTTTTGTTTCTTAAATTCCATATATGAGTGAAATCATATGGTATTTGTCTTTCTCTGACTGACTTATTTTCCTTAGCATAATACCCTCTAGTTACATCCACATCATCACAAATGACAAAATCTGATTCTTTTTGATAGCTGAGTTTCATATATACATATATATATATATACATAAAAATGGATAAAGAAGATGTTATATATATATTCTTTATCCATTCACATATATATATATATATATATATATATATATATATATATATATATATAAAACATCTTCTTTATCCATTCATCAGTTGATGAAAATTTGGGTTCTTTCCATGTTTCCATGTTTCCCCCTACTACTCAGCCATTTGGAGACTGTGTAGTTGTCTTTTAAAATCAGATAGAAGAAAAGTAGTTACCAAAAAAAAACCCATTTACACTCTTTAATATAACAAAATATGGTTATATACACTGCTATAAACACTCAGGTGCATGTGCCTCTTCAAATCACTATTTTCTTGTTAAGGGCCTAGTAGTGCAAATGCTGGGTTATAAGGTAGTTCTATTTTTAACTTTTTGATGAACCCCTATTCGGTTTTCCATAGGGAGAAATCAGTCATAAATCTTTTTTTTTTAATCAGTCATAAATCTTATTGTGAATCTCTTATACATGACGACTTGACTCTCTCTTGCTGCTTTCATTATTGTTTCGTGGCTTTGGCTTTTAATTATGTGTCTAGGTGTAGATTTTTTTTTTTTTTTAATTTTACTACTTGGAGTTCTTTGGGCTTCTCGTATTTGCAGAATACTGTTTTTCATCGAATTGGGGCTTTTTGACATTATTCACAAATAATATTCTGTCATTTTTCTCCTGTATTTCTAGAACATTTATTATGTGTACATTGGCACACTTGATGACGTCCCACAGGTCTCTGAGGTACTGCTCATTTTTCCTCATTCTCTTTTTTTTCCCCCAATTTATTTATTTTCAGAAAAACAGTATTCATTATTTTTTCACCACACCCAGTGCTCCATGCAAGCTGTGCCCTCTATAATACCCAGCACCTGGTACCCCAACCTCCCACCCCCCCGCCACTTCAAACCCCTCAGACTGTTTTTCAGAGTCCATAGTCTCTCATGGTTCACCTCCCCTTCCAATTTACCCAAATTCCCTACTCCTCTCTAACGCCCCTTGTCCTCCATGCTATTGGTTATGCTCCACAAATGAGTGAAACCATATGATAATTGACTCTCTCTGCTTGACTGATTTCACTCAGCATAATCTCTTCCAGTCCCGTCCATGTTGCTACAAAAGTTGGATATTCGTCCTTTCTGATGGAGGCATAATACTCCATAGTGTATATGGACCACATCTTCCTTATCCATTCATCCATTGAAGGGCATCTTGGTTCTTTCTTTATTATGTGTACATTGGCACACTTGATGACGTCCCACAGGTCTCTGAGGTACTGCTCATTTTTCCTCATTCTCTTTTTTTTTCTGTTTTTGTGGCTTATTTCAATTTTCATCTTTTCAGATTTATGGATTCTTTCTTTTGCCACTTTGACAAGCTCTATTAAAATTTTCTGCCCTTCATGACTTTTTTGTGATTTACCTTTCAACTCCAGTTATTTCCTCTTTTATAATGTATGTTTCTTTATTGCTTTTCTCTATTTGGTTTGAATCAGTTTCATATTTTCACTTCTTTAGGCATGATTTCCTTTATTTTTTAACATAGTCTCAAATAATTTATTCAAAATCTTTGGTTAGCAAATCTAATACATTTGCTTCCTCAGAAACAATTTCCATTTATTAATTTTTTTACCTGTCTATGAGCTTTCTAGTTTTTTTTCTTAATACCTCATATTTTTGTTGAAAACTGGAGTTTTTAAGTAATATAATGTGACAATTATGGAAGTCTGATTCTTACTCTTCCTCCAGGGCTTCTTGTTGACATTGTTCATTGTGCTAATCATTGTTTATTTGTTTAGTGACTTTTCTGAATTAATCCAATATAGTTTTTGTATTATTTGTCACAGATGTCCGGTGAAGTCTCTACTATATTAGCTTAGTAGTCAGCTAATGATTAAATTGAGATATCTTTATATACCTAAAACCAATAAATTCCCCAGTCTTTTCTAAAGGGCTCAGCTTCCTGTTGAAATATGTCTTAAGCACTCACCAAGGTAGTTTATACTGGTGCCATAACCTTTACTTCTTGCTTACATGGAGTCTCAAGTTTATGACTTTCTCATGTCTTTCCTGAGCATGCACACAGCACTATGCTTGGCAGTGAACTTCCAGATTCTTAAGAATGTGTCAGAGATTTTCAAAGCTCCAGTTGACATTTCATTCTTCAGTTTTCCTTTCTAAGTGTTTTGGTCAGTCTCTTGTTTCACTCAACTGTTATCCATTGTCTCAGGCAGTTGTGTGACACCTATACCCCTTTCCCAAGGGAGAGTTTTAGCACTGGATAACCAAAAGATAAGACTTTGAGTCAGGAAACCACTGCACAAGTGGTTTGGAAATTAATCTGTTCAGCTCACTCAAACCTACTATTGTCCTGGGGAGGAGTAAAGGGGTTAAGGGAAGTTTAAATGGCACAAAACTGCTGTTATTAATAAGGAAGCATTTTGTTTTGTTTTGTTTTGTTTTGTTTTAAAAAAATGTTCCCTGGATTGATGCAAACCTTTGACTATTTTTTTTTTAATTTTGGAAAAAATACTGATTTTTTAAAATGTTGTTAATTATTGTATTTCTTTTGTGAAGAAACAAGTGTCCAGAGGTCATAACTCTACCAATCCCATTGACATCAACCATAGCCAACTTCCTTGTAATACCTTCTAAGTCCCTCTCAAGAAAACTAATAGCTAAATTTCAGAAGTTAGTAAAAACAAAGTGTCTTTCCATTTCATATAGAAAGACACTCTGGACTCTAGTTACACATTCCTTGGGGGTCTATGAACTCTGGTTTAATAATTATACCTTAAAATGATGTGAAGTATGAACAGGTAACACCCACCTTTCCAGCATCATGAGAAAAGTGTTGAGAGAGGTCCAGGTATAGACCTGACTGGCCTCTACTTACTTCCTCTTAGTTGGCTTTCTTACTTACTGATTTCCCCCAGGGAATGCAACTGTTCACTTTAGGGTGCCAACACCCTTGACTCAGCTCCCTTTTCCTTGCAGACACCTCAAAGTCAATCAAGACTAAGACTGAAACACCTACAACCATGAAATATCCCTTGGAAGGTGAGTTTCACTATGGTTCAGGTGTAATAGAGTCCTGAAATGATGCCATAGAAGCTAAAGGAGCCATTATATGGCTCTTTATTATTATTATGGCTCTTATTACCATAAGAGGTCACTGGGTTCCTCAGAGGACACATGGAAATAACAGAATGGAAATAAAAGAAAGGTAGCAATGATTAAAAAGTTGTGAAAAAGTAGAATCATAAATATATATACACTTTGTGAAGACTTCTGAGTCAAAAGTAAGAGAGACTTGGGATGCACATATGGGAAAAGAGAAAGTTCTGTTTTGCTCATCTTTCTACGGAACTTTTGATATGTTGTACTGCCCTCTCCATGGGCCTCTTTCTACCACTAACAATAAGAAACTAAGATACCTCATCTCATAGTAATAATGATCAATACATGACCAGAAATTCTAGCAAGCTCAGCATTGATGCCCAGTGAAGGCACCCAAACTTTACAGTCACCCTCTACCTCATTGTTCTTGGCTGGAAGAGAGCCCTCTGAGCCAAACACTTTGTTCTCATAGCAACATCTACAATGAACCTGATTTGGAACTGGACCACTGAAGTGGATGGCTATCTTGGGAAGACCAATGCTGAGCCAGGTAAGGAAAATTGAGGATTTCCATCCTTCCTTTTTGGATCTGAACTTTGCAAATAAAACTTCCAAAAATACACACTGTTCTGTGGAATTTAATTCTTCAAAACATTGCCACACAATGGTCAAAGGCCCTGAAGATGAGAAGGGTGGGTGATATGGAGAGGGAGAGATGCAAAGTTAAAGTGCGGTTAAGTGGTAGATGTGTTCTTAGCTGGTCCTCTGTTGTCATAGTAATACACCTCCCAAACACTCTAAGCAGGAATAGGAATGGGACCATGACCTCAGCCAACCTTCCTTGGGAGATGGAGATTGGAGTACCTAAGGTAATTTCAGGGTTTCATTACTTGAGCTCTTACCCAGGGCTCACCAAACAGCTTGCAGCTGATTTATGATTTCTCCAAAGTTTCAAGAATCCTTAAGTTATGATCTCAAAGATACAAACCCCAAAGAGAAGTTTTTTTTGTGTTTCACCTGAAGCTTATAGTCAGCTTGTATGCACTAATATGACTGCATTGATTGTTTAAAAGTGAAAAAAAAAGTTACAGTAGTTGATAATTAGATGCTTTCCTTAATCACTGAGCAACCTATTATCACCTGAGCTGCTCTACCTTATCCCTTAGGACTCCCCATACCACACATGGTCTTACAACAAAAGTTGTTGATGTCTAGTATAACAGGGGACTTATGAGAATTCAGGTTTACAGTAAGCATCTGTTTCAATTAGTTGATGCTAAATAGTAATGACTATCATGACTGGTTTCATCCTCTGTGTATCATTAATTGTGGATTTTTTAACTGTTTTTTTTTTATTTTTTGTGGGGGAGAGGACTTTTTAACTTATTATGTTCAATAATTGGGCATTCCTTAATACCCGTGTAAATTCTCCCCTTCTGGTTGCACAGGTATTTTTTTGCCTATTTATAGCCATCTTCCAAACTTGTTTTATGGGATATTTTTGCATTGCCACCTTTGGCTTAAAGGCTTCCATAATTCCATGCTTCTTGCAGAGTAACATCCAATAACACAAGGGAATTAGAAGATAATTTTTGGAGATTTGGTTTCAGAAAATGGGAAGATAACCCAGGAGGAATGGGAATTCTCAGATATTGGGTGTGTGCCCTATATCCTCCATCAGTTTTTGTTTTGTTTTGTTTACTCCTTGACTCCTTCTAAGGAGGATCCTTCCTTTAATTTCCATCAGTTTATAGCTTTGGCTTTCTCATTCAACCCCAAAGCAGCAGAATACACATTATTTTTATGTGCACATGGGACACTTTCCAGAATAGATCACAAACTAGGTCACAAATAAGGCCAGTGCAAAAAGATTGAAATCATAGCAGGCATATTTTCTGACCACACACTATGAAACGTGAAGTCAAGCACACGAAAAGAAAAATTAGAAAAACCACAAATACATTGATGTGAAAGAATATGCTACTAAACAATGAATAGGTCAACCAGAAAATCAAAGAAATGTAGCTTGAGTTTTCTCAGCTCCAACCACAGTTCTGAGGACCACAAATATCAGATTTTTTTTAATTTTTTTAATTCAAGTATAATTAACACAGTACTATATTCATTTCAGGTAAATAATTTAATTATTCAACAATTCTATACATTGACAGTGCTCATCATGATAATTATACTCTTAATCCCCTTCACCTAAATATTCCGTGGTGGCAATCACCAGTTTGTTCTCTATATTTAAATCTGTTTTGTTGTTGTTTGTTTCTTTTCTTCTTTGTTCTTTTGCTTTGTTTCTAAAATTCCACATGAGTAAAGTCATAAGGTATTTGTCTTTCTCTGACTGAATTATTTCACTTAGCATGATGTCTTGATATCTTTTAGATTCACCCATGTTTTTGCAAATGACAAAATTGTATTCTTTTTTATGACTGAGTAATATTCCAGATTTCTAAGACAAAGTATTTTAGAGATTGGTAAAAATAAAGCCAGTTGCAACAAAAAATCCTAAGGACAATGGAATTCCTACCCCTCTTTATCCCCTAATCTTATCGACTAGATTCAGAATATTGTAGCTACAGTATATTAGACATTATACAATATTTTCATTGAACTTATGGGGAAAAAAATACTACACCTGAGTCATCACAGTATTTATTTTTTCTCTAACAGCTATAACAATTAGTGCCTCAAACTTAGTGCCTTAAAATAATGCAAATGTATTATCATGCACTGCTGATGATCAGACATCTGACACATTGAGCTCAGATCAAGTTATTAGCAGGGATGTGTTTTTTTTGTTTTTTGGTTTTTGGTTTTTTTTTCTGGAGGCTCTGGGTAAGAATCAGTTTCTTTGTTTTTTCCAGCTTCTAGAAGCTACTCACATTCCTTGGCTCTTGGCTGCCTTCCACCATTTTCAAAGCTGACAATGTATCATCCTCAAGTCTCTCTCTAACTCCGATCTCTTTTGTTTCCCTCTTCCACTTTCAAATGACACTGTTGATTACATTGAGCCTGCCCTGATAATCAAGCTAATCTCCCCAACTCACTGTCAGCTAACTAGCAACCTTAAATACACCTGCAACCTTAATTTCTTCTTATAATTTAAACTTAAATACTCACATATCCTGGGGATTTGGATATGAACATCTTTGGATAACCATTATTCTGCCTACCACAGTCATACAAGAAGTAAAATACAGATCCAGGACTGGAAGCCCAGACCAGTGGTTTCCTTAAGTTTGTAGGCACAGTTGGGATAGCTATTTAGGAGACTCTTTTGAAATATGTTTTGAAGAAGGAGAAACCTGAATACATGCCCAAAGAGTGTGAATAAAAGAATTATTTAATTTTATTTTTAATTTAGTGTTTGCTTCAGCAGCATATATACTAAAATTGGAATGATAATTTTTTTTAATTTAAATTCAATTTAGTTAACATATAGTGTATTATTAGTTTCATGGGTAGGATTTAGTGATTCATCAGTTTACAAAACACTCAGTGCTCATTACAGAAAGTGTCCTCCTTAATGTTTATCACCCAGTTACCCCACCCCCCACCCACCTCACCTCCAGCAATGCTCAGTTTGTTTCCCAGAGTTAAGAGTCTCTTATGGTTGGCCTCCATGTCTGTTTTCATCTTTTCTTTTTTTTAACTAAGAAGTATTATATTTTTATTTTATTTTAATTTTTTTCAGCGTAACAGTATTCATTATTTTTGCACCACACCCAGTGCTCCATGCAATCTGTGCCCTCCCCAATACCCACCACCTGGTACCCCAACCTCCCAACCCCCGCCCCTTCAAAACCCTCAGATTGTTTTTCAGAGTCCATAGTCTCTCATGGCTCAGTGGGCGAAAGTCTCTTATTTTTTATTACCTTCTCCTATGTTCATTTTTTTAAAAGATTTTATTTATTTATTTTTCAGAGAAAGAGAGCACAAACAGGGGGAGTGGCAGGCAGAGAA
This sequence comes from Neogale vison, assembly GCF_020171115.1. Classification (NCBI taxonomy): domain Eukaryota; kingdom Metazoa; phylum Chordata; class Mammalia; order Carnivora; family Mustelidae; genus Neogale; species Neogale vison. The sequence goes on from NC_058105.1 coordinate 76,111,138, forward strand.
GGCATAGGGAGAAACAGGCTCCCCACTGAGAAGGAGTCAAATGTGGAAGTCCATTCCAGGATCCTGGGATCATGACCTGAGACAAAAGCAGATGCTTAACCGATTGAGCCACCCAGGCATCACGATGCTCATCTTTTTTGTTTCTTAAATTACACATATGAATGAAATCATATGCTATTTGTCTCTCTATGACTGACTTATTTTGCTTAGCATAATACCTTCTAGTTCCACCCACATCATTGCAGATGGCAAGATTTCAATTCCTTTCAATGGCTGGGAGACATATATCTCATATATATGATTATATATATATATATATGTATATATATATATATCACATCTTCTTTATCCATTCGTCTGTGAATGGATGTCTGAGCTCTTTCCACATTTTAGTTATTGTGGACATTGCTGCTATAAACATTAGGTAGGGTGCATGTACCCCTTTGAATCATTATGATTGTAACCTCTGGATACATACCTAGAAGTGCAATTACTGGGTTGTAGGATGGTTCTGTCTTTAAATTTTTGAGGAAATTCCATGATGTTTTCCAGAGTGGTTGCACCAGTTTGCATTCTCACTTTTTCAAGTGGTTCCCCAAGGGTGGAAAAAATTTGGCTAGAAGTAATTGACCAGAATATCAATAACGAAGTTTTTTTTTGTAAAGTGGGGAGTCAGATACTACTTTCTTTTAAGAGTAGGTGAAAACTCCTAGTCTTGGTTCCATGGAAAGCATGGAGAACTAATTTAAATGCCCAGGCCAATCAGTCATCAATTAGTGGGTTTGGAAGAATGTGTTTACACATGGAGTTTCTAGCCTCTTTCCAGCCTTTCTCATAGGTCTTGGGTCTTGTTTGTCTCTCTGGCTATCTAATAAAGCTAGGAGAAAATTAAAAATGGGTAAAAAAGGGTTATGGGCTGGTCTGGGCTGATCCTTGGAATCTATTTCTGAACTCATTTTCAACAGCACACCTCTTTGTCTTGTTTTGCCTTCTAGGAAAGGACCTGTCTATCTTCTCCATTGTTCTCATCATTTCCCTGTGCTGTATCGTGGTCTTCATCATGGCTTATGTTATGCTTTGCCGGAAGACATCCCAACAAGGTGAGTGATGACTATGACTGAGTGACTTTGCTCATCAATTCATTCTGAGAGCACAGTTAAGCATAAATTGCATCAGCCACTGTGCTAGGCACTTCAAAAGGCTCTCAGCATACTTTGGGATTGAAGTTTAGGGTTTTTGGAGACAGACATGCAAGCCAACAATAATGTACCAAAATCTTTGGTACAAAGCCTAGTACAAGCCTTCACTGTAATGGATGGTCTTAACGAGGGTGCAAGAGAAACAGAAGTCACAATCCTTGGCCTCAAGTTGCTTAGAATTTATTTAGAAGATTCAAAGTAGAAACATGAAGTTTATCAATATACATACATAGCAATAAAGGCTATAGACTCAAAGCCTGGAGAAAACAATCAATACTAAAGTTTTCCGGAGAAGAGAGTCAGAGCCTAAGTGATTAACAAGAGCTCTTAGAAGGAGACAGAACTTAGACCAGGCCTTGGATGATGAAAACAAATTAGAAGGCAGCATTCTAGGAAGGAGAAACTACAAAAGTAAGGTGCAAATGCTTAAAAGGTGACTGTGAGTGAGGTCATTAGTGTAGAAAATACATGAGTAAATGCAGGGGGAAAGGGAAGTTTACTTCTGATTATAGAGTGTTTTAAATAGCAGGCTAAGGAACTTGGAATTTTTTCTCTAGGTCTTCCAAAGGAACTAGAAGTCATAATTTTTTTAAGCAAAGGAGTGACATTATGAAGGTGCACTTTTCAGGGATATTTAACAACTGTGAGCAAACAGAGCAGGAAAAGAGTTTGGACATTCATTTCTAAGTAAAACCTAGCTACGCTTCAATACCTGCTGCACTCACCATTTTGCTTAACATTAGTGTCTTTTTTTTTTCTGTAGCAGCTCCTATTCCCAAGTAGCCTGGTTTCCACCATGACTTCCTCCAGCCAAAAGGGAGAAAGGAGCCTTAAGAATTTCCTTCTCCTGGGTCTGAAGTATAAGCTCTGGTCTTGGCCAGTTAGCATGGCTATGACTCATGAGGTTGAACTTGAAAGTAGAGATGTCCCAGGTAGCCACAAATCCCAGCAATACTAAAAACCATTAATCATGGTCTCAATGAAACTAGGAATATACTATAACCATATTTTATTGTCTCTCTCTCAAAAAACTTCCAAGGCTTCTCATGTCTTAGGGGATAGAAGTCAAAATGACTCATGCTATTTAAGGCCCTCTCTGATATAGCCTATCTTCTTTACCCCCACCACTCCTTATTTTCATTTCAAATCACTGAAGTCCAACAGGCAAATAGCCCACACACCTCATGGCCTTATGGTTTTCCCTTCTGGATTGTCTTCCCAAAATTTCTATTATTTACTTCTCTGTAAGAGAGAGATAGCCTCGGGCCATCAATTCAATTTAACATGTAGTTACTGATTGCCCACTATCAGCCAGGCAGGGACCATATAAAATGAAAAAGACAACACCTGTGTTATGGAAGCTACCAGCCCAGTGGGAGAAGTAAGACATGGAAACATATGGCTGTATCACAAAGTAGATGGTATAGGGCATGCTCTGTTTGCTTTGTTGTGGCTTAAATCATGCATTCCCAGTTGTATTCCTGTAAGATTATAAACTCCTGGAGGCAGTGTCAAGAGACATCCATATTTGTACCAGGTTATAGAACATTTAAGCCTGCGCAGAATATAGATAGTTCTTCTCCATAGACACTAGGGGGCAATGGTGATCTACTTAAAGATTTTTTCTGGGTGCCCAGTGGAGATGAGTACATTTGGGAATGGCTTTGGTCGTGGTCCCTGACAGATTAATTCAACCCCTTCTGCCCGGGCTCTGGCCTGGCCAGCTAGTTTCCACAAAAACTCCCTGGGATCTTTGGCAAGATTCCCTGGTGGCGAGTGTGTCCAGTTCCAGTGTCCCTTCCCCTACCACAACAGGCAACTCTTCCAGCCCAATGTTCTGAGTCAGAGTATGCCAAAGAAAATCATAACCAAATGTGATTCCTCAACTTTTCTCTGAGAAATTTGTATCCCTGTGCTTCAGTTTACCTTCCCAGTACCTCCCAATTCCCCCTTTCTGTCTCCCCTTCCCTTACCCTTTGACTGGTAACCAGTGTCCATATTTGGCCCTTGTCCACTCCCCATGGAGACTTCTGACTTGATGCCTCCTTCTTTTCTAGAGCATGTTTATGAAGTGGCCAGGTAAGACTGCCTCTGCTTTTCCATCTTCTGATCCCTCCCCTGCCCTCATTCTGTTAATCACTGGCATGAAGGAAAGGGAGCTTGGCACAAACCCAATTCTAAGCCCAAAGGCCTTCAGGATCAGAGCACTGCTTTCTTTCCTCTCTGAAGAACCTCCTGAAGTTCTTTCTTGGCTCACTGATCACACAGGATAATCCAGATCCATCAGCCTTCTGTTCCTAGAATGCCTTGATAAAAAGAACCTAAGGGTTAGTTGGCAAATTTAGGACAGAAGTATGGGAAACTAGAGTTCCAGGCTCAAGTCCCTCTTTATGAGTGGTGGGATCTTGGGCCACAGGACACATGCCAGAGAGGCCAGCAATTCTGGTGAAGCTTGGAGAGTGGCAATTTTCACAAGTGGTTGCTCCAGCAAAGAGCCATCTTCCCAGACTCCAGGCAATGACTACTCTGAGGATCCCTGCCTGGGCCAGGAGAACCAGACCATCGCCTGGATCAACAGTGACTATGCTCACCTGCTTCACACAGTTCCTACAGATTATGAGCTTTTGGCCACCAAGGACACTGGCGTCTGCTAAAAATGTCCTGCTAAGCCAGGGCCTACTGACATAATTTCCTATTCAGCCTTCTTCCCTATTACCTCTCTTCCTGGACGACCGAACGTGTCTTCCCTGCCCAACACTGAGGTTCCTAAGAGTGACTGGTTTTGCCTAAGAAGTTACCATATGCACATCAGCAAGCCTGATGCTGGATCAGGCCTTAGACCATTCTATTTTGTCTTCTTCTACTGCTTCTCTTTGAACACCAGAGGGAAGTTCTCATAGCATTAAGACTTGGTCATCCTGCCTCCAGACACTGCTCAACTTTGGCCTCTTGCCACCAGAAGACCAGAGGGAAACTCAGCTTTGCCAGCTCAGAGAACCAGTTGTATTCAGGACCATTTCCCTTTTTTTAGGGTCAGATAGCTTTTAATTAAGATTTGTATGCAATAGACCAGGATTCAGTTTTGCTCCTGAACTGTGACTCTAGTGCTCTGGTGTTCTTTTGATGCTCAATAAATATCTAATCATGATAGCAACCTTGGTTGTATTGGTCTTCTCTCAAATACCTACCAAGTGATTAAGGTGAGACTAGTTGAGATGTTTGGGGACTTGGAATTATAAATAGCACCTTTTCTTTTTTGGTCTTTCTCTTTCTCACCAGACCACCTTTACCTTACTTCAGAGGTGGGTCCTCCATCTGGGACACAATGAATTTTTGGCAACTGCCAAAAAGGCAACTGCCTTCCATTCCTTTCTCTGTCACCCTGCCATCTCCACCTGGATGACTCTCATAAGTTAGTTGGACAAATGAAAATGAAGGATCTTAAGTTAGTTGGACAAATGAAAATGAAGGATCCCTTTTTCTGTTTCAGGGGACTGTAGATGCAGAGATAAAGGACTACCTTTCTTTCCAAAGTATGAATACGTCACCCTCGAAAATTTCTACCTCCTGGAATCCTAAATTCTTTGCAGTAGTTGTATTCATCATAGGTCATTTCTATCCCCTGGCCTCTTCTTACAATGTAGAGTGAGGGTCAAAGTAAGGAAGTCTTCTTCATCAAGCATAAATGGGAAATAGGAATGTAAGGGTGTGTGTGTGTGTGTGTGTGTGTGTCCATTTGCATATGTGCACACATGCATACAGCTTTATTTCAGTCTCCGCCCTGAAGACCTATTCTAGGCTGACTCAACACTGCTTCCTTTCCCTCAGATAATTCATGTTAAATCAACTTCTTTGCTCTTCATAGAAGCTGTTTTTGCCACTTTTGATTCCAGTGCAGTCCCAAGGTCAGCTCAGGTTTTACCAAGTGCTTCTCTCCTTTGGGATGACTACAGAAGTTAAAATAGTACAAAGAAATGAACAAGAAGGAATCTACTGCTTCATCACCATCAACCCACCAAGTCCATGGTCAAAACTTCAGTGTTTCCCCCCATATGTCAGATAAAGATAGCTGCTGAAAGGAGCAACTTACTCTTCCCCATCATGCTTACAAGCCTTTAAATCAGGGATCCACCCAATGGAAACCTCAGCTTCCTTCACAAAACAGCTGTGTCCATTGAAGGGCATCTTGGTTCTTTCCACAGTTTGGCGACCGTGGCCATTGCTGCTATAAACTTTGGGTTACAGATGGCCCTTCTTTTCACTATATCTGTATCTTTGGGGTAAATACCCAGGAGTGCAATGGCAGGGTCATAGGGAAGTTCTATTTTTAATTTCTTGAGGAATCTCCAAGATGCCCTTCAACGGACGAATGGATAAGGAAGATGTGGTCCATATACACTGTGGAGTATTATGTCTCCATCAGAAAGGACGAATACCCAACTTTTGTAGCAACATGGATGGGACTGGAAGAGATTATGCTGAGTGAAATCAGTCAAGCAGAGAGAGTCAATTATCATATGGTTTCACTTATTTGTGGAGCATAACAAAAAGCATGGAGGACATGGGGAGTTAGAGAGAAGGGGGTTGGGGTAAATTGGAAGGGGAGGTGAATCATGAGAGACTATGGACTCTGAAAAACAATCTGAGGATGAATACCCAACTTTTGTAGCAACATGGACGGGACTGGAAGAGATTATACTGAGTGAAATAAGTCAAGCAGAGAGAGTCAATTATCATATGGTTTCACTTATTTGTGGAGCATAACAAATAGCATGGAGGACAAGGGGCGTTAGAGAGGAGTAGGGAATTTGGATAAATTGGAAGGGGACGTGAACCATGAGAGACTATGGACTCTGAAAAACAATCTGAGGGGTTTGAAGTGGTGGGGGGGTGGGAGGTTGGGGTACTAGGTGGTGGGTATTATAGAGGGCACGGCTTGCATGGAGCACTGAGTGTGGTGAAAAAATAATGAATAATGTTTCTCTGAAAATAAATAAATTGGAAAAAAATAAAAAAAACACAATCTGAGGGCTTTGAAGTGGCGGGGGTGGGTGGGAGGTCAGGGTACCAGGTGGTGGGTATTATAGAGGGCATGGATTGCATGGAGCACTGGGTGTGGTGAAAAAATAATGATACTGTTATGCTGAAAATAAATAAATGAAAAAAAAATTTAATAAAAAGCAGCTGTGTACAGTCCCCACAGTCTCAGAAGAAAAAAAACAACAGCACATTATTCCTACTACCCTTAGAGAAGAGGATGACTAGGGTTAAGAAGAGAATCTTAATCATATGTCCATTAATAAAAGGAACCCCAGGGGCACCTGGGTGGTTCAGTGGGTTAAAGCCTCTGCCTTCAGCTCAGGTCATGATCCCAGGGTCCTGGGATCGAGCCCCACATCAGGCTCTCTGCTTGGCAGGGAGCCTGCTTCCTCCTCTCTCTCTGCCTGCCTCTCTGTCTACTTGTGACCTCTGTGAAATAAATAAATAAAATCTTTTAAAATATACAAGGAACCCCAAATCCAGGGACACTCCCCTGTTATCCCCATAGAAGCTATGGACTCCCAGGGATATTTCAGAGTCTCTTGTCTTAAAAAGCTTAGGAATCATTGATTTTAATTCTCCTTTATTATAAATAAGGAAATAAAACCACAGAGGAACAGTAACAGTCTAAATTCACATATCATGACAGAACAGAGACCAGAAAGCAGGTCTATGAACTCCTAGGAGCATAGTCATTGCAGCAGAAAACTTCTGGGTATCATCTTTGCCCCAAAACTAATACTTTCTTTCCATACAAGACAAGCCAGTAAGAGCGTCTTAGGTATAAGGCTAGCCCAAAGCTGCAGGATAGGCTTAAAAAAAAACATGGGATGATAATATATAATTGTTTTAGGTGGATGACTAGTCAGGGGAAGTTTAAAGGAGACTCCCAAGAGAAGAAGAAGATATGAGGTCCCTCTAGGGCAGTTTTTCAAGTTTTGGCCAAGAGATGGCCTACAGAAAAAAATTCCACAATTGGATAAGCATGAGAAACGTTTCATTCTATAGCTCTCTACTGGAAATTTCCAATGCATCATTAGACTATTAAAGGCTCTGAAAATCCTGTAATAAAGCACCTGTATAATTTTGAGTTACCAAATAATTCTAAAACATATTAGCCCTCTGAGGGCTACATATGAGCCTACTTCTTTTTTTCCTTTCTCCTCCAACCCCGACTATGTTTCTTAGGAGGAAAAACCCTCACAAACCCTACAGCATTATGATGACAACAGTTTAGTTTAGTTTTTTGTTTTTGTTTTTGTTTTCACAAAAATCATAGATGGCACTTTGACTCAAAACCAAGGATAATGGTTTAATAGAGAGTCAATCATTTAGTAAACATTTATTTTTTTCTGTAACCAAAGTACTGAGCTACATACTGGGGTAAGGATGGAAAGGGGAGACAGCAATCAAGGAAACACTGTGTTGTCCTCACAACTTAGTGGGGAATTAAAAAATATCACCTGGAAAAGTTTACTAATAGTTCAAGAGGTGCTATTAGGCAATAGGAGAAGAAAGGGGTACATGTAAGGACCAAGACAAGGAGTGTTTGAATAAAGAAGAAAAGATGTGTAGGTTAACTTTCAAAAGTCCTTGGAGAGCTTGGACTTTGTCTGGGCCAGAAGTATGAGAAATAATTGAATAGGCAGAAAAAAATGGAGAAAGTATTACCAGAAGGAAAAAAAGACACGGGGAAGAGGAAAAAGATTGATGAGGTCAAAATGTGTTTTTATTTATTTATTTTTTTATTTTCAGCATAACAGTATTCATTATTTTTTCACCACACCCAGTGCTCCATGCAATCCATGCCCTCTATAATACCCACCACCGGGTGCCCCAACCTCCCACCCCCCCGCCACTTCAAACCCCTCAGATTGTTTTTCAGAGTCCATAGTCTCTCATGGTTCACCTCCCCTTCCAATTTCCCCCAACTCCCTTCTCCTCTCTAACTCCCCATGTCCTCCATGCTATTTGTTAGGCTCCACAAATAAGTGAAACCATATGATAATTGACTCTCTCTGCTTGACTTATTCCACTCAGCATAATCTCTTCCAGTTTTTTTTCTTTTTTTAAAAAAAAAAGTATGTTATGTTAGTCACCACACAGCTCATCATAGTTTTTTTTTAAAGATTTTATTTATTTATTTGACACAGAGAGAGAGAGAGAGTTCGCAAGCAGGCAGACAGGCAAGCAGTGGTGGGGGGAAGCAGGCTCCCTGCTGAGCAGAGAGCCCAATGCGGGGCTGGTTCCCAGGAACCTGAGATCATGACCTGGGCCAAAGGCAGAGGCTTAACCCACTGAGCCACCCAGGTGCCCTCATCATTAGTTTTTGATGTAGTGTTCCATAGTTCATTGTTCGCATATAACACCTACTATATGCAATACATGCCCTCTTTAATATCCATCACTGGGCCAACCCATCTCCCCACCCCCACCCCTCTGAAACCCTCAGTCCATAGTCTCTCATGGTTCATCTCCCCCTTTGATTTTTACCCTTCATTTTCCCCTTCCTTCTCCTAATGTCCCCCATTTTATTTCTTATGTTCCACATATAAGTGAAACCATATGATCAAACTGTGGAAGGAGTCGAGATGCCCTTCAACACATGAATAGATAAAGAGGATGTGGTTCATATATACAATGGAATATACAATGCAATATTACTCAGCCATCAGAAAGGATGAATACCCACCATTTGCATTGACGTGGATGGAACTGGAGGGGATTATGCTAAACAAAATGTGTGAGAGAGTCAATTATCATATGGTTTCACTTATTTGTGGAGCATAACAAATAGCATGGAGGACATGGGGAGTTAGAGAGAGAAGGGAGTTGGGGGAAATTGGAAGGGGAGGTGAACCATGAGAGACTATGGACTCTGAAAAACAATCTGAGGGGTTTGAAGTGGCGGGGAGGGTGTGAGGTTGGGGTACCAGGTGGTGGGTATTATAGAGTGCACGGATTGCATGGAGCACTGGGTGTGGTGAAAAAATCATGAATACTGTTTTTCTGAAAATAAATAAATTGGAAAAAAAAGACCTAAAAAAAAAAAAAAAGCTGAGAATTAGGAAAGTGGGTTTCTAAGCCCTGTCATGAAGCTTGTGTGAAAATTCTGGTATCCTTACTGGGAGATTCTGTAGAGTAATGTGAAGAAAGGAAATATGAATCAAAGAGCACTTCCATCCCTGGGCCCTATGTACTTTTCCAAGACCATTATCCCTCCCTCAGGTTCTGACAATATAGAAACAGTATAGGCTGGAGCTTCAAGAATCACCTCACTTTCCCCCTGGCAACCTCAGATACAATGCTTCAGTCCCTTCAAAGTCACTGAAAATAACTTGTGAGAGCTTAGTTTTTGTTTGGCAAGTGATCTTGTATCCAGCAGCAGTTTATTTGTTATATCCCAACTACCCTGGCCTGGAGCTGTTAGGCATGTGCCGCACTTGGGGTATTTGACAAACTGACACTCTGCCACATGGAGTGTCCAACTCAGTTTGTCAAATACACGGAGCATGACACTGCAGGAGGCCAGACCAGGGGCTTCAGTAAGGAGGCAAAATCTTCCTGGGAGATGTGACCCTGTAGGGAAAGAAAGAAAAAGGAGTCACACCCTGAGCCCCAGAGAAACTGCAGAGTATAAGGACTAGCTGAAACATCAGAATATGGAAGTGAGCAAAATAGACATAAGGATTCCAATCAGAAGATGGATCCTATGGGAAGGCTAAGTTGAGATCACAGAGAGGCCCGAGGGCTCAAGTTGGTGTCCTCAGGCCTATGTACTATAGCTATGGCATTTCATGGTGTTTCAAGCTTCATTGGGGCTCCTGTGTGCAGTAGGGAGGGAATTTGGTCATTGTCCTGCCTTTCTGGCCTCAGGAAGGAATTAGATCCCAGAGTCAGTGTCCATACCCCCTTCTCAACCCTCCCACAGTCTTGTGGTTGTGAACATAGACTTTGAGGTTAAACAAGTGCTTGAATTTTGGCTCTGTCATTAAGCAGCTAGGAAACCTCAGATAAATTATTTCATCTCTCTGAGCTTGTTTCCTACATGCACAAAATGGGTATGAGTACTTACCTAATAAGTTATTGTAAAAATGACATGAAATAATGTATATAAAACCTTTAATTCAGTATTTGATATATAAAAAATGTTCAAAAATGGTGGTTGTGCTACCATAAGGAAAGCAAGGGCCATTGATAATTGATTTAACAGGGTCAGGACAGATGAAACAGGAATGCTTTATGGTCTCAGGTTTGCTTAACATGGCCCCACTTACCCCATCAGGACTCAAGAATGGCAGCTATAAAATGACCATCATCTAATCTTACCCACTCATATTATAAATAAGGAAACTAAGGTTCATACTGAGGAAGAGAGTTGCTAAGATTATACAAGTGGTTCACAGTTTAGGCTGTGCCCTATATCACCCCATTGTGCCTCTCAGATTTCCTCATTGATTCTGTTACCTCCCTGTTATGTATATCTCTCTGGGAAAAGGGAGACACATGCACAAGGATGGCAAAGACAAGGAGCAAACATGGCAATGAGGCACACAGATCTTTCCACCCACAGCCATTAGGGAAATGAGGAAGCTGCCAGCAACATGGTCAGGTCTGGAACTTCTAGGGAAGTTCCCTTGGTAGCACACAGATCCTGTTGATAAAAAATTCCAGGTTGTCTATGTCAAATGTCTCACCCTCCCTACTGTGGCAATTGATCTGTGAGATAGTAGCTGGCCTATATTAAATACTGGGATGAAAAGTGGCAAACATTGCAAGATTTTCAGGAATAGAAAACTGCCCCATGAGATCAGAATGACCTCTCCCAGTTAAGACAAGGCAGAGGGACTTGTCTTTCAGGAACAACAACAACAATAGTGGCAGCAGCAACAACAACATTGTTGTTTTAAAAGCAAAACAAACAAAAAACTCAACTCTTTTGGTTTAATGTATGTTGGTGAGAGGGTGACATGCTTCTCAAATTTGAGATCTAGGAGTGATTTAAAATATAAGACTACAAAGAGTTTTTCCCATCCCCTCACTTCCGTTCCTAGTCAATCCACCTCAAGCCACCCAGAAGTGTGTGTCTTTCAGCCAAAGCAACAATCTTGGTCACCATATATGGTATAGTGTGAAGAATAATACAAACTTGGATTCTAATGCCTTGGGTACCAACTAGCCAATCACAGCATCGGGCAAGTCTTTCTTTGAGCTTCAGATGTCTTCTCTGGAAATGGGGACAAGAAGACTTACCTGGCAGAATTGTTAGGAAAGGGTTTGTTGAGCTTTCCAGAGCTTCCCATATAGGTGGTCTCAGGCACTTTGTCTCAGACCCTGTGGGTGTGCCTAGCCAAGAAATCTGATTAATGGAGTTTGAGTTCAGGATGGCAAGACAGAGAACTGGACTGGTGCCTTTTTCTCTCATTACCCTCATTGGTTACCACCTCCTATGAAAAGACTTGGATAAACTGGAGGTGTCAGTATCCTTCTGAAAGCCCTTTCTGACTTCATAAAAGAGAGAGAGAGAGAGAGAGAGAGAGAGAGAGAGAGAGAGAGAGAGAGAGAGATGAAGTGGCTAAAGATTTCTTCTTAGTACACTCAAAGAGTATTAAGAGGCTTAGAGACCATGTTACCCTAGTATTAATGGAAGGAGTCAGTGGCTGAGCTGAAACTAGGTAGGTTTTATTTCCACTCTTGATGTTCTAGTCCCTGACTCTCCACAATAGTATACATAAGAAAATCAGGTTCAGTTGAGAAAGGCTGGTCAGACCCATAGGAAGAAGACACAAATACTGCATAATAATATTAAGGAACTCTGAAAGCTCTTCTCTTGGTCTAAAATACTACATAAAACAACATCCTTTGTCCCTTGACCTACCCTGGCAAGGTTAACACAACAAACAACAGGACTTGCACTGCACCTCATCCAGTTGGGCCTCCTCATATATACTGGAGGCAGTATGGATTTTTTTAGGCATGGTTCATCACCCCATTCAGCCCCACCCAGAAATATTTACTCAGCATCACTCATGTCCTTTCTCAACAGAGAGTTGACAACCATCAAATAAGGGTTATAAAAAATAAAAGCATATCTAGGTAAATGGCAAAATCAGGGCTACTACTCAAATTTCCTTATCCCTGAGTCCAGAAAATATTCCACTTCCATGAGGCTATCTCTTTAAAAGCATCTTTGAAGAAGAAATGTCATCCTCCCTTCTCACTATTAGAATTTTTATGATAGAAGACCACTGGGAACCTTCCTCTCACCCACTCTTGACCCAGAATCTCTGAAGAGAGTATAAGGAAAGTGTGATAGTCAGGTCCAAGCCATATTTGGTAGCCACGGACACTACCTCAACCTGGGAATTCAAGCAGAGAGAACAAACAGATATTAAGTCAGGTCCAAGCCATATTTGGTAGCCACGGACACTACCTCAACCTGGGAATTCAAGCAGAGAGAACAAACAGATATTATACCTGTTACTGGAGTGATGCCTTGTTCTCAGAGGAGGCAAAGGTTCCCTGGTGATGAGACAAACTGCAGAGGCCAGATGTAATTGAGCTTTTTGCCTGGAGTAGGAAGGCCGTGTGTTTTGAAGGGCCTTTGGTGTCTTCAAGAGGAAACAGAAATGAGGAAGATAAGGCTGAGGTTAGCCAACGGAAATCTGGGTGCAAAATGACAAAACAGTGCTGTTGTGAAAGGGTTCACTACTGCAGCAACAGTTCCCACTGCCACAAACCACCCTCACCCCCCACCCCCACCCACTCAAAGCTGACCTCTAACAAATACTGGTTCTCCAAGCTACAATAAGGGAGCTCCAAGCTGCATTAATGCTTTTCCCAATGTTAATGAGAGAATACTGGGATGTCACAGCTGAGACATTATCAAATGAAAATCCATATTGTCAAAATAGAGAAACAGACCATCTGAGAGATGAAAGAAAATGCCTGATATCAAAAAGCAAATTAGTGGCATAGTTGGAATTTAAACCCACTTCTATCAACTCCAAAACAAGGGTTCTTTCACTGTTAGAATGCCTCCTTATCCCGATATACCCTTTTTACTTTCCTGTGGCATGGCTTCTCACCTACACATGGCTTCTCAGCTACACAATTTGCAGGACCTAGTGTAAAATGTAATGAGGGGCCTGCTATTAAAAAAAATAAGAAGAAGAATTTCAGGATGGTAACAGCAGAACATTAACCCTTGTTTGTGTGGGGTCTTCTAAGCATGGCACCTGGGAAATTTTACAGGTCACATGCCTACGAAGCTAGCCCTTGCTGGCACATCTCTGACTATGAATAATATTTTGGCATCCAGCTACTTTGAAGGAAATTCACATCTATTAATAATAAGATTATGTGCTTTACATGTGTTATCTCATTTAATCGTCAACTTTCTGTTATGATATCATCATCCCTATGAGAGGATGAAGAAACTGAGGCACATAGAAGAGAAATGGCTTGCCTACAAACACAAAATTAAGAATTAATGGAGAAGACAGAATTCCTATTCAGATCTTTTTTATTCCAAATGTTAAGCATTTTCTACTCTCTCACAATGGCTACAAGGAGAGAATAAAGTAGCTGACCTTGAGAAGGAAAATATGGTAAAAGACCCTTAGGTTCAACTGTGTCTTTCAGGCTTCATGAAAAGTATGAGAAGAAAGTGAGTGACTTCCTAGCACCTTGTGTTTGCAATCCTTGGGCAGTCCCCATTCACAGTCTAGAAGACGTTGGATTCCCATTATTCAGTGCTCTACATCATGAATCCTGATAACATGGCAGAAGGGAGAGACAATTTTTTCAATGGTTTTAGGGTATACCTGTGATTGCTTTCAATGATTGCAGTGCTCAAGTCCCAGACCTTAATCTACATAACAGAAGTAGGACCCTGAGCAGTGCTCAAGCCCCGGTGAATAATCTATCCAAGCTATATACAGTCTTTTAAATTAAGGTTCAAGAGAAAAGCCTATATGCTTGAGTCAGGAAGGAGCCTTGTGCCCCAGTCCCAGATCTGTTAGCTCTGTTTCCTCCCTTAGCTTTGGTTTTTCACTATTCAGTAGAAGCTTGACTAGATGTTCTTAGTGACCTCTCCAACTCAAATATTCCCTGGTTTCTTTCTTTTTTTTTTTTTTAGACCAAAAAGCTGCATTTACTTGAGTTAATTATTCAGATAAAATAAAAGAACCAAAGAAAGTCATCACTAGATAGTTTTGGAGAAAAGCTGTTTGCCCTTTGCAGAACTTCCACAAAAGTCAATGGCTCAATCAGATGCTTGATGAGCTCCAGATAACATCTCAACTCCAGGACCTTATCTAAAGAGCCTTTTTATTAAAAAAAATTGTCATTTGTCTACCAAGTAGTAGCAATTGAACTTGAGTCAACTGAAGAGATACAAAAGTAAATCATTTATAAGTGATTTGGCGCTCTGGGAACAGAGAACCAAATAAAATAAATATTGTTTTATTGTCTCCAGCTCTGACTTGAGGTTTAAAGCAGTGGTTTTCAAACCTGAATGTGCTGAAGAGTCTCCAGGATGCCTGCAGACTTCCTTGGGAGATTTCCTCTTAGTAGATCTGCACAGCTGTTATAGAATTTTGACTTTTAAAAAACATCTGAGATGATTCTGATCCTTATGGTTTAACGTTCTGTTTTTAAAAGATGTATTTATTTGAGAGAGAGAGAGAAAGAGAGAGGGAGGGAGAAAGCACATGGCAGGGAGGTGGGGCCAGAGGGAGAGGGAGAGAAGCTCAAGCTGACTTCCAATTAATTGTATAGCCTGATACAGGGTTCCATCCCAGGACCCTGAGATCATGACCTGAGCTGAATTAAGGAGCCTGTCGCTCAGCCTCTTTTTTTTTTTTTTCTTAAGATTTTATTTATTTGACAGAGAGAAATCACAAGCAGGCAAAGAGGGAGGAGCAGAGAGAGGGGGAGGCAGGCTCCCCTCCGAGCAGAGAGCCCAATGCAGGGCACCATCCCAGGACCCTGGGATCACGGCCTGAGCCAAAGGCAGAGGCTTTAACCCACTGAGCCACCCAGGCACCCTCTGCCACTCAACTTCTTGAGCCACCCAGGCAACCCTAAAGATCTTACTTTGGGAAACACTGACATATTTTCAGTTGTTTGCTACATTTGCCATTCTTCATTGCCTCTATTTAAGCCCTAAACAGCCTAAGACAAACATGACCTGTGTGTAGGATGTGGGGTCAGAACACATTGTATTTCATTCTAATCTGTCCTATTTCATTCAATTCCATTAATTTTAGCAAATACTCATTAGTGGGGAGAGACTAAGTACTTGAACAAAAGAAAATGCATTTTGCTATTAAGGAACTTGTAAATCTTACAATATCTGTATAATAAGGTAAAATAAAGGGAATTTATTTTGTTCTTTAATGTGTTGCAGGCATTAAGCATAAAGTCTGTCACTTCATGCATGCTCAATAAATATTTGCTGAATGTTTAATGAGTGAATAACAAAGCAAGTGAACTTAGGTGATGTAAATTTATAAGCAACATTCTGGTGGTATATGGAGCAGGGTAGGAAGTTAGTGGTGGGGTTGTTAATATTTCTAAAATAGTTCCATTTCTATAATTTGCTTCCCTCCAAACACTACCCCTCAAGCCTCTCATGTTACTCATCTGATATGATCATTTTACCAGCACATAGAATCTTTAGTGAGAGTTTTCTGGTCTAGGTGTCTAAATGGACACTGTAGAAAAATGGATTGACCATTAAAAAGGCTATGGCCTGGGGGCACCTGGAAGGGCAATCTGGGGGTTTTGAGGGGGTGGGGGTTGGGAGGTTGGGGGAGCCAGGTGGTGGGTGTTGGAGGGGGCGCCGATTGCATGGAGCACTGGGTGTGGTGCAAAAACAAAGAATACTGTTATGCTGAAAATAAAAAAAAATAAATTAAAAAAATAAAGTAGAAAATGAAGATAAAAAAATGTAAACATGTAAGTAAAATAACCTGTTGAAATATAATTACTCATGAAAATTTTCATATAACTGGTTTGCTTTTTAACACTAGATAAAAATATTACTTCAATATAATGGGCTATCAGAGTTAAAGAGTATGGAATTTGGAAGTTAATCCCCAGAAAAAGAATGTAACATAAAGGGAAGTTCTTAAGTAGCTAGAGATTATCATGGAAGGAATTAAGTGACAGGGTCCCCTGGGCAAAATTTTGTGTAAAGTCTGCTCTAAGGAAGTCCTAATTTTATATCTCTCAACTGTTAAAGTACTTTGCTAGTTATGTTTTCAACAATCAACTACCATTTCTGTGAATCAGGGAGATTGTATCATCCCTTCCAATCCACCAAAACATGGTAGATTTGAGATCAGGCCACAGCTTTTTTTTTTTTTTTTTTTTTTTTTTTTAATTTACTTGACAGGCAGAAATCGCAAGCAGGAAGAGAGGCAGTGGAGAGAGAAGGCGGGGGAGGTAGGTTCCCTGCTGAGTGGAAAGCACGATTTGGGGTTTGATCCCAGGACCCTGGGATCATGACCTGGGCTGAAGGCAGAGGCTTTAACCCTAGTTTCTTTATAAACCTCTCTATCCCTGCCCCTCCCTCACTGTGGGCTTTAGCTTAGGAGAGATTCCCACTTGCTGTTACACTACTTTGCAGAAATCTCCTTCTACCAGAATGATTTATTGGCTATGGCCTTGAGAACAGTTTCCCCAGATATGGCTTCTGGAAAGATTCAGTTCCTTTTTATTTTTGTTTCTGACTAAAAGCTTGGGGTAGAGTCAGGATTGTCCTGTGGACACTTTCTTAGGGAGGGGCTCCCTCCTTTCTACTCACTGCACAGATATTGAGTAATTTCAGCTTTCCACTCCTTTTTTTTTTCCCTGACACATCAGTTAAAATAATCTACTAGCTTTTTAACAGGGACATTTTGGAGACGTTTTTACCGAAAATAGTAATTAATAGTGATCACTTTGAACCACACAGTACGTCCATGAAAGAGTGCATTAGGAGCCAGAAGGACCTGCAAATCATGCCATCTATGCAGAAGACCTGAATTAGAGCAAATATATTGGGATCATTGAAGTTCCTCTTTACCTCACAAGCACAAAGCATGTTGAGAAGGGCCAACTTTGCACAAAGGGAACTTTTCCTCTAGGTCTCTTGTCCACCAAAAAGATACACAATTCTCTCATTTTGGATGCCTTTTGACTTGGTTAGGGGGTGGTGACTGGGTTAGCCCATTTAGGATGAGGGAGAAGAGAGTTGGATGGAGAGAGCTGTTAGGCAGTTCTGGAGTCCCACACTGTAGACGCATCAATTTATTCACTCAGTACCAGAATGGCAAGAACAACTGAATTTTGAGTCAGAGTCATTGTGTCTTCCACTGTAGGTTTTAGCTCCTGAGTTATAGACCCACCTCTGTAACTCATTAACTATATGCCCTTGAAAAATCATGCACAGCCTATCTGAGCCTCAGCTCATATTGAGGGATTCTTGGGCAGGCATGCACCCAAAGAACTATGTCTTTGAGATAAGTAATTTGACAAAAGTACAATGTGCTGTCAGAAGAGTGTGATTATTCTAGGGCAGGGGGCAAAGAGATGGTTCTTGGGAAAGTAGATTTTAGCTAGATCTTAAAAGATGGAGAGAGAAAATAATGATATTCATCGTCTCTGAAAAGTCTTCTCTGACCACCCTTCTCTCACTGAAAATGATTGTTCCCTGTTATGGTTGCCTTTAGTGTCTAAAGCCTGTTCATACCACACTTGTGTATCTGTCCCTCCCAAGAACTGCCCAGAGTCAGAATCATGTCTGATCCCTTTTCTTCACAGGCCAAACATGAAATGGTTACCCCAGAACTGCAAGTTCTCCACCCTAACCCCAGTGATTGCTGTGTATATGATGGCACTGGGGTTTCCTCTGTAAAGAAACCAAAGGTTGATGTATTCTAGAGGGCACCTCCAGGCCAGGATGGGAAAACTTCATGTATACCTGAGCCTGGGGATGGAAGATTTACTATGATGTTCCCCACAAGCCCAGTGATAATGACAAGAGAGGTGGCAGCAATTACCCTACCAACTACAACTCAACTTTTTTCAATAGGCTGTGCTGAGCATTTACTGGATGCAAAGCTCTACGCTTGGTACCAAGGGGGAAAATATACAATAGACCAGTAAAGTATATCCAATAGAATATAATATGAGTTATAAATTTTCTAATAGCTACATTACAATTTGAAAAATGAATAAGTGAAAGTAATTTTGATAATATATTTTATTTAACCCAATGCACGCAAAATGTTATCTTAACCTATAAGCAATTTAAAAAAAATTATTAATGAGATATTTTACATTCTTTGCAATGTAATGTGTGTTTTGCATATGCAGTACATCGCAATTTGGACTAGCTATGTTTCCAGTTCAATAGCCGCATGTAGCTAGTAGCTAATTGGACAGCACATGCATAAAATGTAGATCCTTCTCTCAGAAACAAGACAGAGGATCATAGGGGAAGGGAGGGAAAAATGAAACAAGACAAAACCACAGAGGGAGACAAACCATAAGAGACTCTTAATCTCAGGAAACAAACTGAGGATTGCTAGAGGGGTGGGGGTAGTAGGAGGGATGGGGAGGCTGGGTGATGGACATTGGGGAGGGTATATGCTATGGTGATTTCTGTGAGCTGTGTAAGACTGATGAGTCACTGATTTTTACCCTTGAAACAAATAATACATTGTATGTTAATAAAAAATAGTTGATAAAAATAAAGTTCTATATCAGTGCCTCTGAAAAATATAAAAGATATGGTCCCTTCCCCCAAGGAATTCACATAAGTATGCACAAGTAACAAGTACTATAGTGGAGGTGCATGTCTAGAAAAGAGAATTTCACCAGAAGTTAGGAGTCCTGGGCTGCAGTCTTTTCCTAGCCATTGCTTCTCTGTGCAGCCATGAGTAAATCCCTCTCTCTCTATGGGCCTCCATATTTCCATCTCTACAATGAGGCTGGACTAGATTTTTTTCATTCCATAAATATATATTAAATGTTTTGTATGTATCAGGCATGGTTCAAGGCACTCAGGATACAGAGATGAACAAGACACAATGTTTGCTTCCTTGAAACATGTAGTGTGGTGGAAAGTAGTTATCAAACAAACAATTTTGGGTAAACACAATAAGAAAGGGGGGAAGCACAGAGGGCTGAAAGAACACATAACAAGGGAAATATAATCCACCAGGCTTGGATAGATCAAGGAAACCTCTCAAAAGAAGTAATATTTGAAGGCAGTCTGCAGAATAAGAAGACGTGAACCAAGTGAATAATTGGTGAAATGCCATTCTAAGTAGAAGAAACAGCATGTGTAAAGGCTCCATGATGGCAGAGAATGTGTTATATTCCAGGAAGATAAGGAGACTCATCTGGCTTAGAATTGGGTGAGCAAAGGAAAGAATAAC
Source organism: Neogale vison (assembly GCF_020171115.1). Lineage (NCBI taxonomy): Eukaryota > Metazoa > Chordata > Mammalia > Carnivora > Mustelidae > Neogale > Neogale vison. Next base: position 76,130,810 of record NC_058105.1, read on the forward strand.
TAAAAAATGTAGAGGTAAGCAGGAGTCCAAAGTGGGAAAGGTCTTACATACTATCTTGAGGGTTTGAGATTTATCCAATGAGTCACAAATGGCCAGAGAAGGTACAAATGACATAGTGCCCTTTCATCTCCAGGACAAGAAATTTTGAAATTTAGGCCATGGAAAGAAAAGTTAATTCCAACAAGTTGTACAAGAAACTTCATGGAAGAGGCAGTGTTGCAAAAGGCTCTTTTTTATTTTATTTTATTTTTGCAAAAGACTCTTTTTTAAAAATGTTTCATTATGCTCAGTTACCCAACATAAAATATAATAAGATCAGTAGTCAGAGAAGTCTTCCAGGCAAAGTAGAAAACATTAAGTATAAATGTGCAGATATGGGAAAGAACATGGCGAGCTTGGTGAATGGAGGGACCAATTATGTAACAAAGTAAATATTAGCCTAAGAATATCTCCCCTCTGAGAGTATCTATAGATGTACTAGAGTAATGGAATACCAAAGTCCTATCCAACACATTAGATGTGTTCTGATAGAAACCAGACAAACATCTTGGACATACAAACATCTTGGGCCTATACAAAGATATAATTTTGTATAATCCTCATCATCAATACAGAATGAACTTACTAAGTAACAATCACTATCTCAAGGCCTTTACATGTGTTAGTTTATGTAATTTCATCACAATTAATTTATGACAGATGAGAAGCTGTTACTTGCCTAATTTAAACAGCTAGTAAATGGCAGAGGCAGGATTGAAATATCAGGCAACAATTTATGAAAGGTAGAGATTTTGAAGCAATCTAAAAATATATGTATAATATTGTTCTGGCTAACAAATATGAAATTCAGGCCAGCTATCATCATATTCTTTTTTATTTAGTTTAATTTTATTTGGTTTTCAGTGTTCCAAAATTCATTGTTTATGCACCACACCCAGAACTCAAATACAATACGTGCCCTCCATAATACCCATCACCAGGCTCACCAAACCCCCATAACTTAGTATTTTATTTGCCCCAAATTCTGCACTGACCCTGGTCAACAAATTACCATGAACTCCTAATCAGCAAAATCAAATACCTCTCTAGTATCCCTCATCTCCCTCAAGGTCTCTGCAACAGATAACTCTGTTGGCCATTACTTCTTTCCTAAAGCCCTGTCATCAACTGGTTTGGAGAATATCCTCCCTATTGAGACTAAATTATATCATCAGAAGCCACACAAGCATGGTTCAGATGATATGTAAAGATCAGCTTCCTGCCAAAGGATCATAGCTCGTAGCAATGACTGCTTCTTCGTTTGCTTCCAAGGTGCCTAACTCAACACCTGGTCCAGGATAGTGTTTAGTGATAATTGTTAAATGTGTTTACCTACATTCTTCTGACTTGCATATCTTCCTAATCACTCTTCTTGGTTTTCTTCATGGACTTCTCTTTTTTATTCTTGCTCCTTATTATATGTCAGTGTTTCCCAGAACTCTGTTTTTCTTTGTGTGTACATATGTGTGTCTGCATGCTTATTCACTGTCTATCTTCCCCACATCTGGAACAGTAGATCAAATTGATATTGAACATATCTTCTGGATGTCTAAGTCCTCATGACTTCAACCTTAAACCTCAAACAAACTTGCCCATCATCCTTGAGGGAATCCATATCTCCATGGAAGGAATCCAAGATAGAAAAATAAGTTGTTTTTGGCCACCACTATATATTTTCATTAATACTTTAGTTATAACACTTACTACTTTTTAATTTTTTTTTTATTTTTTATAAACATATAATGTATTTTTATCCCCAGGGGTAAAGGTCTGTGAATCACCAGGTTTACACACTTCACAGCACTCACCATAGCACATACCCTTCCCAATGTCCATAATCCCACCACAGTCTCCCGACCCCCCTCCCCCCAGCAACCCTCAGTTTGTTTTGTGAGATTAAGAGTCTCTTATGGTTTGTCTCCCTCCTGTTCCCATCTTGTTTCATTTATCCCTTACCTACCCCCTAATAGCAGCAATGTCCACAATAGCCAAACCATGGAAAGAACCTAGATGACCATCAACAGATGAATGGATAAAGAAGATGTGGTATGTAATACTATGCATCCATCAAAAGAAATGAAATCTTGCCATTTTTGATGATGTGGATGGAGCTAAAGAGTATTATGCTGAGTGAAATAAGTCAATCAGAGAAAGACAATTATATGATTTCACTTACTACTTTTTTTTAATCTATATCTATTTCTTCAGTGTTCCAGAATTCATTGTTTATGCACCACACCCAGGGCTCCATGCAATACCTGCCCTCCATAATACCCACTACCTTTTAACATGATATTTTATGACTTGCATTTCTATCATTATATTCAGGGGTTCCCTCGAAGACAAGGGTCTCTGGATAAATTTATGCAACCCCAGTTTTTGGCACAGAGTAAGTTACACTTTAAGAAATGTTAGCTGAATGAAAAGCAATGAGGTCAGCTCCAAGAGTGCCTATATTAAGAGAGACAATGATCTTGTTCCTAATGATTAAGAAGAAAATGAAAATATATATATATATATAAACATAATCCTCATTCTCAGTCAATAACATCTTTCTCCTTTAAGTTTGGTATTTATTGCCAAGATGATATTTTAACAATACAGTTCTGATGGTGTTATTCCACTGCTTAAAAAAATGATCAAAGCCTTCCCATTGCTTGAAGTTAAAAGTTCAAAATTCCTCAGTCAGGTGGTTAAGACCCTTCACAACCTGCCCATAACCTAAATTTTCATCATTCTCCACCTATCCTATATTCCAGATACAACACCTGTACCCTTCCTGCATACTACACTACCTCCAAATGACTACCAACCCTCTGGATGTTGGATGCCTTCACTGCCTTTTTTTTTTTTTTTAATCTCCAAGCCTTTTTAAAAAATTATTTAAAATTCTAGCATAGCTAACATACAGTGTTATATTAGTTTCAGGTATACAATATAGTGATTCAACAATTCCATGGATCACCCAGTGCTCATTACTACAGGTGCACTCCTTAATCCACATCTCCTATTTCACCCATCCCCCACCCTACTTCCAAGCCTTTGAACTTCCCTACAACTTATGACTGGCTCCTACTCATCCCGCAGATCTTACCTTAAAATATTCTCTTCATGAAATGGCTTCCCTTTCAACCCTAGCTAAATAAAGTAGCTCTCCTTACCCATTTTCCCTCACACACTTAGAACATTACAGATTATTTGCAGCCTACTTTGTACCATTTTGGGTAATTTATATTTTGGTCAATTTAAATGTTTGTTGCTAATTACTTCCCCAGTTCTGGACACCACATTTGGTGATTGGGAACTCTGTAAGATAAACAAGAATTGTGTTTCATTCATACCCTAGCATAGTACCCGGCATATGCTATAAGATATTAAATAATATTTAGGTAGTAAATGACTAAGTGTGCCCCCTGACACACTAAAAGTCAAGATGAGAGGAGATGGTGTTACTGGCATCAGTTTTATGATTGGGCTGAAACAGAGAAGCTGAAGTCATGGAAAAGCCAAATAACTGTTAAGTTGGATGGACTTAAAGCCCTAGTAACAGCAAGAACTCATGTTCTGACCATGAAAGGACAATTAAGTAAGAACAGTTGTTCAATAGAGTAGGGAAAGAGGTTACCTCTTGGCCCACATCTCTAGGCCTTGACATCCTCAAGTGTAAAACAGAGTTCATAATCTTTGGCCTTCACGAATTACACAGTTATTGTCAGCTTTTCTAATGTAATAATAAATGTACAGGAAGAAAGTGGGATGGGGAGGGAACTCATGAGTGGGTGGCTTATCTCCCACCAGCCCTAGCCCAGGCTTGGCCTAAGGTAGCCTATGTAACCACCTCCTTAGCCTCTAGATTGCAGAGTCATTGTGAAAAGGAAGTCGCAGCAGCAACAGTCTGGACTTCTAGCCCATACCTCCACAGTTGCTCAAGAATGACAGTTGGCTTTTGCATCAGTCCCTCTGTACCATTCTGCCCCCAACCCTACACCCCATACTGCCTCCCAAAACCCTGTGTGGCAATTTCCAACATGGCATTTCCTCACCACTGTGGCAATGTTCTGATCTCCCAAAGTCTCAGGAACTCTGAAGGGGTTAAGTGGGTGGGAGGAACTAAGTTTTCTGGACTCCTCAACATAAAACCTGATCTATCTGGGAACATGTCTATCAAACCATCCTATACTCTCTTCAGCTACTTGCACTTTGGGGGTTTAGATGAGATCGGGCGCATTCAGGGTGGTATGGCCGTAGACACTTTGGGGGTTTAGGTTAATTTGATAACCTGCATTGATTTTTTAGGGCCCAGCATTAGAAATGCAGCTTAGGTAAGAACAGATCCCATAACTGGTAAAACAAGTTAGAAGCCTAGGCTGAGTTGTACCTAGAGTTGTACCTAGCTCTACCTCACTCACATCTTATCATCTTAATCACAGAAATCATGTTGATCATGCTAGAGGATGGGGAGGGGAAGGCACTCATCCTTAGCAGTATCCTTTTCAAATTCTTTCATTTATTCAATTAACAAACACATGAGTACTTACTCTAAGCTAGGTCCCTGTCTAGTGTGGAAGACAGCCAAATAAACAGACTTCCAATTAGCTCAGTGGGCTCATCACTATGATATGTTCAAGGATAATATGTAATACATTATGTTTGAGCTACAAAGGCAAAACAGGAATGATCAAATTTCTGGGGAGGATGGGAACAGTTTCACAAAGAATATTTGAACTGAGACTTGAAGGATAATGAATCTTGGAACACTGTAAAAATAAAATCAAAATTAAAAAAAAATAAAAAGATAAATAAGAAGATAGCAAGTAGTTTACAGATAGGGCTGGGGTAAAAAAGCCTAATATGCACCCTAGAAAAGTATCCTATTACAGCATGTATAAATATGTAGTTATATAAAACAGGTGAGTTTTGGTGACTAAAATTCTATATACTTTGAATGAAAGATTTATGTTGAGGAGTAACAGGAGATAAAACTGAATAGATGCGTAGGTATACATTGTTGAAGACATTGAATGTCATGATGAATTTAGAATTTGTCTTCAAATTAATGGAAAGTAATTGAAGAGAATGGTAAAATCCATTTAGCATCTACCCAAAGTATATTTTCTGAATCCAGATTTGAACAAGCAGTCTGAAAATTGTGCATGTTGTTATGGGAGCAACAGGACAAAATTTTTGGACCTGAAGCTATTCTGGGAAATCCAAAATCTATGTGCACCATATTTATGATAAACACTGCCTGAAGACAGAAATGTCCATTTCCATTTCTGAACTATCTATAAATATAGACCAAATTCTTATTTGGCTTATTTCTAGAAAGGAAGTCAAGTGCCCAATTTTTCTCAAGTTGTCAAATATTGGCCAAAATTGAGAAAAGAAACAGTTTCTCAGAAAGAAACAAGATTCTGCTAGTAAGAGAACTATTGGTGGTTGTCAAGAATCCCTGAGATTCTAAGGGAAACAGTGGTAGATAGTAATTGCAATTAAGATCCTTGATCCTGTACACCCCATATCGGTTATCTCATATCTTATTTTTTTTTCTTTTCTTTATTATGTTCAATAGTCAACATATAGTACATCATTAGTTTTTGATGTAGAATTCAATGATTCATTAGTTGTGTATAATACTCAGTTCTCATCACATCACATGTCCTCCTTAACACCCACCACCTGTTACCCCATCCTCCCAACTCCTCCCTTCTATCACCCTCAGAGTGTTTCCTGGAGCCCAGAGTCTCTCATGGTTTGTCATCCTCACTGATTTCCTACCATTCAGTTTTCCCTCCCTTCCATTATGGTCCTCTGTGCTATTTTTTATATTCCACATATGGTTGAAACCATATGATAATTGTCTTTCTCTGCTTGACATTTTTCACTAAACATAAGCCCCTCCAGTTCCATCCATGTCGATGAAAATGGTAGATATCCATCCTTTCTGATGGCTGAGTAATATTCTATTGTATATATGAGCCACATATTCTTTTATCCAATCATCTGTTGAAGGACATTTTGGCTCCTTCCACAGTTTGGCTATTGTAGGCATTGTTGTTATGAACATCAGATGCAAGTGACCCTTTTGACTACATCTATATCTTTGGGGTAAATAGTGAGTAGTGCAATTGCTGGGTTGTAGGGTAGCTCTATTTTTAACTTCCTGAGGAAACTCCATACTGTTATCCAGAGTGTCTATACCAGCTTGCATTCCCACCAACAGTGCAAGAGGACTCCCCTTTCTCCACATACTGACCAATATTTGTTATTCACTGTCTTGTTAATTTCTAACTGGTGTAAGGTAGTATCTCAATGTGGTTTTGATTTCTATTTCCCTGATGTCTAGTGATGTGTAGCATTTTTTTGATGTCTGTTAGCCATTGGTATGTCTTCTTTGGAGAAGTGTCTGTTCATGTCTTCTGCTCATTTATTGACAGGATTGTTCGATTTTTGGGTGTTGAGTTTGAGAAGTTCTTTATACATCTTGGATACCAGCCTTTTATCAAATAGGTCATTTGCAAATATATTTTCCCATTCCATGGGTTGCCTCTTAGCTTTATTGACTGTTACCTTTGCTGTGCAAAAGCTTTTTATCTTGATGAAGTCCCAAAAGTTCATTTTTGCTCATTCCTCTTACCTTTGGGGACATGTCTTGCAAGAAGTTACTGTGACTAATGTTGAAGAGGTTGCTGCTTGTATCTCCTCTAGAATTTTGACGGATTCTTCCAATATTGAGGTCTTTCATCCATTTTAAGTTTATTTTTGTGTATGGTGTAAGAGAATGGTCCAGTTTCAGTCTTCTGTATATAGCTGTCCAATTTTCCCAACATCATTTGACGAGACTGTCTTTTTTCCATTGGATATTCTTACTGCTTTGTCAAAGTTTAGTTGGCCATAGAGTTGAAAGTCCGTTTCTGGGGTCTCTATTCTGTTCCATTGGTCTATGTGTCTGTTTTGGTGCCAGTACCATTCTGTCTTGATGATTACAGCTTTGAAATATAACTTGAAGTCAGGCAACATGATGATCCAAGTCTAGTTTATATTTTTCAACATTGCCCTGGCAATTCAAGGTCTTTCCTGGCTCCATACAAACTTTAGGATATATATTCCATCTCTGTGAAAAATGTTAAGCTTATGTTTTTATCCATTTTAATGCATCTGTTCTTTATATCTTTAAACCTATATGGTGGACTAGTTTCAGCCCAGCCTCTAAGGAACAGAGTACAAATGTTATGGGCTGAGTTTTGTCTCCCCACCAAAATTCCTATACTGATGTCTCCAGAATCTCAGTATGTGATTATTTTAGGAGATAGGGCCTTTAAAGAGTTGATTTAATGTAGGATATGACCATTAAGTTGGGCCATATTCCAGAATGGCTAGTATCACTTTAAGTAGAGGAAATCAGGACACAAAAGAGACACCTGGGATACGTGTCTACAGAGGAAAGACCATGTGAAGATACGATGAGAAGGTGACCATCTACAAGTCAGGAAAGAGACCTTAGAAGAAACAAAACCTAACAACTTAATCTTGGAGTTCAAACCTCCAGAACTATGAGAAAATAAATTTCTGTCTTTTTAAAGCTATTCAGTCTGTGGCCTTTTGTTATGGTGGCCTTAGAAAACTAATGCAGGCAGGAATCATTTTTTTTAGTCTGCTTTCCACTGATATACTTCTCAAGGCATCAAGAATGCCTGGCAAAGGGAAGCTTTCTTAATGATCCGGTGAGGTCTCTCTCCTCCTCTTTCACCAGTATGACCAGGACACCTCATGGGCAGAAGAGCCTAAGCACTAAGGCCAGTTTCTTGCATCTTTTATATCAGGTCTGAACAAGTTATAAGTGTTTTTGTCACTGGAATATTTTGTTCTCACCGTGAGGTCCCCAGAAGTGGTCAGAGACAGAAAAGTCCTGGAAGAAGGAACATAGGTGGGACATCCCACCAACTTTTAGGTAAGACCAAATGGAAAGGCATAAAGGTCTTGGATATGAATCAAGAAAAGTTGTGTGTACTATAAATTGGTTAATTGAATTTAAAATTTAAAAAGAAAGAAAGAAATCTTCTGTGATCAGTTCTGCTCTTAAATAGTTGGTTGATATCCAGGATCTATAATGAACTCCTCAAACTCAACACACACAAGACAGGCAATCATATAAAAAAAATGGGCAGAAGATATGAACAGAGACTTCTCCAATCAAGACATACAAATGGCTATCAGACACATGAAAAAATGTTCATCATCACTAGCCCTCAGGGAGATTCAAATTAAAACGACATTGAGATATCACCTTACACCAGTTAGAATGGACAAAATTAACAGAAAAGGAAACAACATGTGTTGGAGAGGATGTGGAGAAAGGGGAACCCTCTTACACTGTTGTTGGGAATGCAAGTTGGTGCAGCCTCTTTGGAGAACAGTGTGGAGATTCCTCAAGAAATTAAAAATAGAGCTTCCCTATGACCCTGCCATTGCACTTCTGGGTATTTACCCCAAAGACACAGATGTTGTGAAAAGAAGGGCCATCTGTACCCCAATGTTTATAGCAGCAATGGCCATAGTCGCCAAACTATGGAAAGAACCAAGATGCCCTTCAACAGATGAATGGATAAGGAAAATGTGGTCCATATACACTATGCAGTATTATGCCTCCATCAGAAAGGATGAATACCCAACTTTTATAGCAACATGGACGGGACTGGAAGAGATTATGCTGAGTGAAATCAGTCAAGCAGAGAGAGTCAATTATCATATGGTTTCACTTATTTGTGAAGCCTAACAAATAGCATGGAGGACATGGGGAGTTAGAGAGGAGAAGGGAGTTGGGGGAAATTGGAAGGGGAAGTGAATCATGAGAGACTATGGACTCTGAAAAACAATCTGAGGGGTTTGACGTGGTGGGGGGGTGGGAGGTTGGGGTACCAGGTGGTGGGTATTATAGAGGGCACAGATTGCATGGAGCACTGGGTGTGGTGAAAAAGTAATGAATAATGTTATGCTGAAAATAAATAAATTTAATTTTAAAAAAATAGTTGTATAACTCTAAAGGATTAGTGTCTCTAAATCCTGGCTTTCTCATAAAAAAGAGGTGATAATGTGTATCTTAGGGGTCTCTTACAGTGGCTAAATGAAATGTTATGTAATGATTGGAGCACTGGGAGTGGTGCAGAAACAATGAATTCTGGAACACTTAAAATAAATTAAAAAAATAAAATTTAAAAAATAAAATAAATGAAGATAAAATTGCCTCCCCCAAAAAAGATCTGAGTATTATAAATTCTGGAGGAGTTGTATCTTGGATAGTTACTATGAATGCATGCATAATCCCACAAGGGGCACACCCTTCATCCAATCCCAACACCTCTACTTACTCACGAAGAGGCAAAGTTAGACCAGTTTTGATATTTTTTGGAAACTGGACAAAACAGAGTCAACAAGAAGCATATGAGCTGAACACTTTGCAGAAAGAAGTGAGCCTGTAAAAAGAATTTATACCCATATTACTAATACAATGGGAACTGAATGTAATCAATAGTAATAGTACATAGGAATGTAATCCTAGTCTACATCAGGGGACATAAGTTGAATCTTTTTTTTTAAAAAGATTTTATTTATTTATTTGACAGAGAGAAATCACAAGTAGACGGAGAGGCAGGCAGAGAGAGAGAGGAAGGGAAGCAGGCTCCCTGATGAGCAGAGAGCCCGATGCGGGACTCGATCCCAGGACCCTGAGATCATGACCTGAGCTGAAGGCAGTGGCCTAACCCACTGAGCCACCCAGGCGCCCCATAAGTTGAATCTTTAGGAAGTTCCATTCCAGGAATGGAATTCGATATACAGAAAACAGTAACCTACTCAATTGTGTTGTAACTTAGCTGAAGTTACTGTTGTGTTGTCAGAAAGGACATTGGTGGAGAGAGGGTATCCCAGAGGTTAGAGAAAAAGGAGACAAAAACAGAATGTGTCAATGTGGCAGTGATACTATCCAAGGAGAAAGTCCACTGAGTCTATGGATCAACCTGTGCCACAGAAACAGAAATCTCCAAAAGGCTGGAGAGACCAATTCATACAGTTACCCAGGCTCTAGGTAAATATCCCAGAAGATGTCTAAGCCCTTTTGCCTTATTCCTCTATTCTTCAAACTCTCTTTTGCACTCAAGCCTGCTCTTCTGAGTGGTCAGTACTTGTATGAACAGCAGATCTGGTTAATTCAACTTTGTTTATGGAGAATAGGAATTAATGCCTCTGTGCCAGATCAACTATGGGTGAGATTTCTGGCCTCACCATACTAAATTCAGACCTTGAACCTATGGTGATCCCTTTCTGAGGCCCACTCTCTGCCAGTGGTCATATCTTTGTAATAACACTTAAAAAATTGGTGGGGGGGTTTGGATCAGAAGTTATTACCCAGTTCTGAATTCTTCCTGGTCTTCTTTGTCTCGTCTCCTCAAACTTCCTTAATGCACACATGCACCTGCATGCACACACACACACACACACACACACACACACAATGGAGGAGATATGGCCTAGAAATGGCCTAGAAGCAGCATGTGTAATCCAGTTTAGGGATTTTGGTAGATAGTTAACTCAATATGTGTCAGTTGTGAGATTTGGTGTCCAAAAGATAACACCATCTTTGACTGCATTGATAAAAACGCAGTTGCAGTGTCCAGAACTAGGAAGGGGACAGTCTTGTTCTACTTAGCACTGGTCAGACCACAGAATATTTTCTCTTATGGGCACCACACCCTGAGAGGAACATTGACAAATGGGATAGCCTCAGCCCCCAAGTTTCCCTAGATATGGTTGTGGGTTCTCACTTCCCCCAGAGCAACCTTATCCTGCAAGATCACCACAAACCAGCCTTGCTTGCAACCTAGCCTCAAGCCATATCAGGAATCTCTGATCAGCCAGAGAGCCATGAGTCCTGAAGAATTCGAGGTCTTATATTTTTCTGCCTCTCAGGGGTTAAGGACGTAAAATAATTAGTCAATTCGAGTAAAAGACATTCTATTTTTTATAAAGCATCATAAGTAGTAGCCATTCTGGCCACTGTCACCTACCATAGGTAAAACTATTTTTTGTTTTAGGAAGACTTTCTTAGGTTCCAAGATTATGAAGGTATCTCACAGTCAAGCATGAAAAAAGTGGAAATGTGGGTGCACAGTACAGACGAAATGGACCGTTTTCCCCAAATTATTTGGACTTGCAAATATAAACAGTTTGGAGCAGTCCTTACTTAGTATTGTGATTTTCCTAATGGTGGGTGGTGTCTATACAGTGGATCACTGGAGTTTGATGGATCACTCGGGGGCCACACTTTGCTATGCATTTCATAGCTTTTGAAGCTGGAGGTGGTTTCTCACTGCAGAGCATGGCAGCACTTACAAGCCTGTTTGAGTGTGGTGTGACTGTTTTCTTGATAGATAGGTTAAAAAAAAGTCTGAATTGTCCTTATCATCCTCTGTCTTACATCACCTGCTGATGTGGTTTATATTCTTGCCCTAGTTGATGTTGTTGCTCTTGTTCTTATAGATCTTTATATTCATACTATTGCTCTGAGTTTTCATGTTGCTAATATCCTTACTTCTAATGCTATCAATAGTGCTATAAATCCACACACAGTCCTGCTAGATTTCCCCAAGTCACAGGTTACCCAGTTTTTTCAGAAGGTACTTAGTCTATCCATTGCATGCTTTTATTGGCTTCCCTAGAAAGGTCCAGTGGATTTGTTCTGGGGATACAGGATAGTCTCTGAATCATTTATGGACAAAGATTAATAAAGAAGCACTAGATCACACATTCAACCAGTGTTTTTACATCCAACTTTATTTCCTTTTTTTGGTTTTATATCAAGCTTTAGTGTTTTTTTAATGTATTTTCATTTTATTTTATTTTTTATGTGTTCTTTTTTTTCTATTTATTCTCAGAAAAACATTATTCATTATTTTTTCACTATAATGTATTATTTGTTTCAAGGGTACAGGTCTGTGATTCATCAGTTTTACACAATTCATAGCACTCCCCGTAACACATACCTTCCCCAATGTCCATCAACCAGCCACCCCATCCTTCCCACCCCCCTTCCCTTCAGCAACCATCAGTTTGTTTCCTGAGATTAAGAGTCTCTTATGATTTCTCTCCTTCTCTGGTTTCATCTTCTTTCATTTTCCACTCCCTTCCCCTATGGTCCTCTGTTTTGTTTCTCAAATTCCTCATACCAGTAAGATAATATGATAATTGTCTTTCTCTGATTCACTAGTTTTGTTTAGCATAATACCCTCTAGTTCCATCCATATCATTGAAAATAGCAAGATTTTGGGGGTTTTAGTGGGTACATAATATTACAGTGTGTGTGTGTGTGTGTGTGTGTGTGTGTATCACATTTTCTTTATCCATTTATCTGTTGATGGACATCTGGGCTCTTTCCATGGTTTGGCTATTGTGGACATTGCTGCTATAAGCATTAGGGTTCACATGTCCCTTCAGATCACTACTTTTGTGTCTTTAGGGTAAATACCAGTAGTGCAATTGCTGGGATGTAGGGTAGCTCTATTTTCAACTTTCTGAGGAATTTCCATACTGTTTTCTAGAATGATTGCACCAGCTTGCATTCCCACCAACAGTGTAGGAGGATTTCCCTTTCTCTGCATCCTCGCCAACACCTGTAATTTTCTGACTGGTCAATTTTAGCCATTCTGTCTGGTGTGAGGTGGTATCTCACTGTGGCATTGATTTGTATTTCCTTGATGCTGAGTGATGTTGAGCACTTTTCATGTATCTATTGGTTATTTGAATGTCTTCTTTGCAGAGATATCTGTTCAAGTCTTCTTTGCACTAACATCTGTTCATGTCTTCCCGTTGATCAGATTATTTGTACCTTGGTTGCTGAGTTTGATAAGATCTTTATAGATTTTGGATACTAGCCCTTTATCTGATATGTCACTTGGGAATATCTTCTCCCATTCTGCTGCCTGTATTTTAGTTTTGTTAACTGTTTCCTTTGCTGTGCAAAAGCTTTTGATCTTGATGAAGTCCCATTTGTTCATTTTTTTTTCAGAAAAACAGTATTTATTATTTTTTCACCACACCCAGTGCTCCATGCAAGCTGTGCCCTCTATAATACCCACCACCTGGTACCCCAACCTCCCACCCCCCCGCCACTTCAAACCCCTCAGACTGTTTTTCAGAGTCCATAGTCTCTCATGGTTCACCTCCCCTTCCAATTTACCCAAATTCCATTTGTTCATTTTTGCCCTCGCTTCCCTTGCCTTTGATGATGTTTCTAGGAAGAAGTTGCTGTGGCTGGGGTCAAAGAGGAGGCTGAAATCCTCATGGATTTCAATGGATTCCTGTTTCACATTGAGTTCTTTCATCCATTTTGAGTCTATTTTTGTGTATTGTATAAGGAAATGGTCCAGTTTTATTTTTCTGTATGTGGCTTTCCAATTTTCCCAACACCATTTGTTGAAGAGACTGTCTTTTATCTATCGGATATTCTTTCCTGCTTTGTAGAAGATTAGTTGACCATAGAGTTGAGGGTCAATTTCTGGGCCTTCTATTCTCTTCCATTGATCTATGTGTTTTTGCCAGTACCATATCATCTTGATGGTTACAGCTTTGTAATAGAGCTTAAAGTCTGGAATTGTGATGCTGCCAACTTTGGTTTTCTTTTTCAACATTCCTCTGGATATTCAGGGTCTTTTCTAGTTCCTTATAAACTTTAGGATTATTTGTTTTATTTATTTGAAAAAGTTAATGTTATTTTAATAGAGATTGCAGTAAATGCGTAGACTGGTCTAGGTAGCATAGTCATTTTCATAGTATTTGTTCTTCCAATCCATGAACATAGAAAGTTTTTCCATTTCTTTCTGTCTTCCTTTATTTCCTTCATGAGTACTCTATAGTTACCTGAGTACAGATTATTTGCTTCTTTGGTTATCTTAGATACCTTATGACTCTTTAGGTATCTTATGGTTTGCGGTGCAATTGTAAATGGGATTAACTCCTTAATTTCTCTTTCTTCTGTCTTGCTGTTGATGTATAGACATGCAAATGATTTTTGTTCATTGATTTTATATCCTGACACTTTACTGAATTCCTGTATGAGTTTTAGTAGTTTTGGAGTGGAGTCTTTTGGGTTTTCCACATAAAGTACCATATCATCTGCAAAGAGTGAGAGTTTGACTTCTTCTTTGATGATTTGGATGACTTTTATTTACTTTTGTTTTCTGACTCCTGAAACTAGGATATCTAGTACTATGTTGAATAGAAGTGGTGATAGTGGACAGCCCTGTCAATTCCTGACCTTGGGGAAAAATCTCTCAGTTTTTCCCCACTGAGAATTATATTGCTGTGGATTTTTCATAGAGGGCTTTTATGATATTGAGGTCTATACCTACCTTGTGAAGAGTTTTGTTCAAGAAAGGGTGCTGTACTTTGTCAAATGCTTTTTCAGGAACTATTGAGAGTATCATGTGCTTTTTGTTGTTTCTTTTATTAATATATTGTATCACATTGATTGATTTGTGGGTGTTGAATCAACCTTTCACTCCAGAAATAAATCCAACCTTGTTCTGGTGAAAAATCCTTTCCATGTACAGCTGGATCCTATTGGCTAATATTTTAGTGAAAATTTTTGCATCTGTGTTCATCAGGGATATGGGTCTGTAGTTCTTCTTTTGGATGATGTCTTTGAATGATTTTGGTAACTTCCTGACAAAAAGAAAATTTGTCATATTTCCTGGTGTATATTTGCTCATAATATGTTTTTATAATTGTATTTCCTTGGTGTTGGTTGTAATCTCTCCTCTTTCATTCACAATTTTAATTTGGGTCCTTTCTCTTTTCTTTTTGATAAGTCTGGCCAGGGGTTTATCAATCTTATTAATTCTTTCAAAGAACCAGATCCTAGTTTCCTTGATCTGTTCTACTCTTCTTTTGGTTTCTATTTCATTGTTTTCTGCTCTGATCTTTATTATTTCTCTTCTCTTTCAGGGTTTAGGCTTTCTTTGTTGTTCTTTCTCCAGCTCCTTTAGGTGTAGCATTAGGTTGTGTACTTGAGACCTTTACTTATTTTTTGAGAAAGATTTGTATTGCTATATACATTCTTCTCAGGCCTGCCTTTGCTGTGTCTCACGGATTTTGAACAGTTTTCTTTTCATTATCACTTGTTTCCATGAAATTTTTTTCAATTCTTCTTCCATTTCCTGGTTGACCCATTCATTCTTTAGTAGGATACTCTTTAGCCTCCATATATTTGAATTATTTCCAAATTTCCTCTTGTGGTTGAGTACTATTTTCAGAGCCTTGTGGTCTGAAAATATGCAGGGAATGATCCCAATCTTTTGGTACCAGCTGAGATCCAATTTGTGACCCAGGATATGATTTTTTATGGAGAATGTTGCATGTGCACTATAGAAGAATGTGTATTCTGTTGCTTTGGGATGGAATGTTCTGAAAGTACCTGTGATGTACATCTGGTCCAGTGTGTCATTTAAGGCCTTTATTTCCTTGTTGATCTTTTGATTGGATGATCTGCTCATTTCAGGGAGAATGGTGCTAAAGTCCCCTACTATTATTTTATCATTATATTTTTTCCCAATTTATTTATTTTCAAAAACAGTATTCATTATTTTTTCACCACACCCAGTGCTCCATGCAAGCTGTGCCCTCTATAATACCCACCACCTAGTACCCCAACCTCCCACTCCCCCGCCACTTCAAACCCCTCAGACTGTTTTTCAGAGTCCATAGTCTCTCATGGTTCACCTCCCCTTCCAATTTACCCAAATTCCCTACTCCTCTCTAACGCCCCTTGTCCTCCATGCTATTGGTTATGCTCCACAAATGAGTGAAACCATATGATAATTGACTCTCTCTGCTTGACTGATTTCACTCAGCATAATCTCTTCCAGTCCCGTCCATGTTGCTACAAAAGTTGGATATTCGTCCTTTCTGATGGAGGCATAATACTCCATAGTGTATATGGACCACATCTTCCTTATCCATTCATCCATTGAAGGGCATCTTGGTTCTTTCCATAGTTTGGCGACTGTGGCCATTGCTTCTATAAACATTGGGGTACAGATGGCCCTTCTTTTCACGACATCTGTGTCTGTGGGGTAAATACCCAGGAGTGCAATTGCAGGGTCATAGGGAAGTTCTATTTTTAATTTCTTGAGGAATCTCCACACTGTTCTCCAAAGAGGCTGCACCAACTTGCATTCCCACCAACAGTGGAAGAGGGTACACCTTTCTCCACATCCTATCCAACACATGTTGTTTCCTGTTTTGTTAATTTTGGCCATTCTAACTGGTGTAAGGTGATATCTCAATGTGGTTTTAATTTGAATCTCCCTGAGGGCTAATGATGATGAACATTTTTTCATGTGTCTGATAGCCATTTGTACGTCTTGATTGGAGAAGTGTCTGTTCATATCTTCTGCCCATTTTTTGATGTGTTTGTCTGTTTCATGTGGGTTGAGTTTGAGGAGTTCATTATAGATCCTGGATATCAACCTTTTGTCTGTACTGTCATTTGCAAATATCTTCTCCCATTCCGTGGATTGCCTCTTTGTTTTGTTGACTGTTTCCTTTGCTGTGCAGAAGCTTTTGATTTTGATGAAGTCCCAGAAGTTTATTTTCGCTTTTGTTTCCTTTGCCTTTGGAGACGTATCTTGAAAGAAGTTGCTGTGGCTGATATCGAAGAGATTACTGCCTATGTTCTCCTCTAAGATTCTGATAGATTCCTGTCTCACGTTGAGGTCTTTTATCCATTTTGAGTTCATCTTTGTGTACGGTGTAAGAGAATGGTCAAGTTTCATTCTTCTACATATAGCTGTCCAGTTTTCCCAGCACCATTTATTGAAGAGACTGTCTTTTTTCCACTGTATATTTTTTCCTGCTTTGTCAAAGATTAATTGACCATAGAGTTGAGGGTCCATATCTGGGCTCTCTACTCTGTTCCCCTGGTCTATGTGTCTGTTTTTATGCCAGTACCATGCTGTCTTGGTGATCACAGCTTTGTAATAAAGCTTGAAATCGGGTAAGGTGATGCCACCAGCTTTATTTTTATTTTTCAACATTTCCTTAGCGATTCGGGGTCTCTTCTGATTCCAAAGAAATTTTAGGATTATTTGCTCCAGCTCTTTGAAGAATGCCGTTGGAATTTTGATCGGAATGGCATTAAAAGTATAGATTGCTCTAGGCAGTATAGACATTTTAACGATGTTTATTCTTCCGATCCAAGAGCATGGAATGGTCTTCCATCTTTTTGTGTCTTCTTCAATTTCTTTCATGAGTGTTCTATAGTTCCTCAAGTATAGATCCTTTACCTCTTTAGTTAGGTTTATTACCAGGTATCTTATGGTTCTTGGTGCTATAGTAAATGGAATCGATTCTCTAATTTCCCTTTCTGTATTTTCATTGTTAGTGTATAAGAAAGCCACTGATTTCTGCACATTGACTTTGTATCCTGCCACGTTGCTGAATTGCTGTATGAGTTCTAGTAGTTTGGGGGTGGAGTCTTTTGGGTTTTCCATATAAAGAATCATGTCATCTGCGAAGAGAGAGAGTTTGACTTCTTCATTACCAATTTGGATACCTTTTATTTCTCTCTGTTGTCTGATTGCTGTTGCTAGGACTTCTAATACTATGTTGAACAAGAGTGGTGAAAGTGGGCATCCTTGTTGTGTTCCTGATCTCAATGGAAAGGTGCCAAGCTTTTTCCCATTGAGGATGATATTTGCTGTGGTTCTTTCATAGATAGATTTGATGAGTTTCAGGAATGTTCCCTCTATCCCTATACTTTGAAGCGTTTTAATCAGGAACAGATGTTGGATTTTGTCAAATGCTTTTTCTGCATCAATTGAGAGGACCATGTGGTTCTTCTCTCTTCTCATATTAATTTGTGTATCACATTGATTGATTTACGAATGTTGAACCATCCTTGTAGCCCAGGGATGAATCCCACCTGATCATGGTGGATAATCTATTTAATGTGCTGTTGGATCCTGTTGGCTAGGATCTTGTTGAGAATCTTAGTATCCATATTCATCAGTGATATTCGTCTAAAATTCTCCTTTTTGGTAGGGTCCTTGCCTGGTTTGGGGATCAGGGTAATGCTGGCTTCATAGAAAGAGTCTGGAAGTTTTCCATTTGCTTCAATTTTTTGAAACAGCTTCAGGAGAATAGGTGTTATTTCTTCTTGGAAGGTTTGGTAGAATTCCCCAGGGAATCCGTCCGGTCCTGGGCTCTTGTTTTTTGGGAGATTTTTGATCACTGCTTCAATCTCGTTATTAGATATCGGTCTATTCAGGTTGTCGATTTCTTCCTAGTTCAATTTTGTTAGTTTATATTTTTCCAGGAATGCATCCATTTCATCTAGGTTACTAAGCTTATTGGCATATAACTGTTCGTAATAACTTCTGATGATTGTTTCTACTTCCTTGGCGTTAGTTGTGATCTCTCCCTTTTCATTCATAATTTTATGAATTTGGGATTTCTCTCTTTTCTTTCGGATTAGTGTAGCCAGTGGTTTATCGATCTTATTGATTCTTTCAAAAAACCAGCTTCTAGTTTCATTGATACGTTCTACTGTATCTCTGTTTTCTCCCTCATTGATCTCAGCTCTAATCTTGATGATTTCCCTTCTTATGTGTGGAGTTGGTTTGATTTGTTGTTGATCCTCCAGTTCTTTAAGGTGTAGAGACAGCTGGTGTGTTCTGGATTTTTCAATTTTTTGAGCAAGGCTTGGATGGCTATATATTTTCCCCTTAGGACCGCCTTTGCTGTACCCCATAGGTTTTGGACCGAAGTGTCTTCATTCTCATTGGTTTCCATGAATTGTTTCAGTTCTTCTTTGATCTCCTGGTTGATCCAAGCATTCTTAAGCAAGGTGGTCTCTGCTTCTAGGTGTTTGAGTTCCTTTGGAACTTTTCCTTGTGATTGAGCTCCAGTTTCAAAGCATTGTGTTCTGAGAATATGCAGGGAATAATCTCAGTCTTTTGGTATCGCTTGATTCCTTATTTGTGACCCAGTATGTGGTCTATTCTGGAGAAGGTTCCGTGTGCACTTGAGAAGAATGAGTATTCTGCTGTTTTAGGGTGGAATGTTCTTAATATATCTATGAGGTCCATCTGGTCCAATGTGTCATTCAATGCTCTTGTTTCTTTATTGATTTTCTGCTTCGATGATCTGTCTAATTCTGAAAGAGGCGTGTTAAGATCTCCTACGATTAGTGTATTCATATCAAAATGACTCTTTATCTTGATTAACAGTTTTCTTAAGTAATTGGCTGCTCCCATATTGGGAGCATAGATATTTACAATTGTTAGATCATCTTGGTGGATAGTCCCTTTAAGGATTATGTAGTGTCCTTCTGTATCTCTGACTACAGTCTTTAGTTTGAAGCCTAATTTATCTGATATGAGAATTGCTACCCCAGCCTTCTTTTGAGTCTCATTGGCATGAAAGATGCTTCTCCACCCCTTCACTTTCAGTCTGGGTGTATCTTTAGGTTCAAAATGGGTCTCTTGTAGACAGCATATGGATGGGTCCTGTCGTTTTATCCAGTCTGCAACCCTGTGCCGTTTTATGGGTGCATTTAGGCCATTCACATTGAGAGTGATTATTGATAGATACGTTTTTATTGACATCGAGTTACCTTTGAAGTCTTTCTTTCTATAGAATGTCTCTATATTTCTGTTCAATGCTATTCTTGGGATTTTTCCTCTTTTATAGAACCCCCCTTAATATTTCCTGCAGTGTCGGCTTGGTGGTTGCATAGTCTTTTAAGCCTTGCCGGTCTTGGAAACTCTTTATCTCTCCATCCATTTTGAATGTCAGTCTTGCTGGATAAAGTATTCTTGGCTGCATGTTCTTCTCATTTAGTGACCTGAATATATCTTGCCAGCCTCTTCTGGCTTGCCAGGTCTCTGTGGATAGGTCTGACGTTATTCTGATGGGCTTCCCTCTGTAAGTAAGGAGCCTCTTTGCCCTCGCAGCTTTCAAGAGATTATACCTACAATTATAATTTCTCAATTTGACTATCAGGTGTTGTGATGTTTTTTTGGAGTGTATAATCTTGGGTGGAGACCTTTCAGCCTCTAGTACATGAACGCTGGTTTCATTCGCGAGATTGGGAAAATATTCATGAAGGACTTGTTCCACGATATCTTCTAGACTTCTTTCTTTCTCCTCCCCTTCAGGAATTCCAGTAATTCTGACGTTGGAACGCTTCATGGCATCATTTATTTCCCTGATTCTGCTTTTGTGGGATCTAAGCTGTTTGTTCC
The DNA here is from genome assembly GCF_020171115.1 of Neogale vison. NCBI lineage: Eukaryota > Metazoa > Chordata > Mammalia > Carnivora > Mustelidae > Neogale > Neogale vison. Next base: position 76,151,146 of record NC_058105.1, read on the forward strand.
AGGCTTCCTCCTGATCCTTTCTCTCTATCTGTTTGTCTTCCAGATCACTAATTCTATCTTCTGTCTCAGTTACCCTAGCTTTGAGAGAGTTTTGATTAGATTGGAACTCATTGAGAGCATTGTGGACCTCCTCCCTGGTAGCTTTAAGCTCCTCCCTAACATTGTGAACATCCTGTCTGGTCGCTTTTAGTTCGGCCCTAATCAATTCTCTTTGGTCATCCATGGCTTTCTCCAACCTAGCTATTGCCTGGATAATTGTTAGCCTGAATTCTCTTTCCGACATATTGTCTATGTTGATAGTCATTAGCTCTGTTGCAGAAGGTCCATCCTCTGTATTTTTCTTCTGTTGGGCATTCCTCCTCCTAGTCATTTTGGTGGGAGAAGACTGAACAGATGTAGCTGGATGTATCCACTCTGGTGCAGTCAAGGTGCACCCTGGAACACTTCCTGATCTCCGTCTCAGAGAGAAGTCTCAGTCTGGGTGCAGAAGCTGAATAAATTCCCCCTTGGACGCTGGCAGTGCAGTTTCCAAGTTAAAGACCCTGGGGGCGCAGGATCTTTTGCTCGTCCCCAAAGCCAAGGCAGTGGCGGCTGTCTGGGAGCTCCTGACCGCCAGAGAGGTTCCAAGCAGCGATCGCACACTGAGATTTTTCCGCCGGCCCAGGCTGGGAGTGCCGGGCTTTCACGCACCTTTTCAGAGGCGGCTATGGGTCGGGCGTGCGTCTGGGGCACTGAGAACGGGGCGCTTTTCCGTAAGCCGCAGGCTGGGCTTTTGCGCGCCTCTGTCCGGGGAAGAGTTTCGCGTGCGCGCGGCTTAGACTTTGAAACAATGGCGCGGGTCAAGAAGCGCCCCCGGGCCTTAGAAACCCAGGAGAGCTGGAGGGACGTGCGCGCGCATCTCAAGCTTTGTGGTAGGGCTAGGGCACGTTCTGCAGACCGGCGCAGCTCCCATCCCCTCACAGGAGCCGGAACCCACGTGCTCTGGGGCGCGCTGGCAGCTTAGGGACCAGGAGCTGGTTTCTCCGCCGCACTCTCTCGGCCTCCGCGGTGGGGAGGCCGTCTGGGACCGGGGACTTAAGCCCCTGTCCCTAGCCGCCCCGATTCCCACAATTTGCCCCCGCGATCCTTTTCTCTTTTGGAGTGCTTTCAACCAGTCTCCAAGTGAATGCTGGTCCCCAGACGCAGGGCACTCTCGCTCGTATCGGGGTATTACTTTCCCACGGGTCGCCTCTGGTGGCTCCCTCCCCCTTTTGTTTATCTTCCGATATCAGTCCGCTGTTCCCATTCCGCTTTACCTGCTCACTGGCGTCTTCTGCCCCTGTAGAGATCCAGACGTGTATCATTCTGAAATTCTGATCTCTGGCTGATTTCATGGGTGATCGGAGTTCTTTGGTAGGTAATCAGCTCACTTTGGGGTACCAGCTGAAAAGACGCTTCTTCCTAGTACCCCGCCATCTTGTCCCCCTCTCTATTTTATCATTATTGATATGTTTCTTTGGTTTTGTTATTAAATGGTTTATGTAGTTGGCTGCTCCCATGTTAGGGGCATATATATTTAAAATTGTTAGATATTCTTGTGGGACACATCCTTTAAGAATGATATAGTGCCTTTTCTCATCTCTTGTTATACACTTTGGTTTAAAATCTAATTTGTCTGATATAAGGATTGCCACCCCAGTTTTCTTCTGATGTCCATTGGAGGGTAAATTGTTTTCCACTACCTCACTTTAAATATGGAGGTGACTTTAGGTCTCTTGTAGACAGCATATTGATGGGTCTTATTGTTTTATCCATTCTAATACCCTGTATCTTTTGATTGGGGCATTTAGCTCATTTACATTCAGGGTAACTATTGAAAGATATGAATTTAATGTCATTGTATTGCCTGTAAGTAACTCTTATGATATATTGTCTTTGTTCTTTTCTGGACTTATGCTTTTAGGGTCTCTTTTTGCTTAGAGGACCCCTTTCAATATCTCCTCTAGGGCCAGTTTGGTGTTTGCAAATTCTTAGTTTTCATTTGTCCTGGAAGCCTTTTATGACTCCCTCTATTTTCTTTTTTTTTTAATTTATTTATTTTCAGCATAACAGTATCATTATTTTTTTCACCACACCCAGTGCTCCATGCAAAACGTGCCCTCTATAATACCCACCACCTGGTACACTGACCTCCCACCCCCCCGCCACTTCAAACCCCTCAGATTGTTTTTCAGAGTCCATAGTCTCTCATGAGTCACCTCCCCTTTCAATTTACCCCCAACCCCCTCTCTCTAACTCCCCATGTCCTCCATGCTTTTTGTTATGCTCCACAAATAAGTGAAACCATATGATAATTGATTCTCTCTGCTTGACATATTTCACTCAGCATAATAACTTTCAGTCCTGTCCATGTTGGTAGAAAAGTTGGGTATTCATCCTTTCTGATGGAGGCATAATACTCCATAGTGTATATAGACCACATCTTCCTTACCCATTCATCCGTTGAAGGGCATCTTGTTTCGTTCCACAGTTTGGCGACCGTGGCCATTGTTGCTATAAACATTAGGGTACAGGTGGCCCCTTCTTTTCACTACATCTGTATCTTTGGGGTAAATACCCAGGAGTGCAATGGCAGGGTCGTAGGGAAGCTCTATTTTTAATTTCTTGAGGAATCTCCACACTGTTCTCCAAAGAGGCTGCACCAACTTGCATTCCCACCAACAGTGGAAGAGGGTTCCCCTTTCTCCACATCCTCTCCAACACCTGTTGTTTCTTATCTTGCTAATTTTGGCCTTTCTAACTGGTGTAAGATGATATCTCAATGTGGTTTTAATTTGAATCTCCCTGATGGCTAGTGATGATGAACATTTTTTTCATGTGTCTGATAGCCATTTGCATGTCTTTATTGGAGAAGTGTCTGTTCATATCTTCTGCCCATTTTTTTATATGATTGTCTGTTTTGTGTGTGTTGAGTTTGAGGAGTTCATTATAGATCCTGGATATCAACCTTTTGTTTGTACTGTCATTTGCAAATATCTTCTCCCATTCTATGGGTTGCCTCTTTGTTTTGTTGACTGTTTCCTTTGCTGTGCAGAAGCTTTTGATTTTGATGAAGTCCCAAAAGTTCCTTTTCCCTTTTGTTTCCTTTGCCTTTGGAGACATATCTTGAAAGAAGTTGCTGTGGCTGATATCGAAGAGATTACTGCCTAAGTTCTCCTCTAGGATTCTGATGGATTTCTGTCTCACATTGAGGTCTTTTATCCATTTTGAGTTTATCTTTGTGTACGGTGTAAGAGAATGGTCGAGTTTCATTCTTCTACATAAGCTGCCCAGTTTTCCCAGCAGCATTTATTGAAGAGACTGTCTTTTTTCCATTGTATATTTTTTCCTGTTTTGTCGAAGATTATTTGACCATAGAGTTGAGGGTCCATATCTGGGCTATCTACTCTGTTCCACTGGTCTATGTGTCTGTTTTTATGCCAGTACCATGCTGTCTTGGTGACCACAGCTTTGTAGTAAAGCTTGAAATCAGGTAACGTGATGCCCCCTGTTTTTATTTTTGTTTTTCAACATTTCCTTAGCAATTCAGGGTCTCTTCTGATTCCATACAAATTTTAGGATTATTTGATCCAGCTCTTCGAAGAATACCGGTGGAATTTTGATTGGAATAGCATTAAAAGTATGGATTGCTCTAGGCAGTATAGACATTTTAACAATGTTTATTCTTCTGATCCAAGAGCATGGAATGGTCTTCCATCTTTTTGTGTCTTCTTCAATTTCTTTTTTTATTTCCAATTTATTTATTTTCAGAAAAACACTATTCATTATTTTTTCACCACACCCAGTGTGCTCCATGCAAGCCGTGCCCTCTATAATACCCACCACCTGGTACCCCAACCTCCCACCCCCCCCCGCCACTTCAAACCCCTCAGACTGTTTTTCAGAGTCCATAGTCTCTCATGGTTCACCTCCCCTTCCAATTTACCCAAATTCCCTACTCCTCTCTAACGCCCCTTGTCCTCCATGCTATTGGTTATGTTCCACAAATAAGTGAAACCATATGATAATTGACTCTCTCTGCTTGACCTATTTCACCCAGCATAATCTCTTCCAGTCCCATCCATGTTGCTACAAAAGTTGGGTATTCATCCTTTCTGATGGAGGCATAATACTCCATAGTGTATATGGACCACATCTTCCTTATCCATTCATCCGTTGAAGGGCATCTTGGTTCTTTCCATAGTTTGGCGACTGTGGCCATTGCTGCTATAAACATTGGGGTACAGATGGCCCTTCTTTTCGTGAGACAGGAATCCATCAGAATCTTAGAGGAGAACATAGGCAGTAATCTCTTCGATATCAGCCACAGCAACTTCTTTCAAGATACGTCTCCAAAGGCAAAGGAAACAAAAGCGAAAATAAACTTCTGGGACTTCATCAAAATCAAAAGCTTCTGCACAGCAAAGGAAACAGTCAACAAAACAAAGAGGCAATCCACGGAATGGGAGAAGATATTTGCAAATGACAGTACAGACAAAAGGTTGATATCCAGGATCTATAATGAACTCCTCAAACTCAACCCACACGAAAAAGACAAACACATCAAAAAATGGGCAGAAGATATGAACAGACACTTCTCCAATCAAGACATACAAATGGCTATCAGACACATGAAAAAATGCTCATCATCATTAGCCCTCAGGGAGATTCAAATTAAAACCACATTGAGATATCACCTTCCACCAGTTAGAATGGCCCAAATTAACAAAACAGGAAACAACATGTGTTGGAGAGGATGTGGAGAAAGGGGAACCCTCTTCCACTGTTGGTGGGAATGCAAGTTGGTGCAGCCTCTTTGGAGAACAGTGTGGAGATTCCTCAAGAAATTAAAAATAGAGCTTCCCTATGACCCTGCAATTGCACTCCTGGGTATTTACCCCAAAGATACAGATGTCGTGAAAAGAACGACTCCCTCTATTTTCAATGACAGCCTAGATGAATAAAGTATCCTTGGCTGCATATTTTTCTCTTTAATTCTCTAACTATATTATGACAGTCCTTTCTGTCCTAACAGGTCCCTGTGGATAGGTCTGCTTCCAATCTAATATTTCTATCACTGTAGGTTACAGACCTCTTGTTTCAAGGAGCTTTCAGGATTTTCTCTTTGTCACTGGCACTTGTAAGTTTTACCATTACATGACAGGATGTTGACCTATTTTTATTGATTTTGAGGGAGGCTCGCTCTGCCTCCTGGATTTTCATGATTGTTTTCTTCCCCAAATTAGGGAAGTTCTTTGCTATAATGTACCTTCAATATACCTTCTGCCCCTCTCTCTCTTTCTTCTTCTTCTGGGATACCATTATTTTAATACCGTTTCATCTTATGGTGTCACCTATTTTTCAGATTTTCCCCTCATGATCCAGTAGTTGTTTATCTCCCTTTTTCTCAGCTTCTTTATTCTCCATCATTTGGTCTTCTCTATCACTAATTCTCTCTTCTGCTTCACTTATCATAACAGAAAGAGCCTCCATTTTTTATTGTGCTTCATTAATAGTTTTTTTTTTTAATTTCAGCTTTGTTAGATTTAATTCTTTATTTCTCTAGAAGGGGTGTATATTTCTCCCGAAAGGAATTATCTAATACCTTCTATGCTTTTTTTTCAAGCCCAGCTAACATCTTTATAATCATCATTCAGAACTCTACTGCTGACATATTATTAATGCCTATATTGATTAGGTCCCTAACAGTAGCTACCACCTCATGTTCTTGTGTGTGTGTGTGTGTGTGTGTGTGTGTGTTGACTTATTCTGCCTTGTCATCTTGTCCAGAGAAGAATAGATGAATGATAGAACAAAATGATGAAAGGGTAACAATGACCCCAGAAAAATATACACGTCCAGAAATTGTTCACTTTTCTGTTTATAGAATTGCTGCTATTTTTCAATCTCCTGTTGAATTTGTAGGTGTTCAGAATGGTTTGATAAATGGCTAAATGAATTCCTGGGACCAAAAAAAATTTAGGTCTCCTACCCTCTGTCATCTTGCTCCTCCTCCTCCACAGCCACTAACTCTATTTCACAAAGCAGTACCTTCCAAGCAGATTGTGACACTAAAGCTAATGAGAAACAGCCTTAGAGGGTAAATGTATTCAGGAGATGAGATATTATTTCCTATTGGTTCTGGCTCTTTTAATGGGAGCAACTGCTACTCACCCTTTTCTATCCCAGCCTACCCAATGGTCCACCAGCCTGACTACCTCAAGCCTTTCAGTCAAGGTAGTTTTATTTAACATAATTATTTGTAATTATAATTATTAGTAAATATATATTTATATGTGTGGCTATTTAATTAATGTCAATCTCTCCCACTTGGCCAATAATAATTTTTATAAGGGTAGGAATTCTCTGAAGTGTAGAAAATAACAAATGGTCAACTATTAAAAAAATGAAAGAATCAACAGATGCTAAGAAAAGTCCACTTGCCTCTCAACATTCAAAATGCTAAACACAAGCTAACATTTTATATATTTATTATGTGTTCTTTCATGCATAAACATATAATTTGTTTCATAAAAAGACAAACCAAAATGGAAAAATCGCAAAGAATTTGAACAGGAATTTCACAGAAGAGGAAAAACAAATAGTTATTAAGTATATGAAAAGATGAACAGTTTCACTACTAATTAGGCTACTGCCAGTTAAAACAATAATACAATGTTCTTCCTGATTAGCAAATTTTTAAAGTTTGATAATTTCAAATTTGGCAAAGGTATTGAAAATAGGTAAGCTCAAACACTGTTGGTGGGGCAATGAATTAGTGTAGACATCTTAGAGACAATTTTTCAGTATAAACTGAATTTCAAAATAAGTTTCCAGATGATACTATTTGCTTTAAAATAATCCAGTGTGTATGGGGGGGTGGAATTTAGATGAAACAAGGTTAGCCATGTGTTGATAAATGTTGAAGCTAAGTGTTATGCATCTTACGACCTTATTTCTCTCCTGGTATCTCTCTTATAGGAACATTCCTACACATATGCACAAGGAGAAAAATAAAAGATATTTATCTCATTGTTGATAATAGTGAAAAATTAGAAACAATTTAAAACTACCTCAGTAGTGATGTAGTCAAATAAGTGATGGTGTATCTATACCACACAATACCATATATCAATTAAATACAATGGAATGCATATAGATATCCAAGTCATGCTTTTCAGTGAGAAAAGTAAATTTCAAACTGATATGTTCAAGATGATACCATTTATATTGAAAAAAAAACACCATGAGTACTACTCAAGATAATGTCATATATATGTCATTAAGTCATACACACACACACAAATACAGGGAGAGAGACACACACACACACACACAGAGATGATAGAGACATATATACATAGATGATAGATGGAGATTTTTAGACAGCCAGTTATAAGAATACACACCAATGATAATAGTAGTTATTTCTGAGAAATGGAGAAGAGGACAAGGACTAGTACAGAGGTGAGACTAGTGGTTAAAGAGAGCATTGATTTTTCTTTTATCTTCTTAGTACATTTTATATATTTCTTTTTTTTTCCAATTTATTTATTTTCAGAAAAACAGTATTCATTATTTTTTCACCACACCCAGTGCTCCATGCAAGCTGTGCCCTCTATAATACCCACCACCTGGTACCCCAACCTCCCACCCCCCCGCCACTTCAAACCCCTCAGATTGTTTTTCAGAGTCCATATTTTTACAAAGAGACTACGTTAAAATGTTGAGTATCTTAAAGTAATTTTGGGGGGAGCCTGGGTGGCTCAGTGTATTAAAACATCTCCTTTGGCTCAGGTCATGATCCCACAGTCCAGGTTTTGAGCCCAGCAAGAGCATCTCTGCTCAGCAGGGAGCCTGCTTCCCTTCCTCTCTCTTTGCCTGCCTCTCTGCCTACTTGTGATCTCTGTCTGTCACATAAATAAATAAATAAATAAAATAACTTTTCCAAGTCCCAAAATATTTTTTTATTTTTTTTTATTTCTTTTCAGTGTACTGGAATGCATTCTTTATGCACCACACCCACTGCTCCATGCAAGAAGGACACATATTGCCCTCCATAATACAGCACATATTGCCCTCCATAATACCCACCACCCAGCACCTTCCCACCCCCTGCCCCTTCAAAAACTTCAGATTGTTTTTCAGAGTACATAGTCTCTCATGGTTCATCTCCACTGTCAATTTCCCTCAACTGCCTTCTCCTCTCCATCTCCCCATGTCGTCCATGTTATTTCTTATGCTCCACAAATAAGTGAAACCACATGATCATTGACTCTCTCCACCTGACTTATTTCACTCAGCATATTCTCTTCCAGTCCCATCCATGTTGCTACAAAAGTTGGGTATTCATCCTTTCTGATGGAGGCATAATACTTCATAGTGTATATGGACCACATCTTCCTTATCCATTCATCAATTGAAGGGCATCTTGGTTATTTCCACAGTTTGGTGACCGAGGCCATTGCTGCTATGAACATTGGGGTCCAGATGGCCCTTCTTTTCACTACATCTGTATCTTTGGGGTAAATACCCAGTAGTGTAATTGCAGGGTCATAGGGAAACTCTATTTATAATTTCTTAAGGAATCTCCACAGTTTTTTTCCAAAGTGGCTGCACCAACTTGCATTCCTACCAACAGTGTAAGAGGGTTCCCTTTTTCCACATCCTCTCCAGCACAGGTTGTTTACTGTCTCTTTAATTTTGGCGATTCTAACTTGTGTAAGGTGGTATCTCAATGTGGTTTTGATATAAATCTCCCTGTTGTTTAGTGATGATGAACATTTTTTTCATGTGTCTGATAGCCATTTTTATGTCTTCATTAGAGAAGTGTCCGTTCATGTCTCCTGCCCATTCTTTGACATGATTATCTGTTTTCTGTGTCTTGAGCTTGAGAAGTTCTTTATAGATCCTGGATATCAGCATTTTGTCTTTACTGTCATTTGCAAATATCTTCTCCCATTCTGTGGGTTGCCTTTTTGTTTTCTTGACTGTTTCCTTTGCTGTACAGAAGCTTTTGATTTTGATGAAGTCCCAAAAGTTCATTTTTTCTTTTGTTTCTTTTGACTTTGGAGACATATCTTGAAAGAATTTGCTGTGGCTGATATCGAAGAGGTTACTGCCTATGCTCTCCTCTAGGATTTGATGGATTCCTGCCTCATGTTGAGGCATTTATAAGTTTCGAATATACTTTGTGTATCGTGTAAGAGAATGGTCAAGTTTCATTCTTCTACATATAGCTGTCCAATTTTCCCAGCACCATTTATTGAAGAGACTTTTTTCCACTGTATATTTTTTCCTGCTTTGTCAAAGATTATTTGACCATAGAGTTGAGGGTCCATATCTGGGCTCTCCACTCTGTTCCACTGGCCTATGCATCTGTTTTTATGCCAGTACCATGGTTTCTTGGTGATCACAGCTTTGTAGTAAAGCTTGAAATCAGGCAACATGATGCCCGCAGTTTTTTTTTTTCTTTTTCAACATTTTCTTGGCAATTCGGGGTCTCTTCTGATTCCATACAAATTTAAGGATTGTTTATTCCAGCTCTGTGAAAAGTCCTGGTGGAATTTTTATCAGAATGGCATTGAAAATATAGATCACTCTAGGCAGTATAGACATTTTAACAATGTTTATTCTTCCAATCCAAGAGCATGGAATGGTCTTCCATCTTTTTGTGTCTTCTTCAATTTCTTTCATGAGTGTTCTGCAGTTCCTCGAGTACAGATCCTTTACCTCTTTGGTTAGGTTTATTCCCAGGTATCTTATGGTTCTTGCTGCTCTAGGAAATGGAATCAATTCTCTAATTCCCTTTCTGTATTTTCCTTGTTAGTGTATAAGAAAGCCACTAATTTCTGTACATTGACTGTATCCTGCCACTTTGCTGAATTGCTGTCTAAGTTCTAGTAGTTTAGGGGTGGAGTCTTTTGGGTTTCCCCTATAAAGAATCATGTCATCTGCGAAGAGAGAGAGTTTGACTTCTTCATTGCCATTTGGATACATTTTTTTTCTCTTTGTTGTCTGATTGCTGTTGCTAGGACTTCTAATACTACGTTGAACAAGAGTGGTGAAAATGGGTATCCTTGTCGTGTTCCTGATCTCAGCGGGAAGGTTGTGAGCCTTTTCCCATTGAGGATGATATTTGCTGTGGGTCTTTCATAGATAGCTTTGAGGAAGTTCAGGAATGTTCCCTCTATCCCTATACTTTGAAGCGTTTTAATCAGGAACGGATGCTGGATTTTGTCAAATTCTTTTTCTGCATCTATTGAGAGGACCAGGTGGTTCTTCTCTCTTCTCTTATTAATTTGTTCTATCACATTGATTGATTTGCGAATGTTGAACCATCCTCGTGCCCAGGAATGAATCCCACCTGGTTACGGTAGATAATCTTTTTAATGTGCTGTTGTATCCTGTTTGCTAAGATCTTGTTGAGAATCTTAGCATCCATATTCATCAGTGATATTGGTCTGAAATTCTCCTTTTTGGTAGGGTCTTTGCCTGGTTTGGGGATCAGGGTAATGCTGGCTTCAAAGAAAGAGTCTGGAAATTTTCCTTATGCTTCAATTTTTTGAAACAACTTCAGGAGAATAGGTGTTATTTCTTCTTTGAAAGTTTGGTAGAATTCCCCAGGGAATCCGTCAGGTCCTGGGCTCTTGTTTTTTGGGAGGTTTTTGATCACTGCTTCAATATTGTTACTAGATATCAGTCTATTCAGGTTGTTAATTTCTTCCTGGTTCAATTTTGGGAGTTTATAGTTTTCCAGGAATGTATCCATTTCATCTAGGTTGCTTAACTTATTGGCGTATAACTGTTGATAGTAACTTCTGATGATTGTTTCTACTTCCTTGGTGTTCGTTGTGATCTCTCCCTTTTCATTCATAATTTTATGAATTTGGGCTTTCTCTCTTTTCTTTTGGATTAGCGTGGCCAAAGGTTTATTGATCTTATTGATTCTTTCAAAAAACGAGCTTCTAGGGCCATTGATATGTTCTACTGTATCTCTGGTATCTACCTTATTGATCTCAGCTCTAATCTTGATGATTTCCCTTCTTATGTGTGGAGTTGGTTTGATTTTTTGTTGATTCTCCATTTTTTAAGGTGTAGAGACAGCTGGTGTGTTCTGGATTTTTCAGTTTTGGGGGGGGGCTTGGATAACTATGTATTTCTCCCTTAGGACCGCCTTTGCTGTATCCAATACGTTTTGGACTGAAGTGTCTTCATTCTCATTGGTTTCCATGAATTGTTCAAGTTCTTCTTTGATCTCCTGGTTGATCCAAGCATTCTTAAGCAAGGTGGTCTTTAGCTTCCAGGTGTTTGAGTTCCTTCCAAACTTTTCCTTGTGATTGAGCTCCAGTTTAAAGCATTGTTATCTGAGAATATGCAGGGAATAATCTCAGTCTTTTCGTTTTGGTTGAGTCCTGATTTGTGACCCAGTATGTGGTCTATTCTTGAGAAGGTTCCATGTGCACTTGAGAAGAATGAGTATTCTCTTGTTTTAGGGTGGAATGTTCTGTATATATCTATGAGGTCCATCTGGTCCAATGTGTCATTCAATGCTCTCGTTTCTTTATTGATTTTCTGCTTCAATGATCTGTCTATTTCTGAGAGAGGTGTGTTAAGATCCTCTACTATTAATGTATTCATATCAATATGACTCTTCATCTTGATTAACAGTTTTCTTACGTAATTGGCTGCTCCCATATTGGGGGCGTAGATATTTACAATTGTTAGATCTTCAGGTGGATAGTCCCTTTATGAATTATATAGTGTACTTCTGGGGCACCTGGGTGGCTCAGTGGGTTAAGCCGCTGCCTTCGGCTCAGGTCATGATCTCGTGTCCTGGGATCGAGTCCCACATCGGGCTCTCTGCTCAGCAGGGAGCCTGCTTCCTCCCCTCTCTCTCTCTCTGCCTGCCTCTCTGCCTACTTGTGATCTCTCTCTGTCAAATAAATAAATAAAACCTTTAAAAAAAAAGAATTATATAGTGTCCTTCTGTATCTATGACTACAGTCTTTAGTTTAAAATATAATTTGTCTGATATGAGAATCGCTACCCCGGACTTCTTTTGAGGCCCATTGGCATGAAAGATCCCTACACTTTCAGTCTGGGTGTATCTTTAGGTTAAAAATGGGTTTCTTGTAGACAACATATGAATGGGCCCTGTCGTTTTATCCAATCTGCTACCCTGTGACGTTTTATAGGTGCATTTAGGCCATTCACATTGAGAGTGATTATTGATAGATACGTTTTTATTAACATCATGTTACCTTTGAAGTATTTCTTTCTGTAGATTGTCTCTATATTTCTGTTCAATGCTATTATTAGGATTCTTCCTCTTTTATAGAACCCCCATTAATATTGCCTGCAGTGTCACCTTGGTGGTTGCATAGTCTTTTAAGCCTTGCCAGTCTTGGAAAACCTTTATCTTTTCATCCATTTTGAATTTGGGTCCTGTCATTTTATCCAATCTGCAACGCTGTGTCCTTTTATGGGTACATTTAGGCCATTCACATTGACTATTGAGAGATACTATTGATATCTTGTTACCTGTGAAGTCTTTGTTTCTATAGATTATCTCCATATATTTCTGTTCAATGATATTATTTTTTTCTGCTTTTATAGCACCCTCCTTTATATTTCCTGCAGTGCCAGCTTGATGGTCACATACTCTTTTAAACCTTGCTGGTCTTGGAAGCTCCTTATCTCTCCAACCATTTTGAATGTCAGTCTTGCTGGATAAAGTATTCTTGGTTGCATTTCCTTCTCATTTATTGCCCTGAATATGTCTTGCTAGACTTTTCTGGCTTGCCAGGTTTCTGTAGACAGGTCTGACATTATTCTGATGGGCTTTCCTCTATATGTAAGGAATATCTTTGCCCTCGCTGCTTTTAAGAACTCCTGTCTACAATTATGATTCATCATTTTCACAATCAAGTGTCTGGAGGTCTTTCAAGATTCTATAATCATGGGGGAAGCCCTTTCTACCTCTAATACAGGAACGCTGGTTCTATTCACTAGATTGGGAAAATTTTCATGGAGAATCATTCAACTATATCTTCTAGTCATCTTTCTTTTTCCTGACCCTCAGGGATTTCAATAATTCTGATGTTGGAACTTTCCATGGCATCATTTATTTCCTTAATTCTGTTTTCATGGTTTCTGAGCTGTTTGTTCGAAGCATCCTCCTGATCCTTTTTCTCTATCTGTCCTCCAGATCACTAATTCTATCTTCTGCTTCAGTTACCCTAGCTTTTGGAGAATTTAGATTAGATTGGAACTCATTGAGAACATTGTTAACATCATCCCTGGTGGCTTTCACTTCTGCCCTAATCAATTCCATTTTGTCATCAAAGGCTTTCTCCAACCTAGCTATTGCCTGGATAATTATTAGCCTGAATTCCCTTTCTGACAAAATTCCCTTTCCCACCAAAAAGAAAGAAAAAAGAAAAAAAAAAAAAAAAGAGCGAGAGAGAGACAGGAAAAAAAAAAAAAAAAGAAAGAAAGATAAAAAAGAAGGACCAGCCAAAATGGGCTCCAAGGTAAGATTTATGAAGTAGACAAACAAAAACAGACAAACAAAAAGACCGACAAAAGTAGATGACAAGAGAAAAATAAATAAATAAATAAAAGAACTTCGTCAAACAGAACCCCAAGTATAAGATTTATATACTCAGGACAAAAACAAATACACAGAAACACTGTCAGAAGAGAAAGATGGGAGAGTGGTTATAAATTCTCAGTGTGGGCAAGGAAGGTTATTTTGATTCCTCCTGGGTGTATCTTGATATCTTTCTTAAAGGACTCAACTTTCCTGGGATAAAGGGGGATTAAAACTGGTTTTCCTTTAAGGATAGCATTGATTGGGGAAAGGAGATTATCCTGAAGCTTATCTCTATATGAATATTTAAAAAAATAATAAAATAAAATTAAAAAAATAGAAAAACATAAGTATATGTATTTTAAAAGTTCAGGTAAAAAGTTTATTATGGAATTTGGTGTACTGAACATCTCATTGTGATGGTAAATAGGTTCAAAAGTTGTATATTTTTTTAAAATGGTAAGAACCAGAATAGTGGGAGCGAATTAAAAATAAAAGTTGTATCTATGGCTGGGGGGGACAAGATGGCGGGGGAGTAGGAAGAGGCGCCTTTTCAGCCGTACCCAAAGTGAGCTGATTACCTACCAAAGAACTCCGATCACCCATGAAATCAGTCTGAGATCAGGATTATACACGTCTGGATCTCTACAGGGGCAGAAGACGCCAGTGGGCAGATAAAGCGGAATGGGAATGGCGGACTGATATAGGAAGATAAACAAAAGGGGGAGGGAGCCACCAGAGGCGACCGGTTGGAAAGTAATACCCCAATCCGAGCGAGAGTGCCCTGCGTCTGGGGACCAGCATTAACTTGAGACTAGTTGAAAGCACTCCAAAAGACCAAAGGATCGCGGGGGGAAATTGTGGGAATCGGGGCGGCTAGGGTCAGGGGCTTAAGTCCCCGGTCCCAGACAGCCTCCCCGGCGCTAGGCAGAGAGAGTGCGGTGGAGAAACCGCTCTCGGTCCCTAAGCCGCCAGCGCGCCTGAGAATGGGTGGGTTCTGGCTCCTGTGAGGGGATGGGAGCTGCGCCGGTCTGCAGAATGCACGCTAGCCCTACCACAAAGCTTGAGATACGCGCACATCCCTCATGGTCCCCTGAGTTACAAAGTCCGGGCCGGCGCTCTTTGACCCACGCCATTGTTTCAAAACCTAAGCCGCGCGCCCGAAAATCTTCCCCTGACAGAGGCATGCAGAAGCCCAGCCTGGGGCTTACGGACCAGCGCCCCATTCTCAGTGCCCCAGATGCGCGCCCGACCCATAGCTGCCTCTGAAAAGAGGTGCGCACAAGCCGGGCACTCCCAGCCCGGGCCGGCGACAAAATCTCAGTGTGCGACTGCTGCTTGGAACCTCTCTGGTGGTCAGGAGCTCCCAGACAGCCGCCACTGCCTTGGCTTTGGGTAAGAGCAAAAGATCCTGCACCCCCAGGGTCTGCAACTTGGAACCTGCTCTTCCAGCAGCCAAGGGGAAATTTATTTAGCTTCTGCACCCAGACTGAGGCTTCTCTCTGAGAGGGAGATCAGGGTGTGGTTTGATTTCTTCTAATACTACAAAAACCATCAAAGCTGTCAAGGTGAGAGGAAAAAAGTGAACAAGGAAAAAAACTGCCAGAGAACAAAAGCGTGAAAAAAACCAGATTACCCAGAGCCCACCCCCTTGAGGGGGGCGGGGGGACTCAACTCAGGAAACATCATTGACTGACAACCCACGTGGCAGGCCCCTCCCCCAGAAAACAAACCAAGAAAGAAAAAAAAAAGGACTACAGAGAAGTTTCCTTCATAGGAAAACTTGTACTGTTCACTCATTTCCACTATTCCGGTTCATTTTTTTTTTTTTACACATAGGTAATTTTTTAACTTATTTACCATCACAGCGAGCTGTACAGTACATAAAATTCCATAATACCTTTCTAACCTGAACTTTTTGATACATACACCTATGTTTTTCTTTTGCATTTTTATTTTTTGAATTCCTTTTTTAAAATTTTAGTTTAGTTTAGTCTAGTTTATTCCTTTTTATTTTTATCCTCTAATACTCATATAGAGTTAAACTACAAAGTAATCCCCTTTCCCCAATCAATACTACCCCTATAGATAAACCAATTTTTAATCCCCTTTATCTTAGGAAAGTTGAGTATTTTAACAAAGATATCAAAATACATCCAGGAAGAATAAAAACAACCTTCCTCGCACACACTGAGAATTTATAAGAACTCTCCCATCTTCTTCGACCAGTGTTTCTGTGTTTTTTGTGTTTGTCCTGATAGCATATAAATTTTACAGTTGTGGTTCTTTTTGATGAGGTTCTTTCTTTACTTGCATATATATATATTTTTTTCTCTTGCCATATACTTGTATCAGTCTTTTTATCTCTTTTTGTTTGTCTACTTCATAATTCTTACCTTGGGGCCCATCTGGGCTGAACCTTCTTTTTCATCTTCCCTTTCTTTCTTATCTCTCTCTCTCTCTCTCCCTTTTTTCTTTTTCTTCTTTTTCTTTTCTTTTTTCTTTTTCTTTTTCTTTTTCTTTTTCTTTTCTTTGGTCTCTCATTTGGGTGGGGAATGCTGAATGCTCAGAAGTGTTCCAGGGTGCACCTTGACTGCACCAGAGTTGATACATCCAGCTACATCTGTTCAGTCATCTCCCACCAAATGACTAGGAGGAGGAATGCCCAACAGAAGAAAAATACAGAGGATGGACCTTCTGCAACAGAGCTAATGGCTATCAACATAGACAATATGTGGTAAAGAGAATTCAGGCTAACAATTATCCAGGCAATAGCTAGTTTGGAGAAAGCCATGGATGACCAAACAGAATTGATTAGGGCCGAACTTAATGCGACCAGACAGGATGTTCACAATGTTAGGGCGGAGCTCAAAGCTACCAGGGAGGAGGTTCACAAAGCTCTCAATGAGTTCCAATCTAATCTAAACTCTCTAAAAGCTAGGGTAACTGAGACAGAAGATAGAATTAGTGATCTGGAAGAAAAACAGATAGAGAGAAAGGGATCAGGAGGAAGCCTGGAACAAAGAGCTTAGAAACTACGAAAACAGAATCAGGGAAATAAATGATGCCATGAAGCGTTCCAACATCAGAATTATTAGAAACCCTGAAGGGGAGGAGAAAGAAAGAAGTCTAAAAGATATAGTGGAACAAGTCCTTCATGAATATTTTCCCAATCTCGTGAATGGAACCAGCATTCATGTACTAGAGGCTGAAAGGACTCCACCTAAGATTATACATTCCAAAAAAACATCACGACACCTGATAGTCAAATTGAGGAATTAAAATTGTAGGTATAATCTCTTTAAAGCCTCCAGGGCAAAGAGGCTCCTTATTACAGAGGAAAGCCCATCAGAATAACGTGAGACCTGTCCACAGAGACCTGGAAAGCCAGAAGAGGCTGGCAAGATATATTCAAGGCACTAAATGAGAAGAACATGCAGCCAAGAATACTTTATCCAGCAAGACTGACATTCAAAATGGATGGAGAGATAAAGAGTTTCCAAGACCGGCAAGGCTTAAAAGACTATGCAACCAAAAAGGGGACACTGCAGGAAATATTAAGGGGGGTTCTATAAAAGAGGAAAAATCCCAAGAATAGCATTGAACAGAAATATAGAGACAGTCTACAGAAAGAAAGACTTCAAAGGTAACTCGATGTCAATAAAAACGTATCTATCAATAATCACTCTCAATGTGAATGGCCTAAATGCACCCATAAAATGGCACAGGGTTGCAGATTGGATAAAATGACAGGACCCATCCATATGTTGTCTACAAGAGACACATTTTGAACCTAAAGATACACCCAGACTGAAAGTGAAGGGGTGGAGAAGCATCTTTCATGCCAATGGGACTCAAAAGAAGGCCGGGGTAGTGATTCTCATATCAGATAAATTGGACTTTAAACTAAAGACTGTAGTCAGAGATCCAGAAAGACACTACATGATCCTTAAAGGGACTATCCACCAAGATGATCTAACAATTGTAGATATCTATGCTCCCAATATGGGAGCAGCCAATTACTTAAGAAAACTGTTAATCAAGATAAAGAGTCATATTGATATGAATACAGTAATCATAGGAGATCTTAACACGCCTCTTTCAGAATTAGACAGATCATCGAAGCAGAAAATCAATAAAGAAACAAGAGCATTGAATGACACATTGGACCAGATGGACCTCAAAGATATATACAGAACATTCCACCCTAAAATAACAGAATACTCATTCTTCTCCAGTGCACACGGAACCTTCTCCAGAATAGACCACATACTGGGTCACAAATCAGAACTCAACCGATACCAAAAGACTGAGATGATTCCCTGCATATTCTCAGATCACAATGCTTTGAATCTGGAGCTCAATCACAAGAAAAAGTTAGATAGGAACTCAAACACCTGGAAGCTAAAGACCACCTTGCTTAAGAATGCTTGGATCTCTTCCAGTCCCGTCCATGTTGCTACAAAAGTTGGGTATTCATCCTTTCTGATGGAGGCATAATACTCCATAGTGTATATGGACCACATCTTCCTTATCCATTCATCCGCGAAGGGTATCTTGGTTCTTTCAATAGTTTGGCGACCGTGGCCATTGCTGCTATAAACATTGGGGTACAGATGGCCCTTCTTTTAATGACATCTGTGTCTTTGGGGTAAATACCCAGAAGTGCAATGGCAGGGTCATAGGGAAGCTCTATTTTTAATTTCTTGAGGAATCTCCACACTGTTCTCCAAAGAGGCTGCACCAACTTGCATTCCCACCAACAGTGTAAGAGGGTTCCCCTTTCTCTACATCCTCTCCAACACATGTTGTTTCCTTTTCTGTTAATTTTGGCCATTCTAACTGCTGTAAGGTGACATCTCAATGTCGTTTTAATTTGAATCTCCCTGACGGCTAATGATGATGAACATTTTTTCATGTGTCTGATAGGGATTATGCTGAGTGAAATAAGTCAAGCAGAGAGAGTCAATTATCATATAGTTTCACTTATTTGTGGAGCATAACAAATAGCATGGAGGACAAGGGGCGTTAGAGAGGAGAAGGGAATTTGGGTAAATTGGAAGGGGAGGTGAACCATGAGAGACTATGGACTCTGAAAAACCGTCTGAGTGGTGTGAAGTGGCGGGGGAGTGGGAGGTTGGGGTACCAGGTGGTGGGTATTATAGAGGGCACGGCTTTCATGGAGCACTGGGTGTGATGAAAAAATAATGAATAATGTGTTTCTGAAAATAAATAAATTGAAAAAAAAAGTGGGCAAAAAAAAAAAAAGAATGATTGGATCAACCAGGAGATCAAAGAAGAACTGAAACAATTCATGGAAACACATGAGAATGAAGACACTTCGGTCCAAACGCTATGGGATACAGCAAAGGCGGTCCTAAGGGGAAAATACATAGCCATCCAAGCCTCCCCCCAAAAAATTGAAAAATCCAGAACACACCAGCTTTCTCTACACCTTAAAGAACTGGAGAATCAACAACAAATCAAACCATCTCCACACATAAGAAGGGAAATCATCAAGATTAGAGCTGAGATCGCCGAGGTGGAAACCAGAGATACAGTAGAACGTATCACTGAAACTAGAAGCTGGTTTTTTGAAAGAATCAATAAGATCGATAAGGCACTGGCCACACTAATCCAAAAGAAAAGAGAGAAAGCCCAAATTCATAAAATTATGAATGAAAAGGGAGAGATCACAATGAACACCAAGTAAGTAGAAACAATCATCAGAAGTTATTATCAACATTTATATGCCAATAACCTTAGCAACCTAGATGAAATGGATGCATTCCTGGAAAAATATAATCTAACAAAATTGAACCAGGAAGAAATTGACAACCTGGATAGACCGATATCTAATAACGAGATTGAAGCACTGATCAAAAACCTCCCAAAAAACAAGAGCCCAGGACCTAATGGATTCCCTGGGGAATTCTACCAAACCTTCAAAAAGAAATAACACCTATTCTCCTGAAGCTGTTTCAAAAAATTGAAGCAAAAGGAAAACTTCCAGACTCTTTCTATGAAGCCAGCATTACCCTGATCCCCAAACCAGGCAAGGACCCTACCAAAAAGGAGAATTTTAGACGAATATCACTGATGAATATGGATGCTAAGATTCTCAACAAGATCCTAGCCAACAGGATCCAACAGCACATTAAAAAGATTATTCACCATGATCAGGTGGGATTCATCCCTGGGCTACAAGGATGGTTCAACATTCGCAAATCAATCAATGCGATACAACAAATTAATATGAGAAGAGAGAAGAACCACGTGGTCCTCTCCATTGATGCAGAAAAAGCATTTGACAAAATCCAGCATCCGTTCCTGATTAAAACGCTTCAAAGTATAGGGATAGAGGGAACATTCCTGAACCTCATCAAAACTATCTATGAAAGACCCACAGCAAATATCATCCTCAATGGGAAAAAGCTTGCCACCTTCCCATTGAGATCAGGAACACAACAAGGATGCCCACTTTCACCACTCTTGTTCAACATAGTATTAGAAGTTCTAGCAACAGCAATCAGACAACAGAGAGAAATAAAAGGTATCCAAATTGGTAATGAAGAAGTCAAACTCTCTCTCTTCACAGATGACATGATTCTTTATATGGAAAACCCAAAAGACTCCACCCCCCAAACTACGAGAACTCATACAGCAATTCAGCAACGTGGCAGAATACAAAGTCAATGTGCAGAAATCAGTGGCTTTCTTATACACTTACAATGAAAATACAGAAAGGGAAATTAGAGAATCGATTCCATTTACTATAGCACCAAGAACCATAAGATACCTGGGAATAAACCTAACCAAAGAGGTAAAGGATCTGTACTTGAGGAACTACAGAACACTCATGAGAGAAATTGAAGAAGACACAAATAGATGGAAGACCATTCCATGCTCTTGGATCGGAATAATAAACATTGTTAAAATGTCTATACTGCCTAGAGCAATCTATACTTTTAATGCCATTCTGATCAAAATTTCACCGGCATTCTTCAAAGAGCTGGAGCAAATAATCCTAAAATTTGTATGGAATCAGAAGAGACCCCGAATCGCTAAGGAAATGTTGAAAAACAAAACTAAAGCTGGCGCCATCGCGTTACCTGATTTCAAGCTTTATTACAAAGCTGTGATCACCAAGACAGCATGGTACTGGCATAAAAGCAGACACATAGACCAGTGGAACAGAGTAGAGAGCCCAGATATGGACCCTCAACTCTATGGTCAATTAATCTTTGACAAAACAGGAAAAAATATACAGTGGAAAAAAGACAGTCTCTTCAATAAATGGTGCTGGCAAAACTGGACAGCTATATGTAGAAGAATGAAACTTGTCCATTCTCTTACACCGTACCCAAAGATAAACTCAAAATGGATAAAAGACCTCAACGTGAGACAGGAATCCATCAGAATCCTAGAGGAGAACATAGGCAGTAATCTCTTCGATATCAGCCACAGCAACTTCTTTCAAGATATGTCTCCAAAGGCAAAGGAAACAAAAGCGAAAATAAACTTTTGGGACTTCATCAAAATCAAAAGCTTCTGCACAGCAAAGGAAACAGTCAAGAAAACAAAGAGGCAACCCACGGAATGGGAGAAGATATTTGCAAATGACAGTACAGACAAAAGGTTGATATCCAGGATCTATAATGAACTCCTCAAACTCAACACACACAAAACAGGCAAACACATCAAAAAATGGGCAGAAGATATGAACAGACACTTCTCCAATCAAGACATACAAATAGCTATCAGACACATGAAAAAACGTTCATCATCATTAGCCCTCAGGGAGATTCAAATTAAAACCACATTGAGATATCACCTTACACCACTTAGAATGGCCAAAATTAACAAAACAGGAAACAACATGTGTTGGAGAGGATGTGGAGAAAGGGGAACCCTCTTCCACTGTTGGTGGGAATGCAAGTTGGTGCAACCACTTTGGAGAACAGTGTGGAGATTCCTCAAGAAATTAAAAATAGAGCTTCCCTATGACCCTGCAATTGCACTCCTGGGTATTTACCCCACAGACACAGATGTCGTTTAAAGAAGGGCCATCTGTACCCCAATGTTCATAGCAGCAATGGCCACAGTCGCCAAACTATGGAAAGAACCAAGATGCCCTTCAACGGATGAATGGATAAGGAAGATGTGGTCCATATACATTATGGAGTATTATGCCTCTATCAGAAAGGATGAATACCCAACTTTTGTAGCTACATGGACGGGCCTGGAAGAGATTATACTGAGTGAAATAAGTCAAGCAGAGCGAGTCAATTATCATATGGTTTTACTTATTTGTGGAGCATAACAAATAGCATGGAGGACATGGGGAGTTAGAGAGGAAGAGAGAATTTGGGTAAATTGGAAGGGGATTTGAACCATGAGAGACTATGGACTCTGAAAAACGATCTGAGGGGTTTGAAGTGGCGGCACAGTGTGGGAGGTTGGGTACCTTGTGGTGGGTATTATAGAGGGCACGGCTTGCATGGAGCACTGGGTGTGGTGAAAAAATAATGAATAATGATTTTCTGAAAATAAATAAATTTGGTAAAAAACTATATGTTATAAGAAAAAATATTACATTATATGTTAATAAAAAGATTTAAAAATTTTTATAAAAAAAAGCTGTATCTATGAAGTAGTGGTGGTTGTCCTCTTGTCTTTTTTTTTTTTTTTTTTTTGACCCGGCTTTCTGGCTGGAAGGGCCTGCCATTTGGTTTTTCAGGCCCTGTTGCCTGAGTTAAGTCCTCCTGTCCCTATCAAGGGACTGGGCTCTGGGAAAACCGGTTTTTCAGGCTTTTGTTCTCTGGAGTTTTTTTTGTTTGTTTGTTCATTTGTTTTATCTCCCCTTGGCGGCTTTTGGCAGTTTTTGGAGGTTGAGGAAAGCAAACTGCACCCAGACCTCCCTCTCACAGAGAAGCTTCCGTTTCTTCCCCTCTGGGTGCTCCAGAGCACATAAATTCCCTCTCTGCCACTGGCAGATCTCATTCCCAGTCATGGTCTCTGGGGTTCCAGGAACTCCCGCTTGTACCTAAAACCACGAGAAATACTAGCTGTGGCTATCTGGGCAGGATCCAGACCACCAGAGAGGTCCCAAGCAGAGATAGTGCACTGAGATTTTCATGCTGGCCCAGGTTGGGAGTCCTCCGACTCTCTGGGTGGGAGAGAGCACAGGCTGACTGGTGCCTGCACCCACCTCTCTCAGGGGAGGGTGCAGGGCGAGACTGACTCTGGTCATGCAGCGTGCATGCATGTGCAGAGTGCAAAAGCCTATGGTTCTGCTGGCTAGTGAGGCTCCCTCACCCTCACGGGTGCAGCCACCCAGATGCTGTCAGGCAGAATGGCAACTCAGAGACCACGACCTGGCCTCTTCACTTCACTCTCTCTGTCTCAGCACGAGAAGTGACTGTCCTGGGTCAGTGGTCTTAAGCCCCTGTCCCTAATTTCCCCCTACAACCCATTGCTCTTTTTGAGTGCTTTCAACCAGACTCCAAGTTAATGCTGGTCCCCAATCACAGGGCATTCTCATATCGGGGTATTACTTTTCAATGGGTCACTTCTGGTGGCTCCCTTTCTCTTTTGTTTATCTTCTGATATCAGTCCAATCAATGTTTCCACTCCGCTTTACCTGCCCACTGGTGTCTTCTGCCCCCGTAGAGATCCAGAAGTGTATAATTCTAATCTCGGGCTGATTTCATGAGTGATCAGAGTTTATTGGTAGATAATCAGCTCACTTTAGGGGACAGGTTGAAATGGCACCTCCTCCTACTTAGCTGGCATCTTATCCCACCCCCAAAATATAAATTTTTAATAACCCTGGAAAGATATGTATGATAAGTGGAAAAAGATAGTTTACAAAACAACATAATCACACTGCAAGAATAAATACACAGAAAAATGTCTCAATGGATGTGTAGCAAAATGTATATAGGTTTATCTTTAGGAGGTGGTAGTGGAATTTCAGGTAGTTTCATTCATTCATTCATTCATTCACTCACTCATTCATACTTTTATTTATGTTTTATTTGCAAACCTGCATTTTTACATTTTACAATAAGAAACATTTAATATTTGTATAAAAACAAAAAAACAAGCTAAAAATAAAATATGGTAATCATTGAGTTTGCTTATATGTGAAAACAGCCTTCGTTAAAAAAAAAAAAAAAACTAAAAAATAAAAAAAAAAAACCTGAAACAGAGGAAAAACTTAGAAAGGAACTTCTAGATAGAAAGGCCTCTATCCCTTTGCCACTCAATGTTCCCATCAACAAACACTGAAACACTGAGCAGTTTATTCTGTCAGGTCCTCTTTAGGGTACAGAGAGTGTGGCATGGGTGCGGGGGTGGAGGGAGTGTTAGGATGAAAACCAAATTTCTGTCCTATGGCTGAGTTTGAGCTTGAGGCTCTGTCACTATATTTCCCACTGCTACCACTTTGTTCAGGTACTCACCCTCTCTTTTCCAAAACTTACCATTACAGAGAATATAAACATGAAAAATTTGCATTCCATATACCCATTTTAGATTCTAAATTCCTTCTGAGAAGTAACAAAAGAGTTCCAACTCATAAATAGCTACTTTCAGCTTTCCATGGAATACTCTAACCTTGGTTGCATTACTTCTCTTCCATTCCCCAAGTGCCAAGAACCTTATCTCATCAGTGTTCTTCCATCCCTATTCCCAAATACACACACACAGTCCTTATTTTTTATAAAACATTTTTTCTTTTTTCTTTCTCTTATAAAAGTAAAAGATGCTGAATATAGAAAACTCTGAGAACAGAGAACAGGTTTTTTTGTTTGTTTTGTGTTGAGTTTTTACATATATTTTGAGTATTAAACCCTTATTGGATTAATCATTATAAATCTCTTCACCCATTCACAGGTTGCCTTTTTATTTTGATGATGGTTTCCTTCACTGTACAAAAGGCTTTTATTTTGATCTAGTACCAATAGTTCATTTTTTGTTTTTGTTCCCCTGCCTCAGGAGACATATCAAGAAAAATGTTGCTAGGGCCAATGTCAGATATATTACTGCTTGCATTCTCATCTAGGATTTTAATGGTTTCAGGTCTCACATTTAGGGGTTTTGTTTTGTGTTGTTTTTCATTTAAAGATTTAGTTTTTTAACAAAGAGAGAGAGATCACAAGGAGGCAGAGAGGCAGACAGAGAGAGGGGAAGCAAGCTCTCCACTGAGCAGAGAGCCCGATGCAGGGCTCAATCCCAGGACCCTGAGACCACAACAGAGCTGACCAATGGAGCCACACAGGTTCCCCTAGGTTTTTAATTTACGTTTTGTTTCTGTGTATGGTGTTAGAAAGTGATACAGGTTCATTTTATTGTAGTTAATCCAGTTTTCCCAACACCATTTATTTAAAAGATAGTTTTCTCCCTACTGTATTTTTGTCTCCTTTTCCATAAATTAATTGACCATGTAAATATGGCTTTGTTTCTGCACTCTGTATTGTTTCATTAATTTATGTGTCTATTTTCATGTCAGTACCATACTGTTCTGAGTACTACAGCTTTGAAGTAAACTTGATATCTTGGATTGTGATGCCTCTTGCTTTGTTTTGTTTTGTTTTCTCAAGATAGTTTTGGTTATTCAGGGTCTTTTGCACTTCAATACAAAGTTTGCTATTATGTAGTTTTGTTTTGTGAAAAATACTGCTGGTATTTCGATAGGGATTGCATTGACTCTGTTCATTGCTTTGGATAATGTGGACATTTCAACACTGTTAATTCTTCCAATCCATGAGCAAGGAATATCATTCCACTTTTTATGTCATTTTAAATTTCTTTCATGAGTGTTTTGTAGTTTTCAGAGTACAGATCTTTCATCTCTTTGGTTAAGTTTATTCCTAGGTATTTTACTATTATTGATGCACTTATATATGGAATTGTTTTCTTAATTTATGTTCCCACTGCTTAGTTAGTAGTGTACAGAAATGCCACTGATTTTTGGGTATTAATTTTTTATCCTACAACTTCATTAATTTCATTGTTACTTTTTTAAGGTATTTGCAGTTTATTTTATCTTATTATTATGTTCAGATAACTACTGTATAAGAAAACATTAGTTTTTCATGCAGTGTTCAATGATTCATCAGTTGCATATAATACCAAGTGCTCAGTACAACACATGCCGTCCTCACTACCCATCATGTGGCTACCCCATCACTCCATGCCCCTCCCCTCCGAAAACCTCAGTTTGTTTCCCAGGGTATGTAGTCTCTCATGGCTCAACTCCCTCTCTGATATCCCCCCTCCAGCTTTCTTTCATTTCTCCTGTGGTCCCCCACATTATTCCTTATGTTCCACATATGAGTAAAACTATACGATAATTGTCTTTCTCTGCTTGACTTATTTCACTTAGCATAATCCCCTCCAGTTCCATCCATGTTGATTAAAATGGTGGGAATTCATCCTTTCTAGTAGCTGAGTAACATTCCTTTGTACATATGAAACACATAATCTTTATGTGATCATTTGTTGAAGGACATTTTGGCTCCTTCCACAGTTTGGCTATTATGGACATTGCTGTCATAAACAACGAGTGAAGGTGCACCTTCTTTTCACTACATCTATATCTTTGGGGGTGTATATACATAGTAGTGCAGTTGCTGGGTTGTAGGGGAGTTCTATTTTTAACTTACTGAGGAAACTCTACACTGTTTTCCAGAGTGGCTATACCAGCTCGCATTCCCACCAACTGTGCAAGAGGGTTCCTCACCATTATTTGTTGTTCTCTGTCTTATTCATTTAACCATTCTCACTGGTATAAGATGGCATTTCAATGTGGTTTTGATTTGTATTTCCCTGATGGCTAGTGATGCAGAACATGTTTTTTATGTGTCTCTACCAACTGGTATGTCTTCTTTGAAGAAGTGGCTGTTCATGTCTTCTGCCAATTTCTTGACTGGATTTTTTTTGGGGGGGAGTGTTGAGTTTCTTTATACATCTTGGATACCAGCCCATTATCAAATAGGTCATTTGCAAATATATTTTCCTATTCAGTGGGTTACCTGTTAGTTTTCTTGACTGTTTCCATTCCAGAGCAGAAATTTTTATTTTTTTCCCTTCATTTATTTTCAGCATAACAGTATCATTATTTTTTCACCACACCCAGTGCTCCATGCAAGCCGTGCCCTCTATAATACCCACCACATGGTACCCCGACCTCCCACCCTCCGCCACTTCAAACCCCTCAGATTGTTTTTCAGAGTCCATAGTCTCTCATGATCACCTCCCCTTCCAATTTGCCCCAACTCCCTTCTCCTCTCTAACTCTCCATGTCCTCCATGCTTTTTGTTATGCTCCACGAATAAGTGAAACCATATGATAATTGACTCTCTCTGCTTGACTGATTTCACTCAGCATAATCTCTTCCAGTCCCGTCCATGTTGCTACAAAAGTTGGGTATTCGTCCTTTCTGATGGAGGCATAATACTCCATAGTGTATATGGACCACATCTTCCTTATGCATTCATCCGTTGAAGGGCATCTTGGTTCTTTCCACAGTTTGGCGACCATGGCCATTGCTGCTATAAACATTGAGGTACAGATGGCCCTTCTTTTAACGACATCTGTGTCTTTGGTGTAAATACCCAGGAGTGCAATGGCAGGGTCATAGGGAAGTTCTATTTTTAATTTCTTGAGGAATCTCCACACTGTTCTCCAAGAGGCTGCACCAACTTGTATTCCCACCAGCAGTGTAAGAGGGTTCCCCTTTCTCCACATTCTCTCCAACACTTGTTGTTTCCTGTCTTGCTAATTTTGGCCATTCTAACTTGTGTAAGGTGATACCTCAATGTAGGTTTAATTTGAATCTCCCTGATGGCTAGTGATGATGAACATTTTTTTCATGTGTCTGATAGCCATTTGTATGTCTTCATTAGAGAAGTGTCTGTCCATATCTTCTGCTCATTTTTTGATATGATTTTCTGTTTTGTGTGTGTTGAGTTTGAGGAGTTCATTATAGATCCTGGATATCAACGTTTTGTCTGTACTGTCATTTGTAAATATCTTCTCCCATTCCGTGGGTTGCCTCTTTGTTTTCTTGACTGTTTCCTTTGCCTTTGGAGACATATCTTGAAAGAAGTTGCTGTGGTTGATATCGAAGAGATTACTGCCTATGTTCTCCTCTAGGATTCTGATGGATTCCTGTCTCACGTTGAGGTCTTTTATCCATTTTGAGTTTATCTTTGGGTACGGTGTAAGAGAATGGACAAGTTTCATTCTTCTACATATAGCTGCCCAGTTTTCCCAGCAGCATTTATTGAAGAGACTGTCTTTTTTCCACTGTATATTTTTTCCTGTTTTGTCAAAGATTATTTGACCATAGAGTTGAGGGTCCATATCTGGGCTCTCTACTCTGTTCCACTGGTCTATGTGTCTGTTTTTATGCCAGTACCATGCTGTCTTAGTGATCACAGCTTTGTAATAAAGCTTGAAATCAGGTAACGTGATGCCCCCAGTTTTATTTTTGTTTTTCAAGATTTCCTTAGTGATTTGGGGTCTCTTCTGATTCCATACAAATTTTGGGATTATTTGCTCCAGCTCTTTGAAGAATGCCGGTGAAATTTTGATCGGAATGGCATTAAAAGTATAGATTGCTCTAGGCAGTATAGACATTTTAACAATGTTTATTATTCCGATCCATGAGCATGGAATTGTCTTCCATCTTTTTGTGTCTTCTTCAATTTCTTTTATGAGTGTTCTGTAGTTCCTCAAGTACAGATCCTTTACCTCTTTGGTTAGGTTTATTCCCAGGTATCTTATGGTTCTTGGTGCTATAGTAAATGGAATCGATTCTCTAATTTCCCTTTCTGTATTTTTATTGTTAGTGTGTAAGAAAGCCACTAATTTCTGTACATTGACTTTGTATCCTGCCACGTTGCTGAATTGCTGCATGAGTTCTAGTAGTTTGGGGGTGGAGTCTTTTGGGTTTTACATATAAAGAATCATGTCATCTGCAAAGAGAGAGAGTTTGACTTCTTCATTACCAATTTGGATACCTTTTATTTCCCTTTGTTGTCTGATTGCTGTTGCTAGGACTTCTAATACAATGTTGAACAAGAGTGGTGAGAGTGGGCATCCTTGTTGTGTTCCTGATCTCAGCGGGAAGGCTGCAAGCTTTTTCCCATTGAGGATGATATTTGCTTTGGGTATTTCATAGATAGATTTGATGAAGTTTAGGAATGCTCCCTCTATCCCTATACTTTGAAGCATTTTAATCAGGTATGGATGCTGGATTTTGTCAAATACTTTTTCTGCATCAATTGAGAGGACCATGTGGTTCTTCTCTCTTCTCTTATTAATTTGTTCTATCACATTGATTGATTTGCAAATGTTGAACCATCCTTGTAACCCAGGCATGAATCCCACCTGGTCATGATGCCATGAAACGTTCCAACGTCAGAATTATTGGAATCCCTGAAGGGGAGGAGAAAGAAAGAAGTCTAGAAGATATAGTGGAACAAGTTCTTCATGAAAATTTTCCAAATCTCGTGAATGGAATCAGCGTTTATGTACTAGAGGCGGAAAGGTTTTCCCCCAAGATTACAGATTCTCGAAAGTCCTCAAGACACCTAATAGTAAGAATGAAGAATTATGATTGTAGGCAGAACCTCTTGAAAGCAACTAGGACAAAGAAGATCCTTACGTACAGAGGAAAGCCCATCAGAATAACGTCAGACCTGTCCACAGAGACCTGGCAAGCCAGAAAGGGCTGGCAAGATTTATTCAGGGCACTGAATGAGAAGAACATGTAGCCAAGAATACTTTATCCAGCAAGACTGACATTCAAAATGGATGGAGAGATAAAGAGTTTCCAGGACTGGCAAGGCTTAAAAGACTACGCAACCACCAAGCCGATACTGCAGGAAATATTAAGGGGGCTCCTTTAAAGGATGAAAAAGCCCAAGAATAGCATTGAACAGAAATAAAGAGACAATCTACAGAAAGAAAGACTTCAAAGGTAACACGATGTCAATAAAAATGTATCTATCAATAATCACCCTCAATGTGAATGGCCTAAATGTGCCCATTAAATGGCACGGGGTTGCAGACTGGATAAAACGACAGGACCCATGCATATATTGTCTACAAGAGACACATTTTGAACCTAAAGATACACCCAGACTGAAAGTGAAGGGATGGAGAAGCATCTTTCATGCCAATGGGCCTCAAAAAAGGGCTGGGGTAGTGATTCTCATATCAGACAAATTAGATTTTAAACTAAAGACTGTAGTCAGAGATCCAGAAGGACACTACATCATTCTTAAAGGGACTACCCACCAAGATGATCTAACAATTGTAAATATCTATGCCCCCAATATGGGAGCAGCCAATTACGTAAGAAAACTGTTAATCAAGATAAAGAGTCATATTGATATGAATACACTAATCGTAGGAGATCTTAACACACCTCTCTCAGAAACAGACAGATCATTGAAGCAGAAAATCAATAAAGAAACAAGAGCATTGAATGACACATTGGACCAGATGGACCTCATAGATATATACAGAACATTCCACCCTAAAACAACAGAATACTCATTCTTCTCAAGCGCACATGGAACTTTCTCCAGAATAGACCACATACTGGGTCACAAATCAGGACTCAACCGATACCAAAAGACTGAGATTATTCCCTGCATATTCTCAGATCACAATGCTTTGAAACTGGAGCTCAATCACAAGGAAAAGTTCTGAAGGAACTCAAGCACCTGGAAGCTAAAGACCACTTTGCTTAAGAATGCTTGGATCAACCAGGAGATCAAGGAAGAACTGAAACAATTCATGGAAACCAATGACAATGAAGACACTTTGATCCAAAACCTATGGGATAGAGCAAAGGTGGTCCTAAGGGGGAAATACATAGCCATCCAAGCCTCCCTCAAAAAAATTGAAAAATCAAGAACACACCAGCTGTCTCTACACCTTAAAGAACTGGAGAATCAACAACAAATCAAACCAACTCCACACATAAGAAGGGAAATCATCAAGATTAGAGCTGAGATCAATGAGGTAGAAACCAGAGATACAGTAGAACATATCAATGAAACTTGAAGCTGGTTTTTTGAAAGAATCAATAAGATCGATAAGCCACTGGCCACACTAATTCAAAAGAAAAGAGTGAAAGCTCAAATACATAAAATTATGAATGAGAAGGGAGAGATCACAACGAACACCAAGGAAGTAGAAACAATCATCAGAAGTTATTATCAACATTTATATGCCAATAAGCTAAGCAACCTAGATGAAATGGATGCATTCCTGGAAAACTATAAACTCCCAAAATTGAATCAGGAAGAAATTGACAACCTGAATAGACCAATATCTAGTAACGAGATTGAAATGGTGATCAAAAACCTCCCAAAAAACAAGAGCCCAGGACCTGACGGATTCCCTGGGGAATTCTACCAAACCTTTCAAGAAGAAATAACACCTATTCTCCTGAAGCTGTTTCAAAAAATTGAAGCAGAAGGAAAACTTCCAGACTCTTTCTATGAAGCCAGCATTACCCTGATCCCCAAACCAGGCAAAGACCCTACCAAAAAGGAGAATTTCAGACCAATATCACTGATGAATATGGATGCTACGATTTTCAACAAGATCCTAGAAAACAGGATCCAACAGCACATTAAAAAGAAGTTTTTATCTTGATGAAGTTCCAAAGTTCATTTTCGGCTTTCTTTCACTTCCCTTTGGAGATGTGTCTTGTAAGAGGTTGCTGTGGCTGATGTTGAAGAGGTTACTGCTTGTCAATTTTTATGGATTCCTCTCTTACACTGAGGTTTTTCATCCATTTTTTGTTAACTTAATTTTATTTTTTCAGTGTTCCAAGATTCATTCTTTATGCACCACAGCCACTGCTCCATGCTAGATATGCCCTCCTTAATGCCCACCACCAGGTTCACTTAACTCCGTACGACTCTTCGCTTCAAAACCCTCAGTTTGTTTCTCACAGTACACAGTCTCTCATGCTTCGTCTCCCCCTCCGACTTCCTCCAACTCACTTTTCCTTTCCTTCTCCTAATATTCTCTGTGTTATTCCTTATGCCCCATAAGTTTGTGGAACCATATGATAATTGACTCTCTATGCTTGACTTATTTCACTCAGCATAACCACCTCCAGTCCCTTCCACATTGATACAAAAGTTGGGTATTTATCCTTTCTGATGGAAGCATAATACTTCTTTGTATATGTGGACCATATCTTCTTTATCCATTCATATGTTGAAGGGCATCTTGGCTCCTCCCAGTTTGGCTATTGTGGCCACTGCTGCTATGAACATTGGGATACAGATGGCTCTTCTTTTCACTACATCTGTATCTTTGGGGTAAATACCAAGTAGTGCAATAACAGGGTCATAGGGTAGCTCTATTTTTAATTTCTTTTTTTTTCTCTTTATATTTTTTATTTATTTTCAGCATAACAGTATTCATTGTTTTTGTACCACACCCAGTGATCCATGAAATTTGTGCCCTCTATTTTTAATTTCTTAAGGAATTTCTGCAATGTTTTCCAAAGTAGCTGTACCAACTTGCATTCCGACAAAGACTGTTAAAAGGGTTCCCCTTTCTCCACATCCTCTCCAAGAATTGTTCTTTACTATCTTGTTAACTTTGGCCATTCTAACTGGTATAAGATGATATCTCGATGTGGTTTTGATTTTAATCTCCCTGATGGCTAGAGTAATGATGATGAAGATATATTTTCATATGTCTGTTAGCCATTTGTATGTCTTCTTTGAAGACATGTTCATGTCTTCTGCCCATATTTTTGACATGATTATCTGTTTTTTGAGTGCTGAGTTTGAGTTCTTTATAGATGATGGATATCAGCCCTTTGTCTAGAGTGTCATTTACGAAAATCTTCTCAAATTCTGTAGGTTATCTCTTTCTTTTGCTGACTGCTTCCTTTGTTGTGCAGAACCCATTGAACTTGATGAAATCCCAAAAGTCATTTTCGCTTTTGTTTCCTTTGCCTTTGGAGAAATGTCCTGAAAAAAGAGGCTGTGGCTGATGTAGAAGAGGTTACTGCCTATGTTTTCCTCTAGGATTCTGATGGATTCCTGCCTCATGTTGAGGTCTTTTATCCATTTCGTGTTTATCTTCATGTATGTTGTAAGAGAATGGTTGAGTTTCATGCTTCTATATATAGCTGTCCAATTTTCCCAGCCCCATTTATTGAAGAGACTTTTTTCCACTGTATATATTTTCTCCTGCTTTGTCAAGGATTATTTGACCATAGAGTAGAGTGTCCATATTTGGGCTCTCTACTCTCTTCCACTGGTCTTTGTGTCTGTTATTGTGCCAGTACCATGATGTCTTGATGATCATAGCTTTTATTTATTTGAGAGAGAGAGACAGTGAGAGAGAGCATGAGCGAGGAGAAGGTCAGAGAGCGAAGCAGACTCCCCATGGAGCTGGGAGCCCGATGTGGGACTCGATCCCGGGACTCCAGGATCACGCCCTGAGCCGAAGGCAGTCGTCCAACCAACTGAGCCACCCAGGCGTCCCCTTGTGATCATAGCTTTGTAGTAAAGCTTGAAATCAGTCAGTGTGATGCCCCCAGTTTTGTTTTTCTTTTTCAACATTTCCTTAGCAATTTGGGTCTCGTCAGGGGTCTCTCTGGGGTCTACACTGCCTAGAGAAAGCTATACTTTCAATGCCATTCCAATAAAAATTCCACCAGTATTTTTCAAAGAGCTGGAGCAAAAAATCCTAATTACGATTTTTTGCTCCAGCTCTTTGAAAAATACTGGTGGAATTTTTATTGGAATGGCATTGAAAGTATAGATTTCTCTAGGCAGTGTAGACATTTTAACAATGTTTAAAATTCCTCTGATTCTTCTGATTCATGAGCATGGAATTCTTTTCCTTCAATTTCTTTCATGAGTTTTCTGTAGTTCCTCAAATACAGATCCTTTACCTCTTTGTTTAGGTTTATTCCAAGGTAGCTTATGGTTCTTAGT
The DNA here is from genome assembly GCF_020171115.1 of Neogale vison. Classification (NCBI taxonomy): domain Eukaryota; kingdom Metazoa; phylum Chordata; class Mammalia; order Carnivora; family Mustelidae; genus Neogale; species Neogale vison. The sequence continues at coordinate 76,184,758 of NC_058105.1, forward strand.
GCTATAGTAAATGATATTGATTTCCCTTTCTATATTTTCATTGCTAGTGTATAAGAAAGCAACTGATTTCTGTGCATTAATTTTGTATCTTGTCACATTAACAAATTTCTATATCAGTTGTAGGAGTTTGGGGTGGAGTCTTTTGGGTTTTCACATAAAGTATCATGTCATCTACAAAGAGAGAAAGTTTGATTTCTTCTCTGCCAATTTGAAGACCTTTTATTACTTTTTTGGATTTCTGATTATTACGTTTTCTGATTGCTGTTTCTGGGACTTCTACTACTATGTTGAGCAACAGTGGTGAGAGTGGGCATCCTTGTCATGTTCCTGATCTCAAAGGGAAGGCTGTCAGCTTTTCCCCATTGAGATGATATTCGCTGTGGTTTTTTTCATAGACTGATTTTATGAAGTTGAGGAATATTCCCTCTATCCCTATACTTTGAAGAGTTTTAATCAGGAACAGATGCTATATTTTGTCAAATGCTTTTTCTGCATCAACTGAGAGGACCATGTGGTTCTCTCTTATCTTACTGATTTGTTATATCACATTGATTGATTTGCTAATGTTGTACAAATCTTGCATAACAGAGATAAATCCCACCTGGTCATGGTGGATAATCTTTTTAATGTACTCCTGGATCTTATTAGCTAGGATCTTGTTGATAATCTTGACATCCATATTTGTTGGGGATATTGGTCTGAAATTCTCCTTTTTGGTGGGGTCTTTACCTGGTTTGGGGATCAGAGTAATGCAGGCTTTGTAGAAAGAGTCTGGGAGTTCTCCTTCTCTTTCTAATTTTTGAAACAGCTTCAGGATAATCAGTGTTATTTCTTCTTTGAAAGTTTGGTAGAATTCCCCAGGGTATCCATCAGGTCAGGGCTCTTGTTTTCGGGGAGGTTTTTGATCACTTATTCAATCTCGTTACTAGATATTGGTCTATTCCGGTTCTCCATTTATTCCTGTTTCATTCTTGGAAGTTGGTAGGTTTTCAGGAATGCATCCATTTCTTCTAGGTTGCTTAAGTTATTAGTGTATAGCTGTTGATAATAATTTCTGATAATTGTTTCTATTTCTTTGGTGTTATCGTGATCTCTCACCTTTCATTTATACTTTTATTAATTTGGGTCCTCTCTCTTCTCTTTTGGATTAGTTTGGCCAATGGTTTATCAATCTTATTGATTCTTCCAACAAATCAGCTTCTAGTTTTGTTGATTTGTTTTCCTGTATCTCTAGTTTCTAACTCATTGATCTCTGCTCTAATCTTGATTATTTCCCTTCTTCTGCATGGAGTTGGCTTAATTTCTTTATTTTCCAGTTCCTTAAGGTGTAAAGGGAGCTGGTATATTCAAGATTTTTCAGGTTTTTTTTTTTTTTTTTTCTGAGTGAGTCTTAGGTAGCTATGTGTCTCTTCCTTAAAACTGACTTTGCCTTATCCCATAGGTTTTGGACCAATATGTCTTCATTCTCATTGGTCTACATGAGTTGTTTAAGTTCTTTCTTGATTTCTTGGTTGATACAAACATTATTTAGCAGGTCTTTAGCTTCCAAATGTTTGAATTACTTTTACATTTTTTGTGTGATTGAGTTCCAGTTTCAAAGCATTGTGGTCTGAAAATACACAGGAATAATCTCAATCTTTTGGTATCAGTTGAATCCTGATTTGTGACCCAGCATGTGGTCTATTCTGGAGAAAGTTCTATGTACGCTTGAGAATGATGAGTATTCTGTTGTTTTAGAGTGGAATGTTCTGTATATATCTATGAGGTCCATCTGGTCGAATGTGTCATTCAAAGCTCTTGTTTCTTTATTGGTTTTCTGTTTGGATTATCTGTCTTTACTGAGAGTCAACTGTTAAGATCCCATACAATTAGTGTATTCATATCTGTATGACTCTTTATCTTGATTAACAGTTGGCTTGTGTAGTTGGCTGCTCCTATATTGGGGGCATAAATATTTACATTTGTTAGATCTTCTTGGTGGATAGACACTTTAAGAATAATGTAGTGCCCTTCTGTATTTTTGACTACAGTCTTTAGTTTAAAATCTAATTTATCTTATATGAGAATCATTACCCCAGCTTTAATTTGAGGCCCATTGTCATGAAAGATGGTTCTCCATCCCTTCACTTTCAGTCTGGATGCATCTTTAAGTTCCATTTGTGTCTCTTGTTGACAGCATATTTATAGGTCCTGTCTTTTTATCCAATTTGCAACTGTGTGCCATTTTATGGGAGCATTTAGTCTGTTCATGTTGAAAGTGATTATTGATAGATAAGTTTTTATTGACATCATGTTGTCTGTGAAATCCCTGTTTCTGTAGATTGTTTCTGTAAATTTCTCTTCTGTGTCACTCTTGGGTTCTTTTATTTGTTATAGAAACCTCCTTAATATTTTTTGTAGTGTCACCTAGGTGGTCAAATAATCTTTTAAACCTTGCTGGTCTTGGAAGCTCTTTATCTCTCCATCCATTTTGAATGTCAGCCTTGCTGGATAAAGTATTCTTGGCTACATTTTATTCTCATTTAGTGCCCTGAATGTGTCCTGCCAGACCTTTCTGGCAGCCTGGTTTCTGTGGACAGGTCAGATTTTATTCTGATGAACCTTCCTCTGTACTTAAGGAATCTCTTCCCCCTAGCTTCCCTTAGGACCTCTCTTCTAAAATTATGATTCATAAAATTCACAATCAAGTTTCTGGAGGTCTTTCTAGATTTGTTGATCTTAGGGGTGTCTTCTTTCTCTCTCTAGGACATGAATTCTTATTCCATTCTGCAGTCAGGGGAAATTTTCATCCAGAATTTGTTCAACTATATTTTCTAGTCTTCTCCCTTTCTTTATCTCCTCAGGGATCCCAATAATTCTGGCACTGGAGTATTGCATGGCATCATTTATTTCCCTAATTCTGTTTTCATGGCTTCTAAGCTGTTTGTTCCAGGCCTTCTTCTGATCCTTCTTCTCTATCAGTTTGTCTTCTAGATCACTAATTCTATCTTCTGCCTAAGCTTACCCTAGCTGTTACAATATTTAGATTAGCATTTTTATTATTGATAGCATTTTTAACTTCTGCCTGATCAGGTCTCACTTCTGCCTAAGAGATTCTATGTTGTCACTTATGGTTTTCTCCAACCTAGTCATTGCAGAGATAACTGTTACCCTGAATTCCCTTTCCAACATACTGTTTTTGTCCATATCCAATAGTTCTGTGGCAGAGAGCGCATTCTCTAAAATTTTTCCTCTGTTGGGTGTTCCTCCTTGTCATTTTCATGAGGGGTGGTTGAGGGGATATATAGCTGAATAAATCAACCAATGATCCAGGCAAAGTGCACCCTGGAAAGTTTCAGAGCAACTGGAAGTCAGCACCAAAATGAAAGAAAAAAGAAAAAAAGAGAGAAAAAAGAGAAAAAGAAGAGAAAACCCAGCCAAAATGAGCCCCAAAAGTAAGATTTATAAGATATATAAACAAAAACAAACAAAAAGATTGACAAAAGTAAACTACAAGAAAAAAAAAAGAAAAGCCCCAACAAAATGAGCCCCACGAATAGGATTTATATAATACCAGAACAAAAACAAATACATGGAAAGACTGACAGAAGGAAAGTATGGGTGGATAGTTATAAATCCTTAATGTGGGTGAGGAAGGTTTTTTTTTTTTTGTTCTTCCTGGGTGTATCTTGATATCTTTTTTAATGGACTCTACTTCCCAGAGATAAATGAAAATTAAAACTGGTTTATATATAAGGGTAGTATTCAATAGGGAAAAATGATTACCTTGAAGCTTATATCTTTATGTATATTTTTTTTCAAAAAAGGAAAAGAACACAGGTATATGTATGAAAAATGTTCAAGTTAAAAGGTTATTATTGGAAAATCAGGGGCTGAGGAGTCAAGATGACAGAGGAGTAGCAGGCTGAGATGACATCATGTCGCAGGAGTTCAGTTAGGTAGTTATCAAACCATTCTGGACACCTACAAATCCAACAGGAGATAAAAGAGAAGAAGAGCAATAATTCTAGAAATGGTAAATCGACCACTTTCTGAAAGGTAGGACCTGTGGAGAAGTGAATCCAAAACGATGGGAAGATAGACTGCATGGGTAGGGGCCAGATCATGGCAAGTGGTGGAGCAATGGAGCACAAATCAGAACTTTTAAAGTCTGCTCCACTGAGGGACATCACTCCAGAGGCTAAGTGGGGGTGAAACCCTCAAGGGGACATCTTGGTCTCAGGTATACTGTGGGGTCACAGAAGGATAGGGGGTGTCTGAGTATAGCCGAGCTGTCAGGTATTAGAGTGGGGAAGCTGGCTACAAAGACAGAGCCAAGGAATCTGCTCTCAGCTTGGGGTTACCTTAAACAGTGATCTGTGGCACAGTTGGACCACTGTTTTTTGAGCAGGGACCCTACAAGTGGCAGATCTGGGGACACTCACCTTCCTTCTCTGGAGGCAAGAATCTGCTGGGTTTGGTGACTCCAAGTAGGACTGTGTGCCAGAGACAGAAACACTCTGTCACAGGGTGGGTGAGCTCAGAGTGTGGCTGGAGACCAGGGAGATGGGAGTGATTGAGCACTTTTCTCCATGGGTGCAATGAGGAGTGGGACCCTGAGCTCTCTGCTCCTCTAGGCTGTAGATTGGGAGGTTGACATTTTCATTCCTGTCCTCCAGAGCTCTACAGAAATCTTTTCAGGGAACAAAAGCTCCCAAGAGCGAACCTGAGCAGATTACTTAGCCTGGCCCCTGGCAAGGGTGGCACAATTCTTCCTTGGGCAAAGACACTTGAGAATCACTACAACAGGCCCCTCCCCCAGAACATCCAGCCAAGACCAAGCTCACTGATCAAGGAGAACAGTGGAATTCCAGAAGAGGGGAAAGTAAAACATGGAATCCATGGCTTTCTTCCCATGATTCTTTAGTGTTGCAAAGATAATTAATTTTTTTTTATTTTATTTTTTTATTATTCAATATTTTTAACTTTTACTCTTTCTTCTGTTAATGTTTTTCAACTAGTTTATCTCAACAATACCATTCTTATAAAAAATTTTTAGAACGTTCATTATTATAGTCATTTTTTATGTTATATCATATACTTTTATTGTTCACTTTTTTTCATTTATTTATTTTCAGCATAACAGTATAATTATTTTTTCACCACACCCAGTGCTCCATGCAATCCATGCCCTCTATAATACCCACCACCTGGTACCCCGACCTCCCACCCCCTGCCACGTCAAACCCCTCAGATTGTTTTTCAGAGTCCATAGACTCTGATGGTTGACCTCCCCTTCCAATTTCCCCCAACTCCCTTCTCCTCTCTGGAGTATTATGCCTCCATCAGAAAGGATGAATACCCAACTTTTGTATCAACATGGACAGCACTGGAAGAGATTATGCTGTGTGAAATAAGTCAAGCAGAGAGAGTCAGTTATCATATGATTTCACTTATTTGTGGAGCATAACAAATAGCATGGAGGACATGGGGAGTTATAGTCATATTTTTTATATTTCATTGTATCTAACTTCATTTTTTGTCTACATATGGGGCTTTTTCTTCTAAAAAGCGTTGGGATACAACTTCTTCTAATAGATCAAAATATAGCCTAAATCTAGCACAGAGCTTTGTTCTAGTCTCCAGCCTGAGCAAATTCTTTCCCCTTTCTTTTCTTTCTTTTCCCAACCAACATATCAACTCCTTTTTCAGAATTTTTTAGAATTTTTCATCTTCACAGTCATACTCCATCCCTTCATCATGTTTATACTTATTTTTGTGCATATATATATGCATGCATTATATATACATATATACATATATGTGTGTGTATATATGTATATATATGTGTGTGTATATATCTACATATATATATATATATATATATATATATATATTTCTTTCTTTAAAATTTTGGGAGGTAGTTTCTTCTAGATCAAAATACATTCAAAATCAAGTGGGTGGCTCTATTCTATTCACCAGTCATATATATATTTTTTTTTCCTTTTTATTTTAACTTGTTTATATCCGGTTTGTCGCCCTCGACCCGCAAGGACGACAAGAAGCCCCGGTTCAGATCTATCTTCTCTCTCTTTATTTCCCCAAGTCCACACACTTATATACGTTTACATGACCAATCAGTGAACAAGGTGACCAATAAGGGGCCAAACAATGGGGAGAGCCAATGAGAGTCCTGTTACTATGCTGATTAAATTTGAAACAGCCAATGACCATGTCCTCCTTTAGGTGGGCTTCACCAGAAAGTTCGGTGTTTACTCGCAGCATATTTTGCTGGCATTGAGCCAAGCGCCATCTTGTAATGGTGGGGACTTTCCCGGCCGGAGGTGGTCCCCGACATCTCCCCCTTTTTTGTTTTATGGCAGAGATCGTGCCTGTCTTAGGTTGTCAGTAGCAGAAAACATCCTTACCCGTCATCAGACACAAAATATCAATGATCTCTGTCCTGTCTTAGGTTGGTATGCTTCTCTACTGATCTTACCCGTCTTTGACTACCGATCTAGCATGCTTAGCCATATCTGGGGAGATGTCCCAGCCTCTATTGACATAAGGGCTTGTACTATAGCTCGGCTCTGCTCTCGCTGCTGTGTTCTCCATTGGCAAACTTTTCTGAATAGAATCAGAATGCCAATAAGAAGGAGGACAAGAAGACCAATTGTGCCAGCCCACTGTTTGGTAAACTGGAACATATTGCTGAATGTTTGAAATAGCTCTGGGAGGGAAGCTGGTTGCACACGCGTACTCATGTGAAATTTTGAAAATCGTCAGACCAAGCACCCTGCAAATACTGGGAGAGCTGTCGGGAAACATTCTGTATAGGCTATGGGAGTTACACAAATTGCCAGGAAGGGTGCTATACATCCCAGTCCCAATAGGGCCCCCAATATGTCCACTTGTTCTTGAACCAAATCCACTCTCTGGTTGACTATTAGGATTCCTGCTTGCAGATGTGCATTGATCTGAGTCTGTGTTTGAAGGGCTGCTGCCGTTCCTGCTGCAAGGGTGTTCACAGCTTCCGCAGTGGGTCTAGTTGCAGCAAGCGAGACTGCTGCTGCCGTGGCAGCTGCTGTAGATATAGCCAATGCTGTCACAATGGCGGCTGTGATACCAAAATCTCTCTTATTTCTGGATAGCACCACCGGTAACTTGTCCTCTGGAATGAAAACTGGGATAGGAACATGGGTAGGGATACGCATAATCACAGCCAGCTTGAAGGCCGTGACATTCCAGCACTGGGAAAGATAGCAATTCTTAGTGTAATTCAACGTGTCATTCAGCTCGCTAGCATTTGTTACGAGGGAAAGGAAAGGTGGCGAGACCCATATGGGAGTGGGCTGATAAATAATATTATTGGGACAAGACACATTAACTGTTGTCTCAAAGGTACCAGAGTCATTTTGTTTATAAGAAGAGTTGAGGGGTTTGCCACCATTTAACATGGACACTGCTGAGATAGCAGTACATGCTCCTAGCAAGTTACAGACCTGCCATGCATCAAAGGGAGAGGAGGGAATATGAGAAAAGAATTAGTCACTGGTAAAGGATATAGCCATGCTTTAACCACTGCTCACAGCTCTCTGGCTTGAGTCTGCCGCAGGAGGTGTAGCATCCCCAGCGTTATCATCAGCATCTTCAGCATCATGACTGGTGTTCGGAGGCAAGGCTGCACGCACCAGCTGCTCTGGGATCCAAATTGGAGCCTCTTTTTCCTGTGGAAAAACACATACAGACCCCCTACTCCATACTAACACTGGATCTGGTCCATTCCACTTTCCTGTGAGGATGTCCTTCCAAAGTACTAAAGGCTTAGGGGGAGCAGCAGCAGCAGCACTTGCATGTCTGTCTGCAGCTGATTTACCTGTTTTGTCCAACGTTAAAAAATTCAAAATAAAGAGAATGGTGTTGAGCTTATCTTTAGGGGACCTGAAGGTGTACCCTATTCCCCCTTTTTGTTTATAAAGCGCATTTTTTATTGTAAGATGCGCGCGCTCCACAACACTCTGTCCTTGTGGGTTATAGGGTATTCCATGTATCAAGTGAATGTCAAGTTGTTGTAGGAAGGCTTTAAAGGGTTGTGAGGTGTAGGCTGGACCATTATCTGTCTTTAACTGGCGTGGCTTTCCCCATGCCGTGAAAGCCTGTAGGCAATGGGCGATAACATCTCTGGATTTTTCCCCCATATGCACTGAGGCGAAAATTATTCCAGAGCAGGTACATGAACATATCTTAACTTTCCAAATTCTGAAACATGTGTGACATCCATTTGCCATATATGACTAGGTAACAGACCCTTAGGATTAACCCCCAAGGATGGTGCAGGTAGTAAAGTCAAGCAGTTTCTGCAGGAGACTACTATGTCCCGTGCCTGTGCTTTTGTTATGTTAAATTTGAGTTGAAGAGTTAAAGCATTCACATGGAACAGCTTATGATAATGTCTCACCTGTGGCACCGGGTCCTCAATGGCGAAGGTTGATATGGCCCCGAGGCATTAATAGGTTTTACAGGGGCCAAACCCTGGATCACAGGTGGTCCCATTGAGGTATGTTTAGCAAGCCTTCATCTAGGAACCATGGAGCAGCCTTTTCCACTGTATTCAAAAAGGCCCGAGCAGTTTTTGCTTTTAGTGGAGTTCCATTGGCTTACAGCAGGTCTTTTAAAGACCCTTCTAACCGCACTTTAGATACTTCAGATCCCATTATGAACACACAGACAACAGACGCGGACTTAAAGACACTAACTAACACACTGACTTTTTACGCACATATACTTCAGTCGACCTTTATTCCCCGCTTTACCGCGGAATAAAATCCCGGCTCTATGGCCGCCTGCTTCTTATTGCGTCTTATACAAGATTGCCACCACTTTAATCGTGGTCCCTTAAGAAAATCCCGGCTCTATGGCCGCCCGCTTCTTATTGCGGTCTTGTACAAGATTGCCACCACTTTAATCGTGGTCCCTTAAGAAAATCCCGGCTCTGTGGCCGCCCGCTTCTTATTGCGGTCTTGTACAAGATTGCCACCACTTTAATCGTGGTCCCTTAAGAAAATCCCGGCTCTATGGCCGCCCGCTTCTTATTGCGGTCTTGTACAAGATTCCCACCACTTTAATCGTGGTCCCTTAAGAAAATCCCGGCTCTATGGCCGCCCGCTTCTTATTGCGGTCTTGTACAAGATTCCCACCACTTTAATCGTGGTCCCTTAAGAAAATCCCGGCTCTATGGCCGCCCGCTTCTTATTGCGGTCTTGTACAAGATTCCCACCACTTTAATCGTGGTCCCTTAAGAAAATCCCGGCTCTATGGCCGCCCGCTTCTTATTGCGGTCTTGTACAAGATTCCCACCACTTTAATCGTGGTCCCTTAAGAAAATCCCGGCTCTATGGCCGCCCGCTTCTTATTGCGATCTTGTACAAGATTCCCACCACTTTAATTGTGGTTCCTTCCCCGCTTACCTGCGGTTTTTCTCCTTGCAAGGTTTACTTACTCATTAACAATTCCCGGGTGCCGGCACCATTTGTCGCCCTCGACCCGCAAGGACGACAAGAAGCCCCGGTTCAGATCTATCTTCTCTCTCTTTATTTCCACTAGTCCACACACTTATATACGTTTACATGACCAATCAGTGAACAAGGTGACCAATAAGGGGCCAAACAATGGGGAGAGCCAATGAGAGTCCTGTTACTATGCTGATTAAATTTGAAACAGCCAATGACCATGTCCTCCTTTAGGTGGGCTTCACCAGAAAGTTCGGTGTTTACTCGCAGCGTATTTTGCTGGCATTGAGCCAAGCGCCATCTTGTAATGGTGGGGACTTTCCCGGCCGGAGGTGGTCCCCGACACCGGTTTCTTCTCCCCAGGATTTGGGGTCACCTCTGATTTCTTTAACAAACAATTTTCAGTGCTCTTTGCCATCTTTTTAGTATTTTATTCTCTCCCTCATATATTCTTATCTGGATAAAATGACAAAGTGAAAAATCTCACCTCAAAAAAAAAAAAAAAAGAACAAGAGGCTGTATCAAAGGCTAGGGACCTAATCAATACAGACATTGGTAATATGTCAGATCTAGAGTTCAGAATGGCAATTCTCAAGGTGCTAGCTGGGTTTGAAAAAGGCATGGAAGATGTTAGAGAAACCCTGTCTGGGAAAGAGAAGCCCTTTCTGGAGAAATAAAAGAACTAAAATCTAACCAAGCTGAAATTTAAAAAGCTATTAATGAGGTGCAATAAAAAATGGAGGCACTTAACTGTTAGGATAAATGAGGCAGAAGAGAGAATTAGTGATATGGAAGACCAAATGATCAGGAATAAAGAAGTCAAGCAAAAGAGAGACAAACAACTACTGGACCCCAAGGGAGAATACCAGAGATAAGTGATACCATTAGACAAAACAATATTAGACTAATTGGGATTCCAGAAGAAGAAGAAAGACAGAAGGGGTCAGAAGGTATATAGGAGTGAATTATTGTAGAGAATTTCACTAATATGGCAAAGGGAACAAGCATCGAAATCCAGGAGGTACAGAGAAACCCCCTCAAAATCAATAAGAATAAGTCGATACCCCGTTATTTAACAGTAAAATTTACAATTCTTAGTGACAAAGCGAAAATCCTGAAAGTAGCCACGGACAAGAAGTCTATAACATACAATGGTAAAAATATTAGACTGGCATGAGACTTTTCCACAGAGACCTGGCAGGCCAGAAAGAACTGGCATGATATATTCAAACCACTAAATGAGAAAAACATTCAGCCAAGAATACTTTATCCAGCTAGGCTATCATTGAAAATAGAAGGAGAGATAAAAAACTTTCAAGACAAACAAAAACAAAAAGAATTTGTAAACACCAAACCAGCTTTATAGGAAACTTTGAAAAGGGTCCTCTAAGCAAAGAGAGATGCTAAAAGTAGTAGACTGGAAAGGAACAGAGACAATATACAGTAACAGTCACCTTATAGACAGGATAATAGCACTAAATTCATATCTCTCAATAGTTACCCTGAATGTAAATGGGCTAAATGCCCCAATCAAAAGACACAGGATATCAGATATCAGAGTGGATAAAAAAAACAACACCTATCAATATGGTATTTACAAGAAACTCATTTTAAACCAAAAGACACCTCCAGATTTAAAGTGAAGGGGTGGAAAACAATTTACCATGCTAATGGACAACAACAACAAAAAAAGCTGTAGTGGCAATCCTTACACCAAATAAATTAGACTTTAAGTCAAAGACCATAATAACACATGAGTTAGGAAACCATATCATACTCAAGAATAAGATCTAACAATTTTAAATATCTATGGCCCTAACATGGGAGCAGCCAATTACATAAACCAATTAATAACAAAATCAAAGAAACACATCAACAATAATACAATAATCGTAGGGGACTTTAACACCCCCCTCACTGAAATGGACAGATCACCCAAGCAAAGGATCAGCAAGGAAATAAAGGCCTCAAATGACACACTGGACCAGATGGATATCACAGATATATTCAGAACATTCCATCCCAAAGCAACAGAATACACATTCTTCTCTAGTGCACATGGAACATTCTCCACAATAGATCACATCCTGGGTCACAAATCAGGTCTCAGCCAGTACCAAAAGTTTAGGACCATTCCCTGCATATTTTCAGACCACAATGCTCTGAAGCTAGAGCTCAATCACAAGAGGAAATTTGGAAAGAACTCAAATATATGGAAGCTAAAGAGCATCCTACTAAAGAATGAATGGGTAAACCAGGAAATGAAAAAAGAATTGAAAAAAATTCATGGAAACCAATGATAATGGAAACAAAACGGTTCAAAATCTGTGACACAGCAAACGCAATCCTGAGAGGAAAATATATAGTGATACAAGCCTTTCTCAAGAAACAGGAAAGATCTCAAATGCACAACCTAACCCTACAGCTAAAGGAACTGGAGAAATAACAACAAAGAAACCTAAGCCCAGTAGGAGAAGAGAAATAATAAAGACCAGAGGAGAAATCAATGAAATAGCAACAAATAACAACAGCAAAAAAATTGGAACAAATCAAGGAAACTAGGAGCTGTTTCTTTGAAAGCATTAATAAGATTGATAAACCCATGGCCAGACTTATCAAAAAGAAAAGTGAAAGGCTCCAAATAAATAAAATCATGAATGAAAAAGGAGAGATCACAATTGACACCAAAGAAATAGAAACAATTACAAGAACATTATGAGCAACTATATGCCAGCAAGTTGACAATCTGGAAGAAATTGATGCAGTCCTATGTATTCCTACTAAACTGAGACAGGAAAAAATAGAAAACATGAACAGACCCATAACCCATAAAGAGATTGAAGCAGTTATCACAAATCTCCCAATAAAAAAGAGCCCAGGGCTAGATGGCTTCCCAGGGGACTTCTACCAAGAATTTAAAGTAGGATGAATTCCTATTCTCCTGAAATTGTTCCAAAAATAGAAATGGAAGGAAAATTTCCAAACTCATTTATGAGGCCAGCATTACCTTGATCCCAAAACCAGACAAAGACCCCATCAAATCTGACAATTACAGACCAATATCCTTGATGAACAGAGATAAGAAAATTCTCACTAAAATACTAGTCAATAGGATCTAACAGTATATTCAAAGGATTATTCACCACGACCAAGTGGGATTTGTTCCAGGGCTGCAAAGTTGTTTCACCATCCGCAAATCAATCAATGTGAAACAATACATTAATAAAAGAAAGAACAAGAACCACATGATACTCTTAATAGATGCTGAAAAAGCATTTGACAAAGTACAGCATCCTTTCCTGGTCAAAACTCTTCAAAGTGTAGGGATAGAGGGTACATACCTCAATATCATCAAAACCATCTATGAAAAACCCACCATGAATATCATTCTCAATGGAGAAAACTGAGAGCTTTTCCACTAAAGTCAGGAACATGGCAGGATGTCCATTATCATCACTGCTATTCAGCATAGTATTAGAAGTCCTAGCCTCAGCAATCAGACAAGAAAAAGAAATTAAAGGCATCCGAATTGGCAAAGAAGAAGTTAAACTACCACTCTTTGCAGATCATAGGATACTGTATGTAGAAAACCCCAAATACTCCACTCCAAATCTGCTAAAACTTGTACAGGAATTCAGTAAAGTGTCAGGATATAAAATCAATGCACGGAAATCAGTTGCATTTCTATACACCAACACCAAGACAAAAGAAAGAGAATTAAGAATGAAACTCGACCATTCTCTTACACCGTACACAAAGATAAACTCAAAATGGATAAAAGACCACAACGTGAGACAGGAATCCATCAGAATCCTAGAGGAAAATATAGGCAGTAATCTCTTCGATATCAGCCACAGCAACTTCTTTCAAGATATGTCTCCAAAGGCAAAGGAAACAAAAGTGAAGATGAAATTTTGGGACTTCATCAAAATCAAAAGTTTCTGCACAGCAAAGGAAACAGTCAAGAAAACAAAGAGGCAACCCACGGAATGGGAAAAGATATTTGCAAATGACAGTACAGACAAAAGGTTGATATCCAGGATCTATAATGAACTCCTCAAACTCAACACACATGAAACAGGCAATCATATAAAAAAAAGGGCAGAAGATATGAACAGACACTTCTCCAATGAAGACATACAAATGGCTATCAGACACATGAAAAAATGTTCATCATCACTAGCCCTCAAGGAGATTCAAATTAAAACCACATTGAGATATCACCTCACACCAGTTAGAATGGCCAAAATTAGCAAGACAGGAAATAACATGTGTTGGAAGGATGTGGAGAAAGGGGAACCCTCTTCCACTGTTGGTGGGAATGAAATTGGTGCAGCCACTTTGGAGAACAGTGTGGAGATTCCTCAAGAAATTAAAAATAAAACTTCCCTATGACTCTGCCATTGCACTGCTGGGTATTTACCCCAAAGATACAGATGTCTTGAAAAGAATGGCCATCTGTACCCCAATGTTTATAGCAGCAATGGCCACGGTCACCAAACTATGGAAAGAACCAAAATGCCCTTCAACAGAAGAATGGATAGGGCATATGAGGTCCATATACACTATGGAGTATTATGCCTCCATCAGAAAGGATGAATACCCAACTTTTGTAGCAACATGGACGGGACTGGAAGAGATTATGCTGAGTGAAATCAGTCAAGCAGAGAGAGTCAATTATCATATGGTTTCACTTATTTGTGGAGCATAACAAATAGCATGGAGGGCAAGGGGAGTTAGAGAGGAGAAGGGAGTTGGGGGAAATTGGAAGGGGAGGTGAACCATGAGAGACTATGGACTCTGAAAAACAATCTGAGGGGTTTGAAGCAGCGGGGTGTGGGAAGTTGGGGGAACCAGGCGGTGGGTATTAGAGAAGGCATGGATTGCATGGAGCACTGGGTGTGGTGCAAAAACAATGAATACTGTTATGCTGAAAATAAATTTTAAAAAAATCTAAATTTTTGTGAAAAATACATATTCCTAGATCCCACCATTTGGAATTCTCATTCAAGTCTTCTGGGAGAGGCCTTGATCTTTATAATCATATCAATTTTGGAAACTCTGCACTGTGCATTGGAGTATGGGTCACACAGGACAAATTCAACCTCCCATCACCAACTTCTTCATATAGAAGATAACATCTATACCATTACTGTTACCAGGAATGACCCACAGCAAATATTTCCCCATCAGGTAGCTCCCTCTTTCCCGGCAATTTGTGTAAAACATGAGACTGAATTGATACTATATGCAATACAGCCTACAAAAGTATTTGAGAAGCAAAATTTGAGGCTTCCAATACAATGAATTGTTTTTCATCATCATTTTACAATCAACAAATTTCCTCTATATGTAAGTCATTTGAACGTTTATTCTCAAAGGTGAGAAAATAGAATGAGTCACTTAAAGACATAATCTGATAACTGTATCTTTCTAGAGCTGTGCTAATACTAGAGTCTTAGTCTTAGTCTTAGTCTTCTTCATGGGAAGAACATTAGACTGAATAGATATCTGATACTATTCTTGTTATGTTTATCTAAAGTATCCATGACAAAACAACCTAAGCAGGCCATCTATGTCCCTAATTATAACTACCACATAGAAACTTACTGGTGGTAGGCACAATTACAAACACAGTGGATACATCAGTAAATTTCTCCCCAGGAGTCACAACCACCTGGATGGGTTCTCTTGTACTTCCCACCCACAAGCTCTGTAATCAGGTTAGATTTAGACAGAATTGCTTAGACAATCCAATCAAATAAACCTTTTGATTCAATTATAAATGACTGCTTTAATTTGAGGGTGGTAAATTTCCAGATTTTATTACCCCTACAGTTGCTGAAAACACCAGTTGATTTAAAACAAACCTGTGCTAGAGCGCCTGGGTGGCTCAGTGGGTTAAAGCTTCTGCCATCGGCTCAGGTCATGATCCCAGGGTCCTGGGATCAGGCTCTCTGCTCAACAGGGAGACTGCTTCCTCCTGTCTCTCTGCCTGCCTCTCTGCCTACATGTAATCTCTGTTAAATAAATAAATAAAATATTTAAAAATAAATTTAAAATTTTTTTTAAAAATTTAAAAAAAAAAAGAAATTAAGGAGTCAATCCCATTTTCAACTGCACCCAAAACCTTAAGATACCTACGAGTAACCCTAACCAAAGAGGCAATCAATCTGTACTCAGATAACTATAATATACTCATGAAAGAAATTGAGGAAAACACAAAGAAATGGAAAAATGTTCCATGTTCATGGATTGGAAGAACAAATATTGTGAAATTGTCTATGCTACCCAAAGCAATCTAAACATTTATTGCAATCCCTATCAAAATACCATCAATTTTTAAAAAAGAAATGGAAGAAATAATCCTAAAATTTATATGGAACCACAAAAGACCTCAAATAGTCAGGAATGTTAAAAAAGAAAGCCAAAGTTGATGGCATCACAATTCCAGATGTCAAGCTCTATTACAAATCTATCAGCATCAAGACAATATGGTACTGGCACAAAAACGGACACATAGATCAATGGAACATAATAGAGAGCCCAGAAAGAGACCTCAACTCTATGGTGAAATAATCTTTTTTTTTTCCAATTTATTTATTTAAGAAAAACAGTATTCATTATGTTTTCACCACACCCAGTGATCCATGCAAGCTGTGCCCTCTATAATACCCACCACCTGGTACCCCAACCTCCCACACCCCCGCCACTTCAAACCCCTCAGATTGTTTTTCAGAGTCCATAGTCTCTCATGGTTCACCTCCCCTTCCAATTTACCCAAAAGCACATACACTCCCCAATGTCCATAACCCCACCCCCCTTCTCCCAACCCCCCTTCCCCCAGAAACCCACAGTTTGTTTCGTGAGTTTAAGAGTCACCTATGGTTTGTCTCCCTCCCTATCCCATCTTGTTTCATGGATTCTTCTCCTACCCACTTAAGCCCCCATGTTGCATCACCACTTCCTCATATCAGGGAGATCATATGATAGTTGTCTTTCTCCGCTTGACTTATTTCGCTAAGCATGATACGCTCTAGTTCCATCCATGTTGTCGCAAATGGCAAGATTTCGTTTCTTTTGATGGCTGCATAGTATTCCATTGTGTATATATACCACATCTTCTTGATCCATTCATCTGTATGGTGAAATAATCTTTGACAAAGCAGGAGAGAATGTCCAATGAAAAAAAAACCAGTCTCTTCAACAAATGGTGTTGGGTAAATTGGACAGCCACATGCAGAAAAATGAAACTGGACCATTTCCTTACATCACTCTCAAAAATAGACTCCAAATGGATGAAAGACCTCAATGTGAGAAAGGAATCCATCAAAATCCTTGAGGAGAACACGGGCAGCAACCTGTTTGACCTCAGCCACAGCTACTTGTTCCTAGAAACATCACCAAAGGCAAGAGAAGCAAGGGCAAAAATGAACTATTGGGACTTCATCAAGTTCAAAAGCTTTTGCACAACAAAGGAACAGCCAACAAAACCAGAAGACAATTGACAGAATGGGAGAAGATATTTGCAAATGGCATCAGATAAAGGGCTAATATCCAAAATCTATAAAGAACTTTTCAAACTCAACACCCAAAGAACAAAGAATCCAATCAAGAAATGGGCAGAGGACATGAACAGACGTTTCTGCAAAGAAGACATCCAGATGGCCAACAGACACATGAAAAAGTGCTCCACATCATTCGGCATCAGGGAAATACAAATCAAAACCACAATGCGATACCACCTCATGCCACTCAGAATGGGTAAAATTAACAAGTCAGGAAATGACAGATGCTGGCAAAGATGTGGAGAAAGGGGAACCCTCCTACACTGTTGGTGGGAATGCAAGTTGGTGCAACCACTCTGGAAAACAGCATGGAGTTTCCTCAAAAAGTTGAAAATAGAGCTACCCTATATGACCCAGCAATCGCACTACTGGGTATTTACCCTAAAGATACAAATGTAGTGACCCGAACAGGCACATGCACCCAAATGTTGATAGCAGCAATGTCCACAATAGCCAAACTATGGAAAGAACCTAAATGTAAATGTCCATAAGCAGATGAATAGATAAAGAAGATGTTTTATATATATATATATATATATATATATATATATATATATATACACACACACATATGTATATGTATATATATGTATATACACATACACACACACAATGGAGTACTAGGCAGCCATCAAAAGAAATGAAATCTTGCCATTTGCAATGATGTGGATGGAACTAGAGGGTATTATGCTGAGCAAAATAAGACAATCAGAGAAAGACAATCATAATATGATCTCCCTGATATGAGGAATTTGAGAGGTAATGTGGGGGGTTTGGGGATTAGGGAAAAAAACAAACTGAGAGTTGCCAGGAGGATGGGGGGTGGGAGAGGGTGGTTGGATTATGGATATTAGAGAGTGTATGTGGTATGGTGAGTACTGTGAACCTGCGATTCACAGACCTATACCCCTAGGGCTAATAATACATTATATATTATTTAAAAAACTTTAGAAAGTTATTATGGAATATGTTGTATTAAACCTCTAGTTGTAAAGGTAGGTAATTTAAATTAATTAAAAGAACAACAACGGTGAGAACGAATTTTTAAAAAACATTGTATCTATGAAATATACAGGTTTTAGGTCAATATTGTGAGTTTAGTATATTGTTTTCCCCTGATGTTTGGGTTTTACAGTTTTATGAGGACCCTGTGGTGGTTTTCCTCTCATTCTTTTGGCTTGCCTTCTGTGGGAAGGGCCTGCTGCATTGTTCTCCCATCAGTCTTGCTTGGGTTGAGTGGCCCTGTAGGTTATCAAGTGGCTGGACTGTGTGGAAACCGTTTTTTCAGGCTTTTGTTCTCTGGAAGTTTTTGTTCTTTGGCGGCTTTTTGCAGTTTGGGGGAGGCTTAGTGGAAAGCAAATGTCTGTACCCAGAGCTTCACCTCAGTTAGAAGCCTCACTCTGCTCCCCTTTGGGTGGTCCAGAGCACACAGACTTCCCTCTGTGAACTCCGCTGAACAGCACAACCTCCTATAGGTGGTGTGCCCCCTAACCACTGCCTCAGTGGTCGCCTGAGGCCCCCACTTGTCTCTGTACCCCCATTCCACTATCCCTGTGAGTGAAATTTGTCTGGGGAACCCACTTCTGGTGGCTGCCTTTTCCAGGACTGCAGTCTGGCCCACTTCGGGTGCACCCAGACCCCAAGGTTACGCAGTTTGCCGAAGGCTGTCTCCGAGGGATCCTGACTGGAAAATGTGCCAGGTTCTCTCAGTTGTGGGCTGGGAGTGCTCAGACCCTCAGCAGGCTGTGGAAGACTATGGTCCTAGAGACCACCAGTTGGCATCCATACCAGGCTCTCTCAGGCATGGGTGGAAGTCCGCCCAGCCTAGCAGTGGTGCAAACAGCAGAAAGCCAAAAGCTCAGGAACCATAGACTGGAGGCTTCGCTGCACTCTCTGGCATGGGTGATCACAGGTGCTAGCCATGCTGGGAACATGGACTTAGGCCCTGCTTCTGACCACCCAATTCCACCAGTTGCCCCTTAAAATCTTTTCCTCTTTTTTGGGTGCTTTTAACTAGACTCCAAGTTAATGCTGGTCTCCAACTACAGGGAACTTACATATTGGGGTGTTACTTTCCAATGGGTTGCTTCTGGTGGTTCCCTCCCCCTTCTGTTTATCCTCTGATATCAGTCCTAGCATCCCCACTCCACTTTACCTCTCCACTGATGTCTTCTGCCTTCGTAGAGATCCAGAAATATATATTCTTGAATCTCAGACTGATTCCATAAGTGTTCGGAGTGTTTTGGTAAATATTTAGCTCACTTTAGGTTGAAACAGGGTCTCCTATCTCTCTGCCATCTTGCCTTTTTGATCCATTTTGAGTTTATATTTGTTTATGGTGTATGAGAATGGTCCAGTTTCAATATTCTGTATATAACTGTCCAATTTTCCCAACACAATTTATAGAAGAGACTGTTTTCCATTGGATATTTTTCCCTGATTTGTCAAAGATTTGTTGATGATATGGCTGAGGGTCCATTCCTTGAGTGTCTATCTGTTCCATTGTTCTATGTGTCTATTTTTGTGCCAACATTATCCTGCCTTGATGATCACATCTTTGTAATACAGCTTGAGGTCAGACAATGGGTGCCCCCAGCCTAGTTTTATATTTTTCAACATTGCCCAGGAGATTCGCAGTCTTTTCTGGTTCCAGACAAATTTTAGGATTCTTTGTTCCACCTCCTTGAAAAATGCCAATGGTATTTTAATAAGGAGGGCACTGAAAGTGTAGATTGATCTTGGCAGCATAGACATTAAAAAAAGATTTCATTTGTTTACTTGACAGAAGGAGACAGAGCCCAAGCAGGGGTTCAGCAGGCAGAGGGAGAAGCAGGCTCCCTGAGGAGCAGGGATCCAGACATGAGACCCGATCCCAGGATTCTGAGATCAAGACCCGAGCTGAAGGCAGACATCCAACCAACTGAGCCATGCCTTCCAATCCATAAGCATGGAATGTTTTTCCATCTTTTTGTGTCTTTCTCCTTTTCTTTCATAAATGTTCTGTATTTTTTTTACATTTTTATTTTTTTTATTTATTTTTTTAAATTTTTTATTGTTTATAAACATATATTTTTATCCCCAGGGGTACAGGTCTGTGAATCGCCAGGTTTACACACTTCACAGCACTCACCAAAGCATATACCCTCCCCAATGTCCATAACCCTACCCCCCTTCTCCCAACCCCCCTCCCCCCAGCAACCCTCAGTTTGTTTTGTGAGATTAAGAGTCACTTATGGTTTGTCTCCCTCCCTATCCCATCTTGTTTTCATGGATTCTTCTCCTACCCACTTAAGGAAATGACAGATGTTGGCGAGGATGCGGAGAAAGGGGAACCCTCCTACACTGTTGGTGGGAATGCAAGCTGGTACAACCACTCTGGAAAACAGCATGGAAGTTCCTCAAAATGTTGAAAATAGAACTTCCCTGGGCACCTGGGTGGCTCAGTGGGTTAAGCCGCTGCTTTTGGCTCAGGTCATGATCTCGGGGTCCTGGGATCGAGTCCCGCATCAGGCTCTCTGCTCAGCAGGGAGCCTGTTTCCTCCTCCTTCTCTCTCTACCTGCCTCTCTGCCTACTTGTAATCTCTATCAAATAAATAAATAAAATCTTAAAAAAAAAAAAGAACTGCCCTATGACCCAGCAATTGCACTACTGGGTATTTACCCTAAAGATAAATGTTCTGTATTTTTTAGGGTATAGATCCTTTACCTATTTGGTTAGTTTTATTCCAAGGTAGCTTATCATTTTATTGTTATTATAAATGAAATCTATTCCTTAATTTCTCTTTCTACATTTACGTTGTTAGTGTATAGAAAAATAACTGATTTCTGTGCATTGATTTTGTATCTTGCCACCTTGGTGAATTGCTACAATTTCTAGTAATTTTAGGGTGGTCCTTTGGTAGATGACATAAAGTATCATGTCATCTACAAAGAGAGAGTCTGACTTCTTTGCCTGTTTGGATGCCTTTTATTTCTTGTCATTGTATGATTGCTGATGCTAGGACTTCTAGCACTATGTTGAATAATATTCATGAGAGTGGGCATTCCTGTCTTGTTCCTGATCTTAAAGGAATATGATATTCACTGTGTGTTTTTCATAAATGGTCTGATATTTTGGAATGTTCCCTCTATTCCTATACTCTGAAGACTTTTAATCAGGAAAGTATTTTGAATTTTCTCAAATGCTTTTTCTGCATCAGTTGAGAGGATCATGGTCCTCATCTTCTCTTTTATTAATGTGCTTTACAATGTTGTGTGATTTGCAGGTGTTGAACCACCCTTGCATCTCAGAAATAAAATCTCATTTGGTTGTGGTGAATAATCTTTTCAATGTATTGTTAGGTCTTAATGACTAGGATCTTGTTGAGAATTTTGGCATCCATGTGTATCAGAGATATTGGTCTGTAATTATCTTTTCTGATGGGGTCTCTGCCTGGTTTGGAGTTCAAAGTAATGCTGGTCTCATAGAATGAGTTTGGAACTGTTCCTTCTGTTTCAATTTTTGAAGCTGATTCAGGAGAAGAGGTATTATTTCTACTTTAAATGTTTTGCAGATTCCCCCTTGGTGTCGCCTCCTGACAGCACATAGGAAAAGAAGGAGGCACAAACAAGTCAGCTGCAAGAGAATGGGAGCAGGGGACGACAGTAGAAAAGGCCATCACCACAAACAACTCCTCAGTCTCCTATTTATTAGAAAGTGGGTAACAATCAACAAAGAAGCTGGAGTAGATTACACATTGACCATGAGTCTTGTAGATAAGTAAGAAGAAAGGCAAAATATGTCTGGTCACCTAGTACATGACCTATAGTGAGCAAGCCCAAATAAAAAGACTGTCTAACTAAGTACAGGTGCTTTATGGGGAAGGGGAGAGAATTGAAAAATGAAGCAGGTGGCATTCCACCCTGACTGGGCAGGGCATTCCCAGCTGTTCCGCTTCAAGGATGTCTATTGTCCTCTCCCCCAGAGACCTATTGCCAGTACCTGTTCTTCTCAAGTCTATATCTAAGCATGCTTGATAACTAGTATAATTTCTCATAGGTTATATTTTAAGCAGTATGTTTTTCTGAGGGGTGGTTACACCTGGGAATCCATCTGACCATGGACTCTTGTTTTTTGGACGTTTTTTGATCACTGCTTCAATTTCGTTATGGGTCATTGATCTATTAGGATTGTTTATTTCTTCCTGTTTCATTGTAGTTTATAAATTTCCCAGAAAGCATCCTTTTCTTCCAGGTTGCTTAATTTGTTGGCATATAGTTGCTGGTAATAATTTTAGTAATTGTTTCTATTTCCTTGGACTTAATCATGATCCCCCCTTTCATTCATGATTTTATTAATTTGGGTCCTTTCTCTTTTATTTTGGATAAGTCTAACCAAAAGTTTTTCTATCTTATTAATTCTTTCAAAGAACCAGCTTCTGGTTTTGTTGTTCTAATTTACTGTATTTCTGGTTTCTATTTCATAGCTCTCTTGTCTAATCTTTATTATTTCCCTTCTTCTTGGTTTAGATTTTATTTGCTCTTGTTTTTCTAGCTCATTTAGGTGTAAGGTTAGCTTGTGAATTTGGGATTTTTTCTGATTTTATGAGAGAGGCTTGTATTTTGTTGTATTTCCCTCTTAGGACAACTTTTGCAATATGCCATAGGTTTTGGAATGGTGTGTTTTCATTCTCATTAGTCCACGAATTGTTTAAAATATTCTTCCATTTCCTGGTTGACCCAATCATTCTTTAGCAAGATGCTCTTTAACTTCCAAGTGTTTGAATTCCTTCCAAATGTGTGTGTGTGTGTGTGTGTGTGTGTGTGTGTATGATTTAGTTCCAATTTCAAGACATTGTGGTCTAAAAATAGGCAAGGAATAATCTCAATCTTTTGGTGTCAGTTGATACCTGATTTGTTGATTTGTGATCCAGTATGTGGTCTAATCTGGAGAAAATTCCATGTGCATTCAAGAAGAATGAGTATTCTGTTGTTTTAGGGTGGAATGTCCTTTACATATCTGTGAAGTCTCTCTGGTCTAATGTGTCATTCAAAGTTCTTGTTTGTTTGTTTGTTTCTTTCTTTCTTTCTTTTCTTCAAAGTTCTTATTTCTTTGTTGAGTTTCTGCTTAGATGATCTGTCCATTGCTGTGAGGCTTTGAGTTGAATGTTGATGTCTTTTATTATTAATGTATTATTATCAATACATTTTGTTATTGTTGTTAATAGTTTGCTTACATAGTTGGCTGCTCCCATGTTGGGGCATAGATATTTATAACTGTTAGATTTTCTTATTGGATAGAATCTAAGTATGATATAGTGTTATTCTATGTCTCTTACTACAGTCCTTTTTATAATCTAATTTGTCTGATATGAGGATTGCTACCCCTGCTTTCTTTTGAGGCCCATTGGCATGATAAATGTTTCTCCACCCCCTCACTTTCAATCTGAAAGTTCAAAATGACTCTCTTATAGACAGCATATGGCTAGTCCTTCTTTTTTTTGCAATCTTAAACCATGTGCCTTTTGATGGGAGTGTTCAGCCCATTCACATTGGGAATACATATTGAAAGATATGAATTTAGTGCCATCATATTGCCTCTAAAGTCCCTGTTTCTGTAGATTGTCTCTGGTAATTTCGGGTCTACATTACTATTCGTGTCTTTTATATAATCCTCCCCTTAATATTTCTTGAAGGACTGGCTTGGTGGACACATATTATTTCAGTTTCTTTTGGTCCTGGAAAGTCTTTATCTCTCTGTAAATTTTGAACAACAATCTTGTTGGATAAAGTATTTTTGGCTACATGTTCTTCTCCTTTAGTACCCTGAATATATCTGGCTTTCCAGGTCTCTGTGGGCAAGTCTGATGTTATTCTGATGAAGAACTCTCCATGCATAAGAAATATTTTCTCCTTTGCTGCTCTCAGGATAGGTTCCTTGGTTCTAAGATTAGCAAGTTTTACTATTATATGGCAAGGTGTTCATCTGTTTTTATTGACTTTGGGTGGGGTCCTCTTGGTCTGCTGGACATGAATGCTTGTTTCCTTCCCCATATTAAGAAAGTTCTCAGTTATGATTTGTTGAAATACATCTTCTAGTCCCCCCCAACCCCCTAAGGGATCCCAGTAATTTGGACATTGGAAAGTTTCATGATTTCATTTATCTCTCTAATTCTGATCTCATGGGCTTCTACTTGTTTATCCCTAGCCTCCTTGACTTTCTTCTTACTATCAGCTTATCTTCTAGATTATTAATTCATTCTTCTGCCTCATTTACCCTACCTCTTAGAGTATCCAGTTTAGACTGCATCTCATTCATAGCATTCTTAATTTTATCCTAGTTGGTTTTCATTTCTGGCCTTAGAGATTCTATATTCTCACTAATGCTTTTCTCAAGCCTAGCCTTTGACATCATGCTTGCTACCCTGAAGTCTATCTCTGACATCTTGCTTATATCCATATCCATCAGATCTGTGGCAGAGGCCACTGTCTCTGGTTCTTTTTTTGTTGGGAGTTCCTCCTCCTAGTCATTTTGTTGATGGGTGGCTGAAGGAACATACAGAGTCAAAAAATATCAATCATGACCTAAACAAGATGAGCCCTCAGAAAATCTAGGAGTAATTGGAAGCCACCACTTAAAAAAAAGGAAACCCAAGAATAAAATTTAATTTTAAAATTAGAAATTAAAAAAGAGGGGTGGTGATGTTAGGAGGAGCTATAATCTCTCAGTGTGGGCAAAGGAGGGTGTTTCAGTTTTTCCTGGGTATATTTTTTTCTGTTTGTTAGAGGACACTACTTCTGGGAAGCTGTGTCCTTTTTTCCCTAGTATATATATATATATACACTTTTATAGATATATGCTTCAATGTAGTTCTATATATATATATATATATATATAGAGAGAGAGAGAGAGAGAGAACTACATTGAAGCATATATCTATAAAAGTATAGGCTTGAAAAAGTATGAGTTAAAATCTACTATGAAATGATATATTATACATCTAGTTGAAATGAGAAAAAGGTAAAAAGAATAAAACAGAGAAGAAGCGTAAGAGAAAGAATAAAAAGATAAAGAGAGTCATATCTGAAAAATACTCAAGTCATGATACAATGCCTGGAGCTCAGTATACTATTTTCCGCTGGTGTTGGGGATTTATAGTTTTATGGGGACTCTGGGACTGTGTCCTCTTATTCTTCCAGCCTATTTTCTGGGAGAGGGACCTGTAGTGCTGTGTCCCCTTCTTGGGCAGAGTTGCCCTGCCCCCTGTCGGGGGGCTGGGTTCAGTGGAAACTGGATTTTTGAACTTTTGTTTTCTGGCAACTTTCCATGATTCTTCTGAGGGTTAGAGCAAAAATGCCCACACCCAGACCGCTGTCCCGGAGCTGAGAAATCCCAGTGTGTTCTTCTCTGAACCCACCAGAGCACACAGCCTCCATTTCTGTAGGTGTCACTGAAAACCACAGCCTCCATGAGTAGTACACACCCACAGCTCCATGAGTAGTACACACCCACAGCCACCCACAGGCACCTCTGTTGTCCACCCAGGTGCCAGGGCTTGTCTCTGCCCTTTGTGCTTTTAAAACCTGGAGCAGTCCCAGGTTCATATGTGTGCCCCCATAGCTCCTGGATCCTGTTGAGAGCTGTCTAAAGCCCTTTCTCAACCACTACTGCTCTGAGTTTTGCCTGGTCCCTGGTGCAGAATGCTTTTGCACTTCAGTGTTACCTCACTTTCCAGTAGCCAGCTTATGGCAGCTTCCTCGCCCTTCTGCTTATCTTCCTATATCTGCCCACAGATTCATGACTCAGCCCTTCCTACCTTGTGACAGGTGGTGTTTTCCTGCTTGTAGAGATCCAGAAATATATTCTTATATCTCAGGATAATTTTGTGGGTGTCCAGAATGGTTTGGTAGATACCCAGCTAAATTCAGAGGACTGGTTGAAACAGGGTCCCCTACTCCTCCACCATTTCCCCCCCTCCTCCTCAATTGTTCCTTCTTGTAGATTTTTGGCACAGTCTTTGGGGCTTTCTATGTATAGTATTGTATCATCTGCAAATGGTGACACTTTAACTTCTTTACAAATAAGGAATGTAGTCAATGATATTCTAATAGTATTGTATAGTGACATATAGCTATACTCATGGTGAGTATAGCATAATTTGTAAACTTGTTGAAGCACTATAATATATACCTGAAACTAATGAAACATTGTGTGTCAACTATACTCAGATGAAATAAATTAATAAAAAATAATGATCAATGGGGGAAATCACCCCAAAATACAGAAAACAAAATATATGTAATAGGAAAAAAAATCCCATAATCCTACAACCAAGAGTCGTACAACATACAACCATGGTTAAATTTGTTGGTTCATTTCATTCCAGTCCTCTTTTCTGAATGTGTATATGTGTGTTTGTATTACTTGTTTTTCTTAATTGAAATTATACTATGGGCTCTGAAAAACAATCTGAGGGGTTTGAAGTAGTGGGGGGGGTGGGAGGTTGGGGTACCAGGTGGTAAGTATTATAGAGGGCACGGATTGCATGGAGCACCGGATGTGGTGCAAAAATAATGAATACTGTTATGCTGCAAATAAATAAAAAAATAAATTAAAAAAATTATACTTTTTACACTCTGTTGTGTCCTCCTCCTTTACCTTAATGTCATAAAATTGACATTTCCCTGTTGATAAATATTCTTTGAAATCGTTCTATATTATCTCTTACCACATTTATTTAGCCGTTCCCTGAAACATGTAATGTGGCCTACCATAAATCTATATGTATATGTATATGCATATGCATATATATCTATATCAAGTATGAATCTTAGTAAATCTATAAGCATGCAAGCATAGGAAAAATAACTTGTTTATTTATAATTAAATTGAATTTCTATCTTCAGTGTCCAACCTGCCACACTGGCAAAAAATGTGACCTCTGAAGTACTGAATACCTTTGTGCAGATGTCTTTGTAAGAACCTTTATTTCCTTGGAATAGATTTCTAGAAGTAAGTGGAAATGTTGAATCAAAGGGTATGAACTTACTTAAAATTCTTATTCAGAGAGGGACAAGATGGCGGGGTAGTAGGAAGAGGCGTCTTTTCAGCTGGTACCCCAAAGTGAGCTGATTACCTACCAAAGAACTCCGATCACCCATGAAATCAGCCTGAGATCAGAATTATACACGTCTGGATCTCTACTGGGGCAGAAGACGCCAGTGAGCAGGTAAAGTGGAATGGGAACTGCGGACTGATATCGGAAGATAAACAAAAGGGGGAGGGAGCCACCAGAGGCGACCGGTGGGAGAGTAATACCCCAATATGAGCGAGAGTGCCCTGCGTCTGGGGACCAGCATTAACTTGGAGACTGGTTGAAAGCACTCCAAAAGAGCAAAGGATCGCGGGGGGAAATTGTGGGAATCGGGGCGGCTAGGGACAGGGGCTTAAGTCCCCGGTCCCAGACGGCCTCCCCGGCGCTGAGGCAGAGAGAGTGTGGTGAAGAAACCGCTCCTGGTCCCTAAGCCACGAGAGCGCCCCAGAGCGCGTGGGTTCCGGCTCCTGTGAGGGGATGGGAGCCGCGCGGGTCTGCGGAACGCGTGCTAGCCCTACCACAAAGCTCGAGATACGCACGCACGTCCCTCACGCTCCCCTGAATTACTGAGGCCCAGCCGGCGCTCCTTGACCCGCGCCATTGTTTCAAAGCCTAAGCCGCGCGCGCGCAAAACTCTTCCCCTGACAGAGGCGCGCAAAAGCCCAGCCTAGGGCTCACGGACCCGCGCCACGTTCTCAGTGCCCCAGACGCGCGCCCGACCCATAGCCGCCTCTGAAAAGAGGTGCGCGCAAGCCAGGCACTCCCAGCCCGGGCCAGCGGCAAAATCTCAGTGTGGATCTCTGCTTGGAACCTCTCTGGCGGTCGGGAGCTCCCAGACAGCCACCACTGCCTCGGCTTTGGGGACGAGCAAAGGATCCTGCGCGCCCAGGGTCTGCAACTTGGAACCTGCGCTGCCAGTGGCCAAGGGGGAATTTATTCAGCTTCTGCACCCAGACTGAGGCTTCTCTCTGAGACGGAAATCAGGGTGCGGTTTGATTTCTTCTAATACTACAAAAACCATCAAAGGCGGTCAAGGTGAGAGGGAAAAAAGTGAACAAGCAAAAAAACCGCCAGAGAACAAAAGCCTGAAAAAAAACAGATTCCCCACAGCCCACCCCCTTGAGGGGGGCGGGGGGACTCAACTCAGGAAACATCATTGACTGACACCCCACGTGGCAGGCCCCTCCGCCAGAAAACAAACCAAGAAAGAAAAAAAAGAAAAGGACTACAAGAGAACCACCACTACTTCATAGGAAAACTTGTATTGTTCACTCGTTTCCACTATTCCGGTTCATATATTTTTTTTTACACATAGGTAATTTTTTTAACCTATTTACCATCACAGCGAGCTGTACAGTACATCAAATTCCATAATACCTTTCTAACCTGAACTTTTTGATACATACACCTATGTTTTTCTTTTACATTTTTATTTTTTGAATTCCTTTCTTTAAAGAAAATTTAGTTTAGTTTAGTCTAGTATACTCCTTTTTATTTTTATCCTCTAATATTCATATAGAGTTAACTTCAAAGTAATCCCCTTTCCCCAATCAATACTACCCCTATAGGTAAACCAATTTTTAATCCCCTTTATCTTAGGAAAGTTGAGTCCTTTAACAAAGATATCAAGATACATCCAGGAAAAATCAAAACAACCTTCCTCGCACACACTGAGAATTTATAAGAACTTTCCCATCTTCTTCCACCAGTGTTTCTGTGTTTTTTGTGTTTGTCCTGATAGCATATAAATTTTACACCTGTGGTTCTTTTTGACGAGGTTCTTTCTTTATTTGCATATATATATATATATATATATATTCTTTCTCTTGCCATATAATTGTATCAGTCTTTTTATCTCTTTTTGTTTGTCTACGTCATAAATCTTACCTTGGGGCCTATCTGGGCTGAACCTTCTCTTTCATCTTCCCTTTCTTTCCTGTGTGTCTCTCTCTCTCTCTTTTTTCTTTTTTGTTATACTTTTTCTTCTTTTCCTTTTTTCCTTTTTCTTTTTCTTTTCTTTTGTCTCTCGTTTGGGTGGGGAATCCTGAATGCTCAGAAGTGTTCCAGGGTGCACCTTGACAGCACCAGAGTTGATACATCCAGCTACATCTGTTCAGTCTTCTCCCACCAAAATGACTAGGAGGAGGAATGCCCAACAGAAGAAAAATACAGACGATGGGCCTTCTGCAAGAGAGCTAACGGCTATCAACATAGACAATATGTCGGAAAGAGAATTCAGGCTAACAATTATCCAGGCAATAGCTAGATTGGAGAAAGCCATGGATGACCAAACAGAATTGATTAGGGCCGAACTGAAAGCGACCAGACAGGATGTTCATAATGTTAGGGCGGAGCTGAAAGCTACCAGGGAGGAGGTCCACAATGCTTTCAATGAGTTCCAATCTAATCTAAACTCTCTCAAAGCTAGGGTAACTGAGACAAAAGATAGAATTAGTGATCTGGAAGACAAACAGATAGAGAGAAAGGATCAGGAGGAAGCCTGGAACAAAAAGCTTAGATCCCACGAAAGCAGAATCAGGGAAATAAATGATGCCATGAAGCGTTCCAACGTCAGAATTATTGGAATCCCTGAAGGGGAGGAGAAAGAAAGAAGTCTAGAAGATATCGTGGAACAAGTACTTCATGAAAACTTTCCGAATCTCGCGAATGAACCCAGCGTTCATGTACTAGAGGCTGAACGGTCTCCACCCAAGATTATACATTCCAAAAAAACACCCAGACACCTGATAGTCAAATTGAGGAATTATAATTGTATGTATAATCTCTTGAAAGCCGCCAGGGCAAAGAGGCTCCTTACTTACAGAGGGAAGCCCATCAGAATAACGTCAGACCTGTCCACGAGACCTGGCAAGCCAGAAGAGGCTGGCAAGATATATTCAGGGCACTAAATGAGAAGAACATGCAGCCAAGAATACTTTATCCAGCAAGACTGACATTCAAAATGGATGGAGAGATAAAGAGTTTCCAAGACCGGCAAGGCTTAAAAGACTATGCAACCACCAAGCCGACACTGCAGGAAATATTAAGGGGGGTTCTATAAAAGAGGAAAAATCCCAAGAATAGCATTGAACAGAAATATAGAGACAGTCTACAGAAAGAAAGACTTCAAAGGTAACTCGATGTCAATAAAAACGTATCTATCAATAATCACTCTCAATGTGAATGGCCTAAATGCACCCATAAAATGGCACAGGGTTGCAGATTGGATAAAACGACAGTACCCATCCATATGCTGTCTACAAGAGACCCATTTTGAACCTAAAGATACACGCAGACTGAAAGTGAGGGGGTGGAGAAGCATCTTTCATGCCAATGGGACTCAAAAGAAGGCTGGGGTAGCAATTCTCATATCAGATAAATTAGACTTCAAACTAAAGACTGTAGTCAGAGATACAGAAGGACACAACATAATCCTTAAAGGGACTATCCACCAAGATGATCTAACAATTATAAATATCTATGCTCCCAATATGGGAGCAGCCAATTACTTAAGAAAACAGTTAATCAAGATAAAGATTCATATTGATATGAATACACTAATCATAGGAGATCTTAACACGCCTCTTTCAGAATTAGACAGATCACTGAAGCAGAAAATCAATAAAGAAACAAGAGCATTGAATGACACATTGGACCAGATGGACCTCATAGATATATACAGAACATTCCACCCTAAAACAATAGAATACTCATTCTTCTCAAGTTCACATGGAATTTTCTCCAGAATAGACCACATACTGGGTCACAAATCAGGACTCAAGCGATACCAAAAGACTGAGATTATTCCCTGCATATTCTCAGATCACAATGCTTTGAATCTGGAGCTCAATCACAAGGAAAAGTTCCGAAGGAACTCAAACACCTGGAAGCTAAAGACCACCTTGCTTAAGAATGCTTGTATCAACCAGGAGATCAAAGAAGAACTGAAACAATTCATGGAAACCAATGAGAATGAAGACTCTTCGGTCCAAAATCTATGGGATATAGCAAAGGCAGTCCTAAGGGGAAAATATATAGCCATCCAAGCCTCGCTCACAAAAATTGAAAAATCCAGAACACACCAGCTGTCTCTACACCTTAAAGAACTGGAGGATGAACAACAAATCAAACCAACTCCACACATAAGAAGGGAAATCATCTCTAAAGCCCCTTGTCCTCCATGCTATTTGTTATGCTCCACAAATAAGTGAAACCATGTGATAATTGACTCTCTCTGCTTGACTTATTTCACTTAGAGAGGAGTAGGGAATTTGGGTAAATTGGAAGGGGAGGTGAACCATGAGAGACTATGGACTCTGAAAAACAGTCTGAGGGGTTTGAAGTGGCGGGGGTGTGGGAGGTTGGGGTACCAGGTGGTGGGTATTATAGAGGGCACGGCTTGCATGGTGCACTGGGTGTGGTGAAAAAATAATGAATACTGTTTTTCTGAAAATAAATAAATTGGAAAAAAAAAGAAGGGAAATCATCAAGATTAGAGCTGAGATCAATGAGGAGGAAACCAGAGATACAGTAGAACGTATCAATGAAACTAGAAGCTGGTTTTTTGAAAGAATCAATAAGATCGATAAGCCACTGGCTACACTAATCCAAAAGAAAAGAGAGAAAGCCCAAATTCATAAAATTATGAATGAAAAGGGAGAGATCACAACTAACACCAAGGAAGTAGAAACAATCATCAGAAGTTATTATCAACAGTTATATGCCAATAAGCTTAGCAACCTAGATGAAATGGATGCATTCCTGGAAAAATATAAACTACCAACATTGAACCAGGAAGAAATCGACAACCTGAATAGACCGATATCTAATAACGAGATTGAATCAGTGATCAAAAACCTCCCAAAAAACAAGAGCCCAGGACCTGACGGATTCCCTGGGGAATTCTACCAAACTTTCAAAGAATAAATAACACCTATTCTCCTGAAACTGTTTCAAAAAATTGAAGCAGAAGGAAAACTTCCAGACTCTTTCTATGAAGCCAGCATTACCCTGATCCCCAAACCAGGCAAGGACCCTACCAAAAAGGAGAATTTCAGACCAATATCACTGATGAATATGGATGCTAAGATTCTCAACAAGATCCTAGCCAACAGGATTCAACAGCACATTTAAAAGATTATCCACCATGATCAGGTGGGATTCATCCCTGGGCTACAAGGATGGTTCAACATTCAAAAATCAATAAATGTGATACAACAAATTAATATGAGAAGAGAGAAGAACCACATGGTCCTCTCCATTGATGCAGAAAAAGCATTTGACAAAATCCAACATCCGTTCCTGATTAAAACGCTTCAAAGTATAGGGATAGAGGGAACATTCCTGAATCATCAAATCTATCTATGAAAGACCCACAGCAAATATCATCCTCAATGGGAAAAAGCTTGCATCCTTCCCATTGAGATCAGGAACAAGACAAGGATGCCCACTTTCACCACTCTTGTTCAACATAGTATTAGAAGTCCTAGCAACAGCAATCAGACAACAGAGAGAAATAAAAGGTATCCAAATTGGTAATGAAGAAGTCAAACTCTCTCTCTTTGCAGATGACATGATTCTTTATATGGAAAACCCAAAAGACTCCACCCCCAAACTACTAGAACTCAGACAGCAATTCAGCAACGTGGCAGAATACAAAGTCAATGTGCAGAAATCAGTGGCTTTCTTATACACTAACAATGAAAATACAGAAAGGGAAATTAGAGAATCGATTGCATTTACTATAGCACCAAGAACCATAAGATACCTGGGAATAAACCTAACCAAAGAGGTAAAGGATCTGTACTTGAGGAACTACAGAACACTCATGAAAGAAATTGAAGAAGACACAAATAGATGGAAGATCATTCCATGCTCTTGGATCGGAAGAATAAACATTGTTAAAATGTCTATACTGCCTAGAGCAATCTATACTTTTAATGCCATTCCGATCAAAATTCCACCGGCATTCTTCAAAGAGCTGGAGCAAATAATCCTAAAATTTGTATGGAATCAGAAGAGGCCCCGAATCGCTAAGGAAATGTTGAAAAACAAAAATAAAGCTGGCGGCATCACCTTACCTGATTTCAAGCTTTATTACAAAGCTGTGATCACCAAGACAGCATGGTACTGGCATAAAAACAGACACATAGACCAGTGGAACAGAGTAGAGAGCCCAGATATGGACCCTCAACTCTATGGTCAATTAATCTTTGACGAAACAGGAAAAAATATACAGTGGAAAAAGACAGTCTCTTCAATATATGGTGCTGGGAAAACTGGACAGCTATATGTAGAAGAATGAAACTCGACCATTCTCTTACACTGTCCAGAAAAATCAACTCAAAATGGATAAAAGACCTCAACGTGAGACAGGAATCCATCAGAATCTTAGAGGAGAACATAGGCAGAAATCTCTTTGATATCAGCCACAGCAACTTCTTTCATTATACGTCTCCAAAGGCAAAGGAAACCAAAGCAAAAATAAACTTCTGGGACTTCATCAAAATCAAAAGCTTCTGCACAGCAAAGGAAACAGTCAAAAAAAACAAAGAGGCAACCCACGGAATGGGAGAAGATATTTGCAAATGACAGTACAGACAAAAGGTTGATATCCAGGATCTATAATGAACTCCTCAAACTCTACCCACTTGAAACAGACAAGCACATCAAAAAATGGGCAGAAGATATGAACAGACACTTCTCCAATCAAGACATACAAATGGCTATCAGACACATGAAAAAATGCTCATCATCATTAGCCCTCAGGGAGATTCAAATTAAAACCACATTGAGATATCACCTTACACCAGTTAGAATGGCCAAAATTAACAAAACAGGAAACAACATGTGTTGGAGAGGATGTGGAGAAAGGGGAACCCTCTTCCACTGTTGGTGGGAATGCAAGTTGGTGCAGCCTCTTTGGAGAACAATGTGGAGATTCCTCAAGAAATTAAAAATAGAACTTCCCTATGACCCTGCAATTGCACTCCTGGGTATTTACCCCAAAGACACAGATGTCGTGAAAAGAAGGGCCATCTGTACCCCAATGTTTATAGCAGCAATGGCCACGGTCATAAAACTATGGAAAGAACCAAGATGCCCTTCAATGGATGAATGGATAAGGAAGATGTGGTCCATATACACTATGGAGTATTATGCCTCCATCAGAAAGGATGAATACCCAACTTTTGTAGCAACATGGACGGGACTGGAAGAGATTATGCTGAGTGAAATCAGTCAAGCAGAGAGAGTCAATTATCTTATGGTTTCACTTATTCGTGGAGCATAACAAATAGCATGGAGGACAAGGGGCATTAGAGAGGAGTAGGGAATTTGGGTAAATTGGAAGGGGAGGTGAACCATGAGAGACTATGGACTCTGAAAAACAATCTGAGGGGTTTGAAGTGGCGGGGGGGTGGGAGGTTGGGGTACCAGGTGGTAGGTATTATAGAGGGCATGGCTTGCACTGAGCACTGGGTGTGGTGAAAAAATAATGAAAATGTTTTTCTGAAAATAAATAAATTGAAAAAAAAAGAATTCTTATTCATATGATAAATGATAGATAGTATATATTATTTTATATAACATTATAGCTAGCTAGCTTGCTACAAACCACTTAAAAAAACCTTTAGCACTTTTGGTGGTTTCACATTAATGGGATGTAAAATTTCCTAAGGAAATTTCCTATCTGTATTCTAATTTATAATAAGGCACTGGCTTAGTCTCTAACTCTTAAGAAGACATGGAATGAAAACTCTTAAACTTCTACACTGAAACTATTCAACTTTGCCCTGCTTTAGACAGCTATCATGAAATATTGATCCTGGTTAGGCCCTCCTCCATGAAAAGTGTGCTGACATGTAACAACGTTATTAATGCAAGTCATAAGGATTAGCTCATTCAGTACTTGGGAAGTTCATTCTCAGGACTGCTGGGAGAGTTTTACAAAAAGAGTATGTGATTATTACACAGTGCAGTGCTTGGCACTCAGAACTTCAGTTCAATCTGATAACATTTTTATAAGCATGACACAATTAACTAATAAGGCAATTAATTACTTAATTTAACACTTTTTCACTGAACTGAAATCATTCATTCCAGATTCAAGTAATTTGAAATGTAGTCAAAACAATATTTATTAAGTTTAGAAAATGGGTTCTGAAGTGTGTACCTAGGTATTATGCTAAAGCTATGCAAGTACAAGCAAAGAAGTGTTTCTGCTCTTGAAAATTTTAAAATAAAATTGAAAAGATACTTATCTTCAAATACTAAGAGATCAATGAAAAGACTCTGAGATGATTCTGAGAAACAATGCTAATTGCAATCAAATTGATAGATATCCTAATAATGGTATGTTTAGGGAAGGTTTTGTAGAGAAAATAGGACTCCAAATGTCTGTAACAGGTACAGAGAAATGGAAAGAGAATGGGAGACAGGGGCATAAATTAACTCAAGATTTAAGGTTTGGAGGGGTGTCTGGTTGGCTCAGTCAGTGAAACCTCAACTCAGGTAATCATCTCATGGTTTCTCTCTCTGTCTTTCTGTCTCTGTCTCGAATAAATAAATAAATAAATAAATAAATAAATAAATCTTCTAAAAAAAGATATAAGGACATCTCTGCTCCTTCCACAGTCTGACTATTGTGGATATTACTGCCATGAATCCTGGGGTAGAGGTGCCCCTTATTTTCACTGCATCTATATCTTTGGGGCAAATTCCTAGTAGTGCAATTTCTGGGTCATAGGGTTGCTCCACTTTTAACATCCTGGGGACAGTCCCTACAGTTTTCCAGAAAGGCTGTATAAGTTTGGTGTTATATGCGATTAATGAATCACTGAACATTAATAAATAAATAAATAAATAAATTTCTCATAAGCAAGATAGATACATAGATGATAGATAGATAGATATAGTTATAAGGTTTGGAATAAACCTAGTACAACTGGGACAAGGGGCTAGTGGTGAGAGGCCCTGAATGCTAAAATTAAAATAAAGACAAAATGGATGATACTTTAATATACAGGCTCTAGAACCAGACTACTTGGGTTCAAATCTTGCACTTTGAAACAGATTGATTTGGGACAAATATCTTAACCTTTGTTATTATAGTATATATGTTTTGATACCACATACAGACATGTGGGAGTCTCAGCAAAGAAGATACTAGATCTCTTAGAAACACACACACAGTGATAGAGATACAAGACACACAGAAAAATGTTTAGAGAAAGACAGTGGCAGATCCCTGAGGCCCATCACTTGAGGTCAGGAGGTGCAAAGGAAGAGAAAGTCAGTTATCAAATAAAAGCATCTAAAGTCAGAAAAATGCTTTATGTCACTGAACAACTCAGGCTTGTAAGGGTTATTTTGTCTGGTGCCAGAAAATAAGTCAATTCATTTGTACATTTCCAGTTCTTGTAGTGCTAAGCATAGATGCTGCTCAAGTGCTCATACACTATTTAAGAGTCTTTCTCCCCTTGAAATGCCCTATTTTGAAAGGTAAGAATGACCTTCCTTGACATTTGGGCTCTTAATGTAAGTGCATCATCGCATCATATTGGTCAGAGATATGGTTCAGTATGGCTCCTCTGGGTCTAAGGACTTGAATCTGGAGAAAATATGCAGCAAGTAAAAACTAACTATGAGGTATTTTTAATGAAGGTGCTATTAATGAGTCTTCAAATAGCTTGAAGATTTAGTGTTCCTTTGATTACATTTCCTGACAGGAACTGTATTGGTAGCAACAGTACTGAACTTGGAGCTTTGCTCTGCTTCCTTCCATTAGCTGAGAACACCACCATCTCTGAAACTATTTCTTCTTCTGCAAAATAAGAAGATGAATTCACCTCTTAACTTCCCTCCTGGGATTGCTGAAGATCCGAGTGGTTGTAAGAGGACTTTATTCATACAAAGCTCCATAAATGTGAAAAAGTTGAATCAGTAGGCTAACAATTATTAATATATGCAATCAGATAGACCATGAGAACAGAGGGAGTACTCTATGCAGATTACTGTGTACTTTGAGGCTAATGTGTTGTGGCCTACATATTTTAAATGGAACTACAACCATCCCTGAAAATATTCTGGAAGTCAGTGGATAAATACACTTTGGTAAACTAATATTTACTTCCCATCCAATCCCTAGGTGTTTAAGTAATGTAAAAGCCAGAGTGAACAGGATATAGTATGCATATATTTTATTAATTTCTTTTCAGAAAAACAGTATTCATTATTTTTTCACCACACCCAGTACTCCATGCAATCCGTGCCCTCTATAATACCCACCACCTGATACCCCAACCTCCCACCCCCCCTCCACGTCAAACCCCTCAGATTGTTTTTCAGAGTCCAATGTCTCTCATGATTCACCTCCCCTTCCAATTTATCCAACTCCCTTCTCCTCTCTAACACCCATTGTCCTCCATGATATTTGTTATGCTCCACAAATAAGTGAAACCATATAATTGACTCTCTCTGCTTGACTGATTTCACTCAGCATAATCTCTTCCAGTCCCGTCCATGTTGCTACAAAAGTTGGGTATTCATCCTTTCTGATGGAGGCATAATACTCCATAGTGTATATGGACCACATCTTCCTTATCCATTCATCCATTGAAGGGCATCTTGGTTCTTTCCATAGTTTGGCGACCGTGGCCATTGCTGCTATAAGCATTGGGGCACAGATGGCCCTTCTTTTCACAACATCTGTATCTTTGGGGTAAATACCCAGGAGTGCAATTGCAGGGTCATAGGGAAGTTCTATTTTTAATTTCTTGAGGAATCTCCACACTGTTCTCCAAAGAGGCTGCACCAACTTGCATTCCCACCAACAGTGGAAGAGGGTTCCCCTTTCTCCACATCCTCTCCAACACATGTTGTTTCCTGTTTTGTTAATTTTGGCCATTCTAACTGGTGTAAGGTGATATCTCAATGTGGTTTTCATTTGAATCTCCCTGATGGCTAGTGATGATGAACATTTTTTCATATGTCTGATAGCCATTTGTATGTCTTGATTGGAGAAGTGTCTGTTCATATCTTCTGCCCATTTTTTGATATGATTGCCTGTTTTGTGTGTGTTGAGTTTGAGGAGTTCATTATAGATCCTGGATATCAACCTTTTGTCTGTACTGTCATTTGCAAATATCTTCTCCCATAAAATTATGATGAAAAGGGAGAGATCACAACGAACACCAAGGGAGTAGAAACAATCATCAGAAGTTATTATCAACAGTTATATGCCAATAAGCTTAGCAACCTAGATGAAATGAATGCATTCCTGGAAAACTATAAACTCCCAAAATTGAACCAGGAAGAAATCGACAACCTGAATAGACCAATATCTAGTAACGAGATTGAAGCGGTGATCAAAAACCTCCCAAAAAACAAGATCCCAGACCTGACGGATTTCCTGGGAAATTCTACCAAACTTTCAAAGAAGAAATAACACCTATTCTCCTGAAACTGTTTCAAAAAATGGAAGCAGAAGGAAAACTTCCAGACTCTTTCTATGAAGCCAGCATTACCCTGATCCCCAAACCAGACAAAGACCCTACCAAAAAGGAGAATTTCAGACCAATATCACTGATGAATATGGATGCTCAGTTTCTCAACAAGATCCTAGCCAACAGGATTCAACAGCACATTTAAAAGATTATCCACCATGATCAGGTGGGATTCATCCCTGGGCTACAAGGATGGTTCAACATTCAAAAATCAATAAATGTGATACAACAAATTAATATGAGAAGAGAGAAGAACCACATGGTCCTCTCAATTGATGCAGAAAAAGCATTTGACAAAATCCAGCATCCGTTCCTGATTCTAACGCTTCAAAGTATAGGGATAGAGGGAACATTCCTGAACTTCATCAAATCTATCTATGAAAGACCCACAGCAAATATCATCCTCAATGGGAAAAAGCTTGCGTCCTTCCCGTTGAGATCAGGAACAAGACAAGGATGCCCACTTTCACCACTTTTGTTCAATATAGTATTAGAAGTCCTAGCAACAGCAATCAGACAACAGAGAGAAATAAAAGGTATCCAAATTGGCAATGAAGAAGTCAAACTCTCTCTATTCACAGATGACATGATCCTTTATATGGAAAACCCAAAAGACTCCACCCCCAAACTACTAGAACTCATACAGCAATTCAGCAATGTGGCAGGATACAAAGTCAATGTGCAGAAATAAGTAACTTTCTTATACACCAACAATGAAAATACAGAAAGGGAAATTAGAGAATCGATTCCATTTACTATAGCACCAAGAACCATAAGATACCTGGGA
Source organism: Neogale vison (assembly GCF_020171115.1). Lineage (NCBI taxonomy): Eukaryota > Metazoa > Chordata > Mammalia > Carnivora > Mustelidae > Neogale > Neogale vison. The sequence goes on from NC_058105.1 coordinate 76,224,178, forward strand.
ATAAACCTAACCAAAGAGGTAAAGGATCTGTACTTGAGGAACTACAAAACACTCATGAAAGAAATTGAAGAAGACACAAAAAGATGGAAGACCATTCCATGCTCTTGGATTGGAAGAATAAACATTGTTAAAATGTCTATACTGCCTAGAGCAATCTATACTTTTAATGCCATTCCGATCAAAATTCCACCGGTATTCTTCAAAGAGCTGGAGCAAATAATCCAAAAATTTGTATGGAATCAGAAGAGACCCTGAAACGCTATGGAAATGTTGAAGAACAAAAATAAAGTTGGGGCCATCATGTTACCTGATTTCAAGCTTTATTACAAAGCTGTGATCACCAAGACAGCATGGTACTGGTATAGTATGCATATTGATTTACCCGAGGCTGGTCCATATGTCTGGAATCTGGCCTTTTATTTTTTAGGTATTTTCTCCATATTTACTACCCTCCATTTTTTTTTCCAATTTATTTATTTTCAGAAAAACAGTATTCATTATTTTTTTCACCACACCCATTGCTCCATGCAAGCCGTGCCCTCTATAATACCCACCACCTGGTACCCCAACCTCCCACCCCCCTGCCACTTGAAACCCCTCAGGTTGTTTTTCAGAGTCCATAGTCTCTCATGGTTCACCTCCCCTTCCAATTTACCCAAAAGCACATACCCTCCCCAATGTCCATAACCCTACCCCCCTTCTCCCAACCCCCCTCCCCCCAGCAACCCACAGTTTGTTTCGTGAGATTAAGAGTCACTTATGGTTTGTCTCCCTCCCTATCCCATCTTGTACCGCCCTCCATTTTGATCAACATCAGAAGACCTAAAAGGCAGGATAGTTTAGGACCCATTCAGCCCTGGATTTACATTGTGTCTGTGGGAAAACTCAATAAAATTTGTTATATTTCTGGCTGCTTGACAAATTAACTAAACAGTTTGGTGTGTGGGAGATGAGATGATAGCCTAGAAAGTGCAGTTGCTTACAAGTTTCAGTAATTGTGTAAATAGAGAGAGAGTTTAAAGTCCAAAATAGTCTGCCTGGCATACAAAGGCTGGCACATTCTGGCTCGAGGCCCCACCTTTTCTTAGCCCTTACCATTTCTTTGAAAATGCTGTGTCCTTTCCATAAATCTGTGCTTTAATGTTTGCTTATCTCTTGGCCTGAAATTCTCTCCCCTTTTCTTCCTTCTCTGACATGTAAGTCACTTTATATCCTTAGTGACCCAACACTGTCAACATGACTCTATCAATACACTAATCACACTGGGTTCTAATCATCATATGTTTTTCTTTTTTTTAATTAATTTATTTATTTGACAGAGAGATCACAAGTATGCAGACAGGCAAGCAAAGAGGAGGGGGGGAAGTAAGCTCCCCAATGAGCAGAGAGCCCGACGCAGGGCTCCATCCCAGGATCTTGGGATCATGACCAGAGTGGAAGGCAGAGGCTTAACCCACTGAGCCACCCAGGTTCCCCTATGTTTTTCTGTACTGAGAAAGAGACAACGGGTTTTCTCTACAACAGAATATATTCATCTCCAGATCTTAACATTGGCATTTGTGGAAGGAAAGAACAGGGAAGGAGAAAGAGTGGGGAGGGGAGGAGGAAAGTTTCCAGGAAAGAACCCAAAAGTCAAAATCAAGTGATAAGATTTGAATTTCAATCCAGCTAATTTGTGACTGAATGACGCAGAACAAATTACTTCACTTTTCTAAGCTTCAGTTTATGTTATATTGAGTTAATAATCTCTAGTCCTTTCTCCTTGACTCAGTTTACTCCACCATGGAATAAGTGAGGGAAAAGAAAAAGAATGCAGAGATGAAAGAGGAAACAGAAAACAGACATATAAAAGAAAACTGCAATTAGTGAGGAAGAGGAACAGTTTAAGGTCAGGGTTAAGTAGACATTTGAAGAAAAATACCACTAGAGGGCAATATTATGGTAGTGAAAATTTGTCTAGTAGCATAGGGAACTGGTAAGGCTGAATGGACCAAATCAGATAGGAGCCAAGACTTCTGGAGGCTCAGTCAGAACTTAGAGTCCTCTATTAAGTTTGATACGTGACATCCCAGGTGACTGACACTACATAAATGGGCCCAACTGCCTAGTGTTTACAGCTGGAAAGAATGATGCATTATTTGTTGATATTCTTGGTATCTATCACCAAATTATGATGTGTTAGAGTTCTCACAAGCTAGAATGCCACACTTCTGCCATCTCAGAGCAGCATCAAAGGTCTGTCTTCCTATCTCTGAGGCTGTCTAACATCATTGACCAAACACTTAGTCCCTCCTTGACCCTGTTCCCACAATTATTTCCATTAAGCACAGCTTGGATTATAATACCTAACTGTTCAGAAGCCACAAGTAGCTCTTCCTTGCCTACAGAAGAAAGTTAAAAACCCTTAGTCTGGTACTCATGGTTTACTATAACCTGATTCTGAAGAATCTTTGTCTCTTTTCTCACCCTTTTATCAAATTCCATTGAACAGCCAAGATGGACTGTTCCCCAGTCTCCAAACATGTCCGCTCCTTGCATAGTTCTATTGGCTTGACATGGCTCACTATATTGGAATCTTCTACAAGATGAAGCTCTAATAGTCGTTAATGATACACTGTTGTATAATAACACTTTCCCCCCCAAAAAAACCTCCACTTATTCCACTAGTCACAAATACTGCCAAAGGCTAGAGACTTCTCTGTGATTTATATATGTTTTTTCACTTAAATTAGATTTGTTCCATTCATTCACTTACTCATTTATTCTTTTGCTTTGCATATACTGACTGAGTACTTCTTATGTGCCAAGTACCATATAAAGAGCACAGAAATGATGAATGATTAGTTGTGGCCCTCCAAGAACTGTGTGCACCTGGAGAATGATAGATCTATCACACCATATTGGTTGTGTGTATATTATGTGGTAATAGAAATACACAGGTGCACCAAAGGACAGAAAAGGACTGAGAAAACTAGGTTGGAGCCAGACTGGAATGTCAGATAAAAGAATTAGGATATGAAGGTTGAGAGTGTACCTTTGGGTAAATGCTATTCATATACTTACCATGTCAACATGTGTTTGATGAATCACTCAATCCAGTGTAAAATGGATCATTTGAAGGGATTTTTAAATTGGAGAGAAGGCTGAAGATTTTTTACTTGGGCCAAGGATTCTAGATGAAGTAAGCAGGATAATCACAAAAACCTCCATTTTTTTTTCTCCTAGATATGAAGTTGTTTGGGAGTAATAATTTGCCTTATCTAATTATTCCCCCTCAGAGCACTGGAAGTAGGGAATTTTTAATTGAAAGCTTATGCATTTGTAGAGTTCCCAAGTTGGAAGGTACCTTAAGGATTGTCTGGTCATTTTTCCACATATGAGGAAAAGGAAAACCCCAAGAAATTATTTGCTCAGAGTCATCCAGATTGTTACTGTAAAAGTTAGGACATAGCCCAAAATTCAGTGCTTTTGTAACTCCTTTACATCTCATATCTCAAAACCTTCAACAGTCCTCATTGTGACTGAGACCCCTGGATGCAAAGTTCTGACATATATCTCCAGCATGTCTGTTTAAGAGGGAATGGCAAGGAAGATCCAGATCTCACTGTGTAGATGGGGGGAACTGAGACCTAAAGAGGAGAAGTAACTGGCTCAAGATCACAGATCTGGAGCCAGAACTTTTAAGATATCTGTCAAGTGGAATTAAATACATTCTCTGTAATCAAGGTATCATGCCTTTCATCAACTAACAAGTAAGTGCTCTTTACTTTAGAGAATAAACAGATCCCCAATTGACATCATTCATCATTTAGTCTTATTCTCAAGCATGTGTGCTTTTACAATAGTCTTCTCATAGCCTGGAATATTTTTTAGCAATAAGAATAATAATCAATTAGTTTCTCTGAGACATCTAAGCAATTTGTAAGTACCCAGAGAAAATTTTCTTCATTCATTCTGCTTGGTTCCCTTCCTCTTTCCCTTCTACTGACAAAGGGAAAAAGAAAGGGGGAAATGTATATAATACTTTCCAAACAGTGGAAGTTTTCTTTGTGGAATTTGAAAAGACATTCTTCATAAGTTCTGGGAGAAGAGGGCACTTAGGCTGAGCTGGGCAGAGGAAGAGCACCAGGATACCAGTCCTTACCAGGCCTAGATGTTCAGACATTGGGTTGGAATAGAAAGAAAACTATTTGTAGAAAAAGGATTGGGGCTGCCAGGTGCAATACAAGACCCTGGAACTGAAGATACATTTTTGTTTTTAAGCACATCTGAACCAAATTCTCATCACAGTTTGACACAAACACTAGAGGCTATTCCAGTCAAAGTAATGAAAAAAAATCATATAGTCCCAGAAGTGATTAAAATGTGAGCAAGATTTGTAATCAGGGTCTTCTTTATATGATAAACATGGTATTTCTAGAATCATGCATGCAATGTTCAATTTATAAGGGACTTTGGAAATCAGTTTTCCTACCCCATTTTATAGGCAGGCAGCTTTGGGTCAGAATGGTGACGATATGCCCAGCCTCTTACTATTGTGTTGCAGAGTAGATACTAAAAACTGGGTTCTGACTCTAAGTTGAGTGTCCTTCTGATGTAGTTTTGGGATGCTGGTGAGGTCCTGAGCTGATGGACAATAAAGAATTCTTGAGACATCTTTGGTGCAAAATGGTGGTTTTATTAAAGCAGGGGGACAGGACCAATGTCCATGAGTTGCTGCTGTTTGTTGCTCCAGGATTGTGAGAAGCAACTGATTAAATATTTTGGGGTGGGAGAAGTGAAGATAAGGAAAGTTCCAAAAGGATTTTCTTAAGCTAAAGAAGACTCACAGGACACTGCAGGCCTTGCTATTGTCCAGCTAAAGTTGTTTTTCCCTCTAGCAATGCATTAACATTAAGATAGTTGGAAACTTCCTAGAGAAATGTTATATTTTGCCTGCCTCAAGTATTTGTCAATGGGTTGTAGGTTATTAAGGACACTTAATTTTACCTACATTTCCTTCTGCCTTTGTTTCCCACATCACTTCCACAACACCAAAATCTGCTCAACGTTCTTTTTTTTTTTTTTTTTCAGAAGGTGTTTTTTTTTTTTTCCCAATTTATTTATTTTCAGAAAAACAGTATTCATTATTTTTTCACCACACCCAGTGCTCCATGCAAGCTGTGCCCTCTATAATACCCACCACCTGGTACCCCAACCTCCCACCCCCCCGCCACTTCAAACCCCTCAGACTGTTTTTCAGAGTCCATAGTCTCTCATGGTTCACCTCCCCTTCCAATTTACCCAAATTCCCTACTCCTCTCTAACGCCCCTTGTCCTCCATGCTATTGGTTATGCTCCACAAATGAGTGAAACCATATGATAATTGACTCTCTCTGCTTGACTGATTTCACTCAGCATAATCTCTTCCAGTCCCGTCCATGTTGCTCAACGTTCTTACCTCTGCCATAAATCTTCACTGTAGAGAGGTACTGTAGGTCTGGAGATATTTTTATCTAGTAAATCTTTCCTGTTTCCCTTTGTCCTCTTCCAGATTTCCATGTCTTTCAAGTGCAGATGATCATCTTGGTGAGTTTCTTCGTTTGTCTCACCATGCACATGTGTACACTTGCACAGAAATATGAGCATGTGGTGAACTGCAGGCTGGGTTTTAGGATATTTTCAGAAATAAAAAAATATATATATAGTCTCCAGATAAGATTAAAATACTACATCTATGATATTTCCCTGGAAGCATAGAAAAGGCTTCCTGAGTCATAGAACTCTTAGTGCTTGGGCCAGCCAAGGCAAATGAACCTAGTATGACAGAAAGTTGATGAAGTTTGGGAGGGTCTCTTGCTAAGCTCTTAGAGCCAGACAGATCATTCTCTTTTTACCAGTAGGCTGAAAATTTAAGCCATGAGGCAGATAAGTTCAGGGTTTGAATATCTTGCAGGATGATTGCCTCTTATAGTGCAGGCAAACAACTTAGGCTCTCTGAACTTTAGCTTTCTCTCCTCCAAAATTGGGCAAATAAAGCCCTATCTCATGGGATTGTCAGAAGAAACAAGGGACAAAGTTCCAGGGAGAGTCTCAAGAAATATATTTGAAGTGGCAGGGTGGTGGTGGGAGGTTGGGGGAACCAGGTGGTGGGTATTAGAGAGGGCACGGATTGCATGGAGCACTGGGTGTGGTGCAAAAATAATGAATACTGTTATGCTGAAAATAAATAAAAAATAAATTTTAAAAAAAGAAATATTCATTTCCATTCCTTTGTTCACCAAGTTTCCTGACTACATCTTCATTTATTGGTCTATCTCCTTTTCTTTTCTTTTATATTCTGTTCTCTTCTTTCTTTCCTTTCCTTCCCTTCCCTTTCTTTTCCTTTTTTTTTTTTTTTTTGTTATGTAGGCAATATAAGAAAGATGTTAGGTAGGGCTCAAACCCAGTGGCCAAGAAAGAATTCTTGAGACATCTTTGGTGAAAAAACTTGGTTTTATTAAAGCACCCTTGGACAGAAAGAGAAACAGCACTAGGGTCATGAGGAGTGGCCCATTATATACTTTCAGGTTGGGAGGGAGTTAGAGATAGCTTAAGTCTCCCAGGTATTTTGGAAACAAGGTCTCCAGGATTCTGAGGGGGCTAGTGTTGGGAAAGTTCATTTATTATTGTTGAGTAAACCTTCAGTCATGAGATCCTTCAGATGTATATTGGTGGGTCATACGCTGGGAGGATGAATGCCAAAATGTATCTTGGGGGTTAAAGATAAAGGAGGCATTCAAAAGAATTTCTATATGTTAAAGTAGACTTATAGGGTCCTGGAGGTTGGGCTAAGATTGCCTGTTGCCTTTAGCAAAGTATTAACCTCAAGGCAGCTGAGTTCCTAGTGGAATGTCACTCTGCCTGTTTCAAGGACTTGTCAATGAGCTGTAGGTAATAAGGAAATTTAACAATTTTTCTTCTGCCTTTGTTTCCCACATCAATAGGCACACCTCAAAGTTTTCTCCTTGGTCCCCTTCTTTTCTCTAAACTCTTCTTGGTCCCACATTATCCCCGCAGGATTAATTTTTACCTCTTTTCAAAGGAGTCCTATATCTCTTCCTACAGTCTTATAATACCCAAGTGTCTTCTCTATTTCCAAGTATATATTGTTTATCTGTGCTTGAATAATTCACCACTAAAAACTCAACCAGTACCATTTGTTTAAATATCTATTTTCCCTGAGAAATTATGAGTACTCAGGTCTTACAATTTTTTTTAGCATCCAACTCTTTTTTTTCTTACAATTTATTTTAATTTTAATTTTTTTTTATTCTGTCTCCACTCAGTACATACCACAGTTCATTAATAAATGTTCAAAACTGCCTGTGTGATGAATGACTAAAGGAAAAATCAAACAAGTGAAGGAAAGGTGAGTACTGTGTTAGCTAGGAATTTTTTTAAATACTAAGAATGGTCATTTAATCCAGATTTTTGGGACATTCTCCATTTTATTCATTTTTTCTTTTTTTTTTCTATTTAGAGTGTTAGTCTCCATGCCATACTCTACAGATAGAAATATTTTCCATTAGAAAAATATGGTTCCTCTTACAATAGGCTAGGTGAGAGACAATAAAGGTCTCACCTACAACAGTAGGTAGGAAGTAGACTGGAAAAAAAAACGTTATGAGAGATAGAGAAGTACACTCATATACAATGCCATCTTTGTATAAGAGTAGTAGTGTTATGTGGGAGATAGCACTCTATTTCTATCAGTACATCTTTGAGATGATAGGACTCTATCTTTGGCTTTGCCTTTTCCCTGAGTTCTCTCTGGGAGATGTTATGAGCTTCCATCTGAGTCTCAGCATAGGTCTCAGTAATAGGACCAGCCTCCTGTTCCAACACAACACACACACACACACACACACACACACACACACACATCTCATCCCTTCTAGAATTTTCTGGCCTGAAGGTTTCTCCAGTTCTAGCAGAATGTGCAGTGTAAATCTATTATTGTAACACATCATAAGTGCCAATTAAATATAATACATCCATTCCTGTCTCTCTGTAGGAAACTGTGTTGATTTTCATGCCTCCTGCCTCTGACTATCTCCATCTTTGTCTAAGCTCTGCTACTTACCTCTATTTATTCATTATACCTTTTCTACTCACATCAGTTTATCAAACATTTACTGACTATGAATGCTTGTCAGGCTCCATGCTAGGCAGTAAAGTTGCAAAGATGACAGTCACTGAATACAAAGAACAGTTTAATGGAGGGAGGTAGATGTTTTACTATCTGTTGTTGCTTAACAAGCCACCCCAAAACTTATAAAGCAACCATTTTATTAATATTGTGCTTTATACAGGACACAGTGGAGATAACTTGTCTTTGTTTCACAATACATTGAGAATTAGGAACACTCTAAGACTAGGTGTAATATGACAGATGGAAGTTATCATTGTGGAAGCACCTTCAACTCAAATATTGGCTGGGATCTCAGCTGTGGCTGTACATGGAATAGCAGTTACACAACAGATAGAATGCATAATTAGCAGATATTCTTCAAGAAGAAGCTGGCCAAGGACACTATTTCTCAGTTCTTTGGGGGAAAAAGAAAACATTACATAAGCAATTCATATGCACAAGAAGTTGCTACACATGCTTCTTTCCCTATGGTATCACAATTATCCCATTTTTTTATCACTTATTATATCATTGGATCTTCCCAATCATACTTAAAGGCTAGTGTGATGAAACTGAGGCTTAAAGTCCTTCCTTGATCCTTATACAAAGCTGAACATCAAGAGGGCCTAAAAGTAAAGATTTGCTAATTGGTGTATTTATATAGTTACAAGGGTGTACTGTATTGACTGGGAAAGTATGTGTATGTGTGTGGCGTTAGTGTGCCAGGTTTTTTTATTATTATTATTGTTTTATTTTATTTTTTTATTAATTATTTTTTTAAATTTTTTTCAATTTATTTATTTTCAGAAAAACAGTATTCATTATTTTTTCACCACACCCAGTGCTCCATGCAATCCGTGCCCGCTATAATACCCACCACCTGGTACCCCAACCTCCCACACCCCCGCCACCTCAAACCCCTCAGATTGTTTTTCAGAGTCCATACTCTCATGATTCACCTCCCCTTCCAATTTTCCCCAACTCCCTTCTCCTCTCTAACACCCATTGTCCTCCATGATATTTGTTATGCTCCACAAATAAGTGAAACCATATGATAATTGACTCTCTCTGCTTGACTGATTTCACTCAGCATAATCTCTTCCAGTCCCATCCATGTTGCTACAAAAGTTGGGTATTCATCCTGTCTGATGGAGGCATAATACGCCATAGTGTATATGGACCACATCTTCTTTATCCATTCGTCCATTGAAGGGCATCTTGGTTCTTTCCACAGTTTGGCGACTGTGGCCATTGCTGCTATAAACATTGGAGCACAGATGGCCCTTCTTTTAACGACATCTGTATCTTTGGGGTAAATACCCAGGAGTGCAATTGCAGGGTCATAGAGAAGTTCTATTTTTAATTTCTTAAGGAATCTCCACACTGTTCTCCAAAGAGGCTGCACCAACTTGCATTCCCACCAACAGTGGAAGAGGGTTCCCCTTTCTCCACATCCTCTCCAACACATGTTGTTTCCTGTTTTGTTAATTTTGGCCATTCTAACTGGTGTAAGGTGATATCTCAATGTGGTTTTCATTTGAATCTCCCTGAGGGCTAGTGATGATGAACATTTTTCATGTGTCTGATAGCCATTTGTATGTCTTGATTGGAGAAGTGTCTGTTCATATCTTCTGCCCATTTTTTGATATGTTTGCCTGTTTCATGTGTGTTGAGTTTGAGGAGTTCATTATAGATCCTGGATATCAACCTTTTGTCTGTACTGTCATTTGCAAACATCTTCTCCCATTCCGTGGGTTGCCTCTTTGTTTTTTTGACTGTTTCCTTTGCTGTGCAGAAGCTTTGGATTTTGATGAAGTCCCAAAAGTTTATTTTCACTTTTGTTTCCTATGCCTTTGGAGACATATCTTGAAAGAAGTTGCTGTGGCTGATATCAAAGAGATTACTGCCTATGTTCTCCTCTAGGATTCTGATGGATTCCTGTCTCACGTTGAGGTCTTTTATCCATTTTGAGTTTATCTTTGTGTACGGTGTAAGAGAATGGTCGAGTTTCATTCTTCTACATATAGCTGTCCAGTTTTCCCAGCACCATTTATTGAAGAGACTGTCTTTTTTCCTGTTTTGTCAAAGATTAATTGACCATAGAGTTGAGGGTCCATATCTGGGCTCTCTACTCTGTTCCACTGGTCTATGTGTCTGTTTTTATGCCAGTACCATGCTGTCCTGGTGATCACAGCTTTGTAATAAAGCTTGAAATCAGGTAACGTGATGCCCACAGCTTTATTTTTGTTTTTCAACATTTCCTTAGTGATTCAGGGTCTCTTCTGATTCCATACAAATTTTAGGATTATTTGCTCCAGGTCTTTGAAGAATACCGGTGGAATTTTGATCAGAATGGCATTAAAAGTATAGATTGCTCTAGGCAGTATAGACATTTTAATAATGTTTATTATTCCGATCCAAGAGCATGGAATGGTCTTCCATCTATTTGCGTCTTCTTCAATTTCTTTCATGAGTGTTCTGTAGTTCCTCGAGTACAGATATAAACCTAACCAAAGTGTGACAGGTTTTTGACTCTATATGTGGCTGAATGTGGTTCCAGGTACAGAGGATGATTTGAAAAGGTTGATGGATTTGGCTCCAGGGGCCTGAGGTTTTCCAACTGTAGATCTATCTTACCACTTTCAAAAAATCCTCCGCCATTCATCTAGAGTTAAGTATGCAGGTAGTCTTCAAACCTGGAAAGTGAGGCACCTGTGTGGCTCAGTGGGTTAAGCCTCTGCCTTCAGCTCAGGTAATGATCTCAGGGTCCTGGGATCAAGCCCCACATTGTGCTCTCTGCTCAGCAGACAGCCTGCTTCCCCTTCTCTCTCAGCCTGCTTCTCTGCCTACTTGTGATCTCTCTCTCTCTGTCAAATAAATAAATAAAATCTTAAAAAGAAAAAAAAAAGCTGGAAAGGAAGGGGTAGGATGTTTGCAACACCTCTAGTATCCTGGAACTCCAAACACAAGCAATAGGACCTCTCCAGCCTACTGCTCTATAGATTACCCCATGCAGAGGTAGAAAAACACTTAAAATGATGGAATGAACCCTGGGTAGGGAGGGATCAGGGCACATGTCAAAAGCCCATATTTTGCTAACCATTTTAAATAAATGTTTCCCTTTTTATATGAATTCTAGCCTCTAAAGGAGGACATTTAATTTTATTTTGTACTTTTGTAAAATGCTTATGTAATAAAATGCACTCATTTCAAGTGTACAATTGATAAATTTTGAGAAAAATATACCTGGCTAACTGATACTAAGATGAAGCTATAGAACATTTCCGACATTCCCAGGGTATCCTTTGGTGCTTCTTCTATCCAGTAACTCCCTAGAAGCAGCCCTTACTCTGAGTTCTAGCACCATAGATTAGTCTTTTCCTATTGTTTATATAACACAGAAACATATAATGTCTGAACTTTTTTTTAATTTAAATTTTATTTTATTTTATTTTATTTTTAGTTCTTTTCAGCGTAACAGTATTCATTGTTTTTGCACCACACCCAGTGCTCCATGCAATATGTGCCCTCCTTAATACCCACCACCGGGCTCCCCCAACCTCCCAACCCCCACCCCTTCAAAACCCTCAGGTTGTTTTTCAGAGTCCATAGTCTCTCATGGTTCACCTCCTCTTCCAATTTCCCTCAACTTCCTTATCCTCTCCATCTCCCCATGTCCTCCATGTTATTTGTTATGCTCCACAAATAAGTGAAACCATATGATAATTGACTCTCAATGCTTGACTTATTTCACTCAGCATAATCTCTTCCAGTCCCATCCATATTGCTACAAAAGTTGGGTATTCATCCTTTCTGATGGAGGCATAATACTCCATAGTGTATATGGACCACATCTTCCTTATCCATTCGTCTGTTGAAGGGCATCTTGGTTCTTTCCACAGTTTGGTGACCGTGGCCATTGCTGCTATAAACATTGGGGTACAGATGGCCCTTCTTTTCACGACATCTGTATCTTTGGGGTAAATACTCAGTAGTGCAATTGCAGGGTCATAAGGAAGCTCTATTTTTAAGTTCTTAAATAATCTCCACACTGTTTTCCAAAGTGGCTGCACCAACTTTCATTCCCACCAACAGTGTAAGAGGGTTCCCCTTTCTCCACATCCTCTCCAACATATGTTGTTTCCTGTCTTGCTAATTTTGGCCATTCTAACTGGTGTAAGGTGGTATCTCAAAATGGTTTTAATTTGAATCTCCCTGATGGCTAGTGATGATGAACTTTTTTCATGTGTCTGATAGCCATTTGTATGTCTTCATTGGAGAAGTGTCTGTTCATATCTTCTGCCCAGATATTTACTTTCTTTTGGTGGTGTCTTACAATTGCTCTGACACTTTTCAAGATGCACCGTGCCTAGATCATGGTTGATATATTCAGCTATACATCCCCTCAACCAACTCTCACCAAAAGAATAGGAAGAGGAACACCCAAGAGGAAATCTTCAGAGATTGTGCCCTCTGCCACAGAACTATTGGATATGGGCATAAACAATATGTCAGAAAGGGAATTCAATGTAACAAATATCCAGGCAATGGCTAGGTTGGAGAAGACAAACAGTGACAACATAGAATCTCTAAGGACGGCAGTGAGAGCAGATGTGGCAGAAGTTAAAAATGCTATCAGTGAGATCGAATCTAATCTAAATACTCTAACAGCTAGGGGAACTGAGGCAGAAGATAGAATTAGTGATCTATAATACAAAGTGATAGAAAAGAAGCATCAGGAGGAGGCCTGGAACAAACAGCTTATAATCCAAGAAAACAAAATTAGGGAAATAAATGACACCATAAAACGTTCCAACATCAAAATTACTGGGATCCTTGAGGGAGGTGGAGAAAGATGACTAGAAGATATATTTGAACAAATCCTGGATGAAAATTTCCCCAATCTGGGAAATGAAATATGTGTTCATGTCCTAGAGGCATTGAGGATAATCCCCAAGATCAAGGGGGTGAGAAAGACATCCAGTCACATGATTATGCAATTCACGAATCATAATTTTAGACAATATGTCTTAAGAGCATCTAGGAGGAAGAGATCACTTAGATACAGAGGGAGGACCACCAGAATAAAGTCAGACCTGTCCAAAGAAACCTGACAGTCCAGAAAGGGCTGGTAAAATATATTCAGGGCACTAAATAAAAATAAAATGCATCCAAGAATACTTTATCCAGCAAGGCTGACTGACAAAATGGATAGAGAGCAAAAGAGCTTCCAAGACCAGCAAGAGTTAAAAGATTATGTGACCACCAAGACAGTAGTACAAAAAAAAATTAAAAAAAAAAATTAAAGGGGGTTCCATAAAAGAAGAAAGAACCCAAGAGTAACCTAGAACAGAAATTTACAGAGACAATCCATAGAAACAAGGACATCACAGGCAACATGATATCAATAAAAAACTTACCATCAATAATTATTCTCAATGTGAATGGCCTAAATGCTCCCATAAAATAGTACAGGGTTTAAGACTGGATAAAATGACAGGACCCAACCATATGATGTCTACAAGAGATGCCATTTGATTTTTCTGCATGTGGCTGTCCAATTTTCCCAACACCATTTATTGAAGAGGTTGTCTTTTTTTCCATTGGACATTCTTTCCTGCTTTGTCGAAGATTAGTTGACCATAGAGTTGAGGGTCTATTTCTGGGCTTTCTATTCTATTCCATTGATCTATGTGTCTGTTTTTGTGCCAGTACCATGCTGTCTTGATGATGACAGCTTTGTAATAGAGCTTGAAGTCCGGAATTGTGATGCCACCAACTTTGGCTTTCTTTTTCAATATCCTTTGGCTATTCGAGGTCTTTTCTGGTTCCATATAAATTTCAGGATTATTTGTTCCATTTCTTTGAAAAAGATGGATGGTACTCTGATAGGAATTGCATTAAATGTGTAGATTACTTTAGGTAGCATAGACATTTTCACAATATTTATTTTTCCAATCCAGGAGCATGGAACATTTTTCCATTTCTTTGTGCCATCCTCAATTTCTTTCATGAGTACTTTATAGATTTCTGAGTATAGATTCTGTGCCTCTTTGGTTAGGTTTATTCCTAGATATCTTATGGTTTGGGGTGCAATTGTAAATGGGATTGACTCCTTAATTTCTCTTTCTTCTGTCTTGTTGTTGGTGTAGAGAAATGCAACTGATTTCTGTGCATTGATTTTATATCCGGACACTTTTTACTGAATTCCTGTACAAGTTCTAGCAGTTTTGGAGTGGAGTCTTTTGGGTTTTGCACATATAGTATCATATCATCTGCGAAGAGAGATAGTTTGACTTCTTCTTTGCCGATTTGGATGCCTTTAATTTCCTTTTGTTGTCTGATTGCTGAGGCTAGGACTTCTGTACTATGTTGAATAACAGTGGTGATAATGGACATCTCTGCCGTGTTCCTGACCTTAGCAGAAAAGCTTTCAGTTTTCCTCCATTGAGAATGATATTTGTGGTGGGTTTTTCATAGATGGCTTTGATAATATTGAGGTATGTGCCCTCTATCCCTACACTTTGAAGAGTTTTGATCAGGAAGGGATGCTGTACTTTGTCAAATGCTTTTTCAGCATCTATTGAGAGTATCATAAGGTTTTTGTTCTTTCTTTTATTGATGTGTTGTATCACATTGACTGATTTGCGGATGTTGAACCAACCTTGCAGCCCTAGAATAAATCCCACTTGGTCGTGGTGAATAATCCTTTTAATGTACTGTTGAATCCTATTGGCTAGTATTTTGGTGAGAATTTTCCCATCTGTGTTCATCAAGGATATTGGTCTATAGCTCTCTTTTTTCATGGGAACCTTGTTTGGTTTTGGGATCAAGGTGATGCTGGCCTCATAAAATGAGTTTGGAAGTTTTCCTTCCATTTCTATTTTTTTGGAACAGTTTCATGAAAATAAGAATTAGTTCTTCTTTAAATTTTTGGTAGAATTCCCCTGGGAAGCCGTCTGGCCCTGGGCTTTATTTGTTTGGAGATTTTATTTTTATTAATTTATTTTCAGAAAAACAGTATTCATTATTTTTTCACCACACCCAGTGCTCCATGCAATCCGTGCCCTCTATAATACCCACCACCTGGTACCCCAACCACCCACACCCCCGCCACTTCAAACCCCTCAGATTGTTTTTCAGAGTCCATAGTCTCTCATGATTCACCTCCCCTTCCAATTTACCCCAACTCCCTTCCCCCTTTAACACCCCTTGTCCTC
The DNA here is from genome assembly GCF_020171115.1 of Neogale vison. Lineage (NCBI taxonomy): Eukaryota > Metazoa > Chordata > Mammalia > Carnivora > Mustelidae > Neogale > Neogale vison. The sequence continues at coordinate 76,239,550 of NC_058105.1, forward strand.
CATGCTATTTGTTATGCTCCACAAATAAGTGAAACCATATGATAACTGACTCTCACTGCTTGACTGATTTCACTCAGCATAATCTCTTCCAGTCCCGTCCATGTTGCTATAAAAGTTGGGTATTCATCCTTTCTGATGGAGGCATAATACTCCATAGTTTATATGGACCACATCTTCTTTATCCATTCATCCATTGAAGGGCATCTTGGTTCTTTCCACAGTTTGGCGACCGTGGCCATTGCTCCTATAAACATTGGGGTACAGATGGCCCTTCTTTTAACGACATCTGTATCTTTGGGGTAAATACCCAGGAGTGCAATTGCAGGGTCATAGGGAATTTCTATTTTTAATTTCTTTTTTTTTTTTTTAAGACTGGGCCCCCTTGGAATTTTTTTTAAATAGTTTGCATTTTTAAAGATTTTATGTATTTATTTGACAGAGAGAAATCACAAGTAGATGGAGTGGAGAGGCAGGCAGAGAGAGAGAGGGAAGCAGGCTCCCCGCTGAGCAGAAAACCCGATGCGGGACTCGATCCCAGGACCCCGAGATCATGACCCGAGCCGAAGGCAGCAGCTTAACCCACTGAGCCACCCAGGCGCCCCTATTTTTAATTTCTTGAGGAATCTCCACACTGTTCTCCAAAGAGGCTGCACCAACTTGCATTCCCACCAACAGTGGAAGAGGGTTCCCCTTTCTCCACATCCCCTCCAACACATGTTGTTTCCTGTCTTGCTAATTTTGGCCATTCTAACTGGTGTAATGTGATATCTCAATGTGGTTTTCATTTGAATCTCCCTGAGGGCTAGTGATGATGAACATTTTTTTCATGTGTCTGATAGCCATTTGCATTTCTTCATTGGAGAAGTGTCTGATCATATCTTCTGCCCATTTTTTGATACATTTGCCTGTTTTTTTGTGTGTGTTGAGTTTGAGGAGTTCTTTATAGATCCTGGATATCAACCTTTTGTCTGTACTGTCATTTGCAAATATCTTCTCCCATTCCGTGGGTTGCCTCTTTGTTTTCTTGACTGTTTCCTTTGCTGTGCAGAAGCTTTGGATTTTGATGAAGTCCCAAAAGTTTATTTTTGCTTTTGTTTCCTTTGCCTTTGGAGACATATCATGAAAGAAGTTGCTGTGGCTGATATCGAAGAGATTACTGCCTATGTTCTCCTCTAGAATTCTGATGGATTCCAGTCTCACGTTGAGGTCTTTTATCCTTTTTGAATTTATCTTTGTGTATGGTGTAAGAGAATGGTCGAGTTTCATTCTTCTACATATAGCTGCCTAGTCTCCCAACACCATTTATTGAAGAGACTGTCTTTTCCACTGTATATTTTTTCCTGTTTTGTCGAAGATTAATTGACCATAGAGTTGAGGGTCCATATCTGGGCTCTCTACTCTGTTCCACTGGTCTATGCGTCTGTTTTTATGCTAGCACCATGCTGTCTTGGTGATCACAGCTTTGTAATAAAGCTTGAAATCAGGTAACGTGATGCCCCCAACTTTATTTTTGTTTTTCAACATTTCCTTAGTGATTCGGAGTCTCTTCTGACTCCATACAAATTTTAGGATTATTTGCTCCAGCTCTTTGAAGAATGCCAGTGGAATTTTGTTCGGAATGGCATTAAAAGTATATATTGTATATATTCATTCAAATGAAGGTGTCACTGCTCTTAACCCTGAGAGTCCCAGACACTTCAGTAGGAATGACCTTATTAAAAAAAAAAGGGGGGGGGACACCTGGGTGGCTCAGTGGTTTAAAGCCTTTGCCTTCGGCTCAGGTCATGATCCCAGGATCCTGGGATCGAGCCCCACATCGGGCTCTCTGCTCTGCAGGGAGACTGCTTCCTCCCCTCTCTCTCTCTCTGCCTGCCTCTCTGCCTACCTGTGATCTCTCTCTCTCTCTCAAATAAATAAAATCTTTAAAAAAAATGAAAAAGAATGTGACTGAGCCCTTAAATGAATTGATTCTCCTCTCTGTCCTAATTTATTCTTCTTCAATATGGAAGTGATCACTCCCACTTGATTGCCTTACGAGATCTCATGAGGATCAAACGAGATAAAGCATGGTCTTTGTGAACAACAACAACAAAAAAAAGCACAGACCGAATATTCATTCTCAAGTCTAAGAAACGAAAATCAACATAAATGAAGAGTGTGGCTGGGGACAGGGCATAATTTGAGTATGAAATTCAGCACAAGTACATTTATGTTGCCACTTAGAATTACAAGGGGTAGATGGAACAGGTGGATGAAAGTGTCAGTAGATGTATGCCTTTCTCCCCCTTAGTTTGATCACCACCTGAAATGTAGCTACTTGATCTTTTCTGCATATTTTTATTTTTAATTTTTATTTTTCTTTTAAGGTGATTTCAGCATGGAAGATATGGGGATTGAAAGGAAAATTGGGTAGGAAGATACAGGGATTGAGAGGAAATTCAGTTAGGAGATGGGAGCAGTCTGGGAAAGGCCCTGACAGACAGTGGACAGTTCCCTGTTCCCAACTCCAGTGTTAGGACTCAATCCTTTAAATTTCTGTAGGAGACTTCTTTTCTGGTGTAAATGGTTTTAGGGCCTGCAACTTTGTTATCCTGAAACCATCCAGGCTTCCAACTCTGTGTCCATGAACAAAAGACTCCAAAATCACCCTCTTTGGCTATGCCACAAAGCTGAAAGCTGGCCACATAGGCTGCTTGGCTGCTTTCTGTTTTGCCAGAAGCAAAACAGTAAGAAGGACTAAGTTTCAGGTACACCTCAGGGACCAAAAGGCATTTGGGAGTGGTGAGGTGGAGATACAGGTAAAAGAAACACAAAGTTCTTTCTAGGGACAGAAAAACAACTGGTGGGTGGCTGTGAACCAGTTTACCTCTAAGCATCTCTATTTTTTCCCTTCTCCTTTGGGAGAAGGACAACATCCTCCGTAGGGTTGGATCTGGGAGCCAGCTGATCAGATGGGAGAGAGCCAGGAGATATTGGCTTAATTTTCTCTGACACTATTCATGAGCTAAGTGATTTGAGTCCAGTGTCCCAAGCTGGGCCTTGGGCTCCCTCAACTTACTTTGTAGGGTTGTGAGGATACCACAAAATTATGAGCCCAGCACATAGGAGGACTCAATAAGTCTCTCTTGAACTGATCCATACATGTGGTAGTGCTTGACAAACTATAAAGCTCCATACCAGCCAGTCAAATTAGGACACTCTGTTGTGAATTCACATAAAGGAAATGCTTTTTGCCACCCATTTTCACCCCTAATTCAATATTGGGGAATGGGAGGGAAATGGAGAGAAAGAGAAATCAGAAACTGTAAATAAAGGAATAGGAGAACATTAAATAAAAGAAAGACCTATGGCTAGATGACTATTTAGGGGTCAAAAGGTATTTGAAAGGGCAGTTAGGGTATAAGCAAGAGGAACTTAGAGCTCTTTCTAAGAACAGAATAACAGAGCTCAAATGAACCTTGGATATTTACTTTAAGGCCCCAGTTTCTGTTTGTAGACCTCCAGTGATGGTTAACTCTTTTCCTCCTGAGGCAGTTTGTCCTGATCATAACCATCTCTCTGTTGGAAAGTACTCCATTGTGTTAAATTGATATCTGCTTCCCTATGGCTTTAAATTCTACCCCTTTGGTACCATATAGAAAAAGTTACTTCCTTCTTGCCAAGTGAGCATTCAGTTAGTATATAGGCACTGACATATGGCAGGTGCTAGAGGAAAGTAGACTACATCATTCTGTATTTTTATGAGCCAGTCAGCACACCCTTGGGTTTACTTAAGGCTCAATAAATACATGTTGAATGAATGAATAAATGACCATCCCAGGGTAGGCATAATTACTATAAACACTTGGGCTGAAATCGTTCCTTAAATATCTCCAAATCTATTAACCCACCTGTCAAGGAACTCTAAGATATCTCATATGCTTCTGAGTCTTCAATATAACCACCCACTTGTTTAATGATTTGGGACCAAATTGCAATCTTACAGTGGAAAGAATAATCTATTGATACATCTTCATTCTCTCCGACATCCCACGGATGAGAGAAGGCAAAATGCAGTAAGAGCTGACAGTCTAGAGTAGAAGATGACACTTATCCAATCTGTGACAAACCTTAAATAAAGAGTGTTATGGGAGCACAAAGGCAGAAGGAGATTCTAAAACTGAGTCTTGATGGAGTGCCTGGGTGGCTCAGTGGGTTAAAGCCTCTGCCTTCGGCTCAGGTCATGATTTCAGGGTCCTTGGATCGAGCCCTGCATGGGGCTCTCTGCTCAAGCAGGGAGCCTGCTTCCTCCTCTCATTCTCTCTGCCTGCCTCTCTGCCTACTTGTGATCTCTGTCAAATAAATAAATAAAAATTTTTAAAAATTGAGTCTTGAAAAGAGCTTCACATAAATTTGAGGTGGAAGAATTGGGTGTAAAGGGGGCATAGAGAAGGAACTTCATGAAGTCATGAGCAAGCTTTCAGAAGAAATGGTAGGAAATTGCAAAACGGCTGAGACTTCCTAAATGGGGCCTTATGATTTAAAATGGGGGAAAAGCAAATAACCACTCCTAATTCAGTTTGATTCTGGAGGTGATCCCGAGCTTGGCAAAAAACTGGAACACAACTAAGTAACTGTCATAACTACTCTGATCAGTCCTTTTCATCTTCACCATTCTCATTCTACCTTTTACTATCATAATGACTGCTGGCATCATTGCCACTATGAGGACTGTCATTGCTTCTACCTGAGGTGTCATGTTAATTACCACCATTCCAGTCCACTGTGACCCCCAACATTTCTTTGCCCACAACCTTTACCATTGACATCCACTATCCCTCTTGCTATGGCCCTCTAAGCCAGTGTTTCTTAAATACTCCAAGAAGTTGAAGGAAATGTTCTGTCCAGGGGGTCCCTGAGGATGCAACCCAAAACAACTAACTACAAGCCAATTTTTTTGGAACATTGATGTTGTGTATTAATTTTTTATTTAAATTCAATTAGCCAATCATTATTTTTGATACAATGTTCAATGATTCATTAGTTGAATATAACACCCAGTGTTCATCTTATCACATGCCCCCTTTAATTCCCATCACAAACCATATGTTGTGTATGAAATATTAATCCAAGTTTTCTTTTATTTGATATAACCATGCTATTTTAAGTTTATTTTCCCTTCTCCAAATATATAAATAAAACTGTTGTTGCACAAAGGTGTTTTGTGTTTATTCTGACACTCTGTGTATTCATTACTATCTGACCTTTTTCCTGGTGTCCATCCCATAAGAATTTATATATCTGTATATATATATATATATATATATATATATGTCAGTTGATCAGTCAATTGATCAATATGGTTATATCGCAATTTGACAATTGTTTTGGGGGCAGCAGAGCATAACAGTTAAGAGTACAGATCCTAATATCAAATAGCCTGGGTATGACCCCGACCACTCTGTAGTATGACATTGCAAGAGGAATTACTTACCTCTCTCATTGTTTTCTCATCTAAAAACAAAAACAAAAACAAAACAAAACAAAACAAAAACACAGAAATAATAATAGTACCAACCACACAATATTGTTTTCAGAAATTAATGAGTTAATGCATGTAAAGTGCTTAAAACCATGCCTGGTAACAGTGCCTGGTACATAATATGTGCCTGATAATTTTTAGAGGGGAGGGGCAGCAGGAAAAGAAGAAAGAGAACCTCAAGCAGGCTTTTGGGTGTCGAGCATGACATGGGCCTCCCACGACCCTGAAATCATAACCTGAGCTGAAATCAACAGTCACTCAACTGACTGAGTCACCCAGGCATCTCTGCACCTGACAATTTTTTAAACCATGGCTGAACCAATTCAGCCTTTACAGATTACTTAATATATGCCAGATATAGTGATATGTTGTTGGGAGAGAAAAAGTGGAGTCAGGTGTGAGACTAAGCTTTAAACTTCTCATGCTTGTAAGGTAGGGCATGGGGTGAGGGGGTTAATTACAGAGTAAGAAACAAAATGGAAGTAATATTATGAAAAATCAAGTTTGTCATGAAAAATGTAGTATTTAATAAGAATCTTGGAGATAGGTAGGATAAACACAGGTAGACGGGCAACAGATTGAAGGAATTTCATGGGCAAAAGAGTAGAAATGGGAAAATAAAAGACACATTAGAGAAACAAGTGTTGCAGTTTTATTGGAGCATAGGTTTTTTTTTTTTTGAATAGGGAGAGATAAGATTGACCTACAGTAGGAGGACATATATGTAGAAAAGAAATTACTACAAGGGAAGTCAGCAACATATTAACAGTGATTGGGCATTGGTATTTTAATTTATTTTTAAAAATATTTTTCAAAATAAGCATGATCACCTTTATGTCAAACAAAAACAACAAAAAATACATTTTTTCTTAAAAAGGGGGTGTGGGAGAATTGTGTCAGGTTATGAGGGGGACTTGAAGGGAACTTTAGGTTAGTACAGTGGAAGCCTAGGGTCTCATAACCACCAGCCCCCACAATTCTTTCACTGTGTGACTTTGGGTAAATCTGTCCTTCAATTTCCACATCTAAAATTCATCAATTTTGTTCAACAAATGTTTATTTAGCACCTAGTATATGCCAGATATTGTTCTAGGTGTTGGGGACATAACAGTGAACAAGACACAATAAAGTTCCTGCTCGGTTTATACTCTAAACTTTGGAATAAAGATCTTCTTATTTTCACCATGTAGAATCTTCAAAAGTAACTCCCTTCCTCAGATTCCATAAGACCTATTGAGGAAACATGTGTTGGTCTCTATTCCTGTCTGCACAACCCTAAAGTGTTCCTATTAACATTTCCTCAGATGCACACACCTTCAATGATGATACATACTCTTTTCCTTCCCTCTAAAGATCACTTTCTAAACCAAACAACAATCACACTTTCATTTCCCCAACTGTTCCCAAGAGATCAGACGATAGGGAAGAGGGTCTAAAGCCTGCCTTAATCTCCCATGGACACATACCTCATTATCCTGCTGCTCTGTCCAACATGATGCTTGGTACTATTCAGTAAACTTTGCTGAGCACCTTTACCAGTCACAGTGTTGAGCTGCCTGGTAAAACCACTGCAAAACACTGGAGTTGTAGATGGGTATCTCTGCAATTATTATAGATACCCAAATTACAGAGAAACAAGCTAATAACGAAGTTTGTCTCTCAACTCATAAGGAGCCTTTGAAAGAAAGACCTAGAACCTAGTCTTAATTCTGTCACTATTTCATTAATTCAAAGTGGGACTTGGTGATGAAAGGCAGTATCCCAGCCAAGGAGGGGTTTCCTAGGAATTCTGTCTACCATGTGTACTCCTAGACTGGTGTCATAAAACCTAAAGCAGAGCTTAGTAGCCTTAAAACCATATGAGTAAACTGAGACAAGATGGTAATATACAAAGATCCTTAATCCACCTCCTCCCATGGACAAAATAAATCTACAGGTACATACAGAATAATTACTCTGAAAAAGTCCTGGAAACTAGATAAACATCACTACAAAAGAAGTTCTTATTATTATATCCATTCTTCTCTCAAGTTTGTGGTGCATCTTCCACAACAAAAGATAAAAGGGTTACATCAAGATAGGTATCTTGCCAAAAATTCTACCCAAAATGTGGCAACCTACAATTAGGAACAATCTTAAAAACATGGAACTTTTCCCTGAGGAGCAAGGGGTTTGTTCCCTGACATAAGGCACTGTGGCCCTTGGATTCTGCAATGGAAAAGATAGTCCCCAAAAATGTTTGCCTCTAGAAACAAATAGGAATATGTCCAGGAGAACCATAGCACTGTAGGGAATGAAGAACCTGCTCTTAGGATTCACGTGCAGTCTCAATATTCCCAAAACCCAGAACAAAAGCAGTAGTTTGAAAAGTGCCAAGAACATATGTGAAGAAGACCCACTTATTAATCATAACATGGGTAAGAACCTGTTGGGACTCTCACCAGAAGAATAAATGTTCATTGATGCCATCTTTTTTTTTTTTTTTTTTTTTTTGAGATCTCATTCTACCTGGATTATTCTGGGGCTGGCAGGCAACATTTTGGGAATTTCTCTTTAACATGTTAGTGCCACTGGGCAAGCCTCATCCATCCATGCCACATCTGTGCCACAGCCACCAAGTGAGTGGCTCACACCCCCTCTATGCTGCAGTCACACTACTGCTAGTGAGGGCAAACATCCCATATCCCCTACAATGCAGCCATGCCACAGCCAAATGAGTGACCCCTCACTCCCCTGTACCACAGACATGGCTCCACTATGGCCAGCATGTGTGTGCAGCCAACATGAGGAAAGCCTCTTGAGTATATGCCCATAAGTCTAGCAGCCAGAGGGAAATGCATTTCTGGGCTCACAAATCATTTCCTACAGAAAGCCACTTATGTAAGACTAAGAGAGGTAGTTATTTCACCTAATACATAGAAACAAACACAGACAAACAGATAAAATGAGAAAAAGGAATGTTTTAAATGAAAAAAAAAATGAGACAAAATCTCAGAAAAAGACCTTAATAAAATAAAAACTAGTAATTTAAAAAAAGTTAAGTGTAGTGGTCATGAAGATGTGCCACAATCTTGAGAGAAGAATGGATGGACACAATAAGAACTTCACTGAAGAGATAGAAAATACGAGAAAGTACCAAACAGAAGTCACAGAGATGAAGAATACAATAATTAAATTGAAAAATACACTAGAGGAGTTCAACAGAAGACTGAATGAAGCAAAAGAACAAATCAGCGAGCTGAAAGACAAAACAATGGAACTCATCCGGATAGAGCAACAAAAAGAAAAAAAAAAGAGTTTTAAAAAATGATAGAGTCCAAGCTAGTGTCATAGGAAGATCCTGAGTTCACATATTCTATTAGACACAATGGATATACGTTTTTATTTAGAGCAATTCCTCATGAAAAACTGAAGGCTAATTGAACAGCTTCTGAACAACAAATGATAGAAGGACCACAAAGAGAGAAGTAGGAGAGATGGAGACATGGTAATTATAGGAACTTCACCCACAGTGCAATGACCTGAAGTGTAGTGAGGGGTATCTCTAAAGGGTCTGTGTACAGATTTCCTTATACAGTGCAAAAACAGGGATTTAAAGGGCAACTAGAATAAAAGTGAAGGAAATAATTTACTAAGCCTAGGGCATCGCCAAACAGGCAGGGAACTGCTAAAACCCCAGGGTCAAAGGCACTGGTGAACACCATTTTTTAATTATTTACTTAAATTCAATTTACTTAACATATACTGTATTATTAGTTTCAGGGGTAAAATTTAGTGGTTCATTAGTTGCACAGAGCTCCCAGTACTCATTACGTCAAGTGCCCTCCTTAAAGCCCATCACCCAGTTATTCCTTCCCACCAACTGCCTCCCCTTCAGCAACCTCAGTTTGTTTCTACAGTTCAGTGTCTCTTATGGTTCCCTCTATGCCTCCCTCTTTATCTTCATTTTATTTTATTTTTCCTTCCCTTCCCCTACGTTCATCTATTTTGTCATAAGTTCTACATATGAGTGAAATCACATGGTATTTGTCTTTCGCTGACTGACCTATTTTGCTTAGTGTAATACCCTCTAGTTCCATCCATGTCATTGCAAAAGGCAAGATTTGGTTCTTTTTGATTGCTGAGTAATATTCCACCGTGTGTGTGTGTGTGTGTGTGTGCGCGCACGCGCGTGCACACGCACATTCTTTTTTTTTTTTTAAATCTATTCTTCTGTCCATGGACATCTGGGCTCATTCCATATTTTGACTATTGTGGACTTTGCTACTATAAACATTGGGGTGCATGTGCCCCTTCAAATCACTGTATTCTGTGGGTACTTAGTAGTGCAATTTCTGGGACATAAGGTTGCACTATTTTTTTAGTTTCCTTTTTTTTAATATTGTAATTTTATTTTATTTTTTCTCAGTGTTCCAAGATTCATTGTTTATGCACCACACCCACTGCTCCATGCAATATGTGCACTCCTTAGTACTGACCACCAGGGTCACCCAACCCCTACCTGCATTCCCTCCAAAACCCCGTTTGTTTCTCAGAGTCTACAGTCTCTCATGGTTCTTCTCCTCCTCTGATTTCCCCCAATTCCCTTCTCCTCTCCTTCTCCCAATGTCCTCTGTGTTATTCCTTATGCTCCACAAGTAAGTGAAACCATATGATAATTGGCTCTGCTTAATTTATTTCACTCAGCATAATCTCCTCCAGTCCTGTCCATGTTGATAAAACAACTTGGATATTCATCCTTTCTGATAGAGGCATAATACTCCATAGTATATATGGACCACGTCTTCTTTATCTATTTTTCCGTTGAAGGGCATCTTGGCTCTTTCCACAGTTTGGCAACTATGGCCATTTCTGCTATGAACATTGGGGGGTACAGATGGCCCTTCTTTTCACTACATCTGTATCTTTGGGGTAAATACACAGTAGTACATTTGTAGGGTCATAGGGTAGCTCTATTTTTAATTTCTTAAGGAATCTCCACACTGTTTTCCAAATTGGCTGCACCAACTTGCATTCCCACCAACAGTGTAAAAGGGTTCCCCTTTCTCCACATCCTCTACAACACTTGTTCTTTACTGTCTTGTTAATTTTGGCCATTTTCACTGGTGTAAGGTGGTATCTCAATGTGGTTTGCATTTGAATCTCCCTGATGGCTAATGATGCTGAGCATTTTTCATGTGTCTGTTAGCCATTTGTATGGCTTCTTTGGAGAAGTATCTGTTCCTGTCTTCTACCCACTGTTTGATGTGATTATCTGGTTTTGAGTGTTGAGTTTGAGGAGTTCTTTATAGATCTTTGATATTAGCTCTTTGTAGTTTCTGCACAGCAAAGGAAACAGTCAAAAAAGAAAAAAAGAGGCAACCCACAGAATGAGAGAAGATATTCGCAAATGACCCTATAGTATAGACATTTTCACAATACATGTTCTTCCAATCCATGAGCGTGAAATGTCTTTCCATTTATTTTTGTCATCGTGGACATCTTTAATCAGTGTTTTATAGTTTACAGAGTGCAAGTCTTTCATGTTGTAATTAGGTTCTTTTCCTAGGTACCTTATCACTTTGGTGCAATTTAAGTGGAATCGATTCCTTGATTTCTCTTTCTGTTGCTTCATTGTTGGTGACTAGAAATGCAACAGATTACTGTACATTGATTTTGTATACTGAAACATTACTGAATTCGTTTATTAGTTCTAGCAATTTTTTGGTGGAGTCTTTTGAGTTTTATAGAGAGAGAGTCATGACATCTGTAAATGGTGACGTTTTTTCTTCTTTACGAGACTTTTTATTTCTTTTTGTTTTCTGACTGCTTTGTCTGGGACTTCCATTCTTATGTTCACCAAAGGTGACAAGAGTAGATATCCTTGTCTGTTTCCTGAGCTTAGGGAAAAAGCTGTCAGTTTTTCTCCCTTAAGGATGATGTTAGCTGTGGGTATTTCATTTATTTTGTTGAGAAATATTCCCTCTAAACCTACTTTGTAGAGGCGGTTCACCATGAATTGATGTTGTATTTTGTCAAATTTTTCTTACTGTGTCTATTGACATGGTCACGCGGTTTTTATCCTTTTTTCTTATTGATGTGCTGTTACGTTAATTAATTTGCAAATATTGAACAATACTTGCAAACCATGAATAAATCCCACTTGCTCCTGATGAATGATTCTTTAAATGTCTTGCTGGAATCGGTTTGCTACTATCGTTTTGAGGATTTTTGCATCAACATTCAACAGGAATATTGACCTGTAGTTCTTGTTTTTAATTGTGCCTTTATCTGATTTTGGTATCAGGGTAATGCTGGCCTCATAGAATGAATTTGGAAGTTTTTATATCTTTTCTAATTTTTGGAATAACTTGAGAAGTATAAGTTTTTTTATTTAATTTCTTTTCAGTGTAACAGATTTCATTGTTTATGCACCATACCCAGTGCTCCATGCATAATACCCATTTGGAGTGCCCTCCATAATACCCACCACCAGGGTCCCCCAACCTCTCACCCCCCCGTCCTTCGAAAGCCCTCAGATTGTTTTTTGGAGACCATAGTCTCTCATGGTTCATCTCCCCCTCCAATTTCCCTCAACTCCCTTCTCCTCTCATCTCCCCATGTCCTCCAAGATGCATCTATATCTTTGGGGTAAATACCCAGTAGTGCAATGGCAGGGTCATAGGGAAGCTCTATTTTTTTTAATTGATTTATTTATTTTCAGAAAAACAGTATTCATTATTTTTTCACCACACCCAGTGCTCCATGGAATCCGTGCCCTCTATAATACCCACCACCTGGTACCCCAACTTCCCACCCCACCGCCACTTGTCTTCATGTACTTTGAGAAAAAAAAAATCATTTCTTTTTTGATTTCCTATTGACCCCTTCACCGTTTAGTAGCATGTTATTTATCTTCCATGTGTTTATCTAGTATGTAATCTATTCAGGAGAAATTCCATGTGCCTTCAAGGAGAATGTGTATTCTGTTGTTTAATGATGGAATGTTCTGGATATATCTATTAAGTCCATCTGGTCCAGTGCGCCATTCAAAGTCATTGTTTTCTTCTTTATATTCTGTTTAGAGGTTCTGTCCTTTGATGTAAGTGGGATGTTAATGTCCCCTAGTATTGTTATTATCAATTAGTGCCTTTAGGTTTGTTATTAACTGTTTTGTGTATTTATGTGTTCCCATCTTGGGTGCACTATGTTGGTTTTTTTATGTTTTTAAGTTTAAATTAAATTAATTAACATATAATTTATTATTTGTTTCAAAGGTAGATGTCAGTGATTCATCAATCTCGTATAATACTCAATACTCATACATCACATGTCCTCCTTAATGTCTATCACCCAGTTATCCCACCCCCCATGCCCCTCCCCTACAGCAAACCTCAGTTTCTTTCCTATGATTGAGAGTCTCTTATGGTTTTTTCTCCCTCTCTGACTTCATCTTGCTTTATTTTTTCATCAGTTGTTATATCTTCTTACTATATTGTCCCCTTAATTATGATATCGTGCCCTTCTTTATCCCTTGTTACAGTCTTTGTTTTAAAGTCCAGTTTGCAGGGAAGAGTAACATAGCAGAGAAGTAGGAGACCTAAATTTTGTCTGATCTCAGGAATTCAACTAGACAATTATCAAACCATTATGAACACCTGCAAATTCAACAGGATATCAACAAAAAGAATAACAGCAATTCTATGAACAGCAAAGTGACCACTTTCTGAAAGAAACATTTTATTTTTTTAAGGTTTTATTTATTTATTTGAAAGAGGGACAGTGAGAGAGAGCATAAGGGGGAGGAGATGAGAGGAAGAAGCAAACTCCCTGTGGAGCTGGAAGCCTGATGCAGGACTCAACCCTGGGACTTCAGGATCATGATTTGAGCCAAAGGCAGTTGCTTAAACAACTGAGCCACCCAGGCGCCCTGGAAGCAAGATTTTACTTTATCAATTAATTTTTTTCCAATTTATTTATTTTCAGAAAAACAGTATTCATTATTTTTTCACCACACCCAGTGCTCCATGCAAGCTGTGCCCTCTATAATACCCACCACCTGGTACCCCAACCTCCCACCCCCCTGCCACTTCAAACCCCTCAGATTGTTTTTCAGAGTCCATAGTCTCTCATGGTTCATCTCCCCTTCCAATTTACCCAAAAGCACATATTTTTAAAAGATTTTATTTATTTATTTGACAGAGAGAGATCACAAGTAGGCAGAGAGGCAGACACAGACAGAGAGAGAGGATGAAGCAGGCTCCCTGCTGAGCAGAGAGCCTGATGCAGGACTCGATCCCAGGACCCTGAGATCATGACCCGAGCCAAAGGCAGAGGCTCAACCCACTGAGCCACCCAGGTGCCCTCAATTCATTTTTTTTTTCAATTTATTTATTTTCAGAAAAACATTATTCATTATTTTTTCACCATACCCAGTGCTCCATGCAAGCCGTGCCCTCTATAATACCCACCACCTGGTACCCCCAACCTCCCAACCCCCCGCCACTTCAAACCCCTCAGATTGTTTTTCAGAGTCCATAGTCTCTCATGGTTCACCTCCCCTTCCAATTTACCCAAATTCCCTACTCCTCTCTAACGCCCCTTGTCCTCCATGCTATTTGTTATGCTCCACAAATAAGTGAAACCACATGATCATTGACTCTCTCCACCTGACTTATTTCACTCAGCATATTCTCTTCCAGTCCCATCCATGTTGCTACAAAAGTTGGGTATTCATCCTTTCTGATAGAGGCATAATACTCCATAGTGTATATGGACCACATCTTCCTTATCCATTCATCCGTTGAAGGGCATCTTGGTTCTTTCCATAATTTGGCGACCGTGGCCATTGCTGCTATAAACATTGGGGTACAGATGACCCTTCTTTTCACTACATCTGTATCTTTGGGGTAAATACCTAGTAGTGCAATTGCAGGGTCATAGGAAGCTCTATTTTTAATTTCTTGAGGAATCTCCACACTGTTCTCCAAAGAGGCTGCACCAACTTGCATTCTCACCAACAGTGTAAGAGGGTTCCCCTTTCTCCACATCCTCTCCAACACATGTTGTTTCCTGTTTTGTTAATTTTGGTCATTCTAACTGGTGTAAGGTTTTAATTTGAATTTTAATTTTAATTTTAATCTCAATGTGGTTTTAATTTGAATCTCCCTGAGGGCTAATGATGATGAACATTTTTTCATGTGTCTGATAGCCATTTGTATGTCTTGATTGGAGAAGTGTCTGTTCATATCTTCTGCCCATTTTTTGATGTGATTGCCTGTTTCGTGTGGGTTGAGTTTGAGGAGTTCATTATAGATCCTGGATATCAACGTTTTGTCTGTGCTGTCATTTGCAAATATCTTCTCCCATTCCGTGGGTTGCCTCTTTGTTTTTTTGACTGTTTCCTTTGCTGTGTAGAAGCTTTTGATTTTGATGAAGTCCCAGAAGTTTATTTTCGCTTTTGTTTCCTTTGCCTTTGGAGACGTATCTTGAAAGAAGTTGCTGTGGCTGATATCAAAGAGATTAATGCCTATGTTCTCCTCTAGGATTCTGATGGATTTCTGTCTCACGTTGAGGTCTTTTATGCATTTTGAGTTTATCTTTGTGTACGGTGTAAGAGAATGGTCGAGTTTCATTCTTCTACATATAGCTGTCCAGTTTTCCCAGCACCATTTATTGAAGAGACTGTCTTTTTTCCACTGTATATTTTTTCCTGTTTTGTTGAAGATTGATTGACCATAGAGTTGAGGGTCCATATCTGGGCTCTCTACTCTGTTCCACTGGTCTATGTGTCTGTTTTTATGCCAGTACCATGCTGTCTTGATGATCACAGCTTTGTAATAAAGCTTGAAATCAGGTAGGTGATGCGACCAGCTTTATTTTTGTTTTTCAACATTTCCTTAGCGATTCGGGGTCTCTTCTGATTCCATACAAATTTTAGGATTATTTGCTCCAGTTCTTTGAAGAATGCCGGTGGAATTTTGATCGGAATGGCATTAAAAGTATAGATTGCTCTAGGCAGTATAGACATTTTAACAATGTTTATTCTTCCAATCCAAGAGCATGGAATGGTCTTCCATCTATTTGTGTCTTCTTCAGTTTCTTTCATGAGTGTTCTGTAGTTCCTCAAGTACAGATCCTTTACCTTTTGGTTAGGTTTATTCCCAGATATCTTATGGTTCTTGGTGCTATAGTAAATGGAATCGATTCTCTAATTTCCCTTTCTGTATTTTCATTGTTAGTGTATAAGAAAGCCACTGATTTCTGCACACTGACTTTGTATCCTGCCACGTTGCTGAATTGCTGTCTGAGTTCTAGTAGTTTGGGGGTGGAGTCTTTTGGGTTTTCCATATAAAGAACCATGTCATCTGCGAAGAGGGAGAGTTTGAATTCTTCATTACCAATTTGGATACCTTTTATTTCTCTCTGTTGTCTGATTGCTGTTGCTAGGACTTCTAATACTATGTTGAACAAGAGTGGTGAAAGTGGGCATCCTTGTCTTGTTCCTGATCTCAATGGGAAGGCTGCAAGCTTTTTCCCATTGAGGATGATATTTGCTGTGGGTCTTCCATAGATAGATTTGAGGTGCACCCAGGTGCCCTCAATTCATTTTTTAACATCGTTTTTAATTTTCATTTTTACAGTCATATTATATCCCTTCATTGTATTTAACCTTATTTTACGTGTGTGTGTGTTTCATTCTTTAAAATTTGGGAATACAGTTTCTTCTAACAGACTAAAATATACCCTAAGTATAGTATGTGGCTTTGTTCTAGTCTCCTGCCTGATCACACTCTTCTTTTTAATTTTTTTTCTTTCTTTTTACAACCAACTTCTGATCTTATCATTTCATTTTTTTAAAAGCTTTTTTAAATTTTCATCTTTGCAGTCATATTCTGTCCCATCATTGAATTTACCCTTAATATTGTATATGTGTTTTTCTTTCTTTAAAATTTTGGAAGGCATTTTCTTCTAACAGACCAAACCATGACTAAAATCTAGTGTGTGCCTCTGCTCTAGTCATCAACTTGATGCTATCCTTTTTTTTTTCCTTCCTTTCCCCCCCCAGTTTCAGGTCATTTTTTATTTGTTTAGTGTATATTTTACTAGGGTTGTTGTTACCCTCTTAGCATTTTGTTATTTTATTCATTTACTCTTCTCTGGACAAAATGACAAAATGAAAAAAAAAATCACCTCAAAAAAATATTAAGCAGTACCAACTGCTAGGGACCAATCTTATGGACATTAGTAAGATGTCAGAACTAGAGTTAAGAATGATGATTGTAGGGGCTCCTGGGTGGCTCAGCGGGTTAATCCTCTGCCTTCGGCTCAGATCATGGTCTCAGGGTCCTGGGATCGAGCCCCGCATCAGGCTCTCTGCTCAGCAGGGAACCTGCTTCCTCCCTCTCTCTGCCTGTCTCTCTGCCTACTTGTGATCTCTTTCTGTCAAATAAATAAATAAAATCTTAAAAAAAAAGAATGACGATTGTAAAGATACTAGATGGTCTTGAAAAAAGCACAGAAGTGGGTAGAGAATCCCTTTCTGGAGAAATAAAACAATTAAAATCTAACCAAATTGAAACCAAGAAAGGTATTAATGAAGCACAGAAAAAATGGAAGCTCTAACAGCTTGGATAAATGAGGAAGAAGAGAGAATTAGTGATATAGAAGATCAAATGATGGAGAATAAAAAGGTGAGAAAAACAACTACTGGACCATGAAGGGAGAATTCAAAAGATAATACAAACCATAAGACAAAACAATTTCAGAATAATTGGGACCCCAGAAGAAAAAGAAAAAGAGAGGGGGGCAAAAGGTATATTGGAGCAAATTATAGTGGAGAACCTCCTTAATTTGGGGAAGAAAACAAACATCAAAATCCAGGAGACACATAGAACCCCCCCCTCAAAATCAATAAAAATAGGTAAACACCCCATCATCTAATAGTAAAATTTACAAATCTCAGAGACAGAGAACATCCTGAAAGCAGCTCAGGACAAGAGGTCTGTAACCTACAATGGTAGAACGAAACTAAAAACTAAAAGAAAAAAAAACTAAGAGAATTTGAAAACAACAAACCAGTCCTATAGGAAATATTGGAAGGGGTCCTCTAAGCAAAGAGAGAGCCTAAAAGTAACATAGATAAGAAAAGAACTGAGACAATACACAGTAATAGTCACCTTACAGAAAATACAATGGTACTAACATCATATCTTTCAATGGTTACCCTGAATATAAATGGGCTAAATGACCCAATCAAAAGACACATGGTATCATATTGGATCAAACAAAAAACAAAAACAAAAAGACCCATCACTATGCTGTCTGTAAGAGACTCATTTTAAACCCAAAGACACCTCTAGATTTAAAGTGAGGGGGTGGAAAACAATTTACCATGCTAATGGACATCAAAAGAAAGCTGGGGTGGCAATCGTTATGTCAAATTAGATTTTAAACCAAAGTGTGTAACAAGAGAAAAGACACTATATCATACCTAAAAGGTCTGTGTGACAAGAAGATCTAACAATTTAAAATATATATTCCCCGAACATGGGAGTACCCAATTATATAAGCCAATTAATAACAAAACAAAGAAACACAATGACAATAATACAATAAGAGTAGGTAAATTTAACACCCTTTCACTAAAATGGCCAGATCATCTAAGCAAAAGATCAACAAGGAAATAAAGGTCTTAAATGACACACTGGACCAGATGGACATCACAGATATATTCAGAACATTCCATCCCAAAACAACAGAATACACATTCTTCTCTAGTGCACGTGGAACATTCTCCAGGATGGATCACACCCTGGGTCACAAATCAGGAGTCAACTGGTACCAAAGATTGGGATCATTCCCTGCATATTTTTAGACTATAGTGCTCTGAAACTAGTACTCAACCACAAGAGGAAAGTTAGAAAGAACTCAAACACATGGAGGCTAAAGAGCATCCTACTAAAGAGTGAATGGGTCAATTAGGAAATTAAAGAAGAATCAAAAAATTTCATGGAAACTAATGAAAATGAAAACACAACTGTTCAAAATCTTTGGGATACAGCAAAGGTGGTCCTGAGAGGAAATTATATAGCAATACAAGCTTTTCTCAATGAACCAGGAAGGTCTCAAGTACACAACCTAACCCTACACCTAAAGGAGCTAGGGAAATAATAGCAAATAAAGACTTAACCCAGCAGGAAAAGAGAAATAATAAAGATCAGAGTAGAAATCAATGAAATAGAAACCCAAAGAACAGTAAAACAAGAGTAATGGAAGTAGGAGCTGGTCCATTGAAAGAATTAATAATATTGACAAACCCCTGGCCAAACTTATCAAAAAGAAATGAGAAATGACCCAAATTAACAAAATTATGAATAAAAGAGGAGAGATCACAACCAACACCAAAGAAATACAAACAATTACAAGAATATAATATGAGCAACTTTATGCTACAATATTAGACAAGCTGGAAGAAATGGATGCATTCCTACAGAGTTATAAACTACCAAAACTGAACCAGGAAGAAATAGAAAACCTGAACAGACCCATAACCAGTAAGAAAATTGAAGCAATAATCAAAAATCTCCCAAAAAATAAGAGCCTAGGTCCAGACAGATTCCCAGGGGAATTCTACAAAACATTTAAAGAATTAATACCTATTCTCCTGAAACTGTTCCAAAAAATAGAAATGGAAGGAAAACTTCCAAACTCATTTTATGAGACCAGCATTACCTTGATCTCAAATCAGATAAAGATCTGGTCAAAAAGGTGAATTACAGACCAATATCCCTGAAGAACATGGATGCAAAAATTTTCATTGAAATACTAGCCAGTAGGATCCAAATGTACATTAAAGGAACTATTCACCATGACCAAGTGAGGTTTATTCCTGGTCTGCAAGGTTGGTTCAAAATCCACAAATCAATCCATGTGATACAATACATTAATAAAAGAAAGAATAAGAACCATATGATTCTCTCAATAGATTCAGAGAAAGAACTTGACAATGTACAGCATCCTTTCTTCATTAAAACCCTTCACAGTGTAGGGATAGAGGGTGCATACCTCAATATCATAAAAGCCCATCTATGAAAAACCCACAGCAAATATCATCCTCAAAACCTGAGAGCTTTTTCCCTTAAGGTGAGGAACATGGCAGGGCTGTCCACTATCACCACTGCTATTCAACATAGTACGAGAAGTCCTAGTTTCAGCAATAAGACAACAAAAGGAAATAAAGTGCATCCAAATTGGCAAAGAAGAGGTCAAACTCTCATTCTTTGCAGATGGTATGATACATTATGTGGAAAACCCAAAGGACTCCACCCCCAAACTGCTAGAACTCATACAGGAATTCAGTAAAGTGTCAAGACATAAAATCAATGCAGAGAAATCAGTTGCATTTTATACACCAACAGCAAGACAGAAGAAAGAGAAATTAAGGATTTAATCCCATTTACAACTGCACTGAAAACCATAAGATACTTAGGAATAAACCTAAACAAAGAGGTAAAGGATCTGTATCAGAAAACTATAGAATAGTCATGAAAGAAATTGAGGAAGACACAAATGTAGAAATGTTCCATGATCATGGATTGGAAGAAACAATATTGTGAAAATGTCTATGTACCTAGACCAATCTACCCATTTAATGCAGCCCCTACCAAAATACCATTAACTTTTTTCAAAGAAATGGGACAAATAATCTTAAAATTTGTATGGAACCAGAAAAGACACCAAATAACCAGAAGAATGTTAAAAAATAAAACCAAAGATCATGGCATCACAATTCTGGACTTCAAGGTCTATCACAAAGCTGCAATCATCAAGACAATATGGAACGGGCACAAGAATAGACATATAGATTAATGGAATAGAATAGAGAGCCTGGAAATGGACCCTCAGCTCTATGGTCAATGAATCTTTGATGAAGCAGGAAAGAATGTCTAATGGAAAAAAGATAATCTCCTCAACAAATGGTATTGGGAAAATTGGACAACCTCATGAAGAAGAATGAAACTGGTTCATTTCCTTACACCACACACAAAAATACACTCAAAATGCATGAAGGCCTAAGTGTGAGACATGCATCCATAGAAATCCTAGAGGAAAACACAGGCAGCAACCTCTTCAACCTCAGCCACAGCAATTTCTTCCTAAAAATATTGCCAAAGCCAAAGGTAGCAGGGGCAAAAATGAACTATCGGGACTTCATCAAGATAAAAAGCTTTTGCATAGCAATGGAAATAGTCAACAAAACCAAACAACAACAGAATGGGAGAGGATATTTACAAATGATATATCAGATAAAGAGCTAGTATCCAAAATTTATAAAGAGCTTATCAATCTCAACACCCAAAGAACAAATAATTCAGGCAACAAGTGGGCAGAGACATGAAAAGACATTCCTGCAATGAAGACATCCAAATGGCCAACAGACACAAGAAAAAGTGCTCAACATCATTTGGCACCTGGGAAATATAAATCAAACCCTCAATGATATATCACCTCACACCAATCAGAATGGCTAAAATTAACAAGTCAGGAAACAACAGATGTTGGTGAGGATGTGGAGAGAAGGGAACCCTCCTACAATGTTGGCGGGAATATAAGCTGGTGCAGCCACTCTGGAAAACAGTTTGGAGCTTTCTCAAAAAGTTGAAAATAGAGCTACCATACATCCCAGTAATTGCACTATTGTGTATTTACCCCCAAAGATACAAATGTGGTGATCCAAAGGGGCACAGGCACCCCAATGTCCACAGCAGCCAATGTCCACAATAGCCAAACTATGGAAAGAGCCTAGATGTCCTTCAACAGATGAATGGACCTACAATGGAATGGATCTATAGTGGAATATTTTGCAGCCATCAAAATGAAATCTTGCCATTTGCAATGACATGGATGGAATTAGAAGGTATTATGCTTAGCAAAATAAAGTCAGAGAAAGTAAATTATCATATGATCTTGCTGATATGAGGAATTTGAGAAAAAGACAGAGGATCATATGGGAAGGTAGGGAAAGGTGGAACAAGACAAAATCAGAGAGGGAGACAAACTGTAAGAGACTCTTAATCTCAGGAAACAAACTGAGGGTTGCTGGAGGACAGTGTGGTGGGAGGGATGGGGTGGCTGTGTTATGGACATTAGGGAGGGTATGTGCTATGGTGAGTGCTGTGAAATTTGTAAGCCTGATGATTCACAGACCTGCACCCCTGGGACAAATAATACATTATATGTTAATAATAAAAAATCTGTTGCATTTCTATATACTAATAATGAAGCAGCAGAAAGAGTGATTAAGAGAACAATCCCATTTACAAGTGTACCAAAAATAATAAGATACTTAGGAATAAACTAACCAAAGAGGTGAAAGACCTATACTCTGAGAACTATAAAACATAGATGATAGAAATTGAAGATGACACAAAGAAATGAAAGATATTCCATGCTCATGGATTGGAAGAACAAATATTGTTAAGATGTTTAAAATACCCAAAGCAATCTACACATTAAATGCAATCCCAATCAAAATACCAACATCATTTTTTACAGAACTAGAACAAACACTTCTAAAATTTGTATGGAACCACAAAAGATCCCTGATTGCAAAAGTAACATTTAAGAAGAAAAGCAAAGCTGGAGGTATCACAATTCCAGACTTCAAGTTATATTACAAAGGTGTAGTAATCAAAATAGTATGGTACTGCCACATAGATCAATGAAACAGGATAGAAAACCCAGAAAGGTTCCCACAACTATATGGTCAATTAATATTTGAGAAAGCAGGAAAGATGATCTAGTAGGCTTAGGACAGTGTCTTCAACAAATGGTGTTAGGAAAATTGGTCAGCTACATGCAAAAGAATGAAACTGGACCACTTTCTTACACCATATACAAAAAGAGATTCAAAGTGGATTAAAGACCTAAATATGAGAACTGAAACCATAAAAATTCCAGAAGAGAGCACAGGCAGTAATGTTACTGACATTGGCCCTAGTAATATTTTTCTAGGTATATCTTCTGAGATTAGGGAAATAAAAGTTAACTGCTGGGACTACTTAAAAAAACAAACAAACAAACAAACAAACAAAAAACGTCTGCACCATGAAGGAAACAATCCACAAAATAAAAGGCAATCTACTGAATGGGAGAAATATTTGCAAGAGATGTATCTGATAAAGGGTTAGCATCCAAAATATATAAAGAACGTATATAAATCAACTCTCAAAAACCAAATAATCCAATTAAAACTTGAGCACAAAAAATGAAGAGACATTTCTCCAAAGATAACCAGATCACCAACAGACATACAAAATGATGCTTAACATCACTTGTCATCAGGGAAGTGCAAGGCAAAACTACAATGAGATACCACCTCATATTTATCAAAATAACTAAACTCAAAAACACAAAAAACACAAGTATTGGCAAAGATGTGGAGAAAATGGAACCCTCTTGCACTGTTGGTGAGAATGCAAACTGGTGAAGCCCTGTGGAAAACTATGGATGTTCCTCAAAAGTCAAAAATAGAAACACCTTATGATCCAGCAATAGCAGTACTAGGTATTTACCCCCCAAAAATGTAAGGGGATACTTGCATCCTTATGCTTATAGCAACATTATTTATAATAGCCAAATTATGGAAGTAGCCCAAGTGTCCATTGATAGATGAGTGGGTAAAGAAATGAGATATATTACACACACACACACACACACACGAATATTATTTAGCCATAAAAATAATGAAATCTTGCCGTTTGCTATGACATGGATGGAGCTAGGGAATATAATACCAAATGAAATAAGTCGGTCAGACAAAGAAAAATGACATATGATTTCACTCATGTGTGGGGTTTAAGAAATAAAACAAATAAGGAAAGGAAAGATTGGGAGAAAGAGACAAGCCGAGAAACAGACTCTTAATTATCGAGAACATACTGTTAGGTTACCAGAGGGGAGGTGGTGGGAGAGTGGGTGAAACGCGGGATGGGATAAGGAGTACACTTGCTGTGATGAGCACTGGGAGATGTGTGGAATTGTTGAATTACTGTATTGTACACCTGTAACCAGAGTAACACTACATGTTAACTATGCTGAAATTAAAATGAAATTTAAAAATTTTAAGAAGTGTTAAAAAATAGTATGTTTTCAGAGCAGTGTTTCCCAAGTCTATCTACACATTGAAATCACCAAGTGTACTGATCTGTATCCTACTACTACAGATTATAATTTGATCTGAGGATGTGGTCTGGGTTTTTCAACCTTTAAAATTCCAATGTGCAGACAAGTTCAGGTTCCCTGGCTCAAAGGTTTGTTGTGAGGATTTAAAGCTCACAGAATACATAGTTTACTTTCCCTTGCAAGTGTTGGTTCACAAAGATGGGGACTGGTGAGTGAGATAATGTGTCAGGTTCAAGAGAGCCGAGAAATCTTATCCTGGTATCAGTTTCCTCATTTGTTAAACTGACATAACCCCATTTAGGCTACAAAATAGACACGTTTTGTAAGCTGTAAAGTACTTCCCAACAGCTTTTGTACATATTCCATTTCACTTTACACTCCACTCCCCACTGCCTTTTACAACAGGGCTCAAGGTAATTTTTCTGACCTTCACTGGTAGTGAAAAATTTAGTAGTAGGAAGTAGGCAAGCCTGGAAGATTTCCTGACAAGAAGGCGGGACAGGGCTTAACTATCCCTGGAGGAATCTAGAGATACAAACCATTTCTCACAAGCAACTCCAAAGTCGCAAGTGCAAGTGAGCCCCAGAACATTACATGGTCAATGCAGGGCCCACCTACACTGGAAAAATTAGCCTGGAGCTGTGGAAAGGGCATAAGTGATTAAGAGAGTCCTGTGCCCTTTAGCAGTTACTCTTCTTTTTCAATTCCCTTTGGCCCCTCTATAAAATGAGGATGGTCATATCTGCTCTCCATAGGACTGAAATGAGGATGAAATGAGCCCAAATATTGGAAGGTGGTCTACAGAACGGAAATTTTAGTGTAGTATTTTATAGCCACTACTCATACCACAACAAAAATAAAGTCACAGAGAAGTCATCCTAAATTTTATTGGCACTGAAATAGAACATGGGTTGAGCATAAATCCTTCCAAAAACAATTTTTTAAAAACTCCCAAAAAACACACACAAAAAAACTGAATACAAAATCTAACCTTTCTCCCCAGGCTCCCTGTGGGTGCATTATTGCCCTTAAGAGGCAGCTAGAGTACCCCACAATTCCAGGTTTGAATTTAGCCAGTATAGGGCCTATCACCAAAAGAGTGTCAATATAATTCACAGCAATGCACATAAGACTCCCCTAAGTCAGGCAGGATGGAGTTGGGGAGGGATTGAAGCCAAGGGCTCTGGGCTAGGGGCACTGCCATGGAGGAACAGTATGACCGTTTGGGGACTGAACTCTGGGGAGAAGGGAAAATAAAAAGAACAATAAAACCAAATACCAAGTACTTTAAAAATGAACTGTATGACCTATAGTGATAGATGACATCACTAATACTGAAAGCTTCTTACAATAGTATTTCTGGCAAAATATTCTTTTATAATATAGTATATGCTTCCTCGTATATGCTTCCCCCCATATGTGGGAATGGTAAGGAAATGAGGCCAAAATCATCCTGCCTCAAAACTAGTATCTTCTAAGGGTGCACTAGCAAGAAACACAGAAATCGATATTGAATTAGATGCCACTAGAATATATAATACTGGTAAGAAAAAAAAAAAAGGAGCACACATGAAACAGAGAAGAGGAGGAGGTTGCTCCTGTGTTGAGAAAAAGGGGTTAGAGTGTAGAAAGGACCAGACCAGAGCCCCCAACAGCTCTCTGAAGCCCAGTGTGAACATTTACCCCCACTGGCAAGAGTTCTGGATGAGATGACTAGGCTTTTGGGTAAACATCCCTACTATTCTAGCTGGAGGGAATTTGGGGATTGGAATGGGGAGGGGCAGATCCCAAGAAGGGAGAGACCCAGAATAATAGTAAGGGATACCTCTTCCCATAGAGCTCACTTGAAACAAGCCTAGGCTCCCATAAGGCATTGGGAAGGATCTTCTAAACAGCCCTGCCTGAATAGAATGGGCAATAGCCTTCTAAGATGTTGGTGAAGTCTCCTGAAGATACTGTCTCCTCCCATCTCACTGTGGGGAAAATCTGAATTCCTGAACTCAGGGACAAGACTTAGAAGGATTTTGTAACAGATCCAATCTGGGAGGTATAGAGAAGAATGACTGATACCTTTTTCACTTCCAATCATTATGAAGCCTAAATAACTCTAGAAGAAATGGACATTGGAAGGTCTAATCCTAAGTTCGCTGATATCCTAGAGCATACACCCAGGGCCCTACCTCCTTCTGTAAACTGTGTGATGCTCTAATTCTGCAAATCACAGGACCCTGAAAAGGAAGGAAGTTGTGGGGCAGGGATGGGGGTTAGTTTTCAACTTATATCACACTTAAGTCCCACAGAACAGTATTGTGTGGGGGTATTTCCCCAATCAAGTGGGAACTGCCTCTAAGCTACAAAGTGGTCTCTTCTAGCAATCTAGATTAAAATGGACATAGAGGGAAAAGACGGTCCAATTGGCACTATAGTGGGCCATTTATTTGCCCAATGAGGTGATTGAGGGCTGAGGGGCTAGGTTTGGTCCCATAGGGGCACTGAAGACTTGGCATGACTCCAGGGCTGCTCTAGTTAGTCGCTTCAGCACAATGTGAGTTAGGCAAGAGTATAGGAGTGTGGGGGCAAGGAAGAAGGGAGGAGGGATCCTTAGAGGCTTGGTGAACATTACATGGACTCAAATTCATCAATACGCTGCTTAGTATTGCCCTGCCGGATCTGACGCAGGGTTTTATATTTGTCTCGGCCAAGTCGCATGTTCTCAGCATGGATCATGTCATTGGCAGTCTTCTTGGACTCATCACGGGCATTGGCCAGTTCTGAAGTGAGGGCCTGTGAGGGTGTAAGGGGATGAGGGGTTAATGGCTTGCTCTCACTTTACCTCCTCTTATTTAAGCAGATTCATCAGATTCATTCTCTCTCTCCCCACCCTCTACACACACACACACACACACACACACACACACACACTTCACTCCTCTCTTTCTACATACAAACACATACACATATTTTTGAGGTCCATTTTCAGCAATGTTGGAAATGCAGTGGGGCAAGAATAAAACAATCAAAAAAAGAAAAATCCACAAACTTTGTGGACCAATGGCAGGTATTCTCTGAAAGTAGGAAAATGTACCAAAGATTCAGGTAGAAATTGGGTCAGGGTATTTTCTGGATACAAGAAAAAAATGGAGTATAGGGCAAAAAACAAAAGGAGGAGGTGGCCCAAGTTCTGACTGATAAGTGATGGGTGCTTATCCTTAAAGCTCTCATTAGAGAAAGGCTCAGACTCCCATACCACAATGAGACAGGCTCCTCTACCTAACCCAATAATGATATAAGGAATGTACATGGTATCTTTGACCCTCTGGTCCTATTGGAATACCTTCAGGTGCTTCTGAACACGCTCATTCTTCTCTGCCTCAGTGGTACGTTCCTCCTCACTGCGATCCTTGGCCATGGCATCAGCCCGCAAGTCAGCACTGGCCTCTGCCCCATTCTCATCCTGCTCATCCTGCTCATTCTCAGCCGGCTCAGCTACGTGAGGTGTACTCATGGCAGTCTTCAGCTCAGCACGGGTCTTCTCCAAGTCTTCTTGTACCATCTGAGCCTGTCCAGTAATAGAGGGCAGGAAGAACCAGCAGTCAGATCAGGCTAACTTGTGGCATCCTACAAATGCATAGAATGGCCCAGCAGGAGGCAGGTACCAGGAAGGCCAAGTCACTTTGTCTGCCTTTAGTTTCTGCATCTGTGTAATAGGAACAATTTACCAACTTCCCTGGTGTATTGGAGAATTCTGGGAAGTATTTGAGAAAGCCTCGAGCTCCTTCTCCCATGATGCCTGCTATCAAGGAAGGATGGAAAGAATAAGGAGCCCAAATCTGAGGAATCTAAGGAACTGAAACCTACCCTTTATCATAAGGCTTTTACTCTGGGCACTGTGTCTCACCTTCTGCTGCCATTCCACAGCCTCACTTTCCTTCTTCTGTCGAGCCATCTCCAGCTGAGAGATTCGAGCTGTCAATTCTGCCATTTCCAAGGCCTATGGATAAATTGGAAGCTTGTGAGAGCTGAGCCTTCTGGTTCTCAGGACCTAGGTATCTTCAACCCCAGTTCCACTGGGGAGCCAATAGGAAACCTGCTGTTCCACTTGCTTGCTGTTCTGGAGGCTCTTTTTACCACACCTCCTCCAGGATGACTGGAAGACCATCCTATTCTCAGATTTACTATTCTTTTTAACTCCAAATCATTTTGTTAGAAGTCAGAGATCCACACCTAGACAACAGACCTCCTGAACACAAACATGTAATTTCTCTCTCCCTCATCTCTCTCTCCCTCTCCCCCCTTTCCTCTCATCCTCCCCCTCTTTCTCTCATGCATACACTATTGCCCACTGCATATTTAGGGCCTTCATAAACTCTGGGAATCAATGTGTCACTGTCTGAAGTGCCAGACCCTTCCTGCTTTTCTGGGATGCTCAGGACTCCACTAAGACTCCTCCCAGGACAAGTATAGGAAAGATGCTATAGTGTCACAAGGCAATCTGAACAAGGGGGGAAAAAACCCTTATGCACACCCTCTCATCTTGGACACATCTATCTTCTAGAGGAAACTTCTCCCTGGAAAATAGGTCTTAGTTCCCGCATTCACACTCCAAACAGTAGAGGGAAAGAACATATATAAAGGAATTTGGGACATGGGTTCTTAACGTTTGAGTCACAGAAGTAATAAAGATGAAAATTTGTCTGGAATCAGAAGAGACTCCGAATCACTAAGGAAATGTTGAAAAACAAAAATAAAACTGGGGGCATCATGTTACCTGATTTCAAGCTTTACTACAAAGCTGTGATCACCAAGACAGCATGGTACTGGCATAAAAACAGACACATAGACCAGTGGAACAGAGTAGAGAGCCCAGATATGGACCCTCAACTCTATGGTCAATTAATCTTCAACAAAACAGGAAAAAATATACAGTGGAAAAAAGACAGTCTCTTCAATAAATGGTGCTGGGAAAACTGGACAGCTATATGTAGAAGAATGAAATTCAACCATTCTCTTACACCGTACACAAAGATAAACTCAAAATGGATAAAAGACCTCAACGTGAGACAGAAATCCATCAGAATCCTAGAGGAGAACATACGCAGTAATCTCTTTGATATCAGCCACAGCAACTTCTTTCAAGATACGTCTCCAAAGGCAAAGAAACAAAAGCGAAAATAAACTTCTGGGACTTCATTAAAATCAAAAGCTTCTACACAGCAAAGGAAACAGTCAAAAAAACAAAGAGGCAACCCACGGAATGGGAGAAGATATTTGCAAATGACAGTACAGACAAAAAAGGTTGATATCCAGGATCTATAAAGAACTCCTCAAACTCAACACACAGACAATCATATCAAAAAGTGGGCAGAAGATATGAACAGACACTTCTCCAATGAAGACATACAAATGGCTATCAGACACATGAAAAAATGTTCATCATCACTAGCCCTCAGGGAGATTCAAATGAAAACCACATTGAGATATCACCTTACACCAGTTAAAATGGCCAAAATTAGCAAGACAGGAAACAACATGTATTGGAGGGGATGTGGAGAAAGGGGAACCCTCTTCCACTGTTGGTGGGAATGCAAGTTGGTGCAGCCTCTTTGGAGAACAGTGTGGAGATTCCTCAATTAATTAAAAATAAAGCTTCCCTATGACCCTGTAATTGCACTACTGGGTATTTACCCCAAAGATACAGATGTAGTGAAAAGAAGGGCCATCTGTACCCCAATGTTTATAGCAGCAATGGCCACGGTCACCAAACTGTGGAAAGAACCAAGATGCCCTTCAACGGACGAATGGATAAGGAAAATATGGTCCATATACACTATGGAGTATTATGCCTCTGTCAGAAATACCCAAGTTTTGTAGC
This sequence comes from Neogale vison, assembly GCF_020171115.1. Taxonomy (NCBI): domain Eukaryota; kingdom Metazoa; phylum Chordata; class Mammalia; order Carnivora; family Mustelidae; genus Neogale; species Neogale vison. The sequence goes on from NC_058105.1 coordinate 76,269,108, forward strand.
AACATGGACGGGACTGGAAGAGATTATGCTGAGTGAAATAAGTCAAGCAGAGAGAGTCAATTATCATATGGTTTCACTTATTTGTGGAGCATAACAAATAGCATGGAGGACATGGGGAGTTAGAGAGGAGAAGGGAGTTGGGGGAAACTGGAAGGGGAGGTGAACCATGAGAGACTATGAACTCTGAAAAACAGTCTGAGGGGTGTGAAGTGGCGGGGGGGTGGGAGGTTGGGGCACCAGGTGGTGGGTATTATAGAGGGCACGGATTGCATGGAGCACTGGGTGTCGTGAAAAAATAAGGAATACTGTTATGCTGAAAATAAATAAAAAATAAATTTTAAAAAAAGATTAAAGTAAGGATGCTCACTCTATTCCCCTGAAAAGTGCCTAGACACAGTTTTACATACAATTTTAGTGAACAAACCCTTCAAAAAGAGGCAAAAATAGGTTCTCAGCCTTAGTCAGCCACACTGTGCGATCTTTGACAAGTCTCTTAAACCTCCTTGAGTCCTAATTTCCTTAACTGGGCATAGTATCCCATGTGGATTAATCCCACAGGATTATGGGGAGAAGAAATAAGAAAGTAAGGGAAGAGGAAAAGTTGCTAGCATAACTTGTAACACACAGTAGGTAGTCAATTAAGTGTAAATTCTTTTGCTTCTTTCCTCCCTCCCTTTCCTTTTTCAGGTCATCAGCTCAGATCCCTAAGGGCTAAGAAAGTAGAATAAAAGTAAGGGTTAGGGAAGACTGCAAAGCTTTCTAGGCCACATCAGTGACTCTGCAGCTTGCTTTTGAATAAAATATCTGCTGGAGACCTGTTGACTGGCACCCTGATGGAAGGAGACAGCTCTGCAGGCAGGGGTAACTGTGAATAGGTAGGCAGACAGGGAAGAAAATTCAGTTACCACAATCCTAGCTCATTTTATAGCTTTACCAGCTGTTCCTGAGTCTTCTTCTGATCACGGGAGGCCTGCAACAGGGCTTCCTTGGCCTCTTCAGCTTCTTGACGCTCTTTGGCCAGTTTTTCAGCCTCACTCTGGGCACGCTTCCGCTCCTGTTCAAGCTCCAGGGCCCTGCGGGTCTGTTCTTCTAATTCTGGAAAGAGAAGAAGGGGGAAAGATAGTGAAATATGCAGACATGGAAGGAACACCTAGCTTCCTTCCTGGAAATGCTTCATCCCAGGGCACAGCTGGCAGAAAGCTCTGGGAACTCTTCCTTTTGCCCTGTCTTTCATCTATCTGTAGCCACATATGGATTATATAGCCTGAGTCTGCAGCTCAGGCAGAAGAGCCTCTAGCTCAGAGTTAGGCTCTAGGAAAACCCAGTCTCCAAGGTGACTGACTCTAATCCTCACCGTGCTGAGCCTTCTTAGTCTGTTCCTCAATTTGCTTCAGCCTCTCCATCAGTTCCTCCTTTTCCCGTTCAATCTTCTCCTTCTCCTTTTCTGCCATCTCACGCTTCTTCTTCTCATTTTCCAGCAAAGCACTAAGGAAAGAGAAAGGATGGAATAGGTCACATGGAAAGGCCCCAAGGCTCTCCGACCCTGGACCCTCAGCCCTTACCCATCTAACACACTTAGAGCTTGTGAGTTAGGACCACGCTCCCTTATCCCCACATCCTGTCCTTACATCATAGCCCCACATTGGTCAGTACACCCAGGACCCTGTCATTTATTCCAGAGTCAGGATCTAACCTGGACTCCCAGCTCTACTACTCACCAGTGTGTAACCAGTGGGTGAACTTAACTATGTCATTTCTTTTCTCTTGTTCTCAGCACTCCTATCTGTAAAATGGCCTAATAAGTCCTGACCATCTACCTCATAGTTATAGGGTCAAGTTTTGACTCTGCGTTGGGAGTCCACTGAGCTCTATGGCTTCAACAGGCCCTCTAAATCCCACCTCTAGGCTCTATTCCCCCAGAATTTGTTGCAAATCTAAAACAAGTATTCACTTTTTTTTTGCCCCAATGCATCTTCTAGGAGGTTCCTTTTTCACCCTGGGCTAGGCGTTTTTTCTTTCTCTGAGCCCTCAGAATACTTGACCTATATTCTCCCCATCCCTCCTCTTTATTATTTTTCTCCACAGCACTTTCTCACCAACTCACATACTACATAATTTCCTTATTTGTTTAATTCCTTATTTCCACAAGAATGTCAGATTCCTGATAGCAGGGATTTTTGTCTATTTTTCACTACTTATTAAATACTTATTGAATGAAAAAATGACAGGGTATTTGTACCTTGAACAGTTATGTATATATTGCTTTTCCTCTTTCTCCTACCAGACTGTAAGATCCTTGAGGGCAGGTTCCTGCCAGATCCAGCTCTGTACACTTCCCCAATCTCAGTAAAATTTTTCCGAATAAATAAGAACTTTGGTGTCTAACCTCTCAAACATGGACTCCTTTTCTAGGCTACTACATTTAGAAGCCTCCTGAGGTTCCAAACTGTTTATGAAAGAGTATCTACTACAACACTGTTCTCAAACCTTAACATGCACAGGAATCACCTGGGATTTTATTTTTTAAATAATTTATTGAGGTGAAATTTACATTATAGTAACCACTATAAAGCAAACAATTTGGTGGCATTTAGTACATTCATAATGTACATTCACTGCCTCTATCTAGTTCCAAAACATTTTCATCACTCCAAAGCAAAACCATATACACATAAGTGAGTTTCTTCTTACCTCTCCCCACCCATTACCCCTAATAACCATCAACCTGCGTTCTGCCTCTAAACATTATCTATTTCGGATATTTCATATAATGGAATCATATGGTATATGAAATTTTGTGTCTGGTTTCTTTAACTTAGCATTCTGTTATAGAGGTTCATTCACATTGTAATATGTATCAGTACTTTATTCCTTTTTATGGCTGAATACTATTCCATTGTATGGCTATACAATGTGTTTATCTATTCATCTGCTGGCCATTCGGTCTATTTCTACCTTCTGTCTATTGCAAATAGCACTGCTATGAACATTTGTGTACATTTACTGTTTTTTAAGGATTTTTATTTATTTATTTGACAGACAGAGAACACAAGTAGGCAGAGAGGCAGGCAGAGAGAGAGGGGGAAGCAGGCTCCCTGCTGAGCAGAGAGCCTGACGCCAGGCTCAATCCCATGACCCTGAGATCATGACCTGAGCCAGGCAGAGGCCTAACCCACTGAGCTACCCAGGTGCCCCACATGTACTGTTTTCAATTATTTTGAATATATACCTAGGAGTGGAATTTTGGGATCATATGGTAATTCTATGTTTAACTTTTTGAGAAACCACCAAACTATTTTCCATAGTAGTTGAAACATTTCCACCAGCAATGTACATGAGTTCTAATTTCTCCACATCCTTGACAACAGCTCTTATTTTCTGTATTTATTTATTATATCTATATTAGTGAGTTACCAAGTGATACCTCACTGTAGTTTTGATTTTCATTTCCCTGATGATTAGGGATGTTTTCACATGTTTTCTGCCATTTGCATACCTTCTTTGGAGAACTGATCTCCTAGTATCTTAATTAAGATGCAGATTCTGGGGGTGCCTGGGTGGCTCAGTGGTTTAAGCTGCTGCCTTCGGTTCAGGTCATGATCTCAGGGTCCTGGGATCGAGTCCCACATCGAGCTCTCTGCTCGGCAGGGAGCCTGCTTCCCTCTCACTCTCTCTGCCTGCCTCTCTGCCTACCTGTGATCTCTGTCAAATAAATAAATAAAATCTTAAAAAAAATAGATGCAGATTCTGAGTTAGAAGGTCTGGAGTAGGGTGTCAGATTCTGCCTTTCTAATAAGTTCTCAAGTTGATGTCACTGTTGCTGAGCCTTGCTACACTTTCAGTAACAAGGGAGTTACATAAGGAAAATTCTGGTGGCTCTCCCCAATTCCACTCAGAAATCCCTACAGAGTCCATGTTTAAATGTGCATGGAGCTTTCTGCTAATGACACTACACTGGTCAGATAGGCTGGAGCAACCAAGAATCTGCCTAGAAAAGCAATGGCATGAGAATCAGAGACTATATGGAACTATGAAATACCCCTCCCCCAATAAGCCTCTAAAATCCTAGGCTTCTGATGTCAGCTTCCTGGGGAAGGTGATGCCTGAGACTTAATAGTAGAGGTGATAACCCTGTACAGCTCTCTCCCCCCATCCCAGGATGGTTCCATGTCTTTCCTTTATCAACCTTGACACTTTGGGGAAGCTTCTTTGCCCTAGCCTCCACCCTCCACTCTAGTGCCACAGAACCTACCGTTCCATCTGTTTCTGGTGCTTCTCCTCCCGGGCCTGTGCCTTCATCTGCTGTACCTCAATGGTGTCAGGCTTGCGGCGGCGCATGTATAGCTCATGGTTCCCCATGCACAGGGCCAAGATACGCTTGTTAATCCTCAGCCGGGGAGCATAGAAGACAAAGTCCTGATAGGAAACCAACAATCAAAATGAGTTTGGAAGGACAGATGAAAGTAAGCTTCTGCCTTTTGAAAGCACTGAAAGGGTTATGTATCCCAATTTTCTCATGTTACAGATAAGAAGGTTGATTATCAGAGTGGTTAAGTAACTTGTCCATGGAAACACAGAAGACTAGTGGCAAACCCAGGACTAGAACCCAGACCTCTGGACTCTGAAACCAGTGTTCTTTCCACCAAACCACAATTTCTTTTAACCTTTGCTTATGAAAACATCACATCCTAAAATATCCTCAATCTAATTGAAAGATAGGAATGGAACCTATCTGCTAATGAGGGATCTTGCTAAATCTCAGGGGTCTCTCTTAGAGGCCCAATAATCCCTGTATAATAAGCTGGGATATGGTGGTGTGGGGAGCTGGACTGTTTCTGTATCCTCCTAAAAGCATATCCTAGACACAGCCCCTTAAATCATTTTTGGGATAATGCAAATTGTAAATACATACATAAATACATAAATTTTAACACTGATTGCTCTGGCTGTCAATTAAAAAAATAAGCCTTTGATCTCAGCTGTCTTTGTTAATTAACTTTTCCCACTGGAAGTTGAACACAGCAGCAATTTAAAAAAAGAAGAAAAGGAAAAAACACACACACAAGAATCTAGTTTGCTTATTTGTTACTATAAATACCATTGGACCAATGTTACCAATTAATGGGCTAACTACCAGTTCCTCTGCCATGGAACCCAAATTACTACTGTTTCATATGGCTTAGTGTGCAGTGGAAGGAACACAGGCTTTAGAGGTCAAATAATGTATATATAAACCCCAGATTTATATTTTTTAGCTGTGTGATCTTGAGCAAACCACTCCAATTCTTTGAACCTTAATTTCCACAAGTATAAAGCAGGTATACTACTACTTACCTGACAAGGCTGTTGAGCATTAAACAAGATAAAGTATATAAAGTACCTAGCAGCAGAAGTTCAGAGAACTTACAGCTGGAGAAGAATTGTTGAGGCCTCATGAGAAGGGTCTATCTCAGCATGGCCTTTGACCCCTGTTGGACATGAGGTATACCAAAAGACAAGACCTTTTTCTTTTTTCTATCTTACTCTCAATCACCAGCTTTCCAGTCTTATCAACCACAGGCAACTAAGTAAGTGAAAACTGTGGTGAGCATGTTAGAGGAATGCCTGGACCCAAAGCCCTTTCTTATTCTTGGGTTGCCCTGGAGATCAGTCTTGAGAGGACAGCAGTAAAGTTATACCAAAGAGTAAGTTTCAAAGATCATCTTTGGATCTGGATTTCTGGCTCTGTCTATTCTCCACAATTAAAAATAAATCAAGTATACCAACAGTTTCCCTTTCTGGAGCCTACAGGCTTAAAAAAATAAGATGTGCTCTCTGTTTCCACCCCACGGCATCAGGGCAGCAGAAGACAGTGGCAGAGAGGAAGTACTTAGACTGCCTGGGGCTCTCCCTCATCTATGTTTCTCCTAACACACATTTGCCAGGGTGGCACCAGCTACAGAATAGGATGTCTCCTGGTCATGTCTCGTCATCAATAACCCCTTTCAGGGCCAATCTCCTTTTGTGCCTCCTATTCCTAGCCCCCGCACACATACAAAAAAAATCCAGAAAAAATGAGAGAAACATACAATGACATGTTTGCTCCTAGCATTATCCAGGTCTTGGCAAGTACCTTTCTTGTCCAGTAGGAAGAATCACTTACCGGGGCTTTTTTGTCAATGGGCTTGATGACAAATTTCTTGTCATTGAAAGAAATATTTCTGATCTCACTCCAGGGAAAGCCTATCTTGGGAGTCAGTCTGTAGAGAACAAGGACATTAGGACCATGGAAAGACAAGAAGGACATAGAGGGCTGGTGGTTTGCCTTCTGCACCCCCAACTTCTTCCTTAAGGAGGTAGATTCATTATCAGCTCAGCCAGTGTTATCACAAGCTACCAGGTCAGTTGCCAGTTTGAGGGTGCAAAAAGGACCTCCTGATACCACAACCAACTTATTATTTCTTGTCCCAAACTCTGAGGTTTGTTTTACTGTATTTTTTAAATTAAATTTTACTTTTTCAGTGTTCCAAAATTCATTGCTTATGCACCACACCCAGTGCTCCATGCAATACGTGCCCTCCTTAATAACCATCACTAGGCTCACCCACCCCCTAACCCCCTCCCTTCCAAAACCCTCAGTTTATTTATCAGAGTCTTCAGTTTTACTGTATTTTTTGTTGAGGCAGGAACATTGTGAAAATCTCTCACAAGAATCTCCACCCCTGTTTTACTGGGACTCTTCACCCAAGGTTGTAATAGTTGGGGAGAATGTAAACAATGAGCTCCAAGATTCAGAAGTTACATGGAACAATCATTTACTACATCCATCCTCACCAAGAGCAGACCAAGGGAAAAAATAAGAAAATGAGAAAAGTCTATAGAAAGAGGGAATGTAGGCCAAAAAGCATTTAATCATCATATGGGAGTGGGATTAATTACAAATCCTGACAAGGTTGGTGCTAGGGTGATGCTGTCCAATGGAAAAATAATGATATTTTAAATTTTCTAGTAGCCACATGTTGGAGGGGAGTTGAGGGAAGGGATAGGGTGGCTAGGTAATGGACATTGGGGAGGGTATGTGCTATGGTGAGCACTGTGAATTGTATAAGGCTGATGATTCACAGACCTGTACCCTTGAAACAAATAATACATTATACATTAATAAATTTTAAAAGAAGAAAAGAAGTAAAAAAGAAACAGGTGGGAGTAACTGTAATAACAGTTCATTTAACCCAACATACCTAAAAGACTATCATTTGAACACATAAATATCTTAGAAAGTATTTAATGAGACATTCATCATTCTACGTTTCACACTAAGTCTTCAAAGTCTTGTGTATAGTTTACACTTACAGTGTATCTCAATTTAAGAGTAGCTGTATTTCAAGAGCTTAATAGCCACATGTGGCCAGTGACTACCATAGTGGATGGTGCAAGTCTGGTCAATGCAAGATTTTGAGGCCCGGGAGGTTATGCAATCATTTAAGCTGATCAAACTAGGTAGAAAAATGTGGGACCCAGTTGGGACCCAGGAGATACAGTCCTACTTCGTGATGAGTACTAGGTGTCAGAGTGGCCCAAATAAACTAAGAGAAATCTAGGTTATACCTGTCATTCTGCTCATAGATGTTGAGACCTAGGGCATCCACTCCCAGCCACAATTCTGAGCCTTTCTTGTTCTTGATGCTGAAGTAGTTCACACCATACATCTCCAGGTCCTGGGCAATCTTCAGATATTCTAGAACAGCATCCTCCCTAAATAAAAGATTTGGGGGGATTATAGAGGGGAGCCTGTGAATCAGACCCAGGGAGATAGCCTATCTGCTCTGCACTTTTGACAAGAATTTTGCCATTAGGGGAGGGAAAGGGGATAGAAGGTGAGCAGATGATGGAAATTAGAGCACAACATGACATTGTCAAACAAAACCTGCTGACAAGAGCCTAGGATCTGAGGTTCTCAAGGGTAACAAGGGTGGGCCGACCCTTGCCGGCCTCTGGCATGTTAGCTGCATTGAAGTATCTTACGTTCTTAGCAGAACCCAGATGGTGTGATGATGGCAAAATGATAAGATTCATTCCTCAACTAGACAACACCAAAAGATCTGCCATGTTTAGAGATCTCCTTGACCATTTCTTTCTTGTGGAGGGGGCCCTAGTACTCTAGAAGCTCCCTAGGGATCCTGAGGTCCCTTCAGTTTCTTTGTGGTCAAAACTGTGGGCTATCAGTTGCCATCATTAAAAAAAATATAGTTTCATAATGATCTTTATTTGCCTTCTATCTCTAATTTCCCCTATAAAGTTGCATTCCTGTCCCTTTCTCCCTAGCATCCTCCAGTGCCCCTAGTCCTTTATCTCTTTGGACCAAAACCTACTCTCATTCTCCCTACAAAAGCAGTAATACACATAGTTGCTAGGGTGATATTACCTGAGCATGCCCCGGTGCTCCTCATGCCACACCTGAATCCGCTCCTCCCACTGGTCCTTGTTGAGTTTATGCTGCTCTAGGACCCTAGAAAGACAACAGATAGTAGATTCAAGCACAAAACCCAAATGCAGGAGTAAAGCAAATAAAGGGAACCCCACTTAACTTTCTGAGGAATTGATGCAAAAAAGATATGGAGTCAGCCCACTAAGAGCATACTGGAAGTAGACTGAAATTGTAGCAGGAGGTATTAATCAGACATAGGGAACTGCCTGAGAGGTAGGAGAAATACAAGAATGGGTGGAAAAGAAAGACAATGTTAACACCTTCCTTTGTAGTTTTAACCAGAAAATCCAATAATATGCTGTGATTTCCAAGTAGGGCAGGAATGTATCAAGACTCTGTGCTGACTTGAGGGGTTAAGAGTAGAGATGGGCCTCATGGAGGAGGCATGACACTCTCTCCTAGATCCTTATGGGACAAATAGTTTTTGTTTATGAGAAAATTGCTCAGGGTATAGCTCCAGTACAGAGAACTCAGCCCAAATGACTTTAGAAGAAAGAGGCTTAACTAGAGCTACTGGATCTACTAGATCATAAACAAGATCTACTAGATTATAAACAAGACTTGTTTTAAATATGCCACCTCAGATATCAAAGCAATGACTCAGGTAGAGTTCCAGAGAACAATCATTATCCCTAATACTCTCAGGTAAGTTGTACATATGCCACAGCTCCAATGGGACTGAGGCTCCCAGAATGAAGAACTTTTTCTTCCATCCACAAGCTTAGTAAAATGGCTACTGGAAGCAGTAGGAAAAAAACCAGGTTTAAAAATTCAAAAGACTAGGGTCCCAGGTCTGATTCTGCCTCAAATGAGCTGTAGGAGGTCTGGCAAGTCAGAGTGAGCACTCTGCTCTATTTCCTTAGCCAGGAAATAAAGATAATGCCTGCCTTATTCATTTTGTGTGTTGTTGTGATGCTAAAACAAAAATAATGTGTGTTTGAGAGCATTCAGCTTTGAAGTTTATAAAAGCAGAAAGCTCTGTGCACTGGTTATTGATATTAAAATACAGTTGGAGCTCCCCCCACATCCCTGGCTTGGGTATTTCTCTGTCCCTCCTGTGAACCTCTGATACAAGAGGTCTAAATCAGTGAAAAGGATTGAAAAAAAATGGAACTAGGGTAGAAGGAGTCAATCTGTCTTTGGTAATCTATATAAGCACCTGTTTCCAGAGCAATACAATTCCGCAATCAGGCAAAAGAAGAGAAGGAAAAAAAAGCTTTTTGTTTTGACAGAGAAACAAAAGGGTATGGTGCCATATGCAAATATGTGTCTCTTATACTAACTGCCCCCAAATTTTGAGGTTAGGCTTAAGAAAGCTCCTCTTTTAACACTCCCCCAACACCATTAATTAGCAAAATAAAAACCAGTATGCATAACATGATCTTCAGAGAGACCCTAGTAGAACAGAACAGATCTGGCAGTCACTGTATAACAGGGCCTGGTCAGCCACGGACCTTCTCCATGCAAGGGCAGATGACCAAGGGCACCACCTCACCTCTGCGGCAGCAACTTGTCCCCAGCTAAGTAGCCAGACTTGTGGACTTCCTTATTGAAGTCACCATACTTAGACTGGACAGCATAGGAGGCCAGTAGCACAGCAGTCTCTGGTGGGCAGTAAATATCATCATTGAGAATGCCCTCCTTCACTTGCAGGAAGAACAGGCGCTGTGTGATGTCCTGGATCAATTCCTCAGATACATCCTCAGGATAGAACTTGGCCCGGAACTTGAAGAGCAGAGGACTTTCCTTCCGCACATCCTGGGCAGTCACCTGGGAGCAGCAAGGGGTTACAACTCTTAAAAAAATGGTCTTTGCCTGTAGGGTTGGGAGAGACACTGAAAAGTCCTCAATTTGGGTAATCCTGAAGAGCCAGGTGGCAACTGTTCTGGTTAATTCAGAAAAGAGACATTTTTTTTTTCACTGGGGACCCAACTCCATGCCCATAATTGCTTATTTTTGGGGATTCCTTCCTGAAATGACCTTCGACCCACTGATGGTCATAATCCTTCAAGCCACCAACATCTGGCAATATACCAACTGCCCCTAAATTTTGAGGTTAGGCTTAAGAAAGCTCCTCTTTTAAGCACCCCCCCATACCATAAATTAGCAAAGTAAAAACTAGTATGTATCATTGAGGCTTAGAAATTGGCTAGACAAGAGAACAAACTAGACTATCTTTTAAAGCCTGAAATTGGCTCTTAACAGCAACACATTTGTCCAGCAAAAGTCTCCACTCCTTGGGGAAACAAGATTCTGCCAGGTGAAGGTGAGGTACGTATCCCCTAGACACAATCAGAATCAGGTAACACAAGACACTGGAAACCTCCAACAACAAAGTTAGGAAGTTTGAGGATATTGAGATGGAGGACTGACATGTTCCTGCAGTGACACTGCTTGGAGGTGAAGAGCCTGAATGGACTTACACTCAAACCATCTCATCTGGAGTTGAACTGAGATAGAAAATCAAGAAAGAATGGGTTATAAATAGGTGATGGGTATTAAGGAAGGCACTTGTGATGAGCACCAGGTGTTGTATGTAAGCAATGAATCACAAAATATTACACCTGAAAATAATATTGCACTGTATGCTAACTAGCTGGAATTTAAATAAGTACCTGAAGAAACTTTATAAACACATATATTTTTTTTCTTCAGTCTGTTATTCTCCTTTTAACAAACCTCCTAAAGCCCTTGAGTTTGGAAAGAAAAAATAGGATGCCAATCTCCTCTTGAAAATCCATTAATGATTATGGTATAAGACAATTCAAAATTTAAAACAGAGCTCCAAGGAAAAAGGGAAGGGTCTCTTCCTCCTTGGACACTGGCCATTCTCATTGTTAGAAGTCAAAGTGGAGACAGAGCAGGAGTTCTACCTTGGCTGAGTCCTCTGTCTTTATTCTGATCAACAGACCATCCAGTGAAAAGCACAGTCCTGAATTTGCCAGCTACCACATGTTACCCACTTGAATATAAGATATGATGGAGGAATGAATTACAAACCCAACAACTGGGTAAGAAGTTACCTTCTTATTGAGTTTCAGCCAAGTGGAGAAATTTTTAGTGTCCTGGTATTGCAGACCAAAAAACCAAACTTCCCTCAGGCCAATAGTTTTCACCACCTAGAAAAGAAAAGAAAAACATTGCTTGAATGTACGGAGGACACAAAACTGAAACTAAGATGGTCCCTGACTTCAAAAGACATAAGGTGTCCAGGGTCTGGCAAGGAAATACACTTGGGCAGTAGTCAAGAAATGATGTCAGCATCTCTCTATACAAAGTACTTTTGTTGAGGTAGAGAACAGGTCTGTCACTTAGGAGCACTACCACATACCAATAACTATATTCATTATCCCCTTTGATTTTCACAATAGCTCTGTGATACATTTACAACTAGGCCCATTTTATAGATAGTGAAACTAAGTTTCCAAGAAGTGACGGTTCAGTTAGTGAGTAGCAGAGTCAGGTCTGTTTGACTCCAAACCCATGAGTTTTTCAAATCCAGTGTTTACTGCCACTTCTTCCCTCTATTATGTCATGTGCCTTTCTACTCTCCGGATGAATTAAAGGCTGGAAATAGAGAGTGTTGGCTTAATTCCTTTATCTTCTTCTCTTGGGTTACTCTTTTATCTTTAGTAACTAGAAATATGTCCACACTGTTCCAAGTCCCATTTACAATGCCCTAAGAAAGAATATTCAGGGAGACATAGCAGGTATTGTGGTATCCATTAATCCAAAGATGTGCTGTGTCTGGGTATTGAGATGCTTCTTCCCAGCCCTGATTAGAGGCTAGTCATGATTACCTTTACCAACAGCACAGGTTGAGAATGGGAAAGAGGGTAGAAACAGGGTGAGTACCTCAGTATAGTAGCGAAGTGGCCCCTGGTGTTCTGGGCCTCTTGGCTAAGCAGTGGGTAGTAGGAAAGGGAGGCTAGCCAGGAGATGGAGATTGTTTTCCAGTCCCTGACGTTAGCAATGTTAATGGTTCTGGCTGACAGCTGAACCCCAGCATGCCCACCACTGGAGATGGGAGGCAATAAAGCTGACTCATAACCTAATGAGGTTGTGCTGATGGTTTTCATTCTTTTTTTTTTTTTTTCATTTTCTTCGGGGGTAGGCAAGGGAGGTAGGGGAGTGAGCCGAAGGAATTTACCTGGATATAGAAATAGGAAAGGAGGACCCAACATTGCTAATGTCCTTCCTTATCAATAAATTATATCTTCCCTCAACACATACACACACATGTGCACACACACACATACACTCCTCCACTATATCTACAAAGTTTCTACTATGCACCCAAACCCAGACCCCATAGTCATTCCTGAAGCTTACAATCTAGAGCTTCGGAGGCCCCAAGGAAAAAGTAGCTCATATCTATTAAGTACCTATTATGTAACAGGTACTGAACACTGAACAACCCTGAGATAGCTATTATCTCTATTTTATACATGAATAAACAAAGGCTTAAGAGGCAACCTGCCTAGAAGACATGACTAGATACTTTTCCATCCAGATGGCTTACAGACACATGAAAAGATATTCAACATCACTTATCAACAGAGAAATACGAATCCAATCCACAATGAGATACCACTTAACACTGGTCAGAATGGTTAAAATTAACAACACAAGAAACAATAGGTGTTGGCAAGGACGTGGAAAAAGGGGAACCCTCGTGCACTGTTGGTGGGAATGTAATGCAAACCAATGTACTCAATCTGGAGAAAAGTATTAGAGATTCCTCAAAAAGTTAAAAATGAAACTACACTACAATCCAGCAATTTTACTACTAGGTATTTACCCAAAGTATAAAAAATACAGATTCAAAGGGGTACATGTGCCCTGATGTTTATAGCAGCATTGCCAAAATAGCCAAACTATGGAAAGAACCCAAATGTCCATTGACTGATGAGTCAATAGAGAAGATGTGTGTGTGTGTGTGTGTGTGTACATATAATGGAATTTTACTCAATTTTTACTCAACCATCAAAAAGAATGAAATTGGGGGAGACAAGATGGCAGGGAAGTAGGAGGAGGCGCCGTTTCAACCTGTACCCTAAAGTGAGCTGATTACCTACCAAAGAACTCCGATCACTTATGAAATCAGCCTGAGATCAGAATTATACACGTCTGGATCTCTACAGGGGCAGAAGACGCCAGTGGGCAGGTAAAGCGGAGTGGGAATGTTGGACTGATGTCGGAAGATAAACAAAAGGGGGAGGGAACCACCAGAGGCGACCCATTGGAAAGTAATACCCCAATACGAGAGTGCCCTGGGTCTGGGGACAAGCATTAACTTGGAGTCTGGTTGAAAGCACTCAAAAAGAGCAAAGGATCATGGGGGGAGGGAATTGTGGGAATCGGGGCGGTTAGGGATAGGGGCTTAAGTCCCCGGACCCAGGACAGCCTCCCCTGGGGCTGAGCCAGAGAGAGTGCGGCAGAGAAACCAGGTCTTGGTCCCTGAGCCGCCAGCGTGCCCAAGAACGCGTGGGGTCCGGCTCCTGTGAGGGACTGGGAGCCTCGCCAGATGGCAGAACGCCACGCCCTGCTATCAGAGCCTGAGATGCCTGCGCCCCACACCCTTCCTGAGAGAGGTGTGTGCAGGTGCCAGCCTGGTGCTCTTGGAACCGGAAAGACCAGGCACTCCCAACCCGGGCAAGTGGGAAAATCTCAGTGTGCCATCGCTGCTTGGAACCTCTCTGGCGGTTTGGAGCTGCCCAGACAGCCACCGCTGCCCTGGTTTTGGGTACAAGCAGGAGATCCTGCATCCCCAGGGACCACGAGTCAGAACCTGCTCTGCCAGCAGCTCTGCAGCACCCACAGGGGAGCAGACTGAGGCTTCTCTCTGAGGGGGAGGTCAGGGTGCAGTTTTCTTTCCTCTAAACCTCCAAAAACCATCAAAACTGTAAAGGCTAGAGGGAAAAAAAAGAACAAACAAACATAAAAACCTCCAGAGAACAAAAGCCTGAAAAACCGGTTTCCTCAAAGCCCACCCCCTTGAGGGGGATGGGAGGACTTAACTAAGGGAACAACATTGACTGAAAACCCACGTGGCAGTCCCCTCCCCCAGAAAACCAACCAGGAAAGAAAAAAAAAAAAAAAAAAGATGACAAGAGAACAACCACCACTACTTCATAGATACAACTTTTATTTTTAACTTGTTCCCACTATTTTGGTTCATTTTTTTAAATATATATAGTTTTTTAAGCTATTTACAATCACAGTGAGATGTCCAGTACATCAAATTCCATAATGACCTTCTAACCTTCACTTTTTGATACATGCACCTGTGTTTTTCTCTTGCTTTTCTATTTTTTAATTTTTTTAATTTTAGTTTAGTCTAGTTTATTCTTTTTAATTTTTATTTTCTAATATTCATATAGAGTTAAACTTCAAGGAAACCCCCTTTCCCCAATCAATGCTACACCTATAGGTAAACCAATTTTTAATCCCCCTTTATCTTAGGAAAGTTGCATCCAGGAAGAATCAAAATAACCTTCCTCACCCACACTGAGAATTAATAACCACTGTCCCAACTTTTTCTTCTACCAGCGTTTCTGTCTTTTTGTGTTTGTCCTAATAGTATATAAATCTTATACTTGGGGTTCTTTTTGATGAGGTTCTTTCCTTTTTTTGTATATATATATTTCTCTTGTCATATACTTTTGTCAGTCTTTTTGTTTGTCTGCTTTTGTTTGTATACTTCA
The DNA here is from genome assembly GCF_020171115.1 of Neogale vison. Taxonomy (NCBI): domain Eukaryota; kingdom Metazoa; phylum Chordata; class Mammalia; order Carnivora; family Mustelidae; genus Neogale; species Neogale vison. Next base: position 76,284,282 of record NC_058105.1, read on the forward strand.
TAAATCTTACCTTAGGGACCATTTGGGCTGAGCCTTCTCTTTTATCTTCCCTTTTTTTCCTCTCTCTCTCTCTCTCTCTCTTTTTTTCTTTTTCTTTTCTTTTTTCTCTCATTTGGATGGGGAATCCTAATTTCTCAGAAGAGTCCTAGGGTGCACCTTGACTGCACCACAGTCGATACATCCAGCTACATCCGTTCAGTCATCTCTCACCAAAATGACTAGGAGGAGGAATGCCCAACAGAAGAAAAATACAGAGGATGGCCTTCTTCAACAGAGCTAATGGCTATCGACATAGACAGTATGGCAGAAAGGGAATTCAGGCTAACAATTACCCAGGCAATAGCTAGGTTGGAGAAAGCCATGGATTACCAAACGGAATTGATTAGGGCAGAACTGAAAGCCACTAGGGATGATGTTCAAAATTCTCTCAATGAGTTCCAATCTAATCTAAATTCTCTCAAAGCTAGGGTAACTGAGACAGAAGATAGAATTAGTGATCTGGAGGACAAACAGATAAAGAGAAATGATGAGGAGCAATCCTGGAACAAAGGGCTTAGAAGCCACGGAAACAGAATCAGGGAAATAAAAGATGCCATGAAAAGTTCCAAGGTCAGAATTATTGGAATCCCTGAAGGGGAGGAGAAAGAAAGAAGTCTAGAAGATATAGTGGAACAAGTTGTCCATGAAAATTTTCCCAATCTCATGAATGGAACCAGCGTTCATGTACTAGAGGCAGAACAGTTTCCCCCCAAGATTATAGATTATCAATGTCCTCGAGACAACTAATAGTAAGAATGAAGAATTATAATTGCAGGCAGACTCTTTTGAAAGCAGCCAGGACAAAGAAGCTCCTTATGTACAGAAGAAACCGATCAGAATAACCTAAGACCTGTCCACAGAGACCTGGCAAGCCAGAAAGGGCTGGCAAGATATATTCAGGGCACTAAGTGAGAAGAACACGCAGCCAAGAATACTTTATCCAGCAAGACTGACATTCAAAATGGATGGAGAGATAAAGAGTTTCCAAGACCGGCAAGGCTTAAAAGACTGTGCAACCACCAAGCCAACACTGCAGGAAATATTGAGGGAGGGTTCTATAAAAGAGAAAAAATCCTAAAAATATTATTGAACAGAAATATGGAGACAATCTACAGAAAGAAAGACCTCAAAGGTAACAGGATGTCAATAAAAATGTATCTATCAGTAATCACTCTCAATGTGAATGGCCTAAATGTGCCCATAAAAGGACACAGGGTTGCAGATTGGATAAAACAACAGGACCCATCCATATGTTGTCTACAAGAGACCCATTTTGAACCTAAAGATAACCCCAGACTGAAAGTGAAGGGATGGGGAAGCATCTTTCATGCCAATGGCCCTCAAAAGAAGGCCGGAGCAGTGATTCTCATATCAGACAAATTAGATTTGAAACTAAAGACTGTAGTCAGAGATACAGAAGGACACTATATAATTCTTAAGGAGATTATCCACCAAGAAGATCTAACAATTGTAAATATCTATGCCCCCAATATGGGAGCAGCGGATTACATAAGAAAACTATTAATCAAGATAGAGAGTCATATTGATATGAATACATTAATAATAGGAGATCTTAACATGCCTCACTCAGTAATAGACAGATCCAAGCAGAAAATCAATAAAGAAACAAGAGCGTTGAATGACACATTGTAACAGATGGACCTCATAGATATATACAGAAAATTCCATCTTAAAACAACAGAATACTCATTCTTCTCAAGTGCACATGGAACCATCTCCAGAATAGACCACATACTGGGTCACAAATCAGGACTCAACCATACAAAAAGACTGACAGTATTCCTTGAATATTCTCAGATCACAATGCTTTGAAACTGGAGCTCAATCACAAGGAAAAGTTTGGAAGGAACTCAAACACCTGGAAGCTAAAGACCACCTTGCTTAAGAATGCTTGCATCAACCAGGAGATCAAAGAAGAACTTAAACAATTCATTGAAACCAATGAGAAACAAGACACTTCGGTCCAAAACCTATGGGATACAGCAAAGGCGGTCCTAAGGGGGAAATACATAGCCACCCAAGCCTCCCTCAAAAAATTGAAAAATCCAGAATACACCAGCTGTCTCTACACCTTAAAGAGCTGGAGAACCAACAACAAATCAAAACAACTCCACACATAGAAGGGAAATAATCACGATTAGAGCAGAGATCAATGAGGTAGAAACCAGAGATACAGTAGAGCGTATCAATGAAACTAGAAGCTGGTTTTTTGAAAGAATCAATAAGATCAATAAACCATTGGCCACACTAATCCAAAAGAAAAGAGAGAAGGCCAAAATTGATAAAATTATGAATGAACAGGGAGAGATCACAACTAACACCAAGGAAGTAGAAACAATCATCAGAGGTTATTATCAACAGTTATATGCCAATAAGCTAAACAACCTAGATGAAATGGATACATTCCTGGAATACTCTAAACTCCCAAAATTGAACCAGGAAGAAATTGACAACCTCAATAGACAGATATCTAGTAACGAGACTGAAGCAGTGATCAAAAACCTCCCAAAAAGCAAGAGCCCAGGACCTGACGGATTCCCTGGGGAATTCTACCAAACTTTCAAAGAAGAAATAACACCTATTATCCTGAAGCTGTTCCAAAAAATTGAAGCAGAAGGAAAACTTCCAGACTTTTTTTATGAAGCCAGCATTACCCTGATCCCCAAACCAGGCAAAGACCCCACCAAAAAGGAAAATCTCAGACCAATATCACTGATGAATATGGATGCTAAGATTCTCAACAAGATCCTAGCCAACAGGATCCAACAGCACATTAAAAGGATTATCCACCATGACCAGGTGGGATTCATACCTGGGCTACAAGGATGGTTCAACAACTGCAAACCAATCAATGTGATAGAACAAATCAATAAGAGAAGAGAGAAGAACCACAAGGTCCTCTCAACTGATGCAGAAAAAGCATTTGACAAAATCCAGCATCCGTTCCTGATTAAAACGCTTCAAAGTATAGGGATAGAGGGAACATTCCTGAACTTCATCAAATCTATCAATGAAAGACCCACAGCAAATATCATCCTCAATGGGAAAAAGCTCGCAGCCTTCCCGTTGAGATCAGGAACAAGACAAGGATGCCCACTTTCACCACCCTTGTTCAACATAGTATTAGAAGTCCTAGCAACAGCAATCAGACAACAAAGAGAAATAAAAGGTATCCAAATTGGCAATGAAGAAGTCAAACTCTCTCTCTTCACAGATGACAAGATTCTTTATATGGAAAACCCAAAAGACTTCACCCCCAAACTACTAGAACTCATACAGAAATTCAGTAACGTGGCAAGATACAAAGTCAATATTCAGAAAACAGTGGCTTTCTTATACACTAACAATGAAAATACAGAAAGGGAATTTAGGGAATCGATTCCATTTACTATATAGCACCAAGAACCATAAGATTCCTGGGAATAAACCTAACCAAAGAGGTAAAGGATCTGTACTCGAGGAACTACAGAATGCTCATGAAAGAAATTGAAGAAGACACAAAAAGGTGGAAAACCATTCCTTGCTCTTGGATCGGAAGAATAAACATTGTTAAAATGTCTGTACTGCCTAGAGCAATCTACACTTTTTTAAATTTATTTTTTATTTATTTTCAGCATAACATTATACATTATTTTTGCACCACACCCACTGCTCCATGCAATCGGTAACCTCTATAATACCCACCACCTGGTACCCCGACCTCCCACCCCCACCCCTTCAAACCCCTCATATTGTTTTCCAGACACTTTTAATGCCATGCCGATCAAAATTTCACCAGTATTCTTCAAAGAACTGGAACAAATAATCCTAAGGTTTGTATGGAATCAGAAGAGACTCCCAAATTGCTAAGGAAATGTACAAAAACAAAAACAAAACTGGTGGCATCACGTTACCTGATTTCAAGCTTTACTACAAAGCTGTGGTCATCAAGACAGCATGGTACTGGCATGAAAACAGACACACAGACCAGTGGAACAGAGTAGAGAGCCCAGATATGGTCAAATAATCTTTGACAAAACAGGAAAAAAATATACAGTGAAAAAAAGACAGTCTCTTCAATAAATGGTGCTGGGAAAACTGGACAGCTATATGTAGAAGAATGAAATTCGACCATTCTCTTATGCTATACACAAAGATAAACTCAAAATGGATAAAAGACCTCAATGTGAGACAGGAATCCATCAGAATCCTAGAGGAGAACATAGGCAGTAACCACTTCAGGATCAGCCACAGCAACTTCTTTCAAGATAGGTCTCCAAAGGTGAAGGAAACAAAAGCGAAAATAAACTTTTGGGACTTCATCAAGATCAAAAGCTTCTGCACAGCAAAGGAAACAGTCAAGAAAACAAAGAGGCAACGCACGGGATGGGAGAAGATATTTGCAAATGACAGTACAGACTAAAGGTTGATATCCAGGATCTATAAAGAACTCCTCAAACTCAACACACACAAAACAGACAATCATATAAAAAAATGGGCAGAAGATATGAACAGACACTTCTCCAATGAAGACATACAAATGGCTATCAGACACATGAAAAAATGTTCATCATCACTAGCCCTCAGGGAGATTCAAATGAAAACCACATTGAGATATCACCTTACACCAGTTAGAATGGCCAAAATTAGCAAGACAGGAAACAACATGTGTTGGAACGATGTGGAGAAAGGGGAACCCTCTTACACTGTTGGTGGGAATGCAAGTTGGTGCAGCCTTTTTGGAGAACAGTGTGGAGATTCCTCAAGAAATTAAAAATAGAGCTTCCCTATGACCCTACAATTGCACTTCTGGGTATTTACCCCAAAGATACAGATGTAGTGAAAAGAAGGGCCATCTGTACCCCAATGTTCATAGCAGCAATGGCCACGGTCACCAAACTGTGGAAAGAACCAAGATGCCCTTCACTGGATAAATGGATAAGGAAGATGTGGTCCATATACACTATGGAGTATTATGCCTCCATCAGAAAGGATGACTACCCAACATTTGTAGCAACATGGACAGGACTGGAAGAGATTATGCTGAGTGAAATAAGTCAAGCAGAGAGAGTCAATTATCATATGGTTTCACTTATTTGTGCAGCATAACAAATAGCATGGAGGACAAGGGGAGATGGAGAGGAGAAGGGAGTTGAGGGAAATTGGAAGGGGAGGTGAACCATGAGAGACTATGTACTCTGAAAAACAACCTGAGGATTTTGAAGGGATGGGGGTGGGAGTTTGGGGCAACCAGGTGGTGGGTATTTGGGAGGGCACAGATTGCATGAAGCACTGGGTGTGGTGCAAAAACAATGAATCCTGTTATGCTGAAAAGAAATAAAAAATTTAAAAAAAAGAAAGGGTATAATATATAAAGTTCTATGGAAAGAGCCAAGATGGCCTTCAGCTGATGAATGGATAAAGTAGATATAGTCCATATACACAATGGAATGTTATGCATCCATCAGAAAGGATGAATACTCAACGTTTGTGTCAACATGGATAGGATTGGAGGAGACTATGCTGAATGAAATACGTCAAACAGAAAGAGTCAATTATCATTTTCACTTACTTGTGGACCATAAGGAATAACATGGAGGACATTAGGAGAAGGAGAGGAAAAGTGAATTGGGGGAAATTGGAGAAGGAGACAAAGCACGAGAGACAGTGGATGCTGAGAAACAAACTGAGGGTTTTGGAAATGAGGGGGTAAGGGGATGGGTGAGCCTGGTGGTGGGTATTAAGGAGGGCACATATTGCATGGAGCAGTGAGCATAGTGTATAAACAATGAATCTTGAAACACTGAAAAAAATAAAATAAAATATATAAAAAAAGAAAAAAAAGGAAATAAATTAAAAATACAGCTTCCCTATGACCCTGCAATTGCACTCCTGGGTATTTACCCCAAAGATACAGATGTAGTGAAACGATGGGCCATCTGTACTCCAATGTTCATAGCAGCAATGGCCACGGTCGCCAAACTGTGGAAAGAACCAGGATGCCCTTGAAGGGACGAATGGATAAGGAAGATGTGGTCCATATACACTATGGAGTATTATGCCTCCATCAGAAAGGATGAATACCCAACTTTTGTATCAACGTTGACAGGACTGGAAGACATTATGCTGAGTGAAATAAGTCAAGCAGAGAGAGTCAATTATCATATGGTTTCGCTTCTTTGTGGAGCATAAGAAATAACATGGAGGACATGGGGAGATGAAGAGGAGAAGGGAGTTGAGGGAAACTGGAGGGGGGGATGAACCATGAGAGACCATGGACTCTGAAAAACAATCTGAGGGTTTTGAAGGGGCGGGGGGTGGGAGAGTGGGGGAGCCTGATGGTGGGTATTTTGGAGGGCACGTATTGCATGGAGCACTAGGTGTGGTGCATAAACAATGAATTCTGTTACACTGAAAAGAAATTAAATTTTAAAAATAAATAAATAAATAAGATTTACCAGTTCAAATGAAACAAAAGAAAAGAAAACAAGAAATACAGTCCTATTTTCCACATACCTCTTGCTGACTTGAGTGATTAGGAACATGTTTTTAAAAAAGATAATTTGTGTGTTGGCAGTGTTAAGGAAAGATCAAAATACTTCCAGGATTCAATGGCAAGGTGAATCCCTGAGTCTAAGTTAATAGGCAATATGAGTTGTCTATAAGTTTTAGATGGAGAACACAAAATGCTCAGGTTGAAATGTGATATTGTGTTTTTTTTTTTTAAATATATTTGACAGAGACACAGCTAGAGAGAGGGAATACAAGCAGGGGAAGTGGGAGAAGGAGAAGCAGGCTTCCTGCTGAGCAGGGAGCCCAGGGTGCAGGGGCTCGATCCCAGGGTCCTGGGTCCCAGGGTCCTGGGATCATGACCTGAGCCGAAGGCAGATGCTTAACAACTGAGCCACCCATGTGTCCCGTTTTGTTTTGTTTTTGTTTGGATTTTTGGAGAGGACAGAGGGGGAAGGTATTAGAAAAAGATACGTTTTATTTAAAGCACCTCTTATCTCATCCTAGACCTAAGGCAGAGCCTAACTAACAGTTCTAAAGATTTTCCACAGGGTTTTAGAAGAATAGCGACCAGATGCAATTGGTGCGGAAGAAGTAATTCAGCCCCAGGTGAGAAAGAGACACTGAAGATGCTGAAGATGGACCATTAGGGCCAGGACCCTAAGTCATGGGATGGCAGACTCAGAATAGAATTGGTAGGGGAGCAACTGGCCTCTGCCTGTACCAACTGTAGAGGCTTGGGGATCCCAGAATTAAAATGGACTAAGGCAGATAGACTACATAATGAGTCCTAGATGTCCCAAGAATGGGCTCCTTAGCCTCTTTTTGCACCATATTGTCCGTTTCACTAGAAGGATGAGTAGGTTTATAATGAGAGGAAGATCACAGGACCTAAAATCGTTCCAGGATGTGGAGTATCTCTGAGGAGCAGTTGGACAAATAACAGTTAAAGTGAAATTTAAAAAAATCAGGATCAGTAGCAAATTTAATCTCTCTGAGCTCTGCCTCTTCCATTACGAACATAGAGAAATCAGATGCATATACATTTTCCATGTCCTTAGGCTTCAGGGTTTTGGAGAAATGAGCAATCTCTCTCAGCGTCCACTGAAGTCCCAGCGTGAGGAAATAAGGATGTGGAGGGAAGGAAATATGATCTAAAGTCAGAATTGAGACTGAAAAAGAAAAAAAGGATATAACAGATGACCCCTGGACTCCAAGCTATAAGGAAATTTCCAATTAAGGTCCACAGGATACTGAGAATCATTTGATCAGGCAACTCTTGTCTCTACTTGGAAATGAGGCCAAGCTTTGCTTGCTTCCAGCTTTGCTTCCAGCTGAGACTTCCACCCCAGAGAAAAGAGAAATCTTATTTTCTAGGTCCTGTTCCAGAAACAACATTTATGGTTGTAGTGACTAGGGTCCTTCCCATTCTATTCTGAGAACTAAATAAATAAATAAATAATAAATTTATATATGTGTGTGTGTGTATATATATATATATATATATATATATATAAATTTCATATATATTCTTTCTTGGCTCCCTTTGACCCCAGACTGCCAACTTACTGAAATGAGCCAGGACTTTTCAAAGCTTCTATGGAAGAATCCATAAGCAGCAGAACATAATAAATGCATATACCCCTGAGGACACAAAGGATAGCGGGATATAAGTAGATAGCTAAAGCCAGAATTTCTTTGAAGCCTCAGGTTTAATCTTAATTACATGCACACATTTTACATTCTACTCCTTAAATATCTTTTTTTTAATTTTTTTAAGATTTATTTATTTATTCAAGAGAAAGAGTACACATGCATGCATGAGTTGGGGGAGGGGCACAGGGAGAGAATCCTCAAGCAGACTCGTGGCTAAGTGTGGAACCCCAGGTGGGCTGAATCCCACAAACCAGAAATAGGGTTGGTGGCAACCCCTACCAGAACTTTCCAGTTGTACATTGATTTGCTTTCAGGTAGGTGATTGATGCAGCTGCTCCCAAGCCTGTAATGGGGTCTCAGTGGGCCTCAGGTGTTTGGGCACTGATGGAGTTTGGAGGGACAAGAGTTGGACACTCAACCAACTGAGACACCTATGTACCCCAATGTTTTAAAAAGATAACATCTATAAGTAAAAGTGATGCTCCAAGATACTAAATCAAGGGACACCTGGGTGGCTCAGTCACTTAAGCATCTGTCTTCAGTTCAGGTCATGATCCTAGGGTCTTGGGATAGAGTCCCACATTGGGCTCCTTGCTCAGCAGGGAGCCTGCTTCTCCCTCTGTCTACAACTCCCCCTGCTTGTGCACTTCCTCTCTCTCTCTCTGACAAACAAATAAAATCTTTAAAAAAAGATACTCTATCAAATTCATCCCACAGATCTCTGTACCTCCTAAAATCTGCAATATACATATACAGGAACTAGGACTTCAGTTTTTTAAGACACTGGCTGTGAATTCTATTGAGCCACACAACACAAACCCTCATGACAGACTGTGAAGCATTATAGGGTCCAAGCAGCATAAACTAGAAAACTGAGGTCCAGTGAGGGGAAGAGATTTGCCTCTGAGAAAATCCTCACTAATTACTAGGAGCATCTGAATGTAACAAAGAACCCTCTTTTGTCTCTCTTCTGCATGTGAAGGTGGCCTATATCTGAGGTCTATGGAGGGAAGGGGCAATTAGGTCAGTTCCAGAGCCCATGCAGAATCCCCCATGCATCTGAGTGAACCAACTAGTGAGGAAATGAGCCACTTCAGAAGTCCAGAGCAGGACTGGAAAGCAAGGCTGGAGCCTCAAAAGGAAAACTGTGAAAAATTACGTGCAAACTCCATCAGTGCCAAAACACCTGAGGCCCACTGAGACAGCATTACAGGCTTGGCAGCAGCTGCATCAATTACCTACCTGAAAGAAAATCAATGTACAACTGGAAAGTTCTGGTAGGGGTTGCCACCAACCCTGTTTCTGCTACTCCACACTGCCTGTGTTCGAGTGGCCACCTGATCTATAGCACAGAACAAACTCAGCTAGGATTCTAAGTTTAGAGACAAATTTCCTCCACTCAGAATAGGAACAGGCAAAGAGAAGAGAGGTCACTGAGGACACAGCTGACAAAAGGTTCTGGGAAAACCACGAATTATATATGCCTCGATTCAAGCCACTATACCACTTCCTAGCTGTCTAACCTTAAATAGATCTTTTCCCCCTGTAAGACTCAATCCTTCACCTAAGATAGAGTTATTACTATTATAATAATAGATGTTAATTATTTTATAGAATAAAAATGGAAGAAAAAGAAGAAAGGTCATTGCCTTCAATGCAGAATCCACAAATCATAAAGACTTTACCAAGCCAGAAAAGCTTCCTGATTTAATGGCTCCCTTATCCGTACCTCCAGGGCAATTTCTACTACCTATTTAGCCCTTAATAAGAACAACAAACATTTGAGTGTCTCCTATACACGAGACACTTTACTTATTTGAGGATTAAATAAGACCACAAAATCTCTGAAATTAGTTTGATTACCATTTCACTAAGAAGATTTAAGTCCCAAGAGGCTAAATGAGACATCCAAGATCACACAGCTAACTAGGACAGAATTTGAACCCAAGGCTGACACTAAACCCATACTTTAAACACTATACATCACTTCTTTTTTTTTTAAAAAGATTTTATTTATTTATTTGACAGACAGATAACACAAGTAGGCGGAGGGGGGGAAGCAGGCTCCCCACTGAGCAGAGAGCCCCATGTGGGGCTCAATCCCAGGGACCCTGAGATCATGACCTGAGCTGAAGGCAGAGGCTTTAATCCACTGAGCCACCCAGGCGCCCCTATACATCACTTCTATACACAACCTGAACTTCAAGGGTGTTTTATTCCATGTGGGAAGAGCGCGGTATTGCATTTACTTGTCTCTCCTTCTATAGGTACAGACAGGACAGAGATGGTACTTAACAGTCTAGAGATTTTTCCTGAGACACAGTAGACTTTCAGTCAACAGTGAATCAGTCAGTGAATAAATGAATGAATGGTTGCTCTGAGATTTCACCTTTCTTACGGAGTTCAGTATCTTGAAGGCAAGAGGCAGGTAGAGTTAGAGCCCCTTGCTGGGGTGGAGCCAGGCAAGGGGTTCTCAAAAATGTAACTCATGGTGGTCACACTGCCCCTTAGTGGCACCTAGGTAACCAAGAGCCCTCTGAAGAACCTCAGGCTTTAGAAGTGGTGTTAAGTGCAGGACTGCTGTAGCAAAACATGTTCTCTCCATTCCCTAGGTGTGCACACACTCACAAAGGTAAACGGAGAAACTGTAGGCCACATTTCCCTTTCCCAACAGGTCTTGTGTGTCCTCGAGCTATGACTTCCCATTGTTGCTTGTTATTTATTACTAATGCCAAAGAGGGTGCTTCCTTTCCGGTCAGTTTCCTCTCTGGTCATTGGCCAGAGTTCCAGGGTGGGCCCAGAGCTTTTGTCTATTCCTTCCAAGGAGTCCAGCTCCTTCCTCCTAGGCCCCAATTCCACCAGGAGGGCCTCCCTGAATAATGGATCTCAAAGGCCAGTAAGAACGGACTTCTTCTCTTATGACTCACTCATTAAGTTAGAGAGAGGGAAAAGATAGTATTCCCCAACAGCATGTGAACACATACTTCTGTGGATTCCCATCCAGATCTGACTTGGCCCTGAGAGTGCCAGATTGTCAACTCCTTGTTTGAGTTCAAATCTTTTTCCCTTTTTCACCCATGGAGTCCCAGATCTTCCCCAACTTACCTCACAGAACATTAATGCTCCCTCCTTCCTATGACAGCCCCTCAGAAATATCAAGACAGAAAACACATCTTCTCTTAAGTCTTCTAGACCCAAACAGCCTCATTTACCCAGGCAGAATATTACAGTGGGAAAACTATAGTTTTGCAGAGTTGTATTTGAAACTCCATATTATAACTTACTAACTTATATATATTATAACTTACTAAGTTATAACATAGTATAACTTACATAACCTAGAGTATGTTCTTTTACTTGTCAGAGGCAAGATCTTTGCAAGGATTAAAGCACCTAGCCAAGGCTAGTTCATATTAAGTGGTCAATAAATGGTATTTCTCAAAACAACACTGATCTTCCAGATGAGAAGTCATGAACTCACTGGTTTTCTCCCTTTCCTCTCTCCAGCCAGTATGAATGCTTCAGAGTCTCTCAAAGGTTTTGTTTGGGAAGTAGTTGCTCTCACAACTAGCACACCAGATGTCCAGGGCTCCCTACCATCTGAGCTTCATACAGAACAACACCCACAGTACACAAATCAAACCAACACGAACAAAGAATTACCATGCCTTGTGGCTTTTTGAAGTTAATAAGCCTCTTTGTTCAAGAATTTTTCTGCCCTAGGTTCTAAATGATGCCTTCCTCACCCTCCCTCCACAGTTACCTCCCTCCAATGAAAATGAACAAAGCCCCAGTGTTGAAGGCAGGGAATGGAATCATTTGGCTTGAGAAGGGTAATGTGTAGAACAAGGGGTCTGGGAAGGAGTCTAACAAGAGGCCAAAGGAGCCTTTCTTCCTTTCCCTCCACAGCTCTGGTAAGTTCTTAAGACAACAGAGGGACTCAGAGGGCAAAGGAAAAAGAAGGCCTAGAAAATCCAACAAGGTAACATATCCTAGGTAATATCAGACCCCCACTTACCAGAAACTGGTAGGCAAATAGGATAATGACCCACCTGAAGGGATGCAAACCCCATTTTGCTGGTCACAGACAGCACGTTCCCTTGGCCCCTGGAAAGTCTTTGAATGCTGAAAGATTCTGTGCCCCCCCACCCAGGTATTAGATTATATATAGCATTTCCCTTCTGATAATAGTGACTCCCCATGAAGGGATATCCCTTGCATTGGAGATGGGAATGACACATCAGCATTATTTCCATGGCATGAGTGCAAGGTATGAAGTACCCTCATAATGCATTTAGCACTCCCAGTGGTGTCCTAAGTCCCAATATTCTTCTGAAGGAAATGCACATAGAGGACAATACCTCAGAGAGAATAAGTTTGTTTCCTTCTACTAGGAAGAAAACAAAAAAGTGACAGAGGTCATGGGGTACAGTGACTAGAATGCAGCATTGAAATCCCAGCCAGATATTGGATAGATACACTAAGTTATTTTATTTCCGAGTCTCATTATTAAAATGGGGAAGAGATCACTTGCATCTTTCAGAGTTGAGAGGAAGGTTCCTTGTGTTAATATTTTTAGAGCATGTAACACAGAGTCATACTCTGCTTGCTTCTCTTTTCTACCATGTTCAGGACCAAGGATAGGATTAATTGGAGCCATCTGTGGTGCAGGTTGCCAAAGTTAAACTCTGCCTCCTTTGTTATTAAGGCAGGGGTCAGCCTTTGTTTGGAATTATCTTGGAGGAGCATGTAGGAGAAAAGATTCCCAAGAAGTGGGCATTGTGGAGGGAACTACTGGGAGAAATAGAAGAGACTAAGAAACAAATAGTCCATCCCTTACCTGGTCAAACAGCTGTTTGCCGGTGGTGTTGGGCTGAATGGCAAACTCCAGCTCTGCGTCCATGGTGGTCACACGCACATTGATCTAGGATGAGATCAAAAGAGGCAAGTTAGTTGTCTGGCTCTGAGCTTAGCAGAGCATGGGACAGGTATATTGTTCAACCACAGAAGAAGGAACTAGGGTTCTAAGAATCTGAGCAGCTTAGATATTGGTGGGAAGGAAGGGAGAATACTGAAATAAACAAAAAATAACTAGGCCCTGGCTCCCAACCAGCTTATGAAGACAAAAAACATAGTCAAAGAGCAATGCTTACCAAGGGGCAAACACATAAATGCAAATCAGCCTACTTTCAAGAGGAAGCAAGTGCTGACTGTACTTCTTCCAGGAAGCCTTCCCCACCTACACCAGCCAGCTCTAGGCCCAAAGCATTCTCTTCCCACCTCTGATCCACAGCCTGGATTATCTACAGTACTTGTCTTTGCAGACACAAGTTAAGGGGAAGATAAAGAACATTGGGTTCCAAGCCTAGCACTGCAACTGTCTCAATCTACAACCTTGGATAAGTCTTATCTCTTTCCTGGGCCCTAGTTCACCTCCTCTGTACAACAATAGTAATGCAGGGGCGAGGGTGTCAATTACACTAGGTGATGACCATTTCAATACTGGTGTCTATGGTTCTATATACTGACTTGCACTGTTACTACATCTTGCTTTTATGTTTCATTGGTCTCTCTAAGCACAAAAGAGAGAGGGGGCCTTACCAAAGGTAGGTGTGGGTGGCACAGAGATGCTACAAAAGCCAAGTCAGCAGAGGGGAAAAAGGAATGGGACAGGTCCCAGTGAAACTAATAGGTAGCCACACACACAATTTTATAACCACTGGAAAAAGTACCATCTGCTTTTTTTTTTTTTTAAAGATTTTATTTATTTATTCGAGAGAGAGAGAGAGAGATCGATCTCAGGTAGGTAGAGAAGCAAAGGCTTAACCCACTGAGCCACCCAAGCACCCCGAAAAGTACTGTCTGCTTTTACAAATAGATCCCCTAGATGATATTGATAGCTGAAATTTCATCAATAGAGATTTGTTCTTTTAGCTGAAAACTTGGTAGTATTGGTAGCAGTAGGAGCAATATGCAGTAGCTTTCATGTTTGGAGACTTGCTACTCACTAGGTAATTCATGTGCACCATCCCATTTAATATCAACAATCACCTTGTGAAGTAGAGAAAGGTATCTCCACATTGGGAATGAAGAAATAAATATTTGTCTGAAGTCATATCATTAGTAAAGCAGAAGACAGGGTTTGAATTCAGATCTAAGTCCAAACCTCAATTTAAACCAATACACTAAAACTTTTATACATCAAAGTGCAAAATATTCCCCATGAGAGGAAATAAAATATTGATTATTTAAATTGTGGGACATTTTTCATAAGTATTCTATATAGTACGGCCACAAACTGGCTTGTAATATAAGGTCATATAAAATATTTTGAAGATTGGGTGCCTGGGTGGCTCAGTGGGTTAGCCTCAGGTCATGATCTCGGGGTCCTGGAATTGAGCCCCACATCAGGCTCTCTGCTCAGCAGGGAGCCTCCTTCCCCTTCTTTCTCTGCCTGCCCCTCTGCCTGCCTCTCTGCCTACTTGTGATCTCTCTCTGTGTCAAATAAATAAATAAAATCTTTTAAAAAATATTTTGAAGACTATTTCATGCCCAGGGAAAATACTTCAGTAATATTAAACAAGGAAGGGTAAGCAGCAAGACTACATGAGCTCAATTATATAAACAGTATGTACAGAGAGATAATTATTGGAATCATGCCCAAGTACTAGTCAGGCTTGGTTTTTGGGTGGTTATGAATGTGTTCTCTATTCTTTGAATTGAAAAAAAAAATGAATCTACATTTTCTAAGATGCTTATATACTACTTACACTATTGGTTGAGACTAAAAAAAGAATTAAAATTAAAGAATTAAATTAAATTAAAGAATTAAATTTAAAGAATTAAATTAAAGAATTAAAATTAAAAATGCAAATCCCCATGGAGTAGGTAAGACATAAACCTAATCAGTCTTTGACATCTCTGGGTCTTTCCTGAGCGTAGGGGTCAGTTAGTGGGGAAGAGGGGGCCAAATACCATTTTGCCAGCTGAACAATTCTGATGAGGACCAGGCCTGGGGAACAACTTTGTAAATAAATATCACTAGGGAGTCAGGGAGGAAATCTATTTCAAGATAGACAATGGGACAGGAAAGGCCCTGAAGGCAGGAACAAGTAAGGCAAATTACCCCAGAGGGGGACAACAGGCAAGGTTAGCCACCTTGACTTGGTGTTATCCTAGGCTTCCTGCCAATCCAGTAACCCTGTAGAATGGGCCTTCATAAGGTAGTGAGAATGAAGCCCAATGGGCTGGAATTTGGCCTCAACATCTAGCCTCATATCACCCTTGAGCTGACGCAAGGGAGACCTCAAAACACCAATGACTGAGGAGGTAGGAAAAAGTGGAAAAGAGCCAGTAGGGCTTTTAATACACTGGACTTCATTATCACCTCAAGGTTTCTGTCTTACTTTGAGTTACCTCTCCAGTACCCAAGACTCAATAGGTACTCAGAAGATGGTTAAATGAGCAGTTGTAAACATGGGAATATAAGAAATACAGAGATCAAGTATAGTCTAAAGATCCAGAGGTGGGAAGATTTAATATCTTATCTTTTTACTGTGCCATGGACCCTTTTGGGCAGTCTGATAAAGTCTATGGACCAACCCCCTTTCAGAATATATGTGAATGCATGAAATAAAGTGATATAAAGAAACCAATTATATTGAAATAATTATAAAAATGTGTGCTTTTTATGGCATTAAGTAATTGCCTAGCACTGTATCTTAGTAGTTATTATTAGTGTAATTTTAACATTATGTTGAGCATAGAAATATTTTGAGAAATCTATAATACAGAGAATTGAGTAATATATTGAATTGCCAAATCACTATGTTGTATACTTGAAACTAATATTAACACTGTGTACCAAGTATACTTTAATAATACATTTTTAAGTTAATAAAATAAGAATAAAACCTCAGCAAAAAATTGTGATATAAAAGTTTCTAAGATTTCCATTAGTGACAAAGTCACTGGTACTGCCATTTTTACCACTTCTTTTTTTGTTCATATTCATTTTTTTTTCATTTTATTATAAACAGATGTAACTCAGAAACAGCCAAATGGAAAACATGCACAGGACAGGGTAGGCAGGGGTTTGAGAGATACAGAGCATCCTGCCTTCTCCAGCTGGGCACCTTCCTAGTACCTCCATGCTTTTATCAGCTCTAAGGCTCTCCCCATTCTGTCATTTAGGGTTTTTTGTTTTTTTATATTTCACATTTTTTTATTAAGTTCAATTAGCCAACATATTAGGGGGTTTTTTGAAAAATAAAAAAATATATTTTGTTTATACACCAGCAAGTTGGGCTTGCTCATTAAAAATAATTATATTGGGGCACCTGGGTGGCTCAGTCAGTTAAGCGTCTGCCTTCAGCTCAGGTCATGATCCCAGAGTCCTGGGATAGAGCCCCACATCAGGCTCCTGCCTCAGCAGGAAGTTTGCTTCTCCCTCTCCTACTTCCTCTGCTTGTATTCCTCTCTCGCTGTCTCTCTCTCTGTCAAATAAATAAATAAAAGCTTTTAAAATATATGTTTATTAGCATTTTAATTTTTTTGTCCTTGGTCTATTTTTCTATTGGGCTGTTCTCTTTATCTATTAAGTAATTAGTTATATCTATTATATACTAAGGTCATGGTTGGACAAATATTTTTTCCCAGTTATTTGTGTTAGATCTTCTAACATTTTTTTCCTATAGTATTTTGTACATAATTAATTTGTCATTATTTTCCTTTGTAGATTCTGGGGCTTGTATCTTTCTTTTCTTTTTTTATTTACCATGTTCAATTAGCCAACATAAATACATCATTAGTTTTTGATGTAGTGTTCAAAGATTCAATAGTTGTATATAACACCCCATGCTCATTACATCACTTGCCCTCTTTAATATCCATCACCAGGCTCACCCATATCCCCACACCCCTCCCCTCTGAAACCCTCTTTTTTTTCCAGTAGTCCATAGTCTCTCATGGTTGGTCTCCCTCTCTGGTTTCTCCCCCTTCATTTTTCCCTTCTTTCCCCTAATATCCTCCATGCTATTCTTTATGTTCCACATATAAGTGAAACCATATGATAATGCTCTTTCTCTGTTTGACTTATTTTTTTTACTTATTTCACTTAGCATAATCTCCTCCAGTTCCAACCATGTCGATGGAAATGGTGGGTATTTATCCTTTCTGATGGCTGAGTAATAGTCCATTGTATATATGAACCACATCTTCTTTATCCATTCATCTGTTGAAGGGCATCTTGGTTCCTTCCACAGTTTGGCTACTATGGATATTGCTGCTATAAACATTGGGGTGCCCATGGCCCTTCTTTTCACTACATCTGTACCTTTGGGGTAAATGCCTAGTAGTGCAATTTCACTTATATTCATACTTGAAGGAGGTCCAAATCTCAGTGAGAGGTTAGTACAAACAGATATGTAATTTTTCTCACCCCACTCTCATAGATCTTTCCCACTTCAGATTATATCCATGGACCCCTATGGAGGCCTAAAAATTCCAAGTTAAGGAGCTCCCTATAAATTTATTTCAATTCACCCAATATTAATGGAACAAAACATTTAAGGAACTATCATTAGAGTAGAGCTCTAGGACCAGTCCTTGACCCCGAGGCACTTATTGAATAATAGGAAAACTATACTATACAAGGAAGACCCTGAGAAATGCCATAGCAGAACAAAAGAAACATTTTGTGGCGATAAGAAACCACAGTTCAAAGTGATATTTGCACTGGTCCACAAGGATAAGCTGTATTAAAGAGAGAGAGAGAGAGAGAGAAAGAAAGAAAGAAATATAGAAAGATTGTGGGATGGGGGGAAGAACATCCAAATGTCCCAGGTAGAGAAATCAGTATGTGCAATGGCCCAGAATGAGACAGGGATAGAGATGGCCCATTTAGAAGCAGATCTACTTCAGGGTGAATGTGGACTACACAGTGAAGTGTAGGCAGAGAGGCTGGGAAGGTAAGTGGAGGGCCTTGAGGTTTATACTAAAGAGCTGGGCCTTAACCTATTGGAAGGCCAGCCATCCTTGAGGCTTTGAGCAGAGTGGGGCAGACTCAGAATGATGCTTTTTGAAGAAAGTGCCCAGGGAAGAAACTGATGAAAGAGGTAGGATTCCAAGGAAATATTCCATAGTCTACGAGTTCCCTTTATTTCACACTATTGGGAAGAATTTTCAAAGTAAATAAGCCAGTGTTAATCACAGATCATATTAATCACAGGTCATGCCAATGTAACATCTTTAGGGTCTAGCTCAGAAGTCCAAATATTTAAGTCAGATATTTGTTAAAGAAATGTTTCTTGAATAAATCAGTTGGTAGAAAAGGACTTAGCCTGGGTTAGGAATAAGAATGTCATACACACTAGTGTTGTCTATGCTTCCTTCCTCCTAAATAGAGCATGACCCCAAAACAAGGGCTCTTCTAAAATCTAAAGATGTCTAGATGAAACCAAACTGGAACCTACTTCTCCAGAATTCCTGTCCAGGGTTTCTGCCATTTCCACAGTGGCTATTACTCTAGGGAGAATAGTCTAATATCTCCTGAATTTCACTGAGGACAAATAATCTTAGGTTTAAAAAAATAGAAAGAAAAGCAAACACAAAGGGACTTCTATTCTTGCCACCACTTAACTCAGAAGAAAATGTGAGTCATGAGGACAGGGTCATTGGTCTGTACTCTCCTGTTTTCTGTATGTCAGAGGTAGAGGGGGAATAAGGGTAATACACAGCTGGGGCTTGAAGGTGATAGGTAGAACAGGTGTCTTGTTCAACGAAGATCCCTTGTTCTCCCTTAGAATAATCTGGAACCCAAGTGTGTAAAATAAGCTGCATGCCCAGACCCACTGATACACAGGGCCCACTGGACTCTCACCCTAGTACATAGGTACCCACTGCCTTCCTTTGAGGTCTGTTCTCTGCAATTTCAGTGAGAAGAGGGTGATCTTGTTTGGGAGGCAAGAACCTGAAAATAAAACCTCTGAAGTCAGCAGAAATTTCCTGGGAAGCCCCTCAGCTTGGCAGGAATAGAGGAACTGGCCTGGGTGGGGTATCATTTCAATATGTGAGAATTAAATCCTTTTCAAACCCTGTCCCTGAGGATCTAGCCGCAGTCTGAGTTTAAAGACTGTGTCTCTGGAGAACACTAAGGGTTTAAGGAACAAGAACAAAAAGTTTGGGTGCGGTAGGGACGGTGTCATCCTCTCATACACTAGCCTTCCCACCTCTAGCCCAAGAACAATAAATATACTGTTATTTACTGAAAAACTGAACACAGACACTTTCCACACCAATGCCCTTCACTGGAGACTAACAAACAAATCTTAGTGTTCTGCCATCCAAAGCCCTCAACAAACTGGGATCTCTCCTCTGTCCCCAGGTGGCTGATCAAGAAAACAAAAATAACCAGGCCAGATGCTGCAGCAGCTGGGGTACTTTGGAAAGAAGGGACCAACCCTCTCTTTTCCTAGAGCCAACAACATCAAGGTAAGCAGTAGCCCAGACCACACAGTGAGGAGATCAGGGCAATGTTTCCCCTCATTTGTCCAATATCGCTGAACTTCAAGATGGCTTTCCCTGGAAAGAAATTTGGGGGAGGCAGAGGAGCAAGTAGAGAAAGTTGAATAACCACAAGTAACTTGCCTGAAGAATGGACATGTAAACCAGAAAGAATTAAAATTACAGGTGGTGGGTATTAGAGAAGGCACAGATTGCATGGAGCACTGGGTGTGGTGCAAAAATAATGAATACTGTTATGCTGAAAATAAATAAAAAATAAATTAAAAAAAATTACTGGCCCCACTTCATGGATGATGAAACTGAAATACACAGAAGCAGGTGACAGAAGGATAGAAATGAACACTTACTGAATACCAACTATGTGCCAAGCCCCATCATCCACAGCCCCACTTTATATCACTGAAGCCAAATTTACTCAGCCATCAAGTGAGGAAGGTCTTCTAGACATTCCCAGAGCTCCTTCCATGACTTCACTCCTCTCTCTGGTCATGCTGGTTTCACTGCTGTCTTCAGACACTGCCTTGGCAACTCTTTTGGCCAAGGACCAAACACTCGGCATTGGAAGCCTGAGCACATCTGGGAAACACTCCTTGGGAAGGCCCTCTCACAGGAGCAGAGCTTGTGAGTCAGCCCAATTGTGTCTGAGCTCAATGACCTCACCCCCACTTGCCACCTCCCCATTCTCAAGGGCTCTGGCATTTCTGTGGAGCTGCTGGTATGAAGAAGACAAAGGCAAGTGGGAAAGGGGGACAAAGCAGGATAAACCTTACCAGGGCAACCTCAGAACTTCAGTCTCTCCACTGGACAGAGAACAGTCACCACAGTGTTACTCAAACTACCTAATCCCCACTATTTAGGCTCCAGCACCAACCATTTCCTGCTGCCAGAACGGAGGCAAGGCCAGGGCAGGGCAGGGCAAGGCCTGGTCTGTCTTGCTTCTTGGAATGACAGCACTGCCTCAAGCAGCTGTTTTCCATAAGGAGGGAAACAAGGGTTGCTTTGAATCTCCAGCTTAGGAGGTATTCTCCTTCCCCCCTCCCCTCTTCCACTGACTCACTTACTTCCCAGCAACGCAGCCACTGTTGACTTGGAAATGGTACCTGGAACAGTAATCTGTTCTGACCTCTTCCTGCCCATCTCTAGACCCTTAACACAGCCATCAACACTTGCCTGGGATTAACCCTTCCCGGGCCTGTGCCTTTTCCCAGTAGTTTCTACAAAGGAGAGCTATATCCAACCCCATCCATACTTGTACCTTAATGGGTCAGCACTTCTTTACTTCAAGTGCTGCAAAGACCATGGGAGACAAGGATTCCCCTTTTACTTGCTTTGACTCAGTCCTGCCCTCCCAAAGCTCCCCAAGAATCAATGGGAGATAAGTACATATTAGAAATGGGGTGTTACTCCACCATTCACCATATATTTGAGGGAAGTAACCCCCACATGTAACTAATCTCTCTTAGCAATGAGAACATATCTAGTCACTATGGGACTGAGAGTTCAGAGCAGAGGCCAAAGCTGTAAAGGTCAGATACAATGAGACTACCTTAGCAAGCTGCGGCTTCCCCATTAATCCAGCCTTAATTGTATGACCTTTCGGATCAAGCTCAGACTGAGGTAGAGTCCCCCTCTCAACACATGAAGGTCAGAAAGTAAACTAGCTTTTCACCATGTGCATCTAACTCCAGGACTTACTCTCAAAATCAGCTCAGCCAAACCATACTCCAGGATCAAACAATACCTACTCCCTTACCCCTACCCCAGCTCATCTCTCCTTCTTAGTTACAGAGACTGCCCAACCAGTTCCTCAGCACAGCCATTCCCTCCTCTTTACAGTTCCTCAAAATTAAAATCCACTCATTCTAGTATCTCATCTGGCTCCTGCAGAATAGCATCCTTCTGAACTTCTCATCCCTGCTCTCAGAACAAGCAGACCAGAATCCCAAACTGTCAGACCTGAAAGGAACCTTAGAGATCATTTGTTTCAAACTCTGCAACATAACAGCTGAGGAAACTGAGGTCCAGGAAAGGAGAGGCATTGTCCCAGAGTCATATAGCTGCTAGGTAGCCTGAGATCAGGGATAAAAACCTGGCTCTTAATTTAGTGGCCATTTAATAAGCTATAGAACCACCCTGGCACTTAGAAACAGTAGATACCTCAGGTGAACCACTGCTGAAGACTATGAAGACTATGTGGAGGAAGCTGGGCCATCTTGCTTCCATGAAAAACCCCAAGCTGGCATGGTTAGGAAGTCTAGCTTTCAACAGAAGGCAGGCCTAACTTTCAGACTCTGAGACATTCACCAACATTGATTCTAAAGAAACTAAACCTTTCATAACACCATAGAAGAAAACTCAAAGATCCTTGTTTCTAAGACAGCTTCTTTTGCAAAAACTTGGATAGCAACTGATTAGGAAGTTCCCTGACAGCAGACACAGCCAAGATCTGAGACGGAGTCTGGTGAGGAGAGAGTGGGAGGCAACAGGGAAAGAGGCATGGAATTTCAGGAACAGATTTATATCTAAGTAGCTAAGAACAACAGATTCCTCAATTCCCATAAAACTCTGAAGCTGCTGAAATAAAAGAGAACAGGACCCATCATTAATAAAATAGTCTCCCAAATGGCCAAAGCCCCTCTCTGGGACTACACCCAGCTGGATTTCAGTCTTTCACACCAGTTCCATGCTTGACCCACCTTCCCACCTGCAAATTTAAAAAGAAGTATTTGTAGGCTGGAAACATGGAGCATTTGCACCTGTCTGGAGATACCAGGTCTTCCCAGGGCACCAGAAGAGGGCTCTACTTTCTCTGATTAGGAACCCACCCCAGAAATCTCCAGCATCACAGCTCTGAAGCACACTGGGGCTGATCCAAGCATCAGCCTGAGTTCTATCTAATACTCATTGGATTTCTGCCCTGTCTTATGCTCCTGGGTATTAAAAATCGCTGAAGCCAGGATCAGTTGACTCAGCAAGGGCAGGAGGAGGCTTCTAGGCCAAGTCAAAAAGCTGTTTTTAACCCCAGAGGTAAGCTAAGGTCTGCTTTCTGCCAACCTTATTGGTAAGCCAAGAGCTAAACCCAGTATCTGGAAAACCCACAAAATTAGAGTCCTTGTCCCAGAAATAATTGTCTCAGCTCTTTGAGGAGTGAAGCATGGTATGACAGAAAAAGGCTTTGCAGCTTCTTTCACCTCCCGTTTTTTTTGAAACTCAGTTTCCAAAACTATAAAACAGGTCTAATAATATCAACTTCACAACAAGGTCATTGGGAGATTTAGGTTAAAATAATAGACATGAAAATGCATAGCACATCACAAGTAGAATGGGAAGACTACTAACCCCTCCTTTTTGGCCGTATATTTTTAAAATATTTTATTTATTTATATATTTCTTTGAGAGAGAGGGAGTGAGCAGAGGGAAAGGAACAAGCAGACTCTCTGATCAGCAGGGAGCCCAGATGCAGGGCTCAATACCATAGGCAAGGCTCAATCCCAGCACCCTGGGATCATGACCTGAGCCAAAGGCAGACGCTTAACCAACTGAGCCTCCTAGGCACCCCACATTTTTAGCCATGTGATTACAGATATCCTACCTCTCAGAAATTATTTAAAATGAAAATGTGTCCAACTGTAGAGGTCTAGGGGCTACCCAAGACGACCTCCAGAAAGCCCTTTCAGCATAAAGGACACGTGCACTTTGGGGACAAACTCTAAAATGTGATTAGAATTCTAGTTGGTTAACAATGTGAAGCCATGCACATCAGGTACACACATGCATATCCTTGCATGCATTATTTTAAATATGTTCTCTCTTGGGAGGAATGGGGATTTTCCCCCAAGAAGCAAAGTCCTGGGGAGAGGTAGAACACAACAGAGCACCTATGCTACCTTGTCCTTTATAGAGGCTGCCTGATTTTCATTAAGCTGGGCTCTGCCTTGCCATTTTTTCCAATCAAGTTTCACCAAAATACACAACTCCCTACCCCTCAACACACCCCACCAGGACCTCCAAACTTTCTTCAGCTGGTATCCAGAAAAATCACAAGCTGTATCTGTAAACTGGCTTATCATATTCACCTAAGGAAATTTTTGAAATACACATACCCTGAACTCACCCACAGAAATTCTGATTTATTATATAAGAGGGAGGGCATGGACATCAGAAGTTAAGAACTTCAGATAATTCTAAGGCTCAGCCAGATTTGGGAAACTCTGTCATGGAATACAGTTCCCTGAACCAACCTTCTCACGGGCTAGTGTTATTATGGTTAGACGGATGCTTGAAGGAAGGGAAACACAAGTAGAGAACAACTATGGAGACATTTAGGCTACTAGGCCTGGTGAACAGCTCTCCAAAATTGAATGCAGCCCTTGTCCACAAAAGATTAGCAATGCAAACAGTCCTGCTACCGCTGCCAAATCCCACTGCAACCTGGTCTCCCTATTTGTAAAATAGGGCAGGGATAATCCTTGTCCCTTGCTAGCTGGTATCACTCCCCACCACCAGAGATACTGTTGTGCCCTAAAGCAATGCCTCTGTTGTAGGAAGAACATAGCTTTGTATTCTGAAACTATATGCAAGCTCCAACTTTACCAATTAAGACATGAGCTCTCCAACTTCTCATCTGCAAAATGGGCATAATGATGCCAACCTGGCAGAGTGTCCTGCAGTCCTAATGCAGTGTTTCCCAAACTTAACTGATCATAAGAATCATTAGGGGCACTAATTTAAAAACACAGAATCCTGGACCCCATTCCAAACTGAAACAGACAGAAGAGGATCTTAGGAATTAGTGGGGTTTTTTTCTTATCCCTTAGGAAATTTAAAGAAACTTCACCTGGCACAGACACTGTTGAGAGGAGATGAGGGGTTGGATCAGAGGTCTGGTTTTCTAAACTGCTCTCTGGTCCAGATACCCTTATGACAGGGACTTTGAAGTTAGGGCCCAGCAGAGCAGGCTCTGCAGGCGGGAGAGGGAGACTTTGGAATTCCAAACAGAAATCTAAATGCTTTCTGGAATGATCAAATGCTTAGGCCATTGTCCAGAGCCTTCCACCATCCTCACATCTAGTTAAGAATCAGACAATGGGAGGGGCACCTGGGTGGCTCAGTCAGTTAAGCATCTGCCTTCAGCTCAGGTCATGATCCTGGAGTCCCGGGATTGAGCCCCGCATCAGGTTCCCTGCTTAGCAGGGAGTCTGCTTCTTCCTTCCCTTGCCTCTTCCCTGGCTCATGCTCTCTCTCTCTCTCTCTCTCTCTCTCAAATAAATAAATTGATTGGACAGTTGCCACTGGACACTGGATCACTCAGCCTCCCAAATAAATAAATAAAATCTTTTAAAAAATCAGACAATTGAAGAAAACAGCTGATGCAGATACCTCACCAGCCAAAACACATTGATCAGAATATCCTTTTTTTTATGGCTACAATTTTATTTTATTTTATTTTTTAGGGGCTACAATTTCTTTTCAATTTATTTATTTTCAGAAAAACATTATTCATTATTTTTCACCATACCCAGTGCTCCATGCAATCCGTGCCCTCTATAATACCCACCACCTGGTACCCCAACCTCCCACCCCCCCACCACTTCAAACCCCTCATTGTTTTTCAGAGTCCATAGTCTCTCATGATTCACCTCCCCTTCCAATTTACCCCAACTCCCTTCTCCTCTCTAACACCCCTTGTCCTCCATGCTATTTGTTATGCTCCACAAATAAGTGAAACCATATGATAATTGACTCTCTCTGCTTGACTGATTTCACTCAGCATAATCTCTTCCAGTCCCGTCCATGTTGCTACAAAAGTTGGGTATTCATCCTTTCTGATGGAGGCATAATACTCCATAGTGTATATGGACCACATCTTCCTTATCCATTTGTCCGTTGAAGGGCATCTTGGTTCTTTCCATAGTTTGGCGACCGTGGCCATTGCTGCTATAAACATTGGGGTACAGATGGCCCTTCTTTTCACGACATCTGTATCTTTGGGGTAAATACCCAGGAGTGCAATTGCAGGTTCTAATTAGGGTCCCAATCAAAGCCTTCTTGAGTTCTCTGTCCCTTAAATACTCTATATTCACTCTTTCCTGGGAGAATTTTTAGGCAAGGAGCACCTTAAATAATACTCTCCCTTTCCTGGATGCTCTGGGAACTTGGGAGAACAGAAGAGACATGGTGAGGGGGTCCTATATTTGCTTTGAGATGTGAGCATATGGGGAGGATGAGGGTGGAAGCTGAGACAGGTGTGATTAATAATGGTGCACTGGAACTAGCTCACACTAGTCCTGATTATGTGCATCTCTTTACAGTTCCTCCCTCAAGGACTTCAAATAGGTACCTTTGATACAGCCATGGTGAGAGTATTTACACCATGGGGATCAGTAAACAGTATAAACCTTGACTTCACCAGAAAATTTGCTTTTAAATATTTACCAGCACATGATACACATGCAGGTAAGCATCTTTAGCCCCATTTTACAAATGAGGAAACTGAGCCTCAGTGAAAAGAAACAACTGTCATCTTCTAGCTTCATAATCTTGGCCAGGTGTGTCTGACGAGCAACAAATCCGACTCTCCTTGCCAGCACCCCAAAGGAGTAGGAAGCCCCTCTTGTCAATAAAAAAGACTGCTGACTCTGAGGCCTTCTCCATTAGCTAAAGGCCAAACAAGGGCACCTAAATGTGCCTGGTGCCAAGGAAAGCTGGAGGTAAAAAGCTGTGGACTGAGATATGAAAGCAAAAGAAACAGTCCCATCACTACCTCATGAGAGAGGATGGAGTGAGGCAGGGAATGGTTTAGAAAGCCCCAATTGAAACCAAAGCACATTCTTAGGGTCTCTTCACAAATATATGACAGTCTGAGCTCTGGAGGGAGACCCTGGGACACTGCAAGTCCATAGATCTCTTGAAGCCTCAATTTTCCTACAAGTAAAATGGGAGTAATAATGCCTACCTCACAGGATTATAATGAGAACAACCATCAACTCCTTTATTTTTTTTTTCCAATTTATTTATTTTCAGTAAAACAGTATTCATTATTTTTTCACCACACCCAGTGTTTGTGGAGCATAACAAATAGCATGGAGGACAAGGGGCGTTAGAGAGGAGTAGGGAATTTGGGTAACTCCTTTATTTTTAAGAAAAAACCTGGCTTGGGGAGGCTGGGTAGCTCAACTGATGAAACTTCTGACTTCAGTTCAGGTCATGATCTCAGGATCCTGGGATTGAGCCGTGCGTCGGGCTCCCCATTTAACAGGGAATCTGCTTCTCCTTCTGCTCCTCCACCACTTGTGCACTCACTCTCTCTCTCACTTTTTCTTGCTCTCAAATAAATAAATAAAATCTTTTAAAAAAAAAAGGTATTTGCAAATGACACTACAGATAAAAGGCTGGTATCCAAGATCTATAAAGAACTTCTCAAACCCAACACCCAAAAAACAAGTAATCAAGTCAAAAAATGTGCAAGACATGAACAGACACTTCTCCAAAGAAGACAATAGACACATGAAAAAATGTTCAAAACCATTAGCCATCAGGTAAATTCAAATCCAAATCACATTGAGATACCACCTATGTCAGTTAGAATGGCCAAAATTAACAAGGCAAGAAACAACAAATGTTGGCGAGGATGTGGAGAAAGGGGAACCCTCTTACACTGTTGGTGGGAATGCAAGCTGGTATAGTCACTCTGGAAAACAGTATGGAGGTTTTAGAGCTACCCTATGACCTGGCAATTGCACTGATGGTTATTCACCCCAAAGACACAGATGTAGTGAAAAGAAGGGGTCCCTGCACCCCAGTGTTCATATAAGCAAGATACACAATAGCCAAACTGTGGAAGGAAACAAGATGCCCTTCAACAGATGAATGGATAAAGAAGATGTGGTCCATAAATACATTGGAATATTACTCAGCTATCAGAAAGGATGAATACCCAACATTTGCAACAACATGGATGGAACTGGAGGAGATTATGCTAAGTGAAATAAGTCAAGCAGAGAAAGACAATCACCATATGATTTCTCTTATATGTGGAACATAAGGAATAGCATGGAGGACATTAGGGGAAGGAAGGGGAAAATGAAAGGAGGAAACCAGAGAGGGAGATGAACCATGAGAGACTATGGACTATAGGAAAAAAACTGAGCATTTCAGAGGGGAGGGGTGTGGGGGTATGTGTAAGCCTGGTGATGTGTATTAAGGAGGGCACATATTGCATGGAGCACTGAGTATTATAAGCAAACAATGAATTATGGAACACTACATCAAAAACTAATGTACTGTACAGTGACTAATATAACATTAAAAAAGAAAAGAAATGAAAGGAAAAAAGAAAATAACCTGGCTTGGCACTTAGCATGTATTAGATGTTTGATAAATTTTAGTTCTTTTTCTTGTGCAACCTATCCAATCCAGACTCTTCCAGGGTGCCTGGTTTACTCTTATACAGTAATAACCCTAGCCCCAGGTACACAATGCTTTACAGCTTAAGTGACACTTGTTCATATGCATTATCTCACCTAATTCAATTCTATATGGAAGACAGGGCATAGACAAGCCCTGTTTTGCAGAAGGGAGAAATGGAGTTTCAATGAGGTAAATAGCAATTTGCTCAAGTATGAAAGAGATAGGACTAGAACCCACGTCTCCCCAACTACTAGTACACTGTTTTTTACCCTTCCAAGTTTCTCTTTATTAAGACTAAAAGGGAAAAAAAAGTTGAAGGAGAGTCCAATGGCTTACCTATTTTCATTTATTTCATCCAAGAAATCAAGTGGCCTCTAGCTCTGTCTCAGGTGCTACAAACGGAACTATTCTTGGGAGGGGAGAAGATCAATGCAGCAATGGGGTAGAAATAGTCTTCTTGTGGTAGAGGGAGCTACACAATTATCTAGGAGCAACCAACCAAGAACAGCGGGCCAGAAATTGGACCTGGGTCTTGCCCCAGTAACCTCGGAATAATCTTTTTCTCTTCTAGGAAGAGTGTCTCCAATTGTACTAGGCAGGTATTGCTCAGTGGTTTTCAATTTTATTTTATTTTTTTTTATTATATATTTTTAAAGATTTTATTTCTTTATTTGACAGAGAGAGAGAGAGAGATCACAAGTAGGCAGAGAGGCAGGCAGAGAGAGAGGGGGAAGAAAGAGAGCAGAAAGCCTGACATGGGGCTCGATCCCAGGACCCTAAGATCATGATCTAAGCTGAAAGCAGAGGCTTAACCCACTGAGCCACCCAGGCACCCCAATTTTATTATATTTTTAGCAGCTGCTTGCCTCTTCACTCTTCAGATAGAAAGAAAACCACATGAAACTTTAAAATATGAAGTACTATAAAAGTAGAACTTTTCTAGTTAAAGGACTACAGCTGCCCAGACAGCTCAGCCAAATACAGTTTGCAAACCACTGGACTACCAGCATAGGGAAAGGGAAAGAGCTCCAGGTATAACTTTCTAGAATTTTACTCAACTTGGCCACGATTCTTTATAGAACTTATGGACTCTTTTGGCCTCAGTTTCCCCATCTAAGGTAGCTGGACTAATTGGCCTCTAAAGGCTGTTTCAGCATTGGGATTCCAGGAAAAGGAAGCCTAGCAATCCCCATGGTGAAGAACTGTGAAGAGAGGCCATTAAAAGCAAAGACCCATCCCTTTGCCCTTGGAAAACCCCTCGGCCTTTGGTGACTCTGAACTCTTTAGTCAGTTCCTCAAGCACTGGGTAAATGGCAACTGGGCGGGTGGGCAGACAGGCAGGAAGGCAGGCACCCCACCCTCCCTTGTACAGGAAGCTAGCTACATCCTCTTTTCCCCGCCCCACACAGCACATCTCCAAAGTCCCCAGCAGAAGTAGTGGGGGCAGGGAGAAGAAGAGGATGAGGCCTGAAAAGAAACTGAACATGCAAATCACCATAGTATGCTAGGAAGCCATCTGGGGGAGGGAAATGACTAGGACCCTGAGAAAGAGAAACAAAGCAGCCCCATTCTTTACTGGGGTCCAGGTCCCCCCAACAAAACCTTGCCAAAAGGCCTATGGCTGCAGAGTCACAAGGCATGAGCTGGTAGTGGGAAGCATAGGCCCACCCACTCCTTACCACTTAGTTTCTACAGCCTGAAAAGTTGGGCTTCATTCACAGGGGTTTAAAGTTCTTTATTAGGGTAAGAACACAGACATGTATGCATAGGTGTACACATAAGTACACATAAGTGAACCCTTAAAAATACAGGGGCTTTTCATGCCTTTCAAAGCCAAGGAGGCAGGTACCAACCCGCATGCCCAAACCACCAGCCCACTTTCCCTGGCCTCCCCAAGCCCTGTGACTGGGGCCCAGCCCTCCCCACATCCTGTTCTCAGAGAACACGTGGCTGCCTGGGGAAAGATAATGTCATTACCACACTTCCCCTCCTTGGAGGAGGCTTTGGTTGACTGCGAAAGGAGCTGGAGTTCTCTGCCTGATCAAGCTGAATAATCTACAATAAATCTCCCAGTTTCACAGACAGGGACAGGAAGGGTAACACGTTACCACTGACTGAGAGCACCTTCGATATTTCAGGATCCATGCCTAGACACAAATGGTGATGATCCAAAGTACTTCTAGAAAAACGAATTTTCTGGAAAAACACAAATTGGCAACTTCAACATTTGGAAACTGGAAAACAACATGCTAATGCTCTTCTTTGATTAATGAACCAGGAGATACAAAAATGCAGGAAACTTATTTTTCAAAAAGTCTCCCAAACATTATTCAAGGTACTACAAATGGGTTTTAGATGCCAGTTAACAGCATTTCTGCTAAAGTAGCATGATCTACAGGCAGTCTTAATAGGCCTAGGGTGGCTTTGGCCACTATAAAAAAGAAAATGGCTTCAGACCCGTAATAAATAGCTCCTCCAACACAGAGTAAGGGATGGCAAGAAGGTACCACAGCCTAAGTCTACTCATTGTTCAATTTCCCTCTCTGACCAGCTGACTCCCGGGCTCTCCCTTGTCTTTACTTCCTAGACTATAAGTAGCAAAGAATGTGTCTGAACATTCCATCTGAATGTTCAGGGAGAACCTCCTCATTCATCTAGAGTGAAGCAGAGGCAGATGTCATTCCACAGCACTGCCTCACTAAGTGTGAATGTTCGGTGCAGCATGATTCTTGGCTAAAATTGTATGGAGGACCTTGGCCGACCACCCCTAAGCAGGATGTCCTCAGTTCCACCCAGCCTATTACTTCCCTACACCTTATCTTACAATGTAATCTAACTCTTGCCCACATCAAGGAACAAGGTTTATCACATAGGCCTTAAGAAAATACCAACGTCTCAGCACCTGCCTCCAGTGGATGTGCTGAAGACTGAGGAATACTCTTATACCTGCCCTAGGTATCTCTGTTAGTGGTCATAGCTTAGTCTTCATTTTTGTCATGGTCGTCTTCCTGGGAGCAGAGGTAAAGAGATCCTAAATAATGCCCTTAGGCTCTACAGATCTATGATTATTTTGGAAAAGTTGCAGAAAGGATGTGGTCATAACATCCACCTTATTAGTTTAGGTCTGATATAATATAATATAATATAATATATATGATAATATAATATGATAGACTGATATAACTTCTTTAAAAGATGGCTTTGTATTTTTTTTTTCAGTTAATAAAGCCACCTCTTGCCTTCCAAACTACAAGCCCAGCTACCAAACTGGTAAAACCTGTTTAAACTATTCAGACAATACCAGGGTTTTTAGCATCCTTACCACCACAAACACACAGTCTTTGCACCCCTTAATGCCAAAGTGAGTATGCATGAAACCACTTACCCTACACACACACACACACACACACACACACATACACACACACAAGCATGTGAGCTCTTTGGGTAGACTCAGAAGCCCTTTCCCCCACTACCCTAATTTTGGTCTAGTTTCTTCAAAGAGCAGCAGGAAAGAGGCCTACCAGAATCTCTACAGTAATTACCCACAAGCCCTCCCAATGGCCCAGGCAATACACATTTTTCCAAAATAAACCCTTAAATTATACCTACAATTCTAGTAAGATCCAGAAAAGCAAATAGGGCCAACTCTTACCTACCTCAGGTGTTTTAGAAAGGATCGACTTCTCTAATACAGTTGTGTATGCACACACGCTGGTTCCATACACCAAATTTATCAGATACCCAGTATGGATCAGGCCTTAAGATGATTTTAATGCTTACACATGTGTGTGTGAAAGTGAGTGAATGAGCATGTTACAGATTTTGTCGGGGGGGAGGCAAGGATGCAGTGGCATGCAGACAAGTGAATGGGTAATTACCATTCTATACAGTAAAAGCAGTGATAGAGTTAATCAGAGGGAACTGTGGAACCATAAAGGGGCACTCAGGCCATAATGGAGAAAACAGAAGGGCAGAAGGTTTTTAGAGGAAGAGCTGACATGTCCTGAGATAAATAAGGCTGTCATAGGAAAAAGATGTTAAATGGAAAGGGAAACGTGTTCTGTTTAGAGAAATAGCATGTATAAGGACACAGAGGCAAGAAACACAATGTATGCCCCCAAATGCTACAGGGAAATATACAACATGTGAAAAACATTCCTAAGGTACGAAGGATCCAGATCTCCTTTTCCAGCTCCCAGACTCTCTCCTCAGAATTTATCAAAAGAGTAAATTACAGACCACTTCACCACCATGATACTAGGCACAAGATCATAAGATTTGGGGAATAGTTGTTCCACAGGCAGAGAGAGAAATTCCTGAAGACAAAGCCAGACAAGGAGGCCTAATATACAAGATATAGGTAGGAAGCTGGCTCTGTTCTGCACAGCCCCACTGAAGTACCCGCTTAGTTTAATGAGTACTCCCTACCCTAGCTCCCACAAACCTAGGTGGAACCACTCTCCAGATCTCAGGGGAGCCTACTACAACCCATTCAGTCCATATGAAAAACATGTCTACCTACAGGTAGACCTGGAAAGGCAACCAAAGATTTCCACTGTACCCACACCCCACCATATACACACAAAGAGGAAGTGAAAGCTACCAACACAGCAAGAGCTTGGGATGGGCCTCAGCCACAGCTGCCTGGCTTCTGCAAAGAGGTGGGGCACACTAATTTCACAAACTACTTTGCCCTCTTGAGTAAGGGTTCCTCTAATCATTTTTTCCTCTGCACATCCTCTCTTCCTCCCACCCCATAACCATCCAGTCTAACATGGGTCTCAGTATAGCTCTTCTTTTCCCCCACTCCCTCATCCTGAGATTTGCAAGGCTCCAGAGAGCTGGGGTTCCTCTTCACAAAGCAAGACATGCCCACATAGATTCTCAGTCCCCCTCAACAGGCTGCAGTGGAAGGTACAGTGGGGTTCACCACAAACTAGGCCAGTAATTGGCATCATTGTTTCAAATATCAGTTTACTCACCTATTAAAAAAATAGGGAATTTGGGTAAATTGGAAGGGGAGGTGAACCATGAGAGACTATGGACTCTGAAAAACAGTCTGAGGGGTTTGAAGTGGCGGGGGGGGGTGGGAGGTTGGGGTACCAGGTGGTGGGTATTATAGAGGGCACAGCTTGCATGGAGCACTGGGTGTGGTGAAAAAATAATGAATACTGTTTTTCTGAAAATAAATAAATTGGGAGAAAAAAAATAAAAATAAAATAAAAAAAATTATAAAAAAAAATCATACAGAGAAAGAGCTACTTGCACACAGAGAGCACACTTACAAATTAGAGGCAAAGCCTAACTAGGGTTTTGAATTGTTCTGATCTCAAATACTTAAAGAGAGCAAAATACATGATAGAAATTAAGAAAAATGAGGTATTTATCAAGCACTTTCAATATTCCAGGCACACTCCTAGATGTACTTTCACACTTGCAAGCTATTTTCTCTCTCATAAATCCCAAGGAAGTGGGTATCACTGTTACCCACACTTTTAAAATGGAAAACTCAGGTTAAGAAAGAGTCAATGCCTAATCTAAGGTCATACACCTATAAATAGTAGTTGAAAATGATCCTTTATAACTGACCTACTTAATTTATCTTGTGGCTACCACGCTTCTTTTCTCTCAAGTCACCTTAAACAATGTTGACCAGACCCCCACCCAAAAAGTTACAGGAAACCCTGAAGCAACTCTACTTGGAATGCTTACCATCAATTGTCATATTAAAACAATTTAAACTAACTTTACTCACTGACTATTCACAAATATGCTTCAGTAATTAAGGACAGAAACATCTTTGCATATTCCACAGGTCTTCTATGTGTTGGATAGAAGTGTAGAGTACTGAGGACTTTAGGGAAGGGGAGAAGAAAAGCAGTTCTGATGAATGCTGTTTACCCCTTGTGCCCTGATCACCTCAGGTCAGGAAGCTCAGTGGTTGAGTCTCCCTAGTAGTCTGGGTTGGGTGTGTATCCATCCATAACCCTCAGTGTGTTTGGCAAAGGGTAGTCACAGCAGAAGGAAAAAGAAAAAGCATTCCAGAGCAAATCTGGTACAACCCCTTTTAAAACTCTGACCTTTACAGAAGAGTGACTCAGTCTTGGCACCACATTCTCTCTTAGAATTCCAAAAGTTTTGGCATGAAATGGCACAGGTGCCCAAATAGACATGTACTCACATAAACACATGACAGCTAACATAGTGGAAGTCCCCAGAACACTGGATGTAAGGGCTACAGATAGAGCTGGGAATGTCTCTGTGTCCCAATAAGCCTATCACTAGAGCTGTACTGTGTCATTCCCATAACTCCAAAGAGTTTCTGTGTCATACTTCAAAAGTACCAGGATTCCTTCTGTTTAGTCATGGTCTCAGAAAAACACAAAGGATGTATCTTCTCAAAAAGCCAGACTGGTACCAGGTGGTGGGTATTATAGAGGGCACGGATTGCATGGAGCACAGGGTGTGGTGAAAAACTAATGAATACTGTTTTTCTGAAAATAAATAAATTGAAAAAATTAAAAAAAAAGCCAGACTGGATTTTAGGAGGCTCAGCAAAGCCAAAAATAAAGTGTGGTGGAAGGAATAGGAAGAGACATTTCCCAGCTCTGGAATCAACTGTTGAGTATAGCTTTGGACTTTGTGTTTTCTTTTTAAAATCTCCCTAATTACTATCAACAGCAGCTGCATACTTATCAGATTCAGGGCCATCTGATCATAGGAATGATGAGCTGGAAGAAAACTATCATCTATCAGGGTCTTTTTGCTCTGAGGATACAATTTTAATTCTAACCCTAGTGACTAAGGCCCCAAATTACATCAGAAGGAGACAGAGTGGTTTGGTTAGTTAGTAACAAATATGGAAGGGGCTGGCTACAAACAACCCTAAAACTATAAATTGGGATTCAACCCTATAAATCAGGATTCAGAGGTCTACCATATGGGTGCATGGCTCAGGAATTTGGTGACTATAGACACTGTTATAATGGTGTCATGAGTTTATAAGAAATTGCTATATAGAGGTGCCTGGGTGGCCCAGTGGGTTAAGCCTCTACCTTCAGCTCAGGTCATGATCTCAGGGTCCTGGGATCGAGCCCTACATTGGGCTATCTGCTCTGCAGGGATCCTGCTTCCCCCTCTCTCTCTGCCTGCCTCTCTGCCTACTTGTGATTTCTCTGTGTCCAATAAATAAATAAAATCTTTAAAAAACTGGTACATAATAAACTGGTAGTATAAAGTACAGACTATCAGGGATAGGCAAACTGTTTCTATGAGCCACAAATGGTCTCTGTTGCATATTCTTTTTTTTCTCTTTTTTATTTTTTTAAAGATTTTATTTATTTATTTGACAGACAGAAATCACAAGTAGGCAGAGAGGCAGGTGGCGGGCGGGGGAGGTTAGGCAGGCTCCTGGCTGAGCAGAAAGCCGATGTGCGGCTCGATCCCAGGACCCTGAGATCGTGACCTGAGCTGAAGGCAGAGGCTTTAACCCACTGAGCCACTCAGACACCCCTTTTTTCTCTTTTTAGCAGGTTTTTTTTGAAACCTATTCTTACAATACACACAATAAATAGGACCCAAACAAGTTTGCCAACTTCTAGACTGGACCAATACTTGTCAGGCTAGTAACTCCACTCACTATCAGTAAGGCCTCAAATCTGGACTAACACCTCTCATAACATTCTACTTTCTATAAAACATGGGCATCAAGGGTCTTATCCAAAAGTTAGCCAAAGATAACTGGCCCAAACAATCATACACAGTAGGTTACTTCCTTCCTAAGTAAAAGCACTGGGAAAAAAATAAGCAGTAAGCTTAGAGCACTAACCATCTTCCCCAAAGGCTCATTCACAAAACAGAAAGGCCCTGGTTAATACAGATCCCCCTCAGTAGTAGGCCCCAGGCCAGGAGCTAGCCATGGAGTACCTAGCCCCTAGGCCTCTGGCTCAAACCCCAGGCCTTGAAGAACAAGAGGCATGCATGAAGAAGAAAGAAGAAAGGGACCTGCCCAGCTGCCCTATTAAGGGCTCAAAAAGGAAACAGACATGTATGGCTTGCTTCCCTCCCTATGCCCTTAGCAAAGGTTTAAAGAATAAAAAGAAACCAAGGCAGAGACGTCTAACTCAGTGGGAAAGAGAGCTAAGAATGAAATTAGGTTTCACTTATCTGTGGAGCATAACAAATAGCATGGGGGACAAGAAGAGATGGAGAGGAGAAGGGAGCTGAGGGAAATTGGAAGGGACCATGAGAGACCAGAGACCATGAGAGACTATGGACTCTGAAAAACAATCTGAGAGTTTTGAAGGGGCGGGGGTTGGGAGGTTGGGGGAACCAGGTGGTAGGTATTAGAGAGGGCACGGAATGCATGGAGCACTGGGTGTGGCAAAGATAATGAATACTGTTACACTGAAAAGAAATTAAAAAAAAAAGAATGCAATTAGTGAAGAAACTGTTTTCCACTGTATATTTTTTCCTGCTTTGTCGAAGATTATTTGACCATAAAGTTGAGGGTCCATATCTGGGCTCTCTACTCTGTTCCACTGGTCTATGTGTCTGTTTTTGTGCTGGTACCATGCTATCTTGGTGATCACAGCTTGATAGTAAAGCTTGAAATCAGGCAACGTGATACCCCCAGCTTTGTTTTTCTTTTTCAACCTTTCCTTAGCAATTCAGGGTCTCTTCTGATTCCATACAAATTTTAGGATTGTTTGTTCCAGCTATTTGAAAAATGCCGGTGTAATTTGTATTGGAATGGCATTGAAAGTATAGATTGTTCTAGGCAGTATAGACATTTTAACAATGTTTATTCTTCCAATCCATGAGCATAGAATGATCTTCCATCTTTTTGTGTCTTCCTCAATTTCTTTTGGGTATTCCATATAAAGTATCATGTCATCTGTGAAGAGAGAGAGTTTGACTTCTTCATTGCCAATTTGAATACCTTTTATTTCTTTTTGTTGTCTGATTGCTGTTTCTAGGACTTCTACTACTATGTTGAACAACAGTGGCAAGAGTGAGCATCCTTGTCATGTTCCTGATCTCAAAGGGAAGGTTGTCATCAGCTTTTCCCCATTGAGGATGATATTCACTGTGGGTTTTTCATAGATTTTATGAAGTTGAGGAATGTTCCTTCTATCCCTATACTTTGAATTGTTTTAATCAGGAACAGATGTTGTATTTTGTCAAATGCTTTTTCTGCATCAATTGAGAGGACCATGTGGTTCTTCTCTCTTTTCTTATTGATTTGTTCTATCACATTGGTTGATTTGCAAATGTTGAACCAACCCTGCATCCCATGGATAAATCCCACCTGGCCGCTTTGGAAAAGAGTGTGGAGATTCCTTAAGAAATTAAAAACAGAGCTTCCCTATGACCCTGCAATTGCACTACTGGGTATTTACCCCAAAGATACAGATGTAGTGAAAAGAAGGGCCATCTATACCTCAGTGTTCATAGCAGCAATGGCCACAGTTGCCAAACTGTGGAAAGAACCAAGATGCCCTTCAACAGATGAATGGATAAAGAAAATATGGTCCATATATACCATGGAATATTATGTCTCCATCAGAAAGCATGAATACCCAAATTTTGTATCAACATGGATGAGACTGGAGGAGATTATGCTGAGTGAAATAAGTCAAGCAGAGAGAGTCAATTGTCATATAGTTTTGCTTACTTGTGGAACATAAGAAATAACATGGAGGACATGGGGAGATGGAGAGAAGTGAGTTGGAGGAAATTGGAGGGGGAGACGAACCACGAGAGACTGTGGACTCTGAGAAGCAAACTGAAGGTTTTGGAGGGGGTTGGGGGGTTGGGTGAGCCTGGTCGTGGGTATTATAGAGGGCACGTATTGCATGGAACACTGGGTGTGGTGCATAAACAATGAATTCTGGAACACTGAAAAGAAATTAAAATAAATGAAATTAGTGCCAACCACAAAGTTCCAAGGCTAAAGACCTCTATTAGTAGTCAACACTGCACACAAGCCTTTCTCCTCTGGACTAGGTCTAGGATCCTCAGGGTCCAGTTAGCACTTCTCTCATAAGGAAGTGGTGAGAAAAAACAACCATTCAGAAGTCCACCTTCTGACCTCCCACTCCATGCCCTGGATCCTCACATTTACCCCTTCTGTAGAAAAAAATAAAGAAAAGAAAAATATGTATGTGTGAAAGCATATATACCTTTAAATCAGCTACTACTAAGAACTGTGGGCTTCTGGACACAAGGGGTACCACTGATGGCCAATACTCAGATGTAACCCTTTTCTCCCCATTAGCTTCTAGATTCTTCCCTCTGGAGATGGAAGGTTTCCAGAGAATCTGACTCAAGGGAGAAATAGGAGAAGAAAATCCAGCAGTTATTGAGAACCTACAAAGTATGGGGCAGAGTACTAGGTACTGAGAACACAAAGATTATGACGAGCCCTTACTTCAAAGGGTTCCCCATCTAGTAGTGAAAAGATAAACTTATTGGGTCCCACAGAATGCAGTATGTGTTATATCCACCCTAAAGCTCCTAGTCACCTTTCTTCCCAAATAAAAAGTCCTTTTGGAGGCTGGTGGGTGAAAAGAAACCAAGATGTCCTCCTGGAATTGCCTGGGTCTCCACATTAAACACCTTCTTGGGCCCCAGGGAGGACTTGAAACATAATCCCCTTTCCTACCATAGAAGAAGCTTGTGGTGATGGGCATTAAGGAGGACATGTGTTGTAAGGAACACTGAGTGTTATATGCAAATAATGAATCATTGAATGCTATATCAAAAATGAATGATGTACTCTATGATGACTACATAACATAAAAAAATGCAATCCCAGCCATTGGATGCATTATTTGAAAAGAAGAAGAAGAAGCAGAAGCAGAAGCAGCAGCAGCAGCCACCAACCTTCTACTCAAGGTGAGCAGACCCATGTCTACTGTCAGGGGAATATAACATTTCTGAGTAAATCACAGACTTTCAGAACAGGAATGGCCCTCAGAGATTAGGCAAACCAACTCCTTGTAGAACAGCCTATGGCCCCAAAAGGCCAATGTTACTCTGGAAAGCTAGCAGCAGAGCCCAGACAAAACTCCATCTCTTCAACTCCAGAAGGGTGCTCTTCTCACAATTCCCCAGCACCTCCTCCATTCAACAAGTTGGACCAATGTTCATGATCCCAAGGTACAAACAAGATGCTACATTAGCTAGGTCAAAGCAGTCCCCAAATAATTCTCACTGCAGGCAACATCTATGTGTTCAGAAGTAAGGCAAAACCAAGTAAGTTACTGGCTCAACCAGGTGGAAAGCTTGACTAGACTTGAAAGCAGTGGTTTGACACTAGCAAGAAGGGTGACACAGGATACCAGCTACAAAACAAGAGTCAGGCTAGACCCCAAACAGGCAGAACATAAACAACTGACAGATGGCCATCCACACACCAATCTCAATTACTAGAATTCTCTCTAAACTTTATTCTTGACTAGTGATGTATTAGAAGGAGAAACTAAAGGAAGGTTGAGCAACTATTGGTACAGGGGAAGTACCTCATGTTTAAGCCTGAAACTTCCTTTCTAGTCTTAGAACTCTGGCCTAACTATGACTAGAGCTTAAGTTCAGGCCTCGGTGAAACAACATTTATCTCCCCTTCCCATACTCCACCTCATACAGAGTCTAAAGCTAAAGTATTCTGTTTCCCACTCAAGTCCTATCTCCCTTATTCATTAGCTGAGTAATTTTTGCAGAGTCTGTGTTCCCATATGAAAATACGGGGACAATAATTCCTAACCTGCCAACTGGAGAGAGCTAATAAATATCAAATGACATAACACTGGTAAAAAGGGTTTTGACAGCTATGATGCATATCACAAACATAGAGAATTATCAGTATTTGTGTTGGAGACCTTGTTTTTTTTGTTGTTGTTTTGCTTTGTTTTGTTTTGTTTTGCTTTGTTTTGTTTTTGTTCAGGAAAGGGATAAGTAAAGCTAGGAACACTGGAAAATAATTGCAGGGCAATACTACCCAACCTGTAAAAGGATTCCTTCAATTCACATCTGTCAAGGTTGTTTTAAACAGGGAACTATGTGGAGAGCAGATAGCTATCCTCTTAATTTATAACTTCCTCCTAGCTTCCTCACCCAAGCATTCCTTTTTCTGGGCTGCTCAACAGCTAGAGGTTTCAGAAGAACTCACCTAGATGGTCTCTAAAAGCTTTATCAAGATTTCTTCAGTCTTGGCTCCCTTGACAAAGGTTGAATCCCAATAGAGTGTGGAAAGGAGAATGGTTCAAACCCCCTTGGAATAATGTAGAATGCTGGAATAATGTCCTATGTAGGACAATCTCATACATGGTCTCTTCTATTCCACTCTTTGAAAGGATACCTCCCTCTGTCAATCTCAGTCTTATAAATGTGGTACCCCTATCTGAGTTAATAGCCTAGACGGATGCTACTGAGGGCACAAATGGTCAGGAAAGTAGAAGCTTATATCTTTCCTTGTTTCAGAAGCCAAGTTCACTGTTTTCCTTTTGGTTAAGGTCAGTTATCCACATCAGCATAAGAGTAATACCTTATGCCAGTACCATGTTGTCTTGGTGATCACAGCTTTGTAGTAAAGCTTGAAATCAGGCAGCATGATGCCCCCAGTTTTCTTTTTCTTTTTCAACATTTCCTTAGCAATTCAGGGTCTTACCTGGTTCCATACAAATTTTTAGGATTATTTGTTCCAGCATTTTCAAAAACGCTGGTGGAATTTTGATCGGGATGGCATAGAAAGTATAGATTGCTCTGGGCAGTATAGATATATTAACAGTATTTATTCTCCAGCACAAGCATGGAATTCTTTTTCATCATTTTGTGTCTTCTTCAATTTCTTTTATGAGCATTCTGTAGTTCCTCAAGTACTGATCCTTTATGTTTTTGGTTAGGTTTATTCCTAGGTATCTTGTGGTTCTTGGTGCTATAGTAAATGGAATTGATTCTTTAATTTCCCTTTCAGTGTTTTCATTGTTAGCATGTAAGAAAGCAACTGATTTCTGTAGATTGATTTTGTATCCTGCCACATTACTGAATTGCTAAATGAATTCTAGTAGTTTGGAGATGGAGTCTTCTGGGTTTTCCACATAAAGTGTCATGTCACCTGCACAAAAACAGACACATAGACCAGTGGAACAGAGTAGAGACCAGCAACTCTATGGTCAAATAATTGACAAAGCAGGAAAAAATATCCAATGGAAAAAAGACAGTCTCTTCAATAAATGGTGCTGGGAAAATTGGACAGCTATGTATTGAGGAAACATGACCATTCTCTTACACCATACACAAAGATAAATTCAAAATGGATAAAAGACCTCAACGTGAGGCAGGAATCTATGAAAATCCTAGAGGAGAACTTAGGCAGTAACCTCTTCGACACTGGCTACAGCAACTTCTTTCAAAACATCTATCAAGGGGCGCCTGGGTGGCTCAGTGGGTTAGGCCGCTGCCTTCGGCTCAGGTCGTGATCTCAGGGTCCTGGGATCGAGTCCCGCATCGGGCTCCCTGCTCAGGGGGGAGCCTGCTTCCTCCTCTCTCTCTCTGCCTGCCTCTCTGCCTATTTGTGATCTCTCTTTGTCAAATAAATTAAAAAAAAATTAAAAAAAAAACATCTATCAAAATGCAAAGGAAACAAAAGTGAAAATGAAGTTTTGGGACTTCATCAAGAACAAAACTTCTGGGGGCGCCTGGGTGGCTCAGTGGGTTAAAGCCTCTGCCTTCGGCTCAGGTCATGATCCCAGGGTCCTGGGATCGAGCCCCACGTCGGGCTCTCTGCTCAGCAGGGAGCCTGCTTCCTCCTCTCTCTCTGCCTCTCTCTCTGCCTGTCTCCCTGCCTCCTTGTGATCTCTGTCTGTCAAATAAATGAATAAAATCTTAAAAAAAAAAAGAACAAAACTTCTGCACAGCAAAAGAAACAGTCAACAGAACAAAAAGGCAACCCACAGAATGGGAGAAGATATTTGCAAATGACACTACAGACAAAGGGCTGATATCCAAGATCCATAAAGAACTCATCAAACTCAACACCCAAAAAAATGTTCATCATCATTAGCCTTCAGGGAAATTCAAATCAAAACTACATTGAGATACCACCTTACTTACACCAGTTAGAATGACCAAAATTAGCAAGACAAGAAACAACAAGTGTTGGAGAGGACGTGGAGAAAGGGGAATCCTCTTACATTGTTGGTGGGAATGCAAGTTGGTGCAGCCACAGTATGGAGAATCCTTAAGAAATTAAAAATAGAGCTACCCTATGATCCTGCAATTGCACTACTGGGTATTTACCCCAAAGATACAGATGTAGTGAAAAGAAGGGCCATCTGTACCTCAATGTTCATAGCAGCAATGGCCACAGTTGCCAAACTGTGGAAAGAGCCAAGATGCACTTCAACAGATGAATAGATAAAGTGCCCTTCAACAGATGAATGGATAAAGAAGATATGGTCCATATATACCATGGTATATTATGCCTCCATCAGAAAGGATGAATACCCAACTTTTGTATCCACATGGATGAGACTGGAGGAGATTATGCTGAGTGAAATAAGTCAAGCAGAGAGAGTCAATTATCATATGGTTTCACTTACTTGTGGAGCATAAGGAATAACACAGAGGACACTGGGAGAAGGAGAAGGGAGTTGGGGAAAATCAGAGGGGGAGAAGAACCATGAGAGACTGTGGACTCTGAGAAACAAACAGAGTTTTGGAGGGGAGGATGTGGGGATTTGGGTGAGCCTGGTGGTAAGTATTAAGGAGGGCACATATTGCATGGAGCACTGGGTATGATGCATAATCAGTGAATCTTGGAACACTGAAAAAATAAAAAGTTTAAGAAAATACAAACTATAAGCTTACTAAAAAAAATAAAAATAAATAAAAAGTATTTCCCAGAATAAAGTGGAAAAATAGCATTAAAAAAAAAAAGTGTAATACCCTATGGACAACTCAGCAGTAGCACTCTAACCACTTTATGTCTGGGAAATTGTTTGGACTTTATTTCCCTAACTAATTATTCTTGTTTGGACTGTAAGAAGAGCAAAGAGAGTTTGCATTCCCTGGGCTTACATGGCTTAGGAAAGCCAGTGTATGTTACTGGAAGAAGAAAGTAGCAACATGGACGGAACTGGAAGAGATTATGCTGAGTGAAATAAACCAAGCAGAGAGTCATTACCATATGGTTTCACTTATTTGTGGAGCATAACAAATAGCATGGAGGACAAGGGGAGTTAGGAGAAGGGAGTTGGGAGAAATTGGAAGGGGAGGTGAACCATGAGAGACTATGGACTCTGAAAAACAATCTGAGGGTTTTGAAGGGGTGAGGGGTGGGTGGTCGGGGTACCAGGTGGTGGGTATTATAGAGGGCATGGATTGCATGGAGCACTGGCTGTAGTGCAAAAATAATGAATACTGTTATGCTGAAAATAAATTTTAAAAAAAAAGTGTTGTTATGGTTAGTTGAGAGCTGATTATACAGCAATGCATCACTGGTCCTGGATGGTTTATAAATGAGTTGTTTCACGGGAATGAACTCTTCCTAGTAACCGAGGCTTACCCTTTTAAGGATAACCATTCTTACTGATGAGGTGAAAGTCTTTCATCCACTGGCACTCTACTGCCTTTGTCAACAGAGGCTGTTAAAACGTGACTTCAAATTAAAACCACATTGAGATATCACCTTACACCAGTTAGAATGGCCAAAATTAACAAAACAGGAAACAACATGTGTTGGAGAGGATGTGGAGAAAGGGGAACCCTCTTACACTGTTGGTGGGAATGCAAGTTGGTGCAGCCTCTTTGGAGAACAGTGTGGAGATTCCTCAAGAAATTAAAAATAGAGCTTCCCTACGACCCTGCAATTGCACTCCTGGGTATTTACCCCAAAGATACAGATGTCTTGAAAAGAAGGGCCATCTGTACCCCAATGTTTATAGCAGCAATGGCCACAGTCGCCAAACTATGGAAAGAACCAAGATGCCCTTCCACGGATGAATGGATAAGGAAGATGTGGTCCATATACACTATGGAGTATTATGCCTCCATCAGAAAGGACGAATATCCAACTTTTGTAGCAACATGGACGGGACTGGAAGAGATTATGCTGAGTGAAATCAGTCAAGCAGAGAGAGTCAATTATCATATGGTTTCACTCATTTGTGGAGCATAACCAATAGCATGGAGGACAAGGGGCGTTAGAGAGTAGTAGGGAATTTGGGTAAATTGGAAGGGGAGGTGAACCATGAGAGACTATGGACTCTGAAAAACAGTCTGAGGGGTTTGAAGTGGCGGGGGGGTGGGAGGTTGGGGTACCAGGTGGCGGGTATTATAGAGGGCACAGCTTGCATGGAGCACTGGGTGTGGTGAAAAAATAATGAATACTGTTTTTCTGAAAATAAATAAATTGGGAGAGAAAAAAAAAGAAAACGTGACTTAAGCATCTCTGAGGACTTGAATCCTGTATGTTTATTTTCTACAGAATTAACATTTGAGGGTTTTCCAGTTTTATCTTATCCAAGTTTCCCACCAACTCTGAGGCTAGCATTATCATCT
Organism: Neogale vison; assembly: GCF_020171115.1. Lineage (NCBI taxonomy): Eukaryota > Metazoa > Chordata > Mammalia > Carnivora > Mustelidae > Neogale > Neogale vison. The sequence goes on from NC_058105.1 coordinate 76,328,985, forward strand.
CCACTTTACTAATGAAGAATGGGAGGCACAGGGAGGTTAAGGGACTTCCCTGAGGTCACACAGCCAATATGCTAAAATACAGAACTTCTTGCAAGCTTGGCCTACAATAAATGCATAAAGATATTTTTGACCCAAGTAGCCCAAAGAATAAAGTATCCCAAGTGTCATCTCCTTTCCCTTTTTGGAGTTCTCTCTCAGAGCCTTGCTCTCCTTGCCCATAAGATTCAGAAAGTTCCAATCACTCAGAATCTTCAGGCAGCTTCCTGTTTATCTAAAGAAGAAGGTGATGGCACCTGCTGCAGCCTGTAGGTCTGTCTGAATCAAGGTTAACCTCTGGTGTCAGAGGCTCTAGGATTAAAGGCTGGACAAGCAGAAACTCTGTTCCATCCACTATGAAAGTCTGGGAACTAAGAGACAAGAGAAGGGAGGGGCATGCCATGAGTAGGCAGAAGATATCTTGCATATCCGGTAATTTCTGCTTGTCCTCATTGGGTCTGGCTCCTTTCAACATGATCAATATCTTCAAGCTAGCAAGCTTCTAAGACCAGGGGCAGCTGCTAGGCTAAATTTGTTTTCAAAATATAGTGTATATATATTTTTTTAATTCAAAAATCACTATATTCCTCAACTCTTCAACCGGCTGGCTTAATTATAACTGAATACTCTGCAAAGTTCCACTTTTCTGCAACCTGAACAAGATCCCTGATACCTATGAGTGGTGGGGAGGATTCTAATCCAACTTCAATGCTCTTCTCTGGGGAAAACTGGAAAGGCATGTGACCACCACCACTACCCTACCTACTACTACTACTACTACTACTACACACACACACACACACACACACACACACACACACAGCTTCTTTACTTAACCTTAAACAACTAAGGCAGCTAGAGGTCTTCTAGGAAACAGGGTTCTCAGTCAGGTACTGTTTGGACTCAAGCTACTCCAAAGTGGCAAAAATGCAAGAGAAAGGGTCCACATAAAACAGAGGAAAGTGGTTTACCTACTTGCTAGGCATTCCACTAAGATTATTTACACACAGATGAAAGCACAGCAATCTTGAGATGAGGGGCTTGGAAAGGGAAATAACTTTCCTCATCCTATCCTTCATGCTAACAGAATGGTCCACAATTCCTGCCTTCTCCAAGAAGCCTTTCTTTCTCTGGCAGGTAAATAAAATATCTTCTTCATTTTCCACTAAACAAAGAATATGGGTCCTTTTCTTTCATGTAGATTTTATGTGTTCCACCCATTTGATAACTTGCTTATTAATGAGTTCATCATATAGACATTAAAATATGATTTGAAATGAAAAGATGACCACCACAAAATAAGTAAAAAAATGCAGAACAGTATGAATTTGTGTTATGCATGTATTTAAAATCATATGTGTATAAATACATTACAGAGGACTGTAAGTTCAGATAAATGGTCATTATCTCTAAAGAATAGTCAGGTCAGAAGACAAGGAATTCTCCTTTTTTTGTACTATTTCATTTCTCACAGCAAATATATCTTAGTTTCATAATAAAAAAAGCCAAATCATAAATTGTAATAGTCTTTTTAACTATGCCCTACCAAGCAGCACAGACTGTTAATATACCCTCTATGGTATCTATCTCAGCACTTTAAGAACATATGGAGAAATTATTTAAAGACAAGATGACCTTCAGAGGAACTTACCTATTTTGGAGCACCCAACTGTATCTAGTAGGCTTCAACCTAAACCTCCCAAATGCTAGCCACACCCTACTCTCAGGAATGGGTAGGAAAAAGAGTACCTTCTATTGCTCCCCTGATTAGCTGACCTTGATTAAAATATGCCCAATTATGCAAAGAATTGCCATTCTGGGCCCTAAGGCAGCAAAGGTAATGGTGGTGGCAGTGGTGGTGGCAACAGTGGCAACAGGAGAACACAGATGTTGAGTGCCCCAAAATGATGATCTATAGATCTTCCCTGCTAGCTTCCTTGATCTGTGCCTGGTCCTGCCCATTCCTGAGCATAGGAGTCAACTCAATCCCTAAATCTCAGGAGCACATACCTCTAAGGATTAGATAATACAAGGCATCCCTGCCTGCTGGCTATAGCACAGTGAGCAGCACACACACAAAAAAAAATTAAATTTAAAAATTGGGTAGGGGCAAATTTAAAAACTGGGTGGCTCAGATAGTTAAGCATCTGCCTTAGGCTCAGGTCATGAGCTCCAGGTCCTGGGATCAAGCCCCACGTTGGGATCCTGGCTCATCATGGAGTCTGCCTCTCCCTCCCCGTCTGGCTCTCCCCTTGCTTGTGCTCTGTCTCTGTATCTCTCTCAAATGAATAAATATTAAAAATCTTTAAAAATTGGGTAATGTTTCAAATATGTTTCAAATATGTACTCCAGAACTAAAGTGTAGGTTGCTTCACAAAGGCATATAGAAATGCTTGCATGGCTGCTATTAGAATCCACCAAAAACTTTGATTCGAATATTCTCCCTTGTGAATGCTACCAATATTTTGTGAAGACATAAAACGGTGAATGGGAATTGTCTGTGAACTAGCTGACTGCTCACAGGTAAACAGGTTCTCTAAGGTACACAAGAGGGATCACTCCTCCCCATTCCTTGGCACTACTCAGCTCCATTCTTCCAGGGCCCAGCTGGGTTTATATTGGGTAATTTCCAGTGCACCACTGAAATTGTTGTTTGGCTTTCTAGTAGACTTAGCCAAAGAAGTCTGTGAAACACATAGTAGCTATGACAATAGTAGCTACTAATGTATCTATTCAACATATATTTTTTGAGTACCTCCTCTATGCCAGGCATTGTACTAGGTACTGGGATACAATGAGTAGTGGGAAACTCTCCCTGTTCTCATGAAGTTTACATTCTTAGTGGCATAGGCTGATAGAATGGAAGGAACACACTCCTGAGAGCCCTGGCTTTAAGACCTGATTCTGTCCCTGACTATGGGACCTTGAGCAAGTCCTTCCCCTTGTTGTATTTTATAATTAATAGATCTTCCATAGGTTCATATAATTTGTTTCCTCTATAAAACAAAGTCCTGGGTTACTTAAGGGTTTTCAAATGGCCACAACAGCAGCAAAAAACCACAGTAGTATGTGGAGAAAACAAAACACATCCAAAGACCTTGAATCTGGCTTGAATGGTTGTCCATGAGCTATTTGCCCAAGACAGGTGGATGGGCAAGCCTTTGAATAATACATAGTCAGTGACAGACACAGATACCCTTCCTTCTATCCATGGCAGGTTTGGGGCCAGGAGGCCTGAAAGGTACCCAGCTTCACTGCAGCTTCTATAAATACCTCCACCTCCAGCTGAAAACTTCTACTGTAGTACCATCCATTTGATGCTAAAGAGCTAGGGAGAAGGTGGCACCTCCCTTTCCAGCCCCTTGGGGCTATTCTTGACTAGGGCCAGCTGGAGCCACCCTGCTTACATGAATGGGACTTCCCTGCATACCTTCTACTAAAGTACAAAGCTGTAGGCCTTGCTCAGGGAAACCACAGCATCTGTCTTTCTGGGCTCAGAAGCTTACTAGGGAACACACAAGGAAAGAACTTTAAGAGGACAACCAGAAAAATTCTGGGATAGCCTCAGCCTACCTTCCCTCCTCTGTACCCCACACCTCACAGAGCACTTTCAGATGCATTAGTGCCTGAATCTTTGCCATAACCCTAAGAAGTAGGGTGTTATCACTCTTTCCGTATCACAGATAGGAAACTGAGATCTGGAATGTTTAAGAAGCTCACACTGGTGGGTCAAGGCCAACAAAACTCTCAAGGAGCGTCTCTGCCCTGTAGGTGTTAATTATCTTTCCCTCCTCCAAGGTGTATTTTTTCTATTACTAGTGTCTTGTATGTCCTACTAGGTTCTAATTCAACACTGTTGGATCCCTTGCATACATTATTGCTGCTTCTCTCTCTCTATGTCTGCCACTGACTATACATTCTTCAAAGACCTGTCCATCCCTAACCACTTCCACCTGGACAAAGATCCCCTTCTTGAGGCAGAGTAGTTAGAAACTTTCAAGTCCATGAGTTTACTGAAGGAAAAAGTCTGAGAGCCTAGATGGTTGCAACACCACATGTTAAATATCATAACAGAAGTTCTTATAAAGGAAGTACAGTCCCCACACAGAGGATGGTACAACAAATACTAACTACCTAGGAGTATTAAAGAAAGTTTCCAGTGGAGGTGACATGGAGTGGAGGGAGGTGAAGAAGACACACTTGATGTTTCAAACTGAAAGGGAAGACATATGCTAGAGCTGAAAGATAGAAAAGGTAAGGCTTACTTAGAAAACCTTGATCCCACAAGCCCATAATATAGCATACATCTGGGGAGGTAAGTCCAGAAAGTAAGCTAGGATGGATCCAGGCATCAAATGGCTTTCTATATATATATCATGCTAAGGGGGTTAGATTTTCTCTTCCTCACATTCACTGCAGTGTTATAAATACTGGCAAATGTTGGGACTAATCTAAATGACTCCCAAAAGAGTAATAGTAAATTATGGCATAGCCATTGGATGAAATTTTATAAAACCATGAAAGTGTTCATTTTCGAAAACTAAGCAGCATTTACTTAAGCTTTTAGTGATATATTAAGTAAAGATAAAGTAGTAGTACTTTTTAATATATATAATGACTGCACAATGGAAAATTATTATATGAGCTATGACAAGAAATATAAATAAATAATAATTACTATGTTAAATGGTGGGTTTAATGGAAGATTTCTCCACTTACTAAACTCTGTCATATGTCATGTTGTGTTTTATAAAAAGGGGAAATATAATGGCTAACAGACACATGAAAAAATGTTCAACATCACTAGCCATCAGGGAGATTCAAATCAAAACCACATTGAGATACCACCTTACACCAGTTAGAATGGCCAAAATTAACAAGACAGTAAACAACATGTGTTGGAGAGGATGTGGAGAAAAGGGAACCCTCTTACACTGTTGGTGGGAATGCAAGTTGGTACAGCCACTTTGGAAAACAGTGTGGAGATTCCTTAAGAAATTAAAAATAGAGTTTCCCTATGACCTTGCAATTGCACTACTGGGTGTTTACCCCAAAACAAATGTAGTGAAAAGAAGGGCCATTTGTAACCCAATGTTCATAGGAGCAATGGTCACAGTCACCAAACTGTGGAAAGAACAAAGACACCCTTCAACGGACGAATGGATGAAGAAGATATGGTCCATATATACTACAGAGTATTATGCCTCCATCAAAGAAGATGAATACCTTTTGTATCAACATGGATAGGACTAGAAAAGATTATGCTGAGTGAAATAAGTCAAGCACAGAGAGTCAATTATCATTTTGTTTTGCTTACTTGTGGAGCATATGGAATAACACGGAGGACATGGGGAGATGGAGAGGAGAAGGGAGTTGGGGGAAATGGGAGGGGGAAATGAGAGACTGTCAACTTTGAGGAACAAACTGAGGGTTTGGCAGGGGTAGGAATTTGGGTGAGCCTGGTGGTGGTTATTATGGAGGGCACGTATTGCATGGAACAGTGGGTATGGTGCATAAACAATGAATTCTGGAACACTGAAAAGAAATTTAAAAAAATATTTTTTTAAAAAAGGGGAAATATAAAAATAACTACTCTTCTTCCATTTGACTCCTCTTTTTCCTTCTCCCCTTCTCACTCATCCACTTGCTTGCTTACTCTCCTTCATGAACAGTCATTCTACTCTACCACCTGAGAGGTCTCTAGAAAGGAAAGGCTGACAGCAAGGTGGCTGTACCCAGCAGAAAGCTCCTACACAGCCTGGAGGATATTTCAGCCCAATTTTGAGGAAGAATCTTCCACCCAAAAGCACTACTTAGCTCTACCCAACTAAGTCTTCTTCAGTTAAGCTGTCTAGGAACTTGTTCCCAAAGGAAGACAAACACCAAAATACTTCTATTATAACCTCCCTACTGGGAACTCAGGGTAAGTGAAGATCAAATTTGTGGACAACTCCTAGGTGGTTGATATCCTTTATTCATAAATAATAACTATATAAAATGTCAATAAAGAGGAAGAAGAAGATGGGTGAAAACAAATCCAGCCAAGACCACATCATTTCTAGTAACTTGCTTATGCCATATCAGCCCATTAGGCCTTGATGGGAAATTCAGAAAATACTCTCTTTTGATCCACAGGTCTAACACCAAAGAAAACCATATTCGCAAAATACAGGACCAATTGAAGGCTCAACACCAGGCATGTGGCAATCTCCCTTAAAAATTCCTCCCCCCAAAAAATTAAAAAATTAAAAAAAATTCCTCCCAAGCCCACATCACCTAGCTCTCCCCATGCAAGGGCAATATAGATATCAGTGACTCAGAGAGAGGAAAAGGAAGGGGACCTTCCTTTTAAGGTCTTAATTTAAGACTTGGCCAAAAGCAACTTCATAGCCCTAAGAAGAGGGATGTTGTGGAGGAAGGGAGTAAAGGAAGTCAAATCTCATTTGCATTCAGTTTTGGTTTGTTTCTTCACCTCCCCCTTCCCTGGTGGAACAATGACCAATTCCAGGGTCTTCTATTCTTCTTGGATTCACCAACGACCTAAAATAGCCAGCAATTGTGGTTTGCAGGCTGGGCTCCAAGGCCCCACCCAAGGCACTTAGCCAACAGTTGTCTCTCCAAGCCAGCATGCCCACAGTGAGTTCTGGGGTAGGTGGATCAAAAACCTAGTATAAGCGGAGCTCACTGAAATAAAGAGGGTTACTTACGCATGGATAGTTGGGGGCAAAAATAATGTTCCCAGTGTCATTGTAAAGAAAGGACATCTTCTCCAAATAGTCACTGCTCTCTCTTTTGTTATGCTCTTTCCAAGAAGTCTTACTATCTTCTTAAAGATTGAGCACAAATAGTAAGAATTTCAGGAAAAACCAATGTTCTCTTTAAACAGATATTAAGACTATAGCCCACAGAAATGACTTGCTCAAGGTCACAAAGGCAGAGACTAAGAAGCAGATATCCTTTTTAAGTATACTATTTTTTTCATTGCACCATTTCTATTAAAAAGCATTAAGGAAAAAACCACCCAGACAAGTATGTCAAGCTTTAAATGTCAGAAAGTTCAGCTCTTTTAACCTAGGGCTAGAAAACTCAGAACTGAGGATGGGAGGCAGAGGGACATCAGACCCATTCCACTCAGGAGAGCCAAGTCAGAAGCTTATGCATACAAAGGGCACACAAAGAATTGATTAACTGGAAGGCTTCACCTACTCCAAAGGAATAGTTTAAGATGCTGAAGGGGCCAGGATGACCCCGCCCTACCCCAACACTCTGAGCCTTTTTAGGTTAAGCAGGACTACCTAGGCTGTCAGAGATCAAAATAAGAAGCTAGACAGAGGTGACCAGACTGGGTCAAAAGAGCTTGCAGAGATTAAAAAGAAAGAAAGAAAGAAAGAAAGAAATGAAGGCAGAAATCACAGTTATTCCAGAGGTCTCCCAGCTTTCTCTCTTCTCTCCCACCTCTCCCCCTCCTCCATCAAAGAGCCTCAACCACTCACTCTAAGCAAAGCCCTATGCTAAGGCAAAAAAAAAAAGTTTGCAGGTGGCACTACATAAACTTGAGAAAGGCATTCTCTGAAGCAAAAAAGAACGGGGGACTAGTAGAGGTGGTAAAGGGCATTTGAGGGGGGAAAAAATACCAAATAAGGCATACTTGACTGGTAAGGAATCATCAGGAAAGGTTCCAAAAGCTGACGTCACAGGGAGGAAGCGTTTAGTCATTGGTTTCCTCTGGCAACTGGCCTAAGGCCAGGAGGCAAACTCCCAACCTTAGGAAAATGCCCAGGCTATGGCAAAGAGAAAGATAACCAAAAGAGGTTTTCCCCAGGCCCACCCTCAGGCTCTTCTGGAGCAGCTTTTCAAGTACCAACAGAGAGAGAGGTATAGCATAACTCTGAAGCAAAATGCCAGATGTTTTCACTAAGCATATTCCAGATCCACCATGGTCCAGGTGCCAAGAGGATTAAGAAACCTGAGGAAGAGGCCTCTGATCTACTCTGGTTGCGTATTTTTGTTATTATTGACAGTCTCATGTTAGAGAAAAGAAAATTTCAAAGGCACCCTTCAACGGATGAATGGATGCCTCAAAGGCAAAGAGGTTAAGTGACTTTTGTTCTCGGCATAGGAATTTCTGAGTTATTAATCTCCCAGGTATATCTGCAAGGATGTTTGAAGAGGAGTTTTGCTCACTTATAACCCTTGAAGATAGTGGGATGTCTGGGTTGCTCAGTCTGTTAAGTGTCTAACTCTTGATTTCAGCTCAGGTCATGATCTCAGGATCATGAGATTGAGCTCCCCAGTGGGCTCCAGTCTCAGTGAAGAATCTGCTTGAGATTCTCTCTTTCTCCCTTGGCCTCTCCCCCTACTTATGCCTCCCCTACTCTAAAATAAATAAATAAATAAAACATTTTTTAAAACACCCTCAAAGATCACAAAGGTTTGTACAACTTAACTGATGACACTTAAATAGATGACACTATTACCTTGACCCCCGTCCTACAATTCCATATCTCAGATTAGTCATTAGGCCCTGATTGATACTCTGCCACACAAAATATCTACATGGGCAACAAAGACAATAATATTTATTTCAGTTAATTCACCCAATTCTAGAAAACCCAAGGTGAAGTCTTCCCCAACAAACTCCTTCAGAACTATTGGCTCTAACTGACCTTACAAAGACTAACTTGGTCTATGCTTACATGTACTCTGTCACTGTCCTTGAAACACCTCAGTGATTCCTTCATTTCAGATAAAATCACTTTCTTTTTTTTAAGATTTGATTTATTTATTTGAGAGAGAGTGTAAGCATGAGCTGGGGGAGAGAGAGAGAGAAGCAGACACCCCACTGATCAGGGAGCACAATTCAGGGCTTGATCCCAGGACCCTGGGATCATGACCTGAGCTGAAGACATATACCTAACCAAATGAGCCACCCAGAATCCCCCAAAATTACTTTCAAGAGAGCACTGGACTAGGATTTACGTCCATGTGCCAAAACCACGTCCTCTCCCACTCAGAACAGTCACTGCTCCCAAGTATACACTTCCTTCAAAGCCCTGTTTAAACCCCCTTCTTCTCAAAATCTACAGAAAATGCCATGTAAAATTTATTTTTGTCAAAATGTTTTTAAGTGAGTTAGCCCTAAATCTCCAATTAAATAGGAGATCTATGAAGGCAGCTCCATTCATTTATTTGTTTCTCTCATAGTAAATAATACCTAGTAAACACTCAATAAATGGTGAGAATACAACTGCCTGCTTTCTTTCTTACCCTTCTTATACCTGGCACAAGGTTGGGCATATAATAGTTCAGTTCCATAAGTAATCATAACAAACATTTGCATCTAACTTAGTAGATGCTAGGCACAGCTTTAAGCACTTCACAAAAATTGCCTCATTTAAGCCTCAGAACAACCCTATGAAATAGGAACTACTATTATCTTCACTTTACAGCTGAGGAAAATGAGGCACACAAGGTAAGTAAATTGGCCAAGGCTGCACAACTAATTGGTCACAGAGCTCGGATTTGAGTCTAAGTAGTCTGATTCCAGAAGCTGTGTTTTCCCCACTACTCTATGCTACCTTTCTATGAAGTCATGAAAAGGATTTTTTTAGCTCTCTACCTACCTTAGGCTTGGCCTACAACACCTAGAGGTGAGTAGTGAGGGGCTGAGGCCAGGAGACTCCAGTCTGAATTCAAATATCTGCTACAGCAGCAACTACTTCGACCAAAGTACCATAATGTTCTCCTAATTCATGGAACAGGTCAAGCTGGAGCATTGAGTCAGATACAGAGATGTCAGAACTCAAAATTTAAGAAGGCAAAGAGAAAGCAATAATGTGGGTGAGGAGTGAGCAGGAAGAGAAAACAGTCATCCTGGGGCCCCAGAAAAACTGAGTCACCCACTGACTGAAACCTGCTACAGCAGAAGCTATTTAGAGGAACTCTACTGCAGCCATCTTGTTAATTTAATCACCACAGAACCAATTCTCTGGAAGTCTGTGTCACCTTGGTGAATAGTCATTCTTCCAAGATAGGCAAGTTAGTGAGAGACCACTAACTTAGTAACTGGAAAACCCAAATTCTTCTTTTCAACTTCATGTGATCCTGGACAAGATGACCGACTCCTCTAGCTATGAATACACAAAAGAAATAACCCCTATCCATAAAGACTTTAAGGAGAACTGAGGCCCAGTCTCAAGCAAGAAAATGTGGCTAGTCTCTTCTCTTCTTCCCTTCAACACATACATCTATTTTCTACCACTCATTGCAAACAAAGCAAAAAAAAAAAAAACATTTACCTTCCTGGTAAGTGTTACAAACAGTCCCAAAGGCACTGTCAGAGCCTGAGCTATCTTCATATAACCTCTGAGGTCAGCTCTACACACTCAGAAAGAATTGGCTCTTCCCATTACCATAACAACACTACGGTCAAGTCACCCCCAGCAAAGAGGTAGGAAACACTGAGCACCCTGCACCAAGTGCGACTTAGAAGGCAGGAACTTAAAAGTTCCTTCCCTAGGGGCACCTAGGTGGCTCAGTCATGTGGGCATCTGACACTTGATTTCAGCACGGGTCATGTTCTCTCTAAAATAAATGAGTCTTTAAAAAAAATTCCTCCCGTACACTGGGGGCCAGCCAACTTGGGTTTTAGTACCAACCTTATTACCATTTACTCATATCACTTCCCTTTTCTGACTTTTGCTGACCCCATCTAAAACATAAAGGTAGAACTAAATGTTTAAGGCCAGGTCATTTGCTCTATGGATCATGCCAGTGTTTCTGTTAGAGCTACTAACAAAACAAACCAACTCCCAAGCTAGAAACTCCATTCTGAAGTCAACACCCAGGCAAAAACAGTACTCCAGGGGCACCTGGGTGGCTCAGATGGTTGGGCCTCTGCTTTCAGCTCAGGTCCTGAGATCGAGAACCACAATGAGCATCCTGCTCAGCGGGGAGCTTGCTTCTCCCTCTCCCTCTGCTGCTCCCCCTGCTTGAGCTCTGTCAAATAAATAAATAAAATCTTAAAAAAAAAACAGTACTCCAGAGGTGTAGGGGGAAAAAGAAGGTACATTCTAGCAAGTGCTGATGAAGTGTGTATTCCCAGCAAAGCCTAGCACACTGCCTGGTATAGAAGGCACTCAAATTTTGAGGAAAAAAAATGTCTGAAGGAAAAAACATAGAAATGGAGGCTTGAAATTGTATCATCAAGGCTCTCAAGGATATCAGTACCGGAAAAGTCCCTAAGTGTCCTTATTACTTTTACAATTCCTTCATGACAAATTTGGAGAGACTGAGAGCCTAAAGAAAGGATCTGTCTAAATATTTACTTCATTTGGATCACTTTATTGAGGACAGGGAAGATGTTCTTCCTACATGGAAAGAGAAGAAGAAAAATTCCCAGGTCAGTGTTATTTGCCAATTTCCAAATCAATGGAGTCCTGAACTACCCTTCAAGTGACTGTTCCTATACCACAAATCCAAACCTAAAATTGAAAAGTTTTTTCAGCTCTATCAAGCATGAAATTGGAGGGATGAATAGCAAAGCCAGCCAATCACGACAAGACCACCTCTCCTCTTGACCACTAGACTGGCCCTAAGGAGACCATCTTTGTACTCTTTTTGGGGAGGAGGCAGAAGAGTGGGGCAGAAAGAGTGGTAGCAGAAAGAATACTGTGAGTTGGGAAAGATGTACACAATAAACTCAGTTCTATCTTTGAAAAATCAGAAACACACTGTTCCCAACCTGTAATAATGCCAATTTTCATCAACTCTAGCCATTAAAGGCCCAACCCTGATTGTGGTGGTAGCCAAATATTCTCCTCTCTGGGGACCATGAGTCTGGAAATTCCAATGAGGGGGACTCCCAAGAAGATACAGAGGAACCTACATAGACTGTTGCCAAGCAACACTAGCAGAACAGAGTTCAGAATAAGTGTAGCTGTCATCTATAGAACTGGATTTAGAGTCAGCGAGATAGACCAGATGGATGACCTCTAAATATCACTTCACCATCCAGGAAAGTACTCTCCTAAGAGGGGGAAGAGAAAAAAATAAAAATAACTCCACTAAAACAAAGCTATCGTTATAGGCAGCTAGATAATAATGGAGAGCTAGCAGAGTAGTGGTCAGTACTGCCTCTGTCATCCACTCACAGAGAAACTTTCCCCTCTAAAAAACTAAGTACAGATTAGTTGATACCTTCAAGTGTCCTCCTACCCCACCAGCACCTCTCTGCCCAAAGGGCTATTCAAGCAACAGCCTAAAGAAAATCCCCAAGATGGTTCCTGCTCTATCATCCATTCTTCCACAAAGGGCTGAATGAACTGGACAAACAGAGGTGGAGAGATGCAGGATCCAGAGCTGCCCTCTCTCATAACCTCCATTCCTAATCCTTTGCCCCACCCTGAAGTCTGTAGGCATGGTTGGTTCAAGAGTTAAAAGACTGAGATTCTGCCTTCTATTCACAAAGTACCATTTCAGTGCCACTCGAGTGGCTCAAGCAATGCTAGGAATGGCAGGAGAATAAACAGTCCACACAGTCCCTGTTAAAGTTTAGCTGAATGCAGATCCAGAAGCCTTCAAATACTTTAAGGAGGTGGATGCTACATCTGCTCACATGGATGGTCCTATCAACAATCATTTGAGAACCTTCCCCCTGACCTGCTGAGCTAGGGTTAAAAATTCAGCAAATTGAAAAGATGTTACCAAACTGATACTCTAAGACTTAAATTCAAGTTCTGGCTTTGCTACTGACATGCTATACTAGGTCAGGCCCTCCTTATCTGTGGGCCTCATTTTCCCCCCTCTATAAATTAGAAGGGTTAGACTTGACAGTTGTGAAGAGCCTTTTCAACTCTAACAAACCAAAAACTCAAGAAAACCTTGAAAATTCAAAACAATCTCTTTCTGGGACATCAAAAACTCCCAAAGACTTTGTGACCTAAAAAAATTTAAAGAGGGCAGAGAAGGGAAAAGTTATTTTTTGTTTTTTGCTTTTTGTTTTTTTAACAACTGTCTTAGCAGAAAGTGTAGATATCAGTTAATAAGCTTCTTCATTCCGGCAGACTTAGGAAACTGGCAACTAGAAGCAGAATCCAAGAATTGGCAGGGAGAGGGTACAGAGAAGCATGTTTTAACAGATTTAACAGAGGTTGGGTTGACTAAGGGAGACAATTGGCTGTAAAAGTGAAACCAACTCTGGACAGACTATAGACATAGTTCATATGAATGAACGGATTTGATTTTTCCACTACCCTTCCCTATCTGTCATAATCCAGAAATAGCCTAATAGCCTAACTAGTGAAGGAGGAGCGGCAAACAGGGGATTTTCTTCCTCCATTAAAGTTACTAGCTGGCATGCAGTGAACTAGTATATGCTCCTGGATGCCTCAGCATTGGCATGAGGAACGAGAAAAGTAACAGGAGGCACCTTGTGAAACCCCCAACTCTCAACAGGAGACCACCAAATGCCAACGTCACTATGTCTGAATTATCTACCTCTTTTTATCTGAGGACCAGGAAGTCCTAAGAACAGGGGCAGTTTGCTTTGGGCAGGAGAGAGGACTCAACTTCAAGAACCTAGTCACAGGGCGCCTGGGTGGCTCAGTGGGTTAAGCCTCTGCCTTCAGCTCCGGTCGTGATCTCAGGGGATGGAGCCCTGCATTGGGCTTTCTGTTCAGCGGAGGGCCTGCTTCCCCCTCCCCCTCTGCCTGCCTCTCCACCTACTTGTGATCTCTCTCTCTCTCTCTCTCTCTGCCAAATGAACAAAATAAAAAACTTTAAAAAATATTTAAAAAAAGAACCTTGTCACTGAGGCAGAAAGAAGGGTCCTTGAGATAAGCATCAAAGAGTCTGGGCCCCAGTCTTGGTTATGTCACCGTGTACTCTTAGGTTCTTTTCTGTAAGCCCAATATCCTCATTACTTAAAAGAGAAATAGTGGAGTGGGGGGAGGAAGAAAGTTGCACTAGAGAGTCTCAGAGGTCCTTTTCAGGTCAAGATTCTATGGTCTTAATAGGCATGATATAATTGTTTCTCCTAAAAGTTGACTATTCCTTGAACTGAACAGCATGGAAAATTCTCCAAAGCTTTCAGACTATCAAAATTCAGCCCTCTCCTTCCAATTTGATTCAAGTTTCAGACAATCTGCATAAAAATACCTTCAGTATTCAGGTACCTTCAGTACCCTAGGCCTGACCTCAAACAGCTCATTCTCCAGCCTCTTTCCAAGCCCAGGAAAAGGATCACCAGGCTATCTTCTTCACCACTTCTGACTGAGATGGGATGGTTAAGGCAACTTTAAGACAATTTCCAGGCCCATCAAGTTGTACTTAAAGGTGGGATATTTTAGAATTGAGGATGAAAGATGCCAGTAGTGAAGAGAGATTGTGGGGCAAAGTCTGTTCTCAGAGATCCACCCATCTATTTAGGTAAAACCACCCACAGAGAGATAAACTGAAGAAGAGTCTCCTGTAAGGATCTTTATAATCTTCTGTGTTGACAGAAACAGTGAGCTTTTTTTTTCCCTCTCTCTTTTCAAAACCATTCTCTGTCACTTTATGTGTATTGGGGGAGGCGGAAAAACTCCATGTCATAAAACCATGAGCAATTTTAAAAAGAGAGAATGTAGAAGCACATGCTTGTTGAAAACGTGGTGTTTCTAATAGACAGGGTTTTGAAAAGACAAGAATGACTTGGCAGAAAGGCTGGACTATAGCAACGTGGCAACCAAAATCAGCATACACCCAACGAACCAGCCCCCCACTTCTCTCCTCCAGGGACCCCCGGACCTTCTCAGGGCTACTAGTCACTATCTCAGCACTACAAGGCTCAGACAATCCTCTAGGGAGAGGGATCGGGAAGCACAAGCTTCTTGGCCTTAGGGACGCAAGCCAGGGTGGTCACTAGGCCTTCCTGAACAAGAGAAGGGCTCCAGAAACCTCTTGGTATGACTTGCACAAAAGCAAGTAGGACTCATTATTCAGGCACACCCCTCCCATGCCCCTCCCTTCTGGGCATCCGGCCTCCCTAGGCCCCACTCCCAGGAGGCTTCTGCTCTTCTCATAACAGCCAGCAGGGTGGAGATCAAATCGTAGAAGCTACCACCATTCTAGAAAGGTGTGGCCCTACGGGGGAGAATCCACACCTCACAGAACAATCTGGATGGGACAGAAGGAGACAGAGAACTATTAAGCAATGGGAAGGGCAAGAATCTGTCGGTAGAGAGAGGAAGAAACCAGTCTTCCACACTAGGAAGTAAAGTAGACCTCCTGCTCCAAGTGAAGTATTAGTGATCCTGGATGGAAGCAAACAGCATCTATTGAGTCCCTCCACAACTTTCTCCTCCACCAACTCCTTCTCCTCTAATAGTCGAAAACATATGGAGTCTCCAGGGGAGACTATGAGAAAGGTGAAAGAGGGTGCTGAATCAGCCCACTGCACTTCCTACACCTTTCCCATGGCCTCTCCTGGACCTAAGCAGCCTTGTCCCCAGAAAGGCGCCAATTCCTGAACTGGAGGAAGTGTTTCCCTCCCCTGCCCCCGCAGACCATCAGGAGCAAGAGGAGACTTCGGGGTCCCCAAGGAACCTTCCCTACTGCCTCATCCCACATGCCGCCGGAAACTGGAATCTGAGAAAGAGGCCGGTCCCGCCCTGTCCACTTCTAGCCTGGTACCCACTCACACAAGAGGGCTCACCAGACAAGGACTCCATTCTCGCTCCTCCCCAACCCAGGCCTCAGCTGACGGCGCGGCGTTCTGAGTGGGCGGATGGCTGGCCAAGCCCATAACCATCAGATGGGGGCTACTAGAGTCTGCTAGAGCCCCTAGGGCGGCAGCGCATATCCCCTGTACTCACCGTCTTAGGCATGGTGACTGCAAAAGTGGCAGAGTTGATATAAAGTTCGGCTAGGAGCTGTCTGGCAGCGCTGAGAACACAGTACAGACAGC
The DNA here is from genome assembly GCF_020171115.1 of Neogale vison. Classification (NCBI taxonomy): domain Eukaryota; kingdom Metazoa; phylum Chordata; class Mammalia; order Carnivora; family Mustelidae; genus Neogale; species Neogale vison. The sequence continues at coordinate 76,344,967 of NC_058105.1, forward strand.
ACAGACTCTGAGGGCTGGAGGCTCAGATTGGGTCCCTCTCCAGCGCTGGGGCAACTGTTCGGCTTCCTGCTAACGGGCCACGACTTCAGAAACCCCACCCAGGAAAGAGCCGCCCCTGTCGCGTCGCCCGTTTCTTTATGTGGCTGGGCTTCCGCGCTGCTCCCCGCCCTCGAGCCCGCCTTCTTGCCGGCCGCTGGCCTCGCCCCGCCCAGCCCAGCCCCGCCACACCAGCCACTTGGGGGTCAGGCTGGGCCTGGGCACTCTTAGGGGGACTCCCCCACACACGCGCGCGCGCGCGCACACACACACACACATGCACAGGCCTACTCTTTCTCCAACGCCTTTCGCAGCCCCCACCCTTTCAAATCCAGGCGGCCCGGCCCCACCCCCAAGCAAGGCCCGACCCTGGGCGGCACCCTGGCAGAAGCTTACAGCCCCTGACTGCAAGTTTCCATAAATGAGGAGCTCACTACCTATCAAAAGTGTCTGTTCCCTCTCAAGATAGCACTGACTCTCAGAAAGTCCTTGCGTATAGCTAACTTCTTTGCACTGTGACTAGGGATCTCAGCTCTGCTCCCGGTGGCCACACAAATCCCCGATTCTCCCTAATAATCCCTTAGAGCTCTGAAGATCCCATGTCCCCCTGAAACTTCTCTTCTCTTGGCTACACTGCCTCAGCTCCTCCAACACTTCATTCGTTCTCTTCTGTAGCTCTATGTATCCCTTTTCCCATCATATTCCCACCCCATTCTTACTCAGTCCTCATTTTCAACAGAATTTGGCTTATTCTCTGTATCTGTTCTCTATTCAATTTCCTTCCTTCAAATCCCGGTCTTCATCTTCTTCAAATCAATGCCTTGATGCTTTATTCCCTCCCCCCAACACATTCATGATTTATGTGTTTACTTTCTGATAAGGCTGTAATCTCCCAGGTGGGATGCACCCTCAGTCCACGCATTGGAGACGTCTTTGCCAGAAATCATTCTACTTCTTTCAAGAATCTCAAGACAATAGAATTCAAGACTGTAGCAGTTATCTGGATAAGTTTGAGTTTTACTTTGAAAGTGACTTTTTCCTCCTATCCATAGGCAACAGTGTGCAGGTATGGTCTGAGGATCCTTTGCAATGTAGAGCACTACATACCCCAAGGATGATGAGCCAACTTGGTGAAGTGAAATGGATACTTGAGAAGGGTGGTCAGAACACCTGGCTTCTAGGTGAGGCTTTGCCATTAACTCACTCTGTGACCACTCTGTGGCCTTGGGAAGTCCCTTCCCCTCTCTGGACTCGAGTTTCCCCTTTTGTAAGAAAAGAATGGATTCCTGGGCTTCCAAGGTCCTTTCCCACTCTGACATTATAAAAGGATGAGAAGGGAAGTAGAATCCCTACAACAATAGATTGAGTCTAGTAGGGTTGCATAAGGACTGACCTTGCATTTGCCCTCAGGAATCAGCAGTCCTATTTCCTGCTCCTTTGCTTTCCCAACTCAACAATGTGCATCAATCAGTGTGCCTCAGTTTCCCTCAGTGCTCCCAAGATTCATTGATGTGTGCTAGGGTAAACAAAGTTCCCTGCTCAACTCACTATCAGGGAAAGGCAAATCAAAACTACAAGAAGATATCACCTCACACCTGTCAGAATGGCTAAAATCAACAACATAAGAAACAACAAATGCTGGAAAGGATATGGAGAAAAAGGAAATTTCTTGTACTGTTGGTAAGAATTCAAATGTGCAGCCACTCTTGAAAACATATGCAAGTTCCTCAAAAAGTTCAAAATAGAATTACACTGTCATCCAGTAATTGTACTTCTGTGAATTTTTACCCCCAAAATACAAGAACACTAATTCTAAGGGATAATGCACCCCTATGTTAATAGCAACATTATTTACAGTAGCTATATTATGGAAGCAGACCAATTGTCCATCGACATATAAATGGTTAAAGAATATGTGGTATATATACACAGTGGAATATTATTCAGCCATAAAAAGCAGTGAAATCTCACCATTTGCAATATGGATAGAGCTAGAGAGTGTAATACCAAGTGAAATGAATCAGTCAGAGAAAGATAAATATCATATGATTTCACTCATATGTGGAATTTAAGAAACAAACAAAAAGAAGCAAAGTAAAAAGAAATAGAGAGAAAGAGATAAATCAAGAAACAGACTCTTCGAAAGCAAATTAATGGTTACCAGAGGGGAGATAGGGTGGTGAGGATGGGTGAAATAGGTGATGGAGATTAGGGAGTACACTTGTTTGTGATGAGCACTGGGTGATGTATGGAATTGTTGAATCACTATATTGTACATCTGAAAGTAATATAGCACTGTATTTTAACTATACAGGAACTTAAAATAAATTCAAAAAATGAAAATTAGATGCTTTAGATGTATTAAGAATTGAAAAAAAAGTTCCCTGCCCAAACTATTTTCTTAAGTTGAGCAGTTGACCCTCTAAGGAAGAGCAGCACTCTCCAGAAAGCCTCAGCAGCAGGGATAGCAAGAGCAGCCAGTCACTTTCCTTGACATTACCATGGCCTCAGGAATCACTGATTCCCTCATTTATTAAAGCCCACAAGAGCCTCAGACTAGGCTAAGTGCTTAAAGGGGGAAGGGAAGTTGTTTGAAGACTCCAACTGTCATTGTCCATTCTAGAAAATGGAAACCCCCGTGTGTCATTCCCCATGTCCCATGTCAACACCTTCTATAACACACAAAAGATAGCTGGTTAGGGAGTATCAAGCAGCTTAACACACTATTAAAAGGAAAAGGGGCAGAGGGGTCCAAATAGGGAAGGAGGAAGGGAGATCAGAGGGTGGGAAAGCTAAGTAATTTGATGGAAAGAGGAGTCAAGAGAGAAGGATAGGTTTTGCCCTTTGGGCAGGAGAAGGTTGAGAAATAGGAAAGCACAGACTGTCAGAAACTATTTTGTCCAACCTCCATTCAGGTTGAGGGAACTGAGGATCAGAAAGAGGAAAGAACTTACGCAAGATCAGGCAATAAGTGTAAAGAATGGATTCAGGGATAGTAGAGAAGGCAAAGAAGTCAGTTAAGCTGTTGTGATAAAATAAGCAAGAAATTTTGAAAGCTAGAACAAGGAAAGTAGACGCCCTTCAACTTCACCAGACAGAAGCTGGTTATGGTGATTATGGTGAGGCAGCTAGATATTGCTTGAAGATTACAGTTAAAATCCTCTAGCTAGGAGGGACCCATCTTAGGTATTCTCCCCATCTCCAGAGCAAAGTGGAAGTGGCTGAGGGTCTCTTTTTTTTTTCAAGATGGCCAGAGAAACACATCTTCATTTCTTACTTCTTTGTAAGACCCTTTATACCTATATGACCAGAATGTCTTATCTCCCCCACACTCCACTTCCTACCATGATCCCTTGTGAAATGAAAGTTAGCTCAATCTTCCTGTGGCCAGAGTAATCCTGACACTTAGGTTTAGATACGATGACATTTATGCCACTGCTTATAGAAAGAAGACACATGAATAAGGGTTAACATATATTGGCTACCCTGGGTGAGGGAAGTCAAAGGTCTAAAGACAGATTTTCAAAAGATCTAAATTCAGAAGGTTCAAGGATGAATAGGCAAGTATTTTTCAAGCAGTAAATGTAGGTGAGGGCCAGTTATGAGCAGAGGGTGGTACAGAAAATTTCTAGACCTGGAGCCCATGGAAGCTTGGGGCATCTTAATTGGCAATAAGAGATGCAAAATATCTGGGCTTTAGAGCCAGACAGGGGGTCCAGGTGGAAAGGTTCAGGATTCCTGGGGGACTAGGGCTATTCTGGAGCAGCAGCAGATCTGGATATCAAAGTCAAAGAAATTGAAAGCAGGAACCGCATGATGCAGATGTATGTGAAAGACTATGCCAAACTCAAGAGAGAAATGAGATCAGACTTGTAATCACCTCCCACCCCTAGGATCTAAACTCACTGCAGTAAAGAAGCTTCTGCGTTCTAAATGGTATTTCTCCTTCAGAGGACACAATAGTACAGGAGAGAATACCAGAGAGGAACTGGATAGGGAACAGTACTGAATCACAGAGATACTTCAGATAAAGAAGCACCTCACCTTCCCATTTATTGGATGGTAACAGTTGAAAGATCCCATCACTTAGAACTTTCTGAGGGCCACTTTTCATTTTGATCACTGTTGAAAAGTCCTTCTTTATATCTAAATAAAATCTTTTCCTCTTCACTCAGCACAATTGCTCTTGGCTGATGCTTAGGGAAGGAATTAACTAAGCCTCTGAAGTCTCTTTTCTCCCCTACTCCCTTTTCCTTTCTCTTTCTCTCTCTCTCTTTCTTTCTTTCTCTTTCTCTTTCTCTTTCTTTCTCCTCCTCCTTATTCACCTTCTTTCCTTCCTTCTCTCCCTCTCTCCCTTCCTCCCCTCTTTTCTTTACTTTCCCTTTCTCTTTTTCTTTCTCTCTTTCTTTCTTTCTTTCTTTCTTGTAGGATCCACACCCAGCATGGGGCCCAACATGCGGCATGAACTCACCACCCTGAGATCAAGAGCTAAGCTAAGATAAAAAATTTGACGCTTAACCAACTGAGCCACCCAGTTATGACTAGTTCCCCTGTTCATAAAAGAGAAATCTGGCAGACATGAGAGTAAACTTTGGCTTGAGGTCACACACTCTAAGACCTTTCTCTCTCTTCCTTCCTCTGAGTCAGTAGCCCAGGCACTAAACTATCGGTACCCTTTACACAAGAGAATTGGGGCACTTAGGTGGCTCAGTGGGTTAAGCCTCTGCCTTTGGCTCAGGTCATGATCTAAGGATCCTGGGATCGAGCCCCGCATTGGGCCTTCTGCTCAGCAGGGAGCCTGACTCCCCTCTCTCTCTCTGCCTAGTTCTCTGCCTACTTGTGATATGTCTCTCTCTCTCTCTCTGTCAAATAAATAAATAAAATCTTAAAAAAAAACACACAAGAGAATAAACATAAGAATATACTGCTATCTCCCCCAAAGGAAATGGGTCCTCCTGGTACAATATGGTTGAGAGTACAGTATACTTGAGCAGTAGAAAAATATTGCTTTTAGGCACCCTCATCTTCTACCCACTTCTTGGAAGCAAAAGCTAGGATTTGGGTGAAAGGGGAGAAGATAACTTTAATAAGGCACTTTTTGTGTGTTGAGAACTGAGAAGGACATTTCAATATCTAGCAAAAAAGCTTTAGAGGTAGAAATGAGGAGTTTGAAGTTTTGAGGAGTGAAGTGACTTATCCAAAAGTTACAGTTTTTTGATAGTGGGACAAGGATTTGGGCTCAAGTTATGTGAGTCCAAAGTCCACATTCTTCCACAACCTGAACTATGACCAGACAAACCCAAGGAGAGAGATGCATTTTAAGATTCATGTCATCCCTACACTTCAATGGTCACACTAGATAGCTTGAGATATCAGGTAGGTAATAATAAACAGTGGTGATAACAGAATCTTGGCAATATCAACTGTCTGGGAATATTTATGATTAATAACGGACCACAGTGAGAAGGAAAAGCTTCTCTCTGGCTTTTCCTCTAAAAAGCCTGGAAATTTTTCAAGAACTTCCCTGAGGCAGCCAATATAAATTCAGTTTGAGTCATATTCCTCTTGGAATATGAAATTAACCCTGCAGAAAGGGTCTTCCCATAGAGTCATTAGCCCCCATGCCCATCCCCAGTGACCAAAGACCATGTGGGGCCAGAGACCCTGCTGAGCATAATGGCAACCTCCATGAATAACTCACAGTTCAGTTCACCTCAATACACCTAGAAGGAAACTATTTGTCCACTCCAACCACAGCTCCAGCAGTGACCAGATCCCTGGTCTTATAAGAGCCTCTGCAAGGGGTGTTTACCCGCTTCCTTCTTAGGAGCTCTCCTTCCTGTTGGCTCTGTGTAACTGGTTTTGCTAGTAGCACCATCCTTTGCATGCACACTGTTATCATCTTTAACTCCCCTCTGACTGACCCTTACCATGGGTCACCAAGCCCTGTTCTCTGTCTTTCACAGCTTCTCTCCTCCTCATCTCCATGATCAGTGCCCTAGGTCAACCCTCACCAGCTCCCTGGTCTCCCTGCCTCAAGGTTGTCCCATCTAGGCCATCCTCTACATCCTCCATCTGGCCATCCTCCACATAGGCACCATGGTGATCTTCAGAAATGCAGCCATCACCTGTGCTTAGAGTCATCAGATGACCCCCTCTTCTTAGCACACACACTTAACCTTTGCACACTTCTCTTCCTCTCTTCCTCCCACAGCTTCCCAGCACAGCCCTTCACCTGGAGCCAGGCTACTCCTACCACATGTACACATTATAGTGTGCTCACTCTTGTCTCTGCACAAAGCCCTCCCTTGATCTCTCCTGCCCTCCTTGTACTCTCTGCCTCATCCCAGCTCCTGTAGTGTGCAAGGTCCTCTGTGCTCATCTGGTTTCTCTCTCACATCTCACTTTGTCTTGTCAACTACTGTTTTGTTTTGTTTATTTTTTTCCCTCCATTTCAGGCAGGGCTATAATTGCTCCTGGGAAGGGATCACATTTTGTGCTCCAGGCAGAAAGATCCCAACACACTTTCAGGCATATCTTTGGAGCTCAGGACAAATTGCTCAGCTAGGCCAGGGAAAGAGAGGGATCCACCATTCTCACATCTAGCCTTGCAGGCCTATCAAATTGTATTATGTCCTAATTCTCTAATGGCCCAAATTTCCCCTTACACTAACTTAAGTTCACCTGTTAGGAGACAAAACTAATAGAACAGAGCTTTCTATTCCTGTCTCATTACTTCTGCCCCCACTTACAACTCTCTCTCTCCTCCCTTTAGTGTGTGCGGTGTGTGTGTGTGTGTGTGAGCCAGTTCTGCTACCAGTCTACCTTAGGAAAACATTCTACTTCACAAGGAGGAATGTAGAAGAACATTTACTGTAATACTATAATAGAGGAAACAAACTAAATATCCATGACTAGGGGACTAATTATGTACAGTATACATTATGGTATATCCATTCAACAGGACACAGTAGAGCCTTTTAAAACCATGAACTACCATGAAGAGAACTGTGAGTATGAAGTTACAGAACAATATGAATAGTATGAATTAAAATATCCATGTGATTATATACATGTAAGTTCCCAGAAAAGGAGAAATGTGCACAGCAAATTATAGCAGTTGTTATCTCAAGAAAGGAAACTGGTATTAGAAAGGAGAGTAAAGAGAGAATTTTTACTTCCTAATGTATGTATTTCTATAGTATTTAATGTTTTTAGTGAGCCTAAATTATTTTTGTAATTATATAAAATGGTAAAAAAAAAGAAACATGAATACATGAATAGGAGGAGGAAGAAGAGGAAGAGAAGGAGGAAGAAGAGAACAAAGGAGAATAAAAAGAATCTAGGAGAAAATGTAGGTAGGCTGTGCAATAGAGTTAGAACCCAAAAGTTTGTGATAGGCCCAAATAATGGTAAAACTAAAAGGTAGAACAAATGTAATATTTGTGCTGGAGTCCAAAAAGTCAACATCATGGGGAAGATGTGTCTTAGATACAGCATGGGTTAAAAAAACCTCTGAAGTGATGTATAGAATTATCAAATCACTATACTATAGACCTGAAACTAATATAACTCTGTAAATAAAAGAAAATGAAAAAAAAATAAATGAAATGAAATAAAATAATTGAAAAGAAAGACCTCTGAAGTTTTACTTAATAATAAACTTCATAAATGTTAACAGTGAGCTGTGGTTTCCAGTAGAGTTAATTCAGGCCTAGTAGACTAAGGTCAAGGAGGAAAAGATAGTTCTGTCCTCTTCTAGTCAGACCCCATTTGAAGAACTGTATGCTATTGTGGTTCCCCCACTTTAAGGGGAGACACACACATTGGGATATATTCATAGGAGAGTGAGCTAGTTGTGGAGGGCCTGGGACCCAGGATGCATGAGAAATAGTTGGAGTATCTGAGATGGTTTGACTTTGAAAAGATTTAGGGGGATGTTGTCTATGTGTTTGGACTTCAGAATGGTCACCTTAAGAAAAGGTAATAGATGGGCTCTATACAGCCCCAAAGGACAGAGCTGTGAGAAAGTTATGAGATGCAAGGAAGAAGGCTATTATCATACCTGTCTAAAACTGGAGAGTCACTGAATATGTTCTGAAATCATGGAGCACCTGGGTGGCTCAGTCAGCTGTATCTGATTCTTGATTGGCCCTGGTTATGATCTCAGAGTTACGAGATCAAGCCCCACATAGGGCTTTGTGCTGGGTGTAGAGCCTGCTTAAAATTCTCTCCCTCTCCCTCTATCTCTGCTCCCCACCTCTCCCTCAAAAAAAAAAAAAAAAAAAAAAAAGGAGATGTGTGAGCAAAGACTGGAGAAGCCCACACTCTGGGAGGTTGAAGAAGAGATTCCTATACAATAAAAAGAGCTGGAGCAAATAATCCTAAAATTTGTATGGAATCAGAAGAGACCCCGAATCGCTAAGGAAATGTTGAAAAACAGAAATGAAGCTGGCGGCATAACCTTACCTGATTTCAAGCTTTATTACAAAGCTGTGATCATCAAGACAGCATGGTACTGGCATAAAAACAGACACATAGACCAGTGGAACAGAGTAGAGAGCCCAGATATGGACCCTCAACTCTATGGTCAATTAATCTTTGACAAAACAGGAAAAAATATACAGTGGAAAAAAGACAGTCTCTTCAATAAATGGTGCTGGGAAAACTGGACAGCTATATGTAGAAGAATGAAACTCGACCATTCTCTTACACCGTACACAAAGATAAACTCAAAATGGATAAAAGACCTCAACGTGAGACAGGAATCCATCAGAATCCTAGAGGAGAACATAGGCAGTAATCTCTTTGATATCAGCCACAGCAACCTTTTTCAAGATATGTCTCCAAAGGCAAAGGAAACAAAAGCAAAAATAAACTTCTGGGACTTCATCAAAATCAAAAGCTTCTGCACAGCAAAGGAAACAGTCAAAAAAACAAAGAGGCAACCCACGGAATGGGAGAAGATATTTGCAAATGACAGTATAGACAAAAGTTTGATATCCAGGATCTATAATGAACTCCTCAAACTCAACACACACGAAACAGACAAACACATCAAAAAATGGGCAGAAGATATGAACAGACACTTCTCCAATCAAGAAATACAAATGGCTATCAGACACATGAAAAAATGCTCATCATCATTAGCCCTCAGAGAGATTCAAATTAAAACCACATTGAGATATCACCTTACACCCGTTAGAATGGCCAAAATTAACAAAACAGGAAACAACATGTGTTGGAGAGGATGTAAAGAAAGGGGAACCCTCTTCCACTGTTGGGAATGCAAGTTGGTGCAGCCTCTTTGGAGAACAGTGTGGAGATTCCTCAAGAAATTAAAAATAGAGCTTCCCTATGACCCTGCCATTGCACTCCTGGGTATTTACCCCAAAGACACAGATGTCGTGAAAAGAAGGGCCATCTGTACCCCAATGTTTATAGCAGCAATGGCCACAGTCGCCAAACTATGGAAAGAACCAAGATGCCCTTCAACGGATGAATGGATAAGGAAGATGTGGTCCATATACACTATGGAGTATTATGCCTCCATCAGAAAGGATGAATACCGAACTTTTGTAGCAACATGGACGGGACTGGAAGAGATTATGCTGAGTGAAATCAGTCAAGCAGAGAGAGTCAATTATCATATGGTTTCACTTATTTGTGGAGCATAACAAATGGCATGGAGGACAAGGGGCGTTAGAGAGGAGTTGGGAATTTGGGTAAATTGGAAGGGGAGGTGAACCATAAGAAACTATGGACTCTGAAAAACAATCTGAGGGGTTTGAAGTGGCTGGGGAGTGGGAGGTTGGGGTACCAGGTGGTGGGTATTATAGAGGGCACTGCTTGCATGGAGCACTGGGTGTGGTGAAAAAATAATGAATAATGTTTTTCTGAAAATAAATAAATTGAAAAAAAAAGAATCTATGAAACCAATGTTTTAAAGACCCTCAGGTGAAAAAAAAGCCACTATCAAATTATCATCTCATTCACTCCTAAGAACATCTTAGTTATGATAGGTATCAATCCTTATCTGACAGATAAGGTAACTGAGGATCAAAAAAGTGAGGTCACTTGGCCATGATCACACCACAGTAAGAACCCCAAATTAAGCCATTTGACTTTATTACTCAGCAGCCATGCATTGTATTCATTTAGAAAATGTGTGTGAATGCTTACTATAAAAAATGAATTGCACTAGGCTCCAGGGATGTAGACATATAGAAGTCACTACGTTCACAGAGCTCCCAGCCTCATTCAAGAGATAGACAAGAAATGTTATGTAAATAATGTGGTTTTTTAATTTATTTTCAGCATACCGGTATTCATTATTTTTTTAATTTATTTTTTATTTTCAGCATAACAGTATTCATTATTTTTGTTCCTTTTTTAAAATATTTTATTTATTTATTTGACACAGAGAGATCACAGTTAAGCAGAGAGGCTGGCAGAGAGAGAGAGAGGGAAGCAGGCTCCCTGCTGAGCAGAGAGCCCGATGTGGGACGCAATCCCAGGACCCTGAGATCATGACCGGAGCCGAAGGCAGCAGCTTAAACCACTGAGCCACCCAGGTGCCCCGAGTATTCATTATTTTTGAACCACACCCAGTGCTCCATGCAATCCGTGCCCTCTATAATACCCACCAACTAGTACCCCGACTTCCCACCCCCCACCACTTCAAAACCCTCAGATTGTTTGTCAGAGTCCATAGTCTCTCATGGTTTACCTCCCCTTCCAATTTCCCCCAACTCCCTTCTCCTCTCTAACTCCCCATGTCCTCATGCTATTTGTTATGCTCCACAAATAAGTGAAACCTTATGATAATTGACTCTCTCTGCTTGACTTATTTCACTCAGCATAATCTCTTCCAGTCTTGTCCATGCTGCTACAAAGGTTAGGTATTCGTCCTTTCTGATGGAGGCATAATACTCCATCGTGTATATGGACCACATCTTCCTTATCCATTCATCCGTTGAAGGGCATCTTGCTTCTTTCCCCAGTTTGGCGACTGTGGTCATTGATGAATATATACACTGGGGAAGAGATGGCCCTTCTTTTCACTACATCTGTATCTTTGGGGTAAATACCCAGGAGTGTAATTGCAGGATCATAGGGAAGCACTATTTTTAATTTCTTAAGGAATCTCCACACTGTTCTCCAAAGAGGCTGCACCAATTGCATTCCCACCAACAGGGTAAGAGAGTTCCCCATTCTCCACATCCCCTCCAACACATGTTGTTTCCTGTCTTGCTAATTTTGGCCATTCTAACTGATGTAAGGTGATATCTCAATGTGGTTTTAATTTGAATCTTCCTGAGGGCTAGTGATGATGAACTTTTTTTCATGTGTCTGATAGCCATTTGTATGCCTTCATTGGAGAAGTGTCTGTTCATATCTTGTTCCATTTTTTGATATGATTGTCTGTTTTGTGTGTGTTGAGTTTGAGGAGGTCTTTATAGATCCTGGATATCAACCTTCTGTCTGTACTGTCATTTGCAAATATCTTCTCCCATTCCGTGGGTTGCCTCTTTGTTTTCTTGACTGTTTCCTTTGCTGTGCAGAAGCTTTTGATTTTGATGAAGTCCCAGAAGTTTATTTTTGCTTTTGTTTCCTTTGCCTTTGGAGACATATCTTGAAAGAAGTTGCTATGGCTGATATCGAAGAGATTACTGCCTATGTTCTGCTCTAGGACTCTGATGGATTCCTGTCTTATGTTGAGTTATTTTATCATTTTCTAGTTTATCTTTGCATATGGTGTAAGAGAATGGTCGAGTTTCATTCTTCTGCATATACCAGTCCAGTATTCCCAGCACCATTTATTGAAGAGACTGTCTTTTTTCCACTGTATATTTTTTCCTGTTTTGTCAAAGATTAATTGACCATAGAGTTGAGGGTCCATATCTGGGCTCTCTACTCTGTTCCACTGGTCTATGTGTCTGTTTTTATGCCAGTACCATGCTGTCTTGGTGATCACAGCTTCGTAATAAAGCTTGAAATTCGTCAGCGTGATGCCCCCAGTTTTATTGTTGTTTTTCAACATTTCCTTAGCGATTCGGGGTCACTTCTGATTCCATTCAAATTTTTGGATTTTTTATTCTGGCTCTTTGAAGAATGCCGGTGGAATTTTGATAGGAATGGCATTAAAAGTATAGATTGCTCTAGGCAGTATAGACATTTTAACAATGTTTATTCTTCCAATCCAAGAGCATGGAATGGTCTTCCATCTATTTGTGTCTTCTTCAATTTCTTTCATGAGTGTTCCGTAGTTCCTCAAGTACAGATCCTTTACCTCTTTAGTTAGGTTTATTCCCAGGTATCTTATGGTTCTTGGTGCTATACTAAATGGAATCGATTCTCTATTTTCCCTTTCTGTATTTTCATTGTTAGTGTATAAGAAAGCCACTGATTTCTGCACATTGACTTTGTATCCTGCCACGTTGCTGAATTGTTGTATGAGTTCTAGTAGTTTGGGGGTGGAGTCTTTTGGGTTTTCCATATAAAGAATCATGTCATCTGCGAAGAGAGAGAGTTTGACTTCTTCATTGCCAATTTGGATACCTTTTATTTCTCTTTGTTGTCTGATTGCTGTTGCTAGAACTTCTAATACTATGTTGAACAAGGGTGGTGAAAGTGGGCATCCTTGTCTTGTTCCTGATCTCAACGGGAAGGACGCAAGCTTTTTCCCATTGAGGATGATATTTGCTGTGGGTCTTTCATAGATAGCTTTGAGGAAGTTCAGGAATGTTCCCTCTATCCCTATACTTTGAAGCGTTTTAATCAGGAACGGATGCTGGATTTTGTCAAATGCTTTTTCTGCATCAATTGAGAGGACCATGAGGTTCTTCTCTCTTCTCATATTAATTTCTTGTATCACATTGATTGATTTGCAAATGTTGAGCCATCCTTGTAGCCCAGGGATGAATCCCACCTGATCAGGGTGGATAAACTATTTAATGTGCTGTTGGGTCCTGTTTGCTAGGATCTTGTTGAGAATCTTAGCATCCATATTCATCAGTGATATTGGTCTGAAATTCTCCCTTTTGGTAGGGTCTTTGCCTGGTTGGGGATCAGGGTAATCCTGGCTTCATAGAAAGAGTCTGGAGGTTTTACTTCTGCTTCCATTTTTTGAAACAGCTTCAGGAGAATAGGTGTTATTTCTTCTTTGAAAGTTTGGTAGAATTCCCCAGGGAATCCATCAGGTCCTGGGCTCTTGTTTTTTGGGAGGTTTTTTTCTTTTTTTTTTTTTTATTTTCACAAATAAATTTATTGTATTCATCACAACAGCCAAATTCAAATTAAACAGTCTAATGCTTTAGGGAATCAAGACTGGCTTATTGAAAGGACTCTGTAATTTTGATACCATTTTCTTAGTAAGAGCCTAAAATTTGTTATTTTCTAGCAAGAAATCTTAAAAGATTTCACAACATCATCTTTGCTAGTGCATTGTTTTCAGAGATTTCAAATTGGCCTCTGGTTACTTTCAGAAATCAAATTCTTTAATGTAATCTCTGTCAACTCTGGGAGCAGCAATATGGAGCGGTATATTGGACAAGGAGTAGCTTGAAGGTTGGAAAGGTCTACATTTCATTTCTGGCCTTGGGAAAATTCCTTTAGAAAGTGGTCCTGTTTCATTCTTTTGCACGAAGCTGTTCAGTTTTCCCAACACCATTTGTTGAAGAGACTGTCTTTTTCACGTTGGATATTCTTTTCTGTTTTTTGAAGCTTAATTCACCACATAATTGTGGATTTATTTCTGTTTTTATTTTTCTGTTCTATTAATATATGTGTCTATTCTTGTGCCAGTACTGTTTTGTAACTACAGCTTTGCAGTATAACTTGAAGTCTGGAATTGTGATTCCTCCAGCTTTGCTTTTCCAAGATTTCTTTGGCTATAGAGGATATTCTCTAGTTCCATACAGATTTTAGGTTTGCTTATTCTAGGTCTGAGAAAAATGCTGGTGGTACTTTGATAGAGATTGCATTAAAAGTATAGATTAATTTGGGTAGTATAGACATTTTTTTTCCAATTTATTTATTTTCAGAAAAACATTATTCATTATTTTTTCACCACACCCAGTGCTCCATGCAAGCAGTGCCCTCTGTAATACCCACCACCTGGTACCCCAACCTCCCACCCCCCCACCACTTCAATCCCCTCAGACTGTTTTTCAGAGTCTATAGTCTCTCATGGTTCACCTCCCCTTCCAATTTACCCAAATTCCCTACTCCTCTCTAACGCCCCTTGTCCTCCATGCTATTTGTTATGCTCCACAAATAAGTGAAACCATATGATAATTGACTCTCTCTGCTTGACTGATTTCACTCAGCATAATCTCTTCCAGTCCCGTCCATGTTGCTACAAAAGTTCGGTATTCATCCTTTCTGATGGAGGCATAATACTCCATCGTGTATATGGACCACATCTTCCTTATCCATTCATCCGTTGAAGGGCATCTTGGTTCTTTCCATAGTTTGGCGACCGTGGCCATTGCTGCTATAAACATTGGGGTACAGATGGCCCTTCATTTCACGACATCTGTGTCTTTGGGGTAAATACCCAGGAGTGCAATGGCAGGGTCATAGGGAAGCTCTATTTTTAATTTCTTGAGGAATCTCCACACTGTTCTCCAAAGAGGCTGCACCAACTTGCATTCCCACCAACAGTGGAAGAGGGTTCCCCTTTCTCCACATACTCTCCAACACCTGTTGATTCCTGTTTTGTTAATTTTGGCCATTCTAACGGGTGTAAGGTGATATCTCAATGTGGTTTTAATTTGAATCTCCCTGAGGGCTAATGATGATGAGCATTTTTTCATGTGTCTGATAGCCATTTGTATTTCTTGATTGGAGAAGTGTCTGTTCATATCTTCTGCCCATTTTTTGATGTGTTTGTCTGTTTTGTGCGGGTTGAGTTTGAGGAGTTCATTATAGATCCTGGTTATCAACCTTTTGTCTCTGCTGTCATTTGCAAACATCTTCTCCCATTCCGTGGGTTGCCTCTTTGTTTTTTTGACTGTTTCCTTTGCTGTGCAGAAGCTTTTGATTTTGATGAAGTCCCAGAAGTTTATTTTCGCTTTTGTTTCCTTTGCCTTTGGAGACGTATCTTGAAAGAAGTTGCTGTGGCTGATATCAAAGAGATTACTGCCTATGTTTTCCTCTAAGATTCTGATGGATTCCTGTCTCACGTTGAGGTCTTTTAACCATTTTGAGTTTGTCTTTGTGTACGGTGTAAGAGAATGGTCGAGTTTCATTCTTCTACTTATAGCTGTCCAGTTTTCCCAGCAGCATTATTGAAGAGACTGTCTTTTTTCCACTGTATATTTTTTCCTGTTTTGTCAAAGATTAATTGACCATAGAGTTGAGGGTCCATATCTGGGCTCTCTACTCTGTTCCACTGGTCTATGTGTCTGTTTTTATGCCAGTACCATGCTGTCTTGATGATCACAGCTTTGTAATAAAGCTTGAAATCAGGTAAGGCGATGCCGCCAGCTTCATTTCTGTTTTTCAACATTTCCTTAGCGATTCGGGGTCTCTTCTGATTCCATACAAATTTTAGGATTATTTGCTCCAGCTCTTTGAAGAATGCCGGTGGAATTTTGATAGGAATGGCATTAAAAGTATAGATTGCTCTAGGCAGTATAGACATTTTAACAATGTTTATTCTTCCAATCCAAGAGCATGGAATGGTCTTCCATCTATTTGTGTCTTCTTCAATTTCTTTCATGAGTGTTCCGTAGTTCCTCAAGTACAGATCCTTTACCTCTTTAGTTAGGTTTATTCCCAGGTATCTTATGGTTCTTGGTGCTATACTAAATGGAATCGATTCTCTATTTTCCCTTTCTGTATTTTCATTGTTAGTGTATAAGAAAGCCACTGATTTCTGCACATTGACTTTGTATCCTGCCACGTTGCTGAATTGTTGTATGAGTTCTAGTAGTTTGGGGGTGGAGTCTTTTGGGTTTTCCATATAAAGAATCATGTCATCTGCGAAGAGAGAGAGTTTGACTTCTTCATTGCCAATTTGGATACCTTTTATTTCTCTTTGTTGTCTGATTGCTGTTGCTAGAACTTCTAATACTATGTTGAACAAGGGTGGTGAAAGTGGGCATCCTTGTCTTGTTCCTGATCTCAACGGGAAGGACGCAAGCTTTTTCCCATTGAGGATGATATTTGCTGTGGGTCTTTCATAGATAGCTTTGAGGAAGTTCAGGAATGTTCCCTCTATCCCTATACTTTGAAGCGTTTTAATCAGGAACGGATGCTGGATTTTGTCAAATGCTTTTTCTGCATCAATTGAGAGGACCATGAGGTTCTTCTCTCTTCTCATATTAATTTCTTGTATCACATTGATTGATTTGCAAATGTTGAGCCATCCTTGTAGCCCAGGGATGAATCCCACCTGATCAGGGTGGATAAACTTTTTAATGTGCTGTTGGGTCCTGTTTGCTAGGATCTTGTTGAGAATCTTAGCATCCATATTCATCAGTGATATTGGTCTGAAATTCTCCCTTTTGGTAGGGTCTTTGCCTGGTTTGGGGATCAGGGTAATGCTGGCTTCATAGAAAGAGTCTAGAAGTTTTACTTCTGCTTCCATTTTTTGAAACAGCTTCAGGAGAATAGGTGTTATTTCTTCTTTGATAGTTTCGTAGAATTCCCCAGGGAATCCATCAGGTCCTGGGCTCTTGTTTTTTGGGAGGTTTTTGATCACCGCTTCAATCTTGTTACTAGATATTGGTCTATTCAAGTTCAATTTATTCCTGGTTCAATTTTGGGAGTTTATAGTTTTCCAGAAATGCATCCATTTCATCTAGGTTGCCTAGCTTATTGGCATTTAACTGTTGATAATAACTTCTTATGATTGTTTCTATGTCCTTGGTGTTCATTGTGATCTCTTCCTTTTCATTCATAATTTTATGAATTTGGGCTTTCTCTCTTTTCTTTTGGATTAGTGTGGCCAATGGTTTATCAATCTTATTGATTCTTTCAAAAAAACAGCTTCTAGTTTCATTGATACATTCTACTGTATCTCTGGTTTCTACCTCATTGATCTCAGCTCTAATCTTGTTTATTCCTCTTCTTATGTGTGGAGTTGGTTTGATTTGTTGTTGATTCTCCAGTTCTTTAAGGTGTAGAGACAGCTGGTGTGTTCTGGATTTTTCATTTTTTTTGAGAGAGGCTTGGATGGCTATGTATTTCCCCCTTAGGACCGCCTTTGCTGTATCCCATAGGTTTTGGATCAAAGTGTCTTCATTCTCATTGATTTCCATGAATTGTTTCAGTTCTTCTTTGATCTCCTGGTTGATCCAAGCATTCTTAAGCAAGGTGGTCTTTAGCTTCCAGGTGTTTGAGCTCCTTCAGAACTTTTCCTTGTGATTGAGTTCCAGTTTCAAAGCATTGTGATCTGAGAATATGCAGGGAATCATCTCAGTCTTTTGGTATCAGTTGAGTCCTGATTTGTGACCCAGTATGTGGTCTATTCTTGAGAAGGTTCCATGTGCACTTGAGATGAATGAGTATTCTGTTGTTTTAGGGTGGAATGTTCTGTATATATCTATGAGATCCATCTGGTCCAATATATCATTCAATGCTCTTGTTTCTTTATTGATTTTCTGCTTCGATGATCTGTCTATTTCTGAGAGAGGCGTGTTAAGATCTCCTACTATTAGTGTATTTATATCAATATGACTCTTTATCTTGATAATAGTTTTCTTATGTAATTGGCTGCTCCCATATTGGGGGCATAGATATTTACAATTATTAGATCATCTTGGTGGATCGTGCCTTTAAGAATGATATAGTGTCCTTCAGTATCTCTGAATACAGTCTTTAGTTTAAAATCTTATTTATCTGATATTAGAATTGCTACCCCAGCCTTCTTTTGAGGCCCATTGGCATGATAGATGCTTTTCCATCCCTTCACGTTCAGTCTGCGTGTATCTTTAGGTTCAAAATGGGTCTCTTGTAGACAACATATGGATGGGTTCTGTTTTTTTATCCAATCTGCAACCCTGTGCCATTTTATGGGTGCCTTTAGGCCATTCACATTAAGAGTGACTATTGATAGATACGTTTTTATTGACATCGTGTTACCTTTGAAGTCTTTCTTTCTGTAGATTGTCTCTTTATTTCTGTTCAATGCTATTATTAGGATTTTCCCTCTTTTATAGAACCCCCATTAATATTTCCTGCAGTGTCGGCTTGGTGGTTGTGTAGTCTTTTAAGCCTTTCCTGTCTTGGAAACTCTTTATCTCTTCATCCATTTTGAATGTCTGTCTTGCTGGATAAAGTATTCTTGGCTGCATATTCTTCTCATTTAGTGCCCTGCATTTATCTTGCCAGCCCTTTCTGGCTTGCCAGGTCTTTGTGGACAGGTCTGACGTTATTCTGATGGGCTTTCCTCTGTAAGTAAGGAGCCTCTTTGTCCTAGCGGCTTTCAAGCGAATATACCTACAATTATGATTCCTCAATTTGACTATCAGGTGCCTTGATTTTTTTTGGAATGTATAATCTTGGGTGGAGACCTTTCGGCCTCTAGTACATGAATCCTGGCTCCATTCGCCAGATTGGGAAAATTTTCATGAAGAACTTTTTCCACTCAATCTTCTAAACTTCTTTCTTTCTCCTCCCCTTCAGGGATTCCAATAATTCTGATGTTGGAATGTTCCATGGCATCATTTATTTCTCTGATTCTGTTTTCATGGTTTCTAATGTCTTTGTTCCAGGCTTCCTCCTGATCCTTTCTCTCTGTTTGTCTTCCAGATCACTAATTCTATCTTCTGTCTCAGTTACCCTAGCTTCGAGAGAGTTTAGATTAGATTGGAACTCATTGTGAGCATTGTGAGCCTCCTCCCTGGTAGCTTTTAACTCTGCCCTAACATTGTAACATCATCTCTGGTCGCTTTCAGCTCGGCCCTAATCAATTCCGTTTGGTCTTCATGGCTTTCTCCAACCTAGCTATTGCCTGGATAATTATTAGCCTGAATTCTCTTTCTAACATATTGTCTAGGTTGATAGCTGTTAGCTCTGTTGCATAAGGTCCATCCTCTGTATTTTTCTTCTGTTGGGCATTCCTCCTCCTAGTCATTTTGGTGAGAGATGACTGACCAGATGTAGCTGGATGTATCGACTGTGGTGCAGTCAAGGTGCACCCTGGAACACTTCTGAGCAATCAGGATTCCCCACCCATACGGGAGACAAAGAAAAGAAAAGGAAAAAAGAAAAAAAAAAGGAGAGAGAGAGAGAGACAGGAAAGAAAGGGAAGTTGAAAGAGAATGTCAGTCCAAATGGGCCCCAAGGTATTATTTTTGAAGTATACAAACAAAAACGGACAAACACAAAGACTGATAAATGTATATGACAAGAGAAAAGATATATATATATATATGCAAATAAAGGAAGAGCCTCGTCAAAAAGAACCCCAAGTGTAAGATTTATATACTATCAGGACAAATGCAAAAACACAGAAACAGTGGTGGAAGAAAAAGATGGGAGAGTGGTTATAAATTCTCAGTGTGGGCAAGAAAGGTTGTTTTGATTTCCTGGATGTATCTTGATGTCTTTGATAAATGACTCAAATTTCCTAAGATAAAGGGGGATTAAAAATTGGTTTACCTATAGGGGTAGTATTGGTTGGGGAAAGGGGATTACTTTGAAGTTCAACTCTATATGAATATTAGAAAATATAAATAAAAAGGAATAAACTAGACTAAACTAAACTAAAATTAAAAAATATTTCAAAAAATAGAAATACAAAAGAAAAACACAGGTGTATGTACCAAAAAGTTCAGGTTAGAAGGTTATTATGAAATCTGATACTCTGGACAGCTCACTGTGATGGTAAATAGGTTAAAAAATTATCTATATAAAAAAAAATGAACCAGAATAGTGGGAATGAGTTAAAAATATAAGTTGTCCTATGGGGCGCCTGGGTGGCTCAGTGGGTTAAGCCGCTGCCTTCGGCTCAGGTCATGATCTCAGGGTCCTGGGACGGAGGCCTGCATCAGGCTCTCTGCTCAGCAGGGAGCCTGCTTCCTCCTCTCTCTCTGCCTGCCTCTCTGCCTGCTTGTGATCTCTCTCTGTCAAATAAATAAATAAAATCTTTAAAAAAAAAAAAAAGTTGTCCTATGAAGTAGTGGTGGTTGTTCTCTTGTAGTCTTTTTTTTTTTTTTTCCTTTCTTGGTTGGTTTTCTGGGGGAGGGGCCTGCCATGTGGGTTTTCAGTCAATGATGTTCCCTGAGTTAAGTCCTCCCGCCCCCCTCAAGGGGGTGGACTCTGAGGAAACTGGTTTTTTTTTTTCATGCTTTTGTTCTCTGGCTGTTTTTATGTTTGTTCACTTTTTTTTTTTTTCTCTCACCTTGACCGCTTTGGGTGGTTTTCGTCCTTTTAGGGGAAGACAAACTGCACCCTGACCTCCCTCTCAGAGAGAAACCTCAGTCTGGCTGCAGAGTCCAAATAAGTTCCCCCTTGGCCACTGGTAGAGCAGGTTCCAAGTCATCGTCCCTGGGGACACAGGATCTCTTGCTTGTACCCAAAACCAGGGCAGCAGCAGCTGTCTGGACAGCTCCAGACCACCAGAGAGGTTCCAAGCAGGGATTGCACACTGAGATTTTCCCGCTGGCCCAGGCTGGGAGTGCCCGGCTTGCGAGTACCTCTTTCAGGGAAGGCTGTGGGTCACGCACACATTTCAGGCTCTGAGAACAGGGCGCAGGTCCAAAAGCACCAGGCTGGGCCTTCATGCACCTCTCTCAGGGGAGAGTTTGGGGCGCGCGTCTTGGGCTCTGAAACAATGGTGCGGGTCAAAGAGCGCCAGCCGGGCCTTTGTGTACCTCTCTCAGGGGAGGATGAGGGGCGCTCGCATCTCAGGCTGAATAGCAGGGCTCGTGCATTCTGTCGTCTGGTGAGGCTCCCAGCCCCTCACAGGCGCTGGACCCCACGCATTTTCGGGCATGCTGGCGGCTTAGGGACCAAGACCTGGTTTCTCCACCGCACTATCTCTGCCTCAGCGCCAGGGGAGGCTGTCCTGGGACAGGGAACTTAAGCCCCTGTCCCTAGCCACCCTGATTCCCACAATCCCATCCCACCCCCATCCTTTGCTCTTTTGGAGTGCTTTCAACCAGTCTCCAAGTTAATGCTGGTCCCCAGACGCAGGGCACTCTCGCTCGGATTGGGGTATTACTTTCCAACCGGTCACCTCTGGTGGCTCCCTCCCCCTTTTGTTTATCTTCCGATATCAGTCCGCTGTTCCCATTCCGCTTTACCTGCCCACTGGCGTCTTCTGCCCCTGTAGAGATCCAGACGTGTATAATTCTGATCTCAGGCTGATTTCATGGGTCATCGGAGTTCTTTGGTAGGTAATCAGCTCACTTTAGGATACAGGTTTAAAAGGCGCCTCCTCCTACTTCCCCGACATCTTGTCCCCCTCCGAAATTATGTGTTTTTTCTAATATTCCTCACATCCTACAAGCTGAGTGTTGAGTTATGAAAATCAAAGGCTTAATCTTAGCAAGGTCAATTGAAACTATTTCCAATGTTCTGAAAAAGCATAAGTAAATGGACAAAGAATAGAAGGAAGATGCCTCAAAGGTTTGAGCAGACTCCTCCCCAATTACTGAGGCCTCTAAAAGAGCACTGCTCAATACCTTCTACTAATAGCTAGAGTTGTATGTGGTTGAGATTATATATATACATATATATGTATATGTATATCCAGATAGCTGTACAATATTTTTTGTCCATGCATGAGAGAGAGAAAGAAAATTTCAATTAGAATGCATCATAAAATAATATAAAGAACACTGAATTTGGGAGAAGACCTGTTTTTAGCCCCTGTTTTTCATTTGATGATCCAAAAAATTTATGTAAATCAATTGATTAACCCCAAGCTTCAGTTTCCTCATCTGTAAAAACTGAGGAAATAATAATTGATACCTCCCAGGATTGTTGTCAGAAGGATATATAAGGTTGAACATGAGAAGCATTTTTGCAAACCATAAAGTGCAAACCAAGAAGAAAGATAATCATAGCTATGTGGGTGGAAATGTAGGTTCCATGGTGCTCCTGGGTTTAGATATGCCTGTTTTGTCATATGTGTATTGTCTATACACTCACATACTTGTCTGTTTATGTGTCCTTTTGAGTGCATGTGTGCTGATGAGCCTAATTTGTGTTTTTATGTTTCTGATAAGTAGATGCACCTCAGAAACACTTTTTCTCATTCCTTAACCCTGGTCTTAGACAAGAAGACATTCCAACATTTTTCTAATCTGAGACATAGAGGTCTCAAAATGTGTTTTGAGAGCCTTTATTCTTCTTCCCATCCCCTCAAAAGCACTTTGCTTATGTTCAACACAGCCATGTGTGTATATGCAGATGAAAGCCCATATGCAGATAAGTCTCATAGACAAAAATGCAGGGTCCTCCACCAAGTTTGACTTGCCCCCTAGAACCAACTACACACGTATTCCTGGATGACCCCAGTGGTTCCAGAGGCTATGTTACTGGCAGGTGTAATGCCTCAGGGGAAGAGGAGGAACTGTTTTCCTCTTTATCTCACACACATATCGCTACCCAACCCCCTCAGCCTCCTCTTTTCAAGGCTAAGAGATCTGATTCTACTTTTTCCAGATCAACAAAATTTCAAATGTGCTTCCAGATATACTGGGTTCAAAGATATTCAGCTAATTTTTCTGTGCCAAGAATGTTTAGGAGAAGAAAGAGAGCCCAGAGAGAGAGCCTTGTGTTTAACTCATAGAAATACTGAGTCTGAAAAAGCTAGCCTAGTCTTTCATCATTGTCTAACCCCACCTTGTGAAAAATGAAAACAGAAATCAGAATTCTAGAATATCACACCTTTACCTATCATCTAGCCTACATGTCTCACTTTATGTGTAAGGAAACTAAGGCCAAGTGGAGCAAATTAACTTGCTCAGGGAAAAACCTAGCTCCCACGATTCTCAGACTAGTGTTTTTCTGCTGGGCCTCCACAGTCAAGAACGATAAGGATCAAGAAAGTTAGCTAAGAAAAAAAAAAAAAAAAAAAAAAAAAAGGTCTGGGGCACCTGGGTGGCTCAGTGGATTAAGCCGCTGCCTTCGGCTCAGGTCATGATCTCAGTGTCCTGGGATCGAGCCCTGCAATGGGCTCTCTGCTCAGCAGGGAGCCTGATTCCCCTTCTCTCTCTGCCTGACTCTCTGCCTACTTGTGATCTCTCTCTGTGTCAAATAAATAAATAAAATCTTTTTTTTTCCCAATTTATTTATTTTCAGAAAAACAGTATTCATTGTTTTTTTCACCACACCCAGTGCTCCATGCAAGCCGTGCCCTCTATAATACCCACCACCTGGTACCCCAACCTCCCACCCCCCCGCCACTTCAAACTGGAAGGGGAGGTGAACCATGAGAGACTATGGACTCTGAAAAACAGTCTGAAAAAAAATAAAATCTTTAAAAAAAAAAAAGGTCCTATAGTTCTATTGCTTTGAAGATGTCTTCTAAAAACAGAAGCTGAATGATTCTCAGGGAGGAAAAATAAATATAAAGGCTGGCTTTTGGATCTCTCTGCCAAGAGCAAACCTGGACAAGGTATCTACCATGGCTCAGGGCAGGATCTGAGACCCAGGAAAATGTGGGCTTTTGTCCAGCAACTGATCTGAAAACTGGGGAGGTCTTGTTCCTCTTGCAACATGAGTTCCAGATCTGCAACATAAGCTCCTAATGCCAAAAGTTATGGCTTGCATTTTCTTCTCATCTCCCAGAAGCTTGAACAGCTCCAAGCTTAGAGATGGTTTCCTGGGCAAAGGCCTCTGTCTGGATCCACCCACTGACTGGCTGTGTACCAGATCTGCAGGTATACTGTGGCCCTCTGGTGCTCCACACTCTGGTCATTTCAATTTTTTAGAGAGCTGGATCAGCAAAGTATACCCTAGGGGTCAAAGGGTTGCCTGCTTGTCTAGGGGGGCTGATTCTCATCCTTAAAGACTCTGGCCTCACAGATTATATTGAAAATGGAGATGAAAGTAGTAAAATCACTTTACCTCATTACATTTAGTCATTTGATCATCTCCTTTATTTCTACAAGGTGTTCTGCTCCTACCTGAGTTCTCCCACTCCATATGAAAGACTGGATGTGGGATACTTCTGCTTCCTGTTCAGTGTCATACTTTTCCTACTTTAGGGTCTCTGGAGATGCTGTTCCTTCTGACTGGTACACTCTTCCTGGGACACTCTTCCACTGGCTATTTGCATGGCTGGCTCTTTCTCTTCCTTTAGGTCTCAGTTTAAATATAACTCCTTTTCTTAACCATTCTTTGTAAAACAGAATGCTCTCTACCCTTCTTCCAGAAACAAGAACAACAACAACAACAACTTTATTTTCAATCTCAGAGATTTATCTTCTTCACAGCATTAACTAGAGTTTGCAATAATGTATGTTATTTCTGTATTTACTTGTTTAATATCTACCTTCTTACAGTAGATAGAATAACAGAATAGTGGTCCCACCAGAGATGTCCACATCCTAATCCCCAGACCTATAGATGTGTTATATTACATAGCAAAGAGGAAACAAGACTGTAGATGGAATTAAGGTTGCTAATCAGCTGACCTTGAGACAGAGATTATCCACAACCAAGGAATGCAAGAAGTCTCAAGAAATTGGAAAAGGCAAGGAAATGAATTTTCCCCTTGTCTCCAGTAAGAATGCAGCCCTGCTAACCCATTTTAGACTTCTGACCTCCAGAATTGTAAGAAAATAAATTAGTGTTGTTTTAAGCCACTAAATTTGTAGTGATTTATGGCCATAATCATAGAAAACTATTACACTCTCCATTAGGCTATAATGACAGATGTTCTTTTTGATACTTTCTTAAGTACAGATGCAGATTTTCAACCAAGAACTTTTTTAAAAATTTCATTTATTTATTTGACAGACAGAGATCACAAGTAGGCAGAGAGGCAGGCAGAGAGAGAGGGGGAAGCGGGCTCCCTGCTGAGAAGAGAGCCCAATGCGGGGCTCGATCCCGGGACCCTGGGATCATAACCTGAGCTGAAGGCAGAGGCTTTAACCCACTGCGCCACCCAGGCACCCCTCAACCAAGAACTTTTTCTGGGGCAATTATTACGTGCCATATGCAATGGTAAGAGCTTGCTCATAGGTTATTTGCAGTAGTCTGTTTTTTCACACATTATATCTTACTATCTCATTTACTCCTTGCTTTTGAAAGGTAAAGATTCCTAGCCGAACTATGAAAAGGCTCAGAGAAGGTACGAACCCTCCCCAAGGCCACACAAGCTAATGAGTATAAGAGCTAGAATTAGAATCACCACTCCCTTATGCATAAACTCTCATACACTGGACCTATCTTATCTATTCCTTTAGACTACATCTTGAACATTCCACATTCTCTTTGCTGAAGTGATACACCCTGCCTTTTAGCAACTATTTTTTCTCCATTTTCCTCCTGGTGAAAGTCAGCACTAAGCTGAGTAGAAAGGTCACATGATTTGGAATCCCAGCCGAGGTTTGAGTGCTCACTTGGTGACTTATTGACACTGATCTTTGGCAGTCTCTCCCCCATTCACATCCAAGCACTACTTTTCATTTCCAGCTTCATCTCTCTTTTTAAATACAGGTGGGTATTTCTAATCAGGCTGGTGTCTTCATTATTCACATCTGTTCCCTACTTTACCCTGACAAACACTCAACACAATAACTACAGTCAATATTTATGGAGTACTTATTATGTGTCAAGCATCTAATTACTTGATATGAATTATTATCTCATTTAATCCTCACAGCTTCAAATCATGGTTATTATTATCTCCATGTTATAGATGAGGAAGCTGAAATTGAGAGAGATTAAGTAACTTGCTCAAGGTCATTGACAACTGAAGCTGACTTGTTATGAGCCCAGATGCTCTTACATAGGACCCCCACTTTTAACTAGTAAACTCCCTCATTCTATATTCACACACACACACACACACACACACACACACACACACACCCTGAAAAGCCAAACAGACTTTCCTCAAGCTACTACTTCCACCTGGACAGTGGGAATGGAGGGCAGGAGTAAGGAAAGTGTTGCATCACACAGAAGGAACAGAATCTATAAAATCAAGGAAGCAAAAGAGATCACAGAAAGTTAGCAAGTTAGCATGTTGGAGCTGGGTGAGGCCGGAACACTAAGTTATATGAAAAAGAGTTTCCACCTCACAGACGCCTCCAATTCAACGTTTTTAAAACCCCTTCCAGTCTTCCCCATTGAACCTGTTCTCCTTCAGAAACGTAAGAGTCTAAAAAGAACTCCTCAAACTCAACACCCTAAAAACAGATAATCACATCAAAAAATGGGCAGAAGACATGAACAGACACTTCTCTAAAGAAGACATACAAATGGTTAACAGACACATGAAAAAAATGTTCATCGTCATTAGCCATCAGGGAAATTCAAATCAAAACCACATTGAGATACCACCTTACTTACATCAGTTAGAGTGACCAAAATTAACAAGACAAGAAACAACAAGTGTTGGAGAGGATGTGGAGAAAGGGGAACCCTCTTACACTATTGGTGGGAATGCAAGTTGGTGCAGACACTTTGGAAAACAGTGTGGAGAGTCCTCAAGAAATTAAAAATAGAGCTTCCCTATGACCCTGCAATTGCGCTACTGGGTATTTACCCCAAAGATGCAGATGTTGTGAAAAGAAGGGCCATCTGTACCCCAATGTTCATAGCAGCAGTGACCACAGTTGCCAAACTGTGGAAAGAGCCAAGATTCCCTTCAACAGATGAATAGATCATGAAGATACGGTCCATATATACCATGGAATATTATGCCTCCATCAGAAAGGATGAATACCCAACTTTTGTATCAATATGAACAAGACTGAGGAGATTATGATGAGTGAAATAAGTCAAGTGGAGAAAGACAATTATCATATGGTTTACTTACTTGTGCAGCATAAGGAATAACACAGAGGACATTGGGAATTGGAGATAGAAGTGAGTTGGGAGAAATCAGAGGGAGAGAAGAACCATGAGAGACTGTGGACTCTAAGAAACGAACTAGGGTTTTGGAAGGGAGGGGG
The DNA here is from genome assembly GCF_020171115.1 of Neogale vison. Taxonomy (NCBI): domain Eukaryota; kingdom Metazoa; phylum Chordata; class Mammalia; order Carnivora; family Mustelidae; genus Neogale; species Neogale vison. The sequence continues at coordinate 76,372,095 of NC_058105.1, forward strand.
TTGGGGTTGGGTGAGCCTGGTGGTGGGTATTAAGGAGGGCACATATTTCCTGGAGCACTGGGTGTGGTGCATAACCAACGAATCTTGGAACACTGAAAAAACAAAATCAAATTTAAAGAAAGAAAAAAAAAAAAGAAATCTAAGAGTCATCCTTAACATCACCTTCTTCCTTATCCTCTGCCGTACCAGTCCATTGCCAAGTCCTATCAATGGGCCTCCTACCTAGTTGTTGTTGTTGTTGTTGTTTAACTGCTTACTTCTCTCCATCTCAGCTGGTGCTACCCTTGTCCCAGCCAAGCTGAATGGGCAGATGCAGCAGGTTCCTAATTGATCTCTCCACATCCTTTCTGGCTCTCCTCCCATCTATTCTCCATAAAGCATTTAGAGGAATCTTTTCAATATAAAAATCTAATCATGTCACTTTCCAGCTTAAAGGCCTTCAGTGGATTCTTCTCTTTGCTCTTATGATGGAGAACAGAATGATGAAGAACAGAATCTTTGTCATGGTCTTTAAACGCTTTTTGTGGTTTGGTTCCTGCCTATCTCTTTAACCTCTCAACCAACACTTCCTGTTGCTATTTGGATCCCAGTCACACTGGCCTTTCTGTTTCTAAAATGTATCATTCCTCTTATAATCCACCCTATAAAGATCTTTTCCAGCTATTTATTCTGCAAGGGGTACATGTTTCTTCACTCCCACAATCTACCTAGTTAGCACTAACACAATCCATCCTTTAAATAAAATGTTACTGGGACACCTGGGTGGCTCAGTTGGTTAAGCGGCTGCCTTCGGCTCAGGTCATGATCCCAGCTTCCTGGAATCGAATCCCACATCAGGCTCCGTGCTCGGCAGGGAGCCTGCTTCTCCCTCTGCCTCTGCCTGCCACTCTGTCTGCCTGTGCTCGCTCTCTCTCTCTCTCTGACAAATAAATAAATAAAATCTTTTAAAAAATAAAATGTTACTTCTTGTGGAACTTTCTAAAACTTAATAAGGGTCCCTGCCATATGTTCACAGAGCCAGTCTTCCTCCAGATAACTTAACCACAATTTGTAAGTATACATTTATTTGAGTCTTGAGTTGAGTAATATCAATCTCCCCAAGTAGAGTATAGGTTTTATGAGAAAAGAAACAGTGCCTATTTTTGATCATTATCAAATGCCAGTGGCTGACACAGTGTTTGTCATATGGTATAGTTGGTACTCAGTAAGTATAAATAAATGAGAGGCGGTAAGTTTGCAAAGGGCCTTGCATCTCATACTAAGGGTCTTTAATGTCATTCTCAAGACAGTGAGAAACTGCTAAGGTTTTCAAAACAGGGGAGTGACTTGACTAGGTTTTGCTTTTAGAAAGGATAACACTGCTGAACAGAGGGAGACCAATTAGAGGGGATGAGATAGAGTATGGAATATAGCACTCATTTTTGGAAGACATCGTAATAATTTAGGCAAAAATAATGAGGATCTGAACTATTTAATCTCTTGTGGGCCAACCATATCTCAATTTATCCATCTCTGAACACATTCCACAGATGATCTGAGACAAAGTACCACAGAAAAGCAATAAAATTATAAAAATAAATAAATAAAAACCTTAAATAAAAATGACCAATGTCAGAATTGGGAAGTCAAAATTGAGGAACCCTGTTGATGATGGTGAGAGAAAAGGAGTAATTAGTTAAGAATAAAGCACAGGTATGGAAGTATCTGTGATTCACACAGTTGAGCTGTGAATTTGGCTTTGAGCATCCTGAAGTCTATATGGAAAGGGAGATGTGATGACTTACATAGTTTTCATTATAGTAAAAGAAAAGACAGTACTCTTCAGTTCTGATGAAGGTGGTAGTATTAGGAATTGGAAGAAGAGGATAAATTAGAGAGAGGTTAAAGAGGTAGAATTGCTAAGACTCAGTGATTGAAAGTCCTACATAAGGGCCAGTTTGTGGGGCAAGGAAAAGAAGTTTTGGGTCATGATGAGTTTAAGCTACCCATAAGCCATCCATGTGGAGATGCCCAGAAGTAGTTGAGCTATCTCATTTCAGCATTTCCTCTCCCATTCCCTAGTTTCCCTTATTCTACCATGCCTTCTCTCTCTGCTGGAATCACACCTAATCAACACCAGAAAGGTTCAAATATCTGTACTTTTGAGCCTACTGTTCCCTCAGTTCTATACTCTTTCTCCACTTGACCAACTACTATCCACCCTTGATAACCCAAGTCAAATGTCATTTTCTCTGGGAAGATGCTCCATCACCCACAGAAACTCCCTTCTTTCTCTGTGCTCTCACCATGCTTGGATACCAAACTCTCCTATTGTCCTCTAATTACTGCTGTCTGCCTCCCCCATTAGACTTTCAGCTACACGTACATGCTTTAGATAAACTCTGTAGAGGAGAAAGAGAGAACCCCATGGTCATTGGGTGTTAGGCATAAACAATGAACCTTGGAACACTGAAGTTTAAATTAAAAAGAGAGAGAGAGAGAGAACCCCATGCTATGGTGACCTGAGAGTATGAAGGGTCATTACATGAATCCCAGAAGACAAATGGGGAAAACTCCTCCAATGCAGATGAGAATAAGGACCAGAGCAATGATCTTGGGGGACACATTCCCAGGGGGCAGTAGCGGCCAAGGGTAGAGGAACCAGGGGCTTTGGGTCCCTGACTCTAGAGCAAACTGGGAAACATACTCTGGAAGAGTTAACCTGAAGATTGGCCAGCCTAGGCCCAGATTTTTCCTGGTTCAGCCCACAGAGAAGAGGGTGGGACTGAACCTCCACACAGGAGCTGAGTCTCCTCCCAGCCCAGTATCACAGAAATGAGTCAGTCATGTCTAAACCTCAGTTCCATTACTGACAGCTTGGGCCAGGAAAGTGTTAGACTTGTTCTGAGAGTCAGGATAACTAACTTTCACACTGTTTTTGTTAATCCCTCTCTATTTGCCCTGGAGTTACCAATTGTTCAAGAGAGTTAAGTATCTGACCCAAGCTTAAAAACCTTCTGTGGTATTGACACCTATAAACTAAAGTCCAAACTCCTTAGCAAGGCATATATGACTAGCCTCAGCTGTCCAACTAATGATCACCTTACTCTCCACTCATACAACAATGGGAGAGCACTGAAAAATCATATTTTCTGACTCCTTTGGGCCACTGGGCATGCTATTCCCATTACTTAAACTGCCTTTCCCCCGCTGGCTTCCCCCTGCCCATCTGCCCCATTTACCTGAAAAATGAGTAATTTTCTTTTAGTCTCAGCTCACCTTATCTTAGAGGTCTTCCCTGACAATAGCCACTTTGCCAGACTGAATTTTGTTACCCTGCCCTGAGCTCCCACAGTTCCTTGAGCTTCTTTTCTCTTTGAACTCAGACAATGTTTATAGGAGAAATTAAATATGATGCCCTTGAAAAGGATATGGGCCTATGGGAATCAAGGAGTTGGTTTGACAATGTTTTGTGACTCTGAAATGAAGGGGCTGGGCATCAAGGTATGCTGAGTTTGAGTCTCAACTCTACTACTGATGAGCTGCATTATCTTGTTATCTCTATTATCAATTATAGATAATATAATAGATAATATAATTATCTATATTATAGATATAGATATATTATAGATATAGATATAGATATAATATATCTATATTATAGATATAGATATATTATAGATATATATATAGATATATATATAGATAGATATATATTTACCTAGAGAGGTAAATATAGGCCTAGGCCTCCATCTCTCCATTTGATGAAGGGATAAGACTGAAAGGTATCAGTGGGCCAATTCCAGCTCTGATATCCTAGGATTTTTTTTTAAAGTGGAAGAAGAGATAAATGAACCCATGGGAGAAAAGAAAAGGATAAATGTGAGCCATCCCATGACTACAATGGACATTACAGATTTAACTGGCAAGAATCCTGTGACCCCAAGCCTGACAGGTACTGCTTATTATTTATAACATTCTATCCACTACTGCATGCATTGCTTTATAGATCACTGAGGCCTTTCACTTGCATTATATTTATATCATCCAGTGAGAGAGGCAGAACAAGCCTTTAAAGGCTGCTAGTATTCTTCAGAAGAGAAAACTGAGGGGGAAAAAGAAGTGGTTGTCCCAGCAAGTGCTGAAATGACTTAAGGTTTAAGTACTTGCAGTCACCCTGTGTAGGGTTACCAACCTTTCAACTTTACTAGGTATACAAGACTTTCAGTTTTAAAACCAGAAAACTCCCAAGCAAACCAGAAAATTTGGTCATCTATATAAGTAATCAGCCTCCTGCTCCTAATCACCCTCAAGGCAAGCAGATATAGCTAGGGAGCAGTGGACTAGTGCAATCCCTTACCCATGGTCCTGAACTACTGAGGACGAGGAAGCTAATCTAGCCCTGTTTGTTCTCCCTCAGTCTGAATTACATCTAACTGGGCTTCTCTTGGCTTAGTGGTTCACAGCTCTGGCACATTAGAATCACTTGGGAGGATTTGCAAAAATTACAATTCCTGGACCTCACCCTAGACCAACTAAATCAAATCTGCCTTGAGTAAAGTCTGTTCATCGGTATTTTAAAAGATTTTATTTATTTATTTGTCAGAGAGAGAGAGAGAGAGCACACAGGCAGACAGAGTGGCAGGCAGAGGCAGAGGGAGAAGCAGGCTCCCTGCTTTGGCACACATAGGGCTCCACAAGGAGCCCTATGTGGGACTTTATCCCAGGATACTGAGATCATGACCTGAGCCAAAGGCAGCCGCTTAACCAACTGAGCCACCCAGGAGTTCCTGTTCCCCAGTATTTTTAAAAGTTCTCTGGGTGATTCTAATGTGCAGCTAGGCCTAGGAACTACTGAGTCTAGCTCTTAAAAGATTTAACCACAGATTAGGTAAGGTCCCTGGGTTAAAGAATTCCTTCCCCAAAGGCCTTCTCCCCTCTTCTGCCTTGCATAGCCTTCCAACATATAAAATTTCCTCTAAACACTCAAAAGAGACCTTCTACAGAGTGCAGAAGCCCTTCCCCACCTCTCCCCCTTTCCTGGCAGCTTAAGGGGATCCCCTTCCTGGAATTATCTGCATTTTTGCAAAGGGATTTTGGAAAGTATTCAAGATTCAAAAGACAAAGCACTAGTCATGAAAAATTTAAGAGACATTGGGAGGTCTCTTAAAACAGGGGGATTGATCGAGTACCCTTGGAATCACATTACCTAGGTAACCTCCTACCTATAGGCCTAATTAATGTAACTAATTTAAACCATGACCCAGATGGAGAAAGAGTTGTGAAAGCTCCACAGTTCTCCACAGGTAAGATGTTGTACAAGAAGGAAGGGGCTGCTGGGGCAGTGAGGCCAGGCAAGGGGAAGAGAGATTTCTACAAGGATCTGACCTGGAAGCCAGGATGACTATGGTTTTTGCTCTAACTCACTGCAAGTCCCAGTGGGCTTTATTTTCAGGGACCCCTGTCCTTGCCTTCCCCATAAGCCCCAGGCAGACAGTGTAGGCCCACAGCATTTGTCAAGTCTGAGACCCTCAAAAACTAGAAGGAAAGTGACTTGGAGGCCCCCTAACTGCCTTACCCTCCCCTTACACACCTTCTTTGGTGATGAGCTCACTCCAGTCCTTAGCTGGACAGTCTACTCAATCACGAAAGGTAGGATATTCAAAGAGTTTCTTTTATTTAAGCCAAAATTGGTTTCCCTGGAATTTTTACTCTCTGGTTCTAGCTCCTTCACCTATTTCCCTGAGTTAGGTCTAATTCCCCCTAGCCCACTCACTTCCCTCTGGACAGATACCAATTTGTCTTTGTGCCTATTAACATGCCATGCCCAGTACTGGACCTGGACTCTGCCTACTATAGAGATCAACTTTTTCTAGAAATGGTATTTCTATTAATATAGTCTGAGATATCACACACATGCATACACAAACCATAATTTACACTCTCTGTATGCTGATTTATAATCTGCTTTTTTCACTCAACAATATTTCATGGGCATCTTTTTTATGTCAACTAATATAAGTCTACTCACCATTTTAAGTGGTTTAATTACATGGATGTACCATAGCTTATTTAATCATTCTGCTATTAAAGGGCACTTGGATTTTTTTTTTGGATTTTTTTTTTTAATTTAAATTGAATTAGCCACGGCACCTGGGTGGCTCAGTTGGTTAAGCAGCTGCCTTCAGCTCAGGTCATGATCCTGGAGTCCCGGGGTAGAGTCCCACATCGGGCTCCCTGCTGGGCAGGGAGTCTGCTTCTCCCTCTGACTTCTCACTTCTCATGCCCACTCTCTCTCTCTCTCATTCTCTCTCGTGCGCGCAAATAAATAAATAAAATCTTTAAAAAATTGAATTAGCCGGGGCGCCTGGGTGGTTCAGTGGGGTAAGCCACTGCCTTCAGCTCAAGTCATGATCCGAGGGTCCTGGGATCGAGTCCCGCATTGGGCTCTCTGCTCAGCAGGGAGCCTGCTTCCCTCCCTCTCTCTCTGCCTGCCTCTCTGTCTACTTGTTATCTCTGTCTGTCAAATAAACAAATAAAATCTTTAAAAAAAAACTGAATTAGCCAACGTATAGTACCTCTTTGGTTTTGGGAATAATGTTTAGTAATTCATTAGTTGCTTATGACACCTAGTGCTCACTTGGATTCTTTTCAATTTTGTACTATCAAACAACATTGTGATGAATAATCTTGGGCAAATCTGTATACACTGGTCCACATTTATTTCTCAGTTAGTCAAAGGGGAAGCAAATTTTAATTTTCTTAAACATTTATTTATTCATTTGTCAGAGAGACACAGTGATAGAGGGAACCAAGCAGAGAGTGGTAGAAGGAGAGGTAGGCTTCCTGCTGAGCAGGGAGCCAGATGCAGGGCTAGAAGCCAGGACCCTGGGATCATGACCTGAGCTGCAGGCAGACACTTAATGACCAAGCCACGCAGGCACCTCTCCGATTTTAAATTTTGATACATATCACCAAACATTCCTCAGAGAAATTTTTCTTACTTCTATTTCCATGATCATTGCATGCAAGTACTTTCATCCTGACATGCTCATCAACACTTGGTATTGGTCATTTTAATATTTGACAATATGCTACACCAAAAAAAAAATCCTCTTCATTTTTGTTTTCATTTATTTAATTACTAATGGGTTGAACATCTTTACATGTTAGTGTTTTATATTTCTTGTTTTATAAATTATTTATTCATATCTTTTTTTAAAGATTTTATTTATTTATTTGTGAGAGAGAGAGGGAGAGAGAGTGAGCACAGGCAGACAGAGAGGCAGGCAGAGGCAGAGGGAGAAGCAGGCTCCCTGCCGAGCAAGGAGCCCGATGTGGGACTCAATCCCAGGATGCTGGGATCATGACCTGAGCCGAAGGCAGCTGCTTAACCAACTGAGCCACCCAGGTGTCCCTATTTATTCATATCTTTTGTTCAGTTTTTCCTGAGGTGTTCTCTTTTAATTATTGATTTATAAAATTTCTTTATATTTTAAGGATGGCAGCCCCTTTTATGTTGAATATCTTGCAAGTTTGTTCCTAGTTTGTCCTTTGGCTTCTGATTTTAATTTTTGCAACATAATTTTTTTTTGTTTGTTTTTTTATGTCACCAACATTTATAAATATTCCTTTTGTTATTTCTGTCTTATCCTGCCAAGGTTATAAAAATACTAATCTATATTTACTTTTAATACATTGGGCCTTCATTCCAGCTGCTATACTTTCCTTCTTCTACCTCTGCCCTCCACCGTAATTCACCACCTGGTACCCACTCTTCTCTGCTTTTTGCCAAATAATTGCTATATTAAAGCTCATAATCTGAGATACACTAATAGCTGCTTATATGTCTCAGGTTCCTAGGTATGTTATACTGATAGGGATATGGAATTCTTGGATATAACTATTACCCCATAGAAGTAACTTTCTAATGGTGCCATTTTGAGCACTAAGACAGGTAGGTGAAAGGAATGATTTGGAGGAAGTGGTATAGTGGAAAGAATACTAGGTTTAAAGTTAGACAAATCCGCATTTTGTCCCAACACTAACTGTGTTTCATGGCTAATTCATATTCCCTCTCTGAGACCTCATCCATAAAATGTTCTTTGTAGTTATTATTTGTTTGCCATCTGTGTTCTCCCCCTCCAATTTCATTACCACTATATTCCCAGCATCCAGTATAGCACCTGATAAATAGTAGGTGTATAGCAAGTGTTTACTACCTGAAAGAATGGACACATGAAAAAGTGGCTGACAAATAGTAGACACTATATACAGCAGTTCCCTCACTTTCCTTCCCTCTCAGAATCGCTCCAGAGAAGGCCCAACCCTTAGCTGCCCCTCATGGAAGAAAACACTCACGCTTCTCCACCTTCTATTTCAGATAGTAGAAAATGGTCTCCTGCTCCCTGATTAAGAAGATAGCCAAGAACACCTGGACTAAGGCAGACCTGGGGATAAAAGGAAACCACTCTCCATTTTCTTCAGTGGGGTAAGGAATATTGCCAAGGATGTGCCAGTCTTCTTTGAGGGCAATACACCATACCCACATGCTGGCTTAAGAACCAAGAATCCTGGAGTCCATAACATTCTTAATTTCCAGACAGACAGCAAGCTTCCAATCCAGAAGATTCATATTGGGGTCCCAGATCTGCCACTTATTTATCCTACATCCTTCGAAAATTCACTCTAACTTCACAGGGTCTTTGAAAAATGGAGTTCCATCTAGTTCCATCCACATCATTGCAAATGGAAAATACTTGTCCTACTTCCCTCTTAAGGAGCAAGTGAGATAATGAGAGGTCTACATATTTTTACAGCCCTTTATGCATACAGACTTATTTCATTGCATCCTCGTCACAACTGCATGTGGTATCATGATGCCTATATTATAGGACAGGAAACTGAGACTCAGCAGGGTTAAGTAAGTTGCCCAAGATCACATAGCTATAAATTGGCACAGTTGTATTTAAATTCAGCTCTGTCTGATTACAGCTGTTCCTACTGAATTCCAGATATCATGCTAGGCACTAGGGATACCATCACCAAGTCTTGGTCCCTCACGGTCCTTACAGTTTACTAAGGGAGGCAGATGTGTAAATCAATGACCAAGTCACAGGGTGATAATTACAATGGCAGGGAGACTATGAGAGAATGGAGGAGGGTTATCTAATCCAGCTTTGCAGAAACAGGGAAGTTTCACAAAATGGTGTAGCTTGAGCTGAGACTTGAAGAGTAAGCAGCAGTTCCCTACATAGACCAGGGAGGATAAAACTCATGCCAATTAGAAGGAACAGCAGGTACACAAGTCAGAAATGTGAAAGCATATATCAACCATAAAAAGCTATAGTAACTGAAGCAATTTGGTACCAAAGAAAGAAAAAAACAAATCAGTTGGTCAGCATAGCATGCATTTACAGTCTCAAATACATAAAAGAATTTATGTTATCACCTGTTGAACTTCATTCAGTGAATATTTTATTGAAATATAAATATATATATATTATATATATATATATATATATATATATATATATAATAGAGCACCTATATGATAGGTGCTCTATTAGGTACTGAGGATACAGCTGTGTGGAAAAATCACTGCCCTCATGGAACTTACATTCTAGTGAGAGACACAGAAAATAAACAAATAAATAAGTTTAATATGTAGTAAATTAGGTGGTGATAAGTGCTATTTAATAAAGCAGGAGAGAAAACAAGAGATGTCGGGGCAGTTGTAAATTTAGATAGAGGTCAGAGAAGGCCTCATTGACAAGGACACAGTTAAGTAGCAACATAAACAAACTGAGGGAACAAGCAAGATACATAGGGAAAGAGCATTCCAGGCAGAAGGATCAGCAAGGGCAAAGGTCCTTAGGTGGGAGTTCATGTGTTCTTACAACAACAAGGAGGCCCTCATGGCTGGATCAGAGAGGGATAGAATAACAGAACTGATTAGGTTGGAAAGGTGATTGTCTTTAGATTGCAGTAGGGCATAGAAATCATGAGGGTTTTACTTTCTTTTTACTATGCTGTTCGAATTTTTACCTGTAGGTTTGTGTTAACTATCATGGGTTGGTTGTTGTTGTTGTTTTATTTGTTTTTGAGAGAGAGAAAAAAAGAGAAAGAACGTTAGGTTAGGAGAATGTGGAGAATGGTACTTCGAAGGTTCCATTGCAAGTAAGGGAAGTAGGGGAAGAATTTGGAAAGGTAAGTGGAGGCTAAATCCCAAACAGGTTTAGGCTGTATGTCAGGCTAAGAGGTTTGGGATTTTATCAAAGTACTCAAGAACTAGTGAAGTCTTTTTTTTTTTTTAACATTCCAACATTTATTTTTATTTTGTATTAACATATAATGTATTATTTATTCCAGGAGTATAGGTCTGTGATTCATCAGTCTTACACAATTCACAGCACTCACCAGAGCACATACCCTCCCTAATGTCCATCACCCAGCCATCCATCCCTCCCACCTCCTCCACTCCAGCAACCCTCATTGTGTTTCCCAAGATTGAGTCTCTTATGGTTTGTCTCCCTCTCTGGTTTTGAAACCGTTTCATTTTTAACTCTCTTTCCCCATGATCCTCTGACTTGTTTATCAAATTCCGCATATCAGCAATATCATATGATAATTATCTTTCTACAATTGACTTATTTCACATAGCATAATACCATCTAGTTCCATCTACGTCATTGCAAATGACAAGATTTCATTTTTGATGACTGCATAATATTCCATTGTATGTATATGTGTGCCTGTGTATTTCACACCTTCTTTATCCATTCATCTGCTGATGGATATCTAAGCTCTTTCCATAGTTTGTCTATTGTGGGCATTGCTGCTATAAACATGGGTGCCCATACTGGCCAAGGAAATCTATCATATTTGGGGGGATGGAAGCAGCTCCCCAAACCCCCACCCCTCAAATATAATAGGTTTCTCTGGCCAGTATGGACACTTGATTGCCCAGGAAGAGCCTGCAAGCAGAAAAAACAAGCTATCACAATAATCCATGCCAGAAATAGTAAACTAGGGTAGAGGTGAAGGGGATAGGTCTAAGAAATTCTTTTTTTTTTCCTCCCCTCCTTTTTTTTTAAAGATTTTATTTATTTATTTGACAGAGAGAGCTCACAAGTAGACGGAGAGGCAGGCAGAGAGAGAGAGAGAGACAGAGAGGGAAGCAGGCCCCCTGCTGAGCAGAGAGCCCGATGCGGTACTCGATCCCAGGACCCTGAGATCATGACCTGAGCTAAAGGCAGCGGCTTAACCCACTGAGCCACTCAGGCACCCATCCTCCCCTCCTTTTGAAAAATATTAATAGTACCCTCTCCGAACTTCCCTACACATATATATTGAGGGAAAAAGACAAAACTTATCTCTAGGATCTCTCTCAGCTGAGATACTTAAAGATTTTGGGATGTAAAGTCTCTATTAACCTTCTTATTTTCTGGCTGGATCATTATCTGTTGCCACTGCTCCCTTTTCCCTTCAGGCCCCACTCTGGGAGCTGCATCAGTACTGTTTTTTTAGAGGTGGTAGGAGCTAAGGAAAAATAGAAAGGAGGCCTCAGTTCTTTTATCATCTATGAATCCTCTGGCATCCCAGCCTGAATGGAAGGGTAGGAGCCTTCTGGGATATTTTGAAAGCATCTAAAATTAGCCTCAAGGCTTCAGTCAGAGAACATAGGGCCAGGACACTGACTGAACAGTAGAACTCACAGTCTTTGCCAAGTTCCCACCCCAGGCTCCATTCTCTTACTAAATAAGCCAGTTTTCCCTCCTTCTTTAGCTGTCTCCTTGGAGGCCCCACCCAAGCCTGAAAAGTTCAAATTTAGCCCCAAACCTCCACCCCAAACTCTCCTGAAAAGAGAGCCCAAAATATAGTAGCTTATCTTCTCTAAAAGTCCCTGTGGATTCTGGGATGGTAAAGAAAATAAGACAAGGAAAAGCTGAGACCAAGACACATGCACACAGAGGTTAAGGAGCAAAGGAAGAGACACTGGGCTGTGAGAAAAATAAAGAAAAGAGAATGGAAGAACCAGAAAAAATAAGATAAAAGGAAAAATGGAGTCTGAGACTGGAGAAAAGAAAAAGATTCAGAGATAGAAATAAATAGAGATGGTAATAAAAAGGCTAAAATAAATAGCAAAACAGATACATAGAGTCAGAGACAGAGGAGAAGGGAGTGGGAGACAGAAAAGAGAGGGTGCCTCAGTTCCTTGTTCTGTCCTCAACTTTTACATCAAGCCAAGAGCCTGTGGCTAGAGGCGTGAATTCAGCCCTGGAGGTAGACCCTATGTAACCGGATTCCTCAGGGGTAGGAGGAGGCAGGGCCTCCCAAAGGCATGACTGACTGAGAGACCAAGATAAGCAAGACAATGAGCCCAAGCAGCCCTCATATTTGCATGGTGTTGTCATTAGGCACTCACACCCACCATCACTGCACACAGGGCAATAAACAGTTACCCTCAAAGCAAGTGCACAAGAACCGTTCCCCCAAGTAAGAACACTTTTCTATTTGATATTTAAAAAGACTTCAAATTAGTCATCATAAGCAATATCAGAATATTAATAAACTTCTTTACACTGATTTCAATGCCTTGTTGTTTTTATTTTTTATTATATATGGGCAGGGATGCTAAAATCTGTTCATGATTTAGGGCCTTTAAAGGTCTGCACCTGACCTACCACCATGTAAGGTGATAGAAAGGACATGCTCTCCTTCTGGGCCTGTTTGGATGCCTCTTTGCTCTTTCTCAGTCATTTTTGACAGGGTCTCTGGACAAGTAGAAACTTTTTAGCAAAACATCTTTTGGTAGTTGTGAGGACCAGCTGGGGAGAAATCCAAAAGGTTTGGCTAAGAAGGTGAAAAAAGGGTGTCTGGTCTGGTGGTAAGATATTGGATGACTTAAGTCTAAGGCCTAATTCTGCTCCTGAAATGCTGTGTGACACTGGGTACTGACTTCAACCTTCGGGAACTCAGCCTCCTTCTTAATAAAATGGAACTAAAGCCCATTATGCTAGAAGTCTTATGAGATTTTCAGAATAAGCAATGAGAAAGTATGTGTATAAGAATAATTCCTGTTAGTACAAATCACTTTAGGAAACGTCAGACCACTGAGGTGAACACAGCTCCTGGTACAGATGAGGCAACTGAGGCTCTTTGAATTTTACTAGAGCAGGAACAAGAGGAGAAAGAAAGTCTGAGAGAAGCCTGGGGAAAAACAGGGGAAATTGGAGCAGAGTTAAAAAAAAAATGTTAATCTGATTTTATTGTCTTAATAGGAACTGAGATGTGATTAATTTTTATGGCCTTATTAGGCTTTGTTTCGTGATGTGTTAGAAAGGAATAATAAATATGTCTAATATGTAATGAGTTCTTTATAACAGAAACCCTTTAGAAGGGAGCATGGCCAGCCCACCAAGGGCCCAGGAATTAGCTAGCTCTTTTCTAACAGGAATCTGGGCAGGAATCCCTAAAAGGTGGACACCACGAAAGTCTTCAACCTGGCCAAATGTTACTTTTAAGGTTTACATGGCTCTTCAGTGCCTATGAGATTAATTCTAAACTTTTTGTATTATGTAAGTCTTTGCTTCATTCTTTATCATGTTCGCCCCAGACCCTGGCTTATTTCCTCCTTTATATCCCTGGCTTACAGCCATATTAAAATTCTGGCCACCATAATGTATATTTACACTTTGCCTGAAATGCATCCACGTCATCCCCTCCCTTTGCTTAGTTAAGTTAACCGAAGGACTTAGCTAAAGAACACCTTTACTGGGAAATCTTCCCTGACCAACTTCTATACCCAGTCTGGGATCTGGTTCATGCCTCCTCCACTCAGCAATCTGGATTGACATTATTTGTTTTCATGTCTGTGTTCCCCCCAAAATAATGAATATTTTGAGGGTAGGGACAATATCATCTCCATCTTTGTAATAATAATGGGAAGTGACTGATAGGGTACACAGGATTTATTTTCATAGTGATGAAAATGTTTTATTTTTTAAAGTTTTTATTTAATTCCAGTTAATTAACATACAGGGTAATATTAGTTTCATGTATATAATTTAGTGAGTCCACACTTCCATACATCATGCAGGGCTCATGACAACAAGTGCCTCCCTTACTCCCCATAACCTATTTAACCCATCCTCCCCAATAACCATCATTTTGTTCTCTAAAGATAAAAGTCTGTTTCTTGTGTTGCCTCTCTCTCTCTCTTTCTCTTTTTACCTTTTGGTCATTTGTTTTGTTTCTTAAATACCACATATGAGTGAAATCATATGACATGTCTTTCTCTGATCCATTTTGCTTAGCATAATACTCTGTATGTCCATCTATGTCACTGCAAATGTTAAGATTTTATTCTTTTTTATCACTGAGTAATATATATATATAATATATATATATTATATATATATATATATATGCGCCACATCTTCTTTAGCCATTCATCAGTCAATGGACACATGGGCTGTTTACATTATTTGGCTATTATAGATAATACTGCTATAAACATCACAGAGCATGTATCCTTTCAAATTAGTATTTTGTATTCTTTCAGTATTCTGTATTTTGTATTCTTTTGTATTCTTTCAGTAAATACCTAGTAGTACAAATGCTGGGTCTGAGGGTAGTTCTGTTTTTTACTTTTTGAGGAAATCCATACTGTTTTCCAGAGAGGCTGCACCAGTTTGCATTCCCACAGTGCAGGAGGGTTTCCCTTTCTCCACATCCTCACCAACATCTGTTGTTTCTTGTGTTGTTGATTTTAGCCATTCTGACAGGTGTGAGATGATTATCTCCTTGTAGTTTTGATTCACATTTCCCTGATGATGAGTGACGTTGAGCATTTTTTCATGTGTTTGCTGGCCATCTCTATCTTTGGAAAAATGTCTATACATGTCTTCTCATTTTTTTAAACAGGATTATTCATTTTTGGGGTGTTGTGTGTTATAAGTCATTTGCAAATATCTTCTCCCATTCAGTTGGTAGATTTCTTCATTACTGATTCAATTTCTTTGCTGGTTATTGATCCATTCAAGTTATCTCTTTCTTTCTGTTTCAGTTTTGGTAATTTATGTTTCTAGGAATTTATCCATTACTTCTAGGTTGTCCAGTTTGTTGACATACAGTTTTTCATAATATTTTATTATAATTATTTGTTTTTCTGTGGGGTTTTTTTATTTGTTTGTTTGTTTGTTATTTCTCTTCTCTCATTTGTGATTTTAATGGGAGTTCTCTGTGTCTCCTGGATCTGGATGTCTGTTTCCTTCCCCAGTTTAGGGAAGTTTTTAGCTATTATTTCTTCAAATAAATGTTCTGCCCCCTTTTCTCTCTGTTCTTTTTGGGACTCCTGGAATACAAATATTATTACAATGGATGATAACTGAGTTCCCTAAGACTATGCCCTTATGCATAATTCTTCTTTCTATCTTTTATTCATCTTCATTATTTTCCATTACTTTGGCTTCTAGGTCACTAATTCTTTCCTCTGCTTCATCTAGCCTGCTGTTCCAATTCAATCATCAAGACTGTTTCTAGTCTTGTTTATTGCACTCTTTGTTTGTGATTGTTTCTTTTTTAACTCTTGTATCTCTGTGGTAAGGGTTACACTGATGTCTTCTGTTTTTTTCCTTAAATCCAGTGAGTATTCTTCTGATTATTCCTTTACATTCTCCATCAGCCATGTTACTTATATATGTTTCACTTAGATCTCTGGCCTGAACCTTATCTTGTTCTTTCATTTGGGATAAATTTTTCAATCTTCACATTTTGTCTGTCTCATCCTTCTTCTCTGTGTTAGAAAATCTAGTCATGTTTCCTGCTCTTAAAAGTGATGGTCTTATGAAGGGATCATGTAGTGCCCAGGGTTGCACTTTAGGTAGTGTCTCTGTTGTGTGCTGCATGTGCTCTGTTGTTGTGTTTTGGCTTCTCTATCCATTAGGCCAGTTGTTGGCACAGGCTTTCCTTGGCTGCTATGGGCAGTGCTTGGTTCCAGGCCTGAATGCGGTGAGTTTTAACTAAGTGTGCTCTAGTCTGTTTGTGAAATGAGACCTGACACAAACTTCACCAGAACTGAGGCCCTGCAGAATTCCCTGGCCCAGAGATGTGGTGTATCTGGGGGTTGGCAGTGGTCTTCTAGAGGAAGCACTTTCTGCACTGGGACTGAGGCAAGTTTGACTGCTTAACTTGTATAAGCAAGTTAGGTAGCCAGTGACAGTGCTGTGCTCCTTTCCACAAGTTGTTCTCTATTTAGGCTGGAGGGTGGCGGGGTGTAGAGGTGGGGAGGGTAATGGCACCAGCCAGCTCCTTTGTTCCCAGACAGGTGTCCCCATGAACACTGCCTCTCAGTGAGGTGCTCTGAGAAGAGCAAGTAATCTTCCCACTGTGTGCCCCAGGCAATCTTCAAATTGCTGTTTCCATGTTGTCTGTCCCTAGCTTTTTTTGCCTGCCTTCTCTGTAGGAGCAGCAAATTGCCCTCCACGTTCTATACCAGCCAAACACACTGACCTTTAAAACTCTGGGCTTCAAATCCCACTGGCTGCAAGAATTCATGAAATTCTGCCCCTCTTGTTTTCCAAGCCAAAGGCTTTGGGAATATGTTCTCCTTCTGTATTTCCCTGTGTGTTTCTTTCTCTCTCACCCTTCTCCATGACCCTGGTTCCCTTCCCTCCAAAGAATCCATGATCTGTTTTTCCCCTCACCCTATCTCTGCATTCCTTACCTTTTTTGATGGGACCTCTTCTCTCCCTTTAGCTGTGGAGTTTGTTCTTTAAGTCTTCAGGCCTATTTATGGTGCATTTAGGATGATTTTTTTAGGTATCCAGCTGGGTTTGTGGAATTCAAGGACATATGTCAAAACACTAACCAGATGTGAGCTAAGGAAATAGAGATTTCAGAGACCATACATTATGAGGAGTTCATTTTTTCTAAAAATAGTTCAGAATACTCACTAAACATACATACCTTTAGCAATCAACAAAAAAGCAAACCTTGGGGGAAATAGATGGATCTAATTTCCAGATTGGCCACATTATAATATTTGAGTGTCCATCCAGTTTTCAACAACAATAACAAAACCCTCATAAGATATTTTATAAGGGAAAAAGTTCACAGCTAGAAAAAAGCTGTAAACCAAGAATTTTGTATCTGGCAAAACTCTTCTTCAAAAATAAGGGAAAAATTGAGGCATTTCCAGATAAACAATAGCTGAGGGAATATATTTACACTAGACCTGCCCTACAAGTGAGACTTCTAGGTTGATCTAAAGGACGTTAGACAGTAACTAAAAATCATATGAAGAAATAAACATTTCTCATAGAAGTCCATAGATGGGCAAACATAAAAGCCAATGTTATTTAGTTTTTGGATTTTAACTCCAGTTTTTATTTCCTACATTATTTGAAAGATGTACATATAAAAATAATTATAAATCTTTATTACTGAGCACACAACATATAAAGCTATAATTTCTGAATACCATAATACAAAGGGACAGAGATGTATCTTAGCAAAGTTTTTGATAATATTGAAGTTCAGTTAGTAACAATTAAAATTAGCTTGTTAAATGTAATCCCCATGGCAACCACAAAGTAAAATCAAGTGAACATACACAAAAGCAAAAGAGAAGGGGCTATAAACTTTTTTTTTTTTTCAAAAAACACTGAACATACAAGTAGGCAGTAATGGAGAAAATGGGGGTCAAATAAGGGAACAGTAATTATATTAAATAGAAATGTATCACACTACCCAATCAAAAGGCAGAGATTAATGAAATGGTTTGAAAACATGACCCAACTATATGCTGCTTACAAAAGATTCACTTTGGATCCAAACACACAGATAGATTGAAAGTGAAAAGATGGGAAAAGATTTTCCATGAAAATAGCAACCAAAAGTAGCTAGGTATGAGTATCAGACAAACAAAACTTCAACCTAAAACATTTTACAAGGGACAAAGGAGGAAATTATATATTGGTAGAGAGTCAATTTATCAAGAATGTATAATTATAAACACATACACACCAAAAATTGAGCCACCAAAATATGAAGCAAACATTGACAATTAAATTGAGAAGCAGAAAATTATACAATAATAGTGAATAACTAAATACCTACTTTCATTAAAAAATAGAACATTTAGACAGAAGGTAAAGAAATAGAAGATTTGCAGAGCATTGTAAACCAACTAAACCTAACAGACATATATAGAATACTCCAACCAGAAATAGCAGAATGTTCATTCTTGTTTTTTTTTAAGATTTTATTTATTTATTTGAGAAAGAGAGAGAGAAAGAGCACAAGCATGAGGGGAGAAGTCAGAGGGAGAAGCAGACTCCCTGCTGAGCAAGGAGCCTGATGAGGGATTCTATCATTGGACTCCAGGATCATGACCTGAGCTGAAGGCAGTTGCTAGTTGCTTAACCAACTGAGACACCCAGATGCCCCCAGAATGTTCATTCTTCTCAAGTGTACATGGAGCCTTCTTCAGGATATGACATGTGTTAGGTTACAAAAGAAGACCCAATAAATTTTAAAAAGACTGAAACATATGAGCTGTCTTCTCTAACCACATTGGAATGAAGCTAGAAATCAATAACAAGATAAAAATGTAAATGTTGCAAATTTGTGGAAATTAAGCAGCATAATCTTAAAGAACAAATGGGTCAAATAAGAAAATCAATGTAATATAGCAACATTAATAGAACAACAGGAAAAATCATATCATTTCATTTGAAGGAGGAAAGGCACTTCACAAAAATGCAAACACTTTCATGACAAAAAAAAAACACTCAGAAAACTAGGAATAGAAGGGAAATGTGTCAATATGGGGAATTATGTTTATTAAAAACACACAACTAACATCATACTCAGTTGTAAGAGTAAAGTAAAAACTTTCTTCTTAAATATGGAACAAGACAAAAATGTCTAATTTTACCACTGCTATTCAACATCATACTGGAAGTTCTAGCTAGAGTAATAAGAACCATAAAGAAAGAAATAAAAAGCATCTAAATTGTAAATTAAAAAAGTAAAATTATCTTTATTCACAAAAGACATCATCCGATATGTAGAAAAAGTCCCAAAGAATTCATCAAAAATCTAGTAGAGCTAAGACAAAAATTTAGCCAAGTTGCAAGATACAGCATCAGCATAAAAATTATATGTATTTTAATTTACTAGCAATGGACAATAAAAAAAAAGGAAATTAAGGAAGCAATTCCACTTAAAATCACATGTGAAATAATAAAATACTTAAGGAATTAATTTAATCAACAAGGTGAAGTAAGTGTACATTGAAACTACAAAACCACTGAAAGAAAATTAATAAGATTTAAATAATGGAAAGTACCCTATGTTAATTGGTATGAAGAGTTAATATTGTTAAAATATCAATATGACTACTCCAACAATCTACAGATTCAATGCAACCCTATCAAATTCCAATAAGTTTATTTGAATAAATGGAAAAGCCAATCCTCAAATTCACATAGGATTGCAAGCCAAAAAGTTATTTAAAAAAAAAGAAGGAGGGAGGAGTCAAGATGGCGGAGAAGTAGCAGGCTGAGACTACTTCAGCTAGCAGGAGATCAGCTATAAAACTTATCTAAAGATTGCAAACACCTGCAAATCCACCGGCAGATCAAAGAGAAGAAGAACAGCAATTCTGGAAACAGAAAAACAACTACTTTCTGAAAGGTAGGACTGGCGGAGAAGTGAATCCAAAGCGACGGGAAGATAGACCCCGGGGGGAGGGGCCAGCTCCCAGCAAGCGGTGGAGCAACGGAGCACAAAATCAGGACTTTTAAAAGTCTGTTCCGCTGAAAGACATCGCTCCAGAGTCTAAACCGGGGCGAAGCCCACGTGGGGTCAGCGTGGCCTCAGGTCCCGCAGGGTCCCAGAAGGATCGGGGTGTCTGAGTGTCGCAGAGCTTGCGGGTATTGGAATGGGAAAGCCGGCTACAGAGACAGAGCCGACAGTAAGCTCGCAGCTCGGGGGTAGCTTGAACCGGTCGCAGGCTCGGTGAGTTCGGAGCGCGGCCGGAGGTCACGCAGACAGACGGGAGTAACTGGGCGCTGTTCTCTGAGGGCGCACTGGGGAGTGGGGCCCCGGGCTCTCGGCTCCTCCAGGCCGGAGACCAGGAGGCCGCCATTTGTATTCCCATCCTCTGGAACTCTACGGAAAGTGCTCAGGGAACAAAAACTCCTGAAAGCAAACCCGAGCGAATTACTCAGCTCGGCCCCTGGTAAGGGCTATGCAATTCTGCCTGGGGCAAAGACACTTGAGAATCACTACACCAGGCCCCTCCCCCAGAAGATCAACAAGAAATCCAGCCAAGACCAAGTTCACCTACCAAGGAGTGCAGTTTCAATACCAAGGAGAGCAGCAGAATTCCAGGGGAGGAGAAAGCAAAGCACGGAACTCATGGCTTTCTACAGTGATTTTTTTTTAGTCTTGCAGTTAATTTAATTTTTTTCTTTTTCATTTTTTTTCTCTTCTTCTGCTAAAAATTTTTTTTAATATTTTACCCTTTCCTTTTTTAACGTTTTTTAACTAGTTTATCTAATATATATATATTTTCGTTTTTATATTTTTCTTTATTCGTTTTCTTTTTTTAATTTTTTTTTCTTTTCTTTTTTTTCTTTTTTTTTTTTCTTTCTTTCTTTTTGAACCTCTTTTTATCCCCTTTCTCCCCTTTCACGATTTGGGATCTCTTCTGATTTGGTTAAAGCATATTTTCCTGGGGTTGTTGCCACCCTTTTAGTATTTTACTTGCTCCTTCATATACTCTTATCTGGACAAAATGACAAGGCGGAAAAATTCACCACAAAAAAAAAAGAACAAGAGGCAGTACCGAAGGCTAGGGACCTAATCAATACAGACATTGGTAATATGTCAGATCTAGAGTTCAGAATGACAATTCTCAAGGTTCTAGCCGGGCTCCAAAAAGGCATGGAAGATATTAGAGAAACCCTCTCGGGAATATAAAAGCCCTTTCTGGAGAAATAAAAGAACCAAGTTGAAATCAAAAAAGCTATGAATGAGGTGCAATCAAAAATGGAGGCTCTCACTGCTAGGATAAATGAGGCAGAAGAAAGAATTAGCAATATAGAAGACCAAATGACAGAGAATAAAGAAGCTGAGCAAAAGAGGGACAAACAGCTACTGGACCACGAGGGGAGAATTCGAGAGATAAGTGACATTATAAGACGAAACAACATTAGAATAATTGGGATTCCAGAAGAAGAAGAAAGAGAGAGGGGAGCAGAAGGTATACTGGAGATAATTATTGGGGAGAATTTCCCCAATATGGCAAAGGGAACGAGCATCAAAATTCAGGAGGTTCAGAGAACGCCCCTCAAAATCAATAAGAATAGGCCCACACCCCGTCACCTAATAGTAAAATTTACAAGCCTTAGTGACAAAGAGAAAATCCTGAAAGCAGCCCGGGAAAAGAAGTCTGTAACATACAATGGTAAAAATATTAGATTGGCAGCTGACTTATCCACAGAGACCTGGCAGGCCAGAAAGAGCTGGCATGATATTTTCAGAGCACTAAACGAGAAAAACATGCAGCCAAGAATACTATATCCAGCTAGGTTATCATTGAAAATAGGAGAGATTAAAAGCTTCCAGGACAAACAAAAACTGGAAGAATTTGCAAATACCAAACCAGCTCTACAGAAAATATTGAAAGGGGTCCTCTAAGCAAAGAGAGAGCCTACAGGTGGTAGATCAGTAAGGAACAGAGACAATATACAGTAACAGTCACCTTACAGGCACTACAATGGCACTAAATTCATATCTCTCAATAGTTACCCTGAATGTTAATGGGCTAAATGCCCCAATCAAAAGACACAGGGTATCAGAATGGATAAAAAAACAAAACCCATCTATATGTTGCCTCCAAGAAACTCATTTTAAGACCGAAGACACCTCCAGATTTAAAGTGAGGGGGTGAAAAAGAATTTACCATGCTAATGGACATCAGAAGAAAGCAGGAGTGGCAATCCTTATATCAGATCAATTAGATTTTAAGCCAAAGACTATAATAAGAGATGAGGAAGGACACTATATCATACTCAAAGGGTCTGTCGAACAAGAAGATCTAACAGTTTTAAATATCTATGCCCCCAATGTGGGAGCAGCCAACTATATAAACCAATTAATAACAAAATCAAAGAAACACATCAACAATAATACAATAATAGTAGGGGACTTTAACACTCCCCTCACTGAAATGGACAGATCATCCAAGCAAAAGATCAGCAGGGAAATGAAGGCCTTAAATGACACACTGGACCAGATGGACATCACAGATATATTCAGAACATTTCATCCCAAAGCAACAGAATACACATTCTTCTCTAGTGCACATGGAACATTCTCCAGAATAGGTCACATCCTCGGTCCTAAATCAGGACTCAACCGGTATCAAAAGATTGGGATCATTCCCTGCATATTTTCAGACCACAATGCTCTGAAGCTAGAACTCAACCACAAGAGGAAGTTTGGAAAGAACCCAAATACATGGAGAATAAATAGCATCCTTCTAAAGAATGAATGGGTCAACTGGGAAATTAAAGAAGAATTGAAAAAAATCATGGAAACAAATGATAATGAAAATACAACGGTTCAAAATCTGTGGGACACAACAAAGGCAGTCCTGAGAGGAAAATATATAGCGGTACAAGCCTTTCTCAAGAAACAAGAAAGGTCTCAGGTACACAACCTAACCCTACACCTAAAGGAGCTGGAGAAAGAACAAGAAAGAAACCCTGCCCAGCAGGAGAAGAGAAATCATAAAGATCACAGCAGAAATCAATAACATAGAAACCAAAAAAATAATAGAGCAAATCAATGAAACTAGGAGCTGGTTCTTTGAAAGAATTAATAAGATTGATAAACCCCTGGCCAGACTTATCAAAAAGAAAAGAGAAAGGACCCAAATAAATAAAATCATGAATGAAAGAGGAGAGATCACAACTAACACCAAAGAAATACAAACTAATATAAGAACATACTATGAGCAACTCTATGCCAACAAATTTGACAATCTGGAAGAAATGGATGCATTCCTAGAAACATATAAACTACCACAACTGAACCAGGAAGAAATAGAAAGCCTGAACAGACCCATAACCAGTAAGGAGATTGAAACAGTCATTAAAAATCTCCAAACAAACAAAAGCCCAGGGCCAGACAGCTTCCTGGGGGAATTCTACCAAACATCTAAAGAAGAACTAATTCCTATTCTCCTGAAACTGTTCCAAAAAATAGAAATGGAAGGAAAACGTCCAAACTCATTTTATGCGGCCAGCATCACCTTGATCCCAAAACCAGACAAAGATCCCATCAAAAAAGAGAGCTATAGACCAATATCCTTGATGAACACAGATGCAAAAATTCTCACCAAAATACTAGCCAATAGGATTCAACAGTACATTAAAAAGATTATTCACCACGACCAACTGGGATTTATTCCAGGGCTGCAAGGTTGGTTCAACATCCGCAAATCAGTCAATATGATACAAAACATCAATAAAAGAAAGAACAAGAACCATATGATACTCTGAATAGATGCTGAAAAAGCATTTGACAAAGTACAGCATCTCTTCCTGATCAAAACTCTTCAAAGTGTAGGGATAGAGGGCACATACCTCAATATCATCAAAGCCATCTATGAAAAACCCAGCGCAAATATCATTCTCAATGGAGAAAAACTAAAAGCTTTTCCGCTAAGGTCAGGAACACGGCAGGGATGTCCATTATCACCACTGCTATTCAACATAGTACTAGAAGTCCTAGCCTCAGCAATCAGACAACAAAAGGAAATTAAAGGCATCCAAATCAGCAAAGAAGAAGTCAAATTATCACTCTTCACAGATGATATGATACTCTATGTGGAAAACCCAAAAGACTCCACTCCAAAACTGCTAGAACTTGTACAGGAATTCAGTAAAGTGTCAGGATATAAAATCAATGCACAGAAATCAGTTGCATTTCTCTACACCAACAACAAGACAGAAGAAATAGAAATTAAGGAGTCAATCCCATTTACAATTGCACCCCACACCATAAGATATCTAGGAATAAACCTAACCAAAGAGGCTAAGAATCTATACTCAGAAAACTATAAAGTACTCATGAAAGAAATTGAGGAAGACAAAGAAATGGAAAAATGTTCCATGCTCTTGGATTGGAAGAATAAATATTGTGAAAATGTCTATGCTACATAATTAATCTACACATTTAATGCAATTCCTATCAAAGTACCATCCATCTTTTTCAAAGAAATGGAACAAATAATCCTAAAATTTATATGGAACCAGAAAAGACCTCAAATAGCCAAAGGGATATTGAAAAAGAAAGCCAAAGTTGGTGGCATCACAATTCTGGACTTCAAGCTCTATTACAAAGCTGTCATCATCAGGACAGCATGGTACTGGCACAAAAACAGACACATAGATCAATGGAACAGAATAGAGAACCCAGAAATAGACCCTAAACTCTATGGTCAACTAATCTTCGACAAAGAAGGAAAGAATGTCCAATGGAAAAAAGACAGCCTCTTTAATAAATGGTATTGGGAAAATTGGACAGCCACATGCAGAAAAATGAAATTGGACCATTTCCTTACACCACACACAAAAATAGACTCCAAATGGATGAAGGACCTCAATGTGAGAAAGGAATCCATCAAAATCCTTGAGGAGAACTCAGGCAGCAACCTCTTCGACCTCAGCCACAGCAACATCTTCCTAGGAACATCACCAAAGGCAAGGGAAACAAGGGCAAAAATGAACTACTGGGATTTCATCAAGATCAAAAGCTTTTGCACAGCAAAGGAAACAGTTAACAAAATCAAAAGACAACTGACAAAATGGGAGAAGATATTTGCAAACGACATATCAGAAAAAGGACTAGTGTCCAAAATCTATAAAGAACTTAGCAAACTCAACAACCAAAGAACAAATAATCCAATCAAGAAATGGGCAGAGGACATGAACAGACATTTCTGCAAAGAAGACATCCAAATGGCCAAGAGACACATGAAAAAGTGCTCCATATCACCCGGCATCAGGGAAATACAAATCAAAACCACAATGAGATATCACCTCACACCAGTCAGAATGGCTAAAATCAACAAGTCAGGAAATGACAGATGCTGGCAAGGATGCGGAGAAAGGGGAACCCTCCTACACTGTTGGTGGGAATGCAAGCTGGTGCAACCACTCTGAAAAAAAGCATGGAGGTTCCTCAAAGTGTTGAAAATAGAACTGCCCTATGACCCAGGAATTGCGCTACTGGGTATTGACCCTAAAGATTCAAGCATAGTGATCCAAAGGGGCACGTGCACCCGAATGTTTATAGCAGCAATGTCCACAATAGCCAAACTATGGAAAGAACCTAGATGTCCATCAACAGATGACTGGATAAAGAAGATGTGGTATATATACACAATGGAATACTACTCAGCCATCAAAAGAAATGAAATTTTGCCGTTTGCGACAACATGGATGGAACTAGAGCGTACCATGCTTAGCGAAATAAGTCAAGCAGAGAAACACAACTATCATATGATCTCCCTAATATGAGGAAGTGGTGATGCAACATTGGGGCTTAAGTGGGTAGGAGAAGAATAAATGAAACTAGATGGGATAGGGAGGGAGACAAACCATAAGTGACTCTTAATCTCACAAAACAAACTGAGCGTTGCTGGGGAAGTGGGGTTGGGAGAAGGGGAGTGGGATTATGGACATTGGGGAGGGTATTTGCTTTGGTGAGTGCTGTGAAGTGTGTAAACCTGGCGATTCACAGACCTGTACCCCTTGGGATAAAAATATATGTGTATAAAAAATAAAAAATTAAAAAAAAATAAAAGACCTGGAAGTGTTAAAAAAATAAAAAAAGAAGGAGAAAGGTGGAGGGATCTTTTCCCAATTTTAAAACTACAAAAAATTTTACCACAAAGATACAGTAATCAAAATAGTTTGGCAATGGCATAGGTGTAGACATATAGACCAATGGAACAGAATTGAAAGTCCAGAAATAAATGCATACGTCTATGGTCATTTGATTTTTGAGAAGGGTATCAATACCATTTAATGGGAGAAAATAATTTTTTCAATGGATGATTCTGGGACAATTGGACTTCCATGTACAAAAGAATGAAATTGGACCCTGACTTCACACCATATACAAAAATCAAGTAAAAATGTATTAATGGCTTAAAAATAAAATCTTAAACTATAAAACCTTTAGAAAAAAACATAGGGGTTAATCTTCATGATCTTGGATTTGACATTCTTAGATATGACACCAAAGCAACAAAATTTAAAGTAGATAAATTGGACTTCATCAAAATTAAAATTGAAAAAATTGAAGAATTAAAATTAAAAGAATTGAAAATCAGGACTCAAACAGATACTTGTATCCCAATGTTCATTGTGGCACTATCCACAATGACCAAAATGTGGAAGCAACTCAAGTATCCATAAACAAATGAATGGATAAATAAAATGGGCATATACATACAATGGAATATTATACAGCCACCGAAAAGAAATGACATTTTCATACAGGACATAACCTAAATGAATCTTGAAAACATTATGTTAAGGTAAATAATCCAGAAACTAAAGGACCAATATTGTATGCTTCCACTTAGATGAAATACCTAGAATAGGTAAATTCATAGAGTCAGAAAGTTGGTTAGGGGTTATCAGGGATAGGAGGAGTGGAAGAGTATACAGTTATTGCTTAATGGTTGCAGAGTTTCTGTTTGGGATGACAGAAAAGTTTAAGAAATAGAAAACTGATGATTGTACAACATTGAATGTAATTAATGTCCCTGAATTGTAGACTTAGAAATGGTTAAATTGGCAAATTTTATGTTATATATGCTTTATCACAATAAAAAATACAAAAAAGAGAGCGAGAGAGAGAAAGTGATAATAACACCTATACTTACTACCCTTACTGCTGGATCTAGTATAACCATTTGTGAAGTACAGACTCCATGCCAGGGACTATTTTAGGTTCTGGGGAAATGGTTGTGAAGAACATTCTAATCAGAGGAGACAGAAAATATACAAACAAATGAGTAATCAGGAAACCTAATTTATAGTCTCAACACTGTTGTGGACCTGGCACTCTGTAACTTCTTTTCTCCATGACCACTTGAGGGGCCCCTGACTGGGGCAGGCCCTGGAGACTTAAGTTGTAAAACTATGCTTCACATTTCCATAGCAATGGGCAGATCCTCTGCAACGGTTTTTCTCCTCCCATTTCTCTGCTTCCTAGGTGGCCAGTTTTGCCTTGTCCTAAGTGGGCTTGAGCTTCAAATCCAAGAGCTGCCTTGGAATAGCAGAGCTTAGGCCAGGCATGGAGAATTCAGATGTTTTCCATCCTTCACAATATTCCCTTGGGTCCTGGCACTTTACTGCCCTTCACCTCTCCTTGACTCAGTTTCTTGAGTGCCTGAAGAGCTTCTGGGTCCTTCCCCTGCTTTTTGTCCAGGCCTGGCTAGGACATCCTATTTCCTCCCATCCCACCTCACCCACTATGACATTTGAAATTCCAGGGCTCCCACTTCAGAGTTTTCAACATAGACAAAATAATGGGCCAATTCAAGAACCAGTTTAGTTATCAACTGAGTGTCTGCTGAGTATCAAACAGGTAAAAACAAACCAAACAAGTCATTCAGTCTTCAGTTTGACAAACATTTAATGAGCCCCTGCTCTTACCCAGAAGTCAGCAACTACACTTCACAGCCATAATAATGGTAATAATAATATTTTGAGCATCTATTTATGTATACAGGACACTTCCCATGGGTTAACTCACTGAATTTTCATACAATCCTGAACATTCAACAGGTCATGTATTTTCCACACAGTCAGTGCACCATGACCTCTGCCAACACCTCACTTCAATGTATTCCCCACAATTTACTTCACCACACACTTCACCCCTTGTTCCTCTTGCAAACCTCATTATAACACTCCTTAAACACATTCTCTATGCCTAGTATTCTTGAATACCATACAGAAACTGGCATGCACATACGGACACAGACACAACTCTTCCTCCCCAACACTTTACACACATATACATATGCTTTCACAGGCCATGCTTCTGATACGCCTTGTCTCCCACCCAAGTATAAACACTTCTTTCAGAAATATAGAGTCATACTATGTCTTGTCAACAAAATTAGGCACAGAGATTTTTCCTTCACTCTGCCACATTCCTTTTTTTTTCTTTTAAATTATTTTTTAATTTTAATTCCAGTGTAATTAGCATGGTTGTACAATATAGTGATTCAACAATACTGTGCATTACTCAGTGCTCATCACAATAATTCCCTTTACCTATTTCCCCTATCCTCGCACCCACCTCCCCTCTGGTAGCCATCAGTTTGTTCTCTATAGTTAAGAGTCTGTTTTTTGGGTTTGTCTCTTTCTTCATTTTTTTTTTTTGCCACATTCCTTTTTGTATATCGTCCTATCCCAGACCTGCCCTGTCTCCATGCCATCCTGTCTTCATTTCACCCACATACAGACCCAGCTCACAGTCTCATAGTCACAGACAGGCCAGTCCACACACAGGAACTGCCAACTCTTCTCTTCCTTTCCTTCTGGCTCTCTTCATGCTGCAGCATTTGGAGTCAATCCAGTCTGTATGGCTGTGCATACAGAGTTCTACCCTGAACCTCAGAGAAGGACGGTCTGGCAGGGCTAACCCCCCTTCCACCTGTCCTTGCACCTTTTTTCTCTTTTAGTATTAGAGTCTTTCCATACATCTACCTTTGTGGTAGGAGAAGTTGAACCACAGAATTATCTCCTCTGCCTCCTGTCTTCCAGATACATACTCCAGGGAGGAGTTGGAGGCAAGGGTTCATATAATGGCATGGAGGTATGTTATTCTTCAGGAGTCCAGGCTTTAAAGTGACAATTGAGTATTTTTTCCATAGCTACCACTACATTTCCCCTTCCTGGAGTTAAACCCCAGTGCCCTATTTCTATGGTCTCTTAAATTACAAGTGTGCCAGGACTTTTCTTCACTGCTCTTAGGTAACTCCCTCCTTGACCTATGTCTCTATTCCCCCATCTGCCAAATAGAAACCAATTATGAGGTCTATCTTATCACTACGAGAAATGGAGAATGCAAGGGGATACATGTCAGACCTGGTGTAGGCTAGTAGTTTTCTTTTTTTTTAAGATTTTGTTTATTTATTTGACACAGAGAGAGAGAGACAGGAGGAAATACAAACAGAGGAGTGGGAGAGGCAGAAGCAGGCTTCCTGCAGAGCAGGAAGCCCAATGCGGGGCTCAATCCCAGGACCCTGGGATCATGACCTGAGCCAAAGGCAGAGGTTTAACAACTGAGCCACCCAGGAGGCCCAAGGCTGGTAGTTTTCTGCATGGCTTTATTTTCTCAAGGTCTCCCTCAGAGTCAGATGCCCTGCAAGAGGTTCCAGTGTATCATTTTAAGCCCAGTACTGATATATCAAAATCAGTGTGCTGTAGTGTAATGAGTAAATTGGCAGGTGTTTTGGGTAAACTCCTGTACTTGACTCCTTACTAGTTGTGTGACCTAGGTGAGTTGCTAAATCTCTCTGATGTCAGGTTCTCTATCCTAGAAATGGGGTTAATGATAGTATCTCTTTCAGAGGATTATTTTGATGATTAAAGGAGAGGATGGAAAAGTGCCTGGTACATTGAAAATAATAGATGTTTATTGAATAAATAAATTAATATAGTTCTACTCGGCATCACAGACCCAATAAACATCAAATATAATCCCTAACATTCACTGTGTGTCTCAATGGACTGTAAGGTCCACAAAGGCAAAGGCTTTATGTCCATTTTGAATCACAATCTTCTAGAAGAGTGTCTGGAAAATAGTAAATGCTTGATACATATTTCTTGAATGAATGAATGAGCAAGTAAATGAATACTATATTCCAGACATGGTGTTAGACATGATGCCTAGAGCTCTAAGACAGACAATACCTGTCCTCATGGAGCTCACAGTCTAGTCATTAAACCAATAATCACATCAATAATTGAACCTGGGGTGAATGCTATGAAAGAATAGAGGAGGGTGCTGTGAGAATGACACATAAAATAATTTCCTAGTCTCAGAGGTGAGAGTGAGTCTCCCAGAGCCAATGGCATCTGAGTCTAAAGAAGAAGTAATCGGGTGACAAGGTAGCTCCAAACCCATGTGGCCAACCATCTACTGGATATCTTCCAGATGTCCCACATGCAGCATAATCCTGTCATGAACCAAACTAAAATCTTAAATATTGCTCCTTGTATATCTGTTCCTCTGCCCCACTGTTCCCTATTTGCATGAATGTCCTACTATATACCCAGAGTTCCCTGACCAAGAAATTCACAAGTCATCTTTGACTGCTCCTAGTCCCCACATTTAACCCAATACCAAGTCCCATAAATGTTACCTTCTGTAAAGTACAGAGCAGTGATAAAGAGCTTGGATTCTTAAGCCAGCTTTTCCTGGCTTATGTCCTGGCTCTGTAACTTACTACTCACTTAAACTTTCTGTGTCTCAATGCCCTCAGCTGAAAAATGTGTGATAATAATAATACTTCATAAGGTTGTTGTGAGGATCAAATGAATTAATCCAGCTAAAGCATTTTTTATTCTATTTTTTCAGTGTTCCAAGATTCATTGTTTATGCACCACACCCAGTGCTCCATGCAATATGTGCCCTTCTTAATACCCACCACCAAGCTCACTCATTGCCTACCCCTCTCCCCTCCAAAACCCTCAATTTTTTTTCTCAGAGTCCACAGTCTCTCATACTTCATCTCCCTCTCCTATTTGCCCCAATTCACTTTTTCTTTCTTTCTCCGAATGTCCTCCATGTTATTCCTTATGCTTCACAAGCTAGATCATTTAAAGCAGTTGCCTAGCATATAGTAAGTATTTAGTACCTGCTAACTATCTATGATAATGGTAATAATAACAAGCTCTCAAGTATGTCTCCTCTATCCCTCTTGACTGTGATTGTCATAATGCAAACTCTCATCTTGCCTAAATCACAAGAACCTCCTCATGTAATTGAATTTGACCATAATAGATATGTTATACACTGGGTGGAGAACTGTGATGACACAAACATTTATTAGATATGATTCCTAACCCCTTGGAGTCTGAAAAATCAGGATTCCAACATTTTTTCTGTGAAACATGGTAACCACAACTTCAAGTGGCTATTAAAATTCAATTTTAGTTTCATTAAAATAAAACAATATTAAAAGTTAAGTGTCTTAGTTACAGTAACTATATTTCAAGTGCTCATCAGTTTGAAATCAGGCTACTTAGATTCTTATCCTAGACCTGTCATTTCCAGCTGTGTGACCTTGTGTAAATTACATAACCTATCTGAACCTATCTTGTCATCTATTAAGTGGGACTAATAACAGTACCTAACTTAGAGAGTTGTGGTAAGGATAAAATGAGTTAATACTTGTAAATTATTCAGACTAGTTCCTGGCACATAATAATACTTAATAAATTATAGTATTGTAGTCTAACAGTAGTAATAACAGTATATCACATAGAGGGGACATACACGCGTGCACGCACGCGCACACACACACACACACACCAGAAAACGTCTCAGAGAAAAGTAACATTGCCAGTTAATGCATCTTAAAGGCTAAGTGTTCAGTCCAGTAGTTGGTGAAGTGAAACCAGCACTGATCTAGAATTCTGGAGAATCCTAGTTCTACTTCTAGTAGTGGTTCTACCTGAGGCTCTGATATTCATTCTCTATGTAGCCTTAAACAGATTATTTATCCTCATTGGCCCCAGGGGGCTGATTGCATCGCTCTAGATGGTATTTCTGTCCTACCAGTCGCAATTCTCTTTAAGGGAAATTGTCCTTCTTCAGATTGCTTAAAGGAATTAGGACAGAGAAGAACGTGGCATTTCTGAAGGATAATAATTAGAGCCCATTTATCAAATGCTAACTCTGTACTGGACACCATGTGTGCATTATTTCATTTAATCTTCACAAAAGCCCTAAAAAATAGTCATTATCCTCATCTTGCTAATGAAGTAGGGGTTTAGAAATGCAAAGCCACTGCCCACTTTCAGACAGGCAATGGTAAGCGATAAGGTAGACGTTCAAACCTAGGTCTGCTTGGTACCGAGACCACATTTTGAGCCCTTGTCATTTTGCCTAGAAGGCTTAATGAGAGAGTGGAGCTAGAAAGGTGGGTCAGAGTCACTAGCATAACTATGGAGGAAGCATGGGAGGAGGGAAGACTGGAAACAAGGAGACCCATTCAGAGACTATTAAATGTAAGGGAAGTGATGGGGACCCTAAACTGGGCAAAAAAACCTTTGGGATGAAGAAAATGAAACAGATGAAGGACATGATACTGCTACTCCACCACTCAATTGTCAATTCCTTGAGGGTATGAACTGTTGTTGCTTTTTTCATCTTTGTATGGCACCACTGCCTGCATTTTCTACTGACACAGACACAGCACAACACAGCACTTTGCATACAAATTACTACAGATTAAATGGATTGAATTAAATTGAATTTATAAGACTAGGTGACTGATTTCATCTTAGGAAAATCCAAGATGGCTTCTAGGTTTAGAACCTGAATCTTAGGGAAAATTCTGAAGTTTCTTCCCATGGAGTTGTAGAACACTCAAAATTTGCCCTAATTACCTTGCTTTCCCTACCCTACAGTCATTTCTTGGCAGGGCTCCAGATAGAGTAAAGCCCTTTGGGCTGGGGAAGGGGCTATTTCTCCTGGGGGCTTCCCTTCCGCTTTCCCTGCCCTAGGCAGTGAGTCCCTCTTCATAGTATTTGAATTAGAGGAAACAGATAGACTGAGGAAGTGAAAAAAAAAAAAAAAGGCTGCCTGGGCTCTAGAAGCCAATGTAAACACTCAGTGGTTTCCTGTTGTTGCAGCCCAAAGTGTCCCATGACATCATTCCTGGCCTTTCCAGAACACAGTGGCTTGACACAGCCTGCTTACCTGTCCAGGACTGAGTGGCAGTCACCCTCCTTTCTCACAAGAATTAGACCCTCTAGACCAGAGAACTTCTCTGGGCCAACTATTTCCCACCTGCCCAGTTGGCCACTTAGTCTTCCTAGCGCTATAAGGCTTTGGAGGCTATGGGTTGGATGTGCTGTCCCAATTTCCAGAGACCCAGTGGCTTATGGGTCAGAGCAAGATTTCCCAAGCTGGAAAAGTTATTTTACTTCTTTTAATGGAGATTCAGGGTCAAAAGAGAGGGAGGAAGGTGTGACACACAGCCTCTGAAGCAAACCCTAATTGCTTCCTCTCCTCTCTATACTACCCAAGGGCATGTGGGTTTATGTTCTCAGTGTTGGTCACAAATTCCTAGAAACAAACCTGTAAGGACCGTTCAAAACCATTAGTCTAATCTTTCCAAGGTACATATGAGAGCACTGAGACCCAGAGGAAGGAAAAAAAAACTGGTGCCAGTCACATATTTGGTCAGTGCAACATAAGCCATCCACTGCCAGAAGTCTGAACCTGAGCTATCTTGAGACAGGATGATATAATTGCAAGAGCTCTTGATAGGAAATTCAGAAACTAGGGCTTAAACTCTAATTCCTCTTTGAGAACTTAGATAAATTCCTCATTTTTTTTGGTCCTTGGTTTATGCATAATTCAATTCAACATAATAAATATTTATTGAGAATCTACTGTGTTTGGTAGAGCTGATGGCTCCTGGGAATGAGAAGAAAGCATGATGAGAACACTCACCATTCCAGGTTGGAATGAAAAGAAAATGAAAGAGATTGTCTGAATTCTGGAAGAGATCCTGTCTCTAGGCAGAATCAAACCATAATCAGGGGTATGAGGTCCTTCAGGGCTACACCCCCTCCCCTCTTCCCTCACAAGGCAGCAGAGAGCCCTCACTGAGCCAAAGTTTTATTTCCAAAAATGTTTCCCAGTTATGGTCCCATTTAGTTGGGTAGATTTGCATAGAGATGTAACAAAGTCCTAAGTTTTTGTCTTCAAAATCAAGTTAAATGATTTATGGTAATTCCTGTAACCAGCAGTAATTGGATTTCAAGCCCTAACTGTGCCATGGAGCACAGGCAATTTGAAATGGCTTTTTTAACCAATCAAATTCATCATATCCTAGATTAGCCAGTGGAAATCTGAGACACCTAAAGATGCACAAGGCAATGTAAAGTCATTCCATTAGCCAATCAATTTAATCACAACATGAGTTAGATGAAACCCAGAGAGAAAATATGGACATATTTAGATGTGTGAAGATGCACAAGCCTACACAGATGTAGGGGGTTACACAGGCACATTGGGAGACACAAAGCGACACACACAGACACACACACACATACTCACACACACAAATACACACACACTTAATCCAACAGAAACTAGGAATAGATAGCTAACTGTCTGGGAGTTCTGGGAGGCCACTTTCTGACCAACTGCTCATCTTTCTCCTTCCTCCCTCCACAACCATCCTAACTCAAATAAAATAGGGCATTTTTTTTCCTATAGAAACATTAGAAAGTTGAACTCTACTGCACCACATCCATACCCACTCCCACTCCATCACATCAAATTCTTATTAACTGTTTGTCACCTGGACTGCAGCAAGATCTTCTATTTGGGCTCTCTAATGTCAGTGTCTTTCCAATAAACCATTTTCTAGGAGGCTGCATTTCCTTGGGAATCTGCCTAGAGTGCAGCCCTGTTCTTGCCTCATTCATGCTAAAAATTCTTCCTTTCCTTTCCACCATCCACATAAGCCAAACCACATGCTTGACATTCATGGAGTGACAAAAACCTGGGGTTCCTTGCTCCTATTCATACCATCTGCCCTTCAGAAGGCAGATGGCACATTCCCAGCTCCCTATTGCCCACTTTAAACTCTCCTGTGCTATTATTTGAGCTAGAACAGCTCTCTTCTGTACCTATCAAAATCCAACACACATTTAAAAAAAAAATCCAACACACATTAACCAGATGGATTTGACAGATATATTAAGAACATTCCACCCTAAAATGGCAGAATACACATTCTTATCAAGTGCACATGGGGCATCCTCCAGAATAGATCATGTATTAGATCATAAAACAATTCTCAACAAAGTCAAAATATTGAAGTCATATATCATGTATCTTTTCTGACTACAACACTATGAAACTGGAAATCAACCACAAGGAAAAAAAAAACTCTGCAAAGAGCACAAATATGTGGAGGTTAAATACCATACTTCTAAACAATGAATGGGTCAATCAAGAAATCAAAGAGGAAATTTCAAAAAAAAATGAGACAGATGAAAATGAAAATGCAATGATCTGAGATCTTTCAGATGCAGCAAAAGCTATTCTAAGAGGGAGGTTTATAGCAATACAGGCCTACCTCAAGAAGCAAGAAAAATCTCAACTACATAAACTAGCAAAGAAAAATCTCAACTACACAAACTAGCCTTATACCTAAAGGAGTTAGAAAAAGAAGAACAAACAAAACCCCAAACCAGTATGTGAAGGAAATAATAAAGATTAGAGCAAAAATAAATAAATGAAAAATATATATAAAATATATAAATATATATATATAAATAAATTATATATATATATATATATATATATATATAACACAATGAAACTAGGAGCTAGTTCTTTGAAAAGATTAACCAATTAACCAATTGATAAACCTTAGGCAGACTTATTTTTAAAAAAAAGAAATAGAGGATTCAAATAAACAAAATGAGAAATTAAAGAGGAGAAACAACTGACACCACAGAAAAACAAAGGATTGTAAGAGAATATTATTAAAAATTATATGCCAACAAATTGGAAAACCTAGAAGAAATCAATAAACTCCTAGAAGCATACAAACTCCCTAAACTGAATCAGGAAGAGATAGAGAACTTGGATAGACAAATTGCCAACAACGAAATTGAATCAGTTCATAAAACGCCCCCAAAACACAGAAATATAGGACCAGACAGCTTTAGATGCAAATTCCACCAAACATTTAGAGAAGATTTTCAAACTATCCCAAAATATAGAAAAGGAAAGAAAATTTCTAGGGTGCCTGGGTGGCTCAGTCAGTTAAGTGGTTGCCTTTGGCTCAGGTCATGATCCTGGAGTCCTGGGATTGAGTCCCACATCTGGCTCCTTGCTCAGCAGGGAGCCTGCTTCTCTCTCTGCTTCTGCCCGCTTGTGCATTCTCTCTATCTCTCTCTCTGACAAATAAATAAATAAAATCTTTTTAAAAAAGAAAGAAAGAAAATTTCTAAATTCATTCTATGAGTTCAGCATTACCCTGATGCCAGATCCAGATAAAGATACTACACAAAGAGAGAACTATAGGCCAATATCACTGATGAATATAGATGACAAAATCCTCAACAAAATATTAGTAAACAGAATCTAACAATGCAATTAAAAAAAATCATTTACTACAATCAAGTGAGATTTTCCCAGGCTGGTTCAGTTTCCACAAATCACTCAAAGTGATACCTAACATCAATAAGAAAAGGATAAAAATCATTTCAATAGATGCAAAAAAGTCATTTGAAATAGTACAACATCTATTCATGATAAAAATCCTCAATGAAGTAGATTTAGAGGGAACATACTTCAACATAATAAAGACCTTATGTTAAAAAAAAAAAAACTACAGGAGAAAAACTGAGAGCTTTTCCCCTAAGGTCAGGAATAAGACAAGGATGTCCACTCTCTCTACTTTTGTTCAATATTGTGCTGGAAGGCCTAGTCACACCAATCAGAAAACAATAAGAAATAAAAGGCATCTGAATTGGTAAGGAAGAATTAAAACTTTAACTATTTGCTGATGACATGATACAATATACAGAAACCTCTGAAGACTCCGCCAAAAACTACTATAACTGATGAATTAATTCAGTTAAAGTCACAGGATACAAAATCAATATACAGAATTTCATTGCACATCTATAGAATAAAAATGAAGTAGCAAAAAGAAAAATTAAGAAAGCAATCCCATTTATAATTGCACCAAAAATAATAAAATACCCTGGAATAAACTTAACCAAAGAGATGAAAGACTTGTACTCTGAAAAGTATAAAGTATTGATGAAAGAAATTGAAACTGATGCAAATAAATAGAAAAACATTCCATACTCATTAATTGGGAAAAAATGTTAAAATGTCCATACCACCCAAAACAATCTACAGATTTAATACAATCCCTATCAAAATACAAACAGCATTTTTCAAAGAACTAGAACAAACAAACCTGAAATTTGTATGGAACCACAAAGGACTCAGAATAGCCGAAGCAAAGTTGGGGGAAAAAAAAAAAGCTGGAGGAATCACAAATTTGGACCTCAAGTTATATTACAAAGCTATCATAATCCAAACAGTGTGGTACTGGCACAAAAATAGTCACATAGATCAACAGAACAGAATACAAAACCCAGAGTGTAACTCACAACTATATGGTCAACTGATCTTCAACAAAGTAGAAAATAATATCTAGTGGACAAAAGACAGTCTCTTCAACAAATGGTGTTGGGAAAACTAGTTAGCTACATGTGAAAGAATGAAACTGGACCACTTTTTTACACCATACACAAAGGTAAATTCAAAATGGATTAAAGACCTAAATGTGAGACCTGAAACCATAAAAATCCTACAAGAGAGCAGAAGCAGTATTGTTTCCAACATTGTTCTTAGCAACATCTTTCAAGATACATCTTCTGAGGAAAGGCGATCAAAATTAAAAAAAAAAAAACTACTGGAACTTCAACAAAATAAAAAGCTTCTGCACAGCAAAGGAAACAACCAACTAAACTAAAAGAGAAAATGCTGCATGTGAGAATATAATTGCAAATGACATATCCAATAAAGGGTTAGTATCCAAAATATATAAAGAACTTGTAAAACTCAACACTCACCAAAATCATCATCATCATCATCATCATCATCATCATCATCATCCAATGGGAAGAATACATGAACAGACATTTCTCTGAAGACATTCAGATGGCCAACAGATACCTGAAAACATTCTCAACATTACTCTTCATCAGGAAAATCCAAATCAAAACCACAATGAGATGTCACCTCACAGGTTAGTTAAAATGGCTAAAATCAAAAACACAAGAAAAAAGTATTGACAAGGATGTAGGAAAAAAGGAACCCTCCAGAACTGTTGGTGGAAATGCAAACTGATGTAGTCCCTGTGGAAAACAGTATGTGTCTCAAAAAATTAAAAATAGAACTACCCTACTCTACGATCCAGCATTCACACTACTGTGTATTTGCCCAAAGAGTATGAAAACACTAATTTGAAAGGATATATTCACCCCTATATTTATTGCAGCACTATTTACAATAGTCAAATTATGGAAGCAGCCCAAGTGTCCATGGACAGATGAATGGATAAAGAAGATGTAGTATATGGATACAGATAATGGAATATTATTCAGCCATATAAAATAAAATCTTGCCATTCGCAACAACATGTTGGAGCTAGACAGTATAAAGCTAAGTGAAATAAGTCGGTTAGAGAAAGACAAATGCCATGTGATTTCACTGATATATGGAATTTAAGAAACAAAACAAAAGATCAAAAGGGGAAAACAACAACAACAACAACAAAACCAGACTCTTAACTATAGAGAACAAACAGATGGTAACCAGAGGCAAGGTGGGTGGAGAATGGGTGAAACAGGTGAAAGGCATAAATGGTACACTTATCCTGATGAGCACTGAGAGATATATAGAATTGTGGAATCACTATATGATACCTGAAACTAATATAACTCTGTATATTAATTTTTAAAATTAAACTGTAGAAAACAAACTGAGGATTGCTGGAGGGGAGGTGGGTGAGGGATGCAGTATTGGGTGATGAACACTAAGGAGAGCACATGATGTGATAAGCACTGGGTATTATACAAAACTGATAAATTATTGAACACTACATCTGAAACTAATAATGTACTGTAAGTTGCTAATTAAATTTAAAATTTAAAAAAGAAAACAGGGGCCTCTGGGTGGCTCATTCGGTCAGGCGTCCGATTCTCGATTCCAGCTCAGGTCATGATCTCAGGGTCATGGGATCAAGCCCCACGTCAGGCTCCCGTGAAGCACAGAGTCTGCTTCTCCCTCTCTCTCTGCTCCTCCCCCTGCTCACTCTCTTGCTCTCTCACTCTCTCACTCTCAAATAAATAAATAAAATCTTTTAAAAAAAAGAAAAAAGAAAACAAATAAATAATTTTAAAAAATCTTACCCACATTAGATTTTCCCTGGTTGCTTGAATTTTTTAGAAGGATGACTGCATATTTGCCATTATTTTTTTGATGTTTTCACCCTTCAAGGCTCCACCCTAGTTAACTCCTACATGAAGTCTGCTTGTAATCTCCCAAAACATTGTATTTGAAAATTAAACTTACCTAATTCAGTCTTCACAGGTATGTGTTTCTAGGTCATCAGAGCAGAGCTGGTGGAGGAAAAGGATAAAATTTCCCGATGCCAGTGCTTCCTCTGTGGCAGACCGTGTGGTGGCACTCTTGTGTTACTACATTCCCCGTAGTTATGTAAAGAAGACTTACAAACCCCAAGCCTCTGGACTTTTTTTTTTTTTTTAATTTCTTATTTTAGTTATGGGTTTGAATCCTGGCACTGCCTCTAACTTGCTGTGTGACTATGAGCAAATTTCAATCCCTTTCTGATCTCAATTTCTGAAGGATCCTTCCAGTTCTGGGTTCTATTACTACAAGATGAAGGATTTTATGCAGCTCCTTTCGTGAAGACTTCTGGGACTGGGTGTGTCCACTCTCATTCTCTCTCTCTCTCTGTGTTTCCCACACCCCCCCATGTGTGATCTGTTTCTGTCTCTTTCTTTCTCCCTCTTTCTCTTTTCTCCTCCCTTCTTCCTCTTCTCCCTCTATGGCATTCTTTATTGCTTCCTCTTTGTCTCTCTGACTTACTTTCTGCCTCTCTCTCCTCTGTGGCTCTTTTTCTTATTCTTTCTCTCTCTCTCTCTCTGCCCTACCCTCAACCCCAGGAAGTGCATCTGGCTGAATAGTTCCCAACCCAAAATAGCTTTGATACTTCCTGAATGTTGCTGGTTAGTAGAAGTAGAAATGAGATCCCTCTGAAGGCCTCAGGAAGCTCAAATGCCCCACCCCTCCCCTAAGAAGTGTTCACAGAGCTAAGGAGGAAAGCAAAAGGATGAAGCATCTCATAGCAGTGCCAGCTGGCTCTTACCTTCCAGACTTTTGCTCAAAGAGAGGGCTTTGCCCACAGAACACAAAGGATCTCCATCTCCTAAGTGATCTGCAGCAGAGATTCTTAACAACACTCTTCCCTCTCCCCTGCCCCATCATTTTAAATAGGTGAAAGCTGAGGCCCACAGACATGAAGGGAACTGAGCACTGTTTCACATGAAGTAATGAAAGAACTGGAAATGGAAGGCTCGTCTCCAGACTCCTGATCAAGTCCCCTTGAAAAAACTATAAACTGATTCAACACCATCAGTTGAAAGATAATTTTCAGAGCATTTTACTAAGAAAAAGAAGGCTGAAGATAGTGAGGTAGAGACTCAATAGATACCTGGATTATGGGATGCCTGGGTGGCTCGGTTGGTTAGTCAGGCTGACTCTTGATTTTGGCTCAGGTCATGATCTCAGGGTCCTGGGTCTGAGTCCCATGTTGGGCTCTATGCTCAGCAGGGAGTCTGTGTGCTGATTCTCTCTCTCCCTTTGCTCCCCTCTCAAATAAGTAAATATTAAATAAATACATACTTATCTTGGGAACACAAAAAGACAGGGTCCAAATATCCTTTGTCTCCAATGAAAGCCCAATACAGTATCTGGTACAGGTCAGTGGTGAATAAATGAGGGAGGGAGCTGCCATCGGGGCACTTGAAGGACAGGGATTACTCCTTCGAGGCTATGGATATTTATATGGAACACTCCAGAAACTTGGAAATCAATGGATCAAGAGATTTAGCCACAGTCTCTTCTAAACTTGCTCAGTCAAGAGCTACACCCTTATTAACCCCCATAAATTAGTTTCTTCCTTATAAAAGGAGTAGTAATATCTGTCGAATCTGTCTACCTGGGGCTTAAAGCAGTAGCACTTTCTTTTTATTTTGTACCAGATTTCATTGGTTATGCACCACACACAGTGCTCCATGCAATATGTGCCCTCCATAATACCCACCACCTGACCCCCCCAACCTCCCAACCCCCTCCTCTCCAAACCCCTCAGATTGTTTTTCAGAGTCCATAGTCTCTCATGGTTCAACTCCCCCTCCAGTTTCCCTTAACTCCCTTCTCCTCTCCATCTCCCGATGTCCTCCATGTTATTTCTTATGCTCCACAAATAAGAGAAACCATATGATAATTGACTCTCTCTGCTTGACTTATTTCACTCAGCATAATCTCTTCCAGTCCCATCCATGTTGCTACAAAAGTTGGGTATTTATTCTTTCTAATGGAGGCATAATACTCCATAGTGTATATGTACCACATCTTCCTTATCCATTCGTCCATTGAAGGGCATCTTGGTTCTTTCCACAGTTTAGCGACCATGGCCGATTGCTGCTATGAACATTGGGACACAGAAGGTCCTTCTTTTTACTACTTCTGTATCTTTGGGGTAAATACCCAGTAGTGCAATTACAGGGTTATAGGTAAGCTCTATTTTTAATTTCTTAAAAAATCTCCGCACTGTTCTCCAAAGTGGCTGCACCAACTTGCATTCCCACCAGCAGTGTAAGAGGGTTACCCTTTCTCCACATCCTCTCCAACACAAGTTGTTTCCTGTATTGTTAATTTTGGCCATTCTAACTGGTGTGAGGTGGTATCTCAATGTGGTTTTAATTTGTATCTCCCTGATGGCCAGTGATGATGAACATTTTTTCATGTGTCTAATAGCCATTTGTATGTCTTCATTGGAGAAGAGTCTGTTCATGTCTTCTGCCCATTTTTTGACATGATTATCTGCTTTGTGTGTGTTGAGTTTGAAAAGTTCCTTATATACCCTGGACATCAGCTTTTTGTCTGTACTGTCATTTGCAAATATCTTCTCCCATTCCGTGGGTTGTCTTTGTTTTGTTGACTGTTTCCTTTGCTGTGCAGAAGTGTTTGATTTTAATGAAGTCCCAAATGTTCATTTTTTGCTTTTGTTTCCTTTGCCTTTGGAGACATATCTTGAAAGAAGTTGCTGTGGCTGATATCAAAGAGGTTACCGCCCATGTTCTCCTCTAGGATTCTGATGGGTTCCTGTCTCACGCTAAGGTCTTTTACCCATTTCGAGTTTATCTTTGTGTATGGTGTATGAGAATGGTCAAGTTCCATTCTTCTACATATGATGCTGTCCAATTTTCCCAGCACCATTTATTGAAGAGACTGTCTTTTTTCCACTGGATTTTTTTTTCCTGCTTTGTCAAAGATTATTTGACCATAGAGTTAGGGGTCCATATGTGGACTCTCTACTCTGTTCCACTGGTCTATGTGTCTGTTTTTATGCCAGTACCATGCTGTCTTGGTGATTTCAGCTTTGTAGTAAAGCTTGAAATCAGGCAACGTGATGCCGCCAATTCTGTTTGGTTTTTTTTTTTTTTCAACATCCTTAGCAATTTGGGGTCTCTTCTGATTCTGTACAAATTTTAGAATTATTTGCTTCAGCTCTTTGAAAAATACTGATGGAATTTTGATCAGAATGGCATTAAAAGTATAGATTGCTCTAGGCAGTAGAGACATTTTAACAATGTTTATTCTTTCGATCCAAGAGCATGGAATGGTCTTCCATCTTTTTGTGTCTTCTTCAATTTCTTTCACGAGTGTTCTGTATTTCCTCAAGTACAGATCCCTTACCTCTTTGGTTAGGTTTATTCCCAGGTATCTTCTGGTTCTTGGTGCTATAGTAAATGGATTTGATTCTCTAATTCCCTTTTCTGTGTTTTCATTGTTAGTGTATAAGAAAGCAACTGATGTCTATACATTGACTTTGTATCCTGCCACGTTACTGAATTGCTGTAAGAGTTCTAATAGTTTCGGGGTGGAGTCTTTTGGGTTTTCCATATAAAGTATCATGTCATCTGCGAAGAGAGAGAGTTTGACTTCTTCATTGCCAATTTGGATACCTTTTATTTCTCTTTGTTTTCTGGGTTGGAGAAAGCCATGGATGACAAAATGAAATTGATTAGGGCAGAAGTGAAAGCCACCAGAGATGATGTTCCCAAAGTTCTCAATGAGTTCCAATCTAATCTAAATTCTCTAAAAGCTAGGGTAACTGAGACAGAAGATAGAATTAGGGATCTGGAGGACAAACTGATAGAGAAAAAGGATCAGGAGGAATCCTGGAACAAACAGCTTAGAATCCATGAAAACAGAATTAGGGAAATAAATGATGCCATGAAACATTCCAACATCAGAATTATTGGAATCCCTGAGGGGGAGGAGAAAGAAGGAAGACTAGAAGATATAGTTGAACAAATTCTCCATGAAAATTTTCCCAGTCTCATGAATGGAACCAGTGTTCGTGTACTAGAGACAGAATGGGTCTCCCCACAACATCATAGAATCTAGAAAGACCTCAAGACACCTGACAGTGAAAATGATGAATCATAATTTTAGACAGGAGTTCTTGAAAGCAGCGAGGGCAAAGAAATTTCTTATGTATAGAGGAAAGCCCATCAGAATAACATCAGACTTGTCCACAGAAACTTGGCAAGCCAGGAAGGGCTGGCAAGAAGTATTCAGGGCACTAAATGAGAAGAACATGCAGCCAATAATACTTTATCCAGCAAGACTGACATTCAAAATGGATGGAGGGATAAAGAGCTTCCAAGACTGGCAAGGTTTAAAAGAGTGTGCAACCAATGGGCCGACACTGCAGGAAATATTAAGGGGGGTTCTATAAAAGAGGAAAAATCCTAAGAATATCATTGAACAGAAATATATGGAGACAAACTATAGAAACAAAGACTTCACAGGTAACATGATGTTAATAAAAACGTATCTATCAATAATCACTCTCAATATGAATGGCCTAAATGCACCCATAAAATGACACAGGGTTGCAGATTGGATAAAATGACAGGACCCATCCATATGTTGTCTACAGGAGACACATTTCGAACCTAAGGGTACACCCAGACTCAAAGTGAAGGGATGGAGAAGCACCTTTCATGCCAATGAGCCTCAAAAGAAGGATGGGGTAGCGATTCTCATATCAGATAAATTAGATTTTAAACTAAGAATATAGTCAGAGATACAGAAGGACACTACATAATTCTTAAAGGGACTGTCCACCAAGAAGATCTAACAGTTGTAAA
Source organism: Neogale vison (assembly GCF_020171115.1). Lineage (NCBI taxonomy): Eukaryota > Metazoa > Chordata > Mammalia > Carnivora > Mustelidae > Neogale > Neogale vison. Next base: position 76,416,437 of record NC_058105.1, read on the forward strand.
TATTTATGCCTCCAATACAGGAGCAGCCAATTACATAAGAAAACTGTTAATCAAGATGAAGAGTTATATTGATATGAATACATTAATAGTGGGAGATCTTAACACACTATTCTCAGTAATAGATCATCCAAGCAGATAATCAATAAAGAAACAAGAGCATTGAATGACACTTTAGACCATATGGACCTCATAGATATATAGGGAACATTCCACCCTAAGACAACGGAATACTCATTCTTCTCGAGTGCACATGGAACCTTCTCCAGAATAGACCACATACTGGGTCACAAATCAGGGCTCAACCCATACCAAAAGATTGATATTATTCTCTTCATATTCTCAGATCACAATGCTTTGAAACTGGAGCTCAATCAAACGGAAAAGTTTGGAAGGAACTCAAACACCAGGAAACTAAAGACCACCTTGCTTAAGAATGCTTGGATCAACCAAGAGATCAAAGAAGAACTTACTCAGTTAATGGAAACAAATGAGAATGAAGACACTTTGCTCCAAAACCTATGGGATACAGCAAAGGCGGTCCTAAGGGGGAAATACATAGTCATCCAAGCTTCCCTCAAAAAAAATTGAAAAATCCAGAATACACCAGCGGTTTCTACACCTTAAAGAACTAGAGAATCAACAACAAATTAAGCCAACTCCACACATAAGAAGGGAAATAATCAAGATTAGAGCAGAGATCAATGAGATAGAAACTATAGATACAGTAGAATGCATCAGTGAAACTAGAAGCTGGTTTTTTGAAAGAATCAATAAGGTCGATAAACCATTGGCCAAACTAATCCAAAAGAAAAGTAGCACTTTAAAAAAAAAAAAAGAAAGAAAGAAACGGAAAGATAGGAAACAGCTTTGACAAAAACAAGACAGTGCTCTGCAAATGTGATGGTTGGGTGCCATGGTGATGTCCCAGCTGGCAATTATGTTCTCAGCAGCCACTGTAACACCAAGTGAGTCATCCTCTCACTTTCAAACCTGAAGACCTTGAAAGGGGAAAAATGAGTTGAGCCTTTAGTTAAAAGATTTTTCTGTGAAGGGGGACCAGAAAAGGGGTGAACAGAGCCCCCCACATACAGGCTGTGCCCCAGATTCTAGCTTTCTAGGCATTAACAGCCAGCTTAAGCAAGGACTGCATCCCCTATTCTGCTATTTATTTTTCTTTTAATTTCATTTTTTTCTTTTTCAATTTTTTAAATTTAATTTTATTTTTTCAGTGTTCCAAGATCCATTGTTTATGCACCATGCCCAGTGCTCCATGCAATACATGCCCTCCTTAATTCTCACCACCAGGCTCATTTAACCCCAATCCCCTCCCCTCCAAAACCCTCAGTTTGTTTCTCAGAGTTCGCAGTCCCTCATGCTTTGACTCCCCCTCCGATTTCCCCAATTCATTTTTCCTTTCCTTCTCCTAATGTCCTCCATGTTATTCCTTATGCTCCATAAGTAAGTGAAACCATATGGTAATTGACTTTCTCTTCTTGACTTTTGATTTAAATTCTAGGTAGTTAACATATAATGTAATACTAGTTTCAAGAGTAGAATTTAAGAATTCATCAATTATATATAACACCCAGTGTGCAACACAACAGCAGCCCTCCTTAATACTCATTACCCTTTTAGCCAATACACTGCCCACCTCCCTGCCATCAACCCACAGGTTGTCCTCGATCATTAATAGACTCTTATGGTTTGCTTCTGTCTCTTATTCCTTTCCCCTATGTTCATATGTTTTATTTCTTAAATTCCTCATATGGTTTTTGTCTTTCTCTGACTGACTTATTTTGCTTAGCATAATACACTCTAGCTCCACCTATGTCATTGCAAATGACAATGTTCCATTCTTTTTGATGGCTGAATAATACCCCCCCCCCGTGTGTGTGTGTGTCTGTGTGTGTGTGTGTATCACATATTCCTTATACATTCATCAGTTGATGGATATTTAAGCTCTCCGTGATTTGGTTATTGTTGATAATGCTCTTATAAATATCAGGGTACAGGTACCCCCTTGGATCAATATTTTTGTATCCTTTGGGTAAATACCTGGTGCAAGGTTCCTGAGTGGCTCAGTCAGTTCAGTGTCTGCCTTCAGCTCAGGTCATGATCCTGGGATCTTGAAATCAAGCCCCACATTGGGCTCCCTGCTCAGTGTGGAGGCTCCTTCTACCTCTCCTGCTCCCCCTACTTGTGCTATATGTCAAATAAATAAATAAATAACTTTAAAAAATAAATAAATACCTAGTAGTTCAACTGTTGGGTCATAGAGTAGCTCTATTTTTAACTTTTTGAGGAACCTCTATACTGTTTTCCAGGGTGGCTGCACCAATTTCTATTCCCATCAACAGTATAAGAGGATTTCCCTTTCTACATTTCCTTGCTAGGATCTGTTTTTCCTGTGCTGTTAATTTTAGCCATTCTGACAGGTATGAAGTGGTATCTCATAGAGGTTTTTATTTGTCTTTCCCCTGCTGATGAGTGATGCTGAGCATATTTTCATGTGTCTGCTGACCATCTGAATGTCTTCTTTGAAAAAAAAATATTCATTCATGTCTTCTGCCTATATCTTAAATGGATTGTTTCTTTTTTGGGTGTTTGGTTTGATAAGTTCTTTATAGATATTGGTTACCAACCCCTTAATAGATATGTCATTTGCTAGATTTTCCCATTCTGTAGGCAGCCTTTTAGTTTTGATGATTGTTTCCATCACTGTGTTGAAGTTTTTATCTTGATGAAGTCTCAATAGCTCATTTTTGCTTTTGTTTCCCTTGCCTGAAGAGACGTGTCTTGTAAGAAGTTGCTTTGACCAAAGTCAAAGAGGTTTCTGACTGCATTCTCCTCTAGGATTTTGATGGTTTCCTGTATTGATTTAGGTCTTTCATCCATTTTGAATTTATTTTTGTCTATGTTATAAGGAAATGGAACATTTGAATTTCACTGCACGTTGCTCTCCAATTTTCAAACATCATTTGTTGAAGACACTATTTTTTTCTGTTGAATATTCTTTCCTGCCTTGTCAAAGATTAGTTGACCATAGACATGTGGGACTATTTCTGGGTTTTACTATTCTGTTCCATTGATCTATGTGCTTTGTGCCAGTACCATAATATTTTTATGACTACACCTTTATAATATAGTTTGAGGTCTGCAATCATGATGCCTCCAGTTTCTTTTTATATATTATTTTTCTTTTTCAGGATTACTTTGGCTATTCAGGGTCTTTACATATGGTTCCATACAAATTTTAGGATGGTTCTAGCTCTGTGAAAAATGCTAGTGGTATTTTGATAAGAATTACAGTGAATGTGTAGATTGCTTTGGGTAGTGTAGACTTTTTTTTTATTAATCTATAATGTATTATTTGCTTCAGGGATACAAGTCTGTGAATCATCAGTCTCACACAATTCACAGTACTCATCATAGCACATACCCTCCCCAATGTCCATAACTCAGCCACCCTACCCCTCTCCCCAGCAAACCTCAGTTGTTTCCTAAGATTAAGAGTTTATTATTGTTTGTCTCCCTCCCTGATCCCATCTTGTTTTATTTTTCGCTCCCTACCCCTCACCCTGCCTCTCAAATTGTCATAGTGGAGAGACCATATGATAATTGTCTTTCTCTGATTGACTTACTTTGCTTAACATAATACCCTCTAGCTCCATCCATGTGATTGCAAATGGCAAAATTTTAGATTTTTTGATAGCTGCATACTATTCCATTGTGTGTGTGTATATATATATATATATATATATATATATCCTATATGTGCATCAACAGATGAGTGGATAAAGAGGACTTTATATATATACATGTATATATTGTGTATATATATGTGTGTATATATACATTATATACATGTATATATTTGTATATATGTATATGTATATATGTATATGTGTATATATGTATATATGTGTATATATGTATACATGTATATATGTGTGTATATATATGTGTATATATATATGTGTGTATATACACACATATATACATATATATATATAAAATCCTCTTTATCATATACACATATATATATGTGTATATATGTATATATATGTGTATATACATATATGTGTATATATGTATACATGTATATATGTGTGTATATATATGTGTATATATATATGTGTGTATATACACACATATATACATATATATATATATATATATAAAATCCTCTTTATCCACTCATCTGTTGATGCACATATAGGATCTTTCCACAGTTTAGCTATTGTGGACAATGCTGCTATAAACATTCTGGTGCATGTGCATGTGCAACTTTGGATCACCACATTTGTATCTTTAGGGTAAATACCCAGTAGTGCAATGGCTGGATCATAGGGTAGTTCAACTTTCAACTTTTTGAGGAAACTCCATACTGTTTTCCAGAGTGACTGCACCAGCTTGCATTCTTACCAACAGCGTAGGAGGGTTTCCCTTTCTCCACATCCTAGCCAACATCTGTCGATTCCTGACTTGTTAACTTTAGCCATTCTGATTGGTGTGAGGAAGTATCTCACTGTTGTTTTGAATTGTATTTCCCTGATGCTGAGTGATGTTGAACACATTTTCATGTATCCATTGGCCATTTGGATGTCTTTGCAGAAATGTCTGTTTATGTCTTCTGCCCATTTCTTGATCGGATTATTTGGTTTTTGGGTGTTGAGTTGGATAAATTCTTTATAGATTTTGGATACTAGCCCTTTATCTGATATGTCATTTCTAAATATCTTCTCTAAATTCTGTTGGTTGTCTTTTGGTTTTGTTGACTGTTTGCTTTGCCATGCAAAAGCTTTTGATCTGATGATCCCAATAGTTCATTTTGCCCTTGCTTCCCTTGCTTTTGGTGATGTTTCTAGAAAGAAGCTGCTGCTGGTGTTCTCCTCTAGGATTTTGATTGATTCCTGTCTCACGTTGAGGTCTTTTATCCATTTTGAGTTTATCTTTATGTACAGTGTCAGAGAATGGTCGAGTTTCATTCTTCTACTTATAGCTGTCCAGTTTTCCCAGCACCATTTATTGAAGAGACTGTCTTTTTTCCACTGTATATTTTTTACTGTTTTGTCAAAGATTAATTGACCATAGAGCTGAGGGTCCATATCTGGGCTCTCTACTCTGTTCCACTGGTCTATGTGTCTGTTTTTATGCCAGTACCATGCTGTCTTGGTGATCACAGCTTTGTAGTAAAGCTTGAAATCAGGTAACGTGATGCCCCCAGCTTTATGTTTGTTTTTCAACATTTCCTTAGGGATTCGGGGTCTCTTCTGATTCCATACAAATTTTTGGATTATTTGCTTCAGCTCTTTGAAGAATACCGGTGGAATTTTAATCGGAATGGCATTAAAAGTACAGATTGCTCTAGGCAGTATAGACATTTTAACAATGTTTATTGTTCCAATCCAAGAGCATGGAATGGTCTTCCATCTTTTTGTGTCTTCTTCAATTTCTTTCATGAGTGTTTTGTAGTTCCTCAAGTACAGATCCTTTACCTCTTTGGTTAGGTTTATTCCCAGGTATCTTATGGTTCTTGGTGCTATAGTAAATGGAATCGATTCTCTAATTTCCCTTTCTGTATTTTCATTGTTAGTGTATAAGAAAGCCAATGATTTCTGCACATTGACTTTGTATCCTGCCACGTTGCTGAATTGCTGTATGAGTTCTAGTAGTTTGGGGGTGGAGTCTTTTGGGTTTTCCATATAAAGAATCATGTCATCTGTGAATAGAGAGAGTTTGACTTCTTCATTGCCAATTTGGATACCATTTATTTCTCTCTGTTGTCTGATTGCTGTTGCTAGGACTTCTAATACTATGTTGAACAAGAGTGGTGAAAGTGGGCATCCTTGTCTTGTTCCTGATCTCAACGGGAAGGCTGCAAGCTTTTTCCCACTGAGGATGATATTTGCTGTGGGTCTTTCATAGATAGATTTGATGAGGTTCAGGAATGTTCCCTCTATCCCTATACTTTGAAGCGTTAGAATCAGGAACAGATGCTGGATTTTGTCAAATGCTTTTTCTGCATCGATTGAGAGGACCATGTGGTTCTTCTCTCTTCTCATATTAATTTGTTGTATCACATTGATTGATTTGCGAATGTTGAGCCATCCTTGTAGCCCAGGGATGAATCCCACCTGATCATGGTAGATAATCTTTTTAATGTACTGTTGGATCCTGTTGGTGAGGATCTTGTTGAGAATCTTAGCATCCATATTCATCAGTGATATTGGTCTGAAATTCTCCTTTTTGGTAGGGTCTTTGCCTGGTTGGGGATCAGGGTAATGCTGGCTTCATAGAAAGAGTCTGGAACAACAGAATACCCATTCTTCTCAAGTGCACATGGAACCTTCTCCAGAATAGATCACATACTGGGTCACAAATCAGGACTTAACTGATACCAAAAGACTGAGATTATTCCCTGCATATTCTCAGATCACAATGCTTTGAAACTGGAGCTCAATCACAAGAAAAAGTATAGAAAGAAATCAAACACTTGGAAGCTAAAGACCACCTTGCTTAAGAATGCTTGGATCAGGGCGCCTGGGTGGCTCAGTGGGTTAAGCCGCTGCCTTCAGCTCAGGTCATGATCTCAGGGTCCTGGGATCGAGTCCCGCATTGGGCTCTCTGCTCAGCAGGGAGCCTGCTTCCCTCTATCTCCCTCTCTGCCTTCCTCTCCGTCTGCTTGTGATATCTCTCTGTCAAATAAATAAATAACATCTTTTAAAAAAAAAAAGAATGCTTGGATCAACCAGGAGATCAAAGAAGAACTGAAGCAATTCATGGAAACCAATGAGAATGAAGACACTTCAGTCCAAAACCTATGGGATACGACAAAGGCGGTCCTAAGGGGGAAATACATAGCCATCCAAGCCTCTCTCAAAAAAAATTGAAAAATCCAGAATGCACCAGCTGTCTCTACACCTTAAAGAACTGGAGGATCAACAACAAATCAAACCAACTCCACACATAAGAAGGGACATCATCAGGATTACAGCTGAGATCAATGAGGTAGAAACCAGAGATACAGTAGAACGTATCAATGAAACTAGAAGCTGTTTTTTTGAAAGAATCAATAAGATTGATAAACCATTGGCCACACTAATCCAAAAGAAAATAGAGAAAGCCCAAATTAATAAAATTATGAATGAAAAGGGAGAGATCACAACGAACACCAAGGAAGTAGAAACAATCATCAGAAGTTATTATCAACAGTAATATGCCAGTAAGCTTAGCAACCTAGATGAAATGGATGCATTCCTGGAAAACTATAAACTACCAAAATTGAACCAGGAAGAAATCAACAACCTGAATAGACCAATATCTAGTAACGAGATTGAAGCAGTGATCAAAAACCTCCCAAAAAACAAGAGCCCAGGACCTGACGGATTCCCTGGGGAATTCTACCAAACTTTCAAAGAAGAAATAACACCTATTCTCCTGAAGCTGTTTCAAAAAGTTGAAGCAGAAGGAAAACTTCCAGACTCTTTCAACATCCTTTTCTTTTTCTTTTTCAACATTCTTCTGGCTATTCAGGGTCTTTTCTGTTTCCATATAAATTTTAGGATTATTTGTTCCATTTCTTTAAAAAATGATGGTATTTTGATAGGGATTGCATTAAATGTGTAGATTGCTTTAGGTAGCATAGACATTTTCTTAATACTTATTCTTCTAATCCATGAACATGGAACATTTTTCCATTTCTTTGTGTCTTCCTCAATTTCTTTCATGAGTACTTTATAGTTTTCTGAGTACAGACTCTTTATTTCTTTGTTTAGGTTTATTCCTAGGTATCTTGTGTTTTTTGGCACAATTGTAAATGGGATCAATTGCTTGATTTAGCTTTCTGTTGCTTCATTATTGGTGTATAGAAATGCAACTCATTTCTGTAAGTTGATTTTACATCTGTGACTCTGCTGAATTCCTTTATCCATTCTCCCAATTTTGGGTGGATGCTTTCAGGTTTTCTACATAGAGTATCATGTCGTCTCTGAATAGTGAATGTTTGGCTTTTTCACTGCTGATTTGGATGCTGTTTATTTCTTTTTATTGTCTGATTGCTGAGGCTAAGACTTCCAGTACCATGTTAAATAACAATGGTGAGAATGGATATCCATGTCTTGTTCCTGCCCTTAGAGGAAAAGGTTTCAGTTTTTCCTCATTGAGGATGATATTAGATGTGGGTCTTTTGTATATGGTCTTTATGATGTTGAGGTATGTTCCCTCTATCCCTGCTGTGTTGAGGGTTTTTATCAAGAATATATGCTATGTTGCAGAAACAGTGAATCTTGGAACAGTGAAAAAATGAAATTATATTTTAAAAAAAGAAAAACAGAATATATGCTATATTTTTTCAAATGTTTTTGCTGCATCTGTTGAGAGGATCATATGTTTCTTATCCTATCTTGTATTACTGTGGTATACCATGTTGATTGATTTGTGAATATTGAACTAACCCTGCAGCCCAGGAATAAATCCCCCTTGATCATGGTGAAAATTTCTTTTAATGTACTGTTGCATTTGATTTGCTAGTATTTTTTTTTTTTACTTTTTTTTCAATTTATTTATTTTCAGAAAAACAGTATTCATTATTTTTATTGAGACTTTTTCGTCCATGCTCTTTGGGGATATTGGCCTGTAATTGTCCTTTTTAGTAGGGTTTTTGTCTGGTTTTGGAATCAAGATAATTCTGGACTCATAAAATGATTTTGTAACTTTTCCTCCCATTTCCATTTTTTGAAACAGCTTGAGAAGAACAGGTATTAACTCTTGAAATATCTGGTAGAATTCCTCTGGGAAGCTATCTGGCCCTGGACTTTCATTTGTTGACAAATTTTTCATTATGGGTTCCATTTCTTTGCTGATTATGGGTCTGTTCAAATTTTTTATTTTTTTCCTGTTTCAGTTCTGGTTGTTTATATGTTTCTAGGAATTTATTTCTTCTGAGTGCCCAATTTGTTGGCATATAATTTTTCATAATTTGTATTTCTGTGGTGTTTGATATTATCACTCTTCTTTCATTTGTGATTTTATTTATTTGGGTTCTTTCTCTTTTTATTTTGATAATTCTTAGTAGCAATTTATCAATTTTATTAATTCTTTCAAAGAATCAGATCAAAGTTTCAGTGATTTGTTCTACTGGGTTTTTTGTTTGTTTGTTTGTTTATGTACCATTTATTTCTGTTCTCATCTTTATTATGTCCCTACTTCTCCTGGCTTAGGCTTCATTTCTTGTTCCTTTCCTAAGTTCTTTAGGTATAAGGTTAGGTTGTGTATTTGAGATTTTTCTTGCTTCTTGAGGTACACCTGTATTACTACATACTTCCCTCTCATGACTGTCTTTTCTACATCCCAAAGGGCTGGACTGCTTTGTTTTTCATTTTTATTTACCTCCACATATTTTTTTTTTTTTAGTTTTCCTTTAATTTCCTCATTAATCCATTCATACTTTAGTGTATTTTTCAAATCTCCTTATACTTGAGGCGTTTCCATTGTTTTTTTCCTTGTGGTTGATTTCAAGTTCATCGTATTGTGGTTAGAAAATATGCATGGTATGATCTTGGTCTTTTTGTATTTGTTGAGGTCTGATTTGTGACCCAGTATGTGATCTACTCAAGAGACTGTTCTGTATGCACTCAATAAAAAATATATTCTGCTGCTTTAGAATGAAATGCTCTGAATGGATCTGTTAAGTCCATCTGGTTCAATGTGTCACTCAAAGGCATTGTTTCCTTGTTGGTTTTCTTAGATGATATGTCCATTGACCTAAGTGGGTATTAAAGTCCCCTAATATTATTCTGTTATTGTCAATGAGTTTCTTTATGTTTGTTATTAATTGATTTATATATTTGGATATTCCCAAGTTGGGGGTATAAATATTTACAATTGTTGGTCTTATTGATAGACCCTTTAATTATGATGTAATGCCATTCTTCATCTCTTGTTACAGTCTTTGATTTAAAATCTGGTTTGTCTTTTTGGTGTAAATACCCAGTAGTGCAATTGCAGGGTCATAGGGAAGCTCTTTTTTTAATTTCTTGAGGAATCTCCACACTTTTTTCCAAAGTGGCTTCACCAACTTGCATTCCCACCAACAGTGTAAGAGGGTTCCCCTTTCTCCACATCCCCTCCAACACATGTTGTTTCCTGTCTTGCTAATTTTGGCCATTCTAACTGGTGCAAGGTGGTACCTCAATGTGGTTTTAATGTGAATCTCCCTGATGGCTAGTGATGATGAACATTTTTTCATGTGTCTGATAGCCATTTGTATGTCTTCATTGGAGAAGTGCCTGTTCATATCTTGTGCCTATTTTTTTATATGATTGTCTGTTTCGTGTGTGTTGAGTTTGAGGGTTGCCAAACAGTGGAAAAGAACCAAGATGTCCTTCGACGGACGAATGGATAAGGAAGATGTGGTCCATAGACGCTATGGAGTATTATGCCTCCATCAGAAAAGACAAATACCTAACTTTTGTAGCAACATGGTCAGGACTGGAAGAGATTATGCTGAGTGAAATAAGTCAAGCAGAGCCAATTATCATATGGTTCCACTTATTTGCAGAGCATAACAAATAGCATGGAGGACAAGGGGAGATGGAGAGGAGAAGGAAGTTGAGGGAAATTGGAAGGGGAGGTGAACCATGAGAGACTATGGACTCTGAAAAACAATCTGAGGGTTTTGAAGGGGCGGGGGGGTTGGAGGATGGGGGAACCAGGTGGTGGGTACCAGAGAGGTCATGGATTGCATGGAGCACTGGGTGTGGAGCAAAAACAATGAATACTGTTACACTGAAAAGAAATTAAAAAATAAAATAAAATAAAATAAAAAGGAAAAAAGGAAAAAAAATAAAATCTGGTTTGTCTGATATAAGTATAGCTACTTAGGCTTGCTTTTGATGTCCATTAGCATGATTGATGGTTCTCTACCCCCTTACTTACAATCTGCAGTTGTCTTTAGGTCTATAATGAGTCTATTGTAGGCAGCATATAGATGGGTCATGTTGTTGTTGTTGTTGTTGTTTCTTTTAAAAGATTTTTTTTGTATTAGTATTGTTTATTAGTATTTTTTTCAATTTATTTATTTTCAGAAAAGCAGTATTCATTATTTTTTCTCCACACCCAGTGCTCCATGCAATCTGTGCCCTCTATAATACCCACCACCTGGTACCCCAACCTCCCACCCCCCCGCCACTTCAAACCCCTCAGATTGTTAGTGATTCACCAGTCTTATATAATACTCAGTGCTCATTACAACACATACCCTCCCCAATGTCCATCACCAAGTTACCCCCTCACCTCCTGCAATGCTCAGTTTGTTACCTAAAATTAAAAGTCTCTTATGGTTACAGCATTTAAAAGAAATTTTAGCCTGATTAGTTTTTAGGTCTTTTATCTCTGTGGTAGGGTTTCTCTGGTTTCTTTTATGCTTTTCTTAAGCCCAGCTAGTATCCTTATGATTCTTGTTTTAAATTCTATTTCCTACACTATATCTATATTGATTAGCTCCCTGGCTATGACTTCTGCTTGTTCTTTCTTTTGGGTGAACTCCTCCAACTTGGTATTTCATCTAGGACTCTGTCTTTTGTGTGTTAGGAAAGCCTGTGCTTGCTCCTATTTCCACTCATGCTGAAACATTCCAGTACTCTATGATCAGTGGATCTGCTGTGTGCAGGAGGGAGCATGGGTGGAGTAGTTTTGCTGGTCTTGGGCAGGAGGAGTCCATTGTTTCTCTGGCTCTCAATCACACTTGCCCTAATTAAAAAATATATATATCTGCAGAATGCAGTGTGGTAGGTTTGATGTAAGCAGCTCAAGCCTCCACTGCATGTGTTGTGTCACTCACTGAAGTCCATCCATGCATAGGAGGGTGAAATATGGTGTCAGCCCATTTTCTTTCCTGAAGAGGGGAGTTCACACCCACTGCTGTCCAGGAACCCCTCTCAGAGGAGTGAACAATCTCCCCTCTTGTGTCCCAGGCTTCTGTCTGATCCCTGCCTTCACCCTGTCTGTTCAAGCCATCTGCCCACCTGGTAGTGCAGTGTTCTTGTGTTTTATTTCAGGCATATGCTTGGGTTTCAAGAATCCATGTTTTAGGGACACAACACATTGTGAACTTACACTGATCCTCTGGGCAAGGGTCTTACAAAGCTGTGGCTGGTGCCGGTTTGTCCCAGAAAAGCAGTCACATGATTGTGCAAAGGCTTGGATTTAATGGTAAAGCATAGCAAAACACCAGCATCCAGGTTAGTTGCCCTCATCATGCATCTCTGCCATTATACAAATGAATGGGGCAGGTCAATAGTGCCTGCCAGTTCTTTTGTTCCCTGAGAGGCAGTGCCACCTCTCCCAAATGCACTTCAAGAAGGGGAACTGTCTCTTCTAGTGTGATCCAGGGGATCCTCAAACCACACTGTCTGCTTCTGGGCCTCTGTCTTCTTTCTCCACAGAAGCAACACTATGCTCCCAGGCTTGACCCTGGTGATGGTACAGACTTCTAAAACTTCAGTTTTTCAGCTCTGCTCCTTGTAACACTTGAAGTAATCAGCTTCTCTTGTTCTACAGTCAGTGGTTTGGGGGTCTGTGTTTTTCTTGTGCAATTCCCTGTATGCTGCTTAATCTCTTTCTCTCTCTCCTATCTCCATGATCATGCCCCCACCCCTTTCCATAGCACCCATGATTCTTTTCTCCTGAAAATCACATCTCTACACCTCCTGCCTTCCATAATGTGGCCTCTTTTCTCCCTCTAGCTGTTCAGTGTGTTCTCTCAGTCCCCAAATCAATTTTCTCGGTGTTCAGAATGACTTGATAATTATTTATCTGTGTTCAAGAAATAAAGCAAGCATAAGATCCTCCAACTACTCTGCCATCTTATCTCATCCTTCTCCTATTCTGTTATTTAATTCAGAGACACTATGTCCCCAGGCCACTGGGTTTTCTGAGGGACTAGAAGTCAAAACCCCCAATTTCTATTCAGGCCCAGTTTTACATCCAGCTTTGGGGTCTAGTTTTGAGTGTAACTAATTTATTATGTGACCAGACAAATCACATTCCCTTTCTGAGCCCTTCTTGCTTGTAATATACAGAATGATCTAGATGCATAAAATTATCTTTCAAGAGTCCTGGACTAGGATTTTGAATATCTGTATATCCCAGCTTTGTCACAATAACTGCATGACCTTACACAAGTTTTTTTTTTTTTTTTTTTTGGAGGGGGGCCTGTTTTGGCAACTATAAAGTGAAGTATTTGGATTAGATCCTTATCACTGTGTTTCAAGAATCCCGAAACTCAGGAAATCTGAGTTCTAACTCTAATTGTCACAGAGTGAATCACTGTCTCAGTTTAGACTGGTCTTATCCTTTTCCTGGGCTTTAGTTTCCCCGTATGTATCATGAGGGGGTCTAAATATAATTTATTTTTTTTTTCCAATTTATTTATTTTCAGAAAAACATTATTCATTATTTTTTCACCACACCCAGTACTCCATGCAAGCCGTGCCCTCTATAATACCCACCACCTGGTACCCCAACCTCCCACCCCCCCGCCACTTCAAACCCCTCAGACTGTTTTTCAGAGTCCATAGTCTCTCATGGTTCACCTCCCCTTCCAACTTACCCAAATTCCCTAATGCACCTTGTGATTCTAACAACCTTTTGTTATAAAATTTTAAAAGCACTGAAAATAAGTGAGAGGAGTGGGAGAACACACCCAGAATAATTTCTCATAAATTAACAGTGGTTACCCTCTCTAGATCTAACCTGACTGCGGGACCAGCGATACTTAGCCTGCTGATAACTGCTGGAGAGCTGAAGCAGAAGTGGAACAGAGAAGACAACTGGGTACTTCACTAGATAGGGCCAGATACATAGAGACTAGGATTGACCTACAGACTTCCTGGCCCCTTCTTAATAAAAAAATACAGATACAAGTATGTGCTGGGAGAGTACATCTTCCCTACCAGCTACCAATAACAAAAGATTTTCCAGGACTTCACAGAGAGCCTGGCCAATGGCATATCTGCCATGGGTAAAGTTGGTATATTTGGGGAGGTGTGGTTGAATGTTTGAGGATGGAGTGTGACTGTGCTATGAGGGGGGATGTGAGAATGAGTTAATTCCATGGCTGAGAATGTTCACATGTGAGGAAAAGAACTGTTCTTAACATATGGCAAGAGCTGCTCAAATTAAAGTGTTTCCCAGTGTTCACTTCTACTCCCTGCCCTCCTCAGAGTAGAAACAATTCATGCCTGGGCAGAAGACCCAATATGACCTTAGTGCAGAAGTAAGTACCTAAGTCATTGAAAGGAGCATAAGTATTGAGGAGTGCTCAGTATTCAGAGAAGACCCTAAAGGTCTAGAGGATTTGTAGGCTAAGTCTTGGAGTATCACTAAATTTGGGACAATCCACGGATTCATTCTTACAAGACATTATGTGCTGGAGGTTGAGGACACATTCAGATATAGGGTTCTGTTACAAAAATAGGGACATACTAAACCTTTCATAGCCAGGTCATGAAATTCTCCCCCTTCTCTCCTTTTTGATTAAGAAGTCTTACCGTCCCACCCAGATACAAGGGGGGAAATAAAGGAAGAACATGTCTTTTCTTGTGTGATAGACGTGGTTGCAACTTATATCTGCACATGACTCACTATATAACTCAAGTCAAGTCCCAGTCTCTCTCCAGGCCTGTTTTCCCACCCAAAATGGAAAGGGGTTGGACTTGCATTTCAAGGATTCTCTTAGCCCTAACATTCTATGTTTTTTTTTTCTTTTTGTATAATGTTCAGACATTCTTCACCTATCCAAATAGGTCCCACTCATTCCCTAAGGTCCATTCAACTCTAAGGTCCTACCTGGTCATTTAAGCTTCTAAGGCTTTCCATAATACCCTAACCCTACCCCCCATCCCTTCATTCCACTGTCATCACTGCTGTTGATTGCAATGGGGTACGGTCTTCTTGACTTTTGGTTGGAAATCCTAATCAGCTATTTCTGATGTTGGTGAGGTAACAAAGATTGGTACAGTATTCCTCTGAAGTGACAGAACTCCCAGCTCTGCCACGACTTCTATATGCCCTTGGGAAAAATCCCCGTTCTTTACTACAACTCATTTTCCACATTTTTTTAAAGATTCCATTTATTTGACAGACAGAGATCGCAAGTAGGCAGAGAGGCAGGCAGAGAGGGAGAGTAATGGAAGCAGGCTCTCTGCTGAGCAGAAAGCCTGATGTGGGGCTCGATCCAAGGACCATGAGACCATGACCTGAGCTGAAGGCAGAGCTTAACCCACTGAGCCACCCAGGCACCCCCATTTTCCCCATTTTTTAAAATTTAATTTTATTATTTTCACTGTTCCAAGACTCACTGCTTATGAGCCACACCGCACCACACCCAGTGCTACATGCAATAAGTACCCTCTTTAATACCCACCACCAGGCTCAACTAAACCCCCCAACACCTCCCTTTCAAAACCCTGTTGACCCTCAGAGTCAACAGTCTCTCATGCTTCGTCTCCCCCTCCTATTTCCCCCAATTCACTTTTCCTTTCCATCTCCTAATGTCCTGCATGTTATTCCTTATGCTCCACAAGTAAGTGAAACCATGTGATAATTGACTCTTTCTCCTTGACTTACTTCACTCAGCATAATCTCCTCCAGTCTCAAAGATGAGTGGAACAGAGTAGAAAGCCCAGATATAGACCTGCAACTCTATTGTCAAATAACCTTTGACAAAGCAGGAAAAAACATACAGTGGAAAAAAGAGAGTCTCTTCAATAAATGGTGCTGGGAAAATTGGAGAGCTATGTATAGCAGAATGAAACTTGACCATTCTCTTACACCATTCACAAAGATAAACTAAATGGATAAAAGAACTCAATATGAGGCAGTAATCTATCAAAATCCTAGAGGAGAACATAGGCAGTAACCTCTTCAACATCAGCCACAGCAACTTCTTTCAAGATATGTCTCCAAAGGCAAAGGAAACAAAAGCAGAAAATGAACTTTTGGGACTTCATCAAGATTAAAAGCTTCTGCACAGCAAAGGAAACAGTCAACAAAACAAAGAATCAACCCACAGAATGGGAGAAGATATTCATAAATGACACTACAGACAAAGGGCTGATATCCAAGATATATAAAGACTCCTCAAACTCAACATTAAAACACAGATAATCTCATCAAAAAAGGAAAGAAGACATGAACAGACACTTCTCCAAAGAAGATATACAAATGGCTAACAGACACATGAAAAAATGTTTATCATCACTAGCCATCAGGAAGATTCAGATCAAAACCACATTGAGATACCACCTTACACCAGTTAGAATGGCCAAAATTAACAAGACAGTAAGCAACATGAGTTGGATAGGATGTGGAGAAAGGAGAACCCTCTTACACTGTTGGTGGGAATGCAAGTTGGTATAGCCACTTTGGAAAACAGTGTGGAGATTCCTTAAGAAATCAAAAATAGAGCTTCCCTATGACCCTGCAATTGCACTACTGGATATTTACCCCAAAGATACAGATGTAGTGAAAAGAAGGCCCATATGTATCCCAATGTTCATAGCAGCAATGACCACGGGTGCCAAACTGCAGAAAGAGCCAAGATGCCCTTCAACAGATGAATGGATAAAGAAGATATGGTCCATATATACAATGGAATATTATGCCCAACTTTCGTATCAACATTTTTTCCCATTTTTCTTTCTTCATAGAAGCAACTTTTATTTTTAAATTGTTCCCACTATTCTGGTTCATTTTTTTTTTTTTTTGCTTTTTATTGTTTTTTTTAATTAATTTATTTATTTTCAGAAAAACGGTATTCATTATTTTTTCACCACACCCAGTACTCCATGCAAGCCGTGCCTTCTATAATACCCACCACCTGGTACCCCAACCTCCCACCCCCGCCACTTCAAACCCTCAGATTGTTTTTCAGAGTCCATAGTCTCTCATGGTTCACCTCCCCTTCCAATTTACCCAAATTCCCTACTCCTCTCTAACGCCCCTTGTCCTCCATGCTATTTGTTATGCTCCACAAATAAGTGAAACCATATGATAATTGACTCTCTCTGCTTGACTTATTTCACTCAGCATAATCTCTTCCAGTCCCGTCCATATTGCTACAAAAGTTGGGTATTCATCCTTTCTGATGGAGGCATAATACTCCATAGTGTATATGGACCACATCTTCCTTATCCATTCATCCGTTGAAGGGCATCTTGGTTCTTTCCATAGTTTGGCGACTGTGGCCATTGCTGCTATAAACATTGGGGTACAGATGGCCCTTCATTTCACGACATCTGTGTCTTTGGGGTAAATACCCAGGAGTGCAATTGCAGGGTCATAGGGAAACTCTACTTTCAATTTCTTGAGGAATCTCCACACTGTTCTCCAAAGAGGCTGCACCAACTTGCATTCCCACCAACAGTGGAAGAGGGTTCCCCTTTCTCCACATCCTCTCCAACACATGTTGTTTCCTGTTTTGTTAATTTTGGCCATTCTAACTGGTGTAAGGTGATATCTCAATGTGGTTTTAATTTGAATCTCCCTGAGGGCTAGTGATGATGAGCATTTTTTCATGTGTCTGATAGCCATTTGTATGTCTTGATTGGAGAAGTGTCTGTTCATATCGTCTGCCCATTTTTTGATGTGTTTGTCTGTTTCGTGTGGGTTGAGTTTGAGGAGTTCATTATAGATCCTGGATATCAACCTTTTGTCTGTACTGTCATTTGCAAATATCTTCTCCCATTCCGTGGGTTGCCTCTTTGTTTTCTTGACTGTTTCCATTGCTGTGCAGAAGCTTTTGATTTTGATGAAGTCCCAGAAGTTTATTTTCACTTTTGTTTCCTTTGCCTTTGGAGACATATCTTGAAAGAAGTTGCTGTGGCTGATATCAAAAGATTTCTGCCTATGTTCTCCTCTAAGATTCTGATGGATTCCTGTCTCACGTTGAGGTCTTTTATCCATTTTGAGTTGATCTTTGTGTACGGTGTAAGAGAATGGTCGAGTTTCATTCTTCTACATATAGCTGTCCAGTTTTCCCAGCACCATTTATTGAAGAGACTGTCTTTTTTCCACTGTATATTTTTTCCTGTTTTGTCAAAGATTAATTGACCATAGAGTTGAGGGTCCATATCAGGGCTCTCTACTCTGTTCCACTGGTCTATGTGTCTGTTTTTATGCCAGTACCATGCTGTCTTGGTGATCACACCTTTGTAATAAAGCTTGAAATCGGGTAAGGTGATGCCGCCAGCTTTATTTTTGTTTTTCAACATTTCCTTAGGGATTCGGGGTCTCTTCTGATTCCATACAAATTTTAGGATTATTTGCTCTAGCTCTTTGAAGAATGCCGGTGGAATTTTGATCAGAATGGCATTAAAAGTATAGATTGCTCTAGGCAGTAGAGACATTTTAACAATGTTTATTCTTCCGATCCAAGAGCATGGAATGGTCTTCCATATATTTGTGTCTTCTTCAATTTCTTTCATGAGTGTTCTGTAGTTCCTCAAGTACAGATCCTTTACCTCTTTAGTTAGGTTTATTCCCAGGTATCTTATGGTTCTTGGTGCTATAGTAAATGGAATCGATTCTCTAATTTCCCTTTCTGTATTTTCATTGTTAGTGTATAAGAAAGCCAATGATTTCTGCACATTGACTTTGTATCCTGCCACGTTGCTGAATTGCTGTATGGGTTCTAGTAGTTTGGGGGTGGAGTCTTTTGGTTTTCCATATAAAGAATCATGTCATCTGCGAAGAGAGAGAGTTAGCCTTCTTCATTACCAATTTGGATACCTTTTATTTCTCTCTGTTGTCTGATTGCTGTTGCTAGGACTTCTAATACTATGTTGAACAAGAGTGGTGAAAGTGGGCATCCTTGTCTTGTTCCTGATCTCAACGGGAAGGACGCAAGCTTATTCCCATTGAGGATGATATTTGCTGTGGGTCTTTCATAGATAGACTTGATGAGGTTCAGGAATGTTCCCTCTATCCCTATACTTTGAAGCGTTAGAATCAGGAACTGATGCTGGATTTTGTCAAATGCTTTTTCTGTATCAATTGAGAGGACCATGTGGTTCTTCTCTCTTCTCATATTAATTTGTTGTATCACATTGATTGATTTGCGAATGTTGAACCATCCTTGTAGCCCAGGGATGAATCCCACCTGATCATGGTGAATAATCTTTTTCATGTGCTGTTGGATCCTGTTGGCTAGGATCTTGTTGAGAATCTTAGCATCCATATTCATCAGTGATATTGGTCTGAAATTCTCCTTTTTGGTAGGGTCCTTGCCTGGTTTGGGGATCAGGGTAATGCTGGCTTCATAGAAAGAGTCTGGAAGTTTTCCTTCTGCTTCAATTTATTGAAACAGCTTCAGGAGAATACGTGTTATTTCTTCTTGGAAGGTTTGGTAGAATTCCCCAGGGAATCCGTCAGGTCCTGGGCTCTTGTTTTTTGGGAGGTTTTTGATCACTGATTCAATCTCGTTATTAGATATCAGTCTATTCAGGTTGTTGATTTCTTTCTGGTTCAATTTTGGTAGTTTATATTTTTCCAGGAATGCATCCATTTCATCTAGGTTGCTAAGCTTA
This sequence comes from Neogale vison, assembly GCF_020171115.1. NCBI lineage: Eukaryota > Metazoa > Chordata > Mammalia > Carnivora > Mustelidae > Neogale > Neogale vison. The sequence goes on from NC_058105.1 coordinate 76,436,026, forward strand.
TTGGCATATAACTCTTTGTAATAACTTCTGATGATTGTTTCTACTTCCTTGGTGTTAGTTGTGATCTCTCCCTTTTCATTCATAATTTCATGAATTTGGGCTTTCTCTCTTTTCTTTTGGATTAGTGTAGCCAGTGGCTTATCGATCTTATTGATTCTTTCAAAAAACCAGCTTCTAGTTTCATTGATATGTTCTACTGTATCTCTGGTTTCTCCTTCATTGATCTCAGCTCTAATCTTGATGATTTCCCTTCTTATGTGTGGAGTTGGTTTGATTTGTTGTTGATCCTCCAGTTCTTTAAGGTGTAGAGACAGCTGGTGTGTTCTGGATTTTTCAATTCTTTTGAGCGAGGCTTGGATGGCTATATATTTTACCCTTAGGACTGCTTTTGCTGTATCCCATAGGTTTTGGACCGAAGTGTCTTCATTCTCATTGGTTTCCATGAATTGTTTCAGTTCTTCTTTGATCTCCTGGTTGATCCAAGCATTCTTAAGCAAGGTGGTCTTTAGCTTCCAGGTGTTTGAGTTCCTTCAGAACTTTTCCATGTGATTGAGCTCCAGTTTCAAAGCATTGTGATCTGAGAATATGCAGGGAATAATCTCAGTCTTTTGGTATCGGTTGAGTCCTGATTTGTGACCCAGTATGTGGTCTATCTAGAGAAGGTTCCATGTACACTTGAGAAGAATGAGTATTCTATTGTTTTAGGGTGGAATGTTCTGTATATATCTATGAGGTCCATCTGGTCCAATGTGTCATTCAATGCTCTTGTTTCTTTATTGATTTTCTGCTTTGATGATCTGTCTAATTATGAGAGAGGCGTGTTAAGATCTCCTACGATTAGTGTATTCATATCAATATGAATCTTTATCTTGATTAACAGTTTTCTTAAGTAATTGGCTGCTCCCATATTGGGAGCATAGATATTTACAATTGTTAGATCATTTTGGTGGATAGTCCCTTTAAGGATTATGTAGTGTCCTTCTGTATCTCTGACTACAGTCTTTAGTTTGAAGTCTAATTTATCTGATATGAGAATCGCTACCCCAGCCTTCTTTTGAGTCCCATTGGCATGAAAGATGCTTCTCCACCCCTTCACTTTCAGTCTGCGTGTATCTTTAGGTTCAAAATGGGTCTCTTGTAGACAGAATATGGATGGGTCCTGTCGTTTTATCCAATCTGCAACCCTGTGCCGTTTTATGGGTGCATTTAGGCCATTCACATTGAGAGTGATTATTGATAGATACGTTTTTATTGACATCGAGTTACCTCTGAAGTCTTTCTTTCTGTAGACTGTCTCTATATTTCTGTTCAATGCTATTCTTGGGATTTTTCCTCTTTTATAGAACTCCCCTTAATATTTCCTGCAGTGTCGGCTTGGTGGTTGCATAGTCTTTTAAGCCTTGCCGGTCTTGGAAACTCTTTATCTCTCCATCCATTTTGAATGTCAGTCTTGCTGGATAAAGTATTCTTGGCTGCATGTTCTTCTCATTTAGTGCCCTGAATATATCTTGCCAGCCTCTTCTGGCTTGCCAGGTCTCTGTGGACAGGTCTGACGTTATTCTGATGGGCTTCCCTCTGTAAGTAAGGAGCCTCTTTGCCCTGGCAGCTTTCAAGAGATTATACCTACAATTATAATTTCTCAATTTGACTATCAGGTGTCATGGTGTTTTTTTGGAATGTATAATCTTGGGTGGAGACCGTTCAGCCTCTAGTACATGAACGCTGGTTTCATTTGCGAGATTCGGAAAGTTTTCATGAAGGACTTGTTCCACGATATCTTCTAGACTTCTTTCTTTCTCCTCCCCTTCAGGAATTCCAATAATTCTGACGTTGGAACGCTTCATGGCATCATTTATTTCCCTGATTCTGCTTTCGTGGGATCTAAGCTGTTTGTTCCAGGCTTCCTCCTGATCCTTTCTCTCTATCTGTTTGTCTTCCAGATCACTAATTCTATCTTCTGTCTCAGTTACCCTAGCTTTGAGAGAGTTTAGATTAGATTGGAACTCATTGAGAGCATTGTGGACCTCCTCCCTGGTAGCTTTAAGCTCCTCCCTAACATTGTGAACATCCTGTCTGGTCGCTTTCAGTTCGGCCCTCATCAATTCTGTTTGGTCATCCATGGCTTTCTCCAACCTAGCTATTGCCTGGATAATTATTAGCCTGAATTCTCTTTCCGACATATTGTCTATGTTGATAGCCGTTAGATCTGTTGCAGAAGGTCCATCCTCTGTATTTTTCTTCTGTTGGGCATTCCTCCTCCTAGTCATTTTGGTGGGAGAAGACTGAACAGATGTAGCTGGATGTATCAACTCTGGTGCAGTCAAGGTGCATCCTGGAACACTTCTGAGCAATCAGGATTCCCCACCCAAAGAGAGACAAAAGAAAAGAAAAAGAGGAAACGAAGAAGAAAAAAAAAAACAAAAAAGAAAAAAGAGAGAGAGAGAGAGAGAGAGACAAAAGAAAGGGATGATGAAAGAGAGGGTTCAGTACAGATGGGCCCCAAGGTAAGATTTATGAAGTAGACAAACAAAAAGAGAAAAAAAGACTGATACAATTATATGGCAAGAGAAAAAAAGAAAAATATATATATATGCAAGTAAAGAAAGAACCTCGTCAAAAAGAACCACAAGTGTAAAATTTATATGCTATCAGGACAAACACAAAAAACACAGAAACACTGGTGGAAGAAGATGGGAGAGTTCTTATAAATTCTCAGTGTGTGTGAGGAAGGTTGTTTTGCTTCTTCCTGGATGTATCTTGATGTCTTTGTTAAAGGACTCAACTTTCCTAAGATAAAGGGGATTAAAAATTGGTTTACCTATAGGGGTAGTAATAATTGGGAAAAGGGGATTACTTTGAAGTTAACTCTATATGAATATTAGAGGATATAAATAAAAAGGAATATACTAGACTAAACTAAACTAAATTTTTTTTTAAAAAGGGAATTCAAAAAATAAAAATGCAAAAGAAAAACATAGGTGTATGTATCAAAACGTTCAGGTTGGAAAGGTATTATGGAATTTGATGTACTGTACAGCTCGCTGTGATGGTAAATAGGTTAAAAAATTACCTATGTGTAAAAAAAAAATTTAAAAAATTAAAAAAAATATGAACCGGAATAGTGGAAACGAGTGAACAATACAAGCTTTCCTATGAAGTAGTGGTGGTTCTCTTGTAGTCCTTTTTTTTTTTTTCTTTCTTTCTTTGTTTTCTGGGGGAGGGGCCTGCCACATGGGTTGTCAGTCATTGATGTTTCCTGAGTTGAGTCCCCCCGCCCCCCTCAAGGGGGTGGGCTCTGGGGAAACTGGTTTTTTTTCAGGCTTTTGTTCTCTGGCGGTTTTTTTGCTTGTTCACTTTTTTCCCTCTCACCTTGACCGCCTTTGATGGTTTTTGTAGTATTAGAAGAAATCAAACCGCACCCTGATCTCTGTCTCAGAGAGAAGCCTCAGTCTGGGTGCAGAAGCTGAATAAATTCCCCCTTGGCCACTGGCAGCACAGGTTCCAAGGTGCAGACCCTGGGGGCGCAGGATCTTTTGCTTGTCCCCAAAGCCAAGGCAGTGGAGGCTGTCTGGGAGCTCCCGACCGCCAGAGAGGTTCCAAGCAGCGATCCCACACTGAGATTTTGCCGCCGGCCCGGGCTGGGAGTGCCTGGCTTGCGCGCACCTCTTTTCAGAGGCGGCTATGGGTCGGGCCCGCCTCTGGGGCACTGAGAACGGGGCGCGGGTCCATGAGCCGCAGGCTGGGCTTTTGTGCGCCTCTGTCTGGGGAAGAGTTTCACGCGCGCGCGCGCGCGCGCGCACGGCTTGGTCTTTGAAACAATGGCGCGGGTCAAGGAGCGCCCGCCAGGCCTCAGTAATTCAGGGGAGAGTGAGGGATGTGCGCGCATATCTCAAGCTTTGTGGTAGGGCTAGCGCGCGTTCCGCAGACCAGCGCGGCTCCCATCCCCTCACAGGAGCCGGAACCCACGCGCTCTGGGGCGCACTGGCGGCTTAGGGACCAGGAGCGGTTTCTCTGCTGCACTCTCTCTGCCTCCGCGCCGGGGAGGCCGTCTGGGACCGGGGACTTAAGCCCCTGTCCCTAGCCACCCCGATTACCACAATTTCCCCCCACGATCCTTTGCTCTTTTGGAGTGCTTTCAACCAGTCTCCGAGTTACTGCTGGTCCCCAGACGCAGGGCGCTCTCGCTCGGATTGGGGTATTACTTTCCCACGGGTCGCCACTGGTGGTTCCCTCCCCCTTTTGTTTATCTTCTGATATCAGTCCGCAGTTCCCATTCCGCTTTACCTGCTCACTGGCGTCTTCTGCCCCTGTAGAGATCCAGACGTGTATAATTCTGATCTCAGGCTGATTTCATGGGTGATCAGAGTTCTTTGGTAGGTAATCAGCTCACTTTGGGGTACTGGCTGAAAAGACGCCTCTTCCTACTACCCCGCCATCTTGTCCCCTCTCCATTTTTTCCCATTTTTAACTTAAAAACAGTGGGCCAGAATAGTCTCTGAAATCACCAAATTGTTCCAGCATCTTTTAGGCATGAGAAGGTGGAGATTTTCTTTGACGTCTTGCCATAATCTTGATCTTCTTTCAGTGTTTTTTAAATAGAAACCTTTCTCCTTACAGCCTGCCACTCCTGAGAAGTGTCCAGGGTTTCCACCACTATGCCCTAAACAGGAGAGTCAACCACCCATTCCATTTCAGCTTTTGGAGTTTTCTTCTTCCCTTTCTCATCATATTCTCACCAGAAACAGAAAATTCTTTACTAACCAAGGTGTTTGTGAGTGATTAGAGTTTATTGTGAGGAGCAGATGCAATAAAAATAGTAAATTTATTTTTATATTATCAAATTATGTGCCCACATATCTTATCATTAGTTTAATATATCACCCCATCCCTGCTGATGCCCATAAGCCTCTTCCAGAAAATCCACATACAGACCCTAGAATGGAGATTCCAAAGGATATTTTATTTAAGAGTTTTATAAACTAAATTATGTTCATAGTTTTAGCAATGGCGAGAGTTCAGTTCAACCTCCCAGCTCAGCTTCAGTTTCCAACACACTTCCTCAAACACCTCAGTGGTTTGACTTGAAGTCAGACCTGAAGAAGTCCCTTTTCTCCCTCCTAGAAACCAGTTCTAAAAAAGGCAGGGTATATGGTGGTGAACAACACAAAAAAAGCCAGGAGGGAAGAGCATGCAAGTAGTAGAAGGAAGAGGAGGAGAAAGAGGAGAAAAAGGAGAAGAGGTGGGAAAGTAAGAATATTCAATAACAGTGAGGACTGGAGGTAGACCCTTTGTGGATAATAAAAAATGTTGGAAAAAATAAAAAAAATAATAATTAAAAATGAGTAAAATCCAAGAATATATTTTAAAAGTTCTGGAAGAGGAAGTCATTTGCTTATTCTTGCCAATAAGTAGTTTCCTCATTCCCGTCTATGCAATGTGTGATGATAACAATTCATGTCTATTAGTAACTATATATTATTACTATAGCTGGACGGTGTGGCTAACATTGACTAATATATTGTGATGAAGGTCAATACTCTACCTAAAATATTACAGAAAAAAAGTCACAGAATGGGAAATAAAGGGAAGAAGTGGGGAAAGAAAAAATGGGATGAGGAGGAAGTCCTGGAGTTAGAGTGTTTCTCCAGGTTCAGAACTGGCTGACCAGCATTTGTTTAGATTCTTATAGAATCTTCAGAGACTTCTTTATGGATCTAAGGAACACTTGTCCCAGGAGAAGTATGAGGAGCAATGCTGCAATCTGGCTATCTCTGGGCACTGCTGATACCAATTGTCCCCAATACCCATAACCACCTGTCAGATATCCACAAATAATTGCTATTGATATTCGCAGCCAATCACCGTTGATATCCATAGGTGACTGATGCTGCTATCCAATTGTTACCACCACTCAAAAGATGTCCACCTAAACTATGGTCTTGTTAGGGGACAGGAATGAGAGAACGAGAGGCAAGAACTTGTTGAAAGGGGAATATAATGCCAACCCAGGAAGAACTATCCTCTATCCTTCCTGATCATTCCATGATTAAGAGAAAGGCCTATGGTATGGCAGGGGAAATCTGAGGTCTGGCTAACCTTGCCCCTAAACCCTCTTCTTCCAGTGCCCCAATGATGATGGGGAGGGATCTAACTTTCTGACCATGGCTAGCTAAACCTGACTAGGAGGTATTGCCATGACCTGGAACTATTCTTGAAAGACTTTGCCAAACTCAAAGCTAGAAATCCTTACCTCTAATCAAAAACTGGCAAGATGAAGGAAGGGAAGGTAGAATTCATCTTCTTACCTTCTTGCCCAATAGACAACTAGAGGTTCTCACTGGGCCTTAGTTTATGGTGAGCCAGGGTTATAGCATAATAGTGCGGGAAGAGGATCAGGAGCATGGGCACCAGTAAGACATAGGTGCATACACCCATGCTGTGACAACAGCAGTGAGCTGGCCCAGAGCAAAGAGGAGGTAGACACCTTCATAGCCAACAGTGGTGAGAGTTATTACAGTCTACTAGAGACATGTAAAGATGTCCCCAAAGTGAGACTTACCCTGACCTGGCATCGATATACCCAAGAGTTCCCCATAGAGGAAGAACAAGCCAAAGAATAAGATCTCAGCCATCCAAATCAGAAGAAAGGCACACACATCCTTCCAGGAGGAATGGAAGGTATGAACAAGGACTATCATGGCCAAGGCTTTTTCAAGGAAATGCAGGAAATGTATCAGTTTAAGGATGTAAAGAAAATGAATGGCTCCAAACATTAAGCTGAGACAGGGTTGCCATTCAGCATTGACACTCACCACCAATCCCTCCAGCACAAGGAATAGACAGAAAATGTTGGCTAGATTAAGAGGGCTACACAGGAAGTACAACTTATCAGGGCAAGAAGTGGCCCAGGCAAAGAGCTCAGTTCCAACCCAAAGGGCACAGAGCCAGGTAGAGCTGATGGGAGGCACAGCAGTAAATGAGACTGTTGTTCTGCTGCTATTGCTGCTACTGCTGCTGGTGGTTTCCTCCTGCCACCACCCTATGTCCCATAGGAGTGAGGTTGGCAAAAAAGTAATCCAGTTGGACCTTCATCTCCTGGAAGATGACCATAGAACACACAGAAAAAAAGTGTGGAGATCAGATTATTATCAGATCAGATTAATTTCTAAGCTCCCCATGGCAAACAGTGAGCCTCCTTCTTGGCTGGCTTGGATACTCTGTTAAAGGAAGGATGACACAGTTTGCCTTCTTTTTCCCTCTCAAGCATGGCCAGGGCAGGAAGGGGAATGGGGACCACAAAGGTGGTGTGCAAACCCAGGCAACCAAGGGACACTACCCCAGACAAGAAGCTGGGGATGTTTCTTCCTTCTGGTTCTTCAAGTATCAGGAGGACAGCCAGCTTTCAAGTGTGGTCACAGTGACTAGCCAGTTATTTCCTGGGCCCAGAAATTACAGAAGCAAAGAACAGCTTAGCCTGGAAACAGATGTTTTTCAGGAGCTTTTAGGAGATGCCTGGAGACTCTGAGAGAACAATTGTGCCACAGTATACAGCAGGGCAAGTCACAGACAGCCACAGACTAAATGGCCAAGATGGGTCCATGTCTTAATCCTCTGTCATCACGTTAAAAACTTGAGGCAGGGGTGTAATAGCCTGGGGAAGGGGGTAAAAAGAGAAGCCACCAAAGAAGGCTAAGTGCAAGGGGTGAAGATGGAAGTGACAGAAGAAGCTGGAAGGCTTAGAAATCCCTAAGCCTCCACAGGGAGTAGGAAGTGCCTGCCTTGAGAAACTGACTAGGGGTCAGCAGACCTGACCGTGATGGCTTTTGACTCCAACTCCCTGAACACCAGGTTCTGGGAACTCATCAGCAGCACCACCACCAGCAGCAGCAGCTCCTGCTGCTGCCTCTATGAGTCTCTCTATTAGGTGTCCTAAAATTGCTTTGGATTTAGTGAGTTCCTTGCCTAGGAACATAAAAGACTAAAAGCAAAGTGGGTGTGGAGAAGAGGCAGAGAAGGTGGGAGGAACACAGAAAGGCAAATTCATGGGTCAAAACACCTACCCAGATCAACATTTCAGTGTTACCTACCCCCCTGACAGCCTGCTGAAGGTGCACCTCATGCTTGTCTCTGAGGGCAAAAAAGAATGAGGGTACAGGCAGCCACTTGCAGTCTGGAAAACTCACATACCATATCCGCAAATCCCCCTACCTCTCAGCTGGCTCTTCTTGCTCACTCACTTGGTTGTTTTGTATGGTCCACAAACACTGTCAGTGAAGGGACCAGCAGCTGGCTGGACAGCAGGACAGGTTGTGTGGCCAGGATTGCTGCCACCTCCAGAGTTCTTGACTGCTCCTGTGTAGAGGCCCAAGACCAGGGTGTGCTCATGGAAGAGCTGGCAAAGAGCTGGGGTTTTCCAGGAATGTCTTGTTCCTGCTGTGCCCAGAGGAGCAACTGGTGAGCGAAAATCTGACTCAAGTCAGCAACAATCTGACTCAAAGCTATATGCATCCCCTACTACTTGTTTAGGGAGGCTGTCCTGACCCTCAGCCTTCAGGAAATCAGACAAGAAACCTGGGCAACTTTGCTGCTCCTTCTTCCTTGTGAGGCTCTCAGTTCCAGCCCAGAATAGAGGGAGGGGAAGAGGTAGCTGGAGTAAAAACCAGAAGTTAGGTGGTCAGGCTCCAGCTAAGAGGTCACTTCACAAGACCAGTTAATATTTTGAATAACTTTCTCCCTGCACCCCAACCCCAACAGCCCACTCTAATTCCTCACCCTTCCCTTAGTTCTACACAGCCTTCCTACCAGAAGCCTGAAAAAAGAGGAAGGGGTATAAGGGGAGGTGGAAATGAAGACCAGAAGAGAGTCTGGGAAGCCAAATGTGCTCTTGGCTATATCCAGCTGTTTTCTACCCACTTCTTTTTCTTTCCTATTCTCTAGAGGCCCTAGTAACAAAGATAGGGGCAAGAATGGGGAAGGGGAGGGGAGGGGGAACAAGCCACCTCAGAATGAAGCCTGCTTGCCTGAGGCCTATACCAGGGTGGGCAGAGTCCCTAGCCCCTTGAGACAAGCCACTTCCCTTCTTCCTCTTCTTCCCCTTCTTTCATAACCTTTGCTCCCAGGACCCCGCCCTGGGTATTGAGCCAGTCTCCACATTTGCTATTGATGAGACTTTGACAATGGAGTGCCCAGATGATCCTAAATTCCAAGACAGCCCCCCATGCTCACCCCTTGGCTCAGGCCCAATGCCTCTCTCCCATCCCTAGACCAGAAATTTCTAGGAGAAATAAAGATTTCTACCACAATTCAACACCCTCTCCAGCTCTTTCTTTTTAACCCAACCCTTAAAACTAGGGCCAAGTTGGATTAAGAGTTACAAGACATGCAAGCTGGCTCCTGGCTCCTCTCTTTCCTCTTCATCACTGCCTTGCTGTGAGGCTGGTATAGGTGAGGGTCTCCTCAGTGGACTTCATAGTGAGAATGGGGGGAGGAGGCAGGTGACAAACACAGATGGAGCAGGCTGTAGCTCTACAAAGCCAGATTCTTACCTCAGCCAAGTTGGGCAGACAATAACCTGGGCAATTCAGCTCTTTCCCAGTGAGGAGGGTAGAGGCAGCAGCTTCTTCTCTCACTCCTTTTCCCCTCACATGTCCTACCCTTCACCCACCCTAGTCCATTTGTTTCTCAATTCCCTAAACAAGCCCATCTCTTTTAAGACTGCCCTATCCCTTACAGCCACCTATCAACTCTTTATTCTTCCATATTCATTACCAATGTCACATCTCTTTTGACATCTCTGAATCCTCCCTAAGACAAGGTCCTGAAGTCTGAATTCTCACAACCTTCTTTGGGTTTTTTTCTAGAGCACTTTTCATACTAGAACATTATTGTTTATGTTTTCATTGCTCGATTGTATGAGTTTTACAATTGCTGCTCTAACAAATTGCCACACACTTAGTAGCTTAAAATAACATAAATGTTGAGAACATGCTGAGTCATGTCTGATTTATCATTCCAACCCTCGGCCCTGCACTTCTCCCCTCCAGCCATATATCTGGCACAGAGTGGGCGCTCATCAGTGATTGACCAAATACATGTTATAACCTCTCATGGTTACCAGATTTTTCACTTCTCAGAGAACAAATTTCTTCCTTCTGTAAATCTAAGCTAAATCCAGCCTGCTTTGTTACTCTAATTGGACTGATGCCAGATCCTACAGTGCCTCAACCCTTTTGTTGTTTGCCCTTGTCCAATGAGGTATAACTGGAAACAAACTGAAAACTAGCCTGATAACATAGCCATAGTAGGGCAGTCAGTCAGTTCTCCTCAGACGGCTGCCCCATTCTTGAGGCAGGCCTTCCTGTTCTTAGGTCAGATTTTAAAGCTTTTACCATCTGGGTTGCAGGAGAAAGTAGAGGAGGAATACTCCTGCAGGAAGACCACCATGCCTCAGTGTGCCCTCCAAGACCCTCTTACTTTGATAGCCTTTTATATATGTGAGAGAGTGGGTCTTGTTTCCCCAACCTGAAGAACTAGAGCCCTATCCACATCTTGAAAATGTTCCCTACAACCGGTACAGAGCTAGACATGTGAAAAGGGCTCCCTAAACCAAGAATCTGGCCCCAAACCAGTTTTGCAAACTCTTTTCCCACTCTATTCCTTCTGTCACCCAAAATAACTCCCTTTTCCTCCAAACAGCATAAATGAACTTATCCCCATCTTTCCTTAAGATATTCCTTCTGCCTAGAATTCCTGGTTTTTCTTTCCCTCCTACCCTCCCTTTCTGCAAGTCACACACACACACACACACACACACACACACACACACACACGTTAATCTTTTAATTTTTTTTTCATCTTCTAAAACCTAACTAAAATTATTCCTTCTCTGTAAGACCTTCCTTACCACCATGTCAGAATTTATCCTTCCTTCTTCTCCATCTCCCCAGCAGATTATAGTTCTAATTAGCAAGAAGTCCATTCACCCTTGTGTGCTGGCTGTTTATTTACTCATTTACTTCCCCACCTTTGGGGTTTATTCACTTTGGTGTCTCACCCACTATCCACTCCATTCCCACATACCACCACAGCCTTACCTTCATCACACAGTGACAGGTCCCAATTTTGTAGTCAGTCAGTGTTTACTCAGCAAATGAATGGCTTCTTCATCTTTTTCCTGGTCCATATGTTAGAAAGTCCTCCCTCTTCCATGACCCATGTCCCCCTCACTCCCAACTTTACACATATAACTTGGCCGTTGTGATTTTTTTCTGCATTTATCCTCTGTAGCCCAAAGGCCCCAGATCCCATCACTCAGATGATTATCAGAGTACACTCATATATTTACAGGATAATGGAGCTGGAAGAGATTTTAGGGGACCCCATCTGCTTCCTAGTTCATAAAATTAGAAACTGAGACACAGAGGTCAAGGGATTTTACTCAAAATCCCTTGTGATATTCGTAACCAAGTCAGAACTAAATCCCTAAAAAGTTTTCAGAGTTTTTTTTTTCAATTTATTTATTTTCAGAAAAACATTATTCATTATTTTTTCACCACACCCAGTGCTCCATGCAAGCCGTGCCCTCTATAATACCCACCACCTGGTACCCCAACCTCCCACCCCCCCGCCACTTAAAACCCCTCAGATTGTTTTTCAGAGTCCATAGTCTCTCATGGTTCACCTCCCCTTCCAATTTACCCAAATTCTCTACTCTTCTCTAATGCCCCTTGTCCTCCATGCTATTTGTTATGCTCCACAAATAAGTGAAACCATATGATAATTGACTCTCTCTGCTTGACTTATTTCACTCAGCATAATCTCTTCCAGTCCCGTCCAAGTTGCTACAAAAGTTGGGTATTCATCCTTTCTGATGGAGGCATAATACTCCATAGTGTATATGGACCACATCTCCCTTATCCATTCATCCGTTGAAGGGCATCTTGGTTCTTTCCATAGTTTGGCGACTGTGGCCATTGCTGCTATAAACATTGGGGTACAGATGGCCCTTCTTTTCACGACATCTGTATCTTTGGGGTAAATACCCAGGAGTGCAATTGCAGGGTCATAGGGAAGGTCTATTTTTAATTTCTTGAGGAATCTCCACACTGTTCTCCAAAGAGGCTGCACCAACTTGCATTCCCACCAACAGTGGAAGAGGGTTCCCCTTTCTCCACATCCTCTCCAACACATGTTGTTTCCTGTTTTGTTAATTTTGGCCATTCTAACTGGTGTAAGGTGATATCTCAATGTGGTTTTAATTTGAATCTCCCTGAGGGCTAATGATGATGAGCATTTTTTCATGTGTCTGATAGCCATTTGTATGTCTTGACTGGAGAAGTGTCTGTTCATATCTTCTGCCCATTTTTTGATGTGTTTGTTTCGTGTGTGTTGAGTTTGAGGAGTTCATTATAGATCCTGGATATCAACCTTTTGTCTGTACTGTCATTTGCAAATATCTTCTCCCATTCCGTGGGTTGCCTCTTTGGTTTTTTGACTGTTTCCTTTGCTGTGCAGAAGCTTTTGATTTTGATGAAGTCCCAGAAGTTTATTTTCACTTTTGTTTCCTTTGCCTTTGGAGACGTACCTTGAAAGAAGCTGCTGTGGCTGATATCAAAAAGATTACTGCCTATGTTCTCCTCTAAGATTCTGATGGATTCCTGTCTCACGTTGAGGTCTTTTATCCATTTTGAGTTTACCTTTGGGTACGGTGTAAGAGAATGGTCGAGTTTCATTCTTCTACATATAGCTGTCCAGTTTTCCCAGCACCATTTATTGAAGAGACTGTCTTTTTTCCACTGTATATTTTTTCCTGTTTTGTCGAAGATTAATTGACCATAGAGTTGAGGGTCCATATCTGGGCTCTCTATTCTGTTCCACTGGTCTATGTGTCTGTTTTTATGCCAGTACCATGCTGTCTTGGTGATCACAGCTTTAAGTTCAGTTTGCTTTGGACAAAACCACCATTAACCTTGCACAGAGAAGTAGGTAAATGGTGCCACATAGTGGCTGAGGGTCTTAGCTTCATCTACTGGCCTTGTTTCTGGAAAGTGGAACTTCAGCCACACACTGCTCTCCCTTCCTCTCATGAAGGATGAAGGGAAAGGAAGGTCATCTTCTAGGAATAATCCACAGAATGTCTACATAGCCCCACCTTCTTCTGGCAGAAAACAGGACCCAACAACATGTTATCCCTCATCTTCACCAGGAAAAGTGGGGGAGTCAACACAGCAGACAGCTTGGAAGCCAGAGTCAGGCTTCTTAAAAGGGCTTTGAAGATGTTGATTCATACCTTCATTTTCTGAACCACCTCTGAAAAGCTGTTCCTTGGGCCTGTGCAGCTGGGCAGGCTGTTTACCAAATGTTTGATTACCACATTTGGAATGTTAAGAACTGGCTTCACATCCTGGCACAGGCCTTTCTGTGCCAGATCCAAAGACCCAGAACTCAGGGCTAGAAAGGTGGGTATTCATTCCAGATTCTTTCAATAGGGGTTTTAACAAGTTATTTGGAGGTTAAGATGCTGGGCCTTTCCCCATTTAAACACATACAGCACTCTAATTGACCTCCTAAAGCTTTTTTGATTTAGCTCCTTGCAGGAAATCTCTACATTGTAAGTCCGAGGAAAGGAAGGTTTCGTTTCAGGCAGAATAGGAAAATGTGGGTGGGTTTTGTGTCATCTGCCAAGAACTGACAGCATGTCTTATCTGGGAATGGAAATTCATACCTATACCAGAGCCCCCTGCTTGGACCCTCCAATGAATCATTACATTACTTTTGACCCCTACCTGACTTCTGGCTGGATGCCTAGGTAGAAGAAAAGGTGGAGAGGAGTTGGGTTGCCAGGAAAATGAGGCTGGCCCTAGCCTGGTTCTGGAATGAAAATGGGAGCAGATGACTACAAATCGGACAGAAGCTCAACAACAAATCAGGCAGAATTTTCTTCATTTCTCTCTCATTTGGGTTTCGAGTTCCAGGAATCTGTCCAAAGATGGGGCCCTGAGTGAGCTGGTTTCAGGCTGGAGAGGGAAGGGGAACTTAGAAAACTAGATGAGAGGAAAAGAAAGGTGATTATGGGATGGAAAATCAAAAGCGCTGGGGGAAACGTATTTTGTGGGCTGGGTGGAATTTATGCAAATTATGTTTAAATAAAATAGTCTTGAAAATTAATTTCCTAGTTGGCTCAGAACTCCTGGAAACAGAGTAAGACACTCTTTCCCAAGCCAAGGTCTCAGACCACAGTTTCTTCTTCCACTACCCCTCTCCTCAGGCCCAGAACACATACTATTTTCCCTTGGACCTGCCCTTCTAACTGATTCTGGAGCTTGGATGATTCTAATATTCATTGACTAAACTCTTTATATCCTTGGAGTAGTATATATATTTCACTTACCTTTCAACATATTAACACTCAATTAGACCGGAGGGGCAATCTGGCCATCACAGATTACCACCCAAATGGCTCTGGCACCCCATAGGTCTTTGAGGTTGGCAGGACAGGGAAAGTTAACTGCATTTTAAATATAAATTGATGTTGTGAGACATGAAGTTAATTGACTTAGAATCTCACTGTTTTGGGTGCCTGGGTGGCTCAGCTGGTGAAAAGTCTGCCTTCAGCTTAGGTCATGATCCCAGAGTCCTGGGATTGAGTCCCACATTGGGCTACCTGCTCCATGGGGAGCCTGTTTCTGCCCCCCTTCTCTGCATGCTTCTTCACCTGTTTATATCCTCTCTATATATATCAAATAAATAAATAAAATCTTTAAAAAAGGAATCTCAGGGCTAAAGGGATCTAAGATCATTCTAGTCAAAATCACCTTTTATGTTCAATTCCTTCCATCCCCTAATAATGCCCGTGTCCAGTGACTGGATAATAGTAATTGAGCACCCAGCAACTTGTAAATCACTATAATCTGAGAAAGATTTTGTCCAAATCCCACTGCTTATTAGATACAGGACTTGAAGTAGGAAACCAGGGTTCAGACTGAGTTTACATAAGAGCCTATGTTGAGACATTTGCTGTTTCCCCTGTTGGGGGTTCTTACATGGGTTTTAGCTGATTTACACCATACATGTTCTTATGTTGTAGAAAAATCAAAACTCAAGGAAGGAGAGGTCAAAACCACCTGAACAGAAGGAAGAAAGAACAAAACATGGGGTGTTGAACTTAAATATTCATTCTAGAAATGCATCTGGGCCAAGATGAGAATGAGGGGTGGAGTGAAGCTGGAATGGGAGGAAAAAGGGAAGTCTAGCCAACTCCATAGAGCCAGAAAACCTGAAAGACATTCAGCCAGTATGGGATGAGGAGTTTGGATGTTGGTCAGAGGTGACAGCATGGGGATCTGATTCCAATTCTGGGTACTACACCATTTGGAGCAATTTGTAAAGACCGTCTGGGTTAGCAGCTGCCCTGTTGCAGATAAATACCTCCTCATCTTTACCAGAATGACAAAGACTGAAATTTAAAAAGGAATCCAGCCCTCTTCTATCTCTGAGCTAGTTTTGGAGTTAGGGGTGGTTTGGATGGCAGCCAGAACCAGAGAAGATAGCTTTAGAAATAATTCTGTAGTATTGTTATTATATAAGTAATAGTCACCATACATAAAACTACTATTAATAGGAAAACTGATGACAGGAAAAAGTTATTGTCTATATGACATTAAAATTAAGCACACCATTTGGTCAGTTTAGGTCAGCTTGATTCACCTGATTCATTGAGTGGAAAATAATCAGCCAGCCGAGCTTCACGGCATGAAGGTGACCAAATAGTTTCTCTTACTGAAGTTTTGCTTTCTCACTGATGCATTGAGATACTATGTACGGGCCTAACTTGGATTTCTGGTGTTCTCATCTTACCAGGAGGCTCAGAGCACAGAATACAGAAGTACTCCTGTGCCCATCCCATGACCACAGTTGTTATCTCTGCCCATCTTACCCATGCTAGGCCTGGATCCCATCTCCAAATGAGAAAGGAACCTGTGGTAAATAGCTTGGAGCCCACTTTTTCTCTTTCTCAATTCCTCTTCCTGTGGCCCTCCTTCTTTCCCTTCCTCCCTTTTCCCTCCCTCCTTACCTCTCTCCCATGGGCCTATAAAGGTCTCTAGATTCCTAACTCAGGGTCCAGCCCACTGTGCACTGCTTCCTCTCTGCTAGCAGGGGTTCCATCTTATCCAACTCAACCACTCATCACTCACTCATTGGTTTGGCAGTAACCATCTGTCCCTGAGGAGACCCAGTGAAACAGTGGGGATGGACCTGTTTTTCCTTTCCCTCTTTTGACTTAGGGAAGCACTGAGTGAGAGGAGAGACATTTCTATGCTGAGGAAAGTAATTCTCTAACTCATTACACTCCCATAATCTTGAAAGGCACCCCCAGTTGAGGGGGGGTTTGTTAAAGGAAACCAAGGGATTTTCTAAGGAGCAAAGACAGGAAAATGAAAGGAAGGGAAGGGAAGATTAGAGAAAAGAAATAGGGAAGAGTCTTTCTCAAATGAGGTTGGCAAACTCAATCTCTAGAGTCTCAATGGAACTCCTCCTTTCAGGAGGCCCTGGGAACACTGAATTGCTCTACAACATCTTCATCCTCTACACTTTGCTTGGTTTTCCCTCCAGGAGTTAGAGAGCCATCTTTTATACAGCTGTGTAATTGAATGCATTTGTTAACACCCATTTTGGATGCTTGTGATCAAGAAGTGACAAGCTGGGGCGCCTGGGTGGCTCAGTGAGTTAAAGCCTCTGCCTTCAGCTCAGGTCATGATCTCAGGGTCCTGGGATCGAGCCCCGCATCAGGCTCTCTGCTCGGCAGGAAGCCTGCTTCCCTTTCTCTCTCTCTGCCTGTCTCTCTGCCTACTTGTGATCTCTGTCAAATAAATAAATAAAATCTTTTTTTTAAAGTCTTAAAAATTAAAAAAAAAGAAGTGACAGACAGAAAGCTAAATAGTGAAAGGATGGTGCAGAAGATTGTTGGGGAAAGAGGAGTGAAAAACAGTAAAAGGACAAAAAAGTTAAGGGAACAAATGAAAGAAACAAAGATGGTGCAGAGGAAGCTTTAAAAAAGTGTGGAGCTGAACCTATAGCTGGACACCTCTTTCCTTGTGGGACTGCCATCTAATTTAACTAAAGGATGGCATCTCAACAACTAGATACATTAGGGCCTGGCTCCTCAGTGAGTAGAAAGCCAAAATGTGAAGGTTTTCTTCAAATTTCCATGAAAATACTCCACCAAAATGGAACCTAATAAATATGGCCCTCCTTAAATAGGAGTTAGTGAGGTAGGCCCTTTCAGTTGGTATAGGGAGCTCAGGACCCATCTAGGCCACCGTCTCTAGGTGGAGAGGAAAACAGAACTTCCTCTCTTCTCTCTACTGCCACTTCTGTGGATCTGAAGAAACTAAAGGGAGAGACACCAACAAGTTGGCCACTGCTATATTCTCCTGACCTGGAGGAGGGAGGGAAAAAAAAGTGCTACCAGGGGCCTTCTGTAACTATGAGTTCTTAACACAAAAGAACACTTCCGGTGAGTAGATTTTCAGGTACTCTGATAGGTCAATAGGGAAAATTGGGAATAAAAGGCCTTTCCAATGTCTCTCTAGCCACATCAAATAATGCTGGACTAGAAAACTTTAGGGTACAGATCCCCAGGTTTTCAAAGGGGCCCTAAAGGCAAACCCTCTTGTCCTCATCCCAGTAATCCAGATCATCCACTGCTTGGGCCTTAATTCCAAAGAGAAGGGCAACACCCTTTTAATCTAGAACCCTGGAAAATAGGACAGCAAGTTGACAGTATATTGTGGGAAAGAAAAAAAAATAGAGAAGGATAAGGTTTAAGGAGGATCTTCGTCATCTTTCCCCAAGCCAGATGTCCCCAGATGTTGCTTGAATAATCTGAGCTAGCCACAAAAGTCCAAAAGAATGTGGAAACTATTTGAGAAGGGGCTTAAGGTTAGAATTAGCTATTTCTCTTAAGAGGCAATATGCTGTATGGGATAGTTCAAAAATCAATTATGCTATCAGTTCAAGACAAGAGCAACCTTTTGTGTATTATTCTGCAAGAATATCCACCATCCAAATGCACTGTTCAGTCCTCTGATCGGGCCTATACATCATCTAGTTTATTTTGCATGTAGACATGCCTATATTCAAACTCCAAATGCCCTGGGAAGAGGACAGGGCAAGTTACAGTAAATTGATATTATAGCTATAGGAAACTGAGGTCAGAGTGGCAAGAGATTTGTCTAAGCTGGCAGAATTGGGAAGGACCAAATTTTCCAAACTCCCAGGTCAGGGTTCTATCCCCTATATGTATACTCCTAGTGTAAAAGTTGGGGAATATGAGACCATCTAGATCTTGGACCCAACTCAAAGATCACCCCAACTTGGCCAACTCAAACCTGTTCCAGCTGTTGTTGATATCAGACCCTAAAACGTGGAGGTGATGCCAAGGAGGAAGTTCCTGGGCCTGTGTGCCAATATATAAGGCTGTGGCTCTGTGTTAATTCAGCCACTTGCAATGAATACAGTTGACAAGCTGGAAGAGGAAGATGTCCACTTTGCAGAACATGTTCTCCCTATGCAAAAAGGAGACAAGATAAACTGGACCCAGGGCTAAAGCTCAGCTACATTTGGGCCATGCCAGGTGGTATAAGCCATGCCATGAATCCTGTCAAGGATCTAAGAGAGCCAGAAATGTGTAAAAGAATCCAAAGCCCAGGCTCTTAGCCTAAACCTTTGTCTAGTCTCAACTATTAAAAGCACCCTTACAAAAACTTCCAAATATTTCTCAGAGCTCACTGGCCTGCATCTTGGGCCATATGGTGAAAAAGCTTCTGGAGCTCTGACCACTAGAAGAATTTAGAACAGTAGAAGATGAGTTTGGCATTCTACAGAGCAATAAAAGGGGGCCAAATAAGGGATCCAGACTATTGTCCTGGCCCCAGGCTATGAGACTCCTCCAACAACAGCTCTCTCCCTAGACATACATTGACTTCGTCCCCAATTTTCTGGGAGGAAGGGGTAAAGTGGGCATCTGGCCCAGGCCTAAACAGGGGAAGTGAGAAAAGCAGAAGGGGCAAAGAGGTAGGATAGGACAGAAGAACTTTGGGTACTGGAGGAGAGGAGTGATGAGGCAATTAAGTAGGTCTCAGATAAGTTTTACATTGAGGAAGTTATCTAACAGGCTGAGTCTCAGTTGGAGGGATGGGATCTTCTCAGGCATCCTCCCCATCTTTCACCAGCCTTCCTTGCTTGTGGAAACACATCAACTCTAGCTACCACAGGAAACACCACAGCCATCCATTGACTCTAGAGGCCAACTTGGAACTTGCTGTTAATGAGTACTAGGAGGTGTTGAGGCATCTGGGAGGCTCAGTTGTTAAGTGTTTGCCTTCAGTTCAGGTCATGATCCCAGGGTCCTGGGATTGAGCTCCTCCTCCAGGCTCCCTGCTCAGTAGGGAGTCTACTTCTTCCTCTCCTTCTCCCTCTGCTCCTCTCCCCCCACTCATTTGTATGTGCTTTCACTTTCTCAAATAAATCAAATAAATAAATAAAATCTAAAAAAAAAAACCACTAAGGGTGCTGCTAGGAGGAGAAGGGGTCAGAGAGGGGAGCATAAGGGAAATAGTTGAGGACTGTGAGCTCACCTTCATTACCTCATTTGTTTGTTCATGAGGTAGAAGAGCAAGGGAATGAGGCTGCAACAACCCTGATTCTGGAGGAAAGTAATGTCCCTCTTGTCCTCTAAACTAGCTGCCAGTTTGGCTCTTGCACAGACACAGTCTCACTCCTTAAGGAGATAAGTGTTATGTGTTCAGTAGCTTTGTATGCCTCAGCCTCAGAACAGCCATGCTACCCATTTCCATAGCACCCAACCTCTTTTCACTAGTCCAGCAGAACAGAACACAGTACCCTTAGATTCACAACCCTGAGTGAGTCACCACTCTCTTAGATTGCATACACATTGAGTCCTCTAAATTTACTATACCACATTCATACTACTACATACTCAATTCAACCTGTTCCTTGATTATACACACATACCCCAGATATGTGTGCATGAATAATATGTATATACAAACACAGAACCACGAAATATCCACAAGTACATAGCCCTGAACATACAAACTCTCCTATAAGTTACATATGCATATATTCGATTAAACCTGTACATGCACATCAACCACACTAACAATGCTTACATTCATCTCCTTAGGTATATAAGTGCCTACAATCTGTCATATTCATATACTCCTTTGCACACATGCACTCCTTTGAGTACACATACAACCATATCACGCTACATAGAAGATGATATATAGACACAAAGGCGCACTGCACATTCACAGATGTTCCTACCCTCTGTGCTGCCTACATACATCCCAATACTACTTTAACACATACCCAGCATATTGGTTGGCAGGTACTAGAGCTAAACATTGCTTTGTAAATTCTCCTAGGTCCATTGTATGACATCCATTTTCCTGCTTCCTGCTCTGTCTTTCTTGGTATATATATATATATATATACCAAGAAAGACAGAGCAGGAAGCAGGAAAAATCTTTAATATATGTGATATATATCACATTTAAAGATTTTATATATATGTGATATATATCACATTTAAAGATTTTATTTATTTATTTATTTGACAGACAGAGATCACAACTAGGCAGAGAGGCAGGCAGAGAGAAGGGGGGAGGAAGGCTCCCTGCCGAGCAGAGAGTCTGATGCAGGGTTCAATCCCAGGATCCCTGGACCATGACTTGAGC
Source organism: Neogale vison (assembly GCF_020171115.1). Classification (NCBI taxonomy): domain Eukaryota; kingdom Metazoa; phylum Chordata; class Mammalia; order Carnivora; family Mustelidae; genus Neogale; species Neogale vison. The sequence goes on from NC_058105.1 coordinate 76,456,788, forward strand.
CAAAGGCAGAGGCTTTAACCCACTGAGCCACCCAGGCGCCCTTTTCTTTATAAAAACTTTTCTTTTATTAAAGAATTTTTTTAAAAAGTCTTTTTAAAACGTTTTAAAATTTTTTTAAAGGTTTTAAACTTTTTTTTTGGATGATTATTTTTTTTCTTTTTTTTTCCAATTTATTTATTTTCAGAAAAACAGTATTCATTATTTTTTCACCACACCCAGTGCTCCATGCAAGCCGTGCCCTCTATAATACCCACCACCTGGTACCCCAACCTCCCACCCCCCCGCCACTTAAAACCCCTCAGATTGTTTTTCAGAGTCCATAGTCTCTCATGGTTCACCTCCCCTTCCAATTTACCCAAATTCCCTACTCTTCTCTAATGCCCCTTGTCCTCCATGCTATTTGTTATGCTCCACAAATAAGTGAAACCATATGATAATTGACTCTCTCTGCTTGACTTATTTCACTCAGCATAATCTCTTCCAGTCCCGTCCAAGTTGCTACAAAAGTTGGGTATTCATCCTTTCTGATGGAGGCATAATACTCCATAGTGTATATGGACCACATCTCCCTTATCCATTCATCCGTTGAAGGGCATCTTGGTTCTTTCCATAGTTTGGCGACTGTGGCCATTGCTGCTATAAACATTGGGGTACAGATGGCCCTTCTTTTCACGACATCTGTGTCTTTGGGGTAAATACCCAGGAGTGCAATTGCAGGGTCATAGGGAAGCTCTATTTTTAATTTCTTGAGGAATCTCCATACTGTTCTCCAAAGAGGCTGCACCAACTTGCATTCCCACCAACAGTGGAAGAGGGCTCCCCTTTCTCCACATCCTCTCCAACACATGTTGTTTCCTGTTTTGTTAATTTTGGCCATTCTAACTGGTGTAAGGTGATATCTCAATGTGGTTTTAATTTGAATCTCCCTGAGGGCTAATGATGATGAGCATTTTTTCATGTGTCTGATAGCCATTTGTATGTCTTGACTGGAGAAGTGTCTGTTCATATCTTCTGCCCATTTTTTGATGTGTTTGTCTGTTTCATGTGGGTTGAGTTTGAGGAGTTCATTATAGATCCTGGATATCAACCTTTTGTCTGTACTGTCATTTGTCACCCCATTGATCGCCAGGGTTGATTCTGCTGATCTGGCTGGCTAGGCGGGTGTCCCCTTCCTCCCTCACCACTCCATGTGCGTCCCTCCCGAAGCTGCACGCTCGGTCGAAGAGGACGACCTTCCCCGATAGAGGAGAGGACCGTTCTTCGGTCAAGGGTATACGAGTAGCTGCGCTCCCCTACTAGAACCTCCAAACAAGCTCTCAAGGTTTTAAACTTTTTTTAAAATTTTTTTATTTATTTTCAGCATAATAGTATTCATTATTTTTGTACCACACCCAGTGCTCCATGCAATATGTGCCCTCTATAATACCCACCACCTCGTACCCCAACCTCCCACCCCCTGCCACTTCAAACCCCTCAGATTGTTTTTCAGAGTCCATAGTTTCTCATGGTTCACCTCCCCTTCCAATTTCCCCCAACTCCCTCCTCCTAACTCCCCATGTCCTCCATGCTATTTGTTATGCTCCACAAGTAAGTGAAATCATATGATAATTGACTCTCTCTGCTTGATTTATTTCACTCAGCATAATCTCTTCCAGTCCCGTCCATGTTGCTACAAAAGTTGGGTATTCATACTTTCTGATGGAGGCATAATACTCCATAGTGTATATGAACCACATCTTCCTTATCCATTTGTCCGTTGAAGGGCATCTTGGTTCTTTCCATAGTTTGGCGACCGTGGCCATTGCTGCTATAAACACTGGGGTACAGATGGCCCTTCTTTTCACTAAATCTGTATCTTTGGGGGTAAATACCCAGGAGTGAAATTGCAGGGTCATAGGGAAGGTCTATTTTTAATTTCTTGAGGAATCTCCACACTGTTCTCCAAAGAGGCTGCACAAACTTGCATTCCAAACAACAGTGGAAGAGGGTTCCCCTTTCTCCACATCTCCTCCAATACATGATGTTTCCTGTCTTGCTAATTTTGGCCATTCTAACTGGTGTAAGGTGATATCTCAATGTGGTTTTAATTTGAATCTCCCTGATGGCTAGTGATGATGAACATTTTTTCATGTGTCTGATAGCCATTTGTATGTCCTCAGTGGAGAGGTGTCTGTTCATATCTTCTGCCCATTTTTTGATATGACTGTTTATTTTGTGTGTGTTGAGTTTGAGGAGTTCTTTATAGATCCTGGATATCAACCAAAATGACTAGGAGGAGGAATGCCCAACAGAAGAAAAATACAGAGGATGGACCTTCTGCAAGAGAGCTAACGGCTATCAACATAGACAATATGTCGGAAAGAGAATTCAGGCTAACAATTATCCAGGCAATAGCTAGGTTGGAGAAAGCCATGGATGACCAAACGGAATTGATTAGGGCCAAGCTGAAAGTGACCAGAGATGATGTTCACAATGTTAGGGCGAAGCTAAAAGCTACCAGGACTGAGGTTCACAATGCTCTCAATGAGTTCCAATCTAATATAAATTCTCTCAAAGCTAGGGTAACTGAGACAGAAGATAGAATTATTGATCCAGAGGACAAACACATAGAGAGAAAGGACCAGAAGGAAGCCTGGAACAAACAGCTTAGAAGCCATGAAAACAGAATCAGGGAAATAAATGATGCCATGAAACGTTCCAATGTCAGAATTATTGGAAACCCTGAAGGGGAGGAGAAATAAAGAAATGTAGAAGATATAGTGGAACAAGTTCTTCAAAAAGTTTCCCAATCTTGCGAATGGAACCAGCGTTCATGTACTAGAGGCCAAAAGGTCTCCACCCAAGATTATAGATTCCAGAAAAACATCAAGGCACCTGATAGTCAAATTGAGGAATCATAATTGTAGGTATAATCTCTTGAAAGCCGATCGGACAAAGAGGCTCCTTACTTACAGAGGAAAGCCCATAAGAATAACGTCAGACCTGTCCACAGAGACCTGGCAAGCCAGAAAGAGCTGGCAGGACATATTCAGGGCACTAAATGAGAAGAACATGCAGCCAATGTTACTTTATCCAGCAAGACTGACATTCAAAATGGATGGAGAGACAAAGAGTTTCCAAGACCGGCAATGCTTAAAAGACAATGCAACCACCAAGCTGCCACTGCAGGAAATATTAAGGGAGGGTTCTATAAAAGAGAAAAAAATCACAAGAATAGCATTGAACAGAAATATAGAGACAGTCTACATAAAGAAAGACTTCAAAGGTAACACAATGTCAATAAAAACATATGTATCAATAACCACTCTCAATGTGAATGGCCTAAATGCGCCCATAAAATGGCACAGGGTTGCAGATTGGATAAAACGACAGGACCCATCCATATGTTGTCTACAAGAGACCCATTTTGAACCTAAAGATACACCCAGACTGAAAGTGAAGAGATGGAGAAGCATCTTTCATGCCAATGGGACTCAAAAGAAGGCTGGGGTAGCGATTCTCATATCAGATAAATTAGATTTTAAACTAAAGACTGTAGTCAGAGATACAGAAGGACACTACATCATTCTTAAAGGCACTATCCACCAAGATGATCTAACAATTGTAAATATCTATGCCCCCAATATGGGAGCAGCCAATTACATAAGAAAACTGTTAATCAAGATAGTCATATTGACATGAATACATTAATAGTAGGAGATCTTAACATGCCTCTCTCAGAAATAAACAGATCATCGAAGCAGAAAATCAATAAATAAACAAGAGCATTGAATGACACATTGTACCAGATGGACCTCATAGATATATACAGAACATTCCACCCTAAAACAACAGAATACTCATTCTTCTCAAGTGTACATGGAACCATCTCCAGAATAGACCACATACTGGGTCACAAATCAGGACTCAACTGTACAAAAAGACTGACATTATTCCTTGAATATTCTCAGATCACAGTGCTTTGAAACTGGAGCTCAATCACAAGGAAAAGTTTGGAATGAACTCAAACACCTGGAAACTAAAGACCACCTTGCTTAAGAATGCTTGCATCAGGGCAGCTGGGTGGCTCAGTGGGTTAAGCCGCTGCCTTTATCTCAGGGTCTTGAGATCGAGTCCCACATCAGGCTCTCTGCTCAGCAGGGAGCCTGCTTCCCTCTCCCTCTTTCTCTGCCTGCCTCTCCACCTACTTGTGATTTCTCTCTGTCAAATAAATAAATAAAATCTTTAAAAAAAAGAATGCTTGCATCAATCAGGAGATCAAAGAAGAACTTAAACAATTCATCAAAAGCAATGAGAAACAAGACACTTCAGTCCAAAACCTATGGGATACAGCAAAGTCGGTCCTAAGGAGGAAATACATAGCCATCCAAGCCTCCCCCAAAAAACTGAAAAATCCAGAATACACCAGCTGTCTCTACACCTTAAAGAGCTGGAGAACCAACAACAAATCAAAACAACTCCACACATAAGAAGGGGAATAATCATGATTAATGAGGTAGAAACCAGAGATACAGTAGAATGTATCAATGAAACTAGAAGCTGGTTTTTTGAAAGAATCAATAAGATTGATAAATTATTGGCCACACTAATCCAAAAGAAAAGAGAGAAGGCCCAAATTCATAAAATTATGAATGAAAATGGAGAGATCACAACTAACACCAAGGAAGTAGAAACAACCATCAGAAGTTATTATCAACAGTTTTTAAACTTTTTAAAAGTTTTAAAAACTTTTCTATATGGGAATTTTCAAAAGTATACAAAAGTAATAAGAATAGTAAAGTGAACCCTGTGAACACATCACCTAGCTTCAAAAATTATTTACATATATTTAATTTAAACAATCCGACAATTCGCTCTTCAGCTTCTAGAGTTAACCTGGTCCTTTGTCATCACTGAGGCCATGGTTACTAATTGAGGGACCCACTGTGTGGCTCCAGGGTCCCTCTGCCTCATTCGTTGATATGGCCCTGATGGTGCAACAGGCTCTGGACTCCAAAAGCTTTGGCACAAATTTAAGAAGATTTTGTTCATGTGTATGGCAGAACCTGATAATCTCTCAATAGTTAACCAGCTATGGGATCTAGCAGCAGATACATTAAATAGAAGAGCCAATGTCCAGGATCAGACATGTCTGCCTGGTCTTATTTGTTTATGGACCATCCCAACCCCCCTGTTGTCCATTCCACTTTGCTCACTCTTTAGTACTTAGCAGAATGCCATGCCAACAGAGAAAAGATGAAAGAAAAACATATGATGTTAAGCTTGCACAATGTTATATAGTAGACTACAACTCCAGGAGAAACAAAACTGCTGGCTTCTGAAATTTATAACACTTTTTTGGTTTTCCAAATATAGCAGATCGTAAATTCACAATAAGGAAAGCTCAGTTTTTTCTGGGAACTACAAACAAACGTGCCAAAATAGTGGTTTTGTACATAGATGGTCTTGATGATATGTACATAGATGGTCTTGATGACAAATCTCTGTGAAGAAGCTTTGTTAAGAATTAAAGGTGTACATGGGAAGATGGAGAGGAGAAAGGAGTTGGGGGAAATTGTAGTGGGAGATGAACCATGAGAGACTATGGACTCTAAAAAACAATCTGAGGGTTTTGAAGGGGCGGGGCATGGGAGGTTGGGTGAAACTGGTGGTGGGTATTATGGGGGGCAAGTATTGCATGGGACACTGGGTATGGTACATAAACAATGAATTCTGGTACACTGAAAAGAAATTTAAAAAATAAAAATTTTTAAAGTTAAAAAAATTAAAGGTGTTATTAGCTTTATTTTTCAAATGGCTATTCAAAGATGTGTGGTGTGTGTAAGGGCCTACTTAGCCAGAGAGAGCCATTTTGTTGTTTATGCAGTAAACTTAGATTGAACTTGCCTCTTCCCCCCAAAATAGAAAAGCACTTAGAAACAGAACTGGTGAAATATGACTGACCAGCCCCTGATAGCGGAGCCCACATACAAGGACGTGTCCGGCCAGGTGGAAATGTCCAATCAGTAAAATCACACATATTACCTCCCTACCTGCCAAGGATGAGATAGGCCAGGTGGAAACGTCCAAACAAGGGAAAGCACACGTATTACCCACCAAGGAGTGTGAGCCCTGCCTTTTGGACACCAGACAAAGGCACCAATTCTAGCCAAGGTCATAGGCTGAATTAGATGACTATCATGGGGTAGAATGTAATTCAATTGGCCACCTGTGTGTGGCCAGGGCACACGGCCTTTACTCTATAAAAGTTAGTCTGTGAGAATGGGAGGGGTCACCTCTTTGCAAGAGACGGCCCTGGCCAGTCAGTTTGATTCTCGATGCTTGGTGTGAAATAAAGCTTTGCTTGACCTTCACTTTGTATCAGCCTTGTCCTTTTGTCTATGGACCCTTTCGGTGGGGGCTCATCCGGGATAAAACGACAAGGACTGAGCCAGCATCAGAAAGCCTCCGGAGGTAAGATCTCAAGACCCCTTGAGATCCTATCTGTCTGTTTGTCTGTCTTGTCTGTCTGTCTTTTCTGTCTGTCTGCGGAGCTCCAGGGTAATAACCGGGAGAAGCTGGATGCAGCATAGCTCCCAGGGCTGGAGTGGATGTGGGGACGCCTCATCCCTCTGGGGGGATTGCCAGGGGGTAGGGGCCCTCCCAGGCAATCAGGGGACTGAGAAAATTGCCAACATTGGGTACATCTAGGGGACCAGGTGGAATCCCCACCAGCGAGTGCATCTAGGTGACCAAAAAAATCCCCAACAACGAGTGTGTCAAGGGGACCACAACCGTTGGGTTTACGGATGCATGTGGGGAACCGAGAAAATTCCCCGCTGGGTCAACAGATGCTCATAGGGAACCAAGAAAATTCCCTACAGTGGCAGGTTACGTTTTTAAGCTGGGATTACATCTTGTACATCTTTGGGTTTAACATCTGGTTGAAGATGGGCCGCTGGGCCTGTGGTTGTCTTTGTCTTGTCTTCTTGTTGCTTGTTGTGTTTGAAGGAATGGGGCAAGCAGAGTAAGGGGACTCTTATTTTCATCTCTCCGTTCCTCCTCATAGATGTGGGGCTTCCCCCTTACTCATTTCTTGTGTTAATGGCTGGCTATAACTGGAGCCAACTGGGGTTGGTCTAACTCAAGACAGAGACTTTAAGGAATATTCCCAAGCAGCTGCCAAAACTTCCTTTGTTTCGGGGAAGTTCCTTGCCCTCTCTGGCCCGATGTGGACTGCCTAGCCCCGACCCCTTGCTGGTGGGAAAGCATGATGTCTGCTCCTCTGTTGAAGTGGATAAGCTCTAAAACTGGGAATCCTTTCTCTGCCTTCTGGTGGCACTTTGCTTCTTCTGTCTCCCACTTCTCATGTTTCTGCACCAACGTGCGTGCAGCCTGCATGACTAGCCTCTAGATCATGCACCACGGCTCCTCCTCTCTTCACTGTCAGGGAGCAAGAAAAGCAGCCCCTGGACCTAACACCCCCCATTCCAAATCCTCCCACCCATGTCTCAGGTAAATATTCAAAGTGGAGTGGGCCCAGGTGGAACATAAATCAGTATTTGAACTAAGTTTGTTGGTTTAATTAAGATATACATGTCTTTTAAGTTATCAGCAGTAAATGTAAAACTTCAGAGTTTACTTAAGATTAAATAAGCTCATTATTTCTGTTAAAATCTGTTGAAATCTATTAGCAAAGAAATGACTAAACTGATGGTTAATTGTCTGTCTCAAAGTTTAGTAGGTAATTGCTAAAGTAGCTTTCAAAGTCTTTGGTAACCTGAAACTTTAAAGTTTTGGTTGGATGACAAATGGTTTTAAATTATGGACATCTAGATCTTAACCAAACAGGATAAAATGCTAAGACATTAATTACTGAAACTAGGTTTGTGCTTTTGAAATCTGTTGGTAAACATGTTTTGCGCTTAACTGATTCATAAATTTGCCATCTGAAGAATTCTGTTGTAACAGTTTACAATTGGTTAATAACTGATTAAGGTGTTTCTAAGAGTACAAAATTCTGCTAAATGTAACTAAGACTGATGGAAATAAGGGAGACAACTCTGTATGTAGGAAAGTAGGTAATATGTAAGAAAGATTTAAGAAATGTAAGTACATTTTGTTGAAAGTAAAAAAGGTAATTTTGTCCTAAATGAGATGGTTGTTTGGAAGGAAATGGCTTGGGACAAAACCTGAATGCAAAGGAAAGTTGAAGAAGGTTTGTGAAGGAAAATCTTCAGGAAAAAAAAAAAAAATTTAGGTATGGTCAGAACAGACTAAGGAAAAAAAAAAAAAGGGGGAGAAAAGACCAGATGCCTGATCCTGTTTAAAAAAGAAAGAAAGAACAGCCTCCAAGGTGATTTAGCACTCTCCTGACCTGCCTCCACATAGATTATACTTCAAGTGAAAGGACCATTTGGCCTTGAGAGATTAAGGAAGCAGCCCAACCTTGAGGGACTGCGGAAACACCCTGTTACCATCCTCCGTTGCCTGTAACCATAGAAACTCACTCTTATTTGTAAAGAGTGAAAGGGGAGGCTGGTCACCTCCCATTAGCCAGGGATACCCAAAAAGGGGAGGGTGTCCAACCTGTTTGAATCTGAAGAGTGCTTGAATTTGTGAATGTGTCTGTATGGCGCCACCCCCTAGGCTATGGAGTCTGAGTGGGCTGCACCCTGAGTCTCGTGGGGCGTCATATGGCATAACAGTCATCTACTCCACGGAGTAGCCTGGTCTGGGGTTTATACGGACAGACCTTAGCTAAGATGCTCCTAAGTTCCCTCGAGGGACGCGAGCAGGACAGCATCTGAAAGACCCCCCTCTCTTTGTCTGTGACATCCACGATGGGAGGGAAACCCAGAAAACTCATATCTTAAGACTGCACGCTTAAAAATAAAAAAGGTAAACACACTGGTATAGAAAAGCTGGTTTTCTCTCTGTTTAAAAGGGCAAAGTTTTCTTCGGTTAATTGAAATGTAAAGGGTTTTCTCTTTGCCTGCCCAGAAAGCCCAGTTTCTATGTTTTGTTTTATCAGGTGTTTAACATCCCTAATTATATTTAGGCATGTGTTTTAAAAACTTTCTAAGGTTTTACTGGAAGAGATTATGCTGAGTGAAATAAGTCAAGTCAATTATCATATGGTTTCACTTATTTGTGGAGCATAACAAATAGCATGGAGGACAAGGGGTGTTAGAGAGGAGAAGGGAGATGGGGTAAATTGGATAGGGAGGTGAACCACGAGAGACTATGGACTCTGAAAAACAATCTGAGGTGTTTGAAGTGGCGGGGGGTGGGAGGTTGGGGTACCAGGTGGTGGGTATTATAGAGGGCACGGCTTGCATGGAGCACTGGGTGTGGTGAAAAAAATAATGAATACTGTTTTTCTAAAAATAAATGAATTGAAAAAAATAAAAAAATAAAATATTATCTAATACAGTTAAAAAATAAAAATAAAAACTTTCTAAGGTTTTAGCAATTGTTTTTTTTCCCCCAATTTATTTATTTTCAGAAAAACATTATTCATTATTTTTTAACCACACCCAGTGCTCCATGCAAGCTGTGCCCTCTATAATACCCACCACCTGGTACCCCAACCTCCCACGCCCCCGCCACTTCAAACCCTTCAGACTGTTTTTCAGAGTCCATAGTCTCTCATGGTTCACCTCCCCTTCCAATTTACCCAAATTCCCTACTCCTCTCTAACGCCCCTTGTCCTCCATGCTATTGGTTATGCTCCACAAATGAGTGAAACCATATGATAATTGACTCTCTCTGCTTGACTGATTTCACTCAGCATAATCTCTTCCAGTCCCGTCCATATTGCTACAAAAGTTGGATATTCGTCCTTTCTGATGGAGGCATAATACTCCATAGTGTATATGGACCACATCTTCCTTATCCATTCATCCGTTGAAGGGCATCTTGGTTCTTTCCATAGTTTGGCGACTGTGGCCATTGCTGCTATAAACATTGGGGTACAGATGGCCCTTCATTTCACGACATCTGTATCTTTGGGGTAAATACCCAGGAGTGCAATTGCAGGGTCGTAGGGAAGCTCTATTTTTAATTTCTTGAGGAATCTCCACACTGTTCTCCAAAGTGGTTGCACCAACTTGCATTCCCACCAACAGTGGAAGAGGGTTCCCCTTTCTCCACATCCTCTCCAACACATGTTGTTTCCTGTTTTGTTAATTTTGGCCATTCTAACTGGTGTAAGGTGATATCTCAATGTGGTTTTAATTTGAATCTCCCTGAGGGCTAATGATGATGACCATTTTTTCATGTGTCTGATAGCCATTTGTATGTCTTGATTGGAGAAGTGTCTGTTCATATCTTCTGCCCATTTTTTGATGTGTTTGTCTGTTTCGTGTGGGTTGAGTTTGAGGAGTTCATTATAGATCCTGGATATCAACCTTTTGTCTGTACTGTCATTTGCAAATATCTTCTCCCATTCCGTGGGTTGCCTCTTTGTTTTTTTGACTGTTTCCTTTGCTGTGCAGAAGCTTTTGATTTTGATGAAGTCCCAGAAGTTTATTTTCACTTTTGTTTCCTTTGCCTTTGGAGACGTATCTTGAAAGAAGTTGCTGTGGCTGATATCAAAGAGATTACTGCCTATGTTCTCCTCTAAGATTCTGATAGATTCCTGTCTCACGTTGAGGTCTTTTATCCATTTTGAGTTGATCTTTGTGTACGGTGTAAGAGAATGGTCGAGTTTCATTCTTCTACATATAGCTGTCCAGTTTTCCCAGCACCATTTATTGAAGAGACTGTCTTTTTTCCACTGTATATTTTTTCCTGTTTTGTCGAAGATTAATTGACCATAGAGTTGAGGGTCCATATCAGGGCTCTCTACTCTGTTCCACTGGTCTATGTGTCTGTTTTTATGCCAGTACCATGCTGTCTTGGTGATCACAGCTTTGTAATAAAGCTTGAAATCAGGTAAGGTGATGCCGCCAGCTTTATTTTTGTTTTTCAACATTTCCTTAGCGATTCGGGGTCTCTTCTGATTCCATACAAATTTTAGGATTATTTGCTCCAGCTCTTTGAAGAATGCCGGTGGAATTTTGATCGGAATGGCATTAAAAGTATAGATTGCTCTAGGCAGTATAGACATTTTAACAATGTTTATTCTTCCGATCCAAGAGCATGGAATGGTCTTCCATCTTTTTGTGTCTTCTTCAATTTCTTTCATGAGTGTTCTATAGTTCCTCAAGTATAGATCCTTTACCTCTTTAGTTAGGTTTATTCCCAGGTATCTTATGGTTCTTGGTGCTATAGTAAATGGAATCGATTCTCTAATTTCCCTTTCTGTATTTTCATTGTTGGTGTATAAGAAAGCCACTGATTTCTGCACATTGACTTTGTATCCTGCAACGTTGCTGAATTGCTGTATGAGTTCTAGTAGTTTGGGGGTGGAGTCTTTTGGGTTTTCCATATAAAGAATCATGTCATCTGCGAAGAGAGAGAGTTTGACTTCTTCATTACCAATTTGGATACCTTTTATTTCTCTCTGTTGTCTGATTGCTGTTGCTAGGACTTCTAATACTATGTTGAACAAGAGTGGTGAAAGTGGGCATCCTTGTCTTGTTCCTGATCTCAGTGGGAAGGCTGCAAGCTTTTTCCCATTGAGGATGATATTTGCTGTGGGTCTTTCATAGATAGATTTGATGAGGTTCAGAAATGTACCCTCTATCCCTATACTTTGAAGCATTTTAATCAGGAACGGATGTTGGATTTTGTCAAATGCTTTTTCTGCATCAATTGAGAGGACCATGTGGTTCTTCTCTCTTCTCATATTAATTTGTTGTATCACATTGATTGATTTACGAATGTTGAACCATCCTTGTAGCCCAGGGATGAATCCCACCTGATCATGGTGGATAATCTTTTTAAGGTGTTGTTGGATCCTGTTGGCTAGGATCTTGTTGAGAATCTTAGCATCCATATTCATCAGTGATATTGGTCTGAAATTCTCCTTTTTGGTAGGGTCCTTGCCTGGTTTGGGGATCAGGGTAATGCTGGCTTCATAGAAAGAGTCTGGAAGTTTTCCTTCTGCTTCAATTTTTTGAAACAGCTTCAGGAGAATAGGTGTTATTTCTTCTTGGGAGGTTTGGTAGAATTCCCCAGGGAATCCATCAGGTCCTGGGCTCTTGTTTTTTGGGAGATTTTTGATCACTGCTTCAATCTCGTTATTAGATATCGGTCTATTCAGGTTGTCGATTTCTTCCTGGTTCAATTTGGGAGTTTATAGTTTTCCAGGAATGCATCCATTTCATCTAGGTTGCTAAGCTTATTGGCATATAACTGTTCGTAATAACTTCTGATGATTGTTTCTACTTCCTTGGTGTTAGTTGTGATCTCTCCCTTTTCATTCATAATTTTATGAATTTGGGATTTCTCTCTTTTCTTTCGGATTAGTGTAGCCAGTGGCTTATCGATCTTATTGATTCTTTCAAAAAACCAGCTTCTAGTTTCATTGATACGTTCTACTATATCTCTGGTTTCTCCCTCATTGATCTCAGCTCTAATCTTGATGATTTCCCTTCTTATGTGTGGAGTTGGTTTGATTTGTTGTTGATCCTCCAGTTTTTTAAGGTGTAGAGACAGCTGGTGTGTTCTGGATTTTTCAATTTTTTTGAGCAAGGCTTGGATGGCTATATATTTTCCCCTTAGGACGGCCTTTGCTGTATCCCATAGGTTTTGGACCGAAGTGTCTTCATTCTCATTGGTTTCCATGAATTGTTTCAGTTCTTCTTTGATCTCCTGGTTGATCCAAGCATTCTTAAGCAAGGTGGTCTTTAGCTTCCAGGTGTTTGAGTTCCTTCGGAACTTTTCCTTGTGATTGAGCTCCAGTTTCAAAGCATTGTGATCTGAGAATATGCAGGGAATAATCTCAGTCTTTTGGTATCGGCTGAGTCCTGATTTGTGACCCAGTATGTGGTCTATTCTGGAGAAGGTTCCGTGTGCACTTGAGAAGAATGAGTATTCTGCTGTTTTAGGGTGGAATGTTCTGTATATATCTATGAGGTCCATCTGGTCCAATGTGTCATTCAATGCTCTTGTTTCTTTATTGATTTTCTGCTTCGATGATCTGTCTAATTCTGAAAGAGGCGTGTTAAGATCACCTACGATTAGTTTATTCATATCAATATGACTCTTTATCTTGATTAACAGTTTTCTTAAGTAATTGGCTGCTCCCATATTGGGAGCATAGATATTTACAATTGTTAGATCATCTTGGTGGATAGTCCCTTTAAGGATTATGTAGTGTCCTTCTGTATCTCTGACTACAGTCTTTAGTTTGAAGTCTAATTTATCTGATATGAGAATCGCTACCCCAGCCTTCTTTTGAGTCCCATTGGCATGAAAGATGCTTCTCCACCCCTTCACTTTCAGTCTGCGTGTATCTTTAGGTTCAAAATGGGTCTCTTGTAGACAGCATATGGATGGGTCCTGTCGTTTTATCCAATCTGCAACCCTGTGCCGTTTTATGGGTGCATTTAGGCCATTCACATTGAGAGTGATTATTGATAGATACGTTTTTATTGACATCGAGTTACCTTTGAAGTCTTTCTTTCTGTAGACTGTCTCTATATTTCTGTTCAATGCTATTCTTGGGATTTTTCCTCTTTTATAGAACCCCCCTTAATATTTCTTGCAGTATCGGCTTGGTGGTTGCATAGTCTTTTAAGCCTTGCCGGTCTTGGAAACTCTTTATCTCTCCATCCATTTTGAATGTCAGTCTTGCTGGATAAAGTATTCTTGGCTGCATGTTCTTCTCATTTAGTGCCCTGAATATATCTTGCCAGCCTCTTCTGGCTTGCCAGGTCTCTGTGGACAGGTCTGATGTTATTCTGATGGGCTTCCCTCTGTAAGTAAGGAGCCTCTTTGCCCTGGCAGCTTTCAAGAGATTATACCTACAATTATAATTTCTCAATTTGACTATCAGGTGTCGTGATGTTTTTTTGGAGTGTATAATCTTGGGTGGAGACCGTTCAGCCTCTAGTACATGAACGCTGGTTTCATTCGCGAGATTCGGAAAGTTTTCATAAAGGACTTGTTCCACGACATCTTCTAGACTTCTTTCTTTCTCCTCCCCTTCAGGAATTCCAATAATTCTGACGTTGGAACGCTTCATGGCATCATTTATTTCCCTGATTCTGCTTTCGTGGGATCTAAGCTGTTTGTTCCAGGCTTCCTCCTGATCCTTTCTCTCTATCTGTTTGTCTTCCAGATCACTAATTCTATCTTCTGTCTCAGTTACCCTAGCTTTGAGAGAGTTTAGATTGGATTGGAACTCATTGAGAGCATTGTGGACCTCCTCCCTGGTAGCTTTAAGCTCCTCCCTAACATTGTGAACATCCTGTCTGGTCGCTTTCAGTTCGGCCCTAATCAATTCTGTTTGGTCATCCATGGCTTTCTCCAACCTAGCTATTGCCTGGATAATTGTTAGCCTGAATTCTCTTTCCGACATATTGTCTAGGTTGATAGCCGTTAGCTCTATTGCAGAAGGTCCATCCTCCTTATTTTTCTTCTGTTGGGCATTCCTCCTCCTAGTCATTTTGGTGGGAGAAGACTGAACAGATGTAGCTGGATGTATCAACTCTGGTGCAGTCAAGGTGCACCCTGGAACACTTCCTGATCTCCGTCTCAGAGAGAAGCCTCAGTCTGGGTGCAGAAGCTGAATAAATTCCCCCTTGGCCGCTGGCAGTGCAGGTTCCAAGTTGCAGACCCTGGAGGCGCAGGATCTTTTGCTCGTCCCCAAAGCCAAGGCAGTGGCGGCTGTCTGGGAGCTCCTGACCGCCAGAGAGGTTCCAAGCAGCGATCGCACACTGAGATTTTGTTGCCGGCCCAGGCTGGGAGTGCCCGGCTTGCGCGCACCTCTTTTCAGAGGCGGCTGTGTGTCCGGCGCGCGTCTGGGGCACTGAGAACGGGGCGCTGGTCCGTAAGCCGCAGGCTGGGCTTTTGCAAGCCTCTGTCCGGGAAAGAGTTTCGCGCGCACTCGGCTTAGACTTTGAAACAATGGCGCGGGTCAAGAAGCGCCCCCGGGCCTTAGAAACCCAGGAGAGCTTGAGCGACGTGCGCACGCATCTCAAGCTTTGTGGTAGGGCTAGCGCGCGTTCTGCAGACCGGCGCAGCTCCCATCCCCTCACAGGAGCCGGAACCCCCACGCTCTGGGGCGCACTGGCGGCTTAGGGACCAGGATCCGGTTTCTCCGCCGCACTCTCTCTGCCTCCACGCCGGGGAGGCCATCTGGGACCGGGGACTTAAGCCCCTGTCCCTAGCCGCCCTGATTCCCACAATTTGCCCCGGCGATCCTTTGCTCTTTTGGGGTGCTTTCAACCAGTCTCCAAGTTAATGCTGGTCCCCAGACGCAGGGCACTCTCGCTCGTATCGGGGTATTACTTTTGCACCGGTCGCCTCTGGTGGCTCCCTCCCCCTTTTGTTTATCTTCTGATATCAGTCCGCCGTTCCCATTCCGCTTTACCTGCTCGCTGGCGTCTTCTGTCCCTGTAGAGATCCAGACGTGTATAATCCTGATCTCAGGCTGATTTCATGGGTGATCAGAGTTCTTGGTAGGTAATCAGCTCACTTTGGGGTACCAGCTGAAAAGACGCCTCTTCCTAGTACCCCGCCATCTTGTCCCCCCCAGAAAGACCAGGTTTTAGCAATTGTTGACAAGATTTAAACCAATAATAAACCTTGGGTTACATTTGGGTAAATGCTGTAACTATTCTACAGATTCTATGCATTTCCTAAAGTTTTATTGTTTTGATAAGGTCATCACCTGGTAATTTAGCCATATCTATTCTGAGTTTTTGTCATTTGTAATTGTTTTAAATCTCTTGTAAGATGAAATCTGCCTTAGAATAACTTCATATAGGAGACTTTCAGGACAAATACAGGTCTTTGATATATTAAAACCCTGGAACGGAAATTAAGAATTTCCAGAAGTAAAAGCTGCATTCCGACTAAGCCAGAACTAGCAACATGGAAAGTGATATGGGACTAAATGAACTAAAAGATTATAGTGTCATATTGGTTATTTTAAACATTGCTGGTTCTCTAATGTTTGTTCTTCCAGACCAAGAAAACTTTTTTCCTTAAGATTTCTTTGAGTTACAGAAATAGAAAATATTTATTTACAAATGAATCAAGGCATTAAACTTTTCTCTCTATCTAAACCCTCTGAAACCAAAAGGGCTCAGTAAGTATTCTTTCTTCCATGGCAATCAGTCATTTGCATAAGTTCAATAAGAATCTGTTCTCTTTGTAACAGGAAAGCATTGGAAACTGGTTATTTTACCAAGGCTTTGACTGGAATGTCATATTTGAAAAGACTCAGATATGACCAGACAGCTTAAAGGAATGAAGGTTGACTTTATGAAACCTGGAGCCGTAAAGCCCTTTGGAACTGTTGGCCTGATACCTTGCTTACAGATTCCCAGCAGCCTCACCAGGTGAGTTAAGAATGTCACTCCTTGGTAGGTGCAGAGCCTCAGAAAAATTCACCCAAGTCGACTGGTATTGCAGGCACATATGATGACAAGTACATGACTTGGCTTCTGGCCCGGAGAGGCTACTAAAAGTTCAACCTAGAGATTCCTTATAAAAAGTTCCAGCAAAGCAGATTCTAAAAGATCTGTATGATCACACTCACTGTTCTTGCTGAGCTTATGTAAATAATTAGGCCAAGTTTTTTAAAAACTGGACTTGTTTTTCAAATAAATTAGTCCTGATTTGGCTATCTCTGGAAATGAGGGTTATTTTAGAGAGAAAAATTATGTTTTAATAACACGCCTTTATGGATGTTAAATTCTAGATTTGGTTGTCTTTAAATGTTTACCTAAGCTAGACAAGTTGAGGCAAACTTTAGTGGAAGATTTAAAATATTTATAAAATGGGTTAGACTAGACTATGAAGGGGACTGGGCTAAGACTAGGAGGAAATTAGTAAGCCAAATACATCAGGGCACTCATTTGGGGACATGCAAGCTTAAGGAGCTTATGGGCAAGCAGTTTCAAGTTTCTAAATTATGGCGTATGGCTCAGGATGTGGTTGATAGACGTGCTCAATGTCAGGTAGTAAATGAGGGAAGAACTAAAATGGGAAGAGGAAAAAGAGAAAGAGGTAAAGAGCCAAAAATTTATTGGGAAATGGATTTTACAGAGATGAAACTGGGAAAAAATATGGACACAAGTATATGTCAGTTTTTATGGATACTTTTTTAGGCTGGGTAGAGGCCTTTTCTGCCAAAGATGAGATGGCAAGAGTGGTAGCCAAAAGCTACTAGAGGTTTGGGTTACCTCTCGCGATTGGGTCAGACAATGGCCCTACATTTGTGAGTTCAGTCTCAAAGGCATTGGCCAAAGCCATTGGCACTAATTGAAAACTACATTGTGCTACTGGCCCCAGAGTTGCGGGCAAGTAGAGAGAATGAACTGGACTCTTAAAGAGACCTTGACAAAGCTAAGTCTGGAGGCTGGTGATGGATGGGTGACTCTCCTTCCTTTCGCCCTCCTCATGGCATGATGTACACCCTATTTAAACAAGGTGACCCCATTTGAAATAATGTTTGGGAAACATCCCCACCCCTCGCTCTGCCCTCAGCTACAAAAGGTTGCCCTAGCAAAAGTGACTCATCAGTCTGTACTCCAGTCACTGCAGGCATTGCAGTCTGTCTTAAAAAGAGCCCACTCAGGGATCCGAACTGCCCACACTGAAATGGAGATGGAGCTGGAACCACATCCTTACCAACCCGGGGACTTGGTTTGAATGTGCTGCTGCCAAGTAGAAAACTTGGAACCTCGCTGGAAGGGACCATTTACTGTCATCCTAACCACCCCCACAGCAATAAAAGTAGAAGGCATCTGGGCCTGGATTCACACGAGCCACGTCAAATGAGCCGAAGACAGGGACGCCCCCCAGAGATGGATGCCATTGCCGATGGACCCCGCCGACCATGGACTAAAGCTAAGACTCAAAAAAACAATGAGTTCATTAAGTTTATTGTTACTTCTATTATTACCGGTCTATGTAAAAACTTCTGAGTCACCCCATCAGACAGAGAAGTATAAATGGGATATTAGACAAGTGGGATTAACAAAAATTGAAAAGGTTATACAAAGCAATAAATGGCTGACCCATCAGCTAACTATGCAATTTAATATAACCATATGTCAATTGGCACCTGTAACTCCTTGTGTCATGCATGACTCTTACTACATGTGCCCTTACACAGGGACTCATACAGGGTGGGGAAGAGCTTCAGACTATTACTGTGCACGGTGGGAATGTGAGACAATAGCCTCTGATTGGGGAATAAACCGTGACCCCCATATAATGGTAGTACCCATCAGAACAGATAACTGGTAACACAAAAAGAATTTGTTAAAAATTTAGCCACAGGGATCTTTCCTTTAATTGCATCCCACCGATCTGGAAAATATTGTACAAATATATCTATTACAATCATCAACCCCAAAGATCATCTCTGGGAATATGGCCAATCTTGGGGCCTTAGATATTATGAACCTGGTGCAGATAGAGGAGGGCAATTCACCATCCAGAAGGTAAGAATTTGAGAACCACTTCAGCCTATAGGGCTGAACCCAGTTTTAAATCCTCCCAAGCTATTAAAACCAACCTAGTTACCCGCCACGTCTACCCCAAGGGAAACTATCATAAAAAATAAAAGAGAAAAGGTTGACAATGGCCATAATGCTATAAAAAGTTTTACTCCCACTTGCAGATACAATGTTTAATTTTTTAAATGCTTCACATCCTAATATCACCCGAGACTGCTGGCTATGTTTAAATCCTCAGCTCCCATACTATATTGGCATGGGGTCCAATCTTACTATAGGGACCCAAAAGGGCCAAATTAAAATGAAAGCTCTGGGACGCCTGGGTGGCTCAGTTGGTTAAGCAGCTGCCTTTGGCTCAGCTGCCTTCAGCCCAGCGTCCTGGGATAAGGTCCCACATCAGGCTCCTTGCTCATCAGGGAGCCTGCTTCTCCCTCTGCCTCTGCCTGCCATTCTGTCTGCCTGTGCTCACTCTCTCCCCTCTCTCTCTCTGATAAATAAATAAAATCTTTAAAAAAAATGAAAGCTCTTATAACTCCTGTGAATGGGAAAAAATACCTAGACTAACTTTAGGAGATATAAGAGGTAATGGACTTTGCTTTGCTACATGGAAAGGGAAACAATCTTCCCAATACAAAAACTTATGTGAGGCTATAATGGTCCCTACCATCTTCACTAATTTCCTTAAGGCCCCCTGTCGGGGCCTGGTTTGCTTGTAATTCAGGGCTTACACCATGCCTTAATCTTGCTTTATTCCAAAACTCTTCATGGAATGAACTCTGTATAACAGCTCACCTCCTTCCCCAAGTAGGTTATTATAAGGGGGTCAAAGGATTCCGCATCTTACTGCAGGGACAGGGCGAACAAAACGTGCGGTCCCATCCTAATTCCACCATTAATGGCTGCAGGAATAGCGGGATCTACAGCAATAGGAACCGCAGCCTTAATAAAAGAAAAAGTAGATTTTGAGGCTCTGGGATCCCAAGTAGATGCTGATTTATGTCACATGCATGAAAATATAGATAAGCTAACTGATTCCCTATGCTCTCTAGCCAAAATGGTACTGCAAAATAGAAGGGGGCTTAACATACTATTTTTAGAAAAAGGGGGACTTTGTGTAGCCTTGGGGGAAGAATACTACTTTTGGGTAAATCACACTGGGGTTGATGAAGTTCTCGAACCTAGGTGAGGTTCGGTGGGGTGAGGTTCGGAGCCGACGGCTAAAGAAAGATTTCTTAAGACGTCGCTGGTGCAAAAAGGTGGTTTATTAGAGCACGGAGACAGGACCCGTGGGCAGGCAGAGATGCGGCTGCCCCGAGCCTGTGAGGAGTGTCTGGTTATATACACAGGAGTTGGGTAGGTGAGGACAAAGGGGTGTTCAGAAGAGCTATTGGGGCAAAGAATACTATCAGGATATTGAAGGCTTGGTTACTATCAAGTCAAGGCCACCTCCCTTCTAATGAGGCATTAACATAAAGACAATTGGGAGTTTCCTGGTGGAATGTTAACATTCCTGCTATCAAGCATCCTTGTGAGTGAGATTTAGGTTTAGAAGAAATTTAACTTTATTTACTTTTCTTTTTACCTCCGCCTCCTTTGGTTTCTTATGGAGGGGAGGGTGGCATTAGGGCTTGAGAAACTGAGTTATGTGTCCTTGGAAATTGGGCTATTGATAAGGTAACTTCTTTGTTTGTAAATCTCAAGGACATTTGCAAATAAAGGGAGACTCCTGCCTTACAGGATTGTGATCTCTGCAATATAACCATTTGTTTTTCTTTCAGGGCAGTAAGGGGTGCCTGAGGAATGTCACACATATTATTAAGGGGAGTGGGTGGAGATGGGGTGCAAGGCGCCAGCCCTTGCTCCCTCCTCAGCCAGCCTCCAGCTCCCTCATCAGGGTCATTAAAGACAGCTTGACAGCCGTCAAAAAAAAATTGGATGAGCGCAAACAACAGCGCAGGGACTCCCAGGGATGATATAAAAGTTTATTCAACTGGCCTCCATGGATGACTTCCCTAATATCAGCAATTGCAAGCCCCTTAATCTTACTATTATTGATGTTACTCTTTGGCCCCTGCACTATAAAGGCCCTGATGTCATTTATACAAAAAAAAAAAAAAATGGGGCGATAAAGATGCTAATCTTACAAACTCAGTATGATCCCTTACAACAGGGAGACATAGAATTGTCAAAGATTTGACTAATCTCCAAAGAAAAGGGGGGAATGTAAGGGCCTACTTAGCCAGAGCAAGCCATTTTTCTGTTTATGCAGTAAACTTAGATTGAACCTGCCCCTTCCCCCCAAGAGAAAAGCGCTTAGAAACAAAACTGGTGAAATATGACTGACCAGCCCCTGATAGCGGAGCCCACATACAAGGACGTGTCCGGCCAGGTGGAAATGTCCAATCAGTAAAAGCACACGTATTACCTCCCTACCTGCCAAGGATGAGCCAGGCCAGGTGGAAACATCCAAACAAGGGAAAGCGCACGTATTACCCACCAAGGAGTGTGAGCCCCGCCTTTTGGACACCAGACAAAGGCACCAATTCTAGCCAAGGTCATAGGCTGAATTAGATGACTATCATGGAGTAGAATGTAATTCAATGGGCCACCTGTGTGTGGCCAGGCTCAACCACATGGCCTTTACTCTACAAAAGTTAGTCTGTGAGACTGGGAGGGGTCGCCTCTTTGCATGAGACGACCCTGGCGGGTCAGTTTGATTCTCGATGCTTGGCACGAAATAAAGCTTTGTTTGACCTTCACTTGTCTTGTCCTTTTGTCTACGGACCCTTTCAGTGTGGATCCATTTGGATTTGAAAGCAGAGGCCTTGGCATCAGTAATAGCATCAATCAAGGATATGAAGGCTCAGCATGTTGTGAAAAGTGAAATTGGAGAAGAGATGCTGCTCCCATTCCAAGATATACCTGTGGAAGTAGAACAGAACATAGAAGAGCCCAAATACCTGCCTGGGGATAAGAGTCCCTCAAAGAAGCAAGAAAAAGCAGTGTCCCAGGTCAGCTCACACCCAGAGGGTGGAGCTAGCTGGCTAAGGACAGCTGCAGGGTTTTGTTTTTTTGTGTGTGTTTTTTTTTGTTTTTTGTTTTGTTTTGTTTTGTTTTGTTTTTGAAGGTCAAGCAAAGCTTTATTTCGCGCCAAGCATCAGGAATCTAACCGAACATTCGGGGCCGCACCTCTTACAAGAGAGGGCAACCCTTCTCTGTTTCACAGACTAGCTTTTAAGGGCAAAGGCCATGCGGTCAGGCCTGGCCACTCACAGGTGGCCAATGAGATTTTAACACACACAGGAAACTCCACAGTGATGCTAGGTGACCAATTGGGTTACAATTTACCCTCGTAGACATTTGAACCAGCCTATTACACCTTGATTGGGATTGGTGCCCAAAAGGCTCCCAAAGGGCAGGGCCTATACTCCTTGGTAACCAGGGAGACAGTATGCATCCCCCACTGATTGAATACCTCCACCTGGCCCAACCCACCCTTGTACTTGGACTTTGTTATGTGGGACTGGTTTCCCAGACTTGCTTTTAAGTAAGTTCCCCTGGGCGGGGGACAAGGTCAATTTAAGCTTTACAGCAAAATTGCAGTTCAACTGGGGTGGGGCTGCTCTGACTGAATAGGCCCTTACATTCCCCCCTTTTCTTTGGAGATTAGTCAAATCTGACTTTTCAGCCAGTTCTACGTCCCTTTTTTAACAGCTGCCAGACTGTTTTAATGATTCTAGAGTGTTTTACCCAGAAACAGCATTTCTCTCCTAGGGCTACACAGAGCAGCCCCTTTTTAGAAATAGTATGTCAAGCCCTAATTGTCTATATTTCCCACCTATACTTTAACAATAGAAGCAACAATGAACTCAATGAACTCATTGTTTCTGAGTCTTAGCTTTAGTCCATGATCAGCGGGGTCCATCAGCAGTGGCATCCACCTCTGGGGGGCGTCCTCATCCTTGGCTTGTTTGACGTGACCCGCGTGAATCCAGGCCCCGATGCCTTCTATTTTCATCGCCGTGGGGGTGGTCGGGATGACAGCAAACTGTCCCTTCCAGCGAGGCTCCAAGTTTCCCACTTGGCAGCAGCGCATCCAAACCAAGTCCCTGGGTTGGCGAGGATGTGGCTCCTTCCAAGACAGACTGCAACGCCTTGTTTAAGCAGGGTGTACATCGTGCCCCTTGGCCATCTGTAGTAGTGCCTTGGGTGAATGCAATCAGCTCCGTTTTCCGCCGAGGTCCTGTGTGGCAGGGCTGTCGTCCAGAGTCCCTGCTCAGGAGAAACCACGGCAGCCCCCGCATACCTCTTTCCATCGACCGTGTAGCTACTCCCGTCTCTGAACAGAGTCATTTCCGCATCTGGGAGGGGAGTGTCTCTGAGATCCGACCTTATTCCTGTGACTTGGGCTGGGCCTTCCCGCAGTCGCGTGGGTGGTCAGCCAGCACCTCTGGTAGCAACGTGGCTGGATTTAGCACCGCCTGAGGCTGGGAGATCACTTTTGGTTCATTGAGGAGGAAGGCCCGATACCCCATCACTAGGGTATTTGTTATCCACCGATCTGGTGGAGTCCGGAGAAGGCCCTCGATAGCGTGGGTGGTGGTCAAGGTGAGATTTTTGACCCAGAGACAATTTTTTTGCATCCTTGACCAGGAGGGCCGTGGCAGCAATTATGCGGATACTCCACGGAGTAGCCTGGTCCGGGGTTTATACGGACAGACCTTAGCTAATATGCTCCTAAGTTCCCAGAAGGGACGCGAGCAGGACAGCAGCTGAAAGATCTCCCCTTCCCTTTGTCTGCGACATCATTTATGATGGGAGGGAAACCCAGAAAACTCATATCTTAAGGATGCACACTTAAAAAAAAAAAAAAAAAAAAGGAAAGACACTGGTATAGAAAGGCTGGTCTTCTCTCTATTTAAAAGGGCAAAGTTTTCTTAGGTTAGTTGATCTGTAAATGGTTTTCTCTTTGCCTGCCCAGAGTTGTAAATGAGATCTTGTAAGGACCTATTTCACTGCCCCTGCTCCCCTCCCCCCGGGGACTTAAAAACAAGTCCCAGAAACCAGCTCCAGGTGTGAAGGCCAAGAAAAACAAGGCTGTACCCACCTCGAGTCTAGCCCTGACATAAGTACAGCCATCTTGGCAAAGCAAAAGCTGGCACCTTGCACTCTTAAGGGTGGGTTAGCATAAGAATGGCCATCCTGAAGGCTGGGAAGCCATTTTACTGAGCGTCCCTAACCAGCCTACGGGGCTCACGTAACTTGAGATAAGAGAAAGTAGCTAAAACCTGAAAAAACAACTTAATCATATACCACCAGGGGGGTTAGGTGATGTCGTCATAGGGACCAAATGTTAAAGAAAAACAAAAAGTTAACTTGCAGAGATCACAATCCTGCAAGACAGGAGTCTCCCTTGGTTTGGAAATGTCCTGATGATTTACAACAAAAAGGGCTATCTCTTCAATGGCCCAGTTTCCGGAGACAAGTGGCTCAGTTCCTCAAGGCCTAAGGTCGCACCATAAAACTGAGGGAGGCTGAGGTGGAAGGAAATGTAAATAAAGTTGAATTTCTTCTAAACCTAAATCTCGCTTAACCGCCAGGATGGCGCCAGGGTGATGCCGGGGTGGCAAAAGGTTAAACAAAGTTAAACTGTCAAAGTGGGGTGCATGATATGTATGTAGCTATGAGGAAGTGCCTTGAAAATGCTATATATACCCTTGGCTTTGAGTGCTTGGGGTCCTTGTTGAAACCCGCTGCACCGGGCGGTTACTAGGACTCCAGCTAGCTGGAAATAAACCTCGCTGTGTGACTTGCATTATCTAGAGTGTTCTCTGTCTAACTGAGGGGGTGGTCGACTCCATATCCTAACATTTGGAGGCCCCAGCGAGATTTAAGACCCTCCTCTGAGAGACAGACAACTCCCCAATATCGAGGTTTAACTAAAGGAACCTCAGAAGGAGGATTGGCCACCTCCGTCTGGAGAACTTAAAAGTTCTTACCTGGAGGGACTGAAGGTCCCTATCTGGATCTGGTAGAGATCTCGCCTGGAGGGACTAAAGGTCCCTGTCTGGATCTGGTAGAGAATTCTCATCTCGGGGGTGAAAGGGTTGCGACCCTGAAAGCTCCAATCTGGAAGTCGTGGGAGACGTCTCCGACGAAAGGGTGCCAAAACAACGTCCACAGTGGATGCCATTTGGAGGCTAGGTAAGGATCCTGAGTGTTGTGTGAGTGGGACGGCGCCTATGGATGTGGTGCGGCTGACCGGCCGCTGGGCATTAGAAGTGCATGGGGGCTTTTGGGAGGGACATCTCTTACTCTCACTCAGAGGACAAGGTCCTCATCTGTGAAGACAGATGGCTGCTGGTTCAGCTGGATTCTCCCTTAGCTTCCTTCCAGTTTTGTCTTCGTGGTCGCGCGGGATCATTTGTCCTTATGAGTGTTCTTGTTAATTGTTATAGGTGTACTTGTCTTGTTGGACTGAGGACATGATGGGACAGACGCAGACAACTCCTCTGTCTCTGATGATTGACCACTTCTCGGACATCAGGGAAAGAGCCATAACCTGAGCACTGACACAGGAAAGGGAAAGTTCCGGACTTTCTGCATGTCTGAATGGCCATCACTTAATATCGGATGGCCCCAGGAGGCAACTTTCCAACTACCTATTATCTTACAGGTTAAGGCCATAATTTTCAGGGAAAAAAAAACACACAGCCACCCTGACCTTACATTTTGGTCTGGCAAGATATGATTGAAAATCCTTCCTCCTGGCTTAAACCTAACACCTCCATCCGTAGGGGGCCGGGAACCCCCCCACCAGCGGCAGGCTCTGGGTAAGGGCCGCTGGGTTTGCAGTTGTCTTTGTCCTGTCTCTTTGTAGTCTCTTGTGGTGCTTGTTATGTTTGGAGGAATGAGGCAAGCAGAGAGTAAGGGGACTCTGATTTTCATCTCTCTGTTCCTCCTAAATAGATGTGGGGCTTTCCCCTCACTCATTTCGTGTTTTTAAGGCTATAACTGGGGTCTAACTCGAGACAGAGACTTAAGGAATATTCCCAAGCAGCTGCTGAAACAACTTTGTTTCAGGGACATTCCCTGCCCTCTCTGGCCCTATGGAGACTGCCTAGCCCCTCCCCCCTTGCTGGTGGGAAAGCATAGCTTCTGTTCCTCTGTTGGAGTTGATGAGCTCTAAAACTGGGAATCCTTTCTCTGCCTCCTGGCAGCACTTTGTTCTTCTGTTTCTCCCTTTTTGTTTCTGCACCAACGTGCGTGGGGCCTGCATAACTGGCCTCTAGACCATCCTTGGTGCTTCCTGCACCACAACACCTTCTTCTTCTTCGCTGTCAAGGAGCAAGAAGAGCACTCCCTGGACCTAACACCCCCCACTCCAGATCCTCTCACCTGTGTCTCAGGTAAACGTTCAAAGTGGAGAGGGCCCAGGTGGAACGTAAATCAGCATTTGAACTAAGTTAAGTTTGTCTGGTTAATTAGGATGAACATGTCTTTTGAGTTATCAGTAGTAAATGTGAAACTTCAAAGTTGACTAAAGGTCAAATAAGCTCATGTTACTTGTTAAAATCTGTTAGCAAAGAGATGACTAAACTGATGGTCAATTGTCTGTCTCAAAATTTTAATGGGTGATTATTAAAATAGCTTTCAAAAATCTTTGGTGACCTGAAGCTTTAAAGTTTTGCTTGGATGACAAATAAAATTAAGTTTGTTGGCCATCTAGGTCTTTCCAGATAGGATAAAGTGTTAAAGCATTGAGTATTGAACATAGGTTTGCGCTTTTGACTTCTTACTGCAAAGAAACTAAGAGTATTTAAATCTGTTGGTAAACATGTTTTACGCTTAACTGATTCATAAACTGGCATCTAAAGAATTCCTTTGTAACAGTTCACAATTGGTTAATCCTTAGTCTTCACTAGAGATTAAGGTATTTCTAAGAGTACAAAATGCTAAGTGTAACTAAGACTGATGGAAATAAAGGAAGCAAGTCTGTGGAAAAGTAGGTGATATGTAAGAAAGATTTAAGGAAGGGAAATGCATTGTATTAAACGATAAAAGGGAATTTTGCCCTAAATGAGATGGTTGTTTGGAAGGAAATGACTTGGGACAAAACCTGAATGCAAAAGAAAGTTGTAGGTTTATGAAGGGAAATCTTTGGGGTGGAATTTAGGATGGTCAGGACAGACTAAGATTAAAATGAATGGGTTTTAACCAAATGGGATAAAATGCTAAAGCGCTGGTTGCTGGAATTAGGTTTGTGCTTTTGAAATCTGTTGGTAAACATGTTTTGTGCTTAACTGATTGATAAATTTGCCATCTGAAGAATTGTTTTAACTGTTCACAATTGGTTAATACTTAGCCATCACTACAGGTT
Organism: Neogale vison; assembly: GCF_020171115.1. Taxonomy (NCBI): domain Eukaryota; kingdom Metazoa; phylum Chordata; class Mammalia; order Carnivora; family Mustelidae; genus Neogale; species Neogale vison. Next base: position 76,483,734 of record NC_058105.1, read on the forward strand.
AAGGTATTTCTAAGAGTACAAAATTCTGTTAAGTGTAATTAAGACTGATGAAAATGAGAAAAGCAACTCTGTATGTAAAAAGTAGGAGATATGTAAAAAGAGAGAAAAACAGCCCCGAGGCCACTGTTGGAACCAGACCCATTCCTAAAGAATGGAAGGGGAGACCGATCGCCTCTGATTAGCCAGGGATACCCCAAAAGGGGAGGGCGTCCAACCTGTTTGAATCTAAAGAGTGCCTGACTGTGTGAATGTGTCTGTATGGCGCCACCGCTTAGGCTCCAGAGTCTGAGTGGGCTGCGCCCTGAGTCTCGCGGGGCGTCATATGGCATAACAGTCATCTACTCCACGGAGTAGCCTGGTCCGGGGTTTTTACGGACAGACCTTAACTAAGATGCTCCTAAGTTCCCGCGAGGGACGCGAGCAGGACAGCATCTGAAAGATCCCCCTCCCTTTGTCTGCGACATCATGCATGATGGGAACGAAACCCAGAAATTCATATCTTAAGACTGCACGCTTAAAAAGAAGGAAAAGACACTGGTATAGAAAAACTGGTTTTCTCTCTGTTTAAAAGGGCAAAGTTTTCTTAGGTTTGATCTGTTAAAAAGTATTAATGGTTTTCTCCTTGCCTGCCCAGGAAATTCAGTTCCTATGTTTTGTTTTATCAGGTGTTTAACATCCCTAATTATATTTAGGCAAGGTTTTAGCAGTTGTTGACAAGATTTAAACCAATGTTAAACTTTGGGTTACATTTGGGAAAATGCTATAACTATTCTAAAGATTCTGTGCATTTCCTAAAGTTTTAATATGTTGATAGATCATCATTTGATATTGTGATTATGGAAATGTTATGTGTCACAGAAGTAGCCTGATTTTATACATTTACTAGAGTTCAGTGTTTTGATAAGAGTCATCACTTGATATTTAACCATATCTATTCTGAGTTTTTGTCATTTGTAATTGTTTTGATTCTCTTGTAAGATGAATTCCACCTTAAAGGAAATTCGTATGGGAAGAATTTCAGGACAAATACAGGTCTTTGATATGCTAAAATCCTGGGAACTGAAATGGGTAAAAATTTACAGAAGTAAGGGCTACATTCGGACTAAACCAGAATTAGTAACATGGGGCTAGATGAACTAAAAGGTTGTAATGTTGTGTCTCTTAATGTTTTAAACTTTACTAGTTCTGTAATGTTTGTTTCTCCAGACTAGGGGCACTTTCTCCTAAGTTATCTATAACTTATAGAGATGCAAAAGTGCTCATTTGTAAATGAATCAAGGCATTCAACTTTTCTCTCTATCTAAACCCTCTGAAACCAAAAGGGCTCAGTAAGTATTCCTTCTTCCATGGCAATCAGTCATTTGCATAAGTTCAATAAGAATCTGTTCTCTTTGTAACAGGACAGCATTGGAAACTGGTTATTTTACCAAGGCTTTGACTGGAATGTCAAATTTGAAAAGACTCAGATATGACCAGACAGCTTAAAGGAATAAAGGTTGACTTTATGAAACCGGATCCCTAAAGCCCTTTGGAACTGTTGGCCTGATACCTTGCTTACAGATTCCCAGCAGCCTCACCAGGTGAGTAAAGAATGTCACTCCTTGGTGCAGAGCCTCAGGAAGAGGGATTCGCCCAAGTCGACAGGTATTACAGGAATGTCTGATGGCAAGTACATGACTTGGCTTCTGGCCCAGAGAGGCTGCTAAAAGTTCAACCTAGAGATTCCTTATAAAAAGTTCCAGCAAAGCAGATTCTAAAATATCTATATGATTACTTACTGTTCTTGCTGAGCTTATGTAAATAATTAGGCCAAATTTGTTAAAACTGGACTTCTTTTTAAAGTGAATTAGTCCTGATTTTGGCTATCTCTGAAAATGAGGGTTATTTTAGAGAGAAAAATGTTTTAATAACCCACCTTTATGGGTGTTAAATTCTAAATTGGAATTGTTTTTAAATATTTTGTTTACCTAAGCTAGGCAACTTAAGGTAAACTTCAGAGAAGTTGCATGATAACACATGTAAATTATCTTGCTTTTGTCAGTCAGTCAGCCCCAGATATAAGGAGGAAACTTGAGAAAATTGAAAGGTTTAAAAGGAAGAATCTGACTGAGTTACTGGGAATAGTAGAAATAGCCGCTGAGGACTATGGGTCATGCTTGTGGGGGACAAGAGCTCTCTTACAGACTCTGCAGGGAAAAGGGTATCAGGTGTCAGCAATGAAAGCACAGCTCTGTCAGAGCCATGCCACTTATTTAGGCTTTGATCTCTGCGAGGGAGTTTCTTGGGACAGTGGGCTACTGCAGGCTGTGGATACCACGGTTCCTGGAGATGGCATGACCTCTCTACAAACTGGCTAAGGGAGGACTCACTACGGTAGAGTGGGCAGCTAAGGCAAAAGAAGCATTTTGGGAATTACAATAGCCTTACTGAGTGCCCCAGCACTGGCCACCCCAGATGTTACCAAGCCCTTCCACTTCTATGTGGATGGGAAGACAGGGGTAATTGAAGGAGTTTTGACTCAGACTCTGGGGCCTCAGCAAAGGCCAATAGCTTATCTTTTTTTAGCTTATCTTAGCAAGAAGCCAGATCCTGCAGTGGCTGGGTTCCCCCTTGCCTCCGCATAATTGCTGCCACGGCCCTCCTGGTCAAAGATGCAGGTATATTTACAGAGATGGACTAAATTAGACTCTAAGGGGGATTGGGCTAAGACTAGAATAGGAAAGTTAATTCTTCCTCGAAGACTAGGAAGAAAATTAGTAAGCCGAATACATCAGGACACTCATTTGGGGATACACAAGCTTAAAGAGCTTATGGGCAAGCAGGTCCAGGTTTCTAAATTAGGGTGTATGGCTCAAGATATGGTTGATAGATGTACTCAATGTCAGGTGGTAAATGCGGAAAGAACTAAAATGAAAAGAGGGAAAAGAGATAGAGGTTTGGGTTACCTCTGGCGATCAGGTCAGACCATGACCTTGCATTTGTGAGTTCAGTCTCACAGGTTCAGTCTCACAGCCAAAGCTATAGGCACTAATTGGAAACTACATTGTGCCTACCTGCACTGGAGCTCTGGACAAATAAAAAGAATGAAGCGGACTCTCAAAGAGACCTTGGCAGAGTTAATTCTGGAGACTGGCGGTGGATGGGTAGATTTCCTTCCCTTCACCCTCCTCAGGGCATGATGTACACCCTACTTAAATAAGGTGACCCCATTTAAAATAATGTTCGAGAGACCCCCACCCCCTATGCCCTCCATTACAAGAGGTTGCTATAGCAGAAATGACTGATCAGTCTGTACTCCAGTCACTGCAGGCATTACAGTCTGTTGTAAAAAAGCCCATGCAGGGATCTGGACTGCCCACACTGGGACGGAGATGGAGGTGGAGCCATATCCCTACCAACCCGGAGATTTGGTTTGGATACCAAGTGGGAAACCTGGAGCCCCGCTGGAAGAGACTGTTTACTGTCATCCTGACCACCCCCAGAACAATAAAAGCAGAAGATATCAGGGCCTGGATTCAAGCGGGTCATGTCAACTGAGCTGAGGAGGAGAACACCCCCTAGAGGTGGATGCCACTGCCCATGGACCCTGCTGATCCTGGACTGAAACAACGACTCAAAAAACAGTAAGTTCATTAAATTCATTGTTGCCCCTGTTGTGAAGATATAGGCGGGAGGTATAAACAAGTGCAAAATAACAAAGGGGGGCTTAACATACTGTTTCTGGGTAAATTACACTGGAGTCATGAAAACAGCCTAGCGGCCATTAAAACGGGGTACAGAACTGGCTGAAGAGTCAAAAATTTGACTAATGCCCAAAGAAAAGGGGGGAATGTAAGGACCTATTTTACTGTCCCTGCTCCCCTCCCCCCGGGGACTTAAAAACAAGTCCCAGAAACCAGCTCCAGGTGTGAAGGCCAAGAAAAACAAGGCTGTACCCACCTCGAGTCTAGCCCTGACATAAGTACAGCCATCTTGGCAAAGCAAAAGCTGGCACCTTGCACTCTTAAGAGTGGGTTAGCATAAGAATGGCCATCCTGAAGGCCGGGAAGCCATTTTACTGAGCGTCCCTAACCAGCCCACGGGGCTCACGTAACTTGAGATAAGAGAAAGTAGCTAAAACCTGAAAAAACAACTTAATCATATACCACCAGGGGGGTTAGGTGATGTCGTCATAGGGACCAAATGTTAAAGAAAAACAAAAAGTTAACTTGCAGAGATCACAATCCTGCAAGACAGGAGTCTCCCTTGGTTTGGAAATGTCCTGATGATTTACAACAAAAAGGGCTATCTCTTCAATGGCCCAGTTTCCGGAGACAAGTGGCTCAGTTCCTCAAGGCCTAAGGTCGCACCATAAAACTGAGGGAGGCTGAGGTGGAAGGAAATGTAAATAAAGTTGAATTTCTTCTAAACCTAAATCTCGCTTAACCGCCAGGATGGCGCCAGGGTGATGCCGGGGTGGCAAAAGGTTAAACAAAGTTAAACTGTCAAAGTGGGGTGCATGATATGTATGTGGCTATGAGGAAGTGCCTTGAAAATGCTATATATACCCTTGGCTTTGAGTGCTTGGGGTCCTTGTTGAAACCCGCTGCACCGGGCGGTTACTAGGACTCCAGCTAGCTGGAAATAAACCTCGCTGTGTGACTTGCATTATCTAGAGTGTTCTCTGTCTAATTGAGGGGTGGTCGACTCTGTATCCTAACAATCTCTTTGGCTCATAAGGCTTCCTTGATATGCTAAGATACTGATAAACCTTGGGTTGCATTTGGGTAAATGCTGTAATTATTCTAGAGTTTCTATACATTTTCTAAAATTTTAATGTCTTGATAAGGGTCATCACTTGATATTTAACGATATCTGTTGAGCTGCAGACTTTTTATTCAGATCATTTTACTGGGTGACCTCACTTTGGGTCTCAAGTACTGTGTGAACCAACAAAGGGACAGTTTTCCATTGTTGTGGTGAGCTGTCAAATGCAATTTGTGGTAAGTTATCATTTTTAGATTACATGATTGCATATGCTGCATTTTACATTCTTTAAAAAAATTTTTAAAGGATTGTATTTGTTTATTTATTTATTTATTTGAGACAGAGAGATACTGGGTAAAACAGCATGAGCAGGGGGACAGGCAGAGAGAGAGGGAGAAGAAGACTCCCTGCTCATCCAGGAAACCAATGAGGGGCTTGATCCCAGGTTGCTGGGATCATGACCTGAGCTGAAGCACGCTTAACCATCTGAGCCACCCAGGTGCCCTGCTGCATTTTACATTTTATCAGACATTTTGCCCCACTCGATGGTTAAAAAGGACAGAGGCTACAGGTGGAGTTCTTTGTTTATGAAGGTATTTTGATTTTGTTTTCCTTTAATTGCCTCACTTAAAAAAAATGGGTCCAACTGTTAAACCAAATATATGTATGTGCAGGTTTACATTTTAATTTACATGAAACATGTGATTAAGAAAAGTCATTTTCTCCTCAAGCCTTGGGACCTATCTGAAAAGAAGTTTGCTTTTTTGTTTGTTTTTGTTTTGTGGGTTTTTTCTCAGTTATTCATTTTATTTGAACATTTTTGTATCGTTATGTTAGTCACCATAAAATATATTGTTAGGTTTTGATACAGTGTTCCAAGATTCATTGTTTATGCACCACACCCAGTGCTCCATGCAATGCATGCCTTCCTTAATACCCACCACCAGGCTCACCCATTTCTCCTTGCCCCTCTAAAACCCTCAATTTGTTTCTGAGTCCACAGTCTCTCACGGTTCATCTCACCCTCCAGTTTCCCCTAATTCACTTTTCCTTTACTTCTTCTAATGTTCTCCATGGTATTCCTTATATTCAACAAGTAAGTGAAGCCATTTGATTGACTTTCTCTGCTTGACTTATTTCACTCAGCATAATCTCCCCCAGTCACATCCATGTTGGTGCAAAAGTTGGGTATTCATCCTTTCTGATGGCTGAGGAATATTCCATTGTATATATGGACCACATCTTCTTTATAAATTCATCTGTTACAGGGCATCTCTGCTCTTTCCCACAGTTTGAATATTGTGAGCATTGCTGCTATGAACATTGGGATACATACGGCCCTTCTTTTCACAGCATCTGTATCTTTGGAGTAAATATTCAGTAGTTCAATTTCCGGGTCATAGGGTAGCTCTATTTTTAATTTTTTTTTCAGAGTAACAGTATTCATTATTTTTGCACCACACCCAGTGCTCCATGCAATCCATGCCCTCTCTAATACCCACCACCTGGCTCCCCCAACCTCCCACCCCCCACCACTTCAAACCCCTCAGATTATTTTTAATTTTTTGAGGTATCTCCACGCACTTTTCCAAAGTGGCTGCACCAACTTGCATTTCCACCAATAGTGTAAGAAGGTTCCTTTTTCCACAACCTCTCCAACATTTGTTGTTTCCTGTCTTGTTAATTTTTGTAATTCTGACTGATATAGGGTGTTTGTTTTAGCTCAAGTTACTGAACATTTTTCTCTGCTTTTCTTCAAGAAAGATACTTGCTTTGGTATTCTTTACTGAAAGTTAAAAACTTTCTCATTTTCACCCTTTTGTGCCTTTTAAAATTTTGTCAGCCATGTTTATACAAAGAACATTAATATAGAGACATTTGGTGAATGAAAATATATCCATATGAACATAACAGTCCCCTAAAACTATGAGTCTACAAAAACTACAATCTTTTGTACTGTAATTTTAATAAGATCAACACAAAGTCAGCCAAGAAGAAGGTATTGGAGACTATTTTAATGTGATCAGGTATGGTTTCATTTGACATTGTTCAGTATGGTTTATATCAGCTCTTAAGAGTTCCGTGCAGCATAATACTGGGAGCAACTATAAATGGCCTTTAGGCCTTACTTTGTGATCATATACCATCCTTTGCTAGGAAAAAGAAATACTAAAGAACTGATAAACTTGAAAAAAGAAAAAAAAAAGTTGAATGTCTATAATGACATAGTGCCATTTGGTAGAGTTTAATCTTGAAACATAAATTGATTGGCAGATGCCTTATCAGTAGGTATTTCCTTGTATAGCTTTTTGTGAATATATTATGAACAAGCAATCATACTGAATGGAAAAAAAAGACTCAAATTATTACTTGTAAAGAAATAAAGCCAGCACTGGTCCACTTAATCTTGTTCTCATGTCCAGCCAGAAAGAAAGAACTTTAGTGAAGGTGAGATAAATAAATAAATAGAGGGAGGGGGTCAAGATGGCAGAGAAGTAGGAGACACTGTTTCAACTGGTCCCCTAAAGTGAGTTTATTATCTACCAGATCACTCTGAACACACATGAAATCAGCCTGAGATGTAGGATTACACACTTCTGGATTCTACGGGGGCAGAGGATGCCAGTGGACAGGTAAAGCAGAATGGGAACATCAGACTGATATTAGAAGATAAACAAAAGGGGGAGGAAGCCACCAGAAGTGACCCACTGGAAAGTAATACCCCAATACAAGAGTGCCCTATGATTGAGAACCAGCATTAACTTGGAGTCTGGTTAAAAGCACTTGAAAAGAGCAAAAGATCTTAAGGGGAAATTGGTGGAATCTGGAAGTTAGAGGCACGGGCTTAGGCCCACAGACCTAGGACAACCACTGCTGGCCCCTGCCAGAGATAGTGTGGCAAAGCACCCAGACCTTGGTCCCTGAGCTTCCAGCCCATGTGAGAGCATCTGGGTGGCAGCGCCCACGAGTCTGTTGTGAATGCCAGCTGGTGCTCTCTAAAACCACAGCATTTTGCACTCTGCTTGTGCGCTGTGCAACCAGGTTCTGAGTCACGCTCCACATGGCTCCACACCCTCCCCTGAGAGAGGTCCGTGTGGGCACGAGCTGGTGTTTTCTAGGAATGGAGAGAGTCTGAACACTGCCAGCCCCTGCCAACAGGAGAATTTCAGTGCACGCTATCTCTGGTTGGAATTGCTCCAGCAGTCTGGACCTGCCCAGACAGCAGGGCAAAGGCAGCTACTGGAAGCCAGCTCAATGGACTAATACTGTTCATGGTTTTAGTGGCACCAGCGTAAAACCAGGAGCTCCTGTGACCCTGAGACTGTGGCTGGGGACACGCTCTCCCTGTGGGAGGTGGCACAGCGGAAGTTTATGTGCTCTGGAGAACTCAGAGGGGAAGAGACTGAGGCTTCTCTCTGAGACGGAGGTCTGGGTGTAGTTTGCTTTCCTCTAAACCTTGAAGAACTGCCAAAAGCCACCAAGGCGAGAAAAAAAAAAATACCTCCAGAGAACAAAAGCCTGAAAAACCTTTTTCCTCAGAGTCCAGGCCCTTGGTAGGGGGCAGGAAGACTCAACTCTAGCAGGACTGCTTTAAAAACCATGCCACAGGCCCTTCCCACAGAAAGCCAGCCCCACCCCAAAAAAAAGAGGACAGACCACCACAGGATTCCCATGAAACTGTCAAACCCCAGTATCAGGGGAAAAGAAGATATTAAGCTCCTGGTATTGCCCTAAAACCTGTATACTTAATAGATACAACTTCTATTTTTAATTCTTTCCCACTATTCTCATTCTTTTTAATTTTTAACAATTTTTGAACAATTTACCATCACAGTGAGAGGTTCAGTACAACAAATTCCATAATAACCTTTTTTAAAAAGATTTATTTATTTGACACAGAGAGAGAGATCACAAGTAGGCAGAGAGAGAGAGGAGAAGGAAGCAGGCTCCCTGTTGAACAGACAGCCTGATGCGGGGCTTGATCCCAGGACCCTGAGATCATGACCAGAGCAGAAGGCAGAGGCTCAACCCACTGAGCCACCCAGGCACCCCCATAATAACCTTTTAACTTGAACTTTTTTGATACATATACCTGTGGGTTTTTTTATTTTTTGCTTTTCTATTTTTTTTAATATTCATGTAAAGATAAGCTTCAAGGCAATCCTCTTTCCCCAATCAATTATATATATATATATATATATATATATATATATATAACATATATATTATATATAGATATATGTTACATATATACACATTACATATGTATATATTACATATATAATTACATATATATATCTATATATATATATATATATACACACACACACATATATATACCAGTTTTAATCCCCCTATATCCCTATATCTCGGGAAAGTTGAGTCCTTTATCAAAGATATACAGATAAACCCAGGAAGAATCAAAATAAGTTTCCTTGCCCACACTGAGAATTTATAACCACTCCCCCATCTTTTTCTTCTGTCAGTGTTTCTGTGTATTTTTTTCTGGTAGTATATAAATCTTATACTTGGGGTTCATTTTGACTGGATTCTTTTTTTTTTTTTCCTTTGCATTTACTTTTGTTGGTCTTTTGGTTTATCTTTGTTTGAATACTTTATAAATCTTACCTTTGGGTCTGATTTGGGCTGGGTAGTCTCCTTTTTTTTTCCTTCCCCAATCTCTTTCTTTCTCTTTCTTTTTTTCTTTTTTTCTCTCTTCATGGTGGGGACCCCCAATTGCTAGAAGCGTTCCAGGGTGCACCTTGCCTGGATCGTGGTTGATAAATTCAGCTACACATCCCCTCAGTCATCTCTCATCAAAATGACTAGGAGGAGGAATGCCCAACAGAGGAAACATTCAGAGACTGTGCCCTGTCCATCAGAGCTATTGGATATGGACAAAAACAATATGTGGGAAAGGGAACTTAGGCTAAGAATTATACTGGAAATGGCTAGGTTGGAGAAAACTATTAATAATAAAATGGAATCAATTAGGACAGAAGTGAAAGCCACCAGGGAAGATGTTAACAATGCTATCAATAAATTCCAAACTTATCTAAATTCTCTAGCAGCTAGTGTAATGGAGGCAGAAGATAGGATCAGTGATCTAGAGGAAAAACTGATAAAGAAAAAGGATCAGGAGGAGGCCTGGCACAAACAGCTTAGAACCCATGAAAACAGAATTAGGGAAATAAATGAAGCAATGAAACATTCCAACATCAGAATTATTGGAATCTTTGAGGGGGAGGAGAAAGAAAGAAGACTACAGGATAGATTTAAACAAATTCTCCATGAAAATTGTCCCGATCTGGGGAATGGAAGCAGTGTTCATGTCCTAGAGGCAGAAAGGTTTACCCCTGAGATCATAGAGTCTAGAAAGACCTTGAGACACCTGATTGTGAAAATGATGAATCATAATTTTAGACAGGAGCTCTTGAAAGCAGCTAAGGGGGAAAGACTCCTTATGCACAGAGGAAGGCCCATCAGAATAACATTAGACCTGTCCACAGAAACCTGGCAAGCCAGAAAGGGCTGGCAAGATGTATTCAGAGCACTAAATGAAAAGAACTTGCAGCCAAGAATACTTTATCCAGCAAGGCTGACATTCAAAATGGATGGAGAGATAAAGAGCTTCCAATACTGGCAATGTTTAAAAGAGTATGTGACCACCAAGCCCGCACTACAAGAAATAATAAGGGGGGTTCTATAGAAGAAAAAAGAACCCAAGAGTGTCATAGAACAGAAATTTACAGAGAGAATCTATAGAAACAAGGACTTCACAGGCAAAATGATGTCAATAAAAACATATCTCTCAATAATCACTCTCAATGTGAATGACCTGAACACTCCCATAAAATGGCAAAAGTTTGCAGTTTGGATAAAACGACAGGACCCATCCATATGTTGTCTACAAGAGACCCATTTTGAACCTAAGCATACATCCAGACTGAAAGTGGAGTGATGGAGAAGCATCTTTCATGCCAATGGGCCTCAAAAGAAGGCTTGGGTAGTGATTCTCATATCAGATAAATTAGATTTTAAACTAAAGACTGTAGTCTAAGATAAAGAAGGACACTACATCATTCTTAAAGGGTCTATCCACCAAGAAGATCTAATAATTGTAAATGTTTATTTACAACTGTAAATGTTTATCCCCAATATGGGAGTAGCCCACTACATAAGACAACTGTTTATCAAGATAAAGAGTCATATTGATATGAATTCTTTAAGTAGGGGATATTAACATGCCACTCCCAGTAATAGAGAAATCTATCAAGCAGAAAATCAATAGTGAACGAGTGAACAATTCAATGACACATTGGACCAGATGGACCTCATAGATATATACAGAACATTCCACCCTTAAAAAACAAAACAAAACAAAACAAAAAAAAAAACCAAACAAACCAGAATACTCATTCCTCTCAAGTGCACATGGAACCTTCTCCAGAACAGACCACATACTGGGTCACAAATACTCAACCAATACCAAAAGATTGAGATCATTCCCTGCATATTCTCAGACCACAGTACTTTGAAACTGGAACTTAACCAGAAGAAAAAGTTTGGAAGGAGTTCAAGCACCTGTAAGCTAAAAGCCACCTCGCTTAAGAATGTTTGGATCAACCAGGAAATCAAAGAAGAACTTAAACAATTCATGGAAACCAATGAGAAGGAAGACACTTCAGTCCAAAACCTATGGTATAGAGCAAAGTTTATCCTACGGGGGAAATATATAGCCATCCAAGCCTCTCTCTCAAAAAAAAAAAAAGAAAAGAAAAGAAAAATTCAGAATACAGCAGCTGTCTTTACACGTTAAAGGACTGCAGAATCAACAACAGATGAAGCCAACCCCACACACGAGAAGGGAAATAATGAAGATTAGAGCAGAGATCAATTAGAGAGAAACTAGAGATACAGTAGAATACATCAACAAAACTAGAAGCTATTTTTTTTTAAAGAATCAATCAGATCGATAAACCACTGGCCAAATTAATCCAAAAGGAAAGAGAGAGGTCCCAAATTAATAAAATTATGAAATAAAAGGGAGAGATCACGACTAACACCAAAAAAATATAAATAATCATCAGAAATTATTATCAACAGTTATATGCAAGTAAGTTAGGAAACTTAGAAGAAATAGATGCATTCCTGGAAACTTATAAACCTCCAAGACTGAATCAACCTGGCAATCTGATTAGACCTATATCTAAGAAGTATGAATCAGTGATCAAAAACCTCCCAAAAAACAAGAGCTTAGGACCTGATGGATTCCCTGGGATATTTTACCAACCATTCAAAGAAAAAATAATATCTATTCTCCTGAAGCTGTTTCAAAACATAGAAACGGATAGAAAACTTCCAGACTTTTTCTATGAAGCCAGCATGACATTGATCCCCAAACCAGGCAAAGACCCCACCAAAAAGAAGAAATTCAGACCAATATCCGTGATGAATATGAATGTCAAGATTCTCCACAACATCCTAGCTAGTAGGATCCAACAGTACCTTAAAAAGATTATTCACGGGGCGCCTGGGTGGCTCAGTGGGTTAAGCCGCTGCCTTCGGCTCAGGTCATGATCTCGGGGTCCTGGGATCGAGTCCCGCATTGGGCTCTCTGCTCAGCGGGGAGCCTGCTTCCCTCTCTCTCTCTGCCTGCCTCTCCATCTACTTGTGATTTCTCTCTGTCAAATAAATAAATAGAATCTTTAAAAAAAAAAAAAAGATTACTCACCATGACCAAAAAGGGTCTTCTGCAAAAGAAAAACAAAACTGGTAGGATTTATCCATGGGATGCAGGGGTGATTCAACATTCACAAATCAATCAATGTGATAGAACAAATCAATAGGAGAAGAGAGAACCACATGGTATTCTCAATGGATGCAGAAAAAGCATTTGACAAAACCCAGCATCTGTTCCTGATTAAAACGCTTCAAAGTATAGGGATAGAGGGACCATTCCTTAACTTCATAAAATCTGTCTAGGAAAAACCCACAGTGAGTATCATCCTCAATAAGGAAAAGCTGATAGCCTTCCCTTTGAGATCAGGAACACAACAAGGATGCCCACTCTTGCTGCTCTTTTTCAACATAGTACTAGAAGTCCTAGCAACAGCAATCAGACAACAAAGAGAAACATAATGTATTCAAAAGAAGGAAAACCCTTCCATGCTCATGGATCAGAAAAATTAACATTGTTAAAATGTCTATATTGCCTAGAGCAATCTACACTTTCAATGCCATTCCAATCAAAAACTGGCATTTTTCAAAGAGCTGGAGCAAACAATCCTAAAATGTATATAGAACAAGAAGAGACCCTGAATTGCTAGGGAAATGCTGCAAAAGAAAAACAAAACTGGGGGCATCATGTTTCCTGATTTCAAGCTTTACTACAACACTGTGATCACCAAGACAGTACGATACTAGCACAGAAACAGACACATAGAGCAGTGGAACAGTGTAGAGAGCCCAGATATGGACCTCCAGCTATATGGCCAAATAATCTTAGACAAAGCAGGGAAAAATATACAGTGGGGAAAAAAAGAGTCTCCTCAATAAATGGCACTGAGATAATCGGACAGCTATCTGTAGAAGAAAGAAAATTCACCATTCCCTTACACCACACATGAAGTTAAACTCCAAATGAATACAAGAGGAAAAATATGAGGCAGGAATAAACATGAGGCAGGAATCCACCAGATTCTTAGAAGAGAACATAAACAGTAACTTCTTCAACATTGGCCACAGCAACTTCTTCCAAGATACATCTCCAAAGGCTATGGAAATGAAAGCAAAAATGAACTTTTGGGACTTCATCAAGATCAAAAGCTTCTGAACAGCAAAGGGAACAGTCAACAAAACAAAGAAGCAACCCAGAGAATTGGAAAAGATATTCACAAATGACAGTATAGACAAAGGGCTGATATCCAGGTCTATAAAGAACACTTCAAACTCAACACTCAAAAAACAGATAATCACATCAAACAATGGGCAGAAGACATGAACAGACACTTCTCCAAAGAAGACATGCAAATGGCTAACAGACACATGAAACAATGTTCATCATCACTAGCCATCAGGGAGATTTAAATCAAGACTATGGACTCTGAAAAACAGTCTGAGGGGTTTGAAGTGGCGGGGGGGTGGGAGGTTGGGGTACCAGGTGGTGGGTATTATAGAGGGCACGGCTTGCATGGAGCACTGGGTGTGGTGAAAAAATAATGAATACTGTTTTTCTGAAAATAAATAAATTGGAAAAAAAACCCACATTGAGATACCATCTTATACCAGTTAGAATGGCCAAAATAAACAAGACAGTAAACAACGTGTGTTGGAGAGGATGTGGATAAAGGGGAACCCTCTTACACTGTTGGTGGGAATGCAAGTTGGTGCAGCCACTTTGGAAAACGGTGTGGAGATTCCTTGAGAAATTAAAAATAGAGCTTCCCTATGACACTGTAATTGCACTACATGGTATTTACTCCAAATATACAGATGTAGTGAAAAGAAGGGCCATCTGTACCCCAATCTTCATAGCAGCAATGGCCACAATTGCCAAACTGTGGAAAAAGCCAAGATGCCCTTCAATGGACGGATGGATAAAGAAGGTATGGTCCTTATATACTAAGGAGTATTACGCTTCCATTAGAAAGGATGAACACCCAACTTTTGTATCAACATGGATGGGACTGGAAGAGATTATGCTGAGTGAAGTAAGTCAAGCAAAAAGAGTCAATTATCATACGGTTTCACTTATTTGTGGAGAATTAGGAATAACACGAGGACATAGGGAGATGGAGAGGAGAAGGGAGTTGGGGGAATTGGATGGGGAGATGAACTATGAGAGACTGTGGGCTCTGAGAAACAAACTGAGGGTTTTGGAGGGGCGTTTGGGGTTGGGTGAGCCTGGTGTTGGTTATTATAGAGGGCACATATTGCATGGAGCACTGGGTGTAGTGCATAAACAATGAATTCTGGAATACTGAAAATAAATTTTAAAAAAGAAAGGAAAAGGAAAAAAATAAAAACCAGTTCAGAATCTAATAAAAAAATTAATAATAAAGCTACCCTATGACCCTGCAATTGCACTACTATTTATTTACCCCAAAGATACAGACATAGTGCACAGAAGGGCCATCTGTACCCAAACGCTCATAGCAGCAATGGCAACAGTCACCAAACTGTGGAAAGAACCAAGATGCCCTTCAGCAGACAAATGGATAAAAAAGATATGGTTCGCACCATGGGGAGTCTGCTTCGCTCTCTGACCTTCTCCTCGCTCATGCTCTCTCTCACTGTCTCTCTCTCTCAAATAAATAAATAAAATCTTTAAAAAAAAAAGATATGGTTCGTAAATACAATGGAGTATTTCACCTCCATCAGAAAGGATGAATACCTAACTTTTGTATCAACATGGATAAGACTGTAAGAGATTATGCTGACTGAAATCAATCAAGCAGAGAGGGTCAATTATCATATGGTTTCACTTACTTGTGGAGCATAAGAAATAACACAGAGGACATTGGGAGAAGGAGAGGAGAAGGGAGATGAGAGAAATCAAAGGTGGAGATAAATCATGAGTGACTGTGGACTCTGAGAAACAAACTGAGGGCTTTGGAGGGGATAAGGGTGGGGTGTTGTGAGATCCTTGTGGTGGGTATTAAGGAGAGCACATATTGCATGCAGTACTGGGTTTGATGCATAAACAATGAATCTTGGAACACTGAAAAAATTAAATTAAATTAAGAAAAACATAGTGTATGAGAATGGATAAAAAGCAAGACACATCTATATGCTGCCCACAAGGGACTCATTTTGGAACTAAAGACAACTTCAGAATGAAAGTAAAGGGACGGAGAATGATCTATCATGCTAGTGGACATGAAAAGAATGGTGGAGCATGATACTTATATCAGAGAAATGAGGTTTTATTTTTTTAGTAGTATCCACACCCAGTGTGGCATCCAATATGGAACTTGAATTCACAATCCTGAGATCAAGACCTGAGTTGAGATCAAAAGTCAGACCCTCAACCAACTGGGCCACATAGGGGCCCCTAGATTTTGTTACAAAGACTGAAACAATGGCATTCTATCATAATTAAGCGTTCTGTCAATCGAGAAGATCTGACAATTGTAAATATTTATGCCACCAACCTGGGAGGACTCAAATAGGTAAATCAATTAATAAACATAAGGAAACTGATTGAAAATAATACAATAATACTAGGGGACTTGAACATCCCTCTTATAGCAATGGGCAGATCATCTAAGCAGAAAATCAACAAGGAAACAATGGCTTTGAATGACTCACTGGACCAGATGTACTTAACAAATATTCAGAACATTTGATCTTTAAGCAGAATAATACACATTCTTTCTGAGTGCGCACAGAAGATTCTCCAGAATAGATCGCATTCTGGGTCACAAATCAGGTCTCAACAATTATAAATAATTTAGATCATACAATGATTATTTTCAGACCACGATGTTATGAAACTTGAGGTCAATCACAAGAAAAATTTGAAATGACCACAAATACATAGAAGTCAAAGAACATCTTACTAAAGAATAAATGGTCATGTGCTTTGGTAAGTGCTGTAAATTGTATAAGACTGATGAATCACAGACCTTTACCCCTAAAACAAATAATACATTATAAATTAATTTTTTTTAAAAAAGGATGAATGGGCTAACCAGGAAATTAAAGACAAAATAATAAAGCACATGGAAGCAAATTAACAAGAAAACACAACACAGCAAAGGCAGTCCTAAGAGGGACGTGTATTGCAATATTGGCTTACCTCAAGAATCAGGAAAAGTCTCAAATGCACAACTTAAACTTACACCTTAAGAAACTAGAAAAAGAAAAGGAAATAAAGCCTAAATCCAGTAAAAGAAGGGAAGTAATAAAAATTAGACCAGCAGTAAACAATATAGGAACAAACAAACAAAAAACTAGAACAGAGGGAGGAGCAAGATGGAAGAGGAATAGGAGACCTAAAAACAGTGCTCTCTATAGAGGCACCTGGCCTGTGTTTGGGACCCACATCTGCCCAACAGCTCGACCTTGGTCAAATTACTTTGTCAACTGAAAGAAAAGCCAACCTCAAAGTAGGTTAGTAAATGCTTTATTGATTGTCTTACTCAAGACTATAGCCTGGGAGACAGTCTCAGATTTCTCTGGAGAATAGTTCTGAAGCTTCTTAGCTTAAAAGGGATCATATGCAAAAAGGGAAAGGGGTATATATGCTTGCAAGCAGTTCTCTAAGGTATAATTGCATATCACAAGGTATAATTGGTTTGGTTGTAAAAATTAAGGTTTACTAATTTCCACATAGACACATGAGAGACTCTTAGGTCATCTTAATACCTTATGTTTCTATCATACCTAGTTGTTCAAAACTATTGCTTACATGTCTTCACTTAACTGGTTTTCCAGTACTTCTTGTTTTTGATATTTCTTTAAGGTTACTTGAAATGGTCACAGAGGGCCGACATTAGTCCCCACCTGCAGTTCTATTGCACAACTTTGACTAGTATCCTTTGTTTCCTCACCTATAAAATAGAAGAGAAGCTCCTTTTCCCAGGGTAGCTGCAGAGATCTAAAAAGACTGTGATAAAGTGCTAAAGCAGAGTATATGTATGAAAATTATGCATATAAATCCATAGGTTTACTACTATTGTACAAAGAGGCCAAGTGAAACTGCTAGAAGACCAGAATGTATCAAGACCCCCAGGAGACTTTCTCACAAGGCTGAGGGACTCAGCTAGAGAAGGCCTTCATGGTCAAGCTGAATCAGATGGGGAAGAAGGAAGTTTTGTCAAACTGTATTGCTGGTATTGAAGATTTGGCTGAGGGGCCCTCCACCCTGCAACAGAGACTAAGCCTTCTGACCTTCCCAGGCCTTTATATTCTGTGGGGCTCCTTAATCCTTCATCTTCTTCTACCAAGTTTCCTAAGGGGGCCAGGACTTATTCTTTGAGAGGTCTTTGTGCAGGAAGCAGTTTTTTTCTCATTCCCTGGTGTCCTGGACTCAACCACCTTCCCAAGGGCTTCTGGACCCTGCCCCCAACCCACTGCCCTTTTGGGAAACTTCGAATTGCATAGCACAAGAATTAAGAGAGTGAGGTTTGGAATCAGATTCCATGGGTTTGAAGCCCGCTGCCAAGATTTTGCTAACTCTGTGATCTTGGGAAGGTGGTCTACCTGCTTTGAACTTCATTTCTTCCATTTGTAAAATGGTTATAATTATATTCTCTATCTCATAGGGTTGTTATGAGGAATAAATGGTAGTTTGAATAATATCTAACTTCTTAAGTGCCAAGCACTGTGCTCAGCACTTTTTATTTTTCTTTAGTTACAAATGAAAGAAATGAAGGAACAGAAAAATTGGGTCACTTGCCAAAGGACACACAACTAATGAGTGTCAGAGCAGGATTCCAGTTCAGATCATCTTGTTCCAGAGCCCAAGTTCTCATCTGCTCTGTTGATTTGGTGAATAACCAGTGTTCAATAAATGGTAGTTATTATTACCATTCTTAATAATCATCATAGTTTCTAAAGAAACAATCCCAGAGGAGCTAATATTAGAGATTAAAATGGTGATAAAATTTTAATGCTTACAGAGAACTTGTGGATTATGTGGAGCAGTTCTTGCATTGTACAGAAGAGAAAACCGAGCCCCAGGAAGGTGGAGTTGGTTGCCCAAAGACACGCAGCAGTTGGGGCACAGTTACGGTCCATTCCTGCTGTGCTTATTCTAAGGCCCATGCCCTTTCTAATCCTCCTAGGCCTCTTCCCCCAAACCTCAAACCCAGGAACCATTGATAGAGTATTGAGTGGGAGTGTTCCAGATGGTACAACATACTGGGTTTCCCAACCTTTTCCCTAACCATTCTCTTTGCACTGTCATATTTATTGACAAGAGGTCTCCAGTAGGCTGCTAATGTGATCCTGTGCTAGGTGGACATTATCTGACACCCTCAGGATAATGCCATAGTGCATGCAAAGCCTAGCCTGAAAAGATACTAGAATTATATGAGCCTGGGGAAGGGAAGGGGAGGGAGAGGCAGGCTACAAGTTGAAGGAGGTGGATCTCAAAAGATCCCTCAAAACATGCAGGATGAGTTAATGTACAAACAAGAGCCAGATCCAGAAAGTTGCCATCCCTCCTTAATTCTCTAGCCTATTACCATACACAAAAGTCATGTGGGCAGGCAGATCTCTAGCTGAGGGTGCACTTGATATATAGCCCTAGGTTTGGTCTTCAGAGAAGCCCCCCAAAATGCAAGACAGTGCAGTCATGGGTCTGATTTTCAGGGGTTATTGGAGAGTGTTATGGGGAAAAACACTGAGCCTAGTGTTAGAAGCCCTGGGTTTGCTTGTTCACCCCTGAGCCCCATACGACACTGTATGTCCTTGGGCTAGCTATCTAGCCTACCTGAACCATAGATACATTGTCTGTAAAATAGGCTGACACAATGCTGGTGAAACATACCATTCTCAGGTGCAAACAAAAACTTCAGATTGTGTTTTTTTTTAGAAATAATTTCAACTCTGCCTGCAAATTTGAAGTTCCCAAAGGGAAGCAAGGTGGTGAGACAAAAGTAGAAAGAGGGTTACCTACTATTGTGGTCTGCAGGAATGAATGAGAGCTCCAGGATTCATAACTTTCAGTGATAAAACTGGGAAAATCCCTGGGAAACAAGGATAAGCTTTTCACCCTAAACAGAACTCTGGCCAGAAAATCAGGAAGAAGAAAGCAGATAAACATTTGACTTCCTTCTCTGCACTAGGCATTGTCTAGGTATTTTCTTTTGTATTCAAATCCCAGCTCTAACTTCAATTTACCTTGGACAAGTCTCTCAGTCTGAGACAAAATAAGACCTCTGAAGTTCATCTCCATTTGAATACTCTGTGAATCCTTTCCTTCAAACTCAGGTAGAATTTGAGGTCCAGGGAGGTAAAACCCACCCAGCAAACTGAGGCAGAAAAACATGGCCATGCCTATCCCACCCTGACCCCCTGATCCATCTCACTCCCCCATACTTCCCTACACCACCCTCTCTAAGGACTCTGGTAAATCTGTACCCACACTTTCTGAACTTTTACTAGAGTTCTGTCATCTGGATTTTCTCTATAAACATCTGCAGGGACATTTCATGGATCTGAGAAAACTTGCTTAGATCTCAGGGATTAAGGCAAGCTAGAGAAGGCTTCACAGATGTGGGGGTCAGATTCTAGCAAAAGAGTATGGGGATGGAACCTGGGGCTAATATGTAGGGGGAAAAGGCTTACTTTGAGTCTAGCTTAGCTCAGCAAGAAGCAGTTTCAAAGGTCCCCAGTTTATGGTGGGGGTTGAAATACCAGGACTGGATGGCTAAGGCAGAGGCAAAATAGAGGTGGCATTGTCTCAGAAACATAGGCCTGCCCCAGACACAGAAGATGGAAATAACCCATAATGACCCATAATCTCTCCCCAATTGTCTGGACAGAGGTTTTAGGGGGAACTTACTATCTTCCAAAGTTTACTGGTCCAGAACTAGCTGAACTTTCTCTAAAGTGAATTCCTCTCCTCTGCCCATTCCCAGTGGAAATGGCCCCAGGCTTCTCTGGGCTTGGCTTTTATCCCTCTGTTCTCTCTGGGTTAGCAGATCCAAGACCCTGACTACCTCAGCTCCCTGTTCATTAGTACCCCTACTCCCCAACCCAAGTTCCAGGGATCAAGAGTAAATAGGGGGCATAGTTGGACACATTGCCAGGGAACATTAAACCTCTAGTCACAGGAATGGCAATTTAGGCTTTATTAGGGAGGACTGAGCTTGGGTAACGAGGGATAGACAGTGTCAAAGGCCCAGGCTTTGGAGAAAGAAACCCTGAGCCAGAGGTCCTATTCTGCCATTTACTTACTGGCTGTGTGGACTAGCACAAATCACTTGCACTTATTTGAGGTTCAATTTCTTCCTCTGTAAAATGGGAAGAATGACAATCCATCAGCCGCAAAGTGGCTGGTATGAGCAACAAATATGTAATGGACATGGATTTTGTAAATTGTCAAAGTCTCCACATAAGTTTGCCATTTATCTACTTCTCCCTTCTAAGTCAGTTGAACAGAAGACTTTGATTGAGTGACCACTATGTGCCAGGTACTCTGGGGGCTGCAAAGATGAATAAGACAGGGTCTCTGAAGAATCCTAGAGACCAAATATTATTATATCAGGAGAGTGGAACTGTGGATATTTTTTCCTTCTTTTCTCTATTTTCTATATTTTTTCTTCTGCAACTTCGTTATTTTTCATAAACAAATGATAAGCAAATATTGGTTAAATGTGTACTATATGCCAAGCACTATACTGGGTACTTTGCACACATTATATTATTTAATTCTGGCCACAATTCTATATCCCCCCACACAAAGGATTTTCACAAAGATTAAATAAAACTTCCATAAATCTTTTACATCATTTTACAGACACAGATACTGGATTCAATAGATTAAGCCTCTTGTTGAAGGTTATACAGACAATAAATGAGTGGTAGAACCAGAGTTTCAATCCAGACCTGTCAGAATCCAAAGCCCAGTGCTCCAAAGCCAAAATCACTCTCCAGGAATAGCCACTCTTAAGGGGTAATGGAGATACCTAACACACTTTATTCTAAAATTGATTATGTTAAGTTCCAGAATAAGGGTGGAAATTTCTGTGCATATAAAGAGGGAGAGGAAGTAAACTCAAATTTGGATGAGTGTGTGAAAAAAAAAAAAAAAAAACCTCAGAACAACTTGGAACCAGCCCTCTTACTAGAAATATCTGGGACTCCACTACAGATGGTGATCTAAGCGGAGAGGTTGGCCCTTTTTTTTTTTTTCCTTTTTTAAAATTTTTTTATTTTTAATAAACATATAATGTATTTTTATCCCCAGGGGTACAGGTCTGTGAATCGCCAGGTTTACACACTTCACAGCACTCACCATAGCACATACCCTCCTCAATGTCCCTAACCCCACCCCACTCTACCAACCCCCCTCCCCCCAGCAAACCTCAGTTTGTTTTCTGAGATTAAAAACACTGAATTTTATATACTGCTTTCTCCTAGCACTAGAGTTTTGCAGTTCTGTGTCATCAGTAAACTTGGTATTAGTCAGATGTTCTTTTTTTTTTTCCCCAATTTATTTATTTTCAGAAAAATATTATTCATTATTTATTCACCACACCCAGTACTCCATGCAAGCTGTGCCCTCTATAATACCCACCACCTGGTACCCCACCCTCCCACCCCCCCACCACTTCAAACCCCTCAGATTGTTTTTCAGAGTCCATAGTCTCTCATGGTTCACCTCCCCTTCCAATTTACCCAAATTCCGTACTACTCTCTAACGACCCTTGTCCTCCATGCTATTGGTTATGCTCCACAAATGAGTGAAACCATATGATAATTGACTCTCTCTGCTTGACTGATTTCACTCAGCATAATCTCTTCCAGTCCCGTCCATGTTGCTACAAAAGTTGGGTATTCATCCTTTCTGATGGAGGCATAATACTCCATAGTGTATATGGACCACATCTTCCTTATCCATTCATCCGTTGAAGGGCATCTTGGTTCTTTCCATAGTTTGGCGACTGTGGCCATTGCTGCTATAAACATTGGGGTACAGATGGCCCTTCTTTTCACGACATCTGTATCTTTGGGGTAAATACCCAGGAGTGCAATTGCAGGGTCGTAGGGAAGATCTATTTTTAATTTCTTGAGGAATCTCCACACTGTTCTCCAAAGAGGCTGCACCAACTTGCATTCCCACCAACAGTGGAAGAGGGTTCCCCTTTCTCCACATCCTCTCCAACACATGTTGTTTCCTGTTGTGTTAATTTTGGCCATTCTAACTGGTGGAAGTTGATATCTCAATGTGGTTTTAATTTGAATCTCCCTGAGGGCTAATGATGATGAGCATTTTTTCATGTGTCTAATAGCCATTTGTATGTCTTGATTGGAGAAGTGTCTGTTAATGTCTTCTGCCCATTTTTTGATGTGTTTGTCTGTTTCGTGTGGGTTGAGTTTGAGGAGTTCATTATAGATCCTGGATATCAACCTTTTGTCTGTACTGTCATTTGCAAATATCTTCTCCCATTCCGTGGGTTGCCTCTTTGTTTTTTTGACTGTTTCCTTTGCTGTGCAGAAGCTTTTGATTTTGATGAAGTCCCAGAAGTTTATTTTTGCTTTTGTTTCCTTTGCCTTTGGAGACGTATCTTGAAAGAAGTTGCTGTGGCTGATATCAAAGAGATTACTGCCTATGTTCTCCTCTAAGATTCTGATGATTTCCTGTCTCACGTTGAGGTCTTTTATCCATTTTGAGTTTATCTTTGTGTATGGTGTAAGAGAATGGTCGAGTTTCATTCTTCTACATATAGCTGTCCAGTTTTCCCAGCACCATTTATTGAAGAGACTGTCTTTTTTCCACTGTATATTTTTTCCTGTTTTGTCGAAGATTAATTGACCATAGAGTTGAGGGTCCATATCAGGGCTCTCTACTCTGTTCCACTGGTCTATGTGTCTGTTTTTATGCCAGTACCATGCTGTCTTGGTGATCACAGCTTTGTAATAAAGCTTGAAATCAGGTAAGGTGATGCCGCCAGCTTTATTTTTGTTTTTCAACATTTCCTTAGCGATTCGGGGTCTCTTCTGATTCCATACAAATTTTAGGATCATTTGCTCCAGCTCTTTGAAGAATGCCGGTGGAATTTTGATCGGAATGGCATTAAAAGTATAGATTGCTCTAGGCAGTATAGACATTTTAACAATGTTTATTCTTCCGATCCAAGAGCATGGAATGGTCTTCCATCTTTTTGTGTCTTCTTCAATTTCTTTCATGAGTGTTCTATAGTTCCTCAAGTATAGATCCTTTACCTCTTTAGTTAGGTTTATTCCCAGGTATCTTATGGTTCTTGGTGCTATAGTAAATGGAATCGATTCTCTAATTTCCCTTTCTGTATTTTCATTGTTGGTGTATAAGAAAGCCACTGATTTCTGCACATTGACTTTGTATCCTGCCATGCTGCTGAATTGCTGTATGAGTTCTAGTAGTTTGGGGGTGGAGTCTTTTGGGTTTTCCATATAAAGAATCATGTCATCTGCGAAGAGAGAGAGTTTGACTTCTTCATTACCAATTTGGATACCTTTTATTTCTCTCTGTTGTCTGATTGCTGTTGCTAGGACTTCTAATACTATGTTGAACAAGAGTGGTGAAAGTGGGCATCCTTGTCTTGTTCCTGATCTCAACGGGAAGACTGCAAGCTTTTTCCCATTGAGGATGATATTTGCTGTGGGTCTTTCATAGATAGATTTGATGAGGTTCAGGAATGTTCCCTCTATCCCTATACTTTGAAGCGTTTTAATCAGGAACGGATGTTGGATTTTGTCAAATGCTTTTTCTGCATCAATTGAGAGGGCCATGTGGTTCTTCTCTCTTCTCATATTAATTTGTTGTATCACATTGATTGATTTACGAATGTTGAACCATCCTTGTAGCCCATGGATGAATCCCACCAGATCATGGTGGATAATCTTTTTAATGTGTTGTTGGATCCTGTTGGCTAGGATCTTGTTGAGAATCTTAGCATCCATATTCATCAGTGATATTGGTCTGAAATCCTCCTTTTTGGTATGGTCCTTGCCTGGTTTGGGGATCAGGGTAATGCTGGCTTCATAGAAAGAGTCTGGAAGTTTTCCTTCTGCTTCAATTTTTTGAAACAGCTTCAGGAGAATAGGTGTTATTTCTTCTTGGAAGGTTTGGTAGAATTCCCCAGGGAATCCGTCAGGTCCTGGGCTCTTGTTTTTTGGGAGATTTTTGATCACTGCTTCAATCTCGTTATTAGATATCGGTCTATTCAGGTTGTCGATTTCTTCCTGGTTCAATTTTGGGAGTTTATATTTTTCCAGGAATGCATCCATTTCATCTAGGTTGCTAAGCTTATTGGCATATAACTGTTCGTAATAACTTCTGATGATTGTTTCTACTTCCTTGGTGTTAGTTGTGATCTCTCCCTTTTCATTCATAATTTTATGAATTTGGGATTTCTCTCTTTTCTTTTGGATTAGTGTAGCCAGTGGCTTATCGATCTTATTGATTCTTTCAAAAAACCAGCTTCTAGTTTCATTGATACATTCTACTGTATCTCTGGTTTCTCCCTCATTGATCTCAGCTCTAATCTTGATGATTTCCCTTCTTATGTGTGGAGTTGGTTTGATTTGTTGTTGATCCTCCAGTTCTTTAAGGTGTAGAGACAGCTGGTGTGTTCTGGATTTTTCAATTTTTTTGAGCAAGGCTTGGATGGCTATATATTTTCCCCTTAGGATGGCCTTTGCTGTATCCCATAGGTTTTGGACCGAAGTGTCTTCATTCTCATTGGTTTCCATGAATTGTTTCAGTTCTTCTTTGATCTCCTGGTTGATCCAAGCATTCTTAAGCAAGGTGGTCTTTAGCTTCCAGGTGTTTGAGTTCCTTCGGAACTTTTCCTTGTGATTGAGCTCCAGTTTCAAAGCATTGTGATCTGAGAATATGCAGGGAATAATCTCAGTCTTTTGGTATCGGCTGAGTCCTGATTTGTGACCCAGTATGTGGTCTATTCTGGAGAAGGTTCCGTGTGCACTTGAGAAGAATGAGTATTCTGCTGTTTTAGGGTGGAATGTTCTGTATATATCTATGAGGTCCATCTGGTCCATGTGTCATTCAATGCTCTTGTTTCTTTGTTGAGTTTCTGCTTCGATGATCTGTCTAATTCTGAAAGAGGCGTCTTAAGATCTCCTACGATTAGTGTATTCATATCAATATGACTCTTTATCTTGATTAACAGTTTTCTTAAGTAATTGGCTGCTCCCATATTGGGAGCATAGATATTTACAATTGTTAGATCATCTTGGTGGATAGTCCCTTTAAGGATTATGTAGTGTCCTTCTGTATCTCTGACTACAGTCTTTAGTTTGAAGTCTAATTTATCTGATATGAGAATCGCTACCCCAGCCTTCTTTTGAGTCCCATTGGCATGAAAGATGCTTCTCCACCCCTTCACTTTCAGTCTGCGTGTATCTTTAGGTTCAAAATGGGTCTCTTGTAGACAGAATATGGATGGGTCCTGTCGTTTTATCCAATCTGCAACCCTGTGCCGTTTTATGGGTGCATTTAGGCCATTCACATTGAGAGTGATTATTGATAGATACGTTTTTATTGACATCGAGTTACCTTTGAAGTCTTTCTTTCTGTAGACTGTCTCTATATTTCTGTTCAATGCTATTCTTGGGATTTTTCCTCTTTTATAGAACCCCCCTTAATATTTCCTGCAGTATCGGCTTGGTGGTTGCATAGTCTTTTAAGCCTTGCCGGTCTTGGAAACTCTTTATCTCTCCATCCATTTTGAATGTCAGTCTTGCTGGATAAAGTATTCTTGGCTGCATGTTCTTCTCATTTAGTGCCCTGAATATATCTTGCCAGCCTCTTCTTACTTGCCAGGTCTCTGTGGACAGGTCTGACATTATTCTGATGGGCTTCCCTCTGTAAGTAAGGGGCCTCTTTGCCCTGGCGGCTTTCAAGAGATTATACCTACAATTATAATTTCTCAATTTGACTATCAGGTGTCGTGATGTTTTTTTGGAGTGTATAATCTTGGGTGGAGACCGTTCAGCCTCTAGTACATGAACGCTGGTTTCATTCGTGAGATTCGGAAAGTTTTCATGAAGGACTTGTTCCACGACATCTTCTAGACTTCTTTCTTTCTTCTCCCCTTCAGGAATTCCAATAATTCTGACGTTGGAACGCTTCATGGCATCATTTATTTCCCTGATTCTGCTTTCGTGGGATCTAAGCTGTTTGTTCCAGGCTTCCTCCTGATCCTTTCTCTCTATCTGTTTGTCTTCCAGATCACTAATTCTATCTTCTGTCTCAGTTACCCTAGCTTTGAGAGAGTTTAGATTAGATTGGAACTCATTGAGAGCATTGTGGACCTCCTCCCTGGTAGCTTTAAGCTCCGCCCTAACATTGTGAACATTCTGTCTGGTCGCTTTCAGTTCGGCCCTAATCAATTCTGTTTGGTCATCCATGGCTTTCTCCAACCTAGCTATTGCCTGGATAATTGTTAGCCTGAATTCTCTTTCCGACATATTGTCTTTGTTGATAGCCGTTAGCTCTATTGCAGAAGGTCCATCCTCTGTATTTTTCTTCTGTTGGGCATTCCTCCTCCTAGTCATTTTGGTGGGAGAAGACTGAACAGATGTAGCTGGATGTATCAACTCTGGTGCAGTCAAGGTGCACCCTGGAACACTTCCTGATCTCCGTCTCAGAGAGAAGCCTCAGTCTGGGTGCAGAAGCTGAATAAATTCCCCCTTGGCCGCTGGCAGTGTAGGTTCCAAGTTAAAGACCCTGGGGGCGCAGGATCTTTTGCTCGTCCCCAAAGCCAAGGCAGTGGCGGCTGTCTGGGAGCTCCTGACCGCCAGAGAGGTTCCAAGCAGCGATCGCACACTGAGATTTTGCCGCCGGCCCGGGCTGGGAGTGCCTGGCCTGCGCGCACCTCTTTTCAGAGGCGGCTGTGGGTCCGGCGCGCGTCTGGGGCACTGAGAACGGGGCGCTGGTCCGTAAGCCGCAGGCTGGGCTTTTGTGGGCCTCTGTCTGGGGAAGAGTTTTGAGCGCACTCGGCTTAGACTTTGAAACAATGGCGCAGGTCAAGAAGCGCCCCCGGGCCTTAGAAACCCAGGAGAGCAGGAGAGACGTGCGCGCGCATCTCAAGCTTTGTGGTAGGGCTAGCGCGCGTTCTGCAGACCGGCGCAACTCCCATCCCCTCACAGGAGCCGGAACCCCTGCGCTCTGCGGCGCGCTGGCGGCTTAGGGACCAGGAGCCGGTTTCCCCGCCGCACTCTCTCTGCCTCCGCGCCGGGGAGGCCGTCTGGGACCGGGGACTTAAGCCCCTGTCCCTAGCCGCCCCGATTCCCACAATTTGCCCCCGGGATCCTTTGCTCTTTTGGAGTGCTTTCAACCAGTCTCCAAGTTAATGCTGGTCCCCAGACGCAGGGCACTCTCGCTCGTATCGGGGTATTACTTTTGCACCGGTCGCTCTGGTGGCTCCCTCCCCCTTTTGTTTATCTTCCGATATCAGTCCGCTGTTCCCATTCAGCTTTACCTGCTCACTGGCGTCTTCTGCCCCTGTAGAGATCCAGACGTGTATAATTCTGATCTCAGGCTGATTTCATGGGTGATCAGAGTTCTTTGGTAGGTAATCAGCTCACTTTGGGGTACCAGCTGAAAAGACGCCTCTTCCTAGTACCCTGCCATCTTGTCCCCCCCCCCCGGCCCTTTTAAAATTAGAAAAAGTTTGGATTCTCAGTCCTTACCATCTGGGTGCTCATTCATTTATTAATTTATTTAAATATTCCCTGAACACCCTCTCTACTGTATTATTAATGCTGTTCCTTGGAGGATCAGAAAGGATTAAGTCAGTTTTTGACCACATTTAAAATCTAGCTGGACACACACAGTGACAGAATCAAGTAATTATAAAACAATGCAAAAAAAGCAGCAATAAAAATGCATTCTTATCATATTAACAAAGTACTCAGACAAGCAGAGGGCAAGGGGAACTTTTAATTGCTATGCTTCCCTTTGGGATAGCCACACTGAAAAATTGGTTTTGGAGTACAGAAGAGGACAGGGTTAGGGGAGCTGGGACAGGAATTATGGGGATGGCGTACTGTTTTCCAGATAAGTTGCTGCAATATACCTATAGGTCCCAATGCTCTAAGCAAAATAAAACAGCACATAGTAATGATGTTAATAAACTTTATTGGCTAAGCATACATTCAGTGCATGCACCAGGCACTAAGCTAAACACTTGACCCACATCATTTCATATCATTCTCCCAATAACCGAGTCAAGTGAATATGACAGCCCTCATTTTTCAGCTAGAGAAATCAAGGCTCAGAAAGATTAAACAACTTTCCCAAGTTTTTTTTTTTAAATTTTATTTTTTTATTTGACAGAGAGAGAGAGAGAGAGATCACAAGTAGGCAGAGAGGCATGCAGAGGGGGAAAAGGAAGCAGGCCCCGCACTGAACAGGGAGCCCAACGCAGTGCTCAATCCCAGGACCCTGAGATCATGACTTGAGCTGAAGACAGAGGCTTAACCCACTGAGCCACCCAGGCACTGCACAACTTGCCCAAGTTTATGCAGTTAGTTCAAACTGGGACTGGAATCCTCATCTGTTTCCAAAATTCCTGCTCTTTATTTCATGCTTTCACAAAAACCACACACACAAAAAATTCCCAACAGACAATGTATCGTACACATATGTCTAGAATTATAACCCACAGCATACATGTCTATTAAAAAATGAGAGAAACTGCCTGGATTTTTCATCTTAACATGTGCTGCTGGCTTATTGCAATAATTTTTTTATTGCAGTAATTTAACAGAGATTTATGGAAGTAAAAATTGTCAATAAAGAAAAGTGAATTATTTTACTTAACTATGCCAAGCTACACAAATGAGTTACATCCAGGTACATACCTCGCAGTGACAGCCACCAAGACATTGGTCACTTCACCACTTTCTCTAATGATTTTATCTCCTTCTTCTCCAGACCAATGCTGTCTATGTGGACTGGACCCTTAGGCAAGGACACTGACCTTTCCAAGGAGCAGGAAGTTAGTGAACTCTTCAGCTCAAGGTATCATGTAGCAAGAATGGTGGCTAAAACTTCCAATCCCTTAATCTTCACAAGGGCTAGGATGGAAAGTAAGAAGTATTCTGAATGATAATTTAGATTCCAGCAACTGTGGATTCTGATTCCAGGCTCAACCCCCAACTCACTGAGTGATCCTGGACTGGGGTGTTGGTCTTTCTGGTCATCACTGCCTCCACTTCCCTAAAATTACTTAGAGAGTTAAACTGGCTGAGCTTCTGAAGTTTCTTCCAGCTTCAACAGTCCATGCTTCTAGGAGAATTTACCTCAGAAGTTTGAAGTGTAAGAGTAGATCTGTGTGAGCGTGCTTCCACACCTCTGTTCTGAGGTCTCTCTGACTGACTGGAGACCAGGAGGTAGAAGTAGGATGGAGCACAAAACAAAATACATTATTCTATGGCAACGTTGGACTTCAGAGAGGAACAGGCAAATCTGTGATGAGAGTGGTTAGTTCATGTTATGCAAACAGTAGCACTGTGAATTTTTTTCCAATTTATTTATTTTCAGAAAAACAGTATTCATTATTTTTTCACCACGCCCAGTGCTCCATGCAATCCGTGCCCTCTATAATACCCACCACCTGGTACACCAATCTCCCCCCCCCCCCCGCCACTTCAAACCCCTCAGACTGTTTTTCAGAGTCCATAGTCTCTCATGGTTCACCTCCCCTTCCAATTTACCCAAATTCCCTACTCCTCTCTAACGCCCCTTGTCCTCCATGCTATTTGTTATGCTCCACAAATAAGTGAAACCATATGATAATTGACTCTCTCTGCTTGACTTATTTCACTCAGCATAATCTCTTCCAGTCCCGTCCATGTTGCTACAAAAGTTGGGTATTCATCCTTTCTGATGGAGGCATAATACTCCATAGTGTATATGGACCACATCTTCCTTATCCATTCATCCGTTGAAGGGCATCTTGGTTCTTTCCATAGTTTGGCGACTGTGGCCATTGCTGCTATAAACATTGGGGTACAGATGGCCCTTCTTTTCACGACATCTGTATCTTTGGGGTAAATACCCAGGAGTGCAATTGCAGGGTCATAGGGAAGATCTATTTTTAATTTCTTGAGGAATCTCCACACTGTTCTCCAAAGAGGCTGCACCAACTTGCATTCCCACCAACAGTGTAAGAGGGTTCCCCTTTCTCCACATCCTCTCCAACACATGTTGTTTCCTGTTGTGTTAATATTGGCCATTCTAACGGGTGTAAGGTGATATCTCAATGTGGTTTTAATTTGAATCTCCCTGAGGGCTAGTGATGATGAGCATTTTTTCATGTGTCTGATAGCCATTTGTATGTCTTGATTGGAGAAGTGTCTGTTCATATCTTCTGCCCATTTTTTGATGTGTTTGTCTGTTTCGTGTGGGTTGAGTTTGAGGAGTTCATTATAGATCCTGGATATCAACCTTTTGTCTGTACTGTCATTTGCAAATATCTTCTCCCATTCCGTGGGTTGCCTCTTTGTTTTTTTGACTGTTTCCTTTGCTGTGCAGAAGCTTTTGATTTTGATGAAGTCCCAGAAGTTTATTTTCGCTTTTGTTTCCTTTGCCTTTGGAGACGTATCTTGAAAGAAGTTGCTGTGGCTGATATCAAAGAGATTACTGCCTATGTTCTCCTCTAAGATTCTGATGGATTCCTGTCTCACGTTGAGGTCTTTTATCCATTTTGAGTTTATCTTTGTGTACGGTGTAAGAGAATGGTCGAGTTTCATTCTTCTACATATAGCTGTCCAGTTTTCCCAGCACCATTTATTGAAGAGACTGTCTTTTTTTCCACTGTATATTTTTTCCTGTTTTGTCAAAGATTAATTGACCATAGAGTTGAGGGTCCATATCTGGGCTCTCTACTCTTTTCCACTGGTCTATGTGTAGACTCCACCCCCAAACTACTAGAACTCATACAGCAATTCAGCAACGTGGCAGGATACAAAGTCAATGTGCAGAAATCAGTGGCTTTCTTATACACTAACAATGAAAATACAGAAAGGGAAATTAGAGAATCGATTCCATTTACTATAGCACCAAGAACCATAAGATACCTGGGAATAAACCTAACTAAAGAGGTAAAGGATCTATACTTGAGGAACTATAGAACACTCATGAAAGAAATTGAAGAAGACACAAAAAGATGGAAGACCATTCCATGCTCTTGGATCGGAAGAATAAACATTGTTAAAATGTCTATACTGCCTAGAGCAATCTATACTTTTAATGCCATTCCGATCAAAATTCCACCGGCATTCTTCAAAGAGCTGGAGCAAATAATCCTAAAATTTGTATGGAATCAGAAGAGATCCCGAATCGCTAAGGAAATGTTGAAAAACAAAAATAAAGCTGGCGGCATCACCTTACCTGATTTCAAGCTTTATTACAACGCACTGTGATTTTAATCACAGGGGACATTTGACAATGAATGGAGGCATTTTTTATTGTTACAACAAGGGAGGAGAAGAGTGCTACTGACATCTAGGGGATAGGAATCAGAGATGCAGTTAAACATCCGTCAATGCACATGACAACTCCAACAAGGAATTATTTAGTTCAAAATGTCAATAGGGCTAAGTTTGAGAAATCCTGGACTAGTAGATATTATTAGTTCATCAGATGCTACAAATGAAAACTCTAAGGCTGAATGAGTTAAATAGCTCAAGGTCAAAGAGCTGAAAAGTGTCCTAGATAGGATTCAAGCCCAGACTGGTTGACTCTAGATTCCGTTCTTTTCTTACAATATTACAGTGCTCCTGAGAAATGTTTTCTTTGTCATATCATTTGGGTTTATTACAACCCTGGCTTGATAAGATACAGCCCTTGTTAAACATGAGGAGGTAAGTCTTCAAAATTCAGGTTGAGAGCTTCTTCATCCATTTTAGCATTATACCCTGTGGCCTACTCCATTCCCCTCACACACACACATGCACACACACACACACACACACAGGGCACAGGGTATGGTGGCAGTGAGGGTTAGGTAGTCAGCTGGGGTCCCTGAGAGGCTTAGAGGTGAGTGGTGAGTGACAGCTGGAACTAGGGTATCGGTGGAGAGGGAAGAGTGGGAAGTCCATCCCTTCCAAGATTGTAGAAAGTTATGGGGAGACAGCAAGCCCATTCCTCTAGTCTCTTGGCATCCACAAAAATCTCTCCAGTCCTTGGTTCCAAAACCAGCCCCCAAGAAGAATCACATCTTGCACTGTAGAGCTCATTGCGGTGGCCCATTGATATTGTTGTGGGATCCTTGAAAGCAATGGTCAAGAAAGAATTCCTGAGATACTTCACAATGCAATTTAGTAAGTTTATTATAATTTATTTATTTTTAATTTTACTTTATTTAATTTAGTTAAAATATAGTGTATTATTAGTTTCAGAGGTAGAGTTCAGTGATTCATCAGTTGCATATAAACTTAGTAAGTTTATATAAGTTGCATGGGGACAGCACCTGTGGACGGAAAGAGATGCACTTTTGTTCTTTGAAGCTGGTGGTTATATACTTAGTGCTCAAAAGGAAAGGGACATGCAGGGAGTTTTAGATCATAAATGTTTTCTTTAAATTTCTACTCATAAAGCTACTTTTGCAAGATTGCTCTGGTGTTTGTCATTCAGTTCAATATTAACTATTGGTGAGATTTACAGGTGGTCATGAGCCCACTTGAATATAGCAACCAACACATATTTGATCCCTATTGAAACTATGAAGGATATAGATCAGTCTTCTGGGATAAAAGTGAACATTTTTCTGCTTCTATTCTTCATCAGTATAATCTACCCCAAAGCTCTCATTTTACAGATAATACAAAATGAAGTCCAAAGAAGTGTTGGGCTCATTGTCTTGCGGGCAAAGAACAACAGGAACAATAGGATAACCTGCCACCTAGTGCAGAGCTCATGTCACTACATTCTCTGGAATCAGGCTTGTAGGCCAAGCAGGCCCTTTTACATTAGTGCTGAGTGGAAGCCAATACATCTTCTCACATCTCTGTACCTTCAATTATTACCTAGCAGGTTCTTAATACCCTGAAATTTGAGGATCTTGAATCATATGTTAAAATGTGGTGGTGAGAGAGTATTAGAAAGAAAGAGGGCTAGAGACCCTACCCCTTGCCCTTTTGATACCTATTTTACACTGTTGGCCTGGGCTGCTGACTCTTCTCAACCCCATCTCCCAGCCTTAGTGTCTAGTTCTTATTCCCCCAATGTCCTTGGCTTTGCTCAATTTTTCCTTTCTAAAGCACCTAAACCTCAAAACAAAGAAATTGATCCTAAACATAACATTTTCCAACATCCCAGCTAACCACTACACATACTTCTGCTACCTGCCAAGCCCCAATAGGGGCTAACAAATAGAGTTTGGTATTCTACTGTGAGCCCTTATTCCCTAAGGCAAGCATTCTTTTTCTTTTTTTTTCCCCCCATGAAGGAGGTGCTGCTCCATTTATTTTAGGTCTTTTTTTTCCAATTTATTTATTTTCAGAAAAACAGTATTCATTATTTTTTCACCACACCCAGTGCTCCATGCAAGCCGTGCCCTCTATAATACCCACCACCTGGTACCCCAACCTCCCACCCCCCCGCCACTTCAAACCCCTCAGATTGTTTTTCAGAGTCCATAGTCTCTCATGGTTCACCTCCCCTTCCAATTTACCCAAATTCCCTACTCCTCTCTAACGCCCCTTGTCCTCCATGCTATTTGTTATGCTCCACAAATAAGTGAAACCATATGATAATTGACTCTCTCTGCTTGACTTATTTTCTCAGCATAATCTCTTCCAGTCCCGTCCATGTTGCTACAAAAGTTGGGTATTCATCCTTTTTTATGGAGGCATAATACTCCATAGTGTATATGGACCACATCTTCCTTATCCATTCATCCGTTGAAGGGCATCTTGGTTCTTTCCATAGTTTGGCGACTGTGGCCATTGCTGCTATAAACATTGGGGTACAGATGGTCCTTCTTTTCACGACATCTGTGTCTTTGGGGTAAATACCCAGGATTGCAATTGCAGGGTCATAGGGAAGCTCTATTTTTAATTTCTTGAGGAATCTCCACACTGTTTTCCAAAGAGGCTGCACCAACTTGCTTTCCCACCAGCAGTGTAAGAGGGTTCCCCTTTCTCCACATCCCCTCCAACACATGCTGTTTCCTGTCTTGCTAATTTTGGCCATTCTAACTGGTGCAAGGTGGTATCTCAATGTGGTTTTAATGTGAATCTCCCTGATGGCTAGTGATGATGAACATTTTTTCATGTGTCTGATAGCCATTTGTATGTCTTCATTGGAGAAGTGTATGTTCATATATTCTGCCCATTTTTTTATATGATTGTCTGTTTTGTGTGTGTTAAGTTTGTTGGGTTCTTTATAGATCCTGGATATCAACCTTTTGACTGTACTGTCATTTGCAAATATCTTCTCCCATCCTAGAGGAGAACATATGCAGTAACCTCTTCAATATCAGCCACAGCAACTTCTTTAAAGATATGTCTCTAAAGCCAAAGGAAACGAAAGCGAAGATGAACTTTTGGGACTTCATCAAGATCAAAAGCTTCTGCACAGCAAAGGCTTTGACACCTTTTATGTAAGTGATATCTCCTTTATCTTTAACACTTTTCCTCCAGTATCTAGTAAATAAACTTGATTTCTAGTACTTAATCACCTTTTCCTATCCCTTCCCTTGTCTCCATTTGCTATACTTGCTCTTTTAAAGATTTATTTATCTTATTTTAGAGAGAGAGAGAGCAAGAGTGGTGGAAGTGGAAGAAGAAGAGAAAACCTCAAGCAGACTCTGAACACTGAGAGTGGAGCCCGAGGTGGGGCTTGATCCCATGACATTGAGATCTCGGAACAGAGTTGAAACCAAGAGTCTAATGCTCAACTGACTGTGCCTCTCAGATATTTTAATCCCAACTCTAGATTGGATTCATTCTTTAGAGGCCTTCTCTTAACTCCTTACTACTGTCTTACCTTGTATCTATTTTTCCCTATAACTCTTATCATTACCTGATATTATATTACACAATACTTATTTTCTTATAGGTTGTCATTTTCCTTCTACTAGAATCTAGTCTCCATGAAGGCCAGGGCCTTAATTTTGTTCCCCGCTGCATCCCTTAGAAGAGTGCCTGGCAAATATGGGTGCTTAATTAATATTTATTTGATGAATTATTGGATACTTGAATACCACTTAGTCTTCATAATTCTCCTATCCCCTGAGGATATTAGAATTTTTTTAACCAGGGTGACAGAAGGCCCTAAAGAAATTTGTGTCTGCTGGATCCTTGAAGCAACTTTCACTCTCCACACTCCTTTAATAACTGTGCAGCCACGGTTCAGATCCTTAATATATGTTCTTTCTTTTTCTCCTTTTCAATTTTTTTTTATTTTTAATTACTTTTCAGTGTACTAGAATTCATTGTTTATGTACCACACCCACTGCTCCATGCAATCCATGCCCTCCATAATACCCACCACCAAACTGGCCCAACTTCCCACCCCCCGCCCCCTCAAAACCCTCAGATTGTTTTTCAGAGTCCATAGTCTCTCATGGTTCATCTCCCTCTCCAATTTCCCCCAACTCCCTTCTCCTCTCTAACTCCCCATGTCCTCCATGTTATTTGTTATGCTCCAAAAATAAGGGAAACCATATGATAATTGACTCTCTCTGTTTGACTTATTTCACTCAGCATAATCTCTTCCAGTCCCATCCATGTTGATACAAAAGTTGGGTATTCATCCTTTCTGATGGAGGTGAAATACTCCATAGTGTACATGGACCACATCTTCTTTAACCATTTGTCTGTTGAAGGGCATCTTGGTTCTTTCCACAGTTTGGCGACCGTGGCCATTGCTGCTATGAACATTGGGGTACAGATGGCCCTTCTTTTCACTACACCTGTATCTTTGGGGCAAATACCCAGTAGTGCAATTGCAGGGTCATAGGGAAGGTCTATTTTTAATTTTTTAAAAGATTTTACATATTTATTTGACAGAGGGAGATCACAAGTAAGCAGAGAGGCAGGGGGAGGGAAGAAGGCTCCCCGCTGAGCAGAGAGCCCGATGCAGGGCTCTATCCCAGGACCCTGGGATCATGACCTGAGCTGAAGGCAGAGACTTTAACCCACTGAGCCACCCAGGCACCCCTCTATTTTTAATTTCTTATAGAATCTCCACACTGTTCTTCAAATTGGCTGCACCAACTTGCATTCCCAACAATAGTGTAAGAAGGTTTCCCTTTCTCCACTTTCTCTCCAACACACATTGTTTCCTGTCTTGTTAATTTTGGCCATTCTAACTGGTGTAAGGTGGTATCTCAATGTGGTTTTAATTTGAATCTCCCTGATGGCTAGTGATGCTGAACATTTTTTCATGTGTCTGATAGCCATTTGTATGTATTCTTTGGAGAAGTTTCTATTCATGTCTTCTGGCTGTTTTTTGACATGATTATCTGCTTTGTGTGTGTTGAGTTTGAGAAGTTCTTTACAGATCCTGGACATCAGCCTTTTGTCTGTACTGTCATTTGCAAATATCATCTCCCATTCCGTGGGTTGCCTCTTTGTTTTGTTGACTGTTTCCTTTGCTGTGCAGAAGCTTTTGATTTTGATGAAATCCCAAAAGTTCATTTTTTGCTTTTGTTTCCTTTCTCTTTGGAGACATATCTTGAAAGAAATTGCTGTTGCTGAAATTGAAGACGTTACTGCCTATATTCTCCTCTAGAATTCTTTTTTTTTTTTTTTTTTCCTCTAGAATTCTGATGGGTTCCTGTCTCACGTTGAGGTCTTTTATCCATTTAAAGTTTATCTTTATATATGGTGTAAGAAAATGGTCGAGTTTCATTATTCTACATATAGCTGTCCAATTTTCCCAGCACCATTTATTGAAGAGACTGTCTTTTTTCCACTGTATATTTTTTTCTGCTTTGTTGAAGATTATTTGACCATAGAGTTAGGGGTCCATATCTGGGCTCTCTACTCTGTTCCGCTGGTCTATGTGTCTGTTTTTATGCTGGTACCATGCTGTCTTGATGATCACAGCTTTGTAGTAAAGCTTGAAATCAGGCAATGTGATGCCACCAGTTTTGTTTTTGTTTTTCAACATCCTTAGCAATTTGGGGTCTCTTCTGATTCCATACAAATTTTAGGAATATTTGTTCCAGCTCTTTGAAAAATACCGGTGGAATTTTGTTCGGAATGGCATTAAAAGTATAGATTGCTCTAGGCAGTAGAGACATTTTAACAATGTTTATTCTTCTGATCCAAGAGCATGGAATGGTCTTCCATCCATGTTCTTTTTTTTTTGAAGTTTTGGTTTGTTTTCGTCTTCATATCTGTGTAGTGAAATTCTTTTAAAAATATGCAGGAGATTTCCAAACACAGGCATAAATAGCTTTACCAATTACCAACATATAACCAATCTTCTTGCACCTAAACCCTGTTATCTACCCCTTTTTATTAATTTTTCATAGCTTTAATGGGGTATAACTTTCATAAAATAAACTGCATATATTTAAAGTATAAAATTTGATGAGTTTGTTATATGTATATACTCATGAAATCATGGCCACAATCAATATAATGAACACAATAATCACCCTAAAAATTAGAACAGTTTTTTTTAAACTGCAGGTTGCAACCCAATAGTCATTTGTGGAATCACTTCCAGGTGGCAGATGTGAGACAAGTCTGGATAGTCCTAGAATCTCATTTCCTTCCCCTTTTCAGCAGCTCAGTTGAGAGTTGAATGTGCTGTACTGAACCACCTGTGGAAAGACAAGTATTTGTCTTTCCCACATAGATATGGGAATATCTCTGGCTTATATCAAAATTTCTGGAGGGAAAGGTTCTTTCTCGGGCCCTTAGTATGTACACTTTGGCCTTGGGCATGCCGTAGTTCCTAGCACTGTTACTGATCTGGATGATCACTGTTACATTTCTTGTTACTTAGAGAAACAAGGTGTGCCTTGGCTCCTTTTCCCAGTGTGGAGACAAAGCTTTTACTCTCTTGGAGTGCTCACAGTTGTACAGCCAGCTTACATTTACAGTTCAAGCAGGCTCCTCTTTGCTGGGACTTTGGTCTTAGTGCACACTGAATATCTATGACTGGCATATGCCATGGAACAAGCAGAAATCAAGAGAGGCTGCATGTGCTCTGCTACTTCTTGGCCTGCTTAGAAGTTTCCCCCCAATAAATCCAATGTTGTATCTGCATCATATGGTATATCAAAAGCTGTCTTCCCAAATATCGCCAACCCAGACTACTGGTAAGCCCAAGTTGAGTTTATTGCTTACCAGGGTGAAGATGAACACCACCTATGTAAAGCTTTGGCAAAGATGTCTCAAAGGGAGGGAAGAAAAAGTTAGAACTTGAATTGGACGTTTGGTTTGATGTAGGTCTTTTAATGCAGGGATTGATTAGAATTAGGTAAGGATCATAATGCAACAGTCCAAGACTGGTGGAAACAGCAAGAAAATGATTTTGAGGTGATGGATTAAAAGACTCTTAGTGCATTTTAAACTCTCTGTGGATACTTTCCATTGAGGAGTTAATTGTTGGATTTTTCAGGATATTCCTATAACAAACAATTTTCCTGGGCAAGGGAGCTCTGGAAAAGTAAAGCCATGTTAATGAAGATAATAGAATAAGGAAATACGTTTGCATAGACAATAAGGCTTAGTTTTAGTTTTCAATGTCCAGGCTAAGTATGGGAATAGAAGGTTATGATTCTCAGGTGTTGGCAGTATATGGTCATGAACCCCTTACATGACAGTGATAACCAGCATTTTTCAAAAAATAAAACTAAATAAACTTTGTTTCAGTTATACATATGTATGTGTGAAATGAGTCATGAAGTAAAATGTGTCTCCTTATAATGGGTCTGGACCCAGAAATATTTGAACCTAAGAGAAATGCTGACAGACCCCTAAAAGTTATAATTCCCTCACTCAGCTAATGTGCACTGCTCTGATCTAACCTTCTGGCTTTGTTAGGAAATAATACATAATTTGATAATTAAAATGGAGGTCTTCAGGCAGACTAGGGTTTGAGTGGGAACTTTGAATCTATAAGTTTGTCTGCCATTTCAGCAGAAAGCTAAAAGAAGGTACATTGCTACTGAAGCACAAAACATGGAAGCTAGACACAAATAACAATGACCTACTGTGAGCACTGTTAGTTTCTAAAGCAAATACCTAAGAAGGCATAGGTTCCCATGTGACTGAGATGCAATCTACTTTATCAGGGAACTAGATAAGACGACCCTTGGGGTGCCCTCCATTGAGAGGATATTATGATTTTAGAGAGCATCCTACAACAGAAGCAGGCAGTTAGCCTCAGATTTTATTTGGCTATTACCTCTCAACACCTGATCCTGAGGTATTATTGGATAGAATAATAAATGGGACACAGTAGACAATGAAAAGCTTCCATTCTCAAATGGGCCATCTGAGGAAATTCTGCCACTTGAGGGCTTTAGAAGGCTGGAGGTTTTAGAAGGGAACTTAGCCAACCTCCTTCACCACGATCCCCCCTCATCAGGCCTGAAATTCCTCAGAGGGCCCCAATCCTTAGGATAAATCATTATCTTCTACATTTAAAATGTAAATTTTCCTTTGGCTCAAAATTTTAGCCTTTCATGTTTGTTTTTCCCACTTAGGAAAAAGAGGCTTAGGTTAAAAAGGAGTGAGAAACACTGCCACACTACCTCAGTGGGAACTGACATGGTTTATTCGGGAACTCATTTAGCAAGCGAGGATTAAGATTAATTGGAGATCTGGATGTCCCTGATTTTTTAGTTTTCATGGTCTGAAGCCAACCTATAAACAGGTAAATCACATCCCATGTCTGAGAGTTGTGGAAAGAACCTAGGCTGAAGCCACACAGATCTGGGAGGAAATCATATTTCCTCCTTCTTAATGATACCATCTTAAGCCATACAGCTAAGCTTCAGTTTTCTTATCTGTAAACTAATAAGAACAAAACTAACTTCACAGAATTAAGGAGATGATTTTATTCAGGCCTTAGCCATAGGGAGACTGCTCAAAGAAAAGAAATGAAAGTTTTATACAAGCAGGTGAACAAAGGAGTCATCATCAGTCTTACGGGAGCCATGAGGAAGTATGGGTAGGGTCTTATCTCAGAATATGACAGGACAATGTGGTCCCTTACAATTAGCTAGCTTTTTTTTTTGGAACACAAAAGGGTGGGAGAGTTTTCTCGACTGTAGCTGCTTTCTTGGACCCTAGGGCTCAAAGTTAATGTTGTCAATCATTTAGAATAGGGCCTGGACCATGGTAGGCATTCAACAAGTGTTTCCTTCTTTTCCTTTCTCCAGTATAAGGATGTACAAAGTGGTGTGGGGTTCAGAGATGGGCCTAACAGATTTATTTTGCTTGGGAAAATTTGATTTGACAAAAAATCCTAAATTTTAAAGGATAAATGATGTTTTGCCAGAAAGAGGGGGAAAATGAAAGCTTTCTAAATAGGCTAACACAATAGGGAAGGGCATAAAGGCTTATAAGAGACATATTCAGAGACCAACTGTAACTTCAATGTGTTACAAAGAATAGCTAGACATGAAGTCGGTTTGAGTCAAATTATAAAAACCCACGGAAAGCCATTTAATGCTTACTGTTTCAGGAAAAAAATCCAGGAATGTATGACTCTATAAAGATGAGGTTTCATTTTATGAGACTGCAGTGTAAGGGATGGAAGCAGGGAGACCAGTTAAGAAGGTAGTATATGATCTAGAGAGGACCAAGGCTTGACCCAGAGTAGTGGCTATGAGGATGTCAAGGAGAGGGCTTATTAAGAAGACAGTAAAGAGAGTTTACTAGATAGATTATCTAGTTATGGGGAGGGGGTAACATACAAGTGAGGGAGAAGATGGACTAGTAGAGGATGATAATGTTAATAACAAATATACTAATATTACTAGTGTTTACAATGTGCCCTGCATTGTTCTAGAAGCACTACACTTCTCTCTTTTAATCCACACAGTTCTGTGAGGTATGTGCTTTACTCCCCTCCATTTTCAGATGAAGAAAATGAGGCATAGAGAAGTTTAAAACCTTGCCAAGGTTTTCACAGATAGTAAGTAGAGACAGAACTGAACCCCAAGCTGTCTGAGTACAAAGACTGAAGCTTAGCTGACTTGTGCATACTGTTGCCATTTACTAGGATCAAAGGATATAGGATAGGGGGTCAAATTTATGGCAAAAGTATTTTAGTTTTGGACAGGTTGACATTGAGTGCAACAAACAGTTGATTAAGTGGATTTTGAGCTCCAGGGAGAGATAAGACCAGAGCCGGAGACTTGAGGGTTATCAACATATAGGGGTGTGCTTATTAGGGGCCTCAAGACTGCCTTAGGTAAATGGGATGCACAAAAGTAGGGATGGGGATTTAGAAGGAGGGGGATGGTGAAACAAGCAAGGGGAAGCATTAGCTTGAAGACAAATTTGATCAACCTAAAGATTTCACAGGCAACGCGTTAGACTTGGAGAGCCCATGTTTAATTCAAGCCCATTCGTATAGCTAGAGGGGTCCTGGAGGGACTGGAGGAAATTATGGTATGTGAAATAAGTTAAGCAGAGAAAGTCAATTATCATATGCTTTCACTTATTTGTGGAACATAAGGAATAGCATGGAGGACATTCAGAGAAGGAAGGGAAAAGTGAAGAAGGGGAGAATCATATGGGGAGACAAACCATGAAAGACTATGAACTCTGAGAAACATACTGAGGGTTTTATAAGGGAGGGGGTGAGGGGATAGATTAGCCTGGTGATGGGCATTAAGGAGGGCATGAATTGCATGGAGCACTGGGTGTTATACGCAAACAATGAATCATGGAATGCTACATCAAAAACTAATGATGTACTGTAT
Organism: Neogale vison; assembly: GCF_020171115.1. NCBI lineage: Eukaryota > Metazoa > Chordata > Mammalia > Carnivora > Mustelidae > Neogale > Neogale vison. The sequence goes on from NC_058105.1 coordinate 76,526,072, forward strand.
GGTGACTGACATAAAGTAATAATAATAATAATAATAATAATAATAAAAGGTCTTAAAATGGGTAGATTATCCTGGATTATCCAGAATGGCCCTGAATGTAATCACATGTAATTGAGGGAGGTGGTAGATCTTATACACACAAAGAAAAGGTGAAGTGAAGACAGAGCAGAGAGACATTTGATGATGCTGGCCTTGAAGATTGGAGTGATGTGGCTACAAGCCATGGAATGCCAGGAGTCACTAGAAGCTGGAAAAGACTAGAAATGGATTCTCCCTAGAGCAGCCTGAAGGACCATGGCCCTAGTAACACCTCAATTCAGCCAAATAATACTGATTTTAGACTTTTGACTTCCAGACCTGTGAGATAATGAATTTCTATTGTTTTAAGCCACAAAATTTACAGAAATTTGTTACACAACCACAAGAAACTAATATAGTGTCTCCTCAAAGCTATCACTACTTAACACATTTGTGACCCAGTAATCCCTAATTATCAAAAAGTATCAGGCTTCATTCGTCACATACTAAACATGGTGCTCTTGTTAGGTACTTTGGTCAAGTTTTCTTGGAACACATAGAATAGAGAGACCTTCAGCTTCATGTGGAATGAAAGGGGAAGGATAGGGGTCTTTCCAGAAAAGCAAAATCCAAAATTAGCCTCTAAACCCCCAAAATTTTCACAAATGATTCCTTCAGACTCAGTACCTCCTCTGACTGGATTAGATCTTAAGGAGTCATATAAGTCATCTCCCTGTCTTTGCCTGTATGAAGCCAAGATCCTGAAGCTTAAAGGGTATCTGGTTTGGGGCAGATAACTGGCCTACTGCTTGGCATGGCTAGTCAGAACAGAGTATATGTCATTCAAGAATCATGAGAATATTACATCTTAGATGAAATTGGCTGGGGAAAGTAGCATGTATGGAAAATGGATTGGAATTTGTTGCTATAACGTGAGAAAGAGTTACTCATAGATACGTTGTTAAGATTGCTATCAACAGCAGAGAAAGACACATATTATATGGTTTCAGTCATATGTGGAACATAAGGAATAGCATAGAGGACCTCAAGGGAAGGGAGGGAAAAGTGAATGGGAAGAAATCAGAGAGGGAGAAAAATCATCAGAGACTCCGGACTCCAGGAAACAAACTGAAGGTTACAGAAGGGAGGCGGGTGGGGGCATGGGGTAACCCAGTGATGGATATTAAGGAGGGCACATATTGCATGGAGCACTGAGTGTTATAAGCAAACAATGAATCATGGACCACTACAGTCAAAAACTGGTATGTTGGGGCGCCTGGGTGGCTCAGTTGGTTAAGCAACCGCCTTCGGCTCAGGTCACTGTCCCGGAGTTCCAGGATCGAGTCCTGCATCAGGCTCCCAGCTCCATGGGGAGTCTGCTTCTCCCTCTGACCTTCCCGCCTCTCATGCTTTCTCTCTCAAATAAATAAATAAATAATTAAAAAAAAAAACTGGTATGTTGGCTAACTGAACATGATAACAATAAAACTATTGCTAGCAACAGTTCTCTCTCAAGTGTTAGACTGGAAAATAATTTCAGTGAGAAGGATTGGGATGGAACCCTGAACAATCTAGCTAACCTGTAAAATCAGAAGGGCTTAGAAAATTGTCCCCCTGGCAACTCCCGAATCCTAAGGAATTATGCAGAAAAACTAAGTATACCTATGTAGATATTGAAACCAACATAGCAGTGGATTGTTGAAAAAGTAAAATCCTACAATTTCCGCTACGGAAGAGAACCTAGAGATCACCCAGTTTAAGCTCATAGCTGTACAGATGTGAAAAACCAGCAGATTTTCCAATCCAGCTTTAAATAGTTCAGTATTCTCTGTAGACTTGCTTCAGTGTCCACAGTGTTTTTCTGGGTCAGGTGCTGATTCATGGCAATAACAACATACTTATAAACGCATTCCCGGTACACAGGACAATCACATGCCTCCCCAGCCCAACAAAGGGCGCAAGCGAAATTCCTCGCAGTTTAGACACCCTTCTTGGGGTCTGGGACAGAAGCACGTTAGTAACCAGGAAATTAGCGGAACCTTGAAGCTGAACACTTGATGCCAGCACGGTTGCTTTAAGAAAAGAACACTTCCGTCTAAGGAGGCCTGGCCTGGGTCGGTCGGCTCGCAGTTCTCGCGTTCTGATTTGCCACGCTAACTTAGGGAGGCGGGCTTGCGTCTGGGTCACGCTGTCCCATTGGCTGCTGGCACAGCGGCGGTTTGGAGTGAAGGTAGCACGTTGAACTGAAAGCTGTGGGAGTTCTGCGACAGAAGGCCTGCGGTGGAGTCCAGTGTCCGGTGGGAATCCGGATCCGGCCAGGTGTAGGTCTCCTGGGTATGGATCTTGTGTGGAGTGCGTGGTGCGGGAAGTGCGTCAAAGAGAAAGGGTCGTCGCCACTTTGGGCCCAGCGCATCGTGGTCGCCTGGCTCAGTAGGGCCGAGTGGGATCAGGTGACGGTGTATCTCTTTTGTGATGACCATAAATTGCAGCGGTACGCCCTGAACCGCATCACCGTGTGGAGGAGTAGGTAAGGCTGCCGGCTCAGCCCTCCTGCTTGCGTGCTAGTGGCGTCTCACCTCTTTCTTTGTAGGATTCCATTTGCAAAGCCCAAGTCTGCAATTTTCTAAATGCCTAAGGTCCTTTGGAGTGATTTGGGCGTTGCCCATTTCCCAAGAGCCTGGGGGAAAGTCCCAGCCAAGCTTTTGTACTAATCCCATGGACGTAAAGGAAGGCGGTATGCTTCAACCACCTTCTTGTTAAATCTTCGAGCTTTAACCCTTGCTTTCTTCTGTCTTGGGGAAGGTGCCAAAAGAACCGGTGTACCCGAGCCGGGGCTTAAGGAGTAGGTTTACACCCGAGGGTGGATTTCTGAGTCGAATTGGGCCGGGAGCGGGGGCGGTGCTGGCTAGCAAAACCGTGTTTGGATGGGGAACCTCGGTCCAATTGGTAAGATTGAGTTGGGAGCAAAGGATGAAGTTTTCTCCAGCTGAATGAATTAAAGGTTTTAGAGTGAAAGAAAGTGTGTTCACGCTTAATTGTTGGTTGTTTGCCTAGCAGTTAGGCAATCAACTGCTTTTGTAAACCCTAGCCAGCATCTCACACCCTGTATACAATTGGATTGTATACAATTATGTTACCCTCCCTCTTCCTACTTTATTGATTTGTGTCTTGTCAAGCCCTCTAGAGCCAGTTATGTCATTGGAATAATTTACACTGATCTAGGTTTGGAGGTGGTGGGTGGACCAGGGTAAGGGACCTTTATGATGGTGCTGGACTGTGGCTCTTTAGGTTAGGCAACGAACTACCCCTGGCAGTGGCTTCTACTGCTGACCTGGTACGCTGTAAGCTCATGGATGTAGCTGGTGGCTTGGGCCCTGATGAACTTAGACTGCTCTATGGCATGGCGTTGGTCAGGTAAGGCCTGAATGGGTAGGGGTGAGGATGGATTGAGGGATGGGGGTGGGGGTAGCCTCTTGATTAGCAAAGCTTGGCTTTAGGTGCTACCTGAAGCAAAGCACCCCATGTGCCTCTCTGTATGGGTCGTCCTGTGATTGTTTGACATGACACCTTTTGGTACCCCCTGACAATACACATTCTTTTTTTTTTCCCCCTGAGAACCTTCTGTATTCCATTTTTCTTCTCTTTCTGGAATGTGGGGTGGGGGTGATTTACACCAAGTGATCTCAGTGAATCACCTCCAGCTTTGATAACTTGGTTTTTTTTTTCCCCTTTAACTCTTTTACCCAGAACTTTTCTGAATGGTCTGAGGTCTTTGGCCATGATTCAATGTAGATTTTTCAACCCTCCTCCCATCCATACCTAGTTCCCCCTTCTGTCCTTGACCACTGAAAGGTTGCTGAGTTGAAGTGGACACTGAGTTCCTGATTAACAAAATGATATAGAGTGGTTCTAGCTATTTCATACACATCAGAAAAAAGACTGTCACTGAATTTTCTCACCTGTCAAAATATGCTCATTTCATACTGTTTACTTTGTGTGCCTTGAGGTCCTCCCTAGCTCTTCTTACCTTCTCCATCATTTAGGTGGGCTCCTCATATTATTTGATATAGGTAATCTTTTGTTTTAGCATTTATAACGTGATCTAGCACAGTGTGTTTTATTCTGTCATGATTATTTATCTTAGACTGACCTTTTCAAGTCCAGAGCAGTGTCTTCCTCATCTGTATGGCTTAAGTACAGGGCAGACATCCCTGTGCTGGCTGATACCAATCATAAGAAGAGGACAGACCAGTTAGTGGAAAGTTGTAGAAACTCCGGGTGTCAGTAACTTAGCAAGATGTTTTGAAGCCCCACTGGTTTGAGTAAAACCGTTCCTTGGGCTATGCCACTGATTTCTTCCCCAACCCCAGGTTTGTGAATCTTATCTCAGAGAGGAAGACAAAGTTTGTCAAGCTCCCTCTCAAGTTCCTGGCTCAGGAGGTATGTATGACAAAATGGCCTTTTTTTAATTCTCTTGCCCCAGAAGGGCTCACTAAGTGGGGCATCGGGTGTTATGGGCACACAGTCAGACTAGCTCATCCCCCCACTACCAGCCAAGCCCAGCAAGAGCCCCAGAGCCTCAGCCTCCTGCTTGAAAGAAGCAGACTTTCTCCCTTGCTCATGGCTGCTATCTTCAGTGGCTTGGCTTGTCCAGCATTTTGGGAGTGGGCCAGTGTAGCTGAGGCACTGGATTGCTCCATTGGGTAAGGACAGGAAGAGGTAGCAGTCCCAGCACTTGCCTTCTGGGAGCTAGCTGACAGTCTGAGGAAAGAGACAGGCTCAGCCGAGCAGCATGAAAATGCCTGACATTCCTGCCCTGAGTGAGTATGTGAGGTGTGTAGAAGCCCAGAGGGCGGGCAGGTTCTCAGCCATCAAGAGAAGCTTCCTGAAACAGAGTGTGGGATGAAGGGAGGAAGGATAAAGGGCACCCAGGGATTGGGACTCATAGGGCAGAGAAAGGCTGGGGGTGATTGTTAATGCTCTTTCACAGGAATCGTTGTTCAAAGAGGGTGTTGGAGGAGATAGCTATCTTTTCTTATTTTCCAGATTACCTCCCCAGAGTAGTAGAAGGAATAAGGAGACCATGTTTCTAATCCTGGGCTCTGCCATTAAGACTGAAACCTCCTCAGGACCTCAATATTTTTTATCTATAAAATGTGGGGAGGCCAGGGTAATTAATCTCTTTGGTCCTTTGCAGCTTTAATATTTTCTAATTTCTGGACTCACACCCTCCCTTACAATCAGATAAACATTCCGGATTGGATTGTTGAACTTCGCCATGAGTTGACACACAAGAAAATGCCCCATATAAATGACTGCCGCAGAGGTGAGTTTTCAGGGATCATACCTATTTTAGTTAAGCCCAGGGGCCTGGACTGGGTGGCACTGTGGGGAGATGGAGGAGGATCTCTAACTGGTGTCAGAGCCAGAACTACAGTGAGGCAAGTGAGGCACTTGTCTTGGGCACAAACTTTAAGGGAGTGTCAGAAGCTCAGTAATCAGAATAAACATTCTGATGTGGAAAAACCCACAATAAACAAAATGCCAAAATTTTAAAGACAGAATTATTGGTGATTTCTCCTTTTGCTTCAGACTCCAGTACAGCTTAGGAGCACACTGTTCTGATCCTGTTTTGATGTCTTAATTACTATGTTTTTTGGCATTCCCTTAAATTTAATACCTAGAGAAGTAAATGGGGTGCAGGTTGAGAGGTGTGAGCCATTCAGTGTCATGAACCCAGGAGTTCTTTAAACACCCCATCCCAACTGATTCAGCCTAGTCCCTTCATGTTGGGGAAGCTGAGAAAAAGGAAGAGACTTGGCCAGAACCCTGTAACTATCTAGTGAGCCTGGGTCCCTCTTCTTCACTTGTCAGCTCTGTGTTATTTTTGGCATTCCATCTCTAATACTGGTATTAGTTTCTTGTGAAAGGTGCTGATGAGCAGAAAAAAAGCAAAGAATAGGGAGATAACCCAGAGCAAGAGGGGCTACCTCTAGATATTTGAGATTTGTGCCTTCTTAGAGTCAACCATCTTCCCTCAGGTCTTCCCATAATGCTTATAAGAGGAGGCTAGGGGCCTGCTAGGAGCTTGTTTGCCTGTAGCTACTCCAGTGATACTGCCTTCCTTCCTCCTCTCCTTTAGGCTGTTACTTTGTTCTGGATTGGCTCCAGAAGACCTACTGGTGCCGCCAGCTGGAGAACAGCCTGAGAGAAACCTGGGAGCTGGAGGAGGATAGGGAAGAGACAGATGAAGAAGACCAAGAGGAAGATAAAAATATTGTAGTTGATGACATCACAGAACAGAAACCAGAGCCTATGGATAAAGGGAAAGGTGCAGAACTGGATATCAGGGTTGATGGAGACAGTGAAGGCAACAAAGAGGTTGATTCACATTTGAAAAAGGCTCTGAGACATAAAGAGCTATATGGTAGGTGTCCTTGGGTCGGATGGGGGGCATAGAGGGGCCTCTGAGTCTGTAAGACTCGGACTTATGGTTAACACTGGTTATTTTCCTGGCTCAATTCCTCTGGGGTTGTGGTGAGTTTTAGCTTAAAACAGTTACTGTCACAAACCATTTCCCTTGAACCCTGTGAAGTAGGAGAGGGAAGAATTCTAGTTCCCAATTTACAACTCAAGAAGTGAGATGAGAAGGGCTCAGAATCCCATAAGGAGCAGAGGGCCGGGCTGCCCTATCTGTTTCCATATTGTATTTTCAGAAAGAGCCCGAGAACTGCTGGTCTCCTACGAAGAGGAGCAGTTTAAGGTAAGAAATTGCCCTTGACTTTGTGTATTTTCATTTGCCCAGCCATTTCTTCCCTCTTGCCAGCTTCCTGAGAGAAGTCCTGAAAAGGAATTTGAAAGAAAGTGGCAGAGCTTGAGGGGACTTCTCGGAAAGAGAGGGGGGATCTAGGAAGGAGACAAGAGAAGCAGAATCCAGTTGGCTGATCCTCCACACCGATGGAAGAGCAGATGATGGAAGTCTGGATAATCTGCCCCACTGGGTGGTAGGGAACAACTGGGCATAGGTGGTTGCATAGTCCTGCAATACTGCAGCTGATAAGCAGATGGCACCCAGGAACTTTCCTAGATCAGGTGAGCTTGAGGGGTGCTATTTTAGCAGGAAGGGAGGTAGCCTAGAAACCATTCAGCTTGGCTCTTCCTTTTCACAGATGAAGAAATAAATTGAAACCACAGATAAGTGAAGAGATTAGCTCCAGGTCACATATGCAATCAGTGATAGAACCAGAATTAGAATATCAATGTCCTGATTCCCTTTCTTCCATAACCCATTGCTTTTCCTCATTCCTGGGCCCAAAGGTCTCTGGCCCAATTCCAACAAAATGTCCTCACTGGACATCTCAGTATTGGGAGTATCTGGTGGTTGGGAGCCACAGGGAATTCAGGGTGAGGAGGGAGGGAGAAGAAGGTCTGGCTTTCCAAGGTCAGGATATTTTAGAATGTGGGCTCAGTAGGGAAGTTGTGGGCCCACCCCTGCATGCCATGCCTATCTCATGAAGGGAAGTGCTGAGAGGTCCTATGGGAAGGGATCTTTGAAGGGTGGAAGAGGGTTGCTTGGTTGAATCAGGCTTCTGATGTAACTTCTTTGCTGGCAGGTGCTGGAGAAATTTAGGCATTTACCTCAGGCTGTTAAAGCATGGAACAACCTGTCTCCACCTGTAGAATGCATCCTGGCAGAGCTCAAAGGCATTACATGTGAGAACAGGTGTGTAACTAGGTAATTAGGGGCTCTCTAGCAGCCTCACTGAAATAGGCTTCCATATCCCAGCTTGTCAACCTTTGCTGTAAGGAAATCTTACGGACAATCCCGATCCCCTACCAGATGACCCAAATTCAGTCTGACCCTCTTCCCCTGGCCCTGCCAGCTGCCAGGTAGGGATTGCATACTCTGAATCACTAAAATGGCCAGGGACGGGAATGTCTACTGTCACCAGTCCCCTTGCCAGCTTTGTTCCTCTCTGTCCAGTGGTATGTGGAGCTCTGGTTAAGTAGGAAAAGCCCTTCATCCTTACCACTTCCCTGTCTAGCCCATGTCCAAGTTTGAGGTAAAAGATACAGTGAGCACTGCTGATTTTTTAACTGCAAGTGGGGAGTAATTGTGTCCCTTGGGTAGGATAATCGTGGTTGGGGGAACAAAGGAGAGGCTTCCCCAGGATCTGACTCTTTGAAAGAGTAAGTCCCTCCCTGCTCTGTGTGGCCATGAGCCTCCCCCCCACCCTCCAAAGAGTGCTCAGTTCAATCTGGTGCGGACAATATCTATCAATTCCTCTCCTCCTTAGCTCTTGGATCTTGCTACCCAAATTCAGCTGGAAAGGGCTTTGAGGAACCTTCCACTAAGACCCTGTGGAGGCATTGCTAGACTTTCCAAACTAGGAAGAGATTGGAAGGAATCTGGGCTGGGGCAGAGAGTATTAGGAAGGTCTTACAGGTGATAGGGTGGGCCTGAGTAGATGGCCTACAGTGCAGGTTGGGATTGCCCCTTGCATCTTCTTCATTCCAAGGATACTACTAATTCCAAAGACGTTTTTATCAGTGTCTGCCCATCCTAGGCTTCTTGGCACCCTTCAGCAAAGGCCATCTCAGCAGCTGGGATAACTGTCTCTGTACCTGTGTTCAGTAGTGTCTGCCCGGTTATGCTGGGCAGGCAGCTGGCTGCTGTAAGTGCTCTTCCTGGATACTGACCTGAGAAGATGGGAGATGGATGGAAGGACAAGTCTTTTCACCTCATACCTGGTGGAGGGAGGGATCTAAACATGACAGAATGGTCTGACAATGCCTCTGGCCATTGAGACACCTTGGGAACTCATGTTCCCCCCTCTAGGCCTGGTCAGCTAGGGGATCCTCTCTTGAGGGGAACTGCTAGATCTGCAGAAAACAGTTAGTGATTGTTGGTTTCAGTTTGAGCTACATGGGTTGAGGGATTACCCCGATAGCCTATGCTTTCAAGCCCTGTAATGTAATTCTAGCTTCTTGGGATCCCTAGGAATAAGGGTTATATTTGCTCCTGCAGTTGAGTCCCCAAAGTTTCTGCTTCTAGGATTTGAAAGGTAACTGGGGAGAAGGGAGGGTAAAAGACTGGAGGACTGTTAAGAGAAGCAAAAAGACTGAGTAGTAGCTGATGTCTAAAAGCCCTTGACCCTGTGACCCTAGGCATTACCTCCTCTGTGGACCCGGGACCTTTCTCTGTGTGTGCTTTCAGGCTTGTACAGCCACTACCACCTTCATTATGGGCCTTAGATCAGCGTGTGCTTGGTAAATGCTTGTTCAAAACCTAGTTATCCCAGTCTTTGGCCCTGCCTCTACCCCAGAAGGCTGAGGCCTGAGATCCAACTGTCAGCAGCTTTCATTTCCCATGCTGCTTTGCTCACTTGAGCCGGAGGCATAAGCTGCCCTGGGAGTGGGTAAAGAAGTAGAAGAGGGTCTTCTCCCTGCCCAGTTGGCTTAATTAAGTGTCCTCTTGCTCCAGGGAGGCTGTGTTGGATGCTTTTCTGGATGATGGCTTTCTCATCCCCACATTTGAACAGTTGGCAGCTTTGCAGATAGACTACGAAGGTATGGTCCTGGGGCCTCACTTCAAAGAGTATTCTTTGTCCTGGGCAGGAACACCAGGGGTGGGCTGGGTAGCCCAGGACTGGGAGGCAGGGGATGTTTCCTGCCTTTCCATAGCCTGTAGAAGCCTGTCTCAGCTGAGCAGAACATGTAGCACCACTGTTACTCAGTTGCTGGGCTATTCTTAAGTGGCCTGGAAGTGGGTGGGCTGGGGTAGGCTGGGGTGTGGGAGAGTCTTAATGTCATTATTGTGCTATGTTAATTGTGATTTAGCCACTTACTAGAGAGTTAGAATAGCAGAACTGGAAGGGCCTTGTGAGGTCATCTAGTTCAATATCCTCATGTTACAGATGGTCAGACTGAGGTCCAGAGAGGGGAAGGTACTGACCCAAAATTACACAGTGAGTTATTGACAAAGTTGAAGCTAGAACCAGAGCTTTTTTTTTAATACTTTGTTTTGAGTCATTTTGTTGTCGGATACTAACTGGTTTCTCTCCTTGCTGTTGTGCTCTTCTCTTTCTGTTTTGTGATGGCAACTCTGTTGTTATTGGGTGCCCCCACCCCCTTTCCTCCCCACCTTCTTTCCCTTTGCTTTTCTTATTTCCTCCCTCTTTTTTTTTCCTTTTCTTTCTCCTTCTCTCCCATGGGCCCCTGCCTCCCCTTTCCATCAACCTGTATCCCTCACAAACCAGAAAACGTGGACCTGAGTGACATCCTGGTGCCAAAGCCATTCTCTCAATTCTGGCAGCCTCTGCTCAGGGGCCTGCACTCCCAGACCTTCACACAGGCCCTGCTGGAGAGGTTGCTCTCTGAGCTGCCAGCCTTGGGTGACAGCGGGATCCGGCCCACCTACATCCTCAGATGGACCATTGAACTGATTGTGGCTAACACCAAAACTGGTGAGGGAGACTAGCCCTAACCTCAAGGCCTAACACAGCCCAGGCAGAAGCATCTGCCACTGTCCTCAGCTCTCAGTTGAAAGGCACCAGGTGGACATTCCCCTTGTTAAAGGTTTAAGCTTGTCCAGGAGGGCCCCGCAATAGCAGTGGACAAATCTTCCATCTTTTTTTTTTTTTTTTTCCTTCGGAGCCAAGTAAACTGGTCTGGGATAAAAGAGCCTGAAAGCTTCAGCAAATGGGAGGAATAGAGTAGGGAGTCTGGAGGAGTAGGGAGGGACAAAGCCAAGCTTTTAAAGGTATAAGATTGGGTGGGAGGCTTATTGGTTCCTTCTCCTCAGACCCTCTCTTCTCTCTCAGGACGGAATGCCCGCCGATTTTCTGCAAGCCAGTGGGAAGCCAGAAGGAGTTGGAGGCTATTCAACTGCTCTGCCTCTCTTGACTGGCCCCGGGTGGTTGAGTCCTGCTTGGGGTCCCCTTGCTGGGCCAGTTCCCAACTCCTTCAGCTGTAAGTCTCTTGAATTTCATCTGGTAAGAGGGTAAGGCTCCATAGGCCTCAGGGACACACAGCCTAGAGTGGCAGAATTAGGCCTTTGCAAGGACTCTGAGTCCTGTTTCCCTCCTACTAACAGATGGGAGAATTGAGATAGGGAAGGGGTAGGGAATTCTTGCCTAAGATCACACAACTTAAGACCTGTCTCAACTGAGTCTGTTTTGAGAATGGATGAGATAATTTCCTCCCACCCCCACAGTGCTTAGCCCAGTGGCCTGTTCAAAGTGAGGGCACAATAAATGATAGCTGCTATTTATCATTGAACCCAGTCTTCTGACTCTGAGCCCTGTGCTGTCTCCTTTGTTATCTCCCCAAAGTATATCTCTCCTAGGTGTTTACCAACCTTCAGTGACATATTCTGATGAAGTCTAGGCTTCTTGGCCTGACATTGAAAGATCTTTCTGATTCTGCCCCAACCCATCTTGGTTCCTGTACCTTCTGTGAGTCCCCTTTACCCAGTCTACCCTGGGTGCTGTGGTCAAACTGAATATTGCACTGGTTCCTGTAAATACCTGTGGTTGTCTCCATTTCCTTTTCTCTGTCATAGTCTAATCCTGAGCCACTTCCTTCATAACAGGCAGACAGGCATAATAGGCATAACATCCCTCCTTTCTGGAATAATATCTATTTCATTTGAGTGATCCATCTGACACTCTTCATCTCCTCACTCCAGTGACTTTCATTTTCTACTACATCTGCAACACATTTCCATCATTCAGAGCTATTCCCCCTCTGAAACCTGACATCCCAGCATCCCACTCAATGGCCATAACCTCTTATCCTTCCATTTCTCACCCTTGCATCCCATGATGTTAGCTCTTTGCCTGCCTCCAGACCTCCATCCCTCCATTTCCTCAGCCTTGCTTCTCCTCCATTCCATGTGTGGTTGATCACTTCAACCACTCATCGTCAAGACCCTCAGCTCTGCCTATCCTTTGGTGTATTTGACTTGCCAACCCCTGAGCTGAGATTGATTCTCCCCACTCTGCTTCTGCCACCCCTCAGTCCAAGTAGCTGAGCTCTGCTGGAGAAAACTACGTAGCATTGCGGATTGCTGCCACTACAGAGGTATGATTTTTAATCTCAGGCCTGGCCTCAGCTCTGCTTGTCTGAACTTTTTACTTGTTTTCTGCCCTCTTTCTCTCCTGTTTCCTGACTGTTCTAAACCCTTACCACTCAGCTCAAGGCCCTCCGCATTTCACCCTAGCTTCCTCGAGCATCTAGCAGGGCCCCTCCACCTGAGGTCTAGCCCTCGTGAACTGATCTGTAATGACACTCAACCATCTTGCCAGTCTCAGGATGAATTGGCCTTGCCCCACCTCAAAGCCTGCCCTTCCACCTATTCTCTGGAGCCACCTCTGCCAACGTCACTGGGGCCTCAACCCTGCTTCTCCCTTGCTCTCCTGGCTCTTCCTCTTCATCTTATGAATGTGCCTCAGTTTTTTTTCCATCTTCAAACAATAACATAAGCAAAATCTCCTTTGACCCTTCATCCCTGTGTTGGGTAATCAGCAGCATATAAGTCCTTTCCCTGCACCACCGACCACCATTAGAACATCTCAAAAGAGTAGTCTGTACTCAGCAGTCTTGATTTCCTCACTATGCTTTTGTTCCTCAACCTTCTGCAATTTGGCATTTAACTCCCAAATCTGCTTTGATCTCCTAATTACCAAATCCACTGAGCCCTTGTCCGTTGCTGTGTCTGCTGCATTAATGGCCGTTTACCACTCTCTCCTTGAAATGCCTGTGCTTTTTTTCCCCAGTTCCTATAAAGTGCCAAGGCCCAAATCTCCTTATTTATCCCAGGCCCCTCCCCCAAGATTCAGCCTCCTATATTTGACTGTATGTCAGACATCTCCACATGGATGGCCCACAGATACTTTACTGTGACCAAAACACTGGTCATCTTATTCTCAACCCAGTCCTAAAGTGATCTTTCTCTTTTGCTCCCTATCTCACTTGGTATCACTATCTGTGCTGTTATGTTGACTCTTAAGCACTTTCCAAATCTGAGAATTTGTGTTGCCATGTCTTTTTCCCATAGTGTCGTCTTCTCTCTATAAGAGAAGCTTTTTAAAGGTAAGGGCTCTGTATTAGCCATCTGTGCCCTAAACCACGACACAAATCCAGACCCTAAACAGACCTCAGTAAACATTGTTGAACTAAAGTATACTCTGCTCTCTCATTGCCAGCAGTGCTCTCTTTGCTGGGAACTCAATTTGTGCTTGGGGACTGAATAAAGTGGGAGTCTAGATGCCAAGACCCTCTTAGTCCCCTGATCCCTTCATAGAGTCAGAAAGTCATTCTTGAACCCTGATGGCATTTGGGGCACAGTAGTAGTTTATAAGAGAAAAAAAAATGTAGCTTTGTAGAGAGAGGAAGTTAGGGCAAGATATCCAACAGATGGAACTGAACCAAACAGCCAGATCTCCAGATGTGTATGCTCTAGACTGGAAGTGATATGGATAGGTGGGAAACTGGGAAGAGAACCAAAATGACCTGGAGGGGTCAGAAAAACATGACAGGGCATTTGAGCAATTCCAGAAGAATAAATGAAGTTTCAAAGTCTGGAAAGACCATGGCATGTGAAGGTAATGGGGGGAGGGAGTGAGAAGAGCAGCATTGTGAGGTTTGGGTAGGTGGCCTTCAAGGTGCTTTCCAGTGGAAGCTGCTGGTCTTGAAGTCTGGACCACAGAGATCTTCCAATCCAAGCATACCAGAGGGATGTGACACATACTGGCAGTAACAGCAGCTTACTTGGGTACAATCCTTGCGCACAGATTTTGCTTTTCCCAGGTAATCAGTGAATCTAGAGTCCTAATCACTCCATCACACAGGTTGAGACATAGGATTATCCTAGGTATTAGACTGTAAGTCAGCGGTAAGTCTGCAAGTCAGAGCTAGAGCCAGAATCCAGATATCCTGTCCTTACTCCCGTACTCTTTCTCTAATGTTCCATTAGATTGCATGATTGTGAAAAGCAAGTGTTATTAGGCACATAGAGAACCTGGCTTTGTTTTCCCCAGTAGAAGAAATAAGAGATACCACTGGCAGTTAACTGTCTGAGGCATGGTGCTGTGTTTTTTGTAGAAGTAATTTCCTTTGACACAGCAGCCTTTAGAGGTAAAGGATTATATCCTTATTTGATAAGAAAGACATTGGAGCGCCAAGGAGTGAAGTGATTTATCCAAAAGCTACACAGTTTGTTGATGGTGGGACAAGGATTTGGGTCCAGGTTTTGTGAGTCCAAATTCCACATTCTTCCACAAGCTGACCTGTGACCAGACAAACCTGAAGAGAGAGATGCATTTTAAGATTCGTATCACCCCTACACCTCAGTGATCACACTAGACAGCTTGAGATAGCAGGTGGGTAATAATAAACAGTGGTGATAACAGCATCTTGCCAATATCAAGTGCCTGGGAATGTTTATTATTAATCATACTAATGAACCACAGTGAGCAGGAAGAACATCTCTGGCTTTTCCTCCAAAAAGCCTAGAAACTTTTCAAGACTTTCCCTGAAGCAGCCAATATCAATTCAGTTTGAGTGAGTGTCCTCTTGGAATATGAAATTAGCCCTGCAGAAAGGGTGTTTCAGTAAAGTCATTAAGCCCCAGCCCCACCCCCAGTGACCAGAGACCATATGGGGCCAGAGAGCCTGCTGAGCATAATGGCAACCTCCATGAATGACTCACAGTTAAGTTCACAACTCAGTACACATAGAAGGAAACTCTTTGTCTACTCCATCCACACCTCCAGCAATGACCAGATCCCTGGTTTTATATGAGGCTCTGCAAAAGGTGTTAGTGCTCTTTCTCCCTAGGATCTCTCCTTCCTATTGGCTCTGTGTTGCTGGTTTTGCTATTAGCACCATCCTTTACATGCACCCTCTCATCATCTTTAACTCCCCTCTGTCTGACCCTTACCATCAGTCACCAAGTCCTGCTCTCTGTGTCTTTCACAGCTTCTCTCCCCCTTGTCTCCATGGTCAGTGCCCTGGGTCAACTCTTACCAGCTCCTTGGTCTCCCTGCCTCCAGGCCATCTTCCATCCCATCTTCCACATCTCCATGAGGCCATCCTCCACACAGGCACCATGGTGATCTTCAGAAATGCAGCCACCATCTGTGCTTAGAGTCGTCAGATGACCCCCTCTTCCTAACACACTTAACTTTTGCACACTTCTCTTCCCACGGCTCCCCAGCATAGCCCTTCACCCGGAGCCGGGGTACTCCCACCACATGTACATAGTATAGTGTGCTTACTCGTCTCTGCACAAAGCCCTCCCTTGATCTCTCCTGCCCTCCTTGTACTCTCTGCCTTTCCCCAGTTCCTGTAGTGCCCAAGGTCCACAGTGCTCATCTGGCTTCCCTCTCACATCTCACTTTGTCTTGTCAACTGCTGGTTTCTTTTCTTTTTCCTCCATTTCAGGCAGGACTTTAATTGCTCCTGGAAAGGGGTCACATTTTGTGTTCCAGGCAGAAGAAGCCCAATACGCTTGGAGGCATATCTTTGGAACTCAGAACAAATTGCTCAGCTAGGCCAGGGGAACAGAGGGTTCTGCCATTCTCACGTCCAGTCCTGTTCGCCTGTTGGCTAGTTTGTGTATTTACATAGCATTTAGTACAGATGAATAGCTATCATTTATTGCATGCCAACTCACTATGTGCCAGGCGCTGTGCCAGACATTCTGTGTGAGCTATCTTACTCTTTCCAACAACCCTACAAGTCAGGTACCATTACTCTGTTTTACTGAGAGTAGAAGTGAGCCACAGAGATGAATCACAGCGCTTGTTCAGGGGCCTCGGTCCCGTTTCAGTTTGCTCTTCTGCACTGCCTTTCAGAGGCAGGTCTGGAAACTTAGAGACCACATTCAAACCATGGAATGTTGGGGTATGAAGTGAGTTGAGATTTTGAATCTGTCTTACTCCATCCTTCCCTTTGCTCAGCGTCTTCAAAGCCATGGGACAGGTCCTGCCAGACGAGGAGCAGGAAAGGCTGCTGCGCATCTGTTCCATTTATACCCAGACTGGAGAGAACAGCCTAGTACAGGAGGGCTCAGAGGCCTCCCCCATCGGGAAGTCTCCTTACACATTGGACAGCCTGTATTGGAACCTCAAACCAGCTGGTTCCTTTGGAATTGAAGGAGAACCCCAGCAGCAGGAGGAGCAGGGCGGCCTTAATGATCTCAAGAAAGATGAAAAAGAGGAGAAAGATCTGGAAGATCAGGTGGAGGAGGAGGAAGAGGAAAATGATGACCAGAAGTGGGAGGAGGAGGAAGAAGATGAAGATGATGAAGATGAAGATGAGGAGGAGGAAGAGGTGGAGGAGGAAGATAGAATGGAGGTGGGGCCTTTATCTACTGGGGAGGAGTCTCCCACTGCTGAGAATGCCAGGCTCCTGGCCCAGAAAAGAGGAGCTTTGCAGGGCTCTCCATGGCAAGTTAGCTCTGGTAAGAAACCTGATACTCACTTTCCATCACACCAGTCTTCCCTCTCCAGCTGGTTCTTGAGGCTTCCCTCCACCCTAGAGAAGAGATGGAAAGTAATGGAAGGTAGCCAGGGTGAGGCAAGACTAGGAAGCAACTTGATGTGTAGATGACACCTGGTTTTCCTCCCCTTGAAGACAGTGTGTGTAAGCTTCAGGGTCCCAACAACTGTCACACTACTGGCTGCTTCATACAGAGTGCCGCACGGGATGGTGTGGTTGTGGGCACTGAGCAGCAAAATACAGAGGAGATAGCAAGGGGTGGGTGGATATATGTGATTCTGCATGTGTTTTTTGCATGCAGTGAATCAGGAACAGGGAGACAATAATGCTTTCTATGTATATGTGAATGTGTATGGAGGCTGGGTGGTGATGAGACAGGATTTTACTGTATATATGAGAAAGAGGGAAACCAGGGGTATTAAGTTAGAGGAAGGGAAGGGAGATCAGAAAAGTGAAGATAAAGGAGTAGTGTGGTTTTTAGGTGAGGATACAAGTTAGTGAGACAAAGCCTGGTGGTGGAAAGAGAATATGAGGTGATAAGAAAGTGGGACCACACAAATCTCCTTCTGAGGGATGTGTTTTCAGTGCCTTTGTTTAGGTTAGGGAATAGGAACTTAAAGCAGAGAGATCCTGAAGGAATGAAGAGTTTGGTGTATATGTCAGGGTAGGGGAATGAAATCTGAAAGAGGGAAGGAAGGCAGCTGGAATTGGGTACGGTATAGAGTGGGCATGATAGGGAACAACAGAAAGAGAGGGGAGGTAGCAAAGGAACTTAGGGGGAAAGGTAGAGCCTTTGCTGGAAGGGCTGGGGCATAGAGGCACTGAGTGTTAGGTGCAAGGGAGTACCTTTATGTCTATGTGTGGTGTCAGAGAAGTCTCTTAGGGCAAGGAGGACTGTGTTTGGGGCCTTTTGTAGATATTGAATGGGAGGGGTGTTGACATAGGCAAAATTATTTATGTGTGAGAGTAGGGGCTGTGAAGTCATTGTGAAGTAGACACTATGCATCTGCATAAATGCACACAGGATCATGTTATGTTTTTGGAAAAAGAGGCAGGATCACTGAGACCTTTGGGAGCCAGGAGGTATCTCTGAGGAGAAGTAGCAGCAATGAGAGGTGGGGGTATATGGAAAAGTGTGAGAATAGGCAGTGAGACAACCATCCAGAGGTAGCCTATGTGTGTCTCTGTTGTCACTGAGGGCCATGTACACAGATGTCAGTCTGGAGAGGCAGGGGCTATGATGTACACAGGGTTGGAGATGTTAGTGATGGGGCGGGAGGATGGTCAGGTCAGTGACAGACATGGGGGAAGTGGTCCTTGTGTATGAAGGTATTCTTATATTTATAGGGCAACACAGGACATTAAGATAGGCACAACTTCTTCCTGTAAAAGAGTCAGGGTGGGTGGTTCTCTGGGTAACATGAAAAGCTAGTCCAGGAGTGATAGTTTCCAGAATGCCAGGAACATTATGACAAGGAGAATTTTCTGGGTACCAGGGAGATGGAGGAGGCCAGAAACTGGATCTACTTGGAGAAACTCATGAAAGCTTTACTTGAAGACATTGGATGTACTGGTATAAGGATGGGAATGAGGGTCTACTATAATACTATGTAGAGGGTATATAAGTTATTAGGCAGAGGATAGGGAGTACCTGATATGGTTCATTCTAAAGTGAAATTTCTGTTGTGGGGTGGTGGGAGAGTAGTTTGTGAAAGTGGAAAGGCTAGGATATTAAAGTCTTTTCTTCTCTCTTTCCATTGCTTCTTCTGTGGGTATACACATATACAGGGACTAAGACTTCCCATGCATTCTTATATACCTGTGAATGAGAGGAGTAGGAGGCAGGGAGTGAAACTGGGAACATTCAGTGAATGGTGGGTTCTGTCTGTGTGTTTGTGTGTATATACTTAGGTGGCAGTGGGGAGTGAGATATATAGTAAGACATCCCTTCCCTAGATTAGGGATGTTCTTTGTGTTTACATCTGGGGGCAGTAAGACCTTGCAGGGGGCAGGGGGAGTATAATACCTCTGAGAGAGAGTCCACCCTGGGGTGTGGTATGTGGGTGTGTGTATGTGTATCTCAGGGCAAGGCCACTAAAAAATGATGTGACATTCAAACACATTGAGAGTGGGGGTTGTATGTAGACATGCAGGAAATCTAGGTAATTCAGATACTCTGAGGTATCTGGGTTCGGGATAAAGATGTGGGAATTCTGGGGCATCCAAACTCTCAGCATGTGTGTGTGCGGAAATAGCAGAGCAGGTGAAAGGTTGAGGCAGTGATACGGCCAGAACTGAAGATGATGCCCTTGTCTGTATTTGTGTTGAGGGCATGTCTGGGGAAGCGGAAGAAGAGCTGAGAAGAACAAAGATGTTTGTAGTTGTGTACATGGCATCTGTGAACTTGGGGGTGGGTTGTGGTGGCAGAGAAGAAGGGCAATAAAGAGTGAATAAGGGAGTATGGAAGGGGTGGGGAGTGCAAAGAGAGGAGCTCACGACAAATGATGCAGACAGAAATAAGGCTGGACTTGCACAGAAACCTCATGCTGAGCAGGCTAATGGAGATGAGCAGGTAGATTGCTTCTTGGCCTTTTGGGCTAAGATCAAGTGCAGGTGGGCAGGTAGACCTTGTAGGCAGGCCTGTATACCGGTTTGAGAACTAGCTAATCAGCCCACTCTTGCCTCCTCCCTTTGCTCCACAGAAGATGTACGATGGGATACCTTCCCCTTAGGCCTAATGCCAGGTCAGACTGAGGACCCAGCAGAGCTTATGCTGGAGAATTATGACACCATGTATCTTTTGGACCAGCCTGTGCTAGAGCAGCGGCTGGAACCCCCAACATGCAAGACTGGGTGAGTGCCCATGGCAGCAGGATTTCTTACCCCTTTCTCTGCCTCCTGCGGGAGGGAGGGAGGAAGGGAAGGACCAAAGTAGGATCGGCGGGGGGTTAAATGAGTGATGTGTAAGCTCTGGTCCCTGACTGGGCCCTTGATAGGACTCCCAGTCCCTAGTTGGGGGTTGGGGTGGGCATTGAGGTAGCCACACAGAGCTGGCTTGGCACCCTTCAGATTGCATCCAGTTTGTGTGTGTCCGTGTGAGAGAGACAGAGATGGAGACAGAGAGTGTATGTATGTGTGCACACACATTTTTGGGAGGAGAGAGTTCCATAGCTTTCCTTGGATTCTCTAAAGGGTCCACCACTCCCAAAAGGTCAAGAATGGGTATTATAATCCAACTTCCTCATGTTCCTGAGGAGAAAACTGAGGCCCAGAAAGGGGATGGGATTTGTCCAAAGGTGCACAGAGTAATCAGTAGGCCTCCCTGCACTGTCCAGGCATCTTGGTAGCAAGGCCTGCGCAGGGCTCCATGCTCTCCCTCGAAACTCGCCTCTGGATCACAGGCGTGGGAGCCCTTGGGTCATCAGGGAGCCAGGAACCAAGCAGCCCTTGCTGAGGGGTTCTGCTGGTAACACGAAGGAGCCCGTCCAGAGGGCCTGTACATTCCGGAATGCGGGGCCATTGTGACTGGGAGAATCCTGTGAGTACCAGAGAGAGACCTCTGTGGGCCCCTGAAACTGAGAGTGTGTCCCTGTGCTGCCTACCAACTCCCTGGGAAATGAGCCCCTCTTCCTCTGGACTTTCAGGGAGAGAGCTATGGAACCCAGGGACCCCAGCAGCAGGCCGGGCCCAAGGCATTGCTGTGGATTCTGTCCTAGGCCAGAGGGCAGCAGGCCCTTGGAGAGGAGACACAGCTGGGGAAACCAGGTGGTTTATAGTTGGGAGTGGGGCCCACATGTCTGAGAGACCTCTTCTCCCCTTGGGTAAGGCTGGCTTGATGAGCATCGGGGTATCAAGTGTGGGCAGGAGGAGCTGTTAATTCCCCAAGGGAGCTGGTTCTGTCCAGTCCCCACACCCCCTGTAGTAGGGAGGTTTCCTCTGCTGAAGCGGGCATCCCATTCCTGCTCCTGGTCTCAGATCCACCTCTGACTTGGTTTTGTGGTCAGGAGCAAGTCCCTTTTCATCTCTGGGCCTCAGTTCCCTGGTCTGTAAGATGGTGGGCAAGGGGAGGGAATGGGACTAGATCATCTCTAAGGGTTTTTTCAGCTGCAGTAGTGTAGCCATGGATCTACCTGAGGGGAAGGATGATGGCTTTGCTCTCAGCTATCACCCTCATCTACCTGGAAGGATGTTCAGGAAGCAGGGGAAGCAAGGGTATTCTGAGCAGCGCCAGGGAGGGGAAGGGTAGCCCTCTCCCTAGAACAACTTTTTTTAAAATTTTTTATTTCTTTTCAGCATAACAGTATTCATTGTTTTTGCACCACACCCAGTGCTCCATGCAATCCATACCCTCCCTAATACCCACCACCTGGTTCCCCCAACCTTCCACCCCCAGCCCATCAAAACCCTCAGGTGGTTTTTTCAGGGTCCATAGTCTCTCATGGTCACCTTCCCTTCCAATTTCCCTCAACTACCTTCTCTCCATCTCCCCTAGAACAACCTTTTAATCCTGGGTTGGGATCTGGGCCTAGCCCTGTAGCCCAGTCCTGGCCTTGGATCCTTTATCCAGCTGTTGGGGGTGGGAGGGATCCAGCCAGGGTCCTCTGGGATCCCAATATCTATGACCCTAGAAAAAAGCCTATTAAGGTGGCCACATTCAATATCTTCCTGGGGTGGGTGGGGGGGTATACGGGCCCTCCCTCCTGCCTTGACCCAAATAGTTCTACTTTAATCTGATTTATATACTAGGGCTCTGCATAAAGTTTCATTTGAAAAGTTGTGCTCCTTCCCTCTTCTCAATTGTGGGGAAGGCAGAACGACCCCTGGGGCCCATCTGAAGTAATTTCTCAGATTTGCCCCATAGTCGTCTTCATAAAACCAGGCAGGAGGGTGGGCCCTTTCCGTAGACACACATCATTCAAGCGCCCTTAACCCTTCCAGAGCCTAAAGTTGTGTCTTTCCCTGACAGACCCCTCTCCCCTCTCTCCACAGCACCCTTGGCTTGAACTGTGGTGTGGGCAGTGACAACTGCAGCAACAGTAGCAACAGCAGCAGCAACTTGGAGGGCCTTCTCTGGAGCCAGGGCCAGCTGCATGGACTCAAAACTGGCCTGCAGCTCTTCTGATGCCCACACTGGTGCAAAGTGTTTCTCCAGCTCTGCTGCAGCAACAGCCCCTTCACTGCCCCTGTTGTCCCCCTGCTCCTGGCCCCCACCAGTGCACCTGATGCTCCATGAAACAACCTGGGAGTCCCACTTCAGCCGTATCAGCTCAGCTTTCTGCCACAATGGAATTTTGAATGTTTTGGGGTTTTTTAAAGTTTTGTTTTGAAGAACAATAAACAGGCAACTGTTAATTTTGGTGTTTATAAGATAAGGGGGTGTGTGCTGGGGCAGACCAGTGTAGTACTTGCTTTTTTCTGAGGGACCCAGAGAAGATGTGATTGTAACAGGACTTTAAGCAAAAGCCTGGTCCTTTGGCTCCTTGGGCCCACTGCTCCTAATTGTTTTCACCACCAGGCCCCACTCATACTTTCTTCCTGATTTGAACCATTTTCATTCCTCTCTGCTGTAGAATTGGGCCAGCTCACTTAGAAGCATCAGGCTCCAGAAGAGAGATGTTGCTATAGAGCCCAGCAGCATCAGGAGAATCTGCTCAGAACCTCCCTGACAGTGGGAAGCCCCAGGCCTTCCTGATGTTACCTGGCAGGCTTTTGGCTCATTTCCTTGCTTACTCTCACTAAACAGCAATTGAAAACCAAAAAGAAACCTTTATTTTTCCACTCCTTTGGCCTGGAAAAGATAGAGTGGACATGACTGTGATAGACACTGAAGCTAGAGGAATATCTTATCGGCTGACATAGAGCTTCTGTATGTCACATAACTCTGCCAGACAAGAGTGCCTACTCTGCCAGCTCTGAGCTGCCAAGAGACAGGGAAGAATATGTTCACACCCCTCTGAGCCCTCTGCCAAGTGAGAAAAGACAAATTGCCATTCATATAACCTGAAGTTCTGTGGAGGGAGCCCTCCTGTGCCACATGTTCTTTGTTTTTCTCAGGGTTATATTTTGATGGTGGAGGTTGATTGAGGTGAAGCCTGGCTACCGTATTACCAGTCCTCTGGAGAGAGTGATAGCTGAGCAAGAGAGTGGGCATTTCCGCAGGGCCAAGTTGGCCCCAGACAAGGGGAAGCATAGGACAGAACTAGGCAGCATTCTAGACAAGAAGCTGGCCCAAGGAGTGGCTGAGCTAAGGAATGAAGGAGAGGGCTTATGCTATGAAAATGCCAAGGAGAAATTTAGTGAAATGTCATGTCTGACAACGTCAAAAGGTTAATTTGAGGTAGGACCCATAGGAAGTCTCCAACACTTATTAAAGTATATCCTGAATATCTTTGTGTGTATGTGTATATAATCATTTTTCTAGAGCTGGCCCACAGACCTAAACATTATCAAAGGGATCCTTCAGTCCCAACAGCCCAACGGGGTTAACATTTCCTATCTTGTGTGGACCCAAACATTAGACACGGGCAGAGCAGTCACTTGCATTGGTTAGTGCAGTCAGTTTCCCTGCAAATCTTCTGACTTCTGCCACAATAGTAAGTGCTGTCTTTCAGAATCCTGGAGCTGAAGGAACCCTCAGAGTAAATGTAGTCTGGGAGGTAGCTAAGCACTGGCTCCATGTGGAGATAGGTTCTGGAAACTCTTGGTTCCCCTCCACCACTTACCTGGAGCAGCCTGGATTTTATATATTGTGTATGTATTGGTATCCTATGCAAGATTTCTTTATTATTTATTTATTTATTTGGGGGGCAAATGGGTTTCGCTGCTAAAGAATTTGGAAATCATAGTTCTAGTCTAGCCCCCAGATTTTATGCACTAAGGCAGACAAAAAGGGAAGGGATTTGTCCGAGGGCACAAAACAAGTTTATAGCATATAGATCCAAGTTGCTTGTAACATTGGCGTCATCTGGGTACTTGTTAGAAATGCAAATTATCGGGGCACCTGGGTGGCTCAGTGGGTTGAGCCGCTGCCTTCGGCTCGTGTTGTGATCTCAGGGTCCTGGGATCGAGTCCCGCATAGGGCTCCCTGCTTGGCAGGGAGCCTGCTTCCCTCTCTCTCTCTCTCTGCCTGCCTCTGTCTACTGGGATCTCTGTCAAATAAATAAATAAAATCTTTAAAAAAAATGCAAATTATCGAACTCCACTACTGACCTGAATTGGAAAGATTCAGGGTGAGCAGCAATCTGGTTTAACAGTCACCAGGTGATTCTGATGCATACTAAAGTTTGAGCTGCACCAGAATGCAGAGGGAAAATCTGCCCAAAGATCCAGGTTCCGGGGAACTCCATCACTTTATGCGAGCAACTTTGGGAGCAACTGGCAGTTTCTTCATGTGTAAGAAAATATTTGCCTCATATTTGTTGTAAGGTTCAAAAAAGATAATAGATGTGAAAGTGCTCTTCAAAGTGTACCATGTTTTGTATGTGTGAGTAGTGTGGATTCATAGCAGGATTAGTAGGCCTTGAATTCAAGACTCAATTCTGTATAACCTAGGTCAAAGTGCTTTACCCTGGCCTTCAAAGATGGGCCTAAAGATGAGGAGCAGACTACATGAGCTTATTTCTAGACCAGGTTCAGGTAGGGTAAGAGTCAAGGGTCATTGTTTGCTGGAGTTCTGAAACCTGGTTTCTGTGAAGCAGGTCCCTGGGAAGAGCTGCTTTAGATGGTGGGGTCAGGGGTAGGGTCAGGTGTGGAAGAGGGGTAGGAGAGGACTGGCCAGGAAGCAACAATAGCCCAGTACCCTTGGACCTCTTCCTTCTGACTAGAGTTCAGAGAACTGATTAGAAAAATTTATCAAACTGTACACATTTAACTGGGGAGCAGAGTTGGGGGTCAAGGGAAGGGGGTGTATATTATATTGTTATTCAGTGACAATAATTGAGAGTCACCTCTTCTGATAATTCATCAGTAATGAAGAACATGGTTTCTGCTTCTAAGGAACTCCTTTATTTGGACAGGAGTTTGCATGCCAACATAGTTGTAACAGAGTGACAAGCACTAAGAAGGATTGTTCAAGATGCCTACAAGGCCCACTGTAGGTAAGGATCAAAAAAATGTGATCAAGGAGGTGGCACAGCTTAATAAAGGAGGTGATATTAGCAGTGAGTTTTCAAAAGTAAGTTACTCTAGTGAGAACAAAGAGTAGAAGTAAGGTAAAAGTCTGGAGGGGATAAAGAAAAAGCATGGCATGTTGGGACACCAGTGAAGGGTCCAGGATAACTGGAACATTTTAAGTCGTGAGGCCAGAGAGTTAAGCTAGAGAGAGGAATGGTCAAACTAGTTGATTTCTCACCTACGATTAGAGAAGCACTGAATAGTCAGTTGTCCCCTCTTGGAGTTCTATTGTTACCACTCCCCCCAACACTCAGGCTGCCATTGCCCTCCAAGAAAATCTTAATTTATTAACTTATTCTATAAGTGCACCTTATTTCCTCATGAAAGTGTAAGTTCCAGAAGCTCGGAACTGTTTATTCCTCTTCTGTCTCTCCCTAGTCCAGTATAGGCCAGGTCCATATTTGGTACTCAATAAGAACTTAATTACATATATTCCTGAGTAATAGAGGAAGAAGGAAAAGGATAGGGAGAGATGAGCACTCTTAGTCCCAAAAGGATGATAAAAGAGAGAAATAGTCTCAGGTTTATGAATAGCCCCTTCCAAAGGCTCAGGCTGGGCTTTCCTGTAGCAACTGTGGTCATCTCTGCCCTTAGAATGGGACTGACTTGGATTGTTCAGGGGGTGGGGGTGGGGAGGTTAGGTTGGGAGTAGGAAGCTTCTGAAAAGCATGAGGGAAGAGCAGACATCATTGTAATGAGCTCACAGGTGGGGCGCCTGGGTGGCTCAGTGGGTTAAAGCCTCTGCCTTCAGCTCAGGTCATGATCCCAGGGTCCTGGGATCAAGCCTTGCATCAGGCTCTCTGCTCAGCAGGAAGCCTGCTTCCTCCTCTCTCCCTCTCTGCCTGCCTCTGTGCCTACTTGTGATCTCTGTCTGTCAAATAAATAAATAAAATCTTAAAAAAAAAAAAAAAGAGCTCACTGGCCTGGGAGCAAGGAGGCCTGAAGTTCCAGTCCATGGCTGTGCCATTACCTCCTTGTTAAGCGTTAATCAAATCTCTTAAATTCTTGGATCCTCAGTTCCCACACCTATAACCTGATGGAGTTGATGGAGCTGAACATACCACCAGTGACTTCTCTGAATGTATAGGGTGCCAGGCTGCTTTGAGCGCTGATATTTTGGTTAATGCCCAGCACATGATATTTCTGTGGCCCTAAGGCTATTCAGGGAAAAAACTAATCTGGGCTCTGAGCCCTTCATCTAGTTCTGACCTATGAGTGGAGGCTTGACCCAGTCCAGGCCTATGAGAAACACCAGATGAGTAGCACCTGAAGCTTCTTTAGTATACAAAGAGAAAGGAAGGCGTTTGCTTACTGTGATAAAATTCAGATTGAACTCATTTGGGGACAACTCTCTTCTTGCAAGTCCCAAGGACAGATTTTTTTTTCCTTGTAGTTTCAAGTTTTTATTGAAATTCCCCAAGGGCAAAAAATTAGGTTTTTAGAAGAGATATAGAATATATGTGTAGGTCGGTGTGGTATGGCTTTTGTTGTTGATGTTCTTAAAGAAACACAGTCATTAGTAGTTAGTAGACAAATAGTTTATGCAGAAAATAAGTGTGTTACAGTTCATTATTGTCAATGATACAGCATTTTCAGTCATGATTATAGGTGAAACCAATTAAAACCTCATTAGGTAGTCATAGCACATTCATGCTAGTGAGAACATTGCAAAGCACTAAACCTGCATTATAGGGGTAGACAAAACTGGGGATGGGATATATTTTCACTCACTTGTGGTTGGCTGTGTGTATTTTGTCATTGAGACTTACATTATGTTTGGGTCAAACAAAAAACCCAAAGCGGTTTTATAAAAGTTTACAACCATTAAACAGTATTTGTTTAATCCCACAAATGGATAAAGCAAACTACTATAGCTCAGTGATATACAAATCAGGACTAGAAATAGTCAATCTGCCTATGTATATAGCTAGCTACAATATGATAGACATCTAATATGCTGAGTCTTTTCAAAGGCATCAACTACTATAGACAAGCAGATTCCCAAAAAATACTGGTTTGGTTTCCAGTGAGAACAAACTGTATTGCCACTTCAGTTTAAGATTATGCCCTCCTCAGTGTCAGACGTGAGGAGAAGAAAACTAGAGGAATGCAGAGAAGAATTAGGGGGACACATGAGCAGGGCTCTTTGGATAGCTTAACATTATTTTCCCTGTGCAGTCTCAGACCTGGTTCACAGAGTAAAAGTGTATTGAAAGTGTTGGCCCTCAGAAAGGGCAATTGTACAAAGTCCTGTACTAACAGCATAGATAGAACAGTAACAGAGCGCCTCTCAAAGTGAACTCTTCTATGTTAGAAGAAAGCTCAGTGGCAAAGGTTAATGTGTATCAATGTTTGAATTATTATATAAAGATAATTTATTCTCAAATAGAAAAGTAGATTTTCATAGTTCTGGAAACTAGCAGAGAGAGAGAGAGAAAGAACGTACTTATATTTATATTCTTACTTAGAAGAAAGAAAACTTTTACAGACCTTTTTCATAAGGCATCTGTCATTCTTCCTTCCATACTTTGCATTTTAAGAGACAGTGCAATGGCTATATGCTACCTTGAAAGGGCTCTTGTAACTGGATTGACCATGCCACTCCAGAATCACACTTCTTCAGGTTGAAATAAAAATAACAAAAAAATCACAAAAAGAGAAAAAAAAAATCACAAAATCTACAAAATCTAAGGCCTGAGCAGGCACAGACTTGCTATGAATTCAGAAATTTAGTGAAAAAATTAGAAGTACAAAGCACCTCTTGCAAAATATACTGGTCCTTGGAACCACACAGCACACTGTGAAGTAATTCTTGCTGAGTGCTTAGAGGTAAGTATTCTGCAGGACACATGCTTATCCCTAGAAAGGAAGCCTGATTTTATTAGCAGGAGAGCTGAGAAGGTCCCAATGCTTCTTTCTAGTTCTCATTTTATAATTACAAACAAAATGGAAAAAGTCAAGAAGTATGCAGACCTCAGTACAGAGAAAATGTTTTTCTAAAAACTTCACTAAAAACCATGCTAGATTTACGCATTCATATATTTATGCTTCTTAAACACTTTTTAAAAAAGATTTTATTTATTTATTTGATAGACAGAGATCACAAGTAGGCAGAGAGGCAGGCAGAGAGAGAGAGAGGAGGAAGCAGACTCTCACTGAGCACAGAGCCTGATGTGGGGCTCGATCCCAGGACCCTGAGATCATGACCTGCGCTGAAAGCAGAGGCTTAACCCTGTGAGCCACCCAGGCACCCCCGCTTCTTAAACACTTTTGACACAAAATTCCCTTTGCAGGGACATATTAAATTTAATAGGCTAAAGAGAAATTATGCAAAATAATGTTTGCAACTGTACACACAATAGCTGTGTGCATAGTAATAAAGAAGCTTGCTCTTTGGAAATAGTTCCCTCATGACCTCACAGGCTGCTTTCCTGTAACACACAATGCCAGAAACATCATGGTGAAAGTCAGTTACCTAACTTAGTTTATTATGAGTTTTGTACATTTTTTATACAATCAGGGAAAAAAGATAATTTGTATCAACAAAAGGTCATTTATGGTTATTTAGGCATTGCTTCTGTTACTTCAGTTCATACACATTTTATAAGAAGAATGACAATTGTTTTTTGAAAATGAAAAATACATATGCTGCCCTAAAATTATTTCCTGTGTTGGGAGGAACCTACAGTTTTTCTGAGTACTAAACACGAACATATTCAAGATAAATTGCAGCTAACAAGATAAACCATGTGCTGTAAATATCTTGCAGCTAACAAGATAAACCATGTCCCTGTAAATTTCGCAACTAGTGGATACTGTGGTACCATTGATGATTGTGGTAGGAAGATGAACTGGCACAAAGGCAGTACAGTCATCTAAGATTGTCAAATACCCTGATTTAGACATGGGACAGATTCAGGAGGTCCAAGAAGTTGAAGATAGGAAATGGTATTTGTGTGAAATTTGGGTGAAGCTGTGTGAATTGCAAACACTTCAGTGGCAACTGTCACTATTTTTTACCTGAAAGAAAATACTTTTTACACCTCAATATGCTGGGGAACAGAAAGATCAGAGGGTAGAAGATGAATATGAAACTGTGGTTAACTGAAGAGAAATGCTGGTTGAAATGCAGTTTTGGTCAACAAGGACAGAGACAGAAAGCCAGAAAGCAGCATGCAAGCCATTCTCAAACAACCAAAAACAACCCTGACTACAGCCTCACATGTGGAATGTTTCACAGTAAGAAACATTTATAGGCAGCGTCACGCAAAAGATCTAGTCCAGGCCTTCTCAACTTTCATGACAAAAAAAATTCATAGAAATTAGCAAGTTCCATCTCAAGAAGTAGTGAGTAGGTCATGGTCCAAAATGTTTAATATACAATGGATTAAAAAAGGGGTTCATTTAGTACGGCTTAAAAAAATAAATGCCTCGTTTAGAGGCATTTAGCTACAAAGGTTTCCACCCTGAGCAAGATACTAGTTGCACAAATGGTGCCAACCCAAAGTCCTGCAGTGTTTAGTAATGCATTTAAGAATTATCTAAGGGTAAGTGCATCCTTTTTGCATGTATTTGAAGTGCATAACTGAACCAGCTATTAGCAAAGATGTAGCAACCCCTTTTGTGAGCTGCCTTTTTCCACTTAGAAAATCCCCTGGTTTTGTTCCCTAAAGAAATTCTGTTCCATCAATTATTGACCTTATTGCCCAAAGGGTAGACAGCAGAAGAAAGTGGATTACATGTCTGTGCGCTGTCCTCCATTACATTTTATCCTTTGATGTGGAATACCGCATAGGTCAGAAGTCAAAAGAGTATCCATTAGACCCTCTTTGAGTGCAGCTTTTGTGTTCATCATGTAATGCTGCACAAGTTTGACCATCACCCCTGCGAAAAGGGAAGAGGAGTCTGGTAGTAAATCCCTTGGTCCTCTCAAACTTTTCTGTGCTTGTCTAGCACATACCTGCTATGCTTAGAACTTGAGCTTATCCATCAGCTCCTCTGAAGAATAAAGCTGTAATCTGATACCTAATTTGCTAAGGTGAAGAGACTTAAAAGCTAAGAACTGTCAGTAAATGTTGACAAGTAAAAAGTGCAAAGAAAATAGAGCTAGTATGCTCTGATGACTAAGAAAACATTATTCAAATATTGGCATGTAATTTCACTTTCAAAACTAGTTGAAACTATGAAATGTGACATAAAATCAAGTTGGATTCATGATCTATACAACTGTAGACTAAGGACTGTGCAGAGCTTGTCTTATCATCACTATATAAAAGGTTATATGGAGATACACAAACATCTCAAACTAAATATTTACAGTTATACATGCACTATAGTTGTTAACAATAGGTTTGAAATATATCTCTAGAAGCCTTGATGTGACCCTGTAGCTTGGTTAGTAAAGATATTGAGTGGTCAGATATTCATGCAATAATTTATGCATTTACTTTTAAATAGCTTTAAATAACCTATTAAAAATCCCAAAAGGTTAATTCAAGATGTGATTTGATCCGGCTCTCTAAATTAGATATATTATCAATACTTTGTAATGTAGAATGTGATTAAGAAAACATTGGTAATGGAATCTCTTGGGAGTTTCTTGTATTTAGACCTCTTCCCCTGAGTTTTGTCCTCCATTGCATGGTGCCGTGCAAAAAAGCATGGGACTTGGAGTCAGAGGACTCGAGTATG
This sequence comes from Neogale vison, assembly GCF_020171115.1. Classification (NCBI taxonomy): domain Eukaryota; kingdom Metazoa; phylum Chordata; class Mammalia; order Carnivora; family Mustelidae; genus Neogale; species Neogale vison. Next base: position 76,556,459 of record NC_058105.1, read on the forward strand.
AGTCCTGGTTTGGTCACTTGCTAGCAGTGTGATCTTGGCAAGTAACTTAATCTCAGTGAGATTTAGTTTCCTTTTCTAGAAAATAAGACATTAGTAAGATTTACCATACAGTGTTGTTTTGCGCTTCAAATAACATAAACATTGTAACTTGTAAAGCGCAACACAAAATTGTTTGTTACTATTATCATAGTATGAGTACATTATTAATATTAATATTTATTTTTGTATAAAGGAATAAGTCCTATGTCATGTCAACGAGCAGCCCTAAGCTTAGAAACAATCAAAGCTGCCAGTTGTTGGGCATCTGCTGTGTGGGGATTCTTCTCCATCACTGCAAGAACAATGTTTGAAGGGAAAATATTGCAGAGGTTCTTATAAGTCTGATACTGGTGCTCTGGGATCATATGCTCCCTGTTATCATTGCACATTCCAACCCAAGGATTCCTCCAAAGCTGTTCCATTTTTTCAGGCACGCTCCGTACCATGACTGGCTCATAGCATGGTTGCATGAGGTTGTTACTCAAGGGATAGGAGTGGTAGCCATAGGAATCAGTTACACAGGGCAATGGATCCCAGCTGGCATGTTGTTCCCGGCACAGAGGAGGTCGTCTTTGCCTCATGGGGTTGCTCTCATAGAGGCGGGAGTCAGAAATGCTGTCCATCCGAGTCATTACAAGGGCACGTCCTGGCTGAGGGGTTGCCCCAGGATGGATATTGGGAGGCATAGGGTAGTCTCCAGGACAGCTGGAGCAGGCTCCAGTTGCTGGGTGCTGGGTTTGCAAAACTAAGTGGGAAACTGACTGCTTGTGGGGGGCTTGTTTAGAATCCTCTGGGCCATAGCTCTGTGCTCGCGTTAAGGCGTCATGGTAACCATGAGGAAAAGGCTGAAGACGGTTCTGAGATGCGGAGCGATGCAGCTTCAAACTGCCTTCAGGATGACTATCAGCTACAGCCAAGTATAGATTGTTGTAAGAGGAATAGTTGTCATTCCTGGTATGGCTCATACGGTTGTCAGGACAGAGGCTGGGATTTCGGGCATATACCCCTCGGTCTGCTTCAGCCATGTAGTACTCTCGATTATGCATGCTATTGATGTTCAGTTTGGAGAAGTCGCCTAACACTGAATAGTAGCCATGGTCCCCCAAGGACTCAAACTTAGAATACTGGTCAGCATAGCTAATAGGGGTCCCATGGCTGTTGGTAACCAGGATCGGGGGGTACTGCATGCTGGCCATGTGCTCCAGTGAGGCCTTCTGGTGGGGAAAATGAGAGGATCCTGGCACTGGGCTGCTGGCTGAACGGGTGTTGAGTGCACTCACTGCATGGCTTTTGGGGGGTGGGATTGTGGGGACACTTAGGGCAGTCACAAGTGAGGGGACAGAGCTGGCCTCAGGCTTACGGGCAATGGACACCCATTCCTCAGGCTCCACAGCCATGGACCGGATGCTGGGATCTGATTGGCGCTTGGGGGCCACACATTTGACTTCTGAGGTTGTCTCACCTTTGGCACTAGATATCCCTGTGCCGCACTTGCCCAGGGTGCCTTCACTCACGGTTTTCACTGTGGACAGTTTGGCACTGATGCGGAGCTCATCAGCCACCGAACGCTGTGGTTGGTTGGCCCGCTCCGGATGGTAGTATTTGCACTTGTGGCCATAGGTGCATTTTTTGCCTGAAAAATAATGCCTTGGGGTAAGACTCTCTCTCATACTGGTATAAATCTGTCAGAAACTGTTGTAAGAATCTGGTTACTCAAGTAAGAGTTTTAGTGTTTGGGCTTAAAGAAGAAAATTAACTGTCCACGAAGATGAGAGAGGTAGGACAACATCAAGGAGGCATCACACACTGTGAGGGGAGAGGGAAGAAGTGGAAAGCTGGAGAGGAAACTACAGTGTAAAAGCTAAGAACTGAGCAGTTGAACAGATTTCATATTCCTGTAATTCACAGCTTTGCCTAGGCATAACCTGCATGCTGTGGTGGTGTAGGATAGCAGCAGGCAACATAGTACAATGCAAAAAGCATAGGCTTGGAAGCCAGTCAGACCTGTGTTTCAATTCCAGCTTTGTCGCTTACTAGCCATGTGACCTTAATAAGTGACTTTACCTTTTGAGCCTCAATTTCCTATTCTGTTAAAAATGTTCATAATTATGCCTATATTATATGGTCATTGTGAAGATTAAATGATGATAAATGAACATGAAAATACTATATAATTTAAATAAATGTTAATTGATAAAAAGAAAAAACCCAAGACATCCCATAAACAAATGATTATCCAAAAAGAGTGAACATGCAAAGTAGCCTCAGACCAGGCAGCCTATGTTGCACTGTTAGGCTTACAAACTTTGTGTCAGAGGGACTTGTTTAAGATCATGAAAGCACTCTAGAAAACTATATTTTAAAAGAGCAAATGAAAATGAAGTTTGAAGGCAAACTGGAAAATACAGAACTGAAGAAAAGAGTATTATTAGTTGACAGAGAGTGCAATCACCTGCTTGAGAGATACGTCCTTCCTGTGGCCAAATCCAATTTGGCTTTGCCCTTTCTGCTTCCATAGCCCATGTGGGTTTCTGTATTTTCCTACCTCCAGTAACACTGGTCAGGATGGAGGCAGCGAGGACGCATGCATTATTTAAACAAGTGACAGCTAATCTTTCCTTCAATTCTAGTTACCTTTCCCTGATGTGGTTTATAAGATGTTTCTTTAAATGCCTAATGGAGAATACATAAGGTCACAGACTTAAACTCCCAGGAAGTGGAAAAGATAAGATTTTTCCATTCAAAAGGGAAACCTTTGAGAAGTAAGTATGCATATAAGTCCTTGTGTTTTCCTTAGTATAGAACTCAGTTTTGCACATAGGTACTCACCATAAGGGCATGGTTGCTTCTTATGCTCCGGAACAACAGGTCTCTTTCTCAAGAAATTTTCAAGATTTGGGCCATGGCGTCCTAAAGGATCATCTGGAGGCATAAATCTGAAATCAAACAAGCAAGAGGTAAATACCTTCCTTTCCATCCCCACCCCCACTTCAGGAGTTCAGACCCCCAGTACTCCTTGCCTATACTATTGTCACAGCCTTCTAACTGCCCTTTCTGCCTTAAACTAGGACAGCAGTTCTTCCCTCCATTCTCACTTGAACACACACACACATGCGCACACGTGCGCGCGCGCACACACACACACACACACACAAGATGATTTTTCCAGTGTATCATTCTTCTGTGAATTATATGTTTCAACCATACTGGCATTCCTGGTAGCTCCCCAACATGAGACTCACTTTCACATCTTTATAGCTTTATTTATGATGTTCTCTTTACCTATAACACCCAGTAGTCCCCTTTCTTCTGTTTGTAAACTTCATATCAAATGTCATCTCCCGTTTGAGGCTTTTTCCTATCATTTCATGTAGACAAAGCAACTTTAAAAACTCTAACCATACTGCTTATCACAACATATTGTGTCTCTTTTTCTTTCTCTTCTCCACTACACTTTGAGCCTCTTTTAAGGGTGAGTCCTATTTCTTATTCAACCTCTTATCCCTATGGCAATCAGCATAATACACAGTACACAGTAAGTGTTCAGTAAATGTTTATTGAAATGAAATAATCTATTCCTAGTGCAACTTGGATTTAGTCTATTCAGAGCCTATTGAAAACAACGTACTTGTCATTCACAAAAGAATACATCAGCAACCGCTCCTCTATAAACTTCTTCCATTCTGGCTTTTCAACTTGAAGGTCTCGGTAGTTATCATTAGATACAATGATGCCATCAGAATCGAAAGCCAATTTGACTATGAACCGGTCATCATAACAGACAACTCTCCTGCCCTGGACCCTTCGGGATGGTGTGAAGACAAGAATCTTTTCTTTCTCCAGTTTGCGTAGGATATCTTGATCTGTCAAAATATAGATTATATGCCACACAGTAGAAACCATCTTTGGAAATTAACAACATTATCCTCATATTACAAATACAAAAGTTGGTACTAAATGCATATGTTATTTGCCCTTAGAGAGAAAGTGGTTTCTATTCCTGGCTATGACACAAATTTGGATTGTGAACTCAGGCAAGTCACCTTCTCCTTTAGACTTCAGTTTTCCATAAAGTGAAAGAACTGGATTCAATGACATTCAATGATATTAAAAAACTACCATGAAGAGTGGGAAATAGCACTGATAACCCTACCATTCTTGTTGACTGATTTGCCCTTTGGAGGAAGCAGCAGCTTTTGGCTGCTGAAGAAAACAGAGCAGTATGCTGAGGATATGTCTGTCAGGAGGAGGGTAAAGCATCACTCTGTGGGAGTTACATTTTTGCCTTCTGCCTGAAGGAAAGCCACAACTAAGGAAAAAAACAAAGCTGTAGCATGTTGAGCACCGACCCCCTTTCCTTTTGGCTTCTTAATTGCTGAGGAAAGACAGTTTACAAGCTGGGCTTGAGCAGGGCCAGGATCCACTCTCAGATGAAGTTGGGACCCTGTTCAGAAGCTTACAGATAGATCCACAAAACAATTCGGACCAGCATTCTTGCTTACTTGGCACCTCATGCAAACAGCTGATATTCAAAGAACTAGGGTCTTTTTGTTCTCAAATGCTATAAAAAGCTAGCTTCAGGAAAAAAAAAAGCTAGCTTCATATACTGTTGTAAGCAAATGTAGCAATCCTACTGACATTAGGGCTGCATCATGACTTTTGTGGACCTTAGACATGTTTGCCTTTGTGGGCCCCTTCTTTCATAAAGAAGTACTAAAATTTATACTTTACAACTGCTTTGGTATAAAAACAAATAATCTCATTAGATACATTATTATAAATTAATTGCTATATTTGATTTTTCCTTCATTGTTAAAGGAATATAAAATTAAAACATCTTTTTGTTATATTTTAATTCCAGTGTAGTTAACATACAGTGTTATATTAGTTTCAGGTGTAAAACACAGTGATTCCAAAATTCCATGCATCACTCAGTGCTCATTAAGACAATTGCAATCCTTATTCCTCATCACCTATTCACCCATCCACACCACCCATCTTCCTTCTGGTAACCATTAATGTGTTCCCTATACATAGAGGGTTTTTCTGGTTTGTCTAACTCTCTCTCTCTTTTTTTTCTCTTTTGAAGGTCTTTTTTGTTTCTTAAAATCCACATAAGAGTGAAACTATATGATATTTGTCTTTCTCTGGCTGAATTTTATAACTTAACATTATACTGTCTAGCTCCATCCATGTCATTACAAATGGCAAGATTTCTTTTTTTTTGTATAAATACTTACTTTTTAAGTTTTTATTTTAATTTCAATTAACATACAATGTTGTATCACTTTCTTGTGTACTAGATTTCATTCTTTCTTATGGCTGAATAGTATTCCATTGTGTGTGTATACACTCACACACACACACATACATATATATATATATATGATATACATATATCCATTATGTTTATCCATATATATACACATATATATGTATATCCATTATATACATATATATGTGTGTATGTATGTCTGTGTGTGTGTATATATACAGATATGTATGTATGTGTATATATATATGTATATATATATGTATATATGTCACATTTTCTTTATCCACTCATCAATCTATGGGCACTAACACTAGGGCTGCTTCCACATCCTGGCTATTGTAAATAGCTATAAACATACAGGTGCATGTATCTCTTTGAATTAGAGTTTTTGTGCTGTTTTGTTTTGTTTTTGTATTATTGGGGGAAAACACCCAGTAGCATGATTACTGGATGATAGGGTAGTCCTATTTTTAACTTTTTGAGGAAATTTCATACTGTTTTCCATAGTGACTGCATAAGTTTACATTCCTACCAGAAGTGCACAAGAGTTCCTTTTCCTCCATGTCCTCACCAACACTTGTTTCTTGCATTTTTTTAGCCATTATGACAGGTATGAAGTAATATCTCATTGTAGTTTTGATTTGTGTTTCCCTGAGGATGAGTCATGTTGAACATCTTTCATGTATCTGTTGGCCATTTGTATGTCTTCTTTGAAAGAATGTCTGTTCATGTGTCCTGCCATTTTTTTAAAAGATTTTATTTATTTATTTGACAGAGAGAGGGATCACAAGTAGGCAGAGAGGCAGGCAGAGAGAGAGAGGAGGAAGCAGGCTCCCTGCTGAGCAGAGAGCCCGATGCGGGACTTGATCCCAGGACCCTGAGATCATGACCTGAGCTGAAGGCAGCGGCTTAACCCACTGAGCCACCCAGGCGCCCTGTCCTGCCATTTTTTAATTGGATTATTCATTTTCTGGGTGTTGAGTTGCATAAGTCAGAGAGGTTTCTTCCAGTGTTCTCCTCAAGAATTCTGATGGATTCCTGTTTCACATTTAAGTTTTCCACCTATTTTGAATTCATTTTCTTTTATTTTGTAAGGCAATGGTCCAGTTTTATTCTTCTGCATGTGGCTGTCTAATTTTCCCAGCACCATTTATTGAAGAGACTGCCTTTTTTTCCATTAGATATTCTTTTTGCTTTATTGAAGAGTAATTGACCATATGTAATTGTGAGTTTACTTCTGGATTTTCTATTCTGCTATGTTGATTTATGTGTCTATTTTTGTGCCGGCACCATATTGTTTTATTTACTACAGCTTTATAACACAACTTGAAATCCAGAAATGTGATGCCCTCAGCCTTGTTTTCAGTTTTCAAGATTGCTTTGATTTTCAGGATATTTTGTGGTTCCATACAAATTTTAGGATTGTTTGGTCTAGCTCTCTGAAAAATGCTGTTTGTATTTTGATAAGGATTGCATTTAATGTGTAGATTGCTTTGAGTAGCATAAACTTCTTAAAAATATTTGTTCTTCCAATCCATGAGTATGTGTCTTTGTGTCTTTCTCAATTTCTTTCATAAGTGTTCTATAGTTTTCAGACTATAGATCTTTTATCTCTTTGGTTAGGTTTGTTCCTAGGTGCCTTATTGTTTTTGGTGCAAGTGTAAATAGGACTCTTTTCTTAATCTCTCTTTCTCCTGCTTCATTATGGGTGTATAGGAATGCGATAGATTTCTGTACACTGATTTTGTATCCTACAACATTTCCGAATTCACTTATCAATCTAGCACTTTTTGAGAGTTTTCAGGATTTCTATCTAGAGTATCATGTCATCTGCAAATAGTGAAAATTTACTTCTTCCTTATTTATTGGGAGGCCATTTACTTCTTTTTATTGTCTGATTGCTGTGGCTACAACTTCTAGTATTACGTTGAATAATAGTGGACATACATGTCTTGTTCCTATCCTTAGGGGGAAAGCTCTCAGTTTTCCCCCATTGAGGATCATGTTAGCAGTGTAGTTTTCATACATGGCCTTTAATAATTAGAGATATATTCCCTCTAAAGCTACTTGGTTGAGGGTTTTTATGATGAATGGGTGTTGTACCTTGTCAAATACTTTTTCTGCATCTACTGAAATGATAATATGGTTCTTTTTACCCTTTTTTAAAAAGTTTTTGTTTAAATTCCAGTTACATACAGTGTAATATTAGTTTTAGATGTACAATATCATGATTCAATACTTACATATAACACGTGTTGAAATCACAAAAACTGCACTCCTTAATTCCCAACACCTATTTAATCCATTCCCTCACCCACCTCCCTTCTGGTAACCATCAGTTTGTTCTCTATAGTTAAGAGTCTATTTCTTTAGCCACAGCAACTTCTTTCAACACATGCCTCCAAAGGCAAAGGAAACAAAAGTGAAAATGAACTTTTAGGACTTCATCAAGATCAAAGCCTTCTGCACAGCAAAGGAAACACTCAAAACAAAGAGGCAACCCACGGAATGGGAGAAGGTATTTGCAAATGACAGTACAGACAAAGGGCTGATATCCAAGATCTATAAAGAACTCCTCAAACTCAACACACACAAAACAGATAATCACATCAAAAAATGAGCAGAAGACATGAACAGACACTTCTCCAAAGAAGACATATAAATGGCTAGCAGACACATGAAAAAATGTTCATCTTTAGCTGTCAGGATGATTCAAATCAAAACCACATTGAGATATCGGACAAGATGGCGGGGTAGTAGGAAGAGGCGCCTTTTCAGCCTGTACCCCAAAGTAAGCTGATTACCTACCCAAGAACTCCAATCACCCATGAAATCAGCCTGAGATCAGAATTATACACGTCTGGATCTCTACAGGGGCAGAAGACGCCAGTGGGCAGGTAAAGCGGAAAGGGAACTGCGGACTGATATCGGAAGATAAACAAAAGGGGGAGGGAGCCACCAGAGGTGACCGGTTGGAAACTAATACCCCAATCCGAGCGAGAGTGCCCTGCGTCTGGGGACCAGCATTAACTTGGAGACTGGTTGAAAGCACTCCAAAAGAGCAAAGGATCGCGGGGGCAAATTGTGGGAATCGGGGCGGCTAGGGACAGGGGCTTAAGTCCCTGGTCCCAGACAGCCTCCCCAGCGCTGAGGCAGAGAGAGTGCAGTGGAGAAACCGCTCTCGGTCCCTAAGCCGCCAGCGCGCCCGAGAATGGGTGGGTTCTGGCTCCTGTGAGGGGATGGGAGCCGGGCGGGTCTGCAGAACATGCGCTAGCCCTACCACAGAGCTCGAGATACGCGCCCATGTCCCTCATGCTCCCCTGAGTTACAAAGGCCCAGACAGCGCTCTTTGACCCGCGCCATTGTTCCAAAACCTAAGCCACGCGCCCGAAATTCTTCCCATGACAGAGGCGCCCAAAAGCCCAGCCTGGGGCTTACGGACCAGCGCCCCATTGTTAGTGCCCCAGACGCGCGCCCGACCCATAGCCACCTATGAAAAGAGGTGCGCGCAAGCCAGGCACTCCCAGCCCGGGCCAGCGGCAAAATCTCAGTGCGCGACTGCTGCTTGGAACCTCTCTGGCAGTCGGGAGCTCCCAGACAGCTGCCACTGCCTTGGCTTTGGGTACGAGCAAAAGATCCTGTGCCCCCAGGGTCTGCAACTTGGAACCTGCTCTGCCAGCGGCCAAGGGGGAATTTATTCAGCTTCTACACCCAGACTGAGGCTTCTCTCTTGAGAGGGAGATCAGGGTGCGGTTTGATTTCTTCTATTACTGCAAAAACCATCAAAGGCGGTCAAGGTGAGAGGAAAAAAAGTGAACAAGCATAAAAACCCGCTTTTTATGCCTGAAAGCCTGAAGAAAAACCAGTTTCCCCAGAGCCCACCCCCTTGAGGGGGGCGGGGGGACTCAACTCAGGAAACATCATTGACTGACAACCCACGTGGCAGGCCCCTCCCCCAGAAAACAAACCAAGAAAGAAAAAAAAAAGGACTACAAGAGAACAACCACAACTTCATAGGAAAACTTGTATTGTTCACTCGTTTCCACTATTCCGGTTCATATATATATATATTTTTACACATAGGTAATTTTTTTAACCTATTTACCATCACAGCGAGCTGTACAGTACACCAAATTCCATAATACCTTTCTAACCTGAACTTTTTGATACATACACCTATGTTTTTCTTTTGCATTTTTATTTTTTTAATTCCTTTTATAAAATTTTAGTTTAGTTTAGTCTAGTTTATTCCTTTTTATTTTTATCTTCTAATATTCATATAGAGTTAAATTCAAAATAATCTCCTTTCCCCAATCAATACTACCCCTATAGGTAAACCAATTTTTAATCCCCTTTATCTTAGGAAAGTTGAGTCCTTTAACAAAGATATCAAGATACATCCACGAAGAATCAAAACAACCTTCCTTGCACACACTGAGAATTTATAAGAACTCTCCCATCTTCTTCCACCAGTGTTTCCGTGTTTTTTGTGTTTGTCCTGATAGCATATAAATTTTACACTTGTGGTTCTTTTTGACGAGGTTCTTTCTTTACTTGCATATATATATATATATTTTTTTTTCTCTTGCCATATACTTGTATCAGTCTTTTTATCTCTTTTTTTGTTTGTCTACTTTATAAATCTTACCTTGGGGCCCATCTGGGCTAAACCGACTTTTTCATCTCCCCTTTCTTTCCTGACACCCTCTCTCTCTCTCTTTTTCTCTTTTTCTTTTTCTTCTTTTCTTTTTCTTTTTCTTTTCTTTTGTCTCTCATTTGGGTGGGGAATCCTGATTGCTCAGAAGTGTTCCAGGGTGCACCTTGACTGCACCAGAGTTGATACATCCAGCTACATCTGTTCAGTCTTCTCCCACCAAAATGACTAGGAGGAGGAATGCCCAACAGAAGAAAAATACAGAGGATGGACCTTCTGCAACAGATCTAACGGCTATCAACATAGACAATATGTCGGAAAGAGAATTCAGGCTAACAATTATCCAGGCAATAGCTAGGTTGGAGAAAGCCATGGATGACCAAACAGAATTGATTAGGGCCGAGCTGAAAGCGACCAGACAGGATGTTCACAATGTTAGGGCGGAGCTTAAAGCTACCAGGGAGGAGGTTCACAATGCTCTCAATGAGTTCCAATCTAATCTAAACTCTTTCAAAGCTAGGGTAACTGAGACAGAAGATAGAATTAGTGATCTGGAAGACAAACAGATAGAGAGAAAGGATCAGGAGGAAGCCTGGAACAAACAGCTTAGAAACCATGAAAACAGAATCAGGGAAATAAATGATGCCATGAAGCATTCCAACGTCAGAATTATTGGAATTCCTGAAGGGGAGGAGAAAGAAAGAAGTCTAGAAGATATAGTGGAGGGGGGGACAAGATGGCGGGGTAGTAGGAAGAGGCGTCTTTTCAGCCAGTACCCCAAAGTGAGCTGATTACCTACCAAAGAACTCCGATCACCCATGAAATCAGCCTGAGATCAGAATTATACACATCTGGATCTCTACAGGGGCAGAAGACGCCAGTGGGCAGGTAAAGCGGAATGGGAACTGCGGACTGATATCAGAAGATAAACAAAAGGGGGAGGGAGCCACCAGTGGCGACCGGTGGGAAAGTAATACCCCAATCCAAGCAAGAGCGCCCTGCGTCTGGGGACCAGCAGTAATTCGGAGACTGGTTGAAAGCACTCCAAAAGAGCAAAGGATCGCGGGGGCAAATTGTGGTAATCGGGGTGGCTAGGGATAGGGGCTTAAGTCCCCGATCCCAGACGGCCTCCCCGGTACTGAGGCAGAGAGAGTGCGGCGGAGAAACCGCTGCTGGTCCCTAAGCAACCAGCGCGCCCCAGAGCGCGTGGGTTCTGGCTCCTGTGAGGGGATGGGAGCCGCGCCAGTCTGCGGAACGCGCGCTAGCCCTACCACAAAGCTCGAGATAGGCGCAGGTCCCTCACTCCCCCCTGAATTACTGAGGCCCGGCGGGCGCTCCTTGACCCGCGCCATTGTTTCAAAGGCTAAGCCGCGCACGCGCGCGCGCGAAACTATTCCCCAGACAGAGGCGCGCAAAAGCCCAGCCTGGGGCTGACGGACCCGCGCCCCGTTCTCAGTGCCCCAGACGCGCGCCCGACCCATAGCCGCCTATGAAAAGAGGTGCGGGCAAGCCGGGCACTCCCAGCCCGGGCCGGCGGCAAAATCTCAGTGTGGGACCGCTGCTTGGAACATCTCTGGCGGTCGGGAGCTCCCAGACTGCCGCCACTGCCTTGGCTTTGGGGACGAGCAGAAGATCCACGCCCCCAGGGTCTGCACCTTGGAACCTGTGCTGCCAGCGGCCAAGGGGGAATTTATTCAGCTTCTGCACCCAGACTGAGGCTTCTCTCTGAGACAGAGATCAGGGTGCGGTTTGATTTCTTCTAATACTACAAAAACCATCAAAGGCGGTCAAGGTGAGAGGGAAAAAAGTGAACAAGCAAAAAAACCGCCAGAGAACAAAAGCCTGAAAAAAACCAGTTTCCCCAGAGCCCACCCCCTTGAGGGGGGCGGGGGGACTCAACTCAGGAAACATCATTGACTGACAACCCACATGGCAGGCCCCTCCCCCAGAAAACAAACAAACCAAGAAAAAAAAAAAGGACTACAAGAGAACCACCACTACTTCATAGGAAAACTTGTATTGTTCACTCGTTTCCACTATTCCGGTTCATATTTTTTTATTTTTTATTTTATTTTATTTATTTATTTTCTTATTTTTTTTACGCATAGGTAATTATTTAAACCTATTTACCATCACAGCGAGCTGTACAGTACATCAAATTCCATAATACCTTTCTAACCTGAACTTTTTGATACATACACCTATGGTTTTCTTTTGCATTTTTATTTTTTGAATTCCCTTTTTAAAAAAAATTATTTTAGTTTAGTCTAGTATATTCCTTTTTATTTTTATCCTCTAATATTCATATAGAGTTAACTTCAAAGTAATCCCTTTTTCCCAATCAATACTACCCCTATAGGTAAACCAATTTTTAATCCCCTTTATCTTAGGAAAGTTGAGTCCTTTAACAAAGATATCAAGATACATCCACGAAGAATCAAAACAACCTTCCTCACACACACTGAGAATTTATAAGAACTCTCCCATCTTTTTCCACCAGTGTTTCTGTGTTTTTTGTGTTTGTCCTGATAGCATATAAATTTTACACCTGTGGTTCTTTTTGACGAGGTTCTTTCTTTATTTGCATATATATATATTTTTTTTTCTTTTTTTCTCTTGCCATATAATTGTATCGGTCTTTTTATCTCTTTTTGTTTGTCTACTTCATAAATCTTACCTTGGGGCCCATCTGGGCTAAACCTTCTCTTTCATCTCCCCTTTCTTTCCTGACACCCTCTCTCTCTCTCTTTTTTTCTTTTTTGTTTTTGTTTTTCTTCTTTTCCTCTTTTTCTTTTCTTTTGTCTCTCGTTTGGGTGGGGAATCCTGATTGCTCAGAAGTGTTCCAGGGTGCACCTTGACTGCACTAGAGTTGATACATCCAGCTACATCGGTTCAGTCTTCTCCCACCAAAATGACTAGAAGGAGGAATGCCCAACAGAAGAAAAATACAGAGGATGGACCTTCTGCAACAGATCTAACGGCTATCAACGTAGACAATATGTCGGAAAGAGAATTCAGGCTAACAATTATCCAGGCAATAGCTAGGTTGGAGAAAGCCATGGATGACCAAACAGAATTGATTAGGGCCGAACTGAAAGCGACCAGACAGGATGTTCACAATGTTAGAGCGGAGCTTAAAGCTACCAGGGAGGAGGTTCACAATGCTCTCAATGAGTTCCAATCTAATCTAAACTCTTTCAAAGCTAGGGTAACTGAGACAGAAGATAGAATTAGTGATCTGGAAGACAAACAGAGAGAAAGGATCAGGAGGAAGCCTGGAACAAACAGCTTAGATCCCACAAAAGCAGAATCAGGGAAATAAATGATGCCATGAAGCGTTCCAACATCAGTATTATTGGAATTCCTGAGGGGAGGAGAAAGAAAGAAGTCTAGAAGATATCGTGGAACAAGTCCTTCATGAAAACTTTCCGAATCTCGTGAATGAAACCAGCGTTCATGTACTAGAGGCTGAACGGTCTCCACCCAAGATTATACACTCCAAAAAAACATCACGACACCTGATAGAGAAATTGAGGAATTATAATTGTAGGTATAATCTCTTGAAAGACGCCAGGGCAAAGAGGCCCCTTACTTACAGAGGGAAGCCCATCAGAATAACGTCAGACCTGTCCACAGAGACCTGGCAAGCCAGAAGAGGCTGGCAAGATATATTCAGGGCACTAAATGAGAAGAACATGCAGCCAAGAATACTTTATCCAGCAAGACTGACATTCAAAATGGATGGAGAGATAAAGAGTTTCCAAGACCGGCAAGGCTTAAAAGACTATGCAACCACCAAGCCGACACTGCAGGAAATATTAAGGGGGGTTCTATAAAAGAGGAAAAATCCCAAGAATAGCATTGAACAGAAATATAGAGACAGTCTACAGAAAGAAAGACTTCAAAGGTAACTCGATGTCAATAAAAACGTATCTATCAATAATCACTCTCAATGTGAATGGCCTAAATGCACCCATAAAATGGCACAGGGTTGCAGATTGGATAAAACGACAGGACCCATCCATATGCTGTCTACAAGAGACCCATTTTGAACCTAAAGATACACGCAGACTGAAAGTGAAGGGGTGGAGAAGCATCTTTCATGCCAATGGGACTCAAAAGAAGGCTGGGGTAGCGATTCTCATATCAGATAAATTAGACTTCAAACTAAAGACTGTAGTCAGAGATACAGAAGGACACTACATAATCCTTAAAGGGACTATCCACCAAGATGATCTAACAATTGTAAATATCTATGCTCCCAATATGGGAGCAGCCAATTACTTAAGAAAACTGTTAATCAAGATAAAGAGTCATATTGATATGAATACACTAATCGTAGGAGATCTTAAGACGCCTCTTTCAGAATTAGACAGATCATCGAAGCAGAAAATCAATAAAGAAACAAGAGCATTAAATGACACATTGGACCAGATGGACCTCATAGATATATACAGAACATTCCACCCTAAAACAGCAGAATACTCATTCTTCTCAAGTGCACACAGAACCTTCTCCAGAATAGACCACATACTGGGTCACAAATCAGGACTCAGCCGATACCAAAAGACTGAGATGATTCCCTGCATATTCTCAGATCACAATGCTTTGAAACTGGAGCTCAATCACAAGGAAAAGTTCAGAAGGAACTCAAACACCTGGAAGCTAAAGACCACCTTGCTTAAGAATGCTTGGATCAACCAGGAGATCAAAGAAGAACTGAAACAACTCATGGAAACCAATGAGAATGAAGACACTTCGGTCCAAAACCTATGGGATACAGCAAAGGCGGTCCTAAGGGGAAAATATATAGCCATCCAACCTTGCTCAAAAAATTGAAAAATCCAGAACACACCAGCTGTCTCTACACTTTAAAGAACTGGAGGATCAACAACAAATCAAACCAACTCCACACATAAGAAGGGAAATCATCAAGATTAGAGCTGAGATCAATGAGGGAGAAACCAGAGATACAGTAGAACGTATCAATGAAACTAGAAGCTGGTTTTTTGAAAGAATCAATAAGATCGATAAGCCACTGGCTACACTAATCCAAAAGAAAAGAGAGAAATCCCAAATTCATAAAATTATGAATGAAAGGGGAGAGATCACAACTAACACCAAGGAAATAGAAACAATCATCAGAAGTTATTACGAACAGTTATATGCCAATAAGCTTAGCAACCTAGATGAAATGGATGCATTCCTGGAAAAATATAAACTCCCCAAATTGAACCAGGAAGAAATCGACAACCTGAATAGATCGATATCTAATAACGAGATTGAAGCAGTGATCAAAAATCTCCCAAAAAACAAGAGCCCAGGACCTGACGGATTCCCTGGGGAATTCTACCAAACCTTCCAAGAAGAAATAACCCCTATTCTCCTGAAGCTGTTTCAAAAAATTGAAGCAGAAGGAAAACTTCCAGACTCTTTCTATGAAGCCAGCATTACCCTGATCCCCAAACCAGGCAAGGACCCTACCAAAAAGGAGAATTTCAGACCAATTTCACTGATGAATATGGATGCTAAGATTCTCAACAAGATCCTAGCCAACAGGATCCAACAGCACATTAAAAAGATTATTCACCATGATCAGGTGGGATTCATCCCTGGGCTACAAGGATGGTTCAACATTCGCAAATCAATCAATGTGATACAACAAATTAATATGAGAAGAGAGAAGAACCACATGGTCCTCTCAATTGATGCAGAAAAAGCATTTGAGAAAATCCAGCATCCGTTCCTGATTAAAACGCTTCAAAGTATAGGGATAGAGGGAACATTCCTGAACCTCATCAAATCTATCTATGAAAGACCCACAGCAAATATCATCCTCAATGGGAAAAAGCTTGCAGCCTTCCCATTGAGATCAGGAACAAGACAAGGATGCCCACTTTCACCCCTCTTGTCAACATAGTATTAGAAGTCCTAGCAACAGCAATCAGACAACAGAGAGAAATAAAAGGTATCCAAATTGGTAATGAAGAAGTCAAACTCTCTCTCTTCGCAGATGACATGATTCTTTATATGGAAAACCCAAAAGACTCCACCCCCAAACTACTAGAACTCATACAGCAATTCAGCAACGTTGCAGGATACAAAGTCAATGTGCAGAAATCAGTGGCTTTCTTATACACTAACAATGAAAATACAGAAAGGGAAATTAGAGAATCAATTCCATTTACTATAGCACCAGGAACCATAAGATACCTGGGAATAAACCCAACTAAAGAGGTAAAGGATCTGTACTTGAGGAACTACAGAACACTCATGAAAGAAATTGAAGAAGACACAAATAGATGGAAGACCATTCCATGCTCTTGGATCGGAAGAATAAACATTGTTAAAATGTCTATACTGCCTAGAGCAATCTATACTTTTAATGCCATTCCGATCAAAATTCCACCGGCATTCTTCAAAGAGCTGGAGCAAATAATCCTAAAATTTGTATGGAATCAGAAGAGACCCCGAATCGCTAAGGAAATGTTGAAAAACAAAAATAAAGCTGGCGGCATCACCTTACCTGATTTCAAGCTTTATTACAAAGCTGTGATCACCAAGACAGCATGGTACTGGCATAAAAACAGACACATAGACCAGTGGAACAGAGTAGAGAGCCCTGATATGGACCCTCAACTCTATGGTCAATTAATCTTTGACAAAACAGGAAAAAATATACAGTGGAAAAAAGACAGTCTCTTCAATAAATGGTGCTGGGAAAACTGGACAGCTATATGTAGAAGAATGAAACTCGACCATTCTCTTACACCGTACACAAAGATAAACTCAAAATGGATAAAAGACCTCAATGTGAGACAGGAATCCATCAGAATCTTAGAGGAGAACATAGGCAGAAATCTCTTTGTAATCAGCCACAGCAACTTCTTTCAAGATACGTCTCCAAAGGCAAAGGAAACAAAAGCAAAAATAAACTTCTGGGACTTCATCAAAATCAAAAGCTTCTGCACAGCAAAGGAAACAGTCAAAGAAACAAAGAGGCAACCCACGGAATGGGAGAAAATATTTGCAAATGACAGTACAGACAAAAGGTTGATATCCAGGATCTATAATGAACTCCTCAAACTCTACCCACATGAAACAGGCAAACACATCAAAAAATGGGCAGAAGATATGAACAGACACTTCTCCAATCAAGACATACAAATGGCTATCAGACACATGAAAAAATGCTCATCATCATTAGCCCTCAGGGAGATTCAAATTAAAACCACATTGAGATATCACCTTATACCAGTTAGAATGGCCAAAATTAACAAAACAGGAAACAACATATGTTGGAGGGGATGTGGAGAAAGGGGAACCCTCTTCCACTGTTGGTGGGAATGCAAGTTGGTGCAGCCTCTTTGGAGAACAGTGTGGAGATTCCTCAAGAAATTAAAAATAGAGCTTCCCTATGACCCTGTAATTGCACTCCTGGGTATTTACCCCAAAGACACAGATGTCGTGAAAAGAAGGGCCATCTGTACCCCAATGTTTATAGCAGCAATGGCAACGGTCGCCAAACTATGGAAAGAACCAAGATGCCCTTCAACGGATGAATGCATAAGGAAGATGTGGTCCACGTACACTATGGAGTATTATGCCTCCATCAGAAAGGATGAATACCCAACTTTTGTAGCAACATGGACGGGACTGGAAGAGATTATGCTGAGTGAAATCAGTCAAGCAGAGAGAGTCAATTATCATATGGTTTCACTTATTTGTGGAGCATAACAAATAGCATGGAGGACAAGGGGTGTTAGAGAGGAGTAGGGAATTTGGGTAAATTGGAAGGGGAGGTGAACCATGAGAGACTATGGACTCTGAAAAACAATCTGAGGGGTATGAAGTGGCTGGGGGGTGGGAGGTTGGGGTACCAGGTGGTGGGTATTATAGAGGGCACGGCTTGCATGGAGCACTGGGTGTGGTGAAAAAATAATGAATACTGTTTTTCTGAAAATATAAATAAATAATAATTTAAAAAAAAAAGATATAGTGGAACAAGTCCTTCATGAAAACTTTCCGAATCTCGCGAATGAAACCAGCGTTTATGTACTAGAGGCTGAACGGTCTCCACCCAAGCTTATACACTCCAAAAAAACATCACGACACCTGATAGTCAAATTGAGGAATTATAATTGTAGGTATAATCTCTTGAAAGCCGCCAGGGCAACGAGGCCCCTTACTTACAGAGGGAAGCCCATCAGAATAACGTCAGACCTGTCCACAGAGACCTGGCAAGCCAGAAGACGCTGGCAAGATATATTCAGGGCACTAAATGAGAAGAACATGCAGCCAAGAATACTTTATCCAGCAAGACTGACATTCAAAATGGGTGGAGAGATAAAGAGTTTCCAAGACCGGCAAGGCTTAAAAGACTATGCAACCACCAAGCCAACACTGCAGGAAATATTAAGGGGGGTTCTATAAAAGAGGAAAAATCCCAAGAATAGCATTGAACAGAAATATAGAGACAGTCTACAGAAAGAAAGACTTCAAAGGTAACTCGATGTCAATAAAAACGTATCTATCAATAATCACTCTCAATGTGAATGGCCTAAATGCACCCATAAAATGGCACAGGGTTGCAGATTGGATAAAACGACAGGACCCATCCATATGTTGTCTACAAGAGACCCATTTTGAACCTAAAGATACATGCAGACTGAAAGTGAAGGGATGGAGAAGTATCTTTCATGCCAATGGGCCTCAAAAGAAGGCTGGGGTAGCGATTCTCATATCAGATAAACTGGACTTCAAACTAAAGACTGTAGTCAGAAATACAGAAGGACACTACATAATCCTCAAAGGGACTATCCACCAAGATGATCTAACAATTGTAAGTATCTATGCTCCCAATATGGGAGCAGCCAATTACTTAAGAAAACTGTTAATCAAGATAAAGAGTCAATCTGAGGGGTTTGAAGTGGCGGGGGGGTGGGAGGTTGGGGTACCAGGTGGTGGGTATTATAGAGGGCATGGCTTGCATGGAGCACTGGTTGTGGTGAAAAAATAATGAATAATGTTTTTCTGAAAATAAATAAATTGGAAAAAAAAACCACATTGAGACACCACCTTGCATCAGTTAGAATCATCAAAATTAAGAAGACAATAAATGATTTTTTGGGGGGAGGGGGGCTTTGGCAAAGGAGTAGGAGATGCTGGTTCAACTGGTCACTTAAAGTGAAATGATTATCTACCAGAGCACTGAACACCCATGAAATCAGCCTGAGATGTAGGATTATACACTTCTAGATCTTTACAGGGGGCAGAAGACAATCCAGTGGACAGGTAAAGTGGAGTAGGAATGTCAGACTGATATTGGAGAATAAACAAAAGGGGTAGGGAGCCACCATAATTGACCCATTGGAACGTAATACCCCAATATGAGAGTGCCCTGTGATTGAGGGCCAGCATTAACTTGGAGTCTGATCAAAAGCACTCAAAAAGAGAAAAATATATTAAGGGGAAACTGGTGGAATCAGACAGTTACGGGAGCACGAGCTCAAACCCACAGACCCAGGGTGGCCACCGCTGATGCCATGCCAAAGAGAGTGCTCCAAAGCATCCAGGCCATGGTCCCTGAGCTACTAGCATGCACATGAGAGCATCTGGTGTGGATGACAGCCGGGGCTCTCTAGATCCACAGCCTTTTGCACTCTGCACATGCACAACACAACCAGCGTCTGAGTCATGCTCCACACCCTCCCCTGAGAGAGGTCAGTGTGGGTGCTAGCCAGTGCTTTCTAGGACTGGCAAGAATCTGAACACTCCCAGCCTGGGCCAAAGTGAAAGTCTCTGTGCACTTCTCTGGTTGAGATCTCTCCAGTGGGCTGGACCTGCCCAGAGAGCTGGGGCAAAGACAACCACTGGAAGCAGCTCTCTGGACTAATATTGCTTGTGGCTTTAGTAACAGTCTGATACAGAGACAAGCAGGAGCTCCTGAGACCCCCTGTGGCTGGAGACATGTGCTACTGGTGGGAGGTGGCAGAGGAGGAGTTTATGTGCTCTGGACCAGCCAGAGGGGAACAGACTGAGCTTTCTCTCTGAGACTGAGGTCTGGGTGCAGTTTGCTTTCCTCTAAACCTCCAAAGAACAGCCAAAATCCACCAAGGGGAAAACAAAACAAAACAAAACAACCCTCCAGAGAACAAAAGCCCAAAAAACTGGTTTCCTCAGAGACCAGCCACTTAATAAGAGGCAGGAGGACTCAACTCTAGCAAGACTGCCTGAAAAAAACTGCCCCTCCCCCAGAAAACCATCCAAAAACAAAAACAAAAACAAAAACACAAGAGGACAACCACCACAGGGTCCCCATAAAACTATAAAACCCCATTACCAGGGGAAAAGAAAATATTAAACTCCTGGTATGGCCCTAAAACCTGTATACTTCATAGATACAATTTTTATTTTTAATTCCTTCCAACTATTCTTGTTCTTTTAAATTTTTAATAATTTTTAACCTGTTTACCATCAAAACGAGAGGTTCAGTACAACACACTCTATAATAACCTTTTAACTTGAACTTTCCTGATACATATGTCCGTGTTTTTCTTTTGCTTTTCTATTTTTGTAATATTCTTACAGAGATAAGCTTCAAGGTAATCCTCTTTCCCCAATCAAGTCTACCCCTATATATAAACCAGTTTTAATCCCCCTTTATTTCGGGAAAGTTGAGTCATTTAAACAAAGATATCAAGATACACCCAGGAAGAATTAAAATAACCTTCCTCACCCACACTGAGGATTTATAACCACCCTCCCATCATTTTCATCTATCTGTGTTTCTGCATATTTGTTTTTGTTCTGGTAATATATAAATCTTATACTTGGGGTGCCTTTTGGCTGGGTTCTTCTTTTTTTTTCCTTGTCATTTATTTTTGTCAGTCTTCTTGTTTGTCTGTTTTTGTTTGCATACCTTCTAAATTTTAACTTTGGGACGCATTCTGAGTGGGTCTTTTTTTTCTCTTTCTTTTCTTTTTTTTTCCCCCTCAGTCTGTCTCTTCCTATCTCTCTCTTTTTTTTCTTTTTTCCTTCTTTTTGGTGGGGACTCCTGATTGCTCAGAAGTGTTCCAGGGGCACTCTGCCTGGATCATGGTTGATACATTCAGCTACACATCCCTTCAGCCATCTCTCACCAAAATGACTAGGAGGAGGAATGCCCAACAGAGGAAAAATTCAGAGATTGGGCCCTGTGCCACAGAACTATTGGATATGGACATAAACAGTATGGAAAGGGAATTGAGGGCAATGGCTAGGTTGGAGAAAACCATTAATGACAACATGGAATCAATTAGGGCAGAAGTGAAAGCCACCAGGGAAGATGTTAGCAATTCTGGGGCACCTGGGTGGCTCATTGGGTTAAAGCTTCTGCCTTTGGCTCAGGTCATGATCCCAGGGTCCTGGGATCAAGCCCCACATTGGGCTCTCTGCTCAGCAAGGGGCCTGCTTCCCTCCCTCTCTCTCTCTGCCCATCTCTCTGCCTGCTTGTGATCTCTGTCAAATAAACAAATAAAATCTTTAAAAAAAGATGTTAACAATGTTACCAATGAATCCCAATCTAATCTAAATTCTCTAGCAACTAGAGTAACTGAGGCAGAAGATAGAATCAGTGATCAAGAGGACAAACTGATAGAGAAAAAGGGGATCAGGAGGAGGCCTGGAACAAACAGCTTAGAAGCCATGAAAACAGAATTAGGGAAATAAATGACACAATGAAACATTACAACATCAGAATTATTGGAATCCCTGAGGGGGAGGAGAAAGAAAGAAGACTGCAGGATAGAGTTGAATAAATTCTCCATCAAAATTTTCCAATCTGGGGAATAGAACCAGTGTTCATGTGCTAGAGGCAGAAAGGTCACCCCCCCAAGATCATAGAATCTAGAAAGACCTCAAGACACCCGATTGTGAAAATGATGAATCACGATTTTAAATAGGAGCTCTTGAAAGCAGCTTAGGGCAAAGAGATTCTTTATGTACAGAGGAAGGTCCATCAGAATAACATCAGACCTGTCCACAGAAACCTGGCAAGCCATAAAGGGCTGGCAAGAAGTATTCAGGGCACTAAACGAAAAAGAACATGCAGCCAAGAATACTTTATCCAGCAAGGCTGACATTCAAAATGGATGGAGAGATAGCTTCCAAGACTGGTAAGGTTTAAAAGAGTATGTGACCACCAAGCCGGCACTACAAGAAATATTAAGGGGGATTCTATAAGAGAAGAAAGAACCCAAGAGTGTCATTGAACAGAAGTTTCTGGAGACAATCTATAGAAACAAAGGTTTCACAGGCAACACGATGTCAATAAAAACATATCTCTCAATAATCACTCTCAACATGAATGACCTAAACACTCCCATAAAATGGCACAAGGTTGCAGATTGGATAAAATGACAGGATCCGTCCATATGTTGTGTACAAGAGACCCATTTTGAAACTAAGGATAAATCCAACTGAAAGTGAAGTGATGGAGAAGTATCTTTCATGCCAATAGACCTCAAAAGAAGGCTGGGGTAGTGATTCTCATATCAGATAAATTAGATTTTAAAATAAAGGCTATAGTTGGAGATACAGAAGGACAGTACATCTTTCTTAAAGGGTCTATCCACCAAGAATATCTAACAATTGTAAATATTTGTGCCCCCAATATGGGAGCAGCCAACAACATAAGACAACTGTTAATCAAGATAAAGAGACACATTAATATGAATACATTGATAGTAGGGGATCTTAACACACCACTCTCAGATCATTCAAGCAGAAAATCAACAAAGTAACAAGAGCATTGAATGACACATTGGACCAGATAAACCTCATAGATATATAGGGAACATTCCACCCTAAAACAACAGAATACTCATTCTTCTCAAGTGCACATGGAACTTTCTCCAGAATAGACCACATACTGGTTCACAAATCAAAATTCAACTGATACAAAAAAGATAGAGATTATTCTCTTCATATTCTCAGACCACAATGCTTTGAAACTGGAACTCAACCAGAAGAAAAAGTTCAGAAGGAATTCAAGCAACTGTAAGCTAAAGGCCACCTGGCTTAAGAATGTTTCGATCAACCAGGAAATCAAAGAAGGACTTAAACAACTCATGGAAACCAATGAGAATGAAGACACTTTTGTCCAAAACCTATGCAATACAGCAAAGGCAGTATTAAGGGGGAAATACATAGCTATCTAAGCCTCCCTCAGAAATATTGAAGAATACAGCAGCTGTCTTTACATGTTAAAGAATTGGAGAATCAAGAACAAATTAAGCCAACTTCACATACAAGAAGGGAAATAATGAAAAACAGAGTGAAATCAATGAAATAAAAATAAACTAGAGATACATTAAAATGCATGAAAGAAACTACAAGCTGGTTTTTTGAAAGAATCAATAAGATCAATAAACCACCAACCAGACTAATCCAAAAGAAAAGAGAAAGGACACAAATTAATAAAATTATGAATGAAAGGGGAGACATCATGACTAACACCAAGGAAATAGAAACAATCATCAGAAATTCTTACCAACAGTTACATGCCAATAGTTTAAGCAGCCTAGATGAAATGGATGCATTCCTGGAAATCCATAAACTTCCAAGACTGAAACAAGAAGAAACTGACAACCTGAATAGACTAGTAACTAGATTAAAGCAGTAATCAAAAACGTACCCCAAAACAAGAGCCCAGGACCTGATGGATTCCCTGGAGAATTCTACCAAACTTTCAAAGAAGAAATAATACCTATTGTCCTGAAGCTGTTTCAAAAAGTAGAAACAGATGGAAAACTTCCAGACTCTTTCTATGAAACCAGCATTACCCTGATCCCCAAACCAGGCAAAGACCCCACCAAAAAGTAGAATTTCAGACCAATATCCCTGATGAATATGGATGCCAAAATTCTCAACAAGATCTTCACTAATAGGATCCAACAGTACATGAAAAAGATTATCTATCATGACCAGGTGGGATCTATCCCTGGAACGCAAGTGTGGTGCAACATTCACAAAACAATCAATGTGATAGAATAAATCAATAGGCAAGAAAGAAGAACCACATGGTCCTCTCAATGGATGCAGAAAAAACATTAGACAAAATCCAGCATCCATTCCTAATTAAAATGCTTCAAAGTATAGGGATAGAGGGAACATTCCTTAACTTCATAAAATCTATCTATGAAAACCTCACAGTGAATATCATCCTCAATGGGGAAAAGCTGACAGCTTTCCCTTTGAGATCAGGAACACGACAAGGATGGTCACTCTCACCACTGTTCAACATAGTATTAAAAATCCTAGCAATAGGAATCAGAAAACAAAGAGACATAAATGGTATTCATATTGTCAATGAAAGGGCACCTAGGTGGCTCAATACATTAAACCTCTGCCTTCAGCTCAGGTCATGATCTCAGGGTCCTGGGATTGAGCCTCATGTCAGGCTCTCTGCTCTGTGTGGAGCCTGTTTCCTCCACCCTCTCTGCTTGCTTCTCTGTCTACTTGTGATCTCTCTCTCTCCGTCAAATATATTAATAAAATCTTTAAAAAATAAAACAAATTGTCAATGAAGAAGTCAAACTCTCTCTCTTCACAGATTACATGATACTTTGTATGTAAAACCCAAAATACTCCACCTGCAATCTACTAGAACTCAAATAGCAATTCAGTAATGTGAAATCAATGTACAGAAATCAGATGAACCATGAGAGACTATGGACTCTGAAAAACAGTCTGAGGGGTTTGAAGTGGCGGGGGGGTGGGAGGTTGGGGTACCAGGTGGTGGGTATTATAGAGGGCACAGCTTTCATGGAGCACTGGGTGTGGTGAAAAAATAATGAATACTGTTTTTCTGAAAATAAATAAATTGGAAAAGAAAAAAAAAGAAATCAGTTACTTTCTTATACATTAACAATGAAAATATAGAAAGGGAAATTAGAGAATTGATTCCATTTACTATAGCACCAAGAACCATAAGATACCTGGGAGTAAACCTAACCAAAGAGGCAAAGGATCTGTACTCAAGGAACTACAGAACACTCATGAAAGAAATTGAAGAAGACACAAAAAGATGGAAGACCATTCCATGCTCATGGATCAGAATAAACATTGTTAAACTGTCTCTACTGCTTAGAGCAATCTACACTTTCAATGTCATTCTGATCAAAATTTCACCAGCATTTTTCAAAGAGCTGGAACAAGCAATCCTAAAATTTGTATGGAATCAGAAGAGACCCCGAAATACTAAGGAAATGTTCAAAAATAAAAGCAAAATTGGGGGCATCATGTTGTCTGATTTCAAGCCTTACTACAAAGCTGTGATCACCAAGACAGAATGGTACTTGCACAAAAATAGACACATAGACCAGTGGAATAGAGTGGAGATCCCAGGTATGGACCCTCAACTCTATGGTCAAATACTCTTTGACAAAGCAGGAGAAAAAATACAGTGGAAAAAAAAAAAAACAGTGGCGCTGGGAAATTTGGACAGCTGTGTGTAGAAGAATGAAACTTGACCATTCTCTTACATGATACACAAAGATAAACTTGAAATGGACAAAAGACCTCAATGTGAGACAGGAATCCATCAGAATCCTAGAGGAGAACATAGGCAGTAACCTCTTGGATATCAGCCATAGCAACTTCTTTCAAGATATTTCTCCAAGGCAAAGGAAACAAGTAAAAGTGAACTTCTGGGACTTCATCAAGATCAAGATGAAAGACTTCTGCACAGCAAAGGAAACAGTCAAAAAAAAAAATGAAGAGGCAACACGTGGAATGGGAGAAGATATTCGCAAATGACAGTACAGACAATAGGCTGATATCCAAGATCTATAAGGAACTCCTCAAACTCAACACACACAAAACAAATAATCACATCAAAAAATGGGCAGAAGACATGAACAGACACTTCTCCAAAGAAGACATACAAATGGCTAATAGACACATGAAAAAACGTTCATCATCACTGGCCATCCGGGAGAGTCAAATCAAAACCACATTGAGATACCACCCTACACCAGTTAGAATGGCCAGAATTAACAAGATGGTAAACAACGTGTGTTGGAGAAGATGTGGAGAAAGGGGAACCCTCTTACACTGTTGATGTGTATGTGAGTTGGTGCAGCCAATTTGGAAAACAGTGTGGAGATTCCTTAACAAATTGAAAATAGAGCTTCCCAATGACCCTGCAATTGCACTGTTGGATATTTACCCCAAAGTTGCAGATGTAGTGAAAAGAAGGGCCATCTGTACCCCAATGTTCATAGTATCAATGGCCACAGTCGCCAAACTGTGGAAGGAACCAGGATGCCCTTCAATGGACAGATGGATAAAGAAGATATTGTCCATATATGCTATGGAGTATTATGCCTCCATCAGAAAAGATGAATACCCAAATTGTCAACATGCACAGGACTGAAAGCGATTATGCTGAGTGAAATAAGTCAAGCAGAGAGAGTCAATTATCATATGGTTTTGCTTACTTGTGGAGCATAAAGGAATAACAAGGAGGACATGGGGAGATGGAGAGGAGAAGTGAGTTGGGGCAAATTGGAGGGCAGCCAACCTATGAGAGACAGTGGACTCTGAGAAACAATCTGAGGGTTTTGAAGGGGAGGGAGGTGGGGGATTGAATTAGTCTGGTGGTGGGTATTAAGGAGGGCATGTATTGCATTGAGCACTGGGTGTGGTGCATAAACAATGAATTCTGGAACAGTGAAAAGAAATTTAAAAAAATAAAATGAAACTCATGTATTCAGCATATAGATGGGTATTGTTTTTTTAATCCATTCCACCACTCCACTAAATGGAGCATTTAGTACATTTATATTCAAAGTAAGTATTAATAGTTATGTACTATTGCCACTTTATTACTTGTTTTGTCATTGGTTCAGGAGATTTTCTCTGATCTTTTCTTGTGTTTCATCTCTCCTTTGCACAAAAGGGTCCCCTTTAGTATATCCTGCAGGGCTGCTCTTGTGTTTAGTTTTTGTCTGGGAAACTCTTTTTCTCTCCTTCTGTTCTAAATGATAGCCTTGCTAGATAGTGTGTGCTTGGTTGCAGATGTTTCCCATTCAGCATGTTGAATATATCATTCTCCCTTTTGGCTTGCCAGGTTCCTGCTGAGAAATCTGCAATTAGCATTATGGGTGTTACCTTGGAAGTTAAGGAATTTTTCTTGCTGCTTTTGAAATTTTTTTCCTTATAATTATCATTTGCAAATTTAATTATAATATATCTTGTTGGCCTGATTTCATTAATTTTGATGGAAGATCACTGTCTCCTGGATCTGAATTTCTATTTCCCTTGACAAATTAGGGGAGTTTTTTGCTGTGTTACCTGAAATAAATTTTCTGCCCCATTTTTTCTCTCTTCTTCTGGGACTCCTATAAATATGAGTTATTACATTTGATAGAGCCAGTGATTTCCCTATGTCTATTCTTTTGTTACATAATTCTTTTTCTCTTTTGTTCAGCTTCATTGTTTTCCATTATTTTGTCTTCTAGGTCACTAAATTGTTCCTCTGCTTATTCTAGTTTGCCCTTCAGTGCATCAAGTCTGCATTTAATCTTGTTTATTGGATCTATAATCTCTGATTAATTCTTTTTTAACTCTTTTATCTCTATTGTAAGGATCTCACTGATGTCTTACATTCTTTTCTCAAACTCACTAAGTATCCTTATGATTGTTACCTTAAATTCTCCATCAGGCATGTTACTTATATCTCATTTGCTTAGATTCCTGACTGTGGCCTTGTCTTGTTCTTTCATTGAATATAAATTCTTCCTTCTTGGCTTTTTTTCTAAGTTTCTTCCTTTTTCTGTGTTTTTGAAAAGCCGATTATGTTTCCTGCTTCTGAAAGTAATGGCCTTATGAAAAAGAGGTCATGTAGTCCCCAGAGCCTGGCGCTTCAGGGATTATCTCTGGTGTGTGCTGTGTGTGCTCTGCTATTGTGATTTGGCTGCTCTGTCCTTCAGTCCAGTCATCTGCAGAGGCTTTCCTTGCCAGCTGTGGGCAGTGCTTGGTTTCTGGCCTGAATGTTGTGAGTTTTATGTTGGTGCACTCTGGTGTGCTTCTAAGGTGCGACCTGCCACCAACTCCACAAGAACTGAGGTCTTAAAGAACTCTGTCATCAGGGAATGTGGTGTGGGCAGGGGTTTGTTCTGTTCTTCTTGGGGAGGGGTCTTTTGTGCTGGGACCGAATCTTGCTTGACATGAAAAGCTGTCCCATCAGAGCTCAAGGGAACTGGGCTTAGCATATGCAAGTTAGCCATCCAGTGTCCATGATGAGCTGCTTTTTGCAAGTGGCTCAAGTTTATGCTATGGGCCAGGGGAGAGAAATAGTGCTAGCCATGTTATTTTTCCCAGAGAGGGATCTCTGTGAATGCTGCCTCTCAGAGAAGTACTCCTAGCATAGCAAATAACCTTTGCCCTAAGTACCCCAGGCATTTTTCAGATGGCTGTTGCCATGCTGTCTATCCCAAGGTTATTTGCTTGCTCTCTCCATGAATAGCACAGTGCCCTCCTGGCTCTATCTCAGGCAAGTCTTCTGACCTTTTAATCTCCAGGCTTCAGAGAATGGTGTGGGCAGGGGCTTGTGCTGGTCATCTGGGGTAGGGACTTGCCACTCCATTTTCTTTAGGTTATCCAATTTGTTGTCATATATTTTTTCATAATATTCTCTTTTTTTGGATTTCTGTTGTTTTGATTGATATTTCTCCTCTTTCATTTTTAATTTTATTTATTTGAGTCATTTCTATCTGTTTTTTGATCAATCTGGCTAGAGGTTTATGAATTTTTTTTTAATCTTTTCAAATAACCAGTCCTGGTCTCATCGGTCTCTTCTATTTTTGTTTGTTTGTTTTATTTTTTGTTTGTTTGTTCTTTTTTAGTTTCTGTATCATTTATTTGTGCTCTAATATTTATTATTTCCTTCCTTTTGCTGTTTTGGGGGTTGCACTTGTTCGTTTTTCTAGATCTTTTCTAGATCTAGATCTAGATCTAGATCCTTTTCTAGATCTACACCTTGATCCTTTAGGGGTAAGGTTAAGTTCTTTTATTTGAGATTTTTTTGGTTTCTTGAGGTATGTCTGTAAACTTCCCTTTTAGAACTGCTTTTGCTGCATTCCACAGGATTTGGACCATTGTGCTTTCATTTTCATTTGTTTCCATGTACTTACAGATATCTTTTTGATTTCTTGCTTAACCCATTCATTGTTTAGTAGCATGTTATTTAATTTCCATGTATTTGTGTTCTTTTCATTTTTTTTCTTTTGGTTGGTTTCTAGTTTCATAGTGTTGTGGTGGAAAAAGATGTATGGTATGGTTTTGATCTTTTCAATTGCTGTGACCTGTTTTGTGCCCTAATATGTGATCTGTTCTAGAAAATGTTCCATATGCACCTGAAAAGAATGTGTGTTCTGCTGTTTTCAGATGGGATGTTCTAACTATATATGTTAAATCCACTTGGCCCAACGTGTCATCAAAGCTATTGTTTCCTAATTGATTTTCTTATTTTTGATCTTCCTGTTGATGTAAGTGGGATGTTAAAGTCCCCTACTCTTATTTTATTACTGTTGATTAGTTCATGTTTAATATTAACTATTTTATGTATTTAGTTCTTCCATGTTGAGTACTTAAATATTTATAGTTGTTAAGTCTTCTTGTTTCATTGTCCCCTTAATTATCATATAGTGTCCTTTTTTGTCTCCTTACTGTCTTTGTTTTAAAATCTGTTTTGTCTGATATAAGTATTGATATTTCAGCTTTTTTTGATATCCATTTTGCATGATAGATGTTTATCCATCCCTCACTTTCAATCTTCAGGTATCTTTAGGTCTAAAATGACTTTCAAGCAAGTAGCATAGAGATGTGTCTTGGGGGTGCCTGGGTGGTTCAGTGGGTTAAGCTGCTGCCTTCGGCTCAGGTCATGATCTCGGGATACTGGGATCGAGTCCCGCATCAGGTTCCCTGCTTGGCGGGGAGCCTGCTTCCTCCTCTCTCTCTCTCTCTGCCTGCCTCTCTGCCTACTTGTGATCTCTCTCTGTCAAATAAATGAATAAAATCTTAAAAAAAAAAGAAAAAAAAAGAGATGTGTCTTGGGTTTTTTTTTTTTTCTTTTTATCTATTCTGTCACCCTATGTCATTTATTTGGAGCATGTATTCCATTTACATTCAAAGTAATTATTGATAAATAAATATTTATTGACATTTTAATGTTCTTTGTGGTTGTTTCTGATGTTTTCTTGTGATCCTTTCTTCTCTTATTCTCTTTCAATTTTTGTTTTCCTTAATGATACATTTGGTTTTCTTTCTCTTTATTCTTTGCATCTATTTGTGGTTTTTGACTTGTGGTTATCATTATGTTTGTATGTAATATCTTCTGTATATACCAGTCTATATTAAGTTGATGGTCATTTGAACCCTTTTTTTTTTTACAATTTATTTATTTTCAGAAAACCAGTATTCATTATTTTTTCACCACACCCAGTGCTCCATGCAAGCCGTGCCCTCTATAATACCCACCACCTGGTACCCCAACCTCCCACAACCCCGCCACTTCAAACCCCTCAGATTGTTTTTCAGAGTCCATAGTCTCTCATGGTTCACCTCCCCTTCCAATTTACCCAAATTCCCTACTCCTCTCTAACGCCCCTTGTCCTCCATGCTATTTGTTATGCTCCACAAATAAGTGAAACCATATGATAATTGACTCTCTCTGCTTGACTTATTTCACTCAGCATAATCTCTTCCAGTCCCGTCCATATTGCTACAAAAGTTGGGTATTCATCCTTTCTGATGGAGGCATAATACTTCATAGTGTATATGGACCACATCTTCCTTATCCATTCATCCGTTGAAGGGCATCTTGGTTCTTTCCATAGTTTGGCGACCGTAGCCATTGCTGCTATAAACATTGGGGTACAGATGGCCCTTCTTTTCACGACATCGGTGTCTTAGGGGTAAATACCCAGGAGTGCAATTACAGGGTCATAGGGAAGTTCTATTTTTAATTTCTTGAGGAATCTCCACACTGTTCTCCAAAGAGGCTGCACCAACTTGCATTCCCACCAACAGTGGAAGAGGGTACCCCTTTCTCCACATCCTCTCCAACACATGTTGTTTCCTGTTTTGTTAATTTTGGCCATTCTAACTGGTGTAAGGTGATAACTCAATGTGTTTTTTTTTCCAATTTATTTATTTTCAGAAAAAGAATATTCATCATTTTTTCACCACACCCAGTGCTCCATGCTAGCCGTGCCCTCTATAATACCCACCACCTGGTACCCCAACCTCCCACCCCCTGCCACTTCAAACCCCTCAGACTGTTTTTCAGAGTCCATAGTCTCTCATGGTTCACCTCCCCTTCCAATCTACCCAAATTCCCTACTCCTCTCTAACGCCCCTTGTCCTCCATGCTATTTGTTATGCTCCACAAATAAGTGAAACCATATAATCGACTCTCTCTGCTTGACTTATTTCACTCAGCATAATCTCTTCCAGTCCCGTCCATGTTGCTACAAAAGTTGGGTATTCATCCTTTCTGATGGAGGCATAATACTCCATAGTGTATGTGGACCACATCTTCCTTATCCACTCATCCGTTGAAGGGCATCTTGGTTCTTTCCATAGTTTGGCGACTGTGGCCATTGCTGCTATAAACATTGGGGTACAGATGGCCCTTCTTTTCCCGACATCTGTGTCTTTGGCGTAAATACCCAGGAATGCAATTGCAGGGTCGTAGGGAAGCTCTATTTTTAATTTCTTGAGGAATCTCCACACTGTTCTCCAAAGACGCTGCACCAACTTGCATTCCCACCAACAGTGGAAGAGGGTTCCCCTTTCTCCACATCCCCTCCAACACATGTTGTTTCCTGTTTTGTTAATTTTGGCCATTCTAACTGGTGTAAGGTGATATCTCAATGTGGTTTTAATTTGAATCTCCCTGAGGGCTAATGATGATGAGCATTTTTTCATGTGTCTGATAGCCATTTGTATGTCTTGATTGGAGTAGTGTCTGTTCATATCTTCTGCCCATTTTTTGATGTGTTTGTCCGTTTCATGTGGGTTGTGTTTGAGGAGTTCATTATAGATCCTGGATATCAACCTTTTGTCTGTACTGTCATTTGCAAATATCTTCTCCCATTCCATGGGTTGCCTCTTTGTTTTTTTGACTGTTTCCTTTGCTGTGCAGAAGCTTTTGATTTTGATGAAGTCCCAGAAGTTTATTTTTCGCTTTTGTTTCCTTTGCCTTTGGAGACGTATCTTGAAAGAAGTTGCTGTGGCTGATATCAAAGAGATTACTGCCTATGTTCTCCTCTAAGATTCTGATGGATTCCTGTCTCACGTTGAGGTCTTTTATCCATTTTGAGTTTATCTTTGTGTACGGTGTAAGAGAATGGTCGAGTTTCATTCTTCTACATATAGCTGTCCAGTTTTCCCAGCACCATTTATTGAAGAGACTGTCTTTTTTCCACTGTATATTTTTTCCTGTTTTGTCAAAGATTAATTGACCATAGAGTTGAGGGTCCATATCTGGGCTCTCTACTCTGTTCCACTGGTCTATGTGTCTGTTTTTATGCCAGTACCATGCTGTCTTGGTGATCACAGCTTTGTAATAAAGCTTGAAATCAGCTAAGGTGATGCCGCCAGTTTTATTTTTGTTTTTAACAAGAAATAATTATTTTTTTACTTCTTTTGTGTTTCCTACTTTCATATTGTTACCTTTGGTCTTTCCTTTGCATTGAAAGTGTTCCCTTTAATATTTCTTGCAAGGCTGGTTTAGTGTTCATGAGCTCCTTTAGTTTTTATTTGTCTGGGAAACTCTTTATCTCTCCTTCTATTCTGAATGCTAGTTTAACTGGGTGGAGTATTCTCCACTGCAGATGTTTCCTATTCAGCAATGTGAATATATTGTGCCACTCTCTTGTGGTTTGCAAAGTTTCTGCTGAAAAATCCACTGATAGCCTTATGGGACTTCTCTTATACATAACTATCTCTTTCGTTTTGCTGCTTTAAATTTTTTTTTCCTCTATCACTGCATTTTGCCATTTTCGTTACAATATGTCTTGGTGTGGATCTGCTTTTGTTGATTTTGCTCAGGTTTCTATGTGCCTCCTGCATCTGAATATCTGTTTCCTTTCCCAGATTAGGAATGTTTTCAGCTATTATTTCTTTAAATAATTTTTCTGCCCACATTTTTCTCTCTTCTCCTTCTATGACCCCTAAAATGCAAACATTATTTTGCTTGATAGAGTCACTGAATTTTCTAAGTCTATTCTCATTATGCCGTATTTGTCTCTCATATGTTCAGTGTGATTGTTTTCTATTACTCTAAACTCCAGGTCACTAATACATTCCTCTGCTTCTTGTTTCCTACTGTTTATTCCAAATATTTTATTTTTTAATATTCTTTTTTATATTTCTTTTTTAAAATTAATTAATTTATTTTCAGCATAACAATATTCATTATTGTTTCACCACACCCAGTGCTCCATGCAATCTGTGGCCTCTAAAATACCCACTACCTGGACCCCAACCTCCCACCCACCCACCACTTCAAACCCCTCAGATTGTTTTTCAGAGTCCATAGTCTCTCATTATTCACCTCCCCTTCCAATTTCCCCCAACCCCCTTCTCCTCTCTAACTCCCCATGTCCTCCATGCTATTTGTTATGCTCCACAAATAAGTGAAACCATATGATAATTGACTCTCTCTGCTTGACTTATTTCACTCAGCATAATCTCTTCCAGTCTCGTCCATGTTGCTACAAAAGTTGGGTATTCATCCTTTCTGATGGAGGCATAATACTCCATAGTGTATATGGACCACATCTTCCTTATCCATTCATCCGTTGTAGGGCATCTTGGTTCCTTCCATAGTTTGGCGACCGTTGCCATTGCTGCTATAAACATTGGGGTACAGATGGCCCTTCTTTTCATGACATCTGTATCATTGGGGTAAATACCCAGGAGTGCAATGGCAGGGTCATAGGGAAGTTCTATTTTTAATTTCTTGAGGAATCTCCACACTGTTCTCCAAAGAGGCTGCACCAACTTGCATTCCCACCAACAGTGGAAGAGGGTTCCCCTTTCTCCACATCCCCTCCAACACATGTTGTTTCCTATCTTGTTAATTTTGGCCATTTTAACTCGTGTAAGGTGATATCTCAATGTGGTTTTAATTTGAATCTCCCTGAGGGCTAGTGATGATGAACATTTTTTCAAGTGTCTGATAGCCATTTGTATGTCTTGATTGGAGAAGTCTCTGTTCATATCTTCTGCACATTTTTTGATATGCTTGTCTGTTTTGTGTGTGCTGATTTGAGGGGTTCTTTATAGATCCTGGATATCAACCTTTTGTCTGTACTGTCATTTGCAAATATCTTCTCCCATTCCGTGGGTTGCCTCTTTGTTTTTTTTGACTCTTTCCTTTGCTGTGCAGAAGCTTTTGATTTTGATGAAGTCCCAAAAGTTTATTTTTGCTTTTGTTTCCTTTGCCTGTGGAGAAATAACTTGAAAGAAGTTGCTGTGGCTGATATCGAAGAGATTACTGCCTACGTTCTCCTCTAGGATTCTGATGGATTCTTGTCTCACGTTGAGGTCTTTTATCCATTTTGAGTTTATCTTTGTGTATGGTGTAAGAGAATGGTCGAGTTTCATTCTTCTACATATAGCTGTCCAGTTTTCCCAGCACCATTTATTGAAGAGACTGTCTTTTTTCCACTGTATATTTTTTCCTGTTTTGTTGAAGATTAATTGACCATAGAGTTGAGGGTCCATATCTGAGCTCTCTACTCTGTTCCACTGGTCTATGTGTCTGTTTTTATGCCAGTACCATGCTGTTTTGGTGATCACAGCCTTGTAGTAAAACTTGAAATCAGGGAACGTGATGCCCCCAGTTTTAATTTTGTTTTTCAACATTTCCTTAGCGATTCGGGGTCTCTTCTGATTCCATACAAGTTTTTGGATTATTTACTCCAGCTCTTTGAAGAATACCGGTGGAATTTTGATCAGAATGGTATTAAAAGTATAGTTTGCTCTAGGCAATTGCTCTAGGCAGTATAGACATTTTAACAATGTTTATTGTTCCGATCCAAGAGCATGGAATGGTCTTCCATCTTTTTGTGTCTTCTTCAATTTCTTTCATGAGTGTTCTGTAGTTCCTCAAGTACAGATCCTTTACCTCTTTTGTTAGATTTATTCCCAGGTATCTTATGGTTCTTGATGCTATAGTAAATGGAATCGATTCTCTAATTTCCCTTTCTGTATTTTCATTGTTAGAGTATAAGAAAGCCACTGATTTCTGCATAATTTCATTTTGAGTTCTTCATCTCTGATTGGTTCTTTTTAAAAATCTCTTTGTTGAAGATCTCACTGATATTGTCCACTGTTGTGTCACGTCCAGTGCACACTTTTATGAACATTGCTTTAAATTCTCTATCAGGTATACTACTCAATTCTGTTTTCTTAGTTTTGCTGTGATTTTCTCCTGTTCTTTCATTTGGGACAAATTTGTCTGTCTCCTCATTTTGTTTACCTGTTTCTTTGTGTTAGAAAAGTCAGCTATGCTCTCTGCTCCTGAAAGTAGTAGATTTATAAAGAGGAGATCCTGTAGTGTCCAACACTGATATTCATCAGAACCTGGCACTTCATGGGATTTTCCCATGTGTGTTGTTTGCATCTGGCTATTGTGTTTGAGTAGCTTTCCCTTTCAGTCTAAGCTTCTGCACTGATTCTCTGCCTGTTGTGGTCTGTGCTTGCTCTTTGTGGTGTTAGTGAGACCTAGGTAGGCCATCCCTCAGGGGATGAGACTGTACAAGGGTTCAGGAGTAGGTAGCAGTGTTAGCAAAATTTTTAGTGAGATACTAGTCCTAGGTCAGATCCCTCAAAGTACATTTGTGACCAAAGGCATAGCACATGTTAGTGGCAGTGGCTGGGAGCTGGGCATGTGGCTGAGGTGGTATAAAGGAGCACCTGCTGGCTGTGCAATCACCAGCTGAAAGTCAAGGTGGCTGGTGTCATGTGGTCAGGGCATATGTGACATTATTAAAATGTGTACTTACCTAAGCCAATTCCTCAAAGTGTGATGACAGGGTTGCAGCACACAACTGTGGCAGCAGCCAGAGGTGTTTGCCATCCATGTGTGCAGCGACCAGGTACAGATTGTGGTGGTCGAGGCACAAGATATATGTGCACATGGCTGACTTGGTGGGGCACCTGTGGCATTAACAAAATTTGCACTAAGCCTAGGGCCAAGGCCAGCAGACTTAGGAAAAGCAAGTCCTCAAGAGAACTCCTGGGCAGGGCACACTGCTAGGAGGTTAGGTAACAAGTGTCTTTGCAGTACAGCCTCCTGTAGGTCGTTCCGTTTATGTTGGAGGGTGGGGAATGAAAATGGTGACTGTCAGTTCCTTTGCTCCCAGAGACGTCTCCCAACATTCTCCAAAATCAGTATAAACAAATCTTCCTCCTGTTTTGTAAGATGTTGCTTCTATATTGCCTCTCCTTGGGCTGATGTCTCTTTAAGGATGGAGACCCAGCTATCACTTGCCCTCCCAGCTCACCCATTGCTGGCTGAGTCAGTGGACTTTTTAAGCTTTAGGCTCAAAGTCTTGTTGGTTATATAAACTCACAGAATTCAGCCCCTCAGATATTCAAAGACAGACATTATGGGGATTTGTTTTCCCTGTGTGGGCTCCCTGGTGCTTTTCCCTCTCTGCAACCATAGTTCCCTCCCTCTTTCAGGCTTCTCCAGACTAGACTACCATTTCTGCCCTTCCTAACCTCTCTGATGTGGCTTCTTCTCTACATTTAGTTATGGAGTTGTTCTGCCAGTCTTCATATCATTTTTGTTTATTGACATGAATGTGAGTGATATCTAGTTGCAAACATGGGATGGGGTGAGCTGAGGGTCCTCTTACTCTGACATCTTGCCTGTGCTTGGAAACATCTTTGTAGGATCCTAAATGTATCATGGCCCTGGGCAATGGGCCTGCTGTGTTTCATGGATAAGTTGGTTCTGACTGTCATGGGACTTTTCTCTATATATATTTTACCTTATATTTTGCAAATCTCACAATCACTCCTCTGGTACAGAATGTGATCCATTTTCTATCATGGTTTCTTTATTCTTTTGGAAAACACAGTCACACTCATGACCATGTTCATCCCCCTTTAGTCTGAAGTCTATTGTCAAATAGAAAGCACTCCTTTGTTTTTCAGCAGCTTCCTTTATTCCTTGCTATATTGAAGTTGTCTCAATTTTATTTCCATATGCCACAGCATAATAATGGTTTTATTTGGATTAGGAAAAATAATGTTTAAAAATCTACTTAATACAAGACATTTTAAGATACTTAATAAACTTAGAAAAATAATTTAGTTGGGACCATCAACCTCTCCCTAAACTATCTTGCTAGCTTTTCCTCTGGATGAGAAGAAATGTCCTATTTGAAATAGTACCTGTAATTGGTGCATCAGGGCGGGATTGCTCTTTTCTCCACGCAGGCACAAATACAGTAATATCTTTATGGCCTTTGTCTAGAAACCAGTCCACAGCAAGTTGTATTCCTCTACAGGAGAACTCTTCTTTATTCCCATGGCTTTAGAAAGATAGAGAATGAAAGGGTAAAGGATCAACAATAGGTAGCAAAGAAATACCCCAAACAGTCTTTTTCTTAGTACCAAGACATTAACAATAGACATTTTATTTCTTGATGATGTCAAAATGAATTTTCACTTTTTTAAGGATTTTATTTATTTATTTGACACAGAAAGAGAGCACAAACAGGGGAAGCAGCAGGAGGGGGAGATGGAGAAGGAGGCTCCTTACTGAGCAGTGAGTCTGATGCCAGGCTCAATCCCAGAACCCTGGAATCATGACTTAAGCTGAAGGCAGACACTGAACTGACTGAGCCACCCAGGCACCCCAAAAATGCATTTTTAAAACAATAAATGAATCTCTTTTTTTACTCAATCATTATAAATATTTCCACTATTATTACACCTTTTTTTAAGGCCACAGATGGTTAATAACAATTCCCAATTTATAGCAAACCTGATGAGTATTTCCTACCACTACTTCAATTTTCTCTCTTCTCTTTCTACATCTATTACCAATTTATTTTAGAATATTCAGATATTCACAACAGATGAGCAAAGAAGAGGTGTCACCAGAGGTTTAGATAATTTATATGGAGGATTAGTTGGAGATAAGTTTTAAGCACATATATTAAATTTAAAAAATGATATTGACAGCAGAAAAGAGATGTGTAAATAAATTCTGACTAAAAATAGTTATCACATTTAATTAAATATAATTTGCCAATAAAAATCACATTATTTTAAAATTTTAGGATGTGGGGAATGCTCACAATATAATGCTAAAAGAAAAAGGGATACAGACTCTATATAATGTAATCCCAATTTTGTAGAAGAAAGTCTATATATAAATTTAGAAAAAATGCTAAGAAATAGATACATCAAAATATTAATAAGAGAATTATTCTATGTAAGAGGATTATAAGTGATTTATTTTCTTTATTCCAAAATTTCTTCAAAATATTAAGTATTGCTTTTATAATTAGAATATGATGTAAAAAGAGAAGACATTTTATCTTTATTATTTCTAGACATAAACATTATAAAAACGTGAAAATCAAACAGAAATTTAATTGAAAATTTGAAGAGGGAAAATTAACAGATGAATTGGGGAGAGATATATTTATTGCCATCAGATTAAAAAGTTACAGAGAGTGTACTAAATTTGTGCCTAGTTTGCATGTGAGAATTTCAACCTCTTAGCACATAGTTTGGTATTCTAACATAAATATAAACCACACTAAATTACAATTATTAAACAGTTTGGATGATAAATTGGCATACATTACATGTACCAATTCTAGTATAATAAAGTGGATATTGCCTGTCAAGGCTGATTAGAAAGCTAATTAAGACAATATGAAGCTTGGGGCTCCTGGGTGGCTCAGTGGGTTAAGCCACTGCCTTGGGCTCAGGTCATGATCTCAGGGTCCTGGGATTGAGCCCCACATCGGACTTTCTGCTCAGCAGGGAGCCTGCTTCCTCCTCTCTCTCTGCCTGCCTCTCTGCCTGCTTGTGATCTCTCTCTGTCAAAAAATAAATAAAATCTTTAAAAAAAGACAATATGAAGCTAATTATGACAATATAATGGGGCTTCTTTCTTTAGATTTCTTACCTTCTCACTAGTACTCAACTACAAGAGAAATCAGCTCCAATTGTATTGGTCCCTTTGAGTGAATTAATACATAATCTCAGAGGCCCCATTAATACATATACTGCAAGACTTCCCAGTGTCTTAATCACTCTTGAGGCACATGACCAAAAAATATTCAGTATTTTCCTAACATTTCTAAACACATGTTAATCATGTCTAAGTGTCCAGTAAGTCCCATAAAGCAATTACAGTACATTACTAAAAGTCAAAGCACTTAAGAAAAAAAAAAAAAAAAGGAAAGGAAATATATTTAACTGCCAACGAACTCCAAGGTAGCCTTAGAAACAGCTACCATGCTGATTGCTTCTAAGACGTTGAACAATGGGTAAATTGGGACAGACAATTAACTCTTAAAGAGTTAATATTGGATGAAGCCAGCATGAAACAGACAGGTAGGGAAGATGCTCAGGTGTTAGTTTGCCCACTGCTATAGTGCTGGTAAGTATGAGAATAATATGAACTCAGGAAAAATAACCAGAATTGCCAATAGAGGGGGAATTTGTAGGAAAGGGATAGGATTTCATTTCACATGACTTGGCAGTGCTATAAAGTGTGTCCTTCCAAACACAGTCTAAAACTGTGAACAAATTCCCTACTCCTCTCTAACGCCCCTTGTCCTCCATGTTATTTGTTATGCTCCACAAATAAGTGAGGGGCGTTAGAGAGGAGTAGGGAATTTGGGTAAATTGGAAGGGGAGGTGAACCGTGAGAGACTATGGACTCTGAAAAACAATCTGAGGGGTTTGAAGTGGCGGGGGGGTGGGAGGTTGGGTTACCAGGTGGTGGGTATTATAGAGGGCACGGCTTGCATGGAGCATTGGGTGTGGGGAAAAAATAATGAATAATGTTTTTCTGAAAATAAATAAATTGAAAAAAAATCCCTGATACAGACATCTGTGAGTCAAGCAAATAAATAAATAAATAAATAAATAAAATAAAAAAATAAAACTGTAAACAAGTGAGACCATAAATAATTGAGACAGAGAAAGACAAGTACTATATAATTTTATTTATATGTGGAATCTAAAAAACAAAACAAAAAAAAATAAACAAATCAGAAATAAGCCCATAAATACCAAGAGCAAATTGGTGGTTGTTAGAGGGGAGAGTGGGCAAAATGGGTGAAGGGAAGTGGAAAATACAAGCCCTCAGTTATGAAAAAAATAAGTCATAGGGATGAAAGGCATAGCATAGGGAATAAAGTCAGTGGTATTGTGCTAACATTGTATGGAGACAGATGGTAACTACACTTGCAGTGAGAATATAGTTGTCCAGACACTATATTGTACACCTAAAACTAATGTAACATTGTCTTTCAACAATATTTTAATAAACAAAAATAAATAAAATATTTTTCACTATGAAAATATTTTTCACTATGTTATTATATGACAACATACTAAACAATCTAGAAGAAATGGCTAAATTCCTAGAGACAGTGTCTTGTCCAAGATGACTACATAAGAATACCCTGAACTTACCTCCTTCAAGGAACATACCAAATTACACTGATTTATAGAACAATTCCTCTTGAAGAAGGACTTAGGGCTGACTGAACTGCCTCTACACAACAAAAGGTAGAATGGCCAAAGAGAAAAAAGAGATGAACACATTGTAGTAAAGGGAACTCCCACTCCTGACACTGCAAATAGCATTGAAAAGTGATAGCACTAAGGTACAAGGAACAGAGTCCTCCGTCCTTGGGCACAGGGAAAACACACACACACACACACACACACACACACACACAAACTGGTTTTAAAAAGAAACTACCATATATAAAAGATACAGCACTAGAACTCGGTCAAATGACAGAAGAGCTGGTCCAGGTCAGAAAAACTGGAGAAATGCATGGTTTAGTTCACTCCACCTTGAAAGTGCAAAATGAAGCAACATCCTGATGCATAGCTAGCTTGCCGCCTCAGTGATCCCTTGGTCCACAAGCCTACACCAGCCCTGGTAGCTCTGGGGCACAAAAGAAAGGTGTAATTTCAAAGGCCAAAGGAGCTGAAAGAATTCTAAGTCAGAAGGACTGGAGAACGTTTGGGTTTATGCTCTCCCTCCATGTTAAAAGAACAGGTAAGAGCAGGGTCTGGTTTCCATAGCTGGCTTGCTGCCTCAGAAAACCCTAGTTAGAAGCCCTGGGCCCCTAGCCCATATCAGCCATAGCCAGCCCCCCCACCCCCAAGTGGCCACAGGTGCAAAACACACCAGAACATTCCAGGCCCACATCACTTTGGATCCACTTTAGCTTCAGCTATCCTGACAATATACCTTCTGTGCATAGAGCTCCAGGTCCTCCCAGCTTGCGCCCACTTTACTTTTAGCTATTCTGTCAGGGTATCCTTTGTGTATGGACCGCAGAAACCTCCTGGGCTTTGTACCACCTCAGTGCCAACCACTCCACTAGTATATCCTCTGCACAGACCATTCCAGGACACTCTGGCTTGCATGCATTTAAGCTTCAGCTGTACTTCAGGTTGCATTATTCACAAAAAGCCCTAGGATCTCCCAGCCTACATCCACTTCAGCTTTAGTTGTACTGCCTGGGTACTTGCTGCATGGAGAGCCATGGGAACTCCTAGGCCACATGTCACCTCAGCTCCAGGACCCCTCCAGGACACCATCTATGGAGAGAGCACTGGGACACCCTAGTTTACACCTACTTTAGCCTTAGCTGTCTTGACAGGACACCCAATGCATGAAGAACCCAGGGACTGCACTGATCAACACCCTCTGCGCCCATTTCAACTATAGCTGCCCTTCCTAGGTGCTCATAATGTGGAGGGTCCCAGAACCTCCAGCCCATACCAGCCACAGCTTCACATAACCAGAAAAGTCACTAAATACACATAAAGCCCTGCAAAACTCTCTGGTCAAAAGAAGTGGTGTGGGCAAGGGTTTCTGCTGGTCCTCTGGGGAGGGAATCTAATGTGTTGGGCCTTAGGCAAGCTTGACATGTATACACATATACTACACAAGGAGAATCCTTTACATTCAAGAGAAGTAGCTGTTCTGCTTAATCCATAAAAACAAACACAGACTGTGGCCATTGCTGCTATAAACATTGGGGTACAGATGGCCCTTCTTTTCACGACATCTGTATCTTTGGGGTAAATACCCAGGAGTGCAATTGCAGGGTCGTAGGGAAGCTCTATTTTTAATTTCTTGAGGAATCTCCACACTGTTCTCCAAAGAGGCTGCACCAACTTGCATTCCCACCAACAGTGGAATAGGGTTCCCCTTTCTCCACATCCTCTCCAACACATGTTGTTTCCTGTTTTGTTAATTTTGGCCATTCTAACTGGTGTAAGGTGATATCTCAATGTGGTTTTAATTTGAATCTCCCTGAGGGCTAGTGATGATGAACATTTTTTCAAGTGTCTGATAGCCATTTGTATGTCTTGATTGGAGAAGTGTCTGTTCATATCTTCTGCCCATTTTTTGATGTGTTTGTCTGTTTCGTGTGGGTTGAGTTTGAGGAGTTCATTATAGTTGCCAAACTATGGAAAGAACCAAGATGCCCTTCAACGGATGAATGGATAAGGAATATGTGGTCCATATACACTATGTAGTATTATGCCTCCATCAGAAAGGATGAATACCCAACTTTTGTAGCAACATGGACGGGACTGGAAGAGATTATGCTGAGTGAAATAAGTCAAGCAGAGAGAGTCAATTATCATATGGTTTCACTGATTTGTGGAGCATAACAAATAGCATGGAGGACAAGGGGCGTTAGAGAGGAGTAGGGAATTTGGGTAAATTGGAAGGGGAGGTGAACCATGAGACTATGGACTCTGAAAAACAGTCTGAGGGGTTTGAAGTGGTGGGGAGGTGGGAGGTTGGGTACCAGGTGGTGGGTATTATAGAGGGCACGGATTGCATGGAGCACTGGGTGTGGTGAAAAAATAATGAATACTGTTTTTCTGAAAATAAATAAATTAGAAAAAAATAAAGGAAATAGAACTATAAAAAAAACACAGAAAGTCAAGCAAAATGGTAGAGTCAGAGTAATATGCTTTAAAAGAAAAAGTAAGACAAAACTTCAGAAAAATAACTAAATGAAATGGAGATAAGAAATATATATGATAAGGAATTTAAATTAATGATTGCAAAGATGCTCACCAGGCTGGAAACAAAAGTGGAAGAACTCAGCGAGACTTGGCAGGCTCCTCCCCGAGAAGATCAGCCCAAAGCCTTGCCCACATCACATCTCTGAACACTGGAGTTTTTGGATAATTGAATTTAAATTAAAAAAAAATATAAAGACTGGGATAGAGGGCACATACCTCAATATCATTAAAGCCGTCTATGAAAACCCCACCACAAATATCATTCTCAGTGGAGAAAAACTGAAAGCTTTTCCTCTAAGGTCAGGAACACGGCAGGGATGTCCATTATCACCACTGCTATTCAACATAGTACTAGAAGTCCTAGCCTCAGCAATCAGACAACAAAAGGAAATTAAAGGCATCCAAATCAGCAAAGAAGAAGTCAAATTATCACTCTTCACAGATGATATGATACTCTATGTGGAAAACCCAAAAGACTCCACTACAAAACTGCTAGAAGTTGTACAGGAATTCAGTAAAGTGTCAGGATATAAAATCAATGCACAGAAATCAGTTGCATTTCTCTACACCAACAACAAGACAGAAGAAATAGAAATTAAGGAGTCAACCCCATTTACAATTGCACCCCAAACCATAAGATACCTAGGAATAAACCTAACCAAAGAGGCTAAGAATCTATACTCAGCAAACTATAAAGTACTCATGAAAGAAATTGAGGAAGACAAAGAAATGGAAAAATGTTCCATGCTCCTGGATTGGAAGAATAAATATTGTGAAAATGTCTATGCTACCTAAAGCAATCTACACATTTAATGCAATTCCTATCAAAGTACCATCCATATTTTTCAAAGAAATGGAACAAATAATTCTAAAATTTATATGGAACCAGAAAAGACCTTGAATAGCCAAAAGGATATGAAAAAGAAAGCCAAAGTTGGTGGCATCACAATTCCGGATTTCAAGCTCTATTACAAAGCTGTCATCATCAAGACAGCATGGTACTGACACAAAAACAGACACATAGATCAATGGAACAGAATAGAGAGCCCAGAAATAGACCCTCAACTCTATGGTCAACTAATCTTTGACAAAGCAGGAAAGAATGTCCAATGGAAAAAGACAGCCTCTTCAATAAATGGTGTTGGGAAAATTGGACAGCCACATGCAGAAAAATGAAATTGGACCATTTCCTCACACCACACACAAAAATAGACTCCAAATGGATGAAGGACCTCAATGTGAGAAAGGAATCCATCAAAATCCTTGAGGAGAACACAGGCAGCAACCTCTTCGACCTCAGCCGCAGCAACATCTTCCTAGGAACATCGCCAAAGGCAAGGGAAGCAAGGGCAAAAATGAACTATTGGGATTTTATCAAGATCAAAAGCTTTTGCACAGCAAAGGAAACAGTTAACAAAATCAAAAGACAACTGACAGAATGGGAGAAGATATTTGCAAACGACATATCAGAAAAA
Source organism: Neogale vison (assembly GCF_020171115.1). Taxonomy (NCBI): domain Eukaryota; kingdom Metazoa; phylum Chordata; class Mammalia; order Carnivora; family Mustelidae; genus Neogale; species Neogale vison. Next base: position 76,601,232 of record NC_058105.1, read on the forward strand.
GGACTAGTGTCCAAAATCTATAAAGAACTTAGCAAACTCAACAACCAAAGAACAAATAATCCAATCAAGAAATGGGTAGAGGACATGAACAGACGTTTCTGCAAAGAAGACATCCAGATGGCCAACAGACACATGAAAAAGTGCTCCATATCACTCGGCATCAGGGAAATACAAATCAAAACCACAATGAGATATCACTTCACACCAGTCAGAATGGCTAAAATCAACAAGTCAGGAAATGACAGATGCTGGCGAGGATGCGGAGAAAGGGGAACCCTCCTACACTGTTGGTGGGAATGCAAGCTGGTGCAACCACTCTTGAAAACAGCATGGAGGTTCCTCAAAATGTTGAAAATAGAACTGCCCTATGACCCAGCAATTGCACTACTGGGTATTTACCCTAAAGATACAAACGTAGTGATCCAAAGGGGCACGTGCACCCAAATGTTTATAGCAGCAATGTCCACAATAGCCAAACTATGGAAAGAACCTAGATGTCCATCAACAGATGAATGGATAAAGAAGATGTGGTCTATATACACAATGGCATACTATGCAGCCATCAAAAGAAATGAAATTTTGCCATTTGCGATAACATGGATGTAACTAGAGCATATTTTGCTTAGCGAAATAATTCAAGCGGAGAAAGACAACCATCATATGATCTCCATGATATGAGGAAGTGGTGATGCAACATGGGGGCTTAAGTGGGTAGGAGAAGAATCCATGAAACAGGATGGGATAGGGAGGGAGACAAACCATAAGTGACTCTTAATCTCACGAAACAAACTGTGGGTTGCTGGGGGGAGGGGGGTTGGGAGAAGGGGGGTAGGGTTATGGACATTGGGGAGGGTATGTGCTTTTTGGTAAATTGGAAGGGTAGGTGAACCATGAGAGACTATGGACTCTGAAAAACAATCTGAGGGGTTTGAAGTTGTGGCTGGGTGGGGGGTTGGGGTACCAGGTGGTGGGTATTATAGAGGGCACGGCTTGCATGGAGCAATGGGTGTGGTGAAAAAATAATGAATACTATTTTTCTGAAAATAAATAAATCGGAAAAAAATCACATTGAGATATCACCTTACACCAGTTAGAATGGCCAAAATTAACAAGATAGGAAACAACATGTGTTGGAGGGTATGTGGAGAAAAGGGAACCCTCTTACACTGTTGGTGGGAATGCAAGTTGGTGCAGCCTCTTTGGAGAACAGTGTGGAGATTCCTCAAGAAATTAAAAATAGAACTTCCCTATGACCCTGCCATTGCACTCCTGGTTATTTACCCCAAAGATACAGATGTCATGAAAAGAAGGGCTATCTGTACCCCAATGTTTATAGCACCAATTGCCATGGAAAGAACCAAGATGCCCTTCAATGGACGAATGGATAAGGAATATGTGGTCCATATACACTATGGAGTATTATACCTCCATCAGAAAGGACGAATACCCAACTTTTGTAGCAACATGGACGGGACTGGAAGAGATTATGCTGAGTGAAGTAAGTCAAGCAGAGAGAGTCAATTATCATATGGTTTCACTTATTTGTGGAGCATAACCAATAGCATGGAGGACATGGGGAGTTAGATAGGAGAAGGGAGTTGGGGGAAATTGGAAGGGGAGGTGAACCATGAGAGACTATGGACTCTGAAAAACAATTTGAGGGGTTTGAATTGGTGGGTGGGTGGGAGGTTGGGGTACCAGGTGGTGGGTATTATAGAGGGCACGGATTGCATGGAGCATTGGGTGTGGTGAAAAAATAAAAATAATGAATACTGTTATGCCAAAATAAATAAAAAAAGAACTTAAAAAATGCAAACAAAAAGGGAGGTAGTAAGTATCTGTGTTGGACAGTAAGCAACTTACCAGTCATATTCTAAAGTGAAATTAGATTTATATATTTTTTCAAGATTTTATTTATTTATTTGACAGACAGAGATCACAAGTAGGCAGAGAGGCAGAAGAGAGAGAGAGGAGGAAGCAGGCACCCTGCTGAGCAGAGAGCCCAATGCGGGGCTTGATCCCAGGACCCTGGGATCATGACCTGAGCTGAAGGCAGCGGCTTTAAACCACTGAGCCACCCAGGCGCCCCTAGATTTATATTAATACAAGAAATTCTGCTGTAGCTACAGGGCAGGAAGAAATTTCCAAGAAACTAACCATGTGATAGGAATTATCTTGAAGTGGGAAGTACATTGGTATTTGTCCTTATTCTGGCTAGAAATTGTGTCTTAAAATTGCTAAGCTTTAAATAATGAATACTGTTTATCTGAAAATAAATAAATTGGAAAAAAAAAGACCTAAAAAAATGCTAAGCTTTGAAGAAGTGGAATGGACCAGAGATGTACTGCACTGAGCACTTAAAATTTTTCTGCAGAGCCTTTCTAGCAATAATTTTGATTAATGATTCAGTCATTTTAATTAGGATTTGCTTCAAAAGTAAATGGCAATGCAACTGGGAGGGCACAAAGTTGAAGAAGCTGGTGCTTATTCCTAGCGTTCTTCCTCTTCTTCTTCTACTCCCCCTCCTCCCCCTCCCCTTCTCCTGCTCCTCCTCCTCCTCCTTCTTCTTCTTCCCCATTTTCTTCTTCTCCTTCTTCTCTTTCTTCTCCTTCTTCTTCTTCTTCTTCTTCTTCTTCTTCTTCTTCTTCTTCTTCTTCTTCTTCTTCTCCTCCTCCTCCTCCTCCTCCTTCTTCTTCTTCTTATTTCCTCAGTGTGGAGCTATTTATTTACTTATCCATGCATACCTGCTTTTAAGGCTTGACTGTCGTTTACATGAAAATTGATACCAACGAAGACAATTAGAGTCAGCAAATCAAACTTACTGATACTAAAGCACAACTTGAAAATGTAATGGATTTGTATTTTTTTAGCTTAAATTCAATTAGCCAACATATTAGTGCATCATTAGTTTCAGATGAAGTGTTCAACACTTTATCAGTTGTTATAATATCCAGTGCTCATCACATCATATGCCCTCTGTAATATTCATCACCAAATTATTCCATCCCCTCACTAACATCCTCTCTAGGAACCCTCAGTTTGTTTCCTACATTTAAGAGTCTCTCATGGTTTTTCTCCTTCTCTGATGACTTCAATTTACTTTACCCTCCCCTCTCATATGATCCTCTGGGCTGTTTCCTATATCCCACAAATGTGTGAAAACATATGATAATTTTCTTTCTCTGACTGACTTATTTCACTCAGCATAATACCCTCCAGTTCCATCCACATCCATGCAAAGGGTAAATGTCCTTTCTGGAGGTTGAGTAATATTACACTGTGTATATATACTACACCTTATTTAACCATTCATCTGCTTTTGGATATCCTGGCTCTTTCCACAGTTTGACTATTGTGAACATTGCTGCTATGAACATTGGTATTGGTGCTCCTTCAGATCACTGCATTTGTAACTTTAAGGTAAATACCCAAAAGCACAATTCCTGGGCCATAGGGTAGCTCTATTTTTGACTTCTTGAGGAAACTCCATACTGTTTTCCAAAGTGGCTTTACCAAGTTGCATGCTCACAAATGGTGTAAGACAGTTCCCCTTTCTCCACACTCTCATCAACATTTGTTGCTTCCTGTCTCATTGATTTTAGTCATTCTGACTGCTTTAAGGTAGTAGCTCATTGTGGTTTCAATTTGTATTTCCCTGATGGCAAGTGATATGGACCATATTTTCTCGTCTTTGCTGGCTATTTATATGTCTTCTTTGGAGAAATGTCTGTTCATGTCTTCTGCCCATTTCATGACTCAATTATTTTTTTTTATCCAGTGAGTGGTTTGAGAAGTTCTTAATAGACCTTGGATACTCACTCTTTATCAGGTATGTCATTTGCAAATATCTTCTCTCATTCTGTAGTTTGCTTCTACTAAAAAGTTTAAAAGTTGACTGTTTCATTTGCTGTGCAGAAACTTTTTATCTTGATGAAGTTCCAAAATTTCATTTTTTATTTTTTTACCTAGACTTTGGAGAGGTGTCTAGCAAGAACTTGCTGTGGCCAAGATTGAAGAAGTTGCTGCCTGTGTTCTCTTCTAGGATATTGAGGGATTCCTGTCTCACCATTAGACCTTTCAGCCATTTTGAGTTTATCTTGGCATATGGTTTAAAAGACTGATCCAGTTTTATTCTTCTGCATGTGGCTGTCCAATATTCCCAGCACCATTTATTGAAGAGTCTGTTTGTTTTCCCATTGGATGTTCTTTCCTGTTCTGTCAAAGATTAGTTGGCCATAGATTTGATGCTCCATTTCTTGTTCTCTATCTCTTCCACTGAACTATGTCTCTGTTTTCGTGCCAGTACCATAATGTCTTGATGATCACAACCTTTTAATATAGCCTGAAGTGAGTGAGACATTGTGATGCCATGAGTTTTGGTTGCCTTTTTCAACATTCCTCTGGCTATTTGTGTCTTTTCTGGTTCCATACATATTTTAGGATTATTTGTTCCAGCTCTGTGAAAAATGTTGATCTCATTTTGATAGGAATTGCATTGAATGTGTAGATTGCTCTGGGTAGCATATATATTTTAACAATATTTATTCTTCCAAACCATGAAGATGGAATGTTTTTCCATTTCTTCATGTCTATCTCAATTTCTTTCATAAGTGTTCTGTAGCTTTTAGAGTACAGATCCTTTATCTCTTCGGTTAGGTTTATTCCTAACCAAAATCTAATGTTTTTTGGTTCAATTGCAAATAGGATTAATTCCTTAATTTACCTTTCATTGTTAGTGTAAACAAATGCAACTTATTTCTGTGCAGTGATTTTATTTTCTGCCACATTGCTGAATTGCTGTATGAGTTCTCACAATTGGGGGGGGGCTTTTGGGTTTTCCATGTAAAGTATCAATGTCATCTGTGATGGGTGAGACTTTGACTTCTATTTTGCTAATTTGAATGCCTTTTATTTCTTTTGGTTGTCTGACTGTGGAGGCTAGAACCTCTAGTACTATGTTGAACAACAGAGATGAAAGTGGACATCCCTTTCATGTCCCTGTCCTTAGGGGAAAAGTTCTATTTTTCCCCATTGAGAGTGATATTTGCTGTGGGCTTTTTATAAATGAGTTTTATGATATGAATGCATGTTACCTCTATCCCTACACTGTGGAGAGTTTTAATCAAGAAAGGATGCTATATTTTATCAAGTGCTTTTTCTACATCAATAAGAAGATCATATGGTTCTTGCCCCTTCTTTTACTATTGTGATATATCACATTGATTGATTTGTGAATGTTGAACCACCCTTGCAGCCCAGGAATAAATTCCACTTAGTCCTGGCGAGTAACGCTTTTAATGTGCTGTTGGATCCTATTGGCTCATATCTTGGAAGTATTTTGACATCCATGTTCATTAAGGATATTGGTCTGCAATTCTCCTTTTTGCTGGGGTCTTTGTCTGGTTTTGGGATGAAGGCAATTCTGGCCTCATAGAATGAGTTTGGATATATTACTTCCATTTCTATTTTTTGAAATAGCTTCAGAAAAATAAGTATTATTTATTCTTTAAATATTTTGTAGATTTCCCCTGGGAATCATCTGGCCCAGAACTCTTGTTTGTTGGGAGATTATTTATTACTGTTTCATTTTCCTTGCTGGTTAGGGCCTAAGTTTTCTATTTCCTCCTGTTTCAGTTTTCTTAGTTTATAAGTTCCCAGGCATGCATCCATCTCTTCTAGATTGCCTAATTTGTTGGCATACAGTTGCTTATTATATGTTCTTAAAATTGTGTTTCCTTGTTGCTGGTCATGATGTCTCCTCTTTCATTCATGTTTTTATTAATTGGGGTCCTTTCTATTTTCTTTTTGATAAGTCTGGCTACAGGTTTATTGATTTTGTTCAGTCTTTCAAAGAACAAGCTTCTAGTTTCATTGATGTATTCAAATGTCCTTCTGGTTTCTATTTCACTGAGTTCTGCTCTAATATTAATTCTCATCTTTTGCTTGGTTTAGGCTTTATTTATTGTTCTTTCTCCAGCTACTTTAGGTGTAGTGTTAGGTTGTATATTTGAGACTTTTCTCATTTATAGAGAGAGTTCTACTTATTAGAGTTTATTAGAGTTTTCTTTTTATTAGAAAGGCAGTCCCATGAAGACCACTTTTGCTGTATCCCAAAGGTTTTGAACAGATGTGTTTTTTTAAAAAGATTTTATTTATTTTATTTGACAGACAGAGATCACAAGTAGGCAGAGAGGCAGGCAGAGAGAGAGGGAGGAGGAAGAAGACTCCCTGCTGAGCAGAGAGCCTGATGCGGGGCTCGATCCCAGGACCCTGGGATCATGACCTGAGCCGAAGGCAGGGGCTTTAACCCACTGAGCCACCCAGGCGCCCCTTGAACAGATGTGTTTTAATTCTCAATAGTTTCCATAATTTTTAAGTAGAATTTTTTTTTGTTTTTTAAATTTATTTTTTATTCTTTTTTTCCCCCAATTTATTTATTTTCAGAAAAACAGTATTCATTATTTTTTCACCACACCCAGTGCTCCATGCAAGCAGTGCCCTCTATAATACCCACCACCTGGTACCCCAACCTCCCACCCCCCCGCCACTTCAAACCCCTCAGACTGTTTTTATTCTTTTATAAACATATAATGTATTATTAGCCCTAGGGTACAGGTCTGTGAATTGCCAGGTTTACAGTCTTCATAGCACTCACTATAGCACATACCCTCCCTAATGTCCATAACCTCACCACCTTCTCCCTCCCCCCCTCCCCCGGTCACCCTCAGTTTGTTTTGTGACAGTAAGAGTCTCTTATGGTTTGTCTCCCTACCTATCTCATCTTGTTTCATTTATTCTTTTCATATATATATATATATATATATTTATATTTATTTATATATATATAAATATATATATATTTCTTCTTTATCCATTCATCTGTTGATAGACATCTAGGTTCTTTCCATAGTTTGGCTATTGTGGACATTGTTGCTATAAACATTCAGGTGCACATGCCCCTTCGGATCACTACGTTTGTATTTTTAGGGTAAATACCTAGTAGTACAATTGCTGGGTCATAAGGTAGCTCTATTTTCAACTTTTTGAGTAACCCCCATGCTGTTTTCAAGAGTGGTTGCACCAGCTTGCATTCCCAACAGTGTAGGAGGGTTCCCCTTTCTCTGCATCCTCACCAGCATCTGTCATTTCCTGACTTGTTAATTTTAGCCATTCTGACTGGTGTGAGGTAGTATCTCATTGTGGTTTTGATTTGTATTTCCCTGATGCCAAATGATGTGGAGCACTTTTTCATGTGTCTGTAGGCCATCTGGATGTCTTCTTTGCAGAAATGTCTGTTCAAGTCCTCTACCCATTTCTTGATTGGATTCTTTGTTCTTTGGGTGTTGAGTTTGATAAGCTCTTTATAGATTTTGGATACTAGCCCTTTATCTGATATGTCATTTGCAAATATCTTCTCCCATTCTGTCAGTTGTCTTTTGGCTTTTTTAAGTGTTTCCTTTGCTGTGCAAAAGCTTTTGGTCTTGATGAAGTTTCAATAGTTTGTTTTTGCTCTTGCTTCCCTTACCTTTGGCAATATTCCTAGGGAGAAGTTGCTATGGCTGAGGTCGAAGAGGTTGCTCCCTATTTTCTTCTCAAGGATTTTGATGGATTCCTCTCTCACATTGAGGTCCTTCATCCATTTGGAGTCTATTTTTGTGTGTGGTGTGAGGAAATGGTCCAATTTCATTTTTCTGCATGTGGCTGTCCAATTTTCCCAACACCATTTGTTGAAGAGGCTGTCGTTTTTCCATTGAACATTGTTTCCTGCTTTGTCAAAGATTAGCTGACCATAGAGTTGAGGGTCTATTTCTGGGCTCTTTATTCTGTTCCATTGATCTATGTGTCTTTTTTTGTACCAGTAGTATACTGTCTTGATGATGACAGCTTTGTAATAGAGCTTGAAGTCTGGGATTGTGATGCCACCAACTTGGCTTTCTTTTTCAATATTTCTTTGGCTATTTGAGGTCTTTCCTGGTTCCATATAAATTTTGGGATTATTTGTTCCATTTCTTTGAAAAAAATGAATGGGATTTTGATACAAATTGCATTAAATATGTATATTGCTTTAGGTAGCATAGGCATTTTCATAATATTTGTTCTTCCAATCTAGGAGCATGGAATATTTTTCCATTTCTTCGTGTCTTCCTCAATTTCTTTCATGAGTACTTTATAGTTTTCTGAGTATAGAGTCTTTGCCTCTTTGGTTAGGTTTATTCCTAGGTATCTTATGGTTTGGGGTGCAATTGTAAATGGGATTGACTCCTTAATTTCTCTTTCTTCTATCTTGTTGTTGGTGTAGAGAAATGCAACTGATTTCTGTGCATTGATTTTATATCCTGACAATTTACTGAATTCCTGTACAAGTTCTAACAGATTTGGAGTGGAGTCTTTTGGGTTTTCCACATAGAGTATCATATGATCTTCAAAGAGTGATAGTTTGACTTCTTCTTTGCCAATTTGGATGCCTTTAAATTTTTTTCTAATGGTCTGATTGCTGAGGCTAGGACTTCTAGTACTATGTTGAATAGCAGTGGTGATAATGGACATCCCTACCGTGTTCCTGACCTTAGCAGAAAAGCTTTCAGTTTTTCTCCATTGAGAATGATATTTGCTGTGGGTTTTTCATAGATGGCTTTGATAATATTGAGGTATGTGCCCTCTATCCCTACACTTTGAAGAGTTTTGATCAGGAAGGGATACTGTACTTTGTCAAATGCTTTTTCAGCATCTACTGAGAGTATCATGTGGTTCTTGTTTTTTCTTTTCTTTTTTTTTTTTCAATGTATTGTATCACATTGATTGATCTGAGGATGTTGAACCAACCTTGCAGCCCTGGAATAAATCCCACTTGGTCGTGGTGAATAATCTTTTTGATGTACTTTTGGATCCTATTGGCTAGTATTTTGGTGAGAACTTTTGCACCTGTATTCATCAAGGATATTGGTCTATAATTCTCTTTTTTGATGGGACCCTTGTCTGGTTTTGGGGTCAAGGTGATGCTGGCCTCATAAAATGAGTTCCCATGATTTTTTAAAAAAAACTTCTTTAATTTCCTAGTTGACCCATACATTCTTTTAAATATTTATTTATTTATTTGACAGAGAGATCACAAGTAGGGTGAAAGGCAGGCAGAGAGAGGGAGAAGCAGGCTTCCTGCTGAGCAGAAAGCCCAATGTGGGGCTTGATCCCAGGACCCCCCAAGATAATGACCTGAGCTGAAGGCAGAGGCTTTAACCCACTGAGACACCCAGGTGCCCTGACCCATACATTCTTTACTAGGATGCTATTTAACCTCCAAGTATTTGAGTTCCTTCCAAATTTCATTTTGTGATTGAGTTCAAGTTTCAAAGGACTGTGCTCTGAAAATATGCAGGGAGTAATCCCAATCTTTTCATATCAGTTGAGACTTGATTTGCAACCCAGTATGTGATCCATTCTGGAGAATGTTCCATGTGCACCTGAGAAAAATGTGCATTCTGCTGCTTTTGGACAGAATGTTCTGTATGTATCTATGAAGTCCATCTGGTCCAGTGTGCCTTTCAATTCCCTTGTTTCCTTGTTTATCTTCTGCTTAGATGATCTGTCTATTGCTGTGAGTGTGATGTTAAAATTCACTATTATTATTATATGATTATCAATGTGTTTCTTTAATTTGGTTATTAATTGGTTGATATAACTGTCTGCTCCCAAGTTAGGAGCATAAATATTTATAGTTATTAGTTTTTCTTATTGGATAGACACTTTAAGTATGATATAGTGTTCCTAACTGATTTAGACTGCATCTCAGTTAGAGTATTTTTAATTTTGACCTGATTTAATTTTATTTCTGCACTAAGACAGTCGCTAGCTGTCTTTTATGTTTTTTCAAGCCCAGCTGGTAACTTTATAATTGTTATCCTGAATTCCGGCTCTGGCTTTTTACTTATATCCGTATCAATTAGATCTGTGGCAGAGAATATTACCTCTGTTTCTTTCTTTTATTGTGAATTCCTCTTTATAGTTATTTTTTCCCAAAGAAGAATGGATAAATGAGTGAACAAAATTAAAAATATTACTCATGACCCAAGGAAAATACACACTAGATAAATCCAAACAGGTCAGAAATTTAAAAAAAAAAAAAGGTGGATGGGTGGGCGGGAAGAAAGAATATAATTTTCCAGGTGGACAGTACAGCATTATCCACTTGGTCCTTGGTGTATTTTGGTTTGTTTGTTAGAATAGAGCAAACCCCAAAATTGTAAAGAAAGCAAATAATACACATACAAAAATAAAAAGTGAACATAGTAAAAGGAAGCCAAAACTGAAGAATATATCTATAAAATGTAAATGTAAAAAATGACCATTAAAAATGATTTAAAAAGTTGATAGGAAAGTAATTGAAAAGGAAAAAAAAAAGAAAAGGAAAATTTTAAGTGGAAACATAAATGAATTATAAGAGAAACACCTTGAATTCAATATATTATTTTCTCCTAGCCCTGGAGTTTTGCAGTCCTGTGTGTTCAGTAAACTTGGTGTTCCCCTGTTGTTTCAGCTGGTCTTCTTAGGTAGGGACCTGCTCTGCTGATTCTCAGGTATCTTTGCTTGGGCAGAGTTGCACCGCCCCTTGCTGGGGCCCTGGGCTCAGTGTAATTACTGCTGTTGGTTCCTCTATGTAGCTTTTGTACCCTGCAGGGCTTCTGTGCCTCTCTAGAGGATGAAAACAAAAATGGCTCTGCCTGGATCTTGAGCCCCAGAGCAGAGAGACCACAGTCCTCTCTCCTCAGCAAACCCCCAGGGACAAACAATCTTCACTTTTGTGTGTGCCAAGCTGTGCAGATGTCTGCAGTGTGGGCCTGCATCCATCCTCCCAGGGGAAGGCAGAAGGGCCTGCTTTTCTGTCCTTTGCTGGGGCCCCCCACAGGAAGTGGTAGACTGGTGGTTCATGCTTCCATGCCATCCCTCCAGGGAGGAAGGTGGAGGTCTGCCAATTTTCTTTAATTTGTAAGGCCCTGGAATAAAGATTTGGCCTGATTGTGGTGTTGGTCATGGTTTATGGTGAATGAGCTGAGATCCCCTCCTGGACTCACTGACCCTTACTGGCTTCCCACGTCCAGTACATAGGAATAACACTGGCTCAGGCATCTCTGTTCTACCCCCCAGGGATCCTGAGACCACACTAGTACCACCTAGGATTCTGCTCCACTTTGCCAACTGAGCACCTTTCAGAGAACTGAGCCCTTTTCAGAGAAGTCCCACATTAGAGTAGATTCTAAAGATACTGATATTGTACTTGGGGTTATATCACTTTCTGGTAGTGGGTTTATAGAGGCTCCCTTCCCTGCTGATTATATATATATATATATATATATATATATTCATTCTTGGATTCACTTCTCCACACTTCCTACTGTGCAAAAGTTATCAGTTTTCTATTTGTAGAAGTCCAGCAATTATTTTACTACATGTCAGGTTGAATTAATAGGTGTTCAGAATGATTTGATAGTTATTTGTCTAAATGCAGGGAACCAGATGAAATGAGGTCCCCTACTCTTCCACCATCTTGTCTCCAATCACAAGGTAGAGACTTAGACAAAATGCCAAGAAGGAGGAATTCTTCCCAAATGAAACAACAAGATAAGGCCATGACCAGAGATCTAAGTGAGACAAATATAATAAAAATATTTTATGCCTCATACCACATTAATAAAAGAAAGGATAAGAACCATAAACCCATTTCAGTAGATACAGAAAAAAACATTTGATAAAATACAACATCCATTCATGATAAAAAAAAACCCTTCAATAAAGTAGGTTTAGAAGGAACATACCTCAACATAACAAAGCCCATCTATGAAAACCCCACAGCTAATATCATCTTCAATGGAAAAAAAAACTGAGCTTTTCCTCTATTGTCAGGAACAATACAGAAATGACCAATCTTACCACTATTATTTAACATAGTACTGGAAGTCCTAGGCACAGCAATCAGAAAATGAAAAGAAATGAAAGGCATCCAAATCATCAAGGGAGAAGTAAAACATTCACTGTTTGCATAAGATATGATACTCTACAGAATAACCCAAAAGAATACACCAAAAACCTGTTAGAACTGGTAGACAAATTCAGTAAAGACTCAGGATACAAAATCAACCTACAGAAATTTGTTGCATTTCTTTTTTTTTTTGTAAATCTCTTGCTTTTCTATCAACCAATAATGAAGCAGGAGAAAGAGAAATAGAGAAAACAATGCCATCTACAATTACACACACAATAAAAACAAGAAGATACACAAGAATGAAACTAGCCAAAATGGTGAAAGATCTTTATTCTGAAAACCTTAAAATGATGAAGTAAATTGAAGAGGATACAAAGAAATGGAAAGACACCCATGCTCATAAATTTAAAGAACAAATATTGTTAAAATGTCAGTACTACCCAAATAAATCTACACATTTAATAAAATCCTTACCAAAATATGAACAGCATTTTTTTTCATAGAGAGAAAACAAACCTAAAATTTGTATGGAACCACAAAAGACCTTGAATAGACAAAGCAAACTTGAAGGAAAAGAAAAAAAGGCAAAGCTTGATGCATCACAATTTCAGACTTCAAGTTGTATTACAAAGCTGTGGTAATCAAGACAGTATGGAACTGGCACAAAAATAGACAAAAAGATCAATAGAACAGAATAGAAAGTTCAGAATTGATCCCGTAACTATATGGTGAATTAATCTACAACAAAGCAGGAAAGAATATTCAATGAGAAAAGATAATCTCTTCAACAAATGGGGTTGGGAATACCAGACAGCAAAATGGAAAAGAATGAAATTGGATCACTTTCTTACACCATACACAAAAATAAACTCAAAATGGATGAAAGACTTAAAAGTGAGACAGGAAACCATTAAAATCATAGAGAACACAGGCAGTAATCTCTTTGACACAGGCCTTAGTAACTTTTTATTAAATACATCTCCTGAGGCAAGGAAAACAGAGGCAAAAGCAAGCTATTGAGATTTCATCAAAATAAAAGCTTCTGCACAGCAAAGGAAACAATCAACAAACATAAAAGTCAACCTATGGAAAGGAAGAAGATATTTGTAAATCATATATCTTATAAAGGGTTAGTATTCAGAATTTATAAAAACTATATAAAACTCAAATAAATAAATTGAAAAAAAAACTATATAAAACTCAACACCCCAAAAATGAGTAATCCAAATGAATAATGGTCAGAATGGTCAGAAGTCACCATTAGACACTTTTTGCAAAGAAGGCCTACAGATTGCCAACTGACTTGAAAAGATGCTCAACATCTCTGATAATCAGGGGAATACAAATCAAAACTACAATGAGATATCAACTTACACCTGTCAGAGTGGCTAAAATCAACAATCAGAAGAAAAAGCAGATGTTGGCAATGACGTGAATAAAGGGGAACTTTCTTGCACTTTTGGTGGGAATGCAAACTGGTACAACCACTCTGGAAAACAGTATGGCATTTGCTCACAAGGTTAAAAATAAAACTATCCTACAATCCAGCAATTGCACTACTAAATATTTACTCAAGAAATACAAAAATACTAATTCAAAGGCATACATGCACTCTGATGTTTATAGTAGCATCATTTATAATTGATAAATTATGGAAACAACACAAGTGTCCATGGACTGATGAATGGATAAAGAATATGTGGGATATATACACAATGGAATATTATTCATCCATCAAGAAGAATGAAATCTTGGGGCACCTGGGTAGGTCAGTTTTTTAAGCATTGTGTTAAAAATGTGGCTCAAGTCATGATCCCAGGGACCTCAGATCAAGGCTTACATTGGGCCCCCTACACATTGGGCAGTCCCTTTCTCCATCTGCCACTCCCCCTGCTCATACTCAATCTCTCTCTCTCTCCATCTCTCTCTCTCTCAAATAAATAAATAAATAAAATCTTTTTAAAAAGAGTGAAAACTTGGGCGCCTGGGTAGCTCAGTGGGTTAAGCCGCTGCCTTGTGCTCGGGTCATGATCTTGGGGTCCTGGGATCGAGTCCCGCATCGGGCTCTCTGCTCAGCGGGGAGCCTGCTTCCTCCTCTCTCTCTCTGCCTGCCTCTCTGCCTACTTGTAATCTCTCTCTGTCAAATAAATAAATAAAATCTTTAAAAAAAAGAATGAAAACTTGGCATTTGCAACAATGTGGATGGAGCTAAAGAGCATCATGCTAAGTGAAATAAGTCAAATCAGAAGTCAATCAGAAAAAGAAAAATACCATATAATTTCACTGATAGAAAAAAAAGGAGTAGGTGTGTAAAAAGAGAAAGAGCGACAAACCAAGAAACAGACTCTTCACTATAGAGAATAAACTGATAGTTGCCAGATGGGAGGTGGGTGGGGGGATGGGTTCAATAGGTGATGGGAATTAAGGAGTGCAGTTGTTGTGATGAGCACTGGGTACTGTATATAAGTGTTGAATCACTAAATTGTACCCTGGAACCTAAGATTACACTCTATGTTAACTAACTGGAATTTAAATAAAAAGTTTATTTTTTAATTTTTTAAAATAAAAAATGTAAAAGAATGCATATTGAGGAAGTAATGGGAAAAGTTCTAAACCTTTAGCTGATAGCCCATTATTGTAGTGCTAGCTGCAGCAGGAGCCAATTTTTTTTTTTTTTTAACATTCGAATACATTATTTTATTTTATTTATTTTTTTCCAATTTATTTATTTTCAGAAAAACAGTATTCATTATTTTTTCACCACACCCAGTGCTCCATGCAAGCCGTGCCCTCTATAATACCCACCACCTGGTACCCCAACCTCCCACCTCCCCGCCACTTCAAACCCCTCAGACTGTTTTTCAGAGTCCATAGTCTCTCATGGTTCACCTCCCCTTCCAATTTACCCAATTCCCTACTCCTCTCTAAGCCAGCTATATCTATTTTAAAAAGGAAAGACACCAGGAGGAATTAGTGGGCCATATCAAATAAGACTGTATTTTTGTGACTCATAAATAAAATAATGGGTTTGACTGGGGAAAGTCATTAAAAATTTATTGGTTTCAGTTTCTCACTTATAAAATAGGATAACAATATTTTCTTTAAATCTTTTCTGTGGGGAATAAGGGAGAATATGTATTAAGTGCTTAGTATGCTGGAAATCATTTTATGCATTTGCAATATCTCTATTTTACTTAAAGGGAAAAATTTGTTCCTTTCTCTTTATATATTACAAAATTTGTTGTATGTTAATACAAATTTCCTGTACATTCTTTGAGTGTATGAGACGGTGTGTGTATATGTGAGCTAGTGTCCATGAATGTGTCTGCAGATGCTACTGCTATTTGAAGTCATCAAAGTCAGAGTTTTGTATTTTAAAAAGAAAGAAAAAGACATAGGGTGGTAGAATAAATTTTTAAAAATAAAAAAAATCAATATGCTGGCTACAGGACACTCACCTCAGACCTTAAGACACCTTACAGACTGAAGTGAAGGAATAGAAAACATTTATTATGCAAATGAAAGCAGAGAAAAATGCTGTGGTTCCAATACTTACATCAGAGAAAATGGACTTTATTTTTTATTTTATTTATTTAATTAATTTGATTTAATTTAATTTTGTTTTATTTTTACTCTTCTCCCCTCACGTTTTTTGGAATATGGTGCCATATTTTGCACCTTTTATTTTGTAAGTACTTTGGCTGATTTTTACAGAAAAAGTTATTTATACTGTTTTTGTGTTTCTTGCTTTTCATATGCTCAGTTATGGTCTTCCCACTCAAAGTGTCCCCTCTAATATTTCTTGTAGAGCTGGTCTAATGGTTTTAAACTTCTTCACTTTTGTTTGAAAAATTCTTTATCTCTTCTTCTATTATGCTGATAGCCTTGCTGGATAGGGTATTCTTGGCTGCAGATTTTTTTCCCCTTCCGCACACAGAATATATTAAGCTTCTCCCTTATGGCTGCAAAGTTTCTGCTGAAAAAAATACACCGATACAGACTTAAAAGCAAAGACTGTAACAAGGCACAAAAGAGGCAATACATACTGAAAAAGTATGTAAGGGATGTAATCCAAAAAAAGATAAAACAATTGTAAATATCTACACACTCAACACTGGAGCATCAAAGTACATTAAGTAAATATTAATGGAAACAAAGAAAGAATACAGTAGAGGGCTTCAACAGCCTACTTGCAGAAATGCAATAAGAAAAAGTATCTTTGAATGACATATTAGGCCAGATAGACATAATAGATATATATACAGAAGTCCAACTAGAGACAACAGAATACACATTCTTTTCAAGTGCACATGGAAGGTTCTCCAGAATAAACCAGGTTATGTCACAATTCAAGCCTCAATAAATTTAAGAAAAACATACCATGCATCTTCTTCTGATAACAGTATAAAATTAGAAATGAATCACAATACAAAAACTGGAAGAAAAACACAAATGTGGAGACTAAAGAACACAATATTAAATAACCAATGGGCTGACAAAGCAATTAAAGAAAAATTATACATGGAGAGAAATGAAAATTAAACACAATTATCCAAAATCTTTGGAACACAGTGAACACAGTTCTAGGAGCAAAATATATAGTGGTACAGGTCTGACTCAAGAAAAAAAATAAATAACAAAACTCATTCTAAACTTACATATAAAGGAACTAGAAAAAGAACAAGCAAAGCCAGGGTGAGTAGAAGGAAGAATAAAGATAACAGCAGAAATAAATGGCACAGAGACTAAGAAAAGTCAGTAAATCCAAGAAGTGTGTGTTTTTTTTAAGATAAAAAAATTGTAAACTCTTAGCCAGACTAATAAAGAAAAGAGGAAGGAAAATAAACGAAATAATAAATGAGAGAGGGGCACCTGGGTGGCTCAGTTGGCTAGGCATCTGCCTTTGGCTCAGGTCATGATCCCGGGGTCCTGAAATTGAGCCCCACATCAGGCTCCCTGCTCAGCAGGAAGCCTGCTTCTCCCTCTCCCACTCCTCTTGCCTGTGTTCCCTCTCTCGCTCTGTCAAATAAATAAATAAAATCTTAAAAAAAATAAGGAAATGAGAGAGAGGTAACAAATGACACCACAGAGAAAACCCATCCAGAATGGGCCCCAACAATTAGATTTATAAGGTATACAAACAAAAATGGACAAACAAAAAGACAGACAATGTAAATGACAAGAAAAAAAGAACCCAGCCAAAATGAAGCCCAAGTATAGGATTTATGTACTACCAGAACAAAAACAAAAACACAGAAACACTGACAGAAGAAAAAGATGGGAAGGTGGTTATAAATCCTCAGTGTGGGCGAGGAAGGTTATTTTGATTCTTCCTGGGTGTATCTTGATATCTTTGTTAAAGGACTCAACTTTCTAGAGATAAAGGGGGATTAAAACTTTTTATATATATATATATATATATATAAATAATATATATAATAAATATATATATATAAATATATATATATATATAAATATATATAAATAATAAATATATATATATATTTATATATATATATATATATATGAGGGGAAAGAGGACTACCTTGAAGCTTATCTCTATATGAATATTTAAAAAAAAAAAGAAAAGCAAAGGAAAAACACAGGTGTATTATCAAAAAAAGTTCAAGTTAAAAGGTTATTATGGAATTTGTTGTATTGAACCTCTCACTGTGATGGTAAATAGGTCAAAAATTTTTTTTAATTTAAAAAGAATGAGAACAGTGAGAACAAATTAAAAATAAAAGTTGTATCTATGAAGTATACAGGTTTTAGGGCAATACTTGGAGCTTAGTATTTTCTTTTCCCCTGATATTGGGGTTTTACAGTTTTATGGGGACCCTGTGGTGGTTGTCCTCTCATTTTTTTTTGGTTGGCTTTCTGGGGGAAGGGCTTGCTGTGTTGTTTTTCGGGCAGTCTTGCTTGGGTTGAGTCCTCCTGCCCCCATTAAGGGGCTGGGCTCTGAGGAAAACGGTTTTTCAGGCTTTTGTTCTCTGGTGGGTTTTTTGTTTGTTTTGTTTTGTTTTGTTTTGTTTTCCCTCTGGTGGCTTTTGTTGGTTCTTCAGAGGTTTAGTGGAAAGCAAGCTGCACCCAGAGCTGTGTCTCAGAGAGAAGCCTTACTCTATTCCCCTCTGGGTGGTCCAGAGCACACAGACTTCCCCTCTGCTACCTGCCACTGGCAGAGCACATCCACAGCCACTTTCTCAGGAGTTGCAGGAGCTCTGGCTTATCTCTGCACACGGTGCTACTAAAACCATGATATTGTTCCAGGGAGCTCACTTCCAGTGGCTGCCTTTGCTGGGATGCTGTCAGGGCAGGTCCAGACTGCATGAAAGATCCCAAGCAGAGACAGCGCATTGAGATTTTTATGCCCATCCAGGCTGGGAGTGTTTAGACTCTAGGCCAGTCTTAGGGGGCCCACCTGCTAGCGCCCACATGGTTCTCTCTCAAGGGAGGGTGTGGAGTGCCGCTGAAGCCCTGGTTGTGCAGTGCAGTGAGTGAGTAGAGTGCAAAAAGCTGTGGATCTAGAGAGCGCTGGTTGGAATGCACCCAGACTGTCTCATTCACAAGCCAGATGAGCAGCTCAGGGCCCACTGCCTGGAGGCTTTGCTGCACTCCCTGGCAGGGGTGGTCACCTGCGGTGGCCATCCTGGGTTCATGGGCTTAAGCCTCTGCCCATGACTGCCCAATTCCACCTATGGTCCCTTATGATCTTTGGTCTTTTTTAGTGCTTTTAACCAGACTCCACATTAATGCTGGTCCCCAATCAGAGGGCACTCTCGTATTGGGGTATTACTTACTTTCTTTCTTTCTTTATTTTTTATTTATTTTCAGCATAACAGTATTCATTATTTTTGCACCACACCCAGTGATCCATGCAATCTGTGCCCTTTCTAATGGGTTGCTTCTAGTGGCTCCACCCCCCTTCTGTTTATCTTTTGATATCAGTCCAATCGTTCCCACTCTGCTTTTCCTGTCACCTGGAGTCTTCTACTCCCATAGAGATCCAGAATTGTATAATCCTACATCTCAGGCTGATTTCATGGATGTTCAGAGTGTTCTGGTAGATAATCAGCTCACTTTAGGGGACCAGTTGAAACAGTGTCTCCTACTTCTCTGCATCTTGTCCCCCTCCCACAACTGACACCACAGAAATAAAAGGGATTATAAGAGAATACCACAAAAAATATGTCAATAAATTGAACAACTTAGGAAAAAAGGATAAATTCCTAGAAAACTACAATCTTCCCAAAGGATTCAAGAAGAAAGAAAAAAAATCTGAACAGACCAATTACTAGTAACAAAATTGAATAAGCAATTAAAAAAAAACTACCAAAAAATGAAAATTTTAGACAAGATCAATTCACAGGAGAACTCTATCTAGCATTCAAAAAACAGTTACTACCTATTCTCCAACTATTCCAAAAAAAAGAAGACAAAGGAAGGCTTCCAAATACATTCTACAAGGCCAGCATTACCAAATCAGATACAAAATCAGATACAAATAAAGAAATGTAGGTTAATGTCCCTGATGAAGATAGGTCTAAAATACCTCCCCAAATTGTTAGCAAACCATTCAAAAATACATTAAAAAGATCACTAACTACCATCAAGTGGGATTTATTCTGAAGAAACAAATCAGACCACATATGTGATACACCACATAAAGATACATGATATGTGATACACCACATAAAGAAAATGAAAGATAGAATTCATATAATGATCTCAATGGAAGCAGAAAACATTAGACAAAATTCGCTCCATTCATGATAAAAAAAAATCTCAGCAATATGGTGTGGAGGGAACATACCTCAACATAAGAAATGGTATATATAAGAAACCTACAGCTGAGGACAGGAGTAGGACAAGATGGTGGAGTAGTAGGGGACTCTAATTTCATCTGGTCCCTGGAAGTCAGCTAGATGCCATCAAATCATTCTGAACACTTACAAAATCAACCAGAGATCAGAGAAAAGAATTACTGCAATTGTACAAATAGAAAATTGACCACTTCTTGCAAGTTAGGAGGTGCAGAGATGGGAATCTGAGACAATATATCAGAAGGACAGCTGTGTTGGGGAGGGAGCATCTATAAATAGGGGACTGGAAAGTGTTATAAGCAGCAAAGCAAAATTGGAACCTTCTACAAATCATGTGATATGTGCTTAGGGGGTGAAGTGGGGTTGAGACCCAGGTGGGACAGTTTGGTCTCAGGATCCTTGGGGTCACAAAAAGAAGGTGTATGTCTGAGTGCAGCAGAGTTCTAAGCATTGGAACAAGGAAGCTGACTGAAAATAGTGAGTCCAAGCACCCGCTTTCTGCTCAGTGTTGTCATAAAATGTGAACTGCTGTATGGTCCAGTGATTACTCTCTGAGCAGGAGCCTAGGAATAGGATGAACTGCAGCAAGACCCTCCCCCACCCTGGAGGAGTGGTTCGGGGATTGCTAAAGTTTGGGAATTCAAACCGGGTCCTATGCCTGAGATAAAAACACTGTCACAGGCTGGATAAACACAGAGTTCTGTCAGAAACCAAGGAGACAAGAGTGATTGTTTTTTCTGTGAGGGCTTCCTGAAAAGTAGAGTGAGCAGACTTTCAGCTCCAGGGCTAGAGATCAGGGCTTCACCATTTTCATTCCCCACATAGATGCTGAAATCTTTCAGGCAGCAAAACAGCCACATTGATCTATCTGTGGCCACTTAGACTAAGTCAGTCCCCCTGGCAAGGACACTCTGAAAGGAAATGAACTAAATGCTTCCATCAAAAGACATAGGGTGTCAGATGTCTATAAAAGATTAATTTCAGAGCCAAAGATGCCTCCAGATTGAAAGTGAGTGTTTGGAGAACCATTTATCATGCCAATGAACATCAAAAGAAAACTGGAGTAGCAATCCTTATAGCAGACAGATGAGATTTTAAGCCAAAGACTGTGATAAGAGATGAAGAAAGACACTATATGTTATAATAAAAGGATCTATCAAAAAAGAAGATATAACAATTGCAAATATTTATACTCCTAATTAATAACAAAATTAATGAAACTCAACAAAAATAATCAAATAATATTAGGGAACTTTAACACCCCACTCACTGTTATGGACAGATCATCTAAGGAGAAGATCAGCAAGGACATGAGGGCTTTAGAATGACACATTGGACCAGATGGACTTCACAAATATAGTCAGAACATTGCAAGCTAAAGCAACAGAATACACAATCTTCTCAAGTGCGCATGGAACATTCTACAGAATATGTCACATATTGGGTCACAAATCACATCTCAACCAGTACCAAAAGACTGAGATTATTCCCTGCATATTCTCAAAACACAATGATTTAGAACTTGAACTTAATCACAAAAGAAAATTTTGAAGGAACAAAAATACATTGAAGTTAAAGAGCATCCCACTAAAAAATAATGGGCCAACCATGAAATTTAAGAATTATTTTAATAATTCATGGAAACAAAAATGGAAAGATGACAATTGAAAACCTTTGGGAGGCAGCAAAGGCAGTCCTAAGAGGGAAGTATATAGCAGTAAAAGTCTTTCTCAAGAAACAAGAAAAGTCTCAAATACACAACTTAAGCTTACACCTAAAGTAGCTGGACCTAAAAGCCTAGATCCAGCAGGAGAAAAGTAATAATAAAGATTAGAGCAGAAATCAATGATGTAGAAACCAGAAAAACTGTAGAACAGATCAGTGAATTTAGGCACTGCTTTCTTTGAAAGAATAAGATCAATAAACCCCTAACCAGACTTATTAAAAAGAAAAGAGAAAGGGTCCACATTAATAAAATTATGAATGAAAGAGAAGAGATCACCACCCACACCAAGGAAACACAAACAACTTTAAGAACATATTATGAGCAACTATATGTCAATAAATTAATCAATCTGAAAGAAATGGATGAATTACTGGAAATTTATAAATTACCAAAACTGAAAGAGGAAGAAATAGAAAACCCAGACAGATCTATAACCAGCAAGGGAATTGAAGCAGTAATCAATAATCTTACAAAAAAGATTCCAGGGTTAGATGGCATCCCGGGGGAATTCTACCAAACATTTAAGGAAAAATGAACATATATTCCTCTGAAACTGTTCCAAAATATAGCAATGGAAGGACAACTTCCAAACCCATTCTATGAGGCCAGAATTACCTTGACCCCAAGCCAGACAAAGACCCCACCAAAAAGGAGAATTACAGATCAATATCCTTGATGAATATCGATGCAAAAATTCTCACCAAATACTACCTAGTGGGACCCAACAGTCCATTAAAATGATTACTACCAGGGCCAAGTGAGATTTATTCTTGGGCTTCAAGAGTGGTTCAGCATTTGCAAATGAATCAATGTAATACACTACATTGATAAGAAAGGATAAGAACCATATGATCCTCTCAATTGAGGCAGAAGTAGCATTTGACAAAGTGGAGCATTCTTTCTTGATTAAAAACTCTCCACAGAGCTGAGTGAAATAAGTCAAGCAGAGAGAGTCAATTATCATATGGTTTCACTTATTTGTGGAGCATAACAAATAGCATGGAGGACAAGGGGCATTAGAGAGGAGTAGGGAATTTGGGTAAATTGGAAGGGGAGGTGAACCATGAGAGACTATGGACTCTGAAAAACAGTCTGAGGGGTTTGAAGTGGCGGGGGGGTGGGAGGTTGGGGTACCAGGTGGTGGGTATTATAGAGGGCACAGCTTGCATGGAGCACTGGGTGTGGTGAAAAAATAATGAATAATGTTTTTCTGAAAATAAATAAATTGAAAAAAAAAACTCTCCACAATGTAGAGATAGAGGAAATATACCTCAACATCATCAAATTCACATATGAAAGACCCACAGGGAATATCATCCCTCAACAGAGAAAAACAGAGAGCTTTTTCTCTAAGGTCAGGAACATTACAGGGATGTCTAATCTCACCACTGTTAATCAACATAGTACAGGAAGTCCTAGCCTCAGCGATCAGAAAACAGAAAGAAATAAAAGGCATCCAAACAGGCAAAGAAAAGCTAAAATTTTACATCTTCACGATGTGAAGATGATACACTATGTAGAAAACCCAAGGTCTCCAGTAAAAAATTCAGTGCTGACTCATGAATTCAACAAAGTGGCAGGATATAAAATCTACACACAGAAGTCTGTTACATTTCTATACACTAACAATTAAGCAGCACAAAGTGTAATTGAGGAATTGATCCCATTTACAGTTGCACCGAAACCGATATGATACCTAGGAATTAACTTAACCAAAGAGGTAAAAGATTTGTGCTCTGAAAACTATAGAACACTTATGAAAGAAACTGAACAGGACACAAAGAAATGGAAGAAAAATAAACATTTCATGATAATGAATTGGGAGAACAAATATTGTGAAAATGTCTATACTACCAAAAGTAATCTACAAGTTTAATCCTTATTAAACTACTTTTAAAAGGTATCCTTAATAAAGCTATGCTTATTAAACTACCACCATCACTTTTCACAGAGCTAGAACAAACGACCCTAAAATATCTATAGAACAACAAAAGACCCCAAAGATCCAAATAAATCTGGATAAAGAAAAGCAAAGTTGGACGCATCACATTCCTAGACTTGAAGTTATATTACAAAGCTATAGTGATCATACCAGCACAAAAATAGACACATAGATCAATGGAACAGAATCGAGAACGCAGAATGCACCATCAACTCTATGGTCAACTAATATTTGACAAAGCAGGAAAGAACATCCAATGGAAAAAAGACAGTCCCTTTAACAAATGTTGTTGGGAAAATTGGATAGCCACATGCAAAATAATGAAAATAGGCCACTTTCTAACACCATACACAAAAATAAACTCAAAATTGATGAAAATTGTGAGATAGGAATCCATCAAAATCCTAGGGGAGAACATGGACAGCAACCTCTTTGAATTTGACCTCAACAACTTTTGCTAGCACATCTCTAGAGACAGGGAAACAAAAGCAAAATGAACTATTAGGAGGCAACTGCATGGCTCAGTTGGTTAAGCAGCTGCCTTTGGCTCAGGTCATGATTCCAGGGTGCTGGGATCAAGCCCTGCATCAGGCTCCCTGCTTAGCAGAGAGGCTGCTTCTCTCTCTCCCTCTGCCTGCTGCTATGCTTACTTGTGCTCTCTCTCTGTCTCTCTGTCAAATAAATAAAAAAATAAAATCTTTTAAAAAATGAACTATTGGTGGGGCGCCTGGGTGGCTCAGTGGGTTAAGCTGCTGCCTTCGGCTCAGGTCATGATCTCAGGGTCCTGGGATCGAGTTCTGCATCGGGCTCTCTGCTCAGCGGGGAGCCTGCTTCCCTCTCTCTGCCTGCCTCTCCATCTACTTGTGATTTCTCTCTGTCAAATAAATACATAAAAAAATCTTTAAAAAATGAACTATTGGGACTTCATTGGATAAAAAGCTTTTGTACAGAAAAAAAATTAACAAAATTAAAAGACAGCCTATGGAATAGGAGAATATATTCCCAAATGACATATCGGATAAAGGGCTAATATCCAAAATCCATAAAGAACTTATCAAACTCAACACCCCATAAACAAATATCCTGCCAAGAAGTGGGCAGAATAAATCAGTCAGAGAAAGACAAATTTCATATGATTTCACATATATGCGGAATTTAAGAAAGAAAGCAGACTAACATAGGGGAAGGGAAGGAAAAATAAAACAAGGTAAAAACAAAGAAGGAAGCTAATCATGAGACTCCTAACTATAGGAAACAAACAGAGTTGCTGGATGGGTTGTGGTTTGTGGGGTAGGGTAACTGGGTAATGGGCATTAAGGAGGGAATGTTATAAAATTATCATTGGGTATTATATACAACAGATGATTCACTGAATTCCACCCCTGAAAATAATAACACACTGTATCTTTACTAAATTTAATTTAAATTAAAAAAAATAGAAAAAAGATAATACTACAAAGCTGTAGTAATCAAAACAACATAATGCTGGCACAAAAGGAGACACATAGACCTATGAACATATTAGAGACCCCAGAAATAACCTGGCATTTATATGGTCAATTAGCCCATGAAGACAGAGGCAAAAATATACAATGGTGAAAAGACAGTCTTTTCTTTAAAATTTTTTTTAGTTCAATTAATTAACATATAGTGTATCATTAGTTTCAGAAGTACAGTTCTATTTTTCATGAGTTGCATATAATACCCAGTGCTCAGTACATCACATGCCCTCCTTAATGCCCACCCCCAGTTACCCCAACTTCCCCACCAAACTCCCCTTCAGCAAACCTCAGTTTCCTATAGTTAAGAGTCTCTTGTGGTTTGTCTTTCTCTCTGCTTTCTTTTTCCCCCTCCCTTCCCCTATCATCCTCTGTATTTTTTTCTTAAATTACACATATGAGTAAGAACATAATTGTCTTTCTCTGATTGACTTATTTCACTTAACATAACACCCTCCAGTTTCATCCACATCATCAGAAATGGTAAGATTTAATTTTTAATGGCTGAATAATATTCTATTCTTTGTGCATTCATCTCTTGATGGATATCTGGGCCATTTCCATAGTTTTGTTATTGTGGACATTGTTGCTATAAACATAGGGTGCAGCTGTCCTTTCAGATCACTATATTTGTATACTTTGTGTATATACCTAGTAGTCCAATTACTGGGTCATAGGGTAAATCTGTTTTTGACTTTTAGAAGAATCTCTATAATGTTTTCCAAAGTGGCTGTACTAGCTCGCATTGCCATCAATAGTGTAAGAGGTTACCCCTTTCTCCACATCCTCCCCCAACATTTGTTTTATTTGTATTTCACTGATGCTGAATGATGTTGAGCATTTTTTAACATCTTCATTTTATTTTTTTTCATGTTCCAAGATTCATTGTTTATGCACCACACCCAGTGCTCCATGCAATATGTGCCCTCCTTAATACCCACAGCTGGTTCACCCATCTCCCCACCTCGCTTCCCTCCATAACCCTATTCTTGTGTCTGTTGTCCATTTGTATGCCTTCTTTGGAGAAATGTCTGTCTGTTCATGTCTTCTTCTGATTCCCTGGCTGGATTTTTTTGTTTTTTGAGTGTTGAGTTTTATAAGTTCTTTATAGGTCTTATAAACTAGCCCTTTATCTGATAAGACACTTGCAAATATCTTCCCCCATTCTGTAGGTTGTCTTTTGGGTTTGTCAGCTGTTTCCTTTGCAGTGCAAAAGGTTTTTATCCTGATGAAGTCCCAATAGTTCATTTTTTTCTTTTGTTTCCTTTGCTTTTGGAGACATGTCTATCAAGAAGAGGCTTCTGTCTGTGTTATCCTCTAGGATTTTAATGGATTTATGTCTCACATTTAGGTCTTTCATCCATTTTGAATTAATCTTTGTGTGTGATATAAGAAAATGATCCAGTTTCAGTCTTCTACATGTGGCTACCCAATTTTCCTAACACCATTTGTTGAAGAGACTAAGACAGTCTTATCAATAGATGGTGCTGGAAAAACTGGGCAGCTACATGTAAAAGAATTAAATTGAATCAGACTCTAACACCATACACAAAAATAAACTCATGAAAGGCCCAAATGTGAGACATAAAGCTTAAAAATTTAGAAGAGAACATGGGAATTAATTTTCCTGACATCAGGTGTAGAAACATTTTTCTTGATATGCCTCTTCAGGCAAGGGAAATGAAAACAAAAATAAACTATTGAGACTATACTAACATAAAAACTTTCTGCACAACATGGAAGCCATCAAAAAAAATGAACCAACCAAAAAAAAATGAACCAAACAATCTGAGGGGTTTGAAGTGGCGGGGGTGGGAGGTTGGGGTACCAGGTGGTGGGTATTATAGAGGGCACAGATTGCATGGAGCACTGGGTGTGGTGAAAAAATAATGAATACTGTTTTTCTGAAAATAAATAAATTGGAAAAAAGTAAAGTATTAAAAATATGGAAAAAATGAACCTACTGAGTGGGAGAAGATATTTGTAAATGGGAGAAGATAAGGTATTAATATCCAAACTAAATAAAGAACTTACACAGCAAGACAGCAAATAAACAATCTGTTTTTTTAAAAATGGACAGTTGACCTGAGTAGACATTTTTTTAAAAAGAGAGGGATACAAATGGTCAACAGACACATGCAAAGATGTTCAACATCACTGGTCATCAGGGAAAGGCAAACCAAAGCCACAAAAAGATATCACCTTTCACCTGTCAAAATGGCTAGAATAATAATTAAAAAGAAACAAGAAATAACAAGTGTTAGAGAGGAGGTGGAGAAAAAGGAAACTTGTACACTGTTGGTGGGAGTATAAATTGGTACAGCCAATGTGAAAAACTGTATGGAGTTTTCTCAAAAGTTAAACATAAAAATACCATATGATCTAATAAAAGCCACACTATAAATATAATTATCCTACAATCCAGCAATTGCACTAGTATATATTCACCTACAGAATACAAAAATGCTAATTCAAAGGGATACATGCACCCTGATAATAGCCAAATTATGGACACAACCTGTGTGCCATTAAGTGATGAATGGATAAAGAAGATGTGAGATATTTATCTCTCTCTCTCTCTCTCTCTCTCTCTATATATATATATATATATATATATATATATATAATTCCATTATGTATAATGGTATATTAGCCATAAAAGGGAATGAATTCTTGCTATTTGGAACAACGTGGATGGAGCTAGAGAGTGTTCTATTAAGCAAAATATGTCAGAGAAAGAAAATACCATAAGATTTCATTACTATGCTTAACTTAAGAAACAAAACAAATGAATATATGGGGGAAAAGAGAGAGAGAGATGCAGCCCAAGAAACAGACTCTTAACTATAGAGAATAAACTGATGTTTATCAGAAGGAAGGTGGGTGGGGGATAAGTTACATAGATGATGGAGATTGTACATGGAGTGTACTTGTAATGAACACCAAGTATTGTACGAAAGTTTTGAATCATCATATTTTACACAAACTAATATTACACTGTATGGTAACTAACTGGAATTTAAATAACAACTTAAAAATATTGTCAATAAATTGTAATACAATGATAATGTATCTCTGGTCAGATTACAGTAGTAGTGAGCATAACTTTATGTTTAAGGTTGTTGTATCACTATGCTGTATATCTAAAACAAATATAATATTGTGTGTCAACCATAGTAAAAAAAAAATTCCTAAAAACAGAAAATCTTCCATGACTGAATCAGTAAGAAACAGAAAATCTAATGAGACCAGTTACTACTAATGAAACTGAATCATTAATCAAAAGACTCCCAGAAAACAAAGTCTAGGACCAGATGGCTTCATAGGTGAATTGTACCAAAATTGTAAAGTTAATACCCATTCTTCTCAAACTATTCCAAAAAACTGAGGAGAAAAAATGCCCCCAAGCTCATTCTATGAGTCCAGCCTTACCATGGTATGAAAACTAGACAAATTCACTTAAAAAATGGAGATAAATATTCCTGATGAGCATAGCTACAAAAATATTCAATGAAATACTGGCAAAATTTGTAAAAACATTACAAGGATCATACATCATGATTTTATAGGATTTATTCCAGGGATTCTAAGATAGTTCAATACCCACAGTTCAATCAACTGATACAGCATATTAAAAAAGGATAAAAATTAAAGGATCATCCCAATAGATGCAGAAAAACTTTTGATGAAATTTATCATCCATTTATGATTTTAAAAAACTCTCAAAAAGTCAATTATCATATGGTTTCACTTATTTGTGGAGCATAACAAATAGCATGGAGGACAAGGGGCATTAGAGAGGAGTAGGGAATTTGGGTAAATTGGAAGGGGAGGTGAACCATGAGAGACTATGGACTCTGAAAAACAGTCTGAGGGGTTTGAAGTGGTGGTGGGGTGGGAGGTTGGGGTACCAGGTGGTGGGTACTATAGAGGGCACGGCTTGCATGGAGCACTGGGTGTGGTGAAAAAATAATGAATACTGTTTTTCTGAAAATAAATAAATTGGAAAAAAAAGTAATTTTAAGGCAAAATTACTGGAAGGAGAAGCTGATCACTTGGTTACCCTAATATCACTCCATATTTTCTCTTTGCTCTCCATGGGTTCATAGGAGTGAGGTCAGATATCATTTTGTATACATTTGACTGCTCCAAATGTTTCAGTGGAGAGAGAAATCTTGATTCCAGTAGCCATAAGTTAATGTGGCTGAGAGGAAGGGGGTTGGGAGAATGGACTGACATTGTCCTTTTTAAAAAACAAAAATACATGAGTCATTCAGCATAGGCTCAGCCAAGTTTGATGTCTCCCTGTGCCTGCCTTTCCAAGGCATGTGTATCGTTCTCAGGCTTCTGGAACCTCATACTCTATTAAACACCATACTTCATTATGTCAAAAAAAATGAATATAGAGGGAATGCACCTCAACATAATAAAGATCATATATGAAAAACTCACAGAAAACACCATGCTCAATGGTGAAAAACTGGGAAGTTTTCTTCTAAGATAAGGAATAAAACAAAGATGTCTACTTTCACCATTTTTATTCAATATAGTTTGGAAGTCCTATATACAACAAGTAGCAGGAAATAGAAATAAAAGTCATTTGATTGGTAAGCACTGTCACTATTTGCAGATGACATGATACTATATATAGAAAACCTTAGGGGTGCCTGGGTGGCTCAGTGGGTTAAAGCCTCTGCCTTTGGCTCAGGTCATGATCTCAGGGTCCTGGGATTGAGCCCCACATGGGGCTCTCTGCTCAGCGGGGAGCCTGCTTCCCCCCACCTCTGCCTGCCTCTCTGCCTACTTGTGATCTCTCTCTCTCTCTCTGTCAAATAAATAAATAAAACCTTAAAAAGAAGAAAACCTTAAGAATCCACCAAGAAACCAAAAGAGCTAATACAATGAGTGCAAAAGAGCTTCAGGATACAAATCAATATGTAAAAATTTGCTGCATTTCTAAACACTAATAAAGAACTACAGAAGTTTTGAAAAAAACCCATGTACAATTGTATCAAAAAGAATAACATATATAAGAATAAACAACTGAGATGAAAGATCTGTGCTCTGAAAACTGTCAAACACTGATGAAAGAAATTAAAAGTGACACAAATTAATGGAGAGACCACTGTGCTTATGGATTAGAAAAGTTAATATTGTTACAATATCCATACTGTCCCAAACAATCTTCAAATTCAATGCAATCCCTAATAAAATATTAACAGTGTTTTTCAAAGAACTAGAATACTAATCCTCAAAGTTGTGTGAAAACCCTAAGGACCCTGAATAGGCAAAACAATCTTGAAAACAGCAACATCAGTAGCCATCATGGAAATACAGATCAAAACCACGACAAGATACTACCTTACACTTTACCACTTTACAATTTACACTAGTTATAATGGCAAAAATTAACAAGGCAGGAAACAGTAAATGTTGCAAAGTATGTGGAGAAAGGGGAACCCTCTTACATTGTTGGTGGGAATGCAAGCTGGTACAGCCACTCTGGAAAACAGTATGGAAGCTCTTCAAGGTGTTAAGAATAGAGCTACCCGGGGCACCTGGGTGGCTCAGTGGGTTAAGCCTCTGCCTTCGGCTCAGGTCATGATCTCAGGGCCCTGGGATCAAGTCCCACATCAGGCTCCCTGCTAAGCAGGGAGCCTGATTCCCCCTCTCCCTCTGCTGCTCCCCCTGCTTGTGCTCTCTCTCCTTCTCTCACTCTCTGTCAAATAAATTCTTAAAAAAAAAAAAAAAGAGTAGAGTTATCCTATGACCTAGCAATTGCACTACTAAGTATTTACCTCCAAAGATACATACATAGTGAAGAGAAGGGGCACATGCACCCCAATGTTCATAGCAGCCATGTCCATAATACCCAAACTGTGGAAGGAGCCAAGACGCCCTTCAACAGATAAACAGATAAAGAAGATATCATACATATATACAATGGAATATTATTCTGCCATCAGAAAGGATTAATACCCACTATTTGCATCAACATAGTTGGAACTGGAGGGCATTGTGTTAAGTGAAGTAAGTCAAGATGAGAAAGACAATTATTATATGGTTTCACTCATATGTGGAACATAAGCAATAGCTGGGAGGACCATAGGAGAAGAAAGGGAAATCCAAAACAGGAGAAACCAGAGAAGGAGATGAACCATGAGAGACTATGGACCCCAGGAAACAATCTGAGGGTCTCAGAGGAGAGGAGGATGGGGATAAGGGGTAAGAGGTTGATGGGTATTTAGGAGGACACATGTGATGAATACTGGGTGTTATACTTAACTAATGAATCATTGAATATTACATCAAAAAGTGTGTACTATACAGTGGCTAACTGAACATAATAATAAAAAAAGAACTACCTGGAGGTATCACAATTCCAGATTTCAAACTATACTACAAGGCAACAGAAATCAAATCAAATCAGTATGGTACTGGAACAAAACCAGATAAATAGATCAATAGAATGCAATAGCAAGCCCAGAAACAAACCCATGTTAGGGAGAGGCTAGGATGACAACATACTAGAAGGACCCCAGGATTGCCACATCCTTTGAAAACAGCTAGATGTCTATCAAATCATTCTGAATACCCAAGAAAACAACCTGAGGATTGACAGGAAAAAAACTGCACAACTAGAGGGAGAGACAAGGCCACAATGAGGAAGGAAGGAAGTGCCAAGACATGGTTTGGGGGAGGAACAGATCATGGGTGCTTGGGAGGAGAAGGAGGCCTGGTCACAGAGAAAGGCAAGAGAGAGTGGATCGTACAAGGATACGCACAAGGAGAACACTTCCCTAAAGCCTTTGGCTGGGAAAATGACAGGAGCTGATTTTCCTGGGTGTTTGCAACCAGTGAGGATCAAGGACTAAAATTTTAGAGGTCAGGGGCTTGGCTGGAATAGAGACCTGAGCGTACTGCCCTATTCCTGTGGATAAAGCAGGCAAACAAGAGCAGGGCAGATAGCGTGATCTGAGGATTGCCCAAGGTGCACAAGGAGAGACTATTTGCTCCTCTTGGAATAGATCTGTGAGAGATGGTGTGTACAGAGATGCCCCTCTGGGGACAAGAGAGCCAGCAGGTGCCATTTCCCTCCCCCACCTCTCAGCATAGGTACAGAGAAACCTGCTGGCCACAGTTAACCAGGACCTTGGCTGTTTAGCCTACTTTGCTCCAAATCCCAAACCTCCTCACTCTGGTATGACTGCCCTTATCTATCAAACGTGCATCAGCCCCAGGATAGCAAGACCCTCCCCAAGAAGACCAGTGTAGGACTCCACCACAGCAAGTCCCTAAAATTCAGAGTTTTATTTATTTATTTATTTTTAAAAAGATATTATTTATTCTTCTAAGAGAGAGAGAAAGAACATACGTAAGGAAGAGGAGCAAAGAGAGTGAGAAGCAGGCTCCCTATAAAGCAGGGAGTCCAAGGTAGGACTTCATCCCAGACCCTGGGATCATGACCTGAGCTGAAGGCAGATACTTAACCAACTAAGACACCCAGACGCCCAAGTTAGTAGTTTTAAAAGTCAGTAGGCTTGGCTGGGATAAAGCTAAAATTGCCAATGCACTGTTCCAGACAGTGTCTGCAGACAGACAGATTGAACACGGCAATCTGAAAAATTCTTGGGGTGCATGAAGGCAAACTATTTGATCTTCTGGGAGTACTTCCCTGGGAGCAGTAAGCACAGAGACCTCTCTCCAGGGAAAGATGAGCTGGTTGACACCATTTATCTCCCCTGCCCCTTAGCATAAACCGAATGCAATAAACAGCAAAGCACCAACATTGGCTGCCTAACCTGCTTACACCAACTACTGCTCCTCCTGCACTCTGCTGGTGCTGCTTTTCTCAGGCAAGTGTGCCTAAGTACCAGCACAGTGAGCCTCCTCCCCAGAAGTCCAGCAGAAACCTCTGCATGCACCACATCTACTGACTACAGAGTTCTGCAAAGCTTCAATTATAGTGGAAGTAGCATTAGGTCTCATTTAACAAGTAGACCAGAGCACAACTAGTTAACACCACTCTCTGGCTAAGGTCCACACACCACCCACTGCAGGCAAGGAAAGCCTCTGTAGATGGCTAACTTGAGAAATAAAGTAGCCAAACCACTACAACAGAGTGCATGCAGCACACACCAGTGACACTCTCTGAAGCACCACGCCCTGGACACTATATAACCTCTTCTTCATGAAACCATTACTTTTGGGAGTGGAAAAAATAACAGGCAATTCTAACACACAGAAGAAAACAGAGACCTAAACAAAACACCAAGGTGGAAGAACTCATCCCAAAATAAAGAACAAGGAAAGGTCACAGCCAGAGATATAATTGAAACAGATATATGTAATATGCCTGATGCAGAATTTAAAGCAACAGTCATAAGGATACACACCAGGCTAGAGAAAAGATTGAGAGACATCAGGGAGACCCTACTGAAGAGATAAAAGGGCTAAAAAGCAATCAGGTAGAAATGAAAACTGCAATATCTGAGAAACTGGATGTAATGACCAAATGGAGAGAAGAAGCAATGGAATAAATTAGTGATATACAAGACAAGTTATGGAAAATAATGAAGCTGAACAAAAGAGAGAAAAAAAGAATGATTAACTGCAAGAGTAGACTAGGGAACTCAGTGACTCCATCAGACTTAGTAACATTTATGTCATAGGAGTTGAATTTGCAAAATAGAGTGATAAAGAAAAAAAATACTAAAAGCAGCAAGACAGAAGAAATCCCTAACTTACAAGGAAAGACTCATAAGTCTAGTTGCAGATCTTTCAACATAAATTTTGCATTACAGAAGAGAGTGGCATGGTATATTAGAAATGCTGAATGGCAAAAATCTGCAACCAAGAATATTCTATATAGCAAAGCTATCATTCAGAACACATGGAGAGGTAAAGAGTTTCCCAGACAAACAAAAATTAAAGGAGATTTTGATCACTAAGACAGCCCTTCAAAGAATATTAAAGGGAATTCTTTGCATGCAAAGGAAAGAACAAAAATGTAAAGGACTGGAAAGAACAGAGAAAATTCTCCAGAAACAATGATAAAACAAGTAAGAAAGGGGACCTAAATGTATATCTATCAATAATTATTCTGTCAATGTCCTCCATGACATTAGAACAAGGAAGGGAAAAGTGAAGGGGGGGATCAGAAGGGGAGATGAACCATGAGAGATTATGGACTCTGAGAAACAAACTGAGGCTTTTAGAGGGGAGCTCAGGGGAGTGGGGGAATGGATTAGCTCAGTGATGGGTGTCAAGGAGGGTGTGTATTGCATGGAGCACTGGGGGTTATACGCAAACAATGAACCTTGGAACACTATATCAAAAACTAATGATGTCATTCACTATGCTCCACAGATAAGTGAAACCATATGATAATTGACTCTCTCTGCTTGACTTATTTCACTCAGCATAAGCTCTTCCAGTCCCGTCCATGCTAATACAAAAGTTGGGTGTTCATCATTTCTGATGGAGGCATAATACTCCATAGTATATATAGACCATATCTTCCTTATCCATTCGTCCGTTGAAGGGCATCTTGGTTCTTTCCACAGTTTGGTGACTGTGGCCTTTGCTTCTATGAACATTGGGGTACAGATGGCCCTTTTTCCATTATATCTGTATCTTTGGGGTAAATACCTAGTAGTGCAATTCCAGGGCCATAGGGAAGCTCTATATTTAATTTCTTAAGGAATCTCCACACTGTTTTCCAAAGTGGCTGCACCAACTTGCATTACCCTTTCTCCACATCCTCTCCAACACATGTTGTTTACTGCCTGGTTACTTTTGGCCATTCTACTGGTGTAAGGTGGTATCTCAATGTGGTTTTGATTTGAATTTCCCTGATGGCTAGTAATGACAAACATTTTTTTATGTGCCTGCTAGCCATTTGTATATCTTCATTGGAGAAGTGTCTATTCATGTATTCTGTCCATTTTTTGACATGATTATCTGTTTTGTGTCTGTTGAGTTTGAGAAGATCTTTATAGATCTTGGATTTTAGCCCTTTGTCTGTACTGTCATTTGCGAATATCTTCTCCCATTCTGTGGGTTGCTTCTTTGTTTTGTTGACTGTTCCCTTTGCTGTGCAGAAGGTTTTAATCTTGATAAAGTCCCAAAAGTTTATTTTTGCTTTTGTTTCCTTTGCCTTTGGAGATATATCTTGAAAGAAATTGCTGTGGCTGATGTCGAAGAGGTTACTGCCTATGTTCTCCTATAGGATTCTGATGGATTCCTGCCTCACTTTGAGGTCTTTTATCCATTTTGAGTTTATATTTGTGTACATTATAGATGCGGAGGAGAAGGGAGTTGAGGGAAATCGGAGTAGATGAACCATGACAGACTATGGACTCTGAGGAACTAACTGAGGGTTTTGGAGGGGAGGGGGGTGGGAGGTTGGGTGAGCCTGGTGGTGGGTATTGTGGAGGGCACATATTGCATGGAGCACTGGGTGTGGTGCATACACAATGAACTGTGGAACACTGAAAAGAAATTTAAAAAATAAAAATTTAAAGAAATGCACATGTAGTGAAAAGAAGGGCCATCTGTACCCCAATGTTCATAGCAGTAATGGCCAGAGTCACCAAACTATAGAAAGAACAAAAATGTCCTTCAACAGATGAATGGATAAAGAAGGTATGGTCCATATATACTATGAAGTATTATGCCTCCATCAGAAAGGATGAATACCCAACTTTTCTATCAATATGGATGGGACTGGAGGAGATTATACTGAGTGAAATAAGTCAAGCAGAGAAAGTCAATTATCATATGGTTTTTCTTATTTGTGGACCATAAGGAATAATATGGAGGACATGGGGAGATGGAGAGAAGTGTGTTGGGGGAAATTGGAGGGGGAGATGGACCATGAGAGACTGTGGACTCTGAGAAACAACTGAGGGTTTTGGAGGGGAGATGGGTGGGAGGTTGGATGAGACTTTTGGTGGATATTATGGAGGGCAAGTATTACATGGAGCACTGGGTGTTGTGCATAAACAATGAATTCTGGAACACTGAAAATAAATTTAAAGTAAATAAATAAAAATTAAAAAATGATGTACTGTATGGTGACTAACATAACATAATATAATAAAATACAAATCACTTAAAAAATAATTATTCTGGGGGCACCTGGGTGGCTCAGTGGGTTAAGCCGCTGCCTTTGGCTCAGGTCGTGATCTCAGGGTCCTGGGATCGAGTCCCGCATCGGGCTCTCTGCTCAGCAGTGAGCCTGCTTCCCTCTCTCTCTCTCTGCCTGCCTCTCTGTCTACTTGTGATTTCTCTCTGTCAAATAAATAAATAAAATCTTTAAAAAAATAATTATTCTGAATGTAAAATAAGTGAACACTCCAATCGAAAGACATAGGGTGTCAGAATGGATTAAAAAAAAAAGCTCCATCTATATGCTGCCTACACGAGATTCATTTTATTTATTTATTGTTAAATTTAATTTAATTTTTTCAGTGTTCCAAGATTCATTGTTTATGCACCACACCCAGTGCTCCATGCAATACATGCCCTCCTTAATACCCACCACCAGGCTCACCCCCCCCACTCCCTTCCAAAAACTTCAGTTTGTTTCTCAGAGTCCACAGTCCCTCATGGTTCATCTTCCCCTCCAATTTCCCCCAGTTCATTTTTTTTTCTCCTACTGTCCTCCATGTTATTCCTTATGCTCCACAAGTAAGTGAAACCATATGATAATTGGCTTTCTCTGTTTGACTTATTTCACTCATCTTAATCTCCTCCAGTCCAGTCCATGTTGATACAAAAGTTGGGTATTCATCCTTTCTGATGGAGGTGTAATATTCCATTGTATATATGAGCCATATCTTCTTTATCCATTCATCTGTTGTAGGACATCTTGGCTCTTTCCACATTTTGGCGATTGTGGCCATTGTTGGTATGAACGCTGGGGTACATATGTCTCTTCTTTTCACTACATCTGTATATTTGGGATGAATAACCAGTAGGGCAATTGCAGAGTCATAGGGTAGCTCTATTTTTAATTATGAGATTCATTTTAGACCTAAAGACACCTGCAGATTGAAAGTGAAGTAATGGAAAAGTATTTATCTTTCAAATTGATGTCATAAGAAAGAAGGAGGAGCAATATCAGCATCAGACAAACTAGATTTTAAACCAAAGAGTGTAAAAAGAATGAAGAAAGACACTATATAATAATGAAAGGTACTCTCCAACAAGAAGGTCTAAAAATTGTAAATATTTATGCTTCCAATGTGGGAGCACAAAAATATATGAAATGATTAATAACAAACACAAAAGTACTCACTGAGAGTATTGCAATAATACTAGGGAGCTTTAACACCTCAAATACATCAAAGGAGAAAAGACATCTAAGCAGAAAATCAACTAGGAAAAAAATGGCTTTGAGTGGCACACTAGACAAGATGAACTTACCAGATATATTCAGTACATTTCATCTTAATGCAACAAAATGCATATTCTTTTCAAGTGCACATAGGACATTCTCCAGAATAGACCACAAATTGTGACTCAAGAAATACAAAAAGACTGAATTCATACCATGTATATTTTCTGACCACAGTGCTATGAAACTTGAAGCAATCACAAGAAAAAGTCTAGAACCAAGATGCCCTTCAACGGATGAATGGATAAGAAAGATGTGGTCCATATACATTATGGAGTATTATGTCTCCATCAGAAAGGACGAATACCCAACTTTTGTAGCAACATGGACAGGACTGGCAGAGATTATGCTGAGTGAAATAAGTCAAGCAGAGAAGGTCAATTATCATATGGTTTCACTTATTTGTGGAGCATAACAAAAAGCATGGAGGACATGGGGAGTTAGAGAGAAGGGGGTTGGGGTAAATTGGAAGGGGAGGTGAATCATGAGAGACTATGGACTCTGAAAAACAATCTGATGGGTTTGAAGTGGCGGGGGGGTGAGAGGTCGGGTACAAGGTGGTGGGTATTATAAGTGGCACGGATTGCATGGAGCACTGGGTGTGGTGAAAAAATAATGATACTGTTACACTGAAAATAAGTAAATGAAAAAAAAGAAAAAAAAAGAAAAAGTCTAGAAGGAACACAAATACATGCAGGTTGAACAACATGCTGCTAAATAATTAATGAGTCAACCAGGAAATTAAAGAAGAAATTAAAAAATACATGGAAACAAATGAAAATGAAAACACAATAGTCCAAAACTTCTGGGACACAGCAAAAGTGATCATAAGAGGAAAGTCTGATCAGCCCCCAGGATTGGGTGTGGGGTTTAACAATGCACATTTTAATGGCCAGCTTGGTGGTGGTGGAACCATTAGGGTCCCCCCACAGTTTCCTGGTGACAAGCTTAGAAAATAGCCTACATTATAAATGTTTGCATAGGAAGAATATATACTGCCAAGTAAATGAAGCAATGGCAGAAGGAGTTAAGATGGCAGAGGAGTAGGGAGACCTCAAGGTTGCCTTATCCATCAAACACAGCTAGATAATTATCAAATCATTCTGAACACCCAAGAAATGAACCTGAGAACCAAGTGAATTAAACCACAAGTCTACAAGCAAAAAAGCAACCACCTTCTGGAAGGTAGAAGATACAGAGAGTTAATTTAGGGGAGATAAGAACTGTAGGTGCTGTGGAGGAGAGGGAGCCCTGCTTAGTGAGACTACTGCAAGGTATTGTAAAGAGAAAGGCACAAAACTGGAAGCTTTAGAAGTCCACTACAGCTAGGGTTGTGCCTGGCCTAAAGGTGCTCCAGTAAAAAAGGACAGAGATCCAGGAGCCAATGCATGGTCTGATAATCCCCTGGGTAGCAAGAAGAACTGATGGTATCAATGTGCTGCACTGTTTTCAGCCACAGGAGCAGGAATACCTGATGAGGGCAATGAGCCTGGGTGCCAGCTTTTTGGCTCCATATTACAATAAACTCTAAATTGCTCCCCTGTCTTGCAACCACTTGCCTGGGATTGGCTGGCAAATGGCAAAAGCATAGCAAGACTCTCTACCAGAGGATCAGCATAGATCTGTACCACGAAAGTCCCTATAATTTGGAGTTTTGAAACCTAGTAATGTACCTGAGATAAAACACAGAAGTATAGTGCTGCTTTGCAGGTTGACATCTTGGAAAAGACGAAGTGAAGGCAGGGATCTGATGGAACCTGGAGACACAAAAGGGGTGATATTTTTTGCTCTTCTGTGAGGGCTTCCTGAAGAGTCTGTGACACAAACTCTGAGTTTCAGGAACAAGAGAGTGTGGGACTATCACAACACCATTTTGTATCCTTCTCATCAGCAAGGGCAGACCTCAGTGAATTAAACAGCATCAACAAGTGTAGAACAGAGCTGCTTACCCAAGCTCTGCAAACCTGCACCCAAGTAGGTGCATTTCCAATAGGACAAGTGGGCCTGAGAATCAGTGCACTAGGTCCCTCTCCCAGAAGACAAGCACAAGCCTCTCCCCTGCATTAAATCTACTGATCACAGAGAAAACCTTCAGCTCTAAGGGAAATTGGATATAGCTTCATTTTTATTTTTATTTTGTTCTATTTTATTTTTAATTACTTTTTTTATTATTATTTATTTATTTTCAGAAAAACAGTATTCATTATTTTTTCACCACACCCAGTGCTCCATGCAAGCCGTGCCCTCTATAATACCCACCACCTGGTACCCCAACCTCCCACCCCCCCGCCACTTCAAACCCCTCAGATTGTTTTTCAGAGTCCATAGTCTCTCATGGTTCACCTCCCCTTCCAATTTACCCAAATTCCCTACTCCTCTCTAACACCCCTTGTCCTTTTTTAAATTTTTAATTCATGTATCTATATATTGTTAAAATATATTTTTTTCTTTTTTTATTTTTGGATCTAGCTTTTTTAAAATTTATTTTTTATTTTCAGTATAACAGTATTCATTATTTTTGTACCACACCCAGTGCTCATTACAATCCGTGCCCTCTATAATACCCACCACCTGGTACCCAGACCTCCCACCCCCTGCCCCTTCAAAACCCTCAGATTGTTTTTCAGAGTCCATAGTCTCTCATGGTTCACCTCCCCTTCCAATTTCCCCCAACTCCCTTCTCCTCTCTAATTCCCCATGTCCTCTATGCTATTTGTTAAGCTCCACAAATAAGTGAAACCATATGATAATTGACTCTCTCTGCTTGACTTATGGATCTAGCTTTTTTTAACATGCAGACAAAAACACAACTAGGATCTAGTTTGTTTGTTTGTTTTAATCTGGAAAAAATGACAAGACAGAGAAATTCACCCCCAAAGAAAGAACAGTAAGTAAAAGTAATAACCAAGGATTTGAGAAATACAAATATAAGTAAGATTCCTGAACTAGAATTATAAAAAACAATTATGAAGATATTTACTGGGCTTGAAAAAAGCATAGAAGACACTAGAGAGTCCCTTACTCAGAGTTAAAATAACTAAAATCTAGTCAGACTGAAATGAAAAATGCTATAACCAAAATGCAACCCTAAATGGATGCCATGACAATGAGAGAATGGATGAGGTAGATGAGTGAATAAGTGATATAAAAGAGAAAATTATGGAAAACAATGAATCTAAAAGGAAGAGGGAGAAAATGTAATAGACCATGAAGATACACATAGGGAACTCAGCAACTTCTTAAAATATAATAACATTCTTATCATAGGACTCCCAGAAGAGGAAGAGAGAGAAAAGGGGGCAGAAGATTTATGCAAAAAATTATAGCTGAAAAAAAATTCCTTAATCTGGGAAAGACACAGACATCTAAATCTGAAAGCACAGAGGACTTCCGTTAAATTCAACAAAAGATGGCCATTGCCAAAGAATATTAGTCAAATTCACAAAACACACAGACAAGGAAAGAATCCTGAAAGCAGCTAGGGGAAAAAGTCCTTACCTACAAGGGAGGAGAAATCCATAGGGAGAAGATTTGTCCACAGAAATCTGACAGGACAAAAAGAAGTAGCAGAAAATATTCAACATGCTGAATGGGAAAAATATACAGCCAAGATTCTTTATCCAGCAAGACTGCCATTCAGAATAAGAAAGAGTTTCCCAGACAAACAAAAAGTAAAGGACTTCATGATCAGTAAACCAGCCCTGCAATAAATTTTAAGGGGCACATTTTGAGTGGAGAAATAAAAGACCAAAAGCAACAAAAACTAGAAAGGACCAGAGGGCCTCACCAGAAACACCAACTCTACAGGTAGCCCAATAGCATTAAATTCATATCTTTCAATGACCACTCTGAATGTAAATGGACTAAATGCTCTATACAAAAGACAGAGGGTAGCAGGATGGATTAAAAAAATAGATCCATCTATATTCTGCCTGCAAGAGACTCATTTTAGACCTAAAGCCACTTGCATGTCGAAAGTAAGGGCATAGAGATTTATCTATCATGCTAATGGATGCTAAAAGAAAGCTGAAATAACCATATTTATATCAGACAAACTAAATTTTAAAACAAAGAATCTAACAAGAGATAAAGAAGGGCATTAAATCATAATCAAAGGTTTTATCCATCAAGAAGATCTAATGGTTGTAAATATCTATGCCCCCAACTTGGGAACACCCAAATATATAAATCAATAACAATTATAAAGAAACTCATTGATAATAACACAGTAATAGTAGGGCATTTAACTTCCCACTTACAACAATGGACATATCATCTAAGCAGAAAATCAACAAGAAAACAATGGTTTTGTATGACACATTGGACCAAATGGACTTAACAGATATATTCACAGCATTTCACCCTAAAGCAGCAGAACACATTATTTTCAAGTTCACATAGAACATTACCTAGAATATATCACACACTGGGTCACAAATCAGCCCTCAACAAGTACAAAAAGATCAAGATTACACCATGCATGCTTTCAGACCACAACACCATGAAACTCGAATTCAAACCACAAGAAAACATTTGGAAAGACCACAAATATATGGAACATAAAGAATATCCTTACTAAAGAATGAATGGGTTGACCAGGAAATTAAAGAAGAAATTAAAAACTATATGGAAGCAAATTAAAAATGAAAACAGGATGGTCCAAAACCTTCCAGATGCAACAAAGGCCGTCATAAGACAGATGTATATAGGCAGTACTGGCTTATCTCAAGAACCAAGAAAAGTCTCAAACACACAATCTAACCTTATACCCAAAGCAGCTAGGAAAGGAACATCAAATAAAGCTAATAGCTAGTAGAAGAAGGAAAATAATAAAGATTGGAGCAGAATAAACTATATAGAATCTACATAGAAAAAAACAAGAAAACTAAGAAGGAATTTTTAAAAATTGATAAACCCTTAGATTTATCAAAAAGAAGAAAAAGTTTGCAAATAGTTAAAGTCATGAATGAAAGAGATCATAACCAACACCATAGAAATAAAAAAAAATCATAGGAAGAGATTATGCTGAGTGAAATAAGTCAAGCAGAGAGAGTCAATTATCATATGGTTTCACTTATTTATGGAGCATAACAAAAATCATGGAGGACATGGGGAGTTAGAGAGAAGGGGGTTGGGGTAAATTGAAGGGG
Source organism: Neogale vison (assembly GCF_020171115.1). Taxonomy (NCBI): domain Eukaryota; kingdom Metazoa; phylum Chordata; class Mammalia; order Carnivora; family Mustelidae; genus Neogale; species Neogale vison. The sequence goes on from NC_058105.1 coordinate 76,643,749, forward strand.
GTTGGTGAATCATGAGAGACTATGAACTCTGAAAAACAATCTGAGGGATTTGAAGTGGTGGGGGGTGGGAGGTCGGGGTACCATGTGGTGGGTATTATAGAGGGCACATATTGCTTGGAGCACTGGGTGTGGTGGAAAAATAATGATACTGTTATGCTGAAAATAAATAAATGAAAAAAATCATAAGAGAATAGAACGAGAGAGAGAGAAATAGATGGGTTAAGAACTTAAGTTCTTAATTAAAGTGGATTAAGAACCTAAGTATAAGACCAGAAAAAAATATATCTGGGCTATCTGGAAGAAACAGAAAAATTTCTAGAAACATATAAACTACCAAAACTGAAACAGGAAGAAATTTAAAAAAAATGAATAGACTGATAACCGTGAAGAAATGGAATCAGTAATAAAAAATCTCTGAGTTAAACAGAAGACCAGGGCCAGATGGTTTCCTAGGGGAATTATACCAGACATTTAAAGGGTTAATACCTATACTTCTCAAGTTGTTCAAAAAAATAGAAATGGAAGGAAAGCTTCCAAATTCCATTATGAGGCCATCAGTACAGTGATTCCAAAACCAGACAAAGACCACAGTAAAAAGAAGAATTACAGGCCAATATCCCTGAGGAACATGGATGTAAAAAATCTCAGTGAGATAATAGAAAACCAAATCCCACAGTATATTAAGAGAATTATTCACCACAATCAAGTGGGATTTATTTCTGGGCTGCAGGGATGGTTCAATGTGCCCAAGACAATCAATGTGATACACCATGTTAATAAAAGAAAGGACAAGAACCATATGATCCTCTCACTAAATGCAAAAAAGGCATGCGACAAAATACAGCATCCATTCTTGATAAAAACCCTCAATAAAATAGGGATAGATGGAACCTACCTCAACATCATCAAGGCCATACATGAAGGACCCACAACGAATGCATCCTTAACTGGGAAAAACAGAGCTTTCCCTCCACAGTCAGGAACAAGACAGGGATGTCCACTCTCATCATTGCTATTTAACATAATACTGGAAGTCTTAGTTTTAGTAATCAGACAATAAAAGGAAATAAAAGACTCTAAATTGGCAAGGAAGAAGTCAAACTTACTATTTGCAGACAACATGATACTATATGTAGGAAACCTAAAAGACTCCATGAAAAAATTGCTAAAGCTAATATACAAATTCAACAAAGTCACAGGGTATAAATCAATGCACAGAAATCTTTTACATTTCTATGCACCAACAATGAAGTAACAGAAAAGGAAATCAAGAAATTGATCCCACTTACAATTGCACAGAGCTTGAACAAACAATCCTAAAATTTCTATGGAATGACATGTAAAGACTCCAATAACCAAATCAATCTTAAAGAAAATTGAAGTTGGAGACAGCATGATTTCAAACTTCAAGTTATATTACAAAGTTGTAGTCTTCAAGACAATATGATATTGGCACAAAAACAGACAAATCAATGGAACAGAATTTTAAAAACCCAGAAATGGACCTATAACTATATGATCAACTAATCTTTGACAAAGCAGGAAGGAAAAAAAGGCAGTCTCTTCCACATATGGTGTAGGGAAAACTGGACAGCAACATGCAAAAGAATGAAACTGAAACACTTTCTTACACCACACAGAAAAGAAAATTCAAAATGGATTAAGAACCTAAGTATGAGACAAGAAAACATAAAAATCCTAGAAAAGAGCTCAGGCAGTAGCTTCTCCAACATTGACCATAGAAGCTTTTTCCTAGCTATGTCCTTGAGGCAAGGGAAAGATAAGCAAAGTGAACTATTGGAACTTCATCAAGACAAAAAGCATCTGCTCAGCAAAAGAAAAAAAAATCAACAAAACTGAAAGGCTGCCTACGGAATGAGAGAAAATATTTGAAAAGGACATATCTGATAAAGGTCAGGAGCCAAAATCTACAAAGGACTTACCAAACTCAACATCCAAAAAACAACATCCAGTATAAGAAATGGGCAGAAGACATGAATAGACTTTTTTTTCCAAAGAAGATATACTGATGACTAACAAACACATAAAAACACGTTTAATATCACTCATCATTGTGGAAAAACAAATCAAAACCATGATGAGATACCACCTCACACCTGTCAGGAAGGCTAAAATTAACAACAGAAAAACAACAGATTTTGGTAGGCTGCAGAAAAAGGGGACCTTCTTATACTGTTGGTGGGAATGCTAACTGGTACAGCCACTCTGGAAAACAGTATGGAGGTTCCTTAAAAAGTTAAAAATAGGGGCGCCTGGGTGGCTCAGTGGGTTAAAGCCTCTGCCTTCGGCTCCGGTCGTGGCCCCGGGGTCCTGAGATCGAGCCCCGCGTCCGGCTCTCTGCTCAGCGGGGATCCTGCTTCCTCCTCTCTCTCTGCCTCTCTCTCTGCCTGTCTCTCTGCCTCCTTGTGATCTCCGTCTGTCAAATGGATGAATAAAATCTTTAAAAAAAAAAAGTTAAAAATAGAACTACTTACGATCCAGGAATTGCACTATTAGGTATTTAGACAAATGATACAAAAGCACAGATTCAAAAGGTCACATACACTTTGATGTTTATAGCAGCATTATCAACAATAGCAAAACTATGGGAAGAGCCCAAATGTCCATTGACTGATTAATAGATAAAGAAGAGGTGGTTCATATACATAGAATAGGATATTGGTCAGCCATAAAGGAGAATGAAATCTTGCCATTTACAATGATGTGGCTGGAGCTAGAGTGTATTGTACTAAGGGAAAAATGTGGGTCAGAAAAAGACAAATACCATATGATTTCACTCATATGGGGGAATTTAAGAAACAAAACAGTTGAAGGTATTGGAAGGGGAAAATAAAGAGGGGGGGACCATAAGGGATTCTTAATAATAGAGAACAAACTGAGAGCTGATGATGGATGATTGTGGGTGAGAGATGGGCTAAATATATGATGGGTATTAAGGAAGGCACTTGTTATGATGAGCCCTAGATGTTATATTGAAGTGATGAATCACTAAATTCTACTCTTGTGATTAATATTACAGTATATGTTAACTAGAATTTAGATAACAATGTAAAAAAAGAAAAAAATATGTGTAAAACATAACCTTACATCTAAAGGAGGTAGAAACATAACAACAAATGAGGCCTACAGCCCACAGAAAGATGCAAATAATAAAGATTAGAGCAAAAATTAGTGATACAGAAACTTGAAAAAAGCAATAGAACAGATCAAAAACAGATTTTTCTTTGAAAAAAAATAGTAAAATTGATAAACATATAGCCAGAGTTATCAAAAATAAAAGAGAAAGGACCAAATAAATAAAATTAGAGATGAGAGAGGAGAAATAACTATCAAGATCACAGAAATACAATTATAAAAGAATATTATGAAAACCTATATGCCAAACAATTATTTAATCTGGAAGAAATGGATAAATTCCTAGAAATACATAAGTTACCAAAACTGAAATAAGAAGAAATAGAAAATTTGAACAGACTGATAATCAGCAATGAAAATGAATCAGTAATTAAAAATCTCCCACTGTTATTTAACAGAGTACTGGAAATTCATAATTTCAGCAATCAGACAACAGAGAGAAATAAAGACATCCAAATGGACAAGGAAGAAGTACAGCTTTCAGTATTTGCAGATGACATGATACCCTATGTAAAAACCCCAAAAGACTGCACCAGAAATTTGCTAGACCAGATACAAGAATTCAGTAAATTTACAGGACACAAAATCAATGTACAGAAATTTGTTGCATTTCTATACAGCAATAATGAAGGAACAGAAAGAGAATTCAAGGAATCAACCCATTTACAATTTCACTCAAAACTATAAGATATCTAAAAATAAACTTAACCAGATTGTACTCTGAAAACTATAAAACACTGATGAAGGAAATTGAACAAGACAAAAAGAAATGGGACAGTATTCAATACTCACAGATTGGAAGAACAAATACTGTGAAAATGTCTATATTACCAAAAGTAATATACAAACTTAAAGTGATCCTTACCAAATTCCACTATCACCTTTCACAAAGCTAGAAAGAACAATCCTAAAATGTGCATGGAACCACAAAAGACCCCCCAAATTCAAAGAAATCTTGATAAAGATATGTAAAGTTGGACTTCAAGTTGTAGTTTAAAGCTGTAGTGAGATGGAAGAGGGACAATATGGCAGAGAAGTAGGAGACCCTGTTTCAACCAGTCCCCTAAAGTGAGCTAAATATCTAGTAGAATACTCTGAACACCTATGAAATCAGCCTGAGATGTAAGATATTACACTTCTCGATCTCTACGGGGATAGAAGACATCAGTGAAGAGGTAAAGCAGAGTGTGAACTCTTGGACTGATATTGGAGGATAAACAGAACAGGGAGAGAGCCACCAGAAGTGACCCATTGGAAAGTAATGCCCCAATATGAAAGTGCCCTGTGACTGGGGACCAGCATTAACTCGGAGACTGGTTAAAGGCACTCAAAAAGAGCAAACATTCTTAAGGGGCAACTGGTGGAATCAGGCAATCATGGGCACAGACCTATGCCCATGGTCCCATGACTGTCACTTCTGGTGACAACCCATGCCAGAGAGAGCCTGGTGGTGGCTTCAGTTCGTGGTCCCTGAGCTCGGGGTGTTCCACTGCTTGCACCACACTTAGGCTGGGTGCACTCCTGCCCATGCCTGAGAGTCCAGTGTGGGCACTGGCCGTTGGTCTCAGGGCCTGCAGCCTTCCGTGACCAGCTGTGGGGTCTGAATGCACCCAGACCACGCCTGAGAGAACACAGCGCAGTCTCCAGTCAGGATCCCTCCACCTGCAGGCTTCCATGACCTGTGCCTCCACTATGGGTGAGTGACGCCAGAAAGCACTCCTGGCAATGGCAGACACCTAGGTTTGGGCTTGCCAGGACCAATATTGCTTGCAGTTTTAGTGGCACAGGGTTGGAGAGACAAGTGGAGGCCTCAGGCAATCACTGAGACATTAGCTGGGGGTGCACACCACTTGTGGAAGTTTGCATTGTTCAGCAGAGTTTGCAGAGGGGGAGTCTGTGAGTTCTGGAGCACCCAGAGGAGAGCCGACTGAGGTTTCTTTCTGAGGTGGAGGTCTGGGTGTGGACAGTTTACTTTACATTAATCCTCTGAAAACCCGCAAAAGTCCACCAAAGAACAAAAACCTCCAGTGAATTAAAGCCTGAAAAACTGGATTCCACAGAGCCAAGCCCCTTTAAAGAGCACAGGGCAACCAAGCCCAAGCAGGACTGATTGAAGAACAATGTGTCAGGCCCCTGTCCCAGAAGACAAGCCAAAAGAAAAAGAGGACAACCACCAGAGTGTCCCCCCGGAAATGTAAAACCCCAACACCAGGGGAAAAACTATATTAGGCTCCCCATATTGCCCCAAAACCTGTATATTTCATATTTCATCTTTCTTCTTTCTTTCTTTCTTTCTTTCTTTCTTTCTTTCTTTATTCCTTTCCTTCTTCTTTCTTTCTCTTGCTTTCTTTCTTTATTCATTCTCACGATTCTTGTTCTTTTATTTTTTTAAGCCAACATATTCCATAATAACTTTTTAACTTGAAATTTTTTATACACATACCTGTGTACTTTTCTTTTCTTTTCTTTTTTATTTCTTTTCAGCGTAACAGTATTCATTGTTTTTGCATCACACCCAGTGCTTTATGCAATCTGTGCCCTCTCTAATACCCACCACCTGGTTCCCCCAACCTCCCACCCCCCGCCCCTTCAAAACCCTCAGATTGTTTTTCAGAGTCCATAGTCTCTCATGGTTGACCTCCCCTTCCAATTTCCCTCAACTTCCTTCTCCTCTCCGTCTCCCCTTGTCCTCCATGCTATTTGTTATCTCCACAAATAAGTGAAACCATATGATAATTGACTCTATATGCTTGACTTATTTCAAAGATATAATCTTCAAGGTAATCCTTTTCCCTATTCAGTACTACCCCTAGGGGCACCCGGGTGGCTCAGTGGGTTAAGCTGCTGCCTTTGGCTCAGGTCATGATCTCAGGGTCCTGGGACTGAGTCCCACATCGGGCTCTCTGCTCAGCAGGGAGCCTGCTTCACTATCTCTCCCTCTCTCTCTGCCTACTTGTGATCTCTCTCTGTCAAATAAATAAATAAAATCTTAAAAAAATACTACCCCTATATATAAACCAGTTTTAATTTCCCTGTATCTCTGGAAAGTTGAAATCATTTAGAAAGATAACAAGATTCAACCAGGAAGAACTGAAATAACCTTCCTTGATCACATTGAGTGTTTATAACCACCTTCTCATCTTACCCTTCTGTTAGTGTTTCCATGTATTTGTTTTTCTTTTTGTACTACATAAATTTTATTCATGGGGTCAATTTTTGCTGTTTTTTTCTTTTTTTTCTTGTCTTCGTTTTTTCATTTTTCTTGTTTGTTGTTTTTTCTTTATGTACCTTATAAATCTTACTTCTGGGGCTCATTTTGGCTGGGTTTTCTCTTTTTTTCTCTCTTTTTTTTCTTTTTTCATTCCTTTTGGTGGTGACTTCTGATTGCTCTGAAACTTTCAGAGTGCACCTTGACTAGATCATGGTTGATATATTCAGCTATACATCCATCAACCACCTCTCACCAAAAGGACGAGGGTGAGGAACACCCAATGGAGGGAAAATTCAGAGACTGTGCCCTCAACTATGGAACTATTGGATATGGACATAAAAAGTATGTCAGAAAGGGAATTCAGGGTAAAAATTATTCAGACAATAGTTAAGCTGGAGAAGACCATTAGTGGCAACATAGAATCTCTAAGGCATAAATGAAGGCTGATATGGCAGTACTAAAAAATGCTATCAATGAGATCCAATCTAATCTAAATACACTAACAGCTACAGTAAGTGAGGCAGAAGATCCAATTAGTGATCTAGAAGACAAACTGATAGAAAAGAAGGATCAGGAGGACACCTGGACCAAACAGCTTAGAAGCCATGAAAACAGCTTTAGGGAACTAAATGATGCCATGAAATGACCAATGTCAGAATTACTGGGATCCCTGAGGGACTAGGAGATATAGTTGAATGAATTATGAATGAGCATATCCCTAATCTGGGGAATGGAATGAGTGTTTGAGTCCTACAGGCAGAAAGGACAACCCCCAAGATCAACAAGTCCAGAAAGACCCCCAGACACTTCATTGTGAAATTCACAAGTCATAATTTTAGACAAAAGTCCTTAAGGGCAGCTACAGGAAAGAGATTCCTTACATACAAAGAAAGGCCCATCAGAATAACATCAGACTGGTCCACATAAACCTGGCAAGCTAGGAAGGGCTGGCAAGACAAATTTAGGGCACTAAATGAGAAGAACATGCAGACAAGAATATTTTATCCAGCAAACTGACATTCAAAATGGATGGGGAGAAAAAGAGCTTTCAAGACCAGCAAGGTTTAAAAGAGTATGTGAGGAGGGAGACAAGATGGCAGAAAAGTAGGAGGCACTGTTTCAACCAGTCCCCTAAAGTGAGTTGATTATCAATCAAAGAACTCTGATCACCCATGAAATAAGACTGAGATTAGAATTATACACTTCTGGATCTCTATGGGGGCAGAAGACGGCAGTGGACAGGTAAAGCAGAATGGGAACATTGGACTGATATTGGAAGATAAACAAAAGGGGGAGGGAGCCACCAGAAGTGACCCATTGGAAAGTAATACCCCAATACGAGAGTGCTCTGCAATTGGGAACCAGCATTAACTTGGAGTCTGGTTGAAAGCACTCAAAAAGAGCAAAAGATCTTAAGGGGAAATTAGTGGAATTAGGCGGTTAGGGACAGGGGCTTAAGCCCGTGGACCTAGGATGGCCACCACTGGCGATGAGCCAGAGGGAGTGCAGCGAAGAAGCTAGGCCTTGGTCCCGGAGTCACTGGTGCACGTGAGAGCATCTGGGTGGTGATGCACATGAGACAGTCTGGTGTGGATGCTAGCCAGTGTTCTGTAGAACCACAGCATTTTGCTCTCTGCACACATGCTATGTGACCTGGGTCTGGGTCGTGCTCCACACCCTCCCCTGAGAGAGGTCTGTGTGAGCGCTACCAGTGCTCTCTGGGACCGGGAGACTCTGAACACTCCCATCCCAGGCCATCGTGAAAATCTCAGTATGCTATCTCTGGTTGGGACCTTTCTGGAGATCTGGACATGCCCAGACAGCTGTGGCAGAGGCAGCTGCTGTAAGCCAGCTCTCTGGACTAGTAATTCTCCTGGTTTGGGGTAAAATAGGGAGTTCCTGAGATCCCTGAGACTGTGACTGGGGATGTACTCTGCCAGTGGCAGAGGCGGAATTTATGTGCTCTGGAGCACTCAGAGGGGAACAAACTGAGGCTTCTCTCTGAGATGGAGGTCTGGATGCAGTTTGCTTTCCTCTAAGAACCAGCAAAAGCAGCCAAGGAGAGAAAACAAACAAACAAAAAAGCCCCAAACAAAAAAATCTCCAGAGATTAAAAGCCTGAAAAACCATTTGTATGTCTTGATTGGAGAAGTGTCTGTTCATATCTTCTGCCCATTTTTTGATGTGTTTGCCTGTTTCGTGTGTGTTGAGTTTGAGGAGTTCATTATAGATCCTGGATATCAACCTTTTGTCTGAGTCTGTACTGTATTTGCAAATATCTTCTCCCATTCCGTGGGTTGCCTCTTTGTTTTGTTGACTGTTTCCTTTGCTGTGCAGAAGCTTTTGATTTTGATGAAGTCCCAGAAGTTTATTTTCGCTTTTGTTTCCTTTGCCTTTGGAGACGTATCTTGAAAGAAGTTGCTGTGGCTGATATCAAAGAGATTACTGCCTATGTTCTCCTCTAGGATTCTGATAGATTCCTGTCTCACGTTGAGGTCTTTTATCCATTTTGAGTTTATCTTGGTGTACGGTGTAAGAGAATGGTCGAGTTTCATTCTTCTACATATAGCTGTCCAGTTTTCCCAACACCATTTATTGAAGAGACTGTCTTTTTTCCACTGTATATTTTTTCCTGTTTCGTCGAAGATTAATTGACCATAGAGTTGAGGGTCCATATCTGGGCTCTCTACTCTGTTCCACTGGTCTATGTGTCTGTTTTTATGCCAGTACCATGCTGTCTTGGTGATCACAGCTTTGTAATAAAGCTTGAAATCAGGTAACGTGATGCCGCCAGCTTTATTTTTGTTTTTCAACATTTCCTTAGCGATTCGGGGTCTCTTCTGATTCCATACAAATTTTAGGATTTTTTACTCCAGCTCTTTGAAGAATGCCGGTGGAATTTTGATCGGAATGGCATTAAAAGTATAGATTGCTCTAAGCAGTAGAGACAGTTTAACAATGTTTATTCTCATCCATGAGCATGGAATGGTCTTCCATCTTTTTGTGTCTTCTTCAATTTCTTTCATGAGTGTTCTGTAGTTCCTTGAGTACAGATCCTCTACCTCTTTGGTTAGGTTTATTCCAAGGTATCTTATGGTTCTTGGTGCTATAGTAAATGGAATCGATTCTCTAATTTCCCTTTCTGTATTTTCATTGTTAGTGTATAAGAAAGCCACTGATTTCTGCACATTGACTTTGACACATGAAAAAATGTTCATCATCATTAGCCCTCAGGGAGATTCAAATTAAAACCACATTGAGATATCACCTTACACCAGTTAGAATGGCCAAAATTAACAAAACAGGAAACAACATGTGTTGGAGAGGATGTGGAGAAAGGGGAACCCTCTTACACTGTTGGTGGGAATGCAGGTTGGTGCAGCCTCTTTGGAGAACAGTGTGGAGATTCCTCAAGAAATTAAAAATAGAGCTTCCCTACGACCCTGCAATTGCACTCCTGGGTATTTACCCCAAAGATACAGATGTCGTGAAAAGAAGGGCCATCTGTACCCCAATGTTTATAGCAGCAATGGCCACAGTCGCCAAACTATGGAAAGAACCAAGATGCCCTTCAACGGATGAATGGATAAGGAAGATGTGGTCCATATACACTATGGAGTATTATGCCTCCATCAGAAAGGATGAATATCCAACTTTTGTAGTAACATGGACGGGACTGGAGGAGATTATGCTGAGTGAAATAAGTCAAGCAGAGAGAGTCAATTATCATATGGTTTCACTCATTTGTGGAGCATAACCAATAGCATGGAGGACAAGGGGTGTTAGAGAGGAGTAGGGAATTTGGGTAAATTGGAAGGGGAGGTGAACCATGAGAGACTATGGACTCTGTAAAACAGTCTGAGGGGTTTGAAGTGGCGGGGGGGTGGGAGGTAGGGGTACCAGGTGGTGGGTATTATAGAGGGCACAGCTTGCATGGAGCACTGGGCGTGGTGAAAAAATAATGAATACTGATTTTCTGAAAATAAATAAATTGGGAAAAAATTTAAAAAAAAAAAGGATGAATACCCAACTTTTGTAGCAACATGGACGGGACTAGAAGAGATTATGCTGAGTGAAATAAGTCAAGCAGAGAGAGTCAATTATCATATGGTTTCACTTATTTGTGGAACATAACAAATAGCATGGAGGACAAGAGGCATTAGAGAGGAGTAGGGAATTTGGGTAAATTGGAAGGGGAGGTGAACCATGAGAGACTATGGACTCTGAAAAACAATCTGAGTGGTTTGAAGTGGCGGGGGGGTGGGAGGTTGGGGTACCAGTTGGTGGGTGTTATAGAGGGCACGGCTTGCATGGAGCACTGGGTGTGGTGAAAAAATAATGAATAGGGGACAAGATGGCGGGGTACTAGGAAGAGGCGTCTTTTCAGCTGGTACCCCAAAGTGAGCTGATTACCTACCAAAGAACTCTGATCACCCATGAAATCAGCCTGAGATCAGAATTATACACGTCTGGATCTCTACAGGGGCAGAAGACGCCAGTGAGCAGTTAAAGCGGAATGGGAACGGCGGACTGATATCAGAAGATAAACAAAAGGGGGAGGGAGCCACCAGAGGCGACCGGTGGGAAAGTAATACCCAGATACGAGCGAGAGTGCCCTGCGTCTGGGGACCAGCATTAACTTGAAGACTGGTAGAAAGCACTCCAAAAGAGCAAAGGATCGCGGGGGCAAATTGTGGGAATCAGGGCGGCTAGGGACAGGGGCTTAAGTCCCCGGTCCCAGACGGCCTCCCCGGCGCGGAGGCAAAGAGAGTGTGGCGGAGAAACCAGCTCCTGGTCCCTAAGCCGCCAGTGCGCCCCAGAGCGCGTGAGTTCCGGCTCCTTTGAGGGGATGGGAGCTGCGCCAGTCTGCGGAACTCCCGCTAGCCCTACCACAAAGTTTGAGATGTGCGCGCAGGTCCCTCCAGCTCTCCTGGGTTTCTAAGGCCCGGGGGCGCTTCTTGACCTGCGCCATTGTTTCAAAGTCTAAGCCGAGTGCGCTCGACCTCTTCTCCAGACAGAGGCGCGCAAAAGCCCAGCCTGGGGCTTACGGACCAGCGCCCCGTTCTCAGTGCCCCAGACGCGCGCCCGACCCACAGCCGCCTCTGAAAAGAGCTGCGCACAAGCCAGGCACTCCCAGCCCCGGCCGGCGGCAAAATCTCAGTGTGCGATCGCTGCTTGGAACCTCTCTGGCGGTCAAGAGCTCCCAGAAGCCGCCACTGCCTTGGCTTTGGGGACGAGCAAAAGATCCTGCGCCCCCAGGGTCTGCAACTTGGAAACTGCTCTGCCAGCGGCCAAGGGGGAATTTAATCAGCTTCTGCACCGAGACTGAGGCTTCTCTCTGAGACGGAGATCAGGAAGTGTTCCAGGCTGCACCTTGACTGCACCAGAGTTGATACATCCAGCTACATCTGTTCAGTCTTCTCCCACCAAAATGACTAGGAGGAGGAATGCCCAACAGAAGAAAAATACAGAGGATGGACCTTCTGCAACAGATCTAACGGCTATCAACATAGACAATATGTCAGAAAGAGAATTCAGGCTAACAATTATCCAGGCAATAGCTAGGTTGGAGAAAGCCATGGATGACCAAACAGAATTGATTAGGGCCGAGCTGAAAGCGACCAGACAGGATGTTCACAATGTTAGGGCGGAGCTTAAAGCTACCAGGGAGGAGGTCCACAATGCTCTCAATGAGTTCCAATCTAATCTAAACTCTCTCAAAGCTAGGGTAACTGAGACAGAAGATAGAATTAGTGATCTGGAAGACAAACAGATAGAGAGAAAGGATCAGGAGGAAGCCTGGAACAAACAGCTTAGATCCCACGAAAGCAGAATCAGGGAAATAAATGATGCCATGAAGTGTTCCAATGTCAGAATTATTGGAATTCCTGAAGGGGAGGAGAAAGAAAGAAATCTAGAAGACATCGTGGAACAAGTCCTTCATGAAAATTTTCCCAATCTCGTGAATGGAACCAGCGTTCATGTACTAGAGGCTGACGGTCTCCACGCAAGATTATACACTCCAAAAAAAACATCACGAAACCTGATAGTCAAATTGAGAAATTATAATTGTAAGTATAATCACTTGAAAGCCGCCAGGGCAAAGAGGCTCCTTACTTACAGAGGGAAGCCCATCAGAATAACGTCAGACCTGTCCACAGAGACCTGGCAAGCCAGAAGAGGCTGGCAAGATATATTCAGGGCACTAAATGAGAAGAACATTCAGCCAAGAAAACTTTATCCAGCAAGACTGACATTCAAAATGGATGGAGAGATAAAGAGTTTCCAAGACGGGCAAGGCTTAAAAGACTATTCAACCACCAAGCCGATACTGCAGGAAATATTAAGGGGGGTTCTATAAAAGAGGAAAAATCCCAAGAATAGCATTGAACAGAAATATAGAGACAGTCTACAGAAAGAAAGACTTCAAAGGTAACTCGATGTCAATAAAAACATATCTATCAATAATCACTCTCAATGTGAATGGCCTAAATGCACCCATAAAACGGCACAGGGTTGCAGATTGGATAAAACGACAGGACCCATCCATATTCTGTCTACAAGAGACCCATTTTGAACCTAAAGATACACGCAGACTGAAAGTGAAGGGGTGGAGAAGCATCTTTCATGCCAATGGGACTCAAAAGAAGGCTGGGGTAGCGATTCTCATATCAGATAAATTAGACTTCAAACTAAAGACTGTAGTCAGAGATACAGAAGGACACTACATAATCCTTAAAGGGACTATCCACCAAGATGATCTAACAATTGTAAATATCTATGCTCCCAATATGGGAGCAGCCAATTACTTAAGAAAACTGTTAATCAAGATGGAGTCATATTGATATGAATACACTAATCGTAGGAGATCTTAACACGCCTCTTTCAGAATTAGACATATCATTGAAGCAGAAAATCAATAAAGAAACAAGAGCATTGAATGACACATTGGACCAGATGGACCTCATAGATATATACAGAACATTCCACCCTAAAACAGCAGAATACTCATTCTTTCCAAGTGCACACGGAACCTTCTCCAGAATAGACCACATACTGGGTCACAAATCAGGACTCAGCCGATACCAAAAGACTGAGATTATTCCCTGCATATTCTCAGATCACAATGCTTTGAAACTGGAGCTCAATCACAAGGAAAAGTTCAGAAGGAACTCAAACACCTGGAAGCTAAAGACCACCTTGCTTAAGAATGCTTGGATCCACCAGGAGATCAAAGAAGAACTGAAACAATTCATGGAAACCAATGAGAATGAAGACACTTCGGTCCAAAACCTATGGGATACAGCAAAGGCCGTCCTAAGGGGAAAATATATAGCCATCCAAGACTTGCTCAAAAAAATTGAAAAATTCAGAACACACCAGCTGTCTCTAAACCTTAAAGAACTGGAGGATCAACAACAAATCAAACCAACTCCACACATAAGAAGGGAAATAATCAAGATTAGAGCTGAGATCAATGAAGGAGAAACCAGAGATATAGTAGAACGTATCAATGAAACTAGAAGCTGGTTTTTGGAAAGAATCAATAAGATCGATAAGCCACTGGCTACACTAATCCGAAGGAAAAGAGAGAAATCCCAAATTCATAAAATTATGAATGAAAAGGGAGAGATCACAACTAACGCCAAGGAAGTAGAAACAATCATCAGAAGTTACTACGAACAGTTATATGCCAATAAGCTTATCAACCTAGATGAAATGGATGCATTCCTGGAAAAATATAAACTCCCAAAATTGAACCAGGAAGAAATCGACAACCTGAATAGACCGATATCTAATAACGAGATTGAATCAATGATCAAAAACCTCCCCAAAAACAAGAGCCCAGGACCTGACGGATTCCCTGGGGAATTCTACCAAACCGTCCAAGAAGAAATAACACCTATTCTCCTGAAGCTGTTTCAAAAAATTGAAGCAGGAGGAAAACTTCCAGACTCTTTCTATGAAGCCAGCATTACCCTGATCCCCAAACCAGGCAAGGACCCTACCAAAAAGGAGAATTTCAGACCAATATCACTGATGAATATGGATGCTAAAATTCTCAACAAGATCCTAGCCAACAGGATCCAACAGCACATTAAAAAGATTAACCACCATGATCAGGTGGGATTCATCCCTGGGCTACAAGGATGGTTCAACATTCACAAATCAATCAATGTGATACAACAAATTAATATGAGAAGAGAGAAGAACCACATGGTCCTCTCAATTGATGCAGAAAAAGCATTTGACAAAATCCAACATCCGTTCCTGATTAAAATGCTTCAAAGTATAGGGATAGAGGGAACATTCCTGAACCTCATCAAATCTATCTATGAAAGACCCACAGCAAATATCATCCTCAATGGGAAAAAGCTTGCAGCCTTCCCATTGAGATCAGGAACAAGACAAGGATGCCCACTTTCACCACTCTTGTTCAACATAGTATTAGAAGTCCTAGCAACAGCAATCAGACAACAGAGAGAAATAAAAGGTATCCAAATTGGTAATGAAGAAGTCAAACTCTCTCTCTTCGCAGATGACATGATTCTTTATATGAAAAACCCAAAAGACTCCACCCCCAAACTACTAGAACTCATACAGCAATTCAGCAACATGGCAGAATACAAAGTCAATGTGCAGAAATCAGTGGCTTTCTTATGCACTAACAATGAAAATACAGAAAGGGAAATTAGAGAATCGATTCCATTTACTATAGCACCAAGAACCATAAGATACCTTGGAATAAACCTAACTAAAGAGGTAAAGGATCTGTACTTGAGGAACTACAGAACACTCATGAAAGAAATTGAAGAAGACACAAAAAGATGGAAGACCATTCCATGCTCTTGGATCGGAAGAATAAACATTGTTAAAATTTCTATACTGCCTAGAGCAATCTATACTTTTAATGCCATTCCGATCAAAATTCCACCGGCATTCTTCAAAGAGCTGGTGCAAATAATCCTAAAATTTGTATGGAATCAGAAGAGACCCCGAATCGCTAAGGAAATGTTGAAAAACAAAAATAAAGCTGGCGGCATCACGTTACCTGATTTCAAGCTTTATTACAAAGCTGTGATCACCAAGACAGCATGGTACTGGCATAAAAACAGACACATAGACCAGTGGAACAGAGTAGAGAGCCCTGATATGGACCCTCAACTCTATGGTCAATTAATCTTTGACAAAACAGGAAAAAATATACAGTGGAAAAAAGACAGTCTCTTCAATAAATGGTGCTGGGAAAACTGGACAGCTATATGTAGAAGAATGAAACTCGACCATTCTCTTACACCGTACACAAAGATAAACTCAAAATGGATAAAAGACCTCAACGTGAGACAGGAATCCATCAGAATCTTAGAGGAGAACATAGGTAGTAATCTCTTTGATATCAGCCACAGCAACTTCTTTCAAGATACGTCTCCAAAGGCAAAGGAAACAAAAGCGAAAATAAACTTCTGGGACTTCATCAAAATCAAAAGCTTCTGCCCAGCAAAGGAAACAGTCAAAAAAACAAAGAGGCAACCCACGGAATGGGAGAAGATATTTGCAAATGACAGTTCAGACAAAAGGTTGATATCCAGGATCTATAATGAACTCCTCAAACTCAACCCACACAAAACAGACAAACACATCAAAAAATGGGCAGAAGATATGAACAGACACTTCTCCAATCAAGAAATACAAATGGCTATCAGACACATGAAAAAATGCTCATCATCATTAGCCCTCAGGGAGATTCAAATTAAAACCACATTGAGATATCACCTTACACCAGTTAGAATGGCCAAAATTAACAAAACAGGAAACAACATGTGTTGGAGAGGATGTGGAGAAAGGGGAACCCTCTTACACTGTTGGTGGGAATGCAAGTTGGTGCAGCGTCTTTGGAGAACAGTGTGGAGATTCCTCAAGAAATTAAAAATAAAGCTTCCCTACGACCCTGCAATTGCACTCCTGGGTATTTACCCCAAAGATACAGATGTCATGAAAAGAAGGGCCATCTGTACCCCAATGTTTATAGCAGCAATGGCCACAGTCGCCAAACTATGGAAAGAACCAAGATGCCCTTCAACGGATGAATGGATAAGGAAGATGTGGTCCATATACACTATGGAGTATTATGCCTCCATCAGAAAGGATGAATAACCAACTTTTGTAGCAACATGGACAGGACTGGAAGAGATTATGCTGAGTGTAATAAGTCAAGCAGAGAGAGTCAATTATCATATGGTTTCACTTATTTGTGGAACATAACAAATAGCATGGAGGACAAGAGGCATTAGAGAGGAGTAGGGAATTTGGGTAAATTGGAAGGGGAGGTGAACCATGAGAGACTATGGACTCTGAAAAACAGTCTGAGGGGTTTGAAGTGGCGGGGGTTGGGAGGCTGGGGTACCAGGTGGTGGGTATTATAGAGGGCACGGCTTGCATGGAGCACTGGGTGTGGTGAAAAAAATAATGAATACTATTTTTCTGAAAATAATTAAATTGGAAAAAAAACTGTAAAAGCACAATATCAGAAAAAAAATAATGAATAATGTTTTTCTGAAAATAAATAAATTGAAAAAAAAACCTGGAGAATCAACAACAAATTAAGCCAAATCCACACACAAGAGGGGAAATTATCAAGATTATAACAGAGATCAATGAGATAGAAACTAGAGATATAGTAGAAGGCATCAATGAAATTAGAAGCTGCATTTTAGAAAGAATAAATAAGATTGATAAACCGTTGACTAAACTAATCCAAAAGAAAAGAGAGAGAACCAAATTAATAAAGTTATGAATGAAAATGGAAAGATCACAATTAACACCAAGGAAATAGAAACAATCATCAGAATTTTTTATCAATAGTTATATGCCAATATGTTAAGCAACCTAGATGAAATGGATGTATTCGTGGAAAACTATAAACTTCCAAAACTGAATCAGGAAAAACTTGACAACCAGGATAGACCAATATCTAGTAACAAGATTGAAGCAGTGATCAAAAACCTCCCAAAAAACAAGAGACCAGGACCTGACAGTTTCTCTGAGATATTCTACTAAACATTCAAAGAAGAAATAATACCTATTCTCCTAAAGCTGTTTCAAGAAATTGAAGCAGAAGGAAAACTTCAGACTCTTCTTATGAAGCCAGCATTACTATGATCCCCAAACCAGGCAAAGACCTCATCAAAAAGGAGAATTTCAGACCAATAACCATGATGGATATGCATGCTAATATTCCCAACAAGATCCTAGCTAATAGGATCCAATAGTACATGAAAAAGATTATCTACCATGACCAGGTGGGATTTATCCCTGGAATTCAAGGGTGGTTCAACTTTTGCAAATTAATCAATGTGATAGAACAAATCAATAAGAGAAGAGAGAAGAACAACATGATCCTCTCAATGGATACAGAAAAAATATTTGACAAAATCCAGCATCCATTCCTGATTAAAATGCTTCAAAGTATAGGGATAGAGGGAACATTCCTAAACTTCATAAAATCTATCTATGAAAAACCCACAGTGAATATCATCCTCAATGGGAAAGAGCTGACAGCCTTCCCTTTGAGATCAGGATCATAATAAAGATGCCCACTCTCGCCACTCTTTTTCAACATAGTATTTGTAATCCTAGCAACAGAAATCAGACAACAAATAGAAATAAAAAGTATTCAACCTGGCAATGAAGAAGTCAAACTCTCTCTCTGCACAGATGACATGATACTTTATATGGAAAACCCAAAGACTCCACCCCCAAACTAATAAAACTCATACATCAATTCAATAATGTGGTAGGATACAAAATCAATGTACAGATAACAGTTACTTTCTTATACACTAGCAATGAAAATACAGGAAGGAAAATTAGAGAATCAATTCCACTTACTATAGCACCAATAACCATAAGTTACCTAGGAATAAACCTAACCAAAGAGGTAAAGGATCTGTACTCAAGAACCTGCAGAAAACTTGTGAAAGTAATTGACGAAGACAGAAAAAGATGGAAGAACATTCCATGCTCATGGATTGAAAGAATTAACATTGTTAAAATATCTATACTGCCTAGAGCAATCTATACTTTCAATGCCATTCTGATCAACTTTCCACTGGCATTTTTCAAAGAGCTGGAACAAACAATCCTAAAATTTGTATGCAATCAGAAGAGACCTCGAATTGCTAAGGAAATGTTGAAAAAGAAAAACAAAACTGGAGGCATTATGTTGCCTGATTTCAAGCTTTACTAAAAAGCTGTGATCTGCAAGACATCATGGTATTGTCACAATAGCAGACACAAAGACCAGTAGAACAGAGTAGAGAGCCCAAATATGGACATTGTACTCTATGGTCAAATAGTCTTCAACAAAGCAGGAAAAAAAAAATACAGTGGAAAAAAGGCAATCTCTTCAATAAATGGTGCTCGTAAAATTGGACAGCTATATGTAGAAGAATGAAACTCGACCATTCTCTTACACCATACACAAAGATAAACTTGAAATGGATAAAAGAACTCAATGTGAGGCAAGAATCCAACACAATCCTGGAGGAGAACATAGGCAGTAACCTCTTCGACGTCGACCACAGCAACTTCTTTCAAGATATGTCTCCAAAGGCAAAGGAAACAAAATTGAAAACGAACTTTTGGGACTTCATCAATATCAAAAGCTTCTTCACAGCAAAGGGATCAGTCAACAAAACAAAGAGGCAACCCACGGAATGGGAAAAGATATTCGCAAATGACACTAGAGACATAGGGCTGATATCCAGTATCTATAAAGAACACCTCAAACTCAACAGACACAAAACAGCTAATCATGTCAAAAAATGGGCAGAAGACATGAATAGACACTTCTCCAAAGAAGACATACAAATGGCTAACAGACATATGAAATAGTATTCATCATCACTAGCCATCAGGGAGATACGAATCAAAACCACATTGAGATACCACCTTACATCAGTTAGAATGGCCAAAATTAACAAGAGAGGAAACAACATGGGTTGGAGAGGATGTGGAGAAAGGGAAACCCTCTTACACTGTTGATGGGAATGCGAGTTGGTGCAGCTACTTTGGAAAACAGTGTGGGGATTCCTTAAGGAATTAAAAATAGAGCTTCTCTATGACCCTGAAATTGCACTAGTTCACTAGTGCCATCTGTGCCCCAATGTTCATAGCAGCAATGGTCACGGTTGCCAAACTGTGGAAAGAATGAAGATGCCCTTCAATGGACAAATGGATTAGGAAGATGTCGTCCATATATACTATGGAGTATTATGCCTCTGTCAGAAAGGATGAATACCCAACTTTTGTAGCAACATGGACAGGACTGGAAGAGATTATGCTGAGTAAAATAAATTAAGTAGAGAAAGTCAGTTATCACATGGTTTCACTTATTTGTGGAGCATAAGAAATGACATGGAGGACATGGGGAGATGGAGAGGAGAAGGGAGCTGGGGGCAGTTAGAAGGGGAGATGAACCATGAGAGACCATGGACTCTGAAAAACAATCTGAGGTTTTTGGAGGGGCAAGGTGTGGGAGGTTGCGTGAGCCTGGTGGTGGGTATTATGGAGGGCCCGTATTGCAATGGCATACTGGGTGTGGTGCATAAATAATGAATTCTGGATGACTGAAAAGAAATTTTCAAAAAAATTAAAGTTAAAAAAGAAAAACACATACAACTCACTGGATGAATCTAAGAACTGTTGTAACTGGTTCAGTTTCACCAGAAAAAATATGGAAATTTAAGTTTTTTTTTTTAAGAAATAAAAAGAAACTACAGTCTGTGGACCAAATCCATCCTATTACCTATTTTTGTAAATAACGATTTATTGGAACATGGCAAAAAAATAAAAAATAAAAGAGTATGTGACCACCAAGCCTGAATGGCAAGAAATATTAGGGGGGTTCTATAAAAGAAGAACCGAAGAGTCACATAGAAGAGAAATTTACAGAGACAATCTAGAGAAACAAGTACTTCACAGGCAATATGATGTCAATAAATGCATATCTTTCTATAATCACTCTCAACCTGAATGGCCTTAATGCTCCCATAAAATGGCACAAGGTTACATACTGGATAAAATGGATAAAATGACAGAACCCTATATGCTGCCTAAAAAAGACACATTTGGAATGTAAAGATACATCCAGACTAAAAGTGACGGGATGGAGAGCCATCTTTCATGCCAACAGGCCTCAAAATAAAGCTAGGGTAGTGATTCTCAGATAAATTAGATTTTAAGCTAATGACTGTAGTCAGAGATACAGATACATTCCTTAAGTTTCTCTCCACCAGCAAGACCTAATAATTGTTAATATTTATGAACCTGATATGGGAGCAGCCAACTACATCAGACAACTGTTAATCAAAATAAAGAGTCATATTGATATGAACACATTAATTGTAGGAGATCTTAACATGCCCCTCTCAGTTATAGATCATCTAAGCAGAAAATCAATGAAGATACAAGAGCTTTGACTGACACATTGGACCAGATGGACCTCATAGATATATACATAACAATACACCCTAAAACAATAGAATACTCATTCTTCGTGAGTGCACATGGAACTTTCTCCAGAATAGACCATGTATTGGGTCACAAATCAGAGCTCAACTGATACTAAAAGGTTGAGATTATTCCCTGCATATTCTCAGACCACAGTGCTTTGAAACTGGAACTAAACCACATGAAAAAATTTGGAAGGAATTCAAACACTTGGAAGCTAAACACCTTCTTGCTCAAGAATATTTGGATCAATGAGGAAATCAAAGAACTTAAACAATTCATGTTAACCAGTGATAATGAAGACACTTCGGTCCAAAACCTATGGGATACAGCAAAGGTGGTCTTAAGGGGGAAATACATAGCCATCCAAACCTCCCTCAAGAAAGCTGAAAAATCCCAAATACACCAAATCTTTTTACATTTTAAAGAACTGTAAAATCAACTGTAAAATCCCATGCAAAAGAAGGCAAATGATTAAGACTGGAGCAGAGATCAATGATTTAGAAACTAGAAATACAGTAGAACACATCAATGAAACTAGAAGCTGGTTCTTTGAAAAAAAATGAATAAGATTGATAAATCTCTGTCCAATCCAATGAAAAAAGAAAGAGAGAGGACCCAAATTAATAAAATCATGAATGAAGGAGGAGGGATCATGACCAAGAAAATAGAATCAATCATCAGAAATTACTATCAACAGCTATATGCCAATAAGTTAAGCAGCCTAGATGAAATGGATGCATTCCTGGAAATCTATAAACTTCCAAGACTGAAACAAGAAGAAATTGACAACCTGAATAGACCACTATCTACTAATGAGATTAAAGCAGTGATCTAAAACTTCCCCCAAAACAAGAGCCCAGGACCTGATGGATTCCCTGGGATATTTGACCAAACATTCAAAGAAGAAATAATACCTATTCTCCTGAAGCGGTTTCAAAAAAAAAAAAATAGAAATAGAAGGAAAACTTCCAGACTCTTTCTATGAAGCCAACATTACCCTGATTCCCAAACCAGGCAAAGTCCTCATCAAAAAGGAGAATTTCAGACCAATATCCATGATGAATATGCATGCTAATATTCCCAACAAGATCCTAGCTAATATGATCCAACAGTACATGAAAAAGATCCGCCATGACCAGGTGGGATTTATCCCTGGAATGCAAGGGTGGTTCAACATTCACAAATCAATCAATGTGATAGAAAAAATCAATAAGAGAAGATAGAAGAACCATATGGTCCATTTTTATGCCAGTACCATGCTGTCTTGGTGATCACAGCTTTGGAGTAAAGCTTGAAATCAGGTAACGTGATGCCCCCAGTTTTATTTTGGTTTTTCAACATTTCCTTAGTGATTCGGGGTCTCTTCTGATTCCATACAAATTTTAGGATTATTTGCTGCAGCTCTTTGAAGAATACTGGTGGAATTTTGATCGGAATGGCATTAAAAGTATAGATTGCTCTAGGCAGTATAGAAATTTTAACAATGTTTATTCTTCCGATCCAAGAGCATGGAATGGTCTTCTATCTTTTTGTGTCCTCTTCAGTTTCTTTCATGAGTGTTCTGTAGTTCCTCAAGTACAGATCCTTTACCTCTTTGGTTAGGTTTATTACCAGGTATCTTATGGTTCTTGGTGCTATAGTAAATGGAATCGATTCTCTAATTTCCCTTGCTGTATTTTCATTGTTAGAGTATAAGAAAGCCACTGATTTCTGCACATTGACTTTGTATCCTGCCACGTTGCTGAATTGCTGTATGAGTTCTAGTAGTTTGGGGGTGGAGTCTTTTGGGTTTTCCATAAAAAGAATCATGTCATCTGCAAAGAGAGAGAGTTTGACTTCTTCATTACCAATTTGGATACATTTAATTTCCCTTTGTTGTCTGATTGCTGTTGCTAGGACTTCTAATACTATGTTGAACAAGAGTGGTGAGAGTGGGCATCCTTGTCGTGTACCTGATCTCAACGGGAAGGACGCAAGCTTTTTCCCATTGAGGATGATATTTGCTGTGGGTCTTTCATAGATAGATTTGATGAGGTTCAGGAATGTTCCCTCTATCCCTATACTTTGAAGCGTTTTAATCAGGAACGGATGCTGGGTTTTGTCAAATGCTTTTTCTTCATCAATTGAGAGGACCATGCGGTTCTTCTCTCTTCTCTTATTAATTTGTTGTATCACATTGATTGATTTGCGAATGTTGAACCATCCTTGTCACCAAAACAGCATGGTACTGGCATAAAAACAGACACATAGACCAGTGGAACAGAGTAGAGCCCAGAGCCCAGATATGGACCCTCAACGCTATGGTCAAATAATCTTTGACAAAACAGGAAAAAATATGCAGTGGAAAAAAGACAGTCTCTTCAATAAATGGTGCTGGGAAAACTGGGCAGCTATATGTAGAAGAATGAAACTCGACCATTCTCTTACACCGTACACAAAGATAAACTCAAAATGGATAAAAGACCTCAACGTGAGACAGGAATCCATCAGAATCCTAGAGGAGAACATAGGCAGTAATCTCTTCGATATCAGCCACAGCAACTTCTTTCAAGATATGTCTCCAAAGACAAAGGAAACAAAAGTGAAAATAAACTTCTGGGAATTCATCAAAATCAAAAGCTTCTGCCCAGCAAAGGAAACAGTCAACAAAACAAAGAGGCAACCCACAGAATGGGAGAAGATATTTGCAAATGACAGTACAGACAAAAGGTTGATATCCAGGATCTATAAAGAACTCCTCAAACTCAACACACACAAAACAGACAATCATATCAAAAAATGGAGCATAACAAATAGCATGGAGGACAAGGGGTGTTAGAGAGGAGTAGGGAATTTGGGTAAATTGGAAGGGGAGGTGTACCATGAGAGACTATGGACTCTGAAAAACAATCTGAGGGGTTTGAAGTGGCGGGGGTGTGGGAGGTTGGGGTACCAGGTGGTGGGTATTATAGAGGGCACAGCTTGCATGGAGCACTGGGTGTGGTGAAAAATAATGAATACTGTTTTTCTGAAAATAAATAAATTGAGAAAAAAAATGCCAGAAGATATGGACAGACACCTCTCCAATCAAGACATACAAATGGCTATCAGACACATGAAAAAATGTTCATCATCACTAGCCATCAGGGAGATTCAAATTAAAACTACATTGAGATATCACCTTACACCAGTTAGAATGCCAAAATTAGCAAGACAGGAAACAACATGTATTGGAGAGGATGTGGAGAAAGGGGAACCCTCTTACACTGTTGGTGGGAATGTAAGTTGGTGCAGCCTCTTTGGAGAACAGTGTGGAGATTCCTCAAGAAATTAAAAATAGAACTTCCCTATGACTCTGCCATTGCACTCCTAGGTATTTACCCCAAAGATACAGATGTCGTGAAAAGAAGGGCCACCTGTACCCCACTGTTTATAGCAACAATGGCCACGGTCGCCAAACTGTGGAAAGAATCAAGATGCCCTTCAATGGATGAATGGATAAGGAAGATGTGGTCCATATATACTATGGAGTATTATACCTCCATCAGAAAGGACGAATACCCAACTTTTGTAGCAACATGGACGGGACTGGAAGAGATTATGCTGAGTGAAATAAGTCAAGCAGAGAGTCAATTATCATATGGTTTCACTTATTTGTGGAGCATAACAAAAAGCATGGAGGACATGGGGAGTTAGAGAGAAATGGGTTGGGCTAAATTGGAAGGGGAGGTGAATCATGAGAGACTATGGACTCTGAAAAACAATCTGAGGGGTTTGATGTGGCAGGGGGTGGGATGTCAGGGTACCAGGTGGTGGATATTATAGCGGGCACGGATTGCATGGAGCACTGGGTGTGGTGAAAAAATAATGATACTGTTATGCTGAAAATAAACAAATGAAAAAAAATAACCACATGGTCCTCCCAATTGATACAGAAAAAAAATTGACAAAATCCAGCATCTGTTCCTGATTAATACTGTTCAGATTATAAGGAGAGAGGGAATATTCCTTCACTTCATAAAGTCTACCTGTGAAAAACTCACAGTGAATATCATTCTCAGAGGGGAAAAGATGACAGCCTTTCCTTTGAGATTAGGACACGACAAGGATACCCACTCTCACCACTGTTGTTCAACATAATACTAAAATCCTAGCAACAGCAATCAAACAACAAAAAGAAATAAAGGGTATTCAAATTTGGAAAGAAGAAGTCAAACCCTCTTTCTTCACAGATGACATGATACTTTATATGGAAAATCCAAAAGACTCCACCCCAAACTACTAGAATTTATACAGCAATTCAGTCATGTGGAAGGTACAAAATCAATCCACAGAAATCTGTTGCTTTCTTATACACTAACAATGAAAATATAGAAAAAGAAATTAGAGAATTGATCCCATTTACTACAACACCAAGAACCATAAGATACTTTGGAATAAATCTAACCAAAGAGGTAAAGATTTGTACTCGAGGAACTACAGAACAATCATGAAAAAAAATTAAGAAAACATGAAAAAACATTCTTTGTCATGGAATGGAATAATAAACATTGTTAAAATGTCTACATTATCCAAGGCAATCTGAAATGAAAACACTAACTCAAAAAGACATTTGTACCCCAATGTTCATTGCAGCATTATTTACAACAGACAAGACATGGAAGCAACCTAAATGTCCATCAATAGATGAATGGATTAAGATACACACATACGCACTTGAGTGTGGGAGGAGAGGGATATTGCAATATTAGTCATAAAAAGTAGTTAAATCTTGCTTTTTTGTGCCAACATTAATGAAACTAGAATGTATTATGCTAAGTTTAGTAAGTAAGATAGAGGAAGTTAAATGCCTTATTGTTTCACTGGTACATAAAATCTAAATAAACATAAATAAATAAAACTAAATAGAAATTGATAGAAGAAACTGTTGGTTTCTAGAGGGGTGAGTGGATAGGGGATGGACAAAATAATTGAATGAGATTAAGAGGTACAATATTCCAGTTTTAAAACAAAAAAAACATGAGAATGTAATGTATGGCATAGGGAAGATAGCCTATAATATTGTAAAAGTTTTGTAGGATGACAGATGGTAAGTATGGTTATTGTGGTGACCATTTTGTAATGTATATAAGTAATAAATCACTATTTTGTACTCCTGAAACTAATACAATATTGTATGACAATTATTATTCAATAAAACATCTGTCATCATTATTAGTAATGCATATTTGTAATATAAAATTTGAAAAATATATAAAATGTAAAGAAAAATCCTTGTGGGATCTGTTTTGCCGCCTCTCAGAGACAATCACTGTTAATATTTTGATGCATCTACATTCTGATATAAGTTTTTAACATACTGGGAATTATCATGTTAAAAAATGTGAAATGCCTATAGCATTCCATTGAAAATGTATTAAAAATCATGCCATTGCCACATTCCATGAAGTGTACCAAATGCCCAATAGGAATCAGAATTCACTTTCAACATTGATGAAGGTGGCAGTAAAAGTCCTACAAAAAGGCCCAATATACAAAGTTTAGTCCAATAAGTATTTGAGGAGTGCATAAAAAATACTGGAAAATAAAGTGATTCTTGCAAGATGACCTGTTTTAGCCCCAACCCACAAAATACTATCTTGCAATTTATGAAGTTAGGACCTAAAAAACTATCTAAAATGTAATCTAGCACGCCTGGGTGGATCAATGGGTTAAAGCCTCTGCCTTCAGCTCAGGTCATAATCTCAGGGTCCTGGAATCGTGTGGGCTCTCTGCTCAGCAGGGAGCCTGCTTCCTCCTTTCTCTCTCTGGCTTGCCTCTCTGCCTTCTTGTGATGTCTGTCTGTCAAATAAATAAATAAAATCTTTAAAAAATAAAATAAAAATAAAAAATTTAAAAAAAATGTAATCTAGGGTGCTTGGGTGGCTCAGTCAAATAAACATCTGCCTTCAGCTCAGGTCATGATCCCTGGGTCCTGGGATCGAGTCCCATGAACCTGTTTCTCCCTGTGCCCCTGCCTCTCTCTCCCTGTCTCTCATGAATAAATAAATGAGATCTTTAATAAAATAAAATACAATGAAATGTAATCTTAAAAGCCTAGACCTGCAAGTTGCCAAGTGTCTTGGTGACAGTATATCTCACTTTGTTCTATAAACTATCTTAGATCCAGGTTCTAAGCCAAATTCTGCCTAGCAGATGGGTCACATGGCATTTTCCTCTGCCCCTTTTTTAGACAATGTTTGGGTTTTGCTCAGACTTAAAAAACATGATGGCATTTACATTTGAAAGCCTTAATTCTTCTGAAATGGATTTTTCATCCCCAAAGAGGCAGCTCTTAAAATGAACATACCCTTTAGGATCTTTACTTATATCAGTATGTGAATCACAGGTACACCACTATTGTAAATGTTAGGCAAATGTTGTAGACAACAAAGCATTATAACTTCAAAGCAGGCTCAAATGACAGGCTAAGGAACAACAGATGTTAGTATGTAGTTTGCCTAAGAAGTATTAATCTAATGACAAAGTTACAGCTAACCAATGGGGAAAACAAGCCAAGTTTAGATTAACTGCAGTAACAAATTCACAAGCAGACTATGGTACTGAATTCTGACCATGTGAAATGTGATTGCAGGTAAGTGAAACTTATCAGTACCTAACCTACCAAAAAAGGAATGAGGTGCTAACAAGGACACAGCTGGCAATTTTAGAAAATCATGCCCTTCACTCTGCACCATTTTAATATGCTCCTAAAAATAAGCTTATTTTATTCTGCCTTTTTTTTCTTTATTTGAATTATGTGAGGCATCTTTAATTTAGCAAAGCAACTCCTACAAAAGACAAAAGTTCATCTTCCCATCAGTATGACAGTTGGCTACTGGCATAGACTAGATATGTTGAAACTACCTTGGTAATTAATTTCTCCAGTGTTCCTTACAAAGCAAAGGAACCATACTACAGTGCCTTTTATACCCAGCAATCCTTGAACAAAAATAAGGAAGGTCTTATATCACCATGAAGTCAAAATCCTCAAGAAATTCCTGGGATTTTTCATCCCTACATTCAAAACACACACACACACACACACACACACACACAAAACAAAACAAAACAAGCTTAAAGAAATATAGGCCTTGGGAAACTGGTCTAACCTAAGGTGTTTTGGATGATCTGGTTTGGCAAGAGGTTGAGTTTGGCAGATCCCATACCTCTTCCCTTCAGAAATTACTCTAGTCTATGCCTATTAGGATAAAAGCAGAGTTACCATTGGCCCTTTGAATAGAAATCACCCTCTGCTTTTTGCAGGCCCACTACATAATTCTGATTACTTTCATATTGTGTACAGGCCATTTAACTCTCTTGTTACCATGCTTCCAGTTTTCCCTAAGTAAAACAGGGGAGAGAGCTCACATGCTTTACTCATCTTGTGACTGTGCTGTCATGATTAAAAGATTTGGAAAAGGATATTTGTAAATGTACTCTTTGCTACCAGGAAGAATGTTAAATATTCTTTTTTTAAAAGATTGTATTTATTTATTTAAGAAGGAGAGACACAGAGAGAGAGCATGAGTTGGAGGAAGGGCAGAGATACAAGTAGATTCCCCACTGAATGGGGAGTCTGAGGCAGAGCTTGGTAACAGGACCCTGGGATCATGACCTGAGCTGAAGTCAGACACTTAACCAAATAAACCATCCAGGCGCCCCTCAAATATACTTTTTTTATTATGTTATGTTAGTCACCATACAGAACATCATTAGTTTATTCTTAATAACACTGATAGCCATGTACTATTGCATTATATTGTTAAAGAACATTGGAGTCAGATTCAGATTTTATTTTATTTTTTTAAGATTTTATTTATTTATTTGACAGAGATCACGAGTATGCAGAGAGAGAGGAGGAGGAAGCAGGCTCCCCACTGAGCAGAGAGCCCGATTCGGGGTTTGATCCCAGGACCCTGGGATCATGACCTGAGCCAAAGGCAGAGGCTTTAACCCACTGAGCCACCCAGGTGCCCCCAGATTCAGATTTTAATACAAGCATTGTCATTTATTACTGGCATAACCTTGGGCAGTTATTCATCCTCTCTGAACCTGAGGCTCCTCACCTGCAAAAATGAACCTAATTAGTTTGCTCATGTAGGATTTTTAGTGAGAATTAAATAATGTATATAAAAGTGCCTGGCATTTGTAGAAGTGAGCACTGGGTGTTATATGTAAGTGAAGAATCAATAAATTCTACACCTGAAACTAATATTACACTGTATATCAACAAACTGGAATTTAAATAAAAACTTGAGAAAAGAAAAAAAAAAAAGAACAGATATTTATAAATGTTAGTTTCATTTCATTCAAAAATGAATATTTAAATTCAAGTTCCCATGGCTACTTTACCAGCTATAGCAAATGACCTCAAGAATATGGATAAAGAAGATGTGGTATACACACACACACACACAAACACACACAGGAATATTATGCAGACATCAAAAAATGAAATCTTGCCATTTGCAAGAACATGGATGGAACTAGAGGGCATTATGCTAAGCGAAAGAAGTCAAACAGAAAAAGACAATTATATGATCTCATTGATATGTGGATTTTTTTCTTTTTTGTTTGTATGCTAGGGATTTATCAGAACACCTGAGAAGACTTTTCTTATTATTGTGTTCAGTTAGCGAATATATAGTACATCATTAGTTTTTGATGTAGTGTTCAATAATTCATTAGTTGCATATAATGCACAGTGCTCATCAAAACACATGCCTGACTTAATATCCACCACCTGGCTACCCCATCCCACCATGCTCTTCCTCTCCATAACCTTTGGTTTGTTTTCCAGAGTCCAGAATCTCTTATGGTTTATCTTCCTCTCTGATTTCTTCATATTCTGTTTTCAATCCCTTCCACTATGGTCCTCCATGCTATTGTTTACGTTCCTCATATGGGTGAAACTATATGATAATTGTCTTTCTCTGCTTGACTTAGTTCACTTAGCATAATCCCCTCCAGTCCATACTGATGCAAATGGTAAGTATTTATCTTTTCTGCTAGCTGAATAATCCATTGTATATATGAACCACATCTTCTTCATCCATTCTTCTCTTGAAGGACATCTCAGATCCTTCCACAGTATGGCTATGGTGGACATTGCCTCTATAAACATTGCAGAACAGGTGCCCCCTTTGTTTCACTACATTTGTATCCTTGGGGTAAATACCTAGTAGGGAAATTACTGGGTTTTGGGGTAGCTCTATTTTTAACTTTGTGAGGAACCTCCACACTGTTTTCCAGAGTGTCTATACCAGTTTGCATTCCCACCAACAGTGTAAGAGGGTCCCCTTCCTCCACATCCTCCACAACATTTGTTTTTCTCTGTCTTGTTAATTTTTGCCATTCTAACTGATGTAAGGAGGTATCTCACTATGGTTTTGATCTGTATTTCCTTGACAGCTAGTTATGTCATTCATTTTTTTCATGTGTCTGTTGTCCATTCATATGTCTTCTTTGGAGAAGTGTCTGTTCATATCTTCTGGCCATTTCTTGACTGGATTATTTCTTTATTGGGTATTGAGTTTGAGAAGTTCTTTATAAATCTTGGATACCAACCCTTTCTCTGCAATGTCATTTGCAAAAATCTCTTCCTATACCATGGGTTATCTCTGTTTTGTTGACTGTTTCCTTTGCTGTATAGAATTTTTTCATCTTGATGAAGTCCCAAAAGTTCATTTTTGCTTTTGCTTTCCTTGCCTTTAGAGACATATCTAGCAAGAACTTGCTGTGGTCATGGTTGAAGAGGTTGCTGTCTGTGTTCTACCCTAGGATTTTGATGGATTCCTGTCTCACATTTAGGTCTTTTATTAATTTTTGGTTTATCTTTATGAATAGTGTAAAAGAATGATGCAGTTTCTTTCTTCTACATGTGTCTGTCCAATTTTCCCAGCACCATTTAATGAAGAGACTGTTGTTGTTGTTGTTTCCATTGAATATTCTTTCCTACTTTGTTGAAGATTAGTTGATCATCGAGTTGAAGGTCCATTTCTGGGTTGTCTATTCTATTCCATTGATCTATATGTCTGTATTTGTGCCAATACCATGCTGTCTTGATGATCACAGCTTTGTAATATAGGTTGAAGTCCGACACTGTGATGACCCCAGCTTTGGTTTTCTTTTTCAATATTCTCCTAGAGATTCTGGGTCTTTTCTGGTTTCATACAAATTTTAGGTTTATTTGTTCCAGCTCTGTGAAAAATGTTGATGACATTTTGATAGGGATTGCATTTAAAGTGTAGATTTTTCTGGGTAGCTAGACATTTTAACAATGTTTATTCTTCCGATCCATGAACATGGAGTGTTTTACCATCTCTTTGCATCTTCCTCAATTTCTTTCATAAGTGTTCTGTAGTTTCTAGAGTATAGATCTTTTACCTCTTTAGTTAGATTTATTCCTAGGTATCTATGGTTTTTGGTGCTATAATAAATGGAGACAATTCGTTAATTTCTCTTTCTTCAGTGACATTGTTAATGTATAGAAATGCAACTGATTTCTGTGTATTGATCTCATATCCTGCTATGTTGCTGCATTGCTGAATGAGTGCTAGTAATTTGGGAGTGGAGTCTTTTGGGTTTTCCACATAAAGTATTATGTTATCTGCTAAGAGAGAGAGTTTGACTTCTTTTCCAATTTGAATGCCTTTCACTCAGTTTTTAAAGGTTTTATTTATTTCTTTGATAGACAGCAAGAGAGGGAACACAAACAGGGGAAGTGGGAGTGGGAGAAGCAGGGTTCCCTCTAAGCACAGAGCCTGATGTGGGGCCCAATCTCAGGACCCTTGGAATATAACCTGAGCTGAAGTAGATGCTTAATGACTGAGCCACCCAGGTGTCCCACCTTTTATTTCTTTTTGTTGTCTGATTGCTAAGGCTAGGTCTTCTAGTACTATGTTGAACAATAGTGGTGAGAGTGGGCAACCCTATCCTTTTACTTACCTTAGGGAAAAAGCTCTCAGTTCTTCTCCATTGAGAATGAGATTTGCTGTGGGCTTTTCATAGATGGTGTTTGTGATATTGAAGTATGTCTCCTCTATCCCTATACTTTGAAGAGTTTTAATCAGGAAAGGATGCTATAATTTGTCAAATGCTTTCTCTGTATCAACTGAGAGGATCATCTGGTTCTTTTCTTTTGCTAATGTGATCTATCACACTGATTGCTTTGCGAATATTGAATCACCCTTGAATCCCTGGGATAAATTCCTCCTGGTCTTGGTGGATAATCCTTTCAAGGTACTGTTGAATCCTATTTACTAGGATATTGGTGAGTATTTTGGCATCTATTTTCATCAGGGATAATGGTCTGAAATTCTCCTTTTTGCTGGGGTCTTTCGTTTTGGGATCAAGGTAATGTTGGCCTTATAGACTGACTTGGGAAGTTTTCATTCCATTTCTATTTTTTGAAAGAGCCTCAGAAGAATAGGTATTATTTCTTTAAGTGTTTGGTAAAATCTCCCTGGGAAACTATCTGTCCCTGGACTTTTATTTGGGGAAAGATTTTTCATTATTGCTTCACTTTCTTTGCTGGTTAATGGTCTGTTCAGATTATCTAATTCTTCCTGTTTCAGTATCAGTAATTTATAAGTTTCCAAGAATGCATCCATTTTTTTTCCAGATTGCCTAGTTTGTTGGCATATAGCTGCTGGTAAAAAATTCTAAGAATTGTCTCTATTTCCTTGGTATTAGTCATAATCTCTTCCCTTTCATTCATGATTTCATTAATTTGGCTCCTTTCTCTTTTCTTTTGGTGAGTCTTTCTAGGAGTTTATCAATCTTATTAATTATTTCAAGGAAACAGCTTCTAGTTTTGTTGATCTGTTCTGTTCTTCTAGTTTCTACTTCATTGATTTCTGCTCTAATCTTTATTATTTCCCTTCTCCAGCTTGGTTTAGACTTAATTTTCTGTTCTTTCTCCAGTTCCTTTAGGTATAAGTTTAGCTTGTATATTTGGGATTTTTCTAATTTTTTGAGAGAGGCATGAATGGCTATGTGCTTCCCTCTTAAGTCCACCGTGAAGAATCCCATAGGATTTGGGCCGATGAGGTTTAATTTTCATTGGTTTGCATGAATTGTTTAAATTTTTCTTCAATTATCTGGTTGACCCATTCATTCTTTAGTAGGATGCTCTTTCTCCAAGGGTTTGAGTTCCTTCCAAATTTCTTCTTGTAGTTTAGTAACAGTTTCAGAACTTTGTTGTCTGGGGGAACCTGGGTGGCTCAGTGGGTTAAGCCTCTGCCTTCAGCTCAGGTCATGATCCCAGGGTCCTGGGATCGAGCCCTGCATTGGGCTCCCTGCTCAGCGGGGAGCCTACTTCTCCCTCTCCCTCTGCTGCTTTGCCTGCTTGTGCTCTCTCATTCATTCTGTCAAATAAATAAATAAAATCTTTTTAAAAGATAACCAGGACAGCTTTAAAAAAAAAAAAAAAAAGCTTTGTTGTCTGAACTATGCAGGGAATAGTCTCAAACTTTCGATAGCAATTGAGACCTGATTTGTAATGCATATGTGATCCAATCTGGAGAAACTTCCATGTGCACTCAAGAAGAATGAGTATTCTGTTGTTTTAGAATGGAATGTTCTCCATATATCTATGAAGTCCATCTGGTTCAATGTGTCATTCAAAGTTCTTGTTTGTTGATCTTCTGCTCAGATGATTTGTCTAATCATGTGAGTGGAGTGTTGACGTCTCCTACTATTAAAGTATTATTATCAATATGTTTCTTTATTTCATTATCAATTGATTTATATAGTTGGCTACTCCCATGTTGAGGCATAGATATTTACAATTGTAAGATCGCCTTATTCAATAGACCTTTTTTTTTTTTTAGGATTTTATTTATTTAT
Organism: Neogale vison; assembly: GCF_020171115.1. Classification (NCBI taxonomy): domain Eukaryota; kingdom Metazoa; phylum Chordata; class Mammalia; order Carnivora; family Mustelidae; genus Neogale; species Neogale vison. The sequence goes on from NC_058105.1 coordinate 76,677,500, forward strand.
TGTCAGAGAGAGAGAGAGAGAGAGAGAGAGAGACAGCACGAGCGAGCACAGGCAGACAGAGCGGCAGGCAGAGGCAGAGGGAGAAGCAGGCTTCCCGCCAAGCTAGGAGCCTGATGTGGGACTCGATCCCAGGACACTGGGATCATGACCTGAGCCGAAGGCCACTGCTTAACCAACTGAGCCACCCAGGTGTCCCTTCAATAGACCTTTTAAGTATGATATAGTGTCCCTCTCCATCTCTTACTATATAGTCTTTGGTTTAAAATCTAATTTGTTTGATATGAGGATTGCTACCCTACTTTTCTTTTGAGGCCCACTGGCATGGTAAATTGTTCTCCATCCTTTTACTTTCAATCTGGAGGTGACTTTAGGTTTGAAATGAGTCTTGTAGATAGCATATGGATGAGTCCTCCTTTTTTAATCCAATCCGAAACCTTGTGTCTTTTGATGGGAGCATTCAGCCCATTTACATTCAGAGTAACTAATTAAAGATATTAATTTAGTGTCATTTTATTGCTTGTGAGGTCCCTGTTTATGATAATTGTTTCTTTCTGGTATATATTACTCTTGGGGTCTCTCCTTGCTTCTAGAATCCCCTTAATATTTCTTGAAGGGCTGGTTTAGTGATCACATATTATTTCAGTTTTTGCCTGTCCTGGAAGCTCTTTATCTCCCCATCCATTCTGAATGACACCTTGTTGGATAAAGTATTCTTGTCTGCATGTTCTTCTCATTTAATACCCTGAATATGTCTTGCTAGCCTTTTCTGGCTTTCCACCTTTCTGGGATAGGTCTAATGTTGTTCTGATGTTCCTCCATCCATATTTAAGAAACCTTCTCTCCCTCACTATTGTCAGGATAGTTTCCTTGGCTGTATGATTTGCAAACTTCACTTTTATATGTCAGGGTGTTTATCTATTTTTATTGATTTTGGAAGGGGTCCTCTCTACCTCTTGAACACAAATGCTTGTTACTTTCCCCAGATTAGTGAAGTTCCCAACTATGATTTACTCAAATATACCTTCTAGCCCTCTCTCTCTCTCTCCACCTCCTCAGGAATCTTAATAATTCTGACATTGGAAACTCATGATATCATTAATCTCTCCACAACATTTTTCATGGGCTACTAGCTGTCTATCTCTGTTTTCTTCAGTTTCCTTCCTTTCCATCAGCTTATCTTCTAGATCACTTATTCTCTCTTTTGCCTCATTTAACCTGGCTGTTTGAATATCCAGTTTAGATTGCATCTCATTCATAGCACTTTTAAGTTCATCCTGGTTAGTCTCATTTCTACCCTTAGATATTCTATATTGTCACTAATGCTTTTTTCAAGCCTAGCTATTGACTTTATGATTGCTATCTTAAATTCTATCTCTGAATCTTCCTTATATCCATATCTATTATCTCTGTGCCAGAGAATAGTCTCTAGTCCTTTTTTTGTGAGTTCCTCTTTCTTGCCATTCTGTCAAGAGAATGATAGGTGGGCCAGTGAACAGAGTCCAAAATATCAACCACATCTTGTTTGGGATGTTGCACCCTAGCAACATCCTGAGTAGTCAGAAGCCACCACAGAAAAACAAAGTCAAAATGAAACACCAAAATAAAATTGAATAAAAGGGAAAAGGGGAAGAGAGATTATAATTTTGCAGTGTGGACAAAGCAAGGTGTTCCACCTGTTCCTGGGTGAATTTTGTTAAAAGACACTACATCCTAAAATTTCAACAAAAGTAAACCTTATAAGAAGTCTGGGTGACTCAGTCAATTAAGTGTCTGCTTTCAGCTCAGGTCATGATCCCAGTGTCCTGTGATCAAGTCCCACATTAGGGTCCTTGCTCAGCAGGGGCCCTGTTTCTCCCTCAGCCTGCTGCTCTCTCTTTCTCTCTCTGACAAATAAATAAAATCCCAAGTAGTTATATATATATATATATATATATATATATATATATATATATACACACACACAGAGAGAGAGAGAGAGAGAGAGAGAGAGAGAATAGAGTGTAAAAGGAGTAAAATGAAGCATTTATCTATAAAAAAAGATAAGTGTGAAAAATTACGAGTTAAAATGTGACTATGAAATACAAGTTGGTATAATAAGCATCTAGTTGAAATCAGAAAAAGGTAAAAAGAAAAACGAAAAAGAAGAAAAAGAAAAGGAGAGTTTTATCTGAAAAATAAATAAGTCATGGGGCAACACCTGGAGCTCAATACACTATTTGCCCATGGCATTGGAATTTTATAGTCTTATGAGATCCATAGGCTTGTCGTTCACCCGTTCTTTCAGACTGTTTTCTGGGGAGTGGCCTGCTGTGGTGTTTCTCAGGTATCCCCACCTGGCAAGAGTTGTCCCTCCCCTTCTCAGAGGGAATGGGATCAGTGCAAATGGGTCCTTTGTATGGTTTTTGTTCCCTGGAGGCTTTCCATGTCTCTTCAGAGGGTCAGAGCAAAAATGGCTGTGCCCAAACCTCTGGCCCAGAGCAGAAAGATTGCAGTCTTCCCTCTTTAATAAGCCCTCCAGGAAAAACAGTCTCCATTTCTGTATGCACTGAAAATTTCAGCCTCCCATGGGGTGTGCTCACTGAAACTCTCTTAGAGGTAGTCCCAGGGCTATGAGTAAAGGTGGGCTCATGCATGCACATCTGAAGCTCCTGGATCATGTCTGGTTGCCATTCTAAAGTCCTTTCTGGGCTGCTACTGCCCTGAGAGCTTTTGTCTAGTCAGGTGCAGGTTCCAGACTTTTTCAGGCTGCTCAAGAGAAGAGCAATTATCAACCAGCCCAACTCATGGTTTATGATGGTCTGAGCTGAGAAACCCCTCCTGGACTCACTGACCATAATCTGCTTCCTGATTTCACTGCTCAGGCACTCTACAGTTCAGGTAGAGTGTCTACCCATTTTCTCTGTGACTCCTCAGATCCTAAGACCACAATTCCTTGTCCTACCTAGAATTCTGCCTTTTCATTTCCAGAACCCTTTTAGGAGAGAGATGTCTCTCACTGGAACAGATTTCTAAGGGTTGATTTTGTGCTCCAGTGTTATATCACTTTCCAGGAACGAGCTTATGGAGCCTCCCTCCCCCTTATGTTTATCTTTCTATATCACCTCACAGATTCATGACAGCACACATCCTACCTTGCAAAAAGCAGTAGCTTTTCAGCTTGTAGAGATTCAGATATATATTCTTATATCTTAGGCTGATTTCATAGGTGTCCAAAATAGTTTGTTACATATACCGCTAAATTCAGAGGATTAGTTAAAATGGCATCCCCTATACCTCCACTATCTTTCTTCCCTCCCTGATATGTGGAATTTAAGAAAGAAGGTAGAGGACCATAGGGGAAGAAAGGAAAAAATGAAAAAAAAAACTATATTTGAGAGGGAGACAAACCATAAGAGACTCTTAAACCTAAGAAACAAACTGAGGGCTGTTGGAGGGAAAGGGTAGGGGAATGGGGTAACTGGGTGATGGACATTAGGGAGGCTATATGTTGTACTGAATATTGGGCATTAGATAAGAGTAATGAATCAATGTATTAAAATTAAAAAGTAATATATTACATGTTAATTTAAAAATCATTGAACCTTGCTGAACTCTAGTTTTCTCATCTGTAAAATAAAGTTGTTGTGAGGATTATATAGAACTATATACTAAGATGTACTTCCAGATAGCCTGCTAAGAAACTCCTGCATAGAACAATGGTATGGTTCATAAGACTTTTGCTATCCCTGCTCCCTCTCTAGGGACATCCAGTAGTGTGTTATGTGCTTTGAGGAATATAAGAGAGGCATAAAACAAGACATAAAACATTTTCATTCATAATTGAATGAAAAACTTGCTAGTCTAAAGCTTCTTACTTTTGTTCTAGTTGTGTACAGTCTAAGATTCCAGTGAGTTCATCAACCAATGATAGACTCATTAAGAAACAGGCTCCTGATTCTTGAGAATTAAAAAAAATTACTTATTTGAGACAGAGAGCTCAAATTTATTTACTTATTTGAGACAGAGAGCCAGGGGAAGGGCACAGAGGGTGAGAATATCAATCATACTACTTGCTGAGTGCAGAGTCTGACGTGGGGGTTGATCTCACAACCTTGATTTCATGATCTCAGCCAAAACTGAGAGTCAGATATTTAACTGACTGAGCCACCCAGGTGCCCCAATCATTTAGAATTTTTCAGCTAAACTGAATGACAACTCATTTTGGAAATAAAAGGAGGTTTTTATTTTGACAAAATATTTAAAAAACTATTTTTAATAGTTTACTTTTGTTTAAAAAATGGAAAAAGGGATTCCTAAAGATCTTTTACATGAGATAAAAAATTATATGAGAAAGTATGGAATAAAGTATGAAGGCACTCTTGGTTATGTATTTACTATTGTTCTGTAGCAAATCACCACACATTTAGTGTCTTAAAATAACACCAACTTATTTATTTTTAGTTCAGATCAGAATTCTAAAATTCTAAAATTCAAATTCTATCTGACAAGATAGTGTTGTTTCTGAAGGTTTCAGGAGAGAATCTGTTTCCTTGCCATTTTCAGTTTCAGAGGATATCCAAATTCCTTGGCTCGTGACTTCTTTCTTACGCCACATGACCTCTTGTTTCTGTCATCACATCTCCTACTAGTCATTCTTATCTGGCTGCCTTCTCTTCCCTCTTATAAGGACTTTGTGATTCTAGTGAGTCCACTTTGATAAACCAGGATAATTTCACCTATCTCAAGTCCTTAACTTAAACCAGCAAAGTCCCATTTACCATGTAAGATAACCTATTCATGGATTCCAGGGATTAGAATGTGAACTTCTTTAGGGGGCTATTATTCAACCTACCATAGGTACTGTAGCTCAGAGATAATCATTAGGATTAGAAAAGTAAGGATGGTATTTATGGAGGCAGTACATCTTGATGGGTATGAAGATAAAGAGGAGGTCACTCTTATGCAGAGGAATGACATGAACACAAGCAATGGGGGTAGAAATCATAATTTACATGGAAGCTATTAAAACGACTGATGTGAATGCAGTAGGTGTGAAAAACACAACCAAATGGAAGGGGAGAAAGGTCAGATCACAAAACCAGGAAAAGGGATCCAAAGTTGGTAGAATGGCAATTGGGAGTTACTGGTAGTTCCCAAATAAGCTTCCAAGTGATGTTATAAAAGCATTCTCGGGATGATTGGTCCAGGCAAGTAGAGGTGGGAGAAGGGGCCCCAAGAGGAACAAAGGTTGAATGAGTTGTCTCTACTGGAGTATCACTTATGTCTAAGCTGCTTTAGGGTATCTGAAAACAAATTGCCAACAATTTTAAGGGAGGGAGAAAGGGCAAAGGTGGGACCATTTTAGCCTCTCTCCACCTACAAGAGCACAAGCCATAGACAACATAGACAACAACCAGGGGCCTCTCAAAGCGTTTAGCAAAGGAAGATGATTTCTATGAGCTCAGGGACTTTTTTTCTTTTCTTTAAAGAGTAAATATATTTTACACTTACCTCATTGCTACATTACTTCCATCTATGACAACTGGCCTCAAATTTTCACTGCTGTCTATTTCATCTTCAAGAAACAGTTCAGGACTTGTGATCTCTCTGGAGTTGGGACCCCGAGGCACTAAAAGATTCAAGCTGACCTGTCCTTCTGAATCACCTTTGTTCCCAAGTCTGACGAGCTCTGCCAAGACATCATTAATAAGTGATTCTGGGCCCAACTTGTTCAACACTGATTGAATCTGTGTCTCTGCATAGCCCAGCTTTAGAGCAAAATCCATCTTGGCTTGGTATTCCTTTTCCAAGTCAAGCTTCCCCTCTTGCAGAATACTGCTCTGGGAGAAGCTTGGATGATCTAAGCAGGGTGATCTATAGAGCTGACGGTGTGGCTTAGAGGGAATTTCCTTTTTTTTCAAGTAAACATCCCCAGGTTGGTAGCTATTGTCATTGTTGCTGCTCTTAAGGATCATCTGTTCAGGGTCACATTCAGAGTTCATCCATTCTTCTGAGTCAGCATTGCTTTTCTCCATGCTATCCTGCTTAGACTGTTGTTTCTCTTCCTTGGAGGCATTCTTCTCCATTTTTTGTGTCTCCACTGCAGCCGTGGCCGTCATCCCGTTCAGTAGACAGTCTGAAGTCTAATCAGCTCCTTTTTCTTTTTAGCCTGCTTGGAATCCACATACAGTTACATTGTTTTGTGGTAAAATGTGGTGGTAGGGATGAAGCAAGCGTTTCCCTGTTTGGTTTGATATGTTCAGATGTTGCCAGTCCCTATAAATAAACAAACATACCACAGTCATGTTTAATAAAATTTTGGAAAAGCACTTCAGAATGCAACAATTTCTTTGTAAGAAACTACAGTCTATATGACCTTTAATTTTTGTGATTCAGGTGATTGGACTCGTCTCTCAATATAAAAAGAGAGAGACTCTAATTCTTTAATAATTCTATGCATAAAAATTTCAGTGATGGCAATAATATTGTAATTCCTCTCCCCTCTCACAAAATAAATCACGCTATAATTAACTGCTAATAATAACAGCTTTGAGAAAGAAAAACATGACATTTCAACAAGGGTCAAGAATATATACATCCTTGAAAGTATTCTTTTCCTTTCTGCCAGTTAAATTTTACCAAATCTCACACAAGATCCTTCTTGCTAACGCTGAGTTCCACTCCTGAAAAGCATAACATCTTCAGCACTACTAATTGCAAAATGTCAGGGACACTATCTACTGGGCAGATTAGAAAACTAATATTTACTTTCAAACAATTGAAAGTAGAGTATAACGTGACAAGTAGATAAATCTGCTCCAGGTTTTTTTTAAAGTTCATGTGTACACTTATGAGTTATATGTGCAGCCTCTTTTATTTATTGTAATTATATTTATTGTATTGTAAAGAGAAAACTAAGTCAACTTGAACAATAAACCAAAACATTTTTAAAAGAATATTAATTACTGAAAGAAATAAAATTAAGATGTTAAAAAAGAATATTAATTACAAAAAAGAATTAAAAACAATTTTATTTATAAACACCTCCTCTCATGTACTGCATCTGTCTCTGCAGGTTTGAGTTCTAACTTGGCCAAAATATTTTTTCTCAGTCTGAGGCTTAGTTTCCTCATACATAAAATAAGAATATTGATACTTACCTCACAAGGTAAGGATTATGTAAGATGAATAAGGAAAGTGCTTAGAAAAGTGAATAGAACATATAATGGGTTTTCAGTATATGTAAACAATGCAACAGACACCATAAAAATATTGTGTTTTTTTTTAAGAAGTCTAACAGTGAGGCAAAGGGTGTAGACCTGTGAGCACTAACAAGCTCTTCAGATAACAGCAGTGTTCACTAATCTAAAACAAGATTATTTAGGTAACCAATGTACTAGAGTTTTCCAGTTACTCTTTAGTAATATTTATACACACAAGAAGGAAAGTCACCAATAGCTCTAAGAATAATATGCATAACTGCATGTGTGCTTTAGGAAAGTCACATATGGAAACATTGAATGCACACAGAATTGACATCTCAGAACTGATATCCCAGTAACATATGACTTCTGTAATGATTATACTCCCACTGTGACTTCAAAATATTCCCTTAATGAATTAGCTAATATATAGATATCCATTCACTTCTCTATTAATCTCTCATTTAAATTTTGAAGTCTATTTCCTTTATAAGTTCATTTACTATTTGATTTACATTTTATTCTCTTCAAAATAATTTCTAGTACAAATAGGACTTTGAGATTTTACTCTTACATTTATTCAAAGCTCAGAAGTCTCTTTAAAAAGTCACTTTAAAACAACTGTTTATAAGACTAACTATAATTTACTGGCAAATGAGGGATACCTGTAAAAGATTTGACGGTTCCTAGCTATTGAAACATAGAATATTTTTTCTTCTCTATTTTCTTATATTTTCTCTGCCCAAATTAACATTGTTGTGAGTACCTTTATCATATTCATGTATACAATAAATTACATGTTACATATAATATGTGTTCAATATATAGTAGCAAATTTAAGGTCAGGAAGAAACCCACATAAGGAATCCTCATTGTGGGGGGCCTGGGTGGCTCAGTGGGTTAAAGCCTTGCCTTCAGCTCAGGTCATGATCCCGGTGTTCTGGGATCGAGTCCACATCAGGCTCTCTGCTCAGCAGGGAGCCTGCTTCCTCCTCTCTCTCCCTGCTTCTCTGCTTACTTGTGATCTCTGTCTGTCAAATAAACAAATAAAATCTTAAAAAAAAGAAATCCTCACTGTAATTACTAATATTTATTGGGAAAATATCCTACTCAATAACCTAAAGCAGAAAAGAAATAAATGACTTAGCATACGTAAACTTGGATTTACCTTTCAAAGCCTTAAGAAAGAAGATTTTATGAAAAATGTTGACAGTCTGTCCTAAAAACCTGTGTATGGGTGTAGGTGTCATGTGTTTTTTGTGTTTGTTTTGTTGAACAATATAAACTTCTTGAGGCAAAGATGGTAGGAATTCTTTTCATTTGACAGAATAATCACTGAGTGCCAGATACTGAAATAGGCCCTAGGTCTAGAAAGAGAAACCAGAATGGATTCTGCCCTCAAAGAACTAACAAATTAATAAAGATTGGCTAGAAATGGCAATAGTAAGTGCTAAAACACAATTCTATAGATTTTCCATTTATTATTGTCCAAGCAGAGACACTTATGAGAATAAAAAGAACACTAGGCATAAAAATTAGGTATGTCTCAGGTACACATGAATGTATGGTTGGTCTTTCAAGTTACGTGAAAATTTCCATCCACATACAGAAGAGGGAATGTTAAATTCTGTCCATGGGGTGAGAGATAAGGGTAATGGTTATAGAGATTAGGAATGATTCAAGGATATAATATTTGGACTAAATTTCTGACTAATAAATTAATTAATAAACATTTACTTAGTTCTAACATGTGCCAGGAAACATGTTAGGATCTGGGGACATAAAAACCAAACATAAAATCCTGATCTCAATGTCTTATAGTGGTAATGGTGGGGAGTGGAGACAGATAATAATAGAAATATATATATATATTTATTTATGAATATATATATATATATATATATAGTTAAAAATTGTGACAAGTGGGGTGCCTGAGTGGTTCAGTGGGTTGAGCCTCTGCCTTCGGCTCAGATCATGATCTCAGGATCCTGGGATCTAGCCCCGCATTGGGCTCTCTGCTCAGCCGGAAGCCTGCTTCCCCCTCTCTCTCTCCCTGTCTCTCTGCTTACTTGTGATATCTCTTTCTGTCAAACAAATAAATAAAAAATCTTTTAAAAAATTGTGACAAGTGATTAAATGTTAAAGTCAATTATCATATGGTTTCACTTATTTGTGGAGCATAACAAATAGCATGGAGGACAAGGGGCGTTAGAGAGGAGTAGGGAATTTGGGTGAATTGGAAAGGGAGGTGAACCATGAGAGACTATGGACTCTGTAAAACAGTCTGAGGGGTTTGAAGTGGCGGGGGGATGGGAGGATGGGGTACCAGGTGGTGGGTATTATAGAGGGCATGGCTTGCATGGAGCACTGGGTGTGGTGAAAAAATAATGAATACTGTTTTTCTGAAAATAAATAAATTGGAAAAAAAAAAGCAGGAAGGTATCAGTTAAGCCTTAAAGGGAAGAGTAACAATTTTTTGGCAAGGAAGAGTTTTCTAAATTATAAATATATAAACATTAATATGACCCTGTTCCTTAGTTAACATCTTATGCTTAATATTACTGGTAAGGAGCAATAAATGAAAGCATTGAAGATGGTTAAAGGAAAATAGTTACTTTTGCTCAAAAAAGAAGGTAAATAGGGAGAAAATTTTCAAAGATAATGTTCTACAATGTAAGGACGTGCACTCTGACCATTAAAATTTAACATAGTACTAAGTGTCTTAGCCTGAGCAACAGAAAACAAAAAGAAATAAAAGAATCCAGATTGGCAAGGAAGAAGTCAAACTTTCACTACTTGCAGATGACATGATACTCTACATAGAAAACCTAAAGAATCCACCAAAAAATAGCTAGAACTAATACATGAATTCAGTAAGGTCACAAGATATAATATCAATGTACATAAATCTGTTGCAATACTACAGACCAATAATGAATCAGGGGAAAAATAAATAAAGGAATCAATCCCATTTACAATTGCAAAAATCTATAAGATACATAAAAATAAACCTAACCAGAGAAGTAAAAGATCTTTACTCCAAAAACTATAGAACACTTGTGAAAAAACTTGAGCAGGACACAAAGAAATGAAGAAACATTCTATCCTCATGGATTGGAAGAACAAATATTGTTAAAATGTCTACATTACCCAAAGCAATCTACACATTTAATGATATCCCTATAAAAATATCACCAGGATTGGGATGCCTGGGTGACTCAGGGGGTTAAAGCATCTGCCTTCAGCTCGGGTCATGATCCCAGGGTCCTGGGATTGAGCCCCACATCAGGCTTTCTGCTCAGCAGGGAGCCTGCTTCCTCCTCTCTCTGCCTACCTCTCTGCCTGCTTGTGATCTCTATCTGTCAAATAAATAAATAAAATTAAAAAAATATATATATCACCAGGATTTTTCACAGTGGTAGAACAAACAATCCTAAAATTTGTATGGAACCTCAAAAGACCCCAAATGCGAAAGCAATCCTGAAAAAAAACAAAGCTGGTCATCAAGATTCAGGACTATAACCTATGTTGTAAATCTTTAGTCATCAAGACAGTATGGTACTGGCACAAAAACAGACACATAGATCAATGGAACAGAATAGAGAGCCCAGAAATGGACCCACAATTATATGGTCAATTAATCTTCAACAAAGCAGGAAAGAATCCTCAAAGGAAAAAGTCTCTTCAGTAAATGGTGTTGGGAAATCTGGATAGCAATATGCAGAAGAATGAAACTGGTCCACTTCCTTACACAACAGACAAAAATAAATTGAACATGTTTGAAAGAGCTAAAAATGAGACCTGAAGCCATAAAAATCCTAGGGGATAACACAGGTAACAAACTCCTTGGCCTCAGCCATAGCAACTTCTTACTACATACATCACCAGAGGCAAAGAAACAAAGCCAAAAACAACTTTTGGGACTTCATCAAGATAAAAATCTTCTGTATAGCAAAGGAAACAATCAATAAAGTAAAATTCAGGCCTATGGTATAGGAGAAGGTATTTGAAACTGACATATCTGATAAAGGTTTTGTATCCAAAATCTATAAGGAATTTGACAAACTCAACACCCAAAAACCAAAAAGCCCAGTTGAGAAATGGACAGAAGATGAGAATACACACTTTTTCAAAAACATATAAAGGGCTAAGAGACACATTAAAAGATATTGAACATCACTCATCATTAGGGAAACACAAATCAAAACCACAATGGGATACCACTTCACATATTTAAGAATGGCTAAAATTAACAACACAAGAAAAAATGGATGTTGGTGAGGATGTGGGGAAAGGGGAAACCTTCTTGCACTGATGGTGGCAATGTAAACTGGTGCAGCCACTCTGGAAAACACTATGGAGGTTTCTAAAACAGATAAAAATATAACTATCCTATGGCCCAGAAGTTGCACTACTAGGTATTTACCCAATAGATTGAATAAAAAAAGATGCAAAGGAGTTCATGCACCACAATATTTGTAGCAGCATTATCAACAATAGCCAAACTCCAAAGATACCCCAAATATCCATTGACAGATGAATGCATAAACAGGATGTGGAGAGGGAAGTTTAGATGGCAGAAGAGTAGAGGACCTTGTTTCTGCTGGTCCTTTGAATTTAGCTAGATAACTATCAAATCATTCTGAATATCTCTAATACAACCTGAGATGTAAAAAAGTAATTGCTGGACTTCTACAAATAGAAAAGTGACCACTTTTTTTTGCAAAATAAGAGGTGTTGAGAAGTGAATCTGAAGGGGTATATCAAAAGATAAATGGGGGGAGGAGGGAGCCTCTGTAAGTCAGCTACTAGAAAGTGATATAACTAACCATGGGGCACAAAAACAGAACCTTTAGAAATCTGCACCAGTAAGAAACATACAAGCCCGAAACGTGCCCAGGTGGCAAAGCAGGGTAGAATCCTAGGTGGGACAGTGTGGTCTCAGGATTTTCAGGGTCATGAAAAGAATCAGGATGCCTTAGCCAACAGAGTTCCCTAGCACTGGAGCAGGGAAACTGGTCATGGTCAGTGACTTCAGAAAGGGCTCTCAGCTAATTCATAAACTGTGAATTATGGTATGACCTAGTGAACACTCTCCATGAGGGGGCCCTTCAAAGAGCAGAAATGAAGCAACACTCCTCCTCTGTGGAGGGTCAGTGAAAGTTCAAACCACAGGAGCCTGCAGATTTTGGCACAAACGAAAGTGAAGACTGCTTATCTCTGAGTGTTTACTGAAGAGAAGGGTCCAGGATCTTTCAGCTCTGGGACTGGAGATCAGGACATGAGCATCTTTATTTTGATCTTCTAAAGAAGTGTAGAGGGTTTTAGAACGGAGGTGGTGAGGGGATGGGGCTAACCCACTGATGGGTATTAAGGAGGGCACATATTGCATGGAGCACTCGGTGCTATACATAAACAAAAACTAATGATGTACTGTATGGTGACTAACATAACATAATAAAAAAAATAAATGAGTGAAAAAAAAAAGATGCAGAAAGCCTTCAGGTAACAGAGGCAAGTAGAGGAACCGGTAGCAGCTTACACTGAACCTGGGCCCCTTGCAAGGGACAGTGCAATGCCAAAAAGCAAAGACACCTGGGAACCAGTGCAGCAGGTCCTTCCCCCAGAAGGCCATCTCAAACAACAGGTGAATACGAAGTTTACAGAGCACATAGGACAGCAAAACTCCAAGGCTAGGGGAAAATAATACATAGAATTCAAGGCTTTTTCTTAAGATTTGTTTATCTTTCAGTTTAATATTTTCCTTTTCCTTTTATCTTTTTTTTTTCATTTTCAACTAGTTTCTTATTTATCAATCATTTATTTTTTAGTTTTTTTAAAACTTTCATTGTTTATATTTTATAGGTATATTCTTCCTTTTGGCTTCCTTTCATGGTATCCAATTTCATTGTTTGTATATATAAAAGTTTTTCTTTTTTAACAATTTTGGGATTTAGTGTGTTCTAAGAAACAGACCAAAATACACCCAAAACTACGTATATCACCCTTTTTTTCCACCTTTGAGATTATATTATCACCCCCCCCATTTTTTTCTTCTTTTCATCTTTAGATTATGACATTTTCAGATCTGTCTAGTGTGTATTTCACTTGGGTCGTGGTTGATATTTTTAATTTTTTTCTCTTCCTCACCCATTCGTCTCAGAACAAAAGGCCTAGAAGGAGGAATTCAAAACAAAAGAAAGAACTAGAGGTACTAATCTCTGCCACAGATCTAATTGATATGGATATATATAAAATGTCAGAGCTGGAATTTAGGATAAGGATCATAACATTACTACCTGGGCTAAAAAAAAAAAGCATAAAAGATACTCAAGAATCTCTTAGTGCAGAAATAAAACTTAATCAGGTTCAAATTAAAAGTGTTTTAACTGAGATGCAGCCTAAATTGGATGTTCTAACAACTAGGGTAAATGATGCAGAAGACAGAGTAAGTGACATATAAGTTGGTGGAAAGAAAAGAAGGTGAGAAGAAGAGAGAAAAACAACTAATGTACTATGAGGGGAGGCTTCAATAAATCAGTGATAACATAAACCAAAAAAATATTAGAATTACTGGGGTCCCTGAGGAAGAAGAAACAGAGAGAGGGAAACAGTAGGTATACTTGAGCAAATCATAGCTAAGAATGTCCCTAATCTTGGGAATGAAACAGGCATTCAAGTCCAAAAGGAAGAGAGGACCCCACTAAAAATCAATACAAACAAATCAACACACCAAAATATAGGAATTTACAAAATATTTCAAATTTCATAGATAAAGAGAAAATCCTTAAAACAGCTTGAGACAAGAAGTTCTTAACCTACAGGCATAGAATATAAGGCTGGCAACAAAGACTTGGCAAGCTAGAAAGGGCTGGCATGATATATTCTGGATAGTAAATGAGAAGTACTCATACAGCCAAGAATAATTTATTCAGCTATCAATAAGAATGTTTTATCCAGACCATCATTCAGAACGTAAGGAGAGATAAAGAACTTCCTGGACAAAGAAACTAAAAGAATTTGTGCCACCAGCCAGCCTGCAATAATGGGGATCCTGTAAGTGAAGAGAGAGCCCAAAAGTAACATAGACCAGAAAGAAACAGGGACAATCTACAGAAACAGGGACTTTACAGGAAATAAAATGACATTAAATTCATATTTTTCAATAGTTACTTTGAACATAAATGGGCAAAATGCTCCAATCAAAAGGCACAGGGTATCACGTTAGATAAAAAAGCAAAACCCACTGATATGCTGTCTACAAGAGACTCACTTTGACCCTAGATAACCTCCAGATTGAAGGTGAGGGGGTGAAGAACCACTTATCATGCTAATAGACCTCAAAAGAAAGCTGTAGTACAATACTCACATCTGACAAATTAGACTGTAAACTAAAGACTGTAGTAAGGGATGAATAAAAACATTATATCATACTTAAAAGGTCTATCCAACAACAACAACAACAACAACAAAACCCTAACAATTATAAATATTTGTGTTCCTAACTTGGGAATAGGCAATTTTATCAACCAATTAATAACAAATTAGAGAAACACATTGATAAAAATACAAAAGTAATAAGGGTCTTCAACATCTCATTCACAGCAATGGACAGATCATCTAAGAAGAAGATCAACAAGGAAACAAGGGCTTTGAATGACACACTGGACCAGATGGACTTCACAGATATATTCCGTTGCTTCACCTAAAGCAACGGAATAGACATCCTTCTTGAGTGCACATGGAATATTCCCCAGAATAGATCACATACTGAGTTGCAAATCAGGTCTCAACCAATACCAAAAGGTTGGGATTATTCCCTGCATATTTTCAGACCACAATGCTTGAATGGAAATTTGGAAGGAACTCAAACAGAGAATAAATACCATCTTATTAAAGAATGAGTGGGTCAACTATATTGTGACTAACTGGACATAAGAAAAAAACAAGAATGAAGAAGATGGATAGAAAAGAATTTTTAAAATCATGGAAACAAATGAAAATGAAAACAACTGTTCAAAACCATTGGGAAACAGCAAAGCTTGTCCTATGGGGGAAGTACATAGAAATCCAAGCATTTGCAGGGTCATAGGGAAGCTCTACGGGACTGGAAGAGATTATGCTGAGTGAAATAAGTCAAGCAGAGAGAGTCAATTATCATATGGTTTCACTTATATGTGGAGCATAACCAATAGCATGGAGGACAAGGGGCGTTAGAGAGGAGAAGGGAATTTGGGTAAATTGGAAGGGGAGGTGAACCATGAGAGACTATGGACTCTGAAAAACAGTCTGAGGGGTTTGAAGTGGCGGGGGAGGGTGGGAGGTTGGGGTACCAGGTGGTGGGTATTATAGAGGGCACGGCTTGCATGGAGCACTGGGTGTGGTGAAAAAATAATGAATACTGTTTTTCTGAAAATAAATAAATTGGAAAAATAAATAAATAAATAAAAGAAAAAAAAAAGAAATCCAAGCATTTCTAAAAAAAACAAGGGTCTCAAATACACAAGCTAACCTCGCACCTGAAAAAGTTGGAGAAAGAACAAATAAAGCTTAAACCAAGCAAGAGAAGAGACATAATAAAGATTAAGTGCAGAAATCAATGAAATATAACCCAGAAAAAACAGTAGAATAGATTGATGAAATTAGAAGCTGGATCTTTGAAAGAATTAATAACATCAACAAGCCCCTAGCCAGACTTATCAAAATGCAAAGAGAAAGGACCCAAATTAATAAAATCATGAAAGAAAGAGAAGACATCATGGCTAATAGCAAAGAAATATAACTTTAAGAACATATTATGAGCAACTGTATGCCAATAAATTAGACCATCTGGAAAAAATGGATCTATTCCTAGAAACTTATAAACTATCAAAATTGAAATAGGAAGAAGTAGAAAACCTGAACAGACCCACAGCCAGCAAGGAAATTGAAGCAGTAATCTAAAAATCTCGCAAACAAGAGTCCAGGGCCTGATGGCTTCCCAGGGGAATTCAACAAAACATTTAAAGAATAAATAATACCTATTCTCCCAAAGCCACTTCAGAAAAAAGAAAGGGAAGGAAAACTTCCAAACTCAGTCTCTTAGGCCAGCATTACCTTGATCCAAAAACCAGACAAAGACCCCATCAAAAAGGAGAATTACAGAACAATATCCCTGATGAACTTGGATACTAAAATATGCTGCTGCCCCTCGGAACAATTTGTTACTTAAACTGTAACCCCTGGAGGATTTTACTAGTTACCAAGCACATTTAGATATGGCCTTAAGAAATACATATACTGACAACAGGTCTTTGGGGAGAAGGACGACATACGACCGTGAAGCTGGGCAGCTGGGGATACCTGGCTCACTCAGGGTGGAAGGCCGCCCCTTCACAGAAGCCGGGCAGCCAGGAATGCCTGGCCTGCCCAGGGCGGAATGCCGCCTGCTTCAGGGAAGCCGAGCACCGGGAACGCCCAGTCAGCTCAGGGTGGAACGAAAACCGCCTGCTTCCCTTAACGGTTATCGCTCCTTTCTCATCCCAGAAGTGCCCGTTTTTAGTTTAGATGAGTCCTTTGAATGTGCTTGTTTAACTATAAACTTTATCTTCCTCCTTGCTTGTCTGCAAGACGGGATTAACGTTTGACCTTGATCAATCCTTCTATTGGCTATTGTTTTCTATCTAATAAAGTGAGACTGTGGAGTTGCTCGTGGCAGCAGTCCTTTTCGACTGTTGTCCCCTGCTGCCAGTATTTTGCAGCTGACTTGTTTGTGCCCAATTCTTCTCTCGTCGCTGACTGGAAGCGGCAAAATATTCACCAAGATCCTAGCCAATAGGATCCAACAGTACATTAGAAATTTTACTCATCATGACCAAGTAGAATTTATTCCTGGGCTGAAAGCGTGGTTTAACTTTCACAGATCAATCAATGGGATAGATCACATTAAGAAAAGAAAAGAAAAGAAAAGAACCATATGACCCTTTCAATTGATGCAGAAAAAGCCTTTGACAAAAATACAGCATCCTTTCTTGATTAAAACTCTCTGAACTGTAGGGATAAAAGGAAGATATCTCAATATCACAGAAGCCATCTACAAAAAGCCCACATTGAATATCATTCACAATGGGTCAGAAACACAATGGCAATAATAACTCTCACTACAGTTGTTCAACATAGTTCTAGAACTCCTAGTCTCAGCAATCAGACAACAAAAAGAAATAAAAGACATTTAAATTGGCAGAGGAAATCAAACTCTTCCTCATCACAGATGACATAATACTTTATGTGGGAAACCAATAAGACTCCAACCTCCAAAAATTGCTATAACCCATACAGGAACTGAGCAATGTGGCAGGATATAAAATCAATACACAGGAATCAGTTGCATTTCTATACACTAGTAATGAGGCAGAAGAAAGAGAAGTTAAGAAATTGATCCCATTTACAATTGCACCAAAAAAAAAAAAAACATAAGATACCTAGGAATAAACCTAACCAAAGAGGCAAATAATCTGTACTCCAAAAACTACAGAACATTTACAAAACAATTTGAGGAAGACACAAAGAAGTGGAAAAACATTCCATGCTCATGGATTGGAAGAAAATTGTTAAAAAGATTTATATTATCCAAAGTAATCAACACATTCAATGCAATCCCCATCAAAATGCCATCAGCATTTTTCACAGAGCTGGAACGAATAATCCTAAAATTTATATGGAGCCAGAAAAGACCTTGAATAGCCAGAGGAATGTTGAAAATGAAAACCAAAGCTGGTGGTATCACAATGCCTGACTTCAACCTATATTTACAAAGCTGTGATCATCAAGACAGCATGGTATTGGCACAAATATGGACACATGGATCAATGGAGCAGGTAGATAAACTAGATATGGACCCTCAACTCTATGGTCAACTAATCTTTGACAAAGAAAAAAGAATTATCCAAAGGGTGGATACAGAGTCTCCCTTTTAACTAGAAATGGGAAAGGGAGGAAAAAGAAAAAAGGACCAAGGAACTTAAATGAGTTATCAAATCTATAAAATCATGACTAGAAGAAATTACTAAAGGGATGATTTATGAGCTCTTAAAAAGGGAATTAGTGCTCACTGGAGGCAACTATGTGTTCACAGAGAAAACTTTTTGTCCAACTAACGATGCTTTGGTCCCCCTTTATACATGGTAGATATGTTACATGATTCTCAATGGATGCCTGAAATCATGGGGAGTACTGAATATATATATATATTCACACATATATATGGTATGTATACATATATAAGTATACATACATATGTACATATACATATACATATATATATAAGAGATTGAGAACAATAAAGAACAATTATAACATACATAAATAAATAAGAACTTAAGAAGCAGATAAATGTCTGCAAGTCAAAACTACCAACATTGACCTCAGAGAATTATTGCCAAGAAAACAAAGTGTTCTCTTTCCCATTCAGTTGGCTTATTCTACTTTCTTCATTCACATCCTTCTTCCCATCTTTTTAATATGAAATACAGTTCACTTGTATGGCATTTAGACAGAACAAAATTCTGAGATGAGTCTTCATGTTTTATTACAAACTCCACTTCATCCTTTCCAGAACCACTGGAAATGTTAAAAAAAAAAGACAAACTCAGTAGTTATGTAGGACAGAACTGTCCAGTAGTAACCAAATCAAGAAGAAAATATTAAATTCTCAATGATCTACATGTGGCTAAGCCACTTTATTATTTGTGAAAGTGTTAAATTTCAATCAGTGCTCTGGGAGGCATGTTATGAGGGAGATACAAGGACATCTTATTAGACAACTACCCTTCTCTTTCCCTTCTAGCATTTCTTTTCATAATAGGCATCCTCAAGGATATTACATATATCAAAAATTATCTAATATGCATGATTTTTGGTAGGACCTAGAAAATTGAGAAGTCACCATATTTCAGTCATCATAAGAAACTAAGCTCTTTTCTTGGTTCTTACACTTTGAACTGTACCACTGTTTTTAGAATTAACTTTAAGGAGAAATAATACAAATCTGTATTATATGAAGACAACATATTTTACTTTAAAGATAGAAAATAAGGGACACCTGGGTGGCTCACTTGGTTAAGCATCCTTCTCAATTTTGGCTCAGGTCATCATCTCAGGGTCATGAGATAGAACTCTGTGTGGGGCTCTGCATACAGCAGTGAATCTGCTTGAGATCCTCTCTCCCTCTCCTCCCCTGCTCATGTTCTCCCATTCTCTAAAATAAATAAATAGGTCTTTTAAAAAGTGGAAAATAGCAAAAATAAACTATTGGGACTTCAAGAGAAAAAGCAAAGGAGACAGTCAATAAAATGAAAAGAAAACCCAAGAAATGGGAGAAAAATATTTGAAAATAACATAACAGATAAAGGGCTGGTATCCAAGATCTATAAAGAACTTCTCAAACTCAACACCCAGAAAACAAATAAAGAAGTCAATAAATGGGCAGAAGACATGAACAGACAGTTCTTCAAAGAAGACATGCAAATGGCTAACACACACGTGAAAAAATGCTTCACATCATTTGGCATCAGGGAAATGCAAATCAAAACTGCAATAAGATACCACCTATGTCTATCAGAGAGGCTAAAATTAACAAGACAGGGAACAACAAATGTAGGGGAGGATGTGGAGAAAGGGGAAACCTCTTACGCTGTTGGTGGGAATGCAAGCTAGTACAGCCACTCTGGAAAAGAGTATGGAGGTTCCTCATGAACTTCAAAATAGAGCTACCCTATGACCCAGCAAATGCACTACTAGGTATTTACCCCAAATATACAGATATAGTGAAACAAAGGGGGACCTGTACCCCAATGTTCATAGCAGCAATATTCACAATAGCCAAACTGTCAAAGGAGCTGAGATGTCCCTTGACAGATGAATGCATAAAGAAGATGTGGTATATAAATATAATGGAATATTATTCAGCCATCAGAAAGGAGGAATAACTACCATTTACATCGACATGGATGGAACTGCAGTTTATTGTGCTAAGTGAAATAATTCATTTGGAGAAAGACAATTCTTACAGTTTCATTCATATGTGGTATATAATAAACAGTGCTGAGGATCATAAGGGAAGGGAGGAAAAACTGAATGGGAAGAAATCAGAAAGGGAGACAAAACATGGGAAGCTCTTGACTCTGGAAACAAACTGACGGTTGCTGAAGGGAAAATGGGTGTGGAGTCGGGGTAACTGGGTGATATTAAGGAAGGCATGTGATGTTATGAGCACTGGGTGCTATAGGCAATTAAAGAATCATTGAACACTACACTAAAAACTAATGATGTACTACATATTAGCTAACTGAATTTAAATTTAAAAAGTGGAATATAATAGTTATAAAATTTTAGTAATAATAATAAAGTATAAATACTTATTTACATTTACATTACCTGTTGGAGTTTCCTGTGTGCTTTCACATACATGTTCTAAATCAACAAGGTCACATCATTACCTACATAACCCTGATTTGGATTCTTATTTCTTATATATCTCACTTTTCAATTCCCTATGTCGAGTACATCAGGTAAAGAAGTTACAAAAAACCCAGGGAGAAACATAAAATGTAATCTCTCTCAATGATTGAGAGGGAAAGAGGTTAGAAACCTTTACTGATTCTCAAAATGAAAAAGGTTCACATGAAAGCGATCTGAGAAAATTCAAGATCCAAATCCTCTCATTTTAATTTATATTAAATCTATTACACACAGTAATTATATCAGAAAAGAGGTAAAGACTTGCTTTACTGCTTCTTCAACCTCTAATTACACCCACTTGTTTATGTGCTCTTGAATGGTTTTTAGGTTGTAATACTTAACAAAGAAATAAGTATAAGAAATAGCGTATTTTATGTGTTTTATAAACATAGGATTTTTCTCAATAATAAGAACATGCTTCTCAGCCTGTCCTTACACACCTCTAAAACAAAATTGGCTTTTTCTTTAAATTTTTTTTAAAATTTATTTATTTTCAGCATAACAGCATCATTATTTTTTCACTACACCCAGTGCTCCATGCAATCCGTGCCCTCTATAATACCCACCACCTGGTACCCCGACCTCCCACCCACCCCCGCCACTTCAAACCCCTCAGATTGTTTTTCAGAGTCCATAGTCTCTCATGATTCACCTCCCCTTCCAATTTACCCCAACCCCCTTCTCTCTAACTCCCCATGTCCTCCATGCTTTTTGTTATGCTCCACAAATAAGTGAAAACATATGATAATTGACTCTCTCTGCTTGACTTATTTCACTCAGCATAATCTCTTCCAGTCCCGTCCATGTTGCTACAAAAGTTGGATATTCGTCCTTTCTGATGGAGGCATAATACTCCATAGTGTATATGGACCACATCTTCCTTATCCATTCATCTGTTGAAGAACATTAAAAAATTTTTTGAGCTTCAATGCATTCCCAAAACGATGCATGTAACACCAAAAATTGTCATGAGGAGATCTAAGCACAACTGAGATATTAAAAATTTTGGATTTCATTTCTTAACTGTGCATGATTAAGCAGCCTCAAGTCTTATACCTTGTCCCCTCATCATATGTGTAAGCTTTAGACAAAATGTTTATAGGAAAGTAACAGTCTGTTGACTTTCAATATCCATTTGTCCTTCCAGGGTTTTTTTTTTTCCAATTTATTTATTTTCAGAAAAACAGTATTCATTATTTTTTCACCACACCCAGTGCTCCATGCAAGCTGTGCCCACTATAATACCCATCACCTGGTACCCCAACCTCCCACCCCCCCCCCCGCCACTTCAAACCCCTCAGATTGGAAGGGGAGATGAACCATGAGAGACTATGGACTCTGTCCTTCCAGGGTTTTAAACATAATAGACAGACAATTTGAATTCAAGACCCATTATTCTTTGATTTTGAACTGGGGCTCATTTTTCTGCTACCTTCTACCATCACTTACTTCATTAGGGAAGACTTTCATAGCACATGTAAAACATCCTGCTCTATACACAGTCTATTGTCCAAATGAACTAAAAACACACTGGTAAATGAAGTTCAAAATAGAGCTACCCTATGACCCAGAAATTGCACTACTATATACTTATCCCAAAGATACATATGTAGTGAAACAAAGGGGCACCTGTACCCCAATGTTCATAGCAGCAATGTCCATTAAATTATACTGAATTTAATCTTCCATTTAAAAAAATAGTTCTAATTCTCAGTCTCCTAGAAGGACAAAGAAATTGTGGGTTACAACTTACTATTTTTTTTTCTTTCTATATAAAGAATGTCTAAAGAGAGATCAGTTGAAATTCGTGTGTGGAAACTGTATTATACCTTATTGGAGAAGGCATCTGTTAGAGTAACTATGCAGTAAATGTGTGTTCTCTGGCCACTAGTGATAGCTGGGGAGTAGTTATAAAAGCATTTTCTCCAGAAACTATGGCCACTTCCATGACTCATTGGTAAAGATTCTTTGTTTCTTTTGCTTTCTTCTTTCCTCAGGCAGTTATATATATTTCTTTTCTAAAGTTTCTCTGTTCTATCTCAGTAGCAGCTATACTTCTGTAGCCAGTAATATTCATAAGAAATAGTTTTACATATTAAAATAAAATATGTGTTAAGCTTTCAACTTAATAAATGGTTGATAACGCAATGTATGTTTTCTTAATTAATACTTTAACCATGTTATGTCATGGACAATCTCCTGGCTGCCCCAATGAGCTTAAGGTGCTGGTGACCCCTCAAGGTTCCAAGACATACAAGATTAAACATAGTGGGAAAACTTTTGCATTTGAGGTTGGAGTCAGGAGATCTGTGTACAAATTTTCATTCTATCATTTACTAGAGCTCTGTGTCATTTTTAAAATTTTAATTTCAGTTAGTTAACCTAGAGTGTTATATAGTTACAGGTGTACAATATAGTGACTCAACACTTCCATGCATCACCCTGTGCTCAATATAAGATGTGCATTCCTTAAACCTATTTAACATTTTTCCCCACATATCTCCCCTCTGGAGACCATCAGTTTGTTCTCCATAATTAAGTCTGTTTCTTGGTTTCTCTGTCTCTGTCTCTCTCTTTTGTTTTCCCCATTGTTTACTTGTTTTGTTTCTTAAGTTCCACACATGAGTGAAATCATATGGTACTTGCCTTTTTCTGACTGGTTATTTTATGTAGCATTGTATTCCCTAGCTTCAGCTATGTCATTGCAAATGGCAAGATTTCATTCCTTTATATGGCTGAGTAACATTCCATTATATATCACTCTATATCTTTTTGTCTATCATCTATCTACCAATTATCTATACATCAACCTATCTATCATCTATCTATCCATCATCTATCATATCTTCTTTATCCATTCATCAGTTAATGGATATTTTCCTATTCTTTCCTGCTTTGTGAAAGATTAACTAAACATATAATTGTGGATTCATTTCTGGATTTTCTATTCTGCTTTACTGATCTATGTGTCCATTCTTTTGCCAGTACCATATTACTTTGATTACTACACAATTGTAATATAGCTTGAAGTTTGAAATTGCAATGCCTCCAGTTTTGCTTTTCTTTTTCAAGGTTGCTTTGGCTACTCAGAGTCTTTTGTGATTCCATACAAATTTTAGGACTGTTATAGTTCTGTGAAAAATACTGCTAGTATTTTGATAGGGAATGCATTAAATGTTCAGACTATTTTGTGTAGTATATGCATTTTAGCAATATTTGCTCTTTCCATTTGTTTGTACCCTCTTCAATTTATTTCAGTGGTGTTTTTTAGTTTTAGGAGTACAGGTCTTTCACCTCTTTGGTTAGGTTTATTACTAAATATCTTACTATTTTTGGTGCAATTTTAAATGAGATTGTTCTCTTAGTTTTTTTTTTTCTCTTAGATTGTTCTCTTTCTGCTGCTGCATTACTGGTGTATGACAATGCAACAGATTTCTGTATCTTGCATCTTTACTGAATTTGTTTATCAATTCTAGAGGTTTTGGTGGAGTCTTTCACGTTTTCTATATATACTATATATATGCAAATAGTGAAAGGTTTACTTCTTCCCTATCAATTTCAATGATATTTATTTCTTTTCATTGTCTGAGTGTTGTGGGTAAGATTTCCAGACTATATTGAATAAAAGGGTGATAGTGGGCATTTTCGTCTTATTCCTTATCTTAGGGGAAAGTCTCTCAGTTTTTCTCCATCAGGGATGATGTTCCCTATGGGCTTTTCATATACGGTCTTTATTACATTGAAGTATGTTTTCTCTAAACCTACTTTGTTGAAACATTTTGTCAAATGCTTTTTTGTGTGTCTACTGAAATGGTCATAATGTCATAATCATCTCTCTTATTTATGTGATGTATCACAATGATTTATATGTGAATATTGAATCATACTTGCAATCCAGGAGTAAATCTCATTTGATTGTGGAGAATAATTATTTTAATGTATTGTTGGCTTCAGTTTGCTAGGTTTTTGTTGAGGATTGCATGTATGTTCATCAAGTATAGTGGCATGTAGTTCTATCTTAGTGGTGTCCTTCTGGTACTAGCATAATGCTGGCCTCATAGAATGTATTTGGAAGTTTTAGTTCCAGTTCTATCTTTGGAATAGTTTTAGAAGAACATGTATTAAGTCTTTAAATATTTGGACAAATTCACTGGTGAAGCCATCTGTTCATGGACTTTTGTTTGTTAGAAATTTTGTGATAACTGATTCGATTTCTTTGCTGATAATCAGTATATTCAAGTTTTCTATTTCTTTCTGTTTCAACTTTGGTAGTTTATGTTTCCTGGAATTTATCCATATCTTCTAGATTGTCCAATTTGCTGCCATATAGTTTTTCATAATTTTCTCTTATAGTCATTTGTATTTCTGTGGTGTTGGTTGTTATTTTTCCTCTCTCATTTGTGATTTAATTTATTTGAGTCCTTTCTCTTTTCTCCTCATGGGACTAGATAGAGGTTATTTATTTTGTTGATTTTTTTCAAAGAGACAAACTCCTGATCTCATTTATCTGTTCCATTGTTTTCATATTATTTATTTCTATTTTAATATTTATTTACTTCCTTCTGCTAGCTTTAGGCTTCCTTTGTTGTTATTTTTCTGGTTCCTTTATGTTTATGCTTAGGTTGTTTGAGATTTTTCTGGAATCTTGAGGTAGGCTTATATTGCTGTGAATTTCTATTTTAGAACAGTTTTGCTGCAACCAATTTTGGACAGTCATGTTTTCATTTTCATTTATTTCCATGTACATTTGCTTTTCTTTATTTTCATTCTTTATTTTTTTTCTAATTTTATTTTACTTTTTCACTGTTCCAGGAGTTATTTTTTATGCACCACACCCAGTGCTCCATGCAATACATGTTCTCCTTAATACCCACCACCAGGCTTACCTAACCCCTCACCTTCTCCCCTCCAAAACCCTCAGTTTGTCAGAGTCCACAGTCTCTTATGGTTAGTCTCCCCCTCTGATTGCCCCCAATTCACTTTTCCTTTCCTTCTCCTAATGTCCTCCATGTTATTCCTTATGCTCCACAAGTAAGTGAAACCATATGATAATTGACACTCTCTGCTTGACTTATTTCACTCAGCATAATCTCCTCCATTCCCCTCTATGTTGACACAAAAGTTGGGTACTCATCCAATCTGATGGAGGCATAATACTTCATAGTATATATGGACCATATCTTCTTTATCCATTCGTCTGTTGAAGGGCATCTTGGCTCTTTCCATAGTTTGGATACTGTGGTAATTGCTGCCATGAACATTGAGGTACAGATGGACCCTCTTTTCACTACAAGTATATATTTTTAAAAAATTTTATTTATTTAAAAATTTCTTTTCTGTGTTCCAGAGTTTTTTTTTCCTCAATTTATTTATTTTCAGAAAGACAGTATTCATTATTTTTTCACCACACACAGTGCTCCATGCAATTCGTGCCCTCTATAATACCCACCACCTGGGTTCACTGTGTATGCACCACACCCAGTGCTCCATGCAATACATGCTGTCCACAATACCCACCACCAGACCCACCCAACCTCCCACCTTATTTACTTCCTCAGAGTCCACAGTCTCTCATGGTTCATCTCCCCCTTCAATTCCCAACTCCCTTCTCTCCATCTACACCATACACAAACTCGAATTGGATAAAAGTCCTCAATGTGAGGCAAGAATCCATCAGAATCCTAGAGGAGAACATAGGCAGTAACCCCTTCGACATCAGCCACAGCAACTTTTTTCAAGATATGTCTCCAAAGGCAAAGAAAACAAAAGCGAAAATAAGCTTTTGGGATTTCGTCAAGATCAAAAGCTTCTGCAGAGCAAAAGAAATAGTCAACAACACAAAGAGGCAACACATAGAATGGGAGAAGATATCTGCAAATGACAGTACAGACAAAGGGCTGATATCCAGAATTTATAAAGAACTCCTCACACTCAACATACACAAAACAGATAATCATGTCAAAAAATGGACTCTGAAAAACAGTCTGAGGGGTTTGAAGTGGCGGGGGGGTGGGAGGTTGGGGTACCAGGTGGTGGGTATTATAGAGGGCACGGCTTGCATGGAGCACTGGGTGTGGTGAAAAAATAATGAATACTGTTTTTCTGAAAATAAATAAATTGGGGAAAAAATACAAAAAAAATGGGCAGAAGGCATGAAGAGACACTTCTCCAATGAAGACATACAAATGGCTGACAGACACATGAAAAGCATATTCATTATCACTTGTAATCAGGGAGATTCAAGTCAAAACTACATTGAGATGCCACCTTACACAAGTTAGAATGGCCAAAATTAACAAGACTATAAACAACATGTGTTGGAGAGGATGTGGAGAAAGGGGAGCCCTCTTACACTACTGGTGGGAATGCAAGTTCGTGCAGCCACTTTGGAAAACAGTGTGGAGATTCCTTAAGAAATTAAAAATAGAGCTTCCCTATGACCCTGCAATTACATGGCTGGGTATTTACCCCAAGGGTACAGATATAGTGAAAAGAAGGGGCACATGTACCCCAATGTTCATAGCAGCAATGGCCACAGTCGCCAAACTGTGGAAAGAACCAAGATGCCCTTCAATGGATGAATGGATAAGGAAGATGTAGTCCATATACACTATGGAGTATTATGCCTCTGTCAGAAAGGATGAATACCCAACTTTTGTATCAACATGGACAGGACTGGAAGAGACTATGCTGAATGAAATAAGTCAAGCAGAGTCAATTATCACATGGTTTCACTTATTTGTGGGGCATAAGGAATAACACGGAGGACATGGAGATGGAGAGGAGAAGGGAGTTGGGGGCAATTGGAGGAGAAGATGAACCATGAGAGACTGTGGACTCTGAGAAACAATCTGAAGGTTTGGAGGGGAGGGAGTTGGGAGGTTGAATGAGTCTGGTGTTGGGTATTATGGAGGGCACGTATTGCATGGAGCACTGGGTGTGGTGCATAAACAATGAATTCTGGAACTCTGAAAAGAAATTTTTTTAAAAGTCTATTAAAAAAAGAAGGAAAGAAGTCTTGTGATATGCAATGAAATCGGTAGAACTAGAGAGTATAGTGCTAAGTGAAATATGTTTGTTGGAGCAAGACAGATTCATAAAAATCACAACTACTAAAATTAAGTCATGAAGCAATAGAAGACCTGAAACCTATCTACAATAAGTAAAATAGTAATACTTTTAACAATAACAACAATAAACTTCCCATTAAAAAACCCAACTCATATAATTTCACGATAAATGCTATCAAATGTCTAAGACTTCTTCCAATGTTAGAGTAGGAGAAAATATTTCCCCATATGGGAGAAGTATTACCATGAAACCAAAATCAGGCAAAGATATCACAAGAAAAGAAAATTACAGGTCAATGTACTTTATGAATACAGATGCCAAATCCTTAACAAACTACTGGCAAAATGAATCCATGAGCGTAAAAATAAATAATTACACATCATGATCAAATGTGAACCATCTGAGGAATGAAAGGTTGGTTCAACATATGAAATTCAGTGTAATATGCTATATTGGCCAAATAAAGGACAAAAATAACAGGATAATTTCAGTACATATAGAAAATGCATTTGATAAAAATCTGACATCTTTTCATGATAAAATCGAACAACAACTAGGAACAGAAGGAAACTTCCTCAACTTCATAAAGGGGATCTAAGAAAAACCCATGCTAGTATTTTAAGTAAGAATGATAAAATGAAAACTTTCCCCCAAGACCAGGAAAAAAGCAAGTATGAATACTCTTTTTTTCCTTTAATTTAAATTCAAGTTAGTTAACATATAGTGTATTGTTAGTTTCAGGGGTAGAGTTTAGTGATTCATCAGTTTTATATAACACCTAGTGTTCACTGCATAAAATGCCCTCCTTAATACCCATAACCCAATTATCACATCCACCCACCCACCTCACGTTCAATAAACCTCAGTGTGTTCACTATAGTTAAAAGTCTCTTATGGCTTGCCTCCCTCTCTGTTTTTATTTTATTTTGTTTTATTTTTCCTTCCTTTCTATGTTCATCAGGTTTTTTTAAGTTAAATTCCACATATGAGTGGAATCATATGATATTTGTCTTTCCCTAACTGACTTATTTTGCATAGTATAATAAACTAGTTCCATTCATTTGTTTCAAATGGCAAGATTTAATTCTTTTTGGTGGCTGAGTAAATATTCTATTATAAAATATTATTCCATGTCACATCTTCTTTATCCATTTATCCAGTCATCCATTGATTGACATTTGGACTCTTTCATATTTTGGCTATTGTTGATAATGTTGCTATAAACATGAGAGTGTATGTATCCCTTTGAATCTGTGTTTTTGTATCCTTTGGGTAAATATCTATTAGTGCAACTGTTGCATCATAGGGTAGCTCTATTTTTAACTCTTTGAGGAACTTCCATACTCTTTCCCAAAGTCACTGCACGAGTTTGAATTCCCACCAACAATGTGCAACCTTGCTAACATCTGTTGTTTCTTGAGGTGATAATCTTGGGCATTCTGACAGGTGAGAGGTGGTATCTCATCGTGGTTTTGATTTGTATGACCCTGATGATGAGTGATGGTGAGCATTTATCATGTGTCTGTTGGCCTTTATGTCTTCTTTGGAGAAATATCTCTTCATATTTTCTGTCCATTTCTTGACCAGATTATTTGTTCTTTGGGTGTGGAGTTTGATAAGTTCTTTATAGACTTTGGGTACTAATCCTTTATCTAATAAGTCAGTTGCAAATACTTTCTCCCATTACATGGGTTGCCTTTCACTTTTGTTGACCATTTCTTTTGTTGTGCCTTTTATCTTTTTTTTTTTAATTAAGTTCAACTAGCAAACATATCATTAGTTTTGGGTGTAGTGTTCAATGATTCATTAGTTGTATATAATACCTAGTGCTCATCAGATCATATGCCTTCCTTAATGTCCATCACCCAGTTACCCCATAACCCCACACCATTTTCCTTCAGCAACCCTCAATTTGTTTCCCTGAGTCCGGAATCTCTCCTGGTTGGTCTCCCTCTCTGATTCTTTCCCATTCAGTTTTCCCTTCCTTCCCCTATGGTCATCTGCACTATTCCTTATATTCCACCTATGAGTGAAACCATATAATAATTGCCTTTCTCTGCTTGGCATAAACCCCTCTAGTTCCATCCATGCTGATGCAAACAGTGGGTATTCACCCTTCTGATGGCTGCTATGAACATTGGGGTTCATGTGCCCCTTCTTTCACTATATCTGTATATTTGAAGTAAATACTAGGTAATTCAATTTCTGGGTTGTAGAGTAGCAGTATTTTTAATTTCTTGAGGAACCTCCACACTGTTTTCAAAGGGGCTGTGCCAGCTTGCTCTCCCACCAACATTGTAAGAGGTTACCCCTTTATCCACATCCTCTCAAAAATTTGTTGTTCCCAGTCTTGTTAGTTTTAGCCATTCTGACTGGCATGAGGTGGTATCTCATTTTGGTTTTGATTTGCATTTCCTTAATGGCAAGTGATGTGGAGCATTTTTTTCATGTCTCTGTTGGTCATTTGTATGCTTTCTTTGGAGAAATGTCTGTTCATGCCTTCTGCCTATTTCTTGACTTGATTATTTGTTTTTTGGGTGTTGAGTTCAAGAAGTTCTTTATAGATTTTGGATATCACCCCTTAATCTGTTACATCATTTGCAAATATCTTCTCCCATTCTGTAGGTTGACTTTTAGTTTTGTTGATTATTTCCTTTCCTGTGCAGAAGCTTTTTATCTTGGAGAAGTCCCAATAGTTATTTTTGGTTTTTGTTTCCCTTGCCTTCAGAGACGTGTCTTGGAAGAAGTTGCTGCAGCCAAGGTTGAAAATGTTACTACCTGTGCTTTCCTCTAGGATTTGGATGGATTACTGTCTCCCATTTAGGAATTTCATCCTTTTTGAGTTTATCTTTGTATATGGTGTAAGAGAATGGAGGAGAAATGTTCAGGGCTTTTATCAAGAAATTATTCTATATTTTGTCAAATGCTTCTGCATCTATGGAGAGGATCATAAGGCTTTTAACCTATCTTTTATTAATGTGGTGAATCATGTTGATTGACTTATGGATGTTGTACCATCCCTGCAGCCCAGGAATAAATTCCATTTGATTGTGATGAATTTTTTAAATGTATTGTTGGATTTGATTTGCTACTATTTTCTTGACAATTTTTGTATCCATGTTCATCAGGGATGTTGGTTTATAATTATCCATTTTAGTGAGGTCTTTTTCTGGTTTTGGGATCAAGGTAACACTGGCCTCAGGATGAATTTGGAAAGGTTCCTTCTACTTCTATTTTTAGGGACAGTTTCAGAAGAATAGGTATTAAATCTTTAAATGTTTCGTGGAATTCCCCTGGGAATGCATCCAACCCTGGACTCTTGTTTGTTGGGAGAATTCTGATTACTGCTTTAATTTCTTTCCTGGTTGTGGGTGTGTTCAGGTTTTCTATTTCTTCCTGTTTTGATTACTTTAAGTTTCTAGGAATTTATCCATTTCTACCAGATTACCTACATAATTGACATACAATTGCTCATAGCAGTCTCTTATCATTGTTTCTATTTCTTCGTGTCTGTTGTGATCTCTTTCATTCATGATTTTATTTATTTGGATTCTTTCTTCTTTTTGATAAGTATGGCTAGAGGCTTATCAATTTTGATAATTCTATTAATGAATCAACTCCTGATTTTTTAATCTGTTCTAATTTTTTATCTCTATATTTAATCTTTATTATTTCCCATTCTCCTATTGGATCCAGGCTTTTCTTCCTTTTCTTTTTCCAGTTCCTTTAGGTGTAATGTTAGGTTGTGTATTTGAGACTTTTCTTACTTCTTAAGGAAGGTCTATATTGCTATATATATCTCTATCCGGATCACTTTTGCTGCATCCCCAAAATTTGGACAGCTTTGTTTTCTTTTCTTATTATATTAGACACCATACAGTATTTCATTAGTTTTTGATGTAGTGTTCCATGATTCATTGTTTTCATATGACACCCAGTGCTCATTGCAATACATGTTCTCCTTAACACCCATCACTGGGCTAACCCATCCTCCCAAACCCCTTCCCTCTGAAACCCTCAGATTCTCTCCTGGAGTCCAGAGTCTTTCATGGATCATCTCCTCCTCTGATTCACCCCTTAATTTTCCTGTTCCTTCTCCTAATGTCCTCCATGCTATTCCTTATGTTCCACATATAAGTGAAACCATATGATCATTGTCTTTTTCTGCTTGACTAATTTCACTCACTAATTTCACTTAACATAATCACCTTAACATAATCATCAACCTATGTTAATGCAAATGGTGGGTATTCATCCTTTCTGATGGCTAAGTAATATTCTATTGTATATATGAACTATATCTTCTTTATCCATTCATCTGCTGAAGGGCATCTCAGCTCCTTCCATAGTTTGGCTATTGTGGATATTGCTGCTATGAATATTAGGGTGAATGTGTCCCTTCTTTTCACTACACCTGTACCTTTCGTGTAAGTACCCAGTAGTGCAATTGCCAGGTCATGGCGTAGCTCTGTTTTTAAGCTTTTTGAGGAAACTCCATATTGTTTTCCAAAGTGGCTGCACCAACTTTCAGCCCCATCACCCGTGTAAGAGTATTCCCCTTTCTCCATATTGTCTCCAACATTTGTCGTTTCTTGCTTTGTCAATTTTTACTATTCTAACTGGTGTAAGGTGGTATCTCAATGTGGTTTCGATTTGAATCTCCCTGATGGTTAATGATGATGAACATTTTTTCATGTGTCTTTAGCTGTTCATATATCTTCTTTGGAGAAGTGTCTTTTCATGTCTTCTTCCCATTTCTTGACTGGAGTGTGTGTG
This sequence comes from Neogale vison, assembly GCF_020171115.1. Taxonomy (NCBI): domain Eukaryota; kingdom Metazoa; phylum Chordata; class Mammalia; order Carnivora; family Mustelidae; genus Neogale; species Neogale vison. Next base: position 76,710,025 of record NC_058105.1, read on the forward strand.
TGTGTGTGTGTGTGTGTGTGTGTGTTGAGTTTGATAAGTTATTTATAGTTCTTGTATACCAGCTCTTTATCTGTAATGTCATTTGCAAATATCTTCTCCCATTCTGTGGGTTGCCTCTTTGTTTTATTGACTGTTTCATTTTCTGTGCAGAATCTTCTTATCTTGAAGTCTCAAAGTTCATTTTCACTTTTGTTTCCTTCATGTTTGGAGACGTGTCTTGAAAGAAGATGCTGTGGCTGATGTTAAAGAGATTGCTGTCTGTGTTCTCTTCTACAGTTTTGATGGATTCCTGTCTCACATTGAGGTCTTTCATCCATTTTGAGTTTATCTTTTGTGTGGTGTAAGCAAATGGTTGAGATTCATTCTTCTGTATATAGCTGTCCAATTTTCCCAGCACCATTTATTGAGGAGACTGTCTTTTTTCCATGGAATATTTTTCTTGCTTTGTCAAGATTATTTGACCATAGAGTTAAGGGTCCATAGCTGGGCTATCTATTCTGTTCCATTGATCTGTGTCTGTTTTGAGGCCAGTATCACATTGTCTTGGTGATCATAGCTTAGTAATATAGCTTGAAATCAGGCAATGTGATGCCCCCAGCCTTTTCTTTTTCAACATTTCCTTGACAATTTTGGATCTTTTCTGGTTCCATATGAATTTTAGGACTGTTTGTTTCAGCTCTTTGAAAAATGCCAATTGTGTTTTGATAAGGATGGCATTGAAAGTGTAGATTTCTTTGGGAAGCATAGACATTTTAACAATGTTTATTCTTCCAATCCATGAGTATGGAAAAGTTTTCCATCTTTTTGTGTCTTTTTCAATTACTTTCATAAGTGTTCTGTAGTTGCCAGAGTATACATTCTTTACTTCTTTGGTTAGGTTTATTCCTAGTTATTTCATGGCTTTTGGTGCTATTGTAAATTGCTTTCATTCCCTAATTTCTCTTTCTACAGTTCCATTGTTAGTGTATAGAAAAGCAACTGATTTCTGTGCATTAATCTTGTCTCCTGAGACAATGTCTCACATTACTGAGTTGCTGTGTGAGTTCTAGTTATTTGGAGGTGGAGTCTTTTGTTTTTTCCATGTGAAATATGTCATCTATGAAGAGTGAGAGTTTGACTTCTTCTTTGCCAATTTGACTACATTTTATTTCTTTTTTTTTTCTTTTTCTTTTCTTTTCTTTTCTTTTTTTTTTTTTTTTTTGGCTGACTGTTGATGCTAGGACATCTAGTACTATCTTGAACAATAGTGGCGAGAGTGAGCATCCTTGTTGTGTTCCTTTCCCCAATGAGAATGATATTTGTTGTGGGCTTTTCATAGATGGATTTTATGAAATTGAGGAATGTTCCCTCTATCCCTACACTGTGGAGGGTTTTAATTGGGAAAGGTTGCTGTATTTTGTCAAATGCTTTTTCTGCATGAATTGAGATGATCATATGCTTCTTGTCTCTTGTTTTATTAATGTGTTCTATCACACCAATTGATTTGCAAATGTAGAACCACCCTTGCATCCCAGGGATAAATCCCACGTGGTCATGTTGGATAATCCTTTTAATGTACTATTGGATCCTATTAGCTAGGATCTTGTTGAGAATTTTAACATCCATATTCATTAGGGATATTGGTCTGAAATTCTCCTTTTTGATGGGGTGTTTGTCTTGTTTTGGGATCAAGGTAATGCTGGCCTCATATATGATGAGTTTGGAAGTTTCCCTTCTGTTTCTGTTTTTTGAATCAGCTTCAGGAGAATAGGTATTATTTTTTCTTTAAATGTTTGGTAGTCTTCCTCTGGGAATCCATCAGGGCCTGGACTCTTGTTCTTGGAAGGTTTTTTCACTGCTTCAATTATGTAACTGGTTATTGTTCTATTCACACTGTCAATTGCCAACACAAATGCTTGTTTCCATTACCAATTAGAGAAGTTCTCAGCTATGATTTTCTCAGATATATCTTCTGGACCTGTCTCTCTCCACCCCTTCAGGGATACCAATAATTCTGAAATTGGAGCATCTCATGACATCATTAATTTCTCTCAGTCTGATCTCTTGAACTTTAGCCTGTTTTCCCCAGGCCTCTTCAGTTTCCTTATTCTCTATCATCTTATCTTCTAGTTCACTAATTCATTCTTCTGCTTTGTTTACCCTGGCAGTCAGAGCATCCAGTTAAGACTGTATTTCATTTATAGCTTTTTAGATTAGATCTCATTTCTGTCCTTAGAGATTCTATATTGTCGCTAATATTTTCCTCCATCTTAGATATCAACTTCATAATTGTTACTCTGAAGTCTATTTCTGACATCTTGCTTATATCCATATACATTAGTTTTGTGGCAGAGGTCACAGTCTCTGAGTCTTTACTATGTTGTGGTTTCCTCCTCTCAGACATTCTTTTCATGGGTGGCTGAGGGAATGTACAGAGTCCAAGTTATTGACCACAGCCCAAACAAGGTGCACCTGTTTTATAGGGACCTTAAGGTTGTTCTTTCAACCTCTTGTTCTTTCAAGCTGTGTTCTGGGGGTGGAGCCTGCCACACTGTTACTTAGGCAATCCTCCTTAGGCAGAGTTGCCCTACTTCCTGTTGGGGGGAGGGGAGTTGGGTTCAGTAAGAACTAGTTTGGGAGGCTTTGTTCTTTGGCAGCTTTCCCAGGCAGATTTATGCAACTCTTCTGAGAGTCAGAATAGAAGTGACCACATTCAAACCTCTGTCTCTGAACAGAGAAATCAGTCTGCTCTTTACTGAGCTCTCTAGGCCAGATTGTCTCCATTTCTGTCTGCACTGCTGAAATGCACAGCCTCCCTGGTTGTGTGGTCTGCAGCAACACTCCCAGGGGTGGATCCCTGGGCCAGGCACATATCTGCCCTTTGTGCTTCTAAAACCACGAACTGCCCCTGGGTTGCATGCACATACCCACAACTCCTGGATCCTGTTGGGGGCTGGACTGAAGACTTTTCCCCACTTCTACCAGTCAGCAAATCTGTGTCCAGTCCCCAGCATGGGACACTTTTGCACTCCATTGTTATATCGCTTTCTCAGAGCCAGCTTATGGTGGCTCCCTCCCCCTTCCATTTATCTTCCAATATCAGCCTGCAGAATCATGGCTCCATGTTTCATACCTTGAGACTGCTGAAGATATTCTGTCTATAGAGATCCAGATGTATATTCTTACATCTCAGGCTGATTTTGTGGATGTTCAGAATATTTTGGTAAATATTCAGCTAAATCAGGCTGAAATAAGGTTCCTTACTCTTCCAACATGTTTTGCCCTCCAGGATGGCTGTGTTTTCATTTTCATTTTCTCCTGTGTATCTTTTTTTTTTTTTTAAGATTTTATTTATTTATTTGTCAGAGACAGAGGGAGAGAGAGCTTGTGAGCACAGGCAGACAGAGAGGCAGGCAGAGGCAGAGGGAGAAGCAGGCTCCCTGCCGAGCAAGGAGCCCGATGTGGGACTCGATCCCAGGACCCTGGGATCATGACCTGAGCTGAAGGCAGCTGCTTAACCAACTGAGCCACCCAGGCGTCCCACTCCTGTGTATCTTTTAAAATTTTCTTTATTTCCTGGTTGACACATTTATTCTTTAATAGGATGTTCTTCCATGTATTTGTGGACTTTCCAAATGTTTTCTTGTGGTTGACTTAAAGTTTCATAACACTTGGTCTAAAAATATGCATGGTATGATGTTAGTCTTTTTGTACTGGTTAAGTCCTGGTTTGTGACCTATTGTGTGACTTGTTCTGGACAATGTTCCATGTGTAATCAAGAAGCATGTATATTCTGCTGCTTTTGGATAAAATGCTCTGAATATATCTATGAAGTCTATCCAGTGCAGTGTGCGATTCAAGTCCTTACTTCCTTGTTGATCTGCTTAGATGATCTGTCCATTGCTGTGAGTGGGGTGTTTAAGTCCCCTATTATTATTGTATTCTTATCAATGAGTTTCTTTAATTTTATTATTAATTGGTTTATATATTTGGCAAATATTCACAATTGTTAGATCTTGTTGGACAGTCCTTTTTATTGTGATACAGTGTCTTTTTTCTTGTCTTCTTCAACCTCTTTTAAAACTAGTTTGTCTGATATAAGGATGGCTACTTCAGCTTTCTTTTGATGTCCATTGACAAAATAAATGGTTCTCCACCCACTGACTTTCAATCTGGAGGGGACTTTGAATCTAATATTAATCTCTTGGATTGATAGATGGACAATATTTTTTGTTTGTTTGTTTTATTTTCAGCATAACAGTATCATTATTTTTTCACCACACCCAGTGCTCCATGCAATCTGTGCCCTCTATAATACCCACCACCTGGTACCCCGACCTCCCACCCCCCCCCCGCCACTTCAAACCCCTCAGATTGTTTTTCAGAGTCCATAGTCTCTCATGATTCACCTCCACTTCCAATTTACCCCAACCCCCTTCTCTCTAACTCCCCATGTCCTCCATGCTTTTTGTTATGCTCCACAAATAAGTGAAACCATATAATAATTGACTCTCTCTGTTTGACTTATTTCACTCAGCATAATCTCTTCTAGTCCCGTCCATGTTGCTACAAAAGTTGAGTATTCGTCCTTTCTGATGGAGGCATAATACTCCATAGTGTATATGGACTACATCTTCCTTATCCATTCACCCATTGAAGGGCATCTTGGTCCTTTCCACAGTTTGGCAACCGTGGCCATTGCTGCTATAAACAGTGGGGTACATATGGCCCTTCTTTTCACTACATCTGTATCTTTTGGGTAAATACCCAGGAGTGCAATGACAGGGTCATAGGGAAGTTCTATTTTTAATTTCTTGAGGAATCCCCACACTGTTCTCCAAAGAGGCTGCACCACTTGCATTCCCACCAACAGTGGAAGAGGGTTCCCCTTTCTCCACATCCTCTCCAACACATGTTGTTTCCTGTCTTGCTAATTTTGGCCATTCTAACTGGTGTAAGGTGATATCTCAATGTAGTTTCAATTTGAATCTCCCTGATGGCTAGTGATGATGAACATTTTTTCATGTGTCTGATAGCCATTTGTATATCTTGATTGGAGAAGTGTGTGTCCATATCTTCTGCCCATTTTTGATATGATTGTCTGTTTTGTGTGTGCTGAGTTTGAGGAGTTCATTATAGATCCTGGATATCAACCTTTTGTCTGTACTGTCATTTTCAAATATCTTCTCCCATTCCGTGGGTTGCCTCTTTGTTTTCTTGACTGTTTCCTTTGCTGTGCAGAAGCTTTTGATTTTGATGAAGTCCCAAAAGTTCATCTTCACTTTTGTTTCCTTTGCCTTTGGAGAGATATCTTGAAAGAAGTTGCTGTGGCTGATATCGAAGAGATTACTGCCTATGTTCTCCTCTAGGATTCTGATGGATTCCTGTATCACATTGAGGTCTTTTATCCATTTTGAGTTTATCTTTGTGTATGGTGTAAGAGAATGGTCGAGTTTCATTCTTCTACATATAGCTGCCCAGTTTTCCAGCACCATTTATTGAAGAGACTCTTTTTTCCACTGTATATTTTTTCCTGTTTTGTCGAAGATTATTTGACCATGGAGTTGAGGGTCCATATCTGGGCTCTCTACTCTGTTCCACTGGTCTATGTGTCTGTTTTTATGCTAGTACCATGCTGTCTTGGTGATCACAGCTTTGTAGTAAAGCTTGAAATCAGGTAACGTGATGCCCCCAGTTTTATTTTTGTTTTTCAACATTTCCTTAGCGATTCAGGTCTCTTCTGTTTGTTTTTGTTTTTATCCATTCTGGTACCCCATGTATTTTGATGGGGCATTTTACACATTTACATTCAGAGTAAGTAATCAAAGATATGAATTTAGTGCCATTGTATTACCTGTAAAGTTGTTGTTCCTGTAGGTTTTCTCTGTTCCTTTCTGGTCTTTTTTTCTTACTTTTGGCTGTCCTTCTTCACAAAGCATCTCCCTTTAGTATTCTTTGCAGGGCTGGTTTAGTCTTTACAAGCTGCTTTAGTTTTTGTTTCTCTTAAAAGCTCTTGGAGCACTGGATGTGGTGAAAAAATAATGAATACTGTTTTTCTGAAAATAAATAAATAAATAAATAATAATTTAAAGAAAAAAAAAAGCTCTTTATCTCTCTTTCTATTTTGAATGACAGCCTTGCTGGAAAAAGCAAACTTAGTTGAATATTCTTCCTATTTAGCAAGTTAAATATGTCATGCCAGTCTTTTCAGTCCTGCCAAGTCTATGTAGACAGGTCTGCTGCCAGCCTTATGAGTCTACCCCTGTAGGGTAAGGACCTTTTCTCCAAAATTGTTTTCAGAGTTCTCTCTTTATCTTTGTATTTTGCAAGTTCCACTATGTTATGTCATGGTGTTCTCCTGCTTTTGTTGATTTTTAAGGGGGTTTCCTATTTCTTATTTCCTCCTCCAGATTAAGGATGCTTCCGGCTATAATTTGTTCAAATAAACCTTTTGCTTTTTTTTTCCTGCTCTTCTTCTTCAGGAACTCCTGTAATACAAATATTATTTTACTTTATGGAATCCCTGAGTTCTCTAACTCTATCTTGTGCTCTAAATAGGTATTTTTTCCATCTTCTTTTTAGCTTTCTTGTTTTCCTAATTTTATCTTCTATGGCACCTATCCTCTCCTCTATGTCTTCATTCCTTGTAACAGTTATATTGTCTATCTTGTATCTCAGTTGTAGCACTTTTCATTTCAGCCTGACTGCTGTTTAGGTCTTTTATCTCTACAGTGAAGGTTTCTCTGGTATCTTCTATGCTTTTTCTAAGCCCACCTACTAGTGTTAAGACTGTTGAACTAAATTCTCATTGAGATATACTGCTTACATCTGCTTTGAGCAGATTCTTGGTTGTGATATCTACCTGAGCTTTCTTTTGGGGAGAATTCCTCCATATTGTCATTTTAGCCAAGTTTCTTTCTTTTGCTTTTATGAAAGATTGTTATATATCCTGCAACTCAGAGTAATGTTATATTAAAAAGGTCATGCAGTATCTAGGGTCTGGCACCTCAATAAGTGTTTATGGTTTATGCTGTGTGTACTCCACTGTTGTGTTTTGGCTGCTCTTTGCCACTGGCCCATCCTCTCCAGAGTTCCTCTTTGCTTGCAGTGGGGTGTGTTTGGGACCTTATCTAGGTTTGTTTTGATTTGTTTGTTGAAAAAAGCCAAAAAGGAAGGAAAGAGGGAAAAGAGAAAAAAGAAACAAGGCCTGCCTGATCCAACAAAAGAAAAAAAAGGAAAATGAACAATAAATCAAATAGATTAAAAGCAAAACAAAAATGAACCCCCAATATAGAGGGCAAGTATTGCATGGAGCACTGGGTGTGGTGAAAAAATAATGAATAATTTTTTTTCTGAAAATAAATAAATTGAAAAAAAAACCCAAGCAAACAGATAAAAAACAAAACAACGACAACAACAACAAAAAAAAAAAACAAGCAAAAAACAGCAACAACAATTATAATCCTGATTTCAAAGAAAATGAAAGGAAAAATCAATAAAGAAAAAGAAAGGGAAAAAAGAAAAAAAGAAACCTGGTGCAAGAGAGAGGGAGAGGGAGAGAGAAGCAAATAAAAGAAACAACAACAATCTAACAAACAAACAAATTTGCCAGCCTTATTCCAAAGGGAAAAAAATGAAAAAAAAAAATACAACCAGGTCTTGTTTCCACCAGAACTGAAGGGGACACACCATATGATCTGTAGACTTAGTACTTGTGGCATGCTGCCTGTGTTGCTCCTCTAGGGGAGAGGCCTGCTGTGCTAGCACAGAGTCAATGCTGCCCCTGTTTAAAGAAAAAAAAAGTGCTTGCTAGGCACAAGGTTGTGGGGTTCGATGTAAGTAGCTCCTACTTCCACTGGAGGCTGCTGTGCTGTTCTCTGAAATCCACTGGTGTTAGTATCAGTGGGAAAATAGCATTACCCCCAGAGACAGGGGATCTCACCCCCCACCAGCTGTTTAGAAACCCCTCACAGAAAGACAATGGCCATAAGCATGCCCAGCATGACAACTCTCCTGCATTTTATCTTTGGCTCTGGCTAGGATTCAGAACTCCAATCTTAAAGGAGCCAGCACCCCCTGGATCTCTGTTCCCTCCTCCAGAGTAGAGCCTCTCTGTGATCTGAATACTGCTATTTGTTTCACAAAAACAGTCTTATGTCTGCATGATGCACAGAATCTATGGCATAGAGAGCAAAAAACAGTTACCAGATTATCCAGCCTCGCCAGGCCTTTCCATTTGCTGGTGCCTGCTGGGTGTTTTGTCCTTGAAGAGGCAATATGCCTTCTTCCAGATATACTCCAGGAAGGAGAGTGGTATCTTCCAGTGTGGTCCAGGAGATCCCTACACCACACTGAGTACCCAGAGCTGTCTTCTATAGGAGTGCACAGTACAGCTCAGCTCAGGCAAAAGTCATGAGCTTTCAAAATGGAGCTACATTCACTGTCTGGATAAAACCCTGCCCACTCAGTTCCCCCATCTCCCCAGTTTGTGGTCCCAGAGGTTTTGTTCTTGTGTGAACCCAGTGAACACTGCATTACTCAACCCTACTCTTCCTTTTCTCTCCCCATGGAAAATGTTCTCCCCCAATTCACTTCCATGCACATTGTACCTATCACACTATCTCCCTCCAACTGGTGGAACTCCTTCTTCCAATCCTCAGATAAATTCTTTGGCTCTTCCAAGTGATTGGACCTCAAAACAGCCTCACTGAAAGGGTGAGGAAAGCTTCAAGTTCTCCTATTTCTCTGCCATTGTAACTCAACCCTATGAATACTCTTAATAATTCCAATCAACAATATTATTAAAGCTAAAGCCAGGCCAATTAGCCAAAGAAGAAACCAAAAAACAAAACCCAAAACTGTAAAGGATGTTTACCATTTATAGGTGGTATATTTTATGTAAAAAGTACTAGGGAACTTGGGGCACCAGGTGGCTCAGTCAGTTAAACACCCAGCTCCTCTTGGTTTTGGCTCAGCTCATGATCTCAGGGTCCTCAGGCTCCACACTCAGCAGGGAGTCTGCTTGAGGATTCTCTCTATCCCATTCCCTCTGCACCTCCTTCTGCTTGTGCTCACTATCTCTCTCTCTCAAATAAATTAATAAATATTTAAAACACTAGGGAACCTACAAATAATTTATTAGAATTAATAAATTAATTAATATGATAAATAACAGATCAGAAGTATTGTATGGTACAAGAACTGTATACAAAAATTAATTGTCTTTCCAAACATTAGCAATGAACAATTTCAAAATGAAATTAAGAAAATGTCATTTAGAAGGTGGCAGCAAATTCGGAGGACCCCATCCTCACCTAACACAACTAGATAAATATCAAATCATTCTAAATACTTCAGAAATAGTCCTGAAGACTATCGATAAAGCTCCACAACTAAAGGGAAAGAAGTGGCCACATTGAAGAAGGTAGAAGTGTGGAGGTGGAGTTTAGTGGAGAAGTGGATCAGGGGTACTGCAAGGAAAGGGAGGCTGTGGCTGCGAGAAGGGAAAGAAAGAAGAGCACACAGGAGAACACGAAAGGAGAATGTTTTCCCAAAACCATTTTCTTGGAAAAAAAGAGATGATGAATTTTTTAAGTTCTTATAACTAACGAGGTTTAAAGCATGCAGTTCTAAAAGTCAATGGGCTTCGGTGGGAGAGAGTACAGAGGGCCCTACACTGCTCCTTGAGAAAAGGCAGGAAAACAACCCCGGAGGTAGACATCCTGGAAACAGCCACCTGAAGAATTTTTGGGGCACACAGTGAGGTTATTTGTTCTTCTTGTAGCATGTCTCTGAAGAATGTTTGTGGCACACAGTGGGGAGAATATTCACTCTTCTGGTGGTATGTCTCTGAGAGGCAGTGAAAAGTGATGCCTATCTGGGAACAAAGCTGGCATCTGGCACCATTTCGTTCCCCTGCCCAGTAACAATAACACAGAGCCACCTGTGGAAAGCAGTGCAGCACAGAGTGGAGCTGTCTAACTTGCATACACCAATCCCAAGCGTTATGACAGGGTGCCATTCCCACACAAATCTGCATCAGTCCCAGCAAGACAGGTATCTCCCCAAAAGGACCAGCACAAACCCCACCTACACCATGTCTACAGAATACAGCGTCTGTAGGCCTCTGTTCTGGTGCAGGTTGTGTCAGCTCGCATTTCACAATATGAGATCAAAGTATGCCCATTTAAGATTCACCACACTCAGGTCAGAGACTAAACACTGCCCTCATCAGCCAAGGAAAGCCTCTAAAGAAGGCTGGCCTGAAGGATAGGGCAGTCAAAACACAACAGCAGAATGCATGTAGCACACACCAGAGTTAATCCCTGAAAGACTAGGCTCTAGGCACTATGTAACCTCTTTTTCATAAGACCGTTACTTTCAGGAGCAGGAGACATAATTGGCTTTTATAACAAGGAGAAGAAGACAGAGACTTAAAGAAAATGTGACAATGGAGGGATTTATCCCCAATGAAAGAATGAGATAAGGTGCTGATCAGAGATCTAAGTGAAGGAAATATAAGTAACATGCCTGGTGGAGAATTTAAGCAACAATCGTAAGGATACTCACTGGACTTTAGAAAAGAATGGAAGACACCAAGTGAGATCATTAACATAGATAAAAGAGTTTAAAAAGAATCAATCAGAGATGAAAAGTACAATAAAGATTGGAAACAGGCTTAAAGCAATGAACAGCAAACTGGAAAGTAGAGGAACAAATTAATGACCTAGACATCAAAGTAATGGAAGGCAATGAAACTGAACAAAAGAGAGTAGAAAGAAGTCTGCAAGACAGGAATAGATGTAGGGAACTGACTCCATCATATGTAATAATGTTCATATTATAGAATTCCCACAATAAGAAGAGAGAGTAAAGGGGGCAGAAAATTTATTTGAAAAAATAATACTTGAAACCTTCTCAAATCTGAGGAAGGAAACAAATATCCAGATCCAGGAGGAGTAGAGAATTCTCATAAACAAAAGCAGACCAACACAAAAAAAAATTGCAATTAAAATTTCAAAATAGAGTAATAAAGAAAAAAATTCTTAAAAACGAAAGACAAAAGAAGTCCTATAATTACAAGGGAAAACACATAAGGCTAGGAGATTTCCCAAAAGAAGTTTGGCAATATAGAAAGAAGAGGAATGATATAGTCAATGTCCTGAATGAGAAAAATCTGCATGCAAGAAGACTCTATCCAGCAATAGTGGGAGAGCCAAAGACTTTCCCAGACAAACAAAAACTAAAGGAGTTAGAAAACACTAAACTAGCCCTGCAAGAAATATTAAAGGGGATTCTTTGAGTGCTAAGGAGAGACTAAAAGTGACAAAGACAAGAAAGGATAAAAGAAGATCCACAGAAACTATGACAAAAGAAATAGTAAAATGGAAATAAATACATATCTATTAACAATTACCTTGAATGTAAAGGGACTAAACACTCCAAAAGACATGTGGTGTCTGAATGGATAAAAAACAAGACTGATTTATATGCTGCCTATAAGAGACTCATTTTAGACCTAAAGATAGCTGTGAATTGAAAATGAGAGGTGGAGAACAATTTATCATGTGAATGAACATCAAAAGAAAGGTGGAAAGATGCCCTTCAACGGATGAATGGATAAGGAAGATGTGGTCCATATACACTATGGAGTATTATGCCACCATAAAAAAGGATGAATACCCAACTTTTGTAGCAACATGGACGGGACTGGAAGAGATTATGCTGAGTGAAATAAGTCAAGCAGAGAGAGTCAATTATCATATGGTTTCACTTATTTATGGAGCATAACAAATAGCATGGAGGACAAGGGGCGTTAGAGAGGAGTAGGGAATTTGGGTAGATTGGAAAGGGAGGTGAACCATGAGAGACTATGGACTCTGAAAAACAATCTGAGGGGTTTGAAGTGGCGGGAGGGAGGGAGGTTGGGGTACCAGGTGGTGGGTATTATAGAGGGCATGGCTTGCATGGAGCACTGGGTGTGGTGAAAAAATAATGAATAATGTTTTTCTGAAAATAAATAAATTGGAGAAAAAAAAAGAAAGAAAGGTGGAGTACCTATCCTTACATCAGACAAAGCAGATTTTAAATCAGAGACAGTAATAGAAGATGGAGAAAAGTATATCATAATAAAGGGGTCTATACCACAAGAAGATCTAACAACTGAAAATAATTATTCCCCTAACATGGGAACACCAAATATATAGACCAGTTAATAATAAAATTGAAGAAACTCATTGATAATAATATAATATTAGTAGGGGATGTTAACACCTCACTCACAACAATGGGCTGATCATCTAAGCAGATCATCAAAGACACAAGGGCTTTGAATGACACACTGGACCAGATGGACTTCACAGATAATTACAAAACACTCCAAACTAAAGCAACAGAACACTCATTCTTCTCAAGGTCTCGTGGAACTTTCTCCAGAATAGATCACATACTGGGTCACAAATCAGATCTCAACTGGTACCAAAAGACTGGGATTATTCCCTGCATTATTTTCAGAACAAATTGCTTTGAAAACTAGACTCAATCACAAAAGGAAATTGGAATGAACTCAAACACTTGGAGGTTAAGGAGCATCCTAGTAAGGAATGAATGGGTCACCCAGGAAATTAAAGAAGAATTTTAAAAATTCTTGGAAACTAATGTGAATAAGAACACATCTGCTCAAAACTTTTGGGATACACCAAAGGCAGTCCTGAGAAGGAAGTATACTGCATTACAAGCCTCTCTCAGAAAATTAGAAAAATCTCAAATACACAATCTAACCTTACACCTAAAGGAGCTGGAAAAAGAACAAACAAATAAAGCCTAAACCAAACCAAAGAGAAATAATAAAAACTAGATCAGAGTTCAATGAAATAGAAACCAGAAGAGTATAATGGACTAATGGAACTAGAATTTGATTCCTTAAAAGAATTAAGATTGATAAACATCCAGCAAGACTTTTCAAGAACAAAAGAGAGAAGACCCAAATTAATAAAATTATTAATGAAAGAGGAGAGATCACAACCAATGTTAACAAAATACAAAAATTTTTAAGAACATAATATGCCAACAAATTAGGCAATCTAGAAGAAAGTGTGTATTCCTAGAAACTTATGAACTAGCAAAACTGAAACAGGAAGAAATAGACAATCTGAATAGATCCATGATCAGCAAGGAAGTTGAAGAATAATGAAAAAATTTCCAGGGCCAAATGGCTTCCCAGGGGAATTCTACTAAACAATTAAAGAAGAAATAAGACTTATTCTACTAAAGTGGTTTCAAAATATAGAAATGGAAGGAGAACTTCCAAACTTGTCCTATGAAGCCAAATTACCTTGATCCCCAAACCAGACAAAGACTCCATTAAAAAGGAGAATTACAGAACAAGATCCCTGATAAACATGGAAGTCAAAATACTCACCAAGATACTAGTCAATAGGATCCAACAGTACATATAAAGGATTATTCACAACAATCAAGTGGGATTTACTTCTGGGATATAAGGGTTGTTCAACATTCACAAATCGATCAACGTGATACTTCACATTAATAAAAGAAAAGACAAGAACCAAATGATCCTCTCAATTGATGCATAAAAAGCCTTTGACAAAATACAGCATTCTTTCTGATTAAAACTCTCCACAGTGTAGGGATAGAGGGAATATACCTCAATACCATAAAAGCTACCTACAAAAAGCCCACAGTGAATATCATTCTCAATGGGGAAAACACGAGAGTTTTTCCCCTAACATCAGGAAGACTCTCACCACTGTTGTTCAACACAGTACTAGAAGTCCTAGCCTCAGCAATCAGACAACAACAACAAAAAATGCATTCAAATTGGGAAAGAAGAAGTCAAACTGTCACTCTTTACAGATGACATGGTACTTTAAGGTGGAAAACCCAAAAGACACCACTCCAAAATTGCCAGAACTCATACAGGAATTGAGCAATGTGGCAGGATATAAAATCAATACACAGAAACCAGTTGCATTTCTATACACTAACAATGAGGAAGAAGAAAGAGAAATCAATGAATCAATCCTATTTGCAATTGCACCAAAAATATCTAGGAATAAACTAAACCAAAGAGGTAAAGAATCTGTACTCTAAAAACTACAGAAAACTTACTTATGAAAGAAGTTGAGGAAGACACAAAGAGATGGGAAAACATTCCATGCTCAAGATTTGGAAGAATAAATATTGTTAAAAATGTCTGTGCTGCCCACAGAAATCTACACGTTCAATGCAATCCTTATCAAAATACCATTAACATTTTTCACAGAGCTGGAACAAACAATCCTAAAATTTGTATGGAACAATAGAAGACTCCAAATAGTCAGAGGAATGTTAAAAAGAAAACCGAAGCTGGTAGCATCACAATTTCTGACTTTAAGCTATATTGCAACTTGAAACTTAATGAATGTTAGATGATTTGTTGTTGAAAGAAAGAATAAATTATTACCCATATTGGTAGGGAAGGAGAGAAAAGCTACATTACAAAACCATGACTATCAAGACGGCATGGCTCTGACACAGAAAGAAAGACATAGATCAATGAAATAGAATAGACAACCCAGAAATGGACCTTCATCTCTATGGTCAACTAATCTTGTACAAAGCAGGAAAGAATATCTAATAGAAAAAAGACAATCTCTTCAATAAATGGTGCTGGGAAAATTGGACAGTTATATACAGAAGAATAAATCTGGACTGTTCTCTTACACCATACACAAAGATAAACTCAAAATGGATGAAAGACATAATTGGAGGACAGAAATTAAAAAAAAAATTCTAGAGGAGAACGTGGGAAGCAAATTCTTCATCCTCAGCCACAGCAACTTCTTGCAAATATTATGCTAAGTGATATGTCAGTCAGAGAGAGACTATAATATATTTTCACTCATTTGTGGAATATGAGTTCAAAGGACCATAGGAGAAGGGAGAGAAACTAAATGCGAAGAAATCAGAGAGTGAAACAGACCATGAGAGACTCTTGACTCTGGGAAACAAACTGAGGGTTGTGGAAGGAGAGGTGGGTGGGATGTGATAACTGAGTGATGGGCCTTAAGGAGGGCACGTGATGTGATGAGAACTGAGTGTTTTATGCAAGTGATGAATTATTGAACACTATATCTGAAACTAATGATGTAGTATATGTTGGCTAATTGAATTTAAATATAAATAAATAATACAAAAATAGTGGGAGACTTAACACCTTACTCACAGTAATGGGCAGGTCATCTAAGCAGAAGATCTACAAGGAAACAAGGGCTTTGAATGGCACACTGGACCAGATGGACTTCACTTATCTGTTTAGAACTATTTATCCTAAAGCAACAGAATATATATTCTTCTTGAGGATATGGAACATTCTCAAGAATAGATGACATACTGGGTCATAAAACAGGGATCAAATGGTACAAAAACAGAGCTAATTCCATGCATTTTTAGACCACAGTGCTTTAAAATTTGAAGTCAACTAGAATAAAAAAAATTGGGAGGAGAACTAATACATGGAGTTTAAAGAGCATCCTACTAAAGAATTAATGGGTCAACCAGAAAGTAAAACGTAAAGTAAAAAAAAAAAAAAAAAAAAATATATATATATATATATATATATATATATATATATATATATATATATATGTAAAAATAAAAAAGTAAGGTAAAGTAAAAAATACATGGAAACAAATGAAAATGAAAACTTGACAGCCCAAATTTTGGGGGTGTTGCAAAGGCAGTCCTAAGAGGAAAGACCTTTCTCAAGAAAAGAACAACAACAAAAAAAGTCTCAGCTGCACAAGATAAACTTAGCCTAAAGAAGCTGTAAAAAGAATGGCAAATAAAGCCTAAATCCAGCATGAGAAAAAAATAATAAAGATTACAGCAGATTGAAGATGTAGAAATTTTTAAAAAATAGTGGATCAGATCCACACATCCAGGATCTTGTTCTCTGAAAATTAGTAAGTTTGATAAACCCCCAGCCAGACTTTCAAAAAGAAAAGTGGGAGGACCCAAATAAATAAAATCATGAATGAAATAGGAGACATCACAACCAACACCAGTGAAATATAAATAACTATAAGATGATATTATGAACAATTATATGTCAGGAACCATATTATCTTCTCTATTGATGCATAAAATCATTTGACAAAATATAGCATCCCTTCTTGATAAAAACTCTCCACCATGAACAGAGCTCAGTATCATAAAAACCACATATGAATAACACACAGCAAATATCATCCTCAATGGGGAGAAACTGAGAGCTTTTCCCCTAAGGTCAGGACCAGGACAGCAATGTCAACTCTCACCACTATTGTGCAACATAGTACTGAAAATCCTAGCCATAGCAATCAGACAACAAAAACAAATAAAGTCATCCAGGTGAGCAAAGAAGAAGTCAACTTTCCCTCTTTGAAGATGACATGATACTTTAGGTAGAAAACCTGAAAGACTACAAAATATTGCTAGAACTCATAAAAGAATTCAGCAAAATCAAAGGATATAAAATTAATGCACAGAATTTTGTGCACAGAATTTTGAATGCACAGAATATCATTTCTCTACAGCAATAATGAAGCAGCTGAAAGGGAAATCAAGGAATTGATCCCATTTACAATTCACCAAAAACCATATGATACTTTGGAATAAACCTAACCAAAGAAGCAAAAGATCTGTACTGTGAAAACTGCAGAACAATTATAAAAGAAGTTGAAGAAGACACAAGGAAATGGAACAAACTTCTTATTCTCATGGATTGGAAAAATAAATACTAAAATGTCATGCTCCAAAGCATTCTATACAGTCAATGCAATCCCTATCAAAATACCATCAGCATTTTTCAAAGAGCTGGAAAAAGCAATCCTAAAATTTTTATGGAACCAGAAAAGGACCCTGAATCACCAATGGATTATTGAAAAAGAAAACCAAACCCAGAAGCATCACAATTCCAGACTTTGAGCTGTATTTCAAAACTGTAGTCATCAAGACAGCATGGTAATGGCACAAAAACAGACACAGAACTGGAAGGGACATTTGTGGAGCATAACAAATAGCATGGAGGACAAGGG
Source organism: Neogale vison (assembly GCF_020171115.1). Taxonomy (NCBI): domain Eukaryota; kingdom Metazoa; phylum Chordata; class Mammalia; order Carnivora; family Mustelidae; genus Neogale; species Neogale vison. Next base: position 76,727,082 of record NC_058105.1, read on the forward strand.
GCATTAGAGAGGAGTAGGGAATTTGGGTAAATTGGAAGGGGAGGTGAACCATGAGAGACTATGGACTCTGAAAAACAATCTGAGGGTTTTGAAGTGGTGGGGGGGTGGGAGGTTGGGGTACCAGGTGGTGGGTATTATAGAGGACATGGCTTGCATGGAGCACTGGGTGTGGTGAAAAAATAATAAATAATGTTTTTCTGAAAATAAATAAATTGAAAAAAAAAAAAAACAGACACAGAGATCAATGGAACCCAAAAGAAAACCCTGAAATGAACCCTCAGCTCTATACTCACCTAACCTTCAACAAAGCAGGAGAGAACATTCAATGGGAACAATGTCTCTTCAACAATGTTGTTGGGAAAATTAGCTACATGCATAAAGATGAAACTGGGTCACTTAATTCTTTTAGATTTTATTTATTATTTATTTGAGAGGAAGAGAGAGAGTGAGTGAGAGAAAGAGCACAGACGGGGGGAGAGACAGAGGCAGAGGCAGAAGCAGACTCCCTACTGAGCAGGGAACACAAAGTGGGGTTCCATCCCAGAACCCTGGGATCACGACCCAAGCTGAAGGCAGAAGCTTAACTGACTGAGCCACCCATGGGCCCCTAGATCACTTTCTTTACACCATACACAAAAATAAACCCAAAATGGATGAAATGCCTAAATGTGAGACAGGAATCCATCAAAATACTAGAGGAGAACATAAGCAGCAAACTCTTTCAACCATATGGCAACAACTTCTTTCTAGACGTGTCTCCAATAGTATGGAAAACAAAAGTAAAAATGAGCTATTGGGACTTCATCAAGATAAATATCTTCAGTTAACAAAACTAAATGACAACCTATGAAATGGGAGATTTGCCAATGTCTTATCAGATAAAGGGTAAGTATCCAAAATCTATAAAGAACTTACCAAACTCAACACCCAAAGAACAAAAAATCCAGTCAAGATATATGTAGAAGGCATGAACAGACATTTCTCCAATGAAGACCTACAAATGGCCAAAAGACACATGAAGAAATGCTCATCACTTGCCATCAGGTAAATACAAGTCAAAACCACAATGAAATACCACTTCACACTAGTCAGAATGGCTAAAATTAACAAGTCAGGAAATAGCAGATGTTGGTGAGGATTCAGAGAAAGGGGAGCTTTCTTACACTGTTGCTGGGAATGCAAACTTAGGCAACTAGACTGGAAAGAGTATGGATGTTCATCAAAAAGCTAAAATAGAGCTATCCCACAACAGAGCAATTGTTCTCTATGTAATTAACCAAAGGATACACACATAGTATTTTGATGGGTCACATGCTTCCCAATGTTTATATCAGTAATGTCCCCAATTTCCAAAATATGGAAAGATCCAGATGTCCTTTGACAGATTAGTGGATTATGAAGATGTGATATATATATATATATATATATATATATATATATATATATAACACATAGACATATATATGTATACATAGTGGGATACTACTCAGCCATGAAAAAGAATGAAGTTCTTCAATTTCAATGATGTAGGTGGAACTAGAAGGTCTTATGCTAAGCAAAATAAGTCAGAGAAAGACAAATACCATATGATTTCTCTCATATGTGGAATTTAAGGAACAAAATCATCTTGTTTATGCCCTTACATATAGTGTTTCCATATTTCCATATTCATTTGAGAAGAATGTACATTGTTGCTGGGTGGTTCAAATTTTGATCCTGCTTTTTCCTAGCTGTGTGACCAGTAGATTTAGGCTCCTCATTAGCAAATGACAATAATAAAACTTGCATCAAAATGTTCTTATAAGAAGAAAATTGGATAATATATATGAAGGAACAAGCACATTGACTAGAACACAGTAGACACTCAGTAGATGTTCTTTCTCTTCCTTTTGTTTTATAATCACAGTGAGGAAATTATTAACTCTTAGAAAACAATTCATTTTATTACATGGTATTAACTATATACAGGGAAAAGTTCCAAAAAGGCAGACCAGTGAGAGAATTGCAATGATCAATAAGTCTTCTTGGAGAACGTGGGACCTAAGTTTGGCTTTAAGAGATAGATACCCTTTGGATGCATAGTCCAGTGTATCTCAAAATTCTTTATTAGAACACTGGAATTCTGTAAAATGGGCCAGGGTGCTCCACTATTTAATTTTTTTTCCAATTTTCAAAACAACTAAAATAACTTTTTTTAATTTGAAACTTTCTTTCTATACATTCTTAAAAATTATTTGACACTTGTTACAACTTCTTTAAATTAAAATCCAGAATAAGATAGTAATAAATACTGTTTTTCTGAAAATAAATAAATTGGAAAAAAAAGATAGTAATAAATTTAGCAAATAATATAGTTAGTTATTTTATGTTTAATAAAGATACTTCATGGTATTTACAAAAAGAATCATGGCTTCTGGTGCTATCCTACCAAAATACATTGAAGATTTACTGGCATGGGTGGAAAATATGAAGCATATAGGAACAGTATAGAGATAGCATAAGGGAAAGTATCAAAGGCTACAGATAACAGACCCATCTGGAGTGAGCAGTGTGTGTAATGGATTGATAGAAAATAATGGCTAGGTAATAATAAGCTATAGTATAATTCTGAGTAAAGTACTCATCTGAGCTCATTCTCATAGCAATTTTGTGAAATGAAGTGAGCAGGTGAAAGTATTACTGTTAATAATAACAGCTTTTTATTATTGAGCACTTATATAAAGATGTAATTTATATATGCCTTACATATATTATTTCTAATGCTCACAACAACCCTGAAATAATAGGTGTTAGTACCCTAATTTTACAGTTGAGTAAACTAAGGCTCATAAAGTTTAAGTCATTTGTCCAAGGCCATAGACCTAGAAAAGAGCAGATCCTTAAATTTGAATCTCAGCTTTGATCCCAGTTCCAGTATACTATTCTGACAAAATGGAAAGAAGATCCAAAAGAAGTGAAAAGGAGAAGGCAGTAACAAGTACATGACATTAGATTTCACCACCAATAATCCTAAGGTTGGATCTTCCAGAAAGTAAACTAAAAGGATTTTTGAAGTCCATTTTGTAAAAATAACTTCAGCTCTGTCAATCCTAAAAATCAACAGTCCCCAATTTGAAAGGCCCAATTGCAATATTGAAGTATTTAGGGGGTGAGCACTGGGTTCACTTTAGAACTCAGGGTCTGGAGTCACCTATCAATCCTGAAATGAAAGCTGTCTAAATTGACATCATTTATAATTTATTTGCTTTCCTTCCTTGGGGAGATTATAACCAACAAAAGCTCCTTATGTAAGAGGAATATTTAAAGCAATCCAGGAGTTGAAGCATGTTTCCATGACTGATTCCCTACCAAGGCATTTTCTTCCTATAAGGAGAAGTCTAGAGATTGTCAAAGTCAGGGATCAGTACCAAGACTTGACTCAGAGTCCCATTCCTTCTTGAAAGGATGGAATATTCAGGATTCTCATTCAGAAGGAATAAATGTTTGCCTCTTGGAAAATGTTTGGATTGTCAATCAGGATCCTTCAGGGAGAATATAAATGCTGACATTTAGAGCTTAGACTAGAGAAAGTGTAGTATCTATTTTAGCTCCAGAAAGCATAATATAATCTAACATAGAATTTTGACCCTCATGGAAGGGAAGCTTTATTGCTCTTTCTCTATTGGAGATATACTTAGGCAAAGAAAGACAGAGTAAAAGGCTTCTGAGAAGCTGGAGAAGGTGACACTGAGTCTATAAACTAAAGCTTACACAATTTTACTCATAAGAGAGTTCCTTTATTTTGTATTTAAAGTCAACTAACTGTTATTAAAACAACTCATTTCTTTAGAATTTAAGAAGTATGAATAAATACCTTTGGGTATATTTGATTTTGAAGAAAATTGGATCTTTTGCAAAAATAAAGAAGACTGATACTGTTTTACCTTATAAGAAATGTACTATCCTGTAATTCAACCACTGCACTACTGGGTATTTACCCAAAGAATACAAAAATACTAATTCAAATGGATAAATGAATCTAAATATTTATAGCAGTATTATCTACAATAGCCAAATTCTGGAAGGAGCCCAAATGTCCCTTGAATGGTGAATGAATAAAGGAAATGTGGTATATAGTAGAATATTACTCAGCCATAAAAAAGAATGAAATTTTGCCATTTGCCATGACATGGATGTAGCTAGAGAATGTTATGCTAAGCTACAATAAGTCAATCAGAGAAAGACAAATACCATATGATTTCTATAATATGTGAAATTTAGGAAACAACACATATGAACAAGGAGAAAGAGAGAAACCAGGAAATAGACTCTAACTATAGAGAACAAACTGAGGGTTACTGAAAGGAAATTGGGCAGGGGGGATAGGTTAAATAGGTGATAAAGATTAAGGAGTGCACTTTTAATGAGCACCAGATGTTGCATGGAAGTCCTGAATCACTATATTGTATGCCAGAATATAATATTACACTGTATGTTAACTAACCAAAATTTTAAACAAAAAGTTTTTTAGGGACCAGACAAGATGGCAGGGAAGTAGGGGGAGGCGCCTTTTCAACCTGTACCCTAAAGTGAGCTGATTACCTACCAAAGAACTCTGATCACCCATGAAATCAGATTGAGATCAGAATTATACACGTCTGGATCTCTACAGGGGCAGAAGACGCCAGTGGGCAGGTAAAGTGGAGTGGGACCATCAGACTAATATCAGGAGATAAACAAAAGGGGGAGGGAGCCACTAGAGGCGACAGGTTGGAAAGTAATACCCCTAATATGAGAGTGCCCTGCATCTGGGGACAAGCATTAACTTGGAGACTGGTTGAAAGCACTCCAAAAGAGCGAAGGACTGCAGGGGGGGTGGATTGTGGGAATTGGGGTGGCAAGGGACATGGGCTTAAGTCCCCGGTCCTAGGACAGCCTCCCCTGGCGCTGAGCCAGAGAGAGTGCGGTGGAGAAACAAGGTCTTGGTCCCTGAGCCACCAGCGCATCTGAGATTGCATGGGGTCTGGCTCCTGTGAGGGGCTGGGAGCCACACCAGATGGCAGAACACACGAGCCCTGCTACAGAGCCTGAGACACGCCCACCCCTCACCCTTCCCTGAGAGACGTGCACAAAGACCCACCGGGCGCTATTAGACCCGTGTCATTGTTTCAGAGCCTAAGATGCACACCCCAAACTCTCCCCTGAGAGAGGTGTGTGAAGGCCCAGCCTGGTGCTTTCAGACCTGTATCCCACTCTCAGAGCCTGTGACGTGCGCATGACTTGCAGCCTCCCCTGAGAGAGGTGCATGCAAGCTCAGTGCTCTTAGACCCAGAAACACCAGGCACTCCCAGCCCGGGCCAGCGGGAAAATCTCAGTGTGTGATCACTGCTTGGAACCTCTCTGGTGGTCTAGAGCTGCCCAGACAGCCACTGCTGCCGTGGTTTTGGGTACAAGCAGAAGAACCTGCGTCCTCAGGGACCGCAACTAGGAACCTGCTCTGCCAGCGGCCAAGGCGGAATTTATATGGGCTCTGCAACACCCACGGAAGAACAGACTGAGGTTTCTCTCTGAGAGGGAGGTCAGGGTGCAGTTTGCTTTCCTCTAAACCTACAAAACCATCAAAAGCAGTTAAAGCAAGAGGAAAAAAAAAAAAGTGAACAAACGTAAAAACCTCCAGAGAACAAAAGCCTGAAAAAAACTGGTTTCCTCAGAGTCCACCCCCTTGAGGGGACAGGCGGACTTAACTCAGAGAACATCATTGACTGAAAACTCACGTGGCAGGCCCCTCCCCCAGAAAACCAACCAGGAAAGAAAAAAAAAAAAAAGACAACAAGAGAAAAACCACCACTACTTCATAGGACAACTTTTATTTTTAATTTGTTCCCACTATTCTGGCTCAATTTTTTATGTAGATAATTTTTAACCTATTTACCATCATGTGAGCTGTCCAATACATCAAATTCCATAATACCCTTCTAACCTGAACCTTTTGATACATACACCTGTGTTTTTCTTTTGCATTTCTATTTTTAAATTTTATTTTTTATTTTAGTTTAGTCTAGTTTATTCCTTTTTTATTTTTATTTTCTAATATTCATATAGAGTTAAACTTCAAGGTAATCTCCTTTCCCCAATCAATACTACCCCTATAGGTAAATCAATTTTTAATCCCCCTTTATCTTAGGAAAGTTGAGTCATTTAACAAAGATAACAAGATACATCCAGGAAGAATCAAAATAATCTTCCTCACCCACACTGAGAATTTACAACCACTCTCCCATCTTTTTCTTCCACCAGTGTTTCTGTGTTTTTTGTGTTTGCCCTGATAGTATATAAATCTTACGCTTGTTTTTTTTTTTTATGAGATTCTTCCTTTATTTTTCTCTTGTCATATACTTTTGTCAGTCTTTTTGTTTGTCTGCTTTTGGAACCTCCTCTTTTATCTTCCCTTTCTTTTCTCTCTCTCTCTGTTTTTTTTTTCTTTTTTCTCTCGTTTGGGTGGGAAATCCTGATTGCTCAGAAGTGTTCCAGGGTGCACATTAACTGCACCATGGTCGATACATCCAGCTACATCTGTTCACTCATCTCTCACCAAAATGACTAGGAGGAGGAATGCCCAACAGAAGAAAAATACAGAGGATAGACCTTTTGCAACAGAGCTAACAGCTATCAACATAGACAATATGTCGGAAAGAGAATTCAGGATAACAATTATCCAGGCAATAGCTAGGTTGGAGAAAGCCATGGATGACCAAACGGAATTGATTAGGGCCAAGCTGAAAGCGACCAGAGATGATGTTCACAATATTAGGGCAGAGCTTAAAGCTACCAGGGTGGAGGTTCACAACACTCCCAATGAGTTCCAATCTAATCTAAATTCTCTCAAAGCTAGGGTAACTGAGACAGAAGATAGAATTAGTGATCTGGAGGGTAAACAGATAGAGAGAAAGGATCAGGAGGAAGCCTGGAACAAACAGCTTAGAAGCCACAAAAACAGAATCAGGGAAATAAATGATGCCATGAAATGTTCCAACGTCAGAATTATTGGACATGGGGAGTTAGAGAGAAGGGGGTTGGGGTAAATTGGAAGGGGAGGTGAATCATGAGAGACTATGGACTCTGAAAAACAATCTGAGGGGTTTGAAGTGGCGGGGGATGGGAGGTCGGGGTACCAGGTGGTGGGTATTATAGAGGGCAGGGATTGCATGGAGCACTGGGTGTGGTGAAAAAATAATGATACTGTTATGCTGAAAATAAGTAAATGAAAAAAAAAAAAGAATTATTGGAATCCCTGAAGGGGAGGAGAAAGAAAGAAGTCTAGAAGATAGAGTGGAACAAGTTCTTCATGAAAGTTTTCCCAATCTTGTGAATGGAACCAGCATTCATGTACTAGAGGCCGAATGGTCTCCACCCAAGATTACAGATTCCAGAAAACCTCAAGGCATCTGATAGTCAAATTAAAGAATCATAATTGTAGATATAATCTCTTGAAAACCGCTAGGACAAAGAGGCTCCTTACTTACAGAGGAAAGCCCATCAGAATAACGTCAGACCTGTCCACAGAGACCTGGAAAGCCAGAAGAGGCTGGCAAGATACATTCGGGGAACTAAGTGAGAAGAACATGCAGCCAAGAATACTTTATCCAGCAAGACAGACATTCAAAATGGATGGAGAGATAAAGAGTTTCCAAGATCGCAAGGCTTAAAAGACTATGCGACCACCAAGCCTACACTGCAGGAAATATTAAGGGGGTTCTATAAAAGAGGAAAAATCCTAAGAATAGCATTGAAAAGAAATATGGAGACAATCTACAGAAAGAAAAACTTCAAAGGTAACACGATGTAAATAAAAATGTATCTATCAATAATCAGTCTCAATGTGAAGGGCCTAAATGTGCCCATAAAATGGCACAGGGTTGCAGATTGAATAAAACGACAGGACCTATCCATATGTTGTCTACAAGAGACCCATTTTGAACCTAAAGATACACCCAAACTGAAAGTGAAGGGATGGAGAGACATCTTTCATGCCAATGGGCCTCAAAAGAAGGCTGGGGTAGTGATTCTCATATCAGAAAAACTAGATTTTAAACTAAAGACTATAGACAGAGATACAGAAGGACACTACATAATTATTTTTGTTTTGTTTTGTTTGAAGTACAATTTTTTATTTTCTATGAAGTACAATTTAATTGATTTTTCAAGGATTTTATTTATTTATTTTACATACAGAGATCACAAGTAGGCAGAGAAGCAGGAGGGGTGGGGGTGCGGAGGGAAGAAGGCTCCCTGTCAGGCAGAGAGACTGATGTGGGGTTCAATCCCAGGACCCTGAGATCACGACCTGAGCCTAAGGCAGAGGCTTTAACCCACTGAGCCACCCAGGTGCCCCAATTTAATTGATTCATTTAAATTTATTTTTTATTTATTTTCAGCATAACAGTATTCATTATTTTTGCACCACACAGTGCTCCATGCAATCCATGCCCTCTATAATACCCACCACCTGGTACCCCGACCTACCACCCCTCACCCCTTCAAAACCCTCAGATTGTTTTTCAGAGTCCATTGTCTCTCATGGTTCACCTCCCCTTCCAAACACTACATAATTCTTAAAGGGAAAATCCACCAAGGTGATAACAATTATAAATATCTATGTCCCCAATATGGGAGCAGCCAATTACATAAGGAAACTGTTAATCAAGATAAAGAGTCATATTGATATGAATACATTAATAGTAGGAGATCTTAACACACCTCTCTCAGAAATAGACAGATCATCAAGGCAGAAAATCAATAAAGAAACAAGATTATTGAATGACACATTGGACCAGATGGACCTCATAGATATATACAGAACATTCCACCCTAAAACAACAGAATACTCATTCTTCTCAAGTGCACATGGAACCTTCTCCAGAATAGACCACATACTGGGTCACAAATCAGGACTCAACCGATACCAAAAGACTGAGATTATTCCCTGCACATTCTCAGATCACAGTGCTTTGAAACTGGAGCTCAATCACAAGGAAAAGTTCCGAAGGAACTCAAACACCTGGAAGCTAAAGACCACCTTGCTTAAGAATGCTTGGAAAAACCAGGAGATCAAGGAAGAACTGAAACAATTCATGGACACCAATGAGAATGAAGACACTTCGATCCATAACCTATGGGATACAGCAAAGGTGGTCCTAAGGGGGAAATACATAGCCATCCAAGCCTCCCTCAAAAAACTAAAAAATCCAGAACACAGCAGCTGTCTCTACAACTTAAAGAACTGGAGAATCAACAACAAATAAAACCAACTCCACACATAAGAAGGGAAATCATCAAGGTTAGAGCTGAGATCAATGAGGTAGAAACCAGAGATACAGTAGAATGTATCAATGAAACTAGAAGCTGGTTTTTTTGAAAGAATCGATAAGATCGATAAACCATTGGCCAACTAATCCAAAAGAAAAGAGAGAAAGCCCAAATTCATAAAATTATAAATGAAAAGGGAGAGATCACAATGAATACCAAGGAAGTAGAAACAATCATCAGAAGTTATTATCAACAGTTATATGCCAATAAGCTTAGCAAACTAGATGAAATGGATGCATTCCTGGAAAACTATAAACTACCAAAACTAAACCAGGAAGAAATCGACACCTGAATAGACTGATATCTAGTAATGAGATTGAAGCAGTGATCAAAAACCTCCCACAAAACAAGAGCCCAGGACCTGACGGATTCCCTGGGGAATTCTACCAAACCTTCCAAGAAGAAATAACACCTATTCTCCTGAAGCTGTTTCAAAAAATTGAAGCAGAAGGAAAACTTCCAGACTCTTTCTATGAAGCCAGCATTACCCTGATCCCCAAACCAGGCAAAGACCCTACCAAAAAGGAGAATTTCATACCAATATAACTGATGAATATAGACGCTAAGATAATCAACAAGATCCTAGAAAACAGGATCCAACAGCACATTTAAAAGATTATCTACCCTGACGAGGTGGGATTCATCCCTGGGCTACAAGGATGGTTCAACATTCGCAAATCAATCAATGTGATACAACAAATTAATATGAGAAGAGAGAAGAACCACATGGTCCTCTCAATTGATGCAGAAAAAGCATTTGGCAAAATCCAGCATCCATTCCTGATTAAAACGCTTCAAAGTATAGGGATAGAGGGAACATTCCTGAACCTCATCAAATCTATCTATGAAAGACCCACAGCAAATATCATCCTCAATGGGAAAAAGCTTGCAGCCTTCCCATTGAGATCAGGAACAAGACAAGGATGCCCACTTTCACCCCTCTTGTTCAACATAGTATTAGAAGTCCTAGCAACAGCAATCAGACAACAAAGAGAAATAAAAGGTATCCAAATTGGCAATGAAGAAGTCAAACTCTCTCTCTTCGCAGATGGCATGATTCTTTATATGGAAAACCCAAAAGACTCCACCCCCAAACTACTAGGACTCATACAGCAATTCTGCAACGTGGCAGGATTCAAAGTCAATGTGCAGAAATCAGTGGCTTTCTTATACACTAACAATGAAAATACAGAAAGGGAAAATAGAGAATCGATTCCATTTACTATAGCACCAAGAACCATAAGATACCTGGGAATGAACCTAACCAAAGAGGTAAAGGATCTGTACTTGAGGAACTACAGAACACTCATGAAAGAAATTGAAGAAGACACAAATAGATGGAAGACCATTTCACGCTCTTGGATCGGAACAATAAATATTGTTAAAATGTCTATACTGCCTAGAGCAATCTATACTTTTAATGCCATTCCGATCAAAATTCCACTGGTATTCTTCAAAGAGCTGGTGCAAATAATCCAAAAATTTGTATGGAATCAGAAGAGACCCCGAATCACTAAGGAAATGTTGAATAACAAAAATAAAGCTGGGGGCATCACATTACCTGATTTCAAGCTTTATTACAAAGCTGTGATTACCAAGACAGCATGGTACTGGCATAAAAACAGACACATAGACCAGTGGAACAGAGTAGAAAGCCCAGATATGGACCCTCAACTCAATGGTCAATTAATCTTCGACAGAACAGGAAAAAATATACAATGGAAAAAAGACAGTCTCTTCAATAAATGGTGCTGGGAAAACTGGACAGCTACATGTAGAAGAATGAAACTCGACCATTCTCTTACACCATACACAAAGGTAAACTCATAATGGATAAAGGACCTCCACATGAGACAGGAATCCATCAGAATCCTAGAGGAGAACATAGGCAGTAATCTCTTCGATATCAGCCACAGCAACTTCTTTCAAGATACGTCTCCAAGGCAAAGGAAACAAAAGCGAAAATAAACTTCTGGGACTTCATCAAAATCAAAAGCTTCTGCACAGCAAAGGAAACAGTCAAGAAAACAAAGAGGCAACCCACGGAATGGGAGAAGATATTTGAAAATGACAGTACAGACAAAAGGTTGATATCCAGGATCTATAATGGACTCCTCAAACTCAACACACACGAAACAGGCAAACATATCAAAAAATGGGCAGAAGATATGAACAGACACTTCTCCAATCAAGACATACAAATGGCTATCAGACACATGAAAAAATGTTCATCATCACTAGCCCTCAGGGAGATTCAAATTAAAACCACTTTGAGGTATCACCTTACACCAGTTAGAATGGCCAAAATTAGCAAGACAGGAAACAACATGTATTGGAGGGGCTATGGAGAAAGGGGAACCCTCTTCCACTGTTGGTGGGAATGCAAGTTGGTGCAGCCTCTTTGGAGAACAGTGTGGAGATTCCTCAAGAAATTAAAAATAGAACTTCCCTATGACCCTGCAAGTGCACTCCTGGGTATTTACCCCAAAGATACAGATGTCGTGAAAAGAAGGGCCATCTGTACCCCAATGTTTATAGCAGCAATGGCCACAGTCGCCAAACTATGGAAAGAACCAAGATGCCCTTCAATGGATGAATGGTTAAGGAAGATGTGGTCCATATACACTATGGAGTATTGTGCCTCCATCAGAAAGGATGAATACCCAACTTTTGTAGCAACATGGACGGGACTGGAAGAGATTATGCTGAGTGAAATAAGTCAAGCAGAGAGAGTCAACTATCATATCACTCAACTTATTTGTGGAGCATAACAAATATCATGGAGGACAAGGGGTGTTAGAGAGGATTAGGGAATTTGGGTAAATTGGAAGGGGAGGTGAATCACGAGAGACTATGGACTCTGTAAAACAATCTGAGTGGTTTGAAGTGTGGGGGGGTGGGAGGTTGGGGTACCAGATGGTGGGTATTATAGAGGGCACAGATTGCATGGAGCACTGGGTGTGGTGAAAAAATAATGAATAATATTTTTCTGAAAATAAATAAATTGAAAAAAATAATGAATACTGTTTTTCTGAAAATAAGTAAATTGAAAAAATTAAAAAAATATTGGAAGGGGAGGTGAATCATGAGAGACTATGGACTCTGGAAAACATTCTGAGGGGTTTGAAGTGGCAGGGGTGTGGGAGGTTGGGGTACCAGGTGGTGGGTACTATAGAGGGCACGGATTGCATGGAGCACTGGGTGTGGTGAAAAAATAATGAATACTGTTTTTCTGAAAAATAAATAAAAAAATTTAATTTAAAAAAAGAATAAAAACGACAGACAGTCAAACTTTAGCATGAACTGTTTCTTTCACTTAGGAAAACCACAAGATGCCCTCTAATGCTTCTGTGTGTCATAACTTACAATATGCTCTTTTTCTTTCACCTCTATGTATTTCACTGTTGCCTAGAGTTACTCCTACATCTTTCTACACCCAATTCTCCTCACCCCAGGCTCCACTTCTTCAGTTGAGATAGGAGAGGATATCAGACAAGAAGAAAGCAAGCTAAGGCCCCTGTGGCTGTCTTTGCTCTCTCATTTCCTTATCTTCCCAGTGCCTGGGCTGAACTCCCAAATCCTTCTCACAGCCTCATTCTGCTCCTGTATAAAGTGCCTCAAACTAGGGTATTGGTGCTCTGACATGTAAATAAAATTCTATTCTCCTTCCAAGAATTCAGGTTCCACCACTCACACATATGCACATATTCATTTGTTCTGAAATTATTTAGAGTAGGGAATCATTCTGTTTCTTGTAGCTGTTGGCAGTTGGTATTCTTCAAAACTTCCAAAAGAGCAATGTTTGCTTCTTTCAGGAGGAGCAAATGAAAAGGGGAATTATTTTCTTCCATAATGATTCTCAAAAGAAATAAAAATGAAAGGAGGAGAGGTTTTGTGTGTAGTGGACATAAATAAAATTCCTATAGTGCCAGATAGAGTTAGATGATTTAGAACATCATTTAATCTACCTGATTTATAAAATGGGGATTAAAGCCCCTATCATTCTTAGCTCACAGAATAATTATGAAGCTCTGATAAGATAATAAATATGAAGGTACCACGGAAATTGTGAAGGAGTGTATGGTTATAAACTGTGATTGCCAATGCAATTCTGTATTCCCAGAATTTCACACTTTTCTATGTAATCACTGTTATTACTAATGGTTGGATTTTATAGTACTATTCATTTATTCAAAATGCATTTATTAAACACTTTTAGTTACAGACTCTATATAGAAACTGGGCATACAGAAATATATCATGCACAATTATTTTCCTGGGGGCATGAATTTATTAAAATATATTTATAGTTTGACTAGGTTTTGGTGGTGATGGGAAAGTAGTGATAGGCATGGGAATCCAACCATCATTTTTATGCCAGTAATTTAGAAATTAATTTTATTATGCTGTATATTATGGAGTCAAATCACTAAAAGGAGGGAGTAGGCAGCTGCAAATTCTTATCCTTTCATGGAAACGTTGAAAAACAAGTAGAAACTCTGAACTACCCTAGTCAAAACTATGGAAAACAGTCAAAGGTTTATAGCAACAAAACAAACATAGAAGCAAGAAAAATCTAATATAAAAATTGTATAAAATTTGGGTGCCTTGGTGGCTCAGTCAGTTAAGTGTCTGTTTTCAGCCCAGGTTATAATCCTGGGATGTTAGGATTGAGTCCAATATCAGGCTCCCCACTCAGTGGGGAATCTGCTTCTCCCTCTCCCTCTGCCTGCCGCTCCTTCTGTTTACTTGCTTTCTCTGCCAGATACATAAAATCTTTTAAAAAGATTCATCCTTGTGTTTTTATTCATCCTTGCCCTACTGCCTCCAAACTCTGCTATGATATTGAAGATGTGTGTGACCCTGGCTCCTGGTTGCAGAGAGAGCAGACAAAGCCTCATTTGTACATTATTGTGTTAGCCTGTTCTAACTGGTCTAAGGGCCACCTAAAAAGCCTGAATCGAGTATCTGTTTTACCTAACATGGAACTCTGAGTGGAAAAGTGGAAGACATAGTTTGGAAATATTGTAAAGGTGGATGAAAAATCTGCAGCCATTAGGGTCAAAAGATTATAGCTGAAGGTTCTAGTTCACAGTGGAGAGATAGGAAGATCCTGAACTCACCAAGTCCCACAGACACACCAAATCTACAGCTATATAAGGAACATTTCTACCTAAATTCTAGCACATGACCTGATTCACACTGAGCAAATGAGAAAAAAAAATTAAAGCAGGTAGGAAGGGCTGAGATACAATCTTTCCATATACCCCATCCCTGGTGCAGCAACCCATTACTGGGAGGAAATTCAAAACCTGGAGCTTCTCCTTGAGGAGTAAAAGTTATTACCTCACAGTGGCCACCCCAACTTTTAAGATGAACTGGAGAGACAGTGCCTTCAAAGATTTAACTTTGAAAACCTCTTCAGTTACTTCCCATTCAGTTTTCGCTCCCTTCTATGAAAGACTCTTAACTATAGGAGGGGAGGTGGATGACAGCATGGGGTAATTGGGTGATGGGCATTAAGGAGGGCACGTGATGTGATGAGTGCACTACTGGGTATGTTATATATGAAGCTAATGAAGTATTATTTTATATTGGCTAATTTAATTTAGATTTTTTTTTTAAAAGGAAAACTAATGGAGCTCATGCCTATGAGATCTACGAGGCTATGGCCAACTGATAAATGGCTCTTAAAAGGCTGCTACCCAGACTCACCTTCTTCAGAATCCAGCACAGAAGCAGTCCTTTGAAAACTGCCTAGACATTATGTGAAAGATTTGTTTCCTAATTTGGTCTGAGGGGCAGGGACTGCTGTGATACTCTTTTTTTCATTTTCTCTTTTAATTTTCTTTTTCTTTTTTTTTAACTCTTTTCCCTTTTATGACAGGTTCCATTTTTACACTCCCTTTATGCCTCACTCAAGTCAATGGATACCATCTTCAATTCTGGCTCTGGAGCACCAGTATCTCCTATAGAGGAATTTACACATACATTTGGTGCTTGTTTTTTTGGTTGCTGCACAGGCAATATTATTTGACTATCTGGCTCTAATGTCCAGGGGAACTTACATTTCTGGGTCACATGGGAATGTAACAATAGTAGAGACAATTCTGGACAGGCCACCACACACAGAGCCCTGCACACACAGCAGACTGAAGCGTACATAAAGTTTTCTATGGAAGAGGTTTAATTGCTCATTCTGGAGCTTCAGCATTAGGCTCAGACTTCACATTTAGCATACAATGAGAGTCTACAGAGATGCTCTCAGAGAATGTAAACTGAGGGACTCCATCTTTTTGCTCTCCATGTGTCTTCCTACAGCTCACTGGTATCTCCAATAAAGGAGTTTATGCACTCCACCAGAGCATGAATTTTGCAACTGCCACCAGAGAACACTTCTAGATTTCATGGCTCTGATGGACAGTGTGACTGATGTTAGTTTTCTCACAAGACTGTATATATTTGTATACTTTATTTTTTAAAATATTTCATTTGTTTATTTGAGAGTGAGAGTGATTAAGAGAGAGCACAAGCAGGGGAGGGGCAGAGGAAGAGGGAGAAACAGGCTCCTGGCTGAGCAGGAAATCCAATATGGGGCTCATGCCCAGGACCCCAGGATCATGACCTGAGTCAAAGGCAGAGGCTTAACTGACTGAGCCACCCAGGAATCACAATATATCTGCATACTTTTAAGGCCACCATCTGAGAGTCTGTCTCCCAATCAGCCTGAATCTAGGTGCTGATTGTGATCCTTCCCTCTGGGACACTAACAGGTTTTGACACACTCTCAACAACAGGGAGTTATGAAAAATGAAATAGGCTTCTTGAACCCCTGAAACAAATAACACATTATATATTAATAATAATTTTCAGAAATCTGCTTGAATAATTGCAAAAGTCTTAGAGAAAACCAAGAGCCAGAGCAGGGGTTAATGACAAGACCAAACTTTCAAGACTGGGAAAGAACTATTTCATCTAATACATAGACATTAACCCAGAGAGTCAAGCAAAATAAACAGAAAAATATGTTCCCAATGAAATTAGATAAAAACTCAGAAAAAATCTTAATAAAATGAAGATATGTAATTTACCTGATTAAGAGTTCAAAGTAATGCTCATATAGAAGTTTACTAAACTTGGGAATAGGATGGATTAAAACAGTAAAAAACAAAACAAAACAAAATGTTTAAAAAAGACATAGAATGTATAAGAAAGTATCAAACAGAAGTCACAAAACTGTACTAAAAAATATACTAGAGGGGTTGAATAGCAAACTAGAAACAGAATAGATCTCCATATTCAAATACCAGACAGAGAGATTCACCCAATCAAAACAAAACAAAAAATGAGCAAAAAAAAAATGATGATAGCTTAAGGGGTTTATGGGACAACCTCAAGCTGATAAACGTTTGCATTAGGGAAGTCTCAGAAAAAGGAGAGAGAGGGAAAGGAACAGAGAACATATTTGAAAAAAAAAATGTCTGAAAACTTCCCTTATCTGGTGGAGGAAACAGACATATATGTACAAGAAGCCCAGAAAGTTCCAAATAATATGAAAGAAGATCCACAACTAAGACACCTTATAATTAAAGTGTCAAAAATTAAAGACAAATAGAGCATACTAAACTCAGCAAGAGGCGTGCCTGGGGGCTCATTGGTTAAGAGTCCTACTCTCAGTTTCTGCTCGGGTCGTAATCTCAATGTGGTTAGATCAGGCCATGCACCTGTCTCCATGCTTAGTGTGGAGTCGGCTTCAGATTCTCTTCTCTCTCCCTACCCACCTCTCTCTCTCATGCAATAAAGAAATTAATTAATTAATTAATTTTAAAGAAGCAAGAGAAAACAAACAAAAAACCATATAACATATAAGGGAATCCCCATAAGAGTACAAGCAGATTTTTCAGCAGAAAATTTGTATGCCAGAAGGGAGTGATATAATATATTCAAAGTGTTAAAGAAAAAATAGACTTCAAACCAAAATACTCTATCCAGCAGGTATTGTACTAGAGAAGCAAAAGCTAAAGGAGTTAATCACCACTAAACTTGTTTTATGAGATATGTGAAAGGGGCTTCTTCAATCTGAAAAGAAAAGATGCTAAGTAGTAACAAAATATGTGTGTGTGTGTGTTTGTATGAAACTATAAATCAAACTGGTAAAGGTAGTGAATTAATCACTTACAAAGCTGGTGTAGAAATTAAAATACAAAGTAGTAAAAATAGGTGTAACTATAATAATTAGTTCAGGGATACAGATTATAAAAATGTAAAATTGGGTATTGTAGAGGGCACGGCTTGCATGGAGCACTGGGTGTGGTGAAAAAATAATGAATACTGTTTTTCTGAAAATAAATAAATTGGAAAAAATGTAAAATATGACATCAGAAACATTAAACATGGAGAGGCATAGAAATGTATGCATTTAAATGTAAGTTGTTATCAACATAAAATAGACTTACAAATGTAAGTATGTAAATGCAGGTATGTAAGTCTCATGATAACCACAAAGCAATAGTATATACACAAAAGGTAATGAAAAAGGAATTTAAGCATACCACTAAGGAAAGTCCTCAAACCAAAAAGAACAAGAAAAAAAGGAAGAAAAAAAGAAACAGAGGAAGTACAAAACAAGCAGGGAAGTTAACAAAATGACAGGAAGTACATACTTTTCAATAATTACTCTAAATATAAATGTACCAAATTCTCCTACCAAAAGACAACTAGTAGTTAAATGGACTTAAAGAAAGACCCATCTATACACTGTGTACAAGAAACACACTTCAGATGTATTCACACATACAGACTGAAAATGAAGGGATGGAAAAAGATGCTGCATGCAAATAGAAATTTTAAAAAAGCTGAAGTAGCTATACTGGTGTTCAACAAAACAGACATTAAAACAAAAATTGTAAGGAGAGACAAAGAAGGGCATTACATAAGGATGAAGGAGTCAATCCAAAAAGAAAACATACTTGTAAGCATATACGTACTCAACAAAGGAGCACTAAAATATATAAAACAAATATTAACAAACCTGAAGGAAGAGCTAGACAGCAATACAATTACAAGGGATTTTAATGTCCCACTTACAACAATAGTGAAAATTATCCAAACAAAATATAAATGAAACATTGGCTATAAGTAACCTGTTAAACCAGATGGATTTAGTATAGAACATTCCATGCCCCCCCAAAAATACAGATAGATAGATACACATTCACCTTCACAGAATACACATGGAACAGTCTGCAGGTTAGATCATTTGCTAAGCCACAAAAATGATCTTAAAAAGTTTACAATGATTAGAATCATGTTAAGTATCTTTTCCAGTCACAATGGTATAAAGCTAGAAATTAATTACAAGAGAAAAATTGGAAAATTCACAAATGTGTGGGGTTTAACAACATGCTATTGGGCAACCAAGGGTTTAATTAAAAAAAAAATTAAAGGAGAAGTTGGAAAATAATACTACCAGACAAATGAAAAAGGAAATACAACTTACCAAAACTTATGGGATGCAGCAAAAAGAAAGGAAATAATGATATATTTATCATATTTATTTACTTATTTATAGCTATTATATCACAGGATATATTTACTCTTTATGTGATAAAAATAAATAAATAAATAAATGGGTACCCAAGACACAAGGAAAAGCTCAAATAAATAATTTAAATTTACATCTTAAGGAACTAGAGAAAAGAACAAATAAAGGCCAAAGATAACAATACCAAAGATCAGAAGAGAATTAAATAAAATAGAAACTAGAAAGTCAACATAGACAATCAACAGAAGTAAGAGCTGGTTCTTTAAACATATCAACACAATAGACAAGCCTTTAGTTAGACCCACCAAGAAAAAAAGAAAGGTGATCTCAAATAAATAAAATCAGAAATAAAATAAATGATAAAACTGTTACCACAGAAACGTAAAAGCCCAGGGGCTCCTGGGTGGCTCAGTTGGTCAATCATCTGCCTTCAGCTCAGGTCATGATCCCAGAGTCCTGGGATTGAGCCTTTCACTGGACTCAATTGGTGGGGAGCCTCCTTCTCCCATTCCCTCTGATGCTCCCCCTGCTTGTGCTCTCTTGCTCTTTCTTTCTGTCATATAAATAAATAAAATCTTTAAAAAAGAGATTTTTAAAAAGCTCATAAGAGACTACTATAAACAATTATAAGAAAATATATAGGACAACCTAGGATAAATAGAAACATACAACCTTACAAGACTGAACCATAAAGAAATAGATAACCTTACCAGACCAAATACTACAAATGAAATTGAACGAGTAATCAAAAAACTCCCCAAAAAACAGATGTCCGAGACCAGATGACTTCTCAGGTGAATTCTACGATACATTTAGATAACAGTTAATACCTATTCCTTTGAAACTATTCTAAAAGATAGAAAAGGAAGGAAAACTTCCAAATTCATTCTATGATTCTACTATCACCCTGATAGAAAAAACATAAAAACACTACCAAAGAGAAAGAGACAGAGAGTGAGAAAGAGAGGAGAAAACTGTGGTGAATATCTCATCTCTCTTATGGATATAGATACAAAAATCCATAACCATAAATAAGCAAACCACATTCAACAACACATTAAAAATTATTCATCATGATCTGGGGCACCTGGGAGACTCAGTCATTAAGCATCTGCCTTTGGCTCAGGTCATGATCCCAGGGTCCTGGGATCAAGCCCCACATGGAACTCCCTGCTTCTTCCTCCCCCACTCTCCTTGCTTGTATTTCCTCTCTTTCTCTCTTTTTGTCAAATAAATAAATAAAATCTTTAAAAAAATATTCACCATGATTAAGTGGGATATATTCTAGGTACACAAGGGTATTTTGATATTTGCAAATCAACCAAAGCAATATGTACATCAACAAGAGAAAGGATAAAAATCAGATGATTATTACAGCAGATGCAGAAGAAGCTTTTGACAAAGTAAAGCATCCATTCATGATATTAACTCTCAAATAGTGACTCTACAGGGAACATACTTCAACTTAATAAAGGCCATAGATAAAAAACACACAGCTAACAGCATGTTCATCAGTGAAAAACTGAGAGCTTTTCCTCTCAGATCAAGAATAAGACAAAGAATAAGAATCAGAAGAGACCAACTTTATCCAACACTGCTGGAAGTCTTAGCCACAGCAATCAGACAAGAAAAAGGAATAAAAAACTAACGGAGGGTTTTGGAGGGGAGGGGGTCAGGAGGTTGGGTGAGCCTGGTGGTCGGTATTATGTACTGCATGGAGCACTGGGTGTGGAATCCTGGAACACTGGAAAACTGAACAGAAATTTAAAAAAATAAAATAAATTTAATTTAATTCATTTTATTTAAAAATTATTTTAATTTATTTGAAAAATTTATTAAAAATTAATTTAATTTATTTAAAAAATAAATAAATTTTTAAAAAAGATTTTATTTATTTATTTGCCAGAGACAGAGGGAGAGAGAGCGAGCAAGAACAGGCAGACAAAGAGGCAGGCAGAGGCAGAGGGAGAAGCAAGCTCCCTGTCGAGCAAGGAGCCTGATGTGGGACTCGATCCCAGGACCCTGGGATCATGACCTGAGCCGAAGGCAGCTGCTTAACCAACTGAGCCACCCAGGCGTCCCAATAAATAAAAACTTTTTAAAAAGGAAATAAAACCTCATAAAAAGCATCCAAATTGTTAAGGAAGGAATAAAATTTTCACTATTTATAGATAAAGTGATTTACAGATGAAGAAATACTTGAAGATTCCACCAAAACAAATATTTTAACTGATAAATGAATTCAGTAAGGTCACAGGGCATAAAATCAACATGCAGGTATCCTTTGCAGTTTTATGCAGTAATGAAGTAGCAAAAAGAGAAATTAAGAAAGCACTGAGATGGGTGAGACAAGATGGTGGGGAAGTAGGAGCAGACACCGTTTCAACCTGTACCCTAAAGTGAGCTGATTACCTACCAAAGAGCTCTGATCACCCATGAAATCAGCCTGAGATTAGAATTATACACTTCTGGATCTCTATGGGGGCAGAAGATGTCAGTGGACAGGTAAAGCAGAGTGGGAACATCAGACTGATATTGGAAGATAAACAAAAGGGGGAGGGAGCCACCAGAAGTGACACATTGGAAAGTAATACCCCAATAAGAAAGTGCCCTGTGACTGGGGACTAGCATTAACATGGAGTCTGGTTTAAAGTACTCCAAAAGAACAAAGGATCATGGGGGGAAATTCTGGGAATCAGGGCGGTTAGAGACAGGGGCTTAAGTTCCCCAACCTAGGACAGCCACCACTGGTGCTGAGCCAGAGTGCAGCAAAGAAAACAGGTCTTGGTCCCTGAGCTGCCAGCACACCTGAGAGCCTCTGGGTGGCAGGTCCCGTAAGGGTGAGGGGGCCTTGGCAGCCAGCAGAACCACAGCCTTTAGCACTCTCCATGCACGTGCCATGCTACCAGAGTCTGAGTCGTGCCTCACACCCTCCCCTGAGAGAGGTGTGTGCAGGCGCCAATCGGTGCTCTCTCAGACCCTGGAGAGTCTGAGTACTCCGAGCCCAGGGCACTGGAAAAACCTCAGTGTGCTATTGCTGCTTGGGACCTCTCTGGTGGTCTGGAGCTGCCCAAACAGCCACAGCTATCGTGGTTTTGGGTACAAGGAGGAGTTCCTGTGACTCCAGAGCATGACTGGGAATGTGCTCTGCCAGCAGAAGAGGGGGAATTTATGTGCTCTGGAGCACCTTGAGGGGAACAGACTGAGGCTTCTCTTTGAGAGGGAGGTCTGGGTGCAGTTTGCTTTCCTCTAAACTTCCAAAAATGATCAAAAGCTGCCAAGGGGAGAGAAAAAAAATGAACAAACAAACAAAAATACCCCTAGAGAACAAAAGCCTGAAAAACCTGATTCCTCAGAGCCCACCTGCTTGATGGGGGTAGGAGGACTTAACTCAGGGAAAACTGCCTGAAAACCCACTTGGCAGACCCCTCCCCCAGAAAGCCAACCAAAACAAACAAACAAACAAACACACAAGACAAGAGAACAACCACCACTACTTCATAGATACTTTTATTTTTAAGTTGTTCCCACTATTCTGGTTCTTTTTTAAAATAATTTTTAACCTATTTACCATCACAGTGAGATGTCCAGTACATCAAATTCCATAATAATCTTTTAACCTGAATTTTTTGATACATATACCTGTTTTTCTTTTGCTTTTCTATTTTTTAAATTTTTTAATTTAATTTAATTTAATTTTAGTTTTTTTAAAATATTCATACAGAGTTAAGCTTTAAGGTAATCCCCTTTCCTCAATCAATGCTACCCCTATAGATAAACCAGTTTTTAATCCCCCTTTATCTTAGGAAAGTTCAGTCCTTTAACAAAGATATCAAGATACATCCAGGAAGAATCAAAATAACCTTCCTCGCCCACAAGAGAATTTATAACCACTCTCCCATCCTTTTCTTCTGCCAGTGTTTCTGTGTATTTGTTTTTGTCCTGGTAGTATATAAATCTTATACTAGGGTTCTTCTTGATGAGGTTCTTTTTTGTTTGTTTGTTTTTACTTGATTATTTATTTTTCTCTTGTCATCTACTTTTGCCAGTTTTTTGTTTGTCTGTTTTTGTTTGTATACTTCATTAATCTTACTTTGGGTCCCATTTGGGCTGGGCCTTCTCTTTTATTTTATCTTTCTTCCCTCCCCCTTTTCTTTTTCTTTTTTCTTTCTTTTGGGTGGGGACCCTTGATTGCACAGAAGCGTTCCAGGTTGCACCTTGCCTGCACCAGAGTCGATATATTCATCTAAACATACTTTCAGTCAACTCTCACCAAAATGACTAGGCGGAGGAATGCCCAACAGAAGAAAAATTCAGAGACTGTGCCTGCTGCAACAGAGCTATTATGTATGGACATAGACAATATGTTGGAAAGGGAATTCAGGCTAACAATTATCCAGGCAAGAGCTAGGTTGGAAAAAGCCATGGGTGACAAAATAGAATTTATTAGGGCAGATGTGAAAGCCACCAGGGATGATGTTCACAATGTTCTCAATAAGTTCCAGTCTAATCTAAATTCTCTAAAAGCTAGGGTAACAGAGGCAGAAGATAGAATTAGTGATCTGGAGAACAAACAGGTAGAGAAGAATGATCAGGAAGAAGCCTGGAACAAAGAGCTTAGAAGCCACGAAAACAGAATTAGGGAAATAAATGATGCCATGAAACATTTCAATGGCAGAATTATTGAAATCCGAGGGGAAGGAGAAACAAAGAAGACTAGAAGATATAGTTGAACAAATTCTCCATGAAAATTTTCTCAATCTGGCGAATGGAACCAGCGTTCATATACTAGAGGCATAAAGGTTTCTCCCCAAATTCAAAGAATCTAGAAAGACCTCAAGACACCTGATAGTGAAAATGGTGAATCTAAATTGTAGACAGGAGCTCTTGAAAGCTTCTAGGGCAAAGAAATTCCTTATGTACAGAGGAAAGCCCATCAGAATAATATCAGACCTGTCCACAGAAACCTGGCAAGCCAGAAACAGCTGGCAAGATATATTCAGGGCACAAAATGAGAAGAACATGCAGCCAAGAATACTTTATCCAGCAAGACTGACATTCAAAATGGATGGAGAGAAAAAGAGCTTCCAAGACCAGCAAGGTTTAAAAGAGTATGCGACCACCAAGCTGACACTGCAGGAAATATTAAGGGGGAGTTCTATAAAAGAGGAAAAATCCTAAGAATATCATTGAACAGAAGTATATGGAGACAATCTATAGAAACAAAGACTTCACAGGTTACACGATGTCAATAAAAACATATCTCTCAATAATCACTCTCAATGTGAATGGCCTAAATGCACCCATAAAATGGCATATGGCTGAAGATTGGATAAAATGACAGAACCCATCCATATGTTGTCTACAAGAGATCCGTTTTGAACCTAAGGATGCACCCAGACAGAAAGTGAAGGGATGGAGAAACATCATTCATGCCAATGGACCTCAAAAGAAGGCTGGGGTAGTGATTCAGACAACAAAGAGAAATAAAAAGTATCCAAATGGCAATGAAGAAGTCAAAGTCTCTTTGAAGATGACATGATACTACATATGGAAAACCCAGAAGACTCCATCCCCAAACTACTAGAACTCATACAGCCGTACACAAAGATAAACTGAAATGGATAAAAGATCTCAACGTGAAACAGGAATCCATCAGAAATCCTAGAGGAGAACATAGGCAGTAACCACTTCAATATCAGCCACAGCAACTTCTTTCAAGATATGTCTCCAAAGGCAAAGGAAACAAAAGCGAAAATGAACTTTTGGGACTTCATCAAATTCAAAAGCTTCTGCACAGCAAAGGAAACAGTCAACGAAACATAGAGGCAACCCAGGAATGGGAGAAGATACTTGCAAATGACAGTACAGACAAAAGGCTGATGTCCAGGATCTATAAAGAAATTCTCAAACTCAACACACACAAAACAGATAATCATGTCAAGAAATGGGCAGAAAACGTGAACAGATGCTTCTCCAATGAAAACATACAAAAGTCTGTCATACACAAGAAAAAATGTTCATCATCACTAGCCATCAGGGAGATTCAAATGAAAACCACATTAAGATACCACCTTACACCTGTTAGAATGGCCAAAATTAGCAAGACAGGAAACAACGTGTGTTGGAGAAGATGTGGAGAAAGGAGAACCCTCTTACACTGTTGGTGGGAATGCAAGTTGGTGCAGCCACTTTGGAGAACAGTGTGGAGATTCCTTAAGAAATTAAAAATAGATTAAGAGTCACTTATGGTTTGTCTCCCTCCCTATCCCATCTTGTTTCATGGATTCTTCTCCTACCCACTTAAGCCCCCATGTTGCATCACCACTCCCTCATATCAGGGAGATCATATGATAGTTGTCTTTCTCCGCTGGACTTACTTCGCTAAGCATGATACGCTCTAGTTCCATCCATAGAGCTTCCCTACGACTCTGCAATTGCACTACTGGGTATTTACCAAAAAGATACAGATGTAATGAAAAGAAGGGCCATCTGTACCCCGATGTTTATAACAGCAATGGCTATGGTCGCCAAATTGTGGAAAGAACCAAGATGCCCTTCAACAAATGGATAAGGAAGATGTGGTGCATATACACTATGGAGTATAATGCCTCCATCAGAAAGTGGGATACCCAGCTATTGTGTCAACGTGGAAGGGACTGTAAGCAATTATGCTGAGTGAAATAAGTCAAGCAGAGAGTCAATTATAATATGGTTTCACTTATTTATGGAGCATAAGAAATAACACGGAGGACATGGGGAGATGGAGAGGAGAAGAGAGTTGAGGGAAATTGGAGAGGGAGATGAACAATGAGAGACTCTGGACTCTGAAAACAATCTGAAAGTTTTGAAGTGGTGGGGGGTGGGAGGTTGGGTGAGCCTGGTGGTGAGTATAATGGAGGGTATGTATTGCATGGAGCACTGGGTGTGGTGCATAAACAATGAATTCTGTTACACCGAAAAGTAATTTTAAAAATTAAATTTAATTTAATTAAGTTTAAAAAATAAAGCATTGACAATTACAATTGAAGAAAAATAAAATATATAAAAATAATTTAACCAAGGAGGTGAATGGCATGTGCTTGGAAAACTATACAATATTAATGAAAAAACTGAGGATGACATTAACAAAAGGAAAGATATTCTATGCTCATGAATTGGAAAAATTAATATTGTTAAAACGTCCACACTAGCCAAAGCAATCTTCAGATATAATATAACCCCTATCAAAATACCAAAGGCATTTTTCACAAAACAATCCTAAAGTGTGTATAAAACCATAAAAGACCCCAAATAGCCAAATAAATCTTGGAAAAGAACAACAAAGCTGGAGGTATCACAATCCCAGATTTCAAGGTATACTACAAAGCTGTGCTAATGAAAACACTATGGTTACTGACACAAAAAAGACACATGGGTCAATGGAACAGAGTAGAGAGTCCAGAAAGAAACTCATATTTTTATGGTCAATTAATGTACATCAAAAGAGGCAAATATACAATGGGAGAAAAGGGAGTCTCTTCACCAAATGGAATTGAGAAACTGGACAGCTACATGCAACAGAAATGGACTGGACCACTTTGTTACATCATACACAAAATAAAATTCAGAATGAAATAAGGACCTAAATGTGAGATCTGAAGCCATAAAATTCCTATAAGAAAACAGGCAATAATTTCTTTGACATTGGTCACAGACACATTTTTCTAGGCATGTCTCTTCTGGCAAAGGAAATGAAAGCTAAATTAAACTATTGGGACTGCAACCAAATTAAAATGCTTTTGCACAGAGAAGGAAGCCACCAAAAAAAAAGACAACCTACTGAATTGGAGAAGATATTTGCAAATGTTATACTTAATAAGGAGTTTATACTGAAAATATATAAAAAATGTATACAACTCAAATTTGAGAAAACAAATAATTCAATTTAAAAATGGGTAAAGGAAGACATGAAGATGGTCAACAGATACATGAAGAGATGTTCAATATCACTCATCATCAGGAAAATGCAAATTAAAACCATAATGATATACCATTTTACACCTATCATAATTGTAAGAATTTTTAAAAGACAAGAAATAATGTGTTGACAAGGATGCAGAGAAAAAGGAAACCTCATGCACTGTTGGTGGGAATGGAAATTGGTGCAGACACTGTGGAAAACAGTATGGGCATTTCTAAAAAAATACCATGAAGAGACTATGGACTCTGAAAAACAATCTGAGGTGTCTGAAGTGGTGGGGGGGTGGGAGGTTGGGGTACCAGGTGGTGGGTATTATAGAGGGCACGGCTTGCATGGAGCACTGGGTGTGGTGAAAAAATAATGAATAATGTTTTTCTGAAAATAAACAAATTGGAAAAAAAATCTTGAAAAAAAATAAATATAGAATTGCCATATGATCCAGTAGTTCCACTACTGGGCGTTTACCCAGAGGAAACCAACACACTAATTAGAAGAGATATGCACAGCTATGTTTGTTAAAGCCTTTTTTTTTTTACAATAACCAAGATATGGGAGCAAGCCAAGTGTCCACTGATGGACAAAAGGATAAAGAAGATGAAGGAAAAAAAAAAAAAGAAAAGATGAACGAAGATCACACACACACACACACACACACACACATTCAGAAATATCACTCAGCCTTAAAATGAGTGAAATTTTGTCATTTGCGACAACATGGATAGACTTACAGTGTATGATGCTAAGTGAAATAAGCCAGAGAAAGACAAATACCATATGATTTTGCTAATATGTGGATTTAGGAAACAAAACAGAACAAAAATCAAAAGGAAAAAAAAATCAAGAAACAGATTCTTAATTATAATGAACAAACTGATGGTTACCAGAGAGGAGAGGGAGTAGGAGGATGGGTTAAATAGGTGATAGGATAAGAAGTACATTTGTCCTGAAATTAATGTAACACTGTATATTAGCTAAGTGGAATTAAAATAACACGTTAAAAATTTTAAAAAAACCCTACACTGTGTATAAAAAATGAAAATAACCAGTGTTGGTGAGGATATGGAAAAACATTGCTGGTGGAAATGCAAAACCATTCACTCACTCTAGGAAAGTTTGGCAATTCCTCAAATAACTGAACATAGAACTACCATATGACCTCACTAGCCAAAAGATGGCCACCGCCAAAATGTTCATCAAGGGATGAATGGATAAGGAAACGATTATTATTCAGCCATAAAAAAAATGAAGTACTGTTACATACATAATACAATGTGGATGAATCTCAAAACATTATGCTAAGTGAAATAAGTCAAATACATTGTATGATTCTATGCATATGAAACACTTGGGTTATACCTGAAATATGTAGTATAGATAAAGCAAAGAATCTACTTCATAAGTTAGGTGTTTTACCTTGGAAGGATGGGAATATTTTCCAGCTAGAGTTGTTCCAGTTCCAGCTAGAGTTCCAAAATTTTGAGTTTACTAAATGACATTGAATTACTCAACTTTAAAATGGTTACTATTATGTTATGTGAATTTCACCTCAATAAATTATTTTTATGAATTGTATATGTAATAATGTTTACTGTAGAAAAATTGGAAAACAGAGAAGCATATTGGGGCACCTGGGTGGTTCAAGTGGTTGAGTGTCTGCCTTCAGCTGGGGTCGTGACCACAGAGTCCTGGGATCAAGCCCTGCATTGGGCTCCCTGCTTACTGGGAGCCTGCTTCTCACTCTGCTCTCTGCTTGTGCTCTCTCTAGCTATCTCTGTCACTACCTGTCTCTCTCTCTCAAATAAATAAAATCTTTAAAAGAAAGAAGAAAAGAAATGTTACTTGTATTTTTTTTATCTAAAGATGATTACTTTTGATGTTTTGATTAGCGATCATTATAATATTGTTTCCTTGGAAAGTATATATATTTTTTAATTTAAATTCAATTATCCAACATATAATACATCACCAGTCTCAGATATAGTTTTAAATAATACATCAGTTACATAAAACACCCAGTGATCATCACATCACATGCTCTCCTTAATTTCCATCACCCAATTATCCCATCTTCCCACCCACTTTCCCTCCAGAAACCCTCAGTTTGTTTCCTATAGCTAAGAATCTTTTATGGTTTTTCTCTCTCTCTGATTTCTTGTCATTCTGTTTTCCCTCCCTTCCCCTATGATCCTCTGTGCTATTTGTTATATTCCACATGAGCAAAATCATCTGATAATTGTCTTTCTCAGATTGACATATTTCACTTAGTATAATACCCTCCACTTCCACCCATGTTGATGTAGATGGTAGCTATTCAACTTTTCTTTCTTTTTTTTAGGCCTTCCAGAAATTTCTTGGATTTTTTAAAATTTATTTTCAGCATAACAGTATTCATTGTTTTTGCACCACACCCAGTGCTCTATGCAATCCGTGCCTTCTCCAATACCCACCACCTGGTTCCCCCAACCTCCCACCCCCGCCCCTTCAAAACCCTCAGATTGTTTTTCAGAGTCCATAGTCTCTCATGGTTCACCTCCCCTTCCAATTTCCCTCAACTCCCTTCTCCTCTCTAACTCCCCTTGTCCTCCATGATATTTGTTATGCTCCACAAATAAGTGAAACCATATGATAATTGACTCTCTCTGCTTGACTTATTTCACTCAGCATAATCTCTTCCAGTCCCGTCCATGTTTCTACAAAAGTTGGGTATTCATCCTTTCTGATGGAGGCACAATACTCCCATTGTATATATAAGCCACATCTTCTTTATTCATTTATCTGCCAAATGACATCTTGGTTCCTTCCACTATTTGGCTATTGTGGACATTGCTGCTATGAACATTGGGGTGCAGTTGCCCCTTCATTTCACTTTATTTGGGGTAAATACCCAGTAGTGCAATTGCTGGATCATAAGGTAACTCAATTTTTTTAACTTCTTGAGGAACCTCCATACTGTTTTCCAGAGTGGCTGTATCAGGTTGCATTCCCAACAGTGTAGAGGGGTTGCCCTTTCTCCACATCTTCACCAATATTTGTTTTTTCCTGTCTTGTTATTTTTTGCCATTTTAACTGGTAAAATGTGGTATCTTGTGGTTTTCATTTCTAGTTCTCTGATGAATCCCACCTGATCATGGTGGATAATCTTTTTAATGTGCTGTTGGATCCTGTTGGCTAGGATCTTGTTGAGAATCTTAGCATCCATATTCATCAGTGATATTGGTCTGAAATTCTCCTTTTTGGTAGGGTCCTTGCCTGGTTTGGGGATCAGGATAATGCTGGCTTCATAGAAAGTGTCTGGAAGTTTTCCTTCTGCTTCAATTTTTTGAAACAGCTTCAGGAGAATAGGTGTTATTTCTTCTTTGAAGGTTTGGTAGAATTCCCCAGGGAATCCGTCAGGTCCTGGGCTCTTGTTTTTTGGGAGGTTTTTGATCACTGCTTCAATCTCGTTATTAGATATCGGTGTATTTAGGTTGTCGATTTCTTCTTGGCTCATTGTTGGTAGTTTATATTTTTCCAGGAATGCATCCATTGCATCTAGGTTGCTAAGCTTATTGGCATATAACTGTTCGTAATAACTTCTGATGATTGTTTCTACTTCCTTGGTGTTCATTGTGATCTCTCCCTTTTCAGTCATAATTTTATGAATTTGGGCTTTCTCTCTTTTTTTTTTTTGGATTAATGTGGCCAATGGCTTATCGATCTTATTGATTCTTTCAAAAAACCAGCTTCTAGTTTCATTGATACGTTCTACTGTATCTCTGGTTTCTCCCTCATTGATCTCAGCTCTAATCTTGATGATTTCCCTTCTTATGTGTGGAGTTGGTTTGATTTGTTGTTGATTCTCCAGTTCTTTAAGGTGTAGAGACAGCTGTTGTGTTCTAGAATTTTTAATTTTTTTGAGGGAGGCTCTCTAATGGCTAGTGATGTTGAGCATTTTTCATGTGTCTGTTGGCCATTTGTATGTCATCTTTGAAGAAATATCTGTTCATGTTTTCTGCCTATTTCTTTACTGGATTCTTTGTTTTTTGGGTGTTGAGTTTGAGAAGTTCTTTGTAGATCGTGGATACTAGGACATTACCTGATATGTCATTTGCAAATATATTCTCCCATTCCATAGGTTGCCTTTTAATTTTGTTGCCTGTTTCCTTTGTTGTGTAGATTTTTATCTTGATGAAGTCCTACTAGTTCATTTTTTCTTTAGTTTTTTGTGCCTTTAGAGATGTGTCTTGCAAGAAGTGGCTGCAGCCAAGATCAGAGAAGTTGCTTCTTGTGTTATCCTCTGGGATTTTAATGGATTTCTGTCTCCTATTTAGGTCTTTTATCAATTTTGAATTTATCTTTGTATATAGTGTAAGAGAATGGTCCAGTTTCATACTTCAGAATGCGGCTGTCTTATTTTCCCAGCACCATTTATTGAAGAGACTGTCTTTTTTCCCATTGGATATTCTTTCCTGCTTTTTTGAAGATTATTTGACCATAGAGTTAAGGGTCCATTCCTGGACTCTCTATTCTGTTCCATTAATTTATGTCTCTGTTTTTGTGGCAGTACCATGCTGTCTTGATGATCACAGCTTGAAGTCAGGCATTGTGATGTCCCCAGCTTTGGTGGGAAATTATGTTTAGAGTTACAGAAAGATAACATAACCCTTAGAATTAAGTCATATATAGTGAGGACTGCCTTGTAATAATTACCTATTATAAAGTCTAACCTTATTCAAGTTAGTGGCATGACCTTCCCTGATATAAAGTAACATCTAGGTAGAGATTCACATCCAGAATAAGTGAGCCAAAAGATAATGCTTTTCTCCCCCACCCACTTTTTTTTTTTTTTTTGTACGTTCAGTTAAAACATCTTCCCAGAAGAATTAGTGTTTTATATTTAGGAATGCAAAGAACATTGACTCTGCTTTTAGGAGCATAATTCAGAAACAATAAGCAAAATTGAGAAAATTGCCTTCTCATCTTCCAGTTGCCAGAATAAGAGTTTGAAATTGCCCTATGACCCAGCAATTGCACTACTGGGTATTTACCCTAAAGATACAAAAGTAGTGATCCAAAGGGGCACGTGCACCCGAATGTTTATAGCAGCAATGTCCACAATAGCCAAACTATGGAAAGAACCTAGATGTCCATCAACAGATGAATGGATCAAGAAGATGTGGTATATATACACAATGGAATACTATGCAGCCATCAAAAGAAACGAAATCTTGCCATTTGCAACAACATGGATGGAACTAGAGAGTATCATGCTTAGCGAAATAAGTCCAGCGGAGAAAGACAACTATCATATGATCTCCCTGATATGAGGAAGTGGTGATGCAACATGGGGGCTTAAGTGGGTAGGAGAAGAATCCATGAAACAAGATGGGATAGGGAGGGAGACAAACCATAAGTGACTCTTAATCTCATGAAACAAACTGTGGGCTGCTGGGGGGAGGGGGGTTGGGAGAAGGGGGGTAGGGTTATGGACATTGGGGAGGGTATGTGCTTTTGGGTAAATTGGAAGGGTAGGTGAACCATGAGAGACTATGGACTCTGAAAAACAATCTGAGGGGTTTGAAGTGGTGGGGTGTGGGAGGTTGGGGTACCAGGTGGTGGGTATTATAGAGGGCATGGCTTGCATGGAGCACTAGGTGTGGTGAAAAAATAATGAATACTGTTTTTCTGAAAATAAATAAAGTGGAAAAAAAGAGAAAAAAGAGTTTGCATTTAAATAAACATAACACTTTTTTCCAATTTATTTATTTTCAAAAATAAAAAAAATAAAAAAATAAATAAATAAACATAACACTTTTATTTCAATCAACATATTAAAAGCTCTAAAAGTTAATGAAAAGATTAATTCAAGTAAATTTATAAGAATAATGAAAAATCTGTGGCACTATTGTCTAAGATTAACAGAATTTGAGAGATAAATAACTATATAAGGTACAGATTAAGTTCTGTTAGGAGACACCAGACCATTTTCTGCTCCAGATTCCTTTTTAACAAGCATCAGTTGGGGAGGTTAGATCAGATGAACTTTGAGAGCCCTCTTTTCCCTGAGATTTTAGTCCATCCTTAAAACCATATCTTCACTGTCAGCTCTATGTAAACACATCAATCACATGCACTTACACTTTCACACTTTAGTGAGTAGTAAGAACAGTTTACATTGTTTAATGCTTTTTTTTGCCCATAATTTAAATGTTATTGAAAAACTGACACTAAATATAGGAGATCATTGTTGTATACCTTACAAAATTAATTACATTATCTTGGTAGATTAACTGGAATTATGGAACTGATAAGGCTTTCTGCCATATAACACAAATTTAGGAGGTCGTGTAGATCATTAGTGTTGCTTTCTCCTAAATGGACATCCTTCTGTGAGTCTAACCTTTCCTCCTATTGGCTGGCACAACATTTTTGAACAGCCTACACAAAGAAACACAATTATGGCTGAAAACTAGTAATTTTATAGCGACCTGGACATTTTATGTTCATAAAATAGGAGTCTGGGCTTTGAGCTTGCCAATTCTTTTTATGTTTCTTTCTTTTTTCTTCTTCTTCCAAGGACAAGTGTAGTAAATCTTTATCCAAAGGCATGTCAATCCTTTCACAAGCCCAACCAGTACTTGATTGCTTTTTAATTTATTAAAAGATTTTACATATATCACTTTATTCAACTATAGCAATGATACAGAGGGGAAAGGGATAGCATCATCTCTGTTTTACAAATGAAGAATTGGATTCAGAGACAGGCTTATTCATTCCCTTTTAAAATCTAATTAGTCAAACTACAAGACCTATCTGAGGAACCAGATCATTCATGAGAAAAACATGGACTTATTCAGATAAAATTTGAATTCAAAACACTTTTCTCTGAATTCCTATTGCACTTAAAGTATATTATATGCATTTACTACTCTGAATTCCTATTACACTAAAAGTATGTTATATGCATTTTACTACTAAAGTATGTTACATGCATTTTACAACACAGCCCTCTGTGTTGTATAAATAAATACATAGATTTTAACCATCAAAATCCAAAAAATGAATTTGAGTCCTGACCTAGCCATAACCCAGCTGTGTGACTTTGGGCAAGACACCTAAGTTCTCTGAACCTGAGTTCCCCTATCTGTGAAATGTGAATAACATTCCCTGCCTCACAAGCTAGTTTTCCTTGTCAAATAAGATAGTAGTTGAAGTTATCTCTCCATGTTCCCCATCAGGCTGTAATCCCCAGGAGGTCATTGCCCATATCTTTAACTGTTGTTGCCTCTCAACAGAGTTGTACCCATAGTAAATATCTGATACCTACTTTTCCATGGAGTGGAAAGTGTTGGAATGCATGTTTTTGTGACAGTAGGCTTCTTTTTTTTTATTCAAGATTTTATTTATTTATTTGACAGAGAGAGAGAGATCACAAGTAGGCAGAGAGGCAGGCAGAGAGAGAGGAGGAAGCAGGCTCCCTGTTGAGCAGAGAGCCTGATGCGGGACTCGATCCCAGGACCCTGAGATCATGACCTGAACCGAAGGCAGCGGCTTAACCCACTGAGCCGCCCAGGTGCCCTAGGCTGCTTCTTCTTTTTTTTTTTTTTCCAATTTATTTATTTTCAGAAAAACAGTATTCATTATTTTTTTTAAATTTTTTCCCAATTTATTTATTTTCAGAAAAACAGTATTCATTATTTTTTCACCACACCCAGTGCTCCATGCAAGCCGTGCCCTCTATAATACCCACCACCTGGTACCCCAACCTCCCACCCCCCACCACTTCAAACCCCTCAGACCGTTTTTCAGAGTCCATAGTCTCTCATGGTTCATCTCCCCCTCCAATTTACCCAAATTCCCTACTCCTAGGCTTCTTCTTAATGCTCATTGTCCAAGCCTTTGAATCTAATATACCTAAATCTCTTTTGCAGGATCTGATTAAAACTTAACATGAAAACTAGCAAATTAAGTGCTTGTAAATAGCAATTCACAAACCATTTATTTATAAGAGAAATTGAGGTTTTTTATTTTAGTTCTTAAATGCCCCATTTTCTGTAATCATCATTAATAACAATTTTAGACATGAACTCTCCGTTGGTGGTTTTTGCTGTTGCTGTGAAACTTATAATAAGCAGCCACTGCATTCATTGACAGAGATAACTCCCCTTAAGACCCTTAAGGCCTGCAGTATATTTATTGGGGAGGTAGAGAAAGAAACATAGGAAAAGAAAAGGAGGGAGTACAGAAGTTGCTGCAAAAGTCTATACCAGCACAGTAAATGTGATACATAATCCCTATCTTCTTATATACCATCACTTATTTCCTGATATTTTTTGAATGTATGAGGGATATGCCTAAATATTATGCTTATGTAGTCAGTTTCTTCCAATGATCTTAATGTGTTACAAATACTATTTCGTTAATCTTTCATAATCCAAAGGGCTATGAAAGAAGCATTTATATTCTATTTGTGCAATTGCTTGAATATGGTTAGCAGTATCAGTCTCAAATATGAAGTAATTTTAAGTTTGTATTTACATTGAGTTAGTTAACATACAATGTAATATTAATTTCAGGTATACAATGCAGTGATTGAAAACATCCACTTAAAACCCAATGATCGTTATAACAAATGCACTCCTTAATCACCATCATAACCCATCCGCTCACCCACCTCCTCTGATAATCAACAGTTTGTTCTCTACAATTAAAGAGTACTTCTTAGTTGACTTATTCTTTTTTTTGATTTGCTCCTTTGTTTTGTTTCTTAAATTCCAAATATAAGTGAATTCATATGATATTTGTTTTTCTCTCACTAATTTCCCTCATAACAAATATTCATTTTACGTTCATCAGTCAATGCACACTTGGGTAGTACATAGTTTCACTATTATAGATAAAGCTGCTATAAACATTGGGGTGCATGTATCCTTTTGAATTAATATTTTTGTGTGCTTTGGATAAAACCTAGTACTGCAATTGCTGGATCATAGGATGGTTCTATTTTTAACTTTTGAGGAAACTCTGTATTGTTTTCCAGAATGGCTGAACCAGTTTGCACTCCCACCAACAGTGTAAGAGGGTTCCCCTTTCTCTGCATACTCAACAATACCTATTTTTTCTTGTGTTGTTAATTTTAGCCATTCATACAGGTGTGAGGTGATATCTCATTGTAGTTTTGATTTGTATTTCCGTGATGATGAGTTATATTGGCCATATTTTCATGTGTCTATTGGCTATCTGGATGTCTTTTTTTATGTTCAGTTAGCCAGCATAGTTTTTTTGCTGTAGTGTTCATAAAGTATTCTTTGGAAAATTGTCTTTCCATGTCTTCTGTCTGGTTATAAATTGGCATATTCATTTTTTGGGTGTTGGGTTTTATAAGTCTTTATATATTTTGGATCCTAACCCTTTATCAGATATGCCATTTACAAATATCTTCCTTCATTTCATAGGTTGCATTTTACTTTTGTTGGTTTAATCATTTGTTGTGCAAAAACTTTATTTTGATAAAGTACAAATAGTTTATTTTTGCTTGTGTTTCCCTTGCCTCAAGAGACACATCTAGAAAGAAGTAGCTATGTCTGATGTCAAAGATATTACTTCCTGGGTTCTCCTCTAGGATTTTTAACATTTTAGGTCTCACATTTAGGTCTTCAATTCATTTTGAATTTGTATTTGTGTCTGGTATAAGAAAAAGATCCAGTTCCTTTCTTTTCCCTGTTGCTGTCCAATTTTCCCAACATGGTTTTTTGAGAAAACTATCCTCTTCTCATTGGACATGGTTTCCTGCTTTGTTGGCGATTGATCAACCATATAATTGTGGGACTATTTCTGAGATTTTTATTCTGTTCTATTGTTTTATGTATCTATTTTTATGACAATACTATACTGTTTTGATTACTGCAGTTCCGCAATGTATCTTGAAGTCTGGGAATTGTGAGGCCTCCAGTTTTGCTATTATTTCTTAAAGTTGTTTTCACAATTCAGGGTCATTTTCCCTTCCATACAAATTTTAAGATTGCTTGATCTGGATCTGTGAAAAATGCGTAGATTGCTTTGGGTAGTATAGACATTTTTTTAAACTTTACTTTTTCAGGGTTTAGTATAGACATTTTAACTATGTTTGTTCTTTCAATCCATGAGCATGGAGTGTTTTCCCATTTCTTTGTGTTATCTTCAATTACTTTCATCGGTGTTTTATATTTTTCAGATATATTTTTCAAATGCTTTTTCTGCACTTATTGACAGGATCATATGATTCTTCTCTTTTTTTTTTCATTACTGTGTTGTATCACATTTTGATCAACATTCAACTACCCCTGCAGCATGGGAATAAATCCCACTTGATTGTAGTGAATAATTCTTTTAAAGTACTGTTGAATTTGATTTGCTAGATTCATATTGAGAATGTTTGCATCCATGCTCTTCAGAAATATTGGTCTATAATTCTCCTTTTTGGTGGGGTTTTTGTCTGAATTGGGTATTGAAGTAATACTGGTCTTGTAAAATGAGTTTGGAAGTTTTTCTTCCAGTTGTATTTTTTGGAACAGTTCATGAAGAAGGTGAAAAAATAATGAATACTGTTATGCTGAAAATTTAAAAAAAGGAGAATTTCTGCTAAAAAAATAGGTATTAATTCTTCTTTAAATGTCAGATAGAATTCCCCAGAGAGGCCATCAGGTGCAGGACTTTTATTTATTGGGAGATTTTTTTGATTGCTGATTCAACTTCTTTGCTGGTTATTGGTCTGCTCAAATTTTCTATTCCTGTTTCACTTTTGGTACTTTGTAAGTCTCTAAAAATTAGACCATTTCTTCCAGGTTGCCCATTTACTGACATAGTTTTTCATAATATTCTCTTAGAATTGCTTGTATTTCTGTGGCATGGTTGTGATCTCTCCTCTTTCATTTGTGATTTTATCTATTTGGGTCCTTTCTCTTTTCTTTTTGATAAGACTGATTAGGTGATTACCAGCTCTTAGTTTCATTAATCTGTTCTACTTTGGGTTTTTTTTTTCTCATTCTTCTTTTTTTTAAATTTATTTATATTTTTCATCATAACAGTATTCATTGTTTTTGCACCACACCCAGTGCTCCATGTAATCCATTCCCTCTCCAATACCGACCACCTGGTCCCCCCAACCTCCCACTCCCCTGCCCCTTCAAAACCCTCAGATTGTTTTTCAGAGTCCATAGTCTCTCATGGTTCTCCTCCCCTTCCAATTTCTCTCAACACCCTTCTCCTCTCCATCTCCCCCTGTCCTCCATGCTATTTGTTATGCTCCGCAAATAAGTGAAACCATATGATAATTGACTCTCTCTGCTTGACTGATTTCACTCAGCATAATCTCTTTCAGTCCCTTTCATATTGCTAGAAAAGTTGGGTATTCATCCTTTCTGATGGAGGCATAATATTCCATAGTGTTAATACACCACATCTTCCTTATCCATTTGTCCGTTGAAAGACATCTTGGTTCTTTCCACAGTTTGGCGACCGTGGACATTGCTGCTATAAACATTGGGGTACAGATGGCCCTTATATTCACTACATCTGTATCCTTGGGATAAATACGCAGTAGTGCAATTGCAGGGTTATAGGGAAGTTCTATTTTTAATTCTTGAGGAATCTCCACACTGTTCTCCAAAGAGGCTGCACCAACTTGCATTCCCACCAAGAGTGGAAGAGGTTCCCCTTTCTCCACATCCCCTCCAACACATGTTGTTTCATGTATTGCTAATTTTTGCCATTCTAACGACTGTAATGTGTTATCTCAATGTGGTTTTCATTTGAATCTCCCAGATGGCTAGTGATGATGAAGATTTTTTCATGTGTCTGATAGCCATTTGTATGTCTTCATTGGAGAAGTGTCTGTTCATATCTTCTGCCCATTTTTTTTATATGATCGTCTGTTTTGTGCTTGAGTTTGAGGTGTTCTTTATAGATCCTGGATATCCACCCTTTGTCTGTACTGTCATTTGCAAATATCTTCTCCAATTCCGTGGGTTACCTCTTTGTTTTGTTGATTGTTTCCTTTGCTGCACAGAAGCTTTTGATCTTGACGAAGTCCCAAAAGTTCATTTTTGCTTTTGCTTCCCTTGCCTTTGGAGACATATCTTGAAAGAAATTGTTGTGGCTGATATCGAAGAGGTTACTGCCTAAATTCTCCTCTAGGGTTCTGATGGATTCCTGTATCATGGGGAGGTCTTTTATCCATTTTGAGTTTATGATTTTGTATAGGGTAAGAGAATGATCGAGTTTCATTCTTCTACATAGAACTGTCCAGTTTTCCCAGCACCAGTTATTGAAGAGACTGTCTTTCTTGCTGGATAAAAAAGTATTGGTTGCATATATTTCCCAAAAGCATGTTGAATATTTCCTGTTACTTCTTTTTGTCCTGTCAAGTTATTGTGGAAAAGCTGTTGTATAACTGATTTTTGCCTCCTTGTAGGTAAAATCTATTTTCCCTAGCTGCTTTCAGGATTCTTTCCTTGTCTGTGTATTTTGTGTATTTGACTAATATGCCTTTGGTGATGGATGGCTTTTGTTGAATTTAATGGGAGTTATCTTTGCTTCTTGGATTTAGATGTCTGTGTCCTTCTCCAGATTAGGGAATTTTTATAGCTATAATTTATTTGAATAAATCTTCTGCCCCTTTATCTCTCTCTTCTGCCTCTCAGATTTCTATGATATGAATGTTATTATGTATTAAGAAGTTGCTAAATTCCCTATGTTTGCCCTCATGGCCCATTACCCTTTCTCCCTCTTTTTGGCTTCAGTATTTTCCACAGTTTTCTCTTCTGTATCACGGACTCATTACTCTACTGCATGCATTACTGTTTTTATGACCCCCATTTGGGATTGCATCTTACTTATAGCATTTTAAATTTTGGCCTGACTAGATTTTAGTTCTTTTACTCTGCAGTAAGGGATTCTTTAGTGTCTTCTATGCTTTTTTCAAACACAGCTAGCATTCTTATAAGTTTTGTTTTAAATTCTAGTTCAGAGGGGCACATGGGTGGCTCATTCATTAAGCATCTGCATTTGGCTCAGGTCATGATCCTGGGGCCCTGGGACCGAGCCCCACATCAGGCTCCCTTTTCAGTAGGAAGCCTGTTTCTCCCTCCCCTACTCCCCTGCTTGTGTTCTCTCTTTGTCACTGTGTCTATCTCTGTGAAATAAATAAATAAAATCTTTCAAAAAATAAGTTCTAGCTCAGACATCTTACTTGTATCTGTATTGATTAAATCCCTGGCCTTGAGTTATACTTCCCACTTTTTTTTTCCTTTGGAGGGAATTTCTCTGTCTCATATTTTTGTCCAGAAAAAAAAGGGGGGAAGAAAAACACAAAACAAAACAACAAAGAAAAGTAAAAAACAAGGCCCCCTAAACTAGATTCTGGGTGTGTTTTGTTCTGCTTATAAAAAAAATAAAATCTTCATCCTGAGCTGCCTGGGTAACACAGTCAGTTAAGCATTTGACTCTTGGTTTTGGCTTGAGATCATGATGTCAGTGTTTTGAGGTCAAGTCCCACATCAGGCTCTATGCTCAACATGGAGTCTGCTTAAAGATTTCTCCTCCTCTCCCTTTGCTGTCCTTCCCCCAAATAAATGAAGTATTTAAAAAAATATCTGCAACAGTCAACAAAACAAAGAGGCAACCCACGGAATGGGAGAAGATATTCGTAAATGACACTACAGAAAATGGGCTGATATCCAAGATCTATAACGAACTCCTCAAAGTGAACACACACAAAACAGATAATCACATCAAAAAATGGGCAGAAGACCTGAACAGACACTTGTTCAAAGAAGACATACAAATGGCTAACAGACACATGAAAAAATGTTCATTATCATTAGCCATCAGGGATATTTAAATCAAAACCACACTGGGACACAACCTTACACCAGTTATAATGACCTAAATTAACAAGACAGTAAACAACATGTGTTGGAGAGGATGTGGAGAAAGGGGAACCCTCTTACAGTTGGTGGGAATGCAAGTTGGTGCAGCCACGTTGGAAAACAGTGTGTAGATTCCTTAGGAAATTAAAAATAGAGCTTCCCTATGACCCTGCAATTGCACTACTGGGTATTTACCACAAAGATACAGATGTAGTGAAGAGAAGGGCCATCTGTACCCCAATGTTCATAGCAGCAATAACCATGGTCGCCAAACTGTGGAAAGAACCAAGATGCCCTTCAATGGACGAATGGGTAAGGAAGATGTGGTCCATATATACAATGGAGTATTATGCCTCCATCAGAAAGGAGGGATGCCCAACTTTTGTATCAACATGGACAAGATTGGAAGAGACAAGACTGGAAGACTTGAGTCAAGCAGAGAGAGTCAATTATCATAAGGTTCTGCTTATTTGTGGAGCATGAGAAATAGTACAGAAAAAAAAGAGAAATAGCACAGAAGACATGGGGAGATGTAGAGGAGAAGGGAGTTGGGGACAATTGGAGGGGAAGATGAACCATGAGAGACAGTGGACTCAGAGAAATAAACTGATGGTTTTGGAGGGGAGAAGCATGGGATGTTTTGTGAGTCTGGTGGTGGATATTATGGAGGGCACGTATTGCATGGAGCACTGGGTGTGGTGTATAAACAGTTCTGGAACACTGAAAAGAAATTAAAAACATCTTTATCCACCAACAAATAAATACATAAAATGAAAGAAAAGAAAAAAACTATATATATATATGTGTGTGTGTGTGTGTGTGTGTGTGTGTGTGTGTGAATACATGTTAACTCCGTTTTGTCCAGTGTGTCTTTTAAAACCATTGTTTTTATGTTAGCGTTCCATTTAGATGATCTGTCCATTGATGTAAGTGAGGTATTAAGGTCCCCTACTATTATTGTATTATTATTGATTAGCTCTTTTATATTTGTTATTCACATTTTTGAAACATTTGGTTGCCTTAATTTTAGGTTCACAAATATTTAAAATTGTTAGATCTTCTCGTTGAATTGGTCCTTTCTGTGATTATATTATAGAATGTAATATACATCTTTTACTACAAATGCCTGTTTTATTTATTTATGTAATCTCTGCACCCCACATGTGGCTCAAACACATGAAAGAGTCATATGCTCCACCAACAGGTATATTTATGGGGCTTTTAAGATTATTTCATAGTTATCTAGTTGTGTTAGTGGGACAGGCAAGCCCAGGGTCCTCCTAATCTGCAACCATCTTCCTCTCTCAGTAATCATTCCATTGAATTCATTTCATACATTTAATCCACTTGTACGGCTGGATACAATCACCTAGGCAGCTTAGTGTTGTGGAGAGAATATTGACCTTAGAGACACACAGTCCAAAGTTGGATTTCTGGTTATACCATGTATTAACTATGTGACTTTCTGCAAATTTTTCAGCCTCAATAATTTTAGAAAAGGTATTTTGAAGCTCTTAATTTATTATAAAATTTGAGACTTAGCTTCTTGTTTTCCTTTTTCCAAGTATTTATTTATATTCCAGTTAGTTAACATACAGTGTAAAATTAGTTTCATGTACAGGATTTAGTGATTCATCACATACAACACCCAGTTCTCATCACACACACAAAAAAAGTCCTCCATCTCTAACACCCATTTAACTCATCTCCCTGCCTACCTCTCCTCCAGCAACCTTCAGTGTGTTACTTATACTTAAGAATATGCTTTATGCTTTGCTTCTCTCATTTTCCCCATGCACTCACCTGTGTTGTTTCTTAAACTCTACATGAGTGAAATCATATGGTGTTTATCTTTGTCTGACTAACATCTTCCTTAACATAATACTCTCTAACTCCATTCATATTATTGTAAATGGCAAGATTTCATTCTTTTTGATGTCTGAGAATATTCCATTACATATACATATGCCACATCTTCTTATATAT
Source organism: Neogale vison (assembly GCF_020171115.1). NCBI lineage: Eukaryota > Metazoa > Chordata > Mammalia > Carnivora > Mustelidae > Neogale > Neogale vison. The sequence continues at coordinate 76,769,806 of NC_058105.1, forward strand.
TCATCAGTTGATGGACATTTGGGCTCTTTCCATTGTCTGGCTATTGTTGATAATGCTGCTATAAACATTGCAGTGCATGTACCCCTTTGAATCTATCTTCTTTTATCCTTTTGGCAAATACTTATAGTGAAATTGCTGGGTGATAAGGTATCTCAATTTTTAACTTTTTGAGGAACCTCTATACTGTTTTCTATAGTGGCTGTACCAGTTTGCATTCCCACCAACAGTATAACAGAGTTCCCCTTTCTCTACATCCTCACCTACACTTGTTGTTTCTTGTCTTGTTAGTTTTCAGCATTCTGACAAGTATGTAGTGGTATATCATTGTAGTTTTGATTTGTATTTCCCTGATAATGGGGGGTGTTGAGCACATTTTCATGTATCTATTAGTCATCTAGATGTCTTCTTTGGGGAAAAAAGTGTCTATTCTTGTGTTTTGACCATCGTTTTTTTTTCCAATTTATTTATTTTCAGAAAAACAGTACTCATTATTTTTTCACCACACCCAGTGCTCCATGCAAGACGTGCCCTCTATAATACCCACCACCTGGTACCCCAACCTCCCACCCCCCAGCCACTTCAAACCCCTCAGATTGTTTTTCAGAGTCCATAGTCTCTCATGGTTCACCTCCCCTTCCAATTTACCCAAATTCCCTTCTCCTCTCTAACGCCCCTTGTCCTCCATGCTATTTGTTATGCTCCACAAATAAGTGAAACCATATGATAATTGACTCTCTCTGCTTGACTTATTTCACTCAGCATAATCTCTTCCAGTCCCATCTATGTTGCTACAAAACTTGGGTACTCATCCTTTCTGATGGAGGCATAATACTCCATAGTGTATATGGACCACATCTTCCTTATCCATTCATCCGTTGAAGGGCATCTTGGTTCTTTCCATAGTTTGGCGACCGTGGCCATTGCTGCTATAAACATTGGGGGTACAGATGGCCCTTCTTTTCACGACATCTGTGTCTTTGGGGTAAATACCCAGGAGTGCAATTGCAGGGTCGTAGAGAAGCTCTATTTTTAGTTTCTTGAGGAATCTCCACACTGTTCTCCAAAGAGGCTGCACCAACTTGCATTCCCACCAACAGTGTAAGAGGGCTCCCCTTTCTCCACATCCTCTCCAACACATGTTGTTTCCTGTTTTGTTAATTTTGGCCATTCTAACTGGTGTAAGGTGATATCTCAATGTGGTTTTAATTTGAATCTCCCTGAGGGCTAATGATGATGAGCATTTTTTCATGTGTCTGATAGCCATTTGTGTGTCTTGATTGGAGAAGTGTCCGTTCATATCTTCTGTCCATTTTTTGATGTGTTTGTCTGTTTCGTGTGGGTTGAGTTTGAGGAGTTCATTATAGATCCTGGATATCAACCTTTTGTCTGTACTGTCATTTGCAAATATCTTCTCCCATTCCGTGGGTTGCCTCTTTGTTTTGTTGACTGTTTCCTTTGCTGTGCAGAAGCTTTTCATTTTGATGAAGTCCCAGAAGTTTATTTTCGCTTTTGTTTCCTTTGCCTTTGGAGACGTATCTTGAAAGAAGTTGCTGTGGCTGATATCAAAGAGATTACTGCCTATGTTCTCCTCTAGGATTCTGATGGATTCCTGTCTCACGTTGAGGTCTTTTATCCATTTTGAGTTTATCTTTGTGTACGGTGTAAGAGAATGGTCGAGTTTCATTCTTCTACATATAGCTGTCCAGTTTTCCCAGCACCATTTATTGAAGAGACTGTCTTTTTTCCACTGTATATTTTTTCCTGTTTTGTCAAAGATTAATTGACCATAGAGTTGAGGGTCCATATCAGGGCTCTCTACTCTGTTCCACTGGTCTATGTGTCTGTTTTTATGCCAGTACCATGCTGTCTTGGTGATCACAGCTTTGTAATAAAGCTTGAAATCAGGTAAGGTGATGCCGCCAGCTTTATTTTTGTTTTTCAACATTTCCTTAGCGATTCGGGGTCTCTTCTGATTCCATACAAATTTTAGGATTATTTGCACCAGCTCTTTGAAGAATGCCGGTGGAATTTTGATCGGAATGGCATTAAAAGTATAGATTGCTCTAGGCAGTATAGACATTTTAACAATGTTTATTCTTCCGATCCAAGAGCATGGAATGGTCTTCCATCTTTTTGTGTCTTCTTCAATTTCTTTCATGAGTGTTCTATAGTTCCTCAAGTACAGATCCTTTACCTCTTTAGCTAGTTTTATTCCAAGGTATCTTATGGTTCTTGGTGCTATAGTAAATGGAATCGATTCTCTAATTTCCCTTTCTGTATTTTCATTGTTAGTGTATAAGAAAGCCACTGATTTCTGCACATTGACTTTGTATCCTGCCATGTTGCTGAATTGCTGTATGAGTTCTAGTAGTTTGGAGGTGGAGTCTTTTGGGTTTTCCATATAAAGAATCATGTTTTTTGACCATCTTTTAACTGGATTTTGTTTTTCTTGGAGTAAGTAGATACTGACAAGTTTTTTTTATATATGTTTTGGATACTTGCCCTTTATCAGATATGTCCTTTGCGAATATATTCTCCCATTCTAAAGGTTACTTTTAATTATGTTGGTTGTTTCTTTTGCTTTTCAGAAGAGTTTTTTTTTTAATTGACAGTATTTATTTTTTTTCCAATTTATTTTCAGAAAAACAGTATTCATTATTTTCCAGTAGAGTTTTTACCTTTTTATCTCAGTTTTTCCCCATCAAGGATGATATTAGCTCTAGGTCTTTTGTATATAACCTTTATGATGTTGAGGTATGCTCCCTATAGCCCCACTATGTTGAGGATGTTTTTTTTAGCAATAATAGATGTTTTACTTTCTCAAATTCTTTCTCTGCATCCACTGAGAGTATAATATGATTCTTATGCTTTCTTATATTAATGTGGTGCAGCTTATTGATCAATTTTTAAATATTAAACCACACTTACATTCCAGAAATAAATTCCATCTTATCATGGGGAATTATTCTTATAATATATTGTTGGATTAAATTGGCCAGTATTTTGTTGAGAATTTTTGCATCCATGTTCATTAGGGATAATGACCCATAGTTCTCTTTTTGAGTGAGGGTCTTTGGTTTGGGAATCAGGGTAATGGTGGCTTGATAGAATGAGTTTGGAAGTTTTATTTCCATTTCTGTTTTTTGGAACTGTTTGAGAAGAAATGGTATTAACTCTTCTTTAAATGTTTGGTAAAATTTGCCTGTGAGGCCATCCCCGGGCTTTGGTTTGCTGAGAGTTTCTTGATTACTGATTCAATTTCTTTACTAGTTATTAGTCTGTTCAAATTTTCTCTTTCTACCTATTTTAGTTTGGTGATTTATCCTTTTCTTCCAGATTGCCTGAATTATTTGCATACAATTTTTCATAATATTCTGTTGCAATTTTTTGTATTTCTGCAGTGTCAGTTGTGATCTCTCCTCTTTATTATTTTATTTATGCGGGTCCTTTCTCTTACTTTCTGATAAGTCTGGCTACAGGTTTATCAATTTTATTGATCTTTTCCAAAGAAACAGTTCCTCGGTCCTTTAGTGTTCCCTAAAATGGAAAAGATTTCCTTTTCCCTCACATTGTTATGAAATTTTATTGTCTATAAAGTACATTCACATTTATTATATCAAGTTATTCACACAAAACTATATGAGATATGGATTATTTCTGCCATATTAGAGATGAGAGAACTGAAGTTCAGATAGATGAGTGGCTATAGACGATATGGTATATATACAATAGAATATTACTCAGACACAAAAAAGAATGAAATTTTGCCATTTTCAAAATTTGGATAGAACTAGAGAGTATAATGCTAAGTAAAATAAGTCAGTTAAAGAAAAATACCACAAAATTCACTCATATGTGGAATTTAGGAAAGAAAACAAATGATTAAAGTTAAAATGAGAGAAAGAGAGAGAGAAATGAAGAAACAGACTGTTAACTGTAGAGACCAAACTTATAGTTGTCAGAGAAGAAGAGGGTGGTGGGGATGGGTGAAATAGGTGATGGGGAATAAAGTGTACATTAATCATCATGAGCATTTAGTAATGTGCAGAATTCTTGAATCGCTATATTGTGCACCTGAAACTAATATAACACTGTATGCTAACTATATTGGAATTAAATTTTTTTTAAAAAACTTAATAAGGAGGGCATGTGTTGTGAAGAGCACTGGGTGTTATATGCAACTAGTGAATCATTGAACATTACACCAAAAACTAATGATGTACTACTATTTGTTGGCTAACTGAACATAATAATAAAAAACTTAATAAATAAAAGAAAAGTAAGGCTCAGAGAGGTTAAATGAATTACCCAAATTTATCTTGTAAATAGGAGGCAGAACTAAAATTCAAATTCATTTTGTCTGTAAATCAAACGATCTTGCCACAATGCTACAGTTCCCAATAATTTTGTACATACTTAGTAAATTATAAAACAAATATTAAAGATGTAATTAAAAGTTTAAACACCATGTGGAAGAACTTATAAAGGCTGTAGTTTAATAAAAATTAAATCAATATTTCCACTTTTCTTGAAAATTATGACCTCAGCCTAGGAACTTCATATTAGACATGTCACCAGAGGCAAGGGAAACAAAAGCAAAAACGAACTATTGGGACTTCTTGAAGACAAAAAGCTTCTGCAAAGTGAAGGAAACATAAACATTTCTAAACTATAAAAATAAAAGAGGCTTAAATTCCTTAGAGTGATCAAGTGTCCAAAAGTATGTGACATGAGCCTACAATCAGTTGAAATAAATGTTAAACTGTTGCTTTAGCTGAATAAATTTAACAGATTTCATAATAGAAGTCTACATTTCTACACTTACCTGCTCTAGGTACATACACCTTCCCTGGAAAATTTGGTTTGCATTTACATACTATCCGAAGAAATGCAGAAAAAACAAAAAGGAAGAGTGTCAGAATCATAGCTATTTCATTGCTTAGACTAGTTGCTTCTTTCTCTAGCACTACTTTTTTCTTCAGGTGCATATATTGGAGTTGCTTAAGAATTTTCTGAATATACTATGTCAAAAACTTTCCTCAGAAAATTAAAATTAAATGGGTGTTTAATTCTTCATAAGAAAACCATAAAACTGTACAGCGATAATTTTCTCTTACATATTTGGTTCTCTCTACATACAATGTTAGAAGTCAGAGATACCTGTGCCTAAAACACAACCCTGAACTTAATAGTTGCACAGTTTTTTTCAAGTCAAGTAATCTATTTAAGACTGTTTTCTATGTGTAAAATGAAGATAATAGCACATACATCATAGAATTATTATGAGGATTAAATGGGATAACACATATTTTGGTACTTGATTAGTGAGCTCAATAAATGATAGTTCATTTTCATTTACTCCCTCTTAAGTTTATTTCCTGTTAAAAAGTCTAAAAAGCTTTTCAGATTTTCACTACCACTTTGACAGTTTAAATTTTCTGAAAGTATCCTTAATTTTCTTATAAAAATAGTCACAAGACATACAAATGGCTATCAGACACATGAAAAAATGCTCATCATCATTAGCCCTCAGGGAGATTCAAATTAAAACCACATTGAGATATCACCTTACACCAGTTAGAATGGCCAAAATTAACAAAACAGGAAACAACATGTGTTGGAGAGGACGTGGAGAAATGGGAACCCTCTTACACTGTTGGTGGGAATGCAAGTTGGTGCAGCCTCTTTGGAGAACAGTGTGGAGATTCCTCAAGAAATTAAAAATAGAGCTTCCCTATGACCCTGCAATTGCACTCCTGGGTATTTACCCCAAAGACACAGATGTCGTGAAAAGACGGGCCATCTGTACCCCAATGTTTATAGCAGCAATGGCCACAGTCGCCAAACTATGGAAAGAACTAAGATGCCCTTCAACGGATGAATGGATAAGGAAGATGTGGTCCATATACACTATGGACTATTATGCCTCCATCAGAAAGAATGAATACCCAACTTTTGTAGCAACATGGACGGGACTGGAAGAGATTATGCTGAGTGAAATAAGTCAAGCAGAGAGAGTCAATTATCATATGGTTTCACTTATTTGTGGAGCATAACAAATAGCATGGAGGACAAGGGGCGTTAGAAAGGAGTAGGGAATTTGGGTAAATTGGAAAAGGAGGTGAACCATGAGAGACTATGGACTCTGAAAAACAATCTGAGGGGTTTGAAGTTGGGGGGGTGGGAGGCTGGGGTACCAGGTGGTGGGTATTATAGAGGGCACGTCTTGCATGGAGCACTGGGTGTGGTGAAAAAATAGTGAATAATGTTTTTCTGAAAATAAATAAATTGAAAAAAAAATTCAAATTCAAATTTGAAAAACCCTGCTATAGTGTATCCCACAGTATGTGTACCATTTTGTACTCCTATTAGGAATGTAGTGACTTCTAGTCACTCTGCATCTTTGCCAATATTTGCGACTTAATTTTTTAGCTATTCTAAAAATGTGCAGTGGTGTGTCTCTTCATGGTATTTTCCTAATGACAAATAATATTCAGTATCTTTTTGTACATCTATTTGCTTTCTGTTCTTCTTTTCCTTTGATGATGTATGTATTCTGTTCTTTTGAATATTTTAAAATTGAATTGTTTTCTTATTACTGAGTTTTTGGAGATTTTAATGTATTTTAAATAAAAACCCTTTGTCAGAAAAAAATAGTCACAGCTATTACATAGATCATGGCAATGTTCTTGCAATAATTCTGCTCTAATACACACACACACACCTCAACAACAATAATCATCAAAGTACTTACCTCTTAACATTTCCAATATCTGACACATATCCTCGACCAGCTCAATTCTTCTTTGGAGGTCTATAGTCCACATCTGTATTTCTTACTTGTGTGGCTTATTCATAATATCATGGCTTTTATCCTTTGATGCTGTCAGAATTGTCAAAAATAATCCAAAGCTATGGAATGAGAGATTCCAATAGAGTTACATAAGCAGAAGGCAAACCGATGGTAAGAATTCAATAAATCATTCTTTGAAACACATTTTACCCATTTAAAGTTCCGTACGACAGTCGGGAGCAGAATATTTTGATCTCAAAGACTGATAGTTCTTTTCAATATTTGTGCTAATCAGAGGTGATATATATATATTGGCTCAGAATCTTCCATAGGCCTAAGAGAACTTATCTTGTGACTACAGATAAGACTCAATCCAAAAGAAAATAATCCAAAGCTATGGAATGTGAGATTCCAATAGAGTTACATAAGCAGAAGGCAAACCTATGGTAAGAATTCAATAAATCATTCTCTGAAACACATTTTACCCATTTAATGTTCAGTACGACAGTCAGGAGCAGAATATTTTGATCTCAAAGACTGATAGTTCTTTTCAATATTTGTGCTAATCAGAGGTGTTTTATATATATATTGGCTCAGAATCTTCCATAGGCCTAAGAGAACTTATCTTGTGACTACAGATAAGACTCAATCCAAAAGAACCATAGCCCAATTACCTGTACACACACACACACACACACACACACACACTAAAGAAAAGTATATATGAACAGTGAATTCAAGGAGAGCTGCTTTATCTACACTTTTCATTAAGTAGCAGAATGTTTCCAGATGGCTCTTATGTACAGTTTGAACATTAAGTATTAACTATTCCTTCTTGATGATCTATGCAAAGTGAAGATCTTAAAAGTTAAAGGACCACAATTTAGAATAAATATTAATTTTCCTAAACACCTGGAACGTATATTTCCACTTTGGAGAGACTTTTCTACTTTTTATTTCACTTTCAGTCATATTAACTAAAAAGTCACATGTACAGTTTACAAGTTGGCAGAAACAAGAAAAACACTTGGGTAAAACTAACCTTGAACCTTCTTACTTATTCCCTTCTGCCTCAAGATGAGTGAATCATCTTTCTGAAAAATGTAAAGTGCTGAATTATTACATAATAATAAATTATCATTTTATAACTTTAAGATCTTAAAATATATTCCTCAACTAGAAGTTAGAGCATTAAACCATGGTCTAGGAGCAAAGTATGGCCTAACCAAGGTTTGTGGAGGTCCTCATCATTATCACCATTTACTAGCCTTATATATTTTTCCATTCTCTGAATATTTCTTTTAGTAGTGTGGTAGCTACACTCCCCAAACTTTAAATATGACCATAATATTCGATAAATAATGTTTTTGTGTTGCTTCTTGGTACCAGATGCAATCCAAAAGATGTAACTTCAGACTTTGAAAAAACTGGAACTTATTGAACACTCTGATGGCTTGGAAGGATAATGGGAAATAATTCTTGAAATTAAATATGTCTTGGAAAATTATGTTACTATATGAATAGGACATCTGAGTGATTGATACTTGATAGAAGAAAAAATCAACTAAAATTCACAACAGGAGGAAATCTTCCTCTCACTTGCTTCCTACAACTTGCCTGAGTGTTGGCACACCCTGCTGCTGCCCCACAGAAATGCTTTGATTACACCTGCAGTTCTTCCTGAAATTAGGCCAGCGTCTAGGACATTAGCTCATCTCATTCAGGTTTGTTCCAAAGAAGTAAAATTTGGTGTAGATGCCTGAAATTTAATGCTTCAATGTGTAGACCTTTTAGTTGATATTTATAGCTCTTACTGTGGGGCCAAAAGGAAGAACAGTGATTATTGGAAAGAGTTGGAAAAGACCCAAAGTATCAAAAGATGGTGTGACTGTTGCAAAGTCCATTGGGTTAAAGATAAATATAAAAATATTGGTACTAAACCTCTTCAAGATGTCAGTAACACAAATAAAGAGCCTGGTGATGACACCACTACTTCTATTTTCCTGGCACACTCTATTGCCAAGGAAGGCTTGGAGATAAGCAAAAGTGCTAATCCTGTGAAAATCAGGAGAGGTGTGATGTTAGCTGTTGATGCTGTAATTGCTGAACTTAAGAAGCAGTCTAAACTTGTGACAACCCCTGATGAAATTGCTCAGATTTCTACAATTTCTGCTAATGGAAACAAAGAAATGTGCAGCATCATTTCTGATGCAATAAAAAAAAGCTAGAATAATGGGAGTCATCATAGTAAAGGATGGAAAAACACTTAATGATGAATTAGAAATAATTCAGGGCATGAAATTTGATTGAAAGTGTATTTCTCCATACTTCATTAATACATCAAAAGGTCAGAAATATGAATTCCATTATTCTGTATTCTATGGAGGTGAAAAGAAAGTTTCCAGAGTCCAAGACACTGTGTATGCTCCTGAAATTACCATTGCTCCCCATTAACCCTTGGTCATAATCACTAGATGTTGACGAAGAAGATCTGAATAAACTCATTTTTAATAGACTAAAAATTAGCCTTCTGGTTGTAGCAGTCAAAGTGCTAGGTTTTGGTGACAATGAAAAGAATCATACTAAAGAGAAAGTAGTTGCTATTGGTGGTACAGTGTTTGGAAAAGAAGGATTGACACTAAATCTTTTTTTTAACTTTATTTTATTTTTTTCAGTGTTCCAAGATTCATTGTTTATGCATCACACCCAGTGCTCAATGCAATATGTGCCCTCCTTAATACCTATCACCAGGCTCACCCAACACCCCCCCTCCCTTCCAGAATCCCCAGTTTGTTTCTCAGAGTCCACAGTCTCTCGTGGTTCATGTCTCCCTCCAATTTCCCCCAAATCTTGAAATATTCAGCCTCATGACTTAGCAAAAGTTGGAGAGGTCATTGTGACCAAAGACGATGCCATGATCTTGAAAAGAAATTGTGACAAGGCTCAAATTGAAAATTGTCTTCAAGAAATCATCAAGCAGTTAGATATCACAACTAGTGAAAATGAAAAGGAAAAACTGATTGAACGTCTGCCCAAACTTTCAGATAGAGCAGCTGTGCTGAAAGTTGATGGGACAAGTGATATTGAAAAGAAAAACAGCTATGGTTTCCCTCAATGCTACATGAGATTCTGTTGAAGGCATTGTTCTGGGAAGGGATTGTGTCATGCTTTGAAGCATTCCAGCTTTGGAATCAATAATTCCAGTTTCTGGGGTATCCAGGCAGCTCACTTGGTTAAGCAGCTGCGTTTGGCTTAGGACATGATCTCAGTGTCCTAGGATCAAGCCCCATGTTGCATTGGACTCCATGCTCAGTGGACAGTCTGCTTCTCGCTCTCCTTTTGTCCCTCGCCCACTTATGCTCTCTCTCTCTCTCTCTCTCTCTCTCCCTCTCTCTCAAATAAATAAATAAAATCTTAAAAAAATTTAGCTCCTGAAGATCAAAAAACTGATATAGAAATTATTTAAACACCCAAAATTCCTGCAATGACCATTGCTAAGAATGTAGATACTGAAGTATCACTAATAATTGAGAAAATTATGCAAAGTTCCTCAGAAGATGAGTATGAGGTTATGCTTAGAGGTTTTGTGAATATCATGGGAAAAGGAATAATTGACTCATCATTGAATAAAGGAAAAAGGAATAATTGACTCAACTAAGGTTGTAAGAACGGTTTTATTGGTTACTGCCAAAGTTGCCTCTCTGTTAAGTTCAAGAGAAGATCTAGTCACTGAAATTCCTAAAGACCCTAGAATGGGTGGAATGGGATGTGGTATAGGAGGTGGCATATCCTAATTCTTAAAGTAGTACTTTATTAATAAACTGAGAGAGGAAGTACAATGCAATTGATTCTCACCAATCACCCAGTTGATTCTCACTAACAACTTCAGAGAAGTCAGCTGAAGGTAATGACTGAAGAAAAGCCTGGCTGATGTTTAAGAAGATAAGTATAACCAATACTTGCTGATTTCAGTTAACAACATATCATTGTTTAATTCTGTCTTTGTCAATGCCTACAGAAAATCTATTTTGTGTTTTTTAATGAAAACACATTTGTACATTCCTGATACCTAAGTGCAAGAGCCATGTAACAAATGTGTTGCTTTCAACTGAAATCACTGAGGCATTTTTACAACCATTCTGTTGAACTTGGGATTTTAGTGATTGCCATCACCAGATGGAAAATTGAGAAGCAGCCTTTCTGTGGAGAGTAAGAATAAATGTGTCTAAAGTAGAAAAATAATCTAATTATATGACAATCTCTGTTAACAAAAATTTGCTTAAAGTTTTTTTTAATTTTTAATTAAATTCAATTTAATTAACATATACTGTATTATTATTAGTTTCAGAGTTAGAATTTAGTGATTTGTTAGTTGCATACAACACCCTATGCTTATTACTTTAAGTGCCCTCCTAAAGCCCATCACCCAATTACTGCAGCCCCATAATCACCTCCCCTTCAACAACCCTCAGTTTGTTTCCTATAGTTAAGTGTCCCTTTTGAGAATTTGTCTCCATGTTTCATCTTATTTTATTTTTCCTTCCCTACTCCAAGTCCATCTCCTTTCCTTCTTAAATTCCACATATGAGTGAAATCATACAGTATTTGTCTTTCTCTGAGTGACTTATATGCTTAGCATAATATCCTCTAGTTCTATCCATGCCATTGCAAATGGCAAGATTTCATTTTTTTTTTAAGATTTCATTGTTTTTGATGGCTGGGTAATGTTCCACTATATAAACACACCACATCTTCTTTATCCATTCATCTGTTAATGGACATCTGGGCACTTTCCATTTATTAGCTACTGTGAAAATTAATGCTGTATTAATTAATGCTGTAATGGAGACATTAGGGTGCATGTGCCCCTTCAAGTCACTATGTTTTTATCCTTTGGATATAGGCCTAGTAGTCCAAATGCTAGGTCTTAGATTAGCTTTATGTTTAGTTTTTTAAAACTTATATCTTTATACTAATATATGCTGTATTACTTGTTTCAGAGGAAGAATTTAGTGATTCATCAGTTGTATACAACACCCAGTGCTCATTACTTCAAGCGTCCTCCTTAATACATCACCCAGTTACCCCATCCTCCAACCCACCTCACATCCAGTAACCCTAAGTTTGTTTCCTACAGTTAAAGGTCCCTTATGGCTTGTCACCCTCACTGTATTCATCTTACTTTATTTTTCCCTTCCCATCTACTAAGTTTATCTGATTTGTTTCTTAAATTTCTTAAATTCCACACATGAGTGAACTCATGGTATTGGCCTTTCTCTAACTGACTCATTTAACTCAGCATAATACCCTCTAGTTCCATTCATATCATTGCAAATGCCAAGGTTTTGTTCCTTTTGGTGGCAGAGTAATATTCCATTATATATATATATATATATATATATATATATATATATATATTTCTTCTTTATCCATTCATCTGTCAATGTACATCTGGACTCTTTTCATAGTTTGACAATTGTGGACATTACTTCTATAAACATTAGATTCAATGTGCCCCCTTTGAATCACTATTCTATTATCCATTAGGATAAATAATTAGTAGTGCAGCTGCTGGGTCATAGGATAACTCTATCTTCCAATTATTTATTTATTTATTTATTTATTTATATTTTATTTATATTTATTTATTTATATTTTGGTATTTACATATTTATATTAACATATACTGTATTATTAGATTAAGGGGTATATAATCCAGTGATTCATCAGTTGTATGTAACATCCAGTGCTCATTACATCAAGTGCCTTCTTAATGCCCTTTACCCAATTATCCCAACATCTACCCTTTCCCCTCCAGCAACCCTCAGTTTTTTGTAGTTAAGATCTCTTATACTTTCCCTCCTACTCTCTTTTAAATTTATTTTTTATTTCCTTTTCTTTCCCTATGTTCCTCTATTTTGTTTCTTAAATTCCACATATGAGAGAAATAATATGTATTGGTCTTTCTCTGACTGACTTATTTACTTAACACAATACCCTCCAGTCCCATCCACGTCATTACAAATGGCAAGATTTCATTCTTTTTGATGTGTGAGTATTATTGCATTGTGTATAGATACCATATCTTCTTTATCCATTCATCTGTTGATAGACATTTGGGTTCTTTCCATATTTTGTCAATAGGGGACATTGCTTCTAAAAACATTGGGGTGCATGTGCTCCTTTAAATCACTATTGTTGTATCCTTTGGATAAATATCTAGTAGTGAAATTGCTGGATCAAAGAGTAACTCTATCTCTTTTTTTTTAAATTTTATTTATTTATTTGACAGAGATCACAAGTAGGCAGAGAGGCAGGCAGAGAAAGAGAGAAGGGGAAGCAGGCTCCCTGCTGAGCAGAGAGCCTGATGTGGGTTTTGATCCCAGGACCCTTGGATCATGACCCGAGCTGAAGGCAGAGGCTTTAACCCACTGAGCCACCCAGGCATCCCGAGTAACTCTATCCTTAATTTTTTGAAGAAACTTTATACTCTTTTTCAGAGTGGCTGTACAATTTTTTATTCCCACCAACAGTGTAAGAGGGTTTCTCTTTCTTTGCTTCTTTGCTGACAGCTATTGTTTCCTGACTTGTTAATTTTAGCCAGTCTGACTGCTGTGAGGTGGTATTTCATTGTGGTTTTGATTTGTATTTCCCTTAAACTGAGTGATGTTAAGCATTTTTTTCACGTATCTGTTGGTCATTTGTATGTCTTCTTTGGAGAAATCTCTGTTCATGTCTTCTGTCCATTTCTTGACTGGATTTTCTGGTTTTGGGTGTTACATTTGATAAGTTCTTAATAGATTTTAGATACTAGTCCTTTATCTGTTAAGTCACTGGCAAATATCTTCTCCCATTTTATAGGTTGCCTTTTAGTTTTCTTGACTGTTTCTTTTACTGTGCAGAATCTTTTTATCTTCATAAATTCCCAGGGTTTATCTTTGTTTTTGTTTCCCTTGCCTTAGAAATGGGTGTAGTAGGAAGTTGCTGCAATCAAGTTGAAAGTTGTTGCTGACTGTGTACTCTTTTAGGATTATGATGGATTCCTGTCTCACATTTAGGTCTTTCATCCGTTTGAGTTTAATTGGTGTACAGTGTACAGTGGTCCTGTTTCATTCTTCTGGGTCTCACTGTCCAACTTTCCCAACATCATTTGTTGTAGAGACTTTTTTTCACTTGATATTCTTTCCTGCTTTGTCAAAGATTAGTTAGTTCTGGGTTCTCTATTCTGTTGTTCCACTGATCTGTTTCTCTTTTTGTGCCAATATCATGCTGTCTTAATGGTTACAGCTATGTAATGTATCTTAAAGCCTGGAATTGTGATGCCTCCTACTGGTTTTCTTTCTCATCATTACTTTGGTTACTTGGGGTTTTTTATGGTTTCATGCAAATTTTAGGATTATTTGTTCTACCACCATGAAAAATGCTGATGGCATTTTGATAGGGGTTGTATTGAACATGTAGATTGCTTTGGGTAACATAGACATTTTAACAATATTTGTTCTTCCAATCAACAAGCATAGAATGTTTTTCCATTTCTTTGTGTCTTCCTCAATTTTGTTCACAAATGTTCTATACTTTTCAGAGTACAGATCATTTACTTCTTTGGTTAGGTTTATTTCTAGCTATCTTATGGTTTTTGGTTCAGTTGTAAATGAGATCAATTCCCTGATTTATCTTTCTTCTTTCTCATTGTTAGTATATAGAAATGAAACCTATTTCTGTGCATTAATTTTGTATCTTGCCACTTTCCTGAGTCCTGGATGAGTTCTAGCAATTTTGGGGTGAATTCTTTTGTTTTCTATGGAGTATCATGCCATCTGCAAACAGAATTTGACTTCTTCTTTGCTGATTTGGATGCCTGTTATTTCTTTTTGTTGTCTAATTGCTGAAACTGACTTCAAGTAATATGTTGAAGAGCAGCAGTGAGAGTGGACATTCCTATCATTTTCCTGGCCATAGGGGAAAATCCCTCTGTTTTTCTCCATTTAGTATATTTAATGTGGGTTTTCATATGTGGCTTTTATGACATTGAAGTATGTTCCCTCTATCTTTACATAGTGGAGATATTTTGAAGAAACAATGCTGCATTTTGTCAAATGTGTTTTCTGCATCTATTATGAGGCTCGTGTTCTTGTCCTTTATTTCCCCATTAATGTATCACATTGATTGATTTGTGGATGTTGAATCACTGTTGCAGCTGAGGAATAAATCCCACCTGTTCATGGTGAATAATCCTTTTAATGTACTATTGGATGTTACTAGATAGTATCTTGGCAAGAATTTTGGCAGCCATGTTCACAAAGGATATTGGTCTGTAATTCTTTTTGAGGGGTTCTTTGGTTTTGGGATCAAAGTAATGCTGGCCTCATAGAATGAGTGTGGAAGTTTTCCTTCCATTTCTAATTTTTGAAATAGTTTCAGAAGAATAGTTATTAATTCCTCTTTATTTTTTATAAATATGTTTTTTATAATTTAATTTACTTTTTTCAATGTTCCAAGATTCATTGTTCATGCACACCCAGTGCTCCATGCAATTTGTGTCCTACTTAATACCCACCACGAGGTCCTCCCAAACCCCCACCCCTCTCCAAAACCCTCAGTTTGTTTCTCAGAGTCCACAGTCTCTCAAGGTTCATCTCCCCTTCCCATTTCTCCCAACTCCCTTCTCCTCTTTAATAGTTGATAGAAATCTCTTGGGAGGGCACGTGGCCATGGGCTCTTGTTTGTTGTAAGATTTTTGATAACTGATTCAATTTCTTTGCTGATGATGGGTCTGTTCAGGTTTTATATTCCTTCCTGTTTCAGCTTTGGTAGTTTATATGTTTCTAGGAATGCCTCCATTTCTTCCAGATTGCCTAATTTGTTGTCATATAATTGCTCATAATATTCTCTTAGAATTGTTTTTAATTCTTCTGTATTGGTTGTGTTGTCTCCTTTTTCTCTCATGGTTTTATTTATTTGAGTTATCTCTCTCTCTCTCTCTCTCTCTCTCCCCCTCTCCCTCTCTCCCTCTCCATGTCTGGCTTAGAGTTTATTGATCTTCTTGATTCTCTTAAAGAAGCAGTTTCTATTTTCCTTGATCTGTTCTACCATTTTTCTGATTTCTATATCATTGACTTATGCTCTAATCATTATTATTTCTCTTCTGCTGGATTTAGGCTTTATTTGCTCTTCTTTTTCCAGCTCCTTTAAGTGTAAGTTTAGGGTGTGTATTTGAGAATTTTCTTATTTCTTGAGACAGACCTCTATTGCTATATAACTCCCTCTTAGGACCACCCTTGCTGCATTCTAAAGGTTCTAAACTGTAGTGCTCTGATTTTCATTTGCTTTCATGTATGTTTTAAATTCTTTTTAATTTCCTTGTTTCTCCATTCATTCTTTAGTAGGATGCTCTTTAATTCCATGTATTTGTGTTCCTTCCAAAATGTTTCTTGTACTTGACTTCAAGTTTCAAAACATTGTGGTCTCTAAATATGCACAGAATAATCTCAGTATATTTTGTATCAGTTGAGAACTGATTTGTGATCCAGTATGTGATCTGTTCTAGAGAATGTTCCATGGGCACTTGAAAAAAATGTGTATTCTGCTGCTTAAAGATGAAATGCTCTGAATGTATCTGTGAAATCCATCTGGTCCCATGTGTCATTCAAAACCCTTGTGTCTTGGGGCACCTGGGTGGCTCAGTGTGTTAAAGCTTCTGCCTTCGGCTCAGGTCATGAACCCAGGGTCCTGGAATCGAGCCCCACATCAGGCTCTCTGTTCAGCAGGGAGCCTGCTTCCTCTTCTCTCTCTCTACCTACTTGTGATCTCTGTCAAATAAATAATTTTTTTAAAAAAATCCTTTTTAATTCGAGCAGACAGCCTGATGTGGGGCTCGATTCCATCTGCTAGGCGGGGAGCCTGCTTCCCCTTCTCTCTCTGTCTGCCTCTCTGCCTACTTGTGATCTCTGTCAAATAAATAAATAAAATCTTTTTTTTAAAAAAAAGCCCTTGTGTCCTTGTTGAATTTCTCCTTAGATGATCTGTCCATTGATGTGAGTGGCGTTATAAAGTTCCCCACTATTTATTATTGTCAATGTGTTTCTTTAATTTTGTCTATGAAAGACCCACAGCAAATATCATCCTCAATGGGAAAAAGCTTGCAGCCTTCCCATTGAGATCAGGAACAAGACAAGGATGCCCACTTTCACCACTCTTGTTCAACATAGTATTAGAAGTCCTAGCAACAGCAATCAGACAACAGAGAGAAATAAAAGGTATCCAAATTGGTAATGAAGAAGTCAAACTCTCTCTCTTCGCAGATGACATGATTCTTTATATGGAAAACCCAAAAGACTCTACCCCCAAACTACTAGAACTCGTACAGCAATTCAGCAGCGTGGCAGGATACAAAGTCAATGTGCAGAAATCAGTGGCTTTCTTATACACTAACAATGAAAATACAGAAAGGGAAATTAGAGAATCGATTCCATTTACTATAGCACCAAGAACCATAAGATACCTGGGAATAAACCTAACTAAAGAGGTAAAGGATCTATACTTGAGGAACTATAGAACACTCATGAAAGAAATTGAAGAAGACACAAAAAGATGGAAGACCATTCCATGCTCTTGGATCGGAAGAATAAACATTGTTAAAATGTCTATACTGCCTAGAGCAATCTATACTTTTAATGCCATTCCGATCAAAATTCCACCGGCATTCTTCAAAGAGCTGGAGAAAATAATCCTAAAATTTGTATGGAATCAGAAGAGACCCCGAATCGCTAAGGAAATGTTGAAAAACAAAAATAAAGCTGGCGGCATCACCTTACCTGATTTCAAGCTTTATTACAAAGCTGTGATCACCAAGACAGCATGGTACTGGCATAAAAACAGACACATAGACCAGTGGAACAGAGTAGAGAGCCCTGATATGGACCCTCAACTCTATGGTCAATTAATCTTTGACAAAACAGGAAAAAATATACAGTGGAAAAAAGACAGTCTCTTCAATAAATGGTGCTGGGAAAACTGGACAGCTATATGTAGAAGAATGAAACTCGACCATTCTCTTACACCGTACACAAAGATCAACTCAAAATGGATAAAAGACCTCAACGTGAGACAGGAATCCATCAGAATCTTAGAGGAGAACATAGGCAGTAATCTCTTCGATATCAGCCACAGCAACTTCTTTCAAGATACGTCTCCAAAGGCAAAGGAAACAAAAGCGAAAATAAACTTCTGGGACTTCATCAAAATGAAAAGCTTCTGCACAGCAAAGGAAACAGTCAACAAAACAAAGAGGCAACCCACGGAATGGGAGAAGATATTTGCAAATGACAGTACAGACAAAAGGTTGATATCCAGGATCTATAATGAACTCCTCAAACTCAACACACATGAAACAGACAAACACATCAAAAAATGGGCAGAAGATAGGAACAGACACTTCTCCAATCAAGACATACAAATGGCTATCAGACACATGAAAAAATGCTCATCATCATTAGCCCTCAGGGAGATTCAAATTAAAACCACATTGAGATATCACCTTACACCAGTTAGAATGGCCAAAATTAACAAAACAGGAAACAACATGTGTTGGAGAGGATGTGGAGAAAGGGGAATCCTCTTCCACTGTTGGTGGGAATGCAAGTTGGTGCAGCCTCTTTGGAGAACAGTGTGGAGATTCCTCAAGAAACTAAAAATAGAGCTTCCCTACGACCCTGCAATTGCACTCCTGGGTATTTACCCCAAAGATACAGATGTCGTGAAAAGAAGGGCCATCTGTACCCCAATGTTTATAGCAGCAATGGCCACAGTCGCCAAACTATGGAAAGAACCAAGATGCCCTTCAACGGATGAGTGGATAAGGAAGATGTGGTCCATATACACTATGGAGTATTATACCTCCATCAGAAAGGACGAATATCCAACTTTTGTAGCAACATGGACGGGACTGGAAGAGATTATGCTGAGTGAAATAAGTCAAGCAGAGAGAGTCAATTATCATATGGTTTCACTCATTTGTGGAGCATAACCAATAGCATGGAGGACAAGGGGCATTAGAGAGTAGTAGGGAATTTGGGTAATTTTGTTATTAATCCAGTTATACAATTGGCTCTCCCAAGTTAGGGGCATAAATATTTACAATTTTTAGATCATCTTGTGGTATAGACTATTTTATTTTGATATACTGTCCTTCTTCACTTCTTATCACAGTCTTTGATTCAAAAGCTAGTGAATCTGTTATAAAGATTGTTAATCCAGCTTTCTTTTGATGTCCATGATAAATGGTTTGTCAACCCCTCACTTTAAGTCTGGAGACATCTGAGTCTAAATGCGTCCCTTGTAGACAACTTATTGATAGCTTATTTTATTAATCTAATCTGAACCCCTATATCTTTTGATTGGAACATTTAGACCATTTACAATGAGTAATTATATAAAAATATCAATTTAGTGCTGTATTACCTGTAAAGTCCTGTTTCCTGTAGACTGTTTCTGTTCCTTTCTGGTCTATGTTACTTTTGGGTCCTCTCTTTGTTTACAAGATCCCCTTTAATATTTATTGCAGTGCTTGTTTAGTGTTCACAAACTCCTTTATTTTCTGTTTGTCTTGGAAACTCTTTTATCTCTCCTATTCTGTATAACAGCCTTGCTGGGGAAAAGCAATCTTGACAGCATGTTTTTCCCACTTAACACACTGAATATGTCATGCCAGTCCCTTCTGGCCTGCCAGGTCTCTATGGACAGGTCTTCTGCTGGACTTATGTATCAACCCTTGTAAAGTAAGGATCTCTTATCCTGAGCTACTTTCAGGATTTTCTCTTTATCTCTGAAGTTTGTAAGCTTCACTATTATATGTCATGTTGTTGGTTTAATTTTATTGATTTTGATGCAGTTTCTTTGTGCCTCCTGGACTTGATTCCCCAGATTGGGTAAGTTCTTAGCTACAATTTGTTGAAATAAACCTTTGCCTCTCTCTCTCTGTCTTCATCTTTTTTCGCCCATCTTTGGTGTCACTGATTTCTCAAAATCTCCCTTCATGTTCCAGTAGTTGTTTCTTTGTCTTTTTCTCAGCTTCCTTAATTTCTATCATTTTATTTTTAATTGTGTATCACTAACTCTCTCTCCTGTCTCATTTGTCTTCATTGTTAGAGCCTATTTGGGGACTAAATCTCAGTAACAGTATTTTTAATTTCAACCTGATTAGATTGTACTTCTTTTATTTATCTAGTAAGGGACGCTATAGATTATACTGTCTTCTATGATTTTTTTCAAGCCCAGATGCTATCTTTATAATTGTTGCTTTGAATTTCAGTTCTGACATCTTACTTATATCCCTATTGATTAAATCCCTGGCAGTGAGTACTACTCCCTGTTCTTTCTCTTGGGGTGTGTTTTTCTGTTCATCATTTTGTCCAGAAAAAGAACGGAGAGCAAATACAAATATAACAACCACAACACCAAAATAAAACAAAACAAAACAAAACAAAAAGAAACTAGAAGAAAACAGAAACAAAACAAAATAAGAAAAAAAAAACATAAAACAGAACAAAACAAAACTAGATCCTGGGTGTATTTTGGTTTGTTTGTTAAAAGAAACTAGATTCCCAAAATAAGGAAGAAAGAAAAACTTACATATATATACATAATGTATAATATATACATATACATATATATACATAAATCTTACATATATATACATACATAATGTATATGTGTACATAATGTAACATACATGTGTATGTATACATACATATATACATATATACATACATGTATACATATACATTATGTATATATATGTTAGTTTTTCTTTCTTCCTTATTTTGGGAATCTAGTTTCTTTTAACAAACAAATGAAAATATATCAAAATATACAAAATTTGATCTGTTATCTATCTATCTATCACTATGTGTGTGTGTGTGTGTGTAAAAAGAACTGAAAATATAATAAAACAGCTAAAAAAAACTGAAATGCTGAAAAATAATTAAAAACCCATGAATGTTGTATACTGTTTTCCCCAAGGACTGATGTTTTGCAGTTCTCTATGATGGGTAAACTTCGTGCCATCTAGGTTTTCCTGCTGGTCTTCAGGGGAAGAGATCTGTTGCACTGATTCTTAGGTGTCCTTGCCCTTGTGGAATTGTGCCTCCATTGACAAGGGGCCCGACTCCATTTAAGTGGTTCTGTATTCCACTATATGGCACTGTTTGCTCCCTGAAAAGTTTAAGCACCAACAGAGGAGATGAACATGACAGAGACCCACTCTCCAGCCCTGGAGCTGAAAATCTGCACTCCCCATTCTTCAATGAGCCCTCGAAATAAAAGCAGCTGGTCACTTTTGTCTCCCTGGTTTCTGACCAAACTATGTGTTCACCCAGCCTGTGACCCACCATTTTTATCCCAGGCATGTGAACCAATTTCCAGTCTTCAAAGTTTATGGACTCATGTAGTAGACCCACACTGTTCCTCCCGGGGGGGGGGGGTCTTTCCCCACTTCTACCTTTTCTGTGCCGCTGCCCAGAGAACAATCAGGTGACCATGCAGTTGATCTCAGTTTATGGCAACACCAAGCACAAAGCTGTCTCCTAGTCCTGTTATTTTTAGCTGGCTTCCTCACTCTGGTCCCTGGGAACCCTACTGGATTCAGGAACCCTCTTTCTTCTTTTGCTCCAGGGATCCTGTGACACAACACTGTCCCACATCAGATCCCATCCTGCTTCACCACCTGAGTACCATTATGCCAGTTTCATCTCTCACTGTAGCAGACTTCTGAAAGTTCTGATTTTGTGCTCTACTGCTTATAATAGAGTATCTTTCTTAAGCAGGTTCCCTCCCCTCCACCTTATCTTTCAATATAGCACCCCAGATTCACATCTTTACACCTCCTACCTTCCAAAAAGTGGTCACTTTTCTATTTGTGGAATTGCAGCAATTCTTTTCCCAGATGTCTGATTAATGTTGTAGGTGTTCAGAATGATCTGATAACTATCTATCTGAATTCCAGGGACCAGATGAAATTAGGTTCCCTTACTCCTCTGCCATCTCAACTCCTCTCTCTCCCCTACTTGCTGAACCTAAATTTGTTTAAAGTTTTAAAACATGTCAATACAAGAGAAACTGGCACTATTTAACATGAAATCATTAGAAAATTTATTCCACAGTTCACTTAGAAATATGTGAATTTCAGGAAAATCACACACGAAATTTCTCTGTCCAAAGAAACCCATGATTCTTGAAGAGTAAAATGTTGCTCTGGAGTTGATGCCTCATGTATATGCTATCAAGATCATAGGGTTACTTACTGTTCAACCCAGGATTACTAATTTGTGGAGAAATATATTCTCACTGGTATCTAATTTAGTCATACCAGTAAATATGTTGTTAGTTGAAGCTTCTTATTGCCATAGCTATCATGATGAAAGGGTCTACCTTGTTTTCCACATATGGCACTAAGAGATCCCCTTCTGATTCTACAGTTTTAATGATTTATAGATGCAAAAATACATTTGTGGGAGTCCAAGAAAAGGTTCACTATCTGCCTCTGGAGTCTAAAAGGACATTAAGAAGACTTTTCTCAATAGCTTCCATTCTGCTACACTAAACTTCTTAAGGAAAAGTTGAAACTTACTTTAAGTCCCCTGTGCTAAGCCTCACATATAGTAGATGCTCCAAAAATAGTTGCTAAATACCTTATAAGACCCTGTAGGAAGAAAGCACCTTCTTGACCTTGCAAATTTTTCTTTTTGTCTTCATCACTGAATAGCAGCTATTTTTTAAACTTTGGTTGTTATCTTATAGGCAAGTAAGATAGGAGGCAAAGTTTTGAGGCAACAGTTAAAATTATTCACACAATGATGTAAATGTGGATGTATGTCTTGAAGGAGCTGCTACTCACCTACCTTCCCATGTACCCAGGATGAAGGAGGTAGGTGGGTGGTCATTATCTCTCTTTTCCAGTTCACCTATGAAACTATGGTTCTTAAAAGAAGCTGCAGTATCTTGAAACTTGGCTGTTAAGGCTTCTTTGTAGAGGCATAAGAAGAAGCACAATTGGTGACTATTAAACATATGTCTCCCTCAGAATAAAACCTTGCTAGAATACAGAAGGGACTGAAGAGGTTTAATAAATGGTATCAGTCTTTGCTAGCTTTCTGAAAACTTAAACTTTACAGTGGCCTGAGTGAACAGGAGAGAGAGAGAAGCAAATAAACACAAACTTGCAGTAGCAAAGAACAAATTCATACAAAAAAAGGAATCTAAGAATTTTCTAAATTTCATGAGCAAGTTGAAGGGATACCTAACACAGTACATGACCAAGATGAGGAAGAAAGAAGTCTCTATAAGAAAAAAAAAAAAAAAGCCAAACCAATAACCCCGCTTTCTGTATCTACCAATTGGAAAGAAGTATCATCTCTCTTGGTACAGATATTAAATCAGAAACCATTTGTTCCCCTAATGGGGATAAAAACTTTCATTTGTTCTAGTATGTATACATGTACTAGAGCAAAAGAATATGGTGTGTGTGGTACATACTAGTATGTATAGTACTAGTCTGTATGTGTGTGTATGTGTTACCATATATAATATACCAAGGACAATATCACTATAATACACAGCTCATATATAGTAAGTCACTAATACAGGTTAACCAATAAGAACCAAACCAGTCCAAATTAGGACCATTAAGTAATGTGTAGTAGTCCATACATTAACTTAGTTTCATATATTTTCTTTGGGAGGAATTAGCTTTGTATGGTTTTATGTTCTTACCCAAATATCATTTTAAGAAGGCCATTAAACCAGACAGAGAGAATAAATCTGTGCAATTTTGGAGGCCAACTTGCATGTGTAAATACTAATCTTGTTTTTTTCATGATACAAATATATTCCAGTCAAAAGGTTTTATTTGAGTTTGACAGAGTGAAAGTGACAGACAGATTGGATATTTTAGTGTCCCAAATACCTTATTGGAGTCTGGAAGCAAAGCAAAAGGGTTCAGACTGACCATAAATACTGTTGATACGCTAAAAGCAAACAGTTCAGGCGCCTGGGTGGCTCAGTGGGTTAAAGCCTCTGCCTTCGGCTCAGGTCGTGATCCCGGGGTGTTGGGATCAAGCCCCGCATCAGGCTCTCTGCTCAATGGAGAGCCTGCTTCCTCCTCTCTCTCTGCCTACTTCTTTGCCTACTTGTGATCTCTGTCTGTCAAATAAATAAATAAAACATCTTTTAAAAAAGTGAACAGTCATGATGATGTTCTTACTATCTTTTAGTCAACAAAAGTCAACTTTCCAAGAATGTCAAAATTTATCACTATTACTTAAAATTTAAAGGAGCTCTCAAACCATAGTCTTTAATCTGAGAAAACATTAGAAGAAAAAAATTTTCAGAAAAGGTGTTTTCATAAATTTAATCAGAAGAAGAAATTAATATGCTAAGTGGATAAGTCAGACGGAATACCATATAATTTTACTTATATGTGGATTCTAAAAACCAAAACTAACCAACCAACAAAACTGAAATGGAATCATAAACAGAGCAAATCAACTGCTGGTTGCTGGAGGAGATGGGATTGAGGGAGATGAGAGAAATAGGTGAAGGGGACTACAAGATACAAGCTTCCAGTTATAAAATAAATAGGTCACAGGGATGGAAAGCACTGAATAGGGAATATAATTAATAGTATTGCAATAACATTGAGTGGTGATAGATGGTAAATAGCTTAATCTATAGAACTGAAGTGAGCATAGCTTAATGTATTGAATTGTCACATTAGTGTGTTGTACACTAGAAACTAATATAATATTGTCTGCCAAATATACTTCAATTTTTAAAAGTTCATACCTCAAAAAAGTCATACAAATTACAATTTACCACACAATTCCAGATATTTACCTCAGTTGAGTTTTAAAACCAACATATGAAATAAACAAGGTAAATGCTTTAATTTATCCCATTACATAAATGAGAAAACTGAGGCTGTGAAATATTTTGTGACTTATTCTGTGTCATAAAACTCCAGACTGGTGGAGCTAGAACTGGAATATAGGTCCTCTGACCCAGAGTACCTTTTACCTTCTGCCTTTCAGACCACTGCTGAGTAATATTCCACTGTATAGATATACTGTAATTTCTTTATTCATTCACTTGCTTATAAACCTTTGGGTTATTTGGAGTTTTACAAATAAAGCTGCTATAAATATGTGTATACAAATCTTTGCATGGACATATGCTTTATTTTCTCTTGCATAATGACTAAGAGTGGAATGACTAGTTCATATGGTAGTTTCATGTTTAACTTTTTAAGAAACTGTCAAACTCTTTTCCCAGTGTAGTTGTATCAATTTACGTTCTCGCCAGCAGTGTATGTATGAATTTCTCTACATCTTTGTTTAAATATTCAGTTTTTGGTGTACTTGGCATCTTTTATTTTAATTTTAGTCATTCTAACAGTTATGCAATAGTATCTCATAGTGTTTCCTAGTCATTAATGATATGAACATCTTTTCTTATGCTTGTTTGAAATCATTATCTCTTTTATGGTGAAGTGATTATTCAAATATATTGCTTTTTTAAAAATTAGATGATCTACTTTCTTACAAGTAATCTCTTATTGTTAAAATTTTTATTTATTTTTTAAATTTCTTTTCAGTGTTCCAGAATTCATTGTTTATGCACCACACCCAGTGCTCCATGCAATACGTGTCATGTATTGATTGCATGGAGTAATCTCTTATTTTTATTTTTATTTTTACTTATTTGTTTATTTTTTAGTGTTTGGTTCAGAGATTTTACAAACCAGTAAACTATGAATGTAACACTACTATAATTACTAATGTAGTAATATACTAATAGCAACCATGTATTATAATCTCAATTTTATGTGTTAAAATCAAATGATAATAAGAATAAAAGTATGTAAAATTGTCATAAAAATGAAAACTCAATGAGACCAAGAGAGTTTTTGATTTCTGTTTAAAAATAAAGATGTTCAAAAAAGTACTCATAGGTATTAATCATGATAAAGGATTCAATTGGAAATAATTGTGGCTTGTTTAGAACTATATTCTCCCAATCAGTATATAATTTGAAAGAGCTAATTCTTGCTGCAAAAAAAAAAAAAAAACTCACAAAATTACATTCATGCCTCAATTATGAAACAACCAATAGACTCAATTATTAAACAACCAATAAACTGTTTTATATGGTAGCACATTAAAAATATATTTATTTCCCTTTCATTTATGATTAACTTTTCTCTGTTTTACATAGTATTTTGCTTATTTTTTGAATACTACATTTTCTTTTTTTTATGAATACTACATTTTCTTTTTTTTTCCCAATTTATTTATTTTCAGAAAAACAGTATTCATTATTTGAGACAACATGGATGGAACTAGAGCGTATCATGCTTAGCGAAATAAGTCAAGCGGAGAAAGACAACTATCATATGATCTCCCTGATATGAGGAAGTGGTGATGCAACATGGGGGCTTAAGTGGGTAGGAGAAGAATACATTTTCTTTTTTTAATTTGAATTCATTTAGCCAAGTTATAGTGCATTATTGGTTTATGTTATGTTCAATGATTCATCAGTTCATTGAAGTATAATTAACACATATTATTATATTAATTTCAGGTACACAACCATCATGAATGAACAGTTTTATATTTTTCAGTGCTCACCGTAAGTCTCAATCCCTTTTATTTATTTAACCCATCCACTATTCACATACTCTCTGAAAACCACCAGTTTTTTCTTTATATTTAGAAGTCTGTTTTGACTTCTCTTTTTATTTTTGTTTTTTTTTTCTTTTGTTTCTTGATTTTCACATATGGATGATGTCATATTGTATTTGTCTTTATCTCTCTGATTTATTTCACTTAGCATTATAACCTCTAGCTCCATCCATGTTGTTGCAAAAGGCAAGATCTTATTTTTTTTTAATTTAAATTTAAATTCAATTAGCTAACATATAGTCATTAGTCTCAGATGTAATGTTCATCAATTTACCAGTTGTTTATAACATCCAGTTCTCATCATATCACATGCTTTTTATATCACATGCCGCCATCCAATTATCCCATCCACCACCCACCTCCCTTCCAGAAACTCTCAGTTTGTCCCTATAGTCATGAGTCTCTCATGGTTTATCTCCCTCTTTGAAGACTTTCAATTTCAGTTTTGCCTGTGTTGTCTTAAGAGATCTTATTCTTTTTTTATTGGTGAGTAATAGTCCATTATATATATATTATATATTATTATATATATTATATTATATCATTATACACACACACACACACACACATATATATATATATATATATATATATATATATATATATATACATATTTTTTCTCCTTTATCCATGTATCTATTGATGACACTTAGGTTGTTTTGATACCTTGACTATTGTAAATAATGGACAGTTGTAAATTGTAAATAATGTTGTGCTAAACACACAGTGCAATCTTTTCAATTTGTGGGGTTTATTTGTTCTGTTTTCTGTGATTAAATAAACAGTACTAAAATTATTGGGTCATATAAAACTTCTATTTTTAATTCCCTGAGGAAACTCCATTCTGTTTTCCACAATGGCTGTACCAATTTGCATTCCTACCAGCAATGTATGATGGTTCCTTTTTCTCCACATCCTTGCCAGAACTTGAAATTTCTTGTCTTTTTGACTCTAGCCATTCTGAAAGTTGCAGGGGGATATCTCATTTTGGTTTTTGATTTTCTTTTTCCCTGATGATTAGAGACAATGAGCAACTTTCCATGTGTTTCTTGGCCCTCTGTATATCTTCTCTGGGAAAATGTCTATTCAAGTCCCCTGACCATTTTTTAGTCAGATTGTTGTTGTTGTTTGTTTTGTTTTTTGGTGTTGAAGTGCATACATTCTTTATAAAATTTTGCATATAAACCCATTATCAAATATATATTTGCAAATATCTTCTCCCACTCTGTAGGTTACATCTTTATTTTATTGATAGTTTCTTTTTCTGTGCAAAAGCTTTTCATTTTGGTGTAATCTCAATAGTTTATTTTTTCTCTTATTTCTCTTGCCAGAGGAGACAAAGCTAGAAAAACATTTCTATGACCAATGTCAAAGAAATTATTTCCCATGTTTTCTTTTAGGAATTTTACAGTTTTAGGTCCCACATTTAGGGCTTTAATTAATTCTAAGTTTATTTTTGTGTATGGTGTAAGAAATTGGTCCTGTTTCATTCTTTTGCATGTAGCTGTCCAGGTTTCCCACATCATTTGTTGAAGATACTGTCTTCTCCCCATTGTATATTCTTGCCTACTTTGACATAGATTAATTTGGCCACAAATTCTTGGGTTTATTTTTGAACTCTATTCTGCTGCACTGATATATATGTCTATTTTTGTGCCAATACCATAATACTGTATTGATTACTATAGCTTTTTTAAATATCTTGAAATCTGGGATTGTATACCTCCAGCTTTTTTGTTTTTCAAAAGTGCTTGGGCTATTAAGTATCTTTTGCAGTTTCACACAAGTAAATGTCCTGGAGAAGAACACAGGCAGTGATTTCTGACATGGGCCACACCAACATTTTTCTATTTATGTCTCCTAAAGCAAGGAAAATGAAAGCAAAATAAACTATTAGGACTACATCAAAATAAAAATCTTGTGCACAACAAAGAAGATAATCAACAAAATGAAAAGACAACCTACTGAGTGGGAGAAGATATTTGTAAATGATGTATCATATATGTACATATAATGATGTATATAATATCCCAAATATATAAACAACTTATATAAGTCAACACAACAATCTGATTAATAAATAAGAAGAGGATCTGAATACACATTTTTTTTTCTAAAGAAATGCTCAACCTCACTAATCAATAGGGAAATTACAATCAAAACCACAATGATATATCACCTTACACCAGTTAGAATGGCTAAAAGAAAAATGACAAAAAATATTGATAAGGATGTGAAGAAAAAGGAATCCTGTGCACTGTTGGTGGGAATGTGACCTGGTGCAGCCATTGTGGAAAACAGTATGGAGGTTCTTCAAAAAATTAAAAATGGGGGCGCCTGGGTGGCTCAGTGGGTTAAGCCGCTGCCTTCAGCTCAGGTCATGATCTCAGGGTCCTGGGATCGAGTCCCACATCAGGCTCTCTGCTCAGCAGGGAGCCTGCTTCCTCCTCTCTCTCTCTGCCTACTTGTGATCTCTCTCTGTCAAATAAATAAATTTTAAAAATCTTTAAAAAAATTAAAAATGGCAATACCTAATGAACTAATAATTCCACAATTGATTATTTACCCAAGATTTATGAAAACACTAATTTGAAAAGTTATCTACACCTATGTTTATTGTAACATTATTTACAATTGCCAAGATCTGGAAGCAACATAAGAATCTATCAATAGATGAATGGACAAGGAAAATGTATATATAAACAATATAATATTACACAGTCACAAAAAAAGATGAGATCATGCCATTTGAGACAACATGGATGGCATGGAGGGTATTATGCTAAAAGAAATAAGTCAGAGTGAGAAATACAAGCACCATAAGATTCCACTCATAAATGGAATCCAAAAAACTCTGAAGACTAAACAAAGAAAAAGAAGAATCATACCTATAAATACAAAGAACAAACTGATAGTTTTAGGGGAAGGGGATGGGAGTTGAGCAAAATGGGTGAAAGAGACAGGGAGATACAGGCTTCCAGATATGGAATGAATAAGTCATGGGGATAAAAATTACAACATAAGGAATGCAGTCAATAATATTGTAATAGTGATGTATACTTGTAATGACACAGCATTATGTATAAACTTGTCAAATCACTATGCTGTAAACCTGAAACTAATCGTGTGTCAACAACACTCAAGAAAAAAAAATCTATTTGAAATATGTAGATCAATTTTGTCCTTTCATTTTTTTCCGTATAGCATATTTTATTTAATCATTCTCCCAATGATTGTTCTATTTTAATCCTTAGCAAGTTTTAAAATAGGGGCACATAGGGGCACCTTTGTGGCTCAGTCATTAAGCATCTGCCTTTGGCTCAGCTCATGATTCCAGGGTCCCAGGACTGAGCCCCACATCAGGCTCCCTGCTCGGCAGGAAGCCTGCTTCTCCCTCTTCCACTACCCCTGCTTGTGTTCCCTCTCTAGTTGTGTCTCTATCTGTCAAATAAATAAATAAAATCATTTAAAAAATAAAATAAAATAGGAGCTCATAAACACTTTCAAATTAACTTGCATTTTAATGTAAATTAATTAATATAAACAATATAATAATATAAAATAAATTATATAATATGAATTATATAAATAATATAAATGAATGAACCCAATCTCAAGAGAAGGATTTTTAAAATGTTACTCATTTCAAATTATTCACTAAATTGTTAACCATTTAATAGCCACTTACTTAATACTTCTAGAATAAATGGATAGATGAAATATAAATTAAAGTAGCACATATGGTGGAGTTTAGCTCAAGGCTTCTCAGAAGTATGTATACAGAATCAGATTTGTGGCACCTTGTGCCTTATGTTAAAAAAAAAACAATTCTGTTTCACCAGATGGAGCCCAAATTTAATTTCCAAAGCTATCAGTTTGGGTTTATTACTTTAGTTATGTAGCAAGGGAAAATAATTTAATTTTAAGAGGTTAAATAATTATAATTAATTAAATAATTAAATAATCATTTAATAATTCAAATAAGTTAATATTTAAGTATTAATAATAATTTAAATAATATAATAAGTTAATAATTTGTACTTTTATTTTAAAGTTAAGCTTTTTTTATTTCTTTATTTTTTTAAGATTTTATTTATTTATTTGATAGAGATCACAGGTAGGCAGAGGGGCAGGGAGGAAGGATGCTCCCTGCTGAGCAGAGAGCCAGATGCAGGGATCGATCCCAGGACCCTGAGATCATGACCTGAGCCAAAGGCAGAGGCTTTAACCCACTGAGCCACCCAGGTGCCCCAGTTTTATTTTATTTTTAAGAATAAAGGAAAGGACCTTGTTTACTACCATAGTGAATTTCCATAAGCTTGTCAGTTCTCTCTCAGCCAAGCTGATCAGCCAGAGTGGAGCTATCCAGGTTGCTTAAGTGAAGGAGGATGGCTTGACTGTAGTTCAGTGTCTTGGCTGTCACTGAGCTGCCTTCCTAAATATGATCCTTATTGCACTGCCCTGCTCACCTCTCTTATAAACACCACAGCAATAAAAGCTTAAAACGTTGAAAATATCCCCTGGGTTAATGCTATTGCCTTTTTTTCCCAATTTATTTATTTTCAGAAAAGCATTATTCATTATTTTTTCACCACACCCAGTGCTCCATGCAAGCCGTGCCCTCTATAATACCCACCACCTGGTACCCCAACCTCCCACCCCCCCGCCACTTCAAACCCCTCAGATCATCAGTAAAAGGAAGAGAATTAAAGAAGATTAATGGGTTGGCCTAGCTAGATGGTTAAATAAGATATAAATATAAGAGATTTTTAAAAAGATTTTATTTATTTATTTGACAAAGAGGGATCGCAGGTAGGCAGAGAGAGAGAGGAGGAAGCAGGCTCCCTGCAGAGCAGAGAGACAGATGTGGGGCTTGATCCCAGGACCCTGGGATCATGACGTGAGCCAAAGGCAGAGGCATTAATCCACTGAGCCACCCAGGTGCACCTAAATATAAGAGATTCTAAATCACTGGAAACATAACAAGGCTGAGAAAATTACATTATCTAAACTCTCTTCTCATAGAGAGTATTACATGAGAGTTTGGGAAGAATGCTTTAAAAACATAAGAGATGGTGTTGGCAGGATCTAAAGGACATAACTGATAAGCTGTCTTCTGAGGAGAAGAGGATTCTGCTAATTTTAGGGCTGTATTTGGAGTGCCTGTAACATTAAAAGTAATCAAGTTATAGATTTCAGGGCATGTTTTCTCCATGAATACAGGGATTTGTGCTTAGAACTGAAAATAGTCCACAGCTGGTGCTCAATGTATATTTAAATGAATGAATGAGTGAATGCTGCCAGTAATCCTTCTTTTCCCCCATACAACTTCCACTATCACCTTCCCATAAACATTGAACAGTATTAAAAAGTCTGTTTGAAGGTATGCATATTATTAGATTACTTAAATTATCCTATATCTTCATCTAGAGCTGGAGCTAAGAACACTTATCTCACAGGACTCTTGAGAAGTTAAAAAAATAATGTGTGAGAAAATGGCTGGCTTGGTGCCCAATGCATTATAGGTAATCAATAAATTTTAGTCGCCTTCTGTCTTGTCCTAGGAAAAATATCTATTCAGTTTTGTAGCAGGCGTGCACCTTTATCCACTCTGGTCCTTGATATCTTTATATTTTCTTTATACTTTCAACTTTCAACAACTTTATAAAGTATAAATATCTTTCAACCTCATTCCAACTTAGAAATATTGCTGTAGTAAGTATCCTTTCCTCCATCAAGCAGGGACAATGATTATTTGGGTCTTTCTGCACAATTCTTTACTCCAACTCTCAATCTATCAGGGCTTGGGAACCCACACCATTTGGACCAATATGAAAGTAAGTTCTACCCAAGTCGACAAGTTGTTCCTTCTATGGTGTTAAAATTACTTTGTGCATAAGGATTGAAAAAAAAATTCATCCATTTTCATTCATTATGAGTTATTTAATTGTCCAAAAAGCTAATAAATAAATTATTATCCAGAACTACATGATATCTACTATAATTACTTAAAAAATAATTTATGAAGATAAAAACAGTCTAGAAATCATGGAAGGTAAAAAACTAACTTTTAGAGAAAAGTGAAAGAGGACAATATGTAAGATAGTGATAGAGAAGGCAGACCCTAGTCCTCTCTCCTCCCATGAACATGACTAGATAACTATTAAATCACCCTAAATACCCTGGAAATTGACCTAAAGACTGAGAGAACAAACTATGCAACTAAAGTGAGAGAAGAGGCCACATGGAAGGTAGGAGGTACAGAGATAGGTTTTAAGGGAGAAACAGACTATAGGTGCAATGGAGGGCATGGAGCTGTGAGAAATAAAGACAAGCACATGGCAACACACCACAGGAATGGTTTCCACAAAGCCATTGGCTTGGAAAAAGAGAAGGGCTGAATATTATGAGTTCTTGCAGCAAAAACAGCTTAAAGCCTGGAGTTTTACAGCTTAGCAAGATAGAGCCTTGAGGGCACTGCACTGATCCTCAGGACAAAGCAGGGAAACAAGCCCAGGGCAGACAACATGGAAACAGTGATCTGAAGAGTGCCTGTAGCACAGAAAGGGGAGATGATTTGATCTTCTCAGAATGTGACTCTGAGAGGCAAGATTTAGAGGGATGCCTCACTGGGAAGAAAAGAGTAGGCTAGAGCCAGTTCCCTCCCCTGCCCTTCAGCATAAACGTTCTTTCCCCTGCTTCTCAGAATAGACACAGAGTCGATTGCAGAAAGCAGCACAGTGCTGAAGACACTCATTGCCTAACATGATTTCACAAGCCCCATTCCCATGTGCCCAGGCAGAACTGCCTTTTTGTCCCAGCATAGCAGACATCTTCCCCAGAAGACTAGGGGAAAAATACCCTGTCCAAACCAGGTCTCCCAACCAGACATCTGTAGGACTTCAAATCACAAGCAGACCAGAGCACACTTAGCAAAAATTTAGCACCTTCACGACAGGGATGAAACACTGACCAAAGCAAAGACAGCCTCTGCAGATGACTGGCCTGAAGGATAGAGCAGTCAAAACACAAGGGAAAAGAACAGGCAGCACACACAAAAAAGATAAATACTGAACCACTCTAGGGACTACATAATCTCTAACTCATTAGGAAATTAGATTCAGAAGTAGGAGACATAACTGACTTTTTAAAAACACATTATTAGAGATCTTTATTCTCTCCCTGAGTTGGGTATTTTTGTTGTTGTTGTTGTTGTTAATAAGATTTCATTTTTAAATTTAATTTCTTTTCAGTGTAACAGAATTTATTGTTTATGCACCACACCCAGTGCTCCATGCAATACATGCCATCCATAATATCCACCACCAGGCTCACCCAACCTCCCACACCTGTCCCTTCATAACCCTCAGATCGTTTTTTAGACTACATAGTCTGTCTCCCTCCAATTTCCCTCAACTCCCTTCTCCTCTCCATCTCCCAATGTCCTCCATGTCATTTCTTATGCTCCACAAATAAGTGAAACCATATGATAATTGACTCTCTCTGCTTGACTTATTTCACTCAGAATAATCTCTTACAGTCCCATCCATATTGATACAAAAGTTAGGTATCCTTCCTTTCTGATGGAGGCATAACACTCCATAGTGAATATGGACCACATCTTCCTTATCCATTTGCCCACTGAAGGGCATCTTGGTTCTTCCCACAGTTTGGTGACCATGGCCATTGCTGCTATGAACATTGGGGTAGAGATGGCCCTTCTTTTCACTACAACTGTACCTTTGGGGTAAATACCCAGTAGTGCAATTGCAGGGTCATAGGGAAGCTCTATTTTTAATTTCTTAAGAAATCTCCAACATTTGGCTGCACCAAATTGGATTCCCACCAACAATGTAAGAGAGTTCCCCTTTCTCTGCATCTTCTCCAACATACGTTGTTTCTTATCTTGCTAATTTTGGCCATTCTAACTGGTGTAAGGTGGAATCTCAATGTGTTTTTTTTTTCTCTTTTTTCCAATTTATTTATTTTCAGAAAAACAGTATTCATTATTTTTTCACCACACCCAGTGCTCCATGCAAGACGTGCCCTCTATAGTACCCACCACCTGGTACCCCAACCTCCAACCCCCCCGCCACTTCAAACCCCTCAGATTGTTTTTCAGAGTCCATAGTCTCTCATGGTTAACCTCCCCTTCCAATTTACCCAAATTCCCTTCTCCTCTCTAACGCCCCTTGTCCTCCATGCTATTTGTTATGCTCCACAAATAAGGGAAACCATATGATAATTGACCCTCTCTGTTTAACTTATTTCACTCAGCATAATCTTTTCCAGTCCCGTTCATGTTGCTACAAAAGTTGGGTATTCATCCTTTCTGATGGAGGCATAATACTCCATAGTATATATGGACCACATCTTCAGTATCCATTCATCCGTTGAAGGGCATCTTGGATCTTTCCTAGTCAAAAAGATTATCCACCATGATCAGGTGGGATTCATCCCTGGGCTACAAGGATGGTTCAACATTCGCAAATCAATCAATGTGATACAACAAATTAATATGAGAAGAGAGAAGAACCACATGGTCCTCTCAATTGATGCAGAAAAAAGTATTTGACAAAATCCAGCATCCGTTCCTGATTAAAACGCTTCAAAGTATAGGGATAGAGGGAACATTCCTGAACCTCATCAAATCTATCTATGAAAGACCCACAGCAAATATCATCCTCAATGGGAAAAAGCTTGCAGCCCTCCCATTGAGATCAGGAACAAGACAAGGATGCCCACTTTCACCACTCTTGTTCAACATAGTATTAGAAGTCCTAGCAACAGCAATCAGACAACAGAGAGAAATAAAAGGTATCCAAATTGGTAATGAAGAAGTCAAACTCTCTTTCTTTGCAGATGACATGATTCTTTATATGGAAAACCCAAAAGACTCCACCCCCAAACTACTAGGACTCATACAGCAATTCAGCAATGTGGCAGGATACAAAGTCAATGTGCAGAAATCAGTGGCTTTCTTATACACTAACAATGAAAATACAGAAAGGGAAATTAGAGAATCGATTCCATTTACTATAGCACCAAGAACCATAAGATACCTGGGAATAAACCTAACCAAAGAGGTAAAGGATCTGTACTCGAGGAACTACAGAACACTCATGAAAGAAATTGAAGAAGACACAAATAGATGGAAGACCATTCCATGCTCTTGGATTGGAAGAATAAACATTGTTAAAATGTCTATACTGCCTAGAGCAATCTATACTTTTAATGCCATTCCAATGAAAATTCCACCAGCATTCTTCAAAGAGCTGGAGCAAATAATCCTAAAATTTGTATGGAATCAGAAGAGACCCCAAATCGCTAAGGAAATGTTGAAAAACAAAAATAAAGCTGGCGGCATCACCTTACCCGATTTCAAGCTTTATTACAAAGCTGTGATCACCAAGACAGCATGGTACTGGCATAAAAACAGACACATAGACCAGTGGAACAGAGTAGAGAACCCAGATATGGACCCTCAACTCTATGGTCAATTAATCTTCGACAAAACAGGAAAAAATATACAGTGGAAAAAAGACAGTCTCTTCAGTAAATGGTGCTGGGAACACTGGACAGCTATATGTAGAAGAATGAAACTCGACCATTCTCTTACACCGTACACAAAGATCAACTCAAAATGGATAAAAGACCTCAACGTGAGACAGGAATCCATCAGAATCCTAGAGGAGAACATATGCAGTAATCTCTTTGATATCAGCCACAGCAACTTCTTTCAAGATATGTCTCCAAAGGCAAAGGAAACAAAAGTGAAAATAAACTTTTGGGACTTCATCAAAATCAAAAGCTTCTGCACAGCAAAGGAAACAGTCAACAAAACAAAGAGGCAACCTATGGAATGGGAGAAGATATTTGCAAATGACAGTACAGACAAAAGGTTGATATCCAGGATCTATAATGAACTCCTCAAACTCAACACACACAAAACAGGCAAACACATCAAAAAATGGGCAGAAGATATGAACAGACACTTCTCCAATCAAGACGTACAAATGGCTATCAGACACATGAAAAAATGCTCATCATCATTAGCCCTCAGGGAGATTCAAATTAAAACCACATTGAGATATCACCTTACACCACTTAGAATGGCCAAAATTAACAAAACAGGAAACAACATGTGTTGGAGAGGATGTGGAAAAAGGGGAACCCTCTTCCACTGTTGGTGGGAATGCAAGTTGGTGCAGCCTCTTTGGAGAACAGTGTGGAGATTCCTCAAGAAATTAAAAATAGAGCTTCCCTATGACCCTGCAATTGCACTCCTGGGTATTTACCCCAAAGACACAGATGTCGTGAAAAGAAGGGCCATCTGTACCTCAATGTGGTTTTTATTTGAGTTAATTTAATTTAATTTAATTTAAGTTGAGTAAAAGAAGGAAAGAAAAATTACTCAATATGAGTATAGACTTAGGGAACTCAGTGACCTCATCAAACATGATAACATGCATATTATAAGAGTCCCAGAAGAAGAAAAAGAGAGAAGGGGGGACAGAAAATTTATGTGAAAAAGAGACAGGAATCAACATGGCAGAGGAGTAGCAGGCTGAGATGACTGCAGGTCACAAGAGTTCAGCAAGATAGTTATAAAACGGGGTGCCTGGGTGGCTCAGTGGGTTGGGCCTCTGCCTTCAACTCAGGACGTGATCTCAGGGTCCTGGGATCGATCCCTGCATTGGGCTCTCTGCTCAGCAGGGAGCCTGCTTCTCCCTTTCTGCCTGCCTCCTTGCGTACTTGTGATCTCTGTCTGTCAAATAAATAAATAAAATATTTTAAAAAAAGATAGTTATAAAACCATTCCAAACACCTACGCACCCAAGAGGAGATAGAAGAGAAGAAGAGCAGAAAAAAAACAGAAAATCCTAAGTGTAAGATAGGACATGTGGAGAAGTGAATCAAAAGCAACAGGAAGATAGACCATGGGGGAAGGAGCCAGCTCCCAGCAAGCACTGGAACAGTGGAGCACAAAAATCCAAAATTTTAGAAATCTGCTTCACTGAGGCACATCACTCAAGAAGAAAGTGGGAGTGCAGGCCTTGTGGGGACAGTGTGGTCTCAGGTCCAGTGGGGTCACAGAAGGATCAGCGATGTCTGAGTGTCACAGAGCTCACAGGTATCAGAGCGGGAAAGCCAACTACAGAGACAGAGCTGAGGAGTAAGCTTTCAGCTTGGGGTTACCTGAAATTGTGATCTGTGGCACAGTAAGGCCACTGTTCTTTGAGCAGGGACCCCACAAGTAGCAGATCTGGGAAGACTGACCTTCCTTCTCTGGAGGCAAGAATCTGCTGGGTTTGGAGACTCCAAATAGGGCTGTGCACCAGAGACAGAAACGCTCGGTCACAGGCCAGGTGAGTTTGGAGCAGAGCTGGAGGCCAGGGAGATGGGAGTGATTGATCACTTTTCTCTGAAGGCACACTGAGGAGTGGGGCCCTGAGCTCTTGGCTCCTCTGGGTCAGAGATTGGGAAGCCGCCATTTTCATTCCCATCCTCCATAGCTCTACGGAAAGTGTTCAGGGAACAAAAACTCCCTGAGAGTAAACCGGAGCCAATTACTTAGCCTGACCCCTGGCAAGGGAGGCACAATTCCACCTCGGAAAAAGACATTTGAGAATCACTGCAACAGTACCTCCCCCAGAAGATCATCAAGAACATCCAGCCAAGACCAAGCTCATTGTTCATGGAATACAGTGGAATTCCAGAAGAGGAGAAAGCAAAGCATGGAATTAATGGCTTTCTCCCCATGATCCTTTAGTCTTAAAAAGTTAAATTTTTCTAATTTTATTTTTTCTTATTTTAATTTTTTAACTTTCCCTCTTTCTTCTTTTAACAGTTTTTAACTAGTTTATGTTAACAATACCATTCTAAAAAAATCTTTTACACTGTTGGTGGGAATGCAAGTTGGTGCAGCCTCTTTGGAGAACAGTGTGGAGATTCCTCAAGAAATTAAAAATAGAGCTTCCCTATGACCCTGCAATTGCACTCCTGGGTATTTACCCCAAAGACACAGATGTCGTGAAAAGAAGGGCCATCTGTACCCCAATGTTTATAGCAGCAATGGCCACAGTCGCCAAACTATGGAAAGAACCAAGATGCCCTTCAACGGATGAATGGATAAGGAAGATGTGGTCCATATACACTATGGAGTATTATGCCTCCATCAGAAAGGATGAATAACCAACTTTTGTAGCAACATGGACGGGGCTGGAAGAGATTATGCTGAGTGAAATAAGTCAAGCAGAGAGAGTCAATTATCATATGGTTTCACTTATTTGTGGAGCATAACAAATAGCATGGAGGACAAGGGGCGTTAGAGAGGAGTGGGGAATTTGGGTAAATTGGAAGGGGCGGTGAACCATGAGAGACTATGGACTCTGAAAAACAATCTGAGGGGTTTGAAGTGGCGGGGGGGTGGGAGGTTGGGGTACCAGGTGGTGGGTATTATAGAGGGCATGGCTTGCATGGAGCACTGGGTGTGGTGAAAAAATAATGAATAATGTTTTTCTGAAAATAAATAAATAAATAAATAAATAAATCTTTTTCAACCTTCATAATTATACTCATATTTTTATCATTCATTGTATCTAACTTTATTTTTGGATATATATAGGGTCTTTTTTACAAAAAAATGTTAGTATACAATTTATTCCAATAGATCAAAATATACACTAAATCTACACAGGATTTTATTCTGGTCTCCAGTCGAATAAATTCTCTCTACTTTCTTTTTCTTTCTTTTTCTAACCAACTTATCTTATCAATTCCTGTTTTAGAATTTTTTTTAAATTTTTATCTTTACAATCATATTCCATCCCTTCATTATATTTACTCATATATATATATATTTCTTATACTTTCTTATTACATATATATATGTATACAGACATATATATATATATATTTTTTTTTTTTTTTTCTTAAAATTTTGGGAAGTAGGTTCTTCCAAGAGACCAAAGTACACCCAAAATCAAGTGGGTGCCTCTGTCTTATTCACTAGTCTAATTATATATATATATATATGATCAATTAATTAATTAATATATATAATATAATATGTATATATTAATTTCTTTTTACCCCCTTCTTTCTTCCCCCAATTTGGGGTCTCTTCATATTTAGTTAGCATACATTTTTCTTGGTTCTTTCCACCCTTTTAGTGTTTTATTCTCTAATTCATATATTATTCTCTGGATAAAATGACAAGGTGGAAAAACTCACCACACACAAAAAAAGAACAAGAAGCAGTACCAAAGTCTAGGGACATAATCAATATGGATATTGGTAATATGTCAGATCTAGAGTTCAGAATGGCGATTCTCAAGGTGCTAGCTGGAAGGTATTAGATAAACCCTTTCTGGAGAAATAAAAGCCCTTTCTGGAGAAATAAAAGAACTAAAATCTAACCAGGTTGAAATCAAGAGAGCTATTAATGAGGTGCTATAAAACGTGGAGGCTCTTACTGCTAGGATAAATGAGGGAGAAGAGAGAATTAGTGACATAGAAGACCAAATCATGGAGAATAAGGAAGCTGAGCAAAAGAGACAAACAACTACTGGATTATGAGGGGAGAATTCGAAAGATAAGTGATACCATAAAATAAAACAATATTAGAATAATTGGGATTCCAGAAGAAGAAAGGGGAGGCAGAAGGTATATTGGAGGAAATTATAGTGGAGAGTTTCCCTAATATGGCAAAGGACACAAACATCAAAATCCAGGGGGCACAGAGAACCCCCTCAAATTCAATAAAAATAGTCCACACCCCATCACCTAATTGTAAACCTTACAAGTCTTAGTGACAAAGAGAAAATCCTGAGAGCATTTTGGGAAAAGAAGTCTGTAACACAAAATAGTAAAAATATTAGGTTGGCAGCAGACTTATCCACAGAGACCAGGCAGGCCAGAAAGAACTGGCATGATATATTCAGAGCCCTAAATGAGAAAAACATACAGCCAAGAATACTATATCCACCTAGGCTATCATTGAAAATAGAAGTAGAGATAAAAAGCCTTCCAGGATAAACAAAAACTAAAAGAATTTGTTAACACCAAACCAGTTCTACAGGAAATATTGAAAGGGGTCCTCTAAGCAAAGGGAGAGCCTAAATGTAGTAGACCAGAAAGGAACAGAGAAAATATACAGTAATAGTCACCTTACAGGCAATACAATTACATTAAATTCATATCTCTCAGTAGTTACCTTGAATGTAAATGGGCTAAATGCCCCAATCAAAAGACACAGGGTATCAGAATGGATAAAAAACAAAACCCATCAATATGCTGTCTACAGAAAACTCATTTTAGACCCGAAGGCACCTCCAGATTAAAAGTGAGGGGGTGGAAAACAATTTACCATGCTAATGAACATCAAAAGAAAGCTGGGGTGGCAATCCTTATATCATATCAATTAGATTTTAACCCAAAGACTATAATAAGAGATGAAGAAAGACACTATATCATACTCAAAGGGTCTGTCCAACAAGAAGATCTAATAATTTTAAATATCTATGCCCTAACATGGGACCAGCCAACTATATAAACCAATTAATAACAAAATCAAAGAAACACATCAAAAATAATAGAATAATAGTAGGGGACTCTAACACCCCCCTTACTGAAATGGACAGATCCTCCAAGCAAAAGATCAACAAGGAAATAAAGGCCTTAAATGACACACTGGACTGGATGGACATCACAGATATATTCATAACATTCCATCCCAAAACAACAGAATACACTTTCTTCTCTAGTGCACACAGAACATTCTTCAGAATAGATCACATCCTGGGTCATAAATCAGGTCTTAGCTGGTATCAAAATTTTAGGATCTTTCCCTGCATATTTTCAGACCACAATGATCTGAATCTAGAACTCAATCATAAAAGGAAAGTTGGAAAGAACTCAAGTACATGGAGGCTAAAGAACAATGTACTAAGGAATGAATGGTTCAAACAGGAAATGAAAGAGGAATTGAAAAAAAATCATGTAAACAAATGATAACAAAAATACAACTGTTCAAAATCTGTGGGACACAGCAAAGGCAGTCCTGAGAGGAAAATATATAGCAATACAAGTATTTCTCAAGAAACAAGAAAAGTCTCAAGTACAAAACCTAACCCTACACAAAAGGAGCTGGAGAAAGAACAGCAAAGAAAACCTAAACCCACCAGGAAAAAAGAAACAAGACCAGAACAGAAATCAATGAAATAGAAATAAACAAACAAACAAAAAATGTAGAACAAATCAATGAAACTAAGAGCTAGTTCTTTGAAAGAATTAATAAGATTGATAAACTCCTGGCCAGACTTATCAAAAAGAAAAGAGAAAAGACACAAATTAATAAAATCATGAATTAAAGAGGAGAGATCACAACCAACACCAAAGATATACAAACCATTGTAAGAACATATTGTGAGCAACTACATGCCGGCAAATTTGACAATTTGGAAGAAATAGATGCATTCCTAGAGGCATATAAACTACCAAAACTGAGCCAGAAAGAAATAAAAAACCTGAACAGACCTGTAACCAGTATGGAGATTGAAGCACTCATCAAAATCTCCCAACAAACAAGAGCCCAGGGCCAGAAGGTTTCCCAGGGGAATTTTACCATGCATTTAAAGAGGAATTAATACCTATTCTCCTGAAACCATTCCAAAAAACAGAAATGTTTTTTGGAAAACATTCCAAACTCTTTTTATGATGGCCAGTTTTACCTTGATCCCAAAACCAAAGACCCCATCAAAAAAGAGAATTACAAACCAATATTCTTGATGAACATGGATGCAAAACATCTCACCAAAATACTAGCCAATAGGATCCAACAGTACATTAAGAGGATTATTCATCACGACCAAGTGGGATTTATTCCTGGACTGCAAGGTTGGTTCAGCATCTGCAAATCAATCAATGTGATATAATTCATTAATAAAAGAAATAACAAGAACCACATGATACTCTCAATAGATGCTGAAAAAGCATTTGACGAAGTACAGCATCCTTTCCTGATCAAAACTCTGCAAAGTGTAGGGATAGAGGGTACATACCTCAATATCATCAAAGCCATCTATGAAAAAACCACCGCAAATATCATTGTCATTGGAGAAAAACTGAGAACTTTTCCACTAACGTCAGGAACATGGCAGGATGTCCATTATCACCACTGCTATTCAACATAATACTAGAATTCCTAGCCTCAGCAACCAGACAACAAAAAGAAATTAAAGACATCCAAATCGGCAAAGAGGAAGTCAAACTGTCACTCTTTGTAGATTATATGATACTTTATTTGGAAAACCCAAAAGACTCCACTCCAATTCTGCTAGAACTTGTACAGGAATTCAGTAAAGTGTCAGGATATGAAATCAAAGCACATAAATCAGTTGAATTTCTATACACCAACAAGATAGAAGAAAGAGAAATTAAGGAGTCAATCCCATTTACAATTGCACCCCAAACCATCAGATACCTAAGAATAAACCTAACCAAAGAGGCACAGAATCTGTACTCAGAATAAAGTACTCATGAAATAGAGGAAGACACAAAGAAATGGAAGAAAGTTCCATGCTCATAGATTGGAAGAAAAAAATAGTGTGAAAATGTCTCTCCTACCTAAAGCGATCTACATATTTAATGCAGTCCCTATCAAAATACTATCAATTTCTTTTTTAAAGAGATGGAACAAATAATCCTAAAATTCATATGGAACCAGAAAGGACCTTGAATAGCCAGAGAAATGTTGAAAAAGAAAGCCAATGTTGGGAGCATCACAATTTCAGAATTCAATCAAGAATTGGGTAAAGGACATGAACAAATATATCTGCAAAGAAGACATCCAGATAGACAAAGACACATGAAAAAGTGCTCCATATCACTCAGCATCGGGGAAATACAATTAAAAACCACAATGAGATACCACCTCACACCAGTCAGAATGGCTAAAATTAACAAGTCAGAAAACAACAGATGTGGAGAAAGGGGAACCCTCCTATACTGTTGGTGAGAATGCAAGCTGGTGCAGACACACTGGAAAACAGCATGGAGGTTCCTCAGAAAGTGGAAAATAGAGCTACCCTATGACCCAGCAATTGCACTACTGGGTATTTACCCTAACGATACAAATGTAGTGATCCGAAGGGGCACATGCACTTGAATGTTTACAGCAGCAATGTCCACAATAGCAAAAGTATGGAGAGAATATAGATGTCCATCAACAGATGAATGGATAAAGAAGATGTGGTGTATATATACAATGAAATACTATGCAGCCATCAAAAGAAATGAAATCTTGTCATTTGCAATGACTTGGATGGAACTAGAGAGTATTATGATGAGCAAAATAAGT
Organism: Neogale vison; assembly: GCF_020171115.1. Taxonomy (NCBI): domain Eukaryota; kingdom Metazoa; phylum Chordata; class Mammalia; order Carnivora; family Mustelidae; genus Neogale; species Neogale vison. The sequence continues at coordinate 76,813,694 of NC_058105.1, forward strand.
CAATCAAAGAAAGACAAGTATCATATGATCTTTCCGATATGAGGAATTTGAGAGGCAAAGTGGGAGGGTTGGGGGTAGGGAAAGAAAAAATGAGACAAGATGGGATTGGGAGGGAGAGAAACCATAAGAGACTCTTAATGTCATAAAACAAACTGAGGGTTGCCGTGAGGTGGTGGTATGGTGAGTTGGTTGGGTTATGGATATTGGAAAGGGTATGTACTATGGTGAGTGCTGTTAAGTGTGTAAGCCTGACGATTCACAGACCTGTACCCTGGGGCTAATAATACCCAACTTTTGTAGCAACATGGATGGGACTGGAAGAGATTATGCTGAGTGAAATAAGTCAAGCAGAGAGAGTCAATTATCATATGGTTTCACTTATTTGTGGACCATAACAAATAGCATGGAGGACAAGGGGCGTTAGAGAGGAGTAGGGAATTTGGGTAAATTGGAAGGGGAGGTGAACCATGAGAGACTATGGACTCCAAAAAACAATCTGAGGGGTTTGAAGTGGCGGGGGGGTTGGAGGTTGGGGTACCAGGCGGTGGGTATTATAGAGGGCACGGCTTGCATGGAGCACTGGATGTGGTGAAAAAATAATGAATAATGTTTTTCTGAAAATAAATAAATTGAAAAAAATAATAAAAGGAATAAAAAAAGAAAAAAAGAATAACAGAAAACTTTCTAATCTGGAGAAGGAAAAAGACATTTAGATCCAGAAGGCACAGAGAACTCCCATCAAAATCAATAAAAGCAGGCCAACACCAGGATATATTGTAATTAAATTTGTAGAATACATCAGTAAAGAAAAAAAATTCCTAAAAACAGAGAAACAAAACAAGTCCAAAACTTACAAGGGAAGACCCATAATGCGAATTGCAGGTCTCTCCACAAAAACACAGCAAGCCAGAAGACAGTGGCATGATATATTCAACAAGGTGAATGGGAAACATCTGTAGCCAAGAATATTCTCTCCAGCAAGGCTAACCATTGAGAATAGAAAGAGAGAAAAAGAGTTTCTCGGACAATAAAAACTATAGGAATTTGTGATCACTAAACCAGCCCTGCAAGAAATATTAAAGGGAACAATTTGAGTGCAAATGAAAGACCAAAACAGTCAAAGGCAAGAAAGGATCACAGAAAATACCCAGAAGCAATGAAAAAACAAGTAATAAGATGACACTAATTCTCTAATCTGAATGCAAATGGACTAAATTCTCCGATCAAAATACATAGCATGTGAGAATAGAAAAAAAATTAAAAAAAGACAAGTGTATATTCTGCCTATAAGAGACTCACTTTACCTAAAGTAACCTGCAGATTGAAAGTGAGGGGATGGGGATGAAAGTTAAGAGAGATACTTATTATGCAAGTGGATGTGAACACAAAGCCAGAGTAGAAATACTTACTTCAGAAAAACCAGACTTTAAAATAGAGTCAGTAACAAATGACAAAGCAGGGACTATATAATCATAAAGGAGATAATGCAACAGAAGACCTAACAATTATAAATATTTAGGCACCCAACATGAGAGCACCCAAATATATAAAACAATTAAAAACATAAAAGAATAATTCATAAAAATACAGTAATAGTAGGAGACCATAACATCCCACTTACATTGATGGCAAGATCATGTCAATAGAAAATAAACAGGGGAACAGTGGCACTGTATAACATATTGGTATAGAGGGACTTAACAGAAGTATCCAGAACATTCATCCTAAAACAGCTGAATATACACTCTTTTCAAGTACACATGGGACATTCTCCAGAATAGATCACATATTAGGTCACAAATCAGGCCTCAACAAATATGAAAAGATTGAGGTCATACCATACAAAGTTTCTAACCACAATGCTATGAAACTAGAAGTCAGCCACAAGAAATAATCTGGAAAGACCAGAAATACATGGAGTTTAAGTAAAATGCTACTAAAGAATGAGTGGGTCAACCAGGCAATCAAAGAAGAAATAAAAAAATACATGTAAATGAATAAAAATAAACACATTACAGTCCAAATCCCTTTGGGATGCAAAAGCAGTCATAAAAGGGAAGGGTATAGCAGTATAAGCCTGCCTCAAGAAATAAGAAAAATCTCAAATAAACCTAATCTTTTACCTAAAGGAGATAGAAAAATAACAAGAAATAAAGCCCAAAGTCAACAAGAGGAAGGAAATAATAAAGAATAGAGCAGAAATAAACGTTATTAAAACTAAGAAAAAACCAGAAAGCATCAATGAAACAAGATGGTTCCTTGAAAAATTTAAGAAAATTGATAAACCACTAGCCAGGCTTATTAAAAAGAAAACCAAAAGGAACCAAATAAATAAAATCATGAATGAGATATGAGAGATCAAAACCAACACTACAGAAATACAAACAATTATAAGAGAATAATATGAAAAACTATGTGCCAAAAAATTGGACAACCTGGAAGAAATGGATAAATTCTTAGCAATATACAAACTACCAAAACTGAAACTGGAAGAAATAGAAAATGTGAATATATACATAACCAGCAAAAAATTTGAATGAGTAAACAAAAATATCAAAACAAACAAAAGTCCACAGCTACAAGGCTTCACAGGGGAATACTACCAAACACTTGAAGAAGAGTTAAAAACTTATTCACAAAGTATTCCAAAGGATAGAAAAGGAAGGAAAAATTCCAAATTCATTCTATGGCACCAAAATTACCTTTATTCCCAAACCACACAATGAAAAAGCAGAATTACAGACAAATATCAGTGATGAAGATGGATGCCAAACTTCCCAACAACATAATAGCTAATGGGATCCAGCAGCCCATTAATAGGATTATTCACAATGACCAAATGGGATTTATTCCTTGGCTGAAAGCATGGTTCAACACATGCAAAACAATCAATGTGAGACAAAACCATATGATATTCTCAATAGAAGAAGAAAAAGCATTTGACAAAACATAGCCTGCTTTCTTGATAAAAACTCTGTTCAATGTAGGGATAGAAGGAACATACTTCAGTATCATAAAAGACACATATGAAAAACCCACAATAAATACCATCCTCAAGGGAGAAAAATTGACAACCTTGCCCCAAAGGTCTGAAACATGACAGGGAGTCCACTCTCATCACTGTTGTTCAACATAGTACGGGAAGTCCTAGCCTCAGCAATCAGACAACAACAAAACCTATAAAAGGTATCCAAAATGGCAAAGAAGCAGGCAAACTCTCACTCTTCACAGATGACATGATACTTTACCCAAAAAACCCAAAAGACTTCACTCCAAAATTGCTAGAACTCATACAGGAATTCAGCAAGGTGGCAGGATATAAAATCAATGCACAGAAATCAGTTGCATTTCTATATGATAACAATGTGGCAGAAGAAAGAGAAATCGAGGAATTGAACCCACTACAATTGCACCAAAACCATAAGATACCTAGGAATAAAGAGAACCACAGAAGAAAAGTATCTATACTCTAAAAACTACAGAATACTTATGAAAGAATGTGAGGAAGAAACAAAGAAATGGAAAATCATTCCATGTTCACAGACTGGAAGCATAAGTATTGTTAAAATGTCTGCTGGTACATAAACAATGAATTCTAGAACACTGAAAATAAATAAAAAAATAAATAAAAGAATGGTCAAGTTTCATTCTTCTACATATAACTGTCCAGTTTTCTCAGCACCATTTATTGAAGAGACTGTCTTTTTCCCACTGTATATTTTTTCCTGTTTTGTTGAAGATTATTTGCCCATAGATTTGAGGGTCCACATCTGCACTCTCTACACTGTTCCACTGGCCCATGTGTCTGTTTTTATGCCAGTACCATGCTGTCTTTGTGATCACAGCTTTGTAGTAAAGCTTGAAATCAGGTACGTGATGCCCCCAGTTTTGTTTTTGTTTTTCAACATTTCCTTAGTGATTCGGGATCTCTTCTGATTCCATACAAATTTTAGGATTATTTGCTCCAGCTCTTTGAAAAATCCATCAGAATCCTAGAGGAGAACATAGGCAGTAACCTCTTTGATATCAGCGACAGCAACTTCTTTCAAGATATGTCTCCAAAGGAAAAGGAAACAAAAATGAAAATGAACTTTTGGGACTTCATCAAGATCAAAAGCTTCTGCACAGCAAAGGAAACTGTCAAGAAAACAAAGAGGCAACCCATGGAATGGGAGAAGATATTTGCAAATGACAGTACAGACAAGAGGTTGATATCCAGGATCTATAAAGAACTCCTCAAACTCAACACACACAAAACAGACAACCATATCAAAAAACGGGCAGAAGATATGAACAGACACTTCTCCAATGAAGACATACAATGGCTATCAGACACGTGAAAAAATGTTCATCATCACTAGCCATCAGGGAGATTCAAATTAAAACCAATCTGAGGGGTTTGAAGTGGCGGGGGGGGTGGGAGGTTGGGGTATCAGGTGGTGGGTATTATAGAGGGCACGGATTGCATGGAGCACTGGGTGTGGTGAAAAAATAATGAATACTGTTTTTCTGAAAATAAATAAATTGAAAAAAAAAACAAAACAACAACAACAACAAAACACATTGAGATACGACCTTACACCAGTTAGAAGGACCAAAATTAGCAAGACAGGAAACAACATGTGTTGGAGAGGATGTGGAGAAAGGGGAACCCTCTTCCACTGTTGGTGAGAATGCAAGTTGGTGCAGCCTCTTTGGAGAAGAGTGTGGAGATTCCTCAAGAAATTAAAAATAGAACTTCCTTATGACCCTGCAATTGCACTCCTGGGTATTTACCCCAAAGATACAGATGTCGTGAAAAGAAGGGCCATCTCTACCCCAATGTTCATAGCAGCATTGACCATGGTCACCAAACTGTGGAAAGAACCAAAATGCCCTTCAACGGACGAATGGATAAGGCAGATGTGGTCCATATACACTATGGAGTATTATGCCTCCATCAGAAAGGACGAATACCCAACTTTTGTAGCAACATGGACGGGACTGGAAGAGATTATGCTGAGTGAAATCAGTCAAGCAGAGAGAGTCAATTATCATATGGTTTCACTTATTTGTGGAGCATAAAAAATAACATGGAGGACAGGGGGAGATAGGAGAAGGGAGTTGACGGAAATGGGAAGGGGTGGTGAACCATGAGAGATTATGGACTCTGAAAAACAATCTGAGGGTTTTGAAGGGGCGGGGAGTGGGAGGTTGATGGAACCAGGTGGTGCGTATTAGAGAGGGCACAGATTGCATGGAGCACTGGGTGTGGTGCAAAAAAGAATGAGTACTGTTATGCTGAAAAGAAATAAAAAATAAAAAAATTAAAAGGGCATCACCATAAAAAACAAATAAATAAATAAATACAAATTTTAAAAGTGTGTGCTGCCCAGAGCAATCTACACAATCAATGCAATCCCTATCAAAATACCTTTGACATTTTCCACAAAGCTGGAACAAATAATCCTAAAATTTGTATGGAAGTATAAAGGATTCTGAAGAGTCAAAGAATATTGGAAAAGAAAATCAAATCTGGTGACATCACAATGACAAACTTCAAGCTATATTACAAAGCTGTAATCTTGAAGACAGTATTATATGTGCACAAAATCAGACACATAGATCAATCAAGAATAGAGAACCCAGAAATGGACCCACAATTCTATGGTTAACTAAATTTTGACAAAGCTGGAAAGAATACCCAGTGGGGGGGAAAAAGTCTCTTTGATAACTGGTGCTGGGAAAATTGGACAGCCACATGTAGAAGAATGAAATTGGACAACTTTCTTACAGCATACACAAAGATAAACTCAAAATGGATGAAAGACCTAAATGGGAGACAGGAATCCATCAAAATCCTGGAGAACACAGGCACAACACTTCAACCTTGGCCACAGCAACTTCTTGCTAGACATGTCTCCAAAGGCAAGGGAAACTGAAGCAAAAATGAACTATCAGGACTTCATCAAGATAAAAATCTTCTGCACAGCAAAAGAACAGTGAACAAAACTAAAAGGGAACCTACAAATGGGAGGATATTCACAAATGACATATCATATAAAGGGCTAGTATCCAAAATCTATAAAAACTTATCAAACTCAACATCCAAAGAACAAAATATCCAGTCAGGAAATGAGCAGAAGACATGAACAAACATTTCTACAAAGAAGACATACAAATGGTGAACAGACAAAAGAGAAAATGTTCTACATCACTTGTTACCAGGGAAATACAAAGCAAAACCACAATGAGATACCACCTCACAACAGTCAGAATGGCTAAAAATTAACAAGAAAGGAAACAACAAATGCTGGCAAGAATTCAGAAAAAGGGGAACCCTCTTAGACTCTTGGTGGGAATGTAAGCTAGTAGAGCCTCTCTGGAAATCAGTATGGAGGTTCCTCAAAAAGTTAAAAATAGAGCTAGCATATGACCCAGCAATTGCACTACTATGTATTTACCCCAAAGATTCAAATATAGTGTTCTGAATGGTTACCTGTACCCCAGTGTTCATAGCAACAATGTCTAAAAAGCCAAACTGGGGGCACCTGGATAGCTCAGTCATTAAGGATCTGCCTTTGGCTCCATGATGATCCCAGGATCCTGGAATAGGGAGCCCCACATTGAGCTCTCTGTTCAGCAGGAAGCCTGCTTCTCTCTCTCTCACTCCCCCTGCTTGTGTTCCCTCTCTTGCTCTCTCTCTCTCTCTCTCTGTCAAATATAATAGCCAAACTCTGGAAAGAGCTGAGATGTCCATCGAGAAATGAATGGATAAAAAAGATGTGTGTGTGTGTGTGTGTGTGTGTGTGTGTGTGTGTGAAATGGAATATTATTCAGCCACCAGAAAGGAAGAATACTTAATATTTACATTGATGTGGATGGAGTTATAGGGTATTATGCTGAGTGAATTAAGTCAATCAGCAAAAGACATTTATATAATTTCATTCATATGTGGAATAGAAAAAACAACAGAGAGGATCATAGGGGAAGGGAGGGAAAACTGAATGGTAAGTCATCAAAGAGGGAGAAGATCGCTGAGAGACTCTTAAGTATAAACAGAACAAAACACAAAAAACAAAAACGAAAACGAAAAAAACATGACTATTGCTGGAGGGGTGGGGGGAGAGGACTGGGTAACTGAGTGAGGAGCATTAAGGAGGGTACATGATGTGATGAACACTATGCATCCGATGAATTATTGAACACTACATTTGAAATAAATGATCTGTATATTGGGTAACTGAATTTAAAAAATAATAAATAAGTGGTATATATATATATGAATATTACTTAGCCATGAAAAAGAATGTAATCTTGCCATTTGCAATGACCCGGTTGGAACTAGAGGCTATTATATTAAGTGAAATAACTCACTAAGAGATACAGAAAACCATATTATTCGCCCATAAATGGAATTTAAGAAAGAGAACAAATTAACATAGGGAAAGGAAAGGAAAGATGAAATAAGTTGAGAACAGAAAGGGAGACAAACAATAAGAGATTCTTAACTACAGGAAACAAATAGTGCTGCTGGAATGGAGGTGAGTGTAGGGTAACTGGATGAACTGTATTAGGAAGAACACTTAAGTATTAAATAGTGTGAGTTGTATGCAACTGATGAGTCATTAAATTCTGCAACTGAAACTAACAATACAGTATATTTTAATATAAAAATATATTTTTTAAAGATTTTATTCGTTTATTTGACAGAGAGAGATCACAAGTAGGCAGAGAGGCAGGCAGAGAGAGAGAGGAAGGGAAGCAGGCTCCCTGCTGAGCAGAGGGCCTGATGCGGGACTCAATCCCAGGACCCTGAGATCATGACCTGAGCCAAAGGCAGTGGCTTAACCCACTGAGCCACCCAGGCACTCTATAAAAATAAATTTTAAAAATTTAAAAACAGTATTAAAAATAGGGACAATTGTGTAGAGATAGTGAGAGGAAGTATATGAGAACTCTACTTCTCTCATGATTTTTCTGTAATCCTGAAACTGTTATAAAAAAATTTAGTTACGGGTGCCTGGGTGACTCAGTGGGTTAATCCTCTGCCTTCAGCTCAGGTCATGATCTCAGGGTACTGAGATCGAGCCCCACATGGGACTCTCTGCTCAGCAGGGAACCTGCTTCCCCCCCCACCTCTCTCGGCCTGCCTCTCTGCCTACTTGTGATCTCTGTCAAATAAATAAATAAAATCTTTTTTAAAAATCCTGCTCTTTGGTACATACTGCTATGAAAATGAAATAACAATCCACAACCTGGTGGTGGGGGGATATTTGAAGAGCACACCTATCTCTTAAATGACTTGTACCTAAAATATATAAAGAAATCAAAATGCAATAATAATAATAAAAAAGCATTGGAAAATGAAGAAAAGTGTAACAGTTTACCCAAGAGGGTATACAAATGGAAATTAAGCACATGTAAAGATGTTCAACATCACTGGTGTTTAGAAAAATACAAGTAAAATACACAATGAGATGTCACTAGCTCCTTATTATAATGGGTAAAATAAAAAACATTAACATAATCAGAGTTTGGCAAAGATGAAAAATAACTGGAATCCACATACTTTGTTACAAATAAGACATGGTTCAGCCACTTTGGAAAGTAGTTTGGAAGATATATTTTTAAAAGTTCCACACACTCTTATGATAAAACCTAGCAATCCTGCTATTAGATATTTACCTAAGAAAAATGAAGTTATGTGCTCCTACAAAATGCTCCTATATGTGCATGTTACAGTGGCTATGTACCTAATCATCAAAATCTAAAAACAGCCCAAATGTCTTTCAATTAGGGAAGAGAGAAACAAATTGGGATACAACATACAATGAAATAAACTCAGAAATAAAAAAGGAAGAATAAATTACTAATACATACCACAGTGCAAAGGAATCTCTAAGTATTATCTGAAGTCAAAGAAGCAAGAATCAAAAGGCTGCATTCTGTATGCTTCCATTTATATTACATTCTGAAAAAGACAAAATTGTAGTATGGGAAAACAGATACGTAGGTGGTTGCTAGGAGATAGGGATGAATGAGTGAAATGAATACAAAGTTGCACAAGGAATCCTTTGGTGATTACATAATTAACTGACATCATGGTTATGGTAGTCATTAAACAACAATATAATTTTTTCATAATTTAAAGAACTGTACATCTAAAAAGTGTGAATTTCAGTGTATATAAATTGCACCATAATAAAACAGAAAACTGCTTAGTGTAAAATAAATAAATGTAGTAAATACTGTTTGTGTAAGTTTATAAAGCAAAATTAAATGTTATATGTTTTTATTTTATGTAAATGAATATATACAGGAGAATACACACTAAATACGTAGTTGTGTGTATGTTAAAAGGAGATTGGAGAGGTAGATGAAACAGGAGATGAAGTTTAAAAGAGATATGCACAAAATAAGGGGCAGTGTTTGAATCAATAAGGATGATTAATCTCATTATTCAAACTAGGCTCATCAAGCACTGGGTGTTATACACAACTAAAGAATCATTGAACACTACATCAAAATCTAATGATATATTCGTTATACAGGGGCTAATTGAACATAATTTTAAAAAAAGAGAGACCATAGTCCAAAAACACGAAAACTAATGGATATGAATACCAGTTAACTTGATACAGGGTAGGAAAAGTATAAATGCTTTCCTATGACCCAACAATTTCACTTCAGGCTATCTACTTCAGGGAAACTTTTAAATTTATGCAAAAGGATGCTTCCTGCAGCAATATTTGAAATCTTAAAAAGATACAAGCTAAGTGTCCAAAATGGGAAATGGCAAAATCATTGTAAAGAAGATTATTTAATAGTTTAAAAATAATTAGGTGAAGCATGTCTGGATGGCTCAGTCAGTTAATTGTATGCCTTCAACTCAGGTCATGATCTAATCAAGGTCCTGGGATGAAGCCCCACAGGTCTCCCTGCTCAGCGGGGAGTCTGCTTCTCCCTTCTCCCTCTGTCCCTCCCCCCTCTCATGCTCCTGCTTTCTTTCTTTCTCTGAAATAAATGAAATCTTAAAAAATATTTAGGTGAAAGTATCTGTACTAGAATGGGAAAAAATAAAGGCATATTGCCAAGTAAAGGACAAAATGCAAAACAACGTGCTCAGTATGATCTTATTCATATATTAATTATGAATAAATGATATTATACATATTTACAGGTATAAATGAATTTTAAAATGCATGAGTAAAGGTCTGAAAGGATCTGCACCATATTATTAAGTGACATCCTCTGGGGGAAGGGATTAGAATTATGGGTTATTATAATTTATTATTATAAATTATCCAGGGAACGTAAGCATAAATAACTTTTCCATGAGTGTACTTTTATGATGCTTTGCAATTAAAACTTAATAAAATTTAAACATAAATAATTGCTAACTTTTATTGATACATTTAAATAAAATGTAAAGTTATTATTCAGATGTAAAGCTTTGTTAGATGAACATTGTTTATTAGAGTTAAAGTCAGTATTTAACCTGCAACTAGATTGCAAATATGATAGATAAAATTTAACTCTGCCCCCACATCTCTCCACCCCCTGGTGTACATGCCCAGTATAATCCCCTTTTTAATGAATGTGGACAGGTCTGTGGATATAATGTATGTACTTCCCACAATTTAGGTTATAGCATATGGACAAAGGGAAAGGATATTTTCAGATATTTTTTAAACCCCTAACCAGTTGGTTTTAGGTTAATTAGAAGAGATACATTGTAGGTGGGCCTGATCTAATCAGATGCCCTTTAAACTAGGACAGAGACCTAAAGAACCAGAGATTCTCCTTTCTATTGGATTTTTATTGTTGTTGTTTCAAGTTTTAATTTATATTCTTATTAGTGGAGTGCCTGGGTGGCTCAGTCAGTTGTGTCTGCCTTCAGCTCAGGTCATTATCCCCAAGTCTGGGAATCAAATCCAGCTTCAGGCTCTCTGCTCAACAGGGAGTTGGCTTCTCCCTCTGCCCCTCCCCCCAACCATTCTCTCTCTCTCTCTCTCTCTCAAATAAGTAAAAAAAAAATCTAAATAATTAAATAAATTCTCATTAGTTTACATATTCTGTAACACTAGTTTCAGGAGTAGCATTTAGTGATCCATCACATACACATAGCACCCAGTGCTCATCACAAATGCCCTTTGTAATACTCATCACCCATTTATATCCTCCCTGACACAACTCCCCTCTAGCAACACTCAGTTTTTTCTCTATAGTTGAGTCCCTTGTGGTTTGCCTACATCCCTTTTTTATTTCCTTACATTCATCTCTTTTGTTTCTTAAATTCCACATATGAGCTAAATCATATGTTATTTGTCTTTCTCTGACTGACTTATTTCATTTAGTGTCATACACTCTAGATCCATCCATGTTGCAGTAAATGGCAAGATTTTTTGTTCTTTCTTATGGCTGAATAATATTCCATTATATATAATTATATTCCATTATATGTAATATTCCATTACATATAATGGAATACTATTCATAATATCATAAGGAAGATGTGATATATATATCACATCTTACTTATGTTATGATATATCCTTATGTTATGATATATATATCACATATTCCTTATGATATATATATCTATTTATAGTGAAGATGTATTATATATATCTATATCTATAGATAGATAGATATGTGATATATATATAGATCTCTATATATATCATAGGAAGATGTGATATATCTATATCTATAGATAGATATGTGATATATCGATATAGATATAGATAGATATAGATATAATCTAATCTATAGATATAATCTATATATTATATAGATATAATCTATAGATATAATCTCTCTATATAGATATATATAACTATATATATAACTATCTATATATATCTAGATTATATAACTATCTATATTGATATAACACCTATCTATCTATCTATAGGTATAGATATATATATCACATCTTCCTTATGATATATAGATATATATATCTATATATATATATATCACATCTTCCTTATCCATCCATCACTTGGTGGACATTTGGACTGTTTTAATAATTTGGCTATTGTTAATAATGCTGTTGTCAACCTCAGGGTGAATGTACCCCTTTGAATCAACATTTTTGTACCCTTCGGGTAAATACTTAATAGTGGAATTGCAAGGTCATAGGGTAGTTCTATTTTTAATGTTCTGAGAAACCTCCATACTGTTTTCCAGAGTGGCTGCATGGGTTGCATTCCCACCAATAGTACAAGAGAGTTCCCCTTTCTCCAAATCCTTGCTAACATCCATTGTTTCCTGGGTTGTTAAATTTAGACACTCTGACCAGTGTGAGATGGTATCTTATCATGGCTTTGATTTGTATTTCCCTGATGATGAGTGATGTTGATGTTGAGCATATTTTCATGTGCCTGTTAGCTATCTATATGTCTTCTTTGGGAAAATGTCTATTCATGTCTTCTACCCATTACTTCACTATATTATTTGCTTTTGTTTGTTTCTTGGTGTCAATTATGATAAATTCTTTTAATTTAATTTAATTTTTTCAGTGTTCCAAGATTCATTGTTTATGGATCACAACCAGTGCTCCATGCAATATGTCCCCTCCTTAATACCCACCACCAGGCTCACTGAACACCCCTTCAAAACCCTCAGTTTGTTTCTCAGAGTCCCCAGTCTTTCATGGTTCATCTTCCCCTCTAATTTCCCCCAACTCACTTTTTCTTCTCCCAATGTCCTCTGTGTTATTTCTTATGCTCCACAAGTAAGTGAAACCATATGATAATCGATTGCTTGACTATGATAAATTCTTTATACATTTTAGATACTAACCCTTAATTATATATGTCATTTGAAAAAATCTTCTCTTATTTTCTAGGTTGCCTTTTAGTTTGTTTTTTTTTTTTTTTGAGATTTGTTGACTGTTTCCCTCACTGCAGAAATTTTTATCTTGATAAAGTCCCAATCATTCATTTTTGCTTTTGTTTCCATTGCTGCCAGAGATGTGTCTAATAAGAGGTTGCTACAATCAAGAGCAAAGAGGTTATTGCCTGGCTTCTTCTCTAGGATTTTGATGGTTTCCTGTCTCACGTTTAGGTCCTTCATCCATTTTGAATCTGGTTTTGTGTATGATATAAGAAAGTGATCCAGTTTCATTCTTCTGCTTGTTGTTGTCCATTTTTTCCAGCACCGTTTGTTGGAGAACCTGTCTTTTTGCCACTGAATATTCTTTCCTGATTTTTCTAAGATTAGTTGACCGTATAGTTGTGGGTCCATTTCTGGGCTTTCTATTCTGTTCCATTGATCTGTGTGTCTGTTTTTGTGTCATCTACTATCTTGATGACTAAAGCTTTGTAATACAGCTTGAAGCCCAGAATTGTGATGCCACTGGCTTTGCTTTTCTTTTTCAAGATTTTTTGGCTATTTGGGGATTTTTTGGTTCCATACAAATTTTAAGATTGTTGGTTCTAGCTTGGTGAAAAATCCTGGTGGCAGTTTGATAGGGTTGCATTAAATGTGTAGATTCCTTTGGGCACTATAGACATATTAAAATTACTTGCTCATCAAATCAATAATCATGGGATGTTTTTCCATTTCTTTTTTAAAAAGGATTTTATGTATTTATTTGGCAGATAGAGAGAGGGGGTGGAGAGAGAGCACAAGGAGGCAAAGCAGAAGGCAGAGTGAGATGGAGAACCCGACTTCCTGCTGAGCAGAGACCCCAATGCGGGGTCCATCTCAGGACCATGGAATCATGACCTGAGCCAAAGGTAGCGTCTTAACTGACTGAGCCACCAGGCACCCTGTTTTTCCATTTCTTTGTGCTATTTTCAATTCCATTAATATATGTTCTGTAGTTTTCAGAGCACAAATCTTTTATCTTTTTGGGTAGGCCTATTTGTAGGTATCCCATGGTTTTTTTTGGTGTAATTGTAAATGGGATCATTTCCTTGATTTCCCTGTATGTTGCTTCATTATTGATTTACAGAAATGCAACAGATTTCTGCACATTGATTTTGTATCCTGGGACTCTGCTGAGTTCACCTATTAGTTCTAGAAATTTTTGGTGGAATCTTCCAGGCTTTTTATATCAAGTACCATGTTGTCTGCAAAGAGGAATGTTTGACTTCTTCCTTGTTGATTTTTCAAATATTTTTTCATTTATTTTAGAGAGACAGAATGGGCAGGAGAGGCAAAGGGAGAGGGAGAGAGAATCTCAAGGAGGTTCTTCACTGAGTGCAGAGCCCTACACAGGGTTCAATCTCATGATCCTGATATCATGACCTGAGCTGAAACAAAGAGTAGGACACTTTACCAACTGCAACATCCACAAGCCCCTTCCTTGTTGATTTTGATGGGTTTTATTTCTTTTTGATGTCTGATTGTTGAGGCTAGGACTTCCAGTACTATGTTAAATAAAATTGTGAGAGTGGACATCCCTGTTTTCTTCCTGACCATAGGAGTAAAGCTCTCACTTTTGTCCCACTGAGGATGATATTAGCTGTAGGTCTTTTGTATTTGGCCATTATGTTGTATGATGTTGAGGTATGGTCCCTCTATCCCTAATTTGTTGAGGATTTTTATCAAGAATGGATGCTGTGTTTTGTCAAATGCTTTTATTGTCTCTATTGTATCTTATCATTCTTATCCTTCCTTTGATAATGTGATGTATCACACTGATTCATGAATATTGAACTAGCCCTGCTGCTACACTTGATTAGGTCCTACTTGATCATGGTGAATAATTCTTTTAATGAAATGTTGGGTTTGATTTGGTAGTATCTGACGGGGGGACAAGATGGCGGGGGAGTAGGAGGAGGCACCTTTTCAGCCGGTACCCCAAAGTGAGCTGATTACCTACCAAAGAACTCCATTCACCCATGAAATCAGCCTGAGATCAGAATTCTACACGTCTGGATCTCTACAGGGGCAGAAGACGCCAGTGGGCAGGTAAAGCAGAGTGGGAACGGCGGACTGATATCGGAAGATAAACAAAAGGGGGAGGGAGCCACCAGAGGCGACCGGTTGGAAAGTAATACCCCAATACGAGTGAGAGTGCCCTGCGTCTGAGGACCAGCATTAACTTGGAGACTGGTTGAAAGCACTCCAAAAGAGCAAAGGATCGCGGGGGGAAATTGTGGGAATCGGGGCAGCTAGGGACAGGGGCTTATGTCCCCGGTCCCAGGACAGCCTCCCCAGCACTGAGGCAGAGAGAGTGCAGCGGAGAAACCAGGTGTTGGTCCCTAAGCCACCAGCGCGCCTGAGAATGCGTGGGTTCTAGCTCCTGTGAGGGGATGGGAGCCAAGCCGGTCGACAGAACACGCGAGCCCAGCTACAAAGCCCAAGATACACGCGCATGCCCCTCATGCTCCCCTGAGAGAGTTACAAAGGCCGGGCCGGGGCTCTTTGACCCGCACCATTGTTTCAAAGCCTAAGCTGTGCGCCCCAAACTCTTCCCTGACAGAGGTGTGCAAAAGCCCAGCCTGGTGGTCTCGGACCTGCGCCCGGTTCTCAGTGCCTGAGACGTGCGTGTGACCCATAGCCACCCCTGAAAGAGGTGCATGCAAGCCAAGCACTCTTAGACCCAGCAAGACCAGGCACTCCCAGCCCAGGCCAACGGCAAAATCTCAGTGTGCAATTGCTGCTTGGAACCTCTCTGGCGGTTGGGAGCTCCCAGACAGCCGTTACTGCCTTGGCTTTGGGTACAAGCAAAAGATCCTGCGCCCCCAGGGTCTGCAACTTGGAACCTGCTCTGCTAGCGGCCAAGGGGGAACTTATTTAGGCTCTGCACCCAGACTGAGGCTTCTCTCTGAGAGGGAGATCAGGGTGTGGTTTGTTTTCCTCTAAAACTACAAAAACCATCAAAGGTGGTCAAGGTGAGAGAAAAAAAAGTGAACAAACATAAAAACCGGCAGAGAATAAAAGCCTGAAAAAAAACGGTTTCCTCAGAGCCCACCCCCTTGAGGGGGGTGGGAGGACTTAACTCAGGAAACATCATTGACTGACAACCCACGTGGCAGGCCCCTCCCCCAGAAAACAAACCAAGAAAGGAAAAAAAAAAAGGACTACAAGAGAACAACCACTACTTCATAGGAAAACTTGTATTGTTGACTCGTTCCCACTATTCCAGAACATTTTTTTTTACACATAGGTAATTTATTTAACCTATTTACCATCACTACATCAAATTCCATAATACCCTTCAAACCTGAACTTTTTGATACATACACCTATGTTTTTCTTTTGCATTTTTATTTTTTGAATTCCTTTTTTAAATTTTGGTCTAGTTTATTCCTTTTTATTTTTATCCTCTAATATTCATATAGAGTTAAACTTCAAACTAATCCCCTTTCCCCAATCAATACTACCCCTATAGGTAAACCAATTTTTAATCCCCTTTATCTTAGGAAAGTTGAGTCCTTTAACAAAGATATCAAGATACATCAAGGAAGAATCAAAACAACCTTCCTCACACACACTGAGAATTTATAAGAACTCTCCCATCTTCTTCTTCCACCAGTGTTTCTGTGTTTTTGTGTTTGTCCTGATAGCATATAAATCTTACACTAGGGGTTCTTTTTGATGAGGTTCTTCCTTTATTTTCATATATATTTTTTTTCTTTTGTCATATACTTGTATCAGTCTTTTTGTCTCTTTTTGTTTGTCTACTTCATAAATCTTACCTTGGATCCCATCTGAGCTGAACCTTCTCTTTCATCTTCCCTTTCTTTCCTGTTTCTCTCTCTCTCTTTTTTTTCTTTTTCTTTTCTTTTCTTTTACTTTTTCTTTTTCTTTCCTTTTGTCTCTCATTTGGGTGGGGAATCCTGATTGCTCAGAAGTGTTCCAGGGTGCACTTGACTGCACCACAGTTGATACATCCAGCTAAATCTGTTTAGTCATCTCTCACCAAAATGACTAGGAGGAGGAATGCCCAACAGAAGAAAAATACAGAGGATGGACCTTCTGCAACAAAGTTAACAGCTATCAACATAGACAATATGTCAGAAAGAATTCAAGCTAACAATTTTCCAGGCAATAGCTAGGTTGGAGAAAGCCATGGATGACCAAACAGAAGAAAAGAAATAAAGAAGCCTGGAACAAACAGCTTAGAAACCACGAAAACAGAATCAGGGAAATAAATAATGCCATGAAGTGTTCCAACGTCAGAATTATTGGAATCCCTGAAGGGGAGGAGAAAGAAAGAAGTCTAGAAGATATAGTGGAACAAGTCCTTCATGAAAATTTTCCCAATCTCGCGAATGGAACCAGCGTTCATGTACTAGAGGCTGAACGGTCTCCACCCAAGATTATACATTCCAAAAAAATCACAACACCTGATAGTCAAATTGAGAAATTATAATTGTAGGTATAATCTCTTGAAAGCCGCCAGGGCAAAGAGGCTTCTTACTTACAGTGGGAAGCCCATCAGAATAATGTCAGACCTGTCCACAGAGACCTGGCAAGCCAGAAAAGGCTGGCAAGATATATTCAGGGCACTAAATGAGAAGAACATGCAGCCAAGGATACTTTATCCAGCAAGACTGACATACAAAATGGATGGAGAGATAAAGAGTTTCCAAGACCAGCAAGGCTTAAAAGACTATACGACCACCAAGCCGACACTGCAGGAAATATTAAGGGGGGGGTTCTATAAAAGAGGAAAAATCCTAAGAATAGCATTGAACAGAAATATAGAGACAGTCTACAGAAAGAAAGACTTCAAAGGTAACTCGATGTCAATAAAAACATATCTATCAATAATCACTCTCAATGTGAATGGCCTAAATGTGCCCATAAAATGGCACAGGGTTGCAGATTGGATAAAACGACAGGACCCATCCATATTCTGTCTACAAGAGACCCATTTTGAACCTAAAGATACACCTAGACTGAAAGTGAAGGGATGGAGAAGTATCTTTCATGCCAGTGGGCCTCAAAAGAAGGCTGGGGTAGCGATTCTCATATCAGATAAATTAGACTTTAAACTAAAGACTGTAGTCAGAGATACAGAAGGACACTACATAATCCTTAAAGGGACTATCCACCAAGATGATCTAACAATTGTAAATATCTATGCTCCCTATATGGGAGCAGCCAATTACTTAAGAAAACTGTTAATCAAGATAAAGAGTCATATTGATATGATTTGGTAGTATCTTGAGAATTTTTGCATCCATGTTCATCAGGGTTATTGGCCTGTAACTCTTTTTAATTGGGTCTTTGGTTTTGGAACCAAGGCCTCATAGAATGAGTTTGGAGGTTTTCCTTCTATTTCTATTTTTTGGAATAGGTTGAGAGGAAAAGTATTGTCTCTTCTTTAAATGTCTGGTAGCATTCCCCTATGAAGCCATCTGGACCTAGACTTCTGATTGTTAGGAGATTATTGATTCTATTTCTTTGCTGGCTATGAGTCTATTCAAATTTTCTATTTCTTCCTGTTTCAGTTTTGGTAGTTTTTATGTTTTTAGGAATTCCTTTCAGATTGCCCAATTTTTGGTATATAATTTTTCATAATATTCTCTTATAATTGTATTTCTGTAGTGTTGATTGTAATCTCTCCTCTCTCATTCATTATCCTATTTATTTGAGTCCTTTCTCTTTTCTTTTTGATTAGTCTGGCTGGGAGTTTATCAGTTTTATCAGTTCTTTCAAGGAACCATCTCCTTGTTTCACTGATCTGTTCTACTTTTTAAAAAAAATTCTATATCATTGATTTCTGCTCTAATCTTCATTATTTCCTTTCTTCTGCTGGCTTTAGGCTTCATTTACTCTCCCTTTTCTAGCTCCTTTAGGTGTAGAGGTAAGTTGTGTATTTGAGATTTTTTTTTAAAAGAATTTTCTTGTTTCTTGGGGAGGGGGGTTGGGCGAAGGGGGGTCGGGTTATGGACATTGGAGAGGGTATGTGCTATAGTGAGTGCTGTGAAGTGTGTAAACATGGTAATTCATACACCTGTACCCCTGGGGATAAAAATATATGCTTATAAAAAATAAAAAAATAAAAAAAAATCACAAGAACATAGGGATGGCAATTGTGGCCCAATCACCTACTGCCAAGTCCACCCCTACTCTGTCTTTAAAAACTCTGACTGTAATCTGGTTCAGGGTCCAAGTCCCTACTCCGCTGTGTCAGGTACACTTTGGCCCAAGCTTAAGCTTGCCAAATAAACCCTCATGTGATTTTTTAAAAAAAGAATTTTCTTGTTTATTGAGTTAAGCCTTTATTGCTATATACTTTTCTCTTATGACTGCTATTGCTGCATCCCAAAAGTTTTGGACAGTTGTATTTTCATTTTCATTTGTTTCCATGTAGTTTTTCATTTGTTCTTTAATTTCCTGGTTAACCAATTCATTCCTTAGTAGGATGTACTTTAACCTCCATGTATTTGAGGTCTTTCCAAATTTCTTCTTGTAGTTGACTTCAAGTATCATAGCATTGTTGTCTGAAAATATGGATAATACGATCTCAGACTTTTTGTACTTCTTGAAGGCTAATTTATGAACCAGCAAGGTATTCTGGAGACTGTTCCATGTACATTTGTAAAGAAAGTGTATTCTGCTGCTTTAGGATGAAATGATCTGATTATATGTTAGTCCATCTGGTCTAGTGTGTCATTCAAAGCCATTGTTTCCTTGTTGATTTTCTGCTTAGATGATCTGTCCATTAATGTAAGTGAGGTGTAGGGGCGCCTGGGTGGCTCAGTGGGTTAAGCCGCTGCCTTCAGCTCAGGTCATGATCCCAGGGTCCTGGGATCGAGTCCCACATCGGGCTCTCCACTGGGCGGAGAGCCTGCTTTCCTCTCTCTCTCTCTGCCTACTTCTCTGCTTACTTGTGATCTCTCTCTGTCAAATAAATAAATAAAATCTTTAAAAAAAATGTAAGTGAGGTGTAAAAGTCCCCTACAGTTATTGTGTTATTATCAATGAATTCCTTTTTGTTTGTTATTTATTGATTTATATATTTGGTTGTTTCCAATTTGGGAGCATAAATATTTACAATTGTTAGATCTTCTCATTGGATAGATCCCTTAATTATGATATATTGTCCTTCTTAATCTCTTTTTACAGTCTATATCCAGTTTATATGATATAGGTATGGCTACTCTAGTTTTCTTTCAACTCCATTAGAATAATAAAATTTTTTCCATACCTTCACTTTCATTCTGTAGGTGTTTTTTAGGTTTAAAGTGAGTCTCTTGCAGGCATCATGTAGACTAGTCTTGTTTCTCTTATCCATTCTGATACCTTATGTCTGTTGATTGAAGCATTTAATCCACTTATAGTCAGAATGATTATTGATAGATATGAACTCCATATCATTATGTTAGTTGTAAATTTGTTTCTGGAGATTTTATGTGTTCCTTTCAAGTCTTTGTTGGGTTTGGTTTTACATTCAAATTCAAAGAGTTCCCTTTAATATTTCTTGCAGGGCTGGTTTAGTGGTCATGGACTCCCTTACTTTTTGTTTGTCTGGAATACTCTTTCAATTCTGAATGTCATCTTTGTAGGATAAAGTATTCTTGGTGGCATATTTTTTTCCCATTCAGCATGTTGAATACATCTTGGCACTCCCTTATGGCCTATCAAGTTTCTGTGAAGAGGTCTCCTGCTAAACTTACTTGTCTTCCCTTGTAAGTTAATGATTCCCCCCACCCTTGGCCACTATTTTCTTTTCTCTGTATCTTGCAAATTTATTTACATGTCTTGGTGTTGGATTTTGATGGGAGTTCTCTCTTGTTTCCTTCCCAAGATTAGGGACGTTTTCAGGTATAATTTGCTCAAATAAACCTTCTGTCTCCTTTCCTGACTTTCTGCTTCTAGGTTTCATATGATAAGAATGTTATTTACTTTGTGAGTTAGCTGAGTTCCCTAAGTCTACATTTACGAATTAATATTTTTCTTTCTCTCTTCTTGTCACCTTCCTTTTCCCCATAATTTTACCTTCTATATCACTTATTCATTCTTATACTTCTTCAATCATTGTGGTCATTTTATCCAGTTGGTTTCATATCTTGGCCATTGCATTTTTTAATTTTGGCCTGACTAGTTTTTAGACCTTTATGTCCCTGGTAAGGAACTCCATGGTCTCTTCTATGGTTTTCTCTAACCAATCTAGTATCCTTACGATTGTTTAATTAATTCTGGATCAAACATATTAGTTATATCTGTTTTGATTAGAGCCCTGGTTGTCACTTTCTTGTTATTTCTTTTGGGATGAATTTCCCTGTCTTGTCATTTTGTCTATATTTCTGTCTTCTCTATGCTAGGAAGCCCGTTATGTTTCTTGCTCCTCAGCATAATGGCTTTATGAAAAATCGGTCATACACTATCCAGGACCTGGTGCTTGAGGAAGTATTTCTGGTGTGTGCTATGTGCACTCCGTTATTGTGTTCTGGCTGCTCTTTCCCTCAGGTAAGTCTTCTGCAGCATTTCTACTTGCCTGCCATGGGGATTGTTTAGACTTTTTCTATTGTGTGCAACATTTTAAGTAGTTACGCTCTGGTCTGCTTGCTAAGATAGGCCTGATCCTATTTCCACTAAATCAGACGATTTTTAGCACTCTGTGGTCAGTAGATTTGGTGCATGTAAGGGTGTTTGTGCTGGTCTTTGGGGAGGGGGCTTTGTTGCTCTGGCTCTGAGCCATACTTGACCTAGCACAGAAACACCTGCAGAGTGCAAGGATATGGACTTGGTGTGAGCATCTCAAGCCTCTACTGTGGGCAATGTGCTGCTTAATGTCATTCTGAATGAAAGGGAAGAAAAATGTCACCAACTTGCTCCCTCATCCTGCTGTCCAGGAAGCCCTCACAGAAGAGTGAACAATCTCTCCTTGAGTGTCCCAGGGATTACTCAGATCCCTGCTTTCATCCTGTGTCCTGGCTGTCTTCCCACCTAGCAGCATAGTGCACATGTTTAACTCAGGCATAGTGACTAAGTTTCAAAACTCCAAATTTTAGGGTCCTGGTGTGGGTGACCCATGCCAATCCTCTGGCAGAGGGTCTCACCATCTGGGTTTGGTGCCATCTTATCCCATTAGGAGTAGTCACACAAACCTGCAGAAGCTTGGGGTTTGTAGCAAATCACAGCAAAATGCCAGCATCCACGTTAGCTGCCCTTAACAGTTTCCTCTGCTCCTATGCTAAGAAACAGGGCAGTGTGAAATGTTACCTATTAGATCTTTTGTACCCTGTAAGACAGTGCCATTTCTTCTAAATGCACCCCAAGAAGTCGACCTCTCTTTCAGTGCAGCCTAGGACATCCTCAGACCACACTCTCCATTCCTGGGCCTCTACCCTCCTCCACAGGAACACCATTTCACCCACTGGCCTCATACCAGCCATGACATAGACTTCTAAAACATTTCTTTGAGCTCTGATGGTTGAAAAAACTCACTATAATCAGCCTCTATCATTTTTCCAGTCAGTGGTTTTGGGGAAGTGTTTTTATTGTACAACCCCCTGTGCTCTCCTTTCTCTCTCCATGACCAGGGGTCCCTGTACTCTGCAGCAGCCATAATTCTTCCTCACATCACATATCTGCACCTCCTACCTTCCACAATGTGGACTTTCTTCTTTCTCTAGTTTTGCAGCTTGTTCTTTAGTCCTCTCAGATCAATATCTTGGCTATTCAGAATGATTTGGTATTTACCTATCTGTGTTCAAAAGATGAGGAAAGCATAGTGTCCCCATCTTAAGCTATGCCAACTCCTTCCTGCTGGCTTTGAAGAACTAAGCCACCATAAGTTCTATAGCTCTAAAACATTAATTCCGCTAACAAGCCCATGAGCTTAGAAGATATTGTTGAGCCTCATAGGAAATTTCAGCCAGAGGAGACCACCTGATTGCAGCCTTAGGGGATCCCAAGCAGGGCACCTGGCTAAACTATGCCCAGATTCCTGACCCAAGGATACTGTATGAAAATAAGTGTATATTGTTTTAAGTTGCTAAATTTGTGCTAATTTCTTACACGGCAACAAAAAACTAATACAGAGCTCTACAGTTATGTGTCTTCCTCCTACTAAATAGTAAATGTGGGGTTTCTGTTTATAGAATGGTCTGTGTCTTATTCATCTTTTATGTCTAGCATTTAGTATCATCCTAATATTATGCACTCAGTAAATGTTTGCTAAATGCATATTTATTCTTATGCATTAAATTAAGTAATTTAAAACTGAAGTTTAGGGATGTCTGGGTGGCTCAGTCAGTTGAGCATTTGCCTTCAGCTCAGGTCATGATCCCAGAGTCCAGAGATGGAGTCCCACACTGGGGTCCTTGCTCAGGATGGAACCTGCTTCTCTCTCTGCCTACTCCTTCCCCTGCTTGTGCTCTCTCTCTTTGATCAATCAATAAATAAATCTTTAAAAATTAAAAAAAAACTGAAGTTTACATATGTTCTGATCTATTTAACCTCTCCAGAACAGAAATTTTTAGGAAATTAATAATGTGTTTTTACTTATTAATCTACAACTATTATTTAAGGACAGCATCTGGTTCACATCAAGTATATTAGACTAGGATTTAGGAGGCTTACATTCTGGTCCCAAATCTGCAATAAATAGCTGTGTTTCCAAGGAAATGACTTCTCCAGCTATGTGACTTCTTTGGTCCCCAGCTTCCTTATTTGTGATAGAAAAAAAGTCAGACTTGGATATCTCAAAGTCACATACATACATACATACATACATAGAGTGTAGGAAAATGCCAAGCATATTCAGGACAATTCACTGAATAATTCCTGAAACTAGTACAATTTGTATTCATAAACTTTTTCAATTTTATAACAAAAAGACATTGAAAAACTCTTCCCACAGATTTAAGTCTGAACTCAAGCTTTCAAACACAGGCTTATGTTGTCAAATTAGAATTTTGGTTGTGTTGTATTATTATAATAATTTCAATAATAAAAGATATAGATTAGTAACTTTTCAGTTGAAGCTTCCTGCTACACTCTGCTTAACAACCAGGCCTTCTTGCCTACATACCACTATTCTGGAGAATCATGACTGAATGACAGGACAGAAAACAATTCAAGAGAACCAGTGTTGAAAATATCTGTATTTTGTTTAAAAACGCAGTAAAATTTTAATTCATAAAAAGAACATATAGAATATCAAACAAATTATTCATAAACCCAAGATAATTTTATAAGTAGATTATAAATGGTTATTCTATTATTTTAAAGTACTTTTTATTTATATTAAAAAGTGTTTCAGCTATTTATGACTACATTGAACAAATTTATATTATTTTGATATTCAAAACACCTCACTATTATACTGAAGACTTTATTATACACTGATACAGATGTTCTTATTTATTTTTAAAAACATTTTATTTATTTATTTGACAGAGATCACAAGTAGGCAGAGAGGCAGGCAGAGAGAGAGGAAGGGAAGCAGGCTCCCTGCTGAGCAGAGAGCCCAATTTGAGGCTCTATCCCAGGACCCTAGGATCATGACCTGAGCAGAAGGCAGAGGCTTTAACCCACTGAGTCACCCAGGCTCCCCTGATACTGATATTTTTGAAAAATTCAATCATTTCAACTGTTAAATAACAAAAATTCCATTAGTATATTTAAAAATATTTAATTGTCCTTATTAACCAATTCATGAATTGGGCAACATCCCATCTAAGCAAGTAGAGGGAAGTTCCAAAAGACTACAAAAAAGGAATTTTTTTAATGATAGAGAGAAAATGGGAAAAAGAAAACTGTTAGCAAAGAATCCATTGCTCTAGGCAAGGTGGCCCTGCTCATGGAAACATAAGGGGATCTATCAGTAAATTTCCTAGTGCTAATCAGGAAATTCCTGTGTTAATGGGTTAAAGATTAAATTTCTAGGGGGTTGGAACTGAGGTTTAGTTAGGTATTAAATCTTAAAGTTTATTACTTACTTGGGGCTTTAATGTAATTGATGCCATTTTGGTCCCATGGTTTTCTTTTTTTTTTTTTTTTGGATTTGACTCCTTTCATCTCCTCTTGTCTGAAACATAAGCGTGATTAATCTAACATATAATTTTTATTATATATTAATTTATTGTATAATTATATATATACCTATATATACATATATATATCATATATATGTTATATATACGTTATAGGTATATATATATATATATCCCCCAGTAAGTGATAGTTGTTTATGATTCCTGGATTTTGTGAGTTAAATCTTTCTTTTTTTTATTTTTTATTTTCAGCATAACAGTATTCATTATTTTTGCACCACACCCAGTGCTCCATGCAATCTGTGCCCTCTATAATACCCACTACCTGGTACCCAGACCTCCCACCCCCCACCCCTTCAAAACCCTCAGATTGTTTTTCAGAGTCCATAGTCTCTCATGGTTCACCTCCACTTCCAATTTCCCCCAACTCCCTTCTCCTTTCTATCTCCCCATGTCCTCCATGCTATTTGTTATGCTCCACAGATAAGTGAAACCATGTGATAATTGACTCTCTCTGCTTGACTTACTTCACTCAGCATAATATCTTCCAGTCCTGTCCATGTTGCTACAAAAGTTGGGTATTCGTCCTTTCTGATAGAGGCATAATACTCCATAGTGTATATGGACCACATCTTCCTTATCCATTTGTCCGTTGAAGGGCATCTTGGTTCTTTCCACAGTTTGGCGACTGTGGCCATTGCTGCTATAAACATTGGGGTTCAGATGGCCCTTCTTTTCATGACATCTATATCTTTGGGGTAAATACCCAGGAGTGCAATGGCAGGGTCATAGGGAAGTTCTATTTTTAATCTCTTGAGGAATCTCCACACTGTTCTCCAAAGAGGCTGCACCAACTTGCATTCCCAACAGTGTAAGAGGGTTCCCCTTTCTCCATATCCCCTCCAACACATGTTGCTTCATGTCTTGCTAATTTTTGCCATTCTAATTGGTGTAAGGTGATATCTCAATGTGGTTTTAATTTGAATCTCCCTGATGGCTAGTGATGATGAACATTTTTTCATGTGTCTGATAGCCATTTGTATGTCTTCATTGGAGAAGTGTCTATCCATATCTTCTGCTCATTTTTTGATATGATTGTCTGTTTTGTGTGTGTTGAGTTTGAGGAGTTTATTATAGATCCTGGATATCAACCTTTTGTCTGTACTGTCAGAACAATCATGAAAGAAATTGAAGAAGATACAAAAAGATGGAAGACCATTCCATGTTCTTGGATCGGAAGAATAAATATCGTTAAAATGTCTATACTGCCTAGAGCAATCTATACTTTTAATGCTATTCTGATCAAAATTCCACCGGCATTCTTCAAAGAGCTGGAGCAAATAATCCTAAAATTTGTATGGAATCAGAAGAGACCCCAAATTGCTAAGGAAATGTTGAAAAACAAAAATAAAAAGGGGGGCATCACGTTACCTGATTTCAAGCTTTACTACAAAGCTGTGATCACCAAGACAGCATGGTACTGGCATAAAAACAGACACATAGACCAGTGGAACACAGTAGAGAGCCCAGATATGGACCCTCAACTCTCTGGTCAAATAATCTTCGACAAAACAGGAAAAATATACAGTGGAAAAAAGACAGTCTCTTCAATAAATGGTGCTGGGAAAACTGGACAGCTATATGTAGAAGAATAAAACTCGACCATTCTCTTACACTGTACACAAAGATAAACTCAAAATGGATAAAAGACCTCAATGTGAGACAGGAATCCATCAGAATCCTAGAGGAGAACATATGCAGTAATCTCTTTGATATCAGCCTCAGCAACTTCTTTCAAGATATGTCTCCAAAGGCAAAGGAAACAAAAGTGAAGATGAACTTTTGGGACTTCATCAAAATCAAAAGCTTCTGCACAGCAAAGGAAACAGTCAAGAAAACAAAGAGGCAACCCATGGAATGGGAGAAGATATTTGCAAATGACAGTAAAGACAAAAGGTTGATATCCATGGTTTTCTTTTTTCACACTTTTTTGTTGAGATTCTCAGCTTGACTGCGAGGTGTCATAATCTAAGACATTAGAAATTTGTCTACCATTCTCTCTTAAGTACTGCTCCATAATTCTTAAGGCATTTGTAGATCCTTTGTGTGATAGTCACAGGTACAGGTCATGATGTTTTTGCTCAATGTGTGTGACATTCACAGGTTATGACTTTAGGTTCAAAAATTTTAAGTCAGTTGTCCTCTTTGTTCCCCTTATAATGTTCTGACCTTGGGGGGGTCATTTGCTTGCTGGTTAGCTGCTTCAAGCATACACTTAAAGCTTTTGAGAGAATATAATGCACCGAGGGTATCATTATCATCACTATAAGCAGAATAATTCCCAATCTTTGGAATGCATTTTGAAACCAATGTCACCAAGACCTGAACCAATTAAAATCAAATATATCAAAGAAAAACCCCCACTGAAGGAATCACTCTTTTAAGACAAATAGCTTGTTCCGTGACTGAGTTTCCACTTCTCCAAAAGTGTTAATCCAGGTGCAGAAAGTGTTGTTGTCTACAGTATACCCTCTCCTTGTTTAGCTAAAAGATAACCAAGGGCTATTCTATTATCAAGAATAACTCGTCAGAGTCTGAGAATTTGGGGAGCAGCTCTGATTTTATCAGCAGCTTTTGAAACAATTGTAAGAATTAAGGTAAATTTCTGGGGCACCTGGGTGGCACAGTTGATTAAGTGTCTGACTCTTGGTTTTAGCTCAGGCCGTGATCACAGGGTCATGAGACTGGGGTCCACCCACACTCAGTGGAGTCTGCTTGGGTTTCTCTCTCCCTCTCCCTCTGATTCTCTCCACAGTGTGTACTCGCTCTCTCTCTCTCTCTCTCTCTCTAAGAAATAAATAAATCTTTTTTAAAAATGAATTAAGGGAAGTTTCTTTATCATAGCCTCATTTGCATTTATCCATACCTAGGCAAGTAGTGACCTGCCTGAAGGAGTGAATGCTGAATCATGAAAGCCTCCTGGGAGGTCCCTT
Organism: Neogale vison; assembly: GCF_020171115.1. Lineage (NCBI taxonomy): Eukaryota > Metazoa > Chordata > Mammalia > Carnivora > Mustelidae > Neogale > Neogale vison. The sequence continues at coordinate 76,841,589 of NC_058105.1, forward strand.
TCAACTCAACAATGCCAATTTGGGGAAGTTGACTAATGAGATGTCTTATTTTGCTGGTGAAAATTTAGGGACATAGTTATATTTTCTTTTAGTCTGAAATAAAAGGTCACTAAATTCCAAAGATTACCCTTCTTAGCTATGATCCAAGAGATAGAATTGAAGGCATTACCTTTCTAGGCCAATACCAGAGTAAAGGTAAGGAAAAGAAGGAGGGAATGGGTTTCATGTTTAGTTAAAGATCCATTGTTTGGGGTGGAAGCTACTTACACAAGCTACTTCTATTTCTTTCTTATCAACTTCATTCAGAGGCTTTCCAATAGGACACAGGCCTGGTGTCAAGTGGAGCCGTGTGTGTGTGTGTGTGTGTGTGTGTGCGCGCGCGTGATTGGCTCAATACCTTTTAGTTTGCAGCACTGTTAGTCATGTAGGACTACCTGGTAAGTTTCTTTCCAATGGACTTGAGGGTTGTCTTCTGCTGATAATGCTTCCAGAATACCTAACCATGAGGCTCTAAAATGACTCACAGGACCCTATGAATTGAGATCTAGTAAGCCTCCTTAACCTATTGATGACAAGCTTGAATATAAGACATTAGACACTTACAGTAGATAAGCACTGTAGCATGAGACAAGTGATTAAGCAGAAGGTTGTATACTATTAGAATTTTAGAAGTTGTATAGTTTTGTTAAGATCTGTGTGATTTTCCCAGGGTGCCTCAATTATCAGAGATGATAGAAAGTATAATCCAAGTAGGAAATATATTTTTAACAGATTTTTCCTATTGGGGGGCATCAGCCTTGTGTCAGGGAGGGGCTTCAACCCAGCTGGAAAACATACAAACAAAAACAAATACATATTGCTAACCCTTACTAGGTGGCAATTGAAGGAAGTCCAGCTGCAGGAGTTTAAGTGTCCAGAGAGAGGAACTCTGAGGCATCTGGGAACAAAAACAGTTTCTCCAGGATTATGAACCTAAGTCATATGTTGTTGGTGTACTGTTTTTGCAATATTACAGAAGTCTCTGTACCCATGCATATTTATAATTTGAGTCATCTTAAATGCCAAAAATAGGTGAAAGAATGTAAAAGACAAAAAATGGGTTTCATCAGAAAGCTAAGAAGAACCAGCTGGTTGTCTTGGGCTTCCCATAGCCCAGACTGTCCACTGAATTTGCAACCATTTGCAAATATCTTAATTTCTCTGATTCAGGAGCAGACTACTGCCTTGTAAAAAGAACATCAGGATGGCAAAAATTTGGCAATCAGGGGCCTTTTTTTTTTAAGCAGAATAGATTTTATTCAGTGTGCCACAATCTTATAAAGAAAACCTATTATTACTTCTTGTTTGGCAATCCTTCCCATGTAATTTAACATATCAAGTAAGTCTAATTAGTTTAGCAAATCCTTTTGAATATTCTAAGTCAAAAGGACTTAAGATGATCAAAAGTCTAGAAAAACATTTTGTTAACAGAGAGAAAAGCAAATTTTAATTTTGTACCAGGTTATTTTTGATATTAGCATTTATGTATTCCAATCTTAGTCCTTAATCACATATAACATTTCTTTTTAAAGATTATTTTTTAATTTTTATTATGTTATGTTAGTCACCATAAAGATTTTTTTCCACAAAACTTTTAAACCCTTTTTTTTCGCATTTAGATTTTGTCCTGAGTATTCCCTCTCTTAACCCAAAGCCCACATCTTACTTTCCTTCTATAGAGAGTTGTTTCCCTTATTAGAATGTTTTTAACTCTTAGGAACCTTAATTTCTAGTGAAAGTTAATAAGTGAGCAATTGTGAACTGTCTCTTTTACCAGTGTTACTTAGGTTGGCAAATTGATACATTTTATAATTTTGAGAAATGTACTTTTTCAAAATAAAGTATTTTAATAAAGCACAAAACTTGTTTACCAACAGACCCAAATTTATCTCGAGTTTCTCTGTAACAAAGAAGCCAAAAGTATATAAATCTATGTTCAGTAGTTACTGTATCATTATCTTATCTTGGAAATGATTTAGATATTTAATGAATTTAACTTGATTTCTCATTTGACCTAACTCAGTAAAATTTTAAGGTTTCAGTTTATCAAAAATATGTGGGAGACTATCTAAAATGTTACCTAAATTAAAAATATGTTTTTTACACTTAATTAATTTGCTTTTTTTTAACAATTATGCTCACATTACCCCCCAAAACTTCATGAGACAGTAAACTCAGTCATTTTCCTGAGCCAGATGTTTTTTAAGAAAAACATTTTGTAACAGAGATTATATCAACTTACCTGACTGACTTTTCGTATACCCAGGCAGAATAACAGTTTTAATTTTAATGTTGATAACTCTAAAGGCATATCTATTTTAATTAACCAATGAATATTTTCCCTTGGCACACAAACTTGGAAAAAATTTGTTAATTTTTTCTTTCTAGGAGTTTTAGAACGCCCAATCTTTACAAATACTTGCCTTTAAATTAACTAAAAAGAGTTCTTTGACAAATTAATTTAAGCAATACAACCTGGAGGTTAAAAAAAAACCTCACATTTACAACATATACATATATGTACAACATTTTACATATACACACACGTGCAAAGACAGAGGTAAAGACCTTATATTTACTAATATTTGTAAAGAAGATTTTTAAGATTTGTATTTGTCCCTGGAACTCATCTTAGGAGACTAATTATTAGAGTTTGGGCACAAGAGCCCTTTTAGAAGTTTGCATTTTAAAAAGGACTCTTTCCCTTTTCTCCCCTTTAGTTTTATAAGACTGTGGGCTGTGTTTACATTTCAAAGACATAATAACATAATTTTAATGGAAAGAAAGAATGTAAGTTCTTCCAAGAAAGATTTTGGTTTCTGAAAACCAAAAATTAACAAGACATTTAAGAAAAATAGGGAAAGTTCGGGGATTCATAAAGGAATGGGTGAACTTTGAAATTGCCTTTAGAGCTGCATCTCTGGTTTTGGAAAGATTTGTAAGATAAGGAAAGTTGCTTTCATCCCCCCAAAGAATTGGGTAACTTAAATGTCATCATAGGTTGATCCATCTATTCAACTACATTACCCTCAATTTGCTTTTTACTCTATGGCTACATAGTTCTAATTTTAAATATTTCTAGCAGATTGAATAACCCCCTCTTTGGTGTAAGAGGGGTCCTCCAAGAGGGTGTGGAGGATATTACCTCCCCCAAATCCACAGTCACTCCCAATGATAGCCAAACAAAAGAATCAACAACCTGCATATCTTAGGCAGGCAGAAAGCCAAGTCACACAGATGGCAAGAAAATAGCTATCTCTGGGAGAAAATCGATAATCTGGGAGAAAATCAATAATGGGTCTGGGTTTGAGAAGGAAGGGGAAGTTTCTTTTCCTCTCAACTGTGTGTTACAGTGTCACAGGGGTTTGAAAGAACAGATTTTGGTAAGAATTTACATGGTTTGCTGCCTTCAGCCAATTCTTCTAAAATCCCCTTTGCAGGCTCTGGTATTTTTCAGTTTCCCCTTGGCTGTTTAAGAAGATAACATAGCACTTGACCATGAAAGCCCTGTTTTGACAACCATAGGTATTGCTCATATGGGCTCCTTCTTTTGAAAGTAGACATGGGAGTGTCTATAAGGCAAGTAACATGGCAGTCTTTTGTTTACAGTATGTAGCCTTTTTAGAAGGGAAAACATTAGAGGATCAGTAGGATGAGTTCTCAAAGGATAGAAAGGAGCAGTAGGAGTTTTGTCATTCTTAGAGTCTTGGTTTAGGTGCCTCTTACATATCTAATTTTTCACTGGCTTTTTCAATGAATCATTTATTGAAACTACTTTGAAATTTTGAAAAAAACTTTTGGAGGCTTCTACTTGCCATTCTGTTTAATTTGGGGATCCTTTTTAACTGAACTTCTTAAGTGATCTTATCTAATTAGAACATTCCAAATAATAATTATTATATTTCTAGGTTATAATTCTCCTGAGGGCTGGAAACACCTTGGTACAATGCTGGCCATAAATTAAGTTAACCCACTTTTTAAAAATTCAAGTATAATTAACATGAAATATTATATTAGTTTTAGGTGAATGATTCAACAATTCTATACATTGTTCATTGCTCATCACTATAAATGCATTCTTTTTTTTAAAGATTTTTATTTATTTATTTGACAGACAGAGATCACAAGTAGGCAGAGAGGCAGGCAGAGAGAGAGGAGGAAGCAGGCTCCCTGCTGAGCAGAGAGCCCGATGCGGGACTCAATCCCAGGACCCTGGGATCATGACCTGAGCCAAAGGCAGAGGCTTTAACCCACTGAGCCACCCAGGCGTCCCACCATAAATGCATTCTTAGTCCCCTTACTATTTGACCTGAACCCACCATCCTGCAATTGGGCAACTACCACTTTGCTCTTTATATTTAAGAAATAGTCTTTTTTGGTCTCTTTTTTCCTTTACTTCTTTGTTTTGTTTCTTAAATTTCACATATGAGTAAAATTATATGGTATTGGTCTTTTCCTGACTTATTTCGCTTAGCATTTTAGCCATAAGATCCATCCATGTTGTTGCAAATGGCAACATTTCATTCTTTTTTATGGATGAGTGATATTTCATTGCATATATACATACCAAATTTTTTATCCATTCTACAGTGGATGGACACTTGATTGCTTCTATATCTTAGCTGTTGTAAATAAATCTGCAATAAACATAGGAGTGTATATATCTTTTCAAATAAATGTTTTGATTTTCTTTGGGTAAACACCCAGTAGTGGAATTACTGGCTTATATGGCAATTCTATTCTTAATATTTTCAGTACCTTCCATACTATTTCCCACAGTGGCTGCACCTACTTTAATACCTAAGAAGAGAAGTCAAGGATTTTTTTCATCCACATTTTCACCAACATTTGTTATTGACTTGTTATCTTGATTTTTTTTATTCTAGCCATTCTGTGAAATCTGAGGTAATATGTAATTACTGTTTTAATTTATAATCCCCTGATTAGTGATGTTGAACATTTTTCTATTTGCATGTTGGCCATCTCTACATCCTTTCTGAAAAAAAATATTCATGTCCTCTGCCCATTTTTTATTTGACTGCTTGATTTTTTTGGAGGTGTCAAGTACTAGAAATTCTTTATATATTTTCTATATTATCCTCTTATCAGATACATTATTTGCAGATATCTTCTCACATTCAGTAGGTTGCATTTGCTGTGCAATTTTTTTTTAATTTTTGTATAGTCCCAATACTTTAATTCTGCCCATGTCAGAGGCGACATATATAGAAAAATGTTTATATGCTTCATGTCAAAGAGACTGGCAGTAATCTATTGTTTTCTTCCAGGAAATATATGGTTTCAGTTCTCTTATTTAGGTTTTTAATCCATTTTGAGTTTCTTTTTGTGTATGGTATAAAAAATGGGTCCAGTTTCATTACTTTGCGTATAGCTGTTTAGCTTTCCCAACATCATTTGTTGAAGAGATTGGTTTGTTTGTTTGTTTGTTTTCCTATTGTACATTTTGCTTCCTTTGTTGCAGGTTAATTGGTGATACAATCATGGGTTTATTTCTGGATTCCATATTCTGTTCCATTGACCTATGCATCTATTTTTGTCCCAGTACCATACTGTTTTCATTACTACAACTTTGTAGTACATATCGAACTCTGGTATTGTGATAGCTCCAGTTTTTTTCTTTTACAAGATTTCTTTAGTTGTTTGAGTTCTTTTGAGATTCCATACAAATTTTAGGATTATCTGTTCTACTTCTGTGACAAATGCTCCTGGTGTTTTGACAGGGATTGCATTAAATCTATAGATGGCTTTGGGTAGTATAGACATTTTCAAAATATTGGTTTTCACAATCCAAGAATATAGAATATCTTCCCACTTATTTGTGTCATTTTCAATTTCTTTCATCAATGTTTTATAGTTTTTAGAGTACAGATCTTTCATCTCCTTAGTTAAGTTTTTCCTAATTATTTCATTCTTTTTGTTGCAATTGCCAGTGGGATTGTTTTCCTGGTTTCTTTTTCAGTTACCTCATTATTAGTTTATAAAAATGTAATAGAGTTCTGTATGTGAATTGTGTATCCTGTGACTTTAGTGAATTTCAGTTTCAGTAGTTTCTTGGTGAAATCTTTGTGGTTTTCTATATAGAGTATCATGTCATCTATAAATAGTGAATACTTCTTCCTTACCAATTTAGATGCCTTTTCTTTTTTCTTTTTTATAACTGTGGCTAGGACTTCCAGTGCTATGTTAAATAAAAGTGGAGAGAGTGGACATCTTTGTCTTCTTTCAGATCTTAGAGGAAAAGCTCTTAGTTTTACATCATTGAATATGATGTTAGCTGTAGGTTTTTCATATATTGCCTTTATGTTGAAGTAGGTTCCCTGTAAGTTTATTTTATTGAGAGGTTTTTTTTTTTACTTTTTTTTTCCCAATTTATTTATTTTCAGAAAAACAGTATTCATTATTTTTTCACCACACCCAGTGCTCCATGCAATCCGTGCACTCCATAATACCCATCACCTGGTACCCCAACCTGCCACCCCCCACCACTTCCAACCCCTCAGATTGTTTTTCAGAGTCCATAGTCTCTCATGGTTCACCTCCGCTTTCCAATTTACCCAAATTCCCTTCTCCTCTCTAATACCCCTTGTCCTCCATGCTATTTGTTATGCTCCACAAATAAGTGAAACCATATGATAATTGACTCTCTCTGCTTGACTTATTTCACTCAGCATAATCTCTTCCAGTCCCATCCATGTTGCTACAAAAGTTGGGTATTCATTCTTTCTGATGGAGGCATAATACTCCATAGTGTATATGGACCACATCTTCCTTATCCATTCATCCATTGAAGGGCATCTTGGTTCTTTCCATAGTTTGGCGACCGTGGCCATTGCTGCTATAAACATTGGGGTACAGATGGCCCTTCTTTTCACGACATCTGTGTCTTTGGGGTAAATACCCAGGAGTGCAATTGCAGGGTCATAGGGAAGCTCTATTTTTAATTTCTTGATGAATCTCCACACTGTTCTCCAAAGACGCTGCACCAACTTGCATTCCCACCAACAGTGTAAGAGGGTTCCCCTTTCTCCACATCCTCTCCAACACATGTTGTTTCCTGTTTTGTTAATTTTGGCCATTCTCACTGGTGTAAGGTGATATCTCAATGTGGTTTTAATTTGAATCTCCCTGAGGGCTAATGATGATGAACATTTTTAAATAAATGGATGTTGTGCTTTTTCAAATGCTTTTCAAGCATCTATTAAAATGATCATGTTTTATTTTTCCTTTGTCTTTTTGATGTGAGGGATCATGTTGATTGATTTGCAAATATTGATCCACACTTGTATCTCTCAAACAAATTACACTTGACTATGGTGAATGATTTTTTTAAATGTACTGTTGGATTTGGTTTCCTAATATTTTGTTGGGGTTTTTCCTGTGTATGGTCATTAGAGATATTGGCCTGTAGTTTTCTTTACTTTTTTTTTTTTTTTTGATGGGGTCTTTATCTGATTTTGGTATCAGGGTAATGTTGACCTCAGAAAATAAATTTAAAAGCTTTTTTTCCTTTTCTATTTTTTGATTATTTGAGAATGATAGTTATTCTTCCTTAAATGTTTTGTAGAATTTACCTATGAAGCCATCTGGTCCTGCATTTTGATTGTTGGGAATTTCTTGATTACTGAATCATATATATATATTTTAGATTTTTCTTTTTATTTATTTGAAAGAGATCACTGTAGGCAGAGAGAGAGGGGGAAGCAGGCTCCCTGCTGAGCAGAGAGCCTGATGCGGGGCTCAAGCCCAGGACCCTGGGATCATGACCTGAGCTGAAGGCAGGGGCTTTAACCACTGAGTCACCCAGGCGCCCCTACTGAATCACTTTAATTGCTAGTATTGATGTGTTTAACTTTTTAATTTCTTTCTAACTCAGTTTTGGAAGGCTATGTTTCTAGGAACTTATCCATTTCCTCTAGGTTGCCCAATTATTCTGTATAATCTTAAAAATTCTTTGTATTTCTATTCCAAATATTTGGTGTATAATTTTCCATAATTCTTTGTATTTCCATGGTTCCAGTTGTTATTTTTCCTATTTCATATCTGGTTTTATTTGAGTCCACTCCTTCACCATTTTTTTTTTCTGATGAGTGTGTTAAAGGCTTGTCAATTTTGTTGATCTTTTCAAGAAAGCAGTTCTTGATTTCATTGTTCTGCTCTATTGTATTTTTAGCCCCTAGTTAATTTATTTCTTCTCTAATCTTTATTGTTTCCTTCCATTTATTGGGTTTGAGCTTTGTGTCTTCTTCTTTTTCTAACTCTGTTACTTGTAAAGTTAGGTTGTTTATTGGACATTTCTCTTTCTTCTTAAGGTAGACCCATATTGCTATAATCTTTCCTATTAGAATAGTTTTTGCTTCATTCCTAAGATTTTGAATGCTTATGTTTTGGTTTTCATTTGCCTCCATGTATTTTTTATTTCCTCTTAGATTTCTTGGTTAGCCTATTCATTGTTTAGTAGGATGTAATTTAACCTTCATGTGTTTGTATTCTTTCCAGATTTTTTGTGATTGAGTATTGCTTTCATAACTTTGTGGTTGGAAAGAATGCATGACATGATTTTAATTTTTTGGATTTGTTGAAAAATATATATATATATATTTTGGTGGCCCAACATTTGATCTATTCTGGAAGCTGTTACATGTGCACTTGAAAATAATGTGTATTCTGCTATTTTGGGATGAAATGTTCTGAATATGTCTGTTAAATCTATCCAATCCAGTGTATCATTCAAAGCCATTGCTTCTTTGTTGATGTTCTGTCTGGGTGATCTACCCATCGATATATGCCGGGTGTTAAAATTCCCTATTATTAATGCATTACTATTGATTTCTTTCTTAATGGCTATTAATAGATGCCTTATGTGTTTGAGTGCTCCCATGTTGGGTGCTTAAGTGTTTATAATTGTTATTTATACCTTCGTGGATTGTACCTCTTATAATTATGTAGTATCCTTTGTCTTTTGTTGTGGTTTTGTTTTACTTTGTCTGCTACAAGTGTTGCATTGTATTGTATTGCATTGCATTGCATTGTATTACTTCAACTCTATTTCATTTCCATTTGCATGACAAATGCTTTTCCATTCCTTCACTTTTAATCTGCATGTGTCTTTCAGCCTCCAATGATTCCGTTGAAGGCACCATATAGATGGGTCTTTTTTTTTTTAATCTATTCAGTCACCCAATATCTTTTGATTGAATTATTTAATTTATTTACATTCAAAGTAATTATTGATAGGTATATACTTATTGCCATTTCATTACTTGTTTTAGAGTTGTTTTTGTGGTTATTCCCTGTTACCTTTTCCTCACTCTTGTTTGATGGCTTTCTTTAGTGATATGATTGGATTCCTTTCTCTTTACTTTTTGAATACTATTTCAGGTTTTTGATTTATGGCTACCATTAGGTAAATATATAACATTTTATTCATATTGCAGTCCATATTAAGTTGGTAGTCACTTAAGTTTAAAACCATTCTAAAGCACTAAATTTTTTTTTAGATTTTATTTATTTATCAGAGAGAGAGAGAGGGAGAGAGAGCAAGCACAGGCAGACAGAATGGCAGGCAGAGGCAGAGGGAGAAGCTCCCTGCTGAGCAAGGAGCCCGATGTGGGACTCGATCCCAGGATGCTGGGATCATGACCTGAGCCGAAGGCAGCTGCCCAACCAACTGAGCCACCCAGGCGTCCCAAAGCACTAAATTTTTATCTCCTTTACCATGTTTTACATAATCTGCATCCTTTAATTTTGAAAACCCCTGGACTGTTATTTACAGGTAGAATTGATTCTACTCTTTTTGTGCTTTAACCCCCATAATGATTTTATAAGTCTAATCTACTATAATCTACTACTTTGATTATGTTGGTACATGATTGTGAATTTTTTTTCCTTTTCCAATTTTAACTTTTTTAAAAAAATATTTAATTTATTTATTTGACAGAGCGAGAGATCACAAGTAGGCAGATAGGCAGGCAAAGAGATTGGGGGAAGGAGCTTCCCACTGAGCAGAGAGCCTGATGTGGGGCTCGATCCCAGGACCCTGAGATCATGACCTGAGCTGAAGGCAGAGGCTTAACCCACTGAGCCAGCCAGGGACCTCCAACTTTAACTCTTGATGGTGGCCTTCTTCTTCCATTCAGAGAATTCCCTTTAATATTTCTTGTAAGGCTTATTTAGTGGTGATAAAATCTTTTCCATTTTGTTTGTCTAGGAAACTCTTTATTTCTCCTATTCTGAATGGTAGTCTTACTGGATAGAGTATTCCTGGTTGCAGAGTTTGACTTTCAACACTTTGAATATACCAAATATACTGGTCTGCAAAGTTTCTGTTGAACAATCAGCTGTTGTCCTTTTGGGGTTTCCCTTCCATGCAATTGTGGGTTTTTTCTCTGGCTGGTTTTAAAATTCTTTCTTTGGAGGCACCTGGATGGCTCAGTTGGTTAGGCACCTGCTTTCGGCCCAGGTCATGATCCCAGGCTCCTGGGATCAAGCCCAGCATTGGGCTCCCTGCTCAGTGGACAACCTGCCTCTCCCTCTACCTCTGCCTGCAGGTTTGCCTACTTGTGCTCTCTTTCTATGTCTCTGTCAAATAAATAAGGGAAATCTTAAACAAATAAAAATAAATAAAATTCTCCCTTTGTCACTACTTTTTGTAATTTTATTACATATCTTGGTGTGGATCTTCTGAATTGATTTTATTGGAGGCTTTCTGGGAATCCTATATCTGGATATATGCTTCCTTCCCCAGATTAGGAAAGGTTCAGTTATTATTTCTTCAAGTAAGTTTTCTGCCACTTTTTCTCTTTTCTCCTTCTGGGATACCTATAATGCAAATGTTATTATGCTTGATGATGTCACTGATTTCCCCTAAAGTATTCTCATTTTTTTTTAAATTATTCATTTCTTTTTCTCTTGGCTGTTCACCTGGGTTGTTTCTCATTATTCTGTCTTCCATCTTGTTGATTGATCTGTTCTGCTACCTCTAGTCTACTATTATTCCATTTACTATATTTTTAATTTCAATATTTGTCTTTATCTCTGATTGGTTATTTACATTTTCTATCTTTTTGTTGAAGGTCTCACTGAGATCCTCCACTTTTTTCTCAAGGCTAGTAAATGTGTTAATGAGCATTACTTTGAATTTTCTATCAGGCATATTTCTTATCTTCATTTTCCTTAGCTCTTTTGTTGTGGTTTTGTCCTGCACTTTCATATGGGACATATCGCTCTGTCTCATTTTTCTAACTCTCTGTGTTCGTTTATATGTATTGGGAAAGCCAAATATGTCTTCTACTTTTTAAAGTACTGGCCTTATAAAGATGAGGTCCCATAGTGCCCTATAGCACAAAGTCACCTGTTGGGGCACCTGGGTGGCTCAGTGGGTTAAAGCCTCTGCCTTTGGCTCAGGTCATGATCTCAGGGTTCTGAGATTGAGCCCCACATCAGGCTCTCTGCTCAGTGGGGAGCCTCCTTCCTCCTCTCTCTCTCTGCCTGCCTCTCTGCCTACTTGTGATCTCTGTCTGTCAAATAAATAAATAAAATCTTTTAAAAAAATTTTTTTTAATTTAAAAAACAAAGTCACCTGTTCACCAGAACCAAGCATGTAAGTGTTTGTTGTTGTTATTGTCATTTTTGAACATATGTATGTTCCATGCACCCTACTGTAGTAATGGAGTAGAATTTTCCTTCAGTCCAGTTGGCTGCAATGACTCTTTTCATCTATTTTTGGAAGAGTTTTTTCCCTGTGCTGTTTAAGGGCCAGTATGGGGACTTCCTAGACTTGAGTTGTATCAGAACAAATGCCTGCCTTAAGCCCATTTTCCAGAAATGCAGTCACACCAATGTGTAGGGTGATCTTCTTCTGTTTTCTCATGAGATGCTTTTACTGGGGCCTGTCGTCAGACCAGATGTTTGCCCTGTTTCTCTGTTGGTATTGCAGTGAATTTGAACTACAACGTTATCTCTTTATCCTGGCTTTGTGATGGTTTTGTTGGTGGATGGAATTGGTTATCATTTCAAATGTGTGTATCAGCCCATACTGGAGGCTGCAAAGTGGTGTATTGATTATCTCTTTTCCCCCCAGCACAAGTCACTTTGGAGTGGTCCTAGAGGGGCATATGGTGTTAGTAAGTTATGTGGAAATCGTTCATGCTGATTCTCACAGGTGTCCTGGTATCTTGCCTGGGGGTGTGTGATAGGGATAGAAATGGTGCCTGCCAATTCTTCTGTTCTCATGAAAGTCTCCTATAATCCATGCCCATTCAGTACAAGTTTTGAGATTAGTAAATAAATCTCTTTTTCACATACCCAAGGTACCCTTCAAAATGATGCCTCTATGGTGTATTTTGGGAGGCTTGTTAGTTGTGCTATATGCTTCAGGGTGGTGACTTAGTTTCTTATCACTTTCGAGCTCTCCCAGAGCCAAGCTCACTAATTTTTAAAGTATCAGATTTAAGTCTCATGGATTGTAAAAGCTCATGAAATTAAGCCCCACTGTTTTTTAAAGCTAAATGTTATGGACTTGTCTTCCCAGTGCAGGTCCCTTGTGTCTTGGGTGCTTAGTGTGGGGTCTATTTCTCTCTCTCCTGTGGTTTCCTTCCAATTTGTGGTACTCTCCTCAGAAGTTTGATTCCTGACTGAGTCTCTGCCCCCTATCATTTTGGATGTGACCTCCTTTCTATGATAAACTATGGAGAGTCTGTTCTACCAGTCTTCAAGTCATTTTCTGGGTTAATTGTACTGATGTGGCTGTTGTATAGAAATATTTGGGACAATGTGAACTTAGGATCCTCCTATTCCACTATCTTCAAAGTTAATACACACTTCTGTACAGTCATATCTAGCTACAAATGCAGTGCAACTCACATTTATGCCTGGACATGTTTTGGGCCTTCCAATTGATAATAACTAAACCAATTTCCTCAGTACACCAAACAAGATTAGCAAAATATTACCACCCCTGTTAGATATCTGTGACTTCTCAGACTATAGTTCTTAGACATAAGAAAAGCAAGTGTGCTGAAAAGTGGCACACTTAACTCTAGAATTTAAGGAGCTTATTAACTTAACTTTTGGCTTTCTTGGATATGAACTAATACCTAAAAAGGATAGGCTGCCGCATTGGGGGCTGTGTGTGTTTTACAGTGTACTTTATTGCATTGAAATTTTCTTGAGTTTGTCAGGTGATTAAGGGTCAATCTAACCCATTCTATGACCAATTTATCCTATCACAGAAGTCATATTGAGGTGGTAAGAACTCTAACAACCTTTAAATGATTAACATGTGCCCACCAATTTTTGTGTCTTTTTGTCCTCCAAGATCCCCATTAGCAATATCCTTTACACTGAACAAGATAAATAACATGTGCATCATAATATATCAGTAGTAACCAAAAGATGTTAGTGTGTTCTGGCCACAAGAAGCACCCAAATGCACCACCACTAATTCCTGTTGAAACGTGATGTGGTTTTTCATTTGGGGAATTGTAATCTGAAAGACTAAAGTCTTGGATACTGGCAGACCCTTCTGCCAGCACAGCTGGGCTCCAGGAAAAAAAAAAGACCTACCAGCTCAACATAGCTCCACACAAATATGTCAGGTCAGTTGGCTCTGGGCATAATCATTTGTCAGATGAAGGAAAGGGCAGATGAAGGAAATAGGGAAGAATTTGTCAGATGAATTTGTCAGATGAAGGAAAGAGGGCAGAATTCAGAACTGAGAGAAGCTTACCTACCTAGAGCCCTCAGAAATAGTGAGAAAAATATTGAATATAAAAAGTTTGTGAGTACTATGACTGTTTTTCTAATTGTTCCCAAATGCTTCTGGAAGTTGGCTTCAGATCCCACCAATGACACCAAATCTGTTAACAAAATTTCAGCCAAGTACATTCAAAAATTCTAATTGGCTTTATTAATCAATTCATTAATTCGGCAGCATCTCATTGAGCAAGTAGATGGGAACTTCAAAGGGCCACAGAAAAGGAAAGGTTTTTAAAAGTAGAGAGGGAGTGGAAAAAAGCAAACTGTTAGCAAAGAATCCATTGTTTTAGGCAAAGTCAACCTCCAAAAGGGAACAGAAAGTGTCTGTCAGTAAATTTCATAGTGCTGACCAGGAAATTACCATGTTGACTGGTCAAGGGTTACATTTATGTGGGGGTTGAAACTGTCATTAAGTATTAAGTCTTAGTTTAATGATTTGGGACATTAAAGTCATGTCAAAGACATGACATTAAGTCATGTCATTTGGGATCTGTGGTTTTCTTTTTTTAAGTTTTTATTTTAATTCAGGTTAGTTAATATACAATGTTATATTAGTTTCAGGTGTAAAACAAAATGATTCAACAATTCCATACATCACCCTGTGCTCACCTAGACAAGTGAACTCCTTAATCCCCACCAACTTCTTCACCCCTCTTCCCACCCCTTCCCCTCTGATAGCCATCACTTATTCTCTATAATTAAGAGTTTGTTTCTGACTTTGTGGTTTTCTTTCTTTTTTTAAGACTTTATTTATTTAGGGAGGGGAAAAATGGCAGAGAAGTAGGAGACCCTGTTTCAAACAGTCCCCTAAAGTGAGCTATCTACCAGAACACTCTCAACACCAATGAAATCAGCCTGAACTGTAAGACTATACAATTCTGGATCTCTAAGGGGGCAGAAGATCATCAGTGGAGAGGTAACATGGAGTGGGACTGCTCGGACTGATAGCAGAGGATAAACAGAAGGGGAAGGGAGCCACCAGAAGTGACCCATTGGAAAGTAATACCCCACTATGAAAGTGCCCTGTGATTGGGGACCAGCATTAACTTGGAGACTGGTTAAAAGCACTCAAAAATAACAAAAGATCTTAAGGGGTAACTGGTGGAATTGGGCGGTCACGGGCATGGACCTAAGCCCACATTCCCAGGATGGTCACCACTGGCAACCACTCATGCCAGAGAGAGTCTGAGGGACCTACAGCCCATGATCCCTAAGCTCACAGCTTTCTGCTGCTTGTATCACCACTTGGGCTGGGTAGACCCCCACCTGCACCTGAGAGAGCCTAGTATGGACACCAGATGGCAGTCTCTAGGACTGCAGCCTTCCCCAATCAGCAGCAGGGTCTGAGTGCACCTATCTGGCACCTAAAATAACCTGGGAAGATCTCCAATCAATGTCCCTCAGCCCTCAACTTTCTGTGAACTGTGCGACCACAGGGTCTGAGCACACCCAGCACGGGCCTGGACTCCTGACAGCAGTCTGGCAAAGGCAATCACCAGAAGCCAGAAGCAGGCTCCCCAGAACAATATCAATCACAGTTTTAGTGGCACAGGGGTGCAGAGATAAGGGGGCCTTGGTCAAACACTGCGATGGTGGCTGGGGTTGTGCATTGCCTGTGGGAGGTTGCACAGCTCAGCTGAGTTTGCAGAGGGGGAGTCTGTGTGCTCTAGACCACCCAGAGGCTAACAGTCTGAGGCTTCTCTCTGAGGTAGAGGTCTGGGTGCAACAGATTCTTTGCTCTGACACTCTGAAAAACTGCAAAAAGCCCCCAAAGAGCAAAAACCTCCAGAGAACAAAAGCCTGAAAAATCGGTAACAACCGCCTTGATCAGTAGCCACTGTCTTGATATCAAGCAGCACGACTCAACCCAGAAAAGATTGATGGGAAAACAATACAGCAGTCCTCTCCCACAGAAGACAAACCAAAAGAACAAGAGGGCAACCACCACAGGGGTCCCCATAAAACAGTAAAACCCCAATGTCAGGGGAAAACAATATATTAAGCTCCCGGTATCGCCCTAAAACCTGTATATTTCTTTTTTTTTTAAGATTTTATTTATTTATTTGTCAGAGAGAGAGGGAGAGAGAGCGAGCACAGGCAGACAGAGAGGCAGGCAGAGGCAGAGGGAGAAGCAGGCTCCCTGCCGAGCAAGGAGCCCGATGTGGGACTCGATCCCATGACGCTGGGATCATGACCTGAGGCGAAGGCAGCTGCTTAACCAACTGAGCCACCCAGGCGTCCCAAACCTGTATATTTCATAGAAAAAAATCAAAAGCTTCTGCACAGCAAAGGAAACAGTCAAAAAAACAAAGAGGCCACCCACGGAATGGAAGAAGGTATTTGCAAATGACAGTACAGACAAAAGATTGATATCCAGGATCTATAATGAACTCCTCAAACTCAACACACACGAAACAAACACATCAAAAAATGGGCAGAAGATATGAACAGACACTTCTCCAATCAAGACATACAAATGGCTATCAGACACATGAAAAAATGCTCATCATCATTAGCCCTCAGGGAGATTCAAATTAAAACCACATTGATATATCACCTTACACCAGTTAGAATGGCCAAAATTACCAAAACAGGAAACAACATGTGTTGGAGAGGATGTGGAGAAAGGGGTACCCTCTTCCACTGTTGGTGGGAATGCAAGTTGGTGCAGCCTCTTTGGAGAACAGTGTGGAGATTCCTCAAGAAATTAAAAATAGAGCTTCCCTATGACCCTGCAATTGCACTCCTGGGTATTTACTCCAAAGATACAGATGTCGTGAAAAGAAGGGCCATCTGTACCCCAATGTTTAGAGCAGCAATGGCCACAGTCGCCAAACTATGGAAAGAACCAAGATGCCCTTCAATGGATGAATGGATAAGGAAGATGTGGTCCATATACACTATGGAGTATTATGCCTCCATCAGAAAGGACGAATACCCAACTTTTGTAGCAACATGGACGGGACTGGAAGAGATTATGCTGAGTGAAATCAGTCAAGCAGAGAGAGTCAATTATCATATGGTTTCACTCATTTGTGGAGCATAACCAATAGCATGGAGGACAAGGGGCGTTAGAGAGGAGTAGGGAATTTGGGTAAATTGGAAGGGGAGGTGAACCATGAGAGACTATGGACTCTGAAAAACAGCCTGAGGGGTTTGAAGTGGCGGGGGGGAGGGAGGTTGGGGTACCAGGTGGTGGGTATTATAGAGGGCACAGCTTGCATGGAGCACTGGGTGTGGTGAAAAAATAATGAATACTGTTTTTCTGAAAATAAATAAATTGGGAAAAAAATTTAAAAAAAAACTTTTCTTCCTCTTTTTCTTCTAATTCTTTCACATGGTACTTGTTCATTTAATTTTTAACCTACTTACCATTACAACTAGAGGTTTAATACAACATATTCCATAATAACATTTTATTTACTTATTTATTTATTATTTTTTAAAGATTTTATTTATTTGACACAGAGAGAGACAGTGAGAGAGGGAACACAAGCAGGGGTAGTAGGAGAGGGAGAAGCAGGATTTCTCCCAAGCAGGGAATCTGATGTGGGACTCAATTAAGGACCCTGGGATCATGACCTGAGCTGAAGGCAGACAGTTAATGACTGAGCCACCCAGGCACCCCCATAATTTTTTAACTTGAACTTTTTTCTTACATCTACCTGTGTTTCTTTTTCTTTTCTTTTAAAAAAAATATACATATAGATATAAGTTTCAAGGTAATCCTTTTTCCCTATCCAATACTACTCCTATATATAAACAAGTTTTAATTTCCCTTTATTTGGAAAGTTGAGTCCTTTAACTAAGTTAACAAGATGCACTCAGGAAGAACTGAAAGAACCTTCCTCACATGCATGGAAGATTTATAACCACCCTCCCATCTTATTCTTCTGTCAATGTTTCTGTACATTTGTTTTTGTTCAGGTATTTTATAAATCTTACTCTTGTGGTTCATTTTGGCTGGGTTCTTTTTTTTTCCTTATCATTTACATTTGTCGGTCCTTTTTTTGGTTTGTTTTTGTTTATGTACCTTATAAATCTTATGTTTGGGGCCCATTTTAGCAGCGTTTTCTCTTTTTTTCTTCTCTTTCTCTCTCTCTCTCTCTCTCTCTTTTTTCTTTTTTCTTTCTCTTTGGTGGTGACATCTGATTGCTCCAGAACTATCTAAGGTGTACTTTGCCTGGATCATAGTTGATATATTCAGCTATACATCCCCTCAACCACCTCTCACCAAAATGACTAGGAGTAGGAACACTGAACAGAGGAAAAATTCATAGACTGTGTCCTCTGCCACAGAAAAATTGGATATGGACATAAACAGTATGTCTGAAAGGGAATTCAGGATAATAATTATCTAGGCAGTGGCTAGTTTGGAGAAAACTGTCAGTGACAACATAGAATCTCTAAGGGTGTGTTTGTGTCCTAGAGGCAGAAAAGATTCCTCATAAGATCGAGTTTAGAAAGACCTCCAGACACTTAAGTGTGAAATTCATGGTCATAATTTCATACAGGAGGTCTTAAGGGCACATAGGGGGAAACATTGCTTAAGTACAGAGTAAGTACCATCAGAATAACTTCAGACCTGTGCATAGAAACCTGGCAAGCCATAAGGGGCTGACAAGATGTATTCAGGGCACTAAATGAGAAGAACATGCAACCAAGAATATTTTATCTGGCAAGGCTGACATTCAGAATGGATGGAGAGATAAACAGCTTCCAAGACCAGCAAGGTTTGAAAGAGTTATGTGACAACAAAGTCAGCACTACAAGAAATAATAAGGGGGGGTCCTGTAAAAGAAGAAAGAACCCAAGAGTCACATAGAACAGAAATCTACAGAGACAATCTACAGAAACAAGTATTTCAGAGGCTCCATGAGATCAATAAACACCTTTCTTTCAGTAATCACTCTCAATGTTAATAGCTTAAATGCTCCCATAAAATTACACAGGGATGCAGACTGGATAAAACGACAGGACCCCTTCATATTCTATCTACAAGAGACACATTTGGAATCTAATGATGACTCAAAACTGAATGTGAAAGGATGGAGAACCATCTTTCATACCAATGGGTCTCAAAAGAAAGCTTGTGTAGCAATTCTCATATCAGATAAATTAGATTTTAAGCTAAATACTGTAGTCAGAGATACAGAAGGACACTATGTCATTCTTAAAGAGTCCATCCACCAAGAAGATCCAGCAATTATAAATATTGATGTCCCCAATATGGGAGCAGCCAACCACACAATCCAACTGTTAATCAAAATAGTCAAAGTGGGGAGGGAGGGAGTCAAGATGGCAGAGAAGTAGCAGGCTGAGACTACTTCAGCTAGCAGGAGATCAGCTAGATAGCTTATCTAAAGATTGCAAACACCTGCAAATCCATCGGTAGATCGAAGAGAAGAACAGCAATTCTAGAAACCGAAAACAACCACTTTCTGAAAGGTAGGACTGGCGGAAAAGTGAATCCAAAGCGACGGGAAGATAGACCCCGGGGGGAGGGGCTGGCTCCCGGCAAGCGGCGGAGCAACAGAGCACAAAATCAGGACTTTTAAAAGTCTGTTCCGCTGAGGGACATCGCTCCAGAGGCTAAACCAGGGTGAAGCCCACGTAGGTTCAGTGTGGCCTCAGGTCCCGCAAGGTCACAGAAGGATCGGGGGTGTCTGAGTGTCGCAGAGCTTGCAGGTATTGGAGCGAGAAAGCCGGCTGCAGAGACAGAGCCGGCAGTAAACTCGCAGCTCGGGGTTACCTTGAACCGGCTGCAGGCTCGGTGAGCTCGGAGCGCGGCCAGAGGTCAGGCAGATGGGAGTTACTAGGAGCTGTTCGCTGGGGGCGCACTGGGGAGTGGGGCCCCGGGCTCTCGGCTCCTCCTGCCGGAGACCAGGAGGCCGCCATTTGTATTTCCGGCCTCCGGCACTCTACGGAAAGCGCTCAGGGAACAAAAGCTCTTGAAAGCAAACCCCAGCGGATTACTCAGCCCGGCCCCTGGTAAGGGCGGTGCAATTCTGCCTGGGGCAAAGACACTTCAGAATCACTACACCAGGCCCCTCCCCCAGAAGATAAATAAGAAATCCAGCTAAGACCAAGTTCACCTACCAAGGAGAGCGGTTTCAATACCAAGGAGAGCAGCAGAATTCCAGAGGAGGAGAAAGCAAAGCATGGAACTCATGGCTTTCTCCCTGTGATTTTTTAGTCTTGCAGTTAAAGTAATTTTTTTCTTTTTCATTTTTTTTCTCTACTTTTGCTAAATTTTTTAATTTTTTTTTAATTTTTTAAATTTTTTTAACTTTTACCCTTTTCACTTTTAACATTTTTAAACTAGTTTATCTAATATATATATTTTTTCTTTTTTATATTTTTCTTTCTTCGTTTTCTTTTTTTAATTCCTTTTTTTTTCCGTTCTTTTTTTTGAACCTCCTTTTATCCCCTTTCTCCCCCGTCACGATTTGGGATCTCTTCTGATTTGGTTAAAGCATATTTTCCTGGGGTTGTTGCCACCCTTTAGTATTTTACTTGCTCCTTCATATACTCTTATCTGGACAAAATGACAAGGCGGAAAAATTCACCACAAAAAAAAAGAACAAGAGGCAGTACCGAAGGCTAGAGACCTAATCAATACAGATATTGGTAATATGTCAGATCTAGAATTCAGAATGACAATTCTCAAGGTTCTAGCCTGGCTTGAAAAAGGCATGGAAGATATTAGAGAAACCATCTCAGGAGATATAAAAGCTCTTTCTGGGGAAATAAAAGAACTAAAATCTAACCAAGTTGAAATCAAAAAAGCTATTAATGAGGTGCAATAAGAAATGGAAGCTCTCAATGCTAGGATAAATGAGGCAGAAGAAAGAATTAGCGATATAGAAGACCAAATGACAGAGAATAAAAAAGCTGAGCAAAAGAGGGACAAACAGTTACTGGACCACGAGGGGAGAATTCGAGAGATAAGTGACACCATAAGACGAAACAATATTAGAATAATTGGGATTCCAGAAGAAGAAGAAAGAGAGAGGGGAGCAGAAGGTATACTGGAGAGAATTATTGTGGAGAATTTCCCCAATGTAGCAAAGGGAACAAGCATCAAAATTCAGGAGGTTCAAAGAACGCCCCTTCAAAATCAATAAGAATAGGCCCACACCACGTCACCTAATAGTAAAATTTACAAGCCTTAGTGACAAAGAGAAAATCCTGAAAGCAGCCCGGGAAAAGAAGTCTGTAACATACAATGGTAAAAGTATTAGATTAGCATCTGACTTATCCACAGAGACCTGGCAGGCCAGAAAGAGCTGGCATGATATTTTCAGAGCACTAAACGAGAAAAACATGCAGCCAAGAATACTATATCTAGCTAGGCTACCATTGAAAATAGAAGGAGAGATTAAAAGCTTCCAGGACAAACAAAAACTGAAAGAATTTGCAAACACCAAACCAGCTCTACAGGAAATACTGAAAGGGGTCCTCTAAGCAAAGAGAGAGCCTACAAGTGGTAGATCAGTAAGGAACAGAGACCATATACAGTAACAGTCATCTTACAGGCAATACAATGGCACTAAATTCATATCTCTCAATAGTTACCCTGAATGTTAATGGGCTAAATGCCCCAATCAAAAGACACAGGGTATCAGAATGGATAAAAAAACAAATCCCATCTATATGTTGCCTCCAAGAAACTCCTTTTAAGTCCGAAGACACCTCCAGATTTAAAGTGAGGGGGTGGAAAAGAATTTACCATCATAATGGACATCAGAAGAAAGCAGGAGTGGCAATCCTTATATCAGATCAATTAGATTTTAAGCCAAAGACTATAATAAGAGATGAGGAAGGACACTATATCATACTCAAAGGATCTGGTGAACAAGAAGATCTAACAATTTTAAATATCTATGCCCCCAACGTGGGAGCAGCCAACTATATAAACCAATAAATAACAAAATTAAAGAAACACATCAACAATAATACAATAATAGTAGGGGACTTTAACACTCCCCTCACTGAAATGGACAGATCATCCAAGCAAAAGATCAGCAAGGAAATAAGGGCCTTAAACGACACACTGGACCAGCTGGACATCACAGATATATTCAAAACTTTTCATCCCAAAGCAACAGAATACTCATTCTTCTCTAGTGCACATGGAATATTCTCCAGAATAGATCACATCCTCGGTCCTAAATCAGGACTCAACCGGTATCAAAAGATTGGGATCATTCCCTGCATATTTTCAGACCACAATGCTCTGAAGCTAGAACTCAACCACAAGAGGAAGTTTGGAAAGAACCCAAATACATGGAGACTAAACAGCATCCTTCTAAAGAATGAATGGGTCAACCGGGAAATTAAAGAAGAATTGAAAAAAATCATGGAAACAAATGATAATGAAAACACAACGGCTCAAAATCTGTGGGACACAACAAAAGCAGTCCTGAGAGGAAAATATATAGCGGTACAAGCCTTTCTCAAGAAACAAGAAAGGTCTCAGGTACACAACCTAACCCTATACCTAAAGGATCTTGAAAAAGAACAAGAAAGAAACCGTAAGCCCAGCAGGAGAAGAGAAATCATAAAGATCAGAGCAGAAATCAATGAAATAGAAACCAAAAAACAATAGAGCAAATCAACGAAACTAGGAGCTGAGTTCTTTGAAAGAATTAATAAAATTGATAAACCCCTAGCCAGACTTACCAAAAAGAAAAGAGAAAGGACCCAAATAAATAGAATCATGAATGAAAGAGGAGAGATCACAACTAACACCAAAGAAATACAAACTATTATAAGAACATACAATGAGCAACTCTACGCCAACAAATTTGACAATTTGGAAGAAATGGACGCATTCCTAGAAACATATAAACTACCACAACTGAACCAGGAAGAAATAGAAAGCCTGAACAGACCCATAACCAGTAAGGAGATTGAAACAGTCATTAAAAATCTCCAAATAAACAAAAGCCCAGGGCCAGACGGCTTCCCAGGGCAATTCTACCAAACATTTAAAGAAGAACTTATTCCTATTCTCCTGAAACTGTTCCAAAAAAATAGAAATGGAAGGAAAACTTCCAAACTCATTTTATGAGGCCAACATCACCTTGATCCCCAAACCAGACAAGGATCCCATCAAAAAAGAGAGCTATAGACCAATATCCTTGATGAACACAGATGCGAAAATTCTCACCAAAATACTAGCCAATAGGATTCAACAGTACATTAAAAGGATTATTCACCACGACCAAGTGGGATTTATTCCAGGGCTGCAAGGTTGGTTCAACATCCGCAAATCAGTCAATGTGACACAACACATCAATAAAAGAAAGAACAAGAACCATAGGATACTCTCAATAGATGCTGAAAAAGCATTTGATAAAGTACAGCGTCCCTTCCTGATCAAAACCCTTCAAAGTGTAGGGATAGAGGGCACATACCTCAATATCATCAAAGCCATCAATGAAAAACCCACCGCAAATATCATTCTCAATGGAGAAAAACCGAAAGCTTTTCCGCTAAGGTCAGGAACACGGCAGGGATGTCCATTATCACCACTGCTATTCAACATAGTACTAGAAGTCCTAGCCTCAGCAATCAGACAACAAAAGGAAATTAAAGGCATCCAAACCGGCAAAGAAGAAGTCAAATTATCACTCTTCACAGATGATATGATACTCTATGTGGAAAACGCAAAAGACTCCACTCCAAAACTGCTAGAACTTGTACAGGAATTCAATAAAGTGTCAGGATATAAAATCAATGCACGGAAATCAGTTGCATTTCTCTACACCAACAGCAAGACCGAAGAAAGAGAAATTAAGGAGTCAATCCCATTTACAATTGCACCCCAAACCATAAGATACCTAGGAATAAAACTAACCAAAGAGGCTAAGAATCTATACTCAGAAAACTATAAAGTACTCATGAAAGAAATTGAGGAAGACACAAAGAAATGGAAAAATGTTCCATGCTCCTGGATTGGAAGAATAAATATTGTGAAAATTTCTATGCTTCCTAAAGCAATCTACACATTTAATGCAATTCCTATCAAAGTACCATCCATCTTTTTCAAAGAAATGGAACAAATAATCCTAAAATTTATATGGAACCAGAAAAGACCTCGAATAGCCAAAGGAATATTGAAAAAGAAAGCCAAAGTTGGTGGCATCACAATTGCGGACTTCAAGCTCTATTACAAAGCTGTCATCATCAAGACAGCATGGTATTGGCACAAAAACAGACACATAGATCAATGGAACAGCATTGAAAGCCCAGAAATAGACCCTCAACTCTATGGTCAACTAATCTTTGACAAAGCAGGAAAGAATGTCCAATGGAAAAAAGACAGCCTCTTCAATAAATGGTGTTGGGAAAATTGGACAGCCACATGCAGAAAAATGAAGTTGGACCATTTCCTTACACCAAACACAAAAATAGACTCAAAATGGATGAAGGACCTCAATGTGAGAAAGGAATCCATCAAAATCCTTGAGGAGAACACAGGCAGCAACCTCTTCGACCTCAGCCGCAGCAACATCTTCCTAGGAACATCGCCAAAGGCAAGGGAAGCAAGGGTAAAAATGAACTATTGGGATTTCATCAAGATCAAAAGCTTTTGCACAGCAAAGGAAACAGTTAACAAAATCAAAAGACAACTGACAGAATGGGAGAAGATATTTGCAAACGACATATCAGATAAAGGACTAGTTTCCAAAATCTATAAAGAACTTAGCAAACTCAACACCCAAAGAACAAATACTCCAATCAAGAAATGGGCAGAGGACATGAACAGACATTTCTGCAAAGAAGACATCCAGATGGCCAACAGACACATGAAAAAGTGCTCCAATCACTCGGCATCAGGGAAATACAAATCAAAACCACAATGAGAAACCACCTCACACCAGTCAGAATGGCTAAAATCAACAGGTCAGGAAATGACAGATGCTGGCGAGGATGCGGAGAAAGGGGAACCCTCCTACACTGTTGGTGGGAATGCAAGCTGGTGCAACCACTCTGGAAAACAGCATGGAGGTTCCTCAAAATGTTGAAAATAGAACTGCCCTATGACCCAGCAATTGCACTACTGGTTATTTACCCTAAAGATACAAACGTAGTGATCCAAAGGGGCACGTGCACCTGAATGTTTATAGCAGCAATGTCCACAATAGCCAAACTATGGAAAGAACCTAGATGTCCGTCAACAGATTAATGGATAAAGAAGATGTGGTATATATACACAATGGAATACTATGCAGCCATCAAAAGAAATGAAATCTTGCCATTTGCAAAACATGGATGGAACTAGAGCATATCATGCTCAGCGAAGTAAGTCAAGCAGAGAAAGACAACTACCATATGATCTCCCTGATATGAGGAAGTGGTGATGCAACATGGGGGCTTAAGTGGGTAGGAGAAGAATCAATGAAACAAGATGGGATTGGGAGGAAGACAAACCATAAGTGACTCTTAATCTCAAAACAAACTGAGAGTTGCTGGGGGGAGAGGGGTTGGGAGAAGGGGGGTGGGGTTATGGACATTGGGGAGGGTATGTGCTTTGGTGAGTGCTGTGAAGTGTGTAAACCTGGCGATTCACAGACCTGTACCCCTGGGGATAAAAAATATATTTATAAAAAATTAAAAAATTTACTACTAATAAAAAAATAGTCAAAGTGATACTCTGGACTCTAAAAAACAATCTGAGCATTATGGAGGTGTGGGGGTGGGAGGTTGGGTGAACCTGGTGGTGGGTATTATGGAGCACATGTATTTCATGGAGCACTGGGTGTGGTGCATAAACAATGAATTCTGGAACACTGAAATTTAAAAAAATTTTAAAAATATATTAAAAATACTAATACTGATATGAATACATTAATTACAGGAGATCTTAACATGTCACTCTCAGTAATAGACAGATCATCCAAGCAGCAAATCAATAAAGGAACAAGAGCTTTGAATGACACTTTGAACCAGATGGACCTCATAGATATATACAGAACATCCACCCTAAAACAACATAATACTTATTCTTCTTAAGCACACATGGAACTTTGTCCAGAATAGACCACATACTGGGTCACAAATCAGGGATCAACCAATAACAAATGACTGAGATTATCCCCTGCATATTCTCAGACCTCAGTGCTTTGATTCTGGAACTCAATCACAAGAAAAATTTGGAAAGAATGCAAACACTTGGAAGCTAAAGGCCATGCAGCTCACGAATGCTTGGATGAACCAGGAAATCAAAGGAAAACATAAACAATTCATGGAAACCAATGAGAATGAAGACACATTGGTCCAAAACCTGTGGTATAGAGTAAAGGCAGTCCTAAGGGGGAAATACACAGCCAAAAATATTGAAAATATCAAAAATATTGAAAAATTCCGAATACACCAACTCTCTTTACATCCTAAGGAACTGGAGAATCAACAACGAATTGAGCCAACATCACACACAAGAAGAGAAATAATCAAGATTAGAGCAGAGATCAATGAGCTAGAATCTAGACATACAGTATAAGAGATCAATGAAACTAGAAACAGTTCTATGAAAGAATTAATAAGATTGACAAACTACTGGCCAACCTAATTCAAAAGAAAAGAAAAAGAACCCAAATTAATAAAATTATGAATGGATGGAAAGAGATCATAACTAACACCAAGAAAATAGAAACAATCATCAGAAATTATTATGAACAGTTATATGCTAATACGTTAAGCAACCTAGAGGAAATGGATACATTCCTGGAAACCAATAAACTTCCCAGACTGAAACAGGAAGAAATTGACAAACTGAATAAATCAATATCTAGTAACGAGATTGAAGCAGTGATCAAAGTCCTCCCAAAATGGGCGCCTGGGTGGCTCAGAATATAAGCATCTGCCTTTGGCTCAAGTCGTGATCCCAGGGTCCTGGGATCGAGCCTGGCATTGGGCTCTCTGCTTGGTGGGAGCCTGCTTCTCCTTATCCCATTCCCCCTGCTTGTGTTCCTTCTCTTGTTGTGTCTCTCTGTAAAATAATTAAATAAATAATAAAAAAAATTCTCCCAAAAAACAATAGTCCAGGACCCTACTGATTCCCTTGGGAATTCTACAAAATATTCAAAGAATAAATAATACTTATTCTCCTGAAGCTATTTCAAAGAATAGAAACAGAAGGATAACTTTTAGACACTTGTTAAGAATCCAGTATTACCCTGATCTCTGATCCAGGCCAAAAAAAAAAAAAAAAAAAACCTCAAAAAGGAGAATTTCATACCAATATTCCTGATGGATATGGATGCCAAGATTCTCAACAAGGTCCTAGCTAATAGGATACAACAGTACATTAAAAAGATTACCCACAATGACCAGGTGGTATTTATCAATGGGATGCAAAAGTGGTACCACATTCACAAATCAATCAAAGTGATAGAACAAAAAGATAAGAAAAGAGAGAAGAAACATATGGTCCTCCCAATTGATGCAGTAGAAGCATTTGACAATATACAGTATCCTTTCCTGATTAAAACTCTTTAAAGTGGGGAGGACAAGATGGCGGGGGAGTAGGAAGAGGCGCCTTTTCAGCCCGTACCCCAAAGTGAGCTGATTACCTACCAAAGAACTCCAATCATCCATGAAATCAGCCTGAGATCAGAATTCTACACGTCTGGATCTCTACAGGGGCAGAAGATGCCAGTGGGCAGGTAAAGCGGAGTGGGAATGGCGGACTGATCTCGGAAGATAAACAAAAGGGGGAGGGAGCCACCAGAGGCAACCGGTTGGAAAGTAACACCGCAATACGAGCGAGAGTGCCCTGCGTCTGGGGACCAGCATTAACTTGGAGACTGGTTGAAAGCACTCCAAAAGAGAAAAGGATCGTGGGGGGAAATTGTGGGAATCAGGGCGGCTAGGGACAGGGACTTAAGTCCCTGGTCCCAGGACAGCATCCCCGGCGCTGAGGTAGAGAGAGTGTGGGGGGAAACCAGCTCTTGGTCCCTAAGCCGCCAGAACGCCCGAGAATGCGTGGGTTCTGGCTCCTGTGAGGGGATGGGAGCCACGCCGGTCGGCAGAATGTGCGCTAGCCCTACCACAAAGCTTGAGATACGCGCGCACGTCCCTCATGCTCCCCTGAGTTACAAAGGCCTGGCCAGCACTCTTTGACCCGTGCCATTGTTTCAAAGCCTAAGCGGGGTGCCTGAAACTCTTTCCCTGACAGAGGCGTGCAAAAGCCCAGCCTGGGGCTTACGGACCAGCGCCCCGTTCTCAGTGCCTGAGCCGCGCTCCCGACCCATAGCCGCCTCTGAAAAGAGGTGCGCGCAAGCCGGGCACTCCCAGCCCAGGCCAGCGGCAAAATCTCAGTGTGCAATTGCTGCTTGGAACCTCTCTGGCGGTCGGGAGCTCCCAGACAGCCGCCACTGCCTTGGCTTTGGGTACGAGCAAAAGATCCTGTGCCCCCAGGGTCTGCAACTTGGAACCTGCTCTGCCAGCGGCCAAGGGGGAATTTATTCAGCTTCTGCACCCAGACTGAGGCTTCTCTCTGAGAGGGAGATCAAGGTGCAGTTTGATTTCTTCTAATACTACAAAAACCGTCAAAGGCAGTCAAGGTGAGAGAAAAAAAAGTGAACAAGCAAAAAAACCGCCAGAGAACAAAAGCCTGAAAAAAACCAGTTTCCTCAGAGCCCACCCCCTTGAGGGGGGCAGGAGGACTTAACTCAGGAAACATCATAGACTGAAAACCCCGTGGCAGGCCCCTCCCCCAGAAAACAAACCAAGAAAGAAAGAAAAAAAAAAAAAAGACTGCAAGAGAAAAACCGCTACTTCATAGGAAAACTTGTATTGTTCACTCATTCCCACTATTCTGGTTCATATTTTTTTTTACACATAGGTAATTTTTTTAACCTATTTACCATCATAGTGAGTTGTACAGTACATCAAATTCCATAATACCTTTCTAACCTGAACTTTTTGATACACACACCTATGTTTTTCTTTCCCATTTTTATTTTTTGAATTCCTTTTTTAAAATTTTAGTTTAGTCTAGTTTATTCCTTTTTATTTTTATCCTCTAATATTCATATAGAGTTAAACTTCAAAGTAACCCCCTTTCCCCAATCAATACTACCCCTATAGGTAAACCAATTTTTAATCCCCTTTATCTTAGGAAAGTTGAACCCTTTAACAAAGATATCAAGATCCATCCATGAAGAATCAAAACAACCTTCCTCGCACACACTGAGAATTTATAAGAACTCTCCGATCTTCTTCCACCTGTGTTTCTGTGATTTTTGTGTTTGTCCTGATAGCATATAAATTTTACACTTGTGGTTCTTTTTGACAAGGTTCTTTCTTTATTTGCATAAATATATATATTTTTTCTCTTGTCAAATACTTGTATCAGTCTTTTTATCTCCTTTTGCTTCTCTAGTTCATAAATCTTACCTTGGGGCCCATCTGGGCTGAACCTTCTTTTTCATCTTCCCTTTCTTTCCAGTCTCTCTCTCTCTCTTTTTTCTTTTTTTTTTTCTTTTCTTTTTCTTTCCTTTTGTCTTTTGTTTGGGTGGGGAATCCTGATTGCTCAGAAGTGTTCCAGGGTGCACCTTGACTGCACCAGAATTGATACAATCAGCTACATCTGTTCAGTCACCTCCCACCAAAATGACTAGGAGGAGGAATGCCCAACAGAAGAAAAATACAGAGGATGGACCTTCTGCAACAGAGCTAACAACTATCAACATAGACAATATGTCAGAAAGAGAATTCAGGCTAACAATTATCCAGGCAATAGCTAGGTTGTAGAAAGCCATGGATGACCAAACAGAATTGATTAGGGCCAAACTGAAAGCGACCAGACAGGATGTTCACAATGTTAGGGCGGAGCTCAAAGCTACCAGGGAGGAGGTTCATAATGCTCTCAATGAGTTCCAATCTAATCTAAACTCTCTCAATGTTAGGGTAACTGAAAAAAAAAATGTTAGGGTAACTGAGACAGAAGATAGAATTAGTGATCTGGAAGACAAACAGATAGAGAGAAAGGATCAGGAGGAAGCCTGGAACAAACAGCTTAGAAACCACAAAAACAGAATCAGGGAAATAAATGATGTCATGAAGCGTTCCAACATCAGAATTATTGGAATCCCTGAACGGGAGGAGAAAGAAAGAAGTCTAGAAGATATCGTGGAACAAGTCCTTCATGAAAATTTTCCCAATCTCACGAATGGAACGAGCGTTCATGTACTAGAGGCTGAACGGTCTCCACCCAAGATTATACATTCAAAAAAAAACCATCACGACACCTGATAGTCAAATTGAGGAATTATAATTGTAGGTATAATCTCTTGAAAGCCGCCAGGGCAAAGAAGCTCCTTACTTACAGAGGGAAGCCCAACAGAATAACGTCAGACCTGTCTACAGAGACCTGGCAAGCCAAAAGAGGCTGGCAAGATATATTCAGGGCACTAAATGATAAGAACATGCAGCCAAGAATACTTTATCCAGCAAAACTGACATTCAAAATGGATGGAGAGATAAAGAGTTTTCAAGACCGGCAAGGCTTAAAAGACTATGCAACCACCAAGCCGACACTGCAGGAAATAGTAAGGGGGGGGGTTCTATAAAAGAGGAAAAAACCCAAGAATAGCATTGAACAGAAATATAGAGGCAGTCTACAGAAAGAAAGACTTCAAAGGTAACTCGATGTCAATAAAAACGTACCTATCAATAATCACTCTCAATGTGAATGGCCTAAATGCACCCATAAAAAGGCACAGGGTTGCAGATTGGATAAAACGACAGGACCCATCCGTATGTTGTATACAAGAGACTCATTTTGAACCTAAAGATACACGCAAACTGAAAGTGAAGGGATGGAGAAGCATCTTTCATGCCAATGGGACTCAAAAGAAGGCTGGGGTAGCGATTGTCATATCAGATAAATTAGACTTCAAACTAAAGACTGTAGTCAGAGATACAGAAGGACACTACATAATCCTTAAAGGGACTATCCACCAAGATGATCTAACAATTGTAAATATCTATGCTCCCAATATGGAAGCAGCCAATTACTTAAGAAAACTGTTAATCAAGATAAAGAGTCATATTGATATGAATACACTAATCGTAGGAGATCTTAACATGCCTCTTTCAGAATTAGACAGATCATTGAAGCAGAAAATCAATAAAGAAACAAGAACATTGAATGACACATTGGACCAGATGGACCTCATAGTTATATACAGAACATTCCACCCTAAAACAACAGAATACTCATTCTTCTCAAGTGCACATGGAACTTTCTCCAGAATAGACCACATACTGGGTCACAAATCAGGACTCAACCGATACCAAAAGACTGAGATGATTCCCTGCATATTCTCAGATCACAATGCTTTGAAACTGGAGCTCAATCACAAGGAAAAGTTCCGAAGGAACTCAAACACCTAGAAGCTAAAGACCACCTTGCTTAAGAATGCTTGGATCAACCAGGAGATCAAAGAAGAACTGAAACAATTCATGGACACCAATGAGAATGAAGACACTTCGGTCCAAAACCTATGGGATACAGCAAAGGCGGTCCTAAGGGGAAAATACATAGCCATCCAAGCCACCCTCAAAAAAATTGAAAAATCTAGAACACACCAGCTGTCTCTACACCTTAAAGAACTGGAGAATCAACAACAAATCAAACCAACTCCACACATAAGAAGGGAAATCATCAAGATTAGAGCTGAGATCAATAAGGTTGAAACCAGAGATACAGCAGAACGTATCAATGAAACTAGAAGCTGTTTTTTTGAAAGAATCAATAAGATCAATTAGCCATTGGCCACACTAATCCAAAAGAAAAGAGAGAAAGCCAAAATTCATAAAATTATGAATGAAAAGGGAGAGATCACAACTAACACCAAGGAAGTAGAAACAATCATCAGAAGTTATCACCAGTTATATGCCAATAAGCTTAGCAACCTAGATGAAATGGATGCATTCCTGGAAAAATATAAACTACCAACATTGAACCAGGAAGAAATCGACAACATGAATAGACCGATATCTAATAACGAGATTGAAGCAGTGATCAAAAACCTCCCAAAAAACAAGAGCCCAGGACCTGACGGATTCCCTGGGGAATTCTACCAAACCTTCAAAGAAGAAATAACACCTATTCTCCTGAAGATGTTTCAAAAAATTGAAGCAGAAGGAAAACTTCCTGACTCCTTCTATGAAGCCAGCATTACCCTGATCCCGAAACCAGGCAAAGACCCTACCAAAAAGGAGAATTTTAGACCAATATCACTGATGAATATGGATGCTAAGATTATCAACAATATCCTAGGATCTCAACAAGATCCTAGCCAACAACATCCAACAGCACACTAAAAAAATTATCCACCATGATCAGGTGGGATTCATCCCTGGGCTACAAGGATGGTTCAACATCCGCAAATCAATCAATGTGATACAACAAATTAATATGAGAAGAGAGAAGAATCACATGGTCCTCTCAATTGATGCAGAAAAAGCATTTGACAAAATCCAGCATCTGTTCCTGATTAAAAAGCTTCAATGTATAGGGATAGAGGGAACATTCCTGAACCTCATCAAATCTATCTATGAAAGACCCACAGCAAATATCATCCTCAATGGGAAAAAGCTTGCAGCCTTCCCGTTGAGATCAGGAACACGACAAGGATGCCCACTCTCCCCACTCTTGTTCAACATAGTATTAGAAGTCCTAGCAACAGCAATCAGACAACAGAGAGAAATAAAAGGTATCCAAATTGGTAATGAAGAAGTCAAACTCTCTCTCTTCGCAGATGACATGATTCTTTATATGGAAAACCCAAAAGACTCCACCCCCAAGCTACTAGAACTCATACAGCAACTCAGCAACGTGGCAGGATACAAAGTCAATGTGCAGAAATCAGTGGCTTTCTTATACACTAACAATGAAAATACAGAAAGGGAAATTAGAGAATCGATTGCATTTACTATAGCACCAAGAACCATAAGATACCTGGGAATAAACCTAACCAAAGAGGTAAAGGATTTGCACTCGAGGAACTACAGAACACTCATGAAAGAAATTGAAGAAGACACAAATAGATGGAAGGCCATTCCATGCTCTTGGATCAGAAGAATAAACATTGTTAAAATGTCTATACTGCCTAGAGCAATCTATACTTTTAATGCTATTCCGATCAAAATTCCACTGGTATTCTTCAAAGAGCTGGAGCAAATAATCCTAAAATTTGGATGGAATCAGAAGAGACCCCGAATCGCTAAGGAAATGTTGAAAAACAAAAATAAAGCTTGCAGCATCACGTTACCTGATTTCAAGCTTTATTACAAAGCTGTGATCACCAAGACAGCATGGTACTGGCATAAAAACAGACACATAGACCAGTGGAACAGAGTAGAGAGCCCAGATATGGACCCTCAACTCTATGGTCAATTAATCTTCGACAAAACAGGAAAAAATATACAGTGGAAAAAAGACAGTCTCTTCAATAAATGGTGCTGGGAAAACTAGACAGCTATATGTAGAAGAATGAAACTCCACCGTTCTCTTACACCGTACACAAAGATAAACTCAAAATGGATAAAAGACCTCAACGTGAGACAGGAATCCATCAGAATCCTAGAGGAGAACATAGGTAGTAATCTCTTCGATATCAGCCACAGTAACTTCTTTCAAGATATCTCTCCAAAGGCAAAGGAAACAAAAGCAAAAATAAACTTTTGGGACTTCATAATCAAAAGCTTCTGCACAGCAAAGGAAACAGTCAAAAAAAACAAAGAGGCAACCCACGGAATGGGAGAAGATATTTGCAAATGAAAGTACAGACAAAAGGTTGATATCCAGGATCTATAATGAACTCCTCAAACTCAACAAACTCGAAACAGACAAACATATCAAAAAATGGGCAGAAGATATGAACAGACACTTCTCCAATCAAGACATACCAATGGCTATCCGACATGGAGGACAAGGGGTGTTAGAGACGAGAAGAAGTTGGTGTAAATTGGAAGGGGAGGTGAACCATGAGAGACTATGGACTCTGAAAAACAATCTGAGGGGTTGGAAGTGGTGGTGGGGTGGGAGGTTGGGGTACCAGGTGGTGGGTATGATAGAGGGCACGGCTTGCATGGAGCACTGGGTGTGGTGAAAAAAAAAGAAAAAAAAGAAAAAAAATGAATAATGTTTTTCTAAAAATAAATCAATTAAAACAAAACCAACAAAAAAATGAATACTGCTTTTCTGAAAATAAATAAATTGGAAAAAAAACTCTTCAAAGTGTAGGGATAGAGGGAACAGTCCTCAACTTCATAAACGCTATCTATGAAAAACCCACAATGAATATCATTCTCAATGTGGAAAAGCTAACAGCCTTCACTTTGAGATCAGGAACACTTACAGGAATGCCCACTCTCATCACTTTTGTTCATCATAGTACTAGATGTCCTAGGAACAGCGACTAGAAAACAAAAAGAAATAAAAATGTATTCAAATTGCAAAGAAGTCAAGCTCTCTCTTTTCACAGATGACGTGACACTTTTAATGGAAAACCCAAAAGACTTCACACAAAAACTACTAAAACTCATACAGTAATTCAGTAATGTGGCAGGATACAAAATCAATGCACAGAAACCAGTTACTTCATTATACACTAAAATAAAAATATAGAAAGGAAAATTAGAGAATCTATTCCATTTACTATTCCACCAAGTACCACAAGATACCTGGTAGTAAACCTAACCAAAGAGGTAAAGGCTCTGTACTCAAGGAACTACAGAACACTTATGAAAGAAACTGAAGACACAAAAAGATGGAAAAGCAGTTCATGCTCATGAATCAGAAGAATAAACACTGTTAAAACGTCTATACTGCCTAAAGCAATCTATACTTTCAATGTCATCCCGATCAAAATACAAGTGGCATTTTTCAAAGTGCTGGAACAAACAATACTAAAATTTGGATGGAAGGAGCAGAGACCCTGCATTACTAAGAAAATGTTGAAAAAGAAAAATGAAACTGGGGGCATCACGTTGCCCAATTTCAAGTTTTACTACAAAGCTGTGATCACCAAGACAGCATGGTACTGGCACAAAAACAGACACATAGACCAGTGAATGGACCCTCAACTCTATTGTCAAATAATCTTCGACAAAGCAGGAAAAAATATCCAGTGGAAAAAAGACAGTGTCTTCAATAAATGGTGCTGGTAAAATTGGACAGCTGTGTTTAGAAGAATGAATCTTACACCATACACAAAGGTAAACTCAAATGGATAAAATATCTCAATGTGAGGCAGGAATCCATCAGAATCCTAGAGGAACACATAGGCAGAAACCTCTTCGACATCAACCACAGCAATTTCTTTCAAGATATGTCTCCAAAGGGAAAGGAAACAAAAGTGAAAATGAACTTTTGGGACTTCATCAAAATCAAAAGCTTCTGCACAGCAAAGGAAACAGTCAACAAAACAAAGAGGCAACCCATGGAATGGGAGAAGATATTCACAGATGACAGTACAGACAAAGGGCTGATATCCAAGATCTATAAAGAACTCTTCAAACTCAACACATGCAAAACAGATAACCACATCACACAATGGGCAGAAGATATGAACGGACACTTCTCCAATGAAGACACACAAATGGCTAACAGACACATGAAAAAATGCTCATCATCATTAACTGTCAGGGAGATTCAAATCAAAACCACATGGAAATACCACCTTATAGCAGTTAGAATGACCAAAATTAACAAACAGTAAACAATGTGTGTTGGAGAGAATGTGGAGAAAGGGGAACCCTCTTACACTGTTTATGGGAATATGAGTTGGTGCAGCCACTTTGGAAAACAGTGTTTAGATACCTTAAGAAATTAAAAATAGAGCCTACCTTTTGTCCCTTCAATTGCACTACTGGGTATTTACCCCATAGATACAGATGTAGTGAAAAGAAGGGACTTCTGTATCGCAGTGTCCATAGCAACAATGGCCACAGTCGCCAAACTGGGTAAAAGAGCCAAGATGCCCTTCAAAAGACGAATGGATAAAGATATGGTCCATATACACAATGGAGTATTATGTCTCCATCAGAAAGGATGAATACCCAACTTTTGTATCAACATGGACACGACTGAAGTAGATCATGCTGTGTGAAATAAGTCAAGCAGAGAGAGTCAATTATCGTATGGTTTAACTTACTTGTGGAGCATAAGGAGTAACAGAGGGCATTAGGAGAAGGAAAGGAAAAGTCATTTGAGGGCAATTGGAGGGGAAGATGAACCATGAGAGAATGTGGACTCTGAGAAGAAAACTGAAGGTTTTGGAGGTTAGAGGGGTGAGGGGATATGTGAACCTGGTCGTGAGTATTAAGGAGGGCACATATTGCATGGAGCACTGGGTGTGGTGCATAAACAATGAATCTGAAAAAATAAAATTAAATTTTAAATATGATTTTATTTCTTTATTTGGCAAAGTCAGAGAGACCACAAGCAGGGTGAGGAGTAGAGAGCGATTTAGAAGGAGGCTCCCCAGTGAGCAAGGACCCTGCACATGGAGCTGGATCTCAGGTCCTGGAATCATGACCTGAGCTAAAGGAGATGTTTAACCGACTCGGCCACTCACATGTCCCTGTGGTTTTCTTTTTATTACAACTGTTGACTTAATTTTCCTAAAAGACTTCGGGTCACCTGAGTGACTCAGTTGATTAAGCATCTGCCTTTGGCTCAAATCGTGATTTCAGGTTCCTGGGATCGTGTCTAACACTGAGCTCCTTGCTCAATGGGAGCCTGCTTCTTCCCCTGTCTGTCACTCCTGCTACTTGTGCACTCTCTCTTCCTCTCCCTCTCTCTCTCTCTCTCTGACAAATAAATAAAATCTTTAAAAAATTTTTCTAAGAGACTTCTAATGTTAGTACATTAATTAAGGGAAAATACACACAATAAAAATACCATTTTAATTATTTTTACATGTTCAATTTAAACAGTTCAATTGCCTCTAGTACATTCACATTGTTTTGCAACTATCATCACTATCCATTTACAGACCTTTTTTTAATCATTCCATATTGAAACAATGTATCCATTAAATAATAACTCCCCATCCCATTCCTATCTTCCTCAAACCTCAGTAACCACTGTTCTACTTTCTACTTTTGGCTACACAAAGTACCTCATATAACTGGAATCACACAGTATTTGTCCTTCTGGGTCTGGCTTAGCTTACTTATCTTACTTTCTTTGAAGCTAATTCATGTTGTAATATGTATCAGGATTTCAGTTCCTTTTAGAGAAATATTTGCAAATGACACATCAAATAAGGGGCTAGTACCCAAAATCTATAAAGAACTTATCAAACTCAACACCCAAAGAACAATCCAATCAAAAAATGGGCAGAAGACATGTTCATCATCACTAGCCCTCAGGGAGATTCAAATTAAAACCACATTGAGATATCACCTTACACCAGTTAGAATGGCCAAAATTAACAAAACAGGAAACAACATGTGTTGGAGAGGATGTGGAGAAAGGGGAACCCTCTTACACTGTTGGTGGGAATGCAAGTTGGTGCAGCCTCTTTGGAGAACAGTGTGGAGATTCCTCAAGAAATTAAAAATAGAGCTTCCCTATGACCCTGCAATTGCACTCCTGGGTATTTACCCCAAAGACACAGATGTCGTGAAAAGAAGGGCCATCTGTACCCCAATGTTTAGAGCAGCAATGGCCACAGTCGCCAAACTATGGAAAGAACCAAGATGCCCTTCAATGGACGAATGGATAAGGAAGATGTGGTCCATATACACTATGGAGTATTATGCCTCCATCAGAAAGGACGAATACCCAACTTTTGTAGCAACATGGACGGGACTGGAAGAGATTATGCTGAGTGAAATAAGTCAAGCAGAGAGAGTCAATTATCATATGGTCTCACTTATTTGTGGAGCATAACAAATAGCATGGAGGACAGGGGGTGTTAGAGAGGAGAATGGAGTTGGGAGAAATTGGAAGGGGAGGTGAACCATGAGAGACTATGGACTCCAAAAAGCAATCTGAGGGGTTTGAAGTGGCGGGGGGTGGGAGGTTGGGGTACCGGGTGGTGGGTATTATGGAGTGCACGGATTGCATGGAGCACTGGGTGTGGTGAAAAAATAATGAATACTGTTTTCCTGAAAATAAATAAATTAATTTATAAAAAAAATAAATGGGCAGAAGACATGAACAGACATTCATGCAAAGAAGACTTCCAAATGTCCAAGAGACACACAAATTTTAGATTCTACATATGAGATCATATAGTATCTTAATTTTCTGTCTTATTTCATTTAACATAATGTCCTCAAGGTTTATTCATGTTGTCACAAATGGTAGGATTAACTTCCTTCTAATGGCTGAATAATATTTCCTTGTGTATATGTTTACATTATATATATATATATATATCTCAATGCTTCTATTGACAGACACTTGAGTTGTTTTTATATATTGACTATTGTGAATAATACTACAATGAACATGGGAGGGCAAATATTTCTATGAGATACTAATTTTTTTTCATTTTGGTATATACCAGAAGAGGGATAGCTGAATCATATGGTAGTTCTGTTATTAATTTTTATACTAATTTTTTACTGAGATAAAATTGATGTACAGCACTGTGTAAATTTCAAGTGACAGCATAAAGACTTCATTTACATTTATTTTGAAATAATTACCACAGTAAATTAACATCCATCACAAGTTATTTTCCCCCATGATGAAAACTTTTAAAATTTACTGTCTTACTCTCTTCAAATATACATAGAGCAGTGATAACCATAGTGACCATGTTGCTGTTTATGCTCAGGACTGTTTTCACTTCTTTGGTTTTTTGTGGTTCCACATGAATTTCTGGAATTTAAAATAAATATTTCTATTAAAAATGCCACTGGAATTTAGTAGAGATTGCATTGATCTCTAGATTGCTTTGGGTAGCATGGACATTTTAATAATTCTAATTCTTATTCATGAACACATGATAGCTTTACATGTTTTGTTGTGTCTTACTAAATTTCTTTATCCAGGGTTTTATAACTTTCAGGGTACAGATCTCTTATTTTCTTGGTTAAATTGATTTCTATTTTATTGTTGTTATACTGATACAAATGGGGTTGTTGCCATACTTTCTTTTTCAGATACTGTGTGGTTGCTCTATAGAAATACAATTGAATTTCCTATGTTAATTTCATGTCCTGCAAATTTACTGCATTTATTTTTTTTCATTATAAGAGGTTTCCTTTCTATGAGATCATGTCATCTGCAAACAGAGACGATTTCACCTCTTCTTTTCGATTGGAATATTTTTTTAAATCTTTTTCATGCTTAATTGCTCTGGATAAGATTTCTAGTACTATACTGAATAGAAATAATGAAAATTGGGATTCAAGTCTTTTTCCTTGTCATTGACAGAAAAGCTTTTAGTTTTATTCATTATTTTCTGATTGTTTTCTAGTTACTTTGTTTTTTTCCCCTCTGCCAGTCTTTGAGATTTAATATTTGCTTGTTTTTTCTGTAGTGGTATGCTTTGATACATTTATTTTTAAATTGTTTATCTATTCTGGATTTTTAAAAATTTGGGGTTAAAATGAAGCTTACATAAAACACCTTATATTTATAAGGTTGATAACTTTAAGCTAATAACAAATTAAAACAATATTCAAAAACTCTACACTTGAAATCCTCCCCTCACATTTTATATATTGATGTCACAATTTACATTTTTATATATGTGTATACAATAAAAATATTGTAACTGTAGTTATTTTTATACTTTTGCACTTTAACTTTTAAAAAATATTTTATTTATTTATTTGACAGACAGTGATCACAAGTAGGCAGAGAGGCAGGCAGAGATAGAAGAGGAAGCAGGCTCCCTGAGGGAGCCTGATGTGGGGCTTGATCCCAGGACCCTGGGATCATGACCTGAGCTGAAGGCAAAGGCTTTAACCCACTGCTGGGGAAAGTGATTATCTCTCCTTCCTTTTCAAAGGCAGCTTTGGCAGCTATAGTTTTTTGGTTGGCAGGTGTTTGTTTGTTTGTTTATCTGTCAGTATTATCCCATAATTTGCTTGTCTGCAAGTATTATGTTCAGAAATTCACTGATAATAACATTTCCTTTTCCAGATTAAGACAATTTTCTGTCATTATTTATTTAAATAAGTTTTCTGCCCTATTTCTTTTTCCCTAGGCCTAGTGGGACTCACAAAATGCATACATTTTTCTCTTTTTATATTATCTTATAAGACACATAGGCTTTCTTCATTTTTCTTTATTATTATCTTTTTCTTTTTGTTCTTCATATTGGATAATTTAAAAGTATCTGTCTTCAATCTCACTGTTTTTGTCTTCTGCTTGATTAAGTCTTTTGTTAAAATTCTCCATGAAATTTTCAGTTCAGTCATTGTGTTCTGATTTCAGCTCCAGAATTCATTTAATTTTTTAATTTTTTTTATCTCTTTGTTAAACTTTGTATTCTGTTCATGTATTGTTTTCCTGATTTCATTTAGTCATTTATCTGTATTCTTTTATGGCTCACTGAGCTTCTTTAGATAATTATTTTGATTTTTTTCCTCAAAAATTTGGTAGCTCTCCACGTCTCTACGGTTGGTTATTGGTACTTTATTAGTCAGTTTTGTTGGTGTCATGTTTCCTTGTTTATTCATGACCTCTGTGGCTTTACACTGGTGTCACCACATTTCAAGATCTGGGCAATTCTCCTAGGCTTTATAGACTCACTTTGGTAGGTTAGGCCCTTTACCAGTCAAACTGACAAGAGATTTTGTGTGGCCTTCATTTAAGGTCTGTTGGTGGACTTGCTGCTAGAGTGCTTGGGGTAGCCAGTATGGTGCCTGGGTTAGCAGATGGCTAAATCTGGTCTTTAGAGTCAATCTTGGAGCCAGTTTCCACTGGAGTGGTCCTATCACTTGGGGCCACTGGTGAGCCTAGTGCTGAGTCTGTGATGTTGGGCCTGAGACTGAGTTCTGCATGGGCAGGTCTGAATTCTTGGTCTATGAAAGTTAATTAAGGACCAAAGATTACTGGAGAATGCCTGGAAGTTGGGCTTGTGGGGGCAGCCCTGTCAGCTGAATCCACAAGGGTGCACCTCGAACTTGGATCCATAGGGGATGACCTGGTCCCATGGTCCACTGGGAGCACATTTGCTACCTTTATTCACAGAGGCATCCTGATGTCTGGGACTGTGGTGTTGATCCAGAAGCCCAAGACAATAGGGATAGGCTTAAGCCCTGTGCCAGTCTGGTGCTGGAATGAGCCTTGAGATTTTTTTTTTTTAAAGATTTTTTATTTATTTATTTGACAGAGAGAGATCACAAGCAGGCAGAGAGGCAGGCAGAGAGAGAGGAGGAAGCAGGCTCCCTGCTGAGCAGAGAGCCTGATGCGGGCCTCGATCCCAGGACCCTGAGATCATGACCCGAGCCGAAGGCAGCGGCTTAACCCACTGAGCCACCCAGGCGCCTTGAGATTTTGTCCATGGGGGCAATTCTGAAGTACAATTCCATCAGTCAGGCCTGGACCTGGGAGCCACTAGAGTATTCCTGAAACCTAGTTATGCTGGAAACTTGGTTCACAGGAGACACTGGTGTGAGCTACGGGCCTGGAGATATGAACCCTGTTTTGAAGGGTCTGTGTGTATTGATCCTATGCTTGGTGTCACAGGGGCTGGCCTGACACTGGGATAAAAATGAAGCCTAAGACTTTAGGGACAAGTCTGGATCCTTGGTACAGAGGAGCTAGGCTGGAGCTTAGTTTCTTAGAGGATGGTCAGACCAGCAGGTGCCTGGGTCTATGGGGGCAGACCTGGACACTCTGATTTCCTGAATGCCATAATTTTAATCTCTTCTTGTACACAAAAGAAAATTTTGTAAAATAAACTGGCAGAACTAGGTACCTGAACATGTGCTGGTATCCATTGCTATATATATTCTGATAGCTAGAATAAAGGGGGGACTAATGTAAAGTAAAAGTGGTGAGACTCCTCAGTGACAATGTTCAGATATGACTTCCTAGACGTTTATAAGCATAAAAGCACTATTTCTATAGACTGATACAAAAATGGTAATATGAACATAAAAATTGCAAATCACCTAATAGATAACTGTTTAAAACAATAGTAACAAAATGTATTTGGTAATTAAAGCTTCTAGATAAATTAAATGAATGACAATAATGTTGTAAGAAATAGGAAAGAGGAATTGAGAATATTCTGTTATAAGCTCTTTGAGCTACCAGTGAAACATATTAGTGTTATTTGAAAGAGGTTATTTGAAAAGATCAGTTTTAAATGTATACTTAAAACCCTAAAGAGCCCCCTACATAAAGAAAAAGGGAAAAAAAGAATTACGATAGATATACTGAGAAGAAATGCCATTATATTATACAAAAAGCTCAGTTAAAATCAGAAAGTGCACCTTGGGTGACTCAGTCAGTTAAGCATCTGACTCTTGATTTCAGCTCAGGTCATGATCTCAGTTTATGAGATTGAGCCCCTCATTGAGCTCTGAACTCAATACAGAGTCTACTTGAGATTTTCTCTCTCCCTCTCCCTATAACCCTCCCCTTCTAAAATAAATAAATAAATAAAATCTTTTTAAAAATTAAAAAATAAATACAAACCAGAGAGTGTAAGAAAAAGTGGAAGACTAAAAGAGAAATTTTAAAAATGGCAACTGATAGAAAACAGCAAGAAATATGGAAGATATTATCAGACACATGAAAAAATGCTCATCATCATTTGCCCTCAGGGAGATTCAAATTAAAACCACATTGAGATATCACCTTACACCAGTTAGAATGGCCAAAATTAACAAAACAGGAAACAACATGTGTTGGAGAGGATGTGGAGAAAGGGGAACCCTCTTACACTGTTGGTGGGAATGCAAGTTGGTGCAGCCTCTTTGGAGAACAGTGTGGAGATTCATCAAGAAATTAAAAATAGAGCTTCCCTATGACCCTGCAATTGCACTCCTGGGTATTTACCCCAAAGATACAGATGTCGTGAAAAGAAGGGCCATCTGTACCCCAATGTTTATAGCAGCAATGGCCACAGTCGCCAAACTATGGAAAGAACCAAGATGCCCTTCAACGGATGAATGGATAAGGAAGATGTGGTCCATATACACTATGGAGTATTATGCCTCCATCAGAAAGGATGAATACCCAACTTTTGTAGCAACATGGACGGGACTGGAAGAGATTATGCTGAGTGAAATAAGTCAAGCAGAGAGAGTCAATTATCATATGGTTTCACTTATTTGTGGAGCATAACAAATAGCATGGAGGACAAGGGGCGTTAGAGAGGAGTAGGGAATTTGGGTAAATTGGAAGGGGAGGTGAACCATGAGAGACTATGGACTCTGAAAAACAGTCTGAGGGGTTTGAAGTGGCGGGGGGTGGGAGGTTGGGGGAACCAGGTGGTGGGTATTATAGAGGGCACGGCTTGCATGGAGCACTGGGTGTGGTAAAAAAAATAATGAATACTGTTTTTCTGAAAATAAATAAATTGGAAAAAAAAGAAAACTCGGAAAAAACAAAACAAAACAAAACAAAAAGAAATATGGAAGATATTAATCCAGTATCAATGACCTTCAATGTTATTGGTTTAAACACTTCACTTAAAAGACAGAGAATGTTATACCAGATTGGGTGAATCAAGGTAATATGGTAAAACAAACAAACAAACAAAAAACAGTAAAAAGAAAACTCAGTTGTGGATTTTTTTAAAAAAGATAAAATTGACAAACATTTAGTTAGATTAACTAGGTAAAAAAGAGAGACCTTAATCTTTATTTAAATGAAATAATAAATAAAAGAATATATTACAAACAATACAACATAAATAAAAAAAGATAATAGGAGACTACTATGAAGAATTGCCTTCCAAAAAATTGTATAATGTAGTAAAAATGGATAAATTCCAAGAAAGATATAACTTCTGAAGACTGAGTCATGAAGAAACAAAGTCTGAACAGATGAGTAAGTCTAAGAGACGGGATGAGCAATCACACATCTCCCAAAACCCAGGAATAGCTTCACTGGTAAATTCTACCAATGAATTAATATCAATCCTTCTCAAATTCTTTGAAAAAATAGAAGACTATGAAATGGAACACTGACAAGTACACTTAATAAACACAGCACTACTCTGATACAAAAGCCATATGAGGATGTTACAAGAAAAGAAAATTACAGGCCAGAATACCTGGTGAATGTATATATGAAAATCCTCAACAAAATCTTAGCAAACTGAATTCAACAACACATTAAAAGTCCATGCATTAAGATCAAATAGGACTTAACTCTAGTATTAAAAGATGGTTCAACATATACAAATCAATAAACGTGATATACCAGTTAACAAAATGAAGGAGAAGAATCAGATCATCACAGTGGATATAGAAAAGACATTTGACAATATTCAAAATCCTTTTGTAATAAAAAATTCTCGACAAATTAGGTATAAATAAAATGTACCTCAACATAGTAG
Organism: Neogale vison; assembly: GCF_020171115.1. Lineage (NCBI taxonomy): Eukaryota > Metazoa > Chordata > Mammalia > Carnivora > Mustelidae > Neogale > Neogale vison. The sequence continues at coordinate 76,885,919 of NC_058105.1, forward strand.
AGACCATATATGATAAGAGTACAGGTAACATCATATTCAAATATTTCGGGTTTTGGGGGCTAGGATCAGAAACAATACAAGAATGCCCACCCTCACCACATTTCTTCGACACAGCAGTGAAAAATCTTAGCCAGATCAATTAGAAATAAAAGACATGCTAATAGGAAATAATGAAATAAGATTGTCTCTGTTTGAAGGTGACATATTCTTTTTTTAATTAATTTATTTATTTTCAGTATAAGAGTATTCATTATTTTTTCACCACACCCAGTACTCCATGCAATCTGTGCCCTCTATAATACCCACCACCTGGTACCCCAACCTCCCACCCCCCACCACTTCAAACCCCTCAGATTGTTTTTCAGAGTCCATAGTCTCTCATGATTCACCTCCCCTCCAATTTACCCCAACTCCCTTCTCCTCTCGAACACCCCTTGTCCTCCATGATATTTGTTATGCTCCACAAATAAGTGAAACCAATTGACTCTCTCTGCTTGAATTATTTCACTCACCATAATCTCTTCCAGTGAAGGTGACATACTCTTATATGTAGAAAATCCTAAAGATTTTATTAGAACAGATAAACAAATTTGGCAAAGGTGCAGGATACAGAATAAGCATAAAAAGTTAGTTGTTTCTGGAATCTAACAATAAACTATCTGGAAAAGAAATTTTAAAAATTCACTTTCAAAAGCATCAAAATTAATAAAATACTGAGAATTTTAACCCAAGAGGTGAACGATTTGCACACTGAAAGCTATAAAAAAGTTAATAAAAGAAAGTCATGGGGGTTAATTCTAAGCAAGATGGCAGCAGAGTAGGGGACCTCATTTGATCTGGTCCCTGGAATGTAGCTGGATATATATAAAGCCAATCTGAACATACACACAAGTTCAACCTAAGATGTAAGAAAATATATCTGGAACTCGAAATGCAGAAGAATAACAACTTTTTGCAAGGTAGAAGATGAAGAATCATGAATTTGTGGGGAAATATTGGAAGATAAATGGAGGGAGGAGGGAGCCTCCATTACCCAGCTACCGGAAAGTGAAATCAGAACACTTAGAAATCTTCTCCAGTGAGAGACATCCTTTTCTGAAAGGGGTCCAGAGAATGAAAATTGCAGAATTCTGGATGGGCCATTGTGGTGTCAGGATCCCAGGATACACAGAAAGAATGGGGGTGCCTGATCTAATAGAATGCCCAAGCAGTGGAGCAGGGAAATTTGTTATGGTCAGTGAGCCCAGAAGGGACTCTCAGCTCTGGTTGCATAAACCATGAGTGGACTGGTAGAGAGATTACTCTTTGCCTGAGCAACCTGAAAAGGACTGGAACATACAGGCTGTTAAACATCTCCTGGGAAAGATGAAATAGTTGCTCTCACATTGAGTAACAGCTCCCAGAGCAGAGGCGGCCCGGAAAAGGACAGTAGGATGGCACTCACCATGACCTAGGAACAGCAAAACATGGTATACTCACGAACCCACAACTGCTTGTAGTCAAAAAGACACAAAGCAAAGTGTCAGTTATGGGCCCCTGGGATACCCCATTGGGAGAAATGTAGTGGGGGTGAAGAGAGAGAGTCTATGGGTTTAGTGCATGCACACAAAAGTGGAAAGAGTTTAACCTAGAGATGATTTATTGAAGAAAGGGAACTGCCATATTAAGTCTCTGGGCCAGAGATTCGAGCATGGCCATTTTTGCTCTGAACCACTGAGGAGGCACAGAAAGCCACCAGGGGGAAAAAAAAAAACCACCACCAGCTCACTTTGAGCCCATTCCCCTGACAAGGGGTGGGGAACTGCTGCCCAGACAAAGAAATCTGAGAAACAGAAGAGCAGGACTCTCCCCTCAGAAGACTGATGGGAAGAGCATATGAATTACAAGCTTATAGATCCCATAGGACTATAAAATTCAAGCACTAGGGGAAAATAATATATTGAGCTCCAGGTGTTTCCTTTTCTTTTCTTTTCTTTTTTCTTTCTTTTTTTTTTTTTTTACTTTTTTCCCATATCAACTCGATTCTTCTTTTACCAATTTATGTTTTTAAGTCATCCTTTAACCTTTTTTCACATCCACATTTTATAGATTATGCCACATTCTAGTCTTTTTTTTCACTCTATTCAATATTAAATATATACATAATTTTCTTTTTCAATTTTGGCAAATAACATCTAACACAGATCAAAATTCAATCAGAAACAAGTAGATCACCCCGCTTTGTCCACTTTGTGAGATTATAGTCTCTCTCTCCCCCCACCTCTTTTTTATTGTTCCATTCATTTTGGCTTTGTTTGCTTTTCTGTGGTGACTTCCAACTACTTCATAACGTTTCTAGGGTCCAGTTTTCTTAGGTTGTGGTTGATATTTTGGATTCTGTTTGTCCACTCACCCTTCCTTCCTTGGAAAGAATGACTAGAAGGATGAACTTACAACAAGATGTTGCTGATAGAATTCAGGATAGCAATTACAAAGTTAATAGCTAGGTTTGAAAAAAGCCTACATGACAATATAGAATCTCTATGGGTGGAAATGAGATCTAATCAGGCCAAACATAAAAATGCTTTCAGTGAGATGCAGTCTAAATTTTATGCTCTAACAGCTAGGGTCAATGAGGTGGATGAGAGAATAAGTGATCTAGAGCACAGGCTGAGGGAAAGGAAGGAAGTTGAGGAAAAGAGAGAAAAACAACTGAACGTGAAGAGAGACATAGAAAATTTAATGATGCCTTAAAAAGTGTGAATGTCAGAATCACTGGGATCCAAGAAAGAGTGGAGAGAGAGAGGGTTGGAAGGTATATTTGAGGAAATCATGGCTGAGAACCTTCCTTCCCTTGGGAAAGGAAACAAACATTCATGTTCAAAAGGCAGAGAGGACCCCTCCCAAAATTAATAAAAAACAGATCAATACCCCAACAGAAAATAGTGAAGTTTGCAAACATTAGAGCCAAAGAAATTATCCTGAGAGCAACTAGGGCAAGGAGATTCCTTACATCTGAAGGAAGGAATATCATAACAACATCAAACCTATCCACAGGAACTTGACAGGCCAGAAAGGGCTAGTAAGATATATTCAGGGTATTAAATGAGAAGGACATGCAGCCAAGATTACTTTATCAAGCAAGGCTGTCATTCAGAATGAAAGAAGAGAAAAAGAACTTCCAAAATAAACAGTAACTGAAAGAATATGTGACAACTAAGCCAGCCATGTAAGAAATATTGGAGGAGATCCAGTAAGAGAAGAGAGACACCAATAGTAACATAGACCAGAAAATAAAAGAGACAATCTACAGAAATAGGGACTTTCTAGGCAATATAATGGCACTACATTAGTGTCTTTCAGTAGTTACTCTGAATGTAAATCAGCTAAATGCTCCAATTGAGAGATATAGGGTATCAGATTGGATAAAAAAAAAAGCAAGACCATGAAAGACTATGGACTCTGAAAAACAATCTGAGGGTTTTGAAGGGGCAGGAGGTGGGAGGTCGGGGTACCAGGTGGTGGGTATTATAGAGGGCATGGATTGCATGGAGCACTGGGTGTGGTGCAAAAATAATGAATACTGTTATGCTGAAATTAAATAATAAATAAAAAATAAATAAATAGCAAGACCTTTCCATATGCTGTCTAAAAGAGACCCATTTTGAAACTAAGGACACCACCAGATTGAAGGTGAGGGGATGGCAAACCATTTATCATGACAACTGACCTCAAAAGAGAGCTTGGGTATATATGCCTCCATCAGAAAGGATGAATATCCAACTTTTGTAGCAACATGGACGGGACTGGAGGAGATTATGCTGAGTGAAATAAGTCAAGCAGAGAGAGTCAGTTATCATATGGTTTCACTTATTTGTGTAGCATAACAAATAGCTATAGAGGACAAGGGGAGATGGAGAGGAGAAGGGAGTTGAGGGAAATTGGAAGGGGAGGTGAACCATGAAAGACTATGGACTCTGAAAAACAATCAGGGTTTTGAAGGAGCAGAGGGTGGGAGGTTGGGGGAACCAGGTGGTGGGTATTAGAAAGGGAACGGATTGCATGGAGCACTGGGTGTGGTGCAAAAACAATGAATACTGTTACACAGAAAAGAAATAAAAAAATAAAAACAAATAATAAAAATAAAAATTATACTAGTAAAAAAAAAAGAGAGAGAGAGAGAGATCTGGGGTAGCAATCCTTTTATCAGACAAATTGGATTTTTAAACCAAAAACTGTACTAAGAGATATAGAGAGACACTGTACCATACTCAAAGAGTTTACCTAACCAGAAGACCGAACAATCGTAAATATCTATGCTTCCAATGTGGGAACAGCCAATTATATCAACCAATTAACACCCAAAGTAAAGAAACATTGATAATAAAGCAATAATAGTCGGGGTCTTCAATACCCCACTCACAACAATGGACAGATCATCTCAGCACAAAATCAACAAGAAAAACAAGGGTTTTGAATGACACACTGGAAGAGATCGACCTCATAGTTATATACAGAACATGCCATCCTAAAACTACAGAATACATATTTTTCTCAAGAGCACATGGAACATTCTCCAGAATAGATCCCATATTGGGTCACAAATCAGGGCTCAACCAATACCAAACTACAAAGCTGTGATCACTAAGACAGCATGGTACTGGCACAAAAACAGACACATAGAACAGTGGAACAGAGTAGAGATCCCAGATATAGATGCTCAACTTTATGGTCAAATAATCTTTGACAAAGCAGGAAAAAATATCTTGTGGAAAAGAGAGTCTCTTCAATAAATGGTGCTGGGAACATTGGACAGCTATGTGTAGAAGAATGAAACTTAACCATTCTGTTACACCATACACAAAGATAAACTCGAAATGGATAAAAGACCTCAAGGTGAGGCAGAAATCCATCAGAATCCTAGAGAACATAGGCAGTAACCTCTTTGACATCAGTCACAGCAACTTTTTTCAAGACATGTCTCCAGGGTTGCCTGGGTGGCTCAGTGGGTTAAGCCTTCAGCTCAGGTCATGATCTCAGGGTCCTGGGATCGAGTCCCACATTGGGCTCTCTGCTAGGCAGGGAGCCTGCTTCCTTCTCCCTCTCTCCCTCTCTCTCTCTCTCTGCTTGCCTCTTTGCATACTTGTGATCTCTCTCTGTCAAATAAATAAAATCTTAAAAAAAAGGTATGTCTCCAAAGGCAAAGGAAACAAAAGCAAAAATGAACTTTTGGGACTTCATCAAGATCAAAAGCTTCTGCACAGCAAAGGAAACAGTCAACAAAACAAAGAGGCAATCCAAGGAATGGGAGAAGATATTCACAAATGACAATACAGACAAAGGGCTGATATCCAAGAGCTATAAAGAATTCCTCAAACTCAACACACACAAAACAGATAATCATGTCACACAATGGGCAGAAGACATGAACAGACACTTCTGCAAAGTGGCGACACAAATAGCTAACAGACACATGAAAAAAATGTTCATCATCACTAGCCATCAGGGAGATTCAAATCAAAACCACATTGAGATACCACCTTACATAAATTAGAATGGCCAAAATTAACAAGATAGTAAACAGCATGTGTTGGAGAGGATGTGGAGAAAGGGGAAACTTCTTACATTGTTGGTGGGAATGCAAGTTGGTGCAGCCACTTTGGGAAACAGTGTGTAGATTCTTTAAAAAATTAAAAATAGAGGCTACCCTATGACCCTTCAGTTGCACTACTGGGTAGTATAAATACTATAATATACTATAAATACTATAGGGCAAATACTATAATACACTATGATGTGTAAATATGCTCTATTTACCCCAAGGATACAGATGTAGTGAAAAGAAGGGCCATCTGTACCCCAATATTCATAGCAGCAATGGCCACAGTCGCCAAACTGTGGAAAGAACCAAGATGCCCTTCAACAGACAAATGGATAAAGAGGATACAGTCCATATATATAATGGAACATTATGCCTCCATCAGAAAGGATGAATACATAACTTTTGTTTCAACATGGACGGGACTGAAAGAGATTATGCTGAGTGAAATAAGTCAAGCAGAGAGAGTCAATTATCATATGGTTTCACTTATTTGTGAGGCATAAGGAATAACACAGAGGACATGGAAAGATGGAGAGGAGAAGTGAATTGGGGGAAACTGGAGGGACAAATGAACCGTGAGAGACCATGGACTCTGAGAAACAAACAGGGTTTTGGAGGTGAGGGGGGTGGAGGTTGGGGGAGTCTGGTGTTGGGTATTATGGAGGGCACATATTTCATGGAGCACTGGGAGTGATGCCTAAACAATGAATTCTGGAATACTGAAAGGAAATTAAAAAAACAAAACTAAACTAAACAAAACAACTAATGACGTACTGTATGGTGACTAACATAATAAAACAAAAAAATTTAAAAAGAAGAATTACAGACCAATATCTTTGATGAACACGGATGCCAAAATTCTCCCCAAGGTCCTAGACAATAGGAACCAACAGTACATTAAAAGGATTATTCACTGGGGTGCCTGGGTGGCTCAGTGGATTAAAGCCTCTGCCTTCGGGTCAGTTCATGATCCCAGGGTCCTGAGATCAAGCCCCGCATCGGGCTCTCTAACAGCAGGGAGCCTGCTTCCTTCCTACTCTCTCTCTGCCTGCCTCTCTGCCTACTTGTGATCTCTGTCTGTCAAATAAATAAATAAAATCTTTTTTTTTAAAAAAGGATTATTCACTAGAACCACCTGGAATTTATTCCTGTAGTGCAAGGGTGGTTCAGCATTTGCAAATCAATCAACATGATACATCACAGTCATAGAAGAAAGAACAAGAATTATATGATTTTCTCGAGGAAGGAGGGACAAGATGGTTGAGGAGTAGGAGACCCTATTTCAACCATTCCCCATTGAGCTAAATATCTACCAGAGCACTTTGAACACCCATGAAATCATCCTGAGATATAAGATTATGCACTTCTGGATCTCAATGGGGGCAGAAGATCATCAGTGGAGAGGTACAGAGTTGGGAGTGCATGGACTAATATAGGAAGATAAACAGAAGGGGGAGGGAGCTACCAGAAGTGACCCTCAGAAAGTAATACCCCAATACGAAAGTGCCCTGTGCTTGGGGACCAGCATTAACTTGGAGACTGGATAAAAGCACAAAGGGACATAAGGGACAATTGTTGGGATTGGGCTGTTGCAGGCGCAGACTTAAGAGCACGGTCTCAGGATGGCCACAACCAGCGCCTGCCCATGCCTGAGAGGGCCCAGCACAGGCTCCAGTTGTTGGTCCCTGGGTCTGTGGCCATAATAGCTGCCTCTGCTGCCTCCACTGCTACCCAGAACCAGTATTACTCCTGGTTTTGGTATCATGGAGATAAAGAGACAACCGGGGTCCTTAGGCAACCAATGAGATGGTGGCTGAGGGTGCACACCATCTTTGGGAGGTTGCAGTGTTCAACAGAGTTTTCAGAGGAGGACTCTGTGTGTTCTGGACTATTCAGAGGGGAGCAGATTATGGCTTTTCTTTGAGGCGGAGGTCTGGGTGCAGACAGTTTACTGACCGTCCAAAAAGGTGCCAAAGAACAAAAACCTCCAGAGAACAAAATCCTGAAAAACCGGTTGCCACAGAGCCCAGCCCCCTGTTATAGGGGGTAGGGCAACTCAGCCCAGGCATGACTGACTGAAAAACAATGCAGCAGGCCCCTCTCCCAGAAGCCAAACCAAAAGAACAAGAAGACAACCACCACAGGGTCCCCATAAAACTGTAAAACCACAATATCAGGAGAAAACAAATATTAAGCTCCTGGTATTGCCCCAAAAGGTGTGTATATATATATACATACACATCTTTTTTATAAGTAGATTATAAATGGTTATTCTATTATTTTAAAGTACTTTTTATTTATATTAAAAAGTGTTTCAGCTATTTATGACTACATTGAACAAATTTATATTATTTTGATATTCAAAACACCTCACTATTATACTGAAGACTTTATTATACACTGATACAGATATGTTCTTATTTATTTTTAAAAACATTTTATTTATTTATTTGGCAGAGATCACAAGTAGGCAGAGAGGCAGGCAGAGGGAGAGGAAGGGAAGCAGGCTCCCTGCTGAGCAGAGAGCCCAATTTGAGGCTCTATCCCAGGACCCTAGGATCATGACCTGAGCAAAAGGCAGAGACTTTAACCCACTGAGTCACCCAAGCTCCCCTGATACTGATATTTTTGAAAAATTCAATCATTTCAACTGTTAAATAACAAAAATTCCATTAGTATATTTAAAAAAATTTAATTGTCCTTATTAACCAATTCATGAATTGGGCAACATCCCATCTAAGCAAGTAGAGGGAAGTTCCAAAAGACTACAAAAAAGGAATTTTTTTAATGATAGAGAGAAAATGGGAAAAAGAAAACTGTTAGCAAAGATATCGCAATTTGCTCTAGGCAAGGTGGCCCTGCTCATGGAAACATAAGGGGACCTATCAGTAAATTTCCTAGTGCTAATCAGGAAATTCCTGTGTTAATGGGTTAAAGATTAAATTTCTAGGGGGTTGGAACTGAGGTTTAGTTAGGTATTAAATCTTAAGGTTTATTACTTACTTGGGGCTTTAATGTAATTGATGCCATTTTGGTCCCATGGTTTTCTTTTTTTTTTTTTTTTTTGGATTTGACTCCTTTCATCTCCTCTTGTCTGAAACATAAGCGTGATTAATCTAACATATAATTTTTATTATATATTAATTTATTGTATAATTATATATATACCTATATATACATATATATATCATATATATGTTATATATATGTTATAGGTATATATATATATATCCCCCAGTAAGTGATAGTTGTTTATGATTCCTGGATTTTGTGAGTTAAATCTTTCTTTTTTTGTTTTTTTTATTTTCAGCATAACAGTATTCATTATTTTTGCACCACACCCAGTGCTCCATGCAATCTGTGCCCTCTATAATACCCACTACCTGGTACCCAGACCTCCCACCCCCCGCCCCTTCAAAACCCTCAGATTGTTTTCAGAGTCCATAGTCTCTCATGGTTCACCTCCACTTCCAATTTCCCCCAACTCCCTTCTCCTTTCTATCTCCCCATGTCCTCCATGCTATTTGTTATGCTCCACAGATAAGTGAAACCATGTGATAATTGACTCTCTCTGCTTGACTGATTTCACTCAGCATAATCTCTTCCAGTCCTGTCCATGTTGCTACAAAAGTTGGGTATTCGTCCTTTCTGATAGAGGCATAATACTCCATAGTGTATATGGACCACATCTTCCTTATCCATTTGTCCGTTGAAGGGCATCTTGGTTCTTTCATGCCAATAGGCCTCAAAAGAAACCTGAGGTAGTGATTCTCAGATCAGATAAATTAGATTTTAAGCTAAAGTCTGTAGTCAGAGATACAGAAGGGCATTACATCATTCTTATAGGGTCTATCCAACTGCCCCCTTTCCCTGGGACTGACTTTTCTACTGTCATACATTCCAGAAGCCCCTGTCATTGGTAAGGCTGGAAGTGGGTGTGCCCTTCCCATAATAAACCATGCTGGCCAGTAAAAAAAATAGTCTATCCACCAAGAAGATCTAACAATTATAAATATCTATGCCCCCTGTATGGGAGCAGCCAACTACAGAAGCTAACTGTTAATCAATATAAGGAGTCATATTGATATGAACAGGTTAATTGTAGGTGATCTAACATGCCACTCTCAGTAACAGACAGATCATCCAAGCAGAAAATCAATAAAGAAACTAGAGCTTTAAATGACACTTTGGACCAGATGGACTTCACAGATGTATAGAGAACATTCCACCCTAAAACAACAGAATACTTATTCTTGATGAGTGCATGTGAAACTTTCTCCAGAATAGACCATATACTGGTTCAAAAATCAGGGCTCAACCAATATCAAAAAATTGAGATTATTCCCTGCATATTCTCAAATCACAATGCTTTAAAGTGGAAGTCAACCACAAGAAAAAGTTTGGTAGGAACTCAAACTCAGCAGCTAAAGACCATCCTGCTCAAGAATGTTTGGATCAATCAAGAAATCAAAGAAGAACTTAGCAATTCATGGAAACCAATGAGAATAAAAACACATTGGTCCAAAACCCATGATATACAACAAAGTCATCCTAAGGGGGAAATACATACCCATCCAAGCCTCACTCCAAAATAAATAAATAAATAAATAGAAAAATCTGGAATACACAAACTCTCTTTACTCCTTAAAGAACTCCTTGAAGAACAAATTAAGCCAACCCATGTACAAGAAGGGAAATAATTAAGATTAGAGCAGAGATCAATGAGTTAGAAACCAGAGATACAATACAACACATAATAATAATGATGATAATAATAATCATTATTTATTTAATATATATTAATATAAATATAAATTATTTATTATATATATTTATATATTAATATAAAACAATTATAATAATGAAACTAGAAGCTGCCTACTTGAAAGAATTAATAAGATGGATAAACCACTGGTCAAACTAATCTAAAAGAAAGAAAGAACTCAAATTAATAAAATTATTAATGGAAGGGGAGAGATCATGACTAACACCAAGAAAATAGAAACAATCATCGGAAATTATTATCAACAGCTATATGCTAATAAGTTAAGCAACCAAGAAGAAATGGATGCATTCCTGGAAACCTATAAACTTCCAAGACTGAAACAGGAAGAAATTGACAACTTGAATAGACCAATATCTAGTAATGATATTGAAGCAGTGATCAAAAACCTTCCAATAAAACAAGAGTCCAGGACCTGATGGATTCCCTTGGGAATTCTACCAAACATTCAAACAAGAAATACTACCTATTCTTCTGAAGCTGTTTCAAAAGTAGAAACAGAAGGAAAACTTCCAGACTCTTTCTATGAAGCCAGCATTACCCTGACCCTCAAACCAGGCAAAGACCCCCTCAAAAAGGAGAATTTGAAACCAATATTCCTGATGAATATGAATGCCAAGATTCTCAACAAGATCCTAGCTAATAGGATCCAACTGTACATTACAAAGATTATCCACCATGACAAGGTGGAATTTATCCCTGGCATGTAAGGGTGGTTCAATATTTGCAAATCAATGTGATAGCACAAATCAATATGAGAAGAGAGAAGAAACACATGGTCCTCTCAACTGATGCAGAAAAAGCATTTGACAAGATACAACATCTATTCCTGACTAAAACTCTTCACAGTTTAGGGACAGAGGGAATATTCCTCAACTTCATAAAAACCATCTATGAAAAGCCCACAACAAATATCATTCTCAATGGAGAAAAGCTGACAAGAAGCCTTCCCAGTGAGATCAGGAACATGACAAGGATGCCCACTATCACCACTGTTGTTCAACATAGTACTAGAAGTCCTACCAACAGCAGTCAGAAGACAAAGAGAAATAAAAGGTATTCAAATTGGCAAAGAAGAAGTAAAACATTCTCTCTTCACAGATGACATTATACTTTATGTGGAAAAGCCAAAAGCCTCCATCCCCAAATTACTAGAACTCACACAGCAGTTCAGTAATGTGGCAGGATACAAAATCAATGCACAGAAATCAGTTGCTTTCTTATACACTAATAATGAAACTGTAGAAAGGGAAATTAGAGAATTAGTTCCACTTACAATGGCACCAAAATTTGTAAGATACCTTGGAATAAACCTAACCAAAAAGGTTAAAGATCTATACTCAAGGGAAAACAGAACACTCACTAACGAAATTGAAGATGACACAAAATGATGGAAAAACATACCAGGCTTATGGATCAGAAGAATAAACATTGTTAAAATGTCTTTGCTGCCCAGAACAATCTATACTTTCAATGCCATCCTGATCAAAATACCAATGGCATTTTTCAAAGTGCTGGAACAAACAATATTAAAATCTGTATGGAATCACTAAGGAAATGTTGAAAAAGAAAAACAAAGCTGGGGACATCACGTTGCCTGATTTCAAGCTTTATTACAAAGCTGTGACCACCAAGATGGCATGGTACAGGCACAAAAACAGACAGATAGACCAATGGAACAGAGTAGATGGCCCAGATATGGACCTCAACTCTACGGTCAAATAATATTTAATAAGAACAACAAAATCCTGTGGAAAAAAGATAATTTCTACAAAAACTGCTCTTAGAAAAATTGGAGAGCTATATACAGAAGAATGAAACTTGTCCATTCTCTTACACCATACACAATGATAAACTCAAAATGGTTGAAAGACCTCAGTGTGAGACAGGAATCCATCAAAAATCCTAGAAGAGAACATAGGCAGTAACTGCCTCGACATCATCCACAGCAACTTCTTTCAATGCACATCTCCAAAGGCAAGGGAAAGAAAAGTGAAAATGAACTTTTGGGACTTCATCAAGATCAAACTTCTTCACTGCAAAGGAAACAGCCAAACAAAACAAAACAAAACAAAAACAAAAACAAACAAACAAAAACCCAAAACCAAAAAAACAAAGAGGCAACGTACGGAATGGGAGAAGACATGCAAATGACACTACAGACAAAGGGCTGACATCCAAGATCTATAAAGAACTCCTCAAACTCGGGCGGCGGGCTGCGGTTTCACGATGGTGTGTGGCAGTAGGGTGGGGGGCAGCCTCCTGGAGAACGCTAACCTGCTCATCTAGGATCACTCTGGGGGGCTACCGGTGACCACTGCTGAGGAGGACGAGCAGGTTCCAGACAGCATCAATGTGAGTGAGATCTTCACTGATTTGCTCCATCAATGATCTGGAGCATCCACTGACACTGGAAGAATTGAACGTAGTGGAGCAAGTCCGGGTTCAGGTGAGCAACCCTGAGAGTACGGTGGCTGTGGCCTTCACACCCACTGTTCCACACTGCAGCATGGCCACTCTTATTGGCCTGTCCATCAAAGTCAAGCTTCTTTGATCCCTTCCCCAGCGTTTCAAGATGGATGTGCACACTACACCAGGAACTCATGCCTTGGAGCATGCAGTGAACAAGCAGCTTGCAGATAAGGAATGGGTAGCAGCTGCTCTAGAGAATACCCACCTGCTGGAGGTTGTGAACCAGTGCCTGTCAGCCCACTCCTGAGCCTGGCCTTTGCCCCCAGTCACACCCAGGGCTCATGGCCTTGTTTTTTTGAATCACTGACAATGAGTCATTAAACTAACACTTTACATTTTGTAATAAACCCTTAATTTATATTAAAAAAAGAACTCCTCAAACTCAACACACAAAAAACAGATAATCATATCAAACAATGGGTAGAAGGCATAAACAGACACTTCTCCAAAGGATACATACAAATGGCTAACAGACACATGAAAAAATGCTCATCATCATTAGCCATTTTGGAGATTCAAATCAAAAGCACAATGGCCATGGTCACCAAACTATGGAAAGAACCAAGATGCACTTCAGTGGACGAATGGATAAGGAAGATGTGGTCCATATACACTATGGAGTATTATGCCTCCATCAGAAAGGATGAATACCCAACTTTTGTAGCAACATGGACGGGACTGGAAGAGATTATGCTGAGTGAAATCAGTCAAGCAGAGAGAGTCAATTATCATATGGTTTCACTTATTTGTGGAGCATAACAAATAGCATGGAGGACATGGGGAGTTAGGAGCAGGGAGTTTGGGTAAATTGGAAGGGGAGGTGAATCATGAGAGACTATGGACTCTGAAAAACAATCTGAGGGGTTTGAAGTGGTGGGGGGTGGGAGGTTGGGTTACAAGGTGGTATGTATTATAGAGGGCTCGGATTGCATGGAGCACTGGATGTGGTGAGAAAATAATGAATACTGTTATGCTGAAAATAAATAAATTTAATTAAAAAAAACAAAAAAACACATTTAGATACCACTTTACACCAGTTAGAATGGCCAAAATTAATGTTCATTATGGACAAAATTGTTTATAAAAGACAGTAAACAACAAGTGTTGGAGAGGATGTGGAGAAAGGGGAACCCTCTTACACTGTTGATGGGAATGCACATTGGTGCAGCCACTTTGGAAAACAGTGTATATATTCCTTAAGAAATTAAAAATAGAGCTGCCCTATGACCCAGCAATTGCACTACTGGATATGTACCCCAAAGATACAGATGTAGTGAACAGAGGGGCCATATGTACCCGAATGTTCATAGCAGCAATTTCCGTTATTGTGGACAGAACTGAAATGCCCTTCAACTGATGAATGGATAAAGAAGATATGGTCTATATATACAATGGAATATTACTCAGCCATCAGAAAGGATGAATACCCAACTTTTAAATCAACATGGATGGGACTGGAGGAGATTATGCTGAGTGAAATAAGTCAAGCAGAGTCAATTATCATACGGTTTCACTTACTTGTGTACATAAGGAATAACAGTATTCATTAGGAGAAGGAAAGGATTTCTGCACATTGACTTTGTATCCTGCCACGTTGCTGAATTGGTGTATGAGTTCTAGTAGTTTGGGGGTGGAGACATTTGGGTTTTCCATATAAAGAATCATGTCATCTGCGAAGAGAGAGAGTTTGACTTCTTCATTACCAATTTGGATACCTTTTATTTCTCTCTGTTGTCTGATTGCTGTTGCTAGGACTTCTAATACTATGTTGAACAAGAGGGGTGAAAGTGGGCATCCTTGTCTTGTTCCTGATCTCAATGGGAAGGCTGCAAGCTTTTTCCCATTGAGGATGATATTTGCTGTGGGTCTTTCATAGATAGATTTGATGAGGTTCAGGAATGTTCCCTCTATCCCTATACTTTGAAGCGTTTTAATCAGGAACGGATGTTGGATTTTGTCAAATGCTTTTTCTGCATCAATGGAGAGGACCATGTGGTTCTTCTCTCTTCTCATATTAATTTGTTGTATCACATTGATTGATTTTTGAATGTTGAACCATCCTTGTAGCCCAGGGATGAATCCCACCTGATCATGGTGAATAATCTTTTTAATGTGCTGTTGGATCCTGTTGGCTAGGATCTTGTTGAGAATCTTAGCATCCATATTCATCAGTGATATTGGTCTGAAATTCTCCTTTTTGGTAGGGTCCTTGCCTGGTTTGGGGATCAGGGTAATGCTGGCTTCATAGAAAGAGTCTGGAAGTTTTCCTTCTGCTTCAATTTTTTGAAACATCTTCAGGAGAATAGGTGTTATTTCTTCTTGGAAGGTTTGGTAGAATTCCCCCAGGGAATCCGTCAGGTCCTGGGCTCTTGTTTTTTGGGAGGTTTTTGATCACTGATTCAATCTCGTTATTAGATATCGGTCTATTCACCAATTCAGCAACGTGGCAGGATACAAAGTCAATGTGCAGAAATCAGTGGCTTTCTTATACACTAACAATGAAAATACAGAAAGGGAAATTAGAGAATCGCTTCCACTTACTATAGCACCAAGAACCATAAGATACCTGGGAATAAACCTAACTAAAGAGGTAAAGGATCTGTACTTGAGGAACTACAGAACACTCATGAAAGAAATTGAAGAAGACACAAATAGATGGAAGACCATTCCATGCTCTTGGATCGGAAGAATAAACATTGTTAAAATGTCTATACTGCCTAGAGCAATCTATACTTTTAATGCCATCCCGATCAAAATTCCACCAGCATTCTTCAAAGAGCTGGAGCAAATAATCCTAAAATTTGTATGGAATCAGAAGAGACCCCGAATCGCTAAGGAAATGTTGAAAAACAAAAATAAAGCTGGCGGCATCACGTTACCTGATTTCAAGCTTTATTACAAAGCTGTGATCACCAAGACAGCATGGTACTGGCATAAAAACAGACACATAGACCAGTGGAACAGAGTAGAGAGCCCAGATATGGACCCTCAACTCTATGGTCAATTAATCTTCGACAAAACAGGAAAAAATATACAGTGGAAAAAAGACAGTCTCTTCAATAAATGGTGCTGGGAAAACTGGACAGCTATATGTAGAAGAATGAAACTCGACCATTCTCTTACACCGTACACAAAGATCAACTCAAAATGGATAAAAGACCTCAACGTGAGACAGGAATCCATCAGAATCTTAGAGGAGAACATAGGCAGAAATCTCTTTGATATCAGCCACAGCAACTTCTTTCAAGATACGTCTCCAAAGGCAAAGGAAACAAAAGCGAAAATAAACTTCTGGGACTTCATCAAAATCAAAAGCTTCTGCACAGCAAAGGAAACAGTCAAAAAAACAAAGAGGCAACCCACGGAATGGGAGAAGATATTTGCAAATGACAGTACAGACAAAAGGTTGATATCCAGGATCTATAATGAACTCCTCAAACTCAACCCACATGAAACAGCCAAACACATCAAAAAATGGGCAGAAGATATGAACAGACACTTCTCCAATCAAGACATACAAATGGCTATCAGACACATGAAAAAATGCTCATCATCATTAGCCCTCAGGGAGATTCAAATTAAAAGCACATTGAGATATCACCTTACACCAGTTAGAATGGCCAAAATTAACAAAACAGGAAACAACATGTGTTGGAGAGGATGTGGAGAAAGGGGAACCCTCTTCCACTGTTGGTGGGAATGCAAGTTGGTGCAGCGTCTTTGGAGAACAGTGTGGAGATTCCTCAAGAAATTAAAAATAGAGCTTCCCTATGACCCTGCAATTGCACTCCTGGGTATTTACCCCAAAGACACAGATGTCGTGAAAAGAAGGGCCATCTGTACCCCAATGTTTATAGCAGCAATGGCCACAGTCGCCAAACTATGGAAAGAACCAAGGTGCCCTTCAACGGATGAATGGATAAGGAAGATGTGGTCCATATACACTATGGAGTATTATGCCTCCATCAGAAAGGATGAATACCCAACTTTTGTAGCAACATGGACGGGACTGGAAGAGATTATGCTGAGTGAAATCAGTCAAGCAGAGAGAGTCAATTATCATATGGTTTCACTTATTTGTGGAGCATAACAAATAGCATGGAGGACAAGGGGCGTTAGAGAGGAGTAGGGAATTTGGGTAAATTGGAAGGGGAGGTGAACCATGAGAGACTATGGACTCTGAAAAACAGTCTGAGGGGTTTGAAGTGGTGGGTGGGTGGGAGGTTGGGGTAACAGGTGGTGGGTATTATAGAGGGCATGGCTTGCATGGAGCACTGGGTGTGGTGAAAAAATAATGAATACTGTTTTTCTGAAAATAAATAAATAAATAATTTTAAAAAAAAGGAGAAGGAAAGGAGTAGTGAATTCGGAGAAACCAGAGGAGGAGATGAACTATGAGGGACTGTCAACCCCCAAGAAATAAACTGAGGGTTTTAGACTGGAGGTGGGTGGGGGAATGGTGAGCCTGGTGGTGGGTATTAAGGAGGGCAGGTACTGCATGCAGCACTGGGTGTTGTACATAAACAATGAATCTTGGAACACTGCATCAAAAACTCATAATGTATTATATGGTGTCTAACATAACACAATAAAAAAGAATTATATGATCCTCTCAATAAAGAAAAGGCATTTGATAATATACAAGAAATTCATTCTTGATTAAAACTCTGCACAGTGTAAGTGGAACACACCTCAATGTCATAAAAGCCATCTACAAAAAGCCCACCATAAGTATCATTTTCAATGGGGAAAAACTGAGAACTTTTCTCCTAAGGTCAGGAACATGACAGGGATGTCCACTCTCCTCACTGTTGTTCAAATAGTCCTAGAAGTCCTAGTCTCAGCAATCAGGCATTCAAATAAATATTTTATTTCATTATTCAAATAAAGGCATTCAAATTTGCAAAAAAGAAGAAGTCAAACTCTCTCTTTGTCGTATGTCATTATACTCTGTCTGAAAAAGACTCCACCCCCAAATTGCTAGAACTTACACAGCAATTCAGCATCATTACAGGATACAAAATCAATGCACAGAAATCAGTTGAATTTCTATGCACTAACAATGAGAGTGAAGAAAGAGAAATTAAGGAATTGATCTAATTTACAGTAGCACCAAAAACCATAATATACCTAGGAAGAAAACTAATGAAAGAGGTAAAGGATCTATATTCTGTAAACTACAGAACACTTATGAAAGAATTTAGGAAGACACAAAGTAGTGGAAAACATTCCATGCTCATAGATTAGAAGAATATTGTTAAAATGTTTATGTTACCCAAAGCAATCTACACATTCAACGCAATTCCTATGAAAATACCATCGACATTTATCACAGACCTGGCACAAATAATCTTAAAAGTTGTATGGAACTAGAAAAGATCCCAAATAGCCAGAAGAATGTTGAAAAAGAAAACCAAGGCTGCAGGCATCACAATGCCTGACTTCAAGCTCTACTACAAAGCTGTCATCATCAAGACAGCATGGTACCAGCACAAAAGCTCACCCATAGATTAATGAACAAAATAGAGAAATCGGAAATAGAACCTCAACTCTATGGTCAATTACTGAGTACAACATCTGAAATTAATGATATGTTGGCTAATTGAATTAAATTAAAATGCAGCCATTTTCTTGTTTTTTTTTTAATTTAGATTCGATTTGCCAACATATAGTATATCATTATTTTCAGATGTAGTGTTCACTAATTCATTAGTTGCATATAACACCCAGTACTCATCACATCAAGTGCCCTACTTTTTTTTTAAAGATTTTATTTATGTATTTTACAGAGAGAGATATCACAAGTAGGCGGAGAGGCAGGCAGAGAGAGAGAGAGAGGAGGAAGCAGGCTTTCCATCGAGCAGAGAGCCTGATGTGGGGCTCTATCCCAGGACCCTGTGATCATGACCTGAGCTGAAGGCAGAGGCTTTAACCCACTGAGCCACCCAGGTGCCCCATCAAGTGCCCTACTTAATACCAGTTACCCCACACCCATCTCCCCTCCAGCAACCATCAGGGTTTTTTTTTTCTTTATAGTTAAGTCTCTCATGGTTTGTCTCCCTCTTTGATGACTTACCATTCAGTTCTTCCTCCCTTTCACTATGTTCTGTTTGTTGGTTTTATATCCTGTGACTTTGCTGAGTTTACGTATGAGTCCTTCAGGCTTTCTACAGAGTATCATGTCATTTGCAAATAGTGAAAGTTTGACTTCTCCCTTGACAGTTTGGATTCCTTTTATTTCTTTTTGTTGTCTGATTCCTGAGGCTAAGACTTCAAGTATGTTGAATAGTAATGGTAAGAGTGGGCATCCTTCCCTTGCTCTTGAGCATAGAGGAAACTGAAGGAGGTATTATCTATGAATATTTCATAAATGGCCTAGCAATGTTGAGTTATGTTTCCTCTAACCCTACTTTTTTGAGGGCTTTATCAGGAATGTATGCTGTATTTTGTCAAATGCATTTTCTACATCTATTGAGAGGATCATATGGTTCTTATCTTTCCTTTTATGAATGTAGAATATCACATTGTCTGGTTTGTATAACATTGAATAACCCCTGCAGCCCAGGAATAAATCCCACTTGATCATGGTAAATAATTACTTTAATGCATGTTATACTCGATTAGTGAGGGTCTTGTTGAGAATTTTTGCTTCCATGGTCATCAGGGATATTGGTCTGTAATTACCCTTTTTAGTGTGGCCTTTGTCTTGTATTGGAATCAAGGCAATTCTGGCCTCTTAGAATGGGTTTGGAGGGATGTCTAGGTGGCTCAGTTGGTTGTTCAGCTGCCTTCAGCTCAGGTCATGATCCCAGCATCCTAAGACTGAGTTCTACATTGGGCTTCTTTCTCAGTGGGAAGCCTGTTTCTCCTTCTGTCTGCCTCTGTCTCTCTCTCTCTCTCTGACAATTAAATAAATAAACGAAATATTTATTTGAAAAAAAATAATGTGTTTAGAAATTTTCCATCCATTTTTATTTTTTTGGAAGAGTCTTAGAAGAATACATATTAACTTTTCTCTAAAGGTTTTGTAGAAGTCCTCTGGGAAGGTCCTGAACTTTGGTTTGTCAGATTTTTTTTTTTTTTTACTGATTCAATTTATTTACTGGTTAGGGATCTTTTTTCTATTTCTTCCTCTTTCCTTCTTTGTAGTTTTTATATTTCTGGGAATATATCCATTTCTTCCAGATTTCCCACTTGTTGATATATAATTTTTCATAATATTCTCTTATGATAGTTTGCATTCCTTTAATTTTGGTTGAGACTTCTTCTCTTTCATTCATTCTTTTTTTTATTTGAGTCTTTCTCTTTTCTTTTTTATAAGAACAGCTAAAGGCTTGGTGCAACTCTATGGCTCTTTAAGCAGTTAAGCATCTGTCTTCAGCTCAGGTCATGATCCCAGGGTCCTGGTATTGAGCCCCAGATTGGGCTCCCTGCTCAGTGGAGAGCCTGCTTTCCTTCTCCCTATGCCTGCTGCTCTGTCTGCTTGTGCTATCTCTGTCAAATAAATATATAAAAAATTTTTAAAAAGAATGGCTACAGGTTTATCAATTTTATTCTCTAAAAGGACTAGCTCTTAATTTCATAGATCTTTTTCCACTGTTTTATTTATTTCTGTATTGTTGTCTACTTCTCCAATCTTTATTATTTTCCTCTTCTGCTGGCTTTAGTTTTTTGTTGTTGTTTGTTTGTTAGTTTTTTACTGTTCATATTCTAGTTATTTTAGGTGTAAGTTTAGCTTGTGTATTTTAGACTTTTCTTGCTTCTTCAGGTAGGCCTCTATAGCAAGAGCTCAAAAAAATTTCCTTTTTTGCATCCCAAAAGTTTGGGGTTGTTGTGTTTTCACTTTCATTTCCTTCCTTATATGTCCTTTTTAATTTTCTTTTTTAAATTTCCTTGTTCATTCATTTATTCTTTAGTAGGGTTTTCTTTAAGCTGCATGTATTTGAGGTGTTTCCAAAAGTTTTCTTATGGTTGACTTCAAGTTTCATAGTGCTTGATCTGAAGCAACTTTCAGGACTTTTCCTTCTCTGTGTATTTGGTAAATTTGACTATGTTATGTCTTGGAGTGGGCTTGTTGTTGATTCTGTACTTCTTGAATTTTGATGTTTATTTCCTTTCACAGATTAGGGATGTTTTCAGCCAAATATGCTCAAATGAATCTCCTGCCTCTTCTCCCCTCTCTTCTTCTGGGACTCCTGTGATACAATTATTATAGTTTAAGGGGTTACTGAATTCTCTAATTCTACATTCATGATGCAAAAGGTTTCTTTCCTTCTTCTTTTCAGCTTCATTATTTTCCATAATTTTATCTTCAATTATCACTGAGTTGTTCTTCTTGTTCATTCATCTTTATTGTCATTCATCCAGTTGGTTTTGCATCTCAGTTATAGCATTTTATATTTTTGACTAACTAGTTTTAAGTTCTTTTATGTTGGCAGTTAGGGATTCTCTAGTGTCTTCTGTGCTTTTCTCAGTCCCAGCTTGTGTCCTGATGATTATTGTTTTATTCTTTTTATTTTTTATAGATTTTATTTATTTTATTTATAGGAAGAATTCACAAGCAGGGGGAGTTGCAGAGGGAGAGGGGGAAGCAAGCAGGGAGCCTGATGTGGGACTCAGTCCCAGGACCTGAGACAAACCAGACACTTAACTCACTGAGTCACCCAGACACCAATGATTGTTGTTTTAAATTCTGGTTAAAACCTCTTATATCAGTTTTGTTTAATCATTGACTATTACATCTACTTCTTTCTTTTAGGGTGAATTCCTCTGTTGTGTCATTTTGTCTAGGTCACTGTTGTGTGTGTGTGTGTGTGTGTGTGTGTGTGTGTGTGCATATGTATAATTGTTAGAAAAGCCTGTTATATTCTTGCTTCTGAGAGTAATGGCTATATTAAGAGATCCTATACTGTGTCAGGATGTACTCTATAAATTTTTGTTTGTAATAACGTATCATTATTGGTACATCTCTAGGAGTACATTAGAGTTTGTTCTTGGTTTTGTACATTCTCTGGGTTTTGACACATTTATAACAACATGTATCCATCATTATAGCATCATATGGAATAGGTTCACTGCCTTAAAAGTACTCTGCACTTCACCTACTCATTTTTCTCTTCCTCCTATGGAGCCACTGGCAACCACTGATCTTTCTGTTGTCTACATAGTTTCAACTCTTCCAGAATGCCATATAATTGGAATCATATGACATGTAACCATTTCAGGTTGGCTTATTCCACTCAACAATATGCATTTAAGGTTTGTCCATGTTTATTCATGGTTTTGTTTCTGTTTGTAACAATCTTTTTTAACTTCTCCACAATCTTTGCAGTGGTAGAAGTAAATCTAACAGGGATATGAATTTTAAAGCATGTTCTATGGGATTCTCATAATAAATAAAGACATTACATTTTAGCCTCAGTTTTACCAAAAATATTCTTCAAACATTTCATGACTTTTTAGGCTAAGCAGTAATTTTATTATTTTTTAGTTTTTATACAAATTCCAATTAGTTAAAATACAGTGTTATATTAGTCCCAGGCATATAACATAGTAATTCAACAGTTCCATACATCACCCAGTGCTTATCACAATATGTGCACTCTTTAAACTCCATCACCTATTTAACCCATACCCTGAAAAACCTCCCCTCTGCTAACCATCAGTATGTTCTCCATAATTACAAATCTGTCTCTTGGTTTGTCTTCCTCTCTCTTACTTTTTACCTTTGCTCATTTGCTTTGCTTTTTAAATTCCACTTATGAGTGAAAGCATATGGTATTCATCTTTTTCTGACTTATTTTTGCTTAATATAATACTCTCTAGCTTCATCCATGTCATTGCAAATGGCAAGATTCCATTCTCACAGCTGAAAAATATTCCATTATGTATGTATAGGTGTGTCTGTGAGTGTGATATATATATATATATATATATATATATCTCACATCTTTATAATCCATTCATTAATCACCCTTGTGCTGCCTCCACACCTTGACCATTTTAAATAATACTGTAATTATAATTGAGGTACATGTATATCTTTAGATTTGTGTTTTTGTATTATTTGGGTAAATACCCATTAATGTGATTATAAGGTCGTTCTATTTTTAAAATTTTCAGGAGCCTTCCTACTATTTTCAACAATGGCTGCACCAGCCTGCATTCCCACCATTATTGCTAGAGTGTTCCCTTTCCTCCAAATTCTAACACCTATTTTTTCTTGTGTTTTTATTTTAGCTATTCTGAAAGGTACAATATGATATCTCATAATAGTTTTTATTTTCATTTCCTTGATAATCAGTCATTATGAGCATCTTTTCCTGTGCCTGCTGGCCATCTGGATGTCTTCCATGGGAGAAAGTTCTGTTCATGTCATTTGCCCATTTTCAATTGGATTATTTGGCTTTGGGGAGTTGAGTTTATAAGTTATTTTGGATATTAACCCTTTATGAGATATGTCATTTGCAAATACCTTCTCCCATTCATTAGATTGCCTTCTACTTTTGTCAATTGTTTCCTTTCCTGTACAGAATCTTTTAATTATGATGTAGTCTTAATTTTTCCTTTTCTTTTCTTTGCCTCAAGAAACCTATAAAAAATATATACCATATCAAGTGTTGAAGAAGTTACTGCCTGTGTGCTCTTCTAGGATTTTTATGATATCAGGTATCACATTTAAGTCTTTCATATCTTTGGAATTTAATTTTTCTATGACAAAAGAAAGTGGTCCAGGAGGAGTTAAGATGGTGGAGGAGAAGGGGACCCTAATGTTGCCTGGTCCCTGGAATTCCCTTAGATAGTTATCAAATCATTCTGAACACCTGTGAAATCAACCGGAGATCTAGAAAAGAATTGCTTCAATTCTACAAATAGAAGGGTGGCCAGTTTTTGCAAGGTCAGAGGTATGGAGACGTGAACTTGATATGATACATCAGAAGATTAAGCTGCTGGGGGAGGGAGTTTCCTTAAGCCACCTATAAGAAAAAGTTATAAGCAGCCAAGCACAAAATTGAAGCTTTTAGAAGTCTTATCTGGTTGGGGTCATCCCTGCCTGAAAGGTGCTCAGGTGGCAATGCAGAACCAATCCCAGGTAGGTCAGCATGATCGCAGGATCCCCAGGGTTACAAAAAATATGTGGGTGCATGAGTGCAGCAGATTTTTCAAGCTGGCTGCAAACAGTGATTCTA
Source organism: Neogale vison (assembly GCF_020171115.1). NCBI lineage: Eukaryota > Metazoa > Chordata > Mammalia > Carnivora > Mustelidae > Neogale > Neogale vison. The sequence goes on from NC_058105.1 coordinate 76,909,944, forward strand.
GACACCAGCCTTCTTCTTAGTGTTGCCATAAACCATGGTTCAGTGACCACCCTCCAAGCAGGGACCCAGTGAAAAACAGAAGCATGGCAATACCCTCTCCCTCCCGTGGGAGGAAGGACAAGGGTCTGCACTACAGGAATCCATAAAGGTTGGAGTCTCAAGATATGGTTGAGTGCCTCAAAAAATGCTCAACTGTTGGAGGAACAAGATGACAGAGGATCAGGAGACCTAAATATCATTGGGTTCCAGGAGTTCAACTAGATAGTTACCAAACCATTCTGAACACCTACAAAATCAACAAGAGATCAAAGAGAAATAGAGCAGCAATTCTAGGAACAAAAAGGTGACCACTTTCTGGAAGGTAGGATTTGCAGAGAAGTAAATCCAAGGTGATATATGGGAAGATAGACCACAGGGGAAGGACCATGCACCCAGCAAGCAGTAGATCAGCAGAACAAAAAAATCACAACTATTAGAATTCTGCTCCACCGAGGGACATTGTTCCAGAAGCTAAGCAGGGGGTGGAGCCCTGAATGGGCCAGTATGGTCTCAGGACCTGCAAGATCACAAAAAGACCAGCAGTGTCGGAGTGTGGCAGAGCTCCCAGGTATCAGAGCAGGGAAGCTGGCTGCAGAGATGGATCTGAGGAGTGGGCTTTTAGCTCAGGGTTACCTGAAACCATGATCAGAGGCACAGTCAGGCCACTGCTCTTCAAGCAGAGACTTCGCAAGTGGAAAATCTGATAAGACCCCCCTCTTTCCTCCTCTGGGAGAGTGGCATGAGAGCATACTGTAAGAATCTGTTGGGTTTTGGAGACTCAAAATGGGGCCATAAGCCAGAGATAGAAATGCTCAGGGACACACCAGGGGAGCATGGAGTGCAGCAAGAGACCAGGTAGACAGGAGTGATGGACTGCTTTTCTCTGAGGGCGCACTGAGGAGTGGCTCCCCTGAGAGCTCAGCTCCTATGGGGCCAGAGATTGGGAGACCGCAATTTTCATTCCCATCCTCCAAAGCTGTACAGAAAGTGTTCAAGGAACAAAAGCTCCCAAAAGCAAAACCGAGCAGATTAATTAGCCTAGCTCTGGTAAGGTCAGTGCAATTCCACCTTGGGCAAAGACATTTGAGAAGCACTGCAACAGGCCCTTCGCTGAGAAGATCAACAAAACTATCCAGCCAAGACCAAGTTCACTGATCAATAAGAACTGCAAAAATTCAGAGCTACAGGAATATAGCACATAGAATTCATGGCTTTTTCATTGTGATTCATTAGTCTTTTGAAGGTTTTTTTTTAAGCATTAAAAGGGAATTTATTAAAAAAACTATAGTTTAGATATCAAACCAGGTGATAGAATATTCAGATAGATGTGTCACCATACACAATTTTGTACTCATCATCCTTTATTTTGATCCTCTCTCGACATATTCTGTTCCAGACTACTGTTCTCTTTATCATGGAAAGATGACTGCCAGAAACTCTAGACTTATGATGAACCTCTCTGTATTCTTTAGGTGCATCTTTTTTTTTTAATTTTTTATTTTTTATAAACATATATTTTTATCCCCAGGGGTACAGGTCTGTGAATCGCCAGGTTTACACACTTCACAGCACTCACCAAAGCACATACCCTCCCCAATGTCCATAACCCCACCCCCCTTCTCCCAACACCCCTCCCCCCAGCAACCCTCAGTTTGTTTTGTGAGATTAAGAGTCACTTATGGTTTGTCTCCCTCCCAATCCCATCTTGTTTCATTTATTCTTCTCCTACCAACTTAAGCCCCCATGTTGCATCACCACTTCCTCATATCAGGGAGATCATATGGTAGTTGTCTTTCTCTGCTTGACTTACTTCGCTGAGCATGATACGCTCTAGTTCCAACCATGTTGTTGCAAATGGCAATATTTCACTTCTTTTGATGGCTGCATAGTATTCCATTGTGTATATATACCACTTCTTCTTGATCCATTCATCTGTTGATGGACATCTAGGTTCTTTCCATAGTTTGGCTATTGTGGACATTGCTGCTATAAACATTCAGGTGCACGTGCCCCTTTGGATCACTACGTTTGTATCTTTAGGGTAAATAACCAGTAGTGCAATTGCTGGGTCATAGGGCAGTTCTATTTTCAACATTTTGAGGAACTTCCATGCTGTTTTCCAGAGTGGTTGCACCAGCTTGCATTCCCACCAACAGTGTAGGAGGTTTCCCCTTTCTCCGCATCCTCGCCAGCATCTGTCATTTCCTGACTTGTTGATTTTAGCCATTCTGACTGGTGTGAGGCGATATCTCATTGTGGTTTTGATTTGTATTTCCCTGATGCCAAGTGACATGGAGCACTTTTTCATGCATCTGTTGGCCATCTGAATATCTTCTTTGCAGAAATGTCTATTCATGTCCTCTGTCCATTTCTTGATTCGATTCTTTGGGTGTTGAGTTTGCTAAGTTCTTTATAGATTTTGGACACTAGTCCTTTATCTGATATGTCGTTTGCAAATATCTTCTCCCATTATGTCAGTTGTCTTTTGATTTTGTTAACTGTTTCCTTTGCTGTGCAAAAGCTTTTGATCTTGATGAAATCCAAATAGTTCATTTTTGCCCTTGTTTCCCTTGCCTTTGGCAATGTTCCTAGGTAGATGTTGCTGTGACTGAGGTCGAAGAGATTGCTGCCTGTGTTCTCCTCAAGGATTTTGATGGATTCCTTTCTCACATTGAGGTCCTTCATCCATTTTGAGTCTATTTTTGTGTGTGGTGTAAGGAAATGGTCCAATTTCATTTTTCTGCATGTGGCTGTCCAATTTTCCCAACACCATTTATTGAAGAGGCTGTCTTTTTTCCATTGGACATTCTTTCCTGCTTTATCAAAGATCAGTTGACCATAGAGTTGAGGGTCTATTTCTGGGCTTTCTATGCTGTTCCATTGATCTATGTGTCTGTTTTTGTGCCAGTACCACGCTGTCTTGATGATGACTGCTTTGTAATAGAGCTTGTAGTCCGGAATTGTGATGCCACCAACTTTGGCTTTCTTTTTCAATATTCCTTTGGCTATTCGAGGTCTTTTCTGGTTCCATATAAATTTTAGGATTATTTGTTCCATTTCTTTGAAAAAGATGGATGGTACTTTGATAGGAATTGCATTAAATGTGTAGATTGCTTTAGGAAGCATAGAAATTTTCACAATATTTATTCTTCCAATCCAGGAGCATGGAACATTTTTCCATTTCTTTGTGTCTTCCTCAATTTCTTTCATGAGTACTTTATAGTTTTCTGAGTATAGATTCTTAGCCTCTTTGGTTAGTTTTATTCCTAGGTATCTTATGGTTTGGGGTGCAATTGTAAATGGGATTGACTCCTTAATTTCTCTTTCTTCGGTCTTGCTGTTGGTGTAGAGAAATGCAACTGATTTCCGTGCATTGATTTTATATCCTGACACTTTATTGAATTCCTGTACAAGTTCTAGCAGTTTTGGAGTGGAGTCTTTTGCGTTTTCCACATAGAGTATCATATCATCTGTGAAGAGTGATAATTTGACTTCTTCTTTGCCGGTTTGGATGCCTTTAATTTCCTTTTGTTGTCTGATTGCTGAGGCTAGGACTTCTAGTACTATGTTGAATAGCAGTGGTGATAATGGACATCCCTGCCGTGTTCCTGACCTTAGCGGAAAAGCTTTCGGTTTTTCTCCATTGAGAATGATATTTGCGGTGGGTTTTTCATTGATGGCTTTGATGATATTGAGGTATGTGCCCTCTATCCCTACACTTTGAAGGGTTTTGATCAGGAAGGGATGCTGTACTTTGTCAAATGCTTTTTCAGCATCTATTGAGAGTATCCTATGGTTCTTGTTCTTTCTTTTATTGATGTGTTGTATCACATTGACTGATTTGCGGATGTTGAACCAACCTTGCAGCCCTGGAATAAATCCCACTTGGTCGTGGTGAATAATCCTTTTAATGTACTGTTGAATCCTATTGGCTAGTATTTTGGTGAGAATTTTCGCATCTGTGTTCATCAAGGATATTGGTCTATAGCTCTCTTTTTTGATGGGATCCTTGTCTGGTTTGGGGATCAAGGTGATGTTGGCCTCATAAAATGAGTTTGGAAGTTTTCCTTCCATTTCTATTTTTTTGGAACAGTTTCAGGAGAATAGGAATAAGTTCTTCTTTAAATGTTTGGTAGAATTGCCCTGGGAAGCCGCCTGGCCCTGGGCTTTTGTTTATTTGGAGATTTTTAATGACTGTTTCAATCTCCTTACTGGTTATGGGTCTGTTCAGGCTTTCTATTTCTTCCTGGTTCAGTTGTGGTAGTTTATATGTTTCTAGGAATGCGTCCATTTCTTCCAAATTGTCAAATTTGTTGGCGTAGAGTTGCTCATTGTATGTTCTTATAATAGTTTGTATTTCTTTGGTGTTAGTTGTGATCTCTCCTCTTTCATTCATGATTTTATTTATTTGGGTCCTTTCTCTTTTCTTTTTGATAAGTCTGGCCAGAGGTTTATCAATTTTATTAATTCTTTCAAAGAACCAGCTCCTAGTTTCGTTGATTTGCTCTATTGTTTTTTTGGTTTCTATTTCATTGATTTCTGCTCTGATCTTTATGATTTCTCTTCTCCTGCTGGGCTTACGGTTTCTTTCTTGTTCTTTCTCCAGATCCTTTAGGTGTAGGGTTAGGTTATGAACCTGAGACCTTTCTTGTTTCTTGAGAAAGGCTTGTACCGCTATATATTTTCCTCTCAGGACTGCCTTTGTTGTGTCCCACAGATTTTGAAACGTTGTGTTTTCATTATCATTTGTTTCCATGATTTTTTTTCAATTCTTCTTTAATTGCCCAGTTGACCCATTCATTCTTTAGAAGGATGCTGTTTAGTCTCCATGTATTTGGGTTCTTTCCAAACTTCCTCTTGTGGTTGAGTTCTAGCTTCAGAGCATTGTGGTCTGAAAATATGCAGGGAATGATCCCAATCTTTTGATAACGGTTGAGTTCTGATTTAGGACGGAGGATGTGATCTATTCTGGAGAATGTTCCATGTGCACTAGAGGAGAATGTGTATTCTGTTGCTTTGGGATGAAATTTTCTGAATATATCTGTGATGTCCATCTGGTCCAGTGTGTCATTTAAGGCCTTTATTTCCTTCTTGATCTTTTGCTTGGATATCTGTCCATTTCAGTGAGGGGAGTGTTAAAGTCCCCTACTATTATTGTATTATTGTTGATGTGGTTCTTTGATTTTGTTATTAATTGGTTTATATAGGTGGCTGTTCCCACGTTGGGGGCATAGATATTTAAAACTGTTAGATCTTCTTGTTGGACAGACCTTTTGAGTATGATATAGTGTCCTTCCTCATCTCTTATTATAGTCTTTGGCTTAAAATCTAATTGATCTGATATAAGGATTGCCACTCCTGCTTTCTTCTGATGTCCATTAGCATGGTAAATTCTTTTCCACCCCCTCACTTTAAATCTGGAGGTGTCTTCGGGCTTAAAAGGAGTTTCTTGGAGGCAACATATAGATGGGATTTGTTTTTTTATCCATTCTGATACCCTGTGTCTTTTGATTGGGGCATTTAGCCCATTAACATTCAGGGTAACTATTGAGAGATATGAATTTAGTGCCATTGTATTGCCTGTAAGGTGACTGTTACTGTATATTGTCTCTGTTCCTTACTGATCTACCACTTGTAGGCTCTCTCTTTGCTTAGAGGACCCCTTTCAATATTTCCTTAGAGCTGGTTTGGTGTTTGCAAATTCTTTCAGTTTTTGTTTGTCCTGGAAGCTTTTAATCTCTCCTTCTATTTTCAATGGTAGCCTAGCTAGATATAGTATTCTTGGCTGCATGTTTTTCTCGTTTAGTGCTCTGAAAATATCATGCCAGCTCTTTCTGGCCTGCCAGGTCTCTGTGGATAAGTCAGATGCCAATCTAATATTTTTACCATTGTATGTTACAGACTTCTTTTCCCGGGCTGCTTTCAGGATTTTCTCTTCGTCACTAAGGCTTGTCAATTTTACTATTAGGTGACGGGGTGTGGGCCTATTCTTATTGATTTTGAGGGGCGTTCTCTGAACCTCCTGAATTTTGATGCGCATTCCCTTTGCCATATTGGGGAAATTCTCCCCAATAATTCTCTCCAGTATACCTTCTGCTCCCCTCTCTCTTTCTTCTTCTTCTGGAATCCCAATTATTCTAATGTTGTTTCGTCTTATGGTGTCACTTATCTCTTGAATTCTCCCCTCATGGTCCAGTAGTTGTTTGTCCCTCTTTTGCTCAGCTTCTTTATTCTCTGTCATTTGGTCTTCTATATTGCTAATTCTTTCTTCTGCCTCATTTATCCTAGCAGTGAGAGCCTCCATTTCTTATTGCATCTCATTAATAGCTTTTTTTATTTCAACTTGGTTAGATTTTAGTTCTTTTATTTCTCCAGAAAGGGCTTTTATATCTCTGGAGAGGGTTTCTCTAATATCTTCCATGCTTTTTTCGAGCCTGGCTAGAACCTTGAGAATTGGCATTCTGAACTCTAGATCTGACATATTACCAATTTCCGTATTGATTAGGTCCCTAGACTTCGGTACTGCCTCTTGTTCTTTTTGTTTTGTGGTAAATTTTTCCGCCTTGTCATTTTGTCCAGATAAGAGTATATGAAGGTGCAACTAAAATACTAAAAGGGTGGCAACAACCCCAGGAAAATATGCTTTAACCAAATCAGAAGAGATCCCAAATCATGAGGGGGGAGAGAGGGGATAAAAAGAGGTTCAAAAAGAAAGAAAGAAAAAAAAAGAAAAGAAAAGAATTTTAAAAAAGAAAGCGAATAAAGAAAAATATAAAAAAGAAAATGTATATATATTAGATAAACTAGTTAAAAACGTTAAAAAAGAAAAGGGTAAAAGTTAAAAAAAATTATAGCAGAAGAAGAGAAAAAAATGAAAAAGAAAAAATTAAATTAACTGCAAGACTTAAAAAAAAATCACAGGGAGAAAGTCATGAGTTCCATGCTTTGCTTTCTCCTCCTCTGGAATTCTGCTGCTCTCCTTGGTATTGAAACTGCACTCCTTGGTAGGTAAATTTGGTCTTGGCTGGATTTCTTGTTGATCTTCGGGGAGAGGGGCCTGGTGTAGTGATTCTCAAGTGTCTTTGCCCCAGGCGGAATTGCACCGCCTTTACCAGGGGCCAGGCTTAGTAATCTGCTCGGGTTTCCTTTCAGGAGCTTTTGTTCCCTGAGCGCTTTCCGTAGAGTTCCGGAGGACAGGAATACAAATGGCGGCCTCCTGGTCTCCAGCCTGGAGGAGCCAGAGCCCGTGGCCCCTCTCCTCAGTGCGCCCTCAGAGAACAGCGCCCAGTTACTCCTGTCTGCCTGACCTCTGGCCGCGCTCCGAGCTCACCGAGCCTGCGGCGGGTTCAAGGTAACCTCGAGCTGCGAGCTTACTGTCGGCTCTGTCTCTGTACCTGGCTTTCCCATTCCAATACCGGCAAGCTCTGCGACACTCAGACACCCACGATCCTTCTGTGACCCCGCGGGACCTGAGGCCACGCTGACCCCACGTGGGCTTCACCCCGGTTTAGCCTCTGGAGTGATGTCCCTCAGCAGAACAGACTTTTAAAGTCCTGATTTTGTGCTCCATTCCTCCGCCGCTTGCCGGGAGCTGGCCCCTCCCCCCGGGGTCTATCTTCCCGTCGCTTTAGATTCACTTCTCAGCCAGTCCTGCCTTTCAGAAAGTGGTTGTTTTTCTGTTTCCAGAATTCTTGTTCTTCTTCTCTTCGATCTGCTGATGGATTTGCAGGTGTTTGCAATCTTTAGATAAGCTATCTAGCTGATCTCCTGCTAGCTGAAGTAGTCTCAGCCTACTTCTTTGCCATCTTGACTCCTCCTGAAGTTATTTTTTTTTATTTTTTTCTTTTTCTATTTTTCAATTTTTCCTCTTTCCTCTTTTTACTTTTTCCTCTTTTAACTTTTTTTTAACTATTATACCTTTTTAAATTTTCATTGTTATAGTCATATTCTAACCCTTCATTTTATTTAACCATACTTTTTGTATACATATAGGTTTTTCTGTCTTTAAAATTTTGGGATACAGTTTTTTCTAACAGATCAAAATATATCCCAAATCTAGCTTATGGCTTTGTTCTAGTCTCCAGCCTGATAACATTCTTTTCCTCCACTTTTTTTTTCAACCAACTTCTTATCTTATCAATTTCCTTTTTTTAATCTTTTTAAGTTTTCATCTGAACAGTCATATTACATCCCATCATGTTTATCCCAATTTTTTTGTATCTATATGTTTTTCTTTTTTGTAGTTTTGGGAGGCATTTTCTTCTAAGAGACCAAAATACACCCAAAATTAAGTTTGTGACTCTGTTTTATTCACCAGTCTAATATATATATATATATATATATATATATATATATATATATATATTCCCTCCTTTCTTCTCTACCTGGTTTCAGGTCTCTTCTGATATGGTTACTGTACACTTTTCTGGGGTTGTTGCTGCATTTTTAGCATTTTGTTCTCTCACTCATCTATTCTTACCTGGATGAAATGACAAGGAGGAAAAACTCACCTCAAAAAAAAAAAAGAAGAAGAGGAGGCAGTACTGATGGCTAGGGACCTAGTCAATAAGGACATTCATAAGCTGTCGGAACTAGAGTTCAGAATGATGATTATCAAGGTGCTAGCTGGGCTCCAAAAAAAGCATGGAAGATACTAGGGAATCCATTTCTGAAGAAATAAAATCAATTTTTGGAGAAATAAAAGAATTAAAATCTAACCAGGTTGAAATAAAAAAAGCTATTAATGAAGCCCAATAAAAAATGGAGACTATTACAGCTAGGATAAATGAGGCAGAAGAGAGAATTAGTGATATAGAAGACCAAACGATGGTGAATAAAGAATCTGAGAAAAAGAGAGATAAACAACTACTGGACCACAAGGGAAGAATTGAAGAGAAAAGTGATACTATAAATTGAAACAATATTAGAATACTTTGGATCCCAGAAGAAGAAGAAAGAGAGAGGGGGCAGATGTATATTGGAGCAAATTATAGTGGAGACGGTCCCTCATTTGGGGAAGGAAACAGACATCAAAATCCAGGAGGCACACAGAACTCTCACCCTTAAAATCAGTAAAAATAAGTCAATACCCTGTAAAACTTACAAGTCTCAGAGACAAAGAAAAAGTCCTGAGAGCAACTCAGGACAAAAGGTTTGTAACCTACAATGGTAGAAATATTAGATTGGCAATAGGCCAATCCACAGAAGCCTGGCAGGCCAGAAAGGACTGGCATGATACATTCAGAGCACAAAGTAAGAAAAATATGCAGCCAAGAATACTATATCCAGCTAGGATGTCATTGAAAATAGAAGGAGAAATAATGTTTCTAGGACAAACAAAAACTAAAAAAAATATGGAAATACCAAACCAGCCCTACAGGAAATATTGAAAGCGGTCCTCTAAGCGAAGAGAGAGTGTAAAAGTAACAGACCAGAAAGGAACAGAAACAATATACAGTAACAGTCTTCTTACTGGCAATACAATGGCAATAAATTCAAATTTCAATAGTTACCCTGAATGTAAATGGGCTAAATGCCCTAATCAAAAGACACAGGGTATCAGACTGGATTTAAAAAAAAAGACACTGATATGCTGTCTGCAAGAAACTCATTTTAGACCCAAAGAAACCTCCAGATTTAAAGTGAGGGGGGTGTAAAACAATTTACCATGCTAATGGACATCAAAAGAAGGCTGGGGTGGCAATCCTTATATCAGAGAAATTAGATATTAAGCCAAAGATCATAATAAGAGATGAGAAAAGACATTATATCATACTTAAAGTGTTGTCCAACAGCAAGATATAACAATTTTAAATATCTATGCCCCTAACACATGGGAGCAGCCAATTATATAAACCAATTAATAACAAAATCAAAGAAACACATTGATAATAATACAGTAATAGTAGAAGACTTTAACAGCCCCTCTCCCACTGAAATGTACAGATCATCTAAGCAAAAGATCAACAAGGAAATAAAAGTGTTAAATGACACACTGGACCAGATAGACATCACAGATATATTCAGAACATTCCATTCCAAAACAATAGAATACACATGCTTCTCTAGTGCACATGGAACATTCTCCAGAACAGATCACATCCTGAGTCACAAATGAGGACTCAACCAATACCAAAAGATGGGGATGATTCCCTGCACATTTTCAGACCACAATGTTTTGAAACTGTAACTTAAGCACAAGAGGAAAATTTGAGAAACTCAAATACATAGAAGCTAAAGAGCATCTTACTAAAGAATGAATGGGTTTGAAGTGGGGGGGGTGGGAGGTTGGGGTACCAGGTGGTGGGTATTATAGAGGGCACGGCTTGCATGGAGCACTGGGTGTGGTGAAAAAATAATTAATAATGTTTTTCTGAAAATAAATTGGAAAAAAAAGAATGAATGGATCATCCAGGAAATTAAAGAAGAATTTTTAAAAATTTATGGAAACAAATGAAAATGAAAACACAACTCCTCAAAATCTCTGGGACAAGGTAAAGGTGGTACTGAGTGGGAAGTATATAGCACTACAACTCTTTTTTTTTTCAATTTATTTATTTTCAGAAAAACAGTATTCATTATTTTTTCACCACACCCAGTGCTCCATGCAAGCCATGCCCTCTATAATACCCACCACCTGGTACCCCAACCTCCCACCCCCCCACCACTACAAACCCCTCATATTGTTTTTCAGAGTCCATAGTCTCTCATGGTTCACTTCCCCTTCCAATTTACCCAAATTCCCTTCTCCTCTCTAATGCCCCTTGTCCTCCATGCTATTTGTTATGCTCCACAAATAGCACTACAACTCTTTATCAAGAAACAAGAAAGGTATCAAGTACACAACCTAACCCTACACCTGAAGGAGCAAGGTGAAGAACAGCAAAGAAAGCCTAAAGCCAGCAGGAGAAGAGAAATAATAAAGATCAGAGCAGAAATCAATGATATAGAAAGCAAAAGAACAGTAGAACAAATCAACAAAAATAGGAGCTCATTCTTTGAAAGAATAAAATTGATATACCCCTGAGCAGACTTATCAAAAAGAAAAGAGAAAGGACCCAAATGAATAAAATAATGAATGAAAGAGGAGAGATCACAGCCAACAATAAACAATTATAAAATAAACAATTCTAAAAAAACATTATGAGCCACTATATGAGAGCAAATTTGACAATATGGAAGAAATGGAGGCATTTTTAGAGACATATAAGGTACCAAAACTGAAACAGGAAGAAGTAGAAAACCTGAAAAAAACCATAAGCAGTAAGGAGATTGAAGTAGTAATAAAAAATCTCCCAACAGGGGCGCCTGGGTGACTGAGTGGGTTAAAGCCTCTGACTTGGGCTCAGGTCATGATCTCAGAGTCCTGGGATCAAGCCCTGCATCAGTTGTTCTGCTCAGCAGGGAGCCTGCATCCTCCCTCTTTCTCTGCCTGCCTCTCTGCCTACTTGTGATCTCTATCAGTCAAATAAATAAATAAAATCTTTTAAAAAAATCTCCCAACAAACAAGAGCCCAGGGCCAGATGACTTCCCAGGGGAGTTCTACCCAACATTTAAAGAAGAATTAATACCTATTCTCCTGAAACTGTTCCAAAAAATAGAAATGGGATGGAAAACTTCCAAACTCATTTTATGAGACCAGCATTACCTTGATCCCAAAACCAGACAAAGATTCCATCAAAAAGGAGAATTATAGACCAATATCCTTGATGAACACAGATGTAAAAATCCTCACCAAAATACTAGCCAATAGGATCCAACAGTACATTAAAAGGTTTATTCACCACGATCAAGTGGGTTTATTCCTGGTCTGCAAGTTTGGTTCAAAATCCACAAATAAATCAATGTGATATAATACATTAATAAAAAAAGGAACAAGAAGCATATGATACCCTCAATAGATGCTGAAAAAGCATTTGACAAAGTACAGCATTCTTTCTTGACAAAAACTCTTTACAGTGTAGGGATAGAGGATACATACCGCAACATCATCAAAATCATCTATGAAAAACCCACAGTGAATATCATTCTCAATGGAGAAAAATTTAGAACTTTTCTCCTCAGATCAGGAACACAGTACGGCTGTCTACTATCACCACTGCTCATCAACATAGTACTAGAGGTCCTAGCCTCAACAATCAGACAACAAAAAGAAGTAAAAGGCATCCAAACCAGCAAAGAAGAAGTCAAACTCCCACTCTTTGCAGATGTTATGTTACTTTATGTAGAAAACTCAAAGACTCCACTTCAAATGGTTAGAACTCATAAAGGAATTCAGTAAAGTGTCAGGATATAAAATCAATGCACAGAAATCAATAGCATTTATATACACCAGCAGCAAGACAGAAGAAAGAGAAATTAAGGAGTCTATACCATTTATAATTGCACCCAAAACCATAAGACACCTAGCAATAAACCTAACCAAAGAGGCAAAGAATCTATACTCAGAGGACTATAAAGTACTCATGAAAGAAATTGAGGAAGTCACAAGGAAATGGAAAAACGTCCCATGCTCATGGATTGCAATAAAAATTATTGTGAAAATATCTATGCTATCTAAAGCAATCTACACATTTAATGAAATCCCTATCAAAATACCATCAACTTTTTTTCAAAGAAATAGAGCAAATAATCTTGAAATTTATATGGAAGTAGAAAAAACCACAAATAGCCAGAGGAATGTTGAAAAAGAAAACCAAAATTGGGGGCATCATAATTCCAGACTTCAAGCTCTGTTACAAAGCTGTCATCATCAAGATGGTATGGTACTGGCATGAAAACAGACACTTAGATCAATGGAACAGAAAAGATAGCCCAGAAATGGACCCTCAACTCTCTGGTCAACTAATCTTTGACAAAGCAGGAAATAATGTGCAATGGAAAAAAAGACAGTCACTTCAACAAATGATGTTGGGAAAATTGGACAGCCACGTGCAGAAGAATGAAACTGGACAATTTCCTTTCAGCACACACACAAAAACAGACTCAAAATAAATGAAAGATCTCAATGTGAGACAGGAATCCTTCAAAATTCTTGAGAAGAACACAAGCAGCAACCTCTTCGACCTCAGCTCCAGCAACTTCTTCCTAGAAACATCACCAAAGGCAAGGAAAGCAAGGGCAAAAATGAATTATTGGGACTTCATCAAGATCAAAAGCTTTTGCACAGCAAAGAAAACAGTCAACAAAACCAGAAGACAACTGACAGAATGGGAAAAGATATTTGCAAACGACATATCAGATAAAGGGCTAGTATCCAAAGTGTATAAAGAACTTATCAAACTCAACACCCAAAGAACAATTAATTCTGTCCAATAAATTAATCCAATCAAGAAATGGGCAGAAGACATGAACAGACATTTCTGCAAAGACATTCAAATAGCCAACAGACACATGAAAAAGTGCTCCACATCACTCGGCATCAGGGAAATACAAATCAAAACCACAGTGAGATACCACCTCACACCAGTCAGAATGGTTAAAATTAACAAGTCAGGAAACGTCTGATATCGATAAGGATGTGGAGAAAGGGAAACCCTCTTACACTGTTGGTGGGAATGCAAGCTGGTGCAACCTCTCTGGAAAACAATATGGAGGTTCCTCAAAAACCTGAAAATAGAGTTACCCTATGACCCAGCCATCTCACTACTGGGTATTTACCCTAAAGACACACACATAGTGGTCCAAAGGGCCATGTGCATCAGAATGTTTATAACAGCAATGTCCACAGTAGTCAAAGTATGGAAAGAACCTAGATATCCATCAACCGATGAATGGATAAAGAAGATGTGGTATACATATACAATGGAATATTATGCATCCATCAGAAAACCCAAATCTTGTCATTTGCAATGAAGTGGAAGGAACTAGAGGGTATTATGCAAGCAAAATAAGTCAATCAGAGAAAAACAATTATCATATTCTCTCTCTGATATGAGGAATATGAGAGGCAGTGTGGGGGCCATGGGGGTGGGAGGGAAAAATGAAACAGGATGGGACTGGGGAGGGAGACAGACCATAATAGACTGTTAATTTCAAGAAACAAACTGAGGGTTGGTCGGGGGGGTGGGGGGTTGGATAGAGAGGCTGGATTATGGACATTGGGTTATGTATGGGCTATGGAGAGTGCTGTGAGTTGCATGAGACTGACGATTCACAAATCTGTACCCCTGAAGCAAATAATACATTATATGTTAATTAAAAAAAAAAACTCAATGCCTGGCTAGATGAGTACAAAATTTGGGCAGAAACCAAGGAGACAAGAGTGATTGACACTTTTCTGTGAGGGCTCATTGAAGAGTGGGAGACTCAGACTTTCAGATCCAGGGCTAGAGATCAGGGTGACACCATTTTCACCCCCTTCATCAGTACTGAAAGTCTTCAGGGAGCAAAACAGTGCTACAGAGTGCAGCACACTTACACTGAGTACAGCTCCCTGGTAAGAGGGGTGCAATTCCACCTGGGTAAAGACATCTGAAAATCAGTGCAAAAGGCCCTGCCCCAGAACACCAACAGGAACATCAGGCTAATATCAAATTTGCCAATCATAGAGAACTACAAAACCTCAGCTCTTGGGGAAAACAGAATATAGGAATTGTGGATTTTTGTTATTATTATTCCTTAATCTTTAATTTTTTAATTTTTATTTATTTTCTTATTTTACCAATTCTTTTTAAAATGCTTATTAATTTTAATTTTTAAATTTATATATTTCAGTTTTGATGTCCTTTCATTGTATTCAATTTTATTTATTTATTTTTTTACCTATATAAGTTTTTCTTTCTTTCCTATTTTGGGAATAGTTGGTGTTGTTGTTTCTGATTAATTCCCTGGCAGTGAGTACTGCCTCCTGTTCTTTCTTTTGGGGTGAGTTTCTCTGTCTTGTTCTTACACTCAGAAAAGAATACATGAAAGAGAGAGAAAATACAAAAATAGCAACAACACCAGAAAATACAAACCAGAATAACAGAAGAACACAGAAACCAAAGATGTGTGAGAGGGAGAGAGAGAGAGAATAAAATCTACCAAAAGTAAAACAGAACACAACAATAAACTAGATCCTGGGCGTGTTTTGGTCTGTTTGTTAGAAGAAACTAGATCTCAAAATAGGAAAGAAAGAAAAACTTATATAGATAAAAAAATAAAATAGAATTCAATGAAAGGACACAAAAAATGAAATATATATAAAAGTCAAGGCCCAGTTAGCTTCACAGGTGAATTCTACCAAACATTTAAGGAGATCATTTCATTTCTTCTCAAATTATTCTAAAAAATAGAAGAGGAAGGAAAACCCAAATTGATTCCATGAGGCCAGGATACTAAATCCAGATAAGGACACAACAAATAAAAACAACTATAGAGCAATACCTTTCATGAACATAGGTGTAAAAATCCTCAACAAAATACAAGCAAATAAAAGCCAATAATATATTAAAAAAATCACTCACCATGATCAAGTTGGTTGCAGGAGTGATTCAATATGAACAAATAAATCAATGTGATAATCACATCAATAAAAGAAAGGACAGTAAACAAATGATTACTTCAATATATGCAGAAAAAGCATTTAACAAACTATAACATCCATTCATGACAAAGACTGTCAACAAAGTAGGTTTAGAGAGAACATATCTCAGAATAATAAAAATGATACATGAAAAACACACAGTCAACACCGTCCTTAATAGGGAAAAGGTGAGAATTTTCCCTGTAAGGTCAGGAATAAGACAAGGATTTCCACTCTCAAAACGTCAGTTCAATGCAGTACTGGAAGTCCTAGCCACAGCAATCAGACAACAAAAAGAAATTAAACACATCCTAATCAGTAAGAAATAAGTAATATTTTCAACAATATGAAAAACTAATAAAGTTCTGTTATGGTGACTAACATAACATAATAATAAAAAAAGAGCAGAAGGCACAGAAGACTTTCTCAACACACAGAAATAGACACAGAAAGAGAGATAAAATGAGCAGAGAAATCTATCCTAAATGAAAGAACAGGACAAACCCATGCCCTAATATCGAACTTAAACAGACATAAGTAATATACTTGATAGAGAATTTGAAGCAATGCTCATACGATAATTACTCATTGGCCTTGGGAAAAGAGTGGAAGACTTGAGTGAGGCATTAACACAGAGATAAGGAATAATATAATAGAGATCAAGTTTTCAAGGAACAAAATGAGGAAAACTTGATAGAATGAACAGCTATATGGAAGAAACAGTGGAATGGAATAGTGACCAAGAAGACAGAATGATGTCTGTAATATAATGTAATGTAATGTAATATCTGTAATCAGGCTGAATAGTAGAGGGAGTACAGAGTTATGTAAAATGAAAACAGACTTAGGGAACACAGTGATTTCAACAAACATAATAACATTCATATTATAAGAGTCCTGGGGTGGTGGGGTGGGTAGGAAGAGGGAATAAAATTTACTTGAAGAAATAATAGCTGAAAATATCCTTAATCTGGGGAAAGAAACAGACCTCCAGATCCAGGAACCACAGAGAATCCCCAAATTTTTTTTAAAAAGCAGATTCACACCAAGACATATTGTGATTAAACTAGCAAAATACTCTGTTGAAGAAAAAATCCTAAAAGTCACAAGACAGAAGAAGTCACTAAGTTACAAGGAAAAAATATTAGTCTAAAAGGAGATTTTTCAACAATAACTCTCCAGGCCAGAAGAGTTGGGCATGATACATTCAAAATGCTGAATGGGGAAAACCTATAGCCAAGAATACTCTATCTAACAAGGCTATCATTCAGAATAGAAGGAGAAACAGAGAGTTTCTGGGGGAGGGGAGGGAGAAAGGGGTAGCTAAAGAAGTTAGTGGTTATTAAGCCAGATCCATAAGAAATATTAAAAGGTACACACTGAATGGAAAGGAGAGAGCAAAACTGACAATATAGAGGTAGGAAACACAAAGGCAGTAACAACAAGTATTTTTTAAAAACTGAGTCAAGAAACTCACAAAAAAGAATATAAAGTATAACAAACACCTAAAATATGGGGAGGAGAGAATAATGGGTTCAAACTTAAATGACCAACAGCTTAAGATAGACTGCTATATATACAAGACGTTATATAGAAACATAATGTTTCTATATCAAAAACCACTAATAAAAAGGCAAAAAATAAAGAGAAAGGAATCCAAATATATTGCTAAAGAAAACCAGCAAGCCATGAAGGATAACAAGGGAATAAAGGATCAGAGAAAATCTTCAAAAATGACAACAAAACAAATAACAAAATGGCAATAAATACATAAGTATCAATAATTACTTTGAATGTAAATTGACTAAATATGCCAATAAAAAACATAGGGTCTCAGAATGGATGAAAAAACAAGACCCACCTATATGCTGCCTAAAAGATTCTCATTTCAGATATAAAGACATCCACAGACTGAAAGTGAGAGGATGGAGGGGTGCCTGGGTGGCTCAGCAGGTTAAGCATCCAATTCTACATTTTTTTGGGGGGGTCTTAAATATTTTTATTTTTATTTTTTTTCCAATTTATTTATTTTCAGAAAAACAGCATTCATTATTTTTTCACCACACCCAGTGCTCCATGCAAGCCATGCCCTCTATAATACCCACCACCTGGTACCCCCAACCTCCCACCCCCCCCGCCACTTCAAACCCCTCAGACTGTTTTTCAGAGTCCATAGTCTCTCATGGTTCACCTCCCCTTCCAATTTACCCAAATTCCCTACTCCTCTCTAACGCCCCTTGTCCTCCATGCTATTTGTTATGCTCCACAAATAAGTGAAACCATATGATAATTGACTCTCTCTGTTTGACTTATTTCACTCAGCATAATCTCTTCCAGTCCCTTCCATGTTGCTACAAAAGTAGGGTATTCATCCTTTCTGATGGAGGCATAATACTCCATTTTGACTCAAGTCATGATCTCACAGTTGGGGGATAAAGCCCCATGTCAGACTCTGCTCAGTGCAAAGTCTGCTTTAGATTCTCTCTCCCTCTCCCTCCCATTCTCTCTCTCTCTCTTAAATAAATCAATAAAATTCTTTAAAAAAATGAAATGGGGAGTATGGAGAAATATATGTCACACAATAGATGTCAAAGAAAGCCAGTGTAACGATACATATATAGATCAAAGTAGATTTTAAAACAAAACAAACAAATAAGCAAGCAAAAAAAAAAACAGTAGCAGGAGGCAAAGAAGGACATTATATAAAAATAAAGAAAAAAATCCAACAAGAAGATATAACAATTGTAAATATCTATGCACCCAACATAGGAGCAACCAAATACATAAAGGAAATGATTGATAATAATGCAATAATCATAGGGGACTTTAACACCTCACTTACACCAATGGGCAGATCTTGTAAACAGAAAATCAACAAGGAAATAATATCTTTGAATGACACACTGGAACAGAATGATCTAAGTTATATTCAGAACATTCCATCTTAAAAAAGCAGAATAGACATTCTATTCAAGTGCACATTGGACAGTCTCAAGAACAGATAATAACCCATAAAACAAACATCAACATATTCAACAAGATGGGAAACATACTATATGTATTTTCTGACCACGAAAGTACAAGACAGCCACACACACACAAAAATATGTATGGACCACAAATAGATAGATGTTAAATAACAAGCTACTATACAAAGAATGAGTCCATCAGTAAATAAAAGAAATATTAAGTCCATGGAAACAAATGAAAATGAAAACACAGGAGGCTAAAATCTGTAGATGCAGCAAAAGCAGTTCTAAAAGGGGAGTTTATACCAATACAGAACTACTTCAAGAAGCAAGAAAAATTTCAAATATAAAAAACCTTTCCTTGAACCTAAAAGAGCTATAGAGAGAATTAAAAAAAAACCCTACAACTAGCAGAAGGAAGAAATAATGAAGATTAGAGGAGAACTTAAAAATATAGAAACGAAAATAACAAGAGAACAGATAGAAAAATAGAACAAACTGGAAGCTGGTTCTTTGAGAAAAATCAATAAAATTGGGAAGTCTCCAGCCAGCTTTACCAAGAAAGAAAAAGGAAAGGACTCAAATAAATAAAGTCAAAAATCAGAGAGAAGAAATAACACCAAGACCACAGAAATACAATCATAACAGAATATTATGAAAAAGTATATGCCAACAAACTAGGCAACCTGGAAGAAATAGATAAATTCCTAAAAATATATAAGCTACCAAAACTGAAAAAGGAAGAAATAGAAAATTTGAACAGGCTGATAACTTGGCAAAGAAACTGAGTCAGTAATTACAAAACTCCTAACAAACAAAAGTGCAGGACTAGATGGCTTTAGAAGCAAACATTTAATGAAGAATTAATGCTGCTCTATTAAACTATTCTTAAAAAAAATAGAAAAGGAAGGGAAATTTCCAAATATATTCTGTGAGGCCAGTATTACCCTAATAGCAAAATCAAATAAAGACACCACAAAAAAAGACAACTACAGGCCAGTATCCTTCATGAACATAGATGCAAAAATGCTCAACAAAAAAATGAATCCAATAATACATTAAAAAATCATTCACCATGATCAAGTGGTATTTATTCCTTGCTTGCAAAGGTGATGCAATATTCTCAAATCAATCAACATGATGCATCACATCAGTGAGAATAAAGATAAGGACCACATGATCCTTTCATTAGATGCAGAAAAAGCATTTGACAAAGTACACCATCCATTCATGATAAAAACTCTCAACTTAATAGGTTGAGATGGAACATAGCTCAACATAATAAAGGCCATATATGAAAAACCCACAGCCACCATCATTCTCAATGGAGAAAAACTGAGAGAATTTCTCCTAAGGTCAGGAATAAGATAAGATGTCCACTCTCAGCACTGCTATTCAACACAGAAGTAGAAGTCTTAGCAACAGCACTCAGGCAACAACAAATAAAATAAAATAAAATACATACAAATGGGCAAGGAAGAAGTAGGTTTTTCACTATTTACAGATAATATGATTTTACATATAAAACCCAAAAGACTCCATCAGAAAAATTGCTGGAACTGATAAATGAATTCATTAAAGTCACAATAAACAAATCAATGTACAAGAACCTGTTACATTTCCATACATCAATAATCAAGCAGGAGAAAGAGAAATTAAAAAAAATAATTCCATTACAATTGCATCTTAAATTGTAAGATGTGACATAAAGTTAAGAAGGTGAAGAATTAAGGGGATGTGAGGCTTTCCTCAACCCTTGAACACAGCTATATTGAGGTAAGATCACTTGGAACATCCAGAAAATTAATCTGGGGATTCAAAAAAGGATATCCACTGTTCAGGGGAGACAATATAATAGGTGAGAGGTTCAGGAAAGGGAATTGGGGGAGATAAATGCTGACAGGCTGTGAAGGGCAGGGAAAACTTTCCTTGTGGAGATAAAAGAGAGAGAGGGTAGAGGGATGGAGAGAATACAGCATGAGGATTACACAAGAACACCTCTCCAAAATATGGATGGGGGAGCTGAGAGAGCTGAGTGGTGCAGGAGTTTTGCAAACAGTGAATGTATCTTAAACTCTGAAATGTTGCAAGTGCAGAACTTTCATTGGAGCAGAGCTGTAGCATGCCGTTCTGAAGAAATGGAAGGCCCTGGAACGCATGGAAAGTGGAGTAGGAATCTTCAGGATCTCACTGGGAGAGACAGTTCCCCTTCCTAGAATATATTTGGAAGAGAGTATATTGCCTCTTCAGAACAAAAGTACCCTCAGACTCCAGCAAATGGCTGTTTTCATTGACAAGAGTCAAAGGAAAATGCAGAGGGTGGATAATCTGGTCACCCTTTTTCATATTGCCATAGCATAGAATCCAGGCATTGTGCAGATGGGGGACTGATTTTGTTTGTTTGTTTGTTTGTTTTTTCCTGGGACAATGGGCACTAGTCAGAGTGCAGAGATCCTCTAGTCCACAAGAGGGAGCAGATCTAAGCACTGCTGGATCCTTTAAGATTTGGAGTTTTGAATCCCAGCCTCACTAGTGATAAATGCAGGAGAGCTGGGTGCTGGGTGTGTTGATGGCACTCACTTCCCTGTGAGGGCTTCCTGAACTGGGGTAAGTGTGAGATGGGGTGTCCTTATTTTACCTCTGCTACCAACATGGTCAGACATCAGAGAGCAACACAGTGGCCTCAGTGGAGGAAGAAGCTGGTTACATCAAACTCTGCCATCCCTGTGCTTGGGAAGTGTTTTTTTTTTTCTTTTTTTAAGATTTTTATTTATTTGACAGAGAGATAGAGGGCACAAGTAAGCAGAGTGGCAGGCAGAGGGGAAAGAGAAGCAGGCTCTCTGCTGAGCAGGGAGCCTGATGCGGGGCTCGATCCCAGGACCATGGAATCATGACCTGCGCCAAAGGTGGAGGCCCAACCACTGAGCAACCCAGGCACTGCTGTTTGTTTGTTTGTTTGTTCTAAACTGTGGCAGGACTGACCCTGAGCCAACCCAGCAGGCCTCTACCCCAGAACAGTAACACAGGCAGCATGCCACATACACCACATCTATAGAAAATACAGTGATGCACACCATCCCTTTCAGTTCTTGTTGACATAAGACCATGAGAGACTATGGACTTCAGGAAATAATCTGATGATTTCAGAGGGGAGGGGAAGGGAGAGATGGGGTAGCCTGATGATGGGTATTAAAGAGGGGATGTGTTGTAATGAATACTGGGCATTAGACATAAATAATGAATCATGGAATACTACATCAAAAACTAATGATGACTAACATAACATAAAGAAAATAAAAATAAATAAATAAAACCAGGATGTATTTTTATCTTTTATTCTTTTTTCCTTTGGAATCAGATATAGTTAGTTTTTACATTTCTCTCTCTCTCTCAGTCTTATTTGTTTCTTTTATTTTTATCTATTTATCTATTTTTTTCTTTTTATTTGGAATCAGGATTGTAGTTTCTTTCTTTTTTTTATTGTCCCTTTTCTTTTTCGCTTATTTATTGGATCAATGTTTTTTTTTTCTTCCTCTCTCTCTCTTTTTTTCTTTTCTTTTTCAAGCTTTTTTTCAAAAAACAAAACCAAAACTAAACTAAAGCATACCTAGATAAAGATCCAAGTATTCCCCAGGGAAAGCAAAGAGGAACTCTGTAGAGGAAAGACAGGTGGGGAAGAGCAGCCAAAATGAAACAATGGAGTGCACACAACATAAATCAAAAACACTTCCTGAAGTGCCAGGCCCTGGACAGCGTATGATCTCTTTTTAATATAACACTACTCAAGATGCCTGAAGCATACAAGATAGAAACTAAGCCAAATGGCAAGATGGAATAATTCTACCTGAAAGAAAGATCAGAAAGATATCACAGGGAGGAACTTACTCAAAGCAGATATAAGCAATATATCTGAACAAGAATTTAGATCAACAGTTATAAAATTACTAACCATACTTGAAGAAAACATAGAAGATGAAGAGAAATGTCCACTGCAGCCATAAAAAACCTAAACACTACTCAGGCTGAAATAAAAAATGCTATAACTGAGATGCAAACAGACTGGATATAAACACTGTGAGGGAAGAAGAAGCAGAGGAGAGGATAGGTGATGTAGAAGATAAATTTATGGAAAATAATGGAACTGAAAAGAAAAGGGAAAGAAAACAATTAGATCATGAAGGTAGACTTAGGGAATTCAGTGATGCCATAAAGGGAAATAACATCCATATCATAGGAGCCCTAGAAGAAGAGTGGGAAAAGGAGGCAGAAGGATTATTTGAACAAATTGTAGGTGACAATTTCCCTAATCTGGGGAAGAAAATGTCATTTAAGTACAAGAGGCACAAAGAACTCCCCTGAAAATCAACAAAACAGTGGTCAACACTCTGATATATCATAGTGAAACTTGCAAAATACAAAGATAGCGAGAAAATTCTGAAATGAGCTTGGGAGAAAAAGTCTTTAACCTACAAGGCTAGGCACATAAGGCTGAGCACACTGGTCCTCAGAAACCTGGCAGGGCAGAAAAGAGTGGCGTGATATATTCAACATATTAAATGGTTTATATGAAGCCAAGAATACTTTCTCCACCAAGGCTGTTATTCAGAACAGAAAGGGAGATAATGAGTTTCTGAAACAAACAGAAACCAAAGGAGTTCCTGAAAATTAAGCCAGCCCTTCCAGAAATATGAAAAGGGGACACTTTGAGCAGAAAGAGAGTCAAAAGTAATGACCAGAAAGGAACAGAGACAATCTATAGAACAGTGACCTGACAGGTAATAAAATGGCACTAAACTCACATCTTTCAAGAACATTGTTTTCTTTTTAATTTTTATTTATTTTTAAAATTTCTTTTCAGTGTTCCAGAATTCATTGTTTATGCACCACTCCCAGTACTCCGTGCAATACGTGCCCTCCATAATACTGACCACCAGGCTCACCCAGCCTCCCATCCCCCTCCCCTCCAAAACCTTCAGATTGTTTCTCAGAGTCCACAGTCTCTCATGGTTTGTCTCCCCCTCCAATTGCCCCAACTCCCTTCTCTTCTCCATCTCCCCACGTCCTCCATGTTATTCTTTATGTTCCACAAATAAGCAAAACCATATGATAATTGACTCTCTCTGCTTGACTTATTCACTCAGCGCAATCTCTTCCAGTCCCATCCATGTTGATACAAAAGTTGGGTATTCATCCTTTCTGATGGTGGCATAATACTCCATAGTATATATGGACCACAACTTCCTTATCCATTCCTCCATTGAAGGGTGTCTTGGTTCTCTCGAGTTTGGTGACTATGGCCATTGCTGCTATGAACATTGGGGTACAGATGGCCTTTCTTTTCACTACATCTTTATAAGGTTCCAAAACTGAATCAGGAAGATATTGACAACCTGAATAGACCAATATTTAGAAACGAGGTTGAAGCAGTGATCAAAAACTTCCCAAAAAACAAGAGCCCAGGACCTGACAGATTCCCTGAGGAATGCTACCAAACATTCAAAGAAGAAATAATACTTATTATTCTGAAGCTGTTTCAAAAAATTAAAGCAGAAGGGAAACTTCCAGACTCTTTTTATGAAGCCAGCATTACCCTGATCCCCAAACCAGGCAAAGACCCCATCAAAAAGGAGAATTTCAGACCAATAACCCTGATGAATATGGATTCCAAGATTCTCAACAATATCCCAGCTAACAAGATCCAACAGTACATTAAAACAATTATCCATCATGACCAGGGATTTATCCCTGGGTTGCAAGCGTAGTTCAACATTCGCAAATCAATCAATGTGATGGAACAAATCAATAAGAGAAGAGAGAAGAACCACATGGTCCTCTCAATTGATGCAGAAAAAGCATTTGACAAGATACAGCATCCATTCCTGATTAAAACTCTTTAAAGTATAGGGATAGAGGGAACATTCTTCAGCTTCATAAAATTCAATTATAAAAAACCCACAGTGAATATCATTCTCAATGGGGAAAAGCTGACAGCCTTCCCTTTGAGATCAGGAACACAACAAGGATGCCCACTCTCACCGTTCTTGTTCAACATAGTATTAGATAGTCCTAGCAACAGAAATCAGACAACAAAAAGAAATAAAAGGCATTCATGTTGGCAATGAAGAAGTCAAAGTCTCTCTCTTCACAGATGACATGATACTTTAAATGGAAAACTCAAGAACTACTTTGAATGTAAGTGAACTAAAAGCTCCAATCAAAAGACATAAGGTACAAGAATGAATTTTTAAAAATGATCTACATGTTGCTGACAAAAGACTCACTTTAGACCCAAACACACTTCCAGGTTTCAAGTGAGGGGGTGGAGAACAATTTATCATGCTACAGGACATCAAAAGAAGCCTGTAGTTTCCAGCTATCCTTAAGTCAAATAAACTAGATTTTATACCAGACTATAATAAGAGACGAAGAGTGACACTACACCATAATAAAAGGGGCTGTGCCACAAGAAGATCTAACAGCTGTAAATATTTATGCCCTGATACATACATCAATTAATGACAAATTTAAATAAACTCATAGATAATAGTAGAACAATAGCAGGGAATTTTATTATCCCACTTGTAGCAACGGACAGATCATCTAAGTAGAAGTTCAACAAGGAAACAAGGGCTTTGAATGACACACTAGACTAATGGACTTAACAGTAATATTCAGAACATTTCATTCTAAAGCAGCAGAATATTCTTTTTGACTGAACATGGAACATTCTCCAGAATATATAACATACTGGGTCACAGATCAGGACTCAACTAGTAGAAAAATATTAAGATCATATTGTACCTATTTTCAGACCACAATACTATGAAACTTGAAATCAACACAAGGAAAAACTCAGGAGGAGCACAAATACATGGAAGTGAAAGGACATCTTACTAAAAATGAATGGGTCAAACAGGAAACTAAAGAAGAATTTTAAAAATACAAGGAAGGAAATGAAAATGAAAACACAACAGTTCAAAACTTTCAGGATACAGCAAAGGTGGTCCTATGAGGGAAGTATATAGCAATACAGGTCTTCCTCAAAAAGCAAGAAAAGTCTCAAATAAGCAACCTAACTTTACATCTACAGGAACTGGACAAAGAACAGCAAATAAAGCCTAAATCCAGCCAAAGAAGAGAAAGAATAATGATCACAGCAAAAATCAATGATATAGAAATTTTTTTAAAAAATAGTAGAACAGATCAAGGAAACTAGGAACTGGGTCTTTGAAAGAATTAACAAGATTGAGAAATGTCCCACCAACGTTAACAAAAAGAGGAAGGATCCAAATAAATACAATCATGAATGAAAGGGGAGAGATCACAACAAATACCACAGAAATACAAAAAGTTCTAAGAGGATATTATGAACAAATGTACACCAACAAATTAGGCAATCTGGAAGAAATAGATACATTCCTAGAAACATAAAAACTACCAAAACTGAAACAGGAAGAAACAGAAAAGCGGAACAGACCCAAAGCCAGAAAAGAAATTGAATCAGTAATCAAAAACCTCCCAAAAAACAAAAATACAGGGCCAGATGGCCTCCCAGCAGAATTCTACGAAAAATTTAAAGAATTAATTCCTATTCTTCTGAAGCTGTTTCAAAAAATATAAATGGAAGGAAAACTTCCAGACTCATTCTTTTAGACACAAATTATCCTGATCCCAAAACTAGATAATGACTACATTAACAAGGAGGATTACAGACTAATATCCCTGATGAACATGGATTAAAAAATCCTCACCAAGGTACTGACAAATAGGATCCAATAGTACATTACAAGTATTATTCACCATGACCAAGTGGGATTTATTCCTGGGTTGCAGGGGTGGTTCAACAAACACAAATCCAACAATGTGATATACTACATTAATAAAAGAAATAAGAACCATATTATACAATCCTCTCATGGATGCAGAAAAAGCATTTGACAAAATACAGCTTCCTTTCTTGATAAAAACCCTCTACAAAGTAGGGACAGAGCAAACATACCTCAATATCATAAAGGCTATAATACGAAAGACCCAGAGCAAATATCATTCTCAATGAGGAAAAACTGAGACCTTTCCCCTATGGTCAGGAACATGACAAGGATGTCCACTCTCACCACTGTTGTTCAACATAGTGCTGGAAATCCTAGCCTCAGCATTCAGACAACAAAAAGAAATAAAATGCATCCATGTGAGCAAAGAAGTCAAACTTTCACTCTTTGTAGATGACATGACACTCCATAAAAAACCTTAAAGACTTCATTAAAAATTGCTAGAACTGATACAAGAATTCAGCAAAGTCACAGGATATAAAATAAATGTGCAGATGCCTGTTGCATTTCTCTACAACAATAATGAAGCAGCAGAAAGGAAAATAAAGGAATTGGTCCCATTTACAATTGCACCAAAAACCATATGATACCTTGGAATAAAGCTAACCAATGAGATAAAAAAAGTCTGTACTTTGAAAACTACAGAACACTTATGAAAGAAATTCAGGAAGACACAAAGAAATGGAAAAAACTTTCCCTGCTATGGATTGGAAGAATAAATACTTTCAATTGCCAGTACTGCTAAAAGCAATCTATACATTCAATGCAATGTTTATCAAAACAACACCAGTATTTCTCACAGATCTGGATCAAATAATTCTAAAATTTCTATGGCACCATAAATGAACCTGAATAGCCAAAGTAATGTTGACAAAGAAAACCAAAGCTTGAGGCATCACAATTCTGGGGTTCAAAGTGTGTAAAAATGTAATAATCAAGACAGCACAGTACTGGCACAAAAACAACACACAGATTAATGGCTCAGAACAGAGAATCCAGAAATGGATCCTCAATTCTATTGTCAACTAATCTTCAAAGCAGTAGGAAAGAAAAATCCAATGGAAAAAAAGAAAGTCTTTTTAACAAATTATGTAGGGAAAATTGGACAGCCATACACAGAAGAATGAAAGTGGGTCATTTTCTCACACCATACACAAAAATGAACCGAAAGTGGATAAAAGATTTAAATGTGAGACTGGAAACCTTCAAAATCCTAGAGGAGAACACAGGCAGCAACCCCTTTAAGTTTGGCCACAGCAAATTCTTGCTAGACAGGTCTCCAAAGAGGAGACATAAGCAAAAATGAATGATTGGGACTTTATCAGGATAAAAGCTTTTGTATAGCAAAGGAAACAATGAAAAAAAGTAAAAGGAAACCTATGAAATTGGATATTTGCAAATAACATATCTAATAAAGGGCTAGTATCCAAAGTCTATAAAGCACTTAGCAAACTCAACATCCCCAATATAAAAAATCTATTCAAGAAATGGGCAGAAGACATTAATTGACATTTCTCCAAAGATGATAACAAATATTCAACAACACTCAACATCGGGGAAATGCAAATCTAAACCAGAATGAGATACAACCTCACACCTGTCAGAATACTTATAATTAACACTTCAGGAAAAAAAAAAGTTGATGAGGATGTGAAAAAAGGAGAACAGTCTTACACCCTTGATGGGAATGCAAATTAGTGCAGCCACTCTGGAAAACAGGATGAGGGTTACCCAAAAAGTGAAAAATAGAATTACCCTATGGGCGCCTGTGTGGCTCAGTGGGTTAAGCCACTGCCTTCAGCTCGGGTCATGATCTCAGAGTCCTGGGATCGAGTCCCGCATCAGGCTCTCTGCTCAGCAGGGAGCCTGCTTCCCTCTCTCTCTCTCTGCCTGCCTCTCTGTCTACTTGCGATTTCTCTCTGTCAAATAAATAAATAAAATCTTAAAAAAAAAAAAGAATTACCCTATGACCCAGCAATTGCACTAAGAGTTATTTATCCAAAGGACACTAAAATAGTGATTCACCGGGGGCATATGTACCAAAAAGTTTATAGAAAAAATGTCCACAATTGACAAAACATGTAAAGCACCCATATGTCCATCAACAGATGAATGGATAAAGGTGCAGTACACATACACAATGGAATATTACCAAGCCATTAAAAAGAGTGAAATGTTGCCATTTGCAATGATGTGGGTGGAACTAGAGTGTATTGTGCTAAGCAAAATAAGTCATTCAGAGAAAAATGAAAACCATGTGATTTTACTTATATTTGGAATTTGAGAAACAAAACTGATTAACATAGGGGAAGGTAAGGAAAAATAAAACATGAAAAAATAGAGAGAGAGCCAGATCATAAGAGACTCTTAACTATAGGGGACAAACTGGGGAGTTTTGGAGGGAGGGTGGGCAGGAGTATTTGCGTGAACAGAGAAAGAGGCCAATCATAAAAGACTCTTAAGTATAAGGGACAAACAGAGGGTTTTTGGAGGGATGGTGGGTGGGAGTATTTGGGTGAAGGGTATTAAGGAGGGCATTGATGTAATGAGAACTGGATGTTATATATCACTAAATTCTACCCTGAAACTAATAATGCACTATATGTTAACGGACATGAATTTAAATTTAAAAATTATAAAATAATTACACCTAGATATGTGGTGTATATTGTAGAATAATTAACAAATTGAAAAAAAACATAATAACATAAGTACCCTATTATCAAAAAATTAAGTGTACAATACAGTATTGTTAATTCTAAGCACAATATTGTATAATAGATCTCTGGAAATTTTTCATCTTACATAACTGAAACCCACTGAACAGCATCTCCCCACTTCCCCCTCCACCCAGACCCATTCTGTTTTCTGCTGTGATGAATCTGACTACTTTAGATACTTATATAAGTGGAATCAAGTAGAATATTTCCTTTTGTGACTGGTTTATTTCACAGAGGGTAATGTTCTCAAAGTTTATCCATGTTGTAACATATGACAGGATTTCTTTCTTATTTATGATTGAATAATATTCTATAGTATTTATATTACATTTTCTTTATCGATTTATGTGTCAATAAACATTTAGGTTATTTCCACCTCTTGTTTATTGTTAATAAAACTACAGTAAACACAAGAGTGCAGATATCTTTTTAAAATCTTAACTTTGGGGGCACCTGGGTGGCTCAGTGGGTTAAGCCTCTGCCTTTGGCTTGGGTCATGATCTCAGGGTCCTGGAGTCGAGTCCCATATCAGTCTCTCTGTTCAGCAGGGAGCCTGATTCAATCCCTTTTCTCTCTCTGCCTGCCTCTCTTCCTACTTGTGATTGCTCTCTGTCAAATAAATAAATAAAATCTTCAAAAAATAAAATCCTAACTTTTATTCTTTTGTACAAAAACAGAGGTGAGGTTGCTGCATCATATGGTAGTTCTACTGTTATTTTGGAAGGAATCTCCATGTCTCTATAAAAGATGCATCATTTTACATTACAACCAGGAATGCACAGTACTTTCAATTTCTCCATATTGTCACCAACACTTGTTATTTTCTGCTTTTGTTTTTTAAATAATGGCAATCCTGACAGATGTGGGGTGATACTTCCTTGTGGTTTTTCATTTGTATTTTCCATTTTAATGATGTTTAACATCTTTTTTTATATATTTGTGTTCCATTTGTATATATTATTTGGAAAATGTGTATTTAAGCATTTTAGCTATATCTTAATCAGGTTATTATTTTTTCTATTAAGTTTAGGAGTTCCATATGTATTTTGGTTCTCATCCCTTTCCAGATACCTGATTTAGAAATATTCTGTCACATGTTATAATTTGCCTTTGCACTCTTTAGATTGTTTTCAATGTAGTCCAGAGAGATACTTTTTGTTTTAAGTTGACCTACATATACATTTTTGCTTTTGTTGCCTGTGTTTTTGGTGTCATATGCAAAAAAATCATTGCCAAGAACAATGCTTTTACAGGTCAAAGGTTTGTGTCTTCCCAAAATTCACATCTTGGTACACTAAACTCCACTGTGGTGGTACTTAGAAGTTGGTACTTTGACATATAGCTAGTTTTAGATTAGGTCATAAAGGTAGGACTCTAATGGTGGGATTAGTGTCCTTATTAGAAGAGGAAAACAGATATCAGATCTCCCCCTCCCTCCCCTTCCTCCCCACTTCTTTGTCTCTCCACAGACAGGCACTGAGAATAAGCTATGTGAACACACAGTAAAAAGGTAGCCATCTGCAAGCCAGGAAGAACTGCCAAAACCTTGGTTTTGGAGTTCCCAGCCTCCAAAACTCTGAAAAAATTGTATTTGTTTAAGCCACTGGTCTATGGTATTTTATTATAGCACAAATAAAACCCTGGGATTGGCTATGGAACTGTGTAATGGGTAGAAGCTGAAATAATTTGAATTGCATGCTAGAAAAAAATAAGACAACTATTTAGGGAATGCTGAAAGAAATTCTGGTGAGGGTTTAGAGAGAAAAGAATAGAATTGGTGAGAAAGCCTACATCTTCCTACAGAAACATATGAACAGCACGATAGTAGAAATATGGATGGTAAGACTACTTCTGATAATGTCTCACGATAAAATAAGAAACAATAAAGAAAAAGCAATACTTGCTATAAATTATTAAGGAAATTGGCTAAACTGTTTTTATGTTCTAGTGTGTCACATGTAAAACTTGTGAGCAATAAAATTGCGTAAAGAGATTGCTAAAGAGATTTATATGCAAAGGGTTGAAAAAAAAAAGTTCCTTCTGACTGTTATGGTAAAATAAGATAAGGGGAGTTAATTGAAGAAGAAAATGTTCATCAAAAAATAACCAGAAGTAAATATGTGGTAAATTCTAAATATGTCCCTATTGCAAAAGCTAGAAATGTATTTGGAGGATAACACCAATATTTTGGCTAACCATTTGATAAATTAGTGTGAGTGTGAACCATAGACATAATAAGTCACATCAACAGAAAAAAGAATAGAGATGGGATTATACCAGAAAAGATACTGGCAATTTAAACTAAAGGTATTAGAGATAATGAAACGTAATTAAAGAAAGTTGTCAAACTTCTTACATCCTAAAAGACCAGAACAAAGACCTATTAGACCATAAATGTGTTATTCAAGATAAGGGGGAAATGACCCTAGTGGCAAATCAGAGATCATTAGGGATCCTTCCTCAGTCTCAAAGTGTATGTGTGTTTGTGTGCATGCACAATTACCTTGGTTTCAACAGGGCAGGTGGGATATTCCAGAAACCTTAAAATGTAGACCCACCCGACAGAGACAATGAGTGTGGGATGCCCAGCAAAACCTGGCACGGTGCAAACACCACCCAGAAAAAAAAAATTGTCAGGGAAAGGCATAATCTCCAACCTGGTATGCCCAGAAGTCTTGGACAACACCCTCATTGGTCTGGAAGGCAGAACATCAAAACAAAGAGAATAATTACACGTGAGTCTGAAGATCTTATGAAATTTGGCTTACTGAATTTCAGATTTGTTTGTGACTCCTTTCTTTCTCCCGTTCCCCTCCCTTTTTGAAATGAGAATATCTATCTTACGTCTGTCCCTCCATTATATGTTGGAAGCACATTACTTATGTAGTTTCACAGGTACACAGATTGAGAGGAATTTTTCTTCAGGATGAATGTTATCTCCAATCTCACCAATATCTGATTTATATAATATTTGAATGAGAAGGAAAAAAGAAAAGAGAGAGTAAATCAAGCCATAAATGATTCTTTTTTAAAAAAGATTGTTTTATTTATTTAACAGAGAGAGATACACCGAGAGAGCGAACACAAGCAGGGAGAGTGGGAGAAGGGGAAGTAGGCTTCCCGCTGAGCAGGGAGCCTGATGCAGGGCTCAATCTCAGGACCCCAGGATCATGATGTGAGCCTAAGGCAGCTGCTTGATGACTGAGCCACCCAGGCACCCCCATAAGTGACTCTTAATGATACAGAATAAACTGAGATTTGATTGAGAGCATGGTGGGTGGGGGATGGACTAGATGTGTGATTGGTATTAAAGAGGGCACTTGTGATCAGCACTGGGTATTGTATGTAAGTGATGAATCACTGAATTCTACTCCAGAAACCAATACTGCAATGTATGTTAACTAACAACACTTAAATTAAGAAAAAATAAATTTAGAGTTGGTATTAGAACAAATTAGGCTTTTGAGGTTGTTGGGATGAAATGACAGTACTTTGCATATAAGAAAAAAAAGAATTTTGAATTTTAGGTGGCCAGGAATGGAATGTTATGGGCAGAATAATGTGGCCCCCAAATTCATATGTGGAAGCCCTAACTCCAATGTGATGGTAGTTACATAGAGATGGGACCTTTGGGAGGTAATTAGTTTTCAAGTAAATCATGAGATTGAAAATCTTATGATGGGATTAGTGCTCTTACACAAAACACAGAGAAGGAGCTCTTTCTCTCTCCTCATGCATGCACAGAGTAGAGGACAAATGATCATACAGCTAGAAGGCAGCTGTCTACAAACCAGGAAGCAAGCCTTTGCCAGACACTAAATTTCTTAAGAGATGGGATTATAATATATCTTGCCAGCCCTTTCTGGCTTGCCAGGTCTCTATTGAAAGGTTTGACGTTATTCTGATGGGCTTTCCTCTGTAAGTAAGGAGCCTCTTTATCCTAACGGTTTTCAAGAGATTGTATCTACAATTATGATTCTTCAACTTGACTATGAGGTGCCTTGATATTTTTTTGGAATGTATAATCTTGGGTGGAGATCGTTCAGCCTCTAGTACATGAATTCTGGTTCCATTCACGAGATTGGGAAAATTTTCATGAAGATCTTGTTCCACTATATCTTCTAGACTTCTTTCTTTCTCCTCCCCTTCAGGGATTCCAATAATTCTGACGTTGGAACATTACATGTCATCATTTATTTCTCTGATTCTGTTTTCATTGCTTCTAAGATGTTTGTTCCAGGCTTCCTCCTGATCCTTTCTCTCTATCTGTTTGTCCTCGAGATCACTAATTCTATCTTCTGTCTCAGTTACCCTAGCTTTGAGAGAATTTAGATTAGATTGGAACTAATTGAGAGCATTGTGAACCTCATCCCTGGTAGCTTTCATCTCTGCCCCAACATTGTGAACATTATCCCTGGTCGCTTTCAGTTCTGACCTAATCAATTCCATTTGGTCATGCATGGCTTTCTCCAACCTAGCTATTGCCTGGATAATTGTTAGCCTGAATTCTCTTTCTGACATATTGTCTATGTTGATAGCCATTAGCTCTGTTGCAGAAGGCCTATCCTCTGTATTTTTCTTCTGTTGGGCATTCCTCCTCCTAGTCATTTTGGTGAGAGATGACTTAACAGATGTAGTTGGATGTAACGACCGTGGTGCAGTCAAGGTGCACCCTGGAATGCTTCTGAGCAATCGGGGTTCCCCACCCAAATGAGAGCAAAAAGAAAAGAAAAAGAAAAAAAAAGAGAGAGAGACAGGATAAAAAGGGAAGAGAAAAGAGAAGGTTCAGCCCAAATGGGCCCCAAGGTAAGATTGATGAAGTATACAAACAAAAACAGACAAACAAAAAGATTGCCCACTGGCGTCTTCTGCCCCTGTAGAGATCCAGACGTGTATAATTCTGATCTCAGGCTGATTTCATGGGTGATCGGAGTTCTTTGGTAGGTAATCAGCTCACTTTAGGGTACAAGTTGAAATGGCGCCTCCTCCTACTTCCCCGCCATCTTGTCTCCCCCACATGTGTTGGAAAGGATATGGAGAAAGGGGAACCCTCTTACACTGTTGGTGGGAATGCAAGTTGGTGCAGCCACTTTGGAGAACAGTGTGGAGATCCCTCAAGAAATTAAAAATAGAGCTTCCCTATGACCCTGCCATTGCACTACTGGGTATTTACCCCAAATATACAGATGTAGTGAAAGGAAGGGCCATATCTACCCCAATGTTTATAGCAGTAATGGCCACGGTCGCCAAACTGTGGAAAGAACCAAGATGTCCTTCAACGGATGAATGGAGAAGGAAGATGTGGTCCATTCACACTATGGAGTACTATGTCTCCATCAGAAAGGATGAATACCCAACTTTTGTAGCAACATGGATGGGACTGGAAGAGATTATGCTGAGGGAAATAAGTCAAGCAGAGAGAGCCAATTATCATATAGTTTCACTTATTCGTGGAGCATAACAAATAGCATGGAGGACAAGGGGAGATGGAGAGGAGAAGAGAGTTGAGGGAAATTGGAAAGGGAGGTGAACCGTGAGAGACTATGGACTCTGAAAAACAATCTGAGGGTTTTGAAGGGGCATGGGGTGGGAGGTTGGGGGAACCAGGTGGTGGGTATCAGAGAGAGCACAGATTGCATGGAGCACTGGGTGTGGTGCAAAAACAATGAATACTGTTACACTGAAAAGAAATAAAAAAAAAGAGAGATGGGATTATACCAGAAAAAATACTGGCATTTTGAACTAAAGGGGTGATCAAAAAACAAGAGATATCTCAATAGACAATTTAACTTTACACCTAAAGGAAGTAGAAAAAGAACAACAAAGACAAAAAAAAAGAACCAAAGTTAGTAGAATGAATAAAATATTAAAGATCAAAGCAAGTAGAAATAAATGAAATAGAGACCAAAAATATAATAAAAAAGATAAATGAAAATAAGAGCTGATTATTTCCTTTCACCCCTCGATCTTAAACTTCCCAGTCTCTGGAACTATAAAAAAAAATAAATATATGCTGTTTAAACATCCCACTTTACAGTATTTTGTTAGAGTAGTATGAAGCTAATAATTTTGTAGGACATTTTTCTCCTTCTAGGAGTTACACAGTTTAAAGTTTTATGCTTAAGGCTTTAATCTGTTTTGACTTGAGTTTGTGTATAGTGTAAGATAAGGGTCCAAATTCATTGTTTTGCATGTACCTATCCAGTTTTTCTAACAAAGTTGTTGAAGACAAAGTCCTTTCTCTATTGTATTTTCTGACACCCTAGTAAAATATCAGTTGAATATTTATGTATGAGTGTGTCTCTCGGCTCTCTATTATGTTCCATAGCGCTGCATATCTATCTTTAGCCCAGTATCTGAAAACAGATGTGTGAGGCCTTGAGGTTTGTTGTTTCTTAACATTGTTGTCCTTCATGATTTCACACACATTTTAGGATATTTTTCTATTTATGTAAAAAAAATGCGAATGAAGTTTTGACACAGGTTGAATTGAATATCTATATCACTTTTGGTATGGACATATTAAGAATATTAAGTCTTCCAAACTATAAACATAAGGTATATTACCAGTTATTTATGTCTACTTTCATCAATGTTTTGTAGTTTTGAATATAAGTCTTTTACCTCCTTGGATAAGTTTTTTTTCCCCCAAACCCTTATTTTTCTTCTTAAAGACTTAATTTCTATAAAGCAGTTTTCAGATCAGAGAAAAATTGAGGGGAAGGTAGAGAAATTTCCCATATAGCCCTTGCCCCCAATCATACAGTCTCCTCCATTATCAACTCCACTCAATAGAATGGTACATGTTTTACTGAGCATAAACATATATTAAAACACATAATCATGACATACATAATTGTGACAGGGTACAATCACTTAATTTTCATTACAGTTCACTTTTGATAAGGTATGCTTTATGGCTTTGGACAAATGTATAATGGCATTATCCATCACTGTATTATACAGTGTATTTTCACTGACATAGTCTCTATTGTCTTCATATTCATCTCTTTCACCTCACCAGTAATCATTGATCTTTTTTTCCCCCTCCATAGCCTG
This sequence comes from Neogale vison, assembly GCF_020171115.1. Lineage (NCBI taxonomy): Eukaryota > Metazoa > Chordata > Mammalia > Carnivora > Mustelidae > Neogale > Neogale vison. The sequence goes on from NC_058105.1 coordinate 76,946,066, forward strand.
TTAGCCATCTGTATGCCTTCTTTGGAAAAGTGTATATTCAGATCCCCTAGCCATTTTTTAATTAAATTTTTGTTATTGAGTTATATGAGTCCTTTATATATTTTGTATATCAAAAACTTATTGGATTAATAATTTGCAACTCTTTTCTCCATTTCAGTGGGATCCCTTCCATTTTGTTGGTCGTTTCCTATTCTATGCAGAATTTTTTTAATTTGATGTAGTCTCATTTGCTTGCTTTTGCTCTTGTCTCATTGTCCTTTGTATTTTCCTTGTATCAGTTGTAACTTCTCTTTTACTTGTAATTTTTTTCTCATTAAACTTTTATTTTAATGAGTCTTAAAAATTCTGTGACAGATTTTTGGTCAAGCTGTTTCCATTAAAGAATACTGATTTTATGGGAGGCCTGGGTGGCTTAGTGGAATAAGCCTCATCCTTTGCCTCAGATCATGATCTCAGGGTCCTGGATTGAGCCCTGCATCAGGCTCTCTGCTCAGTTGGGAGCCTGCTTCCCTCCACCTCTGCCTGCCTCTCTGCCTACTTGTGATCTCTGTCAATTAAATAAATAAAATCTTTTTTTTAAAGGTACTGATTTTAAAAACTAATCTTTTAAAAACTAATAATGAAAGAGGATGGGATTGGGAGAGAGACAAACCATAAGAGAATCTTAACCTCACAAAGCAAACTGAGGGTTGCTGGGGGTCGGGGGGTCAGGAGAGGGTGGTGTGGTTATGGACATTGGGGAGGGTATGTGCTATGGTAAGTGCTGTGAAATGTGTAAACCTGGCGATTCACATACCTGTACCCCTGGGGATAAAAATACATTATGTTTATAAAAAATTTAAAAAAATAATAAAAATAAATTGAAAAAAAGTTTAGTGAAAGTATCATACGAAAAAAAACATAAATGAACAAATAAAAAAAACTAATAACTAACACACACACACACAAACAAATGGTCCACAAAATATTCTTCTTTCCTTTTGAAGGTTTTAAAATGCATTGTTATAATTAACTGTCTTTTACTATTAAACTTAAATATCCAATTGAACAAACAATTCTGAGACAATTCTTCTACCACTGGCTAAGACTGGGGTGGCAGGTATTGAGGATAATATTCATTTAGACTTCTAAGCTTTCTGGGCAGACTTGGTGACCTTGTTACTTGTAATTTTATTTATTTGAGTCTTTTCTCTGTTTTTATTGTTAAGTTGGCTACATTTTTTTCAGCTTTGTTTATCTTTTAAAAAATCAGCTCTTATTTTCATTTATCTTTTCTATTATATTTTTAGTCTATTTCATTTGTTTCTATTTGCTTTGATCTTTACTATTTTCTTCATTCTACTAACATTGGTTTGTTTGTTTGTTTGGTCTTGTTGCTCTTTTTCTACTTCCTTTAAGTGTAAAGTTAAATTGTCTATTGATATATCTCTTGTTTTCTGAGACAGGCCTATGTTGCTATGAACTTCTATCTTAGAACTGCTTTTGTTGTATTCCATAAATTTTTTTTTTATTTTTTCCCCAATTTATTTATTTTCAGAAAAACATTATTCATTATTTTTTCACCACACCCAGTGCTCCATGCAAACTGTGCCCTCTATATCCATAAATTTTTGCATGCCACATTTGTGTTGTAATTTCTCCCGTAGGTATTTTTTTTTATTTTTCCTTTGATTTCCTCTATGACCCATAATTATTCAGTAACATGTTGTTTAATCTGCATAGTTTGTAAATTTTCCAGAATTCTTGATTTCTAGTTATATACCTTTTTTGTTTGGAAAAGATACTTCATATGACTTAAATGATTTTAAACTTTTGAGACTTGCTTTGTCACCTAACATGTAATCTATCCTGGAGAATGTTCTATGTGCACTTGGAATTTACTGTATATACCTATTACATCTATGGGGTGTAATGTGTCATTTAAGGCCAATGTTTCCTTATTAATTTTAATTCTGGGTGATCTATCCAGTAATGTGTGGGGGTTATTAAAATTGTCTTCAATTATTGTATTACTTTCAATTTCTTCCCTTGTGTCTGTTAATAATAGTTTTATAGGTTTTGATGCTCTGATGTTGGGTGCATACATATCTATAAAATGTCATGTATTTTTGATTGACTAACCACTTTATTTTTATGAATTGTGCCTTTTTGTCTTTTATTACAATCTATTTTAAATTCTCTTTTGCTTAATATGAATATATCTATACCAGCTTTCTTTTCATTTCCATTTTCATGTAATATCTCTTTCCATCTCTTCATTTTCAGTCTGTGTATGTCCTTAACTTCTGAAGCAATTCTCTTTAGGCAATATATAAGTGCATCTTTTAAAAAATCCATTCAGCCATTCTATCTTCTAATTTGAGAATTTAGTCCACTACATTTAAACAATTACTGTTAAGTATGTACTAATTGTCACTTTGTTAATGTTTTTCCAGCTGGTTTCATAGTTCCTCTCTTTTCCTTTCTTCTTTCCCCCCCTTGCTTTGTGGCTTGATCACTTTCTCTTTAGTGTTATGTTTAGATTCCTTTAACATTTTGTGTTGTATATTTTCAGTATGTGGTTGCCATGAAGTTCACATATATTATTAAGTTGATATCTTAAATTTGAATGTATTTGAAAACTCTTATTTAATAAACCTTCTCCACATTTTGTGTTTTTGATGTCACTTTCTGTGTCTTTTTTTTCACATGTCCCTTACCTAATTATTGTAGTTTTAGTTAATTTTACTAATTTTGTCTTTTAACCTTTTTAGTAGCTTTATAATTTATTAATTGATTACATTTAGTGTATATTTACCTTTTCCAAGAGATTTTTAGTTTTCTATGGTTTCTCATTTCTTTTTCATTTAAAAAATTCCCTTTAATATTTATTATTATTATTATTATTATTATTATTATTTAGAGAGAGAGCATGTGCAAGTGGGGGGAGGTGAAGAGGGGAAGGGAGACAGAGAATCTTAAACAGGCATCCAGTGCAAAGCCCAATGCAGTCCGACCATAGGGCTTGATATAATGACCATGAAATCATGACCTGAGCTAAAATCAGGAGTCAGATGCATAAACAATTGAGCCACCCAGTCACCCCAAGTTCCTTTAATATTTCTTATAAGGCCTGATTTAGTAGTAATGAACTCCTTTATCTTTTGCTTGTGTGGAAAACTTTTTATCTCTCCTTCAAGTCTGAATAATAACCTTGCCAAGTACAGTTTTCTTTGTTGTAACTTTTTTCCTTTTAGCACTCTGAATATGTCATGCCACTTTCTTCTGGCTTGCAAATTTTCTGTTGATAAATCTGATAACCTTATGAGGTTTCTTTTGTGTGTAACAATTTGTTTTTGTTATTATTTCTTCAATTAGATTGCCTCTTTTTCTCTATCTTCTTTGGGGAACCCCACAATGTGGATGTTATTCTACTTGATGTTGTCCCATAAGCCCCTTAAGCTATCTTCACTTTTTAATTTTTTTTTTCTTTTTGGTTCCTGGTCTGGCTGAGTTCCACTGTCTACCTTCCAGTTCACTGATCCATTCCACTTTATCTAGTCTGATGTAGAACCACTCTGATGCATTTTTCAATTTGGTTATTTTATTCTTTAGCTCTGGACTTACTTTTGATACTTTCTTAGGTTTTCCTTTCCTTTGTTGATGCTCTCATTGTGTTTATACAATCTGAGTTTGGTGAGCATCTTTATGACCAATACTTTGAATTCTTTATCAGGTAGATTTTAATATTCATTTCATTAAGATATTTTCTGAAGTTTTATTTTATTCTTTCATTTGGAAATTATCTCTCCATTTACTCATTTTATTTGGCTCTCTGCGTTTCTTTCTATGTATCATATGAAGTAGTTATTTCTCTTACCTTAAAGGAATGTCCTTGTTTAAGTGGTGAACCTGCTCATTTAACCTCCCCCTAGCTCTTGGTTATCTCTTGAACCTTTTTGGTTGTCCAAACTGCCTAACTCATGTCCCTATTGCTGAGAGTATTTCAAGACCTGCCAGTAATCTAAGGAAAGAGATGTTGTTTACCACCTAATTTCAGGCTGATTGGAAGCCAGATCCTAGTGCTACAAATTCTAAAGGATACAAATATATGCAGTCCTGGGGAAACACATAATAATCCCTCCTGGCCTCCTAACCAGATCTGAAGGTATCTCTAAGTGACACTTACAAAAATTGGGACAACAGTAAAATGCATTGTCTTCTTTCTGAAAAGTCTTGTTGGGCTGTAGCTTGGTCCAGAGGTTACACAAGGATAGTGTATTCCTGCTTATGTTCACTGGGATTGCCTACATAATGCCTAGGTGTGATAAAAACCAAAATCCTGCCCCTCAGGCTGAAGTGTCAGGCTAAGTATGCCAGCATTTTTCAAAGAAAGACCGTAGTTCAGTATTAGTGTGCTGTCTGTCCATTACCCGTGGAGGTGTGGCCTGCCAAGAATTATTTTTCTGATTATTACAAGCCTATGTAGCTCTGAAATTCTAGTCCTCTTGAACACCAGAGTCTGGTGAATGAATAAGAAGTGTCCTCTATGTGAATCCTACATGTTTTTTTGTCTTTAACAAGGAAGCTGGAAATTGTTGGGGGGCACGTTATCTGGCTTTAAAATGGCAGTGGGAAATATCTTGATGGAATATTTCTGTAGGGTTCAACAATGCATAAGAGGGCTTGTCTGTGTGTATACACTGGCTTTAGGGTGAGAGGAAGAGAATGATGTATATACTCATGCTTGATAGCCCCAGCAGGGGCAGAGGAGATTTGTAACTTCCCCTACTCACAGACTTTCATTAAGATGTGGAAAACTCCATTACTGTACATGTTCACCTGCTTCAGCCAGGGAGTGAGAAAACACAAACTGACTATGCTCTCTGACTTCAGCAAAGGCTCAACCACTCTAACCCACTGTCCAAAAAATGCAGTAGGAGGGTGCTGTGTCCAAGCTCATTTCCCTATGCTTTCAGGTTTTGTGGGAGAGTGCAACAATAGCATCCAACCCAGAGATGAGCTCCCCCACAGCTGTATTTCAAACCTCTGGCTGATGTCCCAAGATCAGCAAGTAAATCTCCCACACAAGCAGCCTAGACATGTTTCAAACTGCTGTGTTCTACCCCCCCCCACACACACACACTGGGTCTCAACATCAGCAAGGTAACATCCAAGCCCTACAAGAAGGGAGATAATGTTTCCTATACTGCTTTGGGACTCTTGAATGTCAACCTCATTGATTCTTTAAGCTAGATGTTCTGGGGGCTCATTACCTTGGAGCATATCCTAGAAGGCAATGTGTTTAAGATGGGTACAAACTGATGGATCTTCTGAGGAAAGCACATTTTTGGTGAGTTCCTATTTGTCATCATGCCAAGGATGGCTTTTTTCCCCCTTTCTTGCAAGAGTTCCTCTTCTTTACCCATCCATTTCAATATTGTCCTTTTATCCTCTGTTGTGGAGAACTGTTCCCATACTTTCCACATCTTTTTCAGAGGGAAATGATCCATATGTAACTGCAGATTTGGTGTAGTTCTTGGAAGAGGTGAGTTCAGGATCTTCTTATAGTACCACCATTTTTTTCCTCCTTCCTGTGGCTTGGTTTCTAATTCTCATGATACTGTATTTTGCAAAATGGAAATTTTTAGTCTTAATGAATTCAAACATATCAAGTGTGTGTGTGTGTGTGTGTGTGTCTGTGTGTGTGTGTTCGAATCATGTCTTTGATGTTGCATCTAAAAAGACATCACCATGAGCAAGGTAATTAGGTTTTATCATGTATTGTCATCTAGAATTTCTATGGTTGTGTGACTTACATTTAGTTTAATAATAATATATTTGAAGTTAACTTTTTGTGAGGGGTGTAAGGTATGTTTCTAGGTTCATTTCCTTTCTGTTTTTTTTTTCTTTTTTTGCATTTTGGTGTCCAGTTTTTCTAAAACCATTTGTTGAAGATCCTATCTTTTCTCATTTGTATTGACATTTCTTGTTTGTCAAGATCAACTGACCATATTTATGGTTGTCTATTTCTGGGTTCTCTATACTGTTTCATACATCTTAGTCTATTTTTCACAATACACCATTTTGATTACTGTAACTTTATAGTATGTCTTGAAGTCAAATACCATCAATCCTCCAACTTTGTTCTTTATTCAATATTGTGTGGTTCTTCTGGGTATTTGGCCTCTCTGTATAAACTTTAGAATAAGTTTGTTGTTATTTTAAAAATAACTTGTGGAGGAGGGGTAAGATGGTGTAGAAGTAGGAAACACAGTTTCAACCAGTTCCCTAAATTGAGCTAAATATCTACCAGAACACTCTGAACACCCATGAAAACAGCTTGAGATGTAAGATTACAAAACTTCTGGATCTCTACAGGGGTAGAAGACATCAGTGGGGAGGGTGACTGGATCATAGTTGATATTTTCAGCAATATATTCCATCAACTACCAAAACTTCCATCTCACCAAAATGACTAGGAGGAACACCCAACAGAGGAAAAGTTCAGAGACTGTGCCCTCTCCCATGGAACTATTGGATATGGACATAAACAGTATGTCAGAAAGGAAATTCAGGGTAACAATTATCCAGGCAAAGACCAGGTTGGAGAAAACCATTAGCAACAGCATTGAATTTCTAAAGGCAGAAGTGAGAGCTGACCTGGCAGGAGTTAAAAATGCTATCAGGGAGATACAATCTAATCTAACTACTCTAACAGCTAGAGTAACTGAGGCAGAAGATAGAATTTGTGATCTAGAAGAAAAACTGATAGAAAGATCAGGAGGAGGCCTGGAACAAATATCCTAGAAGGCATGAAAACAGAATTAGGGAAATAAATGATGCCATGAAGTGTTCCCAACATCAGAATTATTGGGATCCCTGAGACAGTGGAGAAAGAGAGGAGAGTAGAAGATATAGTTGAAAATACTCTGGATGAAAATTTCCCTAATCTGGGGAATGAAACAAGTGTTCATGTCCTATAGGCAGATGGACTCTCCCATGAGCAACAAATCTGGAAAGAACTCTGAACAATTGATTGTGAAATTCACAAATCATAATTTTAGACAAGTGATATGTTTTTTTGTAGATAATTTTATCAAGTTGAGAATGTTTCCCTCTATTTCTAGCTTACTGAAGGTTTTCATTATGAACGTGTTGGATTTTCTAATGTTTTTCTCTGTATCCATCAATATCCATGATATTATCATGTGATTTTTTTTTCAGTTTGTTGAGGCGATAGTTTACACCATTTGATTTTTGTTTTTATTATTTTTTATTATGTTCAATTAGCCAACATATAATACATCATTAGCCAACATATAATACATTCATTAGTTGCATATAACCCCCAGTGTTCATCACTACATGTCCCCTCCTTAATACCTATCACTGTTACCCCATCCCCCTCCCCTCTGTAATCCTCAGTTTGTTTCCTGGAGTCCAGTGTCTCATGGTTTGTCTCCTGCTCTGAATCCTTCCCATTCAGTTTTCCCTCCCTTCCTCTCTGGTCCCCTGCTCTATTCCTTATAATCCACACATGAGTGAAACCATATGATAATTGTCTTTTTCTGCTTAACTTACTTTACTTAGCATAATACCCTGTAGTCCCATCCATATTGATGCAAATGGTAGGTATTAATCCTTCCCGATGTTTGAATAGTAATATTCCATTGTGTATGTAAACCACATCTTTAGCCACTCATTTCTTGAAGGACATCTTGGTTCCTTACACAGTTTAGCTATTGTGGACATTGCTGCTATGAACATTGGGGTGTAGGTGCCTCTTCTTTTCATTACATCTATATCTTTGGTAAATACCTAGTAGTGAAATTGCTGGGTTGTAGGGTAGCTCTATTTTTAACATTTGTGGAAACTCCATGCTCTTTTCCAAAGCAGCTGTACCACCTTGCATTCTCTCCAAGAATTTAAGAGTTTTCCCATTTCTCCAGATCCTTGCCAACATTTGTTGTTTCCTGTCTGGTTCATTTTTGCCCTTCTAATTCATGTAAGGTGATATCTCATTGTGATTTTGATTTGTATTTCCCTGATGACTAGTGATGTTGAGCATTTTTTCATGTGTCTGTTAACCACTTGTATGTTTTCTTTGGAGAAGTGCCTTTCATGTCTTCTGCCCATTTCTTGACTGAATTATTTTTTGGGGAGGGGTTTGAGTTTGAGAAGTTCTCTATAGATCTTGGATTCCAGTCCTTTATCTGTAATGTCATTTACAAATATCTTGATTTTTAAATGTTGAACCACCTTGCATTACAGAGATGAATTCCATTTATTTATAGTGAAAAATTGTTTTAATGTATTGTTGGATTCAGTTTGTTAATATATTGTTTATGTTTTTGTATCTATATTCATAAGATAGTGGTCTGTAATTTTCTATTCTGGTAATTTCTTTGTTTTATTTCATTTTGATGGTTTCCTGTCTCACATTTAGGTCTTTAATGAATTTTGAGTTTATTTTTTTAAGATTTTTATTTATTTATTTGACAGAGAGAGATCACAAGCAGGCATAGAGGCAGGCAGAGAGAGAGAGAGAGAGGAGGAAGCAGGCTCCCCGCCGAGCTGGGGTGTATAAGAAAGTGGTCTAGTTTCATTCTCTGGCATGTAGCTGACCAGTTTTTCTAGCACCATTTAATGAAGAGACTGTCTTTTTCCCATAGGATAATATTTCCTGAATTGCCAAAGACTAACCATACAATTGTGTGTTTATTTCTCTGGTTTCTAATCTGTTCTGTTTAGCTACATGTCTCTTTTTGTGTCAGTACCAGACTGTTTTAATTGCTAGGGCTTTGTCATATAACTTGAAGTCTGGAATTGTGATATCTCCATCTTTGTTTTTCTTTTTCAAAGTTGCTTTGGCAATTAAGGAATTTGTGGTTTCATACAAATTTTAGGATTGTTTGTTCTATCTCTGTGAAAAAAACTGTTGGCATTTTGATAGGGGTTTTATTAAATCTATAGAATCCTTTGGATAGTACACACATTTTGACAATATTTGTTCTTATCCATTATCATGAAATAGCTTTCTATTTTTCTATGTATTCTTTAATTTCTTTCATAATTGTTTTATAATTTTCAGAGTACCTGTCTTATACTTTATTTGATATAGTTAGTGCAACTCTAAATGGAAATGCTTAAATTTCTGTTTCTGATGTTTCACTATAGGTGTATGGAAATGCAACAGATTTCTATACAGTCATTTTATATACTGGAAATTTACTGAATTAATTTAACTGTTCTTGTATTTTGTTAGGGGAATATTATATGTTTTCTATATAGAGTATCATGTCATCTGCAAACACTGAAAGTTGAACTTCTTTCTTACAATTCAGATGCCTCTTATTTATTCTTGTTGTCTGACTGCTGTGGCTAAGACTTCGACTACTGTGTTGAATAAAAGTGGTGACGGTGGACATCCCTGTTCAGTTCCTGACCTAAGGAGGAATGCTCTCAGTTTTTCTCCATTAAGTATGATCTTCACTGTGGGTTATTCATATGTGACCTTTATTATGTTGAGGTATATTCCCTCTAAACTTATGAGGTTGATGGCTTTTATCATGAATAGATGTTCCCTTTTGTGAACATGATTTTTCTGTCAAAAGAAATGATCATTCCACTTTTATCCTTTCTCTTACTAATGTGATATATCACATTGATTCATTTAAGCAATTGTATCACCCTTGCATCTAAGGACTAAATCCCACATGATTGTGGTGATTTTTTAAATGCATTGGAATTGTACTTGTACATTTTATTGAATGAATTCAGTTTGCCAGTAATTTGTTGGGTATTGCTGCATCTATATTCATCAGAGATGTTGGCTTGTAGTTGTCCTTTGTTTCTGGTATCTTTATCATGTTTTAATATCAGGGTGATGCTAGCTTTATTGCATCACTTTGACCTCATAGCAAAACCTTAGCAGTTTTCTTTCTTTAGCTATTTTTTGGAAGAGTTTGATAAGAATAGGTATTAACTCTTCTTAAAATTCACCTGAAGAGCCATCTAGTCATGGCTCTTTGTTCCTTGGGTGTTTTGCAATTACTGTCACAATCCCTTTGTTTGTAAATAATCCATTTAAATTCTCTCTTTCTTCCTGCTTCAGTTTTGGTAGAACATATGATTATAGAAATTTATCAATTTTTTAAAAAGATTTTATTTATTTATTTATTTGAGGGAGAGAGCACAAGTAGGGTGAGGGGCAGAAGGAGAAGCAGATTTCCCAATGAGCAGGGAGCCTGAGCAGTGCTCTATCCCAGGACTCTGGGATAATGAGCTGAGCCAAATGCATATGTTTAACTGACTGAGCCACCCAGGTGTCCCCAGAATACATCAATTTCTATTTTTGGCATATAGATTTTCACAATATTCTCTTACAATTGTTTGTATTTCAGTGGTGTTGGTTATCTCTGCTCCTTCATGTGTAGTTTTATTTATGTCTTTTCTCTTTGTTTTTGATGAGTGTGACTAGATTATGAAGTTTGTTTTTATTTTTCATCAGCCAGCCCCTGGTTTTATTGATTTTTTTTTTTAGTTTATATGTCATTTATTTCTGCTCTGAACTTTATTTCCTTACTTCTGTTGGTTTGAGGTTTTGTTTTATGTCCCTTTTCCTATTTCTTATAGGTGTAAATTTAGTATTTATTTTTTAGATTCTTCTAGTTCATTGAGGTAGGCTTGTATTGCTATATACTTCTCAATTACAAGTGCTTTTGCTACACCCCATATGTATTGAATGATTGTGTTTTCATTTTGATTTGTTTCCAGGTAATTTTTTTTATTTCTTTGATTTCAAGATTGATTAGTGCATTGTTCAATACCATATTATTTAACCTTCATGCATTTGTCATCTTTCCAGAGGTTCTCTTTGATTGACTTCTAGTTTCTTACTATTGAGGGTAGAAAAGAAACTTATTATGACCTTTTTTGTCATTGTTGTTATTGTTCTTCTCCATTTTTTTAACTTGTTGAGACTTATACTGTAGTCCCATGTTCAATCTATTCAGGAGAATAATTCATCTGCATCTGAAAAGAATGTATATCCTGCTGTGTTAGGATGGGATATTCAAAGTATATCTATTAAACCTAACTGATCCATAATGTCATCAAGACATGTTTCCTTTTTAATTTTCTCCTTGGTTGATCTGTCCATTGAGGTAAGTAAGGTCTTAAAGTCTCCTATTATTATTATATTATTATAGATTAGTTCCTTTATATTTTTAATAAGTTTTATGTATTATGGTGTTCCCATATTGGGTACATAAATAATTACAATTGTTATATCTTCTTGTTGGACTGTCCCCTTTATTATTATATAATAGCAATGTCCTTCATTGTCTCTTTTTACAGTCTTTGATTTAGCCCATTTTGGAAAAAAATTAAAAAAAAATAAAAATAAAACCCATTTTGGGACAAGGTGGTAGCAGAGTAAAAGACTTTGTTTCATCTGGATATAAATCAAACCATTTTGAACACACACAAATTCAACCTGAGATGTAAGAAAATATAACTGGAACTCTTCAAGCAAAAAACAACTACCTTTGCATGTTAGGAAGTGTGGAATCTTGAATCTTCAGGAAAAATATCAGAAGATAAATGGAGGGTGGAGGGAGCCTCCATAAACTGGTCACCAGAAAGTGGTATAACACCCAAACGCAAAATCAGGACCCTTAGAAATCTGCTCCAATGAGAGACATCCCTTTCTGAAAAGGGCACAGGGGTTGTATAGGGTAGAATTCTAGATGGATCATTGTGGACTTGGGATCCAGGGAGACTCAGAGGAATGGGAAAGCCTGAGTTGATAGAGTACCTAAGCAGTAGAGTGGGGAGACTGGTTATGGTAAGCAAGCCCAGAGGGATTCCCAGTTCTGGTCAACATAAACTGTGAGCCAGACTGTTTGGCAGACCTCTCTGCTTGAGCACCCTGAAAAGGACAAGAAGGTACAAGCTACTTAAGATCCCAGGGGAGATATGATAACTGGGGAATAGCTCTCAGGGTGGCAGTGATCCTGGGAAAGACACTAGGGCAGCACCCACCTGTGACCTGGGAACAGTGGGACTGGGTGTGCAGTGAACCCACAATTTCTCACTGTCACAAAGACATAAAGTTCAAAGATGTTCCTGGGTCACTGTTAATCCTCCTGAGAGAGGCAATTGGGCATGAACCATGGGATTCAGTGGTTTGGCACACACAAAGCCTGAGCCCATGACTAAGCAATAGCTCTCAGGGTGGTGTGGTCCCTGAAAGGACACTGGGTCAGCACCCAGCCATGACCTTGGATTGGTGGATGAGTATGCACGTGTGAGTCCATGGCTGCTCACAATTGCAAAGGCACAAAACACATATACTTGCAGGTCCTGATGGGAGATTTGTAGTGGGCCTTAATAGCATGAAGTCTGTGGAGTTTGGTACATACAGAAGTGGAAATGGTTTGACCTGGAGGATTGACTGAAGAAAGGGAACCATGACATTGCAGAACTAGACCAGAGATTCCTAAACAGTCATATTTGCTCTGACCCTCTAAAGAGGCATAGAAAGCTACAAGGTAACAAAATTCACACAGACTACCAGCTCACATTAAGCCCATCCTCCTGACAAAGGGAGGGGTAACTCCACCCAGGCACAGACCCTTGAGACTCAGACTCCTCCCCCAGAAGACAGACTGGAAGAACAGGTGAATGACAAGCTTATTTCCCATAAGACTGTAAAACTCAACCACCAAGGGAAAACAATATATTGAGCTCCAGGTATTCCCTCACAACTTGTTTACACTTAGGATAAAATTTTACATTTCCTTTTTGTTTCTTTTTTCCTTTTTTTTTTTACCCAGTTCCCATTTAAAAAAGACTATTTCTTTTCTTTTTATAAAATATTTTAAGTCACTTTTTAATTATTATATTTTCACATCTATGCTTTACAGATTTATGTTCCATACTAACCCACTTTTCACTCTATTAAATTTTATCATATATGTGAGGTACTGCCTATGTCGCTCTCTTTCTATGAAGATGGCGGGGTAGTAGGAAGAGGCGTCTTTTCAGCTGGTACCCCAAAGTGAGCTGATTACCTACCAAAGAACTATCTATGCTTTACATATGCTACCAAAGAACTATCTATGCTTTACAGATTTATGTTCCATACTAACCCACTTTTCACTCTATTAAATTTTATCTATTAAATTTTATCATATATGTGAGGTACTGCCTATGTCGCTCTCTTTCTATGAAGATGGCGGGGTAGTAGGAAGAGGCGTCTTTTCAGCTGGTACCCCAAAGTGAGCTGATTACCTACCAAAGAACTCCAATCACCCATGAAATCAGCCTGAGATCAGAATTATACACGTCTGGATCTCTACAGGGGCAGAAGACGCCAGTGAGCAGGTAAAGCGGAATGGGATCGGCGGACTGATATCGGAAGATAAACAAAAGGGGGAGGGAGCCACCAGTGGTGACCGGTGGGAAAGTAATACCCCAATCCGAGCGAGAGTGCCCTGCGTCTGGGGACCAGCATTAACTTGGAGACTGGTTGAAAGCACTCCAAAAGAGCAAAGGATCGCGGGGGGAAATTGTGGGAATCAGGGCGGCTAGGGACAGGGGCTTAAGTCCCCGGTCCCAGACGGCCTCCCCGGCACGGAGGCAGAGAAAGTGTGGCGGAGAAACCAGCTCCTGGTCCCTAAGCCACCAGCGCGCCCCAGAGCGCGTGGGTTCCTGCTCCTGTGAGGGGATGGGAGCAGCGCCGGTCTGCAGAACGCGCACTAGCCCTACCACAAAGCTAGAGATGCGCGTGCACGTCCCTCGAGCTCTCCTGGGTTACTCAGGCCCCGGGGGCGCTTCTTGACCCGCGCCATTGTTTCAAAGCCTAAGCCGCGCGCGCGAAACTCTTCCCTGGACAGAGGCGTGCAAAAGCCCAGCCTGCAGCTTATGGACCAGCGCCACATTCTCAGTGCCCCAGACGCGCGCCCGACCCATAGCCGCCTCTGAAAAGAGGTGGGCGCAAGCCGGCCACTCCCAGTCCGGGCCGGCAGCAAAATCTCAGTGTGCGATCGCTGCTTGGAACCTCTCTGGTGGTCGGGAGCTCCCAGACAGCTGCCACTGCCTTGGATTTGGGGACGAGCAAAAGATCCTGCGCCCCCAGGGTCTGAAACTTGGAACCTGCGCTGCCAGCGGCCAAGGGGGAATTTATTCAGCTTCTGCACCCAGACTGAGGCTTCTCTCTGAGACGGAGGTCAGGGTGCGGTTTGATTTCTTCTAATACTACAAAAACCATCAAAGGCGGTCAAGGTGAAAGGGAAAAAAGTGAACAAGCAAAAAAACCCGCCAGAGAACAAAAGCCTGAAAAAAACCAGTTTCCCCAGAGCCCAACCCCTTGAGGTGGACGGAGGGACTCAACTCAGGAAACATCATTGACTGAAAACCCACTTGGCAGGCCCCTCCCCCAGAAAACAAACCAAGAAAGAAAAAAAAAAAAAGACTACAAGAGAACCACCACTACTTCATAGGAAAACTTGTATTATTCACTCGTTTCCACTATTCCGGTTCATATATATATATATATATATATATATATATATATATTTTTTTTTTTTTTACACATAAGTAATTTTTTAACCTATTTACCACCACAGCGAGCTGCACAGTACATCAAATTCCATAATACCTTTCTAACCTGAACTTTTTGATACATACACCTATGTTTTTCTTTTGCATTTTTATTTTTTGAATTCCTTTTTTTAAAATTTTAGTTTAGTTTAGTCTAGTATATTCCTTTTTATTTTTATCCTCTAATATTCATATAGAGTTAACTTCAAAGTAATCCCCTTTCCCCAATCAATACTACCCCTATAGGTAAACCAATTTTTAATCCCCTTTATCTTAGGAAAGTTGAGCCCTTTAACAAAGATATCAAGATACATCCAGGAAGAATCAAAACAACTTTCCTCGCACACACTGAGAATTTATAAGAACTCTCCCATCTTCTTCCACCAGTGTTTCTGTGTTTTTTGAGTTTGCCCTGATAGCATATAAATTTTACACTTGTGGTTCTTTTTGACGAGGTTCTTTCTTTATTTGCATATATATATATATATATATATATATATATATATATGCATATATATATATATTTTATCTTCTTTCTCTTGCCATATAATTGTATCAGTCTTTCTATCCCTTTTTGTTTGTCTGCTTCATAAATCTTACCTTGGGGCCCATCTGGGCTGAACCTTCTCTTTCATCTCCCCTTTCTTTCCTGTCTCTCTCTCTCTCTCTCTTTTTTCTTTTTTGTTTTTGTTTTTCTTCTTTTCCTCTTTTTCTTTTCTTTTGTCTCTCGTTTGGGGGGGGAATCCTGATTGCTTAGAAGTGTTCCAGGGTGCACCTTGACTGCACCAGAGTTGATACATCCAGCTACATCTGCTCAGTCTTCTCCCACCAAAATGACTAGGAGGAGGAATGCCCAAGAGAAGAAAAATACAGAGGATGGACCTTCTGCAACAGAGCTAACGGCTATCAACATAGACAATATGTCGGAAAGAGAATTCAGGCTAACAATTATCCAGGCAATAGCTAGGTTGGAGAAAGCCATGGATGACCAAACAGAATTGATTAGGGCCGAACTGAAAGCGACCAGACAGGATGTTCACAATGTTAGGGCGGAGCTTAAAGCTACCAGGGAGGAGGTCCACAATGCTCTCAATGAGTTCCAATCCAATCTAAACTCTCTCAAACCTAGGGTAACTGAGACAGAAGATAGAATTAGTGATCTGGAAGACAAACAGATAGAGAGAAAGGATCAGGAGGAAGCCTGGAACAAATAGCTTAGATCCCACGAAAGCAGAATCAGGGAAATAAATGATGTCATGAAGCGTACCACCGTCAGAATTATTGGAATCCCTGAAGGGGAGGAGAAAGAAAGAAGTCTAGAAGATATCGTGGAACAAGTCCTTCATGAAAACTTTCCGAATCTCGCGAATGAAACCAGCGTTCATGTACTAGAGGCTAACGGTCTCCACCCAAGATTATACACTCCAAAAAAACATCACGACACCTGATAGAGAAATTGAGGAATTATAATTGTAGGTATAATCTCTTGAAAGCCGCCAGGGCAAAGAGGCTCCTTACTTACAGAGGGAAGCCCATCAGAATAACGTCAGACCTGTCCACAGAGACCTGGCAAGCCAGAAGAGGCTGGCAAGATATATTCAGGGCACTAAATGAGAAGAACATGCAGCCAAGAATACTTTATCCAGAAAGACTGACATTCAAAATGGATGGAGAGATAAAGAGTTTTCAAGACTGGCAAGGCTTAAAAGACTATGCAACCACCAAGCCGACACTGCAGGAAATATTAAGGGGGGTTCTATAAAAGAGGAAAAATCCCAAGAATAGCATTGAACAGAAATATAGAGACAGTCTACAGAAAGAAAGACTTCAAAGGTAACTCGATGTCATTAAAAACGTATCTATCAATAATCACTCTCAATGTGAATGGCCTAAATGCACCCATAAAACGGCACAGGGTTGCAGATTGGATAAAACGACAGGACCCATCCATATGTTGTCTACAAGAGACCCATTTTGAACCTAAAGATACACGCAGACTGAAAGTGAAGGGAAGGAGAAGTATCTTTCATGCCTTCAAAAGAAGGCCGGGGTAGCGATTCTCATAGCAGATAAATTGGACTTCAAACTAAAGACTGTACTCAGAGATACAAAAGGACACTACATAATCCTTAAAGGGACTATCCACCAAGATAATCTAACACTTGTAAATATCTATGCTCCCAATATGGGAGCAGCCAATTACTTAAGAAAACTGTTAATCAAGATAAAGAGTCATATTGATATGAATACACTAATCGTAGGAGATCTTAACACGCCTCTTTCAGAATTAGATCATCAAAGCAGAAAATCAATAAAGAAACAAGAGCATTGAATGCCACATTGGACCAGATGGACCTCATAGATATATACAGAACATTCCACCCTAAAACAGCAGAATACTCATTCTTTCCAAGTGCACACGGAACCTTCTCCAGAATAGACCACATACTGGGTCACAAATCAGGACTCAACCGATACCAAGAGAATGAGATGATTCCCTGCATATTCTCAGATCACAATGCCTAGAAACTGGAGCTCAATCACAAGGAAAAGTTCCGAAGGAACTCAAACACCTGGAAGCTAAAGATCACCTTGCTTAAGAATGCTTGGATCAACCAGGAGATCAAAGAAGAACTGAAACAATTCATGGAAACCAATGAGAATGAAGACACTTCAGTCCAAACCTATGGGATACAGCAAAGGCGGTCCTAAGGGGAAAATATATAGCCATCCAAGCCTTGCTCAAAAAAATTGAAAAATCCAGAACACACCAGCTGTCTCTACACCTTAAAGAACTGGAGGATCAACAACAAATCAAACCAACTCCACACATAAGAAGGGAAATCATCAAGATTAGAGCTGAGATCAATGAGGGAGATACCAGAGATACAGTAGAATGCATCAATGAAACTAGAAGCTGGTTTTTTGAAAGAATCAATAAGAGCGATAAGCCACTGGCTACACTAATCCGAAAGAAAAGAGAGAAATCCCAAATTCATAAAATTATGAATGAAAAGGGAGAGATCAGAACTAATGCCAAGGAAGTAGAAACAATCATCAGAAGTTATTACGAACAGTTATATGCCAATAGGCTTAGCAACCTAGATGAAATGGATGCATTCCTGGAAAATTATAAACTACCAAAATTGAACCAGGAAGAAATTGACAACCTGAATAGTCCGATATCTAATAACGAGATTGAAGCAGTGATCAAAAACCTCCCAAAAAACAAGAGTCCAGGACCTGACAGATTCCCTGGGGAATTCTACCAAACCTTCCAAGAAGAAATAACACGTATTCTCCTGAAGCTGTTTCAAAAAATTGAAGCAGAAGGAAAACTTCCAGACTCTTTCTATGAAGCCAGCATTACCCTGATACCCAAACCTTGCAAGGACCCTAACAAAAAGGAGAATTTCAGACCAATATCACTGATGAATATGGATGCTAAGATTCTCAACAAGATCCTAGCCAACAGGATCCAACAGCACATTAAAAAGATTATCCACCATGATCAGGTGGGATTCATCCCTGGGCTACAAGGATGGTTCAACATTCGCAAATCAATCAATGTGATACAACAAATTAATATGAGAAGAGAGAAGAACCACATGGTCCTCTCAATTGATGCAGAAAAAGCATTTGACAAAATCCAACATCTGTTCCTGATTAAAACGCTTCAAAGTATAGGGATAGAGGGAACATTCCTGAACCTCATCAAATCTATCTATGAAAGACCCACAGCAAATAACATCCTCAATGGGAAAAAGCTTGCAGCCTTCCCATTGAGATCAGGAACAAGACAAGGATGACCACTTTCACCACTCTTGTTCAACATAGTATTAGAAGTCCTAGCAACAGCAATCAGACAACAGAGAGAAATAAAAGGTATCCAAACTGGTAATGAAGAAGTCAAACTCTCTCTCTTCGCAGATGACATGATTCTTTATATGGAAAACCCAAAAGACTCCACCCCCAAACCACTAGAACTCATACAGCAATTCAGCAACGTGTCAGGATACAAAGTCAATGTGCAGAAATCAGTGGCTTTCTTATACACTAACAATGAAAATACAGAAAGGGAAACTAGAGAATCGATTCCATTTACTATAGCACCAAGAACCATAAGATACCTTGGAATAAACCTAACTAAAGAGGTAAAGGATCTGTACTTGAGGAACTACAGAACACTCATGAAAGAAATTGAAGAAGACACAAATAGATGGAAGACCATTCCATGATCTTGGATCAGAAGAATAAACATTGTTAAAATGTTTATACTGCCTAGAGCAATCCATACTTTTAATGCCATTCCGATCAAAATTCCACCGGCATTCTTCAAAGAGCTGGAGCAAATAATCCTAAAATTTGTATGGAATCAGAAGAGACCCCGAATCGCTAAGGAAATGTTGAAAAACAAAAATAAAGCTGGCGGCATCACGTTACCTGATTTCAAGCTTTATTACAAAGCTGTGATCACCAAGACAGCATGGTACTGGCATAAAAACAGACACATAGACCAGTGGAACAGAGTAGAGAGCCCAGATATGGACCCTCAACTCTATGGTCAATTAATCTTCAACAAAACAGGAAAAAATATACAGTGGAAAAAAGACAGTCTCTTCAATAAATGGTGCTGGGAAAACTGGACAGCTATATGTAGAAGAATGAAACTCGAACATTCTCTTACACCGTACACAAAGATGAACTCAAAATGTATAAAAGACCTCAACGTGAGACAGGAATCCATCAGAATCCTAGAGGAGAACATAGTCAGTAATCTCTTTGATATCAGCCACAGCAACTTCTTTCAAGATATGTCTCCAAAGGCAAAGGAAACAAAAGTGAAAATAAACTTCTGGGACTTCATCAAAATCAAAAGCTTCTGCACAGCAAAGGAAACAATCAAAAAAACAAAGAGGCAACCCAAGGAATGGGAGAAGATATTTGCAAATGACAGTACAGACAAAAGGTTGATATCCAGGATCTATAATGAACTCCTCAAACTCAACCCACACGAAACAGGCAAACACATCAAAAAATGGGCAGAAGATATGAACAGACACTTCTCCAATCAAGACATACAAATGGCTATCAGACACATGAAAAAATGCTCACCATCATTAGCCCTCAGGGAGATTCAAATTAAAAGCACATTGAGATATCACCTTACACCAGTTAGAATGGCCAAAATTAACAAAACAGGAAACAACATGTGTTGGAGAGGATGTGGAGAAAGGGGAACCCTCTTCCACTGTTGGTGGGAATGCAAGTTGGTGCAGCGTCTTTGGAGAACAGTGTGGAGATTCCTCAAGAAATTAAAAATAGAGCTTCCCTATGACCCTGCAATTGCACTACTGGGTATTTACCCCAACGATACAGATATCGTGAAAAGAAGGGCCATCTGTACCCCAATGTTTATAGCAGCAATGGCCACAGTCGCCAAACTATGGAAAGAACCAAGATGCCCTTCAACGGACGAATGGATAAGGAAGATGTGGTCCATATACACTATGGAGTATTATGCCTCCATCAGAAAGGATGAATACCCAACTTTTGTAGCAACATGGACGGTACTGGAGGAGATTATGCTGAGTGAAATAAGTCAAGCAGAGAGAGTCAATTATCATATGGTTTCACTTATTTGTGGAGCATAACAAATAGCATGGAGGACAAGGGGCGTTAGAGAGGAGTAGGGAATTTGGGTAAATTGGAAGGGGAGGTGAACCATGAGAGACTATGGACTCTGAAAAACAGTCTGAGGGGTTTGAAGTGGCGGGTGTGTGGGAGGTTGGGTTACCAGGTGGTGGGCATTATAGAGGGCACGGCTTGCATGGAGCACTGGGTGTGGTGAAAAAATAATGAATACTGTTTTTCTGAAAATAAATAAATAAATAAAGTAAAAAAAAAAGGCCATCTATAAAAAGGCCATAGTGAATGTCATTCTCAATGAGGAAGAACTGAGAACTTTTCCCTTAAAGTCAGGACCATGATTGAGATGCCCACTCTCACCTCTATCGTTCAACATAGTACTAAAATTCCTGGCCTTGGCAATCAGACCAACAAAAAGAAATAAAGGGCATTCAAACTGGCAAAGAAGAAGTCAAACTTTCACTCTTTACAGATGACATCATAATGTATGTGGAAAACTAAACACTCCACTCTATAATTGCTAGAACTGATACAAAAATTCAACAATGTGGTAAGATATAAAAATCCATGCTTAGAAATCAATTGCATTTCTATATACTAGCAATGTGACTGAAAAAAGAGAAATTAAGCAATTTACCCCATTTACAATTACACCAAAAAGCATAAGATAGCTAGGAATAAATCTAACCAGAAAGGTAAAGAATCCATACTCTAGAAACTACAGAACACTTATGAAAGAAATTGAGTAAGACTCAGACAAAAGGTTGATATCCAGGATCTATAATGAACTCCTCATACTCAACACACACAAAACAGGCAATCAAATAAAAAAATGGGCAGAAGATCTGAACAGACTCTTCTCCAATCAAGACATATAAATGGGGCGCCTGGGTGGCTCAGTGGGTTAAGCCACTGCCTTCGGCTCAGGTCATGATCTCAGAGTCCTGGGATCGAGTCCCACATCGGGCTCTGTGCTCAGCAGGGAGCCTGCTTCCCTCTCTCTCTCTCTGCCTGCCTCTCCATCTACTTGTGTTTTCTCTCTGTCAAATAAATAAATAAAATCTTTAAAAAATTATTTAAGACATACAAATGGCTATCAGACACATGAAAAAATGTTCATCATCACTAGCCATCAGCGAGATTCATATTAAAACCACTTTGAGATATCACCTTACACCAGTTAGAATGGCCAAAATTAAAAAGACAGGAAACAACATGTGTTGGAAGGGATGTGGAGAAAGGGGAACCCTCTTACACTGTTGGTGGGAATGCAAGTTGGTGCAGCGTCTTTGGAGAACAGTGTGGAGATTCCTCAAGAAATTAAAAATAGAACTTCCCTAGGACCCTGCAATTGCACTCCTGGATATTTACCCCAAAGATACAGATGTCATGAAAAGAAGGGCCATCTGTACCCCAATGTTTATAGCAGCAATGGCCATGGTCGCCAAACTGTGGAAAGAACCAAGATGCCCTTCAACGGACGAATGGATAAGGAAAATGTCGTCCATATACACTATGGAGTATTATGCCTCCATCAGAAAGAATGAATACCCAACTTTTGTAGCAACATGGACGGGACTGGAAGAGATTATGCTGAGTGAAATAAGTCAAGCAGAGAGAGTCAATTATCATATGGTTTCACTTATTTGTGGAGCATAACAAATAGCATGGAGGACATGGGGAGATAGGAGAAGGGAGTTGTGGTAAATTGGAAGGGGAGGTGAATCATGAGAGACTATGGACTCTGAAAAACAATCTTAGGGTTTTTAAGTGGTGGGGGGTGGGAGGTTGGGGTACCAGGTGGTGGGTATTATAGAGGGCACAGATTGCATGGAGCACTGGGTGTGGTGAAAAAATAATGAATACTGTTATGCTGAAAATATATAAATTTAATTAAAAAAAAAGAAATTGAGTAAGACAAAAAGAGATTGAAAAATGTTCCATACTCATGGATTGGAAGAATAAGTATTGTTAAAATATCTATGCTGCCCAGAACAATCCACACATTCAGTGCAATTCCTATTAGAATACCATTAACATTTTTCACAGACCTGGAAGAAAAAATGCTGAAATTTTTTGGAATCAGAAAAGGCACTGAATTGCCAAGGTATGGTTGAAAAAGAAAACCAGATGTGGGGGCATTATAATGCCTGACTTCAAGTTATATTACAAAGCTGTGATCATCAAAACAGTATGGTACTGGCACAAAAACAGACACATAGATCAATGGAACAGAATAGAGAGCTCAGAAATGGATTCTCAAATCTATGGTCACATAATCTTTGATAAAGCAGGAAATAATATAAAAAAAAAAACAGTCTCTTCAACAAATTGTGTTGGGAAAATTTGACAGCCACATGCAGAAGAATGAAACTCAGCCATTTTCTTATACAATACACAAATATAAACTCAAAATGGATGAAATGCCTAAATGTGAGACAGGAATCCATCAAAATCCTAGAGAAGTACATAGGGAATAACCTCTTTGACCTTGAATAAAGCAACTTCTTTTAAGACACATTTCTAAAGGCAAGGGAAACAAAAGCAAAAATCAACTATTGAGACTTCATCAAATAAAAATTTTCTGCATAACAAAGGAAAGAATCAACAAAACTAAAAGGCATCCTATAGAATGGGAAAAGATATTTACAAATGACATTACAGTTAAAGGGCTAGCATCCAAGATCTATAAAGAACTTCTCAAACTCAAAACCCAAAACACAAATTATCCAGTCAAGAAATGAACAGAAGACATGAAAAGACACTTTCCCAAAGACACACACATGATCAACAGACACATGAAAAAAATGCTCTGCATCAATATGCCATTTGGGAAATACAAATGAAAACCACAATGAGACACCACTTTACACCAGTCAGAATGGCTAAAATTAACAAGAGAGGGAACAATGTATGTTGACAAGTAAATGGAAAAGGAGGAAACCTCTTATACTGTTGGTGGAAATTTAAGCTGGTATAGCCACTCAAAAAACCAGTATGGGGGCACCTGGGTGGCTCAGTGGGTTAAAGCCTCTGCCTTCAGCTCGGGTCATGATTTAAGGGTCCTGGGATATAGCCCCACATCAGGTTCTCTGCTTGGCGGGGAGCCTGCTTCCTCTTCTCTCTCTGCCTGCCTCTCTTCCTACTTATGATCTCTCTCTGTCAAATAAATAGGTAAAATCTTAAAAAAAAAAACAGTATGGAGGTTCCTTGCAATGTTAAAAGTAGAAGCACCCTACAACCCAGAAATTGCACTACTGTTTGTGCATTCCAATGAAACAAATGTAGTGAAAATAAGGAGCATGTGCACCCCAATATTCATAGCAACAAAGTCCAAAATAGCCAATCTGTGGAATGAGCTAAGATGTCTTCCAATGGATGAATAGATAAAGAAGATGTAGTTCATATATACAATGGAATATTACTCAGCCATTAGAATGGGTGAATACCTGTCATTTACATCAAAATGGATGCAGCTGGAGGGTATTATGCTATGCGAAATGAGTCAATTAGAGAAACACGGTTTTCATATAGTTTCACTCATATGTGGATCCTAATAGTGCAGAGAATGATAGGGTTGTGTGGAACAGAATGGGAAGAAATCAGAGAGGGATACAAACCATAAGAGACTCTTGACTCTGGGAATCAAACTGAGGGTTTTGGAAAGGGAGGTGGGGAGGGATGGGGTAACTGGGTGATGGGAATTAAAGTGGTCACATGATATGATGAGCACTGTGTGATATACTTAATGTGTCATTGAACATTGTATCAGAAACTAAAGATGTATTATACTTTAGATAATTGAATTTATTTAAAAAATAAAACAAAAAATTGAAATAAAAATAAACTCCATTTTATCTCATATAAATAGTGCTGCCAAGGCCTTTTTTTTGGTATCCATTTGCATGATAAATGTCTCTCCTTCCCATTTTCAGTCTGTAGGTGTCTTTAGGTCTAAAATGAATATCTTATATGAAACAGATAAATGTATGTTCCTGTTCTTTTATCCATTCTGTCACCCTATGTCTTTTTATTGGATCATTTAGTCTATTTATATTCAAAGTAATAATTAATAAATGTCTATCACTATTTTATTACTTGTTTTGTGATTGTTTCTGAAGTTTTCCCTCTGATTCTTTCTACTCTTCTGTCTTTCCTGGTTTTCTGGGTTCCTTTAGTGATATACTTGGATTCCATTCTCTTTACTCTTTGTATAGCTATTGTTTTTTAAATTTTTGGTTACCATTAAGTTGTATACAACCTCTTCTCTATAAAGTAATCTATATTAAGTTGATGGCAGTTTAAATTTGAATGCTGTATTTACTACTCATCTCCCCATGTTTTGGGTATATTGTGTCACATATTACCGCCTTTTATTTTGTGATTTCCTTGACTAACATTCTATGGCAATATTTATTTTTGCAGTTTTGTGCTTTCTACTTTTTTAAAGATTTTATTTATTTATTTGACATAGAGAGATCACAAGTAGGCAGAGAGGCAGGAAGAGGGAGAGGAAGAAGTAGGCTCCCCACTGAGCAGACAGCCTGACGTGGGGCCTGATTCCAGGACCCTGAAACCACGACCGTAGCTGAAGGCAAAGGCCCAACCCACTGAGCCACCCAGGGGTCCCGGTGCTTTCTATTTTTGTGCTGTCATTTGTAGCCTTTCCTTTTGACTCAAAGCATTCCCTATATAATTTCTTGTAGGACTGGTTTAGTGGTTATGAACTCCTTCAGTTTTTTTTTAAACTGGGAATTTTTTTTTAATCTCCCTCCTATTCTAAATTATAGTCTTACTGGGGAGAGTATTTTTGGCTGCAGATTTTTCCTGTTCGGCAGTTTGAAAATATAATGCCACTCCCACATGGCTTGCAGGTTCTGCTGAAAAATCTGCTAACAGCTTTAGGGAGTTTCCCATGTATTAACTGTCTTCCTTTGGTGATGCTTTTATTTTTTACATTATTTTATGTTTTTAAGTTTTTATTTAAATGAAGGTAGTTAATATACAGTATTTTTTAAAAGATTTTATTTATTTATTTGTCAGAGAGAGAGAGAGTGAGAGCGAGCACAGGCAGACAGAGTGGCAGGCAGAGTCAGAGGGAGTAGGAGGCTCCCTGCCAAGCAAGGAGCCTGATGTGGGACTTGATCCCAGGACGCTGGGATCATGACTTGAGCTGAAGGCAGCTGCTTAACCAACTGAGCCACCCAGGCATCCCAGTTAATATACAGTATAACATTAGTTTGAGGTCTACAGTATTCTGATTCAACAATTCCGTAGAATTCCAGGTACTCATCACAAGTACACTCATTAATCCTCATCTTTAATTTAACCTATTCCCTCACCCATATCATCTGTGGTGCCCATCAATTTATTCTATATAGTTAACAGTCCATTTCATGGTATGCTTCTGTCTCTCCTTTATTTTTTAATTTCCTCATTTATTTTCTAGGCTAAATTCCACATGTGAGTGAAATCATAACATATTTATCTTTCTCCAACTAACATATTTCACTTAGCATTATATACTCTAGCTCCATCTACGTCATTACAAAAGTCAAGATTTCATTCTTTTTATGGCTAAGTAATATTTCATTGTATATATGTGCTGTTCTTTAGGCAATGGACACATGGGCTACATCCATCATTTGCCTATTGTTGATAAAGATGGTATAAACATTGAGGTGTATATATCCTTTTGAATTAGTATTTTTGTATTCTTTGAGGAAATAGCTAATAGCTAATGCTGGATTTTAGGTTAGCTTTATTTTCAAATTTTAGAGGAAACTTCATACTGTTTTACAGAATGGGTGCATCAGTTTTCATTCCCACCAGCAGTGCAACAGTGTTCTGTGTTCTCCACACCCTTGCCAAAGCTGTTGTTTCTTGTGTTGTTGATTTTAAACATTCTGGCAGTTGTGAGACAATATTTCATTACAGTTTTGATTTACATTTCTCTGATGATGAGTGATGTTAAGCATCTTTTTCATTTTTATGTTGGGCATCTATATGTCTTCTTTGGAAAAATGTCTGTTTATGTCCTCTGCCCATTTTTAAATTGGATTTTTCATTTTTTGTTGTGTTGAGTTTTATAAGTTCTTTATGTATGTGAGTAAGAACCCTTTATCCTATATGTTATTTGTAAATAATTTCTCCCATTCTATAGGTTGTCCTTTAGTTTTGCTGAATGTTGCCTCCACTGTGCAGAAGATTTTATTTTGATGAGGTCCCACTAGTTTATTTTTGGTTTTATTTCCCTTGCCTGAAGAAATGTATCTAGAAAGATGTTGCTCATGCCGATGTCAAAGATGGTACTGTCTATGTTGTTTTCTAGGATTTTTATGGTTTCCTGTCTCATATTTAGGTCTCTAATCCATTGTGAATTTACTTTTGCTTATAGTGTAAGACAGAGGTCCAGATTCATTCTTTGGCATTTTGCTGTCCAGTTTTCCCAATACCATTTGTTGAAGAGACTGCCCTTTTCCCATTGGATATTATTTACTGCTTTGCCAGACATTAATTGAGCATATAGTTCTGGGCTCCTTTATGGATTTTCTTTTATGTTCTATTGATCTATGGGTCTATTTTTATGTAAATACCATATTGTTTTTTGTTTTTTTAAATATTTATTTAATCCTATTTAATTCATCACAATTTTAAGTATGTTTTGGTAATTGTGTTTTATTTATTTATTTTCTTTAAATTTTCAGCTAACAGTATTAATTATTTTTGCACCACACCCAGCGCTCCATGCAATCCGTGCCCTCTATAATACCCACCACCTGGTATCCCTACCTCCCACCCCCCCGCCCCTTCAAAACCCTCAGATCGTTTTTCAGAGTCCATAGTCTCTCATGGTTCACCTCCCCTTCCAATTTCCCCCAACTCCCTTCTCCTCTCTATCCATACCATATTGTTTTGATTACAACAGCTTTGTAATATAACTTGAAGTCTGGAATTGTGGTGACTTCAACTTTGCTTTTCTTTTTCAAAATTGTTTTCATTATGTGTAGTCTCTGGTACTTCTGTACAAATTACAGGATTGTTTGTAGATTGCCTTGGGTATTATAAACATTTATTTTTTTTTAGATTTTATTTATTTGACAGACAGAGATCACAAGTAGGCAGAGAGGCAGGCAGAGAGAGAGAGAGGAGGAAGCAGGCTCCCCGCCGAGCAGAGAGCCCGATGCGGGGCTCGATCCCAGGACCCTGAGATCATGACCTGAGCCAAAAGCAGAGGCTTAACCCACTGAGCCACCCAGGCGCCCCTTAATTGTTATTTTTTTTTTTTTACTATCCATAAAATGAAATATCTTCCCATCTCTTGTGTCATCTTCAGTTTCTTTCATTAGTGTTTTATACTTTTCAGTGCACAGGTCTTTCACCTCTTTGGTAAGGGGTATTATTGTTTTTGGTGCAATTATAAATGGGATTGATTCCTTTATATCTATTTCTGTTGCCTCATTATGGGTGTATAGAAAAGCAAGAGATTTCTCTATGCTTATTTTGTATAATGCAAGTTTACTGAATTTGTGTATCAATTCTAGCAATTTTTTTGGTTGTGTCTTTCCAGTTTTCTGTACAATTTATCATGTTGTTTGCTACTAATGAAAGTGTTACTTCTTCTTGCTCATTTGGATGCAATATCTTTTTTTGCCCTATCAGATAGTCGTGGATAGGACATCAAGTACTATGTTAAATAACAACAGTGGTAGCTGACATCCCCATCTTGTTCTTGACCATGGAGGAAAAAGCTCTCATTTTTTAATTGAAGATGATATTAAATGTGAGTTTTTTATATATGGTTTTTATTAGGTTTATATATATTCCCTCTAAACCTACCTTATTGATGGTTTGTATCATAAATCTATGTTGTATTCTCAAGAGCGCATCTATTGAAAAGAACAAATGTTCTACTCTTTGGGATGTGAAGCCTTCTGGCCTTGGACTTTTGTTTGTTGGGAGATTTTTGATTAAATAATTCAATTTATTTATTGGTTATTGGTCTGTTCAAGTTTTCTATTTCTTCCTGCTTCCATTTTGGTAGTTTATACATTTCTAAGTTATTAATTTATTCCAGATTGCCCAATTTGTCATCATATATATTCTTCCATAATATTCTCTTTCAATTGTGTTTCTATGGTGTTGACTGTTATTTTTCACTCTCATTTGTGATTTTATTTATTTGGGTCCTTTACCTTTTCTTTAGTCTGACTAGAGGTGTAGTAATTTTGTTAATGATCTCAAATAAGGAGCTACTGGCTTCATTGATATGTTCTATTGGTTTTGTTTGTTTGATTTTGCTTTTGTTTTTGTTTTTGCTTTTGGTTTTTTTTGAGTCAGAAAATCTTTTTATTTTGT
Source organism: Neogale vison (assembly GCF_020171115.1). Classification (NCBI taxonomy): domain Eukaryota; kingdom Metazoa; phylum Chordata; class Mammalia; order Carnivora; family Mustelidae; genus Neogale; species Neogale vison. The sequence continues at coordinate 76,974,662 of NC_058105.1, forward strand.
TTTTTATTTTTTTATCTATTTTTTTAAAAATCTATTAATTTATTTGACAGAGAGACAGTGAGAGAGGAAACACAAGCTGGGGGAGTGGGAGAGGGAGAAGCAGGCTTCTCACAGAGCGGGGAGCACGATGCATGGCTCAATCCCAGGAACCCGGGCCCATGACACAAGCCAAAGGCAGACACCTAATGACTGAGCCACCCAGGCTCTCCTTTATCTATTTTTTTCCAATTTATTTATTTTCAGAAAAATTGGAAGGGGAGGTGAACCATGAGAGACTATGGACTCTGAAAAACAGTCTGAGGGGTTTGAAGTGGCGGGGGGGTGGGAGGTTGGGGTACCAGGTGGTGGGTATTATAGAGGGCACAGCTTGCATGGAGCACTGGGTGTGGTGAAAAAATAATGAATACTGTTTTTCTGAAAATAAATAAATTGGGGAAAAAAAAAGAAAAACATTATTCATTATTTTTTCACCACACCCAGTGCTCCATGCAAGCCATGCCCTCTATAGTACCCACCACCTGGTACCCCAACCTCCCACCCCCCCGCCACTTCAAACCCCTCAGATTGTTTTTCAGAGTCCATAGTCTCTCATGGTTCACCTCCCCTTCCAATTTACGCAAATTCCCTACTCCTCTCTAACACCCCTTGTCCTCCATGCTATTTGTTATGCTCCACAAATAAGTGAAACCATATGATAATTGACTCTCTCTGCTAGACTTATTTCACTCAGCATAATCTCTTCCAGTCCCATCCATGTTGCTACAAAAGTTGCTATGAAAGACCCACAGCAAATATCATCCTCAATGGGAAAAAGCTTGCAGCCTTCCCATTGAGATCAGGAACAAGACAAGGATGCCCACTTTCACCACTCTTGTTCAACATAGTATTAGAAGTCCTAGCAACAGCAATCAGACAACAGAGAGAAATAAAAGGTATCCAAATTGGTAATGAAGAAGTCAAACTCTCTCTCTTCGCAGATGACATGATTCTTTATATGGAAAACCCAAAAGACTCCACCCCCAAACTACTGGAACTCATACAGCAATTCAGCAACGTGTCAGGATACAAAGTCAATGTGCAGAAATCAGTGGCTTTCTTATACACTAACAATGAAAATACAGAAAGGGAAATTAGAGAATCGATTCCATTTACTATAGCACCAAGAACCATAAGATACCTTGGAATAAACCTAACTAAAGAGGTAAAGGATCTGTACTTGAGGAACTACAGAACACTCATGAAAGAAATTGAAGAAGACACAAATAGATGGAAGACCATTCCATGATCTTGGATCAGAAGAATAAACATTGTTAAAATGTTTATACTGCCTAGAGCAATCCATACTTTTAATGCCATTCCGATCAAAATTCCACCGGCATTCTTCAAAGAGCTGGAGCAAATAATCCTAAAATTTGTATGGAATCAGAAGAGACCCCGAATCGCTAAGGAAATGTTGAAAAACAAAAATAAAGCTGGCGGCATCACGTTACCTGATTTCAAGCTTTATTACAAAGCTGTGATCACCAAGACAGCATGGTACTGGCATAAAAACAGACACATAGACCAGTGGAACAGAGTAGAGAGCCCAGATATGGACCCTCAACTCTATGGTCAATTAATCTTTGACAAAACAGGAAAAAATATACAGTGGAAAAAAGACAGTCTCTTCAATAAATGGTGCTGGGAAAACTGGACAGCTATATGTAGAAGAATGAAACTCGACCATTCTCTTACACCGTACACAAAGATAAACTCAAAATGGATAAAAGACCTCAACGTGAGACAGGAATCCATCAGAATCCTAGAGGAGAACATAGTCAGTAATCTCTTTGATATCAGCCACAGCAACTTCTTTCAAGATACGTCTCCAAAGGCAAAGGAAACAAAAGCGAAAATAAACTTCTGGGACTTCATCAAAATCAAAAGCTTCTGCACAGCAAAGGAAACAGTCAAAAAAACAAAGAGGCAACCAACGGAATGGGAGAAGATATTTGCAAATGACAGTACAGACAAAAGGTTGATATCCAGGATCTATAATGAACTCCTCAAACTCAACCCACACGAAACAGGCAAACACATCAAAAAATGGGCAGAAGATACGAATAGACACTTCTCCAATCAAGACATATAAATGGCTTTCAGACACATGAAAAAATGCTCATCCTCATTAGCCCTCAGGGAGATTCAAATTAAAACCACATTGAGATAGCACCTTACACCAGTTAGAATGGCCAAAATTAACGGAACAGGAAACAACATGTGTTGGAGAGGATGTGGAGAAAGGGGAACCCTCTTCCACTCTTGGTGGGAATGCAAGTTGGTGCAGCCTCTTTGGAGTACAGTGTGGAGATTCCTCAAGAAATTAAAAATAGAGCTTCCCTATGACCCTGCAATTGCACTCCTGGGTATTTACCCCAAAGACACAGATGTCGTGAAAAGAAGGGCCATCTGTACCCCAATGTTTAGAGCAGCAATGGCCACAGTCGCCAAACTATGGAAAGAACCAAGATGCCCTTCAACGGATGAATGGATAAGGAAGATGTGGTCCATGTACACTATGGAGTATTATGCCTCCATCAGAAAGGATGAATACCCTACTTTTGTAGCTACATGGACGGGACTGGAAGAGATTATGCTGAGTGAAATAAGTCAAACAGAGAGAGTCAATTATCATATGGTTTCACTTATTTGTGGAGCATAACAAATAGCATGGAGGACAAGGGGCGTTAGAGAGGAGTAGGGAATTTGCGTAAATTGGAAGGGGAGGTGAACCATGAGAGACTATGGACTCTGAAAAACAATCTGAGGGGGTTGAAGTGGCGGGGGGGTGGGAGGTTGGGGTACCATGTGGTGGGTATTATAGAGGGCACGGCTTGCATGGAGCACTGGGTGTGGTGAAAAAATAATGAATACTGTTTTTCTGAAAATAAATAAATTGAAAAAAAAAGACTGTGATTGGGGTGAATGAGTGGCTTAGTGGGTTAAAGCCTCTGCCTTTGGCTGAGGTCATGATCTCGGGGTCCTGGGATAGAGCCCCGGATTGGGCTCTCTGCTCAGCAGGGAGCCTGCTTCCTCCTTTCTTTCTCTGGCTGCCTCTCTGCCTACTTGTGATTTCTGTCTTTCAAGTAAATAAATAAAATCTTTAAAAAAAAATATTGGGATTGCCAGACAAGATGGCGAAGAATAGGAGGAGGTGCCATTTCAACCTGTACCCTAAAGTGAGGTGATTGCCTACCAAATATCTCCAATCACCCATGAAATCACCCTGAGATTAGAATTATACATGTCTGGATCTCTATGGGAGAAGAAGACGCCTGTGGGCAGGTAAAGTGGAGTGGGAACGTCAGACTGATATTGAAAGATAAACAAAAGAGGGAGGGAGCCATCATAAGTGATCCATTGGAATGTAATATCCCAATAAGAGAGTGCCCTGTGACTGGAGACCAGCATTAACTTGGATTCTGGTTGAAAGCACTCAAAAAGAGCAAAGGATCATGGGGGAAATTGTGGGAATTGGGGCGGTTAGGGACAGGGGCTTAAGTCCCCAGACCAAGGACAGCCACCCCTGGCGCTGAGCCAGAGAGAGTGTGGCAAAGAAACCAGGCCTTGGTCCCTGAGCCTGGAGCACACCTGAGAGTGCCTGGGTGGCAGCTCCCATGAGGGGCTGGGAGCCTTGCCAGCCAGCAGAACTGCAGCCTTTTTGCACTCTCCATGCATGCTCGCCATGCCGCGCCATCAAAGTCTGTCATGCCTCACACCCTCCCATGAGAGAGGTGTATGCAGGCGCCAGCCCGGCACTCTCAGACCTGGAAAGTCTGAACACTCCCAGCCTAGGCCAGCAGGAAAATCTCAGTGTGCTATCACTGCTTGGGACCTCTCTGACAGTCTGGAGCTGCCCAGACAGCCACCATTGTTGTGCTTTTGCGTATGAACAGAAGTTCCTGCGTCCACAGGGTCTGCAACTGGGAACATGCTCTGCTAGCAGCCAAGGGGAAATTTATGTTCTCTGGAGCTCCCAGAGGGGAACATACTGAGGCTTCTCTCTGAGAGGGAGGTCTGGGTGCAGTCTGCTTTCCTCTAAACCTCTAAAAACCATCAAAAGCTTTCAAGGTGAGAGAAAAGGAACAAACAAACAAAAAAACCTCCAGAGAACAAAAACCTGAAAAACTGGTTTACTCAGAGACCACCCCCTTGAGCCACCCTCAAAAAATTTGAAAAATCCAAAATACACCAGCTGTCTCTACACCTTAAAGAACTGGAGAATCAACAAAAAATTAAGCAAACTACACAAACAGAAAGGAAATGATCTAGACTAGAGCAGAGATCAATAAGAAAAAACTAGAGAAACAGTAGAACGTATCAATGAAATGAGAAGCCGGTTTTTGAAAAAATCAATAAGATCGATAAACAATTGGCCACACTAATCAAAAAGAAAAGAGAGAAAGCTCAAGTTAATAAAATTATGAATGAAAAGGGAGAAATCAGAACTAACACTAAGGAAATAGAAACAATCATCAGAAGTTATTATCAACCGTTATATGCCAATAAGTTAAGCAAACTAGATAAAATGGATGCATTCTTAGAAAATTATAAACTCCCAAAATTGAACCAGGAAGAAATTGACAACCTGAATAGACCAATATCTAGTAACAAGATTGAAGCAGGGACCAAAACCCAAAAAAGCCCAGGATCGGACCAGATTCCCTGGGGAATTCTACCAAACTTTCAAAGAAGAAATGACACCTATTCTCCTGAAGCTGTTTCAAAAAATTGAAGCAGAAGGAAAACTTCCAGGCTCTTCTTATGGAGCCAGCATTTCCTTGATCCCCATAACAGGCAAAGAGCCCATCAAAAAGGAGAATTTTAGATCAGTATCACTGATGAATATGGATGCTAAGATCCTAGCAAACAGGATCCAACAGCACATTAAAAAGATTATCCACCATGACCTGGTGGGATTCATCCCTGGGATACAAGGATGGTTCAACATTAGCAAATCAATCAATGTGATAGAAGAAATCAATAAGAGAAGAGAGAAGAACCACATGATCCTCTCAATGGATGCAGAAAAAGCATTTGACAAAATCCAGCATCCGTTCCTGATTAAAATGCTTCAAAGTATAGGAATAGAGGGAACATTCCTGAACTTCATAAAATATATCTATGAAAAACCCACAGCAAATATCATCTTCAATGGAAAAAAGCCCACAGCCTTCCCATTGAGATCTGGAACACGACAAGGATGCCCACTATCACCACTCTTATTCAACATATTATTAGAAGTCCTAGCAACAGCAATTAGATAACAAAGAGAAATAAAAGGTATTCAAATGGCAATTAAGAAGTCAAACTCTCTCTCTTCACAGATGACATGATACTTTATACGGAAAAACCAAAATTCTCCACCCCCCCCCAAAATACTAGAACTGATACAGCAATTCAGTAACATGGCAATATACAAATTCAATGTACAGAAATCAGTTGCTTTCTTATACACTAACAATGAAAATACAGAAAGGGAAATTAGAGAATCGATTCCATTTATTATAGCACCAAGAACCATAAGATACCTGGGAATAAACCTAACCAAAGAGGTAAAGGATCTGTACTCGAGGAACTACAGGACACTCATGAAAGAAATTGAAGAAGACACAAATAGATGGAAGACCATTCCATGCTCTTGGATTGGAAGAATAAACATTGTTAAAATGTCTATACTGCCTAGAGCAATCTATACTTTTAATGCCATTCCAATCAAAATTCCACCGGCATTCTTCGAAGAGCTGGAGCAAATAATCCTAAAATTTGTAAGGAACCAGAAGAGACCCCAAATTGCTAAGGAAATGTTGTAAAACAAAAACAAAACTGGGGGCATCATGTTGCTGATTTCAAGCTTTACTACAAAGCTGTGATCACCAAGACAGCATAGTACTGCCATAAAACAGACACATAGACCAGTGGAACAGAGTAGAGAGACCAGATATGGACCCTCAATTCTATAGTCAAATAATCTTCGACAAAGCAGGAAAAAATATACAGTGGAAAAAAGACAGTCTCTTCAATAAATGGTGCTGGGAAAATTGGAGAGCTATCTGGAGAAGAATGAAACTTGACCATTCTCTTAAACTGCACACAAAGATAAACTCGAAATGGATAAAATACCTCAACGTGAGACAGGAATCCATCAGAATCCTAGAGGAGAACATAGTAACTTCTTCGATATCAGCCACAACAACTTCTTTCAAGATATGTCTCCAACGACAAAAGAAACAAAAGCAAAAATGAGGTTTGGGGACTTCATCAAGACCAAAACCTTCTGCACAGCAAGGGAAACAGTCAACAAAACAAAGAGGCAGCACACAGAATGGGAGAAGATATTTGCAAATGACAGTACAGACAAAAGGTTGATATCCAGGATCTTTGAAGAAATAGTCAAACTGAACACACACAAAACAGACAATCATGTCAAAAAATGGGCAGAAGATATAAACAGACACTTCTCCAATGAAGACATACAAATGGCTATTAGACACATGAAAAAATGTTCATCATCACTAGCCATCAGGGAGATTCAAATTAAAACCACATTGAGATACCACCTTGCACCAGTTAAAATGGCCAAAATTAGCAAGACAGGAAACAACATATGTTGGAGAGGATGTGGAGAAAGGGGAACCCTCTTACACTTTTGGTGAGAATGCAATTTGGTGCAGCCACTTTAGAGAAGAGTGTGGAGATTCTTTAAGAAATTAAAAATGGAGCTTCCCTATGACCCTGCAATTACACTAATGGGTATTTACCCAAAAGATACAGATGTAGTGAAAAAAAAGGCCAACTGTACCCCAATGTTTATAGCAGCAATGGCCATGGTCACCTAACTGTGGAAAGAACCAAGATGCCCTTCAACGGACGAGTGGATAAGGAAAATGTGGTCCATGTACACTATGGAGTATTATGCCTTGATCAGAAAGGATGAATACCCAACTTTTGTAGCAACATGGACGGGACTGGAAGAGATTATGTTGAGTGAAATAAGTCAAGCAGAGAGAGTCAATTATCAGATGGTGTCACTTATTTGTGGAGCATAACACATAACATGGAGGACATGGGGAGATGGAGAAGCGAAGGGAGTTGAGTGAAGTTGGAAAGGGAGATGAACCATGAGAGACTATAACCTCTGAAAAAGAATCTGAGGGTTTTGGGGGGTGGACGGTGGGAAGTTGTGGGAGTCAGGTGGTGGGTATTTTGGAGGTCACGTATTATAGGGAGTACTGGGTGTGGTGCATAAACAATGAACTCCGTTATGCTGAAAAGAAATTAAAAAAAAAAGATTGGGATCATTCCCTGCATAATTTCAAACCACAATGCTCTGAAGTTAGAACTCATTCACAAGAGGAAATTAGGAAAGAATCTTAATACATGGAGACTAAAGAACATCCTTCTAGAGAATGAATGGGTAAACCAAGAAATTAAGGAAAATGGAAAAAAAATTCATGGAAACAAATGATAATGAAAACACAATGGCTTAAAATCTGTGGGACATAGCAAAGGCAGTCCTGAGAGGAAAATATATAGTTGTACAAGCCTTTCTCAAGAAACAAGAAAGGTCTCAAGTAAACAACCTAACCCCACACTTAACGGAGCTGGAGAAAGAACAACAAAGAAAGCCTGAACCTAGGAGGAGAAGACAAATAATAAAGATCAGAGCAGAAATCAATGGAATAGAAACAAACAAACAAAAAAAAAACAATAGAAATCAATGAAACTAGGAGCTGGTTCTTTGAAAGAATTAATAAGATTGATAAGCCACTGGCCAGACTTATCAAAAAGAAAAGAGAAAGGGCCCAAATTAATAAAATTGTGAATGAAAGAGGAGAGATCACAACCAACACCAAGGAAATACAAACAATTATAAGAACATATTATGAGCAACTTATGCCAGTAAATTTGACAATCTGGAAGAAATGGATGCATTCCTATAGACATATAAATTACCACAACTGAACCAGGAAAAACTAGAAAACCTGAACAGATTCATAACCAATAAGGAGATTGAAGCAGTCATCAAAAATCTTCCAACAAACAAGAGCGCAGGGCCAGACAGCTTCCCAGGGGAATTCTACCAAACATTTAATAAAAAATTAATTCCTATTCTCTTGAAACTGTTCCAAAAAATAGAAATGGAAGGAAAACTTCCAAACTCATTTTATGAGGCCAGCTTTACCTTGATCCCCAAACCAGACAAAGATCTCATCAAAAAAGACCAATATCCTTGATGAACACAGATGTGAAAATTCTCACCAAAATACTAGCCAATAGGATCCAACAGTACATTAAAAAGATTATTCACCACGACCAAGTGGGATTTATTCCAGGGCTGCAAGCTTGGTTCAACATCTGCAGATCAATCAATGTGATACAATACATTAATAAAAGAAAGAACAAGAACCATATGATATTCTCAACAGATGCTGAAAAAACATATGACAAAGTATATCATCCTTTCCTAATCAAAACTCTGCAAAGTGTACGGATAGAGGGTGCATACCTCAATATCATCAAAGCCGTCTATGAAAAGCCCACCACAAGTATTCTCAATGGGGAAAAACTGAGAACTTTTCCCCTAAGGTTAGGAACATAGCAAGGATGTCCATTATCACCACTGCTATGCAACATAGTACTAAAAGTCCTAGCCTCAGCAATCAGAAAACAAAAAGTAATTAAAGGTATCCAAACTGGCAAAGAAGAAGTCAAACTATCACTCTTTGCAGATGATTGATACTATATGTGGAAAACCCAAAAGACTCTACTCCAAATCTGCTAGAACTTGTACAGGAATTCAGTAAAGTGTCAGGATATAAAATCAATGCACAGAAATCAGTTGCATTTCTATACACCAACAACAAGACAGAAAAAAAAGAGAAATTCAGGGGTCAATCCAATTTACAATTGTACCCAAAACCATCAGATACCTAGCAAGAAGCCTAACCAAAGAGGCAAAGAATCTGTACTCAGAAAACTATAAAGTACTCATGAAAGAAATTGAGGAAGACACAAAGAAATGGGAAAAAAGTTCTGTGCTCATGGATTAGAAGAAAAATTATTGTGAAAATGTCTCTGCTACCTAAAGCAATCTACACAATTAATGGAATCCCTATCAAAATACCATCTATTTTTTTGAAAAAATGGAACAAATAATCCTAAAATTTATATGGAACCAGAAAAGACCTCAAATAGGCAGAGGAATGTTGAAAAAGAAAGCCAAAGTTGGTGGCATCACAATTCCAGACTTCAAGCTCTATTACAAAGCTGTCATCATCAAGACAGCATGGTACTGGCACAAAAACAGACACATAGACCAATGGAACAGAATAGAGAGCCCAGAAATAGACTCTCAACTCTATGGTCAGCTAATCTTCGACAAAGCAGGAAAGAATGTCCAATGGAAAAAAGACAGCCTCTTCAATAAATGGTGTTGGGAAAATTGGACAGCCACGTGAAGAAAAATGAAATTGGACCATTTCCTTACACCACACACAAAAATAGATTCAAAATGGATTAAGGACCTCAATGTGAGAAAGGAATCCATCAAAATCCTTGAGGAGAACACAGGCAGCAATCTCTTCGACCTCAGCCGCAGCAACATCTTCCTAGGAACATCGCCAAAGGCAAGGGAAGCAAGGGCAAAAATGAACTTTTGGGATTTCATCAAAATCAAAAGCTTTTGCACAGCAAAGGAAACAGTTAACAAAACCAAAAGACAACTGACAGAATGGGAGAAGATATTTGCAAACGACATATCAGATAAAGGACTAGTGTCCAAAATCTATAAAGAACTTAGCAAACTCAACACCCAAAGAACAAATAATCCAATCAAGAAATGGGCAGAGGACATGAACAGACGTTTCTGCAAAGAAGACATCCAGATGGCCAACAGACACATGAAAAAGTGCTCCATATCACTCGGCATCAGGGAAATACAAATCAAAACCACAATGAGATATCACCTCACACCAGTCAGAATGGCTAAAATCAACAAGTCAGGAAATGACAGATGCTGGCGAGGATGCGGAGAAAGGGGAAACCTCCTACACTGTTGGTGGGAATGCAAGCTGGTGCAACCACTCTGGAAAACAGCATGGAGGTTCCTCAAAATGTTGAAAATAGAACTGCCCTATGACCCAGCAATTGCACTACTGGGAATTTACCCTAAAAATACAAACGTAGTGATCCAAAGGGGCACGTGCACCCAAATGTTTATAGCAGCAATGTCCACAATAGCCAAACTATGGAAAGAACCTAGATGTCCATCAACAGATGAATGGATCAAGAAGATGTGGTATATATACACAATGGAATACTATGCAGCCATCAAAAGAAACGAAATCTTGCCATTTGCGACAACATGGGTGGAACTAGAGCTTATCATGCTTAGCGATATAAGTCAAGCAGAGAAAGACAAATATCATATGATCTCCCTGATATGAGGAAGTGGTGATGCAACATGGGGGCTTAAGTGGGTAGGAGGAGAATCCATGAAACAAGACGGGATAGGGAGGGAGACAAACCATAAGTGACTCTTAATCTAACGAAACAAACTGTGGGTTGCTGGGGGGAGGGGGGTTGGGAGAAGGGGGGTAGGGTTATGGACATTGGGGAGGGTATGTGCTTTTGGGTAAATTGGAAGGGGAGATGAACCATGAGAGACTATGTACTCTGAAAAACAATCTGAGGGGTTTGAAGTGGCAGGGGGGTGGGAGGTTGGGGTACCTGGTGGTGGGTATTATATAGGGCACAGCTTGCATGGAGCACTGGGTGTGGTGAAAAAATAATGAATACTGTTTTTCTGAAAATAAATAAATTGGAAAAACAAAAAACAAACAAACAAAAAAAACACCAAAAAACAAAAAACAAAAACAAAAAAAACTTCTGCACTTCATAAAACAAGCAACAGACCTAGAGAAAATATTTGCAAAGAATGCATCTGATAAAGGAATTCTATAAAGAATTCTATAAAGAACGCACAGAACACAACATTTAGAAAAAAAATGATCTAGTTTTTGAAATGAACTAAAGATTTGAATAGGCACTTCACCAAAAAGGAGCTAGTAAGACAAGTAAGCATGTATTTTATTCATTTCAGGCTACTATTAACAAAAATAGCATGGAGTAGTAGGTTGCTTAAACAACAATTATTTCTCACAGTTCTGGATAATGGGAAGTTCACTGTCAAGGTGCCAGCAGATCCTATGTCTTCGGAGTGCCTGATTCTTGGCTCTCCAGCTGTATCTTCACATTGACGGCAGAGAGAGATCATCTTTGTCACATCTTTTCTTATCAAGGCACTAGTTTCATCTGTGAAGACTCTATTTTCATAAACCTAATTGCAGGATAAAGGCCCTACCTTCAAATACCTTTACATTGGAAATTAGGGCTTTAACATACACATTTTGAGGGAACATAGTCATTCAGTTCACAGCATTTCACAACAGCTCTCCAACATTCATGTCCTTCTCACATACAAAATGTTTCATTCTATCTAAACAACCTTAAAAGCCTTGTTCTAGCCCAAACCCTAAAGTCTAAAGTACTAACTGTCATCTAAAGGAGATACAGATAAGGCTTGATGTATAATGCACCCTAAAGCAAAAGCCCTCTGAAGCTGTGAATGTTTGGAATCAAACAAGTTATGTGTTACAAAATACAGTGGTGTGACAGGCATAGGATAGACATTCCCATCCAAAAAGAGATACTGGACAGAATGAAGAGGTAACATATTCCAAACCTAAAATCTAGCAAGACAAAATCCCCTAAATCTTAAAGCATGAGAATATCTTTCTTTGGCTCAATTCTTTACCTTCTAGGCCCACTAGAGTGGCACTATCACCCTCATGGTCACCACCAATACCATGACTCTCAGTGGTGGCCCTGCCCATACCAGCAGGGGTCATGACCCAAAGTCTGCCAAGTGGGAGTCATGCCACCCAAGAGTCTAGCAGATGGGACTATCACACCTTGGCTTTGGTTGGAAACTGGCCAGTTAAAAGCAAGAGAGTGGCCCTGATGACCTCTAAATCATCTTCAAGGCCATTTGTGAAGAGTGCACATTAACAGCCAAATAATTCTATAGTCCGTTACTGCAGAGTCTCAGAAGTCCAACAACCTTCCGTAATTTCATTCTGCCTTTGACACTTTCAGTTCAAAATACCAGAGTTCTTGCATAAATCAGGGTAGCAGATTATGTCACTGTTTTTTACCCATATTAATCTCCTTATCAAATGGTATGCCAGCCTCATCCTTGGTGTTTTCTTCAGAACAGGCTTTCTTAATTTTTTTTTTGTAATATCGGAAGGCTGAGAATTTTCCAAATCTTCAAGTTCATTTCATTTCATATTTTTACATTTTCCTCTAAGCAGTCAGAAACCAAGCCATATCTTCAATACTGCTTAGAAATCTCCTTAGCCAAATATTCAATTTCATCACTTGCAAATTCTACCTTCCACAAAACACTAGACCATAAACAAAACGTAGCCAGGTTCTTCATCACTTTAAAACAAGAATTGCCTTTTCTCCATTATCCAATAAGATGTTTTTCATTTCCCTCTAATAACTCATCAGAATGGCCTTTACCATCTATGTTTTACCAATATTCTGTACATGATTATTTATGTGTTCTCTAAGAAGATGAAATTTTTCTCTCCAGTTTTCTTCTTTTCTTTCTGAGTTCTTATCAGAATTGCCTTTAACATACCCTTCATGACAATATTGGCTTTTTCTAGTATGCAGGTCAAAACTTTCCCAGTTTCTACCGATTATTTGGTTCTGAATCTGCTTCCACAATTTTAGGAATATGTAGAGGAGCACCTCACTTCTCATTATCAATTTCTGTCTTAAAGAGTCTGGGCTACTATAACAAAAATACCATGAACTGAGGGACTTAAACAGCATAAATTTATTTCTCAGAGATATGGAGATTGGGAAGTTCCAAGACAAAGGTGTCAAAACATTTCTTGCCCTCAAACTCAAACACACGCAAAGCAGAAAATCATATCAAAAAATTGGCAGAAGATATGAACAGAGACTTCTCCAATGAAGACATACAAATGGCTATCAGACACATGAAAAAATGTTCATCATCACTAGCCATCAGGGAGATTCATATTAAAACCACATTGAGATATCACCTTACACCAGTTAGAATAGCCAAAATTAGCAAGACAGAAAACAACATGTGTTGGAGGGGATGTGGAGAAAGGGGAACCCTCTTCCACTGTTGGTGGGAATGCAAGTTGGTGCAGCCTCTTTGGAGAACAGTGTGGAGATTCCTCAAGAAATTAAAAATAGACCTTCCCTATGACTCTGCCATTGCACTCCTGGATATTTACCCCAAAGATACAGATGTAGTGAAAAGAAGGGCCATCTGTACCCCAATGTTTATAGCAGCAATGGCCACGGTCGCCAAACTGTGGAAAGAACCAAGATGCCCTTCAATGGATGAATGGATAAGGAAGATGTGGTCCATGTACACTAAGGAGTATTATGCCTCCATCAGAAAGGACGAATACCCAACTTTTGTTGCAACATGGACGGGACTGGAAGAGATTATGCTGAGTGAAGTAAGTCAAGCAGAGAGAGTCAATTATCATATGGTTTCACTTATTGTGGAGCATAACAAATAGCATGGAGGACATGGAGAGTTAGAGAGGAGAAGGGAGTTGGGGGAAATTGGAAGGGGAGGTGAACCATAAGAGTGCCATGAGAGACTATGGACTCTGAAAAACAATCTGAGGGTTTTTAAGTGGTGGGGGGGTGGGAGGTTGGGGTACCAGGTGGTGGATATTATAGAGGGCATGGATCGCATGGAGCACTGGGTGTGGTGAAAAAATAATGAATACTGTTATGCTGAAAATAAATAAAAAATAAATTTAAAAAAAGAGAGAGAAAATAAAAACATTTGTTGTCTGGTGAAGACCCATGTCTTCATAGGTCTTATTGATAGCTTATTGATAGCTACCTTCTCACTGTGTACTCACATGGCCAACAGAAAGAAAGAAGAGAGAGAGAGAGAAAGAAAAAGAAAGAGAGAGGCTTTCTCCTGTGTCTTCTGATACTACCATGAAAGCTCCATTCTCATAACATAACTACCTCTCTAAAGCCACACACACAATCACACTGGGGAACAGGCTTCACAATATGAATTTGTGGAGATTAAAAAACATTCAGTCCAGAGCAACATGTAGAAAGATATTTAACATCATTAGTCTTTAGGAAAATGCAAATTAAAACCACAATAATAAACTGAACATAATACGTACATACATACCACAATAAAATACCACTACACACCTTTAAATTGGCTAAAATTTAAAAGACTGATTATATCAAGTTCTGGTGAGGTTTCAAAGGAACTAGAACTCTTACACACTACTGGTGGGAATGTAAAATGGTACAACAACTATGGAGAACAGTTTGACAAGTTCTTAAAAAGTTAAACATACAGTTACAATAAAATCCATGATCCCGTGGCGGGAGGTGGGAGGTTGGGGTACCAGGTGGTGGGTATTACAGAGGGCACGGCTTGCATGGAGCACTGGGTGTGGTGAAAAAATAATGAATAATGTTTTCCTGAAAAAAAATAAATTGGGAAAAAAAATCCATGATCCCACTTCTGGAGATATATCCAGGATAAATATATGTTTATATAAGTGCTTGTACATTAATATTCACATTTGTGATGGCCAAAAACTGGAAGCAACCTAAATTCCACTCAATAAGTGAGTAAATACGCAAATTATAATATATCCATACACTAGATTACTGCCCAGTAATAAAAAGGAAAGACGTACCATTAAAATCTACGGCATGGTTTAATTTCAAATGCATTATGCAAAATGAAAGAATCCAAACCCCAAAGGCTACACTCTTTGAGATTTTGTTAGAAAAGTTTGTTGAAACTTTAGAAAATGTGAACTGATCTATAGTAACCAAAATCAAATGGAAGGTTTCTTGGGGATGGGGGGAATATCACACATAGTTGGATATAAGCAAGGATTACAAATGAGCATAAGGACACTTTTGAAAAGAAGATATATTCACTATCTTGATAATGATAATGGTTTCATGGGCATATACATGATAAGATAACAGCTCAGTCATAACACCAACCTTG
Source organism: Neogale vison (assembly GCF_020171115.1). NCBI lineage: Eukaryota > Metazoa > Chordata > Mammalia > Carnivora > Mustelidae > Neogale > Neogale vison. The sequence goes on from NC_058105.1 coordinate 76,989,831, forward strand.
CATATCCATGTAAACCATACCAGTACAGGCTTGAACCACAGTTATTCTGTGTCTTTAAAAAATGCATTTTGATCCTCCTGGAACATAAGAAGATGAAAGGCCTGTAAGAAGATGGTCCAGTGCCGTACCAGAAGCTTCTGTACCTTTCCTGGGAGGCTTTCATGAGAGTTTCCCCTCACTTCCTGTGTTCCAATGAAGTGCAAGGCTTTTGTTCCACTTGCCTCAGAATAGGGTTGCAAAGTATAAAACAGATTAGTTGCAGTCTGGGATTGGCTCTTTAGCAATGGGGTATACCACAACTTTCATTATACTCATCTTTTACCTTTTATTTTGCTATCATTCTTATTAGCAAATGAAAAAAGACCATGGAGAGCTAGCATATTTGGCTACTCTTCTTTTCACTATACATAGAAAAAAACAACTGTCTGAATCTAAATTACCATATCTTTACCAGTTGAATCAACAAGTCTCAGGCATCGCTTTGTTTTGTCTTCTGTGTCCTTGAAACTTAATAGTGGTGATGGATTTCCAGGTATATGTACATGTAAAAAACTTACTGACTGTATACTTTAAACATGTGAAGTTTATCACTTGCCAGTTATACTTAATGTTGGGAACAAGCTCATAATGTTTGTACACACCACTTTTATCCTATATTATATGGAAGATACTAAAACAACCAATCATACAAGAAAAATACAAGCATATAGATTGGAAAGAAAGAAATAAAACTTCATCTTCTGGGATACCGGTGTGGCTCAGTCAGTTGAGCATCCAAATCTTGATTTTGGCTCAGGTCATGATCTCAGGGTTGTGAGATGGAGCCTTATTTCATGCTTTGTGCTCAGTGCAGAGTCTGCTTGTTCCTCTCCCTCTCCCTTCCCACCACCCACCAGCTCTCTCTCTCTCTCTCTCAAATAAGTAAAATCCTAAAACAACACCACCAAAATCCTTTATCTTCAGATAGCTTAGAAAATAAAAAAATGCAAAAAGAGCATTAGAACAAATAAATAACTTTATTCAAGTAATAGAATACAAGGACAATACACAAAATTCAAATAATTTTTTTTATATTTCCATATACTAGCAATGAAACATTGGAAAATTAGAAACCAACAAAATGGTACCATATATAATAGCACCAAAGTTCATGAAATGCTTAGTTACATATCTAACAATATATGTACAAGGTTTGTATACTGAAAATTATAAAACACTGATAAATGAAATCAAAGGAAACAAAATTAAATGGAGACTGTTTTCATAGATTAGAAACTTCTGTGTGGCCAAGATGCAAACTCTCTAAAATTATTTATAGATATAACACAATTCCAATCAAAACCCTAATATAAATATTTATAGAAATCCACCAGTACATTCTAAAATGAATATGAAAATGAAAAAAAAAACTAAAAAAAAAACAGGATAATTTTTAAAAAGAGTAGGAAAAGAGAGCTAAGATGGCAGAATAACAGGAGGACCTCAGCCTTACCTTGCCATTGTTTCAAACCCAGCTAGATAAAAATGAAATTATTCTGAATACCTAAGAAATCAACCTGAGGAGCAACAGAACAAACTGAATAGCTAAAAGAAGAGAGGAGGCCACACTGTGGAAGATAAGATGTTCAGAGAAATGATTCATGGGAGAAATGGATCACATAATGTTGAGAAGAAGGATCCCGGTCATGGAAAGAGAAGTGCACTGGGGATCACACAAGGAAACTATTTCCCCAAAGCAATTGAGTGAGAAAAGGAGAGGGGCTGATTTTTGTGAAGTATTTTTTTCAACCAGAGGACTCAAAGACTGGAAATTAGAAGTCCGTGAGGTGGCTGGTATAGAGCCCTAAGGACACTGTCCTGCTTCTTTAAAGAAGGCAGGCAGGTAACCCAGGGGATAGACAGCCCCATTTAAGGATCTCCTGAGACACACAGGTAGAGACGTTTCCTTTCTTAAGCGCTGATGCCACCTGAGAGAAGTGGTATTGCACCTCTGGGAACAAAGGAGGTGATGGGTGACATTTTCTTCCTCCTCTCCTCAGCATAGGTGCAAAGACTTCTGCTGAGGGCGGCTAACCCAGATACGGGGCACTTAATGTGCTTTGCTCCAACTCCACACTCCCAAGCTCTGGTGCCTTTCTGGGTCAAAACTTCATCAATCCCAGAGCATCAAGACCCTCCCTCAGAAGACCAGTGAGGCCCCCACCATAGCAGTTTGTATAGTTTGGATTTTTAAAAAGATTTTATTAATTTATTCGACAAACAGAGATCACAAGTAGGCAGAAAGGCAGGCAGAGAGAGACCGGGAAGCAGGCTCCCTGCTGAGCAGAGAGCCTGATGTGGGGCTTGATACCAGGACACTGAGACCATAACCCAAGCTAAAGGCAAAGGCTTAACCCACTGAGTCACCCAGCTGCCCAGTTTGGAGTTTTAAAACTCAGTCATCCTGGCTGGCGTAAAGCCCAAAGTGCACTGTGCTTCTCCAGGCAGGCAAGCAGCTTGGAGGCAGTATGCAAGCACAGATCTGAAAAACACCTTGTAAGCCTGAGGGAAATTTTTAGCTCTTCTGGGAGAACTTCCCCACAGCAGGTAGGACAAAGTCCCCTCTCCAGGGACAAAGGAGCTGTCTGGTGCCATTTCTTTCCCACACCCCTCAGGATAAACTAATTTCAGTAAACAGCACAGTGCCAACAGTAGCTGCATAATTTTTTTACACAAAGCCCTGAAACCCAGAACTCTGCTTTCTTGGGCCAGTGTGCCTAAAAATCAGAGCAGCAGGGTCCTTCACAAGAGGACCTGTACAAAACCCCTCATACACCACGTCTACTAACCATAAAGTTCCGCAAAGCTTTAGCTTGATGGAAACAACATCAGGTCTCTTTTTAGAAGCAGACCAGAACATTCCAGGTTAAAACTCACCACACAATGGCCAAGGACCAATCATTAGCTGTTATAGGCAAGGAGAAATTCTATAAAATATTGATAAGAGGGATAGAGCAGCAATAACACAGTATTAGAATGTCCACATCACACATCAGAAACAATCCCTGAAGTTCCAGGCTCTGGTAATTATATGACACATTTTTGGTAAAGCCATTACTCTCAGGAGCAAGAAATAGAGCAGGTTTTCCTAACATGCAGAAGACAGAGACCTAGGCAAAATACCAAGAAAAAGGAAGACATCACAAAAGAAACAACAACAACAAAAGCCATGGTTCTAATCAAAACAGATATAAAGAATATGCCCCATCCAGATTTTGAAGCATCAATCATAAGGACACTGGGCTTGAGAAAAGCACAGAAGACACCAGAAAGTCCTTGTGGAGATAAAAGACCTTAAAACCATCACACCAAAAGGAAAATGCAATAATTGAGATTTGAAACTGATTGAATCAATGACCACAAAGATGCAAGAAACAGGGAAATGAATATATGATATAGAAGGGAGAATTATGGATATCCTTTCGAAGATGGTAGAGAAATAGCAGGCTGAGAAGACCTCAGGTAGCAGGAGATCAGCTAGATAGCTTATCATACTATTCCAAACACCTATAAATCCAAAAAGAAATTGAAGAGAAGAGCAGCAATTCTAGAAACAGAAAGTTGACCACTTTCTGAAAGGTAGGACCAGCAGAGAAGTGAATCCAAAGTGACAGGAAGATAGACCTTGAGAGGAGGGGCTGGCTCTCAGCAAGTGGCAGAGCAATGGAATGCAATTTCAGAACTTTTAGAAATCTCCTCCACTGAAGGACATCACTCCAGAGGCTAAGCCAAGGTGAAACCCATGCGGGAACAGCGTGGTCTCAGGTCCTGTGGGGTCATAGAAGGATCTGGGATGTCTGAGTGTCACAGAGCTCACAGGTATTAGAGCGGGGAACCCAGCTACAGAGACAGAGCTCAGGAGTGAGCTCTCAACTCAGGGTTACCTTAAATTGTGATCTGTGGCACAGACCACTGCTCTATGAGCAGGGACTTCACAAGATCTGGGGAGAGACCCTGGAAGAGCACAGGGATCTGCAGGGTTGGAGACTCCAGCCAGGGCTGTGTGCAAGAGACAGAGATGCTTAGTCACAATCTGGGTGAGCTGGGAGTGCAGTCCAGAGCCAGGGAGAATGGAGTGATTGAGTGCTTTTCTCTGAGGGCACACCGAGGAGTGGGGCCCCAAACTCTTGGCTCTTCTGGGCTGGAGATTGGGAGGTCATGAAAAAGGCAGAAAAACTCACGACAAAAAAAAAAAAAAAAAGAAAGAAAGAACAAGAGGCAATACCGAGGGCTAGGGACATAATCAATATGAACATTGGTCATATATCAGATCTAGAGTTCTGAATGACGATTCTCAAGGTGCTAGCTTAGTTCAAAAAAGGCATGGAAGATATTAAAAAAAAAAAAAACCCTGCCTGGTGAAATAAAAGCCCTTTATGGAGAAATAAAAGAACTAAAATATAACCAAGCTGAAATTTAAAAAAAAAACTATTAATGAGGTGCAATAAAAAATGGAGGCTCCTACTGCTAGGATGAATGAGGCAGAAGAGAGAGTTAGTGATATAGAAGACCAAATGACAGAGAATAAAGAAGCTGAGCAAAAGAGAGACAAACAACTACTGGACGACAAGGGGAGAATTTGAGAGATAAGTGATACCATAAAGTGAAACAATATTAGAATAAGTGGGATTCCAGAAGAAGAAGAAAGAGAGGGGGAAGCAGAAGGTATATTGGAGCGAATTACTGTAGAGAATTTCCCTAAAATAGCAAAGGGAAAAAACATCAACATCCAGGAGGCACAGAGAACCCCCCTCAAAATCAATAAGAATAGGTCCACACCCCAACATCTAATAGTAAAATTTACAAGTCTTAGCGACAAAGACAAAATCCTGAAAGCAGTCCAGGACAAGAAATCTGTAACATACAATAGTAAACACATTAGATTGGTAGCAGACTTATCCACAGAGACCTGGCAGGCCAGAAATAACTGGCATGATATATTCAGAACATTAAGTGAGAAAAATATGCAGCCAAAAATACTATATCCACCTAGGCTATCACTGAAAATAGAAGGAGAGATAAAAAGCTTCTAGGACAAACAAAAATTAAAAGAATTTGTAAGTAGCAAACCAGCTTTACAAGAAATATTGAAAGGGGTCCTCTAAGCAAAGAGAGAGCCTAAAATTAGTAGGTCAGAAAGAAACAGTGACAATATACAGTAGTAGTCACTGTATAGGCAATACAATAGTACTAAATTCATATCTCTCAGTAGTTACCCTGAATGTAAATGGGCTAAATGCCCCCAATCAAAAGACACAGGGTAACAGAATGGATAAAACAGATCAAAAACAAAACAAAACAAAACAAAACCCATCAATATGCTGTCAACAAGAAACTCATTTTAGACCCAAAGACACCTCCAGATTTAAAGTGAGGGGGTTGAAAGCAATTTACCATGCTAACTGACATCAAAAGAAAGCTGGGGTGGCAATCCATAGATCAATTAGATTTTAAGACAAAGACTATAATAAGAGATGAGGAAAGAGAATGGTTGAGTTTAATTCTTCTACATATAGCTGTCCAATTTTCCCAGCACCATTTATTGAAGAGACTGTCTTTTTTCCACTGTATATTTTTTCCTGCTTTGTTGAAGATTATTTGACCATAGAGTTGAGGGCCCATATCTGGGCTCTCTACTCTGTTCCAATGGTCTATGTGTTTTGATGCCAGTACCATGCTGTCTTGGTGATCACAGCTTTGTAGTAAAGCTTGAAATCAGGTAACGTGATGCCGCCAGTTTTACTTTGTTTTTCAACATTTCCTTATTAACACAAAGATAAATTCAAAATGGATAAAATGCCTCAACGTGAGACAAGAATCCATCAGAATCTAGAGGAGAACATAGGCAATGACCTCTTTGATATCAGCCACAGCAATGCCTTTCAAGATATGTCTCCAAAGGCAAAGGAAACAAGGGAAAATGAACTTTTGGGACTTCATCAAGATCAAAACCTTCTGCACAGCAAAGGAAACACTCAACAAAATAAAGAGGCAACCCACGGAATGGGAAAAGATATTTGCAAATGACAGTACAGACAAAAGGTTGATATCCAGGATGTATAAAGAAATTCTCAAACTCAACACACACAAAACAGATAGTCATGTCAAAAAATGGGCAGAAAACATGAACAGAAACTTCTCCAATGAAGACATACAAATGGTTATCAGACACATGAAAAAATGTTCATCATCACTAGCCATCAGGGAGATTCAAATTAAAACCACATTGAGATATCACCTTACACCAGTTATAATGGCCAAAATTAGCAAGACAGAAAACAACATGTGTTGGAGGGGATGTGGAGAAAGGGGAACCCTCTTACACTGTTGGTGGGAATGCAAGTTGGTGCAGCCTCTTTGGAGAACAGTGTGGAGATTCCTCAAGAAATTAAAAATGGGACTTCCCTATGACCCTGCCATTGCACTCCTGGGTATTTACCCCAAAGATACAGATGTTGTGAAAAGAAGGGCCATCTGTACCCCAATGTTTATAGCAGCAATGGCCATGGTCACCAAACGTGGAAAGAACCAAGATGTCCTTCAACGGATGAATGGATAAGGAAGATGTGTCCATGTACACTATGGAGTATTAGGCCTCCATCAGAAAGGACGAATACCCAACTTTTGTAGCAACATGGACGGGACTGGAAGAGATTATGCTGAGTGAAGTAAGTCAAGCAGAGAGAGTCAATTATCATATGGTTTCACTTATTTGTGGAGCATAACAGATAACATGGGGGACATGGGGAGACAGAGAGGAGAAGGGAGTTGAGGGAAATTGGAAGGGGAGGTGAACCATGAGAGACTATGGACTCTGAAAAACAACCTGAGGGTTTTAAAGGGGCAGGGGGTGGGAGCTTGGGAGAGCCAGGTGAGGGGAATTATGGTAGGCACGTATTGCATGGAGCAATGGGTGTGGTGCAAAAACAGTGAATACTGTTACACTGAAAAGAAATTTAAAAAAAGAGAGAGTGATGAGGAAGGAAACTATATCATACTTAACGGGTCTGTCCAAGAAGAAGATGTAACACTTTTAAATATCTATGCCCTAACATGGGAGCAGCCAACTATATAAACCAATTATTAACAAAATCAAAGAAACACATTGACAATAATAAAATAATAATAATAGGGGACATTAACAACCCCCTCACTGAAATGGACAGATCATCCAAGCATAAGATCAATGAGAAAATAAAGTCCTTAAATGACACACTGGACCAGATGGACATCACAGCTATATTCAGAACATTCCATCCCAAAGCAACAGAATACACATTCTTCTCCAGTGCACATGGAACATTCTCCAGAACAGATCACATCCTGGGTCATAAGTCAGGTCTCAACCAGTATCAAAAGATTGGGATCATTCCCTGCATCTTTTCAGTCCACAATTCTCTAACCTAGAACTCAATCACAAGAGGAAATTTGGAAAGAACCCAAATACATGGAGATTAAACAGCATCCTTCTAAAGAATGAATGGGTCAACCAGGAAATTAAAGAAGAATTGAAAAAAATTCATAAAAACATAACAGTTCAAAATCTCTAGGACACAGAAAAGGCAGTCCTGAGGGGAAAATATACAGCAATACAAGTCTTTCTCAAGAAACAAGAAAGGCCTCAAATACACAACCTAGCCCTACACTTAAAGGAGCTGTAGAAAGAACAACAAAGAAAGCCTAAACGATGCAGAAGAAGAGAAACAATAAAGATCAGAGCAGAAATCAATGAAATAGAAACCAAAAACAAAACAAAACAAAATGAAACAAACAAGCAAAAAAAAAAAAACAGTAGAACAAATAAACAAAACTAGGAGATGGTTCTTTGAAAGAATTAACAAGATTGATAAACTCCTGGCCAGTCTTATCAAAAAGAAAAGAGAAAGGACCCAAATTAATAAAATCATGAATGGAAGGGGAGAGATCACAACCAACACCAAAGAAATAAAAACAATTATAAGAACACATTATAAGCAACTATACACCAGCAAATTTGATAATCTGGAAGAAATGGATGCATTTCTAGAGACATATAAACTTTCACAACTGAACCAGATAGAAATAGAAAACCTAAACAGACACATAACCAGTAAGGCGATTGAAGAGGTCATCAAAAATCTCCCAAAAAACAGTAGCCCAGGGCCAGATGGCTTCCCAGCAGGAAAGAATGTCCAATCAAAAAAAGACAATCTCTTCAACCATTTCCTTGCCATTTCCTTACACCACACAAAATAATAGACTCCAAATGGATGAAAGGTCTCAATGTGAGAAAGGAATCCATCAAAATCCTTGAGGAGAACACAGGCAGCAACCTCTTCGACCTCAGCCACAGCAACTTCTTCTTAGAAACATCAGCAAAGGCAAGGGAAGCAAGGGTAAAAATGAACTATTGGGACTTCATCAAGATCAAAAACTTTTGCACAGCAAAGGAAACAGTTAACAAAACCAAAAGACAACTGACAGAATGGGAGAAGATATTTGCAAATGACATATCAGATAAAGGGCTAGTATCCAAAATCTATAAAGAACTTATCAAACTCAACACCCAAAGAACAAATAATCCAATCAAGAAATGGGAAGAGGACATGAACAGACATTTCTGCAAAGAAGACTTCCAGATGGCCAACAGACACATGAAAAAGTGCTCCACATAACTCAGCATCAGGGAAATGCAAATCAAAACCACAGTGAGATACCGCTTCACACCAGTTGGACTGGCTAAAAATCACAAGTCAGGAAAAGACAGATGCTGGCTAGGATGTGAAGAAAGGGGAACCTTCTTACACTGTTTGTGGGAATGCAAGCTGGTGCAGCCACTCTGCAAAACAGGATGGAGGTTCCTCAAAAAGTTGAAAATGGAGTTACCTTATGACCGAGCAATTGCATTACTGGGTATTTACCCTAAAGATACAAATGTAGTGATCCGAAGGGGCATGTGCACCTGAATGTTTATATCAGCAATGTCCACAAGAGCCAAACTATGGAAAGAACCTAGATGTCCATCAACAGACGAATGGATAAAGAAGATGTGGTATATACATACAATGGAATACTATGCCACCATCCAAAAAATGAAATCTTGCCATTTGAGACAATGTGGATGGAACTAGAGGGTATTATGCTTAGCAAAATAAGTCAATCAGAAAAAGATAACTCTCATATGATCTCCCTGATATGAGGAAGTGGAGATGCAATGTGGGGGATTTGGGGGTAGGAAAAGAATAAAAGAAACAAGATGGAATCAGGAGGGAGACAAACCATAAGAGACTCTTAATCTCACAAAACAAACTGAGGGCTGCCAGTGGTAGGGGGATAGGGAGAGGGTGGTGGGGTTGTGGACATTTGGGTGGGTATGTGCTGTAATGCATGCTGTTAAGTATGTAAACCTGGCGATTCACAGACCCTTACCCCTGGGGCCAATATATATATATATATATATATATATATATATATATATATCCTGTCTTAAAAAATAAGAGAGAATTATGAAAAATGATGAAGAAGATCAAAGAGGGAAAGAAAAATCTTGGATCAGGAAAGTAGACTTAGGAAACTCAGGGACTCCAGGAAGTGCAATAACATTTGTATCAAGGAAGTCCCAGAGGTAGAAGAGAGAAAAAGGCGGCAGGAAGTTTATTTGAGGCAATTATAGCGAAAACTCCCTAATCTGGGGACTTCCACATCCAGGTACTACATAAAGCTCCCGCCAAATCAAGAAATGCAGGCCAACACCAGGACATTCTAGTTGAATTTGCAAAACATAGAGATAAAGAAAAAATCAAATAAGCAGGAAGACAAATAAGTTTAGTATCACACCTTTGCATAGAAATATGGTAAGACAGAAGAAAGTGGCATGATATAGTCAATATGCTAAAAGAGAAAACTCTGCAGCCAAGAATATGAGCAAAGCTATCATTCAGAATAGGAGAGATAAAGAGTTTCCCACACAAACAAAATTTAAAGGAGTTTATGACCATTAAAACACCCTGTAAGAAATATTAATGAGGACTCATTGGATGGGAAAAAGGCTAGAAATGAACAGAGAAAACCTTCAGAAATAATGGCCCCAAAAGCAATAAAACGGTATAAAATTCCTATCTATCAGTAATTACTCTGAATGTAAATGGATTAAGTATTCAAATCAAATACATAGGGTGTCAGAATTTTTAGAAAAGACCCATTGCTGTACTGGGGTACATATGGCCCTTCTTTTCACTACATCTGTATCTTTGGAGTAAATACCCAGTAGTGCAATTGCAGGGTCATAAGGTAGCTCTATTTTTAGCTTCTTAAGGAGTCTCCACATTGTGGAAAGAACCAAGATGCCCTTCAACAAATGACTGGATAAAGAAGATATGGTCCATATATACCATGGAGTATTATGCCTATATCAGAAAGGATAAATACCCAACTTTTGTATCAACATGGACGGGACTGGACAAGATTATGCTGAGTGAAATAAACCAAGCAGAGAGAGTCAATTTTCATATGGTTTCACTTACTTGTGGAACATAAGGAAGAACACGGAAGACGCTGAGAGATGGAGAGGAGAAGTGACTTGGGGGAAATCAGAAGGGGAGACAAACCATGAGAGACTATGGACTCAGTATGTGTTCTGATCTGGAGAATGTTCCATGTACATTTGAAAAGAATGTGTATTCTGCTGCTGTAGGATTAAATGTTCTGAACACATCTGTTTAGTCCATCCAGTCAGTTTTTCCCTTGGATAATCTGTGGGTTGATGTAAGTTAGATGTTAAAGTCTCCTACTATTATTGCAATATTATCAATGAGTCACTTTATGGTTGTTATTAATTGTTTTATATATTTGGTTGCTCAAAAATTGGCAGCTTAAATATTTATAATTGTTGGATCTTCTTGTTTGATAGTCCCATTGATTATGAGGTAGTAGATATAGTACTCTTCTTCCTCTCTTATTACAGTTTTTAGTTTAAAATCTAGGTTGTCTGATACAGGTTCACCAAACCTGGTGATGGGTATTAAGGAGGGCATGTATTGCATGGCACACTGGGTGTGTTGCATAAACAATAAATTATGGAAGACTGAAAATTAAATTAAATTAAATTAAATTAAACTAAATTAAATTAAAAAGACCCACCTATATGCTGACTACAAGAAACTCATTTTAGACCTATAGACACCTGATGATTGAAAGGGAGGGGATGGAGAGCCACTTATTATGCTAATGCATGTCAAAATAAAGTTGGAATAGCCAGCCTTGTATCAGACAACCTAGATTTTAAGCTAAAAACTATAATAAGAGAGGAAGAAGAGTACTATACTATCTCATAATAAAGGGGACTATCAAACAAGAAGATCCAACAATTGTAAATATTTAAGCTTCCAGTTTTTGAGCAACCAAATATATAAAACAATAACAACCATAAAGGAACTCATTGATAATATTGCAATAATAGTAAGAGTTTAACATCTAACTTATATCAACCCACAGATCATCCAAGGGAAAAACTGACTGGATGGACTAAACAGATGTGTTCAGAACATTTAATCCTACAGCAGCAGAATACACATTCTTTTCAAATGTACATGGGATATTCTCCAGAACAGAACACATACTGGGTCAAAAATCAAGCCTCAACAATCACCAAAATATTGAAAATACCATGCATATTTTCTGACAATAATGCTATGAAAGTTGAAGTCAACCATGAGGAAAAATTTGGAAAGCCCACAAATGCACAGAGGTTAACAAAAAATGAATGGGTCAACTAGGAAATTAAAGAATGAATTTATATAAAATACAAGAAAAATTAAAAATGAAAACAAGAGAGTACAACAATATTGGGATGTAGAAAAAGCAGGCATAAGGGGGAAGTATATAGCTACAAGCATACCTCAAGAAGCAAGAAAAATCTCAAAGACACAACTTAACCTTACACATAAAATAGAAAGAAAATGGAAAAACAAATGAAGACTAAAGACAGCACAAAATAAATTATAAAGAAAGGAACAGAAGTGAATGATATACAAAAAAGCAAAAAAAAAGAAAGAAAGGAAGGAAGGAAGAAAGAGTAGAATAGATCAATGAAACCAAAAGCTACATCCTTGAAGAAAATTATAAAATTAATAGCCCCCTAGCCATACTTATCAAAGAGAAATAGAAAGGACCCAAACAAATAAAATCATGAATATGAGAGAAATAAAATCATGAACATCACATCATGAACTCTATTTTTAATTTCCTGAGGAACCTCCACACTGTTTTCTATTTGAATGAGATGGTAAATGAAAAAGAAAATCACAGAAATGCAAACAGCAATATGAGAATATTATGAGAAATCACATGTCCCAAGCCTGGGAAATCCAGAAGAAATGGATAAATCACTAGAAACATACAAACTACCAAAACTGAAACAGAATGAAAAAGAAAATACGAACAGACCCATAACCAGCAAAAATATTGAAACAATAATAAAAAATCTCCAAACAAAAGTCCAGGGCCAGATGGATTGCCATGGGCATCCTATTAGACATTTAAAGAAGAATTAATACCTATGCTTCTCAGTTTCAAAAAATAAAGTGGAAGAAAATCTTCCAAACTCCTTGTATGAGATCAGCATGACCTTAACACCAAAACCAGACAAACACACCACTAAACAGGATAATTATAGTCCAATATCTGTGATAAACATGGATGTGAAAACTCTCAAAAAGATACTAGCAAATCGAATCCAAGAGTACATTAAAAGAATCAATCACCAGGATAAAGTAGAATTAATTCCTGGTTTGGAAGGGTGCTTCAATACTTGCAAATCAAACAACATGATAAATTACCATGCTAATAAAAGAAAAGAACAGAACCATATGATCTTCCCAATAGATGTGGAAAACTCATTTAATAAAATAAAATATCCATTCTTCATAAAAAAACTCTCAACAAAGTAGGGATAGAGGGAACATGCCTCAACACCTTAAAGGTCATATATAAAATAAACACAGCAAATACCACCTTCAACAGGGAAAAACTGAGAGCTTTTCCACTAAACTCAGAAAGAAGACAAGGATGTCCAATCATACCACTTTATTTAACATATAACAGGAAGTCCTAAATTTAGCAATCGATAACAAAAAGAAATAAAATCCATTCAGATCAGGAAGGAAGAAGTAAAACATCCACTATTTGCAGAGGATATGATACTCTATATTAATAAAACAACAATGACAAAAAACAAAAAACAAAGATTCCACCAAAAAAATGCTAGAACTGCTACAGGAATTCATTAAAGTCGCAGGATGCAAAAATCAATGTGCAAAAAAAAAATTTCATTAAAATACACCAATAATGTAGCAGAAGAAAGAAATGAAAGAATCAATCCCATTTAGAATTGCACTAACAACCATAACAAGAAATAAACATAGACAGGTAAAAGATAATATACTCTGAAATATATAGAACACTTATGAAAGAAATTGAATGAGACACACAGAAATGGAAAAAATGTTTCATGTTCATGCACTGCAGGAAAACATGTTGTTAAAATGTCTCTACTACCGGGCGCCTGGGTGGCTCAGTGGGTTAAGCCGCTGCCTTCGGCTCAGGTCATGATCTCAGGGTCCTGGGATCGAGTCCCGCATTGGGCTCTCTGCTGCTTCCTCCTCTCTCCCTCTGCCTGCCTCTCTGCCTACTTGTGATCCCTCTCTCTGTCAAATAAATAAATAAAAATCTTTAAAAAAAAATGTCTCTACTACCTAAAGCAATCTATATATTTGATGCAACCCATATCAAAATACCACAAGAATTCTTCACAGAGCTGGAAAAACAATTCTAAAATTTATATGGAACCAAAAAATACCCCAAATAGCCAAAGTAATGCTAAAAATGAAAACTGAGGAAGGAGGGAAGGAAGGAAGGAAGGAAAAGGGAATGGAAGGGAAAGGAAGGGAAGGAAAGGAAAGGAAACAAAAAGAAAGGAAAGGAAAGGAAACAAAAGGAATGGAAAGGAAAGGAAACAAAAGGGATGGAAAGGAAAGGAAACAAAAGGGATGGAAAGGAAAGGAAAGCTAGAGGCATCACAAGTCTGGAATTCAAGCTGTACTACAAAGCTGCAATTATCAGGATAGTATGATACTGGCACAAAAACAGACACATAGGCCAATGGGACTGATTAGAGAAGTCAGAAATGGACTCTAAACTCTATGTTCAACTAATCTTTGAAAAAGCAGGAAAGAATATCCAACAGGAAAAAAAAAACACAAAAAGACAGTCTCTTCAACAAATGGTGCTGGGACAACTGGACAGCCACATGCAGAAGAACAAAACTGGACCACTATCTTACACCATACATAAATATAAACTCAAAATGGATGAAAGACCTCAATGTGAGACAGGAATTCATCAAAATCTTAGAGAATACAAGCAGCAACCTCTTCGACCTCAGCCACAGCAGTTCTTGCTAGACATGTCTCCAAAGGCAAAGGAAACAAAAGCAAAAATGAACTCTTGGGAATTTATCGGGATAAAAGCTTTTGCACAGCAAAGGAAACAACCAACAAAAGTAAAAGAAAACCTATGGAATAGCAGAAGATATTTGCAAGTGGCATATCAGATAAAGGGCTACTATCCAAAATCTATAAAGAACATATCAAACTCAACACCTAAAAAGCAAAACATCCAATCAAGAAATGGGCAGAAGACAGGAATAGATATATCTCCAATGAAGACATGCAAATGACTAACAGGCACATGAAAAGATGCTCAACACCACTCAGCATCAGGGAAATACAAATTAAAACCAAGATGAGATACCATCTCACATCAGTCAGAATGGCTGAAATTAACGACACAAGATACAGTAAGTATTGGTGGAGTTATGTAGAACGCACTGTCTTGCAACACTGGTGGGAATGCAAACTGCCACTCTGAAACAGTACGGAATATCCTCAAAAAGTTCAAAATAGAATTACCCTATGATTCAGCAATTGCACTTCTATTTAGCCCAAGGATGTAAAAATACTAAGTCAAGTGTGCTTGGGTGGCTCAGATAGTTAAGCATCTGCCTTCGGTTGTGTTGTGGTCCCAGGGTCCTAGGATCAAGCCCTGCGCCGGGCTCCCTGCTCAAGGGAAAGCCTGCTTCTCTGCTTCTCTCTCTCTCTGTCTCTGTCTCTCGTGAATAAATAAATAAAATCTTAAAAAATACTGAGTCAAAGGGACACATGCACCCTGACGTTTACAATAGCATTATCAACAATAGCCAAATTATTGAAAGAGCACAAATGTCTATCAACTGATGAATGGATAAAAAATTATAGTATATATGTAAAATGTAATATTACCCAGCCATAAAAAGAATAAAATCTTGCTAATTAAAATAACTTTATTGCTAATTAAAATAACTGTTATCCTAAGGTAGATAAGTCACACAGACAAATCCCATATGATTCCACTCATATGTGGAATTTAAGAAATAAAACAGATGAACATAGGGGCAAAAAAAGAGAGGCAAACCCTAAAAAGATTCTTAGGGAAGAATAAGAATTCTTATTCTTATAATAAGAATTATTATGGAGAACAAACTGAAGGTTGCTGGAGGGGAGATGGGCAGGGGGATGCATTAAATGAGGGACTCATATTAAGGAAGGCACTTGTGATGAGCACTAAGTGTTGTATGTAAGTGATTAATTACTAGATTATACTCCTTAAAATAATATTACACTATTCATTAACTAATTAGAATTTAAATAAAAATGTGAAATAAAAATAATAATTAAACCTTTTTATTTTCTAAAAAAAATAAATAAACTTACCACCAGGTTGACATAGACTGCTATTTAATTAGGGTGTTATATATTAACTTCATGATAATGATAAATCCAAAATCTATGATAAAACACAAAAACTATAGAAAAAGGCAGCTAAACATAACACTGTAGAAACTCATCAATCGTGAAGAGAACAAAAGAAGAATCAAGGTACAAAAGAAAACTACAAAAATAACTGGAAAATGGAGAAAGTATAAAGATGGTGGAGGAGTAGGGGGAACCTAAGTTTGTCTTGTCCCTCAAATACAACTAGATAAATATCAAATAGTTTTGAACAAAAAAGAACTCAATTGGAGGTATGAGAAAACAAATGTTGCAGGTCTACCAGTAGAAAAGTGACCACCATTTGGAAGGTGGGAGGTGCAGAGATGTGATTTTGGTGTTATATAGCCAAAGATATGGCAGAGGCTACCACAAAGGGTTATAAGCAGTGGATTACAAAATCAGAAATTTTAGAAGTCTGCTAGTGTAGAGGGCATGCCTCAGTTAAAGGTGCTTAGGTGGTGAAGTGGTGCAGAAATTCGGGTGTCACAGTGTGGTCAGAGGATCCCTATGGTCACAAGAAGAACTATTAGTCTCTTAGTGTGGCAGAGTTCTCAGGCATAGGAGCGGGGAAGCCAGCTGAGAACAGTGAGTTTAAATGTCACCTGTCTACACTGTGTTGCCGTAAACTATGAACCGCTGTGCAGTCATCTGACCATTTTCTTGGGACTGGCCCAGCAAATGGTAGAAGCATGGTGAGAACCTCCCTGGAAGGAACAGTGTAGGTCCTGTCATGGGAATCCCTAAAATTTGGAGTTCTGCAACTCAGTTGCATGCCTAAGATAAAAATGCTCAGTCACAGGCTATGTGAACACAGAATTGGATGGAAACCAGGGAGACAAGAGTGATTGACTGATTTTCTATGAAGACTTACTAAAGAGTGGGGGGCTGAGAAATTTTGGCTCAGGTGCTAGAGAGCAGTGTGCAGCCATATTCACCCCAGGCACCATTGCTGAAAGCCTTCAGGGAGCAAAAGAGTGCAACCTACTGGAAACTAGAGCTGCGTACACTGAGCCCTTCCTGAGCACTGAAGGCTCTCCACCTGAGAATCAACACAACTGGCCCCCTCCCTCAGAAGACCGGCATAAACAATGCTCTCTCACGCACAATTTACTGATCACAGAGAGCAGCAAAGCTTCAGCTCTTAGGGAAAAAAGTATATAGCAGTCCTTGTACTTTTATTCTTCAGCATTTTAGAATTATTTTCTGTCATTTTCTTATTTTCCACATTCTTTCTTAATCTTTTTAACTTTAATTTTTATATAAACTTTATAAAGCTATATCAAATTTGTTCCCCTTCATTGTATTTTATTTATAAACACAAACATATAAATATATGTGTTTTTCATATATATGATATAGATATATAGATGTTTTTCTTTCCTTTTTATTTTACAATCTAGGTTCTTTTAACAAGCAGACCAAAATACACCATGGATCCAGTTTTTTATTTGTTGTTTCTTTCTTTTTTGTTGCTGTTACTGTGGTTTTCTTTTCTTCTTTTTATTTCTTATTTTATTTTCTGGACAAAATGAGGGCAAGAAGAAAATCATCCCAAAAGAAAGAACAGGAGGTAGTACACACAGGGATTTAATCAGTATGGAAATAAGTAAGAAGTCTGAACTAGAGTTTAAAACAATGGTTATAAAGGTACTACTTGGGCATAAAAAAGCACAAAAAACAATAGAGAATCTCTTAATGTAGAGATAAAATAACTAAAATCCAGCCAGAGCAAAATTAAAAATGCTATTACCAAGATGAAGTTCCAAGTAGAGGCATAAAAATAAGAATGAATGAAGAAGAGTGGAAGAGTAACATACAAGATAGAATGATAGAAAAAAGGAAGCTAAAAAGAGGGAAAGAAACTATTAGATCAAAGATAGCCAGAGGGAAATCAGTGATACTATTAAGCCAAAAAAAAAAAAAAAAATCCATACTACAGGGGGTCCTAAAAGGTGAAGAATGGGGAAAAGGGGAAGAAGGCTTATCTGAACAAGTTATATCTGAGATTCTTCCATAATCTGTGGAAGGGAAATGACATCCAAGAAAAAGAGGCCCAAAGAATAGCCCTAAAAATCAGCAGAAGTGGGTCGACAACTCGACATATAATACTGAAACTTGCAAATTTCAAATATAAAAAGAAAATCCCAAAAGCCGCTCAAGAAAAGAGGTTCTTAAGCAACAAGGATAGACACATAAGGCCATCAGAGTAGCTCTCCACAGAGACTGACTGGCCAAAATTCATTGGCATGATGTTTTCAAGGTGTGAAATAGGAAAAAATATGCACCCAATATACATGAGCCAATAAGGCTGTTACTCAGAACAGAAGGAGAGATAGAGTTTCCAAGACAAACAGAAACTGAAGGAGTTCCTGAACACCAAACCAGCCATGAAAGAAATATTAAAGGGGATAGTTTGAAGAGGGAGTCCCAAAATAACAAAGATCAGAAAGGAGCAGACACAATTGACAAGAACAGAGATTTTACAGGTAATACAATGGCACTAAATTCAGAACTTTCAAGAATTACTCTGAACATAAATGGACTAAAAGCTCCAATCAAAAACATAGGATATCAGAATAGAGAAAAAGGATACCCATTACTATGCTGCCTACAAGAAACTCATTTTATTTTTAATTTATTTTATTATGTTATGTTAGCCACGATATAGTATATCATTTGGGATTTTTTGCCCTTTTTTTCTTAATTTTTATTCTGTACTAACATATAATGTATTACTAGTCCCAGGGGTACAGGTCTGTGAATCTCCAGGTTTACAAACTTCACAGCACTCACCATAGCACATAAGTTCCCCAATAACCATAACACAACCACGCTCTCCCTACCCCCCTACCCCTGGCAACCCACAGTTTGTTTTGTGAGATTAAGGGTCTCTCCGAGTTTGTCTCCCTCCTGATCCCATCTTGTTTCATTTATTCCTTCCCTACCCCCCAACCCCCCCACTTTGTCTCCCAACTTCCTCATATCAGGGAGATCATATGATAATTGTCTTTCTCTGATTGACTTATTTTGCTAAGCTTAATATCCTCTAGTTCCATCCATGTAATTGCTAATGAAAAAAATTCATGTCTTTTGATGGCTGCATAGTATTCCATTGTATATATATACCACTTCTTCTTTATCCATTCATCTGTTGATGGACATCTAGGTTCTTTCCATAGTTTGGCTCTTGTGGACATTGCTGCTATAAACATTCAGGTGAACGTTCCCCTTCAGATCACTATATTTGTATCTTTATATCCAGAAGTGCGATTGCTAGGTCTTAGGGTAGCTCTATTTTCAACTTTTTGAGGAACTTCCATGCTGTTTTCCGGAGTGGCTGCACCAGCTTGAATTCCCACCAACAGTGTAGGAGGTTTCCTCTTCCTCCACATCCTCACCAGCATCTGTCATTTCCTGACTTGTGAATTTTAGTCATTCTGACTGGTGTGAGGTGGTTTCTCATTGTGGTTTTGATCTGTGTTTTCCTGATGCCGAGTGATGTGGAACACTTTTTCATGTGTCTGTTGGCCATCTGGATGTCTTCTTTGCAGAAATGTCTGTTCATGTCCTCTGCCCATTTCTTCATTGGATTCTTTGTTCTTTGGGAGTTGAGTTTCATAAGTCCTTTATAGATTTTGGATACTAGCCCTTTATCTGATATGTCATTTGAAAATATCTTCATCCATTCTGTCAGTTATCTTTTGGTTTTGTTAACTGTTTCCTTTGCTGTGCAAAAGCTTTTGATCTTGATGAAGTCCCAATAGTTCTTCTTGCCCTTGCTTCCCTTGCCTTTGCTGATGTTTCTAGGAAGAAGTTGCTGTGGCTGAGGTTGAAGAGGTTGCTGCCTGTGTTCTCCTCAAGGATTTTGATGGATTCCTTTCTCACATTGAGACCTTTCATCCATTTGGAGTCTATTATTTTGTGTGGTGTAAGGAAATGGTCCAGTTCCATTTTTCTGCATGTGGCTGTTCAATTTTCCCAACACCATTTGTTGAAGAGGCTGTCTTTTCCCATTGGACATTCTTTCCTGCCTTGCTGAAGATTAGTTGACCATAGAGTTGAGCGTCTATTTCTGGGCTCTTTATTCTGTTCCACTGATCTATGTGTCTGTTTTTGTGCCAGTACCATACTGTCTTGATGATGACAGCTTTGTAATAGAGCTTGAAGTCTGGAATTATGATGCCACCCATTTTGGCTTTCTTTTTCAACATTCCTCTGGCTATTTGAGGTCTACTCTGGTTTCATATAAATTTTAGGATTATTTGTTCCATTTCTTTGAAAAAATTGATGCTGTTTTGATAGAGACTACATTAAACATATAGATTGCTTTATGTAGGAGAGAGATTTTTGCAATATTTGTCCTTCCAATCCATGAGCACAGAACTATTTTATTCCATTTCTTTGTGTCTTCCTCAATTTCTTTCATGAGAACTTTATAGTTTTCTAAGTATAGATTCTTAGCCTCTTTGGTTAGGTTTATTGCTAGGTATCTGATGGTTTTGGGTGCAATTGTAAATGGGATTGACTCCTTAATTTCTGTTTCTTCTGTCTTGTTGTTGGTGTATAGAAATGCAACTGATTTCTCTGCATTGATTTTATATCCTGACACTTTACTGAATTCTTGTACAAATTCTACCAGATTTGGAGTAGAGTATTTTGGGTTTTCCACATAAAGTGTCATATCATCTGCAACGAGTGATAGTTTTACTTCTTCTTTGCTGATTTGGATCTTTGCTGATTTGGATGCCTGTAATTTATTTTTTTTGTCTGATTGCTGAGGTTAGGACTTCTAGTACTATGTTGAATAGCAGTGGTGATAATGGACATCCCTGCCATGTTCCTGACCTTAGTGGAAAAGCTCTCAGTTTTTCTCCATTTGGAATTATATTCACCATGGGTTTTTTCATGGATGGTTTTGATGATATTGAGGTATGTACCCTCTATTCCTACACTTTGAAGAGTTTTGATCAAGAAAGCATACTGTATTTTGCCCAATGCTTTTTCAGCATCTGTTGAGAGTATCATATGGTTCTACTTCTTTCTTTTATTAAAATATTGTATCACATTGATTGATTTGTGGATGTTGAACCAACCTTGCAGCCCTGGAATAAATCCCACTAGGTCATGGTGAATAATCCTTTTAATGTGTTGTTGGATCCTATTGGCTAGTATCTTGTTGAGAATTTTCATATCTGTGTTCATCAAGGATATTGGTCTGTAATTCTCTTTTGTGATGGGGTCTTTGTGTGGTTTGGGGATCAAGATAATGCTGGTCTCATAAAATGAGTTTGGAAATTTTCCTTCCATTTCCATTTTTTTGGAACAGTTTCAGGAAAATAGGAATGAGGTCTACTTTAAATGCTTGGCAGAATTCCTCTGGGAAACTGTCTGGCCCTGTGTTCTTGTTTTTTGGGAGATTCTCGATGACTGCTTCAATCTCCTTACTGGTTATGGGTCTGTTCAGGTTTTCTATTTCTTCCTGGTTCAGTTGTAGTAGCTTTTATGTCTCTAGGAATGCATCCACTTCTGCCAGATTGTCAAATTTTTGGCCTATATTTGCTCATAATATACTTTTTTAAAAAAGTTTTATTTATTTATTTGAAAGAGAGAGAGAGAGATCACAAGTAGGCAGAGAGGCAGGCAGAGAGAGGGGGGAAAGCAGGCTCCCCAATGAGCAGAGGGCCTGATGTGGGGCTCAATCCCAGGACCCTGAGATCATGACCTGAGCTAAAGACAGAGGCTTAACCCATTGAACCACGCAGGTGCCCCAACTCATAGTATAATCTTTGGTGTTGGTTGTGATCTCTCCTCTTTCATTCATGATTGTATTTATTTGGGTCCTTTCTCTTTTTTTTTTTTTTGATAAGTCTGGCCAGCGATTTATCAATCTTATCAATTTTTTCAAAGAACCAGCTCCTTGTCTCGTTGATTCATTCTACTGATTTTGTTTGTTTGTTTATTTGTTTGTACTCTGCTCTTTATTATTCCTCTTCTCCTGCTGGGTTTGGGCTTTCTTTGTTGTTCTTTCTCTATCTCCCTTAGGTGTAGGGTTAGGTTGCTTATTGGAGACCTTTCTTGTTTCTTGAGAAAGGCTTGTATTGCTATATATTTTCCTCTCCAGACTGCCTGTGCTGTGTCCCACAGATTTTGAACAGGTGTGTTTTCATTATCATTTGTTTTCATGATTTTTTTCAACTCTTCTTTAATTTCCTGGTTGACCCATTCATTTTTTAGTAGGATGCTCCTCAGGATCCATGTATTTGGGTTCTTTCCATCTTTCCTCTTGTGATTGAGTTTTAGTTTCACAGCATTGTGGTCTGAAAATATGCAGGGAATGATCCCAATCTTTTGGTACCAGTTGAGACCTGATTTGTGACCCAGGATGTGATCTGTTCTGGGGAATGTTCCATGTTCACTTGAGAATAATGTGTATTCTTTTGCTTTGAGATAGAATGTTCTGAATATATCTGTGATGTCCATCTGGTCCAGTATGTCATTTAAGGTCTTTATTTCCTTGTTGATCTTTTGCTTGGATGATCTGTCCATTTCAGTGTGAGGGGTGTTAATGTACCCTACTATTATTGTATTATTGTCAATGTGTTTCTTTGATTTTGTTATTAATTGGTTTAATACTATAATTATAACCATATAACTATAGCTGGCTGCTCCCATGTTAAGGGCATATACATTTAAAATTGTTAGACCTTCTTGGACAAACCCTTTGAATATGATATAGTATTCTTCCTCATCTCTTATTATAATCTTTGGCTTAAAATCTATTTTCTCTGATGTAAGCATTGTCAACCCAGCCTTCTTTTAATGTCCATTAGCATGGTAAATGATTTTCCACCCCCTCACTTTAAATCTGGAGGTGTCTTTGGGTCTAAAATGAGTTTCTTGTTGACAGCATATTGATGGGTTTTGTTTTTTTATCCATTCTGATACCCTGCATCTTTTGATTGGGGCATTTAGCCCATTTACATTCAAGGTAACTACTGAGAGATATAAATTTAGTGCTATTGTATTGCCTGTACAGTGACTCCTACTGTATGTCTCTGTTCCTTTCCGATCTACTACTTTTGGGCTTGCTCTTTGTTTAGAGGACCCCTTTCAATATTTCCTGTAGAGCTGGCTTGGTGTTTACAAATTCTTTTAATTTTTGTTTGTCCTAGAAGCTTTTTATCTCTCCTTCTACTTTCAATGATAGCCTAGATGGATACAATATTCTTGGCTGCATGTTTTTCTCATTCAGGGCTCTGAATATATCATGCCAGTTCTTTCTGGCCTGCCAGGTCTCTGTGGATAAGTCTGCTGCCCATCTAATATCTTCACCATTGTATGTTACAGACTTCTTCTTCCGGGCTGCTTTCAGGATTTTCTCTTTGTTACTAAGACTTGTAAATTTTACTATTAGATAATGGGGTGTGGACCTATTCTTATTGATTTTGAGGGAGATTCTCTGCCCTTCCTAGATTTTGATGCTTGTTCCCTTTGCCATATTAGGGAAATTCTCTACAGTAATTCACTCCAATATACCTTCTGCTTCCCCCTCTCTTTTTCTTCTGGAATCCCACTTATTCTAATATTGTTTCACTTTATGGTATCACTTATCTCTCAAATTCTCCCCTCATCGTCCAGTAGTTGTTTGTCTCTCTTTTGCTCAGCTTCTTTATTCTCTGTCATTTGGTCTTCTATATCACTAATTATCTCTTCTGCTTCATTCATCCTAGCAGTAGGAGCCTCCATTTTTTATTGCACCTAATTAATAGCTTTTTTAATTTCAGCTTGGTTAGATTTTAGTTCTTTTATTTCTCTAGAAAGGGTTTTTATTTCTCCAGGCAGTTTTTTTTCCAATTTATTTATTTTCAGAAAAACAGTATTCATTATTTTTTCACCAACCCAGTGCTCCATGCAAGCCGTGCCCTCTATAATACCCACCACCTGGTACCCCAACCTCCCACCCCCCCCGCCACTTCAAACCCCCAGATTGTTTTTCAGAGTCCATAGTCTCTCATGGTTCACCTCCCCTTCCAATTTACCCAAATTCCCTACTCCTCTCTAACACCCCTTGTCTTCCATGCTATTTGTTATGCTCCACAAATAAGTGAAGTTTTTTTCTAATATCTTCCATGTCTTTTTTGAGCCCGGCTAGCACCTTGAGAATCATCATTCTGAGCTCCAGATCTGATATATTACCAATGTCTGTATTGATTAGGTCCCTAGCCTTCAGTACTGTCTCTTGTTCTTTTTCTTGTAGTGAGTTTTTCTATATTGTCAATTTATCCAGATTAGAATATATGAACGAGAGAATAAAATAGTAAAAGAGTGGCAAAGCCCCCAGAAAATCTGTGTTAACCAAATCAGAAGAGGCTCCAAATCATGGGGAGAAGAAAGGGTGTAAAAAGAAGTTAATTTTTTTTTAAAAAATAAAAGAAAAAAGAAAATACTTATATTAGCCTGGTGAATAGAACAGAGGCACCCACTTGATTTAGGGAGTATTTTGGTCTCTTAGAAGAAACTACCTCCCGAATTTTTAAAGAAAAGGAAAATATGTGTGTGTGTGTGTGTGTGTGTGTGTGTTTGTACCCATATAAGGGTAAACATGAAGAAGGGATGGAATATGACTATAAAGATGAAAATTTTAAAATAATTCTAAAAAGAAGAGTTGATAAGATAAGTTGGCTGGGAAAAGAATGACAAATAAAGTAGAGAGTATTTGCTCAGGCTGGAGACTAGGACTAACCTTGTGCTAGATTTAAGGTATATTTTGATCTATTAGAAGAAGTTGTATCCCAAAAATTTTTACAAGAAAAATCCTTATATGTATACAAAAAATAAAGTTAGATAAAATGAAGGATAAAATATGACTATAATAATGAAGGTTCAAAAAGAATTTCTTAAGAAAGGCATTGTTAAGATAAACTAGTTAAAAAAAACGTTAAAAGAGGAAAGAGTAAAAGTTTAAAAAATTAGAATAATAAAAAAATTAATTTAATGTTGCAAGACTAAAGAATCATGGGGAGAAAGCCATGAATTCCATGCTTTGCTTTCCCCTCCTCTGGAATTCTGCTGTTCTCCTTGATCAGTGAGCTTGGTTGGCTGGATGTTCTTGCTGATCTTCTGGGAGAGGGGCCTGCTGTAGTGACTCTCAAGTGTCTTTGCCTGAGGCAGAATTGCTCTGCCCTTTCCAGGGGCCGGGCTAAATAATCTGCTCGGGTTCGCTCTCAGGAACTTTTGTTCCCTGAACGATTTCCATAGAGCTCTGGAGGACAGGAATGTAAATGGCGGCCTCCCAATCACTGGCCTAGAGGAGCCGAGAGCTCAGAGCCCCACTCCTCAGTGTGCCTTCAGAGAAAGACAGTCAATCACTCCCATCTCCCTGGCCTCCAGCCTCACTCCAAACTCACCCAGTCTGTGACCGAGCATTTCTGTCTCTGGTGCACAACCCCATTTGGAGTCTCCAAACCCAGCAGATTCCTGCCTCCAGAGAAGGAAGGTGTGTCCTCAGATCAGCCACTTGTGGGGGTCTCTGCTCAATGAGCAGTGGCCTGACTATGCCATGGATCACAATTTAAGGTAACCCCAAGCTGAGAGATCACTCCTCTGCTCCATCTCTGTAACTGGTTTCCCCACTTTGATACGTACGAGGTCTGCAACACTCAGACAACCCTGATCCTTTTGTGACCCCATAGAACTGAGACCAAACTGTCCCCATGAGGGCCCCACCCCTGCTTAGCCTCTGGAGCGATGTCCTTCAGTGGAGCAGACTTTTACAAATTCAGATTTTGTGCTCCATTGCTCTACTACTTGCTGTTGCCAGCCCCTCCCTGCCATGGTCTATCTTGCCATTGCTTTGGATTCACTTCTCCACAGGTCATACCTTTCAGAAAGTGGTCGATTTTCTGTTTCTAGAATTGCTGTTCTTCTTCTCTTCAAACTCCTCTTGGATTTGTAGGTGTTTGGAATGGGTTGATAAGTATCTAGCTGATCTCCTGCTACCTGATGTCATCTCAGCCTGCTACTCCTCCACCATTTTGACTCCTCCTCTCCCTACATCATTAGTTTTTGATGTAGTGTCCCATGATTCATTGTTTGCATACAATACCCAGTGCTACATACAATCTGTGCCCTTCTTAATATCCAACACTGGACTAACCCATCCCCTCATGTCCCTCCCCTTTAAAACTCTCAGTTTGTTTCCCAGAGTCCATAGTCTCCCATGGTTCTTCTCCCCCTCTGATTACCCTATCTTCATTTTCCCTTCCTTCTCTTAGGAGGAGGAAGGGAAATGCTATTCCTTATGTTCCACAAATAAGTGAAACCATATGATAATTGCTTTTCTCTGATTTATTTCACTTAGCATAATCTCCTTCAGTTCCAGCCATGTTGAGGCAAACGTTGAGTATTAACCTTTTTCTGATGGCTGAGTAATACTCTATTGTATGGACCACATCTTCTTTATCCATTTGTCTGTTGAAGGGCATTTCAGCTCTTTTCACTATTTGGTTATTGTGGACATTGCTACTATGAACATGGGGGTGCATGTGGTCTTTCTTTTCACTACATCTGTGTATTGGGGTAAATACCTAGTAGTGCAATTGCTGGGACATGAGACAGCTTTATTTTTAACTTTTTGAGGAACCTTCATACTGATTTCCAGAGTGGCTGTACCAACCCGCATTCCCACAAAGAGTGTAAGAGGGTTCCCCTTTCTCCAAAACCTCACCAACACTTGCTTCTTTTTGCCTTGTCAATTTTGGCCATTCTAACATACTAGTTAGAAGATGGTATCTCAGTGTGGTTTTGATTTGAGTTTCCCTGATGGCTAATGATCATTTTTTCATGTTTCTGTTACCCATCTGTACGTCTTCTTTGGAAAATATCTGTTCAGGTCTTCTGCCCATTTTTTGACAGGATTATTTATTTTTGGGGGGTGTTGAGTTTGAGAAGTTCTTTATAGATATCGGATGTCAGTCCTTTACCTATAGTGTAATTTACAAATATCCTCTCCGAATTTGTGGGTTGCCTGTTTGTTTTGTTGAAAGTTTCCTTTGCTGTGCAGAAGCTTTTGATCTTGATGAAGTCCCAAAAGTTCATTTTCACTTTTATTTCCCTTGTCTTTGGAGCCATGTCTTGAAAGAAGTTGCTGTGGTCAGTGTCAAAGAGGTTACTGCCTATTTTCTTCTCTAGGATTTTCATGGATTCCTGTCTAACATTGATGTCTTTCATCCACTTAGAGTTTATCTTTGTGTATAGGGTAAGAGAATGGTCAAGTTTCATCCTTCTGTATACAGATGTCCAATTTTCCCAGCACCATTTATTGAAAAGACTGGCTTTTTTCCATTGGATTTTTTTTCCGATTTGTTAAAGATTAGTTGATCATAGAGTTCAAGATCCATATCTGGGTTCTCTATTCTGTTCCATTGATCTATGTGCCTGGTTTTGTGCCTGTACTACATTGTCTTAGTGAACACAGATTTGTATTATAGCTTGAAATCAGGCAATGTGATGCTCCCAGCTTTGTTTTTCTTTTTCAACATTTCCTTGGCAATTTGGGGTCTTTTCTGGTTCCATACAAATTTTAGGATCATTTGTTTCAGCACTTTGAATCATAAAATTATCTGTTACAGAACATATCACTAAGAGAAGAGACAAAAACCTTGTCCTCTCAACTGATGCAGAAAAAGCATTTAACAAAATATAGCATCTTTTCCTGATTAAAACTCTTCAGAGTGGAGGGATAGAGGGAACATGCCTCAATTTCATAAAAACCACCTATGAAAAATCCACAGCAAATATTATTCTTTTTGTTTTGTTTTGTTTTCCAATTCATTTATTTTCAGAAAAACAGTATTCATTATTTTTTCACCACACCCAGTGCTCCATGCAATAAGGAAAACCTAAGAGCCCTACCTTAAGATCAGGAACATGACAAGGATGCCCAGTGAAATCCTAGCCACAGAAATCAGAAAACAAAAAGAAATGAAAGTATTCTAATTGGCAAAGAAGAAGTCAAACACTCTCTCTTCACAGATGGCATTATACTTCATGTGGAAAAGCCAAAAGACTCCACCCCAAAATTACCAGAAGTCATACAGGAATTCAGCAATGTGGCAGGATACAAGAAACTCATTTTAGGACCAAAGACACATCCAGATTGAAAGTGGGGTGGATAATCTATTTATAATGCCAATGGACATCAAAAGAAAGATTGAGCTGCCATCTGTATATCAGATATACTAGATTTTAAACCTAAGACTGTAATAAGAGATGAATACAGACACTATATCATAAAAAGAAGCCTATACAACTAGATGGTTCAACAATTATAAATATTTATGCCCCTAACCTGGAGCAGCAAAACACATTAACTAATTAATAACAAAGTTAAAGAAACTCATTGATAATAATACAATAGTAGGGGAGCCCACTCACACCAATGGACAGATCATCTAAGCAGGAGATCAACAAAGAAACAAGGGCTTTGAATGACACACTGGACCATAGGTATTTAAGAGATACATACAGAGCATTTCATCCTAAAGCAGCAGAATACACATTCTTCTCAAGTGCATATGGAACACTCACCAGAATGCATCACATACTCAATCACAAATCAGGTCTCAAATCGTACAAAAAGATTAAGACCATACGATGCATATTTTCAGACCATGCTGTTATAAAACTTGATTCAACCACAATAAAAATTTTGGAATGGCAACAAATATTGTAGATTAAAAATATCCTACTCAAAGATGAATGTGTCAACCAGGAAATTAGAGAACAATTTTTAAAATACATGGAAACAAATAAAAATGAAAACACAACAGTTCAAAAACTTAAGGATGAAGGAAAGGTGGTCCTAAGAGGGAAGTATATAGCAGGAAAGCCTTTCTTAAGAAGTTAAAAAAAAGTCTCAAATACACAAAGGAACCTTACACCTAAGGGAGTTGGAAAAAATAGCAAATAAAGCCTAAAACCAGCAAATGAAGAGAAATGATAAAGATTAGAGTAGAGCAATGAAATTAGGAGCTTGTTTTTTGGAAGAATAAGATTGGTAAACCTGCAGCAGACTTATCAAGAAGAAAACAGAAAGGATCCAAAGAAATAAAATCATGAATAAAAGAGGAAAGATCACAAACAACACCAAAAATAAATCCCAAACATTTATAAGAGAATATTATGAGAAATTAGGTAATCTGGAAGAAATGGAAAAATTCATAGAAATATATAAACTAGTAAAACTGAAACAGGAACAAATAAAAAAACACAAGAAGACACATAACCAACAAAGAATTTGAATTAGTAATAAAAAAAATAACCCAACAAACAAAAGTCTGGGACCAGATGGTTTCCCAGGTGAATTTCAACAAACATTTTAAAAAGAATTAATACCTAGGAGTGCAATTGCAGAGTCATAGGGAAGCTCTATTTTTAATTTCTTGAGGAATCTCCACACTGTTCTCCAAAGAGACTGCAATTGCACTCCTGGGTATTTACCCCAAAGACACAGATGTCGTGAAAAGAAGGGCCATCTGTACCCCAATGTTTAGAGCAGCAATGGCCACAGTCGCCAAACTATGGAAAGAACCAAGATGCCCTTCAACGGATGAATGGATAAGGAAGATGTGGTCCATATAAACTATGGAGTATTATGCCTCCATCAGAAAGGATGAATACCCAACTTTTGTAGCAACATGGACGGGACTGGAAGAGATTATGCTGAGTGAAATAAGTCAAGCAGAGAGAGTCAATTATCATATGGTTTCACTTATTTGTGGAGCATAACCAATAGCATGGAGGACAAGGGGTGTTAGAGAGGAGTAGGGAATTTGGGTAAATTGGAAGGGGAGGTGAACCATGAGAGACTATGGACTCTGAAAAACAATCTGAGGGGTTTGAAGTGGCGGGGGGGGTGGGAGGTTGGGGTAACAGGTGGTGGGTATTATAGAGGGTACGGCTTGCATGGAGTACTGGGTGGGGTGAAAAAATAATGAATAATGTTTTTCTGAAAATAAATTGAAAAAAATAAATAAAAATAAAAAGTGAAAAAAAAAAGAAACTGTAATTTTGACTTAATATTGAGAATGTATTTATAAATAAAGCCCAATAAAGCAGTAAAAAAAAGAGAATTAATACCTGTGGTGCCTGGGTGGCTGAGTGGGTTAAGTCTCTGCCTTCGGCTCAGGTCATGATCCCAAGGTCTGGGGATTGAGTCAGTCCCTCATCAGGCTCGCTGCTCAGTGGGGATCTGTCTCTCTCTCTCTCCCTGCCTGTCTCTCTGCCTACTTGTGATCTATCTCTGTGTCAAATAAATAAATAAAATCTTCTAAAAAAGAATAAAAAATATTTTAAAAAGAAGAATTAATACCTATTCTTTTGAAACGGTTCAAAAAAACAGAAATGGAAGAAAAAATCCAAACTCATTCTTTGAGGCCATCATTACCTTGATCCCAAAGCCAAAGACCACACTAAAAAGGAGAATTAAAAAAAAAATAGAGACCAATATCCGTGATGAACATGAACACAAAAATTCTTAGCAAGATACTAGCTAATAGGATCTAAAAGTCCATTCAAAGCATTAAATGGCCAAGTGGGATTTATTCCTGTGCTGCAGAGGTGAGTCAACAATGCCAAATCAATCAATGTGATATATCACAGTAATAAAAAGAAAGGACAAGAACCGTATTATCTTCTCAATTAGATACAAAAAAAAAAGCATTTGAAAAAATATAACATCTTTTCATGGTAATAAACCTCCACCATACAGGGACAGAGAGAACATAACTCAACATCATAAAAGCCATATACAGAAGTCCCACGATGCATATCACTGTCAATGGAGAAAACCTGAGCTCCCTTTCTCTAAGGTCAGGAACATGACAGGGGTGTCCACTCTCACCACTGATCTTCAACATAGTACTGGAAGTCCTAGTCTCAGCAATGAGACAACATAAAAACATAAAATATTGATTATTGGCAAAGAAATCAAACCTTCACTCTTCAAAAATGGCATGATATTCTATGTAGAAGACCACAAAGAGTCCAGCCCCAGAATTGCGAACACATACAGCAATTCAGCAATGTGGTGGGATAGAAAATCAATGCACAGAAATAAGTTGCATTTCTATACATGAACAATGAAGTAGAAGAAAGAGAAATCAAGGAATTTATCCCATTTACAATTGCACCAAAACACATAAGATTACCTAGGAATAAACCTAACCAAAGAGGTAAAGGATGTGTACTCTGGCAACTATAGAACACTTATGAAACAAATTGAGGAAGACACAAAAAATGGAAAAATCATCCCATGCTCACTTCTTTGGAAGAACAGATATTGTTAAAATGTTTAGCTACCCAAAGCAATTTACGCATTCAAAGTAATCCCTATGAAATTCCCATGAGGATTTTTCACAGAGATGAAGCAAAAAACTCTAAAATTTGTATGGAACCAGAGAATACCCCAAATAGCCAAAGGAATGTTGAAAAAGAAAATCAAAGCTTCAGGGGTCACAGTTCTGGATTCAAGCTGTATTACGAAACTGTAGTTATCAGTAGAAAACGGTATGGTACAAAAGCAGACACATAAATCAATGGAACAAAATAAAGAGCCTAGAAACGGACCCTCAACTCTATTGCCAACTAATCTTTGACAAAGCAGGAAAGAATATCCAATGGAAAGAAGACAGTTTCTTCAACAAATGGTGTTGGGAAAATTGGACAGCCACATGCAGAACAAAACTGTACCACTTTCTTACACCATACATAAATATAAGCCCAAAATGGGCGAAAGACCTAAATTTGAGATAGGAATCTCAAAATCTTAGAGAAGATCACATAGAGCCACTTCTTTGACCTCGACCACAGCAACGTCTTCCTAGACATGTCTCCTGAGACAAGGGAAACAAAAGCAAAAATGAGCTATTGGGACTTCATTGGGATAAAAGGTTTTCCACAGCAAAGGAAACAGTCAACAAATCTAAACTCATCCTATGGAATGGCAGAAGATATTCACAAATGACATATCAGATAAAAGGCTAGTATACAAACTCTATAAAGAATTTAAATTCAACATCCAAAAAACTAAAAGTCCCATCAAGAAACGCGCAGAAGACAAACAAACATTTCTCCAAAGAAGACACTCATATGGCCAACAGACATACGGAAAAATGCTCGAGATCACTCAGCATCAAAGAAATACAAATCAAAACCACAGTAAGATACCACCTCCCACCAGTCAGAATGGCCAAAAGTAACAGGACAGGAAACAACAAGTGTTGGAGAGGATGTGGAGAAAGGGGTACCCTTTTACACTGTTGTGGGAATGCAAAGTGGTACAAGTACTATGGTAAACTGTATGGAGGTTCCTCCAAATGTTAAAAATAGAGCTACCCTACAACCCAGCAATTGCACTTCTAGGTATTTATCTAAAGGAAACCAAAATAATGATTCAAAGGGCCCATGTAACATGTTTATAGAAGCAATATTCATAATAGCCAAAATATGGAAAGATATGATAGATATCTATGTATGTAGATATATATATCTATATATGATATATATGATTACATAATGATTATATATTATATATAATCATTATTTTGGTATAGATATATATATCTATATATGATAGATAGAGATAGAGATATCACCTCTTCTTTATCCATTCATCTGCCAATGGACATCTGGGCTCTTTCCATATTTCATTCCATATCTATATATATCATATATATATATATATCATATATAGATTATTCCATATCTATATATATCATATAGATATAGATATAAACAGATTACTCAGCCATCAAAAATAATGAAATCTTGCCATTTCCAATGATGTGGATGGAACGAGAGGGTATTATACTAAGTGAAATTAGTCAGTCTCAGACAGATCAATACCATATGATTTCACTCATATGTGGAATTTAAGAAATAAAACAGATGAAGAGTGGGAAAGGAAGGAAAAATAAATTAAGATGAAAATAGGGAGGAAAACCATAAGAGATGCTTAACTCTAGGAAACATACTGAGGGTTGCTGGAGGGGAGGTTGGTGGAAAGAAGAGATAACTGGGTGATGGGCATTAAGGAAGGCTCATGAAGTAATGAGCACTGGATGTTATATGTAACTGATGAATCACTAAATTCTATCCCTGAAACAAATAAAAATAGTTTTAAAAACTCATTCAAAGAGATACAAACACCCTGGTTTTATAGCAGCATTCTCTTCAATAACAAAATTATGGAAACAGCCCAAGTATCTACTGATTGTTGGATGAATACACACACGTGCGTGTGAGTGCATACACACACACACACACACACACACAGGAATGTTACTCAGTCATAAAAATGATATCTTGTCACTTTCAATGACACAGAGGGAGCTAGGATGTATTATGCTAAGCAAAATAAGTCAGTGAGACAAAGAAAATACTATATGATTTCAAACATATGAAGAATGTAAGAAACTAAGAATCATACAAAGGAAGAAACAGAGAGGCAAATCAAAAGCAGACTCTAACTATAGAGTACAGACCAGTGGTTATCAAAAGGGAGGTGGGTAGGGGGATGGTTTAAGTAAGTGATGGGGATTAAGGAGGTGCACTTGTTTTAATGAGCACTGTGTGTTGTATATAATGTTGAATTACTATACTGTTTTCCTAAAACTAATATTATACTCTATTTTAAATAACTGGAATTTGAATAAAAACTTAAAAAAACAATGTCTTAACAAATTAAGTATTAAAAAATCTTAAATACATGGAATGCTATGCAGCCATCAAAAGAAATAAAATCTTGCCATTTGCAATGATGTGGATGGAAGTAAAGGGTATTATGCTGAGTGAAATAAGTCAATCAGAGAAAGACAACTGTCATATGATATCTCTGATATGAGGAATTTGAGAGGCTGGGTGGGGGATTGTGGGGGTAGAGAAGGAAAAAATGAAACAAGATGGGATGCGGAGGAAGACAAACCATAAGAGACTCTTAATCTCACAAAACAAACTGAGGGTTGCTGGGGTGGGGGGTAGGGATAGGGTGGTTGGGTTATGGAAGTTGGAAAGGGTATATTCTATGGTGGGTGCTGTGTCATGTGTAAGCCTGATGATTCACAGACCTGTACCACTGGTGCAAATAATACATTACATATTAATAAAAATAATTGAAAAAATCTTAAACACAAATCCAAAAGCACAAATCATGAAAGAAAAAACATTATAAACTTGACTCCAAGATTAAATCTGTTGCTCTTTTAAAGACATTGTTTGTAAAATTAAATAAGACAAACTGAAGGCTGTGTGAAATGTTTGAAAATGCATATTTCATACATAATTTGTGTGTCAGGAATCCCCAACCATGCTGAAGTTCAATGATTCACTAGGAAGACTCATAGTACTCAGCATATAGTTGTGCTCACATCTTTAAAATTATTACAATAAAAGAATAAACAACAAAACCAGCCAAGGAAAAGTTATGTGTGGTAAAATCTAGAAGAGCTTTCCACAAGTTATCTCCTGGTAAAGTCAAATGTAATTCTTCCAGCAACAAGCTGTATGAACATTCAGACAACAACATGCCTGAAATATCTACCAGGTAAACTAATTTGAGACTTGATATCCATTTTTGGGGTCTGTGGGGTAGGGAAGGGGTGGAAATGTCTCAAAGCCACTGTCTTTCTAGCATGTACCACAATTCCAGACTAACAAAAGGAAAGCTGCTGCTCAGCATAAGCCATACTGTTTGTATAAACAGTTTAGGCACAGTGAGTAATTCTTATAAGGGAATGATGGGAACCATACCAAAATCCAAGTTCCCAGATGTTGTCCAAATGCCAATCTTATAAGGAGGTTTTTTAAAGGACAACAGTCTGTCTTTTCTACCCAACTTGTATCCAGAATACATAGAGCACTTTGTAAAGCTGAACAATATGAAAACAACCTAAAATTGTGTTCAAAGTATCTGAATAGACACTTTACCAAAGAACATATAAAAATAGTAAATAAGCACATGAAAAAAATGCTCAAAACCATTTGTCATTTGGGAACTGCAGGTTAAAATCACAGGCCCAGATGTTTTCAATGGTAAATTCTACCAAACATTTAAAAAAGAAATGTAAACAAATGTACATAAACTCTCACAAAATTGAAGAAAATAGTATATTTCCTAGCTCATTCTATCAGGCATGCATTACCATATAAGTAAGTAAAAAACAGGAAAATAAAACCACAGACCAATCAGTATCTCTAATTAACATAGAACAATGTCATACGTTAAAATACTTTTTTGCCAGCCTTTTTTTTTTTTTTTTTGGCAACTTCAGGGAATTTTTGCCATAAAGGAATAAAAAAAAAGCATCAACATGTTTAGGAGTGAGGTTTAAAGTCTCCTGGTATATATTTAATACTGACTGCTCAGTAATACCTGACATTCATGCACTCATTGAACTAACAGTTATTGGGCTCCTTTTATATTCCAGGCACTGTATAAGGACATAAACACTGTTTCTGCTTTTGGTAAGCAGTTCTAACACAGCCATTCATTACCTGAGTAATCTTGGGAAATTTTTTACATTTCCTAGGCCTCAGTTTTCTTATCAGTAAAATGCCCATGAAAACAGTATATACTTCGTATAACCATATGAGAGGTGACTTTTATGTTGTGAAAAAGAGCCAAGATAACAAAACGAAGAACTCCTTGATCTTACATATTTCAGCTTAAGGCCCTTTTCACCATTCATCAATGCTATGACCCCCTTGTTAAACTGCTTTTATAAAACCAAGTGCCCTCTTCCTTTTCTTTGAGATGGTCCGCATTAATGAATGTTATCCCTATTGCAATATCCTGAATAAAATTTATTTCCTTAATTGTCTACTCTTTGTTTTTCCACAAAAGATTATGTAAGATATGTGTAAAATACTCAATCTGTGCCTGACTCCTAGAAATATCTCAAAAAGTTTACAGTGTTAATATGACAAATTTAAATCACAATTATATACCATTAAATAGCTATAAAATGACTAAAATCAAACAAACTGGTTAAAGTCCAAATACTGGCAGGAATGTGGAGTAATTAAAAATCTGATACATTAGTAATGGAATGCCAAATTCTGGAAAACACAGGCAGCTTCTCATAATGTTAAACCTACACTTGCCTTCTGATGCAGGAATCCCACTCTTAGGTATTTAAATTTAAGACACAAATGTAAATCTATGTTCACACAAAAATCCATATGCTAATTTTTATAGTAGCTTTATTCATAAAAACCATAATTTAGAAATAACCCACATGTTCTTCAGCTGGTGAATGAATGAAAAAATTGTAGTACATCCTTACAATGAATTACTCAGATATCAAAAGAAGTGGCGGGGGGGTGGGAGGTTGGGGTACCAGGTGGTGGGTATTATAGAGGGCACGGCTTGCATGGAGCACTGGGTGTGGTGAAAAAATAATGAATACTGTTTTTCTGAAAATAAATAAATTGGGAGAAAAAAAATACTTTTACACTCTATGGCATAGATAAATTGCAAATGGATTATGAAAAGTGAAAAAAAAGTAAGATTGTAATACCTGCATGCTATAGTATTTCATTTATGTAACATTATCAAAAATGAAAAACTATAGAGAAAGAAAACAGATTAGTGGCTACTAGAAGCTGAGATAGAAGTTAAGGAAAGATACAAAAGTAGATTAGGGAATTTTTATAAAGTAATGGAAATTTTATTTATTTTGGTTTTGGTGGTAGTTACAGGACCATGCATTTGTAAAAAGCCATAGAACTGTATAGTAGAAAGGGTAATTTTTTCTATATGAAAATGATATCCCAATAAACCTAAAGGGAGATAATACTTCCTTCTTTAAAGATGTTGGCAGAAATCTCTCCATTGCAAGGCAACAAATGTCCCCTTTACCCTGGCCCCCTCTACTGATTTCCAGACTAATAATGAGAATTAAATCATGCTAAGACAGATAAGGGAGGAAATAAATTACACCTCCAAGGAGGAGAAAATATTACCTAACATACCTTGCAAGAGCCATAGGAGTAAGAGCTAAAGTTGTTGAACATCTTGTCATGGGATTCTTTTAATATCTATAGATCCTCTTCAGTAAAATATCTACTTATAAGCTTTGCCTAATTTCTAATAAGATTTCTTTTTTTGCAGTTGTTTTTTTGAGAATTATTTATGTCCTTTAGATCTGTATGCTTTCCTAGTGTGTTGACACTTTTATAATTATGTAATGTCCCTACTCAATAGTCTCTTCTCCTAGAGTCTACTTCCCCGCAATTTATTTTTTATAAGTATTTTTTAAAGATTTTATTTATTTATTTGACAGAGATAGATCACAAGTAGAGAGGCAGGAAGAGAGAGGCTCCCTGCTGAGCAGAGAACCCAATGCGGGACTTGATCCCAGGACCCTGAGATCATGACCTGAGCCGAAGGCAGCAGCTTAACCCACTGAGCCACCCACTTTCCCTCAATTTAACATAGCCACTGCTGACCTGGTTATAATTTGCATAATATGCTTTTTCCAACATTTTATTCTCAACCAACCTACATTGTATATGAAACCAAATTTTGTTTTATTATTTTGTCTTTATCCAGGTGTCAATCTTATTTTTAATATTTTTAAATTAAAGTTGATATACAACATTATATTAGTTTCAGGGACACAACATTGTGATTTGACAATTATATATATTAAGAAATGTTCACCATGATAAGTATTATCTATCACCTTACAACGTTATTAAAGTATTATTGACTATATTCCCTATCCTATGTATTACATTCATAGATCTTATTTATTTTATAACTGGGAGTTTGTACCTCTTAATACTCTTCACCTATTTGTCCATCCCTGCCCTATGACAATCACCAGTGTGTTCTTTGTATTTATATCTCTGCTTCTGTTTTGATTGTTCATTTCTTTTTTAAAAAAAAATTTAAAAATCTACTTTTTAATTTGATATACAAGAAGGACAAGAATGGAAGACCTTGTCATAGAACTAGGGGTTTTGAGTTGGACTTCCCTAATGGTTAGTGATGTGGAGCATTTTTTTCATGTATCTGTTAGCCTTGTGCATGTTTTATTTGGAGAAGTGTCTGTTCATGACTTCTGCCCATTTTTTGACAGGATTATTATTATCTTGGGGGTGTTGAGTTTGAGCAGTTTTATACAGAACTTGGATACTGGTCCTTTATCCATAATGCCATTTACAACCATCTTCTTCTATCCCATGGGTTGGCTCTTAGTTTTGCTATTTCCTTTACTGTGCAGAAGCTTTTTGTCTTGATGAAGTCCCAAAAGTTCACTTTTGCTTTTGTTTTCCTTGCTTTAGAGACGTGCCTTGAAAGAAATCACTGTGTCCAATGTCTCATGGGTGACTGCCTGGATCCTCCTCTAGAGATTTTAAGAATTTCTGCATCACATTGAAGTATTTCATCCATTTTGAGTTTATCCTTGTATATGGAATAAGAGAATGGTCCAGTGTCATCCCTCTGCATATGATTTCCAATTTGCCCAGCACCATTTACAGAAGAGACTGTCTTTTTTTCCATTGGATATTTTTTCCTGCTTTGCCAAAGATTAGTTGACCATAGAGATGGTTTTTTAAAGGACAACGGTCTGTCTTTTCTACCCAACTTGTATCCAGAATACATAGAGCACTTTGTAAAGCTGAACAATATGAAAACAACCTAAAATTGTGTTCAAAGTATCTGAATAGACACTTTACCAAAGAACACATAAAAATAGTAAATAAGCACATGAAAAAAATGGGGTATCTGTTCTGTTCCATTAAGCTATGGGCCTGTTTTTGTGCCAATACCATACTATCTTGGTGATTAAAGGTCTTTAATATACCTTGAAGTTAGGCTTTGTGAGGTTCCCAGCTTTGGTTTTCTTTTTCAACAATCCCCTGGCAATTCAGGTTCTTTTCTGCTTCCACACAATTTTTGGGATTGTTTTAGCTCTCTGACAAATGGTGATGATATTTTGATAGGGATTGCGATGGATGTGTAGGTTGCTCTGGACAGCATAGACATTTTAACAATGTTTATTCTTCCAATCCATGAGCAAGTAATGTTTTTTTCCATCTCTTTGTGTCTTCTTCAATTTCCTTCATAAGTATTCTGTGGTTTATACAGTGGAGACTCTTTACCTCTTTGGTTAGGTATATTCCTAGGTATTATATGGTATTTGGTGTTATTTTAAATGGAATCAACTCCTTAATTTCACTTTCTTCAGTCACATTTTTGGTGTATAGAAAAGCAACTGATTTTTGTGCATTGATTTTGTATCATGCTGCATTGCCGAATTGCTGTGTGAGTTGAAGTAATTTAGGGGTGGAGTATTTTGTGTTTTCTACATAAAACATATTGTCATATGCAAAGAGAGACAGTTTGGCTTCATCTTTGCTATTGTTGTCTTAATGCTGAGGCTCGGACTTCTGGTACTGTGTTGAACAAAACTAGTGAGAGTGGCCATCCCTGTCATTTTCCTGACCTTAATGAGAAAGCTCTGTTTTTCCCCATTGAGAATATTTGTTATAGGCTTCTCATAGATGGCTTTTATGATATGAGATATGTTCCCTCTATCACTATATTTTATATATATTTTTAAATTAATTTATTTATTTTCAGCATAACAGTATTCATTATTTTTGTACAACACCCAGTGCTCCATGCAATCTGTGCCCTCTATAATACCCACCACCTGGTATCCCGACCTCCCACCCCCTCGGCCACTTCAAACCCCTCAGATTATTTTTCAGAGTCCATAGTCTCTTATGGTTCTTATAATCCACATATAAATGGAATCATATGATATTTTCTTTGTCTCGTATATTTCAGTTAGCATAATACTCTCAGATGTAGTGTTCAATAATTTGTAAGTTGCATAAAACATCTAGTGCTCATCACATCACATGCCCTACTTAATGCCCATCATACTATTACCCCATCCCCCACCCACCACCCCTCCAGCAACCCTCAGTTTATTTTTTTCTTATAGTTAAGCCCAGGTTATTTTTTCTTCATTTGAATTTTCACTAAATACCTTTTACCATTCCCTGAGTTTCAGTCTGTATGTGTCCTAAAATCTGAACACTATTGTGGGCAGCAAAAAAAAAAAAAAGTAATTTTTTATGCACACATTATGCTATGTCTTTCGATAGGAGAAATGAGCCCATATTTTTATTCTATTAATATTAATTACAGTATAGTTGGTATACAGTAGTGTCCTATTTGTTTCAGTTGTACAAAATTGGAATTCAACAATTCCATACATTATCCAGTATTCATCATGCCAAGTGTACTCCCTAATGCCCATCATCTATTTCACCCATTCACATCCACTCTGGTGACCATCAGTTTGTTCTCTATAGATAAGAGTCTATGGACCAGTGGGAAAGAAGATGGCAGAAGAGTAGAAGACCCTCATTTCATCTGGTCCCTTGAATTCAGCTATACATCTATCAAATCATTCTGAACACAAGTGAATTCAATCTTAGATCTACAAAAAGAATTGCTACAATTCAACAAATAAAATATCCACCACATTTTACAAGGTAGGAGGTGCAGGGACGTGAATCTGAGGGCATATATTAGAAAACGGGGGGGAGGGGGCTCTGTAACCGAGCTACTGGAAAATATAAAGCAGCAGAGTACAAAACTGGAACTTTTAGAAGTTTGCTTAGAAGGATGTCCCTGTCTGAATGGTGTTCATGTGGCAAAGTAGAACAGAATCCTAGGGGGCATGGTGTAATCTCAGTATCCCTGGGGTCACAGAAAGAATGGGAGTGCCTGAGCGTGACAGAGTTCTGAAGCATTGGAGCAGGGAAGCAGGCCCCCAGCTCAGCTTTGCCATAAATCTCAAGCTGTGGTATGATCAGATGAGCAATCTCTGAGCAGGGACCAGCCAGCAGCAGAACCACAGCAAGACACTGCTCTTTCCTCTGGGGGGAGCAGCATTTGTGCCAGCACAATCCTGCAACCGCTCCTGAAGCACAGGCCCAGCAAGCAGCAGAACATTGGTGAGACCCTCCTCCTTCCCACAAAAGTGTGGGTGTGCACCTCAGAAGTCTGCAGAGTTTGGTGCACACAAAAGTGATTAACTGCTTTTCCCTGAGGGTGCACTGAAGAGTGGGGGGCCATGAAATTTCAACTCCAGGGCTGGAGATCATGGCACTAACATTTTTATTCTTATCTTCTAAAGTGGCAAGGAAACCCTTCAGGGAGCAAAAGCCACCTAGAGCAACACAAAGCAGCTTACACTGAGCCCAGCAAGGAGTGGTGCAACTCTACCCAGGCAAAGACACTTGAGAATTACCAGAACAAGCCTCTCCCCCAGACCAGCAGGAACATCAGTTTACAGATCATACAGAAGTGAAAAATTCCAGAGCTAGGGGGAAATAATATATAGAATTTGAGGTGTTTTTTTTTTTCCTCATGAAAATTTAGTCGGTCAGTTTAAATTTCTTTCACTTTTCCCTTTTTTTCCTTTTCAAATAGTTTCTCATTTTATAAACTTTTTAAGTATTTTAATTTTCATTTTTATGTTTACATGTTATAGAAATGTTGTTAATTTTTGGCTTCCTTTCACTATATTCACTTTATATATATAAAGTGAATATAGTGAAATATATGTTTTGTGTTTTTAAAATTTGGGGATTTAGTGTCTTCAAACAAACAGACCAAAGTACACCCAAAAAACTGTATTACCCTGTTTGTCCACCTGTTAGATTATATTCTCTCTTTTTTCCCTTTTATTTATCATTTTGGTTCTGATCTCCTTTTTAAAAAGATTTTATTTATTTGATAGAGAAAGAACATAGGGTGAGTGAGAAGGAAAAGTACACTCCCCACTTAGCAAAAGTCCAATATTGGGCTCAATCCCAGGACCCCGAGATAACAACCTAAGCTGAAAGCAGACATATAACAAATTGAGCTACCCTGGCACCGCTAGTTTCTGATCTCTTCTGATTTGCCTAGTGTGCATTTCACTTTAGTCATGGCTGATATATTTTTATTTTGTTCTCTCCTTCATCTATCCTCTGGACAAAATGACTAGAAGGAAAAATTCACAACGAAAGAAAGAACCAGAGATAATACTCTCTCCTATGGATTTAACCAATGTGGATATAAGTAATTAAGGCCTAGAATTCCAAATAATGATTATGAAGATACTAACAGGGGTAGGAAAAAAGCATAAAAGACACTAGAGAATCCCATTAGGAAGAAATTAAAGAACTAAAATCTAATTGGGTTGAACTTAAAAATGCTTTAAATGAGAGGCAGTCTAAAATGGATGCTCTAACCACTAGAGTAAATGAGGCAGAAGAGAGAGGTAGTGACATAGAAGAAGAAGTGATGAAAACTATAAAAGCTGAGGAAAAAAGAGAAAAATTACTGAATCATGAGGGGAGGCTTTGAGAAATCAACAATACCATAAAGTGAAAAATTAATTCAATTATTAGAGTCCCAGAAGTAGAAGGAGAGAGAGGGACAGAAGGTACATATGAGCAAATCATAGCTAACAATATCCCTAATTTGTGGAAGAAACAGGAATTGAAGTTCAGAAGGCAAGGAGACCTCACAAAATCCATAGAAATAGGTCAGCACCCTGTCATAAAATAGAGAAGCTTACAAAATGCAGAGATAGAGAATCCTGGGGTGCCTGGGTGGCTCAGTCAGTGAAGCATCTGCCCTCAGCTCCAGTCTTGATCTTGGGGTCCTGAGATCAAGTGCAACATCAGGCTCCCTGTTCAATAGAGAGACTATTTCTCCCTCATGGCCCTTTCCCCCATGTGTGCTCTCTCTTACACACACACTTTCTCACTCTCTATCAAATAAATAAATAAAATCTTTAAAAAGAGAGAGAGATAGAGAGAGAATCCTGAAAACATCTCAAGACAAAAAGTCATTAAGGTACAAGCGTTGAAACATTAGAC
The DNA here is from genome assembly GCF_020171115.1 of Neogale vison. NCBI lineage: Eukaryota > Metazoa > Chordata > Mammalia > Carnivora > Mustelidae > Neogale > Neogale vison. The sequence goes on from NC_058105.1 coordinate 77,032,673, forward strand.
TGGCAGAAGACTTATCCAGAGACCTGGTAGGCCCAAAAGGACTGGCATGATATATTCAGAGAAATACATGAGAAAAACATGGAGCCAAAACTATTTTATCCAGCAAGGCTGTCATTCAGTGTGGAAGGTGAGATGAAGTGTTTCCAGGACAAAAGATAAAATAATTTATGATCACTAAAATATTCATGCAAGAAATTTCAAACTGGATCCTGTAAGCAAAGAGAGGGCCCAAAAGTAACATAGACCAGAAAGACGCAAAGACAGCCTACAGAAAAAGGGAATTTACGAGTAATACAATGACACTAAATTTGTATCTTTCAATAGTCACTCTCAATGTAAATGGGCTAGATGCTCCAATCAAAAGACACAGGGTATCAGATTAGATAAAAAAAGCAAGACTCAAACATATGCCGTCCACAAGAGACATATTTTAGACCCAAAGATACTTCCAGATTGAAAGTGAGGGGGTGAAAAACAATTTATCATATTAATAAACCTCAAAAGAAACCTAGGGTAACAATTCTTACACTAACCAATTTGATTATATACCAAAGACTGTAGTAGGGATGAAAAGGGACACTACATCATGTGTAAAAGCTCTATCAAACAAAATGATCTAACTATTGTAAATATTTGTGCTCATAAACATGGTAGCAGTCAGTTATATAAACCAATTAATAACCACATTAAAGAAAAACATTGATACTAATACAATAGTAGGGGACTTTACCCACTCACAACAATGGATAAATCACCTATGAGGAAGATGAACTAGGAAACAAGGACTTTGAATGACACACTGGACCAGATGGACTGAACAGATATATACAGAGCATTCCATCCTAAAGCAAAAAAATCACATTCTTCTCAAGTGAACATGGAACACTCTCCAGGATACATCACACATTGCATCACAAATCAAGTTTCAAGAGGAACAAAAGATTATAATTATTCTATGCTTCCTTTCATACCAATGCTTTGAAACTTGAATTCATTCACAAGAGAAAATGTGGAAAGAAATAAAATATTTGTATGTTAAAGAGAATCCTACTAAAGAATGCATGGAGCAATCAGTGTTATACACATGAATCATTAACAGTACAACAGTCCTGTCCATATTGATACAAAAGTTGGGTATTCAACCTTCTGATGGAGGCATAATACTCCATAGTATATATGGACTGCATCTTCCACATCTTGGTTCTTTTGATAGTTTGGCGACTGTGGCCATTGCTGCTATGAACATTGGGGTACAGATGACCCCTCTTTTCACTACATCTGTATCTTTGGGGTAAATACTCAGTAGTGCAATTGCAGGGTCATAGGGAAGCTCTATTTTTAATTTCTTAAGAAATCTCCACACTGTTTTCCAAAGTAGCCACATTAACTTGCATTCCCATCAACAGTGTAACAGGGTTCCCCTTTCTCAACATCCTGTCCAACACACGTTGTTTACTGTCTTGTTAATTTTGGCCATTCTAACTGGTGTCACGTTGTATCTCAAAACGCTTTTGATTTTAATCTCCCTGATGGTTAGTGATGATGAACATTTTTTCATGTGTCTGTTAGACATTTGCATGTCTTCATTGGAGAAGTGTCTATTCGTGTCTTCTGACCATTTTTTGGCATGATTATCCGGTTTGTGTGTGTTGAGTTTGAGGAGTTCTTTGTCTGCATTGTATCAGACCTTTGTCTGTTATTGTCTTTGCAAATATCTTCTCACATTCTGTGGGTTGCCGCTTGGTTTTCTTGACTGTTTCTTTTGCTCTTCAGAAGCTGTTGATCTTGATGAAGTCCCAAAAATGCACTTTTGCTTTTCTTTCCCTTGCCTTTGGAGATGTATCTTGAAAGAAGTTGCTGCGGCCGATGTTGAAGAGGTTACTGCCTATGTTCTCTAGGATTCAGATGGATTCCTGCCTCATGTTGAGGTCTTTTATCCATTTTGAGTTTATCTTTGTGTATGGTGTAAGGAATGATTGAGTTTCATTCTTCTGCACAAAGCTGTCTAATTTTCCCAGCACCATTTATTGAAGAGATGTCTTTTTTCTACTGGATATTTTTTCCTGCTTTGTCAAAGATTATTCGACCATGGAGTTGAGGGTTCATATCCGGGCTCCCTACTCTGTTCCACTGGTCTATGTGTCTGTTTTTGTGCCTGTAGCAAGCTGTCTTAGACAGCTTTGTAGTAAAGTTTGAATTCAAGCAACATGATGCCACCAGTCTTCTTCTTCTTCAACATTTCCTTAGCAATTCGGAGTCTCTTCTGATTCCATACAAATTTTAGGATTATTTGCTTCAGCTCTTTGAAATATGCCAGTGGAATTTTGATCAGGATGGCATTGAAAGTATAGCCTGCTCTAGGAAGTATAGACATTGTAACAATGTTTATTCTTTTGATCCATGAGCATGGAATGCTTTTCCATCTTTTTGTGTCTTCTTCGATTTCTTTCATGAGTGTTCTGTAGTTCCTCGAGTACAGACCCTTTACCTTTTGGTTAGGTTTATTCCAAGGTATCTTATGGTTCTTGGTTTTTTTTTTTTTCCATTTTGCCCATTTGATTTATTTTTTTCTAATTTGATTTTTAGTTTTCTTTTTTTTCCCAATTTATTTATTTTCAGAAAAACAGTATTCATTATTTTTTTCACCACACCCAGTGCTCCATGCAAGCCGTGCCCTCTATAATACCCACCACCTGGTACCCCAACCTCCCACCCCCCCGCCACTTCAAACCCCTCAGACTGTTTTTCAGAGTCCATAGTCTCTCATGGTTCATCTCTCCTCCCAATTTACCCAAATTCCCTACTCCTCTCTAATGCCCCTTGTCCTCCATGCTATTGGTTATGGAGATTATGCTGAGTGAAATAAGTCAAGCAGAGAGAGTCAATTATCATATGGTTTCACTTATTTGTGGAGCATAACCAATAGAATGGTTCTTGGTTTTATAGTAAATGGAATCAATTCTCTAATTTCCTTTTCTGTATTTTCATTGTTAAGTGTATAAGACAGCAACTGATTTCTGTACATTGGTTTTGTATCCTGCCACATTACTGAATTGCTGTGTGAGCTCTAAGTAGTTCAGAGGTGGAGTCTTTTGGGATATTCCATATAAAGTATCATGTCACCTGCGAAGAGAGAGAGTTTGACTTTTCACTGCCAATTTGAATACATTATATTTCTCTTTGTTGTCTGATTGCTGTTGCCAGGACTTCTACTACTATGTTGTATAAGAGTAATGAGAGTTGACATTCTTGTCGTGTTCCTGCTCTCAGAGGAAAGGCTGTCAGCTTATTCCCATTGAGGATGATATTCACTGTGGGTTTTTCATAGATTTTGTGAAGTTAAGAAATGTTCCCTCTATCTCTATACATTGAAGCATTTTAATCAGGAATGGACGCTGTAGTTTGTCAAATGCTTTTTCTGCATGCATTGAGAGGACCATGTGGTTTTTCTCTCTTCTCTTATTGATTTGTTTTATCACATTGATTTGTGAATGTTGAACCACCCTTGCAACCCAGGGATAAATTGCACCTGGTCATGGTGGATAACTTTTTAATGTACTCTTGGGTCATATCAGCTAGGATCTTGTTGAGAATCTTGGCATCCATATTCATCAGGAATATTGGTCTGCAATTCTCATTTGTGGTGGGGTCTTTGCCTGGTTTGGGGATCAGGGTAATGCTGGCTTCATAAAAAGAGTCTGAAAGTTTTTCTTCTGTTTCAATTTTTTTTAAATAGCTTCAGTAGAATAGGTATTATTTCTTCTTTGAATGTTGGTAGAATTCCCCAGGGAATCTGTCAGGTCCTGGGCTCTTTTTTGGGGGGAGGATTTTGTTCACTGCTTCAGTCTCATTACTAAATATTGGTGTATTCATGTTGTCAGTTTCTTCCTGATTCAATTTTGGAAGTTTATAGTTTTCCAGGAATGCATCCATTACATCTAGGTTGCTTAACTTACTGGTATGTAACTGTTGACAGTAACTTCTGATGATTGTTTCTATTTCCTTGGTGTTAGTTGTGATCTCTCCCTTTTCATTAATAATTTTATTAATTTTGTTCTTTTCTTCTTTCCTTTGGATTATTTTGGAAAATGGTTTATCCATCTTATTGATTATTTCAAAATACCAACTTCTAGTTTTGTTGATGCATTCTGTATCTCTAGTTTCTATCTCTTTGATCTCTGCTCTAATCTTCATTATTTCCCTTCTTGTGTGTGGAGTTGGCTTAATTTGTTGTTGATTTTCCAGTTCTTTAAAGGTAACTGGTGCATTCTTCGTTTTTCCATTTTCTTGAGGAAGGCTTGGATGGCTATGTATTTCCCCTAGGACTGCCTTTGCTGTATTCCATAGGTTATGGTCTGAAATCTCTTCATTCCCATTGGTTTCCATGAACTGTTTAAGTTCTTCTTTGGTTTCTGGTTGGTCCAAACATTCTTAAGCAAGGTGGTTTTTAGCTTCCAGGTGTTTGAATTCCTGCCAAACTTTTCCTTGTGGTTGAGCTCCAGTTTCAAAGAATTGTGGTCTGAGACTATGTAGGGAATAATCTCAGTCTTTTGGTATTAGTTGATTTGTGACCCAGTACGTGGTCTATTCTGGAGAAAGTTCCACGTGCACTTGAGAAGAATAAGTATTCTGTTGTTTTAGGGTGGAATATTCTGTATATGTTCTCATAGATATATACCTATGAGGTCCCTCTGGTCCAATGTGTCAATCAATGTTCTCATTTATTTATTGACTTTCTGCTTGGATTATCTGTGTATTACTGAGAGTGGTAGGTTAAGATACCTTATTAATATATTCATATCAATATGACTCTTTATGTAGATTAATAGTAGTCTTATGTAGTTGGCTGCTCCTATATTTTGGGCATAAATATTTACAATTGTTTGAACTTCTTGGTGGATAGACCCTTTAAGAATGATGTAGTGTCCTTTTGTATCGCTGACTACAGTCTTTAATTTAAAATCTAATTTATCTGATATGAGAATCACTATCCCAGCCTTCTTTTGAGGCCCGTTGGCATGAAAGATGCTTCTCCATCTCTTAAATTTCAGTTGGATGTATCCGTAGGTTCAAAATGGGTCTCTTGTATACAACATATGGATGGGTCCTGTCGTTTTATCCAATCTACAACCCTGTGCCATGTTATGGCTGCACTTAAGCCATTCACGTTGAGAGTGATTATTGAGAGATACAATTTTATTGACATCGTGTTACCTGTGAAGTCTTTGTTTCACAGATTGGCTCTGTAAATTTCTGTTCAATTATATTCTTGGATTTTTTCCTCGTTTATAGAAACCCCCTTAATAATTCTTACAGTGTCGGTTTGCTGGTCACATACTCTTTTAAACCTTGCTGGTCTTGGAAGTTCTTTATTCCTCCATCCATTTTGAATGTCAGTCTTGCTGGATAAAGTATTCTTGGCTGCTTGTTCTTCTCACTTAGTGCTCTGAATACATCTTGCCAGCCCTTTATGGCTTGCCAGGTTTCTGTGGACAGGTCTGACGTTATTCTGATGGGCTTTCCTCGGTACATAAGGAATCTCTTCCTCCTTGCTCCTTTCAAGAGCTCCTCTCTAAAATTATGACTCATCAGTTTCACAATCAAGTGTCTCGAGGTCTTTCTAGATTCTATTATCTTGGGGGTAGACCTTTATGCCTCTAGGACATGAACACCAGTTCCATTTGCCAGATTGGGGAAATTTTCATGGAGAATTTGTTCAACTGTATCCTCTATTCTTCTTTCTTTCTTCTCCCCCTCAGGGATTCCAATAATTCTGACATCAGAAAGTTCCATGGCATCATTTTTTTCCTTAATTCTGTTTTCATGGCTTCTAAGCTGTTTGTTTCAGGCCTCTTCTCGACCCTTTTTCTCTATCAGTTTGTCCTCTAGATCACTAATTCTATCTTCTGCCTCAGTTATCTTAGCTGATAGAGAATTTAGATTGGAATGAGCTCCAAGAATTGGAGCTCATTGAGAGCATTGTTAACACCTTCCTAGGTGGCTTTCACTTCTTCCTAAATTAATTCCATTTTGTCCTTAAAGGCTTTCTCCAACCTAGCCATTGCCTGGATAATTGGTAGCCTGAATTCCCTTTCCAACCTACTGTTCATGTCCATATCCAATAGCTCTGATGGAGAGGGCATAGTCTCTGAATATTTCCTCTGTTGGCATTCCTCCTCCTAGTCATTTTGGTGAGAGATGGCTGAGAAGATGTGTACCTGAATTTATCAAATGTGGTCCAGGCAAGGTGCACCCTGGAACATCTCTGAGCAATCAGAAGCCCTCACCAAGGGCGCCTGGGTGGCTCAGTGGGTTAAGCCGCTGCCTTCGGCTCAGGTCATGATCTCAGGGTCCTGGGATCGAGTCCCGCATTGGGCTCTCTGCTCAGCGGGGAGCCTGTTTCCCTCTCTCTCTGCCTGCCTCTCCGTCTACTTGTGATTTCTCTCTGTCAAATAAATAAATAAAATCTTTAAAAAAAAAAAAGAACCCTCACCAAAGAGAAAGAAGAAAGAAAGAAAAAGAGGGAGATAGAGAGAGAGAGGAAAAAAAATAAAATAACGTAAAATGAAAGAGAAGATCCAGCCTGAATGAGTTCCAAATGTAAGATTTATAAAATATACAAACAGAAATAGACAAATGAAAAGACCAACGAAAGCAAATGACAAGGAAAAAAAAAAGGATCCAGCCAAAATGAACCCCCAAGTGTAACATTTACATACTACCAGAATAAAAACAAATACACAGAAACACTGACAGAAGAAAAAGATGAAATGGAGGCTATACATTCTCAGTGTGAGCAAGAAATGTTATTTTGATTCTTCCTGAGTGTATCTTTTTTTTTAATTAATTAATTATTTATTTATTTTTTATTTTTTTTCCAATTTATTTATTTTCAGAAAAACAGTATTCATTATTTTTTCACCACACCCAGTGCTCCATGCAATCCGTGCCCTCTATAATACCCACCACCTGGTACCCCAAACTCCCACCCCCGCACCACCACTTCAAACCGCTCAGTTAGTTTTTCAGAGTCCATAGCCTCTTTGTTTTCTTGACTGTTTCCTTTGCTGTGCAAAAGCTTTTGATTTTGATGAAGTCCCAAAAGTTTATTTTCACTTTTGTTTCCTTTGCCTTTGGAGACATACCTTGAAAAAATTTGCTGTGGCTGATATCGAGAAGATTACTGCCTATGTTCTCCTCTAGGATTCTGATGGATTCCTGTCTCACATCGAGGTCTTTTATCCATTTTGAGTTTATCTTTATGTACGGTGTAAGAGAATGGTCGAGTTTCATTCTTCTACATATAGCTGTCCAGTTTTCCCAGCACCATTTATTGAAGAGACTGTCTTTTTTCCACTGTATATTTTTTCCTGTTTTGTTGAAGATTATTTGCCCATAGAGTTGAGGGTCCATATCTGGGCTCTCTACTCTGTTCTACTGGTCTATATGTCTGTTTTTATGCCAGTACCATGCTGCCTTGGTGATCACAGCTTTGTAGTAAAGCTTGAAATCGGGTAAGGTGATGCCGCCAGCTTTATTTTTGTTTTTCAACATTTCCTTAGCGATTCGGGGTCTCTTCTGATTCCATACAAATTTTAGGATTATTTGCTCCATCTCTTTGAAGAATGCAGGTGAAATTTTGATCAGAATGGCATTAAAAGTATAGATTGCTCTAGGCAGTATAGACATTTTAACAATGTTTATTCTTCCGATCCAAGAGCATGGAATGGTCTTCCATCTTTTTGTGTCTTCTTCAATTTCTTTCATGAGTGTTCTGTAGTTCCTCAAGTACAGATCCTTTACCTCGTTAGTTAGGTTTATTCCCAGGTATCTTATGGTTCTTGGTGCTATACTAAATGGAATCGATTCTCTAATTTCCCTTTCTGTATTTTCATTGTTAGTGTATAAGAAAGCCACTGATTTCTGCACATTGACTTTGTATCCTGCCACGTTGCTGAATTGCTGTATGAGTTCTAGTAGTTTGGGGGTGGAGTCTTTTGGGTTTTTCATATAAAGAATCATGTCATCTGCGAAGATAGAGAGTTTGACTTCTTCATTGCCAATTTGGATACCTTTTATTTCTCTTTGTTGTCTGATTGCTGTTGCTAGGACTTCTAATACTATGTTGAACAAGAGTGGGGAGAGTGGGCATCCTTGTCATGTTCCTGATCTCAATGGGAAGGCTGCAAGTTTTTTCCCATTGTGGATGATATTTGCTGTGGGTTTTTCCATAGACAGATTTTATAAGGTTGAGGAATGTTCCCTCTATCCCTATACTTTGAAGTGTTTTAATCAGGAACGGATGCTGGATTTTGTCAAATGTTTTTTCTGCATCGATTGAGAGGATCATGTGGTTCTTCTCTCTTCTCATATTAATTTGTTCTATCACATTGATTGATTTGCAAATGTTGAACCATCCTTGTAGTCCAGGGATGAATCCCACCTGATCATGGTGGATAATCTTTTTGATGTGCTGTTGGATCCTGTTGGCTAGGATCTTGTTGAGAATGTTAGCATCCATATTCATCAGTGATATTGGTCTGAAATTCTCCTTTCTGGTAGGGTCTTTGCCTGGTTTGGGGATCAGGGTAATGCTGACTTCATAGAAAGAGCTTTTGCACAGCAAAGGAAACAGTCAACAAAGCCAAAAGACAACTGACAGAATGGAAGAAGATATTTTTAAACAACATATCTGATAAAGGGCTAGTATCCAAAATCTATAAAGAGCTTACAAAACTCAACACCCAAGGAACAAAGAATCCAATCAAGAAATGGGCAGAGGGATCTACAACTGGGGACACTTGTTGCTCTCGGCGCCAGGCCCAGGTTCCTTCAAAATGTCTACCGTTCATGAAATTCTCTGCAAGTTCAGTTTGGAGGGTGATCACTCCACGCCACCAAGTGCATATTGGTCGGTCAAAGCATACACCAATTTTGATGCTGAACGTGATGCTCTGAACATTGAAATGGCCATCAAGACCAAAGGTGTGGATGAGGTCACCATTGTCAACATTTTGACGAACCACAGCAATGAACACAGACAGTATATTGCCTTCACCTACCAGAGAAGGACCAAAAAGGAACTTGCATCAGGGCTGAAATCAGCCTTGTCCAGCCACCTGGATACAGTGATTTTGGGCCTATTAAAAACACCTGCTCATTATGATGCTTCTGAGCTGAAAGCCTCCATGAAGGGACTGGGGACTGATGAGGACTTCCTCATTGAGATCATCTGCTCAAGGACCAACCAAGAGCTTCAGGAAATTAAGAGAGTCTACAAGGAAATGTATAAGACTGCTCTGGAGAAGGACATCATTTCTGACACATCTGGTGACTTCTGCAAGCAGATGGTTGCCCTTGCAAAGGGTAGAAAAGCAAAGGATGGCTCTGTCATTGATTATGAACTGATTGACCAAGATGCTCAGGATCTCTACAATGCCAAAGGAACTGATGTACCCAAGTGGATCAGCATCATGACTGAGCAGAGTGTGTGTCACCTCCAGAAAATACAAGAGCTACAGCCCCTATGACATGTTGGAGAGCATCAAGAAGGAGTTCTAAGGAGACCTGGAAAATGCTTTCCTAAACCTGGTCCAGTGCATTCAGAATAAGCACCTGTATTTTGCTGACCAGCTGTATGACTCCATGAAGGGCAAGGGGACTCATGATAAAGTTCTGATAAGAATCATGGTCTCTCACAGTGAAGTGGACATGTTGAAAATTAGGTCTGAATTCAAGAGAAAGTATGTCAAGTCCCTGTATTACTACATCCAGCAAGACACGAAGGGCGACTACCAGAAAGTGCTGCTGTACCTGTGTGGTGGGGATGACTGAGGCCCATGACAGTTGAGCATCCAGGAGTGGTGTTCCTTTGTTTCCAGCTAACAATTCTAGAAAATAACTTATGACTAATAGTCCCCTTGTGCCCGTCCCTGCAGGGATGGCATTAGTATCACCCGCTCCCCATCCTTATTGCAGTTGCCTAAGCATTGCCTGCCTCTCATGTCTAGTCTCTCCTTTTAGCCAAAGAAATGAACATTCCAAGGAGTCGGAAGTGAAATCTATGATGTGAAACACTTTGCCTCTTGTGTACTGTTTCATAAACAGATGAATAAACTGAATTTTTACTTTATAAACAAAACAAAACAAAAAATATGGGCAGAGGACATGAACAGACATTTCTGTAAAGAAAACATCCAGATGGCCAACAGACACATGAAAAAGTGCTCCACATCACTCGGCATCATGGAAATACAAATCAAAACCACAACGAGATACCACCTCACACCAGTTAGAATGGCTAAAATTCACAATTCAGGAAATGACTGATGCTGGTGAGGTTGTGGAGGAAGAGGAAACCTCCTACACTGTTGGTGGGAATGCAAGCTGGTGCAGCCACTCTGGAAAACAGCATGGGGGTTCCTCAGGAAGGTGAAAATAGAGCTACCGTACAACCCAGCAATTGCACTACTGGGCATTTATCCTAAAGATACAAATGTAGTGATCCGAAGGGTCATGTGCATCAGAATGTTTGTAGCAGCATTGTCCACAGTACCAAACTGTGGGAAGAACCTAGATCTCCATCAACAGATGAATGGATAAAGAAGATGTGGTATATATATACAATGGAATATTATGCCACCATCAAAAGAAATGAAATCTTGTCATTAGCAATGACATGGATGGAACTAGAGAGTATTATGCTGAGCATAATAAGCCAATCAAATAAAGACAACTATCATATGATCTCCCTGATATGAGGAAGTTGAGAGGCAAAGTGGGGGGCTTGGGGGGTAAGGAAGGAAAAAGTGAAACAAGATGCAATCGGGAGGGAGACCATAAGAGACTTAATTTCACAAAACAAACTGCAGGTTGCCAGGGGTAAGGGGGGTAGGGAGAGCTTGGTTGGGTTATGGACATTGAGGAGGTTATGTGCTATGGTGAATGCTTTGAAGTGTGTAAGGCTGACAATTCACAGACCTGTACCCCTGGGGCTAATAATACATTGTATATTAATTTTAAAAATTAAAAAATTAAATACATTTTTAAAAAGCTACAACGTCGGTCAAACAGTTGGTCGAACATGATGCTAAAGAGAACTAGAAAATGATTAATCATTAAAATAAAATCAGAGGGGCGCCTGGGTGGCTCAGTCGCTTAAGCATCTGATTCCTGATCTCAGCTCAGGTCTTGATCTCAGCATTGTGAATTTAACTCCCACATTGGGCTCCATGCCCAGTGTAGAGTCTGTTTAAAAATAAACACAAATCAACACACACACACACACCAAACGACAACAACAAAAAACAGAAAATGAACCAACAAATGAACAAAAACCTTGAGAGAACAAAAGCCTGAAAAACTGGTTTCCACAAAGCCCAGACCCTTGATAGAGGGTAGGACAAGTCAACACAAGCAAGATTGACTGAAAAACAATGTCACAGGCCCCTTCCCCAGAAGGCAAGCCAAAAGAATTAGGGGACAACCACCACAGGGTCCCCATAAAACTGTTAAACCTCAACATCAGGGGAAAACATATTAAGCTCCAGGTATTGCCCTAAAACCTGTATATTCCACAGATACAACTTTTATTTTTAATTTGGTCTAATGATTCTTGTTCCTTTAATTTCTATAACCTACCTACCATTACAACTAGAGGTTTAATACAAGATGCTCCATAACAACCTTTTAACTTTTAACTTTTTTCATACACATACTTGTTTTTCTTTTTTAAAAATACACATAGATATAAGCTTGAAGGTAATCCTTTTTCCCTATTCAATACTAGCCATATATATAAACCAGCTTTAATCTCCCTTGATCTATGGAAAGTTGAGTCCTTTAACAAATATAATAAGTTACACCCAGGAAACACCAAAATAAACTTCTTCACCCACATTGAGGATTTATAACCTCCCTCCAATCTTGTTCTTCTGTCAGTGTTTCTATGCACTCATATTTGTTCTGGTATTATACAAATCTTATTCTTGGGTTTCATTTTGAGTGGGTTCTTTTTTTTTCTCATTTAATTTTGTCGGTCTTTTTTTTTGGTACTTTTTTTATGTACCTTATAAATCTTACTTTTGGGACTCATTCTGCCTGGGTTTTCTCTTTTTTAATTTTCTTTCTTTTTGATGGTGACTTCTGATTTCTTCAAAGTGTTACAGGATACACCTTGCCTGAATCATGGTTGATATATTCAGCTATACATCCCCTCAACCACTTCTCACCAAAATGACTAGGAGGAGAAACATCCAATAGAGGAAAAATTCAGAGACAGTGCCCTCTCCCACAGAACTATTTGATATGGACATAAACAGTATGTTGGAAAGGGAATTCAGGGTATCAATTATCCAGGCAATAGATAGATTGGAGAAAACCATTAGTGACAACATAGAATCTCTAAGGACAGAAGTGAGAGCCACCAGAGCAGAAGTTAAAAATGCTCTCAATGAGATCCACTCTAATCTAAATACTCTCACAGCTAGGGTAACAGAGGAAGAAGATAGAATTAGTGATCTAGAGGACAAACTGATAGAGAAAAAGGATCAGGAGGATGCATGGAACAAACAGCTTAGAAGTCATGAAAAGAGAATTAGGGAAATAAATGACACCATGGATGTTCTAATGTCAGAATTATAGGGATCCTGGAGGGGGTGGAAAAAAGATAGAAGAAAAGAAGGTGTGGTTGAACAAATTCCAGATCAATATTTTCCCAGTCTGGGGAATGTAACAAGGGTTTGTGTCCTAGAGGCAGAAAGAACACCCTCCAAGATCAAAGAAACTAGAAAGACCTTGAGGAACTTAATTGTGAAACTGATGAATCATAATTTTAGACAAAAGGTCCTAAGGGCGGCTGGGGGGAAGAGATTCCTTATGTACAGAGGAAGGTCCATCAGAATAACATCAGACCTGTCCACAGAAACCTGACATTGAAATTATAGATTGCTCTAAGCAGTACAGACATTTTAACAATGTTTGTTTTTCTGATCCATGAGCATGGAACTGTCTTCCATCTTTTTCTGTCTTCTTCAATTTCTTTCATGAGTGTTCTGTAGTTCCTCGAGTACAAATCCTTTACCTCTTTGGTTAGGTTTATTCCCAGGTATCTTATGGTTCTTGGTGCCATAGTAAATGGAATCTATTCTCTAATTTCCCTTTCTGTATTTTCATTGTTAGTGTATAAGAAAGCAACTGATTTCTGTGCATTGATTTTGTATCCTGCCACATTACTGAAATGCTGTATGAGTTCTAGTAGTTTAGGGGTGGAGTCTTTTGGGTTTTCCATATAAAATATCATGTCATCCATGAAGAGAGAGAGTTTGACTTCTTAATTGCCAATGTGAATACCTTTTATGTATCTTTGTTATCTGATGGCTGTTACTAGAACTTCTACTACTACATTGAACAAGAGTGGAGAGAGTGGGTATCCTTGTCGTGTTCCTGATCTCAAAAGGAAGGCTGTCAGCTTTTTTCCATTGAGGATGATATTCACTGTGGGATTTTCATAGATTTTATGAAGATGAGGAATATTCCCTCTATCCCTATATTTTGAATGGTTTTAATCAGGAATGGATGCTGTATTTTGACTCAAATTAATAAAATTATGAATTAAAGGGGAGAGATAACTACTAACACCAAGGAAATAGAAACAATCATCATAAATTATTATCAACAGTTATATGCCAGTAAGTTAAGCAACTGAGAAGAAATGGATGCATTCCTGGGAACCTATAAATTTTCAAGATTGAAACAGGAAGAAATTGACAGCCTGAATAGACCACTAACTAGTAACAAGACTGAAGAAGTGATCATAAACCTCCTAAAAAACAAGAGCCCAGGACCTGATGGATTCTCTGGGGAATTCTACCAAACATTCAAAGAAGAAATAAAACTTATTCTCCTGAAGCTGTTTCAAAAAACAGAAGTAGTAAGAAAACTTCCAAATTCTTTCTATGGATCCAGCATTAATTACCCTGATCACCAACCAGGCAAAGATCCTATCAAAAAGGCGAATTTCAGAACAATGTCCCTGATGAATGTGGATGTCAAGATTCTCAACAAGATCCTACCTAATAGGATCCATGGTACTTTAAAAAGATTATCCACCATGGTCAGGTGGGATTTATCCCTGGGATACAAGTGTGGTTCAACATTCACAAATCAATCAATGTGATAGAACAAATCAATAAGAGAAGAGAGAAGAACCACATGGTCCTCTCAATTGATGCAGAAAAAGCATTTGACAAGATACAGCATCCGTTCCTGATTAAAATGCGTCAAAGTATAGGAATAGAGGGAACATTCCTCAACTTCATAAAATCTATTAAAAACACATAGCAAACATCACTCTCAATGGGGAAAAGCTGACAGCCTTTCCTTTGAGATCAGGAAAGCGACAAGGATGTCCATTTTCACCACTGTTCTTTCACATACTACATCCATTCATGATTAAAAAGAAAAACAATAAAGTAGATTTAGCAGGAACATACTTAACATAATAAAGGCCATACATGAAAAATCCCATAGGTAACATTACATTCAATGGAAAGTACTGAAAGCTTTTCCCCTAAGGACAGAAATGAGACAAGGATCTCCACTTTTACCACTATTGTTGAATATAGTATTAGAAGTTTAAACACAGCAATAAAACAATAAAAAGAAATAAGAGGTATCCAAATTGTTAAGTAAAAGTAAAACTTTCACTATTTATCCATGATGTAGAAACCAAATAACTGACCAAAAAAAAAAAAAAACGCAGAAAACAAAAACCAAAAAACAAACAAACAAACAAAAAAACAACTATTAGAATTCACAAATGAATTAAGTAATGTTGGAGAATAAAAAATCAATCTGTTGCATTCCTTTTTCTTTTTTTTTATTTAAATTCAATTTAGTTGACATATACTGCATTTTGGTTTCAGGGGCATAATTTAGTAATTCATCAGTTGCATATAACATCCAGTGCTCATTACATTACATGCCCTCCTTAATGCCCATCACTCAATTACCCCATCCCCCAGCCACCTTCCCCTCCAGCAACCGTAGTTTGTTTTCTATAGTCAAGTGTCTCTTAGGGTTTACCTCACTCTCTATTTTCATCTTATTTTATTTTTCCTCTCTTTCTCCTATGTTCATCTGTTTTGTTTCTTAAATTCCACATGAGTGAAATCATATGATACTTGTCTTTCTCTGAGTTACTTCACTTAGTGTGTGTGTATCTATCCACCAAGCACAGAGCCTGATGTGGGGCTCAATCCCAGGACCCTGGAATCATGACCTGAGTTGAAGGCAAATGTTTAATGACTAAGCCAACCAGGCACCCCTAGATGGATGTTTTTAAATTCATTTTTTCACCATATACCTTTGTTTGGGAGCATTTAGTCCATTTACATTCAAAGTAATTATTGATAGATAAGTATTTATTACCATTTGTTACTGCTATTGTGTTTGTTTTGTAGGGTGGTTTTTTTTTTCTTTTCTTTCTTTTCTTCCTTTCTTTCATGGTTTTTGTTTTTCTTTAGTGATATACTGGGTTTCTTCTCTCTTTATTTTTGCATAGCTATTAGTGGTTTTGATTTGTGATTACCTTTAGGTTTGCATATGACATCTGCATTTTTTTAGAGAGAGAAAGAAATGGAAAGGGAGTACAAGTTGGGGAAGGGCAGAGGGGAGGTAGAGAGAGAACCTTAAGCATAACCTCATACCTTAAGATACGAGGCTCAACCTCATGACCTTGGGACCACGACCCAAGCGAAAATCAAGAGTCATACACTTAATTGACTAAGCTACCCTGATGTCCCAAGTTGTACTTTGTCAAATGCTTTTTCTGCATCTATTGAAATGATCATATGGATTTTATCCTTTTTATTTTTTATGTGGTGTATCATGTTGACTGATTTTTAAATATTAAGTATTTTGCATTACTCTTGTCTCCTAGTTCATTAATTAATTCCCCTGCTTTTTCCATCATGTTATTTATTCTAGCAAGTGTTTTTTTTTAATTTCACTTATTGTGTTCTTCATCTTGATTGGTTTTTTTTCTTCTATCTCTTTGTTAAAGGTCTCACTGATGTCCTCTACTCTTTCCTCTAATATGGTATTTTATGATCATTTAAGTCCTTTATCAGGCATGTTACTTCTATCCTTTTTTCTTAGGCCTCTTATTTTTTTTTCTATTCCTTTATTTGTGACATATTCCTCTGTCTCATTTTGCCTAACTCTTGTGTCTGTTTCTGTGTGTTAGAAAAGTCAGCTATGTCTTTCCTTTTTGAAATTAGTGGACAGGATGTGTATTTTTAACTACATGACACTGATACCCCTCCACAGGGGACATGCAACCACCATGAAGACCAGGTGAGGCCATGCCATAATGTGTGAGGGAGCAGATGGAGGGGCAGTGCCACAAACAGTATGCAGGTCCTTCTCTTCTGAGGATGCACAGCTGTTGTGGAGACTGGGCTAGGTGGGGCTACTATGTAAATCATGCCTGGCTGGAGGGTGCATTTTTAACAAGGTGTGCACTTCCTCCACAGGAGGTTGGGAGATACAATGTTGGCAATGTTTGCACAGGCCTTCTGGAGGAAGTGATCTGAAGCACCAAGACCAAGGCAGGACTAGCTGGAAGGGACAGGGCAGTTTAAGCAAGTTAGGTAATGAATACCTGCACCATGCAAGTTCCTTCAGGTGGCTGTGAATTGGCAGGAGAAGGAAATGGCACTTGCCAGTCCTACTGTTACTGGAGAAATCCCTCAATAAACTCTGAGATTAGTAGTCAAATTTCCCTTCGATATGCCCCAAGTGACTTTCAAACTGCTGCTTCCAATCTCTGGTTCTATGGGCTGTTTGATGTGCTATCTCTTCAAGGGTTTACTCTCAGCTTCTTAATGCCCTTTGGGCTCTGTCAGAGCCAAGTCCTCTGATTTTAAAGTTCCAGGATTTAAGTCCCACTGATTGTAAGCACTCATAAAATTCAGCCCCTCTGATTTTCAAAGCCAAATGCTATGGGATTCCTCTTCCCTTTGTAAGATCCCGAGTGTGATAGTCTGTTTCTTGCCCCTCTCCATGCCTGTAGCTTCCTACCTCTGGAGGTCAGACACATGGGCTTTATATTCCCACTGAATCCTCACCTTTACTATCCTCTCTAATGTGACCTCTTCTCTATTTTTAGTTGTGAAATTTGTTCACATTTGTTGTTCTGATGCAAGTATTATATATTTGTATCTGTGGGATAAGGTGAGTTTAGGGTCCTCCTACTCTGGCATCTTCCCTTGAAGTTGCAGTTAGTTCATTTTCATTTAAAGTAATTATTTGTCAGTATGTACTTTCTCCCAAACCATTGTTTTGAATTTTTCCTTTTTTTTCAATTTATTTATTTTCAGAAAAACATTATTCATTATTTTTTCACCGCACCCAGTGCTCCATGCAAGCTGTGCCCTCTATAATACCCACTACCTGGTACCCCAACCTCCCACCCCCCCACCACTTCAACCCCCTCAGACTGTTTTTCAGAGTCCATAGTCTCTCATGGTTCACCTCCCCTTCCAATTTACCCAAATTCCCTACTCCTCTCTAACGCCCCTTGTCCTCCATGCTATTTGTTATGCTCCACAAATAAGTGAAACCATATGATAATTGACTCTCTCTGCTTGACTGATTTCACTCAGCATAATCTCTTCCAGTCCCGTCCATGTTGCTAAAAAAGTTGGGTATTCATCCTTTCTGATGGAGGCATAATACTCCATAGTGTATATGGACCACATCTTCCTTATCCATTCATCCGTTGAAGGGCATCTTGGTTCTTTCCATAGTTTGGCGACCGTGGCCATTGCTGCTATAAACATTGGGGTACAGATGGCCCTTCTTTTCACGACATCTGTGTCCTTGGGGTAAATACCCAGGAGTGCAATTGCAGGGTCATAGGGAAGCTCTATTTTTAATTTCTTGAGGAATCTCCACACTGTTCTCCAAAGAGGCTGCACCAACTTGCATTCCCACCAACAGTGGAAGAGGGTTGCCCTTTCTCCACATCCTCTCCAACACATGTTGTTTCCTGTTTTGTTAATTTTGGCCATTCTAACTGGTGTAAGGTGATATCTCAATGTGGTTTTAATTTGAATCTCCCTGAGGGCTAATGATGATGAGCATTTTTTCATGTGTCTGATAGCCATTTGTATGTCTTGATTGGAGAAGTGTCTGTTCATATCTTCTGCCCATTTTTTGATGTGTTTGCCTGTTTCGTGTGGGTTGAGTTTGAGGAGTTCATTATAGATCCTGGATATCAACCTTTTGTATGTACTGTCATTTGCAAATATCTTCTCCCATTCCGTGGGTTGCCTCTCTGTTTTTTTGACTGTTTCCTTTGCTGTGCAGAAGCTTTTGATTTTGATGAAGTCCCAGAAGTTTATTTTCGCTTTTGTTTCCTTTGCCTTTGGAGACGTATCTTGAAAGAAGTTGCTGTGGTTGATATCAAAGAGATTACTGCTTTTGTTTTCCTCTAGGATTCTGATGGATTCCTGTCTCACGTTGAGGTCTTTTATCCATTTTGAGTTCATCTTTGTGTACGGTGTAAGAGAATGGTCGAGTTTCATTCTTCTACATATAGCTGTCCAGTTTTCCCAGCACCATTTATTGAAGAGACTGTCTTTTTTCCACTGTATATTTTTTCCTGCTTTGTCAAAGATTAATTGACCATAGAGTTGAGGGTCCATATCTGGGCTCTCTAGTCTGTTCCCCTGGTCTATGTGTCTGTTTTTATGCCAGTACCATGCTGTCTTGGTGATCACAGCTTTGTAATAAAGCTTGAAATCGGGTAAGGTGATGCCACCAGCTTTATTTTTGTTTTTCAACATTTCCTTAGCGATTCGGGGTCTCTTCTGATTCCATACAAATTTTAGGATTATTTGCTCCAGCTCTTTGAAGAATGCCAGTGGAATTTTGATCGGAATGGCATTAAAAGTATAGATTGCTCTAGGCAGTATAGACATTTTAACAATGTTTATTCTTCCTATCCAAGAGCATGGAATGGCCTTCCATCTATTTGTGTCTTCTTCAATTTCTTTCATTAGTGTTCTGTAGTTCCTCAAGTACAGATCCTTTACCTCGTTAGTTAGGTTTATTCCCAGGTATCTTATGGTTCTTGGTGCTATAGTAAATGGAATCGATTCTCTAATTTCCCTTTCTGTATTTTCATTGTTAGTGTATAAGAAAGCCACTGATTTCTGCACATTGACTTTGTATCCTGCCACGTTGCTGAATTGCTGTATGAGTTCTAGTAGTTTGAGGGTGGGGTTGGGTTTTCCATATAAAGAATCATGTCATCTGCAAAGAGAGAGAGTTTGACTTCTTCATTACCAATTTGGATACCTTTTATTTCTCTCTGCTGTCTGATTGCTGTTGCTAGGACTTCTAATACTATGTTGAACAAGAGTGGTGAAAGTGGGCATCCTTGTCTTGTTCCTGATCTCAATGGGAAGGCTGCAAGCTACAAAAACCATCAAAGGCAGTCAAGGTGAGAGGAAAAAAAGTGTTTTGATTTTTTTAAAATAATTCTCTGTTCTCTTCCTCTTTTCTCTTATAAATTGATGATTTTCTTTAATGGATGTCTGAGATTGCTTTCTATTTTTTGTTTATCTATTACA
This sequence comes from Neogale vison, assembly GCF_020171115.1. NCBI lineage: Eukaryota > Metazoa > Chordata > Mammalia > Carnivora > Mustelidae > Neogale > Neogale vison. The sequence goes on from NC_058105.1 coordinate 77,052,313, forward strand.
GGATTTTCACTCGTGGCTACCATGAGATTCACATATAACATTCTATGCATATAGCACTCTATATTAAGTTGATAGTCACTTAAATTTGAACACATGGCAAAAATAATACAACTCCCCTTTCACATTTTATATATAATATATATTTTGCATCTTTTGATCCCTTAATTGAGTATTGCAGATATAATTGTTTTTATTATTTTTTCTTTTAAACTTCATGTTTAGCTTTATAAGTGATTCAACTACCACCTATACCATATACTTGCTTTTACCAACAATTTTGTTCAAATAATTTTCTTACTTGGAGTTATAGCCTTTTTCTTTTCCACTTATAAAGTCTCTTTAACATTACTCATAAGGCTGGTTCAGTGGTGATAAACTCCTTACCTATCATTTTACTATTTGTCTTCTGTTTGTTTCCTTGAGTTTTTTTTTTTTAAGATGTGATTTATTTGAGAAAGAGGCAGAGATAGCACAAGCAGGGGGATGGGCAGAGGGAGAGGGTCAAGCAGACTCCCCACTGAGCATAAAGGCCAACACGGGGCTCAATTCCAGGAACCTGAGATCATGACCTAAGCTGAAGTCAGACACTTAACAGACCAAGTCACCCAGACACCCCATGTTTCCATGGCTTCTTATTCCTCTATGCTCTTTTCTTCCCCTGCTGCTGAATATCTGGACGTTTAGGGGAATTCCATCTTGATTTATAGTGGTTTTCTTTTTCAAGATTTTATTTATTTATTTCATAGAGAATGAGTGAATGAGTGAAAGATCATGAGCAGGGAGAGGAGTAGAAGGAAAGGGGGAAGCAGACTCCCCACTGAGCACGGAGCCCAATGTGGGACTCAATTCCAGAATCCTGGGATTATGAGCTGAGCCAAAGGTAGATACTTAACTAACTGAGCAACCCCAGTGCCTCATGTAGTGCTGTTGTTGGTTTTTATTTTTATTTTTATTTAAATTCTATTTATTTAAATATATAATGTAATACTGGTTTCAGGAATAGAATTTAGTGATTTGTCACTTACATATAACACCCAGTGCCCATTATAACAAGTGCCCTCCCAAATACCCATTACCCATTTAGGTTATCCCCAACCCCTCCCTCCCCCAACCCTCATTCCTCTATCATTAAGTCTTTTATGGTTTTCTTCCCTTTCTCTTTTTTTTCCCTTCCCATATGTTCATATGTTTTGTTTCTTAAATTCTGCATGAGGGGAATCATATGGCACTTGTTTTTCACTGACTCCCTGATTTTGCTCAACATAATACACTATAGCTCCATCCACATCACCGTAAATGGTAAGATTTCATTCTTTATGATGGCTTAGCAATGTTCATATTTATATTATATTGTATTATATTATAATAAATCATACTCAATCATAATAAATTTTAATTAATTAATAATTAAATTATCTAAATAATAAAATATTTTAATTAATAATATAAATTATAAATAAATATTATAAATAATAGTATATAATATATAATCTATTATATATAATAGATGTGAGAGATTATATATATACACATATAATTATACATATATATGTATATATGTGTACATATACATATATAATTATACATATGTGTGTGTGTATATATATATATATATATATAATCATATCTTCTTTGTCCATGCATGAATTGATGGACATTGGGCTCTTTCTACAGTTTGACTATTGTTGAAAATGCTGCTATAAATATCAGGGTTCATGTAGCCCTTTGAATCTGTATTTTTGTATCTTTTGGGTAAAAGCTTAGCAATGCAATTGTTGGGTTGTAGGGTAGTTCTATTTTTAACTTTTGAGTGATTCCATACTATTCTCTAGAGTGGTTGCACCAGTTTGGATTCCCACCAACAGTGTAAGAGGATTCCCCTTTCTTTGCATCCTCACCAACATTTTATTTCCTGTGTTGTTAATTTTTAGCCAATCTGACAGATATGCAGTGGTGTCTCCTCATGCTTTTTGATTTGTATTTCATGGATGATGAGGGCTGTTGAACATTTTTTGATTTGTCCTGTTAGTCGTCTGTCTTCCTTAGGAAATGTCTTTTCATATCTTCTGCCCACTTCTTACCTGGATTATTTGGGGTTTTTTTTGAGTATTGAGTTTGGTAACTCCTTTATAGTTTGGATACTAGCAATTTATCAGATAGGTCATTTGCAAATATCTTCTCCCTGTCTTTCAATTTTGGTGATTGTCTTCTTCACTGTGAAAATGCTTTTTGTCCTGATGAAGTCCCAATAGTTCATTTTTGCTTCTCTTTCTTTCACCTATGGCCACGTGTTTAGTAAGAAGTCATTAAATCCGAGGTGAAACAGGTTGTTGCCTGTGTTCTCCTCTAAGATTTTGATAGTTTCTTGTCTCACATTTAAGTCATTCATCCATTTTGAATTTATTTTTGTGTCTGCTGTAAGAAAGTGGTCCAGGTTCATTCTTATGCATGTGGTTGTCCAGTTTTCTCAACATCATTTGTTGAAGAGACTCTCTGTTTTCCATTGGAAATTCTTTTCTTCTTTGCTGAAGATTAGTTGACCATAGAGTTGTGGTACTTTTCTAGGTTCTCTGATCTGTTCCATCATTCTAAAAATCTCTTTTTGTGCCAGTACCATACTGCCTTGATGACTATAGATTTGTCATACAGCTTTAAGTCTGGAATCATGATGCCTGTGGCTTTTTCTTTTTCAGAATTGTTTTGGCTATTGAGGGTCTTTACAAAGGGTTCCATACAAAATTTAGATTTGTTCTACTCTGTAAAAAGTGCTAGTGGCATTTTGATAGGGTTTGAATTAAATGTGTAGTTTGCTTTTAGTAGTATAGATATTTTAATAATGTTTTTTTCTCCCAGTATATGAGCATGGGATGTATTTCCATTTCTTTGTGTCCTCTTCAATTTCTTTCATAATTATTCTATAGTTTTCAGAGTATTAATCTTTTACTCTTTGGTTAGGTTTATTCCTAGGTATCTTAGGGTTCTGTGTGCAAATCCAAATGGGATCAATTCCTTGATCTCTTTTTCTACTGAGTCATTATTGGGTGTACAGAAATGCAACAGACATGCATGATTTTATATCCTGCAACTCTGTTGAATTCATGTTTTAGGTCTAACAATTTTTTGGTGTAATCTTTCAAGTTTTCTACATAGAATATCATGTCATCCACAAATCATGAAAGGACTTCTTCCTTGCTGATTTGGATGACTTTTATTTATTTTTGTTTTCTGACTGCTGAAGGTGAGTATGGTGTTGAATAGTAACAGCGAAAGTGGACATTTCTGTCTTGTTACTGTTGGGAGCTTTCAGTTTTCGCCATTGAGAATATTCCCTGTGGGTCTCTGTATATAGCTTTCATGATGTTGAGACATGTTCCATCTATACCTAATTTTTGTGTGTTTTTATCAAGAATGGATACTGTATTTTGTCAGTTTTTTTCTGCAACTATTGAGAGGATTATATGATTTTATCGCTTTCTTTGTATAATATCTTTAGTGGTTGCTCTAAGTATTACAAGATATATGTGTGACTTATCACTAAATGTCTATGTATAAATGCATCATTAGACTAGACTAGAAGTCTAAATGCATCATTTTACAACTTCAAGTAAAAACAGAAACCTTAATTCCATTCATGTTCCTTTGGTTTCCTCACTTTTGAAACATAATTGTGTTAAGTATTTTTTTCTACATATTTTGAACTTCACATTAAATGGTGCTATGATTTTTGTTTCAATCAACAAATATGAGTTAAAAATGCATGAGGATATTATTTTATATTTAGCTGTATGTTTATCCATTCTGATGTCTTTCCTTTCTGATATTCAAAGCCTTATTTATCATTTCCTTTTTGTTTAGAGAAGTTCTTTTAGTCATTTTAAGAGTAGTTTTGCTAGGAACAAATTCTTACTTTCCCTTCATTTGAAATTCCCCCTTCATTCCAGATTGATATTTTTGCCAGATATGGGATTTGCATTTGGAAGTTTTCTTTAAGCATGTAAAAAATACTGTGCCCCTTCCTTCTAACATTTGTTTTCTGATGAGAAATCTTATGTCATTAGAAGTGGTTTTTCCCTTATGAGTAAAGTTTCATTTTTCTCTACTTTCGAAGTTTTGTTGTTGTAAAAAGTTTTCAGAAGTTACTTTGGCAGCTCTTAGTGTGGATTTTCTAGGTTTATCTTATTTGAGATTAATTCATGACCTTGAATCCGGGGGGTTTTCCAAATTTAGGAGAATTTCAGCATCATTTTTCTCTTGGTCTTATTAAGGTATGATTGACAACACTGTGTAAATTTAAGATGTGTATTTTGATTATTAAATATATGCATATATTGTGAAATGTTAATAAAGTTAACACAGTCTCAGATGATGTATGTGTTGAAAACATTTAAGAACTACTCTCTAGCAAATTTGAAATTTATAATACAGTATGGTTAGCTATAGTCATCATTCTATATATTAGATCCTCAGAACGTATTAATTTTATAACTGAAAGTTTGTACCTGTTGGTCAATATCTACCTGTTTTCCATACCCCACAGGTCCTAAGCCACAAATCTATTCTATTACTATGAATTTGACATTTTTATGTTCTACACATGTGAGATCATACAGTATGTATCTTTCTCTGTTTGACTTATTTCACCTAGCATAATGTCCTTAAGTATCACCTATGTTGTCTCAAATGTCAAAATTTCCTTTGTTATGGCTCAATAAAATTCTGTTGCATGATTTTAACCATTTATAATATTCTGTATCCATTCACCCGTCAGTGGACACATAGGTTATTTCAGTATCTTGGCTATATTATTTCTTCATAACGATGAAGGTTTGAGTCATAATCTTCTCTTCTAGTTTTGGGATTCTGTAGTTAGAAATGTTAAATATTTTGTTATTGTCCCATAGATCTATGAAGATCTTTTCAGTTTTTCTTACTACTATATTTTCATCCGTTGTTCATAATGAATAAATTGTAACTTTCCTCATTTCACTGATTCTATCTTCTATTATCCATACTCCTGATTTTATCCAGTTTTTTTGCTGTATTTTTCAATTTATTGATTTCTTTTATAGGTAATTTTAAAAATAATTTCTATTTTTTAAGATTTTATTTATTTATTTATTTGAGAGAGAAAGAGGGAGAAGAAGACTCCCCATTGAGCAGGAAGCAAAACTTGGGGATAGATCCCAGGACTCTGAGATCATGAGCTGAGTTGAAGGCGGACTCAACCAACTGAGCTACCCAGATGCCTCAAGATTTTTTGTTTTTCTTTTTGCTTCAAGAGAATTGTAATTGTTTGACGAGCATTTTTATGGTCGCTGCTTTAAACATTTTTAGATATTTCCAACATTTGATTCATTTCTGTATGTTGATATTTGATCATTTTCTTTTCTCATTTGATTTTGGATTTCCTGGTTCTTGCTATGAAGAGTAATTTTTAATTGTATCCTGAATAATTTGGGTACCATATTATGAGACTCTAGATCTTATTTAATCTTTTTAATCAGACAGTCCCTTGTTTATGTATACTATGATGGCTATGTAAGTTTGTATCCTCAGCTTCTTGTTGGGCTCCACTGATGTCACTCTAGCAAGAGCAGAATGTTGGTTCCCACTGCTTTGCTTCAGACAAGTAGGGTGGAAATTTTGCAGTCCCTTTGCCTTGTTGACAGTCAATACATTTTGGAAAAAGTAGGGACACACTCTTAACACACACCTTCTCATTACCTTTGAGTGGGATTATAAGTAATGGATAGAGTTGAGAGTAATTAACATCACTTTGTTGCTACAAGGTAGGAGTGGAAGCTCAGCTTCCCATTTGACCCTACTGACAGTGAGGGAGAAGAGGGAATTATAATACAAAACAGACTCACCTCCCACTACCTGATTCCTCCTCACTAATGCTGGGTAGACATAGAGGTTCAGATTCTTGCTAGGTCTCACTACGAAGCATAAATAAAATGGAGAAAGCATGTCAATTAGCTTGACTCACACCATTTCATTCTGCCTCATTGATACCAGGTATGGATAAGGGTTAGCATCCCCACATGGCATCATTTATATCATTTATCTATTGCTTTTAAAATTTAAAAGCTTTCCTTATGGCGTTTCAAGAATGATTTACCTATGTTTTCTTCTAGATTGTTGTATTTTCATCTTAAACATTTAATCCACATAGTTCAATATAAGAAGTGTTTACATTTATTTCCTCTAAATAACTGATTAAACTAACTTAATTTGTTAAAAATCCCTTATTTTTCTCACAATTTGTGAAACATTTCCCACAACTTTTTCACAAATAAAATACCTATTTGTCTAATTTATATACTTAACATATATTTTATATACCAAAGAAATACTTGTTTATGTATAGCATATATGTCACTAGAATGTAGGTTCAAAGAGCGCAGGGATTTTCTTTTGCTCCCTGCTTGGTCTCTAGTGCCTTAAATATTGGTTGCATGGTAAACAATGAATAAGTAAATTGGTATACTAGGATTACTTCTTGGCCTAAATATCTTATCCATTGATAAGTCTGTAAGTTGATATGTTATTCATTAGTAGGTCTCAAGTATTGCATTGAGTAGTCTAGCCTTAAAATGCATTTCGATATCTGATAAGGAAAGCTCCCTCATTACGCTTCTTTTCCAAAATGTTCTTAGCTAGTCATGCATATTTACTCCTTCAAATATGATATTAAAAATTATTGAGTTTCAAAAATATTTTAAAATAGGTCTTTCATTATAGTTAAGATATGCTAAGTATTTCAAAACAAGCAAGACCTTATCTATTAGGAGATCAGATTTCAGGCAAGTGTAATTAAGAGTAAAGGAAAAAGGGGAGGTGAACCATGAGAGACTATGGACTCTGAAAAACAGTCTGAAGGGTTTGAAGTGGCGGGGGGGTGGGAGGTTGGGGTACCAGGTGGTGGGTATTATAGAGGGCACAGCTTGCATGGAGCACTGGGTGTGGTGAAAAAAATAATGAATAATGTTTTTCTGAAAATAAATAAATTGGGGAAAGAAAAAAAAAAGGAGCATGTGTTGCTTATTAATGGAAAAAAAAAAGAGTAAAGGAAAAAGAAGCTTCTAAGTCCCTAAAGTAGCAACCCTACTAACACAGCTTTGAAACAAAAGCAAATGGTATGGTCAACAGTGAAAAGCTTTAATTTTTTCAATATTCAATATTCAGACATCAGTGATAACTATTAGAAACCCTATTTAAGGAACTCCTATAAGTCACACACACACACACACACACACACACACCACCAACATTGATAAAGTGGTAGAATAACTGGCAAATATAGATAGGTATTTCACAAAATAAAAACTCACTTAAACTAAAACACATGAAAAGATGACCAAACACACAAACAGTATGAGAAATATTTAACAAAACAATGATATATTACTTTACAGTAATATGATTTGTAAACATTAGAAAGATGGATAGTAATAAGTATTAGAGGGGAATTGGGGAGAGATAAGGCCCTGATTCACTGCTGGGGAAGTCAGCTGGGAGAGAAATCTGGCACCTCTTGCTTAAATTGAATTAATATATATGCTATGGGTTGATTGGAGGGGCAAAGATGGAAGAGAAGTGGGGGATCCCTATTTCAACGAGCCCCTTGAAATTAGCTCAATATCTACCAGACCATTCTGAACACCCTTGAAATCAGCCTATGATGTAAGAAGATATATCTGGAACTGTACAAACAGACTATCTCAGGTGGTTGGTCTTGAGGTATGAAGCAGGGAACTATAATTCTACAGACAGATATTGGAAGATAAATGGAAGGGGAATGAGCCTCCAGGATCCTGAATGGCTGGAGCACAAAAGCCTCCTGTGCTGGGGACCAGGCACAGACCTGCAGACAGGTAATGAATGACAGGGAAAGGACTCTAGTGCAGCCCCCGAACTGAAATCTGAAGCTGTGGTGGCACACATGTGAACTGGGATCAGCTAGAAGTCTTAGACAAACAAAGGACAGAGATGTGTTTGGACCTGGAAGAGAGGGCTGGGAATGCTGCTGTGGGGTGCACAACCAAGGAGACTGCAGTTTTTGGCAGCACAGATAGAAGTAGGGACAATGTGGCCCAAAGAGTGCACTGAGGGACAAAATGCAATCTATCTGTTCTGAGACAGAGATTTGTATACAGTCAATTCTGCTCTGATGCTCGGGCATGACACAAAAATCTGTCAGAAAAAGCCAGCAGAGAACAAAGTGCCTCCAAAATGGATTTCAGTGAGCCCATCCCCCTCTAATGGGACAGGACAACTCTGCCCAGACAGGGTTGCCTGAGTAACACTGTGGCAGACCCCTCTCCTCCCAAAAGACAGGCTGGAAGAACAAGAGTTTGACAACACTAAAGTCCCCACAAAACAGATGCACCTTGCTTGGATTGTGGTCAATAGTTTGGACTCTGTATATTCCCTCAACCACCTCTCAACAGAAGAGGAAGAAACCCCAACATAGGAGAAACTCAGAGACTGTGACCTCTGCCACAGAACTAATGGATGTAGTGATAAGCAAGATGTTGGAAATAGACTTCAAGGTAATACTTATGCAGACAATGCCTAGGATGGAGGAAACTATTAATGGCAACATATATTATTTTTTAAGATATTATTTATTTCAATCTCAAGTAGGTGGAGAGGCAGGCAGAGAGAGAGAGAGAGGAGGAAGCAGGCTCCCCACAGAGCAGAGAGCCCGATGTGGGGCTCGATCTCAGGACCCTAAGATCATGACCTGAGCCAAAGGCAGAGGTTTAACCCACTGAGCCATCCAGGTGTCCCAGCAGCATATATTCTTAAGAGCATAAATGAGAGCTGATCTGGCAGAACTTAAAAATGCTATCAATGAGATCCAATCTAATCTAGATACTCTAACACCTAAGGTAAATGAGGCAGAAAATGAATTAGTGATCTAGAAGACAAACTGATAGAAAAGAAGGAACAAGTGGAAACCTAGAACAAACAGCTTAAAATCCATGAAGACAGAATTGTAGAAATAAAAGACATCACAAAATGTTGTAATGTTAGAATTATTGGGATCCTTGGGGGGGGGCGGTGGAGAGAGAGAGAGAGGACTAGAAGATATATTTGAGCAAATTGTAGCTGAGAACATCCTTAACTTGGAGAATTAAACAAGCACTCCTGTCCTAGAGGCAGAGAGGACCCCTCCCAAGATCAAGAATAGACAAACACCCAGACATGCAATCATAAAACTCACAAATCTTGAAGCAAAGGAAACAATATTAAGGGCAGTTAGCAGGAAAATATTCCTTACATAGAGAGGAAGGAACATCAGAATAACAACAGACCTGTCCACAGAAACATGGCAAGCCAGAAAGGGATAGCAAGACATATTCAGGGTACTAAAGGAGAAGAACATGCAGCCAAGAGTTCTTTATCTGCCAAGGCTGCCATTCAAAATAGAGAGTTAAGGAGCTTCCAGGACTGGCAGAAACTGAAAGAATATGTGACCACTAAGCTGGTCCCCCAAGAAATATTAAGGGGGGTTTGATAGAAGGAGAAAGACCCTAAAAGTGAAATAGAATAGAAATATACAGATCAATGTATATAAGCAAGGACTTCACAGGCAACATGATGACAATAAATTCATATCTTTCAATAATCACTCTCAATTTGAGTGTCCTAAATCCTCCCATAAAATGGCACAGGGTTGCAGTTTCAATAAAAAGACAGGACCCATCCATATGCTGCCTACAAGAAACTCATTTTGAACCTAATGATACATACAGACTGAAAGTGAAGGAAAGGGGAAGAGTTTTTCATGTCAATGGGCCACAAAAGAAAGCTGAGGTAGCAACTCTCATATCAGATAAATTAGATTTTAAGCGAAAAACTTTAGTTAGAGATACAGAAGGACACTACATTATTACTAAGGGTCTATCCAACAAGAAGATCTAACAGTTATAAATATCTATGCCCCCAACATAGGAACAGCCAACTACATAGCCAACTGTTAACCAAAATGCAGAGACATGTTGATAGTAATACGCTAATAGTAGGAGACCTGAGCAATGCACTGTCAGCAATAGACAGATCATCTAAGTAGAAAATAAAGAAAAAAAGAGCTTTGAATGAGGCACTGGACTAGATGGACCTCACAGATATATATAGAGAACATTCCACCCTAAAAGAACTGAATACACATTTTTCTTGAGTGCACATGAAACTTTCTCGAGAATAGACCACATACAGGGTCACAATTAGGGCTCAACTAATACCAAAAGATTGAAATTATTCCCTGCATATTCTCAGACCACAAGGCTTTGAAATTGGAACTCAACCACAAGATAAAGTTTGGAAGGAAATCAAACACTTGGAATCTAAAGACCATACTGCTTAAAACTGTTTAGGTCAACCAGGAAATCAAAGCAGAACTTAAACAATTAATGGAAACCATGAGAATGAAAACACTTTGGTTCAATGGAAATGTTGAAAAAGAAAAACAAAGCTGGGGGCATCACGTTGCCTGATTTCAAGCTTTATTACAAAGCTGTGATCACCAAGATGGCATGGCTATCACAAAACATCCACATAGACCAATGGAACAGAATAGAGAGTCCAGATATGGACCCTCTACTCTATGGTCAAATAATCTTTGACAAAGCAGAAAAAAATATCCGGACAAAAAAAAGCCAGTCTTTTCAATAAATGGTGATGTGAAAATTGGACAACTATATACGGAGGAATGAAACTCGACCATTCTCTTACACCAAATACAAAGATAAACTCAAAATGGATGAAAGATCTCAATGTGAGACAGGAATCCATCAAAATCCTAGAGGAGAACATAGGCAATAACCACTTCAACATCAGTCACAGCAACTTCTTTCAAGACACGTCTCCAAAGGCAAGGGAAACGAAAGCAAAAATGAACTTTTGGGACTTCATCAAGATAAAAAGCTTCTGCACAGCAAAGGAAACTGTCAATAAAAGAAAAAGGGAACCGGGGCGCCTGGGTGGCTCAGTGGGTTGAGCTGCTGCCTTCGGCTCAGGTCATGATCTCAGGGTCCTGGGATCGAGTCCCGCATTGGGCTCTGTGCTCAGCAGGGAGCCTGCTTCCTCCTCTCTCTCTCTCTCTGCCTGCCTCTCTGCCTACTTGTGATCTCTCTCTGTCAAATAAATAAAGAAAGAAAAATAAAATCTTAGAAAAAAAAAAAAAGAAAAGAAAAAGGGAACCCACCGAATGGGAGAACATATTTGAAAACGACACTACATACAAAGGACTGACATCCAAGATATATAAAGAACTTCCCAAACTCAACAACCAAAAAAAATTGTCAAGTAAAAAAATTGACAGAAGACATGAACAAACACTTCTCCAAAGAAGACATACAAATGGCTAGGAAACACATGAAAACATGTTCATTTCATTAGCCATCAAGGAAATTAAAATTTAAATCACATTGAGATACCACCTTACACCAATTAGAATGGCAAAAATTGACAAGGCAAAAAACAAAAAAGTTTGGAGATGTTGTGTAGAAAGGGGAACCTTCTTACACTGTTGGTAGGAGTGCAAGGTGGTATAGACACTTTGGAAATCAGTGTGGAGCTTCCTCAAAAAGTTGAAAATAGAACTACCCTATGACCCAACAATTGCACTACTGGGTATTTACCCCAAAGATACACATGCTGTGAAAAGAAGGGGCACATGCACTCCAATGTTCATAGCAGGAATGTCCATGATAGCTAAACTGGGGAAAGAGCTGAGATTCCTTTCAACAGATGAATGGATAAATGAGGAAGGCTACAGATTAGTATCTCTGCCTGGGCATAGTGGGAGAAGCAGCTCTAAAGCTGGTAAAGCTTTTTGTTGTCTTAACTGAAGACGACCTGCAACCCAAGTTTCCTGACAGAAGAGGGCCACAAGCTTTATGCCTAAAAAAATATTAACACTGCCCGCCCACCTTTTGGATTGAGTGCTGCTGGGCTACGCAGCTTCCAGGAGCTTTCTCTAGCATTTTGGTCAGACGGATCCACATCCTCCACAGCTGGAGGGGTTGTGATTAAGCTCCTTGACTGGGTGAAAGTGGGTAGGGCTGCTCCAGGCTACTCTCAGTTTCTCAAACTGGCTCTCTGGTTGGGAGGAACTGAGAGCTACTCTCCTTCATTGAGGATCTGAATCTAATCTGTAGCCTTCCTCATTGCTGAATACAGTCTTCAGCCTGTCAAACCAGGAAATATAGCCAGAGAAAACAGGAAGCCACATAACTCATTAAATAGCTCTGTGTATAGTGGTACCTGATAGGAAAGTACAGTCCATGGTTTCTCTTCTGAAGAGAAAACAAAAAAAACAGAAAACTTACTATGTAATTCAGTGCATATTCTGGCTTGATTTGAGTCAACAGTCAAAAAGCTATATAGGTCCTGGACTCCATCCTACTGTCTTTCCTAGGCAAGGAAGCTAATTCATAGTTCCATAAGCTACTGAACATAGTACCTGGTACAAACTGTCTAGTAAGCCTGACCAGAGAATCCAGGTAACCATAGAGACCATTCTACAGATTCATATGTATATAGAACCAAGCCAGAAGACTTATCCAAGAGTTCTTAGCCAGTTGCTCACCCACTTCCTTGTCCTTAGAATGTTAAAGTTGCCTTGTCCCAAAATGGAAAATAATAGGAGGACCCACCTGCTTAAGGAAATTACTAGCAGACACATGCCAAACACCAAGCTGAGCTGACTGGGGGGAAAAAACGGTCTTCAACAAAGGAATCCTATAAAATCTGAAAGCAGAAACCAATCATTCAAATGTGTAGATACTAATGTAAGGAATCAAGGATCATGATGAATCAGGTAAATATATCAAAGGAAGTTCATAAAGAGCCCATGACTGACTCTAAGGAAGGAGAACTATGAACTCTTAGAAAAAGTATTCAAAATAATCCCATTAAAGAAGTTCAGTGTGCTACTTACTAGAAAACACAGACAACTAAATGGAATTTGGAAAAAATGAACAAACAAAATGAGAGGTTCAACAGGAAATAGCATACATTAAAAGTCCCAGAAATTCTGGAACTGACAAATCCAGTAAGTAATCTGAAGAATCCAATAGAGAGTATTAGAAGTAGAGCTGACCACACACACACACACATACACACACATCAACACCTCAAGTTTACAATGTTAAAAATTACCTAGACAGGGGGAGGACAAGATGGCGGGGTAGTAGGAAGAGGCGCCTTTTCAGCCTGTACCCCAAAGTGAGCTGATTACCTACCAAAGAACTCTGATCACCCATGAAATCAGCCTGAGATCAGAATTATACACGTCTGAATCTCTACAGGGGCAGAAGACACCAGTGGGCAGGTAAAGTGGAATGGGAACTGCGGACTGATATCAGAAGATAAACAAAAGGGGGAGGGAGCCACCAGAGGCGAACAGTTGGAAAGTAATACCCCAATACGAGTGAGAGTGCCCTGCGTCTGGGGACCAGCATTAACTTGGAGACTGGTTGAAAGCACTCCAAAAAAGCAAAGGATCACGGGGGGAAATTGTGGGAATCGGGGTGGCTAGGGACAGGGGCTTAAGTCCCCGGCGCTAAGGCAGAGAGAGTGTGGTGGAGAAACCGCTCTCGGTCCCTAAGCTGCCAGCGCGCCCGAGAATGGGTGGGTTCTGGCTCCTGTGAGGGAATGGGAGCCACCCAGGTCTGCAGAACGCGCTCTAGCCCTACCACAAAGCTCGAGATAGGCGTGCATGTCCCTCATGCTCCCCTGAGTTACAAAGGCCTGGCCAGCGCTATTTGACCCATGCCATTGTTCCAAAACCTAAGCCATGCACCCGAAACTCTTCCCCTGACAGAGGCGCGCAAAAGCCCAGCCTGGGGCTTACGGACCAGAGCCCCGTTCTCAGTGCCCCAGACGCGCGCCCGACCCATAGCCGCCTCTGAAAAGAGGTGCGTGCAAGCAGGGCACTCCCAGCCCGGGCCAGCGGCAAAATCTCAGTGTGCGATCGCTGCTTGGAACCTCTCTGGTGGTCGGGAGCTCCCAGACAGCCACCACTGCCTTGGCTTTGGGTATGAGCAAAAGATAATGTGCCCCCAGGGTCTGCAACTTGGAACCTGCTCTGCCAGCGGCCAAGGGGAAATTTATTCAGCTTCTGCACCCAGACTGAGGCTTCTCTCTGAGAGGGAGATCAGGGTGTGGTTTGATTTCTTCTAATACTACAAAAACCATCAAAGGCGGTCAAGGTGAGAAGAAAAAAAGTGAACACGCATAAAAACCGCTTTTTATGCCTGAAAGCCTGAAAATAAAACCAGTTTCCCCAGAGCCCACCCCCTTGAGTGGGGCGGGAGGACTCAACTCAGGAAACATCATTGACTGACAACCCACGTGGCAGGCCCCTCCCGCAGAAAACAAACCAAGAAAGAAAAAAAAAAAAAAAGGACTACAAGAGAAAACTTGTATTGTTCACTCGTTTCCACTATTCCGGTTCATTTTTTTTTTTTTACACATAGGTAATTTTTTTAACCTATTTACCATCACAGCGAGCTGTACAGTACATCAAATTCCATAATACCTTTCTAACCTGAACTTTTTTTTTTCCATGAAGGAGGTGCTGCTCCATTTATTTTAGGTCTTTCTTTTTTTCAGTTTATTTATTTTCAGAAAAACAGTATTCATTATTTTTTCACCACACCCAGTGCTCCATTCAAGCCGTGCCCTCTATAATACCCACCAGCTGGTACCCCAACCTCCCACCCCCCGCCACTTCAAACCCCTCAGATTGTTTGATACATACAACTATGTTTTCCTTTTGCATTTTTATTTTTTGAATTCCTTTTTTAAAATTTTAGTTTAGTTTAGTCTAGTTTATTCCTTTTTATTTTTATCTTCTAATATTCATATAGAGTTAAATTTCAAAATAATCTCCTTTACCCAATCAGTACTACCCCTATAGGTAAACCAATTTTTAATCCCCTTTATCTTAGGAAAGTTGAGTCCTTTAACAAAGATATCAAGATACATCCAGGAAGAATCATAACAACCTTCCTCGCACACACTGAGAATTTATAAGAACTCTCCCATCTTCTTCCACCAGTGTTTCTGTGTTTTTTGTGTTTGTCCTGATAGCATATAAATTTTACACTTGTGGTTCTTTTTGACGAGGTTCTTTCTTTACTTGCATATATATATATATATTTTTTTTTTCTCTTGTCATATACTTGTATCAGTATTTTTATCTCTTTCTTTGTTTATCTACTTCATAAATCTTACCTTGGGGCCAATCTGGGCTAAACCTTCTTTTTCATCTTCCATTTCCTTCCTGTCTCTCTCTCTCTCTTTTCTTTTTTTTCTTTTTCTTCTTCTTCTTTTCTTTTTTTTTTTTCTTTTTCTTTTCTTTTGTCTCTCGTTTGGGTGGGGAATCCTGATTGCTCAGAAGTGTTCCAGGGTGCACTTGACTGCACCAGAGCTGATACATCCAGCTACATCTGTTCAGTCATCTCCCACCAAAATGACTAGGAGGAGGAATGCCCAAGAGAAGAAAAATACAGAGGATGGACCTTCTGCAACAGAGCTAATGGCTATCAACATAGACAATATGTCGGAAAGAGAATTCAGGCTAACAATTATCCAGGCAATAGCTAGGTTGGAGAAAACCATGGATGACCAAACAGAATTGATTAGGGCCGAGCTGAAAGAGACCAGACAGGATGTTCAAAATGTTAGGGCGGAGCTCAAAGCTACCAGGGAGGAGGTTCACAATGCTCTCAATGAGTTCCAATCTAATCTAAACACTCTCAAAGCTAGGGTAACTGAGACAGAAGATAGAATTAGTGATCTGGAAGACAAACAGAGAGAAAGGATCAGGAGGAAGCCTGGAGCAAACAGCTTAGAAACCACGAAAATAGAATCAGGGAAATAAATGATGCCATGAAGCGTTCCAACATCAGAATTATTGGAATCCCTGAAGGGGAGGAGAAAGAAAAAAGTTTAGAAGATATAGTGGAACAAGTCCTTCATGATAATTTTCCCAATCTCGTGAATGGAACCAACGTTCATGTACTAGAGGCTGAACGGTCTCCACACAAGATTAACATTCCAAAAAAACATCACGACACCTGATAGTCAAATTGAGGAATTATAATTGTAGGTATAATTTCTTGAAAGCTGCCAGGGCAAAGAGGCTCCTTATTTACATAGGGAAGCCCATCAGAATAATGTCAGACCTGTCCACAGAGACCTGGCAAGCCAGAAGAGGCTGGCAAGATATATTCAAGGCACTAAATGAGAAGAACATGAAGCCAAGAATACTTTATCCAGCAAAACTGACATTCAAAATGGATGGAGAGATAAAGAGTTTTCAAGACTGGCAAGGCTTAAAAGACTATGCAACCACCAAGCCGACACTGCAGGAAATATTAAGGGGGGTTCTATAAAAGAGGAAAAATCCCAAGAATAGCATTGAACAGAAATATAGAGACAGTCTACAGAAAGAAAGACTTCAAAGGTAACTCGATGTCATTAAAAACGTATCTATCAATAATCACCCTCAATGTGAATGGCCTAAATGCACCCATAAAACGGCACAGGGTTGCAGATTGGATAAAACGACAGGACCCATCCATATGTTGTCTACAAGAGAACCATTTTGAACCTAAAGATACACGAAGACTGAAAGTGAAGGGAAGGAGAAGTATCTTTCATGCCAATGGGCCTCAAAAGAAGGCCGGGGTAGCGATTCTCATATCAGATAAATTGGACTTCAAACTAAAGACTGTACTCAGAGATACAAAAGGACACTACATAATCCTTAAAGGGACTATCCACCAAGATAATCTAACACTTGTAAATATCTATACTCCCATTATGGGAGCAGCCAATTACTTAAGAAAACTGTTAATCAAGATAAAGAGTCAATCTGAGGGGTTTGAAGAGGCGGGGTGGTGGGAGGTTGGGGTACCAGGTGGTGGGTATTAGAGAGGGCACGGCTTGTATGGAGCACTGGGTGTGGTGAAAAAATAATGAATAGATTTGATGAGGTTCAGGAATGTTCCCTCTATCCCTATTCTCATCAAATCTATCTATGAAAGACCCACAGCAAATATCATCCTCAATGGGAAAAAGCTTGCAGCCTTCCCATTGAGATCAGGAACAACACAAGGATGCCCACTTTCACCACTCTTGTTCAACATAGTATTAGAAGTCCTAGCAACAGCAATCAGACAGCAGAGAGAAATAAAAGGTATCCAAATTGGTAATGAAGAAGTCAAACTCTCTCTCTTCACAGATGACATGATTCTTTATATGGAAAACCCAAAAGACTCCACCCCCAAACAACTAGAACTCATTCAGCAATTCAGCAACGTGGCAGGATACAAAGTCAATGTGCAGAAATCAGTGGCTTTCTTATACACTAACAATGAAAATACAGAAAGGGAAATTAGAGAATCGATTCCATTTACTATAGCACCAAGAACCATAAGATACCTGGGAATAAACCTAACTAACGAGGTAAAGGATCTGTACTTGAGGAACTATAGAACACTCATGAAAGAAATTGAAGAAGACACAAAAAGATGGAAGGCCATTCCATGCTCTTGGATCGGAAGAATAAACATTGTTAAAATGTCTATACTGCCTAGAGCAATCTATACTTTTAATGCCACTCCATCAAAATTCCACCGGTATTCTTCAAAGAGCTGGAACAAATAATCCTAAAATTTGTATGGAATCAGAAGAGACCCTGAATCGCTAAGGAAATGTTGAAAAACAAAAATAAAGCTGGTGGCATCACCATACCCGATTTCAAGCTTTATTACAAAGCTGTGATCACCAAGACAGCATGGTACTGGCATAAAAACAGACACATAGACCAGGGGAACAGACTAGAGAGCCCTGATATGGACCCTCAACTCTATGGTCAATTAATCTTTGACAAAACAGGAAAAATTAACAGTGGAAAAAAGACAGTCTCTTCAATAAATGGTGCTGGGAAAACTGGACAGCTATATGTAGAAGAATGAAACTCGAACATTCTCTTACACCGTACACAAAGATAAACTCAAAATGGATAAAAGACCTCAATGTGAGACAGGAATCCATCAGAATCTTAGAGGAGAACATAGGCAGTAATCTCTTTGATATCAGCCACAGCAACTTCTTTCAAGATACGTCTCCAAAGGCAAAGGAAACAAAAGCGAAAATAAACTTCTGGGACTTCATCAAAATCAAAAGCTTCTGCACAGCAAAGGAAACAGTCAAAAAAAAAAAAAAAAAGAGGCAACCCACGGAATGGGAGAAGATATTTGCAAATGACAGTACAGACAAAAGGTTGATATCCAGGATCTATAATGAACTCCTCAAACTCAACCCACATGAAACAGGCAAACACATCAAAAAATGGGCAGAAGATATGAACAGACACTTCTCCAATCAAGACATACAAATGGCTATCAGACACATGAAAAAATGCTCATCATCATTAGCCCTCAGGGAGATTCAAATTAAAACCACATTGAGATATCACCTTACACCAGTTAGAATGGCCAAAATTAACAAAACAGGAAACAACATGTGTTGGAGAGGATGTGGAGAAAGGGGAGCCCTCTTACACTGTTGGTGGGAATGCAAGTTGGTGCAGCCTCTTTGGAGTACAGTGTGCAGATTCCTCAAGAAATTAAAAATAGAGCTTCCCTATGACCCTGCAATTGCACTCCTGGGTATTTACCCCAAAGACACAGATGTCGTGAAAAGAAGGGCCATCTGTACCCCAATGTTTATAGAAGCAATGGCCATGGTCGCCAAACTATGGAAAGAACCAAGATGCCCTTGAACGGATGAATGGATAAGGAAGATGTGGTCTATATACAGTATGGAGTATTATGCCTCCATCAGAAAGGATGAATACCCAACTTTTGTAGCAACATGGACGGGACTGGAAGAGATTATGCTGAGTGAAATAAGTCAAGCAGAGAGAGTCAATTATCATATGGTTTCACTTATTTGTGGAGCATAACAAATAGCATGGAGGACAAGGGGCATTAGAGAGCAGTAGGGAATTTGGGTAAATTGGAAGGGGAGGTGAACCATGAGAGATTATGGACTCTGAAAAACAGTCTGAGGGGTTTGAAGTGGCGGGGGGTGAGAGGTTGGGGTACCAGGTGGTGGGTATTATGGAGGGCATGGCTTGCATGGAGCACTGGGTGTGGTGAAAAAATAATGAATACTGTTTTTCTGAAAATAAATAAATTGGAAAAAAAATGAATAATGTTTTTCTGAAAATAAATAAATTGAGAAAAAAAATGATAAAGAGTCATATTGATATGAATACACTAATCATAGGAGATCTTAACACGCCTCTTTCAGAATTAGACATATCATTGAAGCAGAAAATCAATAAAGAAACAAGAGCATTGAATGACACATTGGACCAGATGGACCTCATATATATATACAGAACATTCCACCCTAAAACAACAGAATACTCATTCTTCTCAAGTGCACACGGAACCTTCTCCAGAATAGACCACATACTGGGTCACAAATCAGGACTCAACCAATACCAAAAGACTGAGATGATTCCCTGCATATTCTCAGATCACAATGCTTTGAAACTGGAGCTCAATCACAAGGAAAAGTTCAGAAGGAACTGAAACACCTGGAAGATAAAGACCACCTTGCTTAAGAATGCTTGGATCAACCAGGAGATCAAAGAAGAACTGAAACAATTCATGGAAACCAATGAGAATGAAGACACTTCAGTCCAAAACCTATGGGATACAGCAAAGGCGGTCCTAAGGGGAAAATACATAGCCATCCAAGCCTCCCTCAAAAAAATTGAAAATTCTAGAACACACCAGCTGTCTCTAGACCTTAAAGAACAGGAGAATCAACAACAAATCAAACGAACTCCACACATAAGAAGGGAAATCATCAAGATTAGAGCTGAGATCAATGAGGTAGAAACCAGAGATACAGTAGAATGTATCAATGAAACTAGAAGCTGGTTTTTTGAAAGAATCAATAAGATCGACAAGCCACTGGCCACAATAATCCAAAAGAAAAGAGAGAAAGCCCAAATTCATAAAATTATTAATGAAAAGGTAGAGATCACAACTAACACCAAGGAAGTAGAATCAATCATCAGAAGTTATTATCAACAGTTATATGCCAATAAGCTTAGCAACCTAGATGAAAGGGATTCATTCCTGGAAAAATATAAACTACCAACATTGAACCAGGAAGAAATCGACAACCTGAATAGACCGATATCTAATAAGGAGATTGAAGCAGTGATCAAAAACCTCCCAAAAAACAAGAGCCCAGGACCTGAAGGATTCCCTGGGGAATTCTACCAAACCTTCCAAGAATAAATAACACCTATTCTCCTGAAGCTGTTTCAAAAAATTGAAGCAGAAGGAAAACTTCCAGACTCTTTCTATGAAGCCAGCATTACCCTGATCCCCAAACCAGGCAACGACCCTACCAAAAAGGAGAATTTTAGACCAATATCACTGATGAGTATGGAAGCTAAGATTCTCAACAAGATCCTAGCCAACAGGATCCAACATCACATCAAAAAGATTATCCACCATGATCAGGTGGGATTCATCCCTGGGCTACATACAAGGATGGTTCAACATTCGCAAATCAATCAATGTGATACAACAAATTAATACGAGAAGAGAGAAGAACCACATGGTCCTCTCAATTGATGCAGAAAAAGCATTTGACAAAATCCAGCATCCGTTCCTGATTAAAATGCTTCAAAGTATAGGCATAGAGGGAACATTCCTGAACCTCATCAAATGTATCTATGAAAGACCCACAGCAAATATCATCCTCAATGGGAAAAAGCTTGCAGCCTTCCCATTGAGATCAGGAACAAGACAAGGATGCCCACTTTCACCACTCTTGTTCAACATAGTATTAGAAGTCCTAGCAACAGCAATCAGACAACAGAGAGAAATAAAAGGTATCCAAATTGGTAATGAAGAAGTCAAACTCTCTCTCTTCACAGATGACATGATTCTTTATATGGAAAACCCAAAAGACTCCACCCCCAAACTACTAGAACTCATTCAGCAATTCAGCAACGTGGTAGGATACAAAATCAATGTGCAGAAATCAGTGGCTTTCTTATACACTAACAATGAAAATACAGAAAGGGAAATTAGAGAATCGATTCCATTTACTATAGCACCAAGAACCATAAGATACCTGGGAATAAACCTAACCAAAGAGGTAAAGGATCTGTACTTGAGGAACTACAGAACACTCATGAAATAAATTGAAGAAGACACAAAAAGATGGAAGGCCATTCCATGCTCTTGGATCCGAAGAATAAAGATTGTTAAAATGTCTATACTGCCTAGAGCAATCTATACTTTTAATGCCATGCCGATCAAAATTCCACTGGCATTCTTCAAAGAGCTGGAGCAAATAATCCTAAAATTTGTATGGAATCAGAAGAGACCCCGAATCGCTAAGGAAATGTTGAAAAACAAAAATAAAGCTGGCGGCATCACGTTACCTGATTTCAAGCTTTATTACAAAGCTGTGATCACCAAGACAGTATGGACTGGCATAAATACAGAGACACAGACCAGTGGAACAGAGTAGAGAGCCCTGATATGGACCCTCAACTCTATGGTCAATTAATATTCGACAAAACAGGAAAAAATATACAGTGGAAAAAAGACAGTCTCTTCAATAAATGGTGCTGGGAAAACTGGACAGCTATATGTAGAAGAATGAAACTCGAACATTCTCTTACACCGTGCACAAAGATCAACTCAAAATGGATAAATGACCTCAATGTGAGACAGGAATCCATCAGAATCCTAGAGGAGAACATAGGCAGTAATCTCTTTGTATCAGCCACATCAACTTCTTTCAAGATATGTCTCCAAAGGCAAAGGAAACAATAGCGAAAATAAACTTTTGGGACTTCATCAAAATCAAGAGCTTCTGCACAGCAAAGGAAACAGTCAAAAAAACAAGGAGGCAACCCACAGAATGGGAGAAGATATTTGCAAATGACAGTACAGACAAAAGGTTGATATCCAGGATCTATAATGAACTCCTCAAACTCAACCCACACGAAACAGGCAAACACATCAAAAAATGGGCAGAAGATATGAACAGACACTTCTCCAATCAAGACATACAAATGGCTATCAGACACATGAAAAAATGTTCATCATCACTAGCCCTCAGGGAGACTCAAATTAATACCACATTGAGATATCACCTTACACCAGTTAGAATGGCCAAAATTAACAAAACAGGAAACAACATGTGTTGGAGAGGATGTGGAGAAAGGGGAGCCCTCTTACACTGTTGGTGGGAATGCAAGTTGGTGCAGCCTCTTTGGAGTACAGTGTACAAGAAATTAAAAATAGAGCTTCCCTATGACCCTGCAATTGCACTCCTGGGTATTTACCCCAAAGACACAGATGTCGTGAAAAGAAGGGCCATCTGTACCCCAGTGTTTATAGCAGCAATGGCCACAGTCGCCAAACTATGAAAAGAACCAAGATGCCCTTGAACAGATGAATGGATAAGGAAGATGTGGTCCATATACAGTATGGAGTATTATGCCTCCATCAGAAAGGATGAATACCCAACTTTTGTAGCAACATGGACAGTATTGGAAGAGATTATGCTGAGTGAAATAAGTCAAGCAGAGAGAGTCAATTATCATATGGTTTCACTTATTTGTGGAGCATAACAAATAGCATGGAGGACAAGGGGCATTAGAGAGCAGTAGGAATTTGGGTAAATTGGAAGGGGAGGTGAACCATGAGAGACTATGGACTCTGAAAAACAATCTGAGGGGTGTGAAGTGGCGGGGGGGGTGGTAGGTTGGGGTACCAGGTGGTGGGTATTATAGAGGGCACGGCTTGCATGGAGCACTGTGTGTGGTGAAAAAATAATGAATAATGTTTTTCTGAAAATAAATAAATTGGGGGAAAATTACCTAGTCAGAGGAGCAAAATGAAGAAAAAAGAGTAATGAAAGCCTATGAGAATTAAGGGACAAAAAGGAAACCAATAGTCTCATTATGGAATTCCACATGGAGAAGGGAAAGGGGCAGAATGCCTACTGAAATCAATAAGGGTGTAGAACTTACTGAACCTGGGAAGCGTAATGGACATTTAAATCCATAAAGCCAAAAGGATCCCAAATAGGTTGAACTCAAATAGGACTAACAAAGACACATTATAACTAAATGTCAAAAAAAAAGGAACAGCTAAAGAAGAGAGTCACTACATACAAGGAAACTGTGTAAGACTATCAGCAGATTTCTCAACAGAAAATTTGAGGGCCAAGAAAAAAAAAGGAGGGATGATATATTCAAAATTAATGACTGTCAACCAAGAATTCTGTACCAGTAAAACTATCCTTCAGAAACAAAGTAGGACTAAAAGCTGTCTCAAACAAAAGCTGAAAAGTTCATTATCACTACAGCTGACATACAAGAAAGGCTAAGAAAGTTCTTTTAGTGTAAGTAAAATAAAAACATTTAAAAAACATGAAAAGTTAGTGTAAATCTCATTGATAATGGCAAATATATAGTTATGGATTCTGCAATATGGCAATAGTTCACTTAAAATTTTAGGTTGCAATGAAAAAATAAGCATAGTAAAAATAACTATAACTACAATAATAAGTTGTTAGTTACATATTATAAAAACACATGAAGGGGTGCCTGGGTGGCTCAGTGGGTTAAAGCCTCTGCCTTCGGCTCAGGTCGTGGGGATCGAGCCCCGCATTGGGCTCTCTGCTCAGCAGGGAGCCTGCTTCCTCCTCTCTCTCTGCCTGCTTCTCTGCCTACTTGTGATCTCTGTCAAATAAATAAATAAAATCTTAAAAATGTGAATTATACCATCAATAATCTAAAACATAGATGAGAGGAATGGTAAAAGCGTAAAGCTTAAAAATTCTACTGAAGTTAAGCTGTTATTAATTTAAAATAGGATATTTTAAGTTTTTTTTTTTTTTTTTTTCCTCCGAATTTATTTATTTTCAGAAAAACAGTATTCATTATTTTTTCACCACACCCAGTGCTCCATGCAAGCTGTGCCCTCTATAATACCCACCACCTGGTACCCCAACCTCCCACCACCCCCGCCACTTCAAACCCCTCAGACTGTTTTTCAGAGTCCAGAGTCTCTCATGGTTCACCTCCCCTTCCAATTTACCCAAATTCCCTACTACTCTCTAACGCCCCTTGTCCTCCATGCTATTGGTTATGCTCCACAAATGAGTGAAACCATATGATAATTGACTCTCTCTGCTTGACTGATTTCACTCAGCATAATCTCTTCCAGTCCCGTCCATGTTGCTACAAAAGTTGGATATTTGTC
Organism: Neogale vison; assembly: GCF_020171115.1. NCBI lineage: Eukaryota > Metazoa > Chordata > Mammalia > Carnivora > Mustelidae > Neogale > Neogale vison. The sequence goes on from NC_058105.1 coordinate 77,076,663, forward strand.
CTTTCTGATGGAGGCATAATACTCCATAGTGTATATGGACCACATCTTCCTTATCCATTCATCCGTTGAAGGGCATCTTGGTTCTTTCCATAGTTTGGCGACTGTGGCCATTGCTGCTATAAACATTGGGGTACAGATGGCCCTTCTTTTCACGACATCTGTATCTTTGGGGTAAATACCCAGGAGTGCAATTGCAGGGTCGTAGGGAAGCTCTATTTTTAATTTCTTGAGGAATCTCCACACTGTTCTCCAAAAAGGCTGCACCAACTTGCATTCCCACCAACAGTGTAAGAGGGTTCCCCTTTCTCCACATCCTCTCCAACACATGTTGTTTCCTGTTTTGTTAATTTTGGCCATTCTAACTGGTGTAAGGTGATATCTCAATGTGGTTTTAATTTGAATCTCCCTGAGGGCTAATGATGATGAGCATTTTTTCATGTGTCTGATAGCCATTTGTATGTCTTGATTGGAGAAGTGTCTGTTCATATCTTCTGCCCATTTTTTGATGTGTTTGTCTGTTTCGTGTGGGTTGAGTTTGAGTAGTTCATTATAGATCCTGGATATCAACCTTTTGTCTGTACTGTCATTTTTAAATATCTTCTCCCATTCCGTGGGTTGCCTCTTTTTTTTTTTACTGTTTCCTTTGCTGTGCAGAAGCTTTTGATTTTGATGAAGTCCCAGAAGTTTATTTTCGCTTTTGTTTCCTTTGCCTTTGGAGACGTATCTTGAAAGAAGTTGCTGTGGCTGATATCGAAGAGATTACTGCCTATGTTCTCCTCTAAGATTCTGATTGATTCCTGTCTCACGTTGAGGTCTTTTATCCATTTTGAGTTGATCTTTGTGTACGGTGTAAGAGAATGGTCGAGTTTCATTCTTCTACATATAGCTGTCCAGTTTTCCCAGCACCATTTATTGAAGAGACTCTCTTTTTTCCACTGTATATTTTTTCCTGTTTTGTCGAAGATTAATTGACCATAGATTTGAGGGTCCATATCTGGGAAATTAGAGAATCGATTCCATTTACTATAGCACCAAGAACCATAAGATACCTGGGAATAAACCTAACTAAAGAGGTAAAGGATCTATACTTGAGGAACTATAGAACACTCATGAAAGAAATTGAAGAAGACACAAAAAGATGGAAGACCATTCCATGCTCTTGGATCGGAAGAATAAACATTGTTAAAATGTCTATACTGCCTAGAGCAATCTATACCTTTAATGCCATTCCGATCAAAATTCCACCGGCATTCTTCAAAGAGCTGGAGCAAATAATCCTAAAATTTGTATGGAATCAGAAGAGACCCCGAATCGCTAAGGAAATGTTGAAAAACAAAAATAAAGCTGGCGGCATCACCTTACCTGATTTCAAGCTTTATTATAAAGCTGTGATCACCAAGACAGCATGGTACTGGCATAAAAACAGACACATAGACCAGTGGAACAGAGTAGAGAGCCCGGATATTTTAAGTTTAAGGTGTTTTATGTAAACCGTATGGTAATCACGAGGGAAAATCATTTAATTACACTAAAGAACATAACAAAGAAGTCAATGCATATTGATAACAAAACACATCAAAAAACAAATAAAAAAATTAACAAGGAACAATGGATTTACAACAACAACCGGAAAACACATAACGACGTGGCAATAGTATGTCTTTATCAATGTTTGCTTTAATGAACACTGATGAAAATCTCCAATTAAAGGACATAGAATGGCTGAATGGATAAGAAAAAAAAAGAGCAAATAATATATTACCTACAAGAAAGTCATTTTTTCTGAAAAAAATGTTATTATTATTTTTATTATGATATGTTAGTCACCATACAGTCCGTAATTAGTTTTTGATGTGATGTTCTAAGATTCATTGTTTATGTATAACACCCAGTGTTCCATCCAATATGTGCCCTCCTTAACCCATCATCACACCAACCCATCCCTCTACTCTCTTCCACTTTAAACTGTCAGTTTGTTTCTTGGACTCAACAACTCTCTTGGTTCATCTCCCCCTCTGATTCTTCCCGCTTCACTTTTCCTTTTTCTCCCAATGTCCTCCATACTATTCCTTATATTCCAAAAGTAAGTGAGTAAGTGAAACCATATGATAATTGATTTTCTCTGCTTAACTTATTTCACTCAGCATAATCTCCCCCCATCTCATGCATGTTGATGCAAAAGCTGGGTATTCACCCTTTCTGATGGCTGAGTAATATTCCATTGTATACATGGACCACATATTCTTTATCCATTCATCTGTTGAAAGGCATCTTGGCTCTTTCAACAGTTTCGCTATGGTGGACATTACTGCTATGAACATTGGGGTGCATATGACCCTTCTTTTCACCACATCTGTATCTTTGGTGTAAATACCCAGTGGTGCAATTTCCAGGTCATAGGGTAGCTCTATTTTTAATTTTTGAGGAACCTACAAACTGTTTTCCAAAGTGGCTGCAACAACTTGCATTTCCACCAACAGTGTAAGAGGGTTACCCTTTCTCCACATCCTCTCCAACATCTCTTGTTTCTTGCCTTGTCAGTTTTGGCCATTCCGACTAGTATAAGGGGGTGTCTCAGTGTGGTTTTGATTTGAATTTCCCTGATGGCTAATGATGATCATTTTGTCATGTGTCTGTTACCCATCTGTATGTCTTCTTTGGAAAATGTTCAGGTCTTCTGACCAGTTTTTGACAGGATTATTTGTTTTTTGGGTGTTGAGTTTGAGAAGTTCTTTATTGATCTTGGATGTCAGCCCTTTGCCTGTACTGTAATTTGTAAATATCCTCTCCCATTCTGTGGGGTGCCTCTTTGTTTTGTTGACAATTTCCTTTGCTCTGCAGAAGGTTTTGATCTTGAAGAAGTCTCAAAAGTTCATTTTCGCTTTTGTTTCCTTTGCCTTTGGTGACATGTCTTAAAAGAAGTTGTTATGGCTGATGTCGAAGAGGTTACTGCCTATGTTCCCCTCCAGGATTCTGGTACGTTCCTGCCTCACATTGAAGTTCTTTTTTCCATTTCGAGTTTATCGTTGTGTATGGTGTAAGAGAATGGTCGAGTTTCATTCTTCTACATATAGCTGTCCAATTTCCCAGCACCATTTATTGAAGAGACTGTCTTTTTTCCACTGTATATTTTTTTCTGCTTTGTCGAAGATTATTTGACCAAGAGTTAGGGGTCCATATCTGGGCTCTCTACTCTGTTCCACTGGTCTATATGTCTGCTTTTATGCCAGTACCATGCTGTCTTGATGATCACAGCTTTGTAATAAAACTTGGAATCAGGCAACATGATACCCTCAGGTTTGTTTTTCTTTTTCAACATTTCCATGGTGATTTGGGGTCTTTTTTAGTTCCATACAAATTTTAGGATTATTTGTTCCAGTAGTTTGAAAAATGTGATTGCTCTGGGCAACATAGACATTTTAACAATGTTTATTCTTCAAATCTATGAGCATGGAATGTTTTTCCAACTTTTTGTGTCCTCTTCAATTTCTTTCATGAGAGTTCTGTATTTCCTCGAGTATAGATCATTCACCTCTTTGGATTTATGTCAAAGTATCTTGTGGGTTGTGGTGCCATTGTAAATGGAATCCATTCTCTAACTTCCCTTTTTACAGATTCAGTGTTAGTGTACAAGAAAGCAACAGACTTCTGTGCATTGACTTTGTATCCTGTTACATTACTGAATTATTGTAGGAGTTTTAGAAACTTGGGGGTAGATATTTTGGGATTTCCACATAAAGTCCCATGTCCTAGATGAAGAGTAAGAGAGTTTGACTTCTTTGTCAATTTGAATACTTTTTATTTCTTTTCGTTGTCTGAATGCCATTTCTAGGACTTCTAGTAGTATGTTGAAAAATAGTGGAGAGGGCACCTGGGTGGCTCGGTGGATAAAAGCCTCTGCCTTCGGCTCAGGTCATGATCCCAGGGTCCTGTGATTGAGCTCCGCATTGGGCTCTCTGCTCAGCAGGGAGCATGCTTCCTCCTCTGTATCTGCCTGTCTCTATTCCTACTTGTGATCTCTGTCTGTCAAATAAATAAAATATTTTAAAATTTTTTTAAAGATTAAAAAAAATAGTGGAGAGAGTTGGGCATCCTTGTCATGTTCCTGATCTTAAGGAAGAAAGCTTTTCCCCATCGAGAATGATATTGACAGTGGGTTCTTTGTAGATGGATTTTATGAAGTTGAGAAATGTTTCCTCTATCCTTATGCTCTGAAGAGTTTTAATCAGTATCCTTCACAGAAAGGATACTGTATTTTGTCAAATGCTTTTCCTGCATCAATTGAAAAGACTATTTTATTCCCTCTTCTCTTATTGATTTGTTCTATCACATTGATTGATTTGTGAATGTTGAAACACACTTGCATCCCAGGGATAAATCCCACCTGGTCATGATGGATAATCTTTTTAATGGACTGTTGGATCCCATTAGCTAGGATCTGGATATTGGTATGAAATTCTCCTTTTTGGTGGGGTCTTTGCCTGGTTTGGGGATCAAGGTAATGCTGGATATAAAGAGTCTGGATGATTTCCTTCTGTCTCTATTTTCTATTTTTGAAACAGCTTCAGGAGAATTGGTATTATTTCTTCTTTGAATGTTTGGTAGAATTTCCCAGGGAATCTGTTAGGTCCTGGGCTCTTGTTTTTGAGAAGTTTTTGATCACTGCTTCAATCTTGTTACTAAATATGGGTCTATTCAGGTTGGCAATTTCTTCATGTTCAGTCTTGGAAGTTTATAGGTTTCCAGGAATGCATCTGTTTCTTCTAGGTTGCTTAAGTTATTGTCATATAACTCTTGATAATAATTTCTGATGATTGTTTCTATTTCTTTGGTATTAGTAGTGATCTCTCCCCTTCCATTCATAATTTTATTGATTTGTGTCCTCTCTCTTTTCTTTTGAATTATTCTGTCCACTGGTTTATCAACCTTACTAATTCTTTCAAAGAATCAGTTTCTATTTTTGTTGATTTTTTCTACTGTATCTCTGGTTTCTAATTCATTGGTCTCTGGCCTAATCTTAATTATTTCCCTTCTTGTGCATGGGGTAGGTTTAATTTGTTGTTGATTCTCCAGTTCTTAAGAGTGTAGAGAGAGTTGGTGTATTCGGGATTTCTCTATTTTTTGAGTCAGGCTTGGATGGCTATGCATCACCCCCTTAAGACTACCTTTGCCATATCCCATAGGTTTTGAACCGATTTGTTTTAGTTCTCATTGGTTTCTATGAATTGTTTAAGTTCTTTTTTGATTTCCTGGTTGGCCTAAACATTCTTAAGCAGGATGGTCTTAGCCACCAAGTGTTTGAATTTCTTCCAAACTTCTTCTTGTGGTTTAGTTCCAGTTTCAAAGCATTGTGGTCTGAGAACATGCAGAAAATAAGCTCAATATTTTGGTATCAGTTGAGACCAGTGGGTCACCTGATTTGTGACCCACTATGTGGTTTATTCTAGAAAAAGTTTCATGCACACTCAAGAAGAATGAGTACTCTGTTGTTTTAGGGTGGACTGTTTTGTATATATGTATGAGGTCCATCTGTTCCAATGTGTCATTCAAAGCTCTTATTACTTTGCTGATTTTCAGCTTAGATTATCTGTATTGCTGAGAATGTGTTACTATCTCCTGCAATTAACATATTCTTATCAATATGTCTCTTCATTTTGATTAACAGCTGGCTTAAGTACTTAGATGCTCCCATGTTGGGGCACAGATATTTATAATTGTTTGATCTTCTTGTAGGATAGACCCTTTAGGAATGATTTAGTGTCCTTCTGTATCTCTAACAACAGTCTTTAGCTTTAAAGTCTAATTTGTCTGATATGAAAATTGCTACCCCACCTTTGTTTTGATGTCCATTGGAATAAAAAAATTGTTCTCCATTCCTTCACTTTCAGTATGAATGTATTTTTAGGTTCAAGATGAGTCTCTTGTAGACATCATATGGATGGGTCCTGTCTTTTTATCCAATCTGCAACCCTGTGACATTTTATGAGAGCATTTAGGCCATTCATGTTGAGAATGATTATTGAAATATATGTTTTTGTTGTCATCATTTTGCCTGTGAAGTCTTTGTTTCTATAGATTGTCTCTGTAAATTTCTGTTCTATATTAGTCTTGGGGTCTTTCTTCTTTCATAAGCCCCCCTTAATACTTCTTGCAAGGCCAGCTTTGTGGTCACAAATTCTTTCAGTCTTTGCCAGTCTTGGAAGCTCTTTAATTTTCCATCCATTGTACATCACAGCCTTGCCAGATAAAGCATTGTTTGCTGCATGTTCTTCTTATTTAGTGCCCTGAATATGTCTTGACATCCCTTTCTGGCTTGCCAGGTTTCTGTGGACAGGTTTGACATTATTCTAGTGTTCCTCCCTCTGTGTGTAAGGAATCTTTTCCCCCCAGATTCCCTTAAGATATATTCTTTGGATTTAAGATTCATGAGTTTCGCTATCTCATGCCTGGAGGTTGCTATACCCTTATTTGTCTTGGGGGGTGCCCTCTATGCCTCTAGAACATGAACAATTGTTTCAATCCCCAGATTAGGGAAATCTCAGCTAGGATTTGCTCAACTATACCTTCTAGTCCTCTCTCTTTCCATCCCCTCTGGGATCCCCAAAATTCTGACATTAGAATGTTTCATCACATCATTTATTTCTCTAATTCTGTTTTCATGGCTTCTAAGCTGTTTGTTCCAGACTGCCTCCTGATCCATTTTTTTTAAGTTTGTGTTCTAGATCACTAACTCAATCTTCTGCTTCATTCACCCTAGTTGTTAGATTATCTAGATTAGATGGATCTCACTGATAACATTTTTAAATTCTGCCAGATCAGTTATCATTTCTGCCCTTAGAGAATCTATGTTGACACTAACGGTTTTCTCAAACCTAGCTATTGTCTGCGTAACTGTTACCCTGAATTCTACTTCTGACATTTTTCTTATGTCCATATCCATTAGTTTAGTGGTAGAGGTTATAGTCTCTGATTTTTTCCTCTCTTGGGGGTTCCTCCTCCCAGTCAGTCTGGTAAGAGGTAGTTGAGGGAATGTACAGAGTCCAAACCACTGACCACAATCCAAGGAAGATGCACCACTTTTATGGGGACTTTCAGGTTCTTGGCCTCTTGTTCTTTCAGCCTGTCTTCTCGGGGGAGGGACCTGCCATGCTGTTACTCAGGAAAACCTGTTTGGGCAGAATTGTCTTGCCCCTTGTCATGTGGGATGGACTCAATGAAAACCAGCTTCAAGGGCCTTTTGTTTTCTGGTTGCTTTCCCTGGTAAGTTTCCGTGTCCCTTACAAGAGTCGGAGCAGAAGTAACTGTGTCCAAACTTCTGTCTCAGATTACAGAGATTGCAGACTCTTCTCCAGAAAGCCTTCAAGGTCACACTGACTCTGGTTTTGTCTATACTGCTAAATACTGTAGATATCTGGGTTGTGCGCCCCACTCCAGCACTCCCAGCCCTTGCTTCCAGGTCCAGGCCCATGTTCTGCCCTTTTTGCTTCTTAAACTGCCAGTCACTCCCAGTTCACACATATGCCCCCACAGGTGCAGGTTTCAGCCTTTGGTGGGGGTTGCCCTAAAGTCCTTTTCCAATGGCTATCGGTGGTCTGTGAGTCTGTGCCCCTGGGCCCTGTGTGAGAGGCTTTAGCACTCTGTTATTTCACCTTCCCAGCACCAGCACTTATTGCGGCTCCCTCCTCCTTCTGTTTATCTCCCAATATCTGACCACAGAATCATGGCTCCCTGCTTCACACAGTGAAACTGGCCACTGGAGATATTCTGTTGGTATAGATCCCGATATATCTTCTTACATCTCAGTCTGATTTTGTGGATATTCAGAGTTGTCTGGCAGAAATCCAGCTCAATTCGGGGGACTGGTTGAAATAGGGTGCCCTACTTCTCTACTATCTTGCCCCCTTACCCCAAAAAACTCATTTTGTTTTTATTTTATTTTTTAAAGATTTTATTTATTTATTTGACAGACAGAGATCACAAGTAGGCGGAGAGGCAGGCAGAGAGTGGGGTAGAAGCAGGCTCCCTGCTGAAGCAGAGAGCCCAATGTGGGGCTCAATCCCAGGACCCTGGGATCACGACCTGAGCCAAAGGCAGAGGCTTTACCTACTGAGCCACCCAGACACCCCCTCACTTTGTTTTTAAAGACAAACAGAATGAAAGTGAAAGGATAGAAAAAGACATTTCAAGCAAATTGTATTTTAAAAAAAAGTAGAGTGGCTATAGTTATATAAACTAAAAGTTTTAAAAGAGACAAAAAAGTCATTATATAATGATAAAAGTGTCAGTACATCTGGAAAACATAACAGCTGTAAATATTTATTCGTCCAACATTGGAATACTTAAATACATAAAGCAAAACTAACAGAGATTAAAGGAAAAATAAATAGTAATATTATAATAGCTGGGGACTTTAATACCGAATACTAAACAATGGATACATCACACAAACAGAGTATCAATAAACAGCAGATTTGAACAACACTGTACACCAAATTGATCCAACAGACCTATGGAGAAGGTTCTATCCAACAGTAGCAGAATACATATTATTCTCAAGCACATGTGGAAGATTTTCTAGGATAGCCCATATATTAAGTCACAAAACAAGTCATAGCTAATTCAGGAAAACTAACATCATACCAACTATCTTCTGCAACCACAGTGGCATGAAATTAGAAATCAGTAACAACAGGAAAACTGGAAAATTCATAAACACATAGAAATTAAATAACAGTACCCTGAAAACAACAACAATGGATCAAATAAGAAATAAGAGGGAAATAAAAAGTTTCTTGAGACAAACAGAAGTGGAAATACAAAACGTAGGAATTTGGAGAATGAAACAAAAGGAGTTCTAGAAAGAACTTCATATCAAAGAAGACCAATATTAAGAAGTAGGAATACTCCCAGAAAACAACCTAACTTTATGTCTTATGAAAGTATAAAAAGGAAGAAGAAACTGAGGTCAAAATTAGCATAACAAATAAAAAATAGAGCAAAAATAAATGAAACTGAGAACAGAGAAAAAATAGAAAAGATTAAACAAACTAAGAGTTGGGTTTTTTAAAAGATAAAATTGACAAATCTTTAACTAGACTAACCAAGGAAAAGAGATAAAGGACAAATATCAAAATTACAAATGAAGCACTGGGTGTGGTACAAAAATAATGAATGCTGTTATGCTGAAAATAAAAAATAAATTGAAAAAATTACAAATGAAATAGAATACATTTCAACTAATACCATAGAAATTCAAAGAAACATAAGAAACTATTTTAAAACAACTATACACCAACAAACAAGACAATCTAGAAATTTTTTTTAAATCTTAGAAACACTACTTACTAAGACTGAATCAGGAAGAAATAAAAAGTCTAAATAGACCAATTATCAGTAAGGAGATTTAGTCAGTAATCTAAATTCTTCCAATGAGGAAAATCCCAGAAACAGTTGGCTTCACTAGTGAATTTTCCCAAACAGTAATTAACACCAATCTTTCTCAAACTCTTCCAAAAAAATAAAGAGGAAGGAACACTCCCAAACTCATTTTGTAAAGGCTGAACTATCTTGATACCAAAACCAGAAAAGGACACTAGATAATAGTAAAAAAGAAGAAGAAGAAGAAGACCTATAAGCCAATATTCCTGATGAATATAGATGCAAAATTTTTCAATAAAATACTAGGAAACTGAATTTAGCAGTACATTAAAAGGCTCATACACCATGAACAAGTAGGATTTATTCCTAGGATGCAAGGATGGTTCAACATATGGAAATCAATCACTGGGATACTTAAAAGAATCATGATCATCTCAATAGACACAGAAAAAAAATCTGAGAAAATTCATGTTTCATGATAACTCAACAAATGAGGCATAACAGGAAAATATCTCACATAGTAGGGGCCATATATGACAAGCCCACAGCCAACATCGCACGCTAGTGAAAGCCTGAAAACTTATCGTCTAAGATCAAGAACAAGACAAGGTGTCCATTTAGAATATTTATATTCAACATAGTACTGGAAGTCCTATCTAGACCAATCAGGCAAACAAAAGAAATAAAACATATATGAATTTGACACTGGGTGTGGTGAAAAAATAATGAATACTGTTTTTCTGAAAATGAATAAATTGAAAAAAAAAAGAAATCCTGGTATAGCCATACTGTAGAATAATATGCATCTATTAAAAATGAATCTATGAAGGACTTTTAAAGAGGAAAATAGTATTTGCCTATTAAAATGAGGTTACAAATGCATTATAACCCCATTTAAAAGAAAACAAAATATGTATATACTAATGACTAAAACAACCACCAAATATTAACAGTGATTATCACTAAATACTAGAATTACAAGTGATGATTTTTACTTTCTTCTCTGGATTTGTCTATACTTTCCAAATTGTCTACAATGTATGTATACTATCTTTGTAGTCAAATAAAAAGTTATTGAAAAAGATGCACAGTATTAGCTTCAGATTCTCTGAAATGAGGACCTGGAATAAAAAAAATAATGTTATACTATTTACGTGTTTGATTGTGAGATTACATTGTGAAATACAACCTTATCTGCCATTAAATCTTAACACATTTAAAAAAACATATATGAATTTGAAAGGAAGAAGGAAAATTGCCTTTATTTGCAGATGATGTGATTTTTTAAAAGATTTTATTTATTTGTTTGACACAGAGAGATCACAAGCAGACAGAGAGGCAGGCAGAGAGAGAGATAGAGGGAAGCAGGCTCCCTGCCAAGCAGAAAGCCCAATGCGGGACTCGATCCCAGGACCCTGAGATCATGACCTGAGCCGAAGGCAGCGGCCTAACCCACTGAGCCACCCAGGCACCCCATGACATGATTTTTTAATTAACATATAATGTATCAATTTTTTTCAAGGGTACAGTTCTGTCAGTCAGTCATCAGTCTTACACAATTCACAGTACTTTTCATTGCACATACCCTTCCCGATGTCCATCACCAAATCACCCTATCCCTCCCACTCCCTCCCCTCCAATAACCCTCAGTTTGTTTCCTGAGATTAAAAATTTCTTATGGTTTATCTCCATCCCTGGTCCCATCTTGTTTCATTTTTCCCTCCCTTCCCCTCAAGACTCTCCTTCCCTGCCTCTCAAATTCCTCATATCAGAGAGATCATATGATAATTATCTTTCTCTGATTGACTTGTTTTGCTTATCATAATACCCTCTAGTTCCATCCATGTCATTGCAAATGGCAATATTTCAGGTTTCTGATGGCTATATAGTATTCCATTGTATATATATACCACATCATCTTTATCCATTCAACAAATGACATAACTTTATATAAAGAAAATTCTTAAAAATCAAGCAAAATCTATTAGATCAAATCAATGAACTCAATAAATTAGCAGAATATAAAATTAGCATACAAAAATCAGTAGAATTTCTATAAACAATGAATTTTCTGAAAAAGAAATTGACCCCATTTCCAATAGCATAAAAAGCAATAAAACACCTAGGAATAAATTTAAGTAGGAGGAGAAAGATTTCTAAAAACTACAAGGCATTGGTGAAATAACTCAAAGAAGGTACAAACAAATGGGAAGTTATCTTGTGTTCAAGGATTGAAAAATTAATATTGTTGAAATGCCCATACTACCAAACACCAAAAAAAGTCTTGTATAGACTTAATATAATCCCTATCAATATTCCAAAGGCACTTTTAGTAGTAGAAAAAATATACATAAAATTTATATGGAACCTCAAAAACTCCTGAATAGCTGAAGAAATCGTGAAAAAGAACAAAGTAGAAAGAAGCACAATCCTGATTTCAAACTATACTATAAAGCTACAGTCAGAAAGAGTATGATACAGACATAAAAAAAGACAAATAGACTGAAGGACCAGAATTAAGATCCCAGAAATTAACCCAAGCATATATAATCAATTAATATTTGACAAATATCCAGTGTTCAATGGAGAAAATACAGTCTTTCAGTAAACTGTGCTGGGATAATTTGATATTCATATACAAAACAATAAAAATGTACCAATTTCTTACACACTGACAAAGATTAAAAATGGAATAAAGATTTAAATGTAGGACCTGAAACCATGAAATTCTATAAGAAAACATAGGAACAATGCTCCTTGACATGGGTCTTGGTAATGATTTTTTGGATATGACACCAAAAGCACAAGCAACAAAATTTAAAAAATAAACAAATAGGACTACATAAAACTAAACAACTTCTCCACAGCAAAGCAAAAAAAAAAAACTAACAACCGAGTGAAAAGACAGTCTATGGAATGGGAAAAATATTTGCCAACAATATATATGCAAAGGGATTAATGTTCAAAATACAAAAAAAAAAATATACAACTTACACCACCAACAACAAAAACACAAATAAGCCAATTAAAAGTGGGCAAATGACCTGAATAGACATTTCTCCAAAGAAGATATATGAAAGTTCAATAGGTACATGAAAAGATGCTCAATATCACTGGTGATCAGGAAATGTAAAATTAAAACCACATTGAGATATCTCCTCACTCTGATTAGAATGGCCATCATCAAAAAGACAAGAGATGGGGCACCCAGCTGGTTCAGTCAGTTAAGTGTCTGTCTTCAGGTTAGGTCATGATCCCAGGGTACTGGGACTGAGCCCTACATTGAGAAGCCAACCTCTCTCTCTACCTTTCCCACTCCCCCTGCTTGTGCTCGCAAAGTCTGTCTGTCTCTCTCAAATAAATAAATCTTTTTTAAAAATTTTAGAAGACAAGAGATAACAATTACCAATAAAGAACAGATGTGGAGATAAGAGAAATTCTCTTCTTCACTGTTGGTAGATTGTTTAATTGGTACACCCACTATGGAAAAGAATATGGAGGATACTGATAAAATTAGAAATATAACTACCATTATGATCTAGCAATTCCACTTCTGGAAACATATTCAAAGGAAATGAAAACACTAACTTGAAAATATTTTTGCACCCCTATGTCCACAAAAGCATTATTTACAATAGCCAAGACATAGAAACAACCTATCTATCCACTGATGGATAAATGAATAAAGAAGTTATATTATATATAATATCTATAATCACTTATCATTTAGCCATACATGAAAAAACAACAAAAAAAAAACAAACCAAAAAAAAAAGGAAATCCTACCATTTGTTATGACATGAATGAACCCTGAAGGCATTATGCTAAGTGAAACAAAACAAAAAGAAATACTGCAGTGCTCGCTTCGGCAGCACATATACAAAAAGAAATACTGCATGATCTCACTTATATGTGGAATCTAAAAATAACCCCAAGCTCATAGATGAAGAGACCATACTTGTGGTTACCAGAGGCAGAGGATGGAGAGAAAGGGAATTAGAGGAAGGTGGTCAAAAGGTACAAACTACCAGTTACAAGGTGAATAAGGACAAGGGATGTAACGTGCAAAATGATGACTATAGCTAACAGTGCTGTGTGATATGTAGGAAAATTGTAAAGAGAGTAAACCTTATGAGTTCTCATCATAAAAAGAATTAATCTCCATTTTTTATTGTATATATGTAAGAAGATGAATATTAGCTGAACATAGTGTGTTTATCATTTAACAATATATGTAAATCATGTTGCAGGCCTTAAACTGACACAGCAATGTATATCAAGTATTTCACAATAAAACTGGTAAAAACTAAGTGATGGTCTTTAGGTTAATGATTATAATGTGCCACAAACTAAATGTGATTAATTCATCCCTCTGGTTGGGCTTTGTTTTCATTCACTAATTCATCAAATATTTATAAACTGGAAGACTATAGACATGGAAGGCACTGTATTAGATACTTGAGATACAATTTTGAATAAAAAGGATGTGGTCCTTGTAGCCCAGGGATGAATCCCACCTGATCATGGTGGATAATCTTTTTAATGTGCTATTGGATCCTGATGGCTAGGATCTTGTTGAGAATCTTAGCATCCATATTCATCAGTGATATTGGTCTGAAATTCTCCTTTTTGGTAGGGTCCTTGCCTGGTTTGGGGATCAGGGTAATGCTGGCTTCATAGAAAGAGTCTGGAAGTTTTCCTTCTGCTTCAATTTTTTAAAACAGCTTCAGGAGAATAGCTGTTATTTCTTTTTTGAAGGTTTGGTAGAATTCCCCAGGGAATCCATCAGGTCCTGGGATCTTGTTTTTTGGGAGGTTTTTGATCACTGATTAAATCTCGTTATTAGATATCAGTCTATTCGGGTTGTCGATTTCTTCCTGGTTCAATGTTGGTAGTTTATATTTTTCCAGGAATGTATCCATTTCATCTAGGTTGCTAAGCTTATTGGCATATAACTGTTCGTAATAACTTCTGATGATTGTTTCTACTTCCTTGGTGTTAGTTGTGATCTCTCCCTTTTCATTCATAATTTTATGAATTTGGGCTTTCTCTTTTTTTTTTTTTTTGGATTAGTGTAGCCAGTGGCTTATCGATCTTATTGATTCTTTCAAAAAACCAGCTTCTAGTTTCATTGATACGTTCTACTGTATCTCTGGGTCCTACCTCATTGATCTCAGCTCTAATCTTGATGATTTCCCTTCTTATGTGTGGAGTTGGTTTGATTTGTTGTTGATTCTCCAGTTCTTTAAGGTGTAGAGACAGCTGGTGCATGATCAGGTGGGATTCATCCCTGGGCTACAAGGATGGTTCAACATTTGCAAATCAAACAATGTGATACAACAAATTAATATGAGAAGAGAGAAGAACCACATGGTCCTCTCAATTGATGCAGAAAAAGCATTTGACAAAATCCAGCATCCGTTCCTGATTAAAACGCTTCAAAGTATAGGAATAGAGGGAACATTCCTGAACCTCATCAAATGTATCTATGAAAGACCCAAAGCAAATATCATCCTCAATGGGAAAAAGCTTGCAGCCTTCCCATTGATATCAGGAACAAGACAAGGATGCCCACTTTCACCACTCTTGTTCAACATAGTATTAGAAGTCCTAGCAAAAGCAATCAGACAACAGAGAGAAATAAAAGGTATCCAAATTGGTAATGAAGAAGTCAAACTCTCTCTCTTCACAGATGACATGATTCTTTATATGGAAAACCCAAAAGACTCCACCCCCAAACTACTAGAACTCATTCAGCAATTCAGCAACGTGGTAGGATACCAAGTCAATGTGCAGAAATCAGTGGCTTTCTTATACACTAACAATGAAAATACAGAAAGGGAAATTAGAGAATCGATTCCATTTACTATAGCACCAAGAACCATAAGATACCTGGGAATAAACCTAACCAAAGAGGTAAAGCATCTGTACTTGAGGAACTACAGAACACTCATGAAAGAAATTGAAGAAGACACAAATAGATGGAAGACCATTCCATGCTCTTGGATCGGAAGAATAAACATTGTTAAAATGTCTATACTGCCTAGAGCAATCTATACTTTTAATGCCATGCCGATCAAAATTCCACCGGTATTCTTCAAAGAGCTGGAGCAAATAATCCTAAAATCTGTATGGAATCAGAAGAGACCCCGAATCGCTAAGGAAATGTTGAAAAACAAAAATAAAGCTGGCGGCATCACATTACCTGATTTCAAGCTTTATTACAAAGCTGTGATTACCAAGACAGCATGGTACTGGCATAAAAACAGACACATAGACCAGTGGAACAGAGTAGAGAGCCCAGATATGGACCCTCAACTCTATGGTCAATTAATCTTCGACAAAACAGGAAAAAATATACAGTGGAAAAAAGACAGTCTCTTCAATAAATGGTGCTGGGAAAACTGGACGGCTATATGCAGAAGAATGAAACTCGATCATTCTCTTACACCGTACACAAAGATAAACTCAAAATGGATAAAAGACCTCAACGTGAGACAGGAATCCATCAGAATCCTAGAGGAGAACATAGGCAGTAATCTCTTTGATATCAGCCACAGCAACTTCTTTCAAGATACGTCTCCAAAGGCAAAGGAAACAAAGTGAAGATGAACTTTTGGGACTTCATCAAAATCAAAAGCTTCTGCACAGCAAAGGAAACAGTCAAGAAAACAAAGAGGCAACCCACGGAATGGGAGAAGATATTTGCAAATGACAGTACAGACAAAAGGTTGATATCCAGGATCTATAATGAACTCCTCAAACTCAACCCACACGAAACAGACAAACACATCAAAAAATGGGCAGAAGATATGAACAGACACTTCTCCAATCAAGACATACAAATGGCTATCAGACACATGAAAAAATGCTCATCATCATTAGCCCTCAGGGAGATTCAAATTAAAACCACATTGAGATATCATCTTACACCAGTTAGAATGGCCAAAATTAGCAAGACAGGGAACAACATGTGTTGGAGAGGATGTGGATAAAGGGCAACCCTCTTCCACTGTTGGTGGGAATGCAAGTTGGTGCAGCCTCTTTGGAGAACAGTGTGGAGATTCCTCAAGAAATTAAAAATAGAGCTTCCCTATGACCCTGCAATTGCACTCCTGGGTATTTACCCCAAAGATACAGATGTCATAAAAAGAAGGGTCATCTTTACCCCAATGTTTATAGCAGCAATGGCCACAGTCGCCAAACTATGGAAAGAACCAAGATGCCCTTCAACGGATGAATGGATAAGGAAGATGTGGTCCATATACACTATGGAGTATTATGCCTCCATCAGAAAGGATGAATACCCAACTTTTTTAGCAACATGAACGGGACTGGAAGAGATTATGCTGAGTGAAATAAGTCAAGCAGAGAGAGTCAATTATCATATGGTTTCACTTATTTGTGGAGCATAACAAATAGCATGGAGGACAAGGGGTGTTAGAGAGGAGTAGGGAATTTGGGTAAATTGGAAGGGGAGGTGAACCATGAGAGACTATGGACTCCAAAAAACAATCTGAGGGGTTTGAAGTGGCGGGGGTGTGGGAGGTTGGGGTACCAGGTGGTGGGTATTATAGAGGGCACGGCTTGCATGGAGCACTGGGTGTGGTGAAAAAATAATGAATAATGTTTTTCTGAAAATAAATATATTTTAAAAAAAGGATGTGGTAAATGTCTTCAGAGCTTAGAGTTAGTTATATAAGTTAGATTATAGTTAGTTGGGGAAGACAGACATTAAACACATAATTAGACCAACATATGTTTAAAATCCAGTTTTATCATTTACTAGCTATTTAACTTTAAGAAAGTCACCTAATCTTTCTGAACCTCAATTTCCCTATCTATAAAATTGAAATAGTAACATCTATCTTATATGTGTGTTGTAAAGATCAAATAATATAATGTACATATATAATTTACTATGGTATTTGGAATATAATAAGTGCTCAGTAAATGTAAACTATTATTATTATTATCACTTATGATTCTTAATACAGAAAGAGGTTTTTGATTCTCATTCAAGCCTATTAAATTTTATTAACACACAACTCTTAAGATTTTTGTTTATTCCTTTTCTCAGTAAATGACATATTAAATAACACAAACTAAAAGTAGTTAAAAGACAATGACAAGTGACAGCTATGACAAAAGAGAGAAACCAGAAAAGACAGACATACATGCTAAGAATGATAAACCTACTAAACAAGAAAGTCAAGATATATTTGGTATTTTCTTTTAAAAAACTAATATTTTATAGCCAACTTTGAAAAGTGGCTAGAATATTTTTCCCCATGAAGTGGAAATCTTCAGTTGCTAAAATATATTCTTAGGTAGAATAACTTATTCTCCAATAAGGCTAGACAGATAATGGATTACTGTAGTTTCAAGTTTGGAAAAAGAGCAGCCATTAACAACTGTAAAATACTAACATTAAACTGCCTTTAAAATAGATTTTGCAGGGGCGCCTGGGTGGCTCAGTGGGTTAAGCCGCTGCCTTCAGCTCAGGTCGTGATCTCAGGGTCCTGGGATCGAGTCCCGCATTGGACTCTCTGCTCAGCGGGGAGCCTGCTTCCCTCTCTCTCTCTGCCTGCCTCTCCATCTACTTGTGATTTCTCTCTGTCAAATAAATAAATAAAATCTTTAAAAAAAATAGATTTTGCACCTTCCAAAAGCTTGCATATGGAGTTTCAGACAAAATGGAGGAAGCAATAAACAGCACATTACACCTTGCTGTTATTTTCTCAAATTCAAATATAAAAACAATACAGTGAAACACAGCTAGGAAATAAAGATGGAAGGGGTTATTCTTAAAATATGTCTTTAGCTAACTACCTTCATTTTAGAAATTAAACTCTATAGCCAGGACACCATCTTCCAAAAATCTAGACTGCCAATGGATAATTTAAATATTAATTATATGTCGCCTGCCTATTTTAAATTTTACTTTGCTTATAGGCCAGGGAAAACAATATCCTTGGTTTGTTTATATAAATTTGCACTGTGCCTTACATATATTTAAAGACTAAAGTTCTAGTAAGAATGGAAATGCAATTTGCTTTGTCAATAATGATCAATACTTTATAATAAATATTAACCATCTTTATTACTGTGAACAAGCATGCTCGAAGGGATAGTAAATAAAGCACAAATACTAGTTTGATCTAAACTCTCTCTTTCCTAACCTCTAATTTACTCACTTAAAAATAAAATAATCTTACAATCATTCTACCACTGACATGACTACAGAATGCTACCCAAATTCAGTTTCTCCATTTTTGGTGGATATTATTCTCCCGTAAATAATCTCCTCTTTAGAAATTTATGTTTTCCTACCATACATGGATAGAATATTCTATCAATTTTCTATACATAATTAGAAAATGCAAAAATAATCTCTGAATGTTTTATAGTACACAATTTAAAAGTATTGTTTTCCATTCAACTAGTGAGTGTTAACCTAAAATCTGTAAGCCTTGCTGCTG
This sequence comes from Neogale vison, assembly GCF_020171115.1. NCBI lineage: Eukaryota > Metazoa > Chordata > Mammalia > Carnivora > Mustelidae > Neogale > Neogale vison. Next base: position 77,095,523 of record NC_058105.1, read on the forward strand.
TTACCATGAAAAAAAGCCAAATCCACAACTGTGTTCTAGTTTTCTCCCATTGTCTAATTACAGGTCCACCAGTGAGAATGCTAATTAGCTAACTGCCTATCTTGTCAGGCTGGAGAACAAAGCAAAGATAGAACATAAATGAGACAGTAGTGTAAAGAAGTTATGAAACTGAGGAAAGCTAAGAAAGATAATGAGATATGCTGGGGGGAAAAAAACTATTTTCCTGATGCTGCTACTTCTCCACCACAGGAAAATCATACCAAGTAGAGCCTTGTAAGTTGTTCTGTTGATGACAGTCACAAATAGCAATAATTTGGGAAGCCAAGTCCAAGCTACTCAAGTTCTTAGAAAACTCTTGTAGTTTTGCAGTTGAGAAAACACTATTTCACAGACAAAATAATCTGGCTGGCATTATTCCAAAATGTGTGCCTTCCTGTAAGTATAGTCTTAGTGAATTTTATTCTGCTTAGGTTAATTTGCTAATATCAATTTTTGGAAATCAGAATGGACCAAAGCTGTGGTAGGTGGTGGTTGTATACCAGCATTCATTGTTCTATTGACACTTACCTATTCAAAAATCTGAATAAGTGATATGGGCTTAAAAAATTGGGGAGGGAATGTTTCACTTTCAATGATTTAGTTATCAAGAAAGATGCAATGAACACTTCACTAATTTAACTTGCAGTTCCTGATTTGTCATTTTTTTCCAATTTATTTATTTTCAGAAAAACAGTATTCATTTTTTTTTTACCACACCCAGTGCTCCATGCAAGCTGTGCCCTCTATAATACCCACCACCTGGTACCCCAACCTCCCACTCCCCCGCCACTTCAAACCCCTCAGATTGTTTTTCAGAGTCCATAGTCTCTCATGGTTCACCTCCCCTTCCAATTTACCCAAAAGCACATACCCTCCCCAATGTCCATAACCCTACCCCCAATCTCCCAACCCCCCTCCCCCCAGCAACCCACAGTTTGTTTCGTGAGATTAAGAGTCACTTATGGTTTGTCTCCCTCCCTATCCCATCTTGTTTCATGGATTTGTCATTTTTAACATATGGTTATTTACATATTCTTACCTGGACAGTTTAAAATATTTATTGTAATAAAAATCCTCCTCCCTCGGGACACCTGGGTGGCTCAGTTGGTTAAGCGGCTGCCTTCGGCTCAGGTCATGATCCCAGTGTCCTGGGATCGAGTCCCACATCGGGCTCCTTGTTCGGCGGGGAGCCTGATTCTCCCTCTGTCTCTGCCTGCCATTCTGTCTGCCTGTGCTCTCTCTCTCTCCATCTCTCTCTCTGACAAATAAATAAAATCTTTAAAAAAAAATCCTCTTCCCTCATTAGATACTGTTCAGAAAATTCATCCTACTTTAGTTCATCTCTTGCATTGTGACTGTCTATAAGTATTTAGAAATATTTGCTAAGTTATGTCTTACCTTACTGATGGTCCACAAAAACTAATTGAAGTATTTATAAAAATGAGAGATTTGCCATGGTTTGTCAAGCTTCTGTGAGCTACTAAATTGCTGCCTGATCACCCCAAGTGTAGTTACCACCTCTCACATACAATGCTATCATATTACTGAATATATTCTTTATGTGTGCCTTTTATTTCTGTGACTTAGTCTATCCATACCTGGAAGCCTAGATCATCCCCACAGGTCCCTCCCCTCGGGCAAACTTTAGTCTGTTCTCTGTAATTATAGATCTAATTCTGTTTTTTGTTTATTTGTTTTTGTTTTTAGATTTTACACATGAGTGAAATTATGTGGCATTTGTCTTTCTCAGTCTTATTTCACTAAGCATCATATAACATAGGGCCATCCAAGTTGTCATAAATGGCAAGAGCTTATTTTTTAGTATATGTGCTGCCGAAGCGAGCACAGGAGCTTATTTTTTATGGCTGAGTAATACTCCACTATATAGTACATTCCAGATATATGACATATCTTCCTTATGCATTTGTCCATTGAAGGATACCAGTTCCTTCCATATTTCACTATTGCTAATACTGTTACAATAAGCATAGTAGTGCACATATCTTTTCAAATCAGTGTTTTCATTTTCTTTGCTGTAAATACGCTACTGTGTACTTGCTGTATCATATGATATTTTTAACTTTTAAAGTTATTTTTGTTCATTTGTTTGTTTTGCATCTGGTATCCTGCAGTTCAGAGATTCATCCAGAGAATAAAACCCTAGACTGCTTCTGAGCTGAGAAGGCAATTCAGTCATCTACCAAGCTGAGGCAGGAAAGAACTTGGGGCCCTAAATACATTTTAAATAGATATTCAAACTGGTCCTTCTGCTTTTATCCTTACCTACACAAACACTTTCAGAAATACTACCAATTATTAAATGTTTTGGGTCTTCTCCAGGATAACAAAGTTGCTTCTCAGCTTTGTTTTTCCTTAAGTTTTTATCTTAATTCCAGTTAGGAAGATATACAGTGTAATATTAGTTTCAGGTACACAGTACAGAGATTCAGCACTTCCATACAATACCCAGTGCTCATCACAAGTGCACTCCTTAATCCCCATCTCCTATTTAACCTATCCTCCAACCCATTTCTATTCTGGTAACCATCAATTTGTTCTCCACAGTTAAGAGTCTGGTTCTTGGTTTGCCTCTTTCTATATATTTTTCTTCCCTTTTTTCATTTGCTTTATAAAGTCATTTGTTATTGATCTTTCTCTTACTGATTTCAAGTAGACTAATACTCTCTAGCTCAATGGATGTCATTTCAAATGGCAAAACTTATTCTTTTTATGGTTGAGTAATGTTCCTTTTTATATATATCACTCCTTCTCTATCGATTCGTCAGTCAATGAACATGTGAGCTATTTCCATAATTAGGCGATTATAGATTATATTCTGTAGCTCCCTCCATATTATTGCAAAGGACAAATTTCATTCTTTTTATGGATGAATAATATTCCATTACTTATATTGGACAAAATAGACTTTAAAACAATTATAACACACACACATGTTATACACATAGGGGAACTTGTTTCCCTTTGAATTAAATAATTACTTTTATTTATTTTTTTAAGATTTTATTTATTTATTTGACAGACAGAGATCATAAGTAGCCAGAGAGGCAGGCAGAGAGAGAGCGGGGAGGAAGCAGACTCCCTACTGAGCAGAGAGCCAGATGCGTGGCTCCATCCCAGGAACCTGGGATCATGACCTGAGCCTAAGGCAGAGGCTTAACCCACTGAGCCATGCAGGTGCCCTAAATAATTACTTTTAAACATCCAAAGGAGAAGACATATCTTTAGGCATTGACTCATTTACCATGCACCCACTGGATGCCTGCCATGGACAAGACATTTGTTAGGCATGGTGTTAAATACCAAATTGTATGCAAACTTTTTTCTGTCCTTGAGAAACTTATCCAGAAGAAAGGGAGGACCCCCTTGGGGAGATGACCTGGATCTCTGCATTTGGAAGTGAAAACTTTCAAAGTTCACAAGATGAATAGAGAAACACTTCTAGGCCTTTTTGGAGATCTCAGAAGATCATGAAAAGCCTCTCATTTCTGTTCTCCCTGACATGACTGAGAAGGAAAGGCAGACCTAGCACCTGGCAGGTGCTCATTCACATTGTAGGGAATATGATGAATCTTTTCCTGCTTCACTGTGAAAGTGTCCTAGAAGGTGTCCCAATGCAACTCTGGCTGCAAAAGAACTCAAGAAAAAATAGCCAAATTACCATATTTCCTTCTCCTACCCCTTCCATTTCCTGGCAGCCCAAACCACCCCTCAACACATTACTGTTTAAGGAGTGAAGTGCTATAAGCACTGCTTACTATAAGCACTGCTTACTATAAGCAGTGAAGTGCTTGTAAGAAAATAATTTCTAAGAAAATAACTTTTCTTCTAAGAAAATAACTTCTAAATAAGAAATTTGGAAGTCTGCTACATTGGGAGAATGTGCCTGACTTAAAGGTGCTCAGGTGGTGAAATGGTCTAAGGATCCCATGGATCACAAGAAGAATGGGTAACATCTAACTGCAGCATGGTTGCCATGCATAGGAGCATGGAAGCTGGCTGAGAACAATGAGTTCTGTGTTGCCATAAACTGGAAATCCCTACATGGTCAAGCAACTACTTTCCTGGGACAGGTCCAGCAAAACTCAGAAGCTGGTGAGACCATCCCTGGAGATAAACAGCATGGGTCAACACCATGGGAGTCCTTAAAATTTGGAGTTTTGAAACTCAGTAACATGCCTGGGGGGGTGAAGCTTGGACACAGGCAGGGTGAACATAGAGTTCTGCTGGAAACTGGGGAGACAAAAGTGATTCCTTTTCTGTAAGAGCTCACTGAAGAGCTCACTGAAGGGATAGAGAGCAGAATACCACCATATTCATCCCACCCAGCAGTGCTGAAAGACTCCACTAAGCAAAAAAGCACCACCAAGTGGAATCCAGAGCCACTTACACCAAGCATTGTGCTTCTTAAGAGCTGGAGGTGCATTTCCACTTGAGCAAGTCCACTTAAGAATCAGGACAACAGGCCTCTCCCCCAAAGACAAGCACCAACAATTCACTTACACCAAGTTTGCTGATCATAGAAAGCAGAAAAGCTTCAGCTCCATGTGAAAAGAGTATCAAGCATTTTCTGTTTTTTTTATTCTTTACTCATTTAGGTTTTTTTAGTCATTTCATTTTTTCTATTATTTTTCATTCTTTTTAATTTTTATTTTTATATATACTTTATATACCTTACACTTGTGTGTGTGTGTGTTCTTTTTATTTTGCAATATAGTCCATTTAAACAAGCAAACTGAAATACACTCAGGATCTATTCTTTTTGTTTTGTTTTGTTGATATTGCTGTTGTTATTGTTTTTGTTGTTTTCTACTTTTCTTTCATTTTTTTCTGAACAATATGATGAGTTGGAGAAATTCACCCCAAAAGAAAGAAGAGGAGGTAGCACTCACAGCAAGAGATTTAATCAGTAGGGATATAGGTAGGATATCTAAAATAGAATTTAAAACAAGGATTATAAAGCTACTACGAGGGCTTGAAAAAAGCTTTGAAGATACTAGAGAATACCTTACTGTAGAGATAAAAGAACCAAAACCCAGTCAAGCCAAAATTATATGTTATAACTGAAATGCAGTCCCAAGTGCACAATAAAACCAAGGATTAATGAAGAAAAGAACAAATCAGAGACACAGATGATAAAATTCTGGAAAATATTGAAGCAGCAAAAAAAGAACTGGGTGTGGTGAAAAAATAATGAATACTGTTTTTCTGAAAATAAATAAATTGGGAAAAAAGAGGAAAAGAAAAATATTAGATCACAAAGGTAAACTTAGTGAACTCAGTGGTCCCATAAGTAAAATACTTATCCATATTAGAAGAGTACAAGAAAAAGAAGAGTGAAAAAGGAGCAGAAGGTTTATTTGAACAAATTATACATGAGAACTTCCCTAATCTGGGGAACAATACAGGCATTTAAGTCCAAGAGGCACAGAGAACATCCATCAAAATCACCAAAAATAGGTCAATGCCTCTACATATTATATTGAAACATGCAAATACAAAGGTAAAGAGAAAAAAACCTGAAAGCAGCTCAGGAGAAGATGTTCTTCACCTAAATGGCTAGATACATAAGGCTGGAAACAGACCTGTCCCATAGACCTGGCAGGCCAGAAATGATTGTCATGATATATTCAACATACAAAATGGGAAAATATGCACCCAACAATACTTCATCTAGCAAGACTGTCATTCAAAATAAGAGAGATAAGAGTTTCCAAGACAAGTGGAAACCAAACAAGTTCAGGAACACTACACTACACCTACAACAAATATTAAAGGAGACCATTTGAGCAGAAAGAGGACAAAAGTAACAAAGACCAGAAAGAAAAAGAGAACTATTTACAGGAACAATGACTGTACAGGTGATACAATGGCACTAAATTCATGACTTTCAGTAATTACTCTGAAAGTACATTGTGACTAAATTCTCCAATTTAAAGATAAAAGGTATCAGAATAGATTAAAAAAGAACATTGATATGATATGATAAACATTAATATGATATGAACAAGAGACTCATTTTACATCCAAAGATACCACCAGATTGAAAGCCAGCAGTGAAGAACCATTTATCATGCCAATGGACATCAGACAAACTAGATTTTAAACCAAAGACTGTAATAAAAGATGTAGAAGGACACTATGTAATAATAAAGTTGTCTATACTACAAGAAGATCTAACAATTGTAAATGTTTATGCCTCTAACTTGGGAGCAGCCAAATGTAAAAATCACTTAATAACAAACTTTAAGAACTCATTGATGATAATACAATAATAGCATGAAACTTTAACACCCTACTCATAGCAATGGACAGATCATCTAAGCAGATGATCAGCAAGGAAACTAAGGCTTTAAATGACACACTGGACCAGAAGTACTTAACAGATACATTCAGAGCATTTCATCCTAAAATAGCAGAATACACATTCTTTTTGAGTGCACATGGAACATTCTCCAAAATAGATCATATGCTGTGTCACAGATCAGATCTCAAGGGGTACAAAAAGACTGAGATCATACCATGCATATTTTCAGACCACATGAAACTTGAATTCAATGACAAGAAAAAATTTTGAAGGACAACAAATATAAGGAAGTTAAGGAATATCCTACTGAAGAATGAATGGGTCAACAAGGAAATTAAAAAGAATTTTTTAAAAATGCATGGAAGCACCAGGTGGTGGGTATTAGAGAGGGCACGGATTGCATGGAGCACTGGGTGTAGTGCAAAAACAATGAATACTGTTTTTTTAAATTTCTTTTCAACATAACAGTATTCATTGTTTTTGCACCACACCCAGTGTTCCATGCATTTCGTGCCCTCTCTAATACCCACCACCTGGTTACCCCAACCTCCCACCCCCTGCCCCTTCAAAACCCTCAGATTGTTTCCAAAGATACAGATGTAGTGAAAAGAAGGGCCATCTGTACCCCAATGTTCATAGCAGCAATGGCCACGGTCGCCAAACTGTGGAAAGAATCAAGATGCCCTTCAGCGGACGAATGGATAAGAAAGATGTGGTCCATATACACTATGGAGTATTATGACTCCATAAGAAAGGATGAATACCCAACTTTTGTAGCAACATGGATGAAACTGGAAGAGATTATGCTGAGTGAAATAAGTCAAGCAGAGAGAGTCAATTATCATATGGTTTCACTTATTTGTGAAGCATAACAAAAAACATGAAGGACATGGGGAAATGGAGAGGAGAAGGGAGTTGAGGGAAACTGGAAGAGGAGGTGAACCATGAGACACTAGGGACTCTGAAAAATAACCTGAGGCTTTTGAAGGGGCGGGAGGTGGGAGGTTGGGGGAGGCAGGTGGTGGGTACTGGGGAGGGCATGTATTGCATGGAGCACTGGGTGTGGTGCAAAAACAATGAATACTATTACGCTGAAAAGAAATTTTTAAAAAAGAAGAAAAACTGAATACTGTTATGCTGGAAAGAAAAAAATTTTTTTTTAAAAAAAGCATGGAAGCAAATGAAACTGAAAACATGACAGTTCAAAATCTTTGGGATGCAGCAAGGTGGATCTAAGAGGGAAGTATATAGCAATTCAGGCCTTACTCAGAAAGTAAGAAAGTCTCAAATACACAACCTACCTCACACCAAAAGGAGCTTGAAAAAGAAGAGCAAATAAAGCTTAAATCTGGCAGGAGAAGAGAAATAAAAAAAAAGTATTGGAGCAGAAATCAGTGATATATTTAAAAAAGAGTAGAACAGAACAAGAAAAGTAGGAGATGGTTCTTTGAAAGAACTAACAAAATTCATAAACCTCTATCCAGACTTATCAAGGAGAGAGAGAGAGAGAGAGAGAGAGAGAGAACCCAGATAAATAAAAATCATGAAAGAAAGTGGAGAGATCACAACATACACCAAAGAAATACAAACAATTCTGAGAATATTAATGAGCAATTAAATGCCAAAAAATCAGGCAATTTGGAAGAAATCGTTTCCTAGAAACATGCAAACTACCAAAGAAAGAGTGGGGAGAGAAAAGTGAACAGACCCATAACCAGCTAAGAAATTGAATCTTTAATAAAAAATTAACCAACGGGGCGCCTGGGTGGTTCAGTGGGTTAAGCCGCTGCTTTCGGCTCAGGTCATGATCTCGGGGTCCTGGGATCGAGTCCCGCATCGGGCTCTCTGCTCAGCGGGGAGCCTGCTTCCTCCTCCTTCTCTCTCTACCTGCCTCTCTGCCTACTTGTAATCTCTCTCTGTCAAATAAATAAATAAAATCTTTAAAAAAAAAATTAACCAACAAGCAAGATTCTAGGGCTGGATGGTTTTCCAGGAGAATTCTATCAAACATTTAAAGAAGAGCCAAGATTCCCTTCAACAGGCTGAAGAATAAAGAAGATAGAGTGTATATATACAATGAAATATTACACAGCCACCAGAAAGGATGAATACCGAACTTTTGTATCAACAAGAACAGGACTGGACGAGATTATGCTGAGTGAAATAAGTCAAGCAGAGAAAGTCAATTGTCATATAGTTTCACTTACTTGTGGAGCATAAGGAACAACACGGAGGACATTAGGAGAAGGAAAGGAAAAGTGAACTGGGGGAAATCAGAGGGGGAGATGAAGCATGAAAGACTGTGGAGTCTGAGAAACAAACTAAGGGTTTTGAAAGGGAGTGGGTGTGAGATGTGGGTGAGCCTGGTATTGGATATTAAGGAGGCCACCCATTGCATGAAACACTGGGTGTGGTGCATAAACAATTAATCTCTGAACACTGAAAAATAAAATTAAGATGTTAAAAAATAAAAAATAAAAATAAAGGACTAATGCTTATTCTTCTAAAACTGTTCCCCAAAAAATAGAAATGGAAAGAAAACCTCCAGACTCATTCTATGAGGCCATTATTACCTTAATCTCAAAACCAGACAAAGACCCAGTTAAAAAGAAGAATTTTGAAGGGGTGGGGGATGGAAAGTTGGGGGAACCAGGTGGTGGGTATTAGAGAGGGCACGGATTGCATGGAGCACTGGGTGTGGTGCAAAAACAATGAATACTATTCCGCTGAAAAAAATCAATTTTTTAAAAAAGGAGAATTACAGACCAATATCCTTGATGAACATGGATGCAAAAATTCTCACCAAGATACAAGCTAATAGGATCCAGCTGTCCATTCAAAGGATTATTCACCATGACTAAGTGGGATTTATTTCTGAGCTGCAAAGGTAGTTCAACATCAAGAAATTAAAAAACATTATATGCCACAGTATTAAAGAGTGATCCTCTCAACATATGCAGAAAAAATATTTGACAAAATACACCACCCTCTTTTTATTAAAAAAAAAAAACTTCCATGATGTAGTGATAGAGAGAACATACCTTCATGTCATAAACATCATATACACAAAACCCACAATGAATATCATCCTCAATAGCATTTCTCCTGAGATCATAAACATGACACAGATGTCCATTTTCACCACTTTTGTTTATCCTAATACTAAAAGACTTAGCCTCAGCAATCAGAAAACAAAAAGAAATAAAAGGCAACCAAATTGGCAAAGGAGAAGTTAAAACATTCATTCTTTGCAGAAGACATGATATTCAATGTAGAAAACCCAGAAAAACTCCACCAAAAAATTGCTAGAACTCTTACAGGAATTCAGCAAAGAGGCAGGATATAAAATGAAAACACAGTGGTCTACTGCATTTCTACAAATTAACAATGAAGTAGAAGAAAAAGAAATCAAGGAATCAATCCTGTTTAAAATTGCACCAGAAATCATAAGATACCTAGGAATAAACCTAACTAAGGAGGTAAAAGATCTGTATTCTGGAAAGCATAGAAAACTTATGAAAGAAATTGAGGAAGACACAAAGAAACGGAAAAACATTCCATGCTCATGGATTGGAAAAAATATTATTAAAATGTATATTCTACCCAAAGCAAACTACATATTTAATGCAATCCCTATTAAAATACAACCAGCATTTTTCACAGAGCAGGAAAATACAATTTTAAAATTTGTATGGGACCAGAAAAGACCCCAAATAGCCAAAGTAACATTGGAAGGAAAACCAAAGCTGAAGGCATCGAAATTCCAGACTTCAAGCTGTCTTTTAAAACTGTAATCATCAGGGCAGTATGCGTTGGCACAAAAACAGACACAGAGTTCAAAGTAACAGAATGGAAAACCCAGAAATAGACCCTCAACACTGTGGTCAACTAATCTTTGACAAAGCAGGAGAGAATATCCAGTGGAAAAAAAGACAGTCTCATCAACAAATGATGTTGAGAAAATTGGACAGCCACATGCAGAAGAATGAAACTAGAACACTTTCTTCCACCATACCCAAAGATAAACTCAAAATGGATGAGTGACCTAAATGCAAAACAGTAATCCAACAAAATGCTAGAGACCACAAGCGGTAACCTCTTTGACCTCAGCCACAGTAACTTCTTGAAGACATGGCTCTAAAGACAAGGTAAACAAAAGCAAAAATAAACTATTGGAACCTTATTAAGAAAAAAGCTTCTCCACAGCAAAGGAAAAACTAAACAAAACAAAACCTGTCTCCAAAGGCAAGGGAAACAAAAACAAAAATGAACTATAGGGATTTCATCAGGATATAAATCTTTTCTACAGCAAAGTAAAAAGCATTCGATGAAATGGCAAAAGATATTTGCAAATGAAAAACCAGACAAAGGGCTACTATCCAAACTCTATAAAGAACTTACCAAACCAAATACCCAAAATTCAAAAATCCAGTAAAGGAATGGATAGAAGACATGAAAAGATATATCTCAAAGAAGACATTCAAATGGTTAACTTACACATCAAAAAGCGCTCAACATCCCTCAGCATCAGGGAAATACAATTCAAAACCACAATGAGATACCACCTAACTCCAATCAGAATGGCTAAAATTAACAACTCAAGAAACAACAGATTTGGGGAATGATGCAGAGAAAGAGGAGCTCTCTTACACTGTTGGTCATAATGCAAACCTGTCCAGCCACTCTAGAAAACAGTATGTACGTTCCTCAAATAGTTGAAAATAGAATTATCCTAGGACTTAGCAACTGCACTATTAGGTATTTATCCAAAGAATAAAGAGTGATTTGCAGGGGCACCATACATGCACCCTACTGTTTATAGCAGCAATGTTCACAATTGCCAAAATATGGAAAGAGCCCAGATGTCCATCAAAGGATGAAAGAATAAAGAAGAATGGGTGTGTACACACACACACACACACACACACACACACACAGGAATATTACCCAGCCACCAAAAATAATTAAATCTTGCCATTTGCAATGGCATGGATGGAACTAGAGGGCATGATGCTAAGCAAAATCAGTCAGTCAGAAAGACAAATACCATATGATTTCTCTTTTATGTGTAATTTAAGAAACAAAACATAAACATAAGGGAAACAAAGGAAAAACAAAATAAGTACTTAAAGGGTGGGAAACCACCAGAGACTCTTAATTATGGGAAATAAACAAGGTAGCTGGGGGGCAAGGGGTAGTTTTGGAGGGCAATTGGGTGATGTGCATTAAGGAGGGCACTTGACGTAATGAGCAGTGGGTGTTTTTTGCAACTGATGAATCACTGAATTCTACCCCTAAAACTAATAATACACTATATGTTAACTAAATTGAATTTAAATGAAAAAAAATTTTTAAAAAGACAGCAAATACACCTGACATTTTGTTTCTTGCTTTCTACCAAACATTATAATAAGAACTGATACCTATCTTTTCTCAACAATTAAAAAAAAAAGGAAAGAAAAGGAAGGAATTCTAAATACAGGTCAACATCATCCTGATACCAAAACCAGATGAAGATACCACTAATAAAGAACTATAGGCCAATATCCCTGATGAACATGAATGGAAAAATTCTCAAAAACAAAACAAAACAAAACCTAGCAGCAATTCAAATCCAACAGTACATTAAAAGAATCATCACTACAATCAAGTGGGATTCCCCCCCCCGTGGGTTACAAGGGTATTTCAATATCCATAAATCAACCAACATGATAAAATTGATTAATAAAATAAATGATAAGAACCATATCATCTAGAATGCAGAGGAGGAGAGGCAAGATGGCAGAGAAGTAGGAGAGCCTATTTCAGCTGGTCCCCTAAAAGTGAGCTAAATATCTACCAGAACACTCTGAACACCCATGAAATCAGCCTGAGATGTAAGACTCTACACTTCTGAATTTCTACAGGGGTAGAAGACATCAGTGGAGAGGTATAGTGGTGTGACAACGCTCAGACTGCTATCCTCTGATATGTGGGAAAGGAGCCACTAGAAGTGACCTGTTGGAAAGTCATACCCCAACACAAAAGTGCCCTGTGAGTGGAGACTAGCATTAACTTGGAGTCTAGTTAAAAGCACTGGGTGTGGTAAAAAAATAATGAATACTGTTTTTCTGAAAATAAATAAATTGGAAAAAAAAGCACTCAAAAAAATCAAAAGATCTTAAAGGGCAACTTGTGGAATAAGGCAGTCATGAGCAAGGGCCTAAGCCCATGGCTGTAGGGCCATCACCACTGGTGACCACCCATGCCAGAGGGAATCCACTGGGGCCTCCAGTCCCTGGTCCCTGAGCCCAAAGCCTTCTGCTGCTTGCATCACCACTAGGGCTGGGCGCACTCCTGCCCATGCCTGAGGAAACCTGCATGAATTCTGGTCGGGGTCCCTCAGCCCACAGCCTCCCACAGCCCACGCCTCTTCGGGGTTCCAGTGCACCCAGCACGGGTGTGGACCTCAGACAGCAGTCCTGGCAACAGCTGTCACCCAGGTTTGAGCTTGCCCGGACCAATATTGCTTGCAGTTTTAGTGGCATAGGTGTGTAGAGACAAGTGGGGGACTCGGGCGACCACTGGGACGGTGGCTGAGGAGGTTGTGCACTGCCTGTAGAAGGTTAGGGTGTTCAGAGGAGTTTGCAGAGGGGGAGACTGTGTGTTCTGGAAAACCCAGAGGGGAGTAGTCAGAGGCTTCTCTCTGAGGTGGAGGTCTGGATATGGACAGTTTACTTTCCACTAAACCTCCCAAAAGCCACTGAAAGCCGCCAAAGAACAAAAACCTCTAGAGAACAAAAGCCTGAAAAACCGGGTTCCACAGAGCCCAGCCCCTCTCAGGGTGACTCAGCACAAGCAAGATCGACTGAAAAACAATGCAGCAGACCCCACTGCCAAAAGACAAGCCAAAAGAACAAGAGGGCAACAATGACAAGGTCCCCATAAAACTATAAAATCCCAACATCAGAGAAAACAATATATTAAGCTCCCTGTATAGCCCCAAAACCTGTATATTTCATAGATACAATTTTTTTCTTTTTTTAAAATTCATTCTCACAATTCTTCTAACTTTTTAAAACTACTTACCATTACAAATAGAGGTTTAATATAACATATTCCAGAATAACTTTTTAAAAAAAGATTTTATTTATTTATTTGACAGAGAAAGATCACAAGTAGGCAGAGAGGCAGGCAGAGAGAGAGGAGGAAGCAGGCTCCCCAAGGAGCAGAGAGCCTGATGCGGGGCCCTATCCCAGGATCCCGGGATCATGACCGAGTGGAAGGCAGAGGCTTCAACCCACTGAGCCACCCAGGCGCCCCCAGAATAACTTTTTAACTAGAACTTTTTTCGTACGTATACCTGTGTTTCTTTTTTTTTTTCTTCTTACTATACATATAGATATAAGGTTCAAGGTGATCCTTTTTCTTTATTCAATACTACCCCTATATATAAACAAGTTTTAATTTCCTTCTATCTCTGGAAAGTTGAGTCCTTTAACAAAGATAAAAGATACACCCTGGAAGAACCGAAAGAACCTTCTTCTCACACATCGAGGATTTATATCTATTCTCCCATCTTAGTCTTCTGTTAGTATTTCTGTATAATTAGTTTTTGTTCTAGTATTATATAAATCTTATTCTTGGGGTTCATTTTGGCTAGATTTTTTCATTTTTTCTTATCTTTTTTACTTTTGTCTGTCTCTTTGTTCATTCATTTGTGTTATGTACCTTATAAATATCACTTTGGTTTTTTTTTCTCTTTCTCTATTTTTTTTCTTTTTCCTTTTTTCTTCATGATGACTTCTGATAGCTCTGAAGTTTCCAGGGTGCACCTTGCCATGATCATGTCTGATATATTCAACTATACATCCCCTCAACCACCTTTCACCAAAATGACTAAGAGGAGGAACACACAACAGAGGAAAAATTCAGAGACTGAGAACTCTGCCACAGAACTATTGGATATGGACATTAACAGTATGTCAGAAAGGGAATTCAGGGTAACAATTATCCAGGCAATGGTTAGGTTGGAGATGACCATTAGTGACAACACAGACTCTCTAAGGGCTGAAGTGAGAGCTGATCTGGCAGAGGTTAAAAATGTTAACAATGAGATCCAATCTAATCTAATACTTTAACAGCTAGGGTAACCAAGGCAGAAGATAGAAGTAGTTATCTAGAAGACAAACTGATAGAAAAGAAGGGTCAGGAGGAGGCCTCAAGAAACAGCTTAGAAGACATGAAAACAGAATCAGGGAAATAAATGATGCCATGAAAAGTTCTAAAGTCAGAATTATTGGAATCCCTGAAGGAGAGGAGAAAGAAAGAAGTCTAGAAGATATAGTGGAACAAGTTCTTCATGAAAATTTTCCTAACCTCGCGAATGGAATGAGCATTCATGTACTAGAGGCTGAATGATCTCCAACCAAGATTATACATTCAAGACACTTCATAGTCAAACTGAGGAATCATAATTGTAGATACAATCTCTTGAAAGCCGCTAGGACAAAGAGGCTCCTTACTTACAGAGGAAAGCCCATCAGAATAACGTCAGACCTGTCCACAGAGACCTGGCAAGCCAGAAGAGGCTGGCAAGATATATTCAGGGCACTAAATGAGAAGAACATGCAGCCAAGAATACTTTATCCAGCAAGACTGACATTCAAAATGGATGGAGAGATAAAGAGTTTCCAAGACCGGCAAGGTTTAAAAGACTATGCAACCACCAAGCCGACACTGCAGGAAATATTTTAGGGGGTTCTATAAAAGAGGAAAAATCCTAAGAAAAGCATTGGACAGAAATATAGAGACAATCTATAGAAAGAAAGACTTCAAAGGTAACACGATGTCAATAAAAATGTATCTATCAATAATCACTCTCAATGTGAATGGCCTAAATGCGCCCATAAAACGACACAGGGTTGCAGATCGGATAAAACGACAGGACGCATCCATATGTTGTCTGCAAGATACCCATTTTGAACCTAAAGATACACCCAGACTGAAAGTGAAGGGATGGAGAAGCATCTTTCATGCCAATGGGCCTCAAAAGAAGGCCGGGGTAGCGATTCTCATATCAGATAAATTAGATTTTAAACTAAAGACTGTAGTCAGAGATACAGAAGGACACTACAACATTCTTAAAGGCACTATCCACCAAGATGATCTAACAATTGTGAATATCTATGCCCCCAATATTGGAGCAGTCAATTACATAAGAAAACTGTTAATCAAGATAAAGAGTCATATTGATATGAATACATTAATAGTAGGAGATCTTAACATGCCTCTCTCAGAAATAGACAGATCATCAAAGCAGAAAATCAATAAAGAGACAACAGCATTGAATGACACATTGGACCAGATGGACCTCACAGATATATACAGAACATTCCACCCTAAAACAACAGAATACTCATTCTTCTCAAGTGCACATGGAACCTTCCCAAGAATAGACCACATACTGGGTCACAAATCAGGACTCAACTGGTACCAAAAGACTGAGATTATTCCCTGCATATTCTCAGATAACAGTGCTTTGAAACTGGAGATCAATCACAAGGAAAAGTTCTGAGGGAACTCGAACACCTGGAAGCTAAAGAACACCTTGCTTAAGAATACTTGATCAACCAGGAGATCAAAGAAAAACTTAAACAATTGCATGGAGCACTAGGTGTGGTGCAAAAATAATGAATACTGTTATGCTGAAAATAAATAAAAAATAAATTTCAAAAATGGGCAGAAGATATGAACAGACACTTCTCCAATGAAGACATACAAACGGCTATCAGACACATGAAAAAAATGTTCTTCATCACTAGCCCTCAGGGAGATTCAAATTAAAACCACATTGAGACACCACCTTACACCAGTTAGAAGGACCAAAATTAGCAAGACAGGAAACAACATGTATTGGAGAGGATGTGGAGAAAGGGGAACTCTCTTACACTGTTGGTGGGAATGCAAGTTGGTGCAGCCTCTTTGGAGAACAGTGTGGAGATTCCTCAAGAAATTAAAAATAGAGATTCCCTATAACCCTTCAATTGCACTACTGGGTATTTACCCCAAAGGTACAGATGTAGTGAAAAAAGGCCATCTGTACCCCAATATTCATAGCAGCAATGGCCACTGTCGCCAAATTGTGGAAAGAACCAAGATGCCCTTGAACAGATGAATGGATAAGGAAGATGTGGTCCATATACACTATGGAGTATTATGCCTCCATCAGAAAGGATGAATACCCAACTTTTGTAGCAACATGGACGGGACTGGAAGAGATTATGCTGAGTGAAATAAGTCAAGCAGAGAGAGTCAATTATCATATGGTTTCACTTATTTGTGGAGCATAACAAATAGCATGGAGGACAAGGGGAGATGGAGAGGAGAAGGAAGATGAGGGAAATTGGATGGGGAGGTGAACCATGAGAGACAATGGGCTCTGAAAAACAATCTGATGTTTTTGAAGGGGTGTGGGGTGGGAGATTGGGGGAACCAGGTGGTGGGTATTAGAAAAGGCACAGATTGCATGGAGCACTGGATGTGGTGCAAAAACAATGAATACTGTTACACTGAAAAGAAATTTTTAAAAAAGTGTCTTTCAATAATCATTATCAATGTGAATGGCTTAAATGCCCCCATAAAAAGGCACAGGGTTGCAGACTAAAAGGATAGGACTCATCCATATGCTGTCTACAAGAGATGCATTTTGAACCTAAAGCTATATCCAGACTGAAAGTGAAAGGATGGAGAAGCATTTCATACCAATGGGCCTCAAAAGAAAGCTGGGTTAGCGATTCTCATATCAGATAAATTAGATTTTAAGCTAAAGACCAGTCAGAATTACAAAAGAACACTAGATCATTCTTAAATGGTCTATCCACCAAGAACTTCTAGCAATTGCAAGTATTTATGCCCCCAATATGGGAGTGGCCACCAACAGAAGCCAACTGTTAACCAAAATAAAGAATCATATTAATATGAATACATAAATTGCAGGGGATCTTAACACACTACTCTCAGTAACAGACAGGTCATCCAAGCAGAAAATCAATAAAGCAACAAGACTTTGAATGACATATTGAATGAGATGGACCTCAAAGATATATACAGAACATTCCAACCTGGAGAAGGTTCCATGTACACTCAAGAAAAATGAGTATTTTGTTGTTTTAGGTCCAACCTAAAACAACAAAATACTCATTTTTCTTGAGTGCACATGGAACCTTCTCCAGAATGGACCACATACTGGATCACAGATCAGGGCTCAACCGATACTGAGATTTTGAGATTATTCATGGCATATTTTCAGACCATAATGCTTTGAAACTAGAACTCAACCACAAGAAAAAGTTTGGAAGGAATATAAACACTTGGAAGCTAAAGACTATCTGGCTCAAGAATGTTTGGAACAACCTCGGAATAAAAGAAGAATGTAAATGATTCATGGAAACCAATAAGAATGAAAATGCATTGGTCTAAAACATATGGGATAAGGCAAAAGCAGTCCTAAGGGGGGAAATACGTAGCCATCCAAGCCTCACTCAAAAAAACTGAAAAATCCTGAATACATCAACTCTTTTACACCTTAGAGAACTGGAAAATCAACAACAAATTAAGCAAACCCCACACACAAGAAGGGAAATAATTAAGAATAGAGCAGGGTTCAATGAGTTAGAATCTAGAGATACAGTAGAACACATCAATGAAACCAGAAGGTGGTTTCAAAGGAAACCTTCTTTCAAAGGAAAGATTCAATGAAATCGATAAATCACTGGCCAAACTAATCCAAAAGAAAAGAGAGCAGACACAAATTAATAAAATTATGAATGAAAGGGGAGAGATCACTAATAACATCAAGGAAATAGAAACAATCATCATAAATTATTATCAAAAGTTATATGCCAATAAGTTAAGCAACTTAGAAGAAATGGAAACCTATAAATTTTCAAGACTGAAACAGGAATAATTAACAACCTGAATATCTAGTAATGAGATTGAAGCAGTGATCAAAAACCTCCCAAAAACCAAGAGCCTGGGACCTGACAGATTCCCTGGGGAATTATACCAAACATTCAAAGAAAAAATAATACCTATTCTCCTGAAGCTCTTTCAAAAAACAGAAGTAGAAGGAAAACTTCCAGCATTATGCTGATCACCAAACCAGGAAAAGACCCTATCAAAATGGAGAATTTCAGAACAACGTCCCTGATGAATATGGATGTCAAGATTCTCAACAAGACCCTAGCTAATAGGATCCAACAGTACTTTAAAAATATTATACACCGTGACCAAGTGGGATTTATCCATGGGATACAAGTGTGGTTCAACATTCGCAAATTAATCACTGATAGAACAAACCAATAAGAGAGGAGAGAAGAACCATATGGTCTTCTCAATTGATGCAAAAGCATTTGACAAACTACAGCATCCTTTCCTGATTAAAACTCTTCAAAGTAGGGGCGCCTGGGTGGCTCAGTGGGTTAAGCCACTGCCTTCGGCTCAGGTCATGATCTCAGAGTCCTGGGATCGAGTTCCGCATCGGGCTCTCTGCTCGGCAGGGAGCCTGCTTCCCTCTCTCTCTCTCTCTGCCTGCCTCTCTGCCTACTTGTGATTTCTCTCTGTCAAATAAATAAATAAAATCTTTAAAAAAAAACTCTTCAAAGTATAGGAATAGAGGGAACATTCCTCACTTTATAAAATCTATCTATGAAAAACCCACAGTGAATACCACTCTCAGTGGGGAAAAGCTGACAGCCTTCCTTTTGAGATCAAGAACATGACAAGAACACCCACTCTCACCACTCTTGTTCAACATAGTACTAGAAGTCCTAGCAACAGCATTCAGACCACAAAAAGAAATAAAGGTACTCAAATTGGCAAAGAAGATGCCAAACTCTCTTTGAAGATGATATGATACTTCATATGGAAACCCCAAAAGACTCCACCCCCAAACTACTAGAACTCATAGAGCAATTCAGTAATGTGTCAGGATACAAAATCAATGCACAAAAAAAAATTTTTATGCACAATTGCATCCTTATTCACTAACAATGAAACTATAAAAAGTGAAATTAGAGAATCAATTCCATTTACTATAGCACCAAGAACCATGAGTAACTTGGAATAAATCTAACCAAAGAGGTAAAGGATCTTTATTTGAGTAAAGACAGAACAGGTATGAAAGAAATTGAGGAAGACAGGAAAAGATGGAAAAACATTCCATGCTCGTGGATTATAACAATAAACACTGTTAAAATGTCTATACTGCCCAGAGCAATCTACACTTTCAATGCCATCTTGATCAAAATATCACTGGCATTTTCCAAAGTGCTGGAACAAACAATCCTAAAATTTGTACAGATACTACAAAGCTATGATCACCAAGACAGCATGGTACTGAGACAAAAACAGACACATAGACCAGTGGAAATGAGCAGAGACCCATAACTCTATGGTCAAAAAATCTTTGACAAAGCAGGAAAAAATATCCAGTCGGGGGGCGGGGGAGGGGGAAGAGTCTCTTCAATGAACCGTACTGGGAAAATTTGATAGCTATGTGTAGAAGAATGAAGCTCGATCATTATCTTACACAATACACAAAGACAAACTCGAAATGGATAAAAGACCTCAACATGAGGCAAGAATCTATCAAAATCCTACAGGAGAACATAGGTAGTAACCTCTTCGACATTGGCCACAGCAACTCATTTCAAGATATGTCTCCAAATCAAAGGAAATAAAAGCATAAGTGAACTTTTGGGAATTTATCAAGATCAAAAGCTTCTGCACAGCAAAGGAAACAGTCAACAAAACAAAAAGTCAACTCACGGAATGGGAGAAGATATTCGCAAATGACAGCACAAGGGCTGATATCCAAATCTATAAAGAACTCCTCGAACTCAATACACAAAAACAGATAAGCACATCAAACAATGGGAAGAAGACATAAACAGTCCAAAAAAGACATACAAATGGCTAATAGACACATGAAAAAAATGTTCATCATCATTAACCATCAGGGAGATTCAGATCAAAACCACATTGAGATATACCACCTTACACCAGTTAGAATGGCCAAAATTAACAAGACACTAAAGAACAAGTGTTGGAGAGGATGTGGAGAAAGGGGTACTTTCTTACACTGTTGGTGGGAATGCAAGTTGGTACAGCTACTTTGGAAAACAGTGTGGTGATTCCTTAAGAAATTAAAAGTAGAGCTACTCTAGGACCCTGTAATTGAACTACTGGGTATTTACCCCAAAGATACAGGTGCAGTGAAAAGAAGGGCCTGGGTGTGGTGAAAAAATAATGAATACTGTTATACTGAAAATAAATAAAAAATAAATAAATAAAGAAGGGCCATATGTACCCCAGTGTTCATAGCAGCAATGCACACAATTGCCAAACTGTGTAAAAAGCCAAGATGCCCTTCAACAGATGAATGGATAAAGAAGATGTGGTCCATATATACAATGGAATATTACACCTTCATCAGAAAGGATGAATACCTAACTTTTGTATCAACATGGACTGGACTGGAGGAGATTATGCTGAGTGAAATAAGTCAAGCAGAGAGAGTCAATTATCATATGATTTCACTTACTTGTGGAGCATAAGGAATAACATGGAGGACATTAGGAGAAGGAAAGGAAAAGTAAATTGGGGGAAATCGGAGGGAGAGATGAAGCATGAGAGACTGTGGACTCTGAGAAACAAACTGAGAATTTTGAAAGGGAGTATGGGTGGGGAATGGGTGAGCCTGGTAATGGGTATTAAGGAGGGCACTTATTGCATGGAGCACTGGGTGTACTGCATAAACAATGAATCTTGGAACACTAAAAAATCAAAATACATTTTTTAAAAAAGACCATATCATCCCCTCAATAGATGCAGAAAAGACATTTGATAAAGTACAAAGACATTTGATAAAGACATTTGATAAAGTACAACAACCATTATAAAAACCCCCAACAAAGTATGGATAGAAAAAACATACTTCAACAACATAAGATTCTTATAGGAAAGTTTCACATGTAATATCTTCCTCAGGGGGAAAACAGAGCTTTTCGCCTGACATCAGGAACATGACAGGGATATCCACTCTCACCATTATTGTTCAACATGGTACTGTAAGTCTTGCCACAGCAATCAGACAACAGAAAGAAATGAAAGTCATTGAATCAACAAAGAAGCCAAACTTTCACTCTTTGCAGATGACATGATGCTCTATGTAGGAAACCTGAATGACTCCACCAAAAAATTGCTAGAATTAATACAGGAATCCAGCAAAATGGCAGGTTATAAAATCAATGCACAGAAGTCAGTTGAATTTCTATATACAAATAATGAGACAGGAGGAATGTTGAGACTACAATTCAACACACATAAGAGCAGCTACAATTAACACAAGGAACAACAGGAACTGGTGAGGATGAAAAGAAAGGGGAACCCATCTGTGTTGTTGGTGGGGATGCAATCGTGTGCAGTCACTCTGGGAAACAGTATGGAGTTTGCTCAAAAATTTAAAACAGAACTACCCTGCAATCCAGCAATTGCACTACTATGTATTTACCCAAAGTATGTGAAAATACTAAATCAAAGATGTACATACACCCTGATGTTTGGCAGCATTATCTACAATTGTCTAATTATGGACACAGCCTAAGTGTCCTTTGACTGTCAAATGGATAAAGACGATGTGGTATATCCAAGACATTGAATACTACTCAGCCATAAAAAAACCAAAATCTTGCCATTGCTAAGATGTAGATGGAGCTAGAGAGTATTGTGGTAATGAAATAAGTCAGCCAGAAAGACAGTCACCATATGTTTTCATTCATATGTGAAATTTAAGGAAGAAAACAAACAAACAAATGGACAAAAAAGGGGAGAGATTGAAGCAAACTAAGGAACAGACTCTTAACTATAGAGATCAAACCAATGTTTACTAGAGTGGAGAAGGGTGGGGGAATGGTAATCAAGGAGTGCACCTGTGATGAGCACCAGGTATTGTACAGGAGTGTTGAATCACTGTATTTTTCACCTGAAACCAATATGACACTTTATGTTAACTAACTGTAATTTAAATAAAAAAATTTTTAAAAAGTGATCTTAGATGAAAATCTCTATGGGCTTTTCATAAACAGCTTTCAATACACTGAGGTATTTTCCCTCTAAACCCACTTTGTTGAGCATTTTTATCGTGAATAAGTGCTGAATTTTTCAAATGCTCCTTCTGGATCTTTGTGTCACATGGCTTTTATCCTTCATTTTACTAATGTAAATGTACCATTTGATTTGTGAATATTGAATCATTTTGCATCCCTGAAATAAATCCCACTTCATCCAGGTAACTCATCCTTCAATGTATTGTTGAATGCAGTTTGCTAACATTTTTGTTGAGATCTTTTGCATCTATGTTCATCAGGGATATTGGCCTTTAGTTTTCTTTTTTGTGGTGTCTTTTTTTTTTAGAATTTCGATATCAGGGCAATGCTGAACTATTAGAATATATTTGGAAACTTTCTTTACTTTTACACTTTTTTAATAGTTTGAGGAGAATAGGTATGAACTCTTCATTAAATGTTTGGTAGAATATGCCTGTGAATCCATCTGGTCCTGGACTTTTATATTTTGTTGAGTTCCTGATTACCAACTCAATTTCATTACTAGTAATTTGTCTGTCTGGATTTTAGTTTTCTTCCTGATTCAGTTATATAAGTGTTTATATTTCTAGGAATTTGTACATTTCTTCTTTTTTAAACATGCAATGTTTTATTAGTTTCAGGTGTATATTATAGTCATTCAACAATTCCATATATCACTCAGTGTTCATCACAAATGTATTACTTAAACCACATCACCTATTGAACACATCCTCCATTCTCCTACACTCTGATAACCATCAGTTTGTTCATAATTAATGATGAGATACCACCTCACACCTGTCAGAATAGCTAAAATTTATAACACAAGAAACAAGAGGTGTTGACAAGACCTGGAGAAAGGGGAATTCTCTTGTACTGTTTGTGGGAATGCAAAATGGGAGAGCCACTCTGGAGAACAGTTTGGAGACTCTTCAAAACTTAAAGGTAGAATTACACTATGGTCCAGCAAATGCACTACTAGGTATTTACCCAAAAGATACAAAAATACAGATTTGATGGGGGCGCCTGGGTGGCTCAGTGGGTTAAGCCACTGCCTTCGGCTCAGGTCATGATCTCAGGGTCCTGGGATCGAGTCCCACATCGGGCTCTCTGCTCAACAGGGAGCCTGCTTCCCTCTCTCTCTCTCTGCCTGCCTCTCCATCTACTTGTGATTTCTGTCTGTCAAATAAATAAATAAAATCTTTAAAAAAAATACAGATTTGATGGGGTACATGTACCCCAATGTTTATAACAACATTAGCAACAATAGTCAAACTATGAAGAAAGCCCAAATGTCATATGAGAAGAGGGGAAAAATGGGAGCAGTGGATACAAGCCATAACATAATAGACTTTTAATAATAGAGAACAAATGGAGGGTTGATGGAGGGAGGTGGGGATGGGCTAGATGGGTGACCATTATTAAAGAGTGCTCTGGTGATGAGTACTGGGTATTTCATGTAAGTGATGAATCATTGAATTCTATTCCAGAAACCAATACTGCACTGTTTAATAACTAAAATTTTAAAAAGCCTGTTTTTAAATGTATCTCTTTTTTCCCTTTACTCATTTGTTTTGTGTCTTAAATTCCACATCTGTGTCTTATTTATTGGCATATAATTTTTATATTATTCTTTTTAATCCTTTGTATTCCTGTGGTGTCAGCCCTTATTTCTCCCTTGTTTATGATTTTATTTGAATCCTTTCTCTTTTTTTGATGAGTCTGCCTAAGGTTTATCAATATTGTTTATCATTTCAAAAAACTGTGAAATGGTTCATGGTTTCATTGATTTTTTTTTAATTTTTTAAGCCCATCATTTATTTCTGCTCTGATCCTTATTTTTGTCCTTCTATTCACCTTGGGCTTTGTTCTTCCTTTTCCAGTTCCCTTAGGTGGAAGGTTAGATTGTTTATTTGAGCTTTTCTGTATTTCTTGAGGTAGGCCTCTGTTGCTATATTTCTCTTTTATAACTGCTTTTGCTGTGTCACAGTGATTTTGGACAATTGCTTCTTTTCATTGTTATTTGTCTACATGTATTCTTTTATTCTTTTATTTCTTCTTTGATTGCTTCACTAACTCATTAACGTCACAGCTATAATTTTAGAGGATGGCTGCTATGTAAAGAATAGATCAGAATTGGTAAAAGGAGGAAGAAATTACTGTCCTATAACTCACCTATTCTTTGATATCCCAGCAATATAATAATTCACATGTAAAAATCCAAATCCAAACTGGGTGATGGGCATTAAGGAGGGCACGTGATCTCATGAGCACTAGGTGTTATATGCAAATAATGAATCATTGAACACCTCATCAAAAACTAATGATGTACTATATGTTGGCTAATTGAACTTAATAAAAAAAATAAATAAACCAAAAAATCCAAACCCATTATTTAATCCCCTTTAGTTTCTCTTCTCAATTTAAATGTTGCTAATGTTTAAAAAGTCCTGGAATTCAGTGATATTGTCTCTGACTCATTTTATTAGCCTACCAATACCATCCATCATTAAGATTCATCTTTACCATATCTTACACATTCAGTTAGTTTGTGTGCATTGATATCTAGTGCATTGATATCTAGTAGCTAGCAATATTTGGGGTTCTGTTTATCCATTTGCTTGCTCTAAAACCTAGAACACGTCCTTACATCTTCCTGAGCTCCAGTGTACTCACCTATCAAAAGCTCATAATACGTTATTCTAAAGATTAAATGAGGTAATTTGTATAGAAACCTTTGTAAATTATAAAACACTATACAGGAGTTCATTTATTGCTATTGTCATTATTGTGTCAAGGAAAGAAGGGAGTCGAGAATACAAAGATTATAACACACAGTCTACATTATCAAGAAGTATACAATCTGGAAATACTGAGATAACATGACTTAATAAGTAAATGCTATCAGGAAACAGGGGAAGGAACTAACATTTACTTAAGGACAACCATATACCAATGTGTAGAGTGTTTTACATAAGCTACATCAATAGAAGTTTGAAACAGAAAAATTCAATCTCATCTGGGCCTCAGGTAATTCTGGGCTGTCATTTTGCTTCCACCTTTTTAAAATTTAAATTCAATTAGCCAACATATAGTACATCATTAGTTTCAGATGTAGAGTTAAATAATTCATCAGTTGCATGTAACACCCAGTATGCATCACATCATGTGCCCCCTTAATGCCGATCACTAATTTTAATTCTTTATAGAGGCAGAGTTCAAGATTCCTCTACCCATCACCCTCATTTTTACACAAATTGTCTTTTTTCTGGTTAAAGATATAATAGAAAGTATCAGGTGAAAGGTTCCTCTAATTCTTTCCCTTATAACTCTGAACTTATCTATGAATATTCATTCCATCCAAGTAAATGTGCATTTACTGTAAGCTACATCACAGTTCAGGCACCGAGCATTCAAAAGTGAACAACATACACAAACTTCTTGTACAGTACAATGAGAGAGATAGATAATATATACATACACCTGTAACTGTAGAGATGTACCCATCTTTACCACCTCCATTTCCATAAGAAAAAGATACATATCTCTTCCTCAATAAAGATAACTTCTTCAAATATGACCTTGATCCCACATCCATCAGACTGTTGTCAATGATTTACTACCACTAGTATCCTTCATGTTTCTGTCAACTGGCTCCTCTTCCTCAGCTTATAACATATTCATGTGTTCCCATTCTAAAAGAAACATTTACCATTAATGCTACCTTCTCCACATACTATTGTTCCACTCCATTCTATGACTTACCACAAAACTTAAAAGTGTTCTATAATTACTGTATTGATTTTTTTTCAATTATTGTTTTTCTCAAATCATTCCCTTGGGATTTCTACTACCATTTTTCCACTGATACTATTTTCATCAAGAATATAAAATTACCATTTTGCTGGGATCAAAATAATAATCAAGACAGATCAATAAATATACAGTGTATGTCAGATGGAGACCAGGATTAAGGGGATAGAAAGTGTTAAAGTGTGGGCTTGCATATTTAAATTAAGCACAAATTTATAAAGTTCCCAAACATTTCTATATCAAGCATATCTTTACTCTCTTCTTTCCCAAGTGGAAGAAAGAGCTGTCCCTCTTTCTGCTAAAAGGCCTATACTTTAACTTCTGAATACTCTGAATGGCATGTGTTCCCATATATTTTAAGGACTTTGTTTTATCCATTATCTCCTCTTTTTTGTTTCTTTTCCATCTCTTCTCTATTTGAGAGGCAGTATAGCTTAATAATTATAATGATTGTAAGTATAGACTAAATAATCAGACTGTTCATGTTCAACTCCTAACTCTACTATTAATCATTTGTGCAACCTCAGAAATATCATGTTATCCTTGTCTCTCTCATAAGACTGTTGTAATTATTAAGTGATATAATATATGCCCAGAAGTAAGAGTAAGCATTCAATAATGTTAACATTACTATCACATTTATTACTGGATCTTACATCTCAGCATACAGAGATGATCTTAAAGATCTTAAAACAAAGCTGAGATACAGGGAGAGAGCAAGCAAGGGTGCCTCTCCCTACACATGGAACCTACCTACATCTGTTATTCCTCCTCATTCATAGCCATGTTTACCGAGAGTCTACTTTCACACTCTCTAGTTCCTTCCATTCATATTTCAAGTGAAGGTAATCTGGCTTTTCCCCCACAACTCCACTAAAAAATGATTTTTCTAAGATCATCAATGACTGCCTATTTACAAATCTAATATTTATTTTTCAGAATTTATCTTATTTAACTTTTCATGGTAATGGATACTGCAGTTCCTCCTTAATTCTTGAAATTCTTTATGCAATTCACTTTAGGACTAGCTCTTCTGGTCCTCATTCTACCTCTAATTCTTTTTCAGTTTTCCATCATGGACTCCTCTTCTCTTATATCCATCTTAAATATTGTTTTTCATGGAGTTCTGTTCTTAGTTCCCTTCTTGTCACATATTCTATCTTTTTCATAGGATATCTAATCCATACCTGGAAATTTCAACCCTGCTCCACTCTGCAAACTGTCAAATATATTTCTTCTGCCTATCTTCTCATCTGAATCCCAGATTCATATATTCAATTGCCCAATGAAAAACCACTCAGTATATGACAGATGAAATCTAAGCTTTCAACATTCAAGCCCCATAAATCTTATCTCTTAGTGTTTTAACAAGTTTGCACTGCTATACCAAAATAAGAGGCTGGGTGCCTTATGAACAAGAAACCTTTATTTTTCACATTTATGGGAAGTCCAGGATAATGGTGCTTACAGATTCAGTGTCTGATGAGGGCCTTCCTGTTAGGCAGCTGTCCTTTCACTGTAACCTCACACTGCAGAAAAAGCGAGCTAGCTCTCTGGGGTCACTTATAAAAGGGAACTAATCCCAAATGCGAAGGCTCTGTCTCTGTGACTTAATCAATCCCTAATGCAATTACCTAAGGGATTAAGAGTTCAGTGTATAAATTTTGGGGTGACACAAACACACTGACAACACAGCATTTAGTAAACAGTTCTGCTTTCTCTACCGAACTATATTTAACTTTCCAAATATATTTTTCTCAGTGTCTCTCCACGTCTTTGCTCATGCTTCTTCCCAGATTACTTTCCTACTACCAAATCCACTGGATTAGTGTTTATCAAAGTTTAATAAAGTTTAATGTGCATGATAACCATCTAAGGATGTTGTTAAAATGCAGATTCAGGAAGTCTAGTGTTGGGCCTAATTATCAACATTTCTAAAAAAAACTCGCAGTTGATGCTAATGCTGCTAGTCTGTGGCAATGGTCATTCTAGAAAGAGCCTGTGAAGACAGGGAATTCTGTCTGCTTTGCTTATTACTGTACTCCAGTGCCTGGGATATAGTAATTGCTCAAAAAATATTTGTTGAATAAATGAATGAAATAAAAACCAGGACTTCATTTAATACATGCTTGAAAACTCAAATATATATATATATATATATTCTGACCTGACCATATAATAACCAATTCTTCATTTTTTGCTCACTCACATATTGCTTATTTTATCTCTATTAAAGACAACAGTGGTTTTCAATAATACTTTTTTTCACAAGTTTTCTTAACATAGAAATAATATCAAGGGTTGAGGTGACTGTGCACTCATTGGGTATCTGACTCTTGGTTTGGGCTCAGGATGTAATCAGGGTCTTGGAGTCTATTTGGGATTCTCTTTCCCTCTGCTCCTCCCACTCATGCTCTCTTTCTCTATATAAAATAAATAAATAAATAAATCTTCTTAAAAAATAATATCAAGTGTATAAGAATATGTTTCCAGCATAGTTTTCCTGAATGTTTTTGTGGTGCTCAGGCTTTTGATTTTCTTTTTGTGGTTCTTTGATTCTGGAATAACTGTTAAAAGTTATGTGATAGAGAAATGAGCAAAGAACAAAAAAATTGCAAAAGAGGAAATATAAATGTCTAATAAACATTTGAAAACAATTTGATCTTTAATAAATTGTGTATTTATTGTTGATAAGAATATAAAGTCATAAAACTATTTTAGAAAGCAATTCTGTGATATCTACTCTAAAGAGATACCCAAAATACAAAGTTTTATACCAAAAAATGTTTATCACAAGATTTATTTATAATGGAAAAATAAAAACTCTTTTGCCTAAATGTCTAATAAGGAAATTATTAAGTAAATCATAACAGCCATTAAATAGGTTATCATGCAGTCATCAAAAATGTTTGAAAATAATTCTAATCACTTGGGGAAAATGTTTAAATAAAAATAATGTTCATAAAAAATGGGAAATAAAATTGTTTACTGGTATGACCACAATTAAGGTAGGGCAATATAAAAAGAAAAAAAGAAAGTCACAGATACAACAAAGGTTATTTCAGGCATTGAGGAGGAATTACTGATGATCCATTGATTTTCTTCTTTGCATTTTTTAAGTTTTCTATAACAAATGTATGTTACTTTTATAACCAGGATAGAACTTTGTTTAAGAACTTATGTCGTGAAAAGAAGGGCCATCTGTACCCCAATGTTTATAGCAGCAATGGCCACAGTCGCCAAACTATGGAAAGAACCAAGATGCCCTTCAACGGATGAATGGATAAGGAAGATGTGGTCCATATACACTATGGAGTATTATGCCTCCATCAGAAAGGACGAATATCCAACTTTTGTAGCAACATGGACGGGACTGGAAGAGATTATGCTGAGTGAAATCAGTCAAGCAGAGAGAGTCGATTATCATATGGTTTCACTCATTTGTGGAGCATAACCAATAGCATGGAGGACAAGGAGCGTTAGAGAGGAGTAGGGAATTTGGGTAAATTGGAAGGGGAGGTGAACCATGAGAGAATATGGACTCTGAAAAACAGTCTGAGGGGTTTGAAGTGGCGGGGGGGTGGGAGGTTGGGGTACCAGGTGGTGGGTATTATAGAGGGCACGGCTTGCATGGAGCACTGGTTGTGGTGAAAAAATAATGAATACTGTTTTTCTGAAAATAAATAAATTGGGAAAAAAAAAGAACTTCGTTCCCTTTAATTAAAATATTATGTCCTCTATTTTTTAAAATATTTTATTTATTTATTTGACAGACAGAGATCACAAGTAGGCAGAGAGGCAGGCAGAGAGAGAGGAGGAAGCAGGCTCCCTGCTGAGCAGAGAGCCTGACGAGGCTCGATCCCAGGACCCTGAGATCATGACCTGAGCCGAAGGCAGAGGCTTAACCCACTGAGCCACCCAGGTGCCACATGTCTTCTATTTTTTCTTATTATTTTCTCTTGTTCAATTTTTTTCTAGAGAGCTTCTTAATCCTATGATATAATGTTCCTTAAACATACTACAAACACATAACTATTCATGGTACTTATGGAAAGATGCTGGTACCTCTCCATCCGAATTATCTAAGCCAGACAAAATCTGGAATCTGTTTGATAGATACCAACAGCTATTTTTTTTTACTTTATTTATTTATTTATTTTCAGAAAAACATTATTCATTATTTTTTCACCACACCCAGTGCTCCATGCAAGCCGTGCCCTCTATAATACCCACCACCTGGTACCCCAACCTCCCACCCCCCTCCACTTCAAACCCCTCAGACTGTTTTTCAGAGTCCATATTCTCTCATGGTTCACCTCCCCTTCCAATTTACCCAAATTCCCTACTCCTCTCTAACGCCCCTTGTCCTCCATGCTATTTGTTATGCTCCACAAATACGTGAACAGCTATTTTTTTAAAAAATCAGGATAAATTTAATATTCAAATGAAATAAAATATTTGCATGTATCTCCTTTAATAATAAAGGGTATCTATATTCTTCATATGTTTTTCTTTTTTTTTAAGATTTTATTTATTTACTTGACAGAGAGAGAGATCACAAGTAGGTGATACCCAGCAGAGACAGAGAGAAGAGGAAGCAGGCTCCCCACCAAGCAGAGAGCCTGATGCGGGACTCAATCCCAGGACCCCGAGATCATGACCTGAGCAGATGGCAGAGGCCTAATACACTGAGCCTCCCAGGTGCCCCTTCATATGCTTTTCTTAAATCAGTATATCATTTCCCACTTCCCCTGAATCTGATACAAGAAATTCATCCATATAGTTCAATGGTAAAAAAGACAAGAAAGAGAAAAGGGAAAATAGAAACACTTAGTATTTTTTTTGTGATACTTGTGATTAAGTGGTAATTTCCATTGTGTTTTCCCCCCAAATTCTACTAGATCTTAAGAGCACTAGATGGGATAGTAGTAGGAATTCAGTAGGATATGTTTTATCTCACAGTTTAGTTGGAGAGGTTGGTAAGATAAATTTGTTTTTCCTTTTCTAAAAGTAAAGGAAAATCAGAAATGAAAACTATAATAGAAATACAGTCACAGTATGGCATTTTTGTAATTAATAGTTATTAATAATAATTATAATAATTAGTTATATATAGTATGTTTAAGGAAAATTATGTCACAGGATTAAGAAGCTTTGTTACATTAGAAAAAGCTTTGTGACATTATAAACTAGGCTGTGATCTACTGAAGATCTATAATGCCCCCTATCATTATGTGATACATTAAAGATCTTATACATCTTTATATTCTAAGAGATAGCCCAGTGTTTGATTACACACCATAAACAGCCAATAACAAATGCCTACAGAATTAAACAAAACTGTTCGTGCACTTTTTTCAATTCTCTGTTCCCAAAAGTAATTAGAATAAAATGTCATTGTACAAAAGGATTGTGACTAAGCAAAGCAATCTTAAAGGAGACGAACAAAACTGGAGGTATCACAATACCATATTTCAAGATATACTACAAAGCTATAGCAATCAAAGCAGTATTGGACTAGCCAAAAAAAAAAAAAAAAAAAAAAAGACATATAGGTCCATGGAACAGAACAGAAAGCTCAGAAATAAATCCACATTTATATGATAAAATAATCTATGACAAAGGAGGTAAGAATATACAATAGTGAGAAAATAGTTTCTTCTATAAAAGGTGTTGGGAAAACTGGCCAGCAACATGCAAAACATCAAACTGGACCACTTTAGTACACCATACACAAAACTTTAAAGATTAAAGACTTAAATGTGACACCTGAAACCATAAATCTCCTAGAAGAGGAACCTCCATGCTGTTTTCCAGAGTGGTTGCACCAGCTTGCATTCCCACCAACAGTGTAGGAGGGTTCCCCTTTCTCCGCATCCTCGCCAGCATCTGTCATTTCCTGACTTGTTGGTTTTAGCCATTCTGACTGGTGTGAGGTGATATCTCATTGTGGTTTTGATTTGTATTTCCCTGATGCCGAGTTGAAAATAGAACTGCCCTATGACCCAGCAATTGCACTACTGGTTATTTACCCTAAAGATACAAACGTAGTGATCCGAAGGGGCACGTGCACCCGAATGTTTATAGCAGCAATGTCCACAATAGCCAAACTATGGAAAGAACCTAGATGTCCATCAACAGAAGAATGGATAAAGAAGATGTGGTATATATACACAATGGAATACTATGCAGCCATCAACAGAAATGAAATCTTGCCATTTGCGACAACATGGATGGAACTAGAGCATATCATGCTTAGTGAAATAAGTCAAGCAGAGAAAGACAACTATCATATGATCTCCCTGATATGAGGAAGTGGTGATGCAACATGGGGGCTTAAGTGGATAGGAGAAGAATAAATGAAACAAGATGGAATTGGGAGGGAGACAAACCATAAGTGACTCTCAATCTCACAAAACAAACTGTGGGTTGCTGGGGGGAGGGGGGTTGGGAGAAGGGGGATGGGGTTATGGACATTGGGGAGGGTATGTGCTTTGGTGAGTGCTGTGAAGTGTGTAAACCTGGCGATTCACAGACCTGTACCCCTGGGGATAAAAATATATGTTTATAAAAAATAAAAAAAATTTAAAAAAGAGTATTAAATGACATACACTCAAAGTCAAAATTCTAAAAAGTTATTTTTTATTGTTTTTTCATCAAAGAGAATTATTTCTTTTGAGAGAAAGAGTGTGTATTGGAAGAGGGAAGAGCAGAGGGAGAGGGAGAGGGATAGAGAAACTCAAGCAGACTTGCCCTGAACACAAAGCCCAACACAGTGCTCAATCTCACCACCCTGAGATCATGACCTGAGCCAAAACCAAGAGTCAGATGCTCAACCAACTAAGCCACCCAGGTGCCCCTCGCCAAAGAAATTCTTAGGTGAAAGTTATTTTCTTGTGGTGTGTTGTGGTAAATACTACAGTAGCCACTTGTACAATTTGGTGCCACTTCCTTGATTTACTTGTGCTAAAATGCCATTGTTTTTAGCTCATCAGTGGGAATATCAACATAGTAAGAAAAAAGCAAAATAACATCATAGCATTATTTTGAAAATAATTTTGACCTCATGGACCCCTCAAGGTCCTTGGACAATACTCTAAGGAACACTGGTATAGTGGGAAAGATAATGGTTTTTAAACTATATATACTTGCATTCAAATTCTGCTTCTTCAGTGGATTTTGCAGCTGGAAAATTTAAAATTCAATTTAGTAAACACATAGTGTCTTATTAGCTTCAGGGGTAGAATTTAGGGATCCACCGGTTTCATATAACACCCGGGGCTCATCACATCATCTGCCCTCCTTAATGCCCATTACCTAATTATACCACCCTACCCACTTCCCCTCCAGCAACCCTGTTTGTTCCCTATAGTTAAAAATCTCTTATGGTTTGCCCCCTCTCTGTTTTTATCTTATTTTAGTTTTACTTCCTTTCCCTTTTGTTCACCTGTTTTATTTCTTAAATTACACATATGTGTGAAATCAAATATTATTTGTCTTTCTCAACTTATTTCACTTAGCATAATACAGTCTAGTTCCAACCACATTGTTGCAAATGGCAAGGTTTCATTCTTTCTGGTGGCTAAGTAATATTCCATTATATACACACACACACACACACACACACATATATATATACATATATATATATATATATTCTCTTCTATTAAAAGATTTTATTTATTTATTTGAGAGAGAGAGAACGAGAGAGTGCATGAGACGGGAAAAGGTCAGAGGGAGAAACAAACTCATTGCGGAGCTGGGACCCTGATGCAGGACTTGATCCCGGGACTCTGGGATCATGACCCAAGCCAAAGGCAGTGGCTTAACCAACTGAGCCACCCATGTGCCCCTATACCATATCTTTTTATCCATTTATCTGTTAAAGGGCATCTGGCCTCTCTCCATGTTTTGGCAATTGTGGACATTGTTGCTATAAACATTAGGGTGCATGTGCCCCTTCAAATCACTATTTTTGTGTCCTTTGGATAAAAAGCTAGTGGTGCAACTGCTGGGCCATTTGGAGAAAACTGCATACTGTTTTCCAGAGTGGCTATACCAGTTTGCATTCCCACCAACAGTATAAGAGGGATCCCCTTTCTCTGCATCCTCACATGAGCTGTTTTCTGAGTTGTTAATTTTAGCTATTCTGCCTGGTGTGAGGTGGTATGTCAATGGGGTTATGATTTGTATTCCCTGATGCCAAATGATGTGGAGCATTTTTTTCACATATTTGTTAGTCATTTGAATGTCTTCTTTGGAAAAAGGTCTGTTAATGTCTTCTGCCCATTTCTTGACTGGATTATTTGTTTTTTGGGGTGTTGAGTTTGATAAGTTCTTTATAGATTTAGGGTACTAACCTTTTATTGGATATGCCATTTGTAAATATCTTCTCACATTCCATAAGTTGAGTTTTAGTTTTGTTGATTGTTTCCTCTGCTGTGCAAAAGCTTTTTAAAGGAGAACCTGCTCTTAAAGGGCTCACATACAGTCTCATTCAACTTGGGACCCAGCAATAAAATGCCATTTGGGAAAGTTCCTAGAAAAAAAAGTGAAATATATCATTTACTAGTCCTGCAGTGTATGCTGAACAAGCAAGAAACTGCTGAGACATTCTCTGGGAAGTGAGAAAGAGTTGGGCACAATTTGTGTGATTACATTCTATCTTGCTAATGATAATGCTAGTGAACAACATCTTGGAACTCTCACAATAACCTGTTAATACTGCTAAGCATACATGCTGACAATCCCATGTACCACCATAGTCATAGCTGCAGAAAGAGCAATATAGTCAGATGATATAGGATAAGTCCCTACCCACCTGTCACCCACAGACCCAGCCACCAGGGCTGGCGGGAGAGCTCCAACCACTGGAGGACTTGCATCGTTCCAGATAGCTGGAGAGGTGGAGATCTGTCCAGTACTATAGTCACAACAGCAACCATAGCACCCCATCAAGCTGGAGTCTTGGGGGCTAATCCCACCACTTGTGTAGCCACAGAGGCCAGCATGGTGTGCCAAAAAGCTGTGCCACAACATAGCTTTGCCTACTATTACATCTCAAGCCAGCCAGGCTAGAGGCAGAACCCCACACACCTATGCATTTGCAGCTACAGCCATGGATGCCAAGCCGTATGGGAAGGTATGGGGAGGACCCCTGTCCACCACCATGCCACAATAGTTGTTGCACAACAAGTAGGCAAATCTCAACAGGAGATGCCACTTAAACATCTCGAGTGTATTACATCTATGGGTACCATGGGACAATTCATAAGGCCACTTATGAATACATAAGGCCACAATACATAAGGCTACTCCTTCAAAACTGGGAAAGAGCTGGTTGGCCTAAAACATGGAAATAGAAAGGAAAAAATCAAGGATAAAAAGAAATATGTTCCAAATGAAAAAAACAAAGCCTCAGAAAAGGACCTTAATGAATCAGAAATAAGTAACCTACCTGACAAAGAATTCAAAGTAATAGTCATAAAGATGAACAGCAAACTCAGATGAGTGAACACAGTGAGAATTTCAAAAAAAGACAAAACATAAGAAAGAGCCAATCAGGAGAGGAATGTAATAAGTGAAATGAAAAGTACACCAGAGGAAATCAAAAGCAGATTAGATGATACAAAGGAATTAATCAGTGAAAAGAAACACAAGGTAGTGGAAATCATCCAATCTGATCAACAAAAAGAATAAAGAAAAAAAGTCATCTGCGTGGCTCAGTCAGTTAAGCATCTGCCTTCATCTCAGGTCATGATCCCAGGATCCTGGGATCAAGTCCCACATCACATTCCCTGCTCAGCAGGGAGTCTGCTTCTCCCTCTCCCTCTGCCCTCCCCACTGCTTGTGTGCACCCTCTCTCTCCCAAATGAATAAAAAAAATCTTTTTTTAAAAGGGATACACAAAATAAAAAGATGTAAAATATGATGTCAAAAAAATGAAATGTGAAGAGGGAGTACAAATGTAGTGCTTTTAGAATGATTTCAAACTTAAGTGACTATCAACATAAAACAGACTGCTACATATATAGGTTGCTATATATGAGCTTCATAGTACCCACAAATCAAAAACCTATAACAAATAAACACACACAAAAAGTGAAAGGAATCCTATGATAACACTACACAAAGTCAGTAACCCACAAGGGAAAAGGGCAGAAAAAGAAGAAAGGAAAGGAAAACCACTACAGAAACAACCAGAAAACAATTAACAAAATGGCATTAAGTACATATGTATCAATAATTACTTTGACTATAAATGTAACAAATTCCTCTATCAAAAGGCATAGGTGAATGAATGGATTAAAAAATAAAGACACTTTTATATGGTGCCTACAACAGACTATCAGCTGATCTTTCAGGAGAAACTTAGTGGGCCAGAATAGAGTGGCATGATATAACCCGAAGTACTGAAAGGAAAAAAACCTGCAACCAAGAACCCTACTCAGCAAGGTTACCATTCAAAACAGAAGAAATAAAGAGTTTCCCAAACACAGTGTAAAGAAGTTGATCACTATTAAACCAGCCTTACAAGAAATGTTAAACTGGAAAGAAAGGCCATATCTAGAAGAAAATTAGGAAAGGAAAAAACTTCACAGTAAACTGAGTAAATTAATTACTTATAAAGTCAGATTGGAGGTTAAAAAATCCAAAGGAGGAAATCAATTATATCTACAAAAATCAGTCAAGGGAGAGATTGGGAAGAAGGTGAAGCAAGACAATTCTCACCTCATATCATGAACACACCAAGAAAATAGGCACTTTAGTGCAACTAACTCAGAAACCAACCCAAAGACTGGCAGAACAGACATTCCAGTTAATCCTAGAGAGAATGCCACATCAAAAAGGGCAAAAGGGACAGAGATGATGTTGGGAACCAAACCTCCAGCAAGCCTAAGGGAAGGGATACCACAAGCATAGACAAGCGAGAGGATCAGATCTTACCAGGCATCCAAGCATGGGGGAATTGCACTAAAAGAATGAGTCTCTATGCACTAAAAGCATAACATTTGGGGTATAACTTTGTGAGCTTTTACAATCAGGGAGAATTAACTCTGGACACTTTAAAAATCAGTAGGCTTAGCTCCAAGTGAGCCATAGGGTGATAGAAAACTAGGTCCTTGCCCTTAAAGAAACAGCATAACAAACAACCCAGGCTAGATACAACAAAGAAGCAGCAGTTTAAAAGTGCCTGGGGGGGGGACAAGATGGCGGGGTACTAGGAAGAGGCGTCCTTTCAGCTGGTACCCCAAAGTGAGCTGATTACCTACCAAAGAACTCCGATCACCCATGAAATCAGCCTGAGATCAGAATTATACACGTCTGGATCTCTACAGGGGCAGAATACGCCAGTGAGCAGGTAAAGCGGAATGGGAACAGCGGACTGATATCGGAAGATAAACAAAAGGGGGAGGGAGCCACCAGAGGCGACCGGTGCAAAAGTAATACCCCGATACGAGCAAGAGTGCCCTGCGTCTGGGGACCAGCATTAACTTGGAGACTGGTTGAAAGCACTCCAAAAGAGCAAAGGATCACGGGGGCAAATTGTGGGAATCGGGGCGGCTAGGGACAGGGGCTTAAATCCCCGGTCCCAGACGGCCTCCCCGGCGCGGAGGCAGAGAGAGTGAGGCGGAGAAACCGCTCCTGGTCCCTAAGCCGCCAGCGCGCCCCAGAGCGCGGGGGGTTCCGGCTCCTGTGAGGGGATGGGAGCTGCGCCGGTCTGCAGAACGCGCACTAGCCCTACCACAAAGCTTGAGATGCGCGCGCACGTCCCTCCAGCTCTCCTGGGTTTCTAAGGCCCGGGGGCGCTTCTTGACCCGCGCCATTGTTTCAAAGTCTAAGCCGCGCGCGCGCGAAACTCTTCCCCTGACAGAGGCATGCAAAAGCCCAGCCTGCGGCTTATGGACCAGCGCCCCATTCTCAGTGCCCCAGAGGCGCGCCCGACCCACAGCTGCCTCTGAAAAGAGGTGCACGCAAGCCGGGCACTCCCAGCTCGGGCCGGCGGCAAAATCTCAGTGTGCAATCACTGCTTGGAACCTCTCTGGCGGTCAGGAGCTCCCAGACAGCCGCCACTGCCTTGGCTTTGGGGACAAGCAAAAGATCCTGTGCCCCCAGGGTCTTTAACTTGGAACCTGCACTGCCAGCGTCCAAGGGGGAATTTATTCAGCTTCTGCACCCAGACTGAGGCTTCTCTCTGAGACGGATCAGGAAGTGTTCCAGGGTGCACCTTGACTGCACCAGAGTTGATACATCCAGCTACATCTGTTCAGTCTTCTCCCACCAAAATGACTAGGAGGAGGAATGCCCAACAGAAGAAAAATACAGAGGATGGACCTTCTGCAATAGAGCTAACGGCTATCAACATAGACAATATGTCGGAAAGAGAATTCATGCTAACAATTATCCAGGCAATAGCTAGGTTGGAGAAAGCCATGGATGACCAAACAGAATTGATTAGGGCCGAACTGAAAGCGACCAGACAGGATGTTCACAATGTTAGGGCGGAGCTCAAAGCTACCAGGGAGGAGGTCCACAATGCTCTCAATGAGTTCCAATCCAATCTAAACTCTCTCAAAGCTAGGGTAACTGAGACAGAAGATAGAATTAGTGATCTGGAAGACAAACAGATAGAGAGAAAGGATCAGGAGGAAGCCTGGAACAAACAGCTTAGATCCCACGAAAGCAGAATTAGGGAAATAAATGATGCCATGAAGCATTCCAACGTCAGAATTATTGGAATTCCTGAAGGGGAGGAGAAAGAAAGAAGTCTAGAAGATATCGTGGAACAAGTCCTTCATGAAAATTTTCCCAATCTCGCGAATGAAACCAGCATTCATGTACTAGAGGCTGAACGGTCTCCACCCAAGATTATACACTCCAAAAAAACATCACGACACCTGATAGTCAAATTGAGAAATTATAATTGTAGGTATAATCTCTTGAAAGCTGCCAGGGCAAAGAGGCTCCTTACTTACAGAGGGAAGCCCATCAGAATAACATCAGACCTGTCCACAGAGACCTGGCAAGCCAGAAGAGGCTGGCAAGATATATTCAGGGCACTAAATGAGAAGAACATGCAGCCAAGAATACTTTATCCAGCAAGACTGACATTCAAAATGGATGGAAAGATAAAGAGTTTCCAAGACCGGCAAGGCCTAAAAGACTATGCAACCACCAAGCCGACACTGCAGGAAATATTAAGGAGGGTTCTATAAAAGAGGAAAAATCCCAAGAATAGCATTGAACAGAAATATAGAGACATTCTACAGAAAGAAAGACTTCAAAGGTAACTCGATGTCAATAAAAACGTATCTATCAATAATCACTCTCAATGTGAATGGCCTAAATGCACCCATAAAATGGCACAGGGTTGCAGATTGGATAAAACGACAGGACCCATCCATATGCTGTCTACAAGAGACCCATTTTGAACCTAAAGATACACGCAGACTGAAAGTGAAGGGGTGGAGAAGCATCTTTCATGCCAATGGGACGTAAAAGTGCCTGGGATATATATAAAGATTTATTTACTAATGTCAGAATATGTGCTGGAAAGACTTTGGCAAGAACAAAAGAGTGCTCAGGCTTCATTACTCACATTCCCTCCAACAATTAGATAAAAGGACATTTTAGGAAACCAGCACTCTCCATCTACATTGCTAATACCGAGTGTCCTGCACCCATGTTCTTCTGTGGATCCCTCCCCATCCAAACCACCCCACTTAGCAGGCATTCCTCCAAAGAGACTCCTGCCACTGGCTACCAATGACACCCAAAGTCCCAGGGGCTGGCAGCATAAAAAGAGTGCCCTGCTAATCAGTGACACTGCAGCTCTAAGGGATAAACTTGGGACAGTAATCTAGTCTGACTGCTAGCACTGCTCACCAACAAAAATATGTCAGGTACAACACAGGAAGAGAGTCCTGAAATTCAGTGTGACTGCACTTCCAGCAGATGCACTGGGGAAGTTACAGGGATTTACTGCCAGCCCCTCACCCAAGGAAATCCTCTGGAAGACACAGCAGGGAGAATACCCTGAAGGGTACTGCTACTGTAGCCCAGGAAGATAGACTGAGGGCAGGCATGAGGTCTGACTGCTGACACCACAAAATTACAAGCCAATGGTAGCCCCAAGCAGGCCCCTTAACAATATAAGGAAAAAACTCTGCCTGGTATACCCACAACAGACAAAATGTTACATTGACACTGACTGGACTAAAGGCAAACACAGCTCAGCTTCAACAATAAGGCACATTATCTCACATAGGAAACATACCTAGAGCAATCAGTTCTGGTGAACAGGGACATTGCACAGAAGGCACAAAGCAACTTTTTTTTTCATAAGGCCACTAATTTCAATATCAGGAAATGTGGCTAACTTTCCTAATACATAGAAACAAAGAGTTAAAACGAGGATGCAGAGAAAAACATTCCAAATGAAAATGCAGAACAAAACCATAGTGGAGGGTAGCAAAATGATGGAAGAGTAGGGGATCTCAATTCATCAGGTCCCTTGAATTTAGTTATCATTCTGAACACCTATGAAGTCAGCCTAAGGTATAAGAAAATAATTGCTGGAATTCTACAAGTGGAAAAGTGACCACTTTTGTAAGGTAGGTGTGGAGAAGTAAATCTGAGGGGATATATGGTAAGACAAATCTGAGGGGATATATGGGAAAGGACGTCTGTAAGCCAGCTACCAAAAAATGATATAATGCCAGAGCACAAAATAGGAACTTTTAGAAATTTGCTCCTATGACAGACATCCCTGCCTGAAGGGTGCTCAGGTAGCAAAGTGGGGCAGAATCCTGGATGGGACACTGGTTTCAGGATCCCTAGGGTCACACAAAGAAAGGGGGTGCCTGAGCGGACAGAGTTCCCTAGCATTGGAGCAGGGAAATTGGCTACAGTTGCCAAGCCCAAGAGTGGGATCTCAGTTAGGACTGCCATGAAATGTAAACCAAGGCACAATCAGTCGACCACTATTCAACTGGGGTC
Source organism: Neogale vison (assembly GCF_020171115.1). NCBI lineage: Eukaryota > Metazoa > Chordata > Mammalia > Carnivora > Mustelidae > Neogale > Neogale vison. The sequence continues at coordinate 77,136,827 of NC_058105.1, forward strand.
CCTGCAAAGGGCAGAAACTTGGTCACTCCCCTCCCTCCCCCAGGAGGATTTGTAAGGGTGTGCATCACAGGAGTCTGCGGTTTGGCACACAACAACTGAAGACTGCTTTTCTTTGAAGGTTTACTGAAGAAGAAGGGGCCACAATCTTTCAGCTCCAGGGATGGAGATCCAGGTGCAGCCATTTTTATTATCATCACTTAAAGTGGCATGAAAGGCTTCAGGGAACAAAACCAACATAGAATAATCTGAAGCAATGTACACTGAGCCTGGTGTCCTGGAAAGGGGCAGTATAACTCCACCCAGGCAAAGACACCTGATAATTAGTGCAACAGGCCCCTCTGCTAGAAGACAAGCTGGAACATCAGGTGAATACTAAGTTTACAAAGCACACAGAACAGCGAATCTTCACCATTAAGAGACAGTCCATATAGAATTTGACTTTTTTTCTCATGATTATTTTATCTTTCAGTTTAAATTTTCCTTCTTATTTTTTCTTCACCCCCAGTTTATTTTATCAGCTCTTTGTTTTTGAGTTATCTTATTTTTAAATGCATTTCTTTCTTTTTAGTTTCTGATGTAGTGTTCATTCATTCATAGTTGTGTGTAACACCCATAGCTCATCAAATCACATGCCCTCCTTAAGTCTTTTTTTAAATTTCAGTTTTACATTACATTTTATATATAGTCTTCATTTTTGTCTTCCTTTCACTGTATTCAAATTTATGCTTTAAATATGTATATATATTCATATATAAGCATATATATGTAAGGAATTGTAAAGAAAGGAATATATATATTGTATGTATAGTATGTATATATGTATAGTATGTATAGCATTTATATATGTATAGTATGTATAGTATGTATATATATATAGTATGTATAGCATATATATAGTATATATTAGTATGTTTGTTAGATGACACTGTATCCCAGAATTGTAAAGAAATCCCAGAATTGTAAAGAAAGCAATATATATATGTATGTATATATATATATATATTTCTTTCACTATATTCAAATTTATGCTTTAAATATATATATATTCATATATAAGCATATATATATGTAAAGAATTGTAAAGAAAGCAATATATATATATTGCTTTCTTTACAATTCTGGGATTTCTTTACAATTCTGGGATACAGTGTCATCTAACAAACATACTAAAATAAATCTAGGACCAAGTGGATCCCCTTGTTTTGTCCACCTTGGGAGATTATATTCTCTCCCTTTCCCCTTTCTTTTTCTTTTCATTTTTGGTTTCTGATATCTTCAGATTTGTCTATTGTGTATTTTGCTTGGGTCATGGTTGATATTTTTTATTCTGTTCACTGGCTTATCCATTCTCCTCTGGGCAAAATGATTACAAATAGGAATTCATAACAAAAAGAGGTAATACTCTCTGTCACAAATCTAATCAATATCAATATGTAAGAGCTGGAATTCAAGATAACAATTATAGTGTTAATAGCTGGCTTGAAAAAAAGCATAAAGACACTAGAGAATCTCATAGTGCAGAGATGAGATCTACTCAGGCCAAAATTAAAAATGCTTTAACTGAGATGCAGCCTAAAATGGATGCTTTAAAAGGTAGGGTAAATAAGACAGAAGAAAGTCAGTGACATAGAAGACAAGATGATGGAGAGGAGGGAAGCTGAGGAAAACAACTAATGGGCCATGAGGGGAGCGTTCAAGAAATCACAAATACCTTAAAGTAAAACAATATTAGAATTATTGGGGTCCCAGAGGAAAAAGAAATAGAGAGAAAGAAGGCCAGAAGGTATTTTTGAGCAAAGCCTAGCTGAGAACTTCCTTAATCTGGGGAAGGAAACTTGCATTCAAGTCCAGGAGGTAGAAAGATCCCCCCTCAAAATCAATAAATATAGATGAACACCCTGGCATATAATATAGAAGCTCGCAACTTTCAGAGATAAAGAGAAAATCCTGAAAGCAGCTTGAGGCAAGAGCGCCTTAACCTACAGTGGCAGAAACAGACAATCTACAGAAACAGGAACTTTACAGGTAATACAAGGGCAGTAAATTCATATCTTTCAATAGTTACTCTGAATGTAAATGAACTAAATGCTTCAATCAAAGGCACAGGGCTAGTATTAGATTGCATAAAAATATTGAAAAAATAAAATAAAATGTACAAAAAGGAATACCCATTCATGTGTGGTCTATAATAGACTCATTAGAGACATAAAGTCACCTCCAGATTGAAAGTGCAGTCTCCGTAGTGTAGGGATAGAGGCAACATATCAATATCAAAAAGACATCTATGAAAAACCCACAGTGAATATCGTTCTCAATGGGGAAAAACTGAGAGCTTTTACCCTAAGGTCAGGAACATGGCAGGGATGCCCACTCTCCCCACTGCTATTTAACATAGTGCTAGAAGCCTTAGCCTCAGCAATCAGAAAACAAAAAGAAATAAAAAGCATTCAAATTGTCAAAGAAGAAATTAATCTCTCATTCTTTGCAGAAGACATAATACTTTATGTGGAAGACCCAAATACTCCACCCCAAAATTGCTAGAACTCATAAAGCAATTCAGCAATGTGGCACGATATAAAATCAATGCACAGAAATCAGTTGCATTTCTATACACTAACACTGAAAAAAAAATTAAGGAATCAATACCACTTATAACTGGACCAAAAAAAAAAAAACAAAAACAAACATAAGATACCTAGAAATAAACCAAACCAAAAAGTTTTTGGATCTGTACTCCAAAAACTACAGAACACCTATGAATGAAATTGAGGAAGAAACAAAGAGATGGAAAAGCATTCCATGCTCATGGATTGGAAAAATAAATACTGTAAAAATGTCTATTATGCCCAGAGAAATTGATACTTCCAAAGCAATCCTTATCAAAATTCCATCAACATTTTTCACAGAGCTGAAACAAATTTGTATAGAACCAGAAGGACCCCAAATAGCCAGAGGAATATTGAAAAGGAAAACCAAAGCTGGTGGCATCACAATGTGTGACTTTATGATGTATTGGAAAACTGCAATCATTATGACAGTATGGTACTGACACATAAACAGACACATAGATCAATGGATTAGAATAGAGGACCCCGAAATGGACCCTCAGATCTATACTCAACTAATCTTTGACAAAAGCAGGAAAGAATATCCAATGGAAAAAGGGCAGTCTCTTCAACAGATTGTTCTGGGAAAATTGGACAGCCACATGTAGAGGGAAAATGGGCCATTTTCTTCCACCTTACACAAAGATAAACTTAAAATGGATGAAAGATATAAATGTACACCAAAATCCTAGAGGAAAACATAGGCAGCAATCTCTTTGACCTTGGCCACAGCACCTTCTTCCTAGACACATCTCCAAAGGCAAGGAAAACAAAAGCAAAAATGAACTTCTCGGTCTTCAAGATGTCAAGCTTCTGCACAGCAAAGAAAATAGTCAACAAAACTGAAAGGCGACTTATGTAATGGAAGAAAATATTTGCAAATGACATATTAGATAAAGGGTTAGTATCCAAAATCTATTAAAAAAAAGGTATCAAACTCAATACTGAAAACAAATCCAGTCCCTGCTCTATGGGAAGCCTGCTTCTCCCTCTCCCACTTCCTCTGCTTGTGCTCTCTCTCTGTAAAACTAATAAATAAAATTGTAAAAAAAAAAAAAAAAAAAAAAAAAGAATGTCATAAGGGGAGCACCTGGGTGGCTCAGTGGGTTAGAGCCTCTGCCTCAGGCTCAGGTCATGATCCCTGGGGCCTGGGATCGAGCCCTGCATCAGGCTCTATGCTGAGCAGGGAGCCTGCTGCCTCCTCTCTCTCTGCCTGCCTCTCTGCCTACTTGTGATCTCTGTCTGTCCAAGTAATAAATGGAATCTTAAAAAAAATGTCATAAGGGTGCGCCTGAGTGGCTCAGGGGTTTAAGCACCTGCCTTCTGCTCTGGTCATTTCTCAGGGTCCTGGGATCTAGCCATGCAGCAGGCTCCCTGCTCAGCAGAGTCTGCTTCTCCCTCTGCTTAACCCCCTCCACACATGCTCTCTCTTTCTCTATCTCTCAGATTAATAAATAAATCCTAAAAACAAAGAATTGGGTCATAAAGATAGATGATACATTGGTTGATTTTCTTAGCATGGAGAAGAAAAAAGGATATGTTAATTTGTGAAATCAATAAATGGTTAAAAAAAGAAAAAAAAACAAAAGAAAAAAAAAGAAATGGGCAGAAGACATGAACAATCTTTTTCTAAAGAAGGCATACAAATGGCCAACAGACATATGAAAAAATGTCCCACATCACTTGTCATCAGGGAAATATTAATCAAAACTCCAATGAGATTCCACATCCCACCAGATAGAATGGCTAAAAATAACAAGACAGGGAATATCAAATGTTCTTGAGGATATAGAGAAAGAGAAACACTTTTACACTGTTTGTAGGAATGCAAGCTGGTAAAACCACTTTGTAAAACAGTATGGAGTTTCCTCAAAAAGCAACTTCACTACTAGGTATTTATCACAAATACACAAATGTGATCTGAAGGGGCACCTGCACCCCAATGTTCATAGTAGCAATATACACAATAACCGAACTATGTAAATAGCTGAGATGTCTATCAACAGATGACTAGATAAAGATGTGATATATATATGTGTGTGTGTGTATATATATCACATATATATGTGAGATATATATATATATATATATATGAATTGTACTCAGGCATCCGAAGGATGAATATGTAACAATTTAAATTTACATTGATGTGGATAGAACTAGAGGGTATTATGCTGAGTGAAATAAGTCAGTCAGAGAAAGACAATTATCATATGGTTTCACTCATATGTGGAATATAAGAGACAAAGGATCACAGGTGAAGGGAAGGAAAACTAAATGGTAAGTCATCAGAGAGGGAGAAAAACCATGAAAGACTCCTAACTATAGGCAACAACTGAGGGTCACTGGAGGGGAGAGGAGTGGGGGAATTTGGTTTTTCGGTGATTGGCATTAAGAAGGTTATATGAGGTGATGAGTATGCTATGTTATATGCAACTGATGAATTACTGAGCACTACATCTGAATCTAATGTAATCTAATCTAATCTAAGTAATATGTCTGGAGAAAAATTTACTTTTTTACTATTTACTTTTATAGTCATAAGTATACTCACTGGACCTGAAAAAAGATAAGAGGATCTCAGTGATACCTTCAAGAAAAAGATAAAAAATATAAAACAGAGGCAGTCAGAGATGAAAAATATAACTACTGAAATAAAAAAAAATATACTAGAGGGAATCAATAGCAGATTAGAAGAGGTGGGAGAGTGGATCAGCTCCCTAGGATAGAGGGTAATGGAAAGCAACCAAGAACGGATGGCAAAAGGGGGAAAAAAAGAATAATAAAGAATGAGACTAGGTTAAGAGATCTCAGCAACATCATGAAGCATAACATTAACATTACAGGGATCCCAGTAAAGACAGAGAGAAAGGGGAAGAAAAATTATTTGAAGAAATGATAGCTGAAAAGGAATGATACAGACACAGAGATGCCAGAAGCACAGAAAGACCCAACAAAATGAACCCAGGACATCTACATGAAGCAGAGAAAGACAATTATCGTGTTTCAATCATATGTGGAACATAAGGAGTAATGCAGAAGACCAAGGGGGCAGGGCGGAGGAAAACTGAATGGGAAGAAATCAGAGAGGGAGACAAACCATGAGAGACTCTGCACTCCAGGAAACAAACTGAGGGCTATAGAAGGGAGTTGGGTTGGGGATGGAGTAACCAGGGGATGGGTATTAAGGAGGGCACATGTGATGATGAGCACTGGATATTATATGCAACTAATGAGTAATTGAACACTACACCAAAAACTAAGGATGTACTATATATTGGCTAGCTGAACATAAAAATAAACACCTGAAAAAAGACACATGATAATTAAATAGGAAAAAAGTAATGATAAAGAGATAATTTTAAAAGCAACAAGATGAGTTCAAAATGCATAAGCAATTATATATGACCATAATGGTAACCACAAATCAGAAACACATGCTACATAAAAAATAAAGAGAAAAGAATCCAAGCATGGCACTAATGAAAACCATCAAGCACAAGGAAGAGAGCAACAGAAGAAAAAGGAAATCAAATAACAAAATGACAATGAGAACATACCTATCAGTAATTACTTTAAATGTAAATTGAATAAATGTACCAATCAAAAGACAGAATAGATAAGAACAAAAGCCATGTATATGCACCTACAAGAGACTCACTTCAGACCTAAAGACAAACACAGATTGAAAGGGAAGGGACAGAAAAACTTTTACCATGAAAATGGCAGTGAAAAGAAAGAAGAGGTACCAATACTTACATTGGACAAAATACACTTTAACACAAAGCCCATAACAAGAGACACAAAAAGACACTATATAATGATAAAGGGAACAATACAATAAGAGGATATAACAATTGTAAATATACATTGAACATGGGAGTACCTGGATACATAAAACAAATATTTGCAGATATGTAGGAAGAAATTCTCAGAAATACTATCAGTACAGGACTTTAGCACCCCACTTATATCAATGGAGAGATCATCCAGACAGAAAATCAACAAGGAAAATTGGCTTTGAATGATATACTGAACAGATAGACCTAACAGAAAAATTTAGAACATTGTATTCCCCAAGAGCAGTATGCACATTCCTTTCAAGTATGCATGGACACAAAGCAAGTCTCAATAAATTAAAGAAGACTGAAAACCTATCATGTATCTATTCTAATCACAATATGAATCTAAAAATTAATCACAAGACAAAATCTGAAAAGACACAAATACATGGGAGCATGTATAATTAAACAGGAATTAGCATGTTATTTTAGTAGCATGTTATTTGTTTATGTTATAAATAACATGCTACTAAAAAATGAAGGAGTCAACCAAGAAACAAAGATGAAATTTAAAAAAAAATAAAGACAAATGAAAATCAAAACACAATGATCCAAAATGTTTGGGATGAAGGAATTGAGATATTGCCTTTTACAACAGCATAATCTCCTCCAGTCCCCTCCATGTTTATACAAAAGTTGTATATTCATCGTTTCTGAAGGAGGCATAATATCCCACTGTATACATGGACCATAACTTCTTTACCCATCCACCTGTTGATTAGCATCTTGCCTCTTTCCACAGTTTGGCAACTGTGTGCATTGCTGCTATGAACACTGGGGTACATATGGCCCTTCTTTTCACTTCATTTGTATCTTTGAGGTAAATACCCAGTAGTGCAATTGCAGGGTTATAGGGTAGCTCTATTTTTAATTTCTAAAGGAATCTCCACACTGTTTTCCAAAGTGGCTTCACCAATGTGCATTCCCACCAACAGTGTAAGAGGATTCCCCTTTCTCCACATCCTCTCCAACATTATTGCTTCGTGCCTTGTTTATTTTTGACATTCTAACTGCTGTAAGGTTGTACCTCAGTATGTTTTTTATTTGAATTTCCCCGACGGCTAATGATGATGAACATTTTTTTTTTCATATGTCTGCTAGCAAGCTGTATGTCTTCTTGCAGAAGTGTCTGTTCATGTATTATGCCCATTTTTAACATGATTATCTGGTTTATTTGGGTGTTGAGTTTGAGTTCTTTATAGATCTTGAATATCAGCCCTTTGTCTGTAGTGTCATTTGTTAATATCTTCTCCCATTCTAGGGATGACTCTTTGTTTTGTTGACAGTTTCCTTTGCTGTGCAGAAACTTTTAATCTTGATGAACTCCCAGAAGTTCATTTTTACTTTTGTTTTTCTTTGCCTTTGGAGACATGTCTTGAAAGAAGTTGCTGTAGCCAATGTCGAAGAGGTTCTGCCTATGTTCTCCTCTTGAGATTTTGATAGGTTCCTGCCTCACATTGAGGTCTCTTAACCATTTTATCTTTGTGTATGGTTTAAGAGAATGGTCAAGTTTCATTCTTCTATATATAGCTGTCCAATTTTCCCAGCACCATTTATGGAAGAGACTGTCTTTTTTCCACTTTTTTTTCCTGCTTTTTCAAAGATTATTTGACCATAGAGTTGAGGGTCCATATCTGGGCTCTCTACTCTGTTCCACTGGTCTATGTGTCTGTTTTTATGCCAGTATCTTGCTATCTTGGTGATCACAGCTTTGTAGTAAAGCTTGAAATCAGGCAATGTGATGGCCCCAGCTTTGTTTTTCTTTTTCCACATTTCTTGAGCAATTCGGAGTCTTTTTGGGTTCCATACAAATTTTAGGATTCTTTGTTCCGGCACTTTGAAAAATGCCAGTAGATTTTTCATTGGGATGGCATTGAAAGTATAGATTGCTCTGGGCAATAGAGAAATTATAACAATGTTTATTCTTTCTATCCATGAGCATGGAATGCTTGTCCATATTTTTGTGTTTTCTTCAATTTATTTCACTAATGTTCTGTAGTTCAAGTACAGATCCTTTACCTCTTTGGTTAGGTTTATTCCAAAGTATCTTATGGTTCCTGGTGATATAGTAAATGGAGTAGCCAACTACATAAGCCAACTGTTAATCAAAATACTTATAGTGATATTAATACATTAATTGTAGGAGATCTTAACAGACCATTTTCAGTAATAAAGAGAACATCTAAGCAGAAAATCAATAAACAAGGGCTTTGAATGACACATTGGACCAGATGGACCTCATAGATATACAGAACATTCCACCCTAAAACAACAGAATACTCATTCTTCTTCTTTTTTTTAATTATTATTTATTTATTTATTTTCAGAAAAACAGTATTCATTATTTTTTCACCACACCCAGTGCTCCATGCAAGCCGTGCCCTCTATAATACCCACCACCTGGTACCCCAAACTCCCACCCCCCAGCCACTTCAAACCCCTCAGACTATTTTTCAGAGTCCATAGTCTCTCATGGTTCACCTCCCCTTCCAATTTACCCAAATTCCCTACTCCTCTCTAACGCCCCTTGTCCTCCATGCTATTTGTTATGCTCCACAAATAAGTGAAACCATATGATAATTGACTCTCTCTGCTTGACTTATTTCACTCAGCATAATCTCTTCCAGTCCCGTCCATGTTGCTAAAAAAGTTGGGTATTCATCCTTTCTGATGGAGGCATAATACTCCATAGTGTATATGGACCACATCTTCCTTATCCATTCATCCATTGAAGGGCATCTTGGTTCTTTCCATAGTTTGGCGACTGTGGCCATTGCTGCTATAAACATTGGGGTACAGATGGCCCTTCTTTTCACGACATCTGTGTCTTTGGGGTAAATACCCAGGAGTGCAATTGCAGGGCCATAGGGAAGCTCTATTTTTAATTTCTTGAGGAATCTCCACACTGTTCTCCAAAGAGGCTGCACCAACTTGCATTCCCACCAACAGTGGAAGAGGGTTCCCCTTTCTCCACATCCTCTCCAACACATGTTGTTTCCTGTTTTGTTAATTTTGGCCATTCTAACTTGTACCTTACACAAGTTAGAATACTCATTCTTCTTAAGCTCACATGGAACTTTCTCCAGAATAGACCACATACTGAATCACAAATCAGGGCTCAACTGATACCAAAAGATTGAGATTATTCCCTGCATATTCTCTACATATTCTCAGAACACAGTGCTTTGAAACTGGAACTCAACCACCAGAAAAAGTTTGGAAGGGATTCAAACACTTGGAAGCTAAAGACTACCCTGCTTAAGAATGTTTGGATCAACCAGGAAATCAAAGAAGAACTTAAACAATTCATGGAAACCAATGAGAATTAAAATACATTGGTCCAAAACATATGGGATATGGTAAAGGCAGTCCTAATGGGGAAATGCATAGCCATCCAAGCCTCCCTCAAAAAAATGGAAAAATCCAGAATACCCCAGCTCTCTTTACACCATAAAGAACTGGAAAACCAACAACAAATTAAACAAACCCCATGCAAAAGAAGGGAAATGATCAAGATTAGAGCATAGATCAATGAGATAGAAGCTACAGTTACAGTGGAACACATCAACGGAACTAGAAGCTGGTTTTTGGAAAGAATCAATAAGGTTGATAAACCACTGGCTAAACTAATCCAAAAGAAAAGAGGGAGAACCCAAATTAATAAAATTATGAATGAAAGGGGAGAGATCATTACTAACACCAAGGAAATAGAAACAATTATCAAAAATTATTATCAACAGGTCTATGCCAATATGTTAAGCAACCTAGAAGAAATGGACGCATTCCTGGAAACCTATAAACTTCCAAGGCTGAAATAGGAAGAAATTGACAACCTGAATAGATTGATATCTAGTAAGGAGATTGAAGAAGTGATCAAAAACCTCCCAAAAAACAAGAGCCCAGGACCTGATGGATTCCCTGGGGAATTCTACCAAACTTTCAAAGAAGAAATAACACCTATTCTCCTGAAGCTGTTTCAAAAAACAGGAACAGAAGGAAAACTTCCAGACTCTTTCTATGAAGCCAGCATTACCCTGACCTCCAAACCAGGGAAATACCCCCTCAAAAAGGAGAATTTCAGACCAGTATCCCTGATGAATATGGATGCCAAATTTCTCAACAAGATCTTAGCTAATAGGATCCAACGGTACACTAAAAAGATTAACCCCCATGATCAGGTGGGATTATCCCTGGGATGTAAGTGTCTTCCAACATTTGCAAATCAATCAATGTGATACAAGAAATCAATAAGAGAAGAAAGAAGAACCACATGGTCCTCTCAATTGATGCAGAAAAGCATTTGACAAAGTACACCATCTGTTCCTGATTAAAACTCTCCAAATTATAGGGATAGATGGACAATCCCTCAACTTCATAAAATCTATGAAAAACCCACAGTGAATTTCATTCTCAATGGGGAAAAGCTGACAGTCTTCCCTTTGAGATAAGGAACAGGACAAGGATGCCCACTCTTTCTACTGTTGTTCAACATAATACTAGAAGTCCTAGAAACAACAATCAGACAACAAAAAGAAATAAAAAGTGTTCAAATTGGCAAAGAAATCAAACTCTCTCTCTTTGCAGATGACATGATACTTTATATGGAAAACCCAAAAGTCTCCACCCCCAAACCACTAGAACTCAGACAGCAATTCAGCAATGTGGCAGGATACAACATCTACAAAAGATTTAAAGAAAGCTAATACCTATGCTTCTAAAACTGTTCCCAAAAAAATAGAAAAGGAAGGAATTTACAAATTCATTCTATGAGGCTAGCATTACTCTAATACCAAAACCAGATAAATAAACTACTTTGAAAGAGAACTACAGACCAATATTCCTGATGAAAATAGATGCAAAAAATACCTTCAACAACATAGTAGCAAACAGAATCCAACAATACATTAAAAACGTATTTATGACAATCAAATGGGATCTATTCCTGGGTTACAAGGGTAGTCTCATATTCACAAGTCAATCAGTGTAATCCATCCTCTCATTAGAGAAAGGATAAAAGCCTTTCAGTAAACAGAAAAAGCATTTGACAAACTACAACATCCATTAACGATAAAAGCCCTCAACAAATAGGTTTAGAGGGAACATACTTCAACGTAGTAAGGGCTATACATGAAAAATCCTCAGCTAATACCACCTTCAGTGGATAAAAACAGAGCTTTCCTTCTACAGTCAGGAACACAACAAGGATGTCCACTCTCACTACTTGTATTCAACATAGAACTGTAAGTCCTAGCCACAGCTATCAGACAAAAATAAATAAGAGGCATCCAAATCAGTCAGGGAGAAATAAAATTCTCTTTTTACAGATGACATGATACTATATGTAGAAAACCTGAAAGACTCCACCAAAAAACTGCTAGAACTGATAAATGAATTCAGTAAAATGGCATGATATGAAATTAATACCCAGAAATCAGTTCATCTCTGCAAACTAATAATGAAATAATAGAAAGAGAAATTAAGAAAACAGTCCATTTATAACTACATTAAAAAATAACAAAATACCCAAAGATAAACATAACCAAGTAGGTGAAAGACCTGTAATCTGAAAATTATAAAACACTGATGAAAGAAATTGAAAACTCAAATTGAAGGATAATGCATGCTCATATATTATAAGAATTATTATTGTTTAAATGGCCACACTACCAAAGCAATCTACCGATTCAATGCAATCCTTATCAAAATACCAACAGCACTGTTCATTAAACTACAATAAATAATATTACAATTGGTACAGAACCACATAAGATGCTGAATAGCCAATGAAAGCTTGAGACAAAAGAACAATGCTGGATGTATCACAATCCCAGATAGCAGGATACACAACAAAGCTGTAGGAATCAAAACAGTATGATAGGGGCACAAAAACAGGCACATAGATCATTGGAAGAAATAAAAGAGTCCAGAAATAAACTTATGTTTATACAGTTAATCTGTGAGAGGAGGGAGGAATATACCAGGCTAAAAAGACAGTCTTAGTCAGCAAATGGTCTTGGGAAAACTGGTCAGCTACATTCAAATGATGAAACTGGACCTGTTTCTTAAATCATACACAAATATAAATCAAAATTTGTTAAACATCAAAATGTGAGACTTGAAAACATGAAAATCCTAGAAGAAAGCATAGGCAGCAATCTCTTTGGCTTTGGCCATTGAAACATTTTTCTAGATATGTCTATTCTGGTAGGAAAATAAAGCAAAATCAAACTTTCAGGACTACATCAAAATAAAAAGCTTTCGCACAGCTAAGGTTATCACCAACAAAAAAGAAGACAACCTCCTAAATGGAAAATGATATCTGTAATGATATATCCAATAGTGTGTTAATATCAAAAATATGTAAAGAACTTATACAAGCCAACAACAAGGAAAAAATCAAATTAAAAAACAAGCAGAAAAGAAATTGAAGAAGACACAAATAGATGGAAGACCATTCCATGCTCTTGGATCGGAAGAATAAACATTGTTAAAATGTCTATACTGCCTAGAGCAATCTATACTTTTAATGCCATTCCGATCAAAATTCCACCGGCATTCTTCAAAGAGCTGGAGCAAATAATCCTAAAATTTGTATGGAATCAGAAGAGACCCCGAATCGCTAAGGAAATGTTGAAAAACAAAAATAAAGCTGGCGGCATCACCTTACCTGATTTCAAGCTTTATTACAAAGCTGTGATCACCAAGACAGCATGGTACTGGCATAAAAACAGACACATAGACCAGTGGAACAGAGTAGAGAGCCCAGATATGGACCCTCATCTCTATGGTCAACTAATCTTTGACAAAACAGGAAAAAATATACAGTGGAAAAAAGACAGTCTCTTCAATAAATGGTGCTGGGAAAACTGGACAGCTATATGTAGAAGAATGAAACTCGACCATTTTCTTACACCATACACAAAGATAAACTCAAAATGGATAAAAGACCTCAACGTGAGACAGGAATCCATCAGAATCCTAGAGGAAAACATGGGCAGTAATCTCTTTGATATCAGCCACAGCAACTTCTTTCAAGATACGTCTCCAAAGGCAAAGGAAACAAAAGCGAAAATAAACTTCTGGGACTTCATCAAAATCAAAAGCTTCTGCACAGCAAAGGAAACAGTCAAAAAAACAAAGAGGCAACCCACGGAATGGGAGAAGATATTTGCAAATGACAGTACAGACAAAAGGTTGATATCCAGGATCTATAATGAACTCCTCAAACTCAACCCACACGAAACAGGCAAACACATCAAAAAATGGGCAGAAGATATGAACAGACACTTCTCCAATCAAGACATACAAATGGCTATCAGACACATGAAAAAATGCTCATCATCATTAGCCCTCAGGGAGATTCAAATTAAAACCACATTGAGATATCACCTTACACCACTTAGAATGGCCAAAATTAACAAAACAGGAAACAACATGTGTTGGAGAGGATGTGGAGAAAGGGGAACCCTCTTCCACTGTTGGTGGGAATGCAAGTTGGTGCAGCCTCTTTGGAGAACAGTGTGGAGATTCCTCAAGAAATTAAAAATAGAGCTTCCCTATGACCCTGCAATTGCACTCCTGGGTATTTACCCCAAAGACACAGATGTCGTGAAAAGAAGGGCCATCTGTACCCCAATGTTTATAGCAGCAATGGCCACGGTCGCCAAACTATGGAAAGAACCAAGATGCCCTTTAATGGATGAATGGATAAGGAAGATGTGGTCCATATACACTATGGAGTATTATGCCTCCATCAGAAAGGATGAATACCTAACTTTTTTAGCAACATGGACGGGACTGGAAGAGATTATGCTGAGTGAAATAAGTCAAGCAGAGAGAGTCAATTATCATATGGTTTCACTTATTTGTGGAGCATAACAAATAGCATGGAGGACAAGGGGCGTTAGAGAGGAGTAGGGAATTTGGGTAAATTGGAAGGGGAGGTGAGCCATGAGAGACTATGGACTCTGAAAAACAATCTGAGGGGTTTGAAGTGGCGGGGGGGGTGGGAGGTTGGGGGTACCAGGTGGTGGGTATTATAGAGGGCACGGCTTGCATGGAGCACTGGGTGTGGTGAAAAAATAATGAATAATGTTTTTCTGAAAATAAATAAATTGAAAAAAATTTAAAAAAATGTTAAAAAAAAACAAGCAGAAACCCTGAGTAGACATTTTTCCAAAGAGGACACAGAGATGGCCAATAAACACGTGAAATGATGTTCAATATCACTAATAATCAGTTAAATGCAAATCAAAACCATAATGAGATTATCACCTTACATCTGCCAGGATGTTTAAAATCAAAAAGACAGAAATAACAAGTGTTGGTAAGGAACCCAAACAATTGGTGGTAATGCAAATTGGTATAGCTATTGTGAAAAAACAGTATGGATGTTCCCCCAAAAATTATAAATAAAATTATCATATTATAAATTAATTCAACTACTGGCTATTTACCCAAAGAAAACAGAAAGACTAACTCAAAAAGGTACAATCACCCTTATGTTTATTGCAGCATTATTTACAATAGCCAAGATATGGATGTAACACAAAGGTCCATCCATAAATGAATAGATAAAGATGTGATATACATATGCAATGGATATTGCTCAGCCATAAGAAAATGAGATATTGCTGTTTGCAGCAACATAATGGACCTAGAGGGTATAATTCTGTGTGAAATAAGTCATAGAAAGACAAATACCACAATTTCACTCATATATGGAATATAAGAAAAAAAATGAATGAACAAGCAAAGAAAAAAAGCCAAAAAATCCAGGACTCTTAAATACATAGAACAAACTGGTGGTTTGCACTTAAACATAGACCTGATCCTATACCACTCCTAGGAGAAAATGTAGAAGAAAAATTCTTTAAGATTGGACTGGGCATTAGAGAGGAGTAGGGAATTTGGGTAAATTGGAAGGGGAGGTGAACCATGAGAGACTATGGACCCTGAAAAACAATCTGAGGGGTTTGAAGTGGCGGGGGGGTGGGAAGTTGGGGTACCAGGTGGTGGGTATTATAGAGGGCACGGCTTGCATGGAGCACTGGGTGTGGTGAAAAAATAATGAATAATGTTTTTCTGAAAATAAATAAATTGAAAAAAAAAAAGATTGGACTGGGCAATGATTTTTGGTGTGCACCAAAAGCACAAACAAAATATACAAAATGGAATTATATCAAACTAAAAAGCTGTGTAACAAATATAACAATGGAAAAAATGAAAAGGCAGTCTATGGGATTGGAGAAAGTATTTTCAAACCATACATCAGACAAGGAGTAACAGCCAAAATATATAAAGTACAAGTCATAACAGTAAAACAATTCAATTTTAAAATGGGCAGAGAAGCTAAATAGTTATTTTTCAAAAATAAACATCTAGATCACCTTCAAGTTTATGAAAAGATGCTTAATATCACTAATCATCAGAGACATACAAATCACAACCAACACAGAATATCACCTCACATCTGATGGAATGGCTACCATAGAGAAGACAAGAAATAGGAGCCCCTGGGTAGCTCAGCTGGTTAAGCATTTGCCTTCAGCTCAGGTCATGACCCCAGAGTTCTGGGATTGAGCCCTGTGTCAAGCGCTCTGCTCACTAGGAAGTCTGCTTCTCTCTCTCCTTCTTCCCCTCCACCCAACTCATGCTCTCCCTCTCTCTCTCAAATAAATAAATAAATAAATAAATAATTAATCTTTAAAAAAAAAAAGAACAATATACAAAAAGTGTTGATGAAAATGTGCAGAAAAAGGAACACTTTTACATTATAGATGGGAAAGGTAAATAGCATGGAGGTTCCTCTGAAACATAAAATTACCATTAATTCCACTCTTGGGTATACATCCAAGGAATATGAAAATGGGAGTCTGAAAAGATAATATGCTCTTATATTTTTGCAGTATTATTCACAATAGCCAAGATTTGGAAACAACCTAAGTGTCTGTCAACAGATGAAAGGATAAAAAAATATATATGAATATTAAGACAGCCATGAGAAAGATGGAAAGCCTTTCATTTGTGAAAACATGAATGAACCCTGAGGGCATTATGCTGAGATGTGTTAACAAAGAAATACTGTATGGTATCATGTATATTTGGAATCTATGAAAGCTTAACTCAAGGAAAAGGGGGTAAAATGAGGTCACTAAAGACTGGCAGGGTGGGAGGATTGGGGACAAATTGTTTAAGGGTAAAAACTGGAAACTAGAGAGGAGAATGGAGTTCGGAGAAATAGGAAGGGGAGGTGAACCATGAGAGACTATGGACTCCGAAAAACAATCTGAGGGGTTTGAAGTGGCAGGGAGGTGGGAGGTTGGGGTACCGGGTGGTGGGTATTATGGAGGGCACAGATTGCATGGAGCACTGGGTGTGGTGAAAAAAATAATGAATACTGTTTTTCCGAAAATAAATTAATTAATTTATAAAAAAAGAGTCTATCAGCACTGGAAAAAGAACAAAAAACAAAAAACTGGGAACTAGTAGATAAAGAAATCCTGGCAAAGCTAATGCACAGCATAATGATTACAGTCAATGGCACTGTATTATAAGCTTAAAGTTGCTAATAGATTAGATCTTACTTGTGTCCACCACCAAAAAAATGATAATTATGTAACATAATAGAGATTTTAGCTAATTGTATGGTAGTAATCATATTGCAACATATAAATATATCAAATCATTATGTTGTACACATAAAGCTTACACAATGTTATATATCAATTTTATTTCAATCATTATGTTTTACACATGAAACTTACATAATGTTATATATCAATTTTATTTCAATAATAAAATTTAATAAAGATTATTATAAGAATGAAAAAGGAGAAATTAAAATATCTTGAGACAAAAATTAAAACACAACATATCAAAGCATATTAAGATGTAGCAAAAGCAGTACTAAGAGATAACTGTATAGCAGCACACACTTATTTAAAAAGAAGAAAGGGGGCACCTGGGTGGCTCAGTGGGTTAAGCCTCTCCCTTTGGCTTGGGTCATGATCTCAGGGTCCTGGGATCGAGCCCTACATTGGGTTCTCTGCTCAGCAGGGAGCCTGCTTCCCCCTCTCTGCCTGCCTCTCTGCCTACATGTGATTTCTCTCTGTCAAATAAATAAATTAAATCTTTTTAAAAAAAAATAAGGAAGATTTCAAATCTTTCTTAATTTTACATGTCAAGGAACTATAGTAAGAGAAAACCATATCCAAAGTTAGTAGAAGGAAATAAACATCAGAGCAGTAATATATGAAATTTAAAAAAGAAAAAAAAGTCAATTTGATTCTTTTGAAATGAAAACAAAATTAAAAAAACACCAGCTAAGAAGGCCAAAGTTGGTGGCATCGCAATTCCAGACTTCAAGCTCTCTTACAAAGCTGTCATCATCAAGACACTAGGGTACTGGCACAAAAACAGACTCATAGCTCAATGGAACAGAATAGAGAGCCCAGAAATAGGCCCTCAACTCTATGGTCAACTAATCTTCAACAAAGCAGGAAAGAATGTCCAATGGAATAAAGACAGTCTCTTCAACAAATGGTGTTGGGAAAATTGGACAGCCACATGCAGAAAAATGAAACTGGATCATTTCCTTATACCACACACAAAAATAGACTCCAAATGGATGAAGGACCTCAATGTGAGAAAGGAATCCATCAAAATCCTTGAGGATAACATAGGGAGCAACCTCTCCAACTCAGCCACAGTAACTTCTTCCTAGGAACATCGCCAAAGGCAAGGGAAGCAAGGGCAAAAAGGAACTAGTGGGACCTCATCAAGATCAAAAGCTTTCGCACAGCAAAGAAAACAGTCAACAAAACCAAAAAACAACTGACAGAATGGGAGAAGATATTTGCAAACGACATATCAGATAAAGGACTAGTATCCAAAATCTATAAAGAGCTTATCAAACTCAACACCCAAAGAACAAAGAATCCAATCAAGAAATGGGCAGAGGACATGAACAGACATTTCTGCAAAGACATCCAGATGGCCAACAGACATATGAAAAAGTGCTCCACATCACTAGGCATCATGGAAATACAAATGAAAATCAGGAAATGACAGATGCTGGTGAGGATGCGGAGAAAGGGGAACCCTCCTACACTGTTGGTGGGAATGCAAGCTGGTACAACTACTCTGGAAAACAGTATGGAGGTTCCTCAGAAAGTTGAAAATAGAGCTACCCTACGACCCAGCAATTGCACTACTGGGTATTTACCCTAAAGATACAAATGTAGTGATCTGAAGGGGCACATGCACCCAAATGTTTATAGCAGCAATGTCCACAATAGCCAAACTATGGAAAGAACCTAGATGTCCATCAACAGATGAATGGATAAAGAATAAGTGGTATATATATATACAACGGAATACTATGTAGCCATCAAAATAAATGAAATCTTGCCATTTGCGATGTCATGGAAGTAGAGGGTATTATGCTTAGCAAAATAAGTCAATTGGAGAAAGACAACTATCATATGATCTCCCTGATATGAGGAAGTGGAGATGCAACATAGGAGGTTTGGGGGGTGGGAAAAGAATAAATGAAACAAGATGGGATGGGTTGGGAGACAAACCATAAAAGACTCTTAATCTCACAAAACAAACTGAGGGTTGCTGGGGGAAGGAGGGAAGGAGAGGGTGGTGAGATTATGGACATTGGGTAGGGTATGTGCTATGGTGAGTGCTGTGAAGAATGTAAACCTGGCAATTCACAGAACTGTACCCCTGGGGCTAATAATACATTATATGTTAATTAAAAAAAAAACACCAGCTAGATTAACTAAGGAAATAGAAAACCCAAGTTTAAAAAATGAGAGAGGAGTTATTACAACTGTTGTCACGTAAAGGATTATAAGAGATTACTATGAATAATTATACACTAACAAAATGGGTAATCTGGAAGAAATAGATAAATTTATAGGAACACACAACCTATCAAAATCTGAATAAGAAATTGAAAACTAAACAGACCTGTATCTGGCTTTGGTCCCAGGGTAATGCTGACCTCATAAAATGAGTTTGGAAGTGTTTATTCCTCTGATCTTTTATTTAGAACAATTTGAGAAAGATTAGTGTTAATTCTTTAATGTTTGGTAGAATTCATCCATGAAACATCTGGTTCTGAGCTTTTTATTGTTATTGTTGTTATTGGAACATTGTTAATTACTCATTTAGTCTCCTTAGCCAGAAAAAAAAGAATACTAGAAGAAAGAAAACTATAGTCTAATAACCCTGGTGAATACAGATTCAAATTTCTTGAAAAAACTACTAGTGAAACAAACTCCATAGTACCTTAAAAGGATCACACACCATGAAAAGGTGGGAATTATTCCCAGGTTCAAAGATAGCTCAACAGACAAAAATCAATCTATATGATACACCCACATTAACAGAATAAAGGGGAAAATTATATGATTACAGATGTATAGATGTAGAAAAATCATTTGACACATTGTAACACCACTTTACAATAAATTGCATTCAATGAATTAAGAATGGAAAGAACTTACCTCAACATAATAAAGGCCATATATGAAGAACCCACAGTTAACATCATACTCAATAAAAACTGAAAATCTTTCCTCCAAGGTCAGGAGTAAGGCAAGGATTCCAACTCACACCATTTCTATTAAACATAGTACTGAATTTTAGGATTTTTTATTTCTGTAAAAAAATGCCATTGGAATTTTGATAGGGATTTCATTGGATCTGTAGCTTGCTTTTGGTAGGATGGACATCTGAACGATATTTATTCCAATCCATAAACATGGTATGATGGTATATCTTTCCAATTAGTGTCCTCTGTAATTTCTAGCTAGAACAATAAGACAAATAAAGGAAGCTTAAAAGGCATCCAAGTTTAAAGAGAAGTGAAACAAATCATCTCTGCTCACAAGTGACATGATCTGATATGCAGAAAATCCTAAAGACTACACACACACACACACACACACACAATCTTAAAATTCAAACAAAACCAGAAAGTTCCCCAAACAACAACAACAAAAGGTTGAGCAAAAAAACAAAGGTAGAGTCCTCACACTTCCTGTTTTCAAAACATATCACAAAGCTACAGTGGAGTGCTAACATAAAGATGGACATACAATCCTAAGGACAAGACTATGGAGCCCATAAATAAATACATGTATATACAGTCAACTGACACTCAACAAAGTTTTAATAATATACAATGGGGAAAGGACAGTCTCTTCAATAAGTGGTGTTGGGAATATGAATATCTACATGCAAAGGAATGAAATTGGATCTTACATATCCACAAAAATCAAATCAAAGTGGATTCAAAACATAAATGTAAGACCTGAAACCATATAACTCCTAGAAGAAAACATAAAGAAAAAGCTTCAAAACATTACTCTTAGTAATTATTCCTTTGATATGACACCAAAAATGCAGGCAACAAAAGCAAAAATAGACAAATGGGAGTATAAACTAAAATGCATCTTCACAGAAATATAAATTGAGAGGGAAAAGGCAACCTATAGGATGGGAAAAAAGGTTTGCAAACCATATTCCTCATAAAGGGTTAATTTTCAAAATATTAAGGAACTCTTACAATGCAACAGTAAAAATGAAAACAAAAACCAATTTTAAAAACAAGGAAATGATTAATATTTTCCAAGGAAGACACAGAAATAGTCAATAGGTATATTAAAATATAGTTTACATCACTATCATGGAAATGTAAACCAAAACCACAAGGAGATAGTACCTCACATCAGTTAGAATGGCCACTATTTAAAAAACAAAACAAAACATAGACCAATGGAACAGAATAGAGAGCCCAGAAATAGACCCTCAACTCTATGGTCAACTAATCTTCGACAAAGCAGGAAAGAATGTCCAATGGAAAAAAGACAGCCTCTTCAATAAATGGTGTTGGGAAAATTGGACAGCCACGTGCAGAAAAATGAAATTGGACCATTTCCTTACACCACACACAAAAATAGATTCAAAATGGATTAAGGACCTCAATGTGAGAAAGGAATCCATCAAAATCCTTGAGGAGAACACAGGCAGCAACCTCTTCGACCTCAGCCGCAGCAACATCTTCCTAGGAACATCGCCAAAGGCAAGGGAAGCAAGGGCAAAAATGAACTTTTGGGATTTCATCAAAATCAAAAGCTTTTGCACAGCAAAGGAAACAGTTAACAAAACCAAAAGACAACTGACAGAATGGGAGAAGATATTTGCAAACGACATATCAGATAAAGGACTAGTGTCCAAAATCTATAAAGAACTTAACAAACTCAACACCCAAAGAACAAATAATCCAATCAAGAAATGGGCAGAGGACATGAACAGACGTTTCTGCAAAGAAGACATCCAGATGGCCAACAGACACATGAAAAAGTGCTCCATATCACTCGGCATCAGGGAAATACAAATCAAAACCACAATGAGATATCACCTCACACCAGTCAGAATGGCTAAAATCAACAAGTCAGGAAATGACAGATGCTGGCGAGGATGCGGAGAAAGGGGAACCCTCCTACACTGTTGGTGGGAATGCAAGCTGGTGCAACCACTCTGGAAAACAGCATGGAGGTTCCTCAAAATGTTGAAAATAGAACTGCCCTATGACCCAGCAATTGCACTACTGGGAATTTACCCTAAAGATACAAACGTAGTGATCCAAAGGGGCACGTGCACCCGAATGTTTATAGCAGCAATGTCCACAATAGCCAAACTATGGAAAGAACCTAGATGTCCATCAACAGATGAATGGATCAAGAAGATGTGGTATATATACACAATGGAATACTATGCAGCCATCAAAAGAAACGAAATCTTGCCATTTGCGACAACATGGATGGAACTAGAGCGTATCATGCTTAGCGAAATAAGTCAAGCGGAGAAAGACAACTATCATATGATCTCCCTGATATGAGGGAGTGGTGATGCAACATGGGGGCTTAAGTGGGTAGGAGAAGAATCCATGAAACAAGATGGGATAGGGAGGGAGACAAACCATAAGTGACTCTTAATCTCACGAAACAAACTGTGGGTTGCTGGGGGGAGGGGGGTTGGGAGAAGGGGGGTAGGGTTATGGACATTGGGGAGGGTATGTGCTTTTGGGTAAATTGGAAGGGGAGATGAACCATGAGAGACTGTGGACTCTGAAAAACAATCTGAGGGGTTTGAAGTGGCGGGGGGGTGGGAGGTTGGGGTACCAGGTGGTGGGTATTATAGAGGGCACAGCTTGCATGCAGTGCGGTGAAAAAATAATGAATACTGTTTTTCTGAAAATAAATAAATTGGAAAAAAATAAAAAGAAAATAAAAGAAAAAAAAAAAAAAGAAAAAGCCATAGGATGGGTAAATATATGGGTAAGTAAAATAGAATATCATTCTCCTTATGAGTTTTAAAAAATTATTGTTAGTCAATTGAAAGTAAAATTATAACATTGTCTGCTATATAAATGTATAAATAAATAATATATTAACAGAATGAATAAAAACTATGACCAAACTGTAAAAAAAAAAAAAAAAAAAAAAAACAGAAAATTACTGTTAAGAATGTTTAGAAACTGGAACCCTTGGGGAACCTGGGTGGCTCTGTCAGTTAAGGGTCCAACTCTTGATTTCAGCTCAGGTTATGATCTCAGGGTCAGAAAATCAAGCCTCATATCAGGCTCAGCAGGGAATGTGCTTCTCTTTCTCTCTTCCTCTCCCTCTACCCCACCTAAAATAAATAAATAAATCTAAAACAAAACAAAAAAACTAGAATCATTGTGCCATGTTGGTGGGAATATAAAAATGGTGCAGCTCGTATAGAATATTGCATGGAAGTTCCACAAAACTCTTAAGATTTATTATATGATCTTTAAAATTAAATAATCCAGTTAAAAGTGAGCAGAAGACATGAATAGACTTTTTTTCCCAAAAAACACAGATGGCCAACAGATACAGGAAAAGAAGTTTAACATCCTTCATCATCAGGGAAATAAAAATCAAAACTACAATGAGATATCACCTCACACATGTCAGAATGGCTAAAATTAACAATAGAAGACAAAAAGATGTTGGGAAGAATGTAGAGAAAGGGGAACCCTCTTGTACTGTTGGTGGGAATGCAAACTGGCATGTAGCATGTAGATATTCATATTCCCAACTCTGGAAAACAGTATGGATGTTCCTCAAAAATTTAAAATGGAACTACCCTACAACTCAACAATTGCACTACTAGGTATTTATCCAAAGGATCAAAAATACAGATTTGAAGGTTTACATGCACCCCAATGTTTATAGTAGCATTATCAACAATAGCCAAATTATGGAAAGAGCCCAAATGTCCATCAACTGATGAATGGATGAAGATGTGGTATTGTATATCTATAATGGAATATTACTTAGCCATAAAAAAGAATGAAATCTTGCTGTTTGCAATGATATGGATGGAACTATGCAGTATTATGCTAACTGAAATAAGTCAGTCAGAGAAAAACAAATACCATATGATTTCACTCGTATGTGGAATTTAAGAAACAAAACAAATGAATGTAGTGGGGGAAAGAGGCAAACCAGGAAACAGACTCTTAAATATAGAGAGAACAAACAGGGTTACTAGAGGGGAAGAGAATGGGAGTATGGGTTAAATAGGTGACAGTAATTAAGGACAGCACTTGTGATGAGTGCCTTGTGTTATACGGAAATGTTAAATCACCCAATTCTAAACCTGAAACTAATATTACACCATATGTTAAGTAACTGGAATTTAAATAAAAACTTGGAGGGAAAAGAGTAATTAGATCCTAAAAAAAAAAAAAAACTACCATATGATCTGACAATCCCACTTCTGGGTATTTATGTATTTATCCAAAATATTGAAAATAAGATCTCCAAGAAATATTTGCACTCCTATGTTCATTGCATATTATTTACAATAGATAAGGGGTGGAGACAAACTAGATGTCCACTGACTGATATGTCTTGGAACACTGAACAAATAAACTTAAATTAAAAAAAGAAAGAAAATGTGGTAGTTACATGCAACTGAATATTATTCAGCCTTAAAAAAGAAGGAACTGCTGTTACATGCTACAACAGATATATCTTGAAGATATTACATTAAGTGAAATAAGCCAGAGAAAGACAAATACTGAATAATTTATATGAAGTATCTAAACTAGTAAGACTTATAGGAGCAGAAAGTACAATGCTATTTGACAAAGGCTAGGGACATGGAGAAATGGGAGTTACTATTCAATGGGTATAGAGTTTGTCACACAAGATGATAAAGTTCTAGAGATCTCCTGTAGAACTCTACTGAATACTTAAATTTTTGTTAAAAGAGTGGATCTCATAGTATATGTTTTTACCACAATAAAAAAATTGGAAGACAGGGTCCTAACATATCAATAATTATTTTAATATGTAAATAATCTGAATGGACCAACTGAAAGACAGATTAGCATAGTGGATAAAAACAATATGGTCCAGTATATGTTGTCTGCAAGAAATTCACTTCAAACATAAAGACATGTGTAGACTGAAAGTAAATAGATGGAAAAAAGATATACCACTGAAACAGATTTTTTAAAAAAAAAAATCACTTCCCATTAAGTACACTTTGGAGTGAAGAAAATACTAGGGATAAAGAGTAATATAATACAACATTCATGAAATAACATAATTATAGTGATAGAGAACAGAGTAGAGGTGAGAGTTTAGGGAGGCGGGCAAAGGAGTTGGGTGTGGTTCAGTAATTAGTTAAGAATTCCAGAGAGCTAAATTTTTATTCTAGTTGATCTAATGACCTTTGTGTTATTGCTTCCTTTGCTTTTACTCCTAAGGTCTAGGACTTATCAGTGAAGAGCTATGACTTACACAGTAGAAGTGAGTTATCACTATTGTAATATGCATGAAACAAAGAACTAGTTTTTTTTCCCCTCCTAAAAGAACATCAATAATAAGCCTCCAACATCCCTATTATTGCATGTAGCTGTGCTTTGTCCCGGTTAACTTTGACATTTATTCTGGTTTCTTGTTAGGAGAATTTCATTCCATGATATCAGTAACATTGGTTTTTAGAACATTTTGCAACATCACATAAATAAAACAAAGATATATTAATATGCATGCATGCATTATATGATTACTAATTCAAAACTAGAGAAAAGGAGGGGAGTCTGGGTGGCTCCATTGGTTAAACATCTGCCTTTGGTTTAGAGCATAATCCCAGGGTCCTGGGATGGAGTACCACATCAGGTTCCCTGCTCAGTGGGGAGTCTGCTTCTCCCTCTTCCTCTGCCTTTTGCCCCTATGCTCTCTCTCCCACTCTCAAATAAATAAATAAAATCTTAAAAAAAAAAAAACCCTAGAGGAAAGGAGGTCCTGAAGTTTTACTACTTCCAGCATTGTTGGAATACCATTAACATATCAAGACTATTATGACTACTCAGTGTGGGGGCGCCTGGGTAGATCAGTTGGTTAAGTATTGGCCCTTTGTGCAGTTCATGATCTCAGGGTCCTAAATCCAGTCCCAACTTGAGCTCCTTGCTCAGCGGGGAGCCTGCTTCTCCCTCTCAGTCTGCCTGCCACTCCTCCTGCTTGCGTGCTTGTACTCTTTCTCTCGCTTTCTCTTTTTTGGTCAAATATATAAAATCTTTTTTTAAGACTATTCAGTGTAACTTTTTAAATTTAAAGATTGTATTTATTTATTTGTCTGGGAGAGAGTGAGCACAAGTAGGCAGAGTGGCAGGTAGAGGGAGAGACAGGCTCCCCATTGAGCAAGGAATCTGATGTGGGACTGGATCCCAGGACCCTGAGATCATGACCTGAGCCAAAATCAGCTGCTTAATGGACTGAGCCATCCAGGCATCCCTCAGTGAAACTTCCAATGCATACTTATTTCACTTTCTCATGCTGACGAAATGATAAGAAGAATTTAAGTGCACAGAATTTACATGCAAATAATATTGCTATTTTAGTTTTTAAAACATCTGAGGGGAGGTGAACCATGAGAGACTATGGACTCTGAAAAATAATCTGAGGGGTTTGAAGTGGCGGGAGCGGTGGAAGGTTGGGATACCAGGTGGTGGGTATTATGGAGGGCATGGAGGGCATGGAGCACTGGGTGTGGTGCAAAAATAATGAATACTGTTATGTTGAAAATAAATTTATAAAATATATTAGGAAAAAAAATCTGAGAGCAGTTCATCATAACTATTGTCCCAATTTTGCTTGCATTACTAACTGATGTTCAAATCCCTTTTCTTGTAAACAGCTCAATTCAATTAATAATCTAATCCTTGTATGTTCAATGCAGCACTTAGAAGACATTTTAAAATACATAAAACCTACCTTCTTTCCTCTTAGCAGTTATTTTAATTGAATATCAGTGCTTTTGTTACAAGAAATTAATTAGGTTCTAACAGGAGGCCTGGAGGCCAACAAAGAGGAAGCCATGGCCAGCTATGGGGAAAGTCAGAGGACTTTTCTGGCAGCACTCCAAAGAAGCCGGGTTAAACAAGACAGGTCCAAGATGACTGACAAATTAGACCTGACACTCTTGACCAAATAAGTCAAGACTGACAACCCTGCTTCCAAGAAATCCCCTCCTAAGTAATTAATATTCCATCCCCTTGTTAACAACCATCAATAAAAGATGGACACCTAAACCCCAGGTTGCAGCTCTCTCTCTCTAGCAATCTCTCCCACTTCTGTTGCCAGCTCTTACATCTTGAGAGTGTACTTTTGTTTTAATAAACTTTCCCACACATGTTGATTGTCCACTGCATTGTATCTGTTCTTGAATTCTTTCCCTGATGAGACCAAGTACTTTTGGCAACATCTTTGAGATGGCCTCAGGACCTGAGATCTCCCCACTTCACCTGGCAACACTTTCATAGCCAGTAAAGAAGCTCTGACATCTAACCTCTGGTATGGCTCTGGCTGCTTCTCCTGTGGAATGCAATCCATCATCAGCATGGGTTTGGCACTCTACAGAATATATATTTTTAGCATAATTACTATATCCAGGCTATAACAAATTTTGACTAGTGGAACCTGAATTATGGAAATTTTGAAATATGATTTAGACCCCACTGATACAGAATTTGAGATAATTCAGACAGTGGCTGAGATTAAATTAACCTTAGCATTATTTATGAACAAAGAGTTTGCTAAGCAAATTAACAGTATCAACAAGATAGTAGAGAAAAAATGTTTCCAACCTTCTTTAAATACCTTAGAAATATCTCTTTACACATAATTTGTAGATATGCTAACTACATATCATTCTTACATATTTATTAAAAGAATTAATACTTTGTTAGCCTAGTTCCAGTTACAAGAAAGTACAAGGAAGTAATAAAACCTGCAGTACATAAGAAATATTCTAAAATTCACAACTTCAACCACTTCACACCTATTCTACTGTTACTGCATATTAAGAAAAAATTAAACATGTAAAATAAAACATCCATTTTTCTTATACCCCTAATTTTTTCCATCTTCTATGGAATCATAGGTATCTGAACTAATCTAGCAACAAAATCAACACACTCCATGATAATTAAATCTATTAATAATAAACAAAAACAACCCAGTTAATAATAATAGCCTGGAAAGTACAAAGGAAGAGAAAAGGAATATAAGGATTTGTGTGCACATTTAGAAATTAAACTCAACAAGAACAATTAAATGCCCAGTAAATATCAAGGAGCAACTAATAAATAGTAACTATGTCTTATGTATGATCTCTGGAATAAAACTACTTATGTCACACTTCATATACCAACTGGTTTTCAATTTGAAAGAAAAATGGAGTAATTACTTTATAATTCTGAGATTCTAAGTCCACTAAGTTAGACACAGTATTTTATTTTATTTTATTTTACTTTATTTTAGATTTTATTTATTTATTTGACAGAGAGAAAGAGCGCGCACAAGCAGCAGGAGTAGCAGGCACAGGGAGAGAGTGAAGCAGGATTCCCACTGGGTCTATCTCCTTTCCATCAATTCCCATTCACTCTATTTCAATTAAAAAAAATATAGGGCACGGATTGCATGGAGCACTGGGTGTGGTGCAAAAATAATGAATACTGTTACGCTGAAAATTTTAAAAAATGAGAAAAAAATATAGAAGTCCTATATAAACACATTCTTCATGAAAAAAGTTAAAACACTACAGATAAGATTGAAGTTCCCTATATTTATCACCCACAGTCACAGGCTCCTCTATCTCCTTCCCCAAAGGTAACCACTGTTATAAGATTGGTTTGTATTTTACCAGAATTTTTTCATATGGATTGACATATATATGTAGAAATGTATATAAAATATTGTTGTTTTCTGTGTATTCTTTTAATATAAACAATATTATACTCTTTATCCTGTTGTGCAGATTGCCCTAGTCATCCAAAATTATGTCATGGAGATCTAGTCATTTTTTAACTCTTTTTAAAATTATTATGTTATGTTAGTCATCTTACAGTAGGTCATTAGTTTTTGATGTAGTGTTCCATGATTCATTGTTTGCATATAACACCCAATGCTCCATGCAATACATACCCTCCTTAACATCCATCACTGGGCTAACCCATTCCCCCACTCCCTCCCCTCTGAAACCCTCAGTTTGTTTCTTGAAGTCCATAGTCTCTCATGGTTCGTCTTCCACTCCAATTTCTCCCCCTTCATTTTTCCCTTCCTTCTCCTATGTTCTCCATTCTATTCCTTATGTTCTACAAATAAGTGAAACCATATGATAATTGACTTTTTCTGCTTGACTTATTTCACTTAGCATAATCTCCTCTGATCCCATCCATGTTGATCCAAAAATTGGGTATTCATCCTTTCTGATGGCTGAGTAATATTCCCTTGTGTATATGGACTACATTTTCTTTATCCATTCTAGACACAGTTTTTTAAGAGTTTGGATTAATTCCCTTCTTACTGCCTCCAGTTAATCACCCAGTTTCAAATGCACTTTATCTGATATGGATTCAGCTTTTTAGACCATGACAGAAAATCTTTCCTAAATAAGTTTTTAAAGATATAAATATATTTTTTAAAATTCATTCAGGGGTCACAGATGTAACTCATAAGTGACAGTGAGAACAAAGCAATATCTACATTTGTTAAGAAAGGGGAAATGAGGCACAGAAAGTGAACATAATGATCTATATAAATCAGGGCTTTTAAAGGTTATGTAAATACTGATATGTAGTGTGCAATTGTTTTAATCAAGAATTTTTTAAAAACAGCATTTTTTCTCACTATGAATCATATCAAAACTAAACTTCAGATTTTCATTTAATATTTATTGCATTTTAAGAGCTGCTTCAAAACGCTTATACTTTATTCCATCAAATACCTGAGATGTATTTGTCATCAGGAAATCAGGAATGAACCAGACCACAGGGGAAATTTGGGGTGTCAACATTCCAAAGACAGTTAACAATATATAATATATGATATTAAGAGAACAATAATTGTGTATAAAGCAGTTCTTATGAATATTACTTTAGAACTTATATGTGAAGGATTTGCTTTGTTTTATTTTGTTTGTAGGTGCCATTCTTTAAGAAAGAATTCTACTTTCCACTTTTCTTCCTATGTTGAATTGGCTGATAGTATTTTCCACTTTGTGGAAAAGGTTATTTTCCAGGGAAGTGTGATCCAAAAAGAACTATTGGGTAAAAGCCATTTTTGCCATAAACTTCCATAATAAAATAGGACTGTGCTCATCCGGGGAAATTTTCAACCCACTGACATAATAAATATCATACTTAAGACCATAATAACAATGTTAAAACTGCATAAAGAAAATTATAACTTATGGATACACCTTTGTTATTCAGTATAATGCTGCTCTACCTCTAGACTCAGTAATATGGTAAAAAATATTGAGAATTTTCTATTATATAGTAAGGGAAACTGACAATCTCTTACTCTATTTCACATGCAGCCACCACTGAGACTTAGCAATTTACGTAAGCTGTTTACTTGCCTTAAATCACCATAGTACATAGAACTTGACATACAAAGTAATTTTCACTTTCTCAGCAGTTTCTCCATCATTTAAATTTACCAGTGCTCTTTCCAAAGATGTCCCCTATTGATACCAGCATAATCAGCTAAGAACAGAAATGTGCAATATTTGCTTAGGAAAGGAGACTTAAACCCAATGCTTTCTGAATGCTTTGCTATCTGTTAACTAATTTCTAGTGATTAAATATTCATTGACTATGTATATGTGTACTATTCTGCTCTCTAACTCTCTAACTTATTTAGCTAATA
The DNA here is from genome assembly GCF_020171115.1 of Neogale vison. Lineage (NCBI taxonomy): Eukaryota > Metazoa > Chordata > Mammalia > Carnivora > Mustelidae > Neogale > Neogale vison. The sequence continues at coordinate 77,167,547 of NC_058105.1, forward strand.
GCTGACAACCTAAGTAGAGAATGTTAAAAACAACAGTTATATCTATCAAAATTACTAGCTACTGTGAATTAACTTTTATTAGTAATAACTATAATCAGAGAGACTATTGTTGGCAGCAAAGATACCAAATGAAAAGTATAAGATGGTGTATAGAAGCCTCAAAAAATATCTAGTTTGGTAATATTGTTCCTTACAGTAAATCCATGAATTAATCTCAAGAATTCTTTGCAATTTTTTTGAGGGGTACTACCATAGCACATTTTCTTATGGTTATTTTTCTATATACAAATATCAACCTAAAATGGTTGACCAAAACCAAGAAAACTATTAGTCATGTAACTAATTCTCAACACAGCAAAAAGTTGTTAGAAAAGCAATAAAATCAGTTTTTCAAAGGTTTGTAACTGCAATTTAAATACTGATGTTAAGAGACTATTTTTCACACAAACATTATTAATAGGATAATATTAGAACTTTGACAGACATCAATTTGTAGGACTCTGGGATACCTCTCTTTGTTTAAAAAAATAGTAGTATTAATTAGCAGTACTAAAAACTACGCTATCATATACTTAATGGACCAAAATTAATGTTGCTTATAGAATTTCATAATTTACTTTACCAGGAAATAGTCATTGGAGAATATTAATAATCTAAAGTTGTATTAATCAGATCAATCCTGTACAAAATACTTAGATTGTAACTGTTTTAGGAGAAAAAGAAAATGTACAGGTGATAAAAATATGTGAACTTAACACTCTATATCTTCTTAGAAAACATCTTCACTTGCCCCAAGAAATAGAAGGATTATTTTAAGTCTGGCTTCTATACTATGCACCTGTGAAAAATTATTTAATATTAACTTATTGATTTAGGATATAATTTATCATAAAAACTATGCCCACTACTGACAGTGCCCTTTAGGTCTATCCAGGAGAGTAATATTCACAAGGATTAGAAAATCAAGTGCCTCAGTTCATGCTATGTTGAACTCCCCTACCTTCCAACAACATCTATACTTCAAATAAATAATAAAGAATTTTCTTAATAAAGAATAAAATCAAATCTGACTTTGTCTATAAAGCCTTCTCAGACAAACAGCTCCAAATCTCCTCTTTTACCTATAATTATTTTAGCTCTTATTCTGTACTACACAATGTTCTAATTTTTGACCATGATGTCTCCAGTGGATGAACAATTTAATTCTTGGGGCCTGTTTCTCTTCTATTCTCTACAGTAACTACTATAGTAATGGGCACTCAGTGAAGCTAGACAATAAAAGCTTGTTGAAAACCAATTAATTTAAAAAACACTGAAGTCATTCCAGAATTCACTGGTCAAGTGTTTTGTTGTACTTGTATTAATATTATCTTACAGTGTGGGTATAACTCTCTAGGCAAACGCTCTTGAGTATGTGGCACCTTTATAACTATAACCATATTCATTGAAATCAAATTCTAAATGGTATCCAAATTACTGCCTGGTTCTAAAAGTATGTGAAGTGAGTATCCACATGGTACATTTTATTTCAAATAGTTCGGACTTGAATTAAGAGCTTTTCCAAAATAGAAACATTCCTAAGTCTGGAATCTAGCAACTATAAGCATGTTGATTTGCCAATTCACCACTATCACCACCACAACGACCACCACCAACAACAACATAAAATACTCGCTGAGGTCCAAGATTATTTTGCAGTGATACTAGAATTAAACAGTGCCTTAAGGTATATCCAAGAGAACCTCAAACAACATGAAAGCTACATTTTACCCAAAACTATCAAGTTTGGACTGATTCACTAGATAAACTTATCTAATCACAAAAAGCATGTGTATCCTTTTTAAAAATCTTTAGCTTAAAATAATTTACCCAAAATTAAATTTAGCCTCTTTAATGCAACACTTCTTTATTTCTTTCCTTTTTTCCTAATAAAAGAAACATAAAATAGCTTAAAAACTATTAGGGAGGGAAGAGACCCAAATATAAGAAGGAACGCATCTTTCATTGTGTGTGCATGAAAGTACCTTACAATCAAAATTACTAATCAATCTGAATTCAGTCCACTTTTGGAAAGGGTCAACTGAGAACTGACTTTTTACAACCATTTTCTTTTAAAGGAACAACTTCACTACTCAAAGATAATATTGCTAATTTTCAAAAAGTACCTTACAACTTTAGATCCTCATCTAAATCACTCTGTCCAAAACATCACTTCAGGTCCCTCATGGCCTTGTTTTTGGAAGCAACTAATCTCAATTGCAGAATACCCCAGGAAGAACAGATAGATCATAAGACACCCCTGTTTTTATTAGGGACATTTTAAGTTTCATCATATTTACTAAAAAAGAAGTTAGATCATTCTGGATGAAAAGTAATTCATAAAACCTGTTACCCTTGTTATCAGGCACTATCTGTCTACTTCTTTTCAACTTTGATACCACTTTGGAAGTCAAGTAGGTTGTGTGTTTGATAGTTTGTTTTATTACTATTATTTAATATAAGTACTGACTTCCTCATACATGTCAGAAGTCGGAAGCCAGGCACGCGACTTTCAGAAGCTCTCAGCACACGAGTATCAAGAAAACTGAAAAGAGGCCAGGCCATCTGCCCGTTCAAGCTTTGAGGCATGGAAAGACAACAGTCTGAGAAATGGTTCTTGAGAAGCCTGTGGTCAGACTGAAACGTTAGAGAGCAAAAGCAGCAGAAAAGGAATGAAAAGGATATTGGGAAAGTCTGTCCCGGAATCGGGGACCAGGCTGCGTGATTGTACATAGAATTATCAGCATCTATGGCATCTAAGAAGCAAAGACAGGCCTTAAGCCCCTCATTCCTGGATGCTGGGGTTGAGACCAGAGAGTGGTGGTTTTTAGAAGGAAAACTACCTCGAAGGGCATAGGGAGCCGCGAGCAGATGTAGGAGAGGCGTTAGAAGCTTCTGCAGGAGAAAGCAGCGCGTTGGTCGCCTCCCGGGGCCCCAGAGGACAGAAAGGCGCCCCAGCACCAGGCGAGTGCGGTGCCACTACTCACCCCTACTCTCCTACGGTCCCCGTCGTCGCCCTGCTGGACACAGCCCCTGCAGGGGGAGCCCCTCCCCCGCCCGCCGCCAGGGGTGGGCTCAGCCGGCGGGAGGAGACGGCGGCGCAGGTGTCCGTGAGCCGGTGCCAGAGATGCGCCCCAGGAGGAGCTGGGTGTAAAGGAGGCAGCCTGGTACCTTGCGCTCCCTGACGCCGCCAACTTCACCACCATCGACGTGGAGGGGCGAGGGTAGGCACTGCGGGGGGAGGCCCTAGCCCAGCGGCCCCGTACGTTCCTGGGGTACTAGGCCTGAGCTCGGGCGGGACCGCCACCCCCGGTCCCCTCAGCGGCCCGACCCCCAGGCCTGATTCCCGTCCCTCAGCCCCCGCGGCCACAGAGCAGCGGCGGCTCCCTCTCGGGGCCGCTGTCGCAGCTGCATCCTCGTGCTCCTCCTCCTCTGGCGCCGCTGCCTACACACACAACCCCAGCGCCGTTAGAGCTGCGGCGCCCCGACTGCCGTCGCCTAGCAACCGCGCGCATGCGCCCCACCCCCGCCGGCGACCGCCGCCACCGCTGGCGCCTCTGTAGGGGCTCAGTCTAGGACCTACAAAAGTGCTCTAAAGCCCACTTCCTAGATCCTGGATGGAACGGCGTCAAGGCGGGGTGAGGTGGGAGAGGTGCAGTTTGCCCTGCAAATGGAAGAGGCTGGAGAATTTGGGGATACAATCTCCAGACTCCTCGACAGGCATCTTGGCCAGCCCAACAACCTTCCAACTTATTCTTTAGTCTTGCCTTCTCCGATTCAATCTTAACAAGGACTTCCAGAGGAATTTTCTAAATAAACCCCTTTGACCATGTCACTCATCTGCATAATTCTGGTAGTTAAGGGGCAACTCCCTTAATAGGGCCTAACAGTTCTAGACTACTGCAACAGCATACTCTCTGGCCTTCCCTGCCTTTGTATCTGTCTTGCTACAATCCATTCTCATACTTCCATCAGCGTGATCTTTGTAAAACATAAATCTACTCTCACTTCCCTTCGGTTTAGAGAAGGGCTTTGGCGTGAAAGCCAGTTTTTAATTTCTGCTCCACCGCTGACTAGCTGTTTCCTTGAGCCAAGATGCTTAACCTCTCTGAATCTGTTTCTTCATTTGTAAAATGGGGATTACTATAGTATTACGAAATAGTTACGAGGATTAAATGAAAGACTGCGTGTAAAACACTTAACATAGAGAATTTACTCTGGCACCAGAATAAAACACTCAGTAAAAATTATAGCTGTTTTTAAGTTGATTTTATATTTTTGCTTATAAAAATGGGTAAAGTATAAACTCCTTGGCTTAGAATTTAAGGTTGTCTAAGATCTTGCCTCTATTTTTCTAGTTTTATCTCCTTTCCACTTCCATTTGGGCACCTAGCCACAGATAGTCCCTGAAGTTCTTGAGATACATCTAGATTATAAAGTTTTTAAATTATATTTTCCAAAGGTTCATCTGGATAAGAATTCTATGTAAACCCTCCAATTAATGAACATGTAAGTATTCAGTGATCCTTCCCAAAATATACATGTGAATTTTTAAATAATGACACTGAGAACTGGAACATAGTGATTGTCTACAAAAATTGTGTGCTTTTTCCAGAGGCTTTTTCATTTCATTTTTTTTTTTAGATTTTATTCACTTATTTGACAGAGAGAGACACAGAGATAGAAGGAACACAAGCAGGGGGAGTAGGAGAGGGAGAAGGGAGCCTGATGTGGGGCTTGATCCCAGGACCCTGGGATCATGACTGAGCCAAAAGCAGATGCTTAATGACTGAGGCACCCAGGCTCTCCCTTTACTTGATTTTTTAAAATCAGGTTTCAAGTTTCTGTAACGTATAATGACAAAAATATGTTGCCAATTTTGAACTTAATACAATGCATGAACATATTTACAAACATCATAGGTCTTGCTGGATGTTTATTTAACTAAAGATTTAAACATTTTAGGAAGGGGAGCCTGGGTGGCTCAGTGGGTTAAGCCGCTGCCTTCGGCTCAGGTCATGATCTCAGGATCCTGGGATTGAGTCCCACATCGGGCTCTCTGCTCAGGAGGGAGCCTGCTTCCTCCTCTCTCTCGCTCTCTGCCTGCTTCTCTGCCTACTTGTGATCTCTGTCTTTCAAATAAATAAATAAAATCTTTAAAAAAATAAATAAACATTTTAGGAAGCATAAAAATCGCTATACCAAATATAGAGAATCTGAGAGGCCCTAGAACTCATACTTTAACATTAACGAAGACTCAAATGGAATATAAAACTAAATGGAACTTTGAGGACCAAGTAACCAGAAAATATCAAAAAAGGAGAAAAAAATGGGATGTTTATCTTTCTCTTATTGACTTATCTCTCTTAGCTTAATACCCTCCAGTTCCATCCCTGTCAATCTAAATAGTAGGTATTCATAATTTCTGAAGTCTGAGTAATATCCCCTTGTATATATAAACCACATCTTCATTATCCATTCATCTTTGAAGGGGATCTTGGCTCCTTCCATAGTCTGACTATTGTGGACATTGCTACTATGAACATTGCGGTGTAGGTGCCCCTTTGTTTCACTACATCTGTATCTTTGTGGGTAAATACCTAGTAGTGCAATTGCTGGGTAGTCGGGTAGCTCTATTTTTAACTTCTTGAGGAAACTACATACTGTTTACCAGAGTGGCTGTACCAGCTTGCACTCCCACCACATTTGCATGTGGAATATAAGAAATAGTGCAGAAGATCATAGGGGGAGGGGAGGGAAAACTGAATGGGAAGAAATCAGAGAAAGAGACAAATCACAAGAGATTCTTGACTCTGGGAAACCAACTGAGGGTTAAGGAAGGGGTGGTGAGTAGGGGGATGCATGATGTGATCAGCACTGGGTGTTAGATGCAACTGATGAATCATTGAACACTTCATCTGAAACTAAATGATGTATGTTAGTTAACTAAACTTAAATTTAAAAAAAAAGAATAATTGGGAAGGTGAAAAAGAGTGAATCACTCTAAGACTAATTAAGTAGAAGTACCAGATGAAAAAAATCAACAAACTGTAACCAGCAGGGAAGATCACACCATAAGGAATAGGTATTACCACTGTAAATATGCCAGTGAGCTTGAATACACCTCTCACACAGATCATCCTTTTCCTTCCATAAGATACAAACATGCATTTCAAGTTCAAAGAAACACAGTTTCTGAGTGTTCAGCCTTTTCCAAGGACCATCAACAGCTCACAGGGACAGACTTCTAACAGAATTTGCTTAGATCTTCTAAAAATCTGTATTTAGTGATATAAAATCTGTATTTTCTTTTTTTAAATCTGTATTTTCTGTTCACTTATGGAACTCATCATTCTACAGTAACAGAGGAATAAATATATAAAATTCCACTAGTCATCTTTAATTCTTCCTTTTCTACATACAAAACTGTGTCACTGCTTAAACTCCTTCAATATTTTCCCTTGGGTTTCAATATACAATCTGAGCTCCTTTGAACACATCATTGTATCTGCCTCTACTATGTTAGCTAAGTAAAAAATATCAAAAAAGAAAGACCTATCCACATCACTATGGAAAGAAATAAACACTTTTTATTGATTGAGGGCAGTTCAGTGCATGCATATAGGTAACCCTCAAGAAACTGCAAAGTCAGGATATAATTCCACACAACTTATAGAATAAGGCAAATAGAAAATTCACTTGAGAACTGTAGTGACTGTTTAGTTAGTTGACTTCCTCCAAAAGAATAACAAAATGTCTATACTGCCTAGAGCAATCTATACTTTTAATGCTATTCCGATCAAAATTCCACTGGTATTCTTCAAAGAGCTGGAGCAAATAATCCTAAAATTTGTATGGAATCAGAAGAGACCCCAAATCGCTAAGGAAATGTTGAAAAACAAAAATAAAACTGGGGGCATCACGTTACCTGATTTCAAGCTTTACTACAAAGCTGTGATCACCAAGACAGCATGGGACTGGCATAAAAACAGACACATAGACCAGTGGAACAGAATAGTGAGCCCAGATATGGACCCTCAACTCTATGGTCAAATAATCTTTGACAAAACAGGAAAAAATATACAGTGGAAAAAAGACAGTCTCTTCAATAAATGGTGCTGGGAAAATTGGGCAGCTATATGTAGAAGAATGAAACTCGACCATTCTCTTACATCGTACACAAAAATGAACTCAAAATGGATAAAAGACCTCAATGTGAGACAGGAATCCATCAGAATCCTAGAGGAGAACATAGGCAGTAATCTCTTCGATATCAGCCACAGCAACTTCTTTCATGATATGTATCCAAAGGCAAAGGAAACAAAAGCAAAGATGAACTTTTGGGACTTCATCAAAATCAAAAGCTTCTGCACAGCATAGGAAACAGTCAACAAAACAAAGAGGCAACCCACGGAATGGGAGAAGATATTTGCAAATGACAGTACAGACAAAAGGTTGATATCCAGGATCTATAATGAACTCCTCAAACTCAACACACACAAAACAGACAAACCTATCAAAAAGTGCACAGAAGATATGGACAGACACTTCTCCAATAAAGACATACAAATGGCTATCAGACATGAAAAAATGTTCATCATCTCTAGCCATCAGGGAGATTCAAATTAAAACTACATTGAGATATCACCTTACACCAGTTAGATTGGCCAAAATTAGCAAGACAGGAAACAACATGTGTTGGAGAGGATGTGGAGAAAGGGGAACCCTCTTTCACTGTTGGTGGGAATGCAAGTGGTACAGCCTCTTTGGAGAACAGTGTGGAGATTCCTCAAGAAATTAAAAATAGAACTTCCCTATGACCCTGCCATTGCACTCCTGGGTATTTACCCAAAAGATACAGATATAGTGAAAAGAAGGGCCAACTGTACCCCAATGTTTATAGCAGCAATGGCCACGGTCGCCAAACTGTGGAAAGAACCAAGATGCCCTTCAACGGATGAATGGATAAGGAATACATATGGAGTATTATGCCTCCATCAGAAAGGATGAATACCCAACTTTTGTAGCAACATGTGTGGAACTGGAAGAGATTATGCTGAGTGAAATAAGTCAAACAGAGAGAGTCAATTATCATATGGCTTCACTTATTTGTGGAGCATAACAAAAAGCATGGAGAACATGAGGAGTTAGAGAGAAGGGGGTTGGGGTAAATTGGAAGGGGAGGTGAATCATGAGAGACTATGGACTCTGAAAAACAATCTGAGGGGTTTGAAGTGGGGGGGGTGGGAGGTTGGGTACCAGGTGGTGGGTATTATAGAGGGCACGGCTTGCATGGAGCACTGGGTGTGGTGAAAAAATAATGATACTGTTATGCTGAAAATAGATAAATTTAAAAATTTTTTTTTAAAAAAAAGAATAATGAAACACCTCTTATTTCCTCAAATACACCTTGAATCTTCCTGGAAGTCAAATGGTTACATCTGGAGATAGGCTTCCATATTATATCTGTAGATGTGTCTTTACATTCTAAGGGGAATATGGTTCATGATTTTGAAAAAATGCCTACATTCTAAAACTGAAGAATAAGCCTTTCTAGTTGTTAGAGAGATTGACCTGCATTCTAAAGGATCCATGCCCACTATGTCCCCCAAAGAAACACATTAAGTAAAGGAGAAAAAATAGTATTTCTTTTTACTCACCTTCATTTACCTTTACAATTCAGTGAGTTCTTTCAAAAACAGACCTTTGCCTGCACAATAGATGGCACCTGGTAGATCATGAACATATATTTCTTAAATAAGAAAGTTCTAGAAGAGGTGACATTGTTCTGGGTGTTAGCACATGAGTAGGAGTTTTCCAGAAGGGAAAAGTCTATTCAATGCAAATAAAATGTTCTGTTCAAAGGTCCAGAAAATGTGAAGACCCCTGGTATGGGCAATGAAGTTAGAAGAGTTAACTTACACACATTATATCTGTATTTAGGAGCTGAGCAGCATAAGGACACAATCAATTAGAGAGAATTAGGTAGGTGCAAGATTGTGAAATGCCATAGATACCATGTCAAAGTTTGGAAAAGGCCCATATCTGATAGCTAATATAGGCAACATACTAATTTTGGGGGTGTGCGGCACAAATATTAAACAGTGCCCCAATCTCAAAGAGCTTTTAATCTAATGGATGAAAGAAGACAAGATAACAAATAATTAAGATAAATGAAATACCATAAATTGACAGATGTATTTGAGGGGCAGATAGAGGATTGTGGACTGATTTTGGATAATGTTTCTGTGAAAGCTCCTTGGATGATTTGATCTTGACCTATAATGTAAACAATGTCCATAATCAGAGTAGCTCCTGGAATTTTAAATACTTGAACTCTGTGTGTCTATATGCTGTAGTTATTGTATTCTTTGTTCCCTGTTTCCTTTCTGGCTCTGCTGTAGAAAATCACTCTGACACTTTAAAAAAATATATTTTTTCAACTAGCCAACAGAGAGTACATGGTTAGTTTCAGAAGTAGAGTTCAGTTATTCATCAGTTGCATATAACACCCAGTGCTCATCAGATAAAGTGTCCTTAATACCCATGATGCGGTTCCCTCATCCCCACACCCACCTCCCCTCTACAACTGTTCAAAACCTTTGGGATGAAGCAAAGGCAGTCCTAAGAGGGATGTACATAGCAATACAAGCCTTTCTCAAAAAAATTAGAAAAGTCTCAAATACACAAGCTAGCCTTACAATTAAAGGAGCTGGAGAAAGAACAGCAAATAAAGCCTAACCCAAGCAGAAGACAAATAATCAAGATTAGAGCAGAAATCAATGAAATAGAAACAAAAATAATAGTAGAACAGATCAATGAAAGTAGAAGTTTGTTCTTTGAAAGAATTAATAAGATTGATAAACCTCTAGCCAGACATATCAAAAAGAAAATAGAAAGGACCCAGATTAATAAAATCATGAATGAAAGAGGAGAGATCACAAACAACACCAAGGAAATACAAACAATTTAAAGAAGTAACTATTTGCCAATAAATTAAGCAATCTGGAAGAAATGGATGCGTTCCTTGAAACTTATAAATTGCCTAAACTGGACCAGGAAGAAAAAGAAAACGTGTACAGACCCATAACTAACAAGGAAATTGAAGCATTAATTAAATATCTCCCAATAAGAAAGAGTCCATGGCCAGATGGCTTTCCAGGGGAATTCTACTAAATATTTAAAGTGGTACTAATACCTATTCTTCTGACGCTGTCTCAAAAAATGGAAAGGAACGGAAAACTTCCAAAGTCATTCTACAAGGCCAACATTCCCTTGATCCCATACTCAAAGATCCTACCAAAAAGGAGATTTACAGACCAACACCTCTGATGAACTTGGTTTCCAAAATTCTTAACAAGAGTTAAGCCTCTGCCTTCGGCTCAGGTCAGATCTCAGGGTCCTGGGATCAAGTCCCACATTGGGCTCTCTGCTCAGCAGGGACCCTGCTTCCCCCTGTCTCTCTGCCTGCCTCTCTGCCTACTTATGATCTCTCACTGTCAAATAAATAAATAAAATCTTCAAAAAAAAAAAAAAGATACTAGCCAAGAGGACCCAACAGTACACTAAAAGGATTATTCACCACGACCAAGTGGGATTTATTCCTGGGCTGCAAGGGTGGTTCAACATTCACAAATCAATCAATGCTATACATCTCATTAATAAAAGAAAGGACAAGAATCATATGATTCTCTCAATTTCTGCAGAAAACACATTTGACAAAAACAGCATCCTTTCTTGATTAAAACGCTCACAGTGTAGGGATAGCAGCAACATACCAATATCAAAAAAGCCGTCTATGAAAAACCCACAGCGAATATCGTTCTCAATTGGGAAAAACTAAGAGCTTTCCCCCTGAGGTCAGGTGCACGACAGGGATGCCCACTCTCCCCAGTTGTTTAACATAGTGCTAGAAGTCCTAGCCTCAGCGTTCAGACAAGAAAAAGAAATAAAAGGTATTCAAACTAGCAAAGAAGAAGTCAAATTCTCACTCTTTACAGATGACATGATACTCTTTATGTGGAAAACAAAAAGACTCCACCCCCAAATTGCTAGAACTTATACAGAATTCAATAACATGGAAGGATACAAAATCAATGCACAGAAATTAGTTGCATTTCTGGGGTGCCTGAGTGGCTCAGTCAGTTAAGCATCTGACTTTGGCTCAGGTCATGATCCTGGAGTCCTGGAATTGAGTCCCGCATTGGGCTTCCTGGTTGGCAGGGAGTCTGCTTCTTCCTCTGTCTGCTGTTGCCCCTGCTTGTGCTCTCTCTCATGTGTGTGCTCTCATTCTATCTCAAATAAATAAGTAAAATCTTTAACAGAAATCAGTTGCATTTCTATAAACTAATAATGTGACTGAAGAAAGAGAAATTAAGGAATTGATCCCATTTACAATTGTGCTAAAACCATAACATACCTAGGAATAAATTGAACCAAGAAGGTAAAGGATATGTACTCTAAGAACTATAGAACACTTATGAGAGAAATTGAGGAAGACACAAAAAAATGGTCCATGCTCACAGGTTGGAAGAACAAATACTGTAAAAATGTCTATGCTACTCATAGCAATCTACATATTCAGTGCAATCCCTATTACTCTGGTCTTTTAATGCATAGTGTTATTAACACAGATTTGGTTTCTCAACTCAGTACTTAACAACCCTTTCACTTTTTCTTGGTCAATCCCTCTCCAAGTCTCAGCTATTATTCCAAATGTTAAACATTCTCCACTATTACTGATGACTTTCTCACTCACCCATCAAACCTACCACCTAAATGATTACTTCATCATCTACCTTCCTTTTAAAAAAAAAACTGAAGCTATTAGGTGTTCTTCTCACTCTTAATCAGCATCTGATCCCATACTGTACTTTGATCCCTCAGCCTCACATAGATTGTATAAAACTAAATCTACCATCTATGCTCCTGTTCTTTGTCTCACCCAGCCTCTCAGAGACTGTGCTCTATTACCTCTTCTGTCTTTAATATTTTACACACACATCCCCACACACTGACTCATTCTCCACAGCCTATAAACATTCTCAAGTCTTTTCCATCCTTAAACACTTTCCTTTATCCTGGGGTTTCCTCCAGTTTCTTCCTCTAGTTCCTCCTCTAGTTTCCTTGAAATGGTGACTGTTATCACCATTCCTTTTCCGACAGAGGTCTCAAAACTGGTTATCAACATTTATGGCCTTTATTTTTTTCATTTCCCATTCCCCTTTCAACCTCTACAATAGGGATTTTACCTACCGATCTCCACTAAAATCTCATTCGTTAAGAATGCTATTTACTCACAGACAAATGTCTCTTTTTCATGAACATTTTTAAGCCCTTTTATTATTAGATCTCACTGCTACATATAATAACGTTGATTATTTCAGTTTGCTTGAAATTCTCTGCTGACTTGACTTTCAGACACACATTCTCCTTGCTCTTTTCCTTCCTGTCTATATTTTACATTTTTGTAACTTTCATGTACTCCTCCTTTTCTTCCTATGTCTTAAATATTTATGTTCTCCCATGGTTCCGTCCATGATCTATTTATTTTGTTCTGCTCTCCATACTGTATTAATGTATGGAAGATTTTAAAATCTATGTTTCCAGTTCAGCCCTGTCTCCTGATATGTAGATCAATAGATTCAACTGATGGGGCACCTGGGTGGCTCAGTAGGTTAAGCCTTTACCTTCAGCTCAGGTCCTGGAATCGAGCCCCACATTGGGGTCTCTGCTCAGCAGAGAGCCTGCTTCCTCCTCTCTTTCTCTGCCTGCCTCTTTGCCTACTTGTGATATTTCTCTCTGTCAAATAAATAAATAAAATCTTTAAAAAATAGATTCAACTGACTACTAAGTATTCTCATCTGGATGACCTCAAACAATTTAAATTTATTTTGTCCACAGCTAAACTCACTATCTTCATACACTAATGTGTTCTTCTTCCTTAAGGAGGATTTTTAAAAAATACCCACTAAAGTAAGTTATCATCACACATTTCACAGAACCAAATGAAATGACTAGAATATGACTATTTTATGAGTTGTGTCAAGACTACTGTATCTTTTCCCAGGAAATAGACTCTGTATATATTGGGGAAGAATAAGTTGTATTGCTCAAATGGAAGATGCATGAGGATGGGGATTTTTATCTGTTTTGTTTGCTGCTGTGTCTCAAAGTTCTTAGGGTAGTATCTGGCACATAGAAAGCCCTCAATAAATGAATGAATCTGTATATCCCTTGCTTAAAGAGACTTTGTCTAGGAATTCTGCTAGGATAGCGCTAGCTAGCTAGCTAGATAGATGATAGATAGATAGATGATAGATAGATAGATAGATAGATAGATAGATAGATATAGACAGATAGATACAGATATAGGTAGAGAGATATAGATCCATAACTTATTTAAGAGAAATGTGTCTTTTTGTATCTGAATAAGGCAAAAGGAATTTATAATGGCATTTCATCCAGATTTCTGCCCATGGGAAATAAAGAAAAAGGATAAGGGGTGGTGGGGGTGGGGTGGGATAAAACACTTCATCTATCACTTGGAACATCCAGTTCTTAGTTACTTCTTCCAGGGCCTCAGATATCTGTTTATAGGCAAAATTCCTCTGAGGTTTGCTTCAAGGGCCTGAATGAGCAATGCTAATTCCACTTCCAGAAGGTTGCAAGGATTGTGTGTAATACCTAGATCTTGTTTTGCACTCAATAGTGAATAAAGAACATGTGAAACTTTTACCTTGTCTCCCAAGACAGAAAGTTAAAGTCACCTTAGACTCTTTATCCCCCACCCTATCAAATTAAGTTAATAAGCTCTGTTTATCCTATTTCCTAAATATTTCTCATATCCATATTTCCTTTAAGCTTCCAATGCTATCAGTTTTGCCTTAGTTTAGACCTTTATCTTTTCTTTAGGACTATTTCAACAACTTTCTAATTGGGCTTCTTGATTTCAGTCTTACCTCTCTTCCAAATCATCTTCCACACTGCTCCTTAAATGTGTTATCTAAAATGCAATCTTACCAAATTCCTCCCTGATTAAAAACATTTCAAACCTACTCCACAGTGCCTACTGAATACACTTCAAGCTACAAAATACTCTATAACTTGTCTCTTCTCCAGCCTTATCTCCTGCCATTCTCTTTCATGTTCAGAAATATGTTGTTTTCTGTTCTCCTTTGATAAACATACCCTCTTTTCTGGGCTTTTCTCTTGCCACAAACTCCTTCTCAATATTACATTACAAATTTCCATTTATGTGACCCCTTGGACACAGTTGACCAATCTGGGTCTATCACAGCCCTTCCTCAAAAATTTGGACTCTAGACTGAAATTTCAAACCACTTTGTTTTCTTATGCTGAGTACTGTACTCTTCAGAGCTGTTTGGCAGCAGCCATTTTTATGCCATATGGTCTGGAAAAGAGAAAAAGCTGGTCTGCTATTAAAGATGAAGCAGTCACACAGAGAGATGCAGAGATGAGAAAGGGAAACACCAGATACCAACTGAGTCCCTAGCTCTAACTTATTCCTTTAAGTTCATCAGCCTTATTCTTTGGTTCCATAAGACACTCTATCCTCATGCTAAATTTATTTTTTGCTTAAGCTAGTTTGAGTTGAATTTCTCATCCTTGGAAAAAATACTGCTTTCCCATATCGTGTTGTTTAACACTCTTGTGTCTTTGTTAATTCTTTTCCCTTTAACCAGAAAACTGTAGTTCATCTTACAATTTTGCCTGAATAATTCCTATTTTTACAAAGAGAGTAGGACTCAGGCCCTCTACCTGTATCAGGAAGGTACCTGTCTTTCTACCCTGCCATTTCCTCATTCCTTCCCAGGAAAAGGGAATGCTGATATTATAGGGCAGATGTCATGACCATGGTTGGATCAGACTCAATAGCAAGTGGGATAATTGTCTACAAATAAGTCTCATATTCATGCACAGTTTTTCTTTTCCTCTTCTTAGTTGTGGATATTGTAAGAAGGCCAGAGCAGCTTTTCATTCTCTCTCTCTCTCTTTCTCTCTCTCTCTCTCTCTCCTTCTGGGCATTAATTAATATTCCTGTGATTTGTGGCTGACCAGAGAAGAGTAGCATTTTGATTTGAGCTTTGGAACAAGGGTGCTGTTAGGGAATCTAACATAGGTTTAAGTGACCCATGTTTCAACCATGATTTCCCATCACTCTACACCAGAAAATATTTGTTGCAGCACACTATATTTAGTAATCACAGGTGCAGCTCATATTAGGAGGACAGAGATTCTGCCATAAAATAGGACATCCTTTGGGGAATATAGATTAGAAGACAGAGCCTCACATAAAGGAAAATTCTACCATGGCTAGCTAGGAATGGAACCTTTAGACAGAAAGAATTTTGGTGCACATGTTTTTAGGCATTGATTTGAGGGACAGTATTTTGTCCTCCTCACTTACCACTACAACCTGTCTCTCACTCTGAGCTGAGTAATGGTATGTTTCTCCAAAATAGGTCACATCCTTCCATAGGAGAAAAAAAGATAGTAGAAACAAATTTGTGTTTTATTTAGACAACCAAAACCTGAGAAATTCAAAAGCTGAGGGAAAACAATACTGACAGGAATACAAGTTTGATAAGTCCCAAATAGCAGCAATTCAGAATTAATAAATATTTGAGATTCCACAAGGCTTTTAGAAAATAGATATAAAAGCTCGCTTGATCTCCTGACAATTTCTCACAAGAAAATTGTATTTAATTGTTACAGGTACTGCACAATTAGCATAAATTGACAGGCACACGGATAAATTTAAAAGCAAGATTTTGGCCTTTTTTTCCTTTTCTGTTCACCCTCTATTCTCATTCCCCAAGAAATGGGACTGGTAATAGTAACATGGGAACATTATTTTTGCTTAGGATTGTCATTGATCAGGATGGTCATTGTTTGGCCATACATTTTATGAGTGTAGGACTGAAACTTGAGAAAAGTGAGACCCAAAGGAGACTTGAAGTTGTATAAGTTCAACTTCAGGAGTGTTAGAAAAGCTATAATCCCAGTGAAATGGAACAAATTCTGTAACCACTGAAGGAAGCCAGACTCCAGCCAGGCATCTGGATGACACCTCTTTTGGCTGAGATAAAGAAAAATGAAAAGTTGGAGAGAAGATAATTTTTGACTTTAGTTTCTTTGGGAAATTAATTTCTACAAAATAAACTCTTTTCCAAGTGTAACTCTTTGTGGAAACTTGGTCTTTAAGGGGTTTTATATTGTTCAAATGTAGGATATTAAATTGTTGGGGTCATGTTGCATTATCTGGGTTGTGCTACCATATAGCACAATATTGCCATCTTGGACAGTTGTAGATACATATAATTTGATATTGGAGATAAAATAATGGGTAAAATCTTGACCAACTGTACAGGTATGGTCCTGGGAAGATAAAAGAATGATGAAAGTCAAAGAGATTGTATCACAAAAGGAGAAGCCAAACTTCTCTGATATTCCACTGGTCTTCTCCCACAAAGGGAGTAATTACCTTCCTATCTGACTGTCATCTTTCCTATTAAGCCCAAAGGATTAAAAGAGAATCTAATGTAGCAGAGTATAAGGTGAAAGGAGCTCTCATTCCCTTTCCTCACAACAGAAGAATCTGTAACAGATTGTTTCCACACTTTTCCCTACTATTTTCTTCCCTCCTCCTAGACAAGAGGGAGCTCCTAACTGATAAATTGAATAACAATATAATGACTGGGTCACATTTACTTGTGAGCTAATGAATGGGGTCACTAGACTAAAGATCAAGTCAACTGGGCCTGGCCTTGTTCTCAGCTGCCTCTCCTTTCATTCTGCTGGGATCATCAAATTTCTTTCTCTTCACCTGCCCTGCAGGTGGTAAAATAGTTGTAGTATTTTTTTATACTGAGTTGTGGGAGTAGCAGCCTGTCTGAGACCTCAGGTTTATGCCATGAACTTCAAATATTGGGCCCAGGTCTGATTAATAATAACATGGTACTCTGTTTACCAGTTTTTATTGTTCTGCTCTCAGGGAGCAATTGAGGAGGAAGAGTAAGACAAAATTTGGGCATCATGGATATTCTAGCCAATACCAGCAAAATGTCTTCACACTCCCAATACTATTCATCATCTAACTTTGTTGTAACAGGTACCTATGTAATTATCTATCTAGAAATTCTCTCTAGGAATTCTGTTCCCCTTATCTTGTTTCTCCATTCAGTCATCTACCTGGCTGTAATAAGAGCTGCCAGGTTATTACAACATAATCATAGTCCCTAACCATAGTTGATTGGACGGGGAAGGGGGTGGTAAGTGGTGAGCACATGATTTAAGGGATTCTTTTCTATGGGTCTTTCCCCTGAGGTGCTGAGGCAGGCAGCACCAGCTATTCCTCTACCTTATATTAAAAGAGCAAAAGCTTTCCTTGGAGCCAAGCAGATTCTTCCTTCTTATCATTAGTCAAAACTGGATCCAGAGCCATTCTGTCTTTAAGGAAACTGGAAAAGTGAGTACCTTCCTGGGCCATCACATTGCTTCCCAGAAAAAAAATTAGGGTTATGTTGGCAAGAAAAAAAATGTGGAATAAGTCTTGGGGAACCAACTTACAAGGTCTGCCACACTAATACATTTATTTATAGAATATAATACAAAAACAAATTTACTAAGTATAAACCTAATTGTCTTGCAAGGAAAATACCCACTTAAAAGGGGGATGTTTGTCTGTATATCTTTTATGGGTTAGGGTAGGCAAGCTAGTAAGGAAAATCAGGGAAGACAGACGTATTCTGTATAACAGTGGAGAAAGTGTTTGGAACTATAGGAGCAATCTGGGAGGGAGGAAGATAAGTGAAGAGATAGAAGGAGAAAGCAGATGGTGGAAAGCTACAAGGTTTGTGTTCTGAGATTTCCCTATTATCACCAAATCTTTAATAAAGTCTAGAACTCATGTAAGGATTATTGTGAATATATTTCTTGTGAAAACTAGTGAAGGGTTGAACTCTATGTGTAAGTTGTATTGGATGTATTGATACAGGAGCTATAGGCCAGAACCTGAAGAAAGCAAGAAGGTATAAGTTCCAACTGTGACCACAGAAATCATAAGGAGAGTCAGAAGTTCAAATATCATGGAATGATAAAGGCCATAACAAATTATTTCAAGATCTATGAGAAATAAGGCAGGCCCAGCCAACATCTGAGTTATGTATGTTTCTTGTCCCCATAAGTGGTGAACACCTTGAGGACTAGAATAACATCTTATTCATCAATGCTTTCTAGCACTTAGCCAGATGCATGAAACACAGTGGATAGTCTATAAATATTTCTTGAATTAAATTAAAGTGACCTGCCCTATATTGTAATTCTCAATATGCTTACCTTAAATCCCTTAGTAAATTGAAATTTCCATTAGGAGTATGTCTGATTTGGGGTACCTGGGTGATTCAGCTGGTTGAATGTCTGCCTTCAGCTCGGGTCATGATCCAAGGGTCCTGGGATCAAGTCCCACCGGGGGCTTTCTGCTCAGCAGGGAGCCTGCTTCTCCCTTCACCTCTGTCACTCCCCCATTTGTGCTCTTCCACTCTCTCTGTCAAATAAATAAATAAAATATTTTTAAAAGAGTGTGTCTGATTAATCTCTTTATTAAGTAAAGTGCCTTGAACATAGTAGGTACTAAAAGAGTTAGCTTTCAGAGTCCTGACTTAATGGAAGGTAGAAAGAAGTATTAGGAAATCTAAGTCACATTTCTAGTGTACTCTAGAATGTAGGTTCTGATTTCTTGGCAGCTTGTTTCCCTTAGGCCAGTATGAAGATGAATTTTCATTTCCAGACAAATATTAATTGATGGCTGGGGGAAGGTAGCACAGGTAAGTGCCATGTAATAGAGGGAAAACAGCATGGGATTTTAATTTGCCACCAATTATCCATAAAGTAGATAGTCAAGTAGATAACCAAGAATTGGAAGTATTAGGGTGCCTGGGTGGCTAAACCAGTTAAGCATCAAACTCTTGGTTTTGTCTCAGGTCATTATTTCATGAGTCCTGAGATTGACCTCTGCATGGAGCTATGCACTCAGTGGGTAGTCTGTGTGAAGATTCTCTCCCTTCGCCCCTCACCTTTCACATGCATGGTCTCTCTCTCTCTCTCTCTCCCTCTCTCAAATAAATAAATCTTTTAAAACAACAGTTGGAAGTATTAGGAACTAGAAATTAGAAATTGTAGATCATTTATTATAAGTATAACTGGGGGTAGAAAAATACTGGAAAGACAGGGATTATAGTACAGAGTGTGAAAATTATTATGAATTGAAATTATATGTTTTTTTTCTTTTTTTAAGATTTTATTTATTTATTTGAGAAGGAGAGATCACAGGTAGGGGGAGAAGCAGGCAGAGAGAGAGGGAGAAGCAGGCTCCCTGCTGAGCAGAGAGCCCGGTGCGGGGCTCTATCCCAGGACCCTGAGATGGACCTGAGCCGAAGGCAGAGGCTTAAACCACTGAGCCACCCAGGTGCCCCTATTTTTTTCTTTTTTTGTTCATTTATGCAAATTCTAAACTGTAGAACATGTTCAAAAATGCTTTTTAAAATAAATTCAGGGGGGAGGGGCAAGATGGCAAAGAAGTAGGAGACCCTGTTTCAACAGGTCCCCTAAAGTGAGCTAAATATCTACCAGAACACCCTGAACACCCATGAAAGCAGCCTGAGCTGTAAGTTTATTCACTTCTGGATCTCTATGTGAGCAGATTTTAATCAGTGGAGAGGTAAAGCAGAGTCGGAATGCTCAGACTGATATCCAAGGAAGATAAACAGAAGGGGAAGGGAGCCACCAGAAGCGACATGAAAGTGCCCTGTGATTAGGGACCAGCATTAACTTGGATTCTGGTCAAAAGCGCTCAAAAAGAGCAAAAGATCTTAAGGGGCAACTGGAGGATTCAGGCGGGCACAGGCACAGGCCCATGTTCCCAGGACTGTCACCACCTGACCACCTGTGCCAGAAAGAGCCTGACGGGGGCTCTGGTCTGTGGTCCCTGAGCATTCAGCTTTCCACTGTTTGCACCACTGCTCGGGCTGGGGCACTCCTGCCCATGCCTGAGAGAGGCTGGTGTGGGCTCCAGCAGGTGGTCTCTGGACCCACAGCCTTTGGCAACCTGCACCAGCACCAGGTGTGAGCAAACCTGGCACGGGTGTGGGCTCCAGAGAGCAGTCCCTGCAATGGCACCACCCAGATTCTGACTTGCCTGAACCAATATCACTTGTGGTTTAAGTGGCATGGGCATGCAGAGATAAGTAGGAGCCTTGGGCCACCACTGTGATGGTGGCTGAGGGTGTGTATGGCCTATGGGAGGTTGCGCTGTTCAGCAGAGTTTGCAGAGGGGGAAACTGTGTGTTCTGGACCACGCAGAGGGGAACAGACTGAGGCTACTCTCAAGGCAGAGGTCTGAGTACAGTTTACCCGGCACTAAACCCACCCAAACTGCAAAAAGCCACCAAAGAACAAAACCTCCAGAGAACTAAAGCCTGAAAAACTGGTTTCTACAGAGCCCAGCCCCTTGATAGGGGGTAGGGAAACTCACCCCAAGCAAGAGTGACTGAAAAACAATGCAGCAGTCCCTGCTGCCAGAAGACAAGTCAAAAGAACAAGAGGACAACCACTACAAGGTCCTCATAAAACTGTAAAACCCTAATATCAGGGGAAAACAATATATTAAACACTCAGTATTGTCCTAGAACCTGTATATTTCATAGATATAACTTTTCAATCTTTCTTTTTCTTTAAATTCATTCTCAAAATTCTTGTTCTTTTAATTTTAAACCCACTTACCATTATAACTAGAGGTTTAATGCAACATATTCCATAATAACATTTAACTTGAAATTTTTTCATACATATAACTATGTTTCTTTTTTCTTTTTTTAATATGCATGTGAAAGACCCCCTTCCTCCTTGGTAAGGTTTGTTTTAGCAACCTATTGAAAGACCCCCTTCCTCCTTGGTAAGGTTTGTTTTAGCAACCTATTGTCCCCATAGCCTGAAGGCAACACATTGTCTGTGGTCACCCGGTCTGTCAAAAGGAGAGACAAATGAGAAACGAAATGTACCGGGACTTTCCAGAGTGCTGTCCCAAGGAACCACCAGAACGCCCTGACCCCAACGCCCAATTATGCCCGAATCAAATTAATCAATTAGACTCCTGTAACCATGCATATCTGCTTCTGTAGGATCACTTCCCGCCACTGCTTCCCGCCAGAACAAACCGTTACAGTGCCTAACAATGCTTGATTTAGGTTAACCAATCAGATCCCTGTAACCAAGACTCTGCTTCTGTAAACTCGCCTCCCACCACCCCAACCTTGCCCTATATAATCTGCTCCCCAACTTAGCCCGGCACGCTCAGCCCACAAAGGCTGATGCGTCCGCAGGCGCCTGTGTAACCAATAAACCTCTTGCAATTTGCATCCAGTGGAGGCGTGCTGTTTGATTCTTGGGTGCGGCTCCAGGATCTCTCACATGTAGATATAAGCTTCATGGTAATCTTTTTTTCCTATTCAATACTACCCTATATATAAACTTGTTTTAATTTCCCTGTATCTCTGGAAAGTTGGCTCCTTTAACAAAAATAACAAGATTCACCCAGGAAGAACTGAAATAACCTTCCTCACACACATGGAGGGTTTAGAACCACCTTCCTATCTTACTCTTCTGTACATTTGCTTTTGTTTTTATACTATGTAAATCTTATTCTTGGGGTTCATTTTGGCTAAGTTTTTCTTTTTTTTTTCTTTTACTTTTGTCAGTCCCTTGGTTTATTCGTTTTTGTTTATGTACTTTATAAATATTACTTTGCGGGTCTCATTTTGGCTGGGTTTTCTTTTTTTTTCTCTTTTTCTATCTCTTTTTTTCTTTTTTCTTTCCTTTTGGTGGTGACTTCTGGTTGCTCCAAAACTTTCCAGGGTGCGCCTTGCCTGGATCATACTTGATATATTCAGCTATACATCCCCTCAACCACTTCTCACCAAAATGACTAGAAGGGGGAACACCCAACAGAGGAAAAATTCAGAGACTCTGCTCTCTGCAACAGAAATATTGGATAAGTACATGAACAGTATATTAGAAATGAATTCAGAGTAACAATTATCCAGACAATAGCTAAGTTGGAGAAGACCATTAACAGCAACATAGAAACTCTAAGGAAGTGAGGGTTGATCTGGCAGTATAAAAAAATGCAGGCAATGAGATCCAATCTACTCTAAATACTCCAACATCTAGGGTAACTGAGACAGAGATAGAATTAGTGATCTAGATGACAAATTGATAGAGAAGAAGGATCTGGAGGAGGCCTGGAACAAATACCATAGAAGCCCTGAAAAAAGAATTAGGGAAATAAAGGACCATGAAACATTCCAATGTCAGAATTACTGGGATCCCTGAGGAAGTGGAAAAAGAGAGAAGACTAGATGAAATAGTTTAACAAATTCTGGATGAGAATTTCCCTAATCTGGGGAAAGGAACAAATGTTCATGTCCTAGAAGCAGAAAGGACAACCCCCCAAATCAACGAGTCTACAAAGACCTCCAGGCACTTAATTGTGAAATTTATAAATCATAATTTCAGACAAGAGGTCTTACAGACACCTAGGGGGAAGAGATTCTGTACATATAGAGGAAGGACCATCAGAATAATGTCAGACCTGTCCACAGGAACCTGGCAAGACAGGAAGGGCTGGCAAGACATATTCGGTGCACTAAAAGAGAAGAACATGCAGCCAAGAACACGTTATCCAGCAAGGCTGACATTCAAAATGTATGGAGAGATAAAGAACTTCCAAGACCAGCAAGGTTTAAAAGAGTATGTGACCACCAAGGCATCACAAAAAGAAATATTAATTGGGGTTCTGTAAAAGAAGAAAGAACCCAAGAGTGACATAGAACATAAATTTACAGAGACAATATATAGAAACAAAGACTTCTCAAGCAACATATGTCAATAAAAACGTATCTTCAATAATCACTCTCAATGTAAATGGCTGAAATGCTCCCATAAAACAGCACAGGGTTGCAGACTGGATAAAATGACAGGAGCCATGCTTATACTGTCTTCAAGGACACATTTGAAACCTAAAGATAACATATAGACTGAAAGTGAAGGGATGGAAAAGCATTTTTCATGCCAATGGGCCTCAAAAGAAAGCTGGAGAAGCAATTCTCACATCAGATGAATTAGATTTTAAGCTAAAGACTGTAGTCAGAGATACAGGACACTACATCATTCTTAAAGGGTCTATCCACCAAGAAGTTCTAACAATTGTAAATATTTATGCCCCCAATATGGGAACACCCAACTACAAAAGCCAACTGTTAATCAAAATAGTCATATTGATATGAATACATATATTGTAGGGGATCTTAACACTCCACTTTCAGCAATAGACAGATCATTTAAGCAGAAAATCAGTAAAGAAACAAGAGTTTTGAATGACACATCAGACCAGATAGACCTCACAGATATATACAGAACATTCCACCCTAAAACAACAGAATACTTATTCTTCTCTAGTGCACATGGAACTTTCTCCAGAATAGACCACATACTGAATCACAAATCAGGACTCAACTGATGCCAAAGATTGAGAGTATTCCCTTCATATTCTCAGACCACAATGCTTTGAAACTGGAACTAGCCACAAGAAAAGTTTGGAAGGGATTCAAACACTTGGAAGTGAAAGACCATCCCGCTCAAGAATGTTTGGATCAACCAGGGAATCAAAGAAGAACTTAAAGAATTCATAAAAACCAATGAGAATGAAAACACATTGGTCCAAAACATATGGGATACAGCAAAATTGGTCCTAAGGGAGAAATACATAGCCATCCAATCCTTACTCTGAACATCTGAGAAATCCAGAATACACTAGCTCTTTTTACACCTTGAAGGACTGGAGAATCAACAACAAATTAAGTTAACCCCCCACACAAGAAGAGAAATAATCAAGATTAGAGCAGAGATCAATTCTCATTGAATTGAAACTAGAAATAGAAACTAGAGATACAGTAGAACACATCAATGAAACTAGAAGCTGGTTCTTTGAAGGAATCAATAAGATTGAGAAATCACTAGCCAAACTAATTCAAAAGAAAAGACAGGACTCAAATTGCTAAAATTATGAATGAAAAGGGAGAGATCACAGCCAACACCAAGGAAATAGAAACAATAATGAGAAATTATTATCAACAGTTATATGCCAATAAGTTAAGCAACCTAGAAGAAATGGATGCATTCCTGGAAACCTATAAACTTCCAAGACTGAAACAGGGAGAAATTGACAACCTGAATACACCAATATCTAGTAACAACATTGAAGCAGTGATCAAAAACTTCCCAAAAAAGAAGAGCCCAGGACCTGATGGATTCCCTGGGGGAATTCTACCAAACATCCAAAGAAGAAATAATACCTATTGTCCTAAAGCTGTTTCAAAAAATAAAAACAGAAGGAAAACTTTAAGACTCTTTCTATGAAGCCAGCATTACCCTGACCCCTAAACCAAGCAAAGACTCCCTCAAAAAGGAGAGTTTCAGGCCAATATCCCTGATGAATATGGATGCCAAGATTCTTAACAAGATCTTAGCTAATAAGATCCAACAGAAAATTAAAGAAATTATCCACCATGACTAGTGGGATTTATCCCTGGGATGCAAGTGTGGTTGAACATTCACAAATAAATCAATGTGATAGAACAAATCAATAAAAGAAGATAGAAAAACCACATGGTCCTCTCAATGGATGCAGAGAAAATATTTGACAAAATACAGCCTCTGTTCCTGATTAAAATTCTTCAAAATATAGGGATAGAGGGAACATTCCTCAATTTCATAAAATATATCTATGAAAAACCCACGGTGAATACATTCTCAATGGGGAAAAGCTGACAGCCTTCCCTTTGAGATCAGGAACAGACAAAGATGCCCACGCTCACTACTATTGTTCAGCATAGTACTAGAAGTCCTAGCAACAGCATTCAGACAACAAAAAGGAATAAACATTATTCAAATTGGTAAAGAAGTCAAACTTTCTCTCTTCACAGATGACATGATACTTTATGTAGAAAACCCAAAAGACTCCGTCCCCGAACTATACTAGAACTCATACAGCAATTCAGTAATGTGGCAGGATACAAAATTAATGTACAGAAATCAGTTGCTTTCTTGCACACTAACAATGAAACTTTAGAAAGGGAAATGAGAATCAATTCCATTTACTATAATACCAAGAACCATGAGATACCTTGGGATAAACCTAACCACGGAAGTAAAGGATCTGTACTCAAGGAACTGCAGAACACTCATGAAAGGAACTGAAGAAGACACAGAAAGTTGGAAAAGCATTCCATGCTCAAGGATTGAAAGAATAAACACTGTTAAAATGTCTATAGTGCCCAGAGCAATCTACATTTTCAATGCCATCCTGATCAAAATACCATTGGCATTTTTCAACGTGCTGGAGCAAACAATACTAAAATTTTGATAGAACCAGAAAAGACCCTGAATTCTTAAGGAGATGTTGAAAAAGGAAAACAAAGCTGGGAGCATCACGTTGCCTGATTTCAAGCTTTACTACAAAGCTGTGATCACTAAGGCAGCATGGTGCTGGCACAAAAACGACACATAAACCACTGGAACAAAGTAGAGAGCTCAGATATGGACCCGAAGCTCTATGGTCAACTAATCTTGGACAAAACAGGAAAAAATATCCAGTGGAAAAAAGACAGTCTCTTCAATAAATGGTGCTGGGAAAATTGGACAGCTATGTATGGAAGAATGAAACCTGACCATTTTCTTACACCGTACACAAAAATAAATTAGAAATAGATAAAAAGATATCAGTGTGAGGCAGCAATATATCAAAACCCTAGAGGAGAACATAGACAGTAATCTGTTCAACATCAGCCACAGCAACTTCTTTCAAGACATGTCACAAAGGCAAAAGAAACAAAAGCAAAAATGAACTTTTGGGACCTCATCGAGATCAAAATCTTCTGCACAGCAAAGGAAACAGTCAACAAAACAAAGAGGCACCCCACAGAATGGGAGAAGCTTTTCGCAAATGACAGTACAGACAAAGGGCTGATATCCAAGACCTATAAAGAACTCCTCAAACTCACCTCTCAAAAAACAGATAATCAAATCAAACAATGGGAAGAAGACATGAACAGACATTTCTCCAAAGAAGACATACAAATGGAAAACAGACACATGAGAAAATGTTCATCATCATTAGCCATCAGGGAGATTCAAATCAAAACCAGTGTACTTTTAAAATCCATTCATTCCAAATGTAGTCCATCCTTGACCACACCTAGAATTCCTTTCCAAGGATTTCCCTTCACAAACCTTCTAAAACTTTCCTTTGCATTCATATTTTCTCCCAAGACATTCTTTTTTTATTATGTTATGATAGACACCACCATACAGTACATCATTAGTTTTTGATGTAGTGTTCCATGATTCATTGTGTATAACACCCAGTGCTCCATACAATATGTGCTCTCCTTAACACCCATCACCAGATTCACCCATCCCCCCACTCTCCTTCCTTACAAAACCTTCAGTTTGTTTTCCTGGAGTCCATAGTCCCTCACGATTCTTCTCCCTCTCCAATTTCTCCCTGCCCCTTAATTTTTCCATTCCTTCTTCTAATGTCCTCTGTGCTATTCCTTAGGTTCCACAAATAAGTGAAATAATATGATAATTGACTCTCTGCATGACTTACTTCACTCAGCCCAGTTTCTTCCAGTCCCATCCATGTTGCTGTAAAAGTTGTGTATTGGTCCTTTCTGATGGCTAAGTAATATTCCATTGTATATATGGACCACATCTTCTTTATCCATTCTTCTGTTGAAGGGCATCTTGGCTCTTTCCACCATTTGGCTATTGTGAATATTGTTGCTATGAACACTGAGATGCATATGGCCCTTCTTTTCACTACATCTGTATCTTTGAGGTAAATACCAGTAGTGCAATTGCTGGGTCATAGGGTAAATCTATTTTTAATTTTTTGAGGAACCTTTTTACTGTTTTCCAAAATACCTGTCCCAAACCATTTCTTTCCAAACAACCTGTCTCACTTAAGACAAAATTATCCTCTTCTACCTCCAACAAAATTCATTCTCATGTCTTATAACTTTCTTACATACCTACTACTTTTCTACCTATAGATTTGCTTCCCTTATTCCCATGAGTCTTAATTACACTTAGTAGATTTTTTGTGCTCTTAAAATACTTAAAGTCCAGTGAAGACTAAGCAGTAATCAGTTGTAAGCTGTTAAGCCAGAATTCTTTAAATGACAATGTTATGAATCAATCAAGTGCAAAGAATGCTTTCCAACAGACCCAAATATCTTTAGTTTAGTTTAGTTTTGTTTGATTTTTCAATAAGTCAAAAGCACAAACCTACATCCTTTGATCAATGCTTTAACACTTTATCTTATTGGAAAAGACCAAGATGTCCAAAGAATTTAACCTCATTTGTCATCCAAGCAAAACTTTAAAGTTTCAGGTTACAAAGGCTATCTTAACAATTACCCATGAAACTTTTGAGACAGAGAAGATTAACCATCATTTTCTATTCATCAGAAGCAGGTCACTTGGTCAAGCCTATGGTCAAGGAGAGGGGACTTCACAAAACGATGGATTCCAGGAGGAAGGGATTATTGGGGACGCTTGTAGAGACCACCTCCTACAGACTCCTCTATATTCCTTCTTAGGGAACCTATCCCAGGTGCATCCCCAACAAGGCAGCCCTTATCACTATGTTCCCTCATTTCCCTGTAAACAGGGAAATGTAAACAGTTAAAAAAAAAAAAGAGTAAACAGAAACCAGGTAGCTTGATCCAAGGAACTGAGCTTGGCAAGTCATTGTAGCAGAGATCTTTAGCTGTTGGTAATACCCATTTTCATATTCCTTCTTAAATATTTCAGAACTGAGATTTTTGTTCAGGGCAACAATGTGCCTAGCTCTTTTTCTCTGCCCCCTCTGTAGCTTGAGGTGACTATGAGACTTAGTTCTGGCCATTGAAATGCAAGGAAAAACTTGATAAGAATTTCTTGGAATGTTTTGTTTTCCTGATTAAAAAAAAAAGGACAAGAAACATTTTCTTCTCTACCTGTCTTCCCTTTCCCTGCCATGATTATGGCTATGATAGCTGGAATTCAAGCAACCATCTAGCAACCATGTGAGGTAAGACCGTGAAATACTGACTCTAACATGATGAAATAGTCTATCAACAGCAAAAACTCCCTGCATCTAAACTTGTTTAATTCAATTTATTTAAATGAAACAAAAACAGCCCATCTATTTCTCCTACCCCTTCATCCCTCACCTTTGACAACCACCAATCTATTCTCCAGATCTATGAGCTTTCTTATTTATTTATTTACTTTCAGATTTCCACATATAACAGAAATCATATGAGGATTATCTTTCTATTACTTATTTCACTTAGTTTAATGTTCTCAAGGTCCACCCATGTTGTATTAAATAGAAAGATTTCATTCTTTTTTATGGCTGAAAAATATTTGTGTGTCTGTGTGTGTGTGTGTGTGTGTGTGTGTGTGTACCACAGTTTTTTAAACCATTTGTCCATTGTTAGACTTACTAAATGAAAAAAAAATCCTTCTTTGTTTAAGTCACTCTAGTCATTCCTATTTATTGTTGCGGAAAGCATGCCTATCTTGTGTAGTCATATAGACTGGAGGGCTGAAACTTCCATTTTTGAACAACCATAACTGGCTGTAATAAATTAATGATTGGTTCTGATAAATAAGAGGATACTGGATTGCAAGAAAAAATGGGGTTGTTGAGCAGATGTTTCAAGGGAAAAAGGTAAGATATGCAGTTCAATAAAATTAATAAGAGCAAGAGACCGAAAAATAATTCTAAGATTTCATTTATTTATTTAACAGAGAAAGAGAGAGCAGCAGCAGAAGTAGTAGGAGAAGATGACTCCTTGCTGAGCTGGGAGTCTGACACAGAATTTGACCTGAGCCACAGGCAGACATTTAACTGACTGAGCCACCCGGGCACCCTAGAAAAAGTTTTCCAGTCCCTTGAGACATGATCTAGTTCCTATAATTGGGTTCCACAAGATGGTCTGCCATATCATTACAATAAAATACTTTATCCTTCTGTTAATTTCTGTAACTGGCAAACAAAAATGCCTAGGGTGAACACTTGAGTTAATAAAAAAGTCAGGAGACTGGTGGAAGGTGGTATCTCAATGTGGTTTTTTTTTAAGATATTTTTATTTATTTATTTGACAGAGAAAGATTACAAGCAGGCAGAGAGGCAGGCAGAGAGAGAGAGGAGGAAGCAGGCTCCCTGCTGAGCAGAGAGCTCGGTGCGGGACTCGATCCCAGGACCCTGAGATCATGACCTGAGCCGAAGGCAGCGGCTTAACCCACTAAGCCACCCAGGCGCCCCTCCATGTGGTTTTAATTTGAATCTCCCTGATGGCTAGTGATGATGAACATTTTTTCAAGTGTCTGATAGCCATCTGTATGTCTTGATTGGAGAAGTGTCTGTTCATATCTTCTGCCCATTTTTTGATATGTTTGCCTGTTTCGTGCGTGTTGAGTTCCAGGAGTTATTTATAGATCCTGGTTATCAACTTTTGTCTGTACTGTCATTTGCAAATATCTTCTCCCATTCCGTGGGTTGCCTCTTTGTTTCATTGACTGTTTCCTTTGCTGTGCAGAAGCTTTCGATCTTCATGAAGTCCCAAAAGTTTATTTTTGCTTTTCTTTCCTTTGCCTTTGGAGACATATCTTGAAAGAAGTTGCTGTGGCTGATATCGAAGAAGTTACTGCCTATGTTCTCCTCTGGGATTCTAATGGATTTCTGTCTCACGTTGAGGTCTTTTATCCATTTTGATTTTATTTCTGTGTACAATGTAAGAGAATGGTCAAGTTTCATTCTTCTACATATAGCTGTCCAGTTTTCCCAGCACCATTTACTGAAGAGACTGTCTTTTTTCCACTGTATATTTTTTCCTGTTTTGTCAAAGATTATTTGCCCATAGAGCTGAGGGTCCATATCTGGGATCTCTACTCTGTTCCACTGGTTTATGTGTCTGTTTTTGTGCCAGTACCATGCTGTCTTGGTGATCACAGCTTTGTAATAAAGCTTGAAATCAGGTAACATAATGCCTCCAGTTTTATTTTTGTTTTTCAACATTTCCTTAGTGATTCAGGGTCTCTTTTTTAAATTTAATTTTTATTTATTTTCAGCATAACAGTATTCATTGTTTTTGCACCACACCCAGTGCGCCATGCAATCTGTGTCCTCTCTAATACCCACCACCTTGTTCCCCCAAACTCTCATTCCCTGCCCCGTCAAACCCCTCAGATTGTTTTTCAGAGTCCATATTCTCTCATGGTTCACCTCCCCTTCCAATTTCCCTCATCTCTCTTCTCCTCTCTAACTCCCCATGTCCTCCATGCTATTTGTTATGCTCCACAAATAAGTGAGACCATATGATAATTGACTCTCTCTGCTTTACTTACTTCACTCAGCATAATCTCTCCCAGTCCCGTCCATGTTGCTACAAAAATTGGGTATTCAGCCTTTATGATGGAGGGATAGTACTGCATAGTGTGAATGGACCACATCTTCCTTATCCATACATCCGTTGAAGGACACCTTAGTTCTTTCCACAGTTTGGCGACCGTGACCATTGCTGCAATAAACATTGGGGTACAGATGGCCCTTCTTTTCACTACATCTGTATCTTTTGGGTAAATACCCAGGAGTGCAATGTCAGGGTCATAGGGAAGTTCTATTTTTAATTTCTTGAGGGATCTCCACACTGTTCTCTAAAGAGGCTGTACCAACTTGCATTCACACCAACAGTTGAAGAGGGTTCCCCTTTCACCACATCCCCTCCAACACATGTTGTTTTCTTGCTAATTGTGGACATTCTAAGTGGTGTAAGTTGATATCTCAATGTGGTTTTAATTTGAATCTCCCTGAGGGCTAGTGATGATGAACATTTTTTCATGTGTCTGATAGCCATTTGTATGTCTTCATTGGAGAAGTGTCTGTTCATACCTTCTGCCCATTTTTTGATATGATTCTCTGTTTTGTGTGTGTTGAGCTCCAGGAGTTCTTTATAGATCCTGGATATCAACCTTTTGTCTGTACTGTCATTTGCAAATATCTTCTCCCATTCTGTGGGATGCCTCTTTGTTTTCCTGACAGTTTCCTTTGCTGTGCAGAAGCTTTTGATTTTGGTGAAGTCCCAACAGTTTATTTTCACTTTTGTTTCCTTTGGCTTTTGAGACATATCTTGAAAGAATTTGCTGTGGCTGATATCGAAGAGATTACTGCCTATGTTCTCCTCTAGGATTCTGATGGATTCCTATCTCACATTGAGGTCTTTTATCCATTTTGAGTTTATTTTTGTGTACGGTGTTAGAGAATGGTCGAGTTTCATTCTTCTACATATAGCTGTCCAGTTTTCCCAGCACCATTTATTGAAGAGACTGTCTTTTTTCCACTGTATATTTTTTCCTGTTTTGTCAAAGATTATATGCCCTTAGAGTTGAGGGTCCATATCTGGGCTCTCTACTCTGTTCCACTGGTCTATGTGTCTGTTTTTGTGCCAGTACCATGATGTCTTGGTGATCACAGCTTTGTAGTAAAGCTTGAAATCAGGTAACGTGATGCCCCAGCCTTATTTTTGTTTTTCAACATTTCCTTAGCAATTTGGGGTCTCTTCTGATTACATGCAAATTTTAGGATTATTTGCGCCAGCTCTTTGAAGAATAACAGTGGAATTTTGACCTGAATGGCATTAAAAGTATAGATTGCTCTAGGCAGTATAGACATTTTAACAATGTTTATTCTTCCAATCCAAGAGCATGGAATGGTCTTCTATCTTTTTGTGTCTTCTTCAATTTCTCTCATGAGTGTTCTGTAGTTCCCCTAGTACAGATCCTTTAACACTTTGGTTAGGTTTATTCCCAGGTATCTTATGGTTCTTGGTGCTATAATAAATGGAATTGATTCTCTAATTTCCCTTTCTGTATTATCATTGTTAGTGTATAAGGAAGACACTGATTTCTGTACATTGATTTTGTATCCTGCCACGTTACTGAATTGCTGTATGAGTTCTAGTGGTTTGGGGGTGGAGTCTTTTGGGTTTTCCATATAAAGAATCATGTCATCTGTGAAGAGAGAGAGAGTTTGACTTCTTCATTGCCAATTTGGATACCTTTTATTTCTCTTTGTTGTCTGATTGCTGTTGCTAGGACTTCTAATACTATGTCGGACAAGAGTAGTAAGAGTGGGCATCCTTGTCGTGTTCCTGATCTCAACGAGAAGGCTGCAAGCTTTTTCCCATTGAGGATGATATTTGCTGTGGGTCTTTCATAGATAGATTGTATGAAGTTCAGGAATCCTCCTCTATCCCTATACTTAGAAGCGTTTTAGTCAGGAACGGATGCTGGATTTTGTCAAATGCTTTTTCTGCATCAATTGAAAGGACCATGTGGTTCCTCTCTCTTTTCTTATTAATTTGTTCTATCACATTGATTTATTTGCGAATTTTGAGCCATCCTTGTTGCCCAGGAATGAATCCCACCTGGTCACGATGGATAATCTTTTTAATGTGCTGTTGGATCCTGTTTGCTAGGATCTTTTTTTTTTTAATTTATTTAATTTCAGAAAAACATTATTCATTATTTTTCACCACACCCAGTGCTCCATGCAAGCCGTGCCCTCTATAATACCCACCACGTGGTACCCCAACCTCCCACTCCCCGCCACATCACACCCCTCAGATTGTTTTTCAGAGTCCATATTCTCTCATGGTTCACCTCCCCTTCCAATTTACCCAAATCCCCTACTCCTCTCTAACGCCCCTTGTCCTCCATGCTATTTGTTATGCTCCACAAATAAGTGAAACCATATGATAATTGACTCTCTCTGCTTGACTTATTTCACTCAGCATAATCTCTTCCAGTCCCGTCCATGTTGCTACAAAAGTTGGGTATTCATCCTTTCTGATGGAGGCATAATACTCCATAGTGTATATGGACCACATCTTCCTTATCCATTCATCCGTTGAAGGGCATCATGGTTCTTTCCATAGTTTGGCGACCGTGGATCTTGTTGAGAATCTTAGCATCCATATTCATCAGGGATATTGCTCTGAAATTCTCCTTTTTGGTAGGGTCTTTGCCTGGTTTGGGGATCAGGGTAATTCTGGCTTCATAGGAAGAGTCTGGAAGTTTTCCTTCTGCTTCAATTTTTTGAAACAGCTTCAGGAGAATAGGTGTTATTTCTTCTTTGAAAGTTTGGTAGAATTCCCCAGGGAATCCGTCAGGTCCTGGGCTCTTGTTTTTTGATAGAGTTTTGAACACTGGTTCAATCTCGTTACTAGATATTGGTCAATTCAGGTTGTCACTTTCTTCCTGCTTCAATTTTGGGAGTTTATAGTTTTCCAGGAATGCATCCATTTCGTCTAGGTTGCTTAGCTTATTGGTATATAACTGTTGATAATAACTTCTGATGATTGTTTCTACTTCCTTCGTGTTCATTGTGATCTCTCCCTTTTCATTCATAATTTTATGAATTTGGGCTTTCTCTCTTTTCTTTTGGATTAGTGTGGCCAATGGTTTATCGATCTTATTGATTCTTTCAAAAAACCAACTTCTAGTTTCATTGATACGTTCTACTGTATCTCTGGTTTCTACCTTATTGATCTCAGCTCTAATCTTGATGGTTTCCCTTCTTATGTTTTGAGCTGGTTTGATTTGTTGTTGATCCTCCAGTTCTTTAAGGTGTAGAGACAGCGGCTGTGTTCTGGATTTTTCAATATTTTTGAGGGAGGCTTGGATGGTTATGTATTTTCCCCTTAGGAATGACTTTGTTTTCTCCCATAGGATTTGGACCAAAGTGTCTTCATTCTTATTGGTTTCATGAATTGTTTCAGTTCTACTTTGATCTCCTGGTTGATCCAAGCATTCTTAAGCAAGGTGGTCTTTAGCTTCCCGGTGTTTGAGTTCCTTTGGAACTTTTCCTTATGATTGAGTTCCAGTTTCAATGCATAGTGATCTGAGGATATTCAGGGAATAATCTCAGTCTTTTGGTATCAGTTGAGTCCTGATTTGTAACCCAGTACGTGATCTATTCTTTTTTTTTTAAAATCATTATTTATTTATTTATTTTCAGAAAAACAGTATTCATTATTTTTTCACCACACCCAGTGCTCCATGCAAGCCGTGCCCTCTATAATACCCACCACCTGGTACCCCAACCTCCCACCCACCCGCCACTTCAAACCCCTCAGACTGTTTTTCAGAGTCCATAATCTCTCATGGTTCACCTCCCCTTCCAATTTACCCAAATTCCCTACTCCTCTCTAACGCCCCTTGTCCTCCATGCTATTTGTTATGCTCTACAAATAAGT
Organism: Neogale vison; assembly: GCF_020171115.1. Lineage (NCBI taxonomy): Eukaryota > Metazoa > Chordata > Mammalia > Carnivora > Mustelidae > Neogale > Neogale vison. The sequence goes on from NC_058105.1 coordinate 77,202,031, forward strand.
GAAACCATATGATAATTGACTCTCTCTGCTTGACTTATTTCACTCAGCATAATCTCTTCCAGTCCCGTCCATGTTGCTACAAAAGTTAGGTATTCATCCTTTCTGATGGAGGCATAATACTCCATAGTGTATATGGACCACATCTTCCTTATCCATTCATCCGTTGAAGGGCATCTTGGTTCTTTCCATAGTTTGGCGACCATGGCCATTGCGGATATAAACATTGGGGTACAGATGGCCCTTCTTTTCAAGATATCTGTGTCTTTGGGGTAATTACCCAGGAGTGCAATTGCAGGGTCATAGGGAAGCTCTATTTTTAATTTCTTGAGGAATCTCCACACTGTTCTCCAAAGAGGCTGTACCACTTGCATTCCCACCAACAGTGGAAGAGGGTTCCCCTTTCTCCACATCCTCTCCAACACATGTTGTTTCCCGTTTTGTTAATTTTGGCCATTCTTACTGGTGGAAGGTGATATCTCAATGTGGTTTTAATTTGAATCTCCCTGAGGGTTAATGATGATGAGCATTTTTTCATGTGTCTGATAGCCATTTGTATGTCTTGATTGGAGAAGAGTCTGTTCATATCTTCTGCCCATTTTTTGATGTGTTTGTCTGTTTCATGCAGGTTGAGTTTGAGGAGTTCATTATAGATCCTGGATATCAACCTTTTGTCTGTACTGTCATTTGCAAATATTTTCTCCCATTCCGTGGGTTGCCTCTTTGTTTTTTTGACTGTTTCCTTTGCTGTGCAGAAGCTTTTGATTTTGATGAAGTCCCAGAAGTTTATTTTCGCTTTTGTTTCCTTTGCCTTTGGAGACGTATCTTGAAAGAAGTTGCTGTGGCTGATATCAAAGAGATTTCTGCCTATGTTCTCCTCTAAGATTCTGATGGATTCCTGTCTCACATCGAGGTCTTTTATCCATTTTGAGTTTATTTTTGTGTACGGTGTAAGAGAATGGTCGAGTTTCATTCTTCTACATATAGCCGTCCAGTTTTCCCAGCACCATATATTGAAGAGACTGTCTTTTTTCCACTGTATATTTTTTCCTGTTTTGTCGAAGATTAATTGACCATAGAGTTGAGGGTCCATATCTGGGCTCTCTACTCTGTTCCACTGGTCTATGTGTCTGTTTTTATGCCAGTACCATGCTGTCTTGGTGATCACAGCTTTGTAATAAAGCTTGAAATCAGGTAAGGTGATGCCGCCAGCTTTATTTTTGTTTTTCAACATTTCCTTAGCGATTCGGGGTCTCTTCTGATTCCATACAAATTTTAGGATTATTTGCTCCAGCTCTTTGAAGAATGCCGGTGGAATTTTGATCGGAATGGCATTAAAAGTATAGATTGCTCTAGGCAGTATAGACATTTTAACAATGTTTATTCTTCCGATCCAAGAGCATGGAAAGGTCTTCCATCTATTTGTGTCCTCTTCAATTTCTTTCATGAGTGTTCTGTAGTTCCTCAAGTACAGATCCTTTACCTCTTTAGTTAGGTTTATTTCCAGGTATCTTATGGTTCTTGGTGCTATAGTAAATGGAATCGATTCTCTAATATCCTTTTCTGTATTTTCATTGTTAGTGAATAAGAAAGCCACTGATTTCTGCACATTGACTTTGTATCCTGCCACGCTGCTGAATTGCTGTATGAGTTCTAGTAGTTTGGGGGTGGAGTCTTCTGGGTTTGCCATATAAAGAATCATGTCATCTGCGAAGAGAGAGAGTTTGACTTCTTCATTACCAATATAGATATCTTTTATTTCTCTCTGTTGTCTGATTGCTGTTGCTAGGACTTCTAATACTATGTTGAACAAGAGTGGTGAAAGTGGGCATCCTTGTCTTGTTCCTGATCTCAATGGGAAGGCTGCAAGCTTTTTCCCATTGAGGGTGATATTTGCTGTGGGTCTTTCATAGATAGATTTGATGAGGTTCAGGAATGTTCCCTCTATCCCTATACTTTGAAGCGTTTTAATCAGGAACGGATGCTGGATTTTGCCAAATGCTTTTTCTGCATCAATTGAGAGGACCATGTGGTTCTTCTCTCTTCTCATATTAATTTGTTGTATCACATTGATTGATTTTCGAATGTTGAACCATCCTTGTAGCCCAGGGATGAACCCCACCTGATCATGGTGAATAATCTGTTTAATGTGCTGTTGGATCCTGTTGGCTAGGATCTTGTTGAGAATCTTAGCATCCATATTCATCAGTGATATTGGTCTGAAATTCTCCTTTTTGGTAGGGTCTTTGCCTGGTTTGGGGATCAGGGTAATTCTGGCTTCATAGGAAGAGTCTGGAAGTTTTCCTTCTGCTTCAATTTTTTGAAACAGCTTCAGGAGAATAGGTGTTATTTCTTCTTTGAAAGTTTGGTAGAATTCCCCAGGGAATCCGTCAGGTCCTGGGCTCTTGTTTTTTGATAGACTTTTGAACACTGGTTCAATCTCGTTACTAGATATTGGTCAATTCAGGTTGTCACTTTCTTCCTGCTTCAATTTTGGGAGTTTATAGTTTTCCAGGAATGCATCCATTTCATCTAGGTTGCTAAGCTTATTGGCATATAACTGTTCGTAATAACTTCTGATGATTGTTTCTACTTCCTTGGCGTTAGTTGTGATCTCTCACTTTTCATTCATAATTTTATGAATTTGGGCTTTCTCTCTTTTCTTTTGGATTAGTGTTGCCAGTGGCTTATCAATCTTATTGATTCTTTCCAAAAACCAGCTTCTAGTTTCATTGATACGTTCTACTGTATCTCTGGTTTCTCCCTCATTGATCTCAGCTCTAATCTTGATGATTTCCCTTCTTATGTGTGGAGTTGGTTTGATTTGTTGTTGATCCTCCAGTTCTTTAAGGTGTAGAGACAGCTGCTGTGTTCTGGATTTTTCAATTCTTTTGAGCGAGGCTTGGATGGCTATATATTTTCCCCTTAGGACCGCCTTTGCTGTATCCCATAGGTTTTGGACCAAATTGTCTTCATTCTCATTGGTTTCCATGAATTGTTTCAGTTCTTCTTTCATCTCCTGGTTGATCCAAGCATTCTTAAGCAAGGTGGTCTTTAGCTTCCAGGTGTTTGAGTTCCTACGGAACTTTTCCTTGTGATTGAGCTCCAGTTTCAAAGCATTGTGATCTGAGAATATGCAGGGAACAATCTCAGTCTTTTGGTATCGCTTGAGTCCTGATTTGTGACCCAGTATGTGGTCTATTCTGGAGAAGGTTCCATGTGCACTTGAGAAGAATGAGTATTCTGCTGTTTTAGGGTGGAATGTTCTGTATATATCTATGAGGTCCATCTGGTCCAATGTGTCATTCAATTCTCTTGTTTCTTTATTGATTTTCTGCTTCGATGATCTGTCTATTTCTGAGAGAGGCGTGTTAAAATCTCCTACTATTAGTGTATTCATATCAATATGACTCTTTATCTTGATTAACAGTTTTCTTATGTAATTGGCTGCTCCCATATTGGGGGCATAGATATTTACAACTGTTAGATCATCTTGGTGGATAGTCCCTTTAAGAATGATGTAGTGTCCTTCTGTGTCTCTGACTACAGTCTTTAGTTTAAAATCTAATTTATCTGATATGAGAATCGCTACCCAGCCTTCCTTTGAGGCCCATTGGCATGAAAGATGCTTCTCCATCCCTTCACTTTCAGTCTGGGTGTATCTTTAGGTTCAAAATGGGTCTCTTGTAGACAACATATTGATGGGTCCTGCCATTTTATCCAATCTGCAACCCTGTGCCATTTTATGGGCTCGTTTAGGCCATTCACATTGAGAATCATTATTGACAGATACATTTTTATTGACATTGTGTTACCTTTGAAGTCTTTCTTTCTGTAGATTGTCTCTATATTTCTTCTCAATGCCATTCTTGGGATTTTTCCTCTTTTATAGAACCCCCCTTAATATTTCCTGCAGTGTTGGCTTGGTGCTTGCATATTCTTTTAAGCCTAGCCGGTCTTGGAAATTCTTTACCTCTCCATCCACTTTGAATGTGAGTCTTCTCATTTGGTAACCTGAATATGTCTTGCCAGCCCTTTCTGTCTTGCCAGGTCTCTGTGGACAGGTCTGACGTTATTCTTATGGGCTTTCCTATGTAAGTAAGGAGCCTCTTTGTCCTAGTGGCTTTCAAGAGATTTTACCTACAATTATGATTCCCCAATTTGACTATCAGGTGCCTTGATGTTTTTCTGGAATCTATAATCTAGGATGGAGACCGTTTGGCCTCTAGTACATGAACATTGGTTCCATTCACGAGATTGGGAAAAATTTCATGAAGAAGTTGTTCCACTATATCTTCTAGACTTCGTTCTTTCTCTTCCCCTTCAGGGTTTCCAATAATTCTGATGTTGGAAAGTTTCATGGCATCATTTATTTCCCTGATTCTGTTTTCATGCTTTCTAAGCTGTTTGTTCCAGGCTTCCTCTTGATCCTTTCTCTCTATCGTTTGTCCTCCAGATCACTAATTCTGTCTTCTGTCTCAGTTACTCTAGCTTTGAGAGAATTCAGGTTAGATTGGAACTCATTGAGAGCATCGTGAACCTCAGCACTGGTAGCTTTTAGCTTTGCCCTAACGTTGTGAACATCCTGTCTTGTCGCTTTCAGCTCAGCCCTAATCAATTCTGTTTGGTCATCCATGGCTTTCTCCAACCTAGCTATTGCCTGGATAATTGTTAGCCTGAATTCTCTTTCCAACATATTGTCTTTGTTGATAGCCATTAGCTCTGTTGCAGAAGGCCTATCCTCTGTATTTTTCTTCTGTTGGGCATTCCTCCTCCTAGTCATTTTGGTGAGAGATGACTGAACAGATGTAGCTGGCTGTATCGACCATGGTGCAGTCAGGGTTCACCCTGGAACACTTCTGAACAATCAGGATTCCCCACCCAAATGAGAGAAAAAAGAAAAGAAAAATTAAAAAAGAGAGAGAGAAAGACAGGAAAGAAAGGGAAGATAAAAGAGAAGGTTCAGCCCAAATGGGCCCCAAGGTAAGATTTATGAAGTATACAAACAAAAACAGACAAACAAAAAGACTGATAAAAGTATATGACAAGAGAAAAAAATATATATATAAGCAAATAAAGGAAGAACCTCGTCAAAGAACCCCTAGTGTAAGATTTATATACTATCAGGACAAACACAAAAACACAGAAACACTGGTGGAAGAAAAAGATGGGAGTGTGTTTATAAATTTTCAGTGTGGGCGAGGAAGTTTGTTCTGATTATTCCTGGATGTATCTTGATATCTTTGTTAAAGGACTCAACTTTCCTAAGATCAAGGGGGATTAAAAATTGGTTTACCTATGGGGGTAGTATTGATTGGGGAAAGGGGATTACTTTGAAGTTTAACTCTATATGAATATTAGAAAATAAAAATAAAAAGGAATAAACTAGACTAAACTAAACTAAAATTAAAAAGAAATTTAAAAAATAGAAATGCAAAAGACAAACACAGGTGTATGTATCAAAAAGTTCAGGTTAGAAGGTTATTATGGAATTTGATGTACTGGACAGCTCACTGTAATGCTAAATAGGTTAAAAATTATCTCTATTTAAAAAATGGGCCAGAATAGTGGGAATGAATTGAAAATAAATGTTGTCCTATGAAGTATTGGTGGTTGTTCTCTTGTAGTCTTTTTTTTTTTTTCTTTCCTGGTTGGTTTTCTGGAGGAGGGGCCTGCAACGTGAGTTTTCAGTCAATGATGTTCCCTGAGTTAAGTCCTCCCACCCCCCTCAAGGGGGTGGGCTCTAAGGAAACTGTGGGTTTTTTTAGGCTTTTGTTCTCTGGAGGTTTTTATGTTTCTTCACTTTTTTTTTCTCTTGCCTTGACCGCTTTTGATGGTTTTTGTAGGTTTAGAGGAAAGCAAACTGCACCCTGACCTCCCTCTCAGAGAGAAGCCTCCGTCTGGCTGCAGAGCCCATATAAATTTCCCCTTGGCCACTGGCAGAGCTGGTTCTGAGTCCCGGTCCCTGGGGATGCAGAATCTTCTGCTTGTACCCAAAACCACAGCAGCGGCGGCTGTCTGGGCAGCTCCAGACTGTCAGAGAGGTTCCAAGCAGTGATCAAACACAGATTTTCCCACTGGACCGGGCTGAGAGTCCCTGGTCTTGCTGGGTCTAAGAGCGCCCGGCTTGAGCGCACCTTTCTGGGGAGGCTGTGGGTCGCACGCACATCTCAGGCTCTGAGAATAGGATGCAGGTGCGAAAGCACCAGGCTGGTCCTTCGCGCACCTCTCTCAGGGGAGAGTTTGGGGCGTGCGGCTTAGGTTCTGAAACAATGGCACGGTCAAAGAGCGCTGGCTGGGCCTTTGTACCTCTCTTAGGGGAGGATGAGGGGCACGCGCATCTCAGGCTCTGTAGCAGGGCTCATACGTTCTGCCATCTGGTGTGGCTCCCATCCCCTCACAGGAGCCAGACCCCATGCAATCTTGAGCTCGCTGGCAGCTCAAGGACCAAGGCCTGGTTTCTCCGTTGCACTCTCTCTGGCTCAGCACCAGGGAAGGCTGTCCTGGGACTGGGGACTTAAGCCCCATCCCTAGCCCCCCGATTCCCACAATCCCCCGCCCTCCCCCGTGATCCTTTGCTCTTTTGGAGTGCTTTCAACCAGTCTCCAAGTTTTGCTGGTCCCCACACGCGGGGCACTCTCAGATTGGGGTATTACTTTCCAATCGGTCACCTCTCGTGGCTCCCTCCCCCTTTAGTTTATCTTCCAATATCAGTCAGCCATTCCCACTCTGCTTTACCTGCCCACTGGCGTCTTCTTCCCCTGTAGAGATCTAGATGTGTATAATTCTGATCTCAGGCTGATTTCATGTGTGATTGGAGTTCTTTGGTAGGTAATCAGCTCACTTTGGGGTACAGGTTGAAAAGTCACCTCCTCCTACTTCCCTGCCATCTTGTCCCCCCTTGGGGTCTCTTCTGATTCCATACAAATTTTAGGATTATTTGCTCCAGCTCTTTGAAAAATACCGGTGGAACTTTGATCAGAATGACATTAAAAGTATAGATTGCTCTAGGCAGTATAGACATTTTAACAATGTTTATTTTTATGATCCAAGATCATGAAATGGTCATCCATCTTTTTGTGTCTTCTTCAATTTCTTTCATGAGTGTTCTGTAGTTCCTTGAGTACCGTTCCTTTACCTCTTTGGTTAGGTTTATTCCCAGGTATCTTATGGTTCTTGGTGCTATAGTAAATGGAATGAGAATATCTTGAAAGAAGTTGCTGTGGCTGATATCGAAGAGATTACTGCCTATGTTCTCCTCTAGGATTCTGATGGATTCCTGTCTCACGTTGAGGTCTTTTATCCATTTTGAGTTTATTTTTGTGTACGGTGTAAGAGAATGGTCGAGTTTCATTCTTCTACATATAGCTGTCCAGTTTTCCCAGCACCATTTATTGAAGAGACTGTCTTTTTTCCACTGTATATTTTTTCTGTTTTGTCAAAGATTAATTGACCATAGAGTTGAGGGTCCATATCTGGGCTCTCTACTCTGTTCCACTGGTCTATGTGTCTGTTTTTATGCCAGTACCATGCTGTCTTGGTGATCACAGCTTTGTAATAAAGCTTGAAATCAGGTAAGGTGATGCCGCCAGCTTTATTTTTGTTTTTCAACATTTCCTTAGCGATTCGGGGTCTCTTCTGATTCCATACAAATTTTAGGATTATTTGCTCCAGCTCTTTGAAGAATACCGGTGGGATTTTGATCAGAATGGCATTAAAAGTATTAACAGATTAACATTTTTCACAGTTATGTTAGAAACCATACAGTACATCATTAGTTTTTGATGTAGTGTTCCAAGATTATAACACCCAGTGCTCCGTGCAATATGTGCCCTCCTTAATACCTCCACTATGTTCACCCATCCCCACCCCCCAAAACCCTCAGTGTGTTTCTCAGAGTCCACAGTCTCTCATGGTTCATCTGCCCTTCTAATTCCCCTCTCATTTATCCTTTCCTACTCCAAATGTCCTCCATGTTATTCCTTATGTTCCATAAGTAAGTGAAACTATATGATAATTGACTTTCTTTGCCTGACTTATTTCATGGAACATAATTTCTTCCAGTCCCATCCCTGTTGATGCAAAAGTAGAGTATTCATCCTTTCTGATTGCTGAGTAATATTCCACTGTATCCATGAACCACAGCTTCATTTCCTTCTAACACTCGAGTTTTACAGCCTTATGGTATCTGTAAAGCTGCTCTACCCCTGATCTTCCAGTTGGTCTTCTAGGGGAGGTGCCTGCTGTGCTGCTTCTCAGGTGTCTTTGCCTGGGTAGAGTTGCACCGCTCCTCACCAGGTGGCTGGGCTCAGTGTAAGCTGGTCCTCTGTGCTTTTTGTTCTCTGAAGGTTTTCCTTCCTTCTTTGAAGGATCAAAATAAAAATAGCTATGTCCCAATCTCCATCCCAAGAGTCAAAAGATCACAGCCCCCTTTCTTTAGTAAACCTTCTGGGATAAACCATTCATTTTTTGTGTGCCAAACTCTGTAGATTCCTACTGTACAGGCCCGCAGTGATCCTCCTGGGGGAAGTTAAATGGTCCCCTGTTACTGCCCTTTGTAGGGCCCCAGCACTGAGAGCAGTCATGGGATCTTGCATGTACTGCTCTTCCCCTCCCTGAGAAGATAGGTCACCCTGTACTGTTCTTTACAGGGACCTCACCCTGAGAGTTTTTCCCTGGTCATGCATGCAGTTGTTCTGCCCCTCCCAGGGGATGACATACATCTCTGGGTAGAGAGCAGTCACCCATTCAGTCCTAGCTGGCAGTTTATGATGAATAGAGCTGAGTGCCCCCTCCTGGGCTTTCTGACCACAACAAGTTTCTCTGCTCCACTGCTTGGGAACTCTAATGACTCAGACATTCCCATTAGTTCTTTGAATCCTGAGATCCTAGGACCACACTGACCCACCTGGAATTCTTCCAGTTTTATCCCCTGAAAACCTTTCATGCAGGGATGCTTCTCAACTGGAGCAGATTTCTAAGGATTTCCATTTTGTCCTCCAGGGCTATAACATACTTTCTGGTGCCTACTTGTCAATGCTCTCTCTTGCCTCTATTTATCTTCCAATATCTTCCCTCAGATTCACTTCTCCACACCTCCTACTTTGCAAAAAGTGGTCAGTTTTCTACTTGTAGAATTCCAGATATTTTTTTTTCTTACATCTCAGGTTGAATTCATTGGTGTTCAGAATGGTTTGATAGTTATCTAACTAAATTCAAATGACCAGATGAAATGAGGTCTCCTACTCTTCCATCATCTTTCACATGGTCAATTATCATTCTTCCCCAAGATTTACTGTTATGGGTTTCTTAAAACTGTGATAATCTGTCTAGTGACTTTGTTTAATTTGCAGAGCTGTATTTCTTATTGTGTATGGCTTTTGAATTTTTATTTTCTTTTTTTTTAAAGATTTTATTTATTTATTTGCGAGAGAGAGACAGTGAGAGAGAGCATGAGAGGGGGGAAGGTCAGAGAGTGAAGCAGACTCCCCATGGAGCTGGGAGCCTGATGTGAGACTCGATCCCGGGACTCCAGGATCACGCCCTGAGCCGAAGGCAGTCGTCCAACCAACTGAGCCACCCAGGCGTCCCTTGAATTTTTATTTTCTTAGCTGGTGTCCCCATATTGCTGTAAATGTCAGGACCTTACCAAGAAAACAAGCAAAATGTCACCTCTCCCTGTCTTTGTAGATTGGTGATGTGGTGGGCCCTTTCTTTGACATTTAGCCTGCACCTCACCTGTACTCATCAAACCTAAGAATCAGCTCAAAGTGTAAGTTTAAGGTCTTCACAAGACTTTTGTGAGCATGAATCTTGCCCATCTATATTATGTGGCTTTCTAAATTCCTCCAAATACACGGGTACTTTATTAAAAATTTATTTATTTATTATAGAGAGCAGGAGGGATAGAGGGAGAGAGAGTTTTAAGTAGATTCTGCACTGAACAGGGAGCCTTATATGGGCTTGATCTCACAACTCTGAGATCACAACCTGAGCCAAAACCAAGAGTCCAATGCTTAACTGAATTCACTACCTAGGGACCCCAACATAGATACTTTTGAATGCCTTAACTTTCCAAGGAAACTCTCCTCCAAATTTTTCTCCCGGGCCTCAGGGGGTATATTGCATATCTGCACAGTAGTCTCACCCCCATTAATGTGTGGTCTGTTTGCCATGACTAGGTTTTTAAGCAACATCCATCAGTTTTCTGGCCTGGGTAAATTCCAAGTTACGTGAAACAGACATGAATGTTTTCATCAGTCTTTTCATTAGCCCACAGAGAGATTAGAAGAGCTTATATGATAAATTGCAAATAAAGTCTGTTGTGCTTCTTCTGGAACCAGGTACTAGAGTCTCACTCCACAAATGCAACTGGTCTCTTCAAAATCATTGTCAATCTGAGGAGAAGGTAGGATAATGACAAATAAAAACACTACAAGATTTCCTGGAATATCTTTCCACAAGAATTTCTTGATTAAAAAACTCTTGATTGCTGTGAACCTTTGACTGTTTTCTAGAATTCTAAAAAAGATGGTTGTAACGATACTTTGCTTGTTTTTCATTGCTTTGTTAAGGGATGGAAATGGAGCTGCCTGCTCTTGTCATTTTCCTGATGTCACCTAGGATCCATTGTTTTTTTAAGATTTTATTTATTTATTCGACTTAGAGAGATAAAAAGTAGGAGGAGAGGCAGGCAGAGGGATAGGAGGAAGCAGACTCTCTGCTGAGCAGAGAGCCCGATGCAGGCCTTGATTCCAGGACCCTGAGACCATGACCTGAGCTGGAGGCAGAGGCTTAACCCACTGAACCACCCAGGATCCCCTAGAATCCATTGTTTTAAGGAAAAGGAAATCCTGAGAAACTTTTTTTTTTCCAATGAATCCTATGGGAAGCATGATTGGGTTTGCAATTTCATTCTGCCTTTGGCTGCTCAGAAACTCAGAGATAGATTATGGCTAGTACCAACAATTATGCAAGAATTCCTTTTTCTGCATTTACCCCTGCCTTTATCTTTTTTTTCTTTTTGAATATTGATTGATTGATTTATATTGTGTTATGTTATTCATCATACAATAAATTGTTAGTTTTTGATGTGGTGTTCCAAGATTCATTGTTTACATATAACACCCTGTGCTCCATGTAATATATGCCCTCCTTAACACTCAGCACCATGCTCAACCATCACCTACTTTCTCCCCTCTAAAACCCTCAGTTTATTTGTCAGAGTCCAAAATCCCTCATGGTTTGTCTGCCACTCTGATTTCACCCCTTCACTTTTCCTCTCCTTTTTCTAATGTCCTCCATGTTATCCCTTATGTTCTACAAATAAGTGAAACGATAATTGACTTTCTCCATTTGACTTATTTCACTCACCATAGTCTCCAGTTCCCTCCACGTTGATGCCAAAGTTGGGTATTGATCCTTTCTTATGGCTGAGTAATATTCCATTGTATGTACAGACCACATCTTCTTTTTTTTTAATATTTTATTTATTTGACAGACGGAGATCACAGAGAAGTAGGCAGACAGAAAGGAGGAAGCAGGCTCCCTGCTGAGCAGAGGGCCCAATATGGGGCTCAATCCCAGGACCCTGGGACCATGTCCTGAGCCAAAGGCAGAGGCTTTAACCCACTGAGCCACCCAGGTGCCCCAAGACCACATCTTCTTTATCCATTCTTCTGTTGAAGGACATTTGGCTCTTTCCAAGTTTGGCGATTGTGGAGGATATTGTTGCTATGAACATAGGAATGTATAAGGCCCTTCCTTTCGCTACATCTGTATCTAGGGTAAATACACAGTGCTGCAATTTCTGGGTCATAAGGAAACTCTTTTTAATTTTTTGAGGAACCTCCACACTGTTTTCCAAAGTGGCTGCACCAACTTGCTTTCCCACCAACAGTGCAAGAGGGTTCCCCTTTCCCTACATTGTTTCCAACATTTCTTGTTTCTTGCCTTGTTTATTTTTGACATTCTAACTGGTGAAATGTCATATCTCAATGTGCTTTTTATTTGAATTTCCCTAATGGCTAATAATGATGAACATTTTTTCATGTGTTTGCTATCAAGTTGTATGTCTTCATTGTGGAATTGTCTGTCCAAGTCTTCTTCCCATTTTTTGACCGATTATCTATTTTTTTGTGTGTGTTGAGTTTGAGGAGTTCTTTATAGACCTTGGCTATCAGCCCTTTGTCTGTAATGTCATTTGCGAATATCTTCCTCCATTCCATGGGTTGCCTCTTTGTTTTGTCGACTGTTTCTTTTGCTGTGCAGAAACTTTTGATCTTGATGAAGCCCTAAAAGTTCATTTTCACTTTTGTTTCCTTTGCCTTTGGAGATATGTCTTGAAAGAAGTTGCCATGGCCAATGTCAAAGAGGTTCTTGAAAGAAGTTGCCATGGCCAATGTCAAAGAGGTTACTTCTTATGTCCTCCTCTAGGATTTTGACAGATTCCTGCCTCATGTTGAGGTCTTTCATCCATTTAGAGTTTATCTTTGTGTATGATGTAAGAGAATGGTCCAGTTTTATTCTCTTATACATAGCTGTCCAATTTTCCCAGCACCATTTATTGAAGAGACTGTCTATTTTCCACTGGATATTTCTTCATACTTTGTCGAAAATTATTTGACCATAGAGTTGCGGATCTATATCTGGATCTACTCTGTTCCAGTGGTCTATGTGTCCATTTTTGTGCCAGTATCATGATGTCTTGGTGATCACAGCTTTGTAATATAGCTTGAAATAAGGAAATGTGATGCCCCCAGCTTTGTTTTTCTTTTTCAACAATTTCTTGAAAATTCAGGGTCTTTTCTGGTTCCATATAAGTTTCAGGATTGTTTGTTCCAGCACTTTGAAAAATGCCAGTTTAATTTTAATCGGGATGGCACAGAAAGTATAGATTGCTCTAGGCAGTATAGATATTTTAACAAGGATTGTCATTCTTTTTTTAATTTCATTTTATTTTTTCAGTGTTCCAAGATTCATTGTTTATGCACCACATCCAGCGCTCCCTGCAATATATGCTCTATTTAACACCCACAACTAGGTTCACTCAATGATTATTCTTCTGATCCATGAGCATGGAATACTTTTCCATCTTTTTCAGTTTCTTTCATGAGAGTTCTGTAGTTCCTTGAGTACAGATCTTTTACCCCTTTGGATAGGTTTATTCCCAGGTATCTTATGGTTCTTGGTGCTATAGTAAGTGGAACTGATTCTCTAATTTCCTTTTCTATATTTTTACTGTTAGTGTATAAGAAAGCAACTGATTTCTGTGCATTGATTTTGTATCCTGCCATATTACTGAATTGCTGTCTGAGTTCTAGTACTTTGGGGGTGGAGTCTTTTGGGTTTTCTGTATAAAGTATCAAGTCATCTGTGAAGAGAGAGAGTTTGGCTTCTTCATTGCCAATTTGAATACCTTTTATTTATTTTTATTGTCTGATTCCTGTTGCTAGGACTTCTAGCACTATGCTGAACAACAGTAGGGAGAGTGGACATCCTTGAGTGCCTGATCTCAAAGGGAAGGCTGTCAGCTTTTCCCCATTGAGAATGATATTTGCTGTGGGTTTTCCATCGATAGATTTTATGAAGTTAAATATCCCGATATTTTGGAGAGTTTTAATCAAGAACAGACGCTGTATTTTGTCAAATGCATTTTCTGCATCAATTGCGATGACCATGTGTTTCTTATCTCTTCTCTCATTGATTTGTTCTATCACGTTGATTGATTTGTGAATGTTGAACCACTCTTGCCTTCCAAGGATAAATCCCACCTTGTCACAGTGAACAATCTTTTTAATGTACTGTTGGATCCTAATAGCTAGGATCTTGTTGAGAATCTTGTCATATATATTCATCAGGGATATAGGTCTGAAATTCTCCTTTTTGAGGGGGTCATTGCCTGATATGGGATCAAGGTAATGCTGGCTTCATAGAAAGAGTTTGGAAGTTTTCCTTCTGTTTATATTTTCTATATTTTGAAGCTTCAGGAGAATAGGTATTATTTCTTCTTCAAATGTTTGGTAGAATTCCCCAAGGAATCTGTCAGGTCCTGGGCTCTTGATTTGGGGAGTTTTTTTTTTTTTAATTTATTTATTTATTTTCAGAAAAAAACAGTATTCATTATTTTTTCACCACACCCAGTGCTCCATGCAATCCGTGCCCTCTATAATACCCACCACCTGGTACCCCAACCTCCCACCCCCCGTCACTTCAAACCCCTCATATTGTTTTCCAGATTCCATAGTCTCTCATGATTCACCTCCCCTTCCAATTTACCCCAACTCCCTTCTCCTCTCTAACACCCCTTGTCTTCCATGATATTTGTTATGCTCCACAAATAAGTGAAACCATATGATAATTGACTCTCTCTGCATGACTTACTTCACTCAGCATAATCTCTTCCAGTCCCGTCCATGTTGCTGCAAAAGTTGGGTATTCATCCTTTCTGATGGAGGCATAATACTCCATAGTGTATATGGACCACATCTTCCTTATCCATTTGTCCATTGAAGGACATTTGGGGAGGTTTTTGATCACTGCTTCAATCTCATTACTAAACCTAGGTCTATTCATGTTGTCAGTTCTTTCTGTTTCAGTCTTGGAAGTTTATAGGTTTCCAGGAATGCATCCATTTCTTCTAGATTGCTTAAATTATTGGCATATAACTGTTGATAATAATTTCTGATGATTGTTCTATTTCCTTGGTGTTAGTCATGATCTCTCCCCTTTCATTCATAATTTTATTAATTTGTGTCCTTTCTCTTTTCTTTTGGATTAGTCTGGCCGGTGGTTTATCAATCTTATTGATTCCGTCAAAAAACCAGCTTCTTGTTTTGTTGATGTGTTCTACTGAATCTCTGCTTTCTAACTCATTGATCGCCATTCTAATATTAATTATTTCCCTTCTTATGCATGGGGAAGGCTTAATTTGTTGTTGATTCTCCAGTTCTTTAAGGTGTAAAGAAAGTTGGTGTATTCAGGATTTTTCAATTTCTTTCTTTCTTTCTTTCTTTCTTTTTTTTTTGAGTGAGGCTTGAATGGCTATGTATTTCACCCATAGGACCACTTTTGCCATATCCCATAGGTTTTGGACTGATGTGTATTCATTCTAATTGGTTTCCATGAATTTTTTAAGTTCTTCATTGATTTCCTTGTTTATCCAAACATTCTTGAGCAGGATTGTCTTTAGCTTCCAAGTTTTGAACTTTTTCCAAACTTTTTCTTGTGATTCAGCTCCAGTTTCAAAACACAGTGGTCATAGAACATTCAGGTAATGATCTAAATATTTCAGTATCAGTTGTGACCTGATTTATGTCCCAATAAGTGGTCTATTCTGGAGAAAGTTCCATGTGCTTTCGAGAAGAATCAGTATTCTGTTGTTTTAGGGTGAAATGTTCTGTATAAATCGATGAGGTCTATCCAGTCCAATGTGTCATTCAAAGCTCTTCTTTCTTTGTTGGTTTTCTGCTTAGATGATCTGTCTGTTGCTGATAGTGGCATTTAAGATCCCCTACAATTAATGTATTCTTATCAATATGTCTCTTTATTTTGATTAACATTTGGCTTAGGTAGTTGGCTGCTCCCATGTTAGGGGCATAAATATTTATAATTATTAGATAGATATTCTTGGAGGATAGACCCTTTAAGAATGATGTGGTGTCCTTCTGTATCTCTAACTACAGTCTTTAGGTTAAAATCTGATTTATCTGATATGAGAATCACTACCCCAGTTTTCTTTAGTGGCCTATTGGCATGAAAGATGGTTCTCCATCTCTTCACTTTCAGTCTGGTTGTGTATTTAGGTTCAAATTGAGTCTTTCGTAGACAGCATATGGATGGTTCCTGTCTTATTATCCAATCTGCAACCCTGTTCCATGTTATGGAAGCATTTAGGCCATTCTCAATTATCATATTGAGAGTGATAATTGAAATATATGTCTTTATTGTCATCATGTTGTGAGGAAATTGGTTCCATAGATTGTCTCTGTGAATTCCTGTTCTATATCACTCTAGGGGTCTTCTTTTATAAAACCCTCTTCCTATTTCTTGTTGTACAGGCTTGGTGGTCACATATTCTTTTAGTCTTTGCCAGTCTTGAAAATTCTTTGTCTCTCCATCCATTCTGAATGTGAGCATTCCCAAATAAAGTATTTTGGATGCATATTTCTCTAATTTAGTGCCCTGAATATGTCTTTCCAACCCTTTCTGGTTTGCCAGGTTTCTGTGCACAGGTCTGATGTTATCTTGAATTTCCTCCCTCTGTATGTTAGAAATCTCTTCCCCCTAGCTCCCCTTATGACAATTTCTCTGAATTTGCAATTCAGGATTTTCACAATTACATGTCTGGAGGTCTTTCTATCCTTGTTGGTTTGGGGGAGGGGTGTCCTCTCTGCCTCTAAGACATCAACACTTGTTCCATTCCCCAGAAAATGTTAATTCTCATCTATGATTTGCTCAACTATATCTTCTAGTCCTTTCTCTCCACCTACTCAGGGATCCCAATAATTCTGACATTGGAACATTTTATGGCATCATTTATTTCCTTAAGTCTGTTTTCATTGCATCTATGCTGTTTGTTCCAGACCTCCTCCTGATCCTTCTTTTCTATCAGTTTTTCTTCTAGATCACTAATTCAATCTTCTGCCTCATTTACCCTAGCTGTTAGAATATTTAGATCAGATTGGATCTCACTGATAGTATTTTTAAATTCTGCAAGATCAGCTCTTACTTCTGTCCTTAGAGATTCTATGTTGCCACTAATGTTTTTCTCAAACTCACCAATGGTCGGAATAACTGTTACCCTGAATTCTATTTCCAACATCTTGCCTGTGTGCATATTTAATAGTTCTGTGGAAGAGGTCAGTCTCTGAATTTTTCTCTGTTGGGGATTCCTTCTCTTAGTCATTCTGGTGAGAGGTGGTTGAGGGGATGTATCACTGAAAATAACAAATGTAATCCAGGCAAGCTGCACCCTGTAAAGTTTTGGAGCATTCAGAAGTCACCACTAAAAAGAAATATGAAAAAGAAAATTTAAAAAAAACAGTCAAAATGAGCCCCAAGTGTAACATTTATAAAGTACAAAAATGATAACAAACAAGAACAACAAATAAAAAGAAAAAAAAAGAAAAACCCAGCCAAAATGAACCCCAAGAATAAGATTTGTAAGGTACAAAAACAAAACCAAACAAACAGAAAGACAGTCAAAAGAGAAAGAAAAAAATAAAAACACAAAATAAAAAGGTAAGGGTGATGGGAAGCTGGTTATAATACCTTGACGTGAGTGAGGAATGGTATTTCAGTTCTTCCTGGGTCTTACTATCTATATTTCGATATATAGTTATATCAATATCGATATATCTATATCTGTGTGTATATATATACATATTATATATATATGTATAAAGAAAAAAGTATATGTATGAAAAAAGTTTAAGTTAAAAAGTTCTATGGAATATGTTGTATTAAACATCTTATTGAATAGGTAAGTAGATAAAAATTAAATAAATAAATAAAAGAACAAGAATCATGAGAATAAATTTAAAAAAAAGAAAATTTGTATCTAAGAAATATGCAGGCTGTGAGGCAATACCAGGAGCTTAATATATTGTTTTCCCCTGATGTTGAGCTTTTACAGTTTTATGGGGACCCTGTGGCTGTTGTCCTCTTGTTCCTTTGATTTGTCTTCTGGGGGAGGGGGCTGCCCTATTGTTTTTCAGTCAATCTTGCTTAGCTGAGCTCTGTGGAAACTGGTTTTTCGGGATTTTGCTCTCTGGAGGTTTTTGTTTTCTCATAGCTTTTTGTGCCTTTACAGAGGGTTAGAGCAATGTAAATGGTCTGCAACCAGACCACAACCTCAGAGAAAAGCCACAGTCTGCTACTCTCTGCATGGTCCAGAGCACACAGACACCCCCTGCAAATTCCATTGAACACTGCAGCCTCCCACAGGCAGTGTGCACCCCAGCCACCATCTCAGTGGTTGCCCAAGGCCCCCGCTTGTCTCTGTACCCCCATGCCACCAAAACTGCAAATGGTACTGGTCCAGGTGAGCCTGCTCCTTTCCCAGGATCACTGACTCCAGCCCATGTCAGGTGCGCTTAGCCCCTGTGGTGGTGGAGGCAGTGGAGGTGGTTGTGGTGGTCACAGGCAGGCCCAAGGACCACTGACTGGAGCCCACAATGGGCCTGCTCAAGTGTGGGCAGGTACCAGCTGCAGGAGGGTGCTAGGAGGAGGAGGGTACCAGGTGCAGGAGGCGGTCCTGGGACTGTGGACTTGGGTCTGTGCCTATGGCTGCCTGGTCCCAACAATTGTTCTGTAAGTCCCTTTGTTCTGTTTGAGTGTTGTTATCAGTCCCTTCCTGACTCACAGCCAGGTTAAGTTATTACTTGTTTAAGTTATTACTTGTCCTCAAGTGCAGGCACTTTCACATTGGTGTATTACTTTCTGAAGGCTCCCTTCTGGTGGCTCCTTCCCTCTTCTATTTATCCTCTGATATCTGCTTGCCCTCTCCCAACTCCTCTGTACCTCTCCATTGATGATTATCTGACCCCATAAAGATCCAAAGGTGTGTAATCTTACATCTCAGGTTGAATACATGGGTGTTCAGAGTGCTCAAATAGATATCTACTTTAATTCAGGGGACTGGTTGAAATAAGGTCTCCTACTCCTCTGCCATCTTGCCCCTCCTCAACCTCTGTCCTTTTCTTATTTTATGCATTTATTTCCCATTATTTCTCTTTCTCTTTCTACTTCATTTGTTCAAGTTTTTAACAATGTGTGTATCTCTGTAAACTTCATGAAATTCTTTTTGTGGAAGGAGGTGAGATATAAAGAAGAGAATATGATTAAAATGCCAGTATTTTCACTTACTACCTATCCATCTTAAAACTGGGAAATAATTCATCTTAAGTATCTGTTAAAATCCTGTTGCTTTAACACTATTTAATGGCATCAGTGAAAAAAAGAAAGCCTAGAAGAACACAAAAAACATATCTTAGCTAATAATTCATAATTGTGTTTCTGAATATGTCTTTCAACTAAATGTCCATAAGCTGGGATAGATGAAGATTACTGCAACGACTCAGCAATACAAGAGTACAAAGTTTCTGGACATTGACTAATATAAAGAAAAATGCATCTTGGATCCCTAAGAACACCCCGATTTTAAAAACACAGACATAAGAAACTAAATTTTTATTTAACTTATTCATATAGAGTATTACATAGTGTTAAGCATATGAGCCCTTCACCCAGTTTGCCTCTGTTTGATCCTAGGGGTGTCACTTATCAACTAAGTGATCTTGGGCTAGTTATATTATCTATCTCTCTCTGACTCTGTTTCTGCAGCTATAACATGAGTATAATGGTAATGCATAGTTCATGAAGTTCTTTTAAGATAAGTTTATTTATACATTATGCCTAGAATAGTAAGTACTCAATAAATGTTATTATTCAATGATGAATCATCATGCAAAAAAATGAAGTGATATTTCCATAACTAGCAAACAAAAAAGTTAATTTTTAAAACAAAAACACAAAATTTTAAAAATTCTGATGTAGACCCCTAGTAATGACCCAAGTAAAGGTACTGGTAAGCAATAAAAGCAGGGTGAAGAATAATGAAACCTGGTAGTGCTTTGTATCTGTGAGAGGAAAGGAAGGAGTGAAACTTGGCAGTATCAACCACATCAACCATCAAATACAAATGGGAAAGTAGCAGAAACTTAGCTTTACAGATCTGAGCAAAAGTAGGGCAGAACCAGCAAGTTGGAGTTAGGGAATGAGATCAATGACATGACCAGGTCTGGTCCCTGAGGCCACTGGGTCATTAGTATACCTGGGAGAAAGAAGGCTTGGGACATTCAGCTATTGTGAAGGAACACCCAAATTTGAGAATGTGAGTAATTCTAAACCCCACAGAGCAGTGGGCAGAGATATATGTCTTGCCAAGTGCTCAGAAACAGGCAGTTTGGAGCCTAGATAGCAGCATTAGAGGATTCAACTACAATTTTAACAGACATGTGGATGGCATACATGGAGGGATTCTCAATCACAGCCTAACATAGGACAGGGTCAGGAGGTATGGGGGATGAGAAGACCCATTTGGCCTATAAGTCATGTAAGGTCTTAAGTTGAGACTTTTGGCATTATCTCCAGATATGTTTAAATACTGTCACCGGTACAAGACATGATTTGACATTTTTTTTGAGATATAATACACATAAATTTCACCCTTCTTAAAATGTACAATTACTTTTTAAATTCAGTGGTTTTTATTATATCTACAGTGTTGTGGAACAATTTCCATTGTCTAATTCTACAACATTTTCATAAACACTGAAAGAAAACCCATACCCATCAAGAAGTCACTGTATTCCTCACTCCTCCTGGCAATCTACCTTCTGTCTACAGACTTACTTATTCTGAATACTACATATAAATAAAATCTTACAATCTGACCTCTTCTAGTTGGCCTCTTTCACTCAGCATGTTTTCAAGGTTCATCCATGTTTTAGCAGGTGATGAGTATTTCATTCTTTAATGGATAAATAATATTTCATTTAATGATAGACTATATTTTAGTTATCCATTTGTCAGTTGATGAACTTTGGGGGCATATTTCTACCTTTCAGGGTTTTATGAATAATACTGCTATATTCATATACAAGTTTTTCTGTGGACATAGGCATAGGTTTTCATTTCTTTTCTTTTTCTTTTTTCCTTTTTTTTAATTTGGTTTTCTTTTCTCTTGGGTGTATGCTTAGGTGTGGAATTGATGGGTTACATTGTAACTTTGATTTATCGAGGATCTATCAACTTTCCTTTTTAATATTTCCAAGACGCTTCAAAAATGGAATTAAATCTGAGACTCTTCACCACTGAGAAATCCTATCCTTAGTCAGTTTTCACTACTGGGATGATCTTCAGGTTCCAAAAGAAAGAACTATACCAATATAACACTGCCAAGTGCAAATGGGGTCTTACTTTCCTTCTTCCCACACATTCTCTCTTGTATCTATTTACTTCACAGAGGTAGGGAGGTGTAAAATGTATTTTTACATGTCTTTTAGATACACTGTATTTTCCAGGTTACAAAACTTTTCTGACAAGAAGGTCTTATTATTCCCATTGGGCAGATGAGGAAACTGAGTCTCCTAGAGGTAAAGTGACTTGTCAAATGTCCTAAAGTCAGTGAGTTTCTGGTCTTGCATTAGATGCTAAGGATTTCAACACTTGGTCGAGGTTCCTTTACACTAAAGTGTATGCCTTTTAACACCTCTAGAAAAGGTGAAGATCACTGATAAATTTGGGCTCATAAACTGAATCCAGATTGCCTCAACAATGTTGAAAATTGATCTTTATGCCAAAAGGAAAATAAATAAACATGGACAGAAGGAGACAAGGAATTTTGTTTTTCCCTGTGAAGGGAAATTATTACTAGGAACTATTACTAGGAATAATTTATCTGAAGGGAATTATCCACTCCTCACCTATACAGTGTGAATCCACTGAAGGCCTGGTCCATGCTAGGCCATGGGATACAGAAAAGAAAGTAAAAGGCTGGCCATAAGGGGAAATGAATGAGGTTTTTGTTTTGGGAAGAATTTTAAGGGGATCCAACAAACAGAGTAATCAAGATAAACCATATTTTTTTCTTATTTTTTATTTTTAGATAATTGTAGATTCATATACATATCTAAAAATAACACAGATAGATCCTGGGTACACTTCACTGTGTTTTCCCCAATGGTAACTCCTGCAAAATCTATAATACAATATCACAAAGAGAATATTGATGATACAGTCAAGATACGGAACATTTTTACCAGTGCAAGGATTCCTCATGTTGCCCTTTTATAGTTACACCCACTTCCCTCTTTTAATCTTGGCAACCACTAATTTGTTTTGTTTCTATAGTTTTTTTCATTTCAAGAATGTTACATAATAGAACCATATAGTATGTAACCTTTGGAGATTGGCCTTTTTTTCACTCTGCATAATTATGTTTTTATTGCTTAGTAGTATTCCATGGTATGAATGTACCACAGCTTGTTTAAACATTCATGTGTTGAATAGCATCTGCTTTATTTCCAGGTTTTGGTTATTAAAAATAAAATGGTTATAAACATATGGATTTAGTGTAAATATAAATTTTCACTTTTCTAGGATAAATGCCCAAGAGTGCAATTGCCATATTGTATGATAATTAGATGTTCTTTTTTTTCAATTTATTTATTTTCAGAAAAACAGTATTCATTATTTTTTCACCACACCCAGTGCTCCATGCAATCCATGCCCTCTATAATACCCACCACCTGGTACCCCAACCTCCCACCCCCCACCACTTCCAACCCCTCAGATTGTTTTTCAGAGCCCATAGTTTCTTGTGGTTCACCTCCCCTTCCAATTTACCTCAACCCCCTTCTCCTCTCTAACACCTCTTGTCCTCCATGCTATTTGTTATGCTCCACAAATAAGTGAAACCATATGATAATTGACTCTCTCCGCTTGACTTATTTCACTCAGCATAATCTCTTCCAGTCCCGTCCATGTTGCTAAAAAAGTTGGGTATTCATCCTTTCTGATGGAGGCATAATATTCCATAGTATATATGGACCACACCTTCCTTATCCATTCATCTGCTGAAGGGCATCTTGGTTCTTTCCATAGTTTGGCGACCGTGGCCATTGCTGCTCTAAACATTGGGGTACAGATGGCCCTTCTTTTCACGACAACTGTATCTTTGGGGTAAATACCTAGGAGTGCAATTGCAGGGTCAGATATATGTAGAAGAATGAAACTCGACCATTCTCTTACACCGTACACAAAGATAAACTCAAAATGGATAAAAGACCTCAACATGAGACAGGAATCCATCAGAATCCTAGAGGAGAATATAGACAGTAATCTCTTTGATATCAGCCACAGCAACTTCTTTCAAGATATGCCTACATGTTCTTTTTTTAAAAGAGACTTCCAAATTCCCTTCTCCTCTCTAACGCCCCTTGTCCTCCATGCTATTTGTTATGCTCCACAAATAAGTGAAACCATATGATAATTGACTCTCTCTGCTTGACTTATTTCACTCAGCATAATCTCTTCCAGTCCCGTCCATGTTGCTACAAAAGTTGGGTATTCATCCTTTCTGATGGAGGCATAATACTCCATAGTTTATATGGACCACATCTTCCTTATCCATTCATCCGTTGAAGGGCATCTTGGTTCTTTCCATAGTTTGGCGACCGTGGCCATTGCTGCTATAAACATTGGGGTACAGATGGCCCTTCTTTTCACGACATCTGTGTCTTTGGGGTAAATACCCAGGAGTGCAATTGCAGGGTCATAGGGAAGCTCTATTTTTAATTTCTTGAGGAATCTCCACACTGTTCTCCAAAGAGGCTGCACCAACTTGCATTCCCACCAACAGTGGAAGAGGGTTCCCCTTTCTCCACATCCTCTCCAACACATGTTGTTTCCTGTTTTGTTAATTTTGGCCATTCTAACTGGTGTAAGGTGATATCTCAATGTGGTTTTAATTTGAATCTCCCTGAGGGCTAATTTGGGTAAATTGGAAGGGGAGGTGAACCATGAGAGACTATGGACTCTGAAAAACAATCTGAGGGGTTTGAAGTGGCGGGGGTTGGGAGGTTGGGGTACCAGGTGGTGGGTATTATAGAGGGCACGGCTTGCATGGTGCACTGGGTGTGGTGAAAAAATAATGAATAATGTTTTTCTGAAAATAAATAAATTGGGAAAAAAAAGAGACTTCCAAACTGTTTTCCAGAGTGACCATACGATTTATATGCTCACTAGCAATTAATAAGTGATCCAATTTCTCTGACTCCTTGCCAGCATTTAGTATTATCACCATTTTTTAAAAATTTAGCCTTTATGATCAGTGTGTAACAATATTTCATTGTGGTCTTAATTTTACTTCCTAAATGGCTAACGATGTTGAACATCTTTTCACTTACCTAGTTGCTATCTGAACATCCTCATCTGTGAAATATCTGTTCATATCTTTTGTCCATTTTCTACAGATTGGTTGTTTTTACTGTTGAAATTTTTAAAAATTTCTTTTCAGCATAACAGAATTCATTGTTTTTGCACCACACCCAGTGCTCCATGCAATCCGTGTCCTCCTTGATACCCACGAACTGGCTCCCCCAACCTCTCACCCCCCACCCCTTCAAACCCCTCAGATTATTTTTCAGAGTCCATAGTCTCTCATGGTTCACCTCCCCTTCCAATTTCCCTCAACTCCCTTCACCTCTCCATCTCCCTATGTCCTCCATGTTATTTGTTATGCTCCACAAATAAGAGAAACCATATGATAATTGACTTTCTCTGCTTGAGTTATTTCACTCAGCATAATCTCTTCCAGTCCCATCCATGTTGCTACAAAAGTTGGGTATTTATCCTTTCTGATGGAGGCATAATACTCCATAGTGTATATGGACGGCATCTTCCTTATCCATTTGTCTGGGTCTTTTTTTTGTTGGTTTTTTTTTAATTTTTAATTTTTTATAAACATATATTTTTATCCCCAGGGGTACAGGTCTGTGAATCGCCAGGTTTACACACTTCACAGCACTCACCAAAGCACATATCCTCCCCAATGTCCATAACCCCACCCCCGTTCTCCCATCCCCCCTCCCCCCAGCAACCCTCAGTTTGTTTTGTGAGATTAAGAGTCACTTATGGGGGGCGCCTGGGTGGCTCAGTGGGTTAAGGCGCTGCCTTCGGCTCAGGTCATGATCTCAGGGTCCTGGGATCGAGTCCCGCATCGGGCTCTCTGCTCAGCACGGAGCCTGCTTCCTCCTCTCTCTCTCTGCCTGCCTCTCTGCCTACTTGTGATCTCTCTCTGTCAAATAAATAAATACTGTTTTTCTGAAAATAAATAAATTGGAAAAAAAATAAAATATTAAAAAAAAAGAGTCACTTATGGTTTGGCTCCCTCCCAATCCATCTTGTTTCATTTATTCTTCTCCTACCCACTTAAGCCCCCATGTTGCTTCACCACTTCCTCATATCAGGGAGATCATATGATAGTTGTCTTTCTCTGCTTGACTTATTTCACTAAGCATGATACGCTCTAGTTCCATCCATGTTGTCACAAATGGCAAGATTTCCTTTCTTTTGATGGTTTCATAGTATTCCATTGTGCATATATACCACATGCAATTGCACTACTGGGTATTTACCCTAAAGATACAAACCTAGTGAGTCGAAGGGGCACATGCACCCGAATGTTTATAGCAGCAATGTCCACAATAGCTAAACTATGGAAAGAACGTAGATGTCCATCAACAGATGAATGGATAAAGAAGATGTGGTATATATACACATTTGTCCTTTTTTACTGTTGAAATTTGAGGGTTCTGTATATAGTCTAGATGCTAGTCCTTTGTTGAATATATCATTTTCATATATTTTCTTACAGCTTGCAGCTTGTCTTTTCATCTTCTCTTAGCAGAAGTTTTAAATCTTGATAAAGCCCAATTTATCAATTTCTCCTTTTATGGTTTATGCTTTTGGCATAAATATAAGAAGTATTTGCCTAGCCCTAAATTCCAAGGATTTTCTCATGTTTTTCTTTCCTAAAATTTTTATAATTTTACATTTTGCATTTAAGTCCATCATCAATTTTGAGTTAATTTTTGCATAAGATGTGACGTTTAGGTCAAGATTAATTTATTGTTGTTGTTTTGCCATTGGATGGCCACTTGGTCCAGCATCGTTTATGGAAAAACCCATTCTTATTCCACTGAAATGCTTTTGTACCTTTGCCAAAAACCAGTTGGGTGTATTTGTCTGAATCTGTTTCTAGGCTCCCTATGTTATTCCATTGATTTCTGTGTTTATTCCTCCACCAATACCACAGGGTACTAAAGACTGTAGCTATTTAATAAGATTTGAAGTAGGTTACCATGATTTCTTTCACTTCATTCTTCTCTTTCAAAATTGTTTTTACTTCTTCCAGTTCCTCTACCTTTCCATACCAATTTTAGAATTATCTTGTCTCTAGCTACTCCTATTTTTGTGTATTTTTTTTTTTGGATTACTTAGCAAGATTCACTGGCGTTTTTTTTTTTCTTTTCACCTTTATTTTATTTTATTATTATTATTATTATTATTATTATTTTCCAATTTATTTATTTTCAGAAAAACAGCATTCATTATTTTTTCACCACACCCAGTGCTCCATGCAAGCCATGCCCTCTATAATACCCACCACCTGGTACCCCAACCTCCCAACCCCCACCACTTCAAACCCCTCAGATTGTTTTTCAGAGTCCATAGTCTCTCATGGTTCACCTCCCCTTCCAATTTACCCAAAAGCACATACCCTCCCCAATGTCCATAACCCTACCCCCCTTCTCCCAACCCCCCTCCACCCAGCAACCCACAGTTTGTTTCATGAGATTAAGAGTCACTTATGGTTTGTCTCCCTCCCGATCCCGTCTTGTTTCATGGATTCTTCTCCTACCCACTTAAGCCCCCATGTTGCATCACCACTTCCTCATATCAGGGAGATCATATGATAGTTGTCTTTCTCCGATGCGACAACATGGATGGAACTAGAGCGTATCATGCTTAGTGAAATAAGTCAAGCAGAGAAAGACAACTATTTTTGTGTATTTTTATATCAGTTACATTAAACTTATATATCAATTTGGAAAGTGTCAACATTTTGTCCCAGTGTTAATCATTAGGTTCTCACCTTTCTCCCTATGTCTTAATTTGTTGCTCAATTCTCCAATCCCTATACAATGGAGACCTGTTTTTATCTCACTGGACAGTGTGTCTACCTTCCTCCATTATTTTCATATCAGAGACTAACCGAAGTCTAGTGGCTAGAGCCCTTGTCTTTATGAAAACACTACTTTGGAGGCAGCTACCTAGGGATCTTCCAACTATGTTAGTCCTTCGGAGCCTTCTTTCTTTGCATCTAGCACTGGTAGGCATACTCCTGTTAATTCATATTACACTCCAAATAACTCTCTGGTCTGTGGCTTGTCAGGTAATATACCTAGTCCAGCTTTTTATGTAGGGCCTAAGTCTTCCCTAAACACTGATCTAACACCAACGTGCATTTGTTGTAACCAATGTACATATGTGGAATGAGGAGAATTATTGGCCCTGGATTCTGGTCCTCTTCAGCTTTACTGGGTTTTCCACTGCTAATAAGGCCACACTAAGCAGGGCTTCTTAAAATGCACATGCACACACACGCACACACACGTACACACACAGAAGAGTTTATTTATTCATTTGAGAGAGAAAGAGAGAGTATCTGAGAGAGGGAGCACAAGTTGGGTGAGGGGCAGAGGAAAAGAGAGGAGCAGACTTTCTTCTGAGAAGGGAGCCTGACCCAGGATTGCATCCCATTCCAGGACCCTGGATCATGACCGGAGCCAAAGGCAGATGCTTAACCAACTGAGCCACCCAGGCACTCCTAGGCAAGACTTCTTGCTTGGGACTGGAGGACTCAGAGCCTAAAAGGCACTTTGGAAAAGCTGTTTTTGACAAACAAAAGATAAGCATGTTTGTTTCAATAGCATTTGTTTTCTTCTTATATTTCTTTGGTCTTTGGCCAGGTCCTGCTTACTCTGGTCCTCAGTTTACTTACTGTTAAAATAAAGACAAGCAGGACTAAATTACTGTTTTTTTTAATCCAGTATGTTTATAAGCAACAGAGCACTATGTTGAAAAATCTCTTTTATGAAAACCCCAAATATAAAAGCAATACTAGCTGAGCTCTAGTTGAACCAGGAATGGGGTGGCTTCCCTTTACTCTGAAGCTTTTGGAGCTTTCTCAAAACTAATTTGAAAACCATTGAGCTAGCTGACTTCTGAGAGGCCTTTCCTGAGCTGATATTCACTACCTTTGTGGCACTAAATATACCAAGAAGTAAGACTGTCATGAGGAGGAGAAATGTTGAGTCAGTCTTTATTCAAGATGTGTTGATTTAGAAGGGCTATGGTTCTAGGAATATGCATGCCTTTGCCTGTCATAGGCAAATTGATTCAAGGTTTTTAATGGAGCCTGCAGCAGTCCCAGCTCTGATAATATCTGTCTGGGAACACCCTCCTGATTATCCAGTTTGGAGTTCCTTCATCTTTTCTACGTGATCCCAGAGCATGCTAACCACTTCTTCATTATAACACAACTCACAGTGTATTGCTATTGTTTGTTTACCAGCCCATATCAAACTAGGCTTTAAACATTCTGAAAGGAAGAACTGTTCTTATTTCTCTGGACCTCCAGCCCCTAGAATAACACCTAAAATAAACAGCTTATTCAATAAACATTTGTTGAAGTGAAATGTTGGATCAAGAAAAAAATATTTCTACAGTATAGAGATTCCTCAAAAAGTTAAAAATAGAGCTGTCTTATCACCCAGCAATTGCTGGGTGATATTTACCAAAAGGATACAAAGGAAGTGATCCAAAGGGGTGCAATCACCCTAATGTTTATAGCAGCAATGTGCACAATAGCCAAATTATGGAAAGAGAACAAATGTCCATTGACAGATGAATGGCCAAAGACGATATGGTAAATATATATGTACCATACACACACACACTGGAATATTACTCAGCCACCAAAAAAATGAAATCTTACCATGTCCAGTAACATGAAAGGAATTAGAGGGTATTATGCTAAACGAAAAATGACAATCAGAGAAAGACAATTATCATATGATTTCACTCAATGTGGAATTTAAGAAACAAAGCAGGATCATAGAGGAAGGGAGGGAAAAATAAGACAAAATCAGATAGGGAGACAAACAATAAGAGACTTTTAATTAGAGGAAACAAATTGAGGGTTGCTGGACATGAGATGGGAGGATAGGATAAGTTGCTGATGGACATTAAGGAAGGCATATGATGTAACGAGCATTGGGTGTTATATGCAACTGATGAATAACTGATGAACTCTACCTCTGAAACTAATGATACACTATATGTTAATTGAATTTAAATAAAATTAAATTAAAAGAAAAGAGAAGAAAAAATGTTTCTTAAATTCTTTTCTTCCTTCCTTGAATAATTTTGCCCCAAGAAACCCAAATCATCCCAATCATTCTCCAAAAAGCTTACCTTAATTTAAAGAAGGCAAACATGTTAATTAAATTTTTAGCCTTCAATAAAGTTAGTGTATTGATTTTTATCTGATTTATAATGAAGTTGAGATGGATTTTTATGTGCCAATGTACTATAAGTAGGGTTTGTCTAAGATTATTAGATTAACATAAATATCAGATCATGTGATCAATATGTATAGTAAATTAATGGCCAGTTTATAGGACCAAGAATATGATTTCTCTATTTTGTTTATTTATTTGAGAGGGAGAGACATAGTGAAAGCATGGGACAGGAGTGCGGCATGGGAGGGTGGAGAGGGAAAAGCAGATTCCCCACTAAGCAGGGAGCTTAGTTCCAGGATGCCAGGATCATGACCTGAGCCAAAGACAGATGCTTAACCAACTGAGCTACCTAGGTGTCCTGTGATTTCTCTATTTTTAAAGGATGTCAGAAATTTTAATTTTTTGAATATTCAATTTTATGACAGATTGGTTGCCACATCATTGCTGTACTTATTTGGCATTTTTCATTTCTAAGCAGATAGGCTCAATCCTTCCTTTCAATCCTTAAGATCTAGAGGATAATGGGAACATAACTGATGTGGGCTAGGCTGCCAATGGTGGTAAATAAGAAGGTGACAAGAAATTTATTGAAATATATCCATCTTGTAATAACAAATATTTCTATATTGCTTACTATGCTGGTAACTGGAACTGGGTTTAAGCCAGTTCCAAGTATTAACTCAAATTTCTTTGCAACTCTAAAAGGTAGTTATAATTAGTATTACCCAAATTTTCCAGATAAGAACAAAATTCAGAGAAAGCAAGTGATGTGTCCATAAGTCAAACAGTTAAACATATCGGGGCACCAACATGCAGCCTGACTACAGAGTCTGGGTGTCTCAGCACTCTGCATACTGCCACCTGTGCTAAAAAAGGAAGGACTATATGCAGCAGTCAACCTGTGTAATTATATGGGCTCCATGCAAGGGGATTTTGAAAACTCAGGGAAAAGAGATTTGCCTTTTCACTTATCTTCCAATCAATTCACTTGAAGATGCCTGATGGTGTTTCATTAATTTAGATTTATTCCTTTCACTTAAGATTTGGTCTGCTGTTCATAATGCAACCAACACTTGGGTGAGGTAACACTAAGCCTTAAGAGTTTTTATTTCATAGTCTGTTTTTATTTTTATTGTATGAGTATCACTTTTTACTGTACAGTTTCAATCTTTATATAGTTGAATTTGTCCATATTTTCCCTTTGGGTTGTTTCTCTGTTTACAAGTTATCATCCCTCTAAGCTTCTACTATAATTAAAGCTGCTTTTGCCTTATATTCAGGGAGAGATGATGACTCCAACCTTCACACCATATACTGCCCTGCCTGAAGTGAAACTTCTATCATTGTCTTCTTATGCATAAATCAAGACAAACTATCATTTTTCATGATCTGATCCTACTTCTATTCATTAAATTCTCTCTGAATTTTGGGGCACAAAAAACTCTGAGAATTAGGAGAGGTGGAGAGGACAGTAAGTGTATTAATAGATACTGAGTGACTACAGAATTTCAGCCATTGTGCTGGTGCTTTTTCACACCTTATCTTTTTTTCATTTAATCCTTAAACAGCTGTACAAGGGGGAGGAGGGACCTATGGGTAGTTCCAAGTTGCCCCAAACTGGTAAAAATATGAAAGGACCCTGATAACATTCAGCCCTTCTAGAAGCCCAGCTCTGTACTTAGTCTTGGAGATATAAAGCAGGCATTTGGCAATGATAGCCTGAAGGTCATTTGAGTTAGAAATACAGCTTGGTCATCCTCAAAAAGGTAAGAATTGAAGGAAGAGGGAGGGCTGTTGTTACTTCCCTGAGGGAAAAAGCAGGAAAAAAAGAGAAGAGATTTGATGTCAGTACCTTGAGGATTGTTTCTATTTTGAAGTCAGGAGGAAGAAAAAGAGCAAAGGAGGAGAAATGCACTCAAGAGAAAAGCCAAGGGAAGGAATGCCATTTCAGTATGATGTCACTCTGACAACATGGCTCTAACCATCTTCGTGGGCAGCAACATAGAGCCTAGAAACAAGCCTGCTGCTCCTCTACCATAGAAGCCAAATCAGAACTATGACAGATTGCAAAAAAAATGAAACATATAGATGAAAGCATTTAGTAGAACAGCAAACGTATTCACACTCAAGTGAACACAAATCTTGGAAAATTCTGACCATTACCAGCTTATGTGTTTGGGAACAATATCCAAGGAGTAAGAAAAGTGATAAATGTAGTTATCCAACTATCCAGCTCTCTTATCTACCTAGAAATCCTCAAAGATAAGTCAATCCTCAAAGATCATAGAATCCAAAAGTGACTAAACTAGAATACCAGACCACTAGTCTAACCCCATTGTGTTAAAATGTTAGAACATCACATAAATCAGTGGCATTTCTTTACACCAACACCAAGATGGAAGAAAGATAAATTAAGGAGTCAATCCCATTTACAATTCCACCCAAAACCATAAGATACCTAGGAATAAACCTAACAAAAGAGGCAAAGAATCTATACTCAGAAAACTATAAAGTACTCATGAAAGAAATTGAGGGAGACACAAAGAAATGGAAAAATGTTCCATGTTCATGGATTGGAAGAACAAATATTGTGAAAATGTTTATGCTACCTAAAGCAATCTATGCATTTAATGCAATCCCTATCAAAATCCCATCCATTTTTTTCAAAGAAATGAAACAAATAATCCTAAAATTTATGTGGAACCAGAAAAGACCTCGAACAGCCAGAAAAATATTGAAAAAGAAAGCCAAAGTTGGTGGCATCACGATTCCAGACTTCAAGCTGTATTACAAAGCTGTCATCATCAAGAAACTATGGTACTGGCACAAAAACAGACTCATAGCTCAATGGAACAGAATAGAGAGCCCAGAAATAGATCCTCAACTCTATGGTCAACTAATCTTCAACAAAGCAGGGAAGAATGTCCAGTGGAAAAAAGACAGTCTCTTCAACAAATGGTGCTGAGAAAATTGGACAGCCACATGCAGAGAAATGAAACTGGATCATTTCCTTACACCACACACAAAAATAGACTCCAAATGGATGAAGGACCTCAATGTGAGACAGGAATCTATCAAAATCCTTGAGGAGAACACAAGCAACAACCTCTTTGACCCAGCCACAGGAACTTATTCCTAGGAACAACACCAAAGGCAAGGGAAGCAAGGGGAAAAAATTAACTACTGGGACTTCATCAAGATCAAAAGCTTTTGCACAGCAAAGGAAACAGTTAACAAAACTGAAAGACAACTGACAGAATGGGAGAAGATATTTGCAAATGACATATCAGATAAAGGGCTAGTATCCAAAATCTATAAAGAGCTTATCAAACTCAACACCCAAAGAACAAAGAATCCAATGAAGAAATGGGCAGAGGACATGAACAGACATTTCTGCAAAGAAAACATGCAAATGGCCACAGACACATGAAAAAGTACTCCACATCACTTGGCATCACGGAAATACAAATCAAAACCACAATGAGATACCACCTCACACCAGTCATAATGGCTAAAATTAACAAGTCAGGAAATGACAGATGCTGGCGAAGACGTGGAGAAAGAGGAACCCTCCTACACTGTTGGTGGGAATGCACGCTGGCGCAACCACTCTGGAAAACAGCATGGAGGTTCCTCAAAAAGTTGAAAATAGAGCTAACCTATGACCCAGCAATTGCACTACTAGGTATTTTCCCTAAAGATACAAATGTAGTGATCCAAAGGGTCACATGCACCTGAATGTTTATAGCAGCAATGTCCACAATAGCCAAACTATGGAAAGAACCTAGATGTCCATCAACAGTTGAATGGATAAAGAAGATATCATATATATATATATATATATATATATATGCAATGGAATACTATGCAGCCATCAAAAGAAATGAAGTCTTGCCATTTGCGATGTTGTGGAACTAGAGGGTATTATGCTTAGCGAAATAAGTCAATCGGAGAAAGACAGCTATCATATGATCTCCCTGATATGACGAAGTGGAGACGCAACATGGGGGGCCTTGGGGGATGGGAAAGAAATAAATGAAACAAAATGGGATCAGGAGGGAGACAAACCATAAGAGACTCTTAATCTCACAAAACAAACTGAGGGTTGCCGATGGAGGGTGGTCGGGAGAGGGTGGTGGAGTTATGGACATTGGGGAAGGTAAGTGCTATGGTGAGTGCTACAAAGTGTGTAAACCTGGCGATTCACAGACCTGTACCCCTGGGGCTAATAATACATTACATGTTAACAAAAAATAATAATAATAAATGTTGGAACAGAGAAGGAAACAGACTTCCACACGTCACACAGAGAGTTAATGGTTAAGCTGGGCAGAGAAGCCAGGTCTCTTGCCTCCTTCTCTCCTTTGCATGATTCAGAGTAAATGAGAAATGAACAAGGAAAGTAATGGTGGCAAATGTTCCCAGTAAGTTGATGAATTTTTAAAAGTATATGTGTTAGAAAATAGAATCTGAGAAAGTTATTTATAGAGCAGGTCCTGGAGTTCATCATCTAGTGTGAGGTTATTTTACAAATAACGAAACTGAGGCCCAGGGAATTCTTGGCTAGTTAGTGGTGCAGCCAGCCCCTCAACACAACTCTCCTGCTTCCTTATCCTGCCCCTTCGTGGAAGCTGATCTATACAGATTTAGAAAACCTGCATACATTTAAGAAATTAATACAACAAAGCAAGTTGTTCTCATGATATCTCACCTGTGCTAGTCAGAATACAAGGGCTGTGGGAACAAGCACATAAGGAGGAAGTTCAAGGAAAGAGAGAATGACTGTATCCTTTAGAACAGGATAAACAGGAAAGAGCAAGGGCAGATGGCTTAAATGACTCACATCTACTGGGAGATGGGGGAATGGAAGATGCAGGGAAACAAATAAGAAAGGGCCCTAGATTCACATCTTGTTGGTCTTAGAAAATGGAGCTTTTAAGCATGTATACTCCGTTAGACATTTTCTTTTATGTTCCAAGGTACATTAGAGAGTGCCATCCTATCATTTTAAAGATGGGAAGATTGAGACTCAGTAGGGGAAGGGAATTTTCCAAGACACAGGGAAGCAGTGTGAAAGTGGGATTTGAATGCCAGGTCATAGACTCAGTAGTCAGTGTATCTTTTTCCTTGAGTTCTGGAGGAAGTTGATGAGTGTTTACTGAGAAAATTCAGTAGAGGTATACTAGGCTACTTTTATAATATGTTTCTTCACAATAGGGTTTATGGACTTGGAGTGGATCTTCCCTATTCTGACAGCATTGCTTTATGCTCTGGACTTTCATTGAGGTATTTAGGTCAGTGACATTGGGTAAGTGAGAAAGAATAGAAGAGCAAGACAGTTCAGCGACAAAAGGTCATCAAAAATAGCAAGAATCTCAGCTGAAATATTGCCTGAAAGTACCTAGCACAATCCATGCAGCAGGTGCAAATTACATGCTCATCACCCACAATTCCCATCTCCTAAGGTAATCTTGGGTAAGTCTTCAATTACCCCCTTCCATATGCATTATAAGAATTACTAGGCCAGATTAATTGAAGAGATAGAGAACATAAACTTATCTGGAAGACTGTGAAAATGGGATTGCCTGTCTCTGCTCCCAACTCACTGGTTGACCGCAGACAGATCAGTTACCATATCTGATCTTCAGTTTTTCCATATGCCACATGTGGGAGCTCTTCTAAATCTAATGTCCTATGGTTCTCTTCCATTCTTCCCTATCTCAATGAATGGCACTACCCTATTATCCACTCTATAAATCCAGGAGTCATTTTGGATGCCCTATCTTCCCCTCTATACTTCTTTATCCAATCCATGAGCAAATCATACCAGTTCTGCATCCAATAATATGTTTCCAGTCAGTCTGTTTTTCTTCATACCCACTGTTACTACCCCAAACCATCACCTATTTCCTGGATAACTGCAATATCCCTTGGATGGTTTTTCTGCTTCCACTCTTGACCCAGTACAATCTATTATTTTCACATCAGTCAGAGTGATCTTTAAAACTTAGATGATGGGGCACCTGGGTGGCTCAGTCTGACTTTGGCTCAGGTCATGGTCTCAAGGTCCTGGAGCAGAGCCCTGAATTGGGCTCTGCACCCTTGGAAGGTCTGCTTGTCCCTCTGCCCTTCCCCCTGCTGGTGCTCACACTCTTGCTCTCTCTCTCAAATAAATAAAATATTAAAAAAAATAAAAATAGAAATAAAAATAAAACTAGATCATGTGACTCCACTACTTAAAATCTTCAATGGATACCATTGCAATTAGAATAAAATCCAAACTTCTCACTAGTGTTTACAAGATATTATCTCTGCCTATCTCCTCAATCTAATACTGCTGCTCCCCTCAGTCAGTCAGAGTCCTGCCTACTTTTGTAAGTCAAGCATGTTTCTGCCTCAGGACCATTACACTGGCTGTTCTCCCTGCCTGGAATACTCTTTCTCCAGATCATTGGATGACTGGTTCCTTTTCAGTGTCATCTCTGAAGAGAACCCTTCCTTGGCAATTCTTCCTAGATTATTACACTACTGTAATTCCATTTTCTTCTTTTAGTTTGTTTATTGGCTTTATTTACACATAAAATTAATATATTTTTTTCTTCCATGATTATTGTCTTTTCCTTCCACTAGAATGTAAACTTCATGAGGACAGAAAACCTAGGGAAGCAATAGAACATAGTGATTAGGAGCATTACTTCCAGAGCCAGACTGTCTAAATTCAAATCTCAGTTCTGCCACTTATTAGCTGAGTGACTCTGGGAAAGTTACCTAAGTTCTCTATGCCTTAGCTTTCCTGTCTATAAAATGGGGATAATAACAGTAATACTTCTTTGAGTTCTTGCAAAAATTAATCTGAATTAATACACGCAAAACACTACATCCTCAATATCTAGAAGAGCATCTAGCATGTAGTAGGTGCCCCCAAAATATTTGGAGGCTGACTGCAAGAATAAATCCTTGATGCCTCCTACTCTTTTGTTCTTTTCCTGCCTCGTTTCCTTTGGGAAGATTTCCTTTTACTATAACCCTGCCCTCTGTTGAGGACTTAGTTTGTTCTCCTGTTATGTGTACTCACAGAACCCAGACTTCTTCCAATCCCTAACTGCTGGTTATTGCTATATAATTTAGTGTGATATTTGTCATATAACTGGTCTCTCTCTCAAACAAACAAACAAACAAACCTGCAACTTGCTGAGGGCAGGGCCTATGTCTGTTATATCTATTATGGTATCTTGCCTGCCTACCATAGTGCCTGACATAATAGGTACACAATAAATGTTTTTTAGCTAAATGATCCCAAAACTTTGACTTATTTTTCTCTTAGAAATGCTACTTAATATGGGGTGCCTGGGAGGCTCAGTGGGTTAAGCCTCTGCCTTCAGCTCAGGTCATGATCCCAGGGTCCTGCCTACTTGTGATATCTCTCTGTCAAATAAAAAAAAATTTTAAAAAGAAATGTTACTTTAGAAACATTATTTGAGAAACGTAATAAGCATTTTCAGCACTTTTTGAAAGGCATTTCAGATTTAAAGTTGTCACACCTCTGCCTCCTCTTTTGGCTCAGTTTGGTATTGAAGCACAGGAAAAGACACATGAATTCAAACATTTTGGCCTCTACTCTTAAATCTTGATCTATTTCCTGAAAGCATAATGTAAACAAGCATCTGGCTGGCTTCTCCTTTGCTAATTTCTTGCATTTTAATGATATTTACCTCAACATTCCTTGTCCTTCTTACCTGTTTCTTATTAATAAGGACAATGTTGGACCTGATAGAACTAATTTTTCCCCCACTACCTCAAATCAATCAGTTTTTCTAAATAAAATAATGCATTAGAACACACTGTTAGCAGGGCTCCTAAATATTCTCTCATCCATTACAGACTTCTAATCAATTGAGAGTTATTAAACACTTACTGTAGGAAGGTTACCAGCTTGGCTTAAAGGTATTGTTTTAAGTACTGCTTCAGGAGAAGGAGCAGAAGGCTATAATTTCTTTCTATTCCCCTCTCTTATCTTTAAAAATTCCCTTCCCTTTTTGCTAGCCTGGTTTCTTACAACTCAGTAAAGAGCAGATGAGATACCTGTTATTAAAGAGGTTAAGAAGCCAAGATAAACTCATAGATGTTAAGAGGCTTAAGAACCATTTCCTTAATTGGACAACTTGATTGTTACACATAGCATAAACCTTTCAAGCTTTAGGTGCTCCCAAGATCCCTCCTCCTAGATTAACTTTTCATCTCCTTTTAATTTCTATGGATTGGGAGCATAGTACATACTTGGTGCTCTGCAGGTTCCCCACTTGGAGATTATCACCTGGCTGAAGTAACAGAGACATTTGGATTCCTTGGGGACCACAGCAGCTTGATATTGGCAGTATGGAGCTACAGAAAGAGCACAAGACCCTGAGTTAGGAGTCCTGTTTCTGTGTCAGACAGGGTGGGTGACTTTGGGCAAGTCTTTTGCCTCTCTTAGAACGTTCCCTTGTCTGTGAAATAGGGATTTAATGGGGCTTAAAAGGCAAGATATTTGCAAAATTACTTTCAAAATAAGACTGTGAAGCTATTGATACATTTAATTTAAACAGATGCAAAGCCATATCTACACCCTTACCAGATATGTGAACAGAGCAAGACTAAGATTCTAAGAGTGAGTGGATAGTGAAATAAAGAAATATTTGTTTTAAAATCTCTAAGGAAATTCCTAAATTGCTTCCCACACATCACCATACACACCTTCCATTTCTCCTCAAACCATTGTTAACTTGTATTATAATGCAATTTATGTTTGACATGAATACATAATCTAAAACCCCAATTTTACCTTTGATCTCCATATTTTTTCATACATATTCCCTTTTTAATCTACAGCTAACTGGGTCCAACGTGAGCCCAGGCTCTAGTTTTGCAACTTAATGTGTGGCTTTGGGCCAAACCATTTTCTTTATATGAGTCAGTTTTCTTCCTTGTAAAAGGGGATGAATCTACTTACCACCTTCATAGAGGTTTTGAAGATGAAATAAGTGACTGCACGTGCGCCTCTCAGCACACTAGCTGATACAGGCCAGGCATTTACATGGACCTGTTCCGTTTACCTTCCTCTTATAAGACAGGGTTTGGGCCAATTCTTGACTCTGGACTCTATGGTAGGGTAGCTCAGACCCAGTCTTTGTGGTCAACTAACTGTAGAGTCTTCAAATGCTAGCTAGTAGCACTATATGACAAAGATCTTCAAGACCATAAAGAAAGTATCGGGTGACACTGCCAAGAATTTCTTTGTTGTGAAAGGTATGTCTAGGATCCAAAGAAGAGAAGGGCTTCCCCCACCCCCCCCTCGGCCTAGAGATATCTTTAAATCAATGTGGACATTCAGGATGTACTGAGATTTATATTCCACTAACTTTTTTCTAGCACCTAAAAAATATCAGACCCTGTATTCTGTACCATTGGGGAAGTTTTCACTGCATACTCACAACAAGCCTTTAAAGTAGGGCTAAATAGAGAGTTCTGATTCACCTTTAGTTGGGAGTGAACCAAAGTCCTCTTTTTGTCTGAAGCCCGGTTCTCTGGGCCTATGCTCTCAGAGTAACTCTTTCTCACATACTCTCATCACCTCTAAACCATTTTTTTTCACTTTGCCTCTAGAGTCACCTCCCTAAGACATCCCTCCAATCTTATTCCCATGCTTTGAAACATAAAATCATTTGGCATTATTTGGCACACAAGTAAGCATTTAACAAATGTGTATTCAATAAATGTGTGCCTATATGATTAAGTCCAAATTCTTTAGTGTGACATTCAAGGTCTTTCACATTCTGGCCCCAGCTGACCTTTTCTAAATACTTTTCCCACTCCTCTTTCCCACCTCCACACCCCTTACGTGAACCTTATACTGCGACACTATGGCCTACTTGTTCTTTCCTTTCTTCATGTGTTGTGCCTTCTCCTGAAAAGTCCATCTTCCTCAATGGTCTGGCAAATTCTCACTCACCTTTTTTAAAATTTATTTATTTGACAGACAGAGATCACAAGTAGGCAGAGAGGCAGGCAGAGAAAGGAAGGGAAGCAGGCTCCCTGCTGAGCAGAGAGCCCTAATTGAGGCTCTATCCCAGGACCCTAGGATCATGACCTGAGCCAAAGGCAGAGGCTTTAACCCACTGAGCCACCCAGATGCCCCTCTCAGTCACCTTTTAAAAACTATTTACATCTTCTCTGCTCAGGTTACACCATATCCATTCCTGTATTATGATAGAACACTGTACTATAATTAATGGGTCACATTACAGTCTCCTTTTCCTCAAAGCTAAGGACTTGTTTTTATTTATTTTTGCCTCACCCAATAACCTCCCCCCACTACACCCCCCACCAGTATCTCCTTCATTGACTGGCAAAATCTGTCCCCAACATCCAAACTGGAAGGAGCCAAGATATCCTTCAACAGATGAACAGATAAAGAAGATGTGGTTCATATGTACAATAAATATTCCTCAGTCATCAGAAAGGATGAACACCTACCATTTACACTGACATAGACAGAACTGGAGGGGATTACGCTAAATGAAATAAGTCAATCAGCGAAAGATAATCATATAGTTTCACTCATATGTGTAATGTAAGAAATAGAACAGAGGATCATAGTGGAAGGGAAAGAAAACTAAATAGAAAGAAATCAGAGAGGGAGAAAAAACATGAGAGACTCTTGACTCGGGGAAACAAACTGAGGACTGTGGAAAAGGGAGGTGGGTGGGGGATGAGGTAACTGGGTAATGGGCATAAAGGAGGGCACCTGATCTTATGAGCATTGAGTTTACACACAACTAATGAATCATTGAACACTACACCAAATTGAATTTTAAAAAAGAAAAAGAAAAGAATAAAAAGATCTGAGCTCAGTAACTGTTTTTAGAATGGATGGAGGACTGAAAGGAACTAGGTCACTCCCCCATTCCCCCAGCTTTAGCAGCTGCTCCCTCCTCCCTCTCCCGCCTCTTCTCTAATCCCACCCCCCTCATCTCCATCTGAATGCCAAAGCTACTAATTCCCAGGCTGCAGCCAGTACTTTCAACATCTCAAAAGAGAATTCTTCTGCAGGGTTTCTTTGCAGACTGACAGCATCCACCAATTAGGGACTCCTGGTTACCTTTTGGGAGTGTGTAGGCATAGGGGCCCCAGGAAAGGTGTGAGTGAGTGTGTCTCTTATCTCTCCAGTTGCCTTCTGGGGTATTTTTTCCCATTTTTTTCCGCAGGGGCCAGTCGAATAGCCTAATTCCCTTGAACACCTCACAACCTTTGACACAATTATCCGTGACAAATTAATCTAAAATGTGACTGCAGGAAGAGAAACTGGCATATCTCGCTTGGCCTTCTGGGATTTGTAGTCCCGCTTCTCCGTGGGCTGCCTGGCTGGTCCTGGAGCTGCGGACTACAGCTCCCAAGGTGCTTTGAATCCCTACCGCACAGACTCAGAGCCCCATGCCCGGAGGCGTTGGTTGCGCCGTGTCTATTGTATTCCTGGTCTTGTGTGTTTGTACATTTCTCGGGACGTGAAATTGAGAGTGAAAAGCATGGCAGATGAGCAAGAAATCATGTGTAAATTGGA
Source organism: Neogale vison (assembly GCF_020171115.1). NCBI lineage: Eukaryota > Metazoa > Chordata > Mammalia > Carnivora > Mustelidae > Neogale > Neogale vison. Next base: position 77,242,777 of record NC_058105.1, read on the forward strand.
AAGCATTAAAGAGATCAGGTAAGCGGAACATTGCAGCGCCCCCTCAGACCCCTTGAGGCCCCCAGAATCCCCCTGCTGCGGGAGGGAGAGAGCGGAGTTACCTACAGAAAGTATCTATTGTTAAGCTACTTGTGGAGAGGGGCGGGAAAGGAACAGATTCACGGAATTCAAGGATGGGAGGGAGGGGGGAAAGTGTCGGAACTGAACCAAGCGGAGAGACTGACCAAGAGAGACCATTTGCCAGATGTCAGAGAGAAAGCCAGATGGAGACACATGGGGGTTGGGGAGAACACGGCATGGGTGGAGTGGGAGTGGGCTGTGGGTGGTGGTGGTGGTGGTGGTGGTAGTTCCAAGACAGCTTTTTTCATCTTGGAGTGGGAGTTGGGGGACGGCATTCTTAGATCCATTTTTTAAAAAATATTTATTTATTTATTTATTTAGTGTTTGTTGGCTCCGTGGTGTATGTGACTCCTTTCTCTTTCCGAGTAAAGAATTTTTTCAGCTTCATTAACTTCAGGACCTAGAGCTCAGGCTAGCCTTTTGAGAGCAACAGCGCATTTGGGCTGGTGGTGGCCGCCAGGGACTGAGAGCTGAGGATGCAGAAGTATCTGGCAGGCTGGGACTAGTAGGACCGCTAGCACTTGCGCGTGATTATTTTTTGCATTCACACATTCACCACCTTCTTCCTCTCCTACCCGTTGCTCTGTAAGGGGGATGGGAGCAATGGAGACGGGGGAGGTGGTTGCTGTGCCAGATGGTGGGAGCTCAGCTGGAGCTTTGAGGCGCCAGAGGTGAAGCGCTGGCCAACAAAGTGGGAGTTGCCTGCGTCCTGACCCTTTCTTTCCAGGCACAGCTTGTGGCAAGGCGATGATGTTGTTCTTGATCAGATCACAGTGTAGTCAGGTAAGTGAACTGTTTGGGCTGGTAGCAGGCTTTCCTTCACCTACTCTGCTTTGCCAGAACAAGTCCCCCATCCAGGACCCCAGCTTCCACCCTCATTCTGAGGGTGGCCTGGGTTGGACAGTCTCCCTTTAGGGCTTTCATGGAACCTAGGGGAGATGATGTGGATATCAAGTGTGTCTCTTTAAGAAATAAGACCTTGGAACAAGAAGCTTAACCCTTGGAGTAAATGTCTTTGATGAGACTCACACATGTGAGTATAAGGAAGCACTTGAGCTTTTTTTGTCCTTTAAAAGGTTGCATCTCTACTTTTGCAAGGGTATAAAGGGAAGGGAACTATTATTTATTGAGCACCTGGTGTACAAAGTTCATTGACCCACTATTGCTTATTTCAGCAAGTATCCTGAGAAAGAATCAGGACTAGGTAGGTACTTAAAGAAATAGTGGCTAAAACTTCTCAAATTGAGCAAAGAACATGAACTCCAGATTCAACAAGCAAAACAAACACTCTCAGGAAAATGTGAAAAAATTCACACCAAGACACATCATAATCAACCTTCTAAACAAAGGGCAAAGAAAAGATTTAGAAAGCAACCAAAAAGAAACAACACTTTATCTATACCTTCAGGGGAAAGATTTTAGAAAACAATAACAGATTTCTCATCAGTCAGTGATGAGGTCCTAGCAGAAAGTGACACAAATTTTCCAAGTATTGAAAGAAGAGAATCATGAACCCTGAATGAAATTCCAAATGAAACCCAACATCCTATATCCAGTGATAATGTCCTATATGAATAAAAGGATTAATCAAGACATTCTGAAGTGAATTGAAGCAGGGAATTTATCAATAGGAGGTCTACTTTATAAGAATGTCTAAAGTAAGTTCCTCAAATACAAAATAAACAATAAAAGGACATTTACAAGGAAGAATACAGTGAGAAAAAGCATGGGTAAATACAAGAGAAGTCTTTTCCTCTTAAGTTGTCTGAATTATGCTTGATGACTGCATCAAAAGTTATCATACTGTCTCATGTGGTTCTCAGTGTATGTAAACATTTAAGATATTCATGTCACAAATAGAGGAGTGTAAAGGGAGGTGAGGTTTGTATATTTCACTTGAGCTGATACAATGATGACATTAGATGACTGTGATAAATTATGCATGCATAATGTAATAATAAGAAGAAACTAAAAAAAGCTGTACAAAGAGATGCATGCATTCAAAAACATTATAGATAAGTCAAAATGGAATTTTAAAAAGTGTTCAAGCTACCCACAGAAAAGCAGGGCACAAAACCAAAACAAAAACTGAAACTAAAACCAAGTAGAACAAACAGGTAACTAAAATGGCAGGCTGAGCCTTAACATATCAATAATTATGTGCATATAAATGGTCTAAATACACCGGTGTGAAAGAGTGGATTAAAAAAAAATTAACCATATGTTATCTATAAAGAAATGCACTTCAAATATAATGATATAGGTAAGCTGAGAGTGAAAGTTGGGGAAAAATTACTATGGAAACTTTAATTAAAAGAAACCAGGAGCAGCTATGTTAATGTTAGATAAAGCAGATTTCAGAGCAAAGACAAATCCCAGGAACAGAGTGGGATATTACATAATGAGAAAGGGTCAAGCCGCCAAGAAGACATAACAATTCTAAATATGTATGCCCCAAAAGTCATTTAAATTAGTTTGCTTTAGGCAATTTTGCAGTAATATACAGAGATTACATCACTTGGTTTAAGAATTTAAAGTGGGGAAAGTACTATAAATACATACTTGATGTTCACACATGGGAAAGGTAAACATGTATGGGAGGGGGAAAGAAGTAGGGTAGGAGAAGGGGTAGAAGGAACTGGAGAAAGGAGCTCACATTTGTTGTTGATCATCTAATTTCAGAGCTCTTGGCTCATTTATATTTATTCTTCCTAGTGAAAATCTGTGGTAGGAATTATTATCCCCATTATACAGTAAGGACACTGAGGTTCAGAGAAGTAATATAACCTATTTATGGTCATAGAGCTAGGAAAGGAAAAGAGAATATACCCTCCCATTCACATGGCATACATATTTTAACAAATGCTGATACATTAACTATTATTTACAGTCTCAAATCCCTAGAAGTTATGAGCAGAGCAGCCTATTTCTGTTAAAAAATAATAATAATGTCACTTCTGAGCTTAAGTAGCAGTGATGATGGCAACATCACCAAAAGAACTAATTAAGATAAGCTGGAAGCTAGACAGACCCCCAGATCAGGACCAGAAATAAACATTCATACTCAGTGTTCATGCATACCGATGGTAGAATTTGAAATGGAAAATGTTTCAGGAATAGATTTTCCAACCACAGGCCATTCCCCACTCCTGACTCTGACTACATATCCAGCCCTGTCCTTCCTCCCAATCTCAACCACACTCCCAATACTGTGCTTCAGACCACAGGCCCCAAATCTCACACTGATCTGTTTTGCCAGCCCATTCATTAGGCTTTCAATTGGTGGTAAGGGAGCATGCAGATATGTAGAAAGGGGATAAGGAGATTAGAACAAAAGAAAGGAGATGGAGAAGAGGGAAGAAAATAAGCTATGAGGCAGACAAGGTGCAACCACCACTAGATGAAGTAGAGCCCTTCACCAGCTCCCCAAATGCATACTAATATCTCCTTATCCTGCACATGCCATTCATATGCACACATCCACCCAGGTCTTAGTGCATACATATCTATACACAAGTTTTCCCCACTTAAGAAAGGAAAACACATTTTGGAAGTATAAACGGGGTACCTTATTTTGTTGTACTTTGCAGATAGTTTTGATTTGTTTTTACAGATTAAATGTTTGTGTCAACCCTGCATCAAGCAAGATTTTGTGTAATATTTTTACTATAGCATTTGCTCACTTAAAGTCTCCATGTCATATTTTGGTAATTCTTGTAATATTTCTAACTTTTTTCATTATTATTATATTTGTTTTGGTGATCAGTGGTTAGTAATCTTTGATGTACTATTGTAATTGTTTCAGGTTGCCCTGAACTGCACCCATATAAAATGATGGACTTAATCAGTAAATGTCTGTTCTGACTGCTCAACTGCCCAATTGTTTTCCATCTTTCTCCAACTCCTTGAGCTTTCCTGTTCCATGAGACATATCAATATTGAAATTAGGCCAATTAATAAGTCTACAGTGATATCTAAGTGTTCAAGAGAGAAATACATCTCTCACTTTAAATAAAAAACTAGAAATTAATAAACTTATTGAAGGCAAGTCAAAAGCTGAGATAGACCAAAAGCTAGGCTTGTTGTGCCAAACAGTAAATGAGGTTGGGAATGCAAAGGAAAAGTTCTTGAAGAAGTTGAAAATGCTGCTCCAGTGGATGATAAGGGAGCAAAACAACCTTACTGCTGATATGGAGAAAGTTTTAGTGGTCTGGATAGAACATAAAATATGCCACAACATTCCCTCCAGCCAAATCCAAATCCAGAGCAAGACCCTAACCTTTTTCATTTCTGTGAAGGTTGAGAGAGGTGAGAAAGCTACATAAGAAAAGTTTGAAGCTAGCAGAGGCTGTTTCATGAGGCTTAAGGAAAGAAGCCTTCTCCATAACAGAGAAGTATAAGGGGAAGCAGCTCAAGTACTGATGTAGAAGCTGCAACAAGTTATCCAGAAATGTAGCTAACATAATTAATGAATGTGAGCACACTAAACAACAGATTTTCAGTGTAAATTAAATAGCCTTATATTGGAAGTAGATGTCTTCTAAGACTTCCATAGCTAGAGAGAAGTCAATGACTAGTTTGAAAGCTTCAAAGAATAGGCTGACTCTCTTGTTAAGGGCTGATACAACTGGTGACTTTAAAGTTGAAGGCAAGGCTCATTTACTGTTCTGAAGATTCTAGTGCCCTTAAGAATTATCCTGAATCAGGGTGCCTGGGTGGCTCAGTCTGAGCCTTTGGCTCAGATCATGATCTCAGGGTCCTGAGATCAAGCCCTGCATTAGCTCCCAGCTCAGTGGGAAGCTTGCTTCTCCCTCTCCCATTCCTCTTACTTGTGTTCCTGCTCTTGCTGTCTTTCTCTCTATCAAACCAATAAATGAAATCTTTAAAAAGGGGGGGGGCTCCAGTGGCTCAGTGGGTTAAGCCTCTGCCTTCGGCTCCGGTCATGATCCCAGGGTCCTGGAATCGAGCCCCACATCGGGCTCTCTGCTCAGCGGGGAGCCTGCTTCCTTCTCTCTCTCTGCCTGCCTCTCTGCCTCCTTGTGATTTCTGTCTCTCAAATAAATAAATAAATCTTAAAAAAAAAGAATTATTGTGAATCTATTCTGAATCTATTCTGCCTTGTTGTTCCATAAATGGAACAACAAGCCTTGATGAGAGCACATCTGTTAACAACATAGCTTACTGCATATTTTAACCCTACTGTTTTTTTAATTTAGTTTTATTTTTTCAGTGTTCCAAGATTCATTGTTTATGCACCACAGCCAGTGCTCCCTGCAATATGTGCCCTTCTTAATACCCACCACCAGGCTCACCCAATGATTATTCTTCTGATCCATGAGCATGTAATACTTTTCCATCTTTTTGTCTTTTTCAATTTCTTTCATTAGTGTTCTGTAGTTCCTCAAGTACAGATCCCTTCTTTCAATGTTTGGTGGAATTCCCCAGGGAATCCGTCAGGTCCTCGGCTTTTGTTTTTTGAGATGTTTTTGATCACTGCTTCAATCTAAAAAAAAGAAACTAGTATTACTAGATATCAGTCTATTCATGTTGTCAATTTCTTCCTGTTTCAATCTTGGAAGTTTATAGGTTTCCAGGAATGCATCTATTTCTTCTAGGTTGCTTAACTTATTGGCATGTAATTGTTGATAATAATTTCTGATGATTGTTTCTGTTTCCTTGGTGTTAGTCATGATCTCTCCCCTTTCATTCATAATTTTAATAATTTGTGTCCTGTCTCTTTTCTTTTCATTTAGTCTGGCCGGTGGCTTATCAATCTTACTGATTCCTTCAAAGAACCAGCTTCTAGCTTCATTGATGTTTTCTACTGTATCTCTAGTTTCTTAATTTTTAAAAATTAATTTAAATTATTCATTTAAGTCTAGTTTCTTAATTATTTCCCTTCTTGTGCATGGGGTTGGCTTAATTTGTTGTTGATTTTCCAGTTCTTTAAGGTATAAAGAGAGTTGGTGTATTCAGAAATTTTCAGGTTGGTTTTTTTTTTTTGAGTGAGGCTTGGATGGCTATGTATTTACACTTAGGATTGCTTTTACTGTATACCATAGGTTTTTGACCAATGTGTCTTCATTCCCTTTGGTTTCCATGACTTGTTTATGTTTTTATTTGATTTTCTGGACGATCCAAACATTCTTGAGCAGGATGGTCTTTAGCTTCCAAGTGTTTGAATCCCTTCCAAAACTTTTCTGTGTTCCAGTTTCAAAGCATTGTGGTCTGAGAATATGCAGGGATTAATCTCAGTCTTTTGGTATAAGTTGAGTCCTGATTTTTTGACCCAGTATGTGGTCTATTCTGGAGAAAGTTCCATGTGTGCTCAAGAAGAATGAGTATTCTGTTGTTTTAGGGTGGGCTGTTCTGTGTATATCTATGAGGTACATCTGGTCCAATGTGTCACTCAATGCTCTTGTTTCTTTATTGATTTTCTGCTTGGATGATCTGTGTGTTACTGAGAGTGGCATGTTAAGGTACCCCTATAATTAATGTATTCATGTCATTATGACTATTTTGGTTAACAGTTGGCTTCCATAGTTGGCTGCTCCTATTTTGGGGGTATAAATATTTACAATTGTTAAATCTTCTTAGTGGATAGACCCTTTAAGAATGATGTAGTCTCCTTTTCTATCTCTGACTACAGTCTTCAGCTTAAAATCTAATTTATCTGATATAAGAATCACTACCCCAGCTTTCTTTTGAGGTGCATTGGCATGAAAGATTGTTCTCCATCCCTTCAATTTCAGTCTTGATGTATGGTTAGGTTCCAAATGTGTCTCTTGTAGACAGCATGTGGATGGGCCCTGTCATTTTACCCAGTCTTCAACCCTGTGCTGTTTTATAGGAGCATTTAGGCTGTTCACATTGAGAGTGATTATTGAAAAATAAGTTTTTATTGATATTGTGTTGCCTCTGAAGTCCTTGTTTCTATAGATTGTCTTTGTAAATTTCTGTTCTATGTCACTCTTGTATTCTTTCTTTTTTTATAGAACCCCTCTTAATAGTGCTGGCTTGGTGGTCACATACTCTTTTAACCATTGCCAGTCTTGGAAGCTCTTTATCTCATCAATTTTGAATGTCAGCTTTGCTGGAAAAAGTATTCTTGGCTGCATGTTCTTCTCATTTAGTGCCCTGAGTATGTCTTGCCAGCCCTTTCTGGCTTGTCAGGTTTCTGTGGACAGGTTTGACATTATTCTGATGGACCTTCCCCTGTACATAAGGAATCTCTTCCCCCTAGTTGCCCTTAGGACCTGTTTTCTAAAATTATGATTTGTGAACATCACAGTCAAGTTTCTGGAGGCCTTTCTAGATTTGTTGATCTTGGGAGGTGTTTCTGCCTCTAGGACATGAACATTTATTCCACTCCCCAGATTGGAGAAATTTTCATGTTCAGAATTTGTTCAACTATATCTTCTAGTCTTCTCTCTTTCTCCACCCCCTCAGGGAGCCTAGTAATTCTGACATTGAAATGTTTCATGGCATCATTTATTTCCCTAATTCTGTTTTTGTGGCTTCTACACTGTTTGTTCTAGGCCTCCTTCTGATCCTTTTTCTCTATCAGTTTGTCCTTCTATCTTCTGATTCAGTTATCCCAGCTGTTAGAGTATTTAGATTAGATTGGATCTCATTGATAGCATTTTGAACTTCTGCCAGATCAGCTCTAACTTCTACCCTTAGAGATTCTATGTTATTACTCATGGTTTTCTCCAACCTAGCCATTGCCTGGATAATTGTTACCCTGAATTCCCTTTCCAACACACTGTTTATGTCCATATCCAGTAGTTCTGTGGCAGAGGGCACAGTCTCTGAATTTTTCCTCTGTTGGGTGTTGATTTTGATGAGAGATGGTTGAGGGGTTGTAAAGCTAAGTATATCAACCATGATCTAGGCAAGGTGCACCCTGGAAAGTTTCAGAGTAATCGCAAGTCATTACCAAGAAGGAAAAAAAAAATAGAGAGAGAAAGAGAAAAAAGAGAAAAATCAGCCAAAATGAGCCCTAAAAGTAAGATTTATAAGGTATAAGAACAAAAACAAACAAACAAAAAGATGACAAAAGTAAATGACAAGAAAAAAAGAAGAACCCAGCCAACATGAACCCAAGAATAAGATTTATATAATACCAGAACAACAACAAATACACAGAAACACTGACAGAAGAATAAAATGGGAGGGTGGTTATAAATCCTCAATGTGGGCAAGGAAGGTTATTTCATTTCTTCCTGGGTGTATCTTGATATCTTTGTTAAAGGACTCAATTTTCCAAAGATACAGGGAAATTGAAACTGGTTTATATATAGTGGTAGTATTGAATAGGGAAAAAGGATTACCTTGAAGCTTATATCTATATGTATATTTAAAAAAAGAAAAAGATACATAGGTATATGTATGAAAAAGTTCAATTTAAAATTTATTAAGGAATATGTTGTATTAAACCTCTAGTTTTAATGGTAAGTAGGTTAAAAAAATTAAAAGAACATGAATTGTGAGATTAAAAAAAATATAAGTTGTATCTATGAAATATACAGATTTTAGGGCGATACCAGAGCTTAATATGTTATTTCCTCCTGATGTTGGGGTTTACAGCTTTATGGATACCCTGTGGTGGTTGCCCTCTTGTTCTTTTGGCTTGTCTTCTGGGGCAGGTGCCTGCTGCTTCATTCTCCTGTCAGTCTTGCTTTGGTTGAGTTACCCTGCAGGTTATCAAAGGGCTGGGCTCTGTAGAAAACGGTTTTTCAGGTTTTTGTTCTTTGTTCTGTGGCTTTTCCGAGGATCAAAGCAAAGAATCTGTCTGCACCCAGACCTCTGCCTCCAAGAAAATCCTCAGAATGTTCCCCTCTGGGTGATCCAGAACACACAGACTCCCCCTCTGCAAACTCCACTGAACAATGCAACCTCCCACAGATGGTGTGAACCCCCAGCCACCATCCCAGTGGTCACCTGAAGGCCCCCAGTTGTCTCTGCACCCCCATGCCACTAAAACCAGGAGCAATATTGGTCCAGGGAGCCCGTTTCTGGTTGCTGCCTTTGCTGGAACTGCTGTCTGGAGTCCAGGCCCACACCGAGCTTGCTCAGACCCAGTAGTTGCACAAGTCAGGGAAGGCTGTCGGCTGAGGGATCCAGACTGGAGATACCGCTGGGTTCTCTCAGGCACAGCTAGTCATGGAAGGCTGCCATCCTAGAGAGTGCCAGCCGGCCCTCACATCAGGCTCTCTTAGGCATGGGCGGGAGTGCACCCAGCTGAGCAGTGGTGTAAGCAGCAGAAAGTCTCAGGCTCAGGGCCCATGGACTGGAGGCCCTGCCGGACTCTCTCTGGCACATGTGGTCTCCATTGGTGACCATCTTGGGATCATTGGCTAAGGCACGTGCCCATGACCATCTGATTCCACCAGGTGCCCCTTAAGATCTTTTGCTCTTTTTGAGTGCTTTTAACTAGACTCCAAGTTAATGCTGCTCCCCAGTCACTGGGCACTTTCTTATCGGGGTATTACTTTCCAATGGGTCACTTCTGGTGGCTCCCTCCCCCTTCTGTTTATCCTCCAATATCTGTCTGAGTGTTCCCATTCCCCTTTACTTCTCAACTGATGTCTTCTGCACCCTTAGAGATCCAGAAGATAATCTTACATCTCAAGCTGATTTCATGGGTCTTCAGAGAGTTCTGGTAGATATTTAGTTCACTTTAGGGGACCAGTTGAAACAGGGTCTGCTACTTCTCTGTCATCTTGCCCCTCCTCCCAGGCTTACTGTTGAGACCTAATATTAAGGAAAAAAAATGATTCCTTCGAAAATTGTGCTACTCATTGGTGCCTGGTCATCCAAGAGCTTAGATGGAAATAAACATCAAAATTAATGTTGTTTCCATTTCTGAAAGCACTGCATCCATTATGTAGCCTATGGATTAAGGAGTAATTCCACCTTTAAGAAATACATTTTCTAAGGGTATAGCTGCCATATGATGATTCCTTTGATGTATCTGGGCAAAGTAAATAGAAACCTTCTGGAAAATGTTCGTTCTAGATGTCATTAAGAACACTCATGGTTCATGGAAAGTAGTCAAAATATCAACATTGACAAGTGTTTATAAAATTAATTGCACCCTCCTCAATGACTTTGAGGGGTACAAGCCTTCAATGAAGGAAGTAACTGCAGATGTAGTAGAAATAACAGAACTGAAATTAGAAGTAGAATCTGAAGATTTTACTGGATTGCTGCAATCTCTTGATAAAACCTTAACAGATGAGGAGTTGCTTCTCTTGGATGAGCAAGGAAAATGGTTTCTTGAGGTAGAATCTACTCCTGGTGAAGATGCTGTAAAGATTGTTGAGATAACAACAAAAGATTTAGAATAATATATAAATATTAGTTGTTAAAGTAACAGCAGTGTTTGGGAGGATTCACTCCAATTCTGAAAGAACGTCTGTGGGTAAAATGGTATCAAACAACATTACATGCCACAGAGACATCTTTCATGAAAGGAAGAGTCAATTGATATGACAAATGTCATTGTCTTATTTTTAAGAAATCAGTTGAGTATAACACTCAGTGCTCATCAAATCATGTGCCTTCCTTAATGTCCATCACCCAACTGAACCTTCCCCTTACCAACCTCCCTTTCACCAAGCCTCACTTTCTTTCTTGTAGTTAAGTCTCTCATGATTTTTCTCCCTCTCTGTTGACTTCCCATTCAGTTTTCCCTCCCTTTCCCTACAGCCCTGTGTGCCATTTTTTATAATCCGCATATAAGTGAAGCCATATGATAATTATCTTTCTCTGATCAACTTACTTTGCTCAGCATAGTACCACCTAGTTCCATCCACATCCATGTAAACTGTAAGTATTCATGCTTTCTGATGGCTGAGTAATAGTCCGTTGTATATGTATGTCACTGCTTTATCCATTCATCTGTCAACATCTCGGTTCTTTGCACAATTTGGCTATTGTGGACATTGCTGTTATAAACATTGAAGTACAGGTGCCCCCACTACATTTCTATCTTTGGTGTAAGTACCTAGTAGTACAATTACTGGGTCATAGGGTAGTTCTACTTTTTACTTCATGAGGAACATCCATACTGTTTTCCAGAGTAGCTGTACTAGCTTGCATTCCCACCAACAGTGTAAGAGGGCTCCCCTTTCTCTGCATCCTCGCCAATATTTGTTCTTTCCTATATTGTTAATTTCAGCCATTCTGACTAGTGTGAGGTGGTAACTCATTTAGTGTGAGGTGGTAACTCATTACAGTTTGGATTTGTATTTTTCTGATGACAAGTGATCTTGAGCATTTTTCAGGTCTTTGTCATTTTTGTCTTTTTTGGAGAAATGTCTGTTCATGTCTTCTGCCCTTTTCTAGACTGGATTATTTGTTTTTTGGTGTTGAGTTTGATAAGTTGTTTATAGATCTTGGATATCAGCCCTCTATGTGATGTGTCATATTCAAATATCTTCTCCCTTTCTATAGGTTGCATTTTAGTTTTGTTGACTCTTTCTTTGCTGTGCAGAAAAGTTTTATCTTGGTGAAGTCCCAATAGTTCATTTTTGGTTTTGTTTCCTTTGCCTTTAGAGACGTGTCTTGTAAGAAGTTGCTGTGGCTGAGTTCGAAGAGGTTGCTGCCTGTGTTCTTCTCTAGGATTTTGATGGATTCCTGTTTCACATTTAGGTCTTTCATCCATATTGAGTTTTACCTTTGTGTATGGTGTAAGAGAATGGTCAGTTTCATTCTTCTGCATGTGGCTGTCCAATTTTCCCAGCACCATTTATTGGAGAAACTGTCCCTTTCCATTGGATATTCTTTCCTGCCTTGTTGAAGATTAGTTGACCATAGACTTAAGGTTCCATTTCTGATCTCTCTTCTGTTCCTTTAACCTATGTGTTTGTTTTTTGTGACAGTACCATGCTGTCTTGATGGTCACAGCTTTGTAATATAGCTTGAAGTCAGGCATTGTGATGCCCCCCAGATTTGGTTTTATTTTTCAAACTTCCCCTGGTGATTCAGGGTCTTTTCTGGTTCCATAAAAATTTTAGATTTGTTGTTCTACCTCTGTGAAAATGGTACATGGTATTTTGACAGGGAATGCTTTGAATGTGTAGATTGCTCTAGGCAGCATAGACATTTTAACAACATTAGTTCTTCCAACCCATGAGCATGGAATGTTTTTCTGTCTCTTTGTGTATTCCTCAATTTATTTCATAAACAATCTGTAGTTTTTATCTCTCTGGTTACTTTTATTCCTAGGTATCTTACAGTTTTTGGTGCAATTGTAAATGGAATCAATTCTTTGATTTCTCTCTCTTCAATCACATTGTTATTATATAGCTATGTAATTGGTTTGTGTGCATTGATTTTATATCCTGCACCTGTTCTTCCAGTTGATCTTCTGGGGAGGGTCCTTCTGTGGTACTTCTCACGTAACTTTCCCTGGAAAGCTCTGTACCATCCCTTTGCCAGGGGTATGGGCTAAATATGATCTGGTCCTCTGTGTGGCTTTTGTTTCCTGAAGGCTTTCCTCACCTGTTTAGAGGATAAAAACAAAAATGGCCGTGACCCATTCTCCAGCTCCAGAGTTGAGAGATTACAGTCCCCTTTATTTAGTAAACCCTCTGGGATAAAATGTCTTCATTTTCTTGCATGTCAAACTCTGCAGAATGTGTGGTGCATGCCCACAGCAGTCCTCCCAGGGGGAGTCTGAGGGTCTCACGTTACTGCCCTTTGTAAGGTCCTGGCACTAAGAGTGGTCCTGGAATTGTGCCTGTTCCCACTCCACACCACACCAATGGAGGACAACTGAGTGCCTCCATACTGTTTTTTTACAGGGATCTATCTATCTATCTATCTATCTATCTAGATAATTTGAATACATTGAAAGGAAGCAAAAAATGAAGACTATATCTATAAAATGTAAAGGTAAAACTGAAATTTTAAAAAAAAAGACTTAAAAACAAAGTGTTGATAAAATAAGGAACTAATTGGAAAGGAAAAAAAGAATAGGAAAATTTAAACTTTAAAAGAATCATGAAGGGAAAACCTCAAATTCTATGTACTATTTTCCCCTGATGCTGGAGTGTTGCAGTTCTGTGTGTTCTGGAACCTTGGTATTTGCCTGATGTTCCTGCTGGTCTTCTGGGAGAGACCCGCTGCACTGAATTTCAGGTGTGTTTGCCTGGGTGGAGTTGCACTGCTCCTTTCCAGGGGGCTGGGCTCAGTGTAAGCTGCTCCAGGTTGCTTTATGTGGCTTTGTTCCCTGAAGGCTTTCTGAGCTGCTTTAGGGATGAAAACAAAAATGGTGGTGTCCCAATCTCTAGCCCCAGAGCCGAAAGATCAGGGCCCCAGCTCGCCAGTCTGGCCCAGATCCACATTTCCAATCTTATCTGCTACTACTTCCTTTCATTCAGCCTATCTTTTATCTACATGAACTTTCCTTGCTCTCTTACACACTTTCACTCCCCCAGGCCTTTGCCATTGTAAATCCCTCCTTTTCGAATGCCCTTCCCTCATTCCAACCCTGTAATTCCTACTCATTCTTCAATGTAGACCTAGAATAGGTCTTGTCCAAAACCTTCCAAATTTGGCAGTCCAAATGGATCACCACCTTTTTGGGCTCCCATAGGGAGATTTATTGTTGCACACAAGTTATTCTGTTGCCAAGTTTTGAATTGGCATATATATTCTTTCATTCCTTCCTTCATTCAGTCATTGCTGTGGCAGTTTCAGCAGGCTCCTCTGTCACCTGGCTTGAGAACTGACACAACCTTAGTGCTCACTCAATAGCCAGTTACAGGAGATCTGGTACCTCTGGAATTTAGGAATGGACAAGTCAAGCCAAGGGAATGGGAAAGAGTTGACATTTGTTAGTGAGCTGTAAGAAAGTCTTCAAACTTAACTGTTCTAAGGTATTTGCTTTTCTCACAGTAGCTGTTTTCCCAGATGAGCAAATAAATATTAAATGGAAGAACATTTGATGCTTAAGGAGTGTTCTAGCTAGACTAGAGAAGGCAGGAAAAGCTTGCTCCCCTTTCTTCATTCAGTGACATTTATCTACCACTTGTTCTGGGTCATACACTAGACTGGTATATTCTGTGGGGACCATTAAGGTGAATTAGACTTGTTCTCAAGGATCTTAGAATTAAGGTGAATAGCTGTGAATTCTCCCCTGAGTTCTGGACTCATATATCCAACTTCCCACTTAACCAACCCCATTGGATGTGTCACTGCCATCTCAAATATGCTCCAACAGAATTTTCAGTTTCACTCCCACTGCAACATTATCCTTTCCTAGTCTGCTCCATCAGTAGTAAATGTCTCCCCACCCCCAAATCTGGTATCATTCTTCATCTGTCCCTCTCTCTGACCCCCTACATTGAAACATTAGCATAGTGATTATCAAACATTAACACACTGGTTTTGCATCAGACTCTACCTGGAGGACCATTGAAATAGATTGCTGGGTCCCATCTCCAGAGTCTCTGATTCAGTAGATCAGGGTGGAACCTAAGCATATGCATTTCTAACAAGTTCCCAGGCAATAGTGTTACTGCTGTTTCAGGGATCACACTTGAAAACCACTGCATTAGTAAGACCTGGTAGGATATACCTACATAATATATTCTGAGCCTCTACTTCTCACCATTTTTTGTAGCTCATCAACAAATCTGTGCAGTTTTCTGTGTGAGTAAGGGCTAAGGTTTGCAAGTAAGTAAGCATTGTAAGTAAGAGTGAGTAAGGGTTTTGTGAGGACTAAGTCACCTCTAAAGCTGGATGACACATGAGCCTGCCAAGTTTGGCCCAGGAATGGATATTCCATTAACCTCTCTACACTTCCTACTCCATGTTATCCAGCAAAAAGCCATTGGAAAGAAGTCAGCCAGATGACTGGTTTTTGTTTTGACTCAGGATTCTGTTTGGATAGCTGTGGGAGCTCAGGTATCTTGGTTCAACAGTTAGGTAATCCACCCAGTGGATCCACCCCAGTGATTGTGGATTAAAAATAAAAGAAGTATATTGTGGATTTCCTGTGATTTTGCAGCCACATCTGGTGCACTTTATTCTCTTTGGAGGATTTCATTACAATACTTTCCACATAAAATCACATCTTTAATGACTTGGATGCTTTCCTCTCTTGGTAAAGCCAATTATGTTACAGATTCTTCCTTATGAAGTCTTCTGAGATCTCTGTGTGAGGCTTCACGGAGTTCTACTTCTCAGGCAGAATTTCCAAGGTTCCAGGAGGTTCCATGATATGCCCAATTTCACCCTGAAAACTGGTGTCTAAACCAGGACAAGATTTACTTCCATTGCCTTATTTTCTATCACTTGAGATCTATCATATGAGGAAAGTTCCTTGGTATGGTGGAAAAGCTGATTAGGCTCACAAGTCTCCACTTCCTGGCTTTGTGATCTTTGACAAGCCACTTTAGTTCTCTCAACCTCAGAATTTTCATCTGTAAAAATGAAGCTAAACATACCTATTCATTCTATCATGATGGGGAAATTAGATGACATATAAAATGCTTAGCACCATTGCTGGTACATAATACACACACACACACA
This sequence comes from Neogale vison, assembly GCF_020171115.1. NCBI lineage: Eukaryota > Metazoa > Chordata > Mammalia > Carnivora > Mustelidae > Neogale > Neogale vison. Next base: position 77,258,443 of record NC_058105.1, read on the forward strand.
CACACACACACACCCCTACTATTATTAAACAGAACTTTAATGAACACCCAATTGCTTCTCAGTTCCTGGCACTTATAGACTCCTAATAAATGTTGACTGAATGAATCAAATCTTCCCCCACCCACAGTAATATCTTTCTTTCTTTGAGACTACTTAAATTTCAGTCAGTACCCTAAACTTACTACCTATTTGGTTTCATTTTGTCACTCCAAATATAATGCTGAACCCTGCTTATGGCCAAAGCACTATGATGGAGAAAAGTATGAAACTGTGCCAGTCTCCAGAAAGCTCTTGTGTATATAATTATCTGAATCTTAAATTGCTTCATGTGTAACTCTGTACATTTAGAGGACCCGGAAGGCCATAGCTGCATTCTCTTGGGCTACTTCTTTGCCTTTTTTGGACATTTGTTTCTTCATCTCTGAAATGAAGAGGATAAATTTTATTGGTGGCTTTGAAATATGTTCTGAGGAGTCCTGGGATTTCCATGGAGGTATATGATGAACCACTAATAGAGTCAGGAAGAGTTGGATTTGAAGAGAGAATAAGGACTCTGGTGGTCCCGCTTCCATTTCAGCCATAACAGTTACAATTTTTTTTTCTATTTTCTACATTGGATCACACTTTTATATTTTATTTCTGTTCATCAGTCACCCACAGGATCCAGCACATTGTTGGAACAACTGGTACTTGATTAATAAACTTTCTTTGTCCACTTGATTGATAGAATATGTGAATAGAAGGAAATTAGCATGATGTCTATTTAATCTTAGCCCAAACTTCCCAGTTACTGGACAGAGCATGGAAAGTGGGGCATTAGATAATAAGCCTGAAGAGCATAGTAAAGACAATTGTGTACAAGGGTGACATGTCTGCATTCTTTGTTTCATTGTTAACCCCATCCTTAGTCCTCCTGGGTACCCCAATTGACAAACTCCATAAAAAATCTATTTATTTTACACAAGGTTTTGACATGTCATTAATTTCCTGGAGAAACAGGAACAGAGTAGAAACAGCTTAGACTTTGGGCTCAGACAGTGTTGTGAATTTAGATTTAATTCTGAGTATAGTAAAAATTCATTGGAGGATATATGTTTAACAGACCTATTGAGTTGTAATTTACATACAGTAGAAAACATCCATTTTTGGTGGCCACAATTCAGTGGCTTTTACTTTACAGAGTTGTACAACTATCACCTCAATACAATTTTGGAACATTTTCTCATCCCACAAAGAGCTCTTATGCCCAATTTAAATTGATCTCCATTCTCCACAGCTTCAGGCAACAAGTAATCCACTTTCTGTTTCTATAGATTTGCCATTATAGGACTTTGCATATAACTTAGTATGATGGTTTTGAGGCTTTGTACACATTGTAACATATGCTACTGTTTCTTTCCCTTTTATTGACAAATAGTTTTTCATTGTGTGGGTGTACCACATTTTGTTCATTTGCTGAACAATTAATGAATATTTGGGTTGTGTTCACTTTTCAGCTTCTATGAATGTTTCTTTGAACATAGGCATATAAGTCATTGTATGGAACTATATTTTATTTTTAGGTTTTTATTCAAATTCCAGTTAGTTAACATACAGTATAACACTAGTTTTAGGTGTACAATATAGTGATTCAACATTTCCATACAACACCTAGTGTTCATCACAAGTGCCTTCCTTAATCCCCATCACTTATTTAACCCATCCCTCCCATTCACTTCCCCTCTGGTAACCATCACTTTGTCCTTTATAGTTAAGAGTATCATCCTTGGTTTGTCTCCCTCTTTTTTCCTCTTTCTTCTTTTGTTTTGTTTCTTAAATTCCACATATGAGTGAAATCATTACGTATGCATCTTTCTCTGACTGAGTTTTCACTGAGCATAATATTCTCTAGCTCCATCCATATCATTGCAAATAGCAAGATTTCATTCTTTTTATGCATGAGCAATATTCCATTGCCTATATATACCATAACTTATTTATCCATTCATCAGTCAGTGGGCACTTGACCTGTTTCTATAATTTGGCTATTGTAGGTAATGTTACTAAAACAATAAATAAATTGGGAAAAAAAACATCAGGGTGCAATTATCCCTTTGAATTAGTATTTTTGTATTCTTTGGGTAAATACCTAGTATTGCAATTGCTTGTTCATAGGGTAGCTCCATTTTTCACTTTTTGAGGAACCTCTATATGTTTTTCCAGAGTGGCTGCACCACTTTGCATTTTCATCAACAGTTTTTCCACATTCTTGTCCCTGTTTTTTCTTCTTTTGTTAATTTTAGCCATTCTGACATGTGTGAGATGATATGTCATTGTAGTTTTGATTTGTATTTTCCTGATAGTGAGTAATGTGTTGAGCATCTTTGCATGTGTCTATTGGCCATCTGGATGTCTTCTTTGGAAAAATGTCTTCGCTTTTCCATTTCTTAACTGGGTTATTTGTTTCTTGGGTGTTTGATAAATTCTTTATAGATTTTGAATAATAACCCTTTATAAGATATGGCACTTGAAAATATCTTCTCCCATTCTGAAGTCACCTTTTAGTTTTGTTGATTGTTTCCTTCACTGGGCAGAAGCTTTTTATCATGGTGAAGTCTTATTGGTTAATTTTTTTTTGTTCCCCTTGCATCAGGAGACGTGTCTAGTAAGAAGTTGTGACAGCCAATGTCAAAGAGTTTGCTACCTGTATTCTCCTCTAGGATTTTGATGGATTCCTGTCTTACATTTATGTCTTTCATTCATTTTGAATTTATTTTTATGTATGGTAAAAGATGGTGGTCCAGTTTCATTTTTCTGCATATGGCTGTCCCATTTTCCTAACACCATTTGTTGAAGAAATTGTCATTTTTTTTCCATTGGATATTCTTTCCTGCTTTGTCAAAGATTAGTTGACCACATTGTTGTGGGTCCATTTCTGGGTGTTCTGTTCCATTGATCTATGTGTCTCTTTTTGTGTCAGTACCATAATGTGTTGATGACTGTACCTTTATAATATAGCTTGAAGTCGAATTGTGATGCTTCCAGCTTGCTTTTATTTTTCAAGATTTCTTTGGCTATTCAGGGTCTTTTGCTGTTACATACAAATTTTAGGATTATTTGTTCTAACTGAAAAATGCTGTGATATTTTGATAGGGATTACATTGAATGTATAGATTGCTTTGGGTAGTATAGATATTTTAACAGAATTTATTCTTCCAGTCCATGAGCATGGAATGTTTTTCCATTTCTTTGTGTTACCTTCATTTTTTTCCATAAGTGTTATATAGTTTTCAGAGTAGAAATCTTTTTACTTCCTTGCTTAGGTTTATTCCTAGGTATCTTATGGTTTGTGTTGCAATTGTAAATGGGATCGATTCCTTGGTTTCTCTTTCTGCTGCTTCATTATTGGTGTATAGAAATGCAACAGATTTATGTACCTTGATTTTGTATCCTTCAGCTTTACTTAATTCGTGTATCCATCCTAGCAATTTTGGGGTGGAGGCTTTTTGTTTTCCACACAAAGTATCACATCATCTGTGAAGACTGAGAATTTGACTTCATTTCCAACTTAATGCCTTTTATTTTTATTGTCTGATTGCTGAAACTAGGATTTCTAGTACCATGTTAAATTAACAGTGGTGATAGTGGATGTCCTGTCTTGTTCCTGACCAAAGGAAAAGCTCTCAGTTTTCTCCATTAAGAACCATATTAGCTGTGGGTCCTTCATATATGGACTTTATGATGTGGAGATATGTTTCTTCTATCCCTACTATGTTGAGGGTTTTTATCAGGAATGGATGTTATACTTTGTCAAATGCTTTTTCTACATCTATTGATTGAGATTGTTCTTATCCTTTCTTTTTTTAATGTGTTATATTACATTGATTGGTTGGCAAATATTGAACTGTCCCTGTAGCCCATGAATAAATCCCACTTGGTCATAGTGAATAATTCTTTCAATGTACTGTTGTATTTGATTTGCTCGTATTTTGTTTGTATTTTGTTGAGAAATTTTATATCCATGTTCATAGGGGATATTGGTCTGTGATACTCTTTTTTAGTGGGGTCTTTGTCACATTTTGGAATCAAGGCAATTCTGGCCTCATAGAATGAATTTAGAAGTTTTACTTCCATTTCTATGTTTTGAAACAGTTTCAGAAGAATGGGTGTTAATTCTTCTTTAAATGTTTGGTAGAAGGGGCCCTTGGGTAGAAGATGCAGTTAAGCATCTGCCTTTGGCAGAGGTCATGATCTCAGGGTCCTGGGATCCAGCCTGGTGTCTCCCTGCTCACTGGGGAGTCTGCTTCTCCCTCTCTCTATGTCCATCTCCATTTCTTATACTTTCTCCCTCACTCTTTTTCTCTCTTGCTCTCCCTGTCTCAAATAAACAAATAAAATCTTTAAAAATAATAACTGTTTGGTAGAATTCACCAGAGAAGTCATGTGGCCCTGGACTTATCTTCGTTGGGAGATACTAATTTGTGATTCAAATTCTTTGCTGGTTGTCTTTTCAGTTTTTCTATTTCTTCCTGTTTCAGTTTTGGTGGTTTATATGTTTCTTGTAATTTATCCACTTCTTCCCAATTGCCCAATTTGCTGACATAAAGTTTTCATAATATACTCTTATAATTGTTTGTATTTCTGTGATGTTGGTTGTGAATCCTTTTTCATTCATGACTTTGTTTGTTCCTTTCCCTTTTCTTTTTGATAGGTCTGGCTAAGGGTTTATCAATTTCATTAATTTTGTCAAAGAAGCAGCTCCTGGTTTTGTTGATCTGTTTTACTGGTTTCTGTTGTTGTCGTTTCTACATCTTTTATTTCTGCTCCAGTCATTATTAATTCCCTTCCCTGCTTGGTTTAGACCTCATTTTCTCTTCTCTTTCTAGCTCCTTTAGGTGTAAGGTTAGGTTGCATATTTGAAATTTACCTTACTTTTTGAGGTAGACCTATATTACTGTATAGTTCGCCCTTATTACCACTGTGGCTGCATCCAAAATGTTTTGGAACATCCTGTTTTTACTTTCATTTATTTCCATGTATTTTTAAAGTTTCTTCTTTAATTTTCTGTTTTTTGAATGACCTTCACATTCTCTAGTAAGGTGTTCTTTATCCTCCACATATTTGTGGTCTTTCTAAATGTTTCCTTGTGGTTGATTTCCAAGTTTCATAGTATTGTGGTCTGAAAACATATATGTTATGATGTCAATTTTTTATACTTGTTGAGGCCTGATTCATGACCTAGTATTTGATCTATTCTAAAGAATGTCCTATGTGCACTTTACAAATATGCATCCTGCTGCTTTAGGATGAAATGTTTTGAATATATCTTTTCTGTCCCTTTGGTCCAGTGTGTGTTTCAAAGTCATTGTTTCTTTGCTGATTTCCTGCTTAGATGACCTGTCCATTGATGTAAGTGGCTATTAAATTCCCCTAGAATCATTGCATTATTACCAATGAGTTCCTTTATGTTTGTTATTAATTGTTTTGTATATTGGATGCTCCCAATTCAGGAGGATAACAATTTATAATTGTTAGATCTTGTTGCATAGACCCCTTTATTATGATGTAGTGCCCTTCTTCATCTCTGTTTGAAAAGATTTATTCATTTGTTTATTTGAGAGAGAGAGACAGTGAAAGTGCAAGGGGGGAGAGAGCAGAGTGAAAGGGAGACAATCTCAAGCATATTCCCCACTCAGCTCAGAACCTGCAGCTTGATCCCACGTCCCTGTGATCATGATCTGAGCCAAAATCAAGAGCCAGATGCCAAACCCACTGAGCCACCCAGATGCCCCCCTTCTTCGTCTTTTGTTACAGTCTTCAGTTTAAAATCTAGTTCATCTGATGTAACTGTAGCTACTCCAGCTTTCTTTTGATGTCCATTAACATGGTAAGTATTTCTCCATCCCCTCACTTTTAATCTGCAGGTGTCTTTAGGTCTAAAATGAGTCTCTTATAGGCAACATGTAAAATGTGTCTTGGTTTTGTATCCATTCTTACACCTTATGTCTTTTGATTGGAGCACTTGTTTCATTTACACTCAAGGTAATTAGTGATATATGTAAATTTAGTGCCATCTTATTGCTTGTTCTGTCATTATTCCTGGAGATTTTCTCTGTCCCCTTCTAGTCTTTTTCCCACTCAGCAAGTCTCCATTAATATTTCTTGAAGGGCTGTTTTAGTGGTAATAAACTCCTTTAGTTTTTGTTTGTCTGGGAAAATCATTATCTCTCCTTTTATTGTTAATGACAGGCTTGCGGGATAGCTTTCTTCTGGTCTGCCATGTTTCTATGAAGAGGTGTGCTGTTAACCTTGTCTTCTCTTGTAAGTTAGGGACTTGTTTTCCCTTGTTGCTTTTAGTCTTGATTTTTTGCTTGTTCGTTCATTTGTTTTTAATCTCTATATTTTGCAAATTTAACTAAAGACATCTTGGTGTTGGCCTGCTTTTCTTGATTTTGATGAGAGTTCTGTATGCTTCCTGGATTTGGAATTCTGTTCATTCTCCAGATTAGGGAAATGTTCAGCTATAACTTCCTCAAATAAACCTGCCCCCCTTTTTCTCTCTCCTCATTTTCTGAGGTTCCTATGATATGATTGCTATTACATTTCATGTAGTTCTGGGGTTCCCTAAGTCTGTTTTCCTGATGCAGAATTTTAATTTCCCTCTTTTGATCAGCTTCATTATTCTCCATAATTCTATTTTCTGTATCATTTATTTGGAAGAAGTCTTCCATCCTTGAGTTCATTATAGCCAGTTGGTTTTGAATCTTGGTTATTGCATTTTTCGTTTCAACCTGATTCATCTTTTGCTCCTTTATCTCTATGGCATTGATCTCCCTGATGTCATCTATGCTTTTCTGAAGTCCAGCTAGTATCCTTAAAATTGTTTCTTTAAGTTCTGAATCAGGAATATCACCTATATCTGTTTCAATTAGATCCCTGGAGATTATGTTTTCTTTTTCTTGCTTTTGGGATGAATTTCTCCATTTGGCATTTTGTCTAGGTCTTTGTCATCTTCTCTATGCTAGGAAAGCCTGCTATGTTTCCTGCTCCTGTGAATAATGACTTTATGAAGAAGAGGTCATATAATGTCCAGAGCCTTGTTCTTCAGGAATTGTCTCTTGTGTATGTTGCATGTACTCTGCTGCTGTGTTATGACTGCTTTATCAGGTCAGTCCTCTACACATTTTTTTCTTACCTGCAGTGGGGAGTGTTTGCACCTTGGCCAGAGTGTGGTGAGTCTTAAATGAAGTGTGCTCTGGTCTTCTTGTTATAAAAAAACCTGATACTATTTCCACCAGTGCTGAAGATTTGCAGAACTTTATGGCCAGTAGACATGGTGTGTGATGGGCTGTGTGGTGGAGTTTTCGCTGGTCTTCTGGGAGAGGGTCCCAGTGCACTGGTTCTCAGCCACACTTGCTTGAGAAAAGCAGTACCAGCAAAGCACAGGTGAGACAAGGTTTAGACCTCCAGTGTTGACCCTGTGCTATTTATTCAAGTTAGATTATGCTAAGGGACAGGCGAAAGAAGTGGTGCCAGCCAGCTTGTCTTCAGAGAGGTTAATTCATGTTCACTGTTGTCAGGGAAGCCCTCCTAGAAGAGTGAATAAATTTGCCTCAAGCATCCTAAGCATTTTTCAGGTCACTGCTTATACACTCTGTATCTAGGTCACTTGCTTGTCTGGAGAAGTGCAGCGCAGTTTGGGTTATCCCATCCAGGCCAGCTGAGTTTTAAAACTCCAAAGTTTAAAGACCTGGCATGGAGGGGACTTATGCTGGTCTTCTGCGGGAGGGTCTTACTATCCTGGGATTGATGCAGATTTGACCCAAAAAGGCAGTTGCGCCAGAGCTCAGGCACATGGAATTTGGAGCAAAGAAAATGGCTTTGCTAAGCGGCTAGTGTCTGGGTTAGCCACCCTCAGCAGATGTCTCTCTGCTATGCTGAGGTGCAGGGGAGGGTAATGTCCCCACCAGCTCCTTTGTCCCCAGAGAGGCACTTTCTCATATGTGCTCCAAGAAGGGGGAACTGTCTCTCCCAGTGTGTCTTGGGAAATCCTGAGGTGCTGCCATCTGCCTGACTGCCTTCTCTGCAGGAACACTGATGTGTCCTCAATGCTATATACCAGCTACACCATGCACCACTAAAACTCTGGTCTTTGAGCTCTGCTGGTTGGGAAAAAAACAAACAAACAAACAAACACTAAAAAAATCAGCCCCTCTTGTTTTCCCAGTCAATGTCTTTGGACAAGTGTTTTCCTTGTGTGATCCCCTGTGCTCCTCTCTACTCTCTCTTTCTAATCTCCACAGAGAGTCTGTTTCTTGATTTGCCTCTCTCCTTTTTCCCTTCGTTTTGTTTTTTTAAATTCCACATATTAGTGAAATTATGTAGTATTTGTCTTTCTCTGACTACTTATTTCATTAGCATAATACACTCTGGCTCCATCCATGTTCTTACAAATAGCAAGATCTGATTCTTTTTTTTATTTATTTTTTATTTTCAGCATAACAGTATTCATTATTTTTGCACCACACCCAGTGCTCCGATTCTTTTATATGGATAAGTAATATTCCTCTGTGTGTGTGTGTGTGTGTGTGTGTGTGTGTCTGTGTGTGTGTATGTGTGTGTGTGTGTATCCATTCGTCAGTTGATGGACACTTGGGATGTTCCCATTATTTGGCTACTGTACATAATGCTTCTGTAAACATGGGGGTGCATCATTCCTTCGAATTAGTATTTTTTTAAGATTTTATTTATTCATTTGAAAGAGACAGAGAAAGCAGAGGGGGAGGGAAAAGGAGAGGGAAAGCAGACTCCCTGCTGAGCTGGGAACCTGACATGGGGCTTGATCCCAGGACCCTGAGATCATGACCTGAGCTGAAAGCAGATGCTTAACCATCTGAGACACCCAGGTGCCCCTGAATTAGTATTTTTATATTCTTTTGGTAAATACCTAGTAGTGTAATTGCTGGATCATAGGGTAGTTATATTTTTCACTTTTTGAGGCACCTCCATATTGTCTTCTGGAGTGGCTACATTACTTTGCATTCCCATCAACAGTGCAAGGGGGCTCCCATTTCTCCACATCCTCTCCAACACCTGTTGTTTCTTGTGTTGTTGATTTTAGTCATTCTGACAGGTGCAAGGTCATATCTTATTGTAGTTTTGATTTGTATTTCCCTAATAATGAGTGATGTGTTGAGCATCTTTTCATGTGTCTATTGGCCATTCTTTTTTTTTTAATTTTTTAAATTTTTTATAAACATATATTTTTATCTACAGGGGTATTGGCCATTCTAATGTCTTCTTTAGAAAGATATCTATTCATGTCCTATGCCCATTTTTAAATTGGTTTATTTGCTTTTTTGGGTACTGAGATTTATAATTATATATCTTATACTTCCCCTTATTAGTTACGTCATTTGCAAATATCTTCTCTCATTCCATATGTTGCCTTTTAGCTTTGTTGATTATTTGCATGGAAATACATTTTAATTTCTCCTGATTAGATTCCTAGTAGTGGAATTTCTAGATCATAGTATAAGCATACATATAACATTTAATGGCATTGGAAACTGTCTTCCAAAGTGCTGTGGCAATTTCCATCACTAGAAGTAGTGTATGAAGATTGCACTTGTTCTACCTCCCTGACACTTGTTAACTGGGTGTCTATAAAAGGACATTTTAGCCATCATAGTGGTGTGAAGTAATAATTCTTTGTAGTTTACACCACTATGATGACTAAAATGTAATCTTTGCCCAAGAAAAATTCACAAAACCTTTCTCTATGTTTGTGTCACAAATATTTTCTTCTGAGTTTTCTTCCAGGAAGCTTATTTTTTTAGGTTTCACACATTGTCCTATGATCCACTTTAATTGTTGTATATGATGCAGAATATAAGTAAAGTTTGTTTGTTTGTTTGTTTATATTCTGCATGTGCATATACAGTTGTATCAGGACCAGTTGTTGAAAAGGACATTCTTTCTCCATGGCATTGTTGTTATACCTTTGTCAGAAATCAGTTGTCCATATATTTATGGGTTTACTTCTGGACTTTCATTTTTGCTTCATAGTTCCATTTGTGTATTTTTATGACATTATGTCACTGTTACTTTTTTAACTTATTATTGAAGTATAATGGACATATAATGTTATATTAGTCTCAAGTATGTAACAGAGTAATTCAACCATCTATACATTACTAATTGTTCACTACTGTAATTTTTGTCACCATCTGTCACCTTACTACATCATTACAATATTATTGATTATATTTTTGTGCTGTACTTTTTACCTCCATGACTTATTTATTTTATAACTAGACTTTATACTTTTTAATACCTCTTATCTGTTTCACCCAGCTTCCCCTGTCCATCTTTTCAGTGGTACCAACCAGTTTGTTCTCCGTTTTTAATACTTACTGTTTTTTCTTTTATTTATTTTTTGATCCAACAATATGAGTGGAATCATATGGTATTTGTCTTTGTCTGAGTTATTCCACTTAGCTGAATGCCCTCTAGGTCCATCAATGTTGTCACAATGACAGTATCTCCTTCTTTTTATGACTGATTTATATTCCATTATATATTTATATACCACATTTTCTTTATGCATTCATCTATTGGTACACACTTGCATTGCTCCCACTTCTTGATGTTGTAAATAAAACTCAATAAATACCAGGGTTCATACATCTTTTTGAATTAATGATTATTTTCTTTGTGGAAATACCCTGTAGTCGAATTATTGGGTCATTTGGTATTTCTATTTTTAATTTTTTGAGGAAACTACAAATTTTTTCACAGTGAGTGTACCAATTTACATTGCCAATAACAATGTGTAAAGGTTCCTTTTTCTCCACATTCTCACCACTTATTTCTTGTCTTTCTGAGTCTAGCTATTCAGATTCTCTGCCCATTTTAATCAAATTACTTTTTTATGTGTCTTGAGTTGTATAAGTTTTTTATATATTTTAGATATTAACCTCTTTGATAATATATTAGATATATTTTTGATAATATATTTTTGATAACTTTTGATAATATATTAACCTCTTTGATAATATATTTTAGATATTAACCTCTATGATAATATATTTGATATTTGATAATATATCATTTTTAAATATCTTCTTTCACTTAGTAGTTTGCCTTTTCACTTCATTGATGGTTTCCTTTGCTTTTTATTTTGGTATTGTCCCAATAGAGTATTTTCTTTCCAATTTATTTATTTTCAGAAAAACATTATTCATTATTTTTTCACCACACCCAGTGCTCCATGCAAGCCGTGCCCTCTATAATACCCACCACCTGGTACCCCAACTTTGCTTTTTTTTTCCTTACCTGAGGAGACATATCCATAAATATGTTGCAAAGGCTGATGTGCAAGAGATTATTACCTATGCTCTCTCTAGAAGTTTTATGGTTTCAGGTTTCATGCTTAGATCTTTTTTTTTTAAGATTTTATTTATTTATTTGAGAGAGAGACAGTGAGAGAGAGCATGAGCTAGGAGAAGGTCAGAGGGAGAAGCAGACTCCCCATGGAGCTGGGAGCCCGATGCGGGACTCGATCCCGGGACTCCGGGATCATGACCTGAGCCGAAGGCAGTCGTCCAACCAACTGAGCCACCCAGGCGTCCCACATGATTAGATCTTTTATCCATTTTGAGTTTATCCTCTGTTCTTGTGTGGGCATAGAAACAGTGCACATATCTCTACCTCTATGTATAAGTCCACCAATACTATTGGATTTGTGATCTGCTGTTAAGACCTTATTTAACCTTATGCTTCCCTAAAAATCTTCTCTCCAAATATTGTCACTTTGGGGGTTAGGATTTGAATATATGTATTTTATAAGGACACAATGCATTCCTTAATTCCCACTCTGTGTCCCCCCCCCCAGACACTTTCTTCTCACATGTAAAAGTTGTTCATTCCTTCTCATAACCCAAACTCTCTTAGTCCATTGAAGCATATATTCTGAGCACATAACCTCATCTAAATCTCATCTAAATTATGTTTGGGTAAGTCCTGTGGTATGATTCATCCAGAGTCAAAATTCCTCTCCATCTGTGAAAACAGACAAAGTATCTGTTTCCCAAGTATAGTGGTAGGACAGGTATAGGATGGACATTCCCTTCTTAAAAAGGAGAAATCCAAAAGATCGGATTGATGGTTTCCAATGAAGTACAAAACCTAGCATGTTAAGTTCCAGTAAGGCTCAAGAAGCAACTTCTTTGGCTAGATAATTTGAACAGCATCACCCCTACAGCTGCTTGTGGCAGCCACATCTTGACAGCTCTTTGCAGTCACCTTTTTCCTGAAACACTAGTCAGAGGTATCCTGGCCTCTGAGACTGAGGAGAGGAGCCCACTCTTTGAAACTGAGGAGAAAACAGCTTTGCACCTGGGTCTGTTCTGGGCCTGTGGTGCAAGTGGCAGCCCTGATGATCTTTGAATTATGTTCAGCATAATTCTTTCCTTTACTTGAAAGATAAAGCATGTTTGAGTCAAATAAGTCTATTGTCTTTTCCTGTAGAATCCTGGAGTTCCAAAAACTTTATTTTATATTTCTCCTTTCCTTGGTCCATACTGACAGTGTCTGTGCTTGTGTAATCTCATTTCTGTTCCCGAAGTCTACTGAGATACCTGATTAAAATGATAAGTAATCTCCTCATAGAGTGATTTCCAGGCACATCCTTGGTGTTCTTTCCATAGCATGTTTTATCATATTTTGCAATACAGATAGAATTAGAGTTTTCTAAATCTTCAAGTTCTGGTTCCTTTTTGCTTAATGATTCTTTCAGTTTCTCCTTCTCCTCTTGCATTCAACTATAAGCAACAAGGAGAAGCCAAACCTCACATTCAACATTTTCCTTAAAAATCTCTTCAGCTAGGGGCGCCTGGGTGGCTCAGTGGGTTAAGGCGCTGCCTTCGGCTCAGGTCATGATCTCAGGGTCCTGGGATCGAGTCCCGCATCGGGCTCTCTGCTCAACAGGGAGCCTGCTTCCTCCTCTCTCTCTCTGCCTGCCTCTCTGCCTACTTTTGATCTCTCTCTGTCAAATAAATAAATAAAATCTTTTAAAAAAAACCTCTTCAGCTAAAAATCCAATGTCATTCCTCACATTTACTACCTTTCACAAAACACTAGAACAAAATTCAAATTCTTTGCCACTTTCTTTTTTTTTCAATTTATTTATTTTCAGAAAAACATTATTCATTATTTTTTTCACTTTCTAACACAGATCACTTTTCCTCCAGTTTCCAAAAGCATGGTCTTCTTTTCTCTATGACAACTCATGCGAAATACCTTTAATGTCCATATTTCTAGCAACAGTCCCTTCAGTGCAATCTGGGCTTTTTTAACATGCACCCCAAACATGTCCAGCCTCTACTCATCACCCAGTTCCAAAGCCACTTCCACATTTTTAGGTATTTTTAAAAGTAGCACCCCACTTTGCAGTACCAAAAGCTGCTCAGTCTTCTACAACAAAATATCACAAACTGGGTGACTTATACAACAGACATTTATTTTCTCACTTATGGAGGCAGTTATGGTCAAAATGTAGCAAACTAGCTTTGTGTGAAGGCTCTCTTTGTGACTTTCAGTCTGCCACCTTGTTTCTGTGTCTTCATATGGCCTTTCCTTGGTGCATTCAGAGAAACAGCAATTTTTGGTATCTCTTTTCTTATAAGAGGACCAATCCAATTGGATTAGGGTACCACATTTATGACTTCTTTAAACCTTAATTTCTTAAGGACCTCAAAGTAAATGCATTCACATTGGGAGTTAGGGCTTCAACATGGGAATTTTTAAGAGACACCATGCAGTCCATAACCAAACCCTAAATTTTATATGTAGCAAAAATATCCATATCTACCCTAAAATAAAGGGAATTTTTAAAAGGAAAAAGAAGAACAAAACATGAAATACCAGAAAGAAAAAAAATGAAAGAATAATATGTGATTAAAATACAATACATTTTCCTCCTCCTGTTTAGTTTTCTGAATTATTTCTGGTGGTGGAAGCAATAATGTATGTATGTAGAAGAAATGTATGTAGAAGAAATATTTCAGATAGTTATAAACAGTGGAAGGCAAAGGGGCATAAAGGTAGATAATATTTCTACTATCATACCAATAAAATGATGACACAGGGGTGCCTGGGTGGCTCAGTGGGTTAGGCCTCTGCCTTTGGCTCAGGTCATGGTCTCAGGGTCCTGGGGTCAAGCCCCAGGTTTGGCTCTCTGCTCAGCAGGGGGTCTGCATTGCCCTCTCTCTCTGCCGGCCTCTCTGATTACTTGTGATCTCTCTCTCTGTCAAATAAATAAATAAAATCTTTTATTTAAAAAAATGATGACACAACAGAATACAAAATTATGAAATGTAATACCTAGAGCAACCACTAAAAAACTATAGAAAGAGATAAAGTTAAAAACGCTATAGAGAGTTAGCATCTTACACCAGTTAGAATGGCTAAAATTAACAAGACAGTAAACAACATGTGTTGGAGAGGATGTGGAAAAAGGGCAACCCTCTTAACACTGTTGGTGGGAATGCAAGTTGGTGCAGCCACTTTGGAAAACAGTGTGGAGATTCATTAGGAAATTAGAAATAGAGTTTCCCTATGACCCTGCAATTGCACTACTGGGTATTTACCCCACAGATGTAGTGAAAAGAAGGGTCATCTGTACCCCAATGTTCATAGCTCCAATGGCCACAGTCGCCAAACTGTGGAGAGAACCAAGACACCCTTCAACGGAAGAATGGATAAGAAGATGTGGTCCATATATACTAGGGGTATTATGCCTCCATCAGAAAGGATGAATACCCAACTTTTGTATCAACATGGACAGGACTGGAAGAGATTATGTTGAGTGAAATAAGTCAAGGAGAGAGAGTCAATTATCATATGGTTTCGCTTATTTGTGGAGCATAAGGAATAACATGGAGGACATGGTGAGATGGAGAGGAGAAGGGACTTGGGGGCAATTGGAGGGGGAGATGAACCATGAGAGACTGTGAACTCTGAGAAACAAACTGAGGGTTTTGGAGGGGAGGAGGGGAGGAGGTTGGGTGAGCCTGGTGGTCGGATTTATGGAGGGCATGTATTGCATGGAGCACTGGGAGTGGTGCATAAACAATGAATTCTGGAACACTGAAAAGAAATTTAAAAAATAAATAAAAATTTTAGAAGAAACACTATAGACAAAATATGACTCTGAAATAAAATTAATTAAACACAGGACAAAGCTAAAAAAAGACTGACTCAAATAAAATTTCAAATGGTAAACAAAAATGGATTGATACAACTTAAGTTTTAACTTGTCAATAAGTACACTAAATATAATGACCTAAATACAGCAATTAGATACTGATTAGCCAAGATAATTAAAAATGTGACCCATTTATATGCTATCTACAGGAAACTCACTTCAAGATATAGATATATGTATGTTGAAAGTGCAGATAGTGGAAGAAGATATGCAATGTGTTCATTAATCAGGAAAACAGGACTGGAAGTACTAGTATCAGATAAAGTAGATTTCAGAGCAAAGAATTTTTTTTCATTTATTTATTTTCAGCATAACAGTATCATTATGATTTCACCACACCCAGTGCTCCATGCAATCCATGCCCTCTATAATACACACCACCTGGTACCCGACCTCCCAACTCCCCGCCACTTCAAACCCCTAAGATTGTTTTTCAGAGTCGATAGTCTCTCATGATTCACCTCCCCTTCCAATTTACCCCAAACCCCTTCTCTCTAACTCCCCATGTCCTCCATGCTCTTTGTTATGCTCCACAAATAAGGGAAACCATATGATAATTGACTCTCTGCTTGACTTATTTCACTCAGCATAATCTCTTCCAGTCCCATCCATGTTGTTACAAAAGATGGGTATTCGTCCTTTCTGATGGAGGCATAATATTCCATAGTGTATATGGCCCACATCTTCCTTATCCATTCATCAATTGAAGGGCATCTTGGTTCTTTCCACAGTTTGGCGACCGTGGCCATTGCTGCTCTAAACATTGGGGTACAGATGGCCCTTCTTTTCACTGCATCTGTATCTTTGGGGTAAATACCCAGGAGTGCAATGGCAGGGTCAGAGGGAAGTTCTATTTTTAATTTCTTGAGGAATCTCCACACTGTTCTCCAAAGTGGCTGCACCAACTTGCATTCCCACCAACAGTGGAAGAGGGTTCCCCTTTCTCCACATCCCCTCCAACACATGTTGTTTCCTGTCTTGCTAATTTTGGCCAATCTAACTAGTGTAAGGCGATATCTCAATGTAGTTTTAATTTGAATCTCCATGATGGCTAGTGATGATGAACATTTTTTCATGTGTCTGATAGCCATTTGTATGTCTTGATTGGAGAAGTGTCTGTTCATATCTTCTGCCCATTTTTTGATGTGTTTGCCTGTTTCATGTGTGTTGAGTTTGAGGACTTCATTATAGATCCTGGATATCAACCTTTTGTCTGTACTGTCATTTGCAAATATCTTCTCCCATTCTGTGGGTTGCCTCTTTGTTTTGTTGACTGTTTCCTTTGCTGTGCAGAAGCTTTTGATTTTGATGAAGTCCCAAAAGTTTATTTTCGCTTTTGTTTCATTTGCCTTTGGAGACAAAACTTGAAAGAAGTTGCTGTGGCTGATATCAAAGAGATTGCTGCCTATGTTCTTCTGTAGGATTCTGATGGATTCCTGTCTCACGTTGAGGTCTTTTTGTGTGTGTCTGTGTGTGTGTGTGTGTACCAGTCCCGTTTTTTTTTTCAATTTATTTATTTTCAGAAAAACATTATTCATTATTTTTTCACCTACCCAGTGCTCCATGCAAGCCGTGCCCTCTATAATACCCACCACCTGGTACCCCAACCTCCCACCCCCCCGCCACTTCAAACCCCTCAGATTGTTTTTCAGAGTCCATAGTCTCTCATGGTTCACCTCCCCTTCCAATTTACGCAAATGCCCTTCTCCTCTCTAACGCCCCTTGTCCTCCATGCTATTTGTTATGCTCCACAAATAAGTGAAACCATATGATAATTGACTCTCTCTGCTTGACTGATTTAACTCAGCATAATCTCTTCCAGTCCCGTCCATGTTGCTACAAAAGTTGGGTATTCATCCTTTCTGATGGAGGCATAATACTCCATAGTTTATATGGACCACATCTTCCTTATCCATTCATCCGTTGAAGGGCATCTTGGTTCTTTCCATAGTTTGGCGACTGTGGCCATTGCTGCTATAAACATTGGGGTACAGATGGCCCTTCTTTTCACGACATCTGTGTCTTTAGGGTAAATACCCAGGAGTGCAATTGCAGGGTCATAGGGAAGCTCTATTTTTAATTTCTTGAGGAATCTCCACACTGTTCTCCAAAGAGGCTGCACCAACTTGCATTCCCACCAACAGTGGAAGAGGGTTCCCCTTTCTCCACATCCTCTCCAACACATGTTGTTTCCTGTTTTGTTAATTTTGGCCATTCTAACTGGTGGAAGGTGATATCTCAATGTGGTTTTAATTTGAATCTCCCTGAGGGCTAATGATGATGAGCATTTTTTCATGTGTCTGATAGCCATTTGTATGTCTTGATTGGAGAAGTGTCTGTTCATATCTTCTGCCCATTTTTTGATGTGTTTGCCTGTTTCGTGTGGGTTGAGTTTGAGGAGTTCATTATAGATCCTGGATATCAACCTTTTGTCTGTACTGTCATTTGCAAATATCTTCTCCCATTCCGTGGGTTGCCTCTTTGTTTTATTGACTGTTTCCTTTGCTGTGCAGAAGCTTTTGATTTTGATGAAGTCCCAGAAGTTTATTTTCGCTTTTGTTTCCTTTGCCTTTGGAGACGTATTTTGAAAGAAGTTGCTGTGGCTGATATCAAAGAGATTTCTGCCTATGTTCTCCTCTAAGATTCTGATGGATTCCTGTCTCACGTTGAGATCTTTTATCCATTTTGAGTTGATCTTTGTGTACAGTGTAAGAGAATGGTCGAGTTTCATTCTTCTACATATAGCTGTCCAGTTTTCCCAGCACCATTTATTGAAGAGACTCTCTTTTTTCCACAGTATATTTTTTCCTGTTTTGTCAAAGATTAATTGACCATAGAGTTGAGGGTCCATATCTGGGCTCTCTACTCTGTTCCACTGGTCTATGTGTCTGTTTTTATGCCAGTACCATGCTGTCTCGGTGATCACAGCTTTGTAATAAAGCTTGAAATCAGGTAACTTGATGCCGCCAGCTTTATTTTTGTTTTTCAACATTTCCTTAGCGATTCGGGGTCTCTTCTGATTCCATACAAATTTTAGGATTATTTGCTCCAGCTCTTTGAAGAATGCCGGTTGAATTTTGATCGGAATGGCATTAAAAGTATAGATTGGCCTTTGAGGCATATCTTGAAACAAGTTGCTGTGTCCGATATCGAAGAGATTACTGCCTATGTTCTCCTCTAGGATTCTGATGGATTCCTGTCTCACATTGAGGTCTTTTATCCATTTTGAGTTTATCTTTGTTTACGGTGTAAGAGAATGGTCCAGTTTCATTCTTCTACATATAGCTGTCCAGTTTTCCCAGCACCACTTATTGAAGAGACTGTCTTTTTTCCACTGTATATTTTTTCCTGTTTTGTCGAAGATTATTTGCCCATAAAGTTGAGGGTCCATATCTGGGCTCTCTACTCTGTTCCACTGGTCTATGTGTCTGTTTTTATGCCAGTACCATGCTGTCTTGGTGATCACAGCTTTGTAGTAAAGCTTGAAATCAGGTAACGTGATGCCCCCAGTTTTGCATACATAGAGGTATATCACATAATGATAAAAGTGTCAATTCACCAAAAAGACATAGTAGTCCTAAGTGGGTGTACACCAGACAAAAGAATTCCCAAAGACATGAAGCAAATCTGACAGAACAAAAGGAAAAAAAAATTAGATAAATCCAATTATAGTTGAAAATTTAGCATTCCTCTGTCATTTGGTAGAACTAGACAGAAAATCAGCAAGGTTATAGAATGCCATAATATCATCAGCAACAGGATCTACTTAACATTCATAGAACACTTAACCCAAAAACAAGTTATATATTCAAGTGCCCATGGATTATGTACCAAGACACATAGGCCCTAACCTAGGATACAGAATAATGTCCCCAAAATTCAAAAGAATGGAAAACAGAGTGTTCTCTGACATTAATAAAATCATACTCAAGAATAAAGACATAAAAACCTTTTTTTTTAATTTTTTTTATTTTTTACAAACATATATTTGTATCTCCAGGGGTACAGGTCTGTGAATCACCAGGTTTACACACTTCCCAGCACTCACCAAAGCACATACCCTCCCCAAAGGATATAAAAAACCTTTATAAAATATTAACAAATAGATTTTATCATATATAAAAAGAATTATATACCATAATTAACTGGGATTTATTCCAGAGTTGTAAGGGTGGTTTGCTACTAAAAAAGTCAATGTTACTTATCATATTAACAGGCTAAAAAAGAAAAGTCACATGATTATTTCAATTAACACAGATAACTGCATTTGATAAAACTCAACACATTTATGATAATTTAGCTTAGAAAGCTAAGAATAAGGTAGAATTTTCTCAACTTGATAAAGTGTACCTATTAAAAACTTTCCAGATAGTTAACATTATACTTCATTGTGAAAGAAGTATAATGCTATCCCTCCAAGGCCAAGAAGAAAGTAGGGATGTCCATTCTCAGCACTGCTACTCAGTATAGTACTAGAGGCTCTAGACAGGACAATTAGTCAAAAAATTAAAAAAAAACCCTACAAATGAAAAGGAAGAAATGGAATTGTCCTTGTGTGCAGATAACATAATTGTCTATGCAGGAAATCCCAATAAATTGAAAACAACAGAAATGTAAAAAAAAAAGTCCTAGATCTAATAGCTGCAATAATCAAGGCTATATGGTATTGGCAAAGGGATAGACACATAGATGAACAACACTGAGGACTGAGAAATTGACCCACACAGTATGGCTAACTGATTTTTGACAGAGATGCAAAATAATCCAACATAGGAAGAACAGTCTTTACAACAAATGGCGCTGGAGCAATTGGATATCCATAAGCAAGAACAAAAAGGGGGGGGGGATCACAGCCTAAACTTCACACTTTATACAAAAATTAACTCAAAGTTGCTCATAGATATAAATGTAACTATAAAAAATTTAAAAGATAATATAAGGGAAAATATGCAGAACCTGGAGGTTGGTGAAGAGCCTTAGACCTGACACCAAAGCATTATCTATAAGAGAAAAATTTGATAAATTGGACTTCAAATTTTTTTAATATTCTGCTAAAAACCTGAGTAAGATGTGGAACATAAGCTACTGACTGGGAGAACATATTTGCAAACCACATATATGACAAAGTACTTATGTCTAGGATATATAAAGACTCTTAAAACTCAACTGTTAGAAAACAAATAATCCAATTAAAAATGGGGGTTGGGAGAAGGGGGGTAGGGTTATGGACATTGGGGAGGGTATGTGCTTTCGGGTAAATTGGAAGGGGAGGTGAACCATGAGAGACTATGGACTCTGAAAAACAATCTGAGGGGTTTGAAGTGGTGGGGGGGTGGGAGGTTGGAGTACCAGGTGGTGGGTATTATAGAGGGCACGGCTTGCATGGAGCACTGGGTGTGGTGAAGAAATAATGAATAATGTTTTTCTGAAAATAAATAAATTGAAAAAAAAACGGGACTGGTACACACACACACACCAAAAAAAGACCTCAACGTGAGACAGGAATCCATCAGAATCCTACAGAAGAACATAGGCAGCAATCTCTTTGATATCAGCCACAGCAACTTCTTTCAAGGTATGTCTCCAAAGGCAAATGGAACAAAAGTGAAAATAAACTTTTGGGACTTCATCAAAATCAAAAGCTTCTGCACAGCAAAGGAAACAGTCAACAAAACAAAGAGGCAACCCACGGAATGGGAGAAGATATTTGCAAATGACAGTACAGACAAAAGGTTGATATCCAGGATCTATAATGAACTCCTCAAACTCAACCCACACGAAACAGAGAAACACATCAAAAAATGGGCAGAAGATATGAACAGACACTTCTCCAATCAAGACATACAAATGGCTATCAGACACATGAAAAAATGCTCATCATCATTAGCCCTCAGGGAGATTCAAATTAAAACCACATTGAGATATCACCTTCCACCAGTTAGAATGGCCAAAATTAACAAAACAGGAAACAACATGTGTTGGAGAGGATGTGGAGAAAGGGGAACCCTCTTCCACTGTTGGTGGGAATGCAAGTTGGTGCAGCCTCTTTGGAGAACAGTGTGGAGATTCCTCAAGAAATTAAAAATAGAGCTTCCCTATGACCCTGCAATTGCACTCCTGGGTATTTACCCCAAAGACACAGATGTCGTGAAAAGAAGGGCCATCTGTACCCCAATGTTTATAGCAGCAATGGCCACGGTCGCCAAACTATGGAAAGAACCAAGATGCCCTTCAACGGATGAATGGATAAGGAAGATGTGGTCCATATAAACTATGGAGTATTATGCCTCCATCAGAAAGGATGAATACCCAACTTTTGTAGCAACATGGACGGGACTGGAAGAGATTATGCTGAGTGAAATAAGTCAAGCAGAGAGAGTCAATTATCATATGGTTTCACTTATTTGTGGAGCATAACAAATAGCATGGAGGACAAGGGGCGTTAGAGAGGAGAAGGGCATTTGCGTAAATTGGAAGGGGAGGTGAACCATGAGAGATTATGGACTCTGGAAAACAATCTGAGGGGTTTGAGTGGCGGGCGTGTGGGAGGTCAGGGTACCAGGTGGTGGGTATTATAGAGGGCACGGCTTGCATGGAGCACTGGGTGTGGTGAAAAAATAATGAATACTGTTTTTCTGAAAATAAATAAATTGGGGAAAAAAAGGCATAAACACCAATAGCCATTTTATGGAAAAAGATATACAGTTGACAAATAATTATATGAAAGGATGTTCAACATCACTAGCCATTAGGGAACTGCAAATTAAGATCACTTTGAGGGGGGCACCTGGATGACTCAGTTGTTAAGTGTCTGGCTTCAGCTCAGGTCATGATCCCAGGGTCCTGGTATTAAACCTTGCATCAGGCTCCCTGCTCAGTGGGAAGCCTGCTTCTCCCTCTCCCACCCCCCCAACTTGTGTTCCCTCTCTCCCTGTCAAATAAATAAACAAAATCTTAAGGAAAAAAAAAAAGATCACTTTGAGGTATCACCACCTACTGAAACAGCTCAAGTAAAATGGCTGACCAGGTAGAGGAACTGGATCACTCATGCATGATTGGTGAGCATGTGAAATGGTACAGCCACTCTGGAAAACAGATTAGAAGTTACTAGAAAAAATAAACATGTAATTACCAGACAATCCCGCAATTTCAGTCTTGGTCATTTATTCTAAAGAAATGAAAACTATGGTCACACTAAAACTTCTACATTGATATTCATAGCAGCTTTGTTCATAATTTACAATAACTAGAATCAGCACAGATGTCCTTTAGTGGGCATTATTTAGAATTGTCAGTCCATTGTGATAAAAAAGAGCAGACCAGCTTTAGTTGGTTCTATGATTACTTTTAAATCTCTACACACAATGTACCTTCTATTATCTGCACCCAGGAATGACTGCTTCCACTTTCCTGCCCTTGGTATATCACTGCTGAGAGGTAACGATAGTATACCAGCAAAGCCACAGTGACACTGCTGTCCCTCCACTAAAGCCTGGGCTAGATTCCTCCCACAGAAACAGACTTTAGAAATAGCATTAAAGAGCGGTGCCTGGGTGGCTCAGTTAAATGTCTGCCTTCGGCTCAGATCATGATCTCAGGGTCCTGGGATCAGATTGAGATGAACTCGCCACAGTCTGCTTCTCCCTCTCTCTTTCCCTCTCTGCTCTCTCTCTCTTGCTCTTTCTCAAGTAATAAATAGATGACAAAATAAAACTGGGGGCATCACGCTACCTGATTTCAAGCTTTACTACAAAGCTGTGATCACCAAGACAGCATGGTACTGGCACAAAAACAGACACATAGACCAGTGGAACAGAGTAGAGAGCCCAGATATGGACCCTCAACTTTATGGGCAAATAATCTTCGACAAAGCAGGAAAAAATATACAGTGGAAAAAGGACAGTCTCTTCAATAAATGGTGCTGGGAAAACTGGACAGCTATCTGTAGAATGAAACTTGACATTCTCTTACACCGTACACAAAGATAAACTCAAAATGGATAAAAGACCTCAATGTGAGACAGGAATCCATCAGAATCCTAGAGGAGAACATAGGCAGTAATCTCTTCGATATCGGCCACAGCAACTTCTTTCAAGATATGTCTCCAAAGGCAAAGGAAACAAAAGCGAAAATAAACTTCTGGGACTTCATCAAAATCAAAAGCTTCTGCACAGCAAAGGAAACAGTCAATAAAACAAAGAGGCAACCCACGGAATGGGAGAAGATATTTGCAAATGACAGTACAGACAAAAGGTTGATATCCAGGATCATTAATGAACTCCTCAAACTCAACACACACAAAACAGACAAGCATATCAAAAAATGTGCAGAAGATATGGACAGACACTTCTCCAATAAAGACATACAAATGGCTATCAGACACATGAAAAAATGTTCATCATCATTAGCCCTCAGGGAGATTCAAATTAAAACCACATTGAGATATCACCTTACACCACTTAGAATGGCCAAAATTAGCAAGACAGGAAACAACATGTGTTGGAGGGGATGTGGAGAAAGGGGAACCCTCTTCCACTGTTGGTGGGAATGCAAGTTGGTACAGCCACTTTGGAGAACAGTGTGGAGATTCCTCAAGAAATTAAAAATAGAGCTTCCCTATGACCCTGCCATTGCACTCCTGGGTATTTACCCCAAAGATACAGATGCAGTGAAAAGAAGGGCCATCTGTACCCCAATGTTTATAGCTGCAATGGCCACGGTCGCCAAACTATGGAAGGAACCAAGATGCCCTTCAATGGATGAATGGATAAGGAAGATGTGGTCCATATACACTATGGAGTATTATGCCTCCATCAGAAAGGATGAATACCCAACTTTTGTAGCAACATGGACGGGACTGGAAGAGATTATGCTGAGTGAAATCAGTCAAGCAGAGAGTCAATTATCATATGGTTTTACTTATTTGTGGAGTATAACAAATAGCATGGAGGACATGGAGAGTTATAGAGGGGAAGGGAGTTGGGGGAATTTGGAAGGGGAGGTGAACCATGAGAGACTATGGACTCTAAAAAACAATCTGAGGCGTTTGAATTGACAGGTGGGTCAGAGGTTGGGGTACCAGGTGGTGGGTATTATAGAGGGCACGGATTGCATGGAGCACTGGGTGTGGTGATAAAATAATGAATACTCTTGTGCCGAAAATAAATAAAATAAATTAAAATAAATAAATAGATAGATAGATAGATGATAGATAGATGGTAGATAGAAGATGATTGATAGATGATAGATAGATAGATAGACAGATAGATAATCTAAAAAAAAAAAGAAACAGCATTAAAGAGAGGCTGTTTCTGAAACCCATTTTCATAACTCTGTTTCCTTTCTCTAAATAGGAGACTTGGCCCTTTTGCCCCTTAATCAAGGTTTCTAGTCCTTGCTATTTCTTGCAAGGCATCGACAATTACAAAAAGCTCCAAAACACCATGGATAGAGGCAGACATCGTGGTTACCCTGGGCCTCATACCCAAATGATGGAGCTGCCATTTTGCTGGGGACAGCCCTCCTTCTCAGAAAAAGGAAATAACACTGATACTTTAAGGAAGACTTTCTGCCTTTGATTTTCCAATTCCAGGGAGCACTTGACTATGAACCAATCAGGTGAAAAGTCTTTGGTTTATTTTGATCTAATCTGGGACTGTAGTGTCTTTCCTGCCTTAAAACATGAGGTTCCATAAGCAGAATTAAGCGTGGAGGAAAGAAGGAGGGAGGATAACATGAAAGGCACTCATCCAAACAGGGAAAGATGTACCATGCTGGTTTCTACGAAGTGTTAGTGGGAGAGATCTCTCACCCTGATTTCATTCACTAGTAGTTGACATCTTACCTGAGTTGTTTACAAATAGGAAGGATCACCCCAGTTCTATAAAATTATTTATGTTGACGTTAGGAGGTGGCTTATGGTAATGATTATTATTATAATCTTAGCAAGTGTTAATATATCTTGCTTCTCATGCTAGTACATGTACACACATGCACATGCACACAAATGCACACACCCACATGCACACACACAGACCCTATTCATTGTAGGTTTTTATAATAACGTTAAAACCACTGTGGGAGATAACCATAGCAGAAGAGTTGGGCAGAGAGGGAAGAGAAGGGCACTATAATTTGTTCACTCCTCACCAAGTGCCACACACTCTGCTTGAGAACTTTACATGTCTTGGCTCATTTAACCCTCACCACATAACCAGTGAAGTAGGTGCTATTATTATTCCTGTGTTACTAATGAGGAAGTTAAGGCTGCAAGAAGTAAAGTGAGATAATTAGATTTATGTCACTCTTCTGATGCTTGAAATGTTACAATGATTCTACCTCTTCCAAAAAATAAAAGTCCCAAATCCTCAATCTCCAGGCCACGTTCTGGCATCCATCCTAGTTCTATCTCAGACCCCCTCCCTCTTATAGTAAAACTCCACCCACACTGACCTTTGTTTAATTCCTCTAGTGTGCCATATTCTTTTGTGCTCCAAGGACATTGCCCATGCTGTTTTTTCTGCCTGGACTGCTTTCCTCTGTGACGACCTGCACTTACCAGCTATCTCCAACTCATTTTCCAGGTCTTAGCTTAATGTCACATCCACAGATTCCCAGGGAAGCATCCCCTGACTGCCCTCTTGACTCTGCAGTGTCCCTCAGACTATATTAGATCCCTTTGTTGTGTTTTTCCATTGAATTCTGCATCTCATCCCATAGTTTTTCATGAGACAGTGTGTTCAGGAATTTAAATTAAAAAAAACTGTTAAGGGTCCCCCTTTTTTTGCCATTATAATTTTACTGTAGAGGAAATTCTGAGATCACACTTTTTCACTCTGTGTCTGCCATTCCTTCCTGCATTACTACCTCAAATGCTCTTCCTGATCATCTACTACTTTTTCTAAATTTAAATTCAATTAGCCAACTTATACTACATTAACAGTTTCAGATATAGTGTTCAGTAATTCATCAGTTGTGTACAACACCTAAAACTCATCACATTACATGCCCTCCTTAATGCCCATCACCCAGTTGTCCTATTTCCCCATCCACCTCCCCTTCCTCTACCCTCAGTTTGTTTCCCAGAGTCAAGAGACTCCCATGGTTTGTCTCACTTTATGATTTCTTCCATTCAATTTTCCCTCCTGTCCCCTATGATCCTCTGTGCTACTTATAATACTCCACATATGAGTGAAACCATATGGTAATTGTCTTTCTCTGATTGACTTATTCACTTAGTATAATTGACTCCAGTTCCATCCACGTTGATGTAAATTGTAGGAATTCATCCTTTCTGATGGCTGAGTAATATCCCATGGTATATATAAACCATATGTTCTGTATCCATTCATCTGCTGAAGGACATCTTGTCTTTTTTCCAGTTTGGCTATTGTAGACATTGCTTCTATGAACATTGGGATGCGGTTGCCCCTTCTTTTCACTACATTTATATCTTTAAGGTAAATAAAAAGTAGTGTAATTCCTAGGTCATATGGTAGCTCTACTTTTAACATCCTGAGGAACCTCCATACTGTTTTCCAAAGTGGCTCTACCAGCTTGCATTCTTACCAACAGTGTAAGAGGGTCCCCCTTTCTCCACAACCTCTCCAACATTTGTTGTTCCCTGTCTTATTAAATTTAGCATTCTAACTGGTATAAAATGATATCTCACTGTGGTTTTGATTTGCACTTCCCTGATGACAAGTGATGTGGAGCATTTTTTCATGGTTCTTTTAGCTATTTGTATGTCTTATTTGGAGAAGTGTCTATTCATGTCTTCTACCCATTTCATAATATGATTATTTGTTTTTTGGGTGTTGAGTTTGAGACGTTCTTTATAAATCTTGGATATCAGTCCTTTATCTGTTATGTCATTTACAAATGTCTTTGCCTGTTCTGTAGGTTGCCTTTTAGTTGTGTTGACTGTTTCCTTTGCCGTGCAGAAGACTTATCTTGATGAAGTCCCAATAATTCATTTATGCTTTTGCTCCTCTTGCTTTTAGAGACATATCTTGCAAGAAGTTGCTGTCGCTGATGCTGAAGAGGTGATTGCCTGTGTTCCCCTCTAAGCTTTTGATGGATTCCTTTCTCACATTTACATCTTCCATCAATTTTGATTTTACATTTGTGTATCGTGCAAGAAATGGACAAGTTTAATTCTTCTGCATGAGGCTATCCAATTTTCCCAGCACCATTTATTGAAGAGACTGTCCTTTTCCATTGGATATTCTTTCCTAATTTGCCAAAGATTAGTTGACCATAGATTCGAGGGTCCATTTCTGGGTTATCTATGTTATTCCACTGATCGATGTGTTTCTTTTTATGTCAGTACATGCTGTCTTAATTATCACAGCTTTATAATATAGCTTGAAGTCAAACATTGTGATGCCCCAGCTTTATTTTTCTTTTTCAACATTCATTTCTAGTTCTATATAAATTTTAGGATTATTTCTTCCAGGTCTGCAAAAAATGTCAATGGTATTTTGATAGGTATTGCATTTAATGTGTAGATTCTTTGAGCAACATAGACCTTTTCACAATGTTTATCCTTCCAATCCATGAGAATGGAATGTTTTTCCATCTCTTTGTATTCCTCAATTTCTTCATAAGTCTTCTGTAGTTCTTAGAATATAAATACATTACCTCTTTGGTTAGGTTTATTCTTGGGTATCTAATGGTTTTGGTGCAATTATAAAGGAGTAAATTCCTTAATTTATCTTTCTTCAGTCACATTGTTCATATATAGAAGTGCAACTGATTTCTGTGCATTGATTTTATATCCAGCCACATTGCTGAATTGCTGTATAAGTTCTAATAATTTGGGGGGTGGAATCTTTGGGGTTCTCCACATAAAGTCTCATGTCATCTGTGAAGAGAGAGAGTTTGACTTTTGCTTTGCCAATTTGAGAGCCTTTTATTTATTTTTTTGTCTGATTGCTTAAGCTAGAACATTTGGCACTATGGTGAACAGTAGTGGTGAGAATGGGCATCCCTATCATGTTCCTAACCTTAAAGAAAAGGTCTCAGTTTTTCCCTATTGAGAATGATATTTCCTATGGGCTTTTCATAGATGCCTTTTGTGATATTGAGGTATGTTCTCTCTATCCCTATATTTTGAAGAATTTAAATCGGGAGAAGATGCTGTATTTTGTCACATGTTTTCCTGCATCAATTTAGAGATTCATATGCCTCTTGTCTCTTCTTTTGTTAATCTATCTTGTTGATTGATTTGCAAATGTTGAACCACCCTTCATCCCTGGAATAAATCCCACCTGGTCGTGGTGAATAATCTCCTTAATATACTGTTGGATCCTGTTGGCTAGGATCTTGTTGAGTATTTTAGTATCCAGGTACATTAGGCATATTTGTCTGTAATTCTCCTTTCTGGTGTGGTCTTTGTCTGGTTTGGGGATCAAGGTAATGCTGGCCTCATAAATGAGTTTGGAAGCTTTATTTCTATTTTTTGGAACAGCTTCAGTAGAAAAGGTATAATTTCTACTTTAAGTGTTTGGCTGAACTTTCCTTGGAAGCCATCTGGCCTTGGATTCTTGTTTTTTAGGAAGTTTTTGATTACTGCCTTAATTTCATTACTGGCTCTGGTCTATTTAGATTGTCTATTTTTTTCTGTTTTAGTTTATACATTTCCAGGATTACATCCATTTCTTCCAGATTGCCTAGTTAGTTGGCATATAGCTGTTGGTAATAATTTCTACTAATTGCCTCCATTTCTTTGGTATTAGTCATGATATCTCCTCCTTCATTCATGGTTCTACTAATTTAGGTCCTTTCTCTTTCTTTTGGATAATTCTGGCCAGAGTTTTATCAATCTTATTAATTGTTTCAAAGAACCAGCTTCTAGTTTTGTTTTTCTATTACACTATTCTTCCAGTTTCTAGTTCATTGATTTCTGTTCTTTATTACTTCTCTTTGACTGTTTGGTATAGGCTTTATTTGCTGTTCTTTCTCCAAACCCTTTAGGTGTAATGTTAGACTGTGCATTTGGAATTTTTCTAATTTTTTGAGAGAGGCTTGGATGGCTATGTACTTCCCTCTAAGGACTTCCTTTTCAGTATCCCATAGGTTATGAAGTGATGTGTTTTCATTCTCATGTGTTTGCATCAAATTTCCTGTTTGACCCACACATTTCTTTAGCAGGATGCTTTCTGACCTCCAAGTGTTTGTGTTCCTTCCAATGTTTTCCTTGTGCTTGAGTTCCAGTTTCAATACATTGTGGTCTGAAAATATGTAGGGAATAATCTCAATCTTTTGGTATTGGTTGAGACCTAATTTATGACACAGTGCGTGATCTATTCTGGAGAAGGTTCCACGTGCACCTGAGAAGAATGGGTAGTCTCTTGTTTTAGAATGAAATGTACTGTATATATCTACAAAGTCCATCATGCCCAATGTGTCCTTCAAAGGTCTTGTTTCTTTTTAAATTTTTTTTAAAGATTTTTTATTTATTTGTCAGAGAGAGAGAGGGGGAGAGCGAGCGAGCACAGGCAGACAGAATGGCAGGCAGAGGCAGAAGCAGGCTCCCCGCCGAGCGAGGAGCCCGATGTGGGACTCGATCCCAGGACGCTGGGATCATGACGTGGGCCGAAGGCAGCTGCCTAACCAACTGAGCCACCCAGGCGTCCCCAAAGGTCTTGTTTCTTCATTGATCTTTTGCCTACATGATCTATCCATTGCTGTGAGTAGAGTGTTGAACTCTCCTACGATTAATGTATTATTATAAATATGATTCTTTATTTCAGTTAACAGTTTGTATTGGCTGCTCCCATATTGGGGGCATAGATATTTACAACTGTTAGATTTTCTTATTGGATAAAGCCTTTAAATATGATATGGTGTACTTTTACATCTCTTACTACTGCCTTTCATTTAATATCTAATTTGTCTGATAAATGGATTGCTACCCCAGGTCTCTTTTGAGGTCAGTTGGCATGATAAATGGTTTACCATCTCCTTATTTTCAATCTGGAGTTTTCTTTAGGCTCAAAGTGAGTCTCTTGTAGACAGCATATGGATGGGTCCTGCTTTTTTTTTTTTTTTAATTTGTTTTCAGTGTTCCAGAATTCATTGTTTATGCACCAAACCCAGTGCTCCATGCAACATAAGCCCTCATAGTACTCACCACCAGGCTCACCCAGTCCCCTACCCCATGCCCCTCCAAAACCCTCAGTTTATTTCTCAGAGTCCACAGTCTCTCATGGTTCTTTTCCCCCTCCATTTTCCTCAACTCCCTTCTCCTCTCCATCTCCCCATGTCCTCCATGTTATTTCTTATGCTCCACAAATAAGTGAAACCGTATGATAATTGACTTTCTCTGCTTGACTTATTTCACTCAGCATAATCTCTTCCAGTCCCGTTCGTGTTGATACAAGAGTTGGATATTCATCCATTCTGATGGAGGCATAATATTCCATAGTATATATGGACCACATCTTCTTTATTCATTCGTCCATTGAAGGGCATCCTGGCTCTTTCCACAGTTTGGCGACTGCAGCCATTGCAGCTATGAACATTGGGGTACAGATGGCCCTTCTGTTCACTGCATCTGTATCTTTGGGGTAAATACCCTGTAGTGTAATTACAGAGTCATACAGAAGCTCTATTTTTAATTTCTTAAGGAATCTCCACACTGTTTTTCAAAATGGTTGCACCAACTTGCATTCTCACCAGTAGTATAAGAGGGTTCCCCTTTCTCCATATCCTCTCCAACACATGTTGTTTACTGTCTTGTTAATTTTGGCCATTCTTTTTTTTTTTTAAAGATTTTATTTATTATTTGACAGACAGAGATCACAAGTAGGCAGAGAGGAAGAAGCAGTCTCCCCGCTGAGCAGAGAACCCGATGCGGGGCTCGATCCCAGGACCCTGGGATCATGACCTGAGCCGAAGGGAGCCGCTTAACCGACTGAGCCACCCAGGTGCCCCAATTTTGGCCATTCTAAGTGGTGTAAGGTGATATCTCAGTATCTTTTTGATTTAAATCTCCCTGACGGCTAATGATGAGGAACACTTTTTCATATGTCTGTTAGCCATTTGTCTGTCTTCTTTGAAGAAGTGTCTTTTCATGTCTTCTGCCCATTGTGCAACGTGATCTTCAGTTTTGTGTGTGCTGAGTTTGACGAGTTTGTATAGATCTTGGATATCAGCCCTTTGTAGTGCCATTTGCAAAAATCTCCCATTCCGAGGGTTGCCTTTTTATTTTGTTGACTGCTTCCTTTGTTGTGTAGAAGCTTTTGATCTTGATGAAGTCCCAAAAGTTCATTTTCGCTTTTGTTTCCTTTGCCTTTGGAGACATATCTTGAAAGAAGTTGCTGTGGCCAGTGTTGAAAAGGTTACTGCTTATGTTCTCCTCTAGGATTCTGATGGATTCCTGCCTCACATTCATGTCTTTTATCCATTTTGAGTTTATCTTTGTGAACGGTGTAAGAGAATGGTCAAGTTTCATTCTTCTACACATAGCTGTCCAATTTTCCCAAAACCATTTATTGAAGGAACTGTCTTATTTTCACTGGATATTTTTTCCTGCTTTGTCAAAGATTATTTGACCATAAAGTTGAAGGTCTGTATCTGGGCTCTCTACTCTGCTCCACTGGTCTATGTGTCTGTTTTTGTACCAGCACCATGCTGTCTTGGTGCTCACAGCTTTGTAGTAAAGCTTGAAATCAGACAATGTGATACACCCAGTTTTGTTTTTCTTTTCCACAATTTCCTTAGCAATTCAGGATCTCTTCTGGTTCCATACAAATTTTAGGACTGTTTGTTCCAGCTCTTTGAAAAATGCTGGTGGAATTTTGATTGGAATGCCATTGAAAGTATAGATTGCTCTAGGCAGTATAAACTTTTTAACAATGTTTACTCTTCTGATCCATCAGCATGGAATCATATTCCATCTTTTTATGTCTTTTTCAATTTCTTTCATGAGTGTTCTGTAGTTCCTCGAGTACAGATCCTTCACCTCTTTGGTTAGGTTTATTCCTAGGTATCTTATGGTTCTTGGTGCTATAGTAAATGGAATCAATTCTCTAATTCCCTTTCCTATATTTTCATTCTTAGAGTACAAGAAGGCAACTGATTTCTTTGCATTGATTTTGCGTCCTGCCACATTACTGTATTGGTCTATGAGTTCTAGTAGTTTGTGGGTGGTGTCTTTGGGTTTTCCGTATAAAGTATCATGTCATCTGTGAAGAGAGAGAGTTTGACTTCATTGCCAATTTGAATATCTTTTATTTATTTTTGTTGTCTGATTGATGTTGCTAGAACTTCTAGTACTACGTTGAACAAGAGTGGTGAGAGTGGGAATCCTTGTTGTGTTTCTCATCTCAAAGGGAAGGCTGTCAGCTTTTCCCTATTGAAAATAATATTCGCTGTGGGCCTTTCATAGATGGATTTTATGAAGTTGAGGAATGTTCCCTCTATCCCTATACCTTGAAGATTTTTAATCAGGAACAGATGCTGTAACTTGTCAAATGCTTTTTCTGCATCAATTGAGAAGACCATGTGGTTCTTCTCTCTTCTCTTATTGTTTTGTTCTATCACATTGATTGATCTGGAAATGTTGAACAACCCCTGCCTCCCATTAATAAATCCTACCTGGTCATGGTGGATAATATTTTTAATGTACTGTTGGGTCCCATTAGCTAAGATCTTGTTGAGAATCATAGCATCCATATTCATCAGATATTAGTTTGAAATTCTCCTTTTTGGTGGGTTATTTTCCTGGTTTAGGGCTCAGGGTAATGCTGGCTTCATAAAAAGAGTCTGGAAGTATTCCTTCTGTTTCTATTTTTTGAAACAGCTTCAAGAGAATAGGTATTATTTCTTCTTTGAATGTTTGGTAGAATTCCCCAGGGAATCTTTCAGGTCCTGAGCTCTTGTTTTTAGGGAGGTTTTTGATCACTGATTCAGTCTTGTTACTAGATATTGGTCTATTCAATTGTCAATATCTTCTTAATTCAGTTTTGGAAGTTTGTGTGTTTCCAGGAATGCATCCATGTCTTCTAAGTTTCTTAATTTATTGGCATATAACTCTTGAAAATAATTTATGATGATTCTTTCTATTTCTTGGTGTTAGTCGTGATGAGGTGAGCCTGGCAGGGAGGCCACGGATCGGGGCGGTGGTCAAGGAGGACCTGCCCGGCAGCTGCGCTTGTCCTGCCCCCGTAGACCGCCCCTCCCACCTCACCCAGCTCCCTTTGATTCTAACAAGCGTAGAGATGCAATAACACAGAAAGGAGCTGCTTGGCGGACCCGAGTCCACTGCCCCGCTGTGGAGGGAGGGAGGGAGACTGCTGTGCAGCCCCTCGGCCCGGTGGCCGCGGGCACTGTGGGCAATGACACGTTCTTGCCTGGCCAGCCCACCCCTGGAACCCTGGGCCTGAGTGGAGGCTGAGTCTGAAATAAACTGTCTTGTCTCATGGCTGGGCTGGTGTCCTCACCTCCCTGGGACAGGGAAAGGCAAGGGCTTCCCAGTGGGCTGTGGGAGGTGGTCTCCTAGCCACAGCACCAGGCTCTCCAGGGAGGAATAGGGAGCCCCGGTGCCACCGTCCACCGCCCCCCCTCTAGCCACCCCCCCCCAAAAAATAGTGACCACTCACCTTTCATTTATAATTTTTTTTTAAGATTTTATTTATTTATTTGACAGAGAGAGATCACAAGTAGGCAGAGAGGCAGGCAGAGAGAGAGAGGAGGAAGCAGGCTCCCTGCTGAGCAGACAGCCTGATGCGGGACTCGATCCCAGGACCCTGAGATCATGACCCGAGCTGAAGGCAGCGGCTTAACCCACTGCGCCAATAATTTGGGTTCTCTCTCTTTTCTTTTGGATCAATTTGGTCAATAGTTTATAGATCTTATTGATTCTTTCAAAGAACCACCTTCTAGTTTCATGACATGCTCATGGATCAGAAGAATCAACATTGTTAAAATGTCTATACTGCCTAAAGCAAACTATACTTTCAAGGCCATCCTGATCAAAAATCCACTGGCATTTTTCCAAGTGCTGGAACAAATAATCCTAAAATTTGTATGGAACCAGCAGATAACCCAAAAAAGAAAAACAAAACTGGGTGCATCACGTTGTCTGTTTTCAAGTTTTACTACAAAGCTGTGAGCACCAAGACAGCATGGTGCTGGTACAAAAACAGACACATAGACCAGTGGAGCAGAGTAGAGAACCCAGATACAGACCTTCAACTTTATGGTCAAATAATCTTTGACAAAGCAGGAAAAAATATCCAGTGGAAAAAAGACAGTCTCTTAAATAAATGGTTTTGGGAAAATTGGACAGCTATGTGTAGAAGAATGAAACTTGACCATTCTCTTACACCGTTCACAAAGATAAACTCGAAATGGATAAAAGACTTCAATGTGTGGCAGCAATCTATCAAAAATCCTAGAGGAGAACATAAGCATTAATCTCTTCAACACTGGCCACAGCAACTTCTTTCAAGATATGTCTCCAAAGGCAAAGGAAACAAGCGAAAATGAACTTTTGGGGCTTCATCAAGATCAAAAGCTTCTGCACAGCAAAGGAAACAGTCAACAGGAGGAAACCCGCGGAATGGGAGAAGATATTTACAAATGACACTATAAACAAAGATTGATATCCAGGATCTCTAAAGAACTCCACAAACTCAACAGGCAAGAAACAGATAATCACGTCACACAATAGGCAGAAGACATGAACAGACACTTCTCCAAGGAAGACATACAAATGGCTAACAGATATATGAAAAAATATTCATTATCATTAGCCATCAGGGAGATTCAAATCAAAATCATCTTATGCCATAAGAATGGCCAAAATTAACAAGACAGTAAACAACATGTATTTCAGAGCATGTGGAGAAAGGGGAACCCTCTTACACTGTTGCAGGGAATGCAAGTTGGTGCAGTCACTTTGGAAAACAGTGTGGAGATTCCTTAAGAAATTGAAAATAGGGACGCCTGGGTGGCTCAGTTGGTTGGACGACTGCCTTCGGCTCAGGTCATGATCCCGGAGTCCTGGGATCGGGTCCCGCATCGGGCTCCCAGCTCCACGGAGAGTCTGCCTCTCCCTCTGACCTTCTCCTCGCTCATGCTCTCTCTCACTGTCTCTCTCTCAAATAAATAAATAAAATCTTTAAAAAAAAAGAAAATGAAAATAGGGATGGGGGCAAGATGGCAGAGAAGTAGGAGATGCTGTCTCAACTTTTCCCCTAAAGTGAGCTGATTATCTATCAGAATACTCTGAACATCCATGAAATCAGCCTGAGATGTAGGATTATACACTTCTGGATCTCTACAGGGGAAGAAGATACCAGTCGTGAGTTAAAGCAGTGGAGTTTGAACAATCAGACTTATATTTGAGAATAAACAGAAGGGGGAGGCAGACATCAGAGGCCATCCATTAGAAAGTAATACCCCAATATGACAGTGCCCTATGATTGGGGACCAGCATTAACTTGAAGTCTGGGTAAAAGCACTCAAAAAGAGCAAAAGGTCTTAAGGGGCAACTGGAAGAATCAGGCAGTTATGACCACAGGCTTAAGCCCATGGACCCAGGACAGCTATTGCCAGTGACCACTCATGCCAGAGAGAGTGCGGCAAAGCCTCCAGGCCATGGGCCCTGAGCCCCAGGTGGGCATGAGAGAGTCTGAGTGGACACCAGTCAGCGCTCTCTAGAATCACAACCTTTTTCACTGTGCATGCCTTCTGTGTGACCGACCAGGGCCTGGGTCATGCTCCACACACTCCCCTGAGAGAGGTCCGTGTGGGCACGGTGGTCTCTAGGACTGGCCAGTGGTCTCTAGGACTGGCCAAGTGTCTGAACACTCCCAGCTAGGGCCAGAATGAAGATCTCACTGCTATCCCTGGTTGGGATCTTTCTGACGGTCTAGATCTGCCCAGAGAGCAAAGGCAGCCACCGGAAGCAGGATCCCTGTACCAATATTGCTCGCAGCTTTGGTGGCACAGGGGTACAGAGACAAGTAGGAGATCCTGAGACCCCTGAGACAGTGGCTATGGATGTGCTCTGCCTGTGGGAGGTGGCAGAGGGGGAGTCTGTGTGCTGTGAATCATCCAGAGGGGAACAGACTGAGGCTTCTTTCTGAAGTGGAGGTCTGGGTGCAGTTTGCTTTTTACTCTAATCCTCCAAAGAACTGACTGTAGCCACCAAGGGGGGAAAAAATGAAAAAACAAAAAAACAAAAACAAAGACAAAAAACAGGTATAGGGAACGTCCAGAAAACAAAAGCCTGAAAGGACGGTTTCCTCAGAGCTCAGCCCCTTCTTAGAGGGCAGGAGAACTCAACCCAAGCAAGGATGCCTGAAAAACAACGCAGTAGGCCCCTCCCCCAGAAAGCCAGCCAAAGAAAATGAGAGGACAACCACCACAGGGTCCCCATAAAACTGTAAAACCCCAATATTAAGGGGAAAGAAGATATTAAGCTCCGAGTATTGCCCTAAAACCTGTATATTTCTCAGATACAACTTTTATTCTTTTAATTCATTAACATTATTCTTATTATTTTTCTTTTTTTTATTTTTAGCCTATTTACCATCATAATGAGAGGTTCAATGCAACAAATTCCATAATAACCTTTGAACTTGAACTTTTTTGAGACATATATCTGTGTTTTTCTTTTGCTTTTCTATTTTTCTTAATATTCATTTAGAGGAAAACTTAAAGGTAATCCTCTTTCCCTAATCAGTACTATCCCTATATATAAACCAGTTTTAATCCCCCTTTATCTCTGGAAATTTGAGTCCTTTAACAAAGATATCAAGATACACCCAGGAAGAATCAAAATAACCTTCCTCGCCCACACTGAGGGTTTATAACCACCCTCCCATCTTTTTCTTCTATCTGTGTTTCTGTGTACTTGTTTTTATTCTGGTATGATATAAATCTTATACTTGGGCTTCATTTTGGCTGGGTTCTTCTTTTCTTGTCATTTACTTTTGTTGGTCTTTTTCTTTGTCTGTGTCAGTTCATATGCCTTATAAATCCTACCTTTGGAGCTCATTCTGGCTGGGTCTTCTCTTTTTTTTTCTTTTCTTTTTCTTTTCTCTCTCTCTCTCTTTTTCTTTTTTCTTTCTTTTTGGCAAGGACTCCTGATTGTTCAAAGCATTCCAGAGTTCATCTTGCCTGGATCATGGTTGATACATTCAGCTACACATACCCTCAGCCCTCTCTCACCAAAATGACTAGGAGGAGGAATGCCCAACAGAGGAAAAATTCAGAGACTGTGCTCTCTCCATCAGCTTTTGGATATGGACATAAACAGTATGTTGGAAAGGGAATTCAGGTTAACAATTATCCAGGCAATGGCTAGGTTGGAGAAAACCATTAATGACAACATGGACTCGATTAGGGCAGAAGTGAAAGCCACCAGTGAGGAAGTTAAAATTGCTGTCAACGAGTTCCAATCTAATCTAAATTCTCTAACAGCTAGGATAACTGAAGCAGAAGATAGAATTAGTGATCTAGAGGACAAACTGATAGAGAAAAAGGATCAGGATGAGGCCTGGAACAAATAGCTGAGAAGCCATGAAAACAGAATTAGGGAAATAAATGATGCCATGAAATGTTCCAAATTCAGAATTATTGGAATCCCTGAGGGGGAGGAGAAAGAAAGAAGACTAGAGGATAGAGTTGAACAAATTCTCCATGAAAATTGTCCCAATATGGGGAATGTTCCAGAACCAGCATTCATGTCCTAGAGGCAGAAAGGTCTACCCCCCAAGATCATAGAATCTTGAAAGACCTCGGGACACCTGATTGTGAAACTGATGAATCATAATTTTAGAAGCTCTTGAGAGCAGCTAGGGGAAAAAAATTCCTTATGTACAGAGGAAGGCCCATCAGAATAACATCAGACCTGTCCACAGAAATCTGGCAAGTCAGAAAGGGCTGACAAGACATATTCAGGGCACTAAATGAGAAGAACATGCAGCCAAGAATACTTATTGAGCAAGGCTGACATTCAAAATGGATGGAGAGATAAAGAGCTTCCAAGACTGGCAAGGTTTAAAAGAGTATGTGACCACCATGCTGGCACTACAAGAAATATTAAGGGGGGAGGGGTTCTATAGAAGAAGAACCCAAGAGTGTCATAGAACAGAAATTTACAGGGACAATCTTTAGAAACAAGGACTTTACAGGCAACATGATGTCAATAAAAACGTATCTCTCAATAATCACTCTGTAATGTGAATCGCCTAAACACTCCCATAAAACGGCATAGGGTTGCAGATTGGATAAAACGATAGGATCCATCCATATGTTGTCTACATGAGACCCATTTTGAACCTAAGGATACATCCAGACTGAAAATGAAGGGATGGAGAACCATCTTTCATGCCAATGGGCCTGCAAAGAAGGCTTGGGTAGCGATTCTCATATCAGATAAATTAGATTTTAAACTAAAGACTGTAGTCAGAGTTACAAAAGGACACTACATCATTCTTAAAGGGTCTATCCACCAAGAAGATCTAACAATTGTAAATATTTATGCTCCCAATACAGGAGCAGCCAACTACATAAGCCAACTATCAATCAAGATAAAGACTCATATTGATATAAATACATTAATAGATGGATCTTAACACACCACTCTCAGTAATAGATCATCCAAAGATAAAAATCAATAAGGAAACAACAGCATTTATGGGTCCTGCTTTTTGATCTGATCTGAAACCCTGTGCTGTTTGATGGGAGCTTTCAGTCTGTTCATGTTGACAATAACTATTAAAAGATGAATTTAGTGCCATAATATTGCTTATAAAGTTCCTGTTTCTGTAGATTGTCTCTGTAAATTTTTGGTCTACATTCTTCTTTTACAGACTCCCCACTATATTTCTTGCAGGGCCGGCTTGGTGGTCACATATTCTTTCAGTTTCTCCCTGCCCTGGAAGCTCTTTATCTCTCTGCCCATTATGAATCACAGCCTTGCTGGATAGAGTGTTCTTGGCTGCACGTTCTTCTCATTTAGTACCCTGATTATGTCTTGCCAGCCCTTTCTGGCTTGCCAGGTCTCTGTGGATATGTCTGATGTTATTTCAATGTTCCTCCCTCTGTATGTCAGAAATCTCTTACCCCTAACTGTTCTCCAGATAGCTTCTGTCCCTATAAGATTTGCAAGTTTCTCTGTTATATACTGGGGTGTTGGTCTGTTTTTATTGATTTGGAAGGGGTCCTTTCTGCTTCTTGGACAAGAATGCTTGTTTCCTTCCCCAAATTAAGGAAGTTCTAAGCTATGATTTGCTCATATATATCTTCTATCCCTCTCTCTCTCTCCACCCCCTTAGCGATCCCAATAATTCTGACATTGCAATGTTTCATGGTGCCATTGATCTCTCTAAGTCTTTTCTCATGGGCTTCTAGCTATCTATCCCTATCTTCCTCAGCTTCCTTCCTTTCTATCAGCTTATCTTCTAGGTCAGTTATTTGTTCTTCTGTGTCATTTACACTGACTGTTAGAGTATCCAGTTTAGACTGCATCTCATTCATAGGATTTTTTTTTTAATTTGGCCTGATTCGATTTCATTTCTGCCCTTAGAGATTCTTTCTTGCTGCTAATGCTTTTCTCAGGCCTAGCTGTTGACTTCATAATTGGTACCCTGAAGTCTATCTCTGACATCTTGCTTGTATCCATATCCCTTAGATCTGTAGCAGAGCATATTGTCTCTGGCTCTTTTCTTTTTTGGGAGTTCCTTCTCCTAGTTATTCTGTTGAGGGATGGTTGAGGGAATGTACAGAGTCCAAAATATCAACCACAACCAAAGCAAAATGCACCTACAAAAAAATCTGAAGTGGTAGAAACTACCACAGATATGCCACCAAAGCCAAGATGATCCAAAACAATAAAAAAGAAAAGAGATAAGAGAAAAAATAAAGAGGGGATCAGGAAAAAGATAATCTCTCAATGTGAACAGAGCAGGGGATGTGGCTGTTCCTGCTTGATTTTTGGTCAGTGTGTTAGAAGACACTATTTCCCAAAATTGCAAAGAAATCAGAACTTACATGTATACCAAGATAAAATTGAATAGAGTGAAAAACTGGCTTATATGGGGCATAAATCTATAAAAATATATAGAAAATAGAAATAAGAGTTATAGAAATAAAAATAAAAATAGAAACAAATATAGGGAAGGAAAATTAAAGTTAAGTGACTTAAAAATATAGGCTGGAGTCCATAGTCTCTGAAAAACAGTCTGAGGGGTTTGAAGTGGCGGGGGGGTGGGAGGTTGGGGTACCAGGTGGTGGGTATTATAGAGGGCACAGCTTGCATGGAGCACTGGGTGTGGTGAAAAAATAATGAATACTGTTTTTCTGAAAATAAATAAATTGGAAAAAAATATATAGGCTGGAAAATACAAATCTTTTTGAAATGGAAGCAGGGTTAAAAAAAGGAAAGAAAAAATAAGAAAAGAAACTAAAAATGAAATGTAAAATTTTTATCTGAAATATGAGTGAGCCAGGAGGAAACACCTGGAGCTCCCTGTATTATTTTCCTCTGGCACTGGAATTTTACAGTATTGTGGCAAGTAAGCTCATCATTCATAATCTGCCTTCTGGGTGAGGGGTATGCTTCTTAGCTTCTCAGGAGTCTTTTCCTGGGTGAAGTTGTCCCATCCCTTATCAGGGGGATGGGCTTAATGTGAGTGGATTGGCTGCATAGCTTTCATTCCTTGTCATCTTTCTGCTTCTCTTTAGAGGGTCACAACAAATGTGGCCTTTCAGGAATCTCCGGCCCAGAGCTGCAATGTTGAGGTCCACCCCTCACCCCCATCAAATTCTACAGGCCAGTCCTTCTCCACCACTTCATGTACCAGACTCTACACACTCATGCAATTCGTGCCTACCCCACCTCTCCCAGGGGAGTCATGGGGACCTGCAAGTATCTGCTTTGTGATTCTGCAATTGGTAACATCCATTGGCTCATACGTGCACCCTCTTCCACATCTCCCAGGTTATATTGTGTGCTGCCCCAGTGTCCCTTGGGGGTCACACTGCCCCGAATGCTATTGCCCAGTCATGGGAGCAGGTCTTTATGTACCAAACTGCTGAATCCCGTGATTCCCACCAGGTGCTCTTCTCCCAAGGGAGCCATGGGAACCTGTGAGCACCTCTGCACCATGTGACTCCACAACTGCCAGCAGCTGTGGGCTCGCATGTGCACCCTCCTCTGCAGTTCCTAGATGACACTGTGTGCTGCCCCACCCCTGGGTGGCCCCAGCGTCTCCTCATAGGCCACTCTTCCCTGAAATCTGTCCTTGTCATGGGTGCAAGCAGTTCTATATCTCCCCTAAGATGTTTGACAGCCCACACCTTTTAGTCTTTTTCAGGATGGTCAGGCAGAGGGCGGCCTTCCTAACAGGTTGGCCCCACAGTTTATGGTGTTCAGAGATGAAAGCCCCCTCTGGGCTTCCTGAACACAACCAGTCCCCCTATTCCATTGCTTAAGCACTCCATTGGTTTAGGCTCTCCCATTCTTCCTGACTCTTCTGGAACCCCGAAACCACAATGGTCCACCTAGAATTCAGCCCTACTCACCCCCTGTGCCCTTTCCAGAAAGGGGTGCCTCTCACTAGGGCAGATTTCCAAGGGTTTGTTTTGTTTTGTTTTGTTTTTTGCTCCAGTGTTATATCAATTTCCAGTGGCAGGCTTGTGGAGGCTTCCTCCCCACTCTGCTTCTCTTCAGATATTTTCCCCAAACATTCGAGATTCCACACCTCCTACTTTAAAAAAAAGTAGTAATTTTTCTGCTTGTGGAGATCCAGATAAATCTACTTACATCTCAGGTTGAATTCATGTGTATTCAGAATGGTTTGATAGATATCCAGCTATACTTGAGGAACTAGATGAAATAAAGTCCTCCACTCAGTCACCATCATGCCCCCCTCTCCCAAAGTCCCTGTTTCTGTATAAATTTCTGGTCTATATTACTCATGGGTTGTGTCTTCACTTACAGGGTCCCTCTTCCTATTTCTTGCAGGGCTAGCTTGGTTGTCACATATTCTTTCAGTTTCTGAGTGTCCTGGGTACTCGTTATCTCTCCTTCCATTCTGAATGAGAGCCTTGCTGGATAAAATATTCTTGGTTGCATGTTCTTCTCATTTAGTACCCTGAATATGTCTTTCCAGCTCTTTCTGTCTTGCCAGGTTTCTGTGGTTAGGTCTGATGTTATTTTGATGTTCCTCTCTCCATACATAAGAAATGTCTCCCTAGCTGCTCTCAGCATAGCTTCTTTGGTTTAAGATTTGCAAGCTTCACTATTATTTGTCAGAGTGTTCATCTATTTTTATTGATTTTGAGAGGGGTCCTCTCTGCCTCATGGACATGAATGGTTGTTTCCTTCCCAAGATTAGGGAAGTTTTCAGTAATAATTTGCTCAAATAGACCTTTTAGATTCTCTCTCCACCTCCTCTGAGATCCCTGTAATTTGGACATTGGTTTTTTTTCAAGGCATTATTAAATTCCTGAAGCCTTCCTTCATGGGCAATTAGTTGTCTTTCTCTATTTTCCTCCACTTCATTCCTTTCTATTAGCCTGTCCTCTAGATCACTTATTCTCTCTTCTGTCCCATTTACCCTAGCTGTTAGAGCATTCAGTTTAAACTGCATCTCATTCATAGCATAGTTTGGCCTCATTAGATCTTATTTCCACCCTTAGAGATTCTGTATTTTCATTTACACTCTTCAAAGCCTAGCCTTTAACTTTTTGACTGCTATCCTGAATTTTATCTCTGACATCTTGCTTATATCCATATCGATTAGCTCTGTTGCAGAGAACACTGCCTCTGGTTCTTTCCTTTATTCTGCCCAGGGAAGGATGGCTGAGTGAATGAACAGAGTCCAAAATATCAACCATGAGCCAAGATGTATTCACCCTGGAAAAAATGTGGAGTGGTTTGAAGCCATCAAAGAAAAGGAAATAAACCCAAGATGAGCCAAAACAATAAAAAGGGGGGGTAGATACTATAATCTCATAGGGTAGACAAAGCATTGTGATCTTCTTGTTCCTGATTGAATTTTGGCTATAGTGAAAAAAGGACTAGAGTAAGGCATAAATCTATAAAATGTGGATGTGAGGGGGGAAAAGTTAAAAGGTAATTTAAAAATATAAGTTGGTAAAATAAAACTCTAGTTGCAATGGGGAAAATGTTCATAAAAATAAGAAATACAAAATTTTAGACTAAGGGATAAATGATTTGGGAGGAAACACCTGGAACTCAATATATTGTTTTCCCCTGGTGCTGGAGTTTTACAGTCCTGTCAGTCATATAAGCCTGTCATTCACCAGTTCTTCCTGTCTGTCTTCAAGGGGAGGGGCCTGCTGTTTTGGCTTTCCAGTGTCTTGCTTGGGTGGAGTTACCCCACCCCTTGTCAGGGGGATGGGCTTAAGGTTAGCT
Source organism: Neogale vison (assembly GCF_020171115.1). Taxonomy (NCBI): domain Eukaryota; kingdom Metazoa; phylum Chordata; class Mammalia; order Carnivora; family Mustelidae; genus Neogale; species Neogale vison. Next base: position 77,302,095 of record NC_058105.1, read on the forward strand.
GGTCTTCTGTGTGGCTTTTATTCCCTAGTGGCTTTCTTCACCTCTGCAGAAGGTCAGAACAAAACCAGCTGTGCCAGGATCTCTGGCCCAGAGCTGCAAGATCATGGTCCCTCTTCAGTAAACTCTCCAAGTCAACCATACTTCTTTAGTAAGCCCTCCAAGTCAAACCATCTCCACTTCTGTGTTCAACAAACTCACAGACTCTCATCGTTCGCCCCCACTGCAGTTATCCTGGGGAGATCCCCCAGGGTCCATGAGCAACACTTCACTTTGTGTCTGCAACTGTGAGCTACTGGGAGCTTGCATGCATGCCTGCTTCACTGCTCCCAGGTCACAGTTGGGTGCCATCCTACTACCCTTTCTGGGACCACCACTGCCCTGAGAGCTGTTGCTCAGTCATAGGCTCAGCTGTTTTGTCACTCCCAGGAATGTTAAATGGCGTACATGTCGCAGTCTTTTTCAGGGTGCTTAGGAAGAGAACAGTCTCCCTACTGGTCTGCCTTGCAGTTTATGGTAACTGGAGCTGAGAGTCCCTTCTGGGCTCACTGACCATAACCAGTTTTCCCACTCCACTGCTTGGACACTCTTTCAGATCAGGCAGCCCTGTTTTTCTTTGTTTCTGGTATCCTGAGAACACAGTGATGCATGTAAAATTCTGCTCTTTTAATCCCTGTTCCCTTTTCAGAAAGGGATGTCTCTCCCTGGAGAAGGTTTCTAATGGTTCTGATTTTTGCACTTCTGGTAGCCAGCTTATGGAGGCTCCATCCCCTGTCTTTTTATCTTCCAACATTTCCTGAAGATTCATGATTCTGCACTTCCTACCTTGCAAAAAGCTGTTGTTTTTCCATTTGTAGAGTTCCAGATGTATTTTCTTACATCTCAGGCTGAATTTATGTGTGTTTAGAATGGTTTTATAGATATACAGCTAAATATGAGGTACTAGATGAACTGAGGTCCCTTACTCTCCCACCATCTTGCCCCCCCTTTTTTAAATTTAAAGTCAATTAACCAACATGTAGTATATCATGAGTTTCAGTTGTAGTGTTCAAGAACTCATCAGTTGCATATAACAACTGTTATTATTGTTGTCTAAAAACAAATAACCAATCAAGGGCAGAACACAGATTTATCTGAATCTAAAGCTTGTGTTCCCTTCCTAATATTGCTGTGCTTAATACACAAAAAGGTTGTAGGGTGAGCACTGCCACAAACTGGCTCTACGACTTAGTGTGATATACGGTATCACTTTGAATCTCATTAGTTTCTTATCTGTAAATTGGGATAAGGATAGGTGAAATTCAGATTGTTCTGCATGTAATCTAGAGGAAGAAAATGGATGTCTAGATAGGAGGGACTCGAAATAGTTAGTTAATTGACCAATACAAATCAGTTTCTTCCTTTGCAAGACAGTTGAACAGGTATACCAAGAACCCTCAATATGTTTATGCTGTTTAGTCTGGGCAACCCCACTTAGGCAGTGTGGAATAGTGGGTGGCATTAGAGAGCCCTGCATTCAAGTGTTTACATCCCATTTACTAGTTCTGTGGTCTTGGGGAAGTTAATATCCGAACCTCAATTTCTTTCTTTTTTTCTTTTACAAATAGGATAATAACACCCAACGTTTTTACCCTTTCCTAAGGTAACAAAATATAATAATATGAAAAGAAGTTTTGAATAAAGAAAAAATTTTCTCCCATTGCCCTATCCACATAATACAGTACTCTTTGTGGTTCTGCACCACTGATGGTCACCTCTTAAGGCAGTATCCACAGGAGAGAGAAACTAAAGACAAAAACAGGCTAAAGCCAGAGGCCAGTGTCTAGTGTGTAGAGCAAGAGCACCCATGGGATGGGCTGGAGCAAAGATGAAAGCCAAGTACTGATGCATAGGACAGGAGATGCTAAACCTGAGTGATGAATAACAGCTAGGCAGTACCTAAAAACCAGAGAGCACAGAGATCCAGTGGGAGGAAAACCATGTGCTCTATAGGAGCCTCCTTCCAAAGCTTTGTGGCTCTTTCATTTAGGCAGGCTTCAAATGGTGTTAAAGGTCTTTGAAACTGTGCCAGTATACTTTGTGCATGTATACTTTGAAAAATTCAACCTAACTGTATATACTTTTTAATTGAGTATATCTTCAACATTTTCCATGTCACAAGTCTTCATTGTGATTCTTTTAATGGCTTCCTACATATTGCAATTTTGCTCATAGTCCAGAATGAGTATTCCTGTGTATTAACTTTTTATTTCCTCTAATTATTTCCTTAGAATAAATTCACAGGTGTGCGATTACTAAACCAGAGAGTATACAATTGGGATTTAACAACCATATACAGGTTTTATTTTTTAGGAAAAGAAATGAACTATAGTTTTTCCATTACCCTTCCTCTTCTGGAAGAGAGGAGTGGACCCTGTAGAGCAGTGCTGTCCAATTAACCACATGTGATGATTTAAAGTTAAATTAATTAAAATTAAATAAAATTCAAAATTCAATTCTTCAGCTGAATTAGCCACATTTCAAGTACCCTGTATCTACATGTGCCTAGTGTATGGGAAAGTATAGATATAGAACATTTCCATCATTGTAGAAAATTTAATGGACAATGCTCCTCTAAAAGTTTCTCAAGGGTCATGTTTAGCATCTTGGGTGGGAGTTATTTGTGGTGTGGGACTTTCCTGTGCACTGAGAGTCTATTTAGCATCTCTGGCCCTTGCCCACTACTTGCCAATAGTGCTCTCTCTTGAATCAGTCTAATAACAAAAACCATAATATTATCTCCTTTTGAGACCCACTGACCTTCAATCTTAGAATAAAGGATCTACTTTTGGGGGAGACTTTAGGTTAGATCTGCCTGGAGAAAAAAAAGGCTTAGAAAGATGGCTTAGAAAAATAGACTTGGCTGAGGGCCTAAGTCCATATTCCATTCCCATTTTCCTCTCTTTTCCTGCTCGTCTGTTTCTTGCTTTTGGTAATTGTAGGAACAAGACTCTGCAGATGGAGAAGATCAAGTCACGTTTGAAGGCTGAGTTTGAGGCCCTTGAATCAGAGGAGAGGCACCTGAAGGAATATAAGCAGGAGATGGACCTGCTGCTACAGGAGAAGATGGCCCATGTGGAGGAACTCCGACTGATCCATGCTGATATCAACGTGGTATGTGGATGGCTTCCCAAAGCCTACCTCTGGGCCCTTTGAGGAATAGACAGTAGTGAGTACTATGGCCTCTGCTTGAGATGTGGCTGAGGCCAACTTGGGGAAGTAAGCATCGGTTGTGATGGAATGGAAGAATCCAGGAGTTCGAGATCTAGCTCTGGCTCTGTCACTGACTGACCATATATCACTGGACAAGTCCCTTTTTCTCCTGGGCCCCATTTTCTCACTTTACTATGACAGGGATTTAGTCACCTTTAAGGTTTCTTTCAGCACTAATGTGTTCTTATCCTGGGAGTCTGGGAGTTGAGAGATAGCCTTGGAGTAATGCAGAGCAGGCAGCTGCCTCTGAGGTCTAGCTCAAAGGGCTCCAAATCTTCCAAGTAAGTTAAACAATCCTTGTCAGCCTACTAAAGTGTAGCCCCCTCATTAGAGTTTCTCTTTTGGATATGCCTGAAACAGGGGAATAAACTGCCTGCTAAGGTGATAAGTTCCCCAATTTTTGGAGTTATTCAAGGATAGTCTGAATGATCACCTGTCTGGGCTACAGAATTGATGCACCAGGAGGAAAAATGGAAGTGTTGACTTATAAAGTCCTCTCCAATCCTTAGAGCCTAGGACAATGAGAAACATTTTTCTTTTTTTTTTTAGAAATTACATTTGAGGGGTGCCTGGGTGGCTTAGTGGGTTAAAGCCTCTGCCTTCAGCTCAGGTCATGATCCCAGGGTCCTGGGATCGAGCCCCACATTGGGCTCTCTGCTCAGCAGGGAGCCTGCTTCCTCTTCTCTCTCTCTGCCTGCCTCTCAGCCTACTTGTAATCTCTGCCTGTCAAATAAATAAATAAAATCTTTAAAACAAAAAAGAAATTACATTTGAAGGAGTTTTTATTATTCTTGGAAAACTTATTTCTATGGCAATACTTATTTTCTCACATTGCCAAGCCTGGGATCTTAAAGGAAATAGGACTATGATTTGGATAGTAGGTACTTGGTATTTTCTATCGTAAGATCACAGGATTCCAGGGTTTCATGAGCTGCTGCCAGCTAACAGAGTATACAAATCCAATACAAATAACAAAGTATTAGTCACAAAGGGGCTGAAAATCTAAGCCAGTGGAAGTCAAACTTAAGCATGAATCCAGTTCACCTGAAAAGGTTCCTGAAACATAGATTATTGGACTCTACCCCAGGATTTCTGATTTCTATATATCTTGGGCCATGCTTAAGAATTTGTATTCCTAATGAGTTTCCAGATGATGCTAATGCTGCTGATTTGGTGACTACATTTTGAAAACCAGCCTTGGAAGCTTAAGCCCTGTGTCTTGTCTATGCTTTCCCGCTAAGAAGCATTTCTCTGGGGAAGTTTCTTCTTTCTGAGTCTCAATTCTCTGATCAGTAAAATGATGGTGGGATGGACTAAATGAACTCTTAAGTGCTCATTTAAGGTGCTATATTTGAATAATAACTAACATTTATTGAGAGTTTACTCTGCAGTAGCCCCTTTACTGAGAGCTTGATATAAATTCAGTCACTGAATCTTTATAAGATTTATATTAGGTAGATACTATTATTCTTTTTCCAATCCAGGCAGTGAGTTTTCTCAAGTTTATTGTTTCTCAGATCACAGAGACAATGGAGAATATTCCCTGTTTACTCAAATCAGTCTGGATTAGAGATGTAGAAACTATTGTTATCATCTTATAAAGATGAAAAAAAAAACAAGGCTTGACAAGAGCCACATAGAATAAATACATGGTAAATGAAGGACTTGACCATAGATTGGTCTGGATCTGGGGCCTGGGCTATTTTATTCACTTAGCTGTAGAGCCTTGCAGAGAATGATAGTGTCTTTTCTTTGTACCTACCTCACTCTGTGTTCCAGATGGAAAACACCATCAAACAGTCTGAGAATGACCTAAATAAGTTGCTAGAGTCTACCCGGCGGCTACATGATGAGTATAAGCCACTGAAGGAACATGTTGATGCCCTACGCATGACTCTAGGCCTGCAGAGGCTCCCTGACCTATGTGAAGAGGAGGAGAAGCTCTCGTTGGAGTAAGCTGCCTATTTCCTGTCCCTGTAACTTACACACAACACATACACATACAAACACATACACACACAAAAATACAGAGGTGCATATGTACACATAAAGCCTTATTTAAAAGTCATGTAACACAGTCCTAGCTTCAGGCCTGTTAGTTACGGACTCATTTTATGACCTTGGGCAAGTCTCTGTGTATCAAAGTTAGGATGATTAGACTAGTATTACCAGGTAATTTTTAAAATTCTTTGTGCAATTTTGATAACACAAGACTGTGTCTATAACTGTGTATGTGTGTGTGTGTGCGCGCGCGCGCGCATGCGTGTGACTCAGGTCACCTCGCAAGTCAAGGTCTAAGAGGGGCGTCTAGAAACCTTTGAAAACATAGAAGCCTGGGCATTTATGGTCTTCAGGGGCTAGCCTGCAGCTTCATCTTAAGACCCAGAATTAAGAACTACACTAATCTTACAGAGAGAGTTCAATTCAGTAGAAAGAAGCACACTTTCTTAAAGTAGGGCAGGCTGCCTGTGAAAGTGGTGAGCATCATATTCCTAGAAGTATGTCAACAAAGGCCTGAGGATACTTAATGAGACTATTGTAAGGGTTCATGGGATGAACAGTAGGCAAATGCCCTTTAAGGACTTTGCTAGCCCTGGTAGTCTTTATTTTCTGGATCTGTCAAAACCAAGGAGAAGGAAGATTACCCTTCCCAGCAGACAATGGCCCAGATACCCAATGAGAAGAACCTTGTCCTGGGGAGTGTGCAGAAATTCTATAGTGAGCCACAGCCCAACCCCTTTGGTTCTGTGGTATGGAGTCTATAAGAGGGGCAAGGTTATCCTTGCTTTCAGAATGATCCAGCTAATGTCTTTCATCTCCAAAGTTACTTTGAGAAGCAGAAAGCGGAGTGGCAGACGGAGCCTCAGGAGCCCCCCATCCCTGAGTCTCTGGCCGCTGCAGCCGCTGCTGCCCAGCAACTCCAAGTGGCTAGAAAGCAGGACACTCGGCAGACAGCCACCTTTAGGCAGCAGCCCCCACCTATGAAGGTAAGTGAACTGGCTAGGGGTTGTGGAGGAAGCAAAGTATCTTCATGGAGCCCCATGGAAGGCTAGGACTGGGGCTTTGTAGTTACCAATTTGGTGCCTTTCTAAAGTAGCCTTTGCTTGGGACACAGAGGAAGGGTTGGTGTTTACATGCTATAGCAGACCATCTCGTTTTATTGTTTCATATTCCCTAAGGGGCTACAATGCAGGAAAGTTGGTGGCTCTCCTAAGCGTAATTTTTAAAAGTTAGAAATAAGACCTGTGCAAATATATAGTGACAATGTGTTGTTAATGAGGTAGTCATCAGGATTACAAAACTCGTTCCAAAAGCATTTGAGAAACAGATAACTATATAGTAACAAAAGGAAAGGAATGCTGAACTAAGTTTGCAAAATTAAATACAGAACTGGTTGATGTCCTACAGGGCAATAAACTATAACCTTTGTGATTATCTTTTCTTTGGAACAGAAATATTCTGCATTTCTACTGGGCAAAAACCATTTGTAGCTTATTAGCATAAGTCACAGTTTGGGCCCTGATCAGTAGTAAATAGTCAAACAAAGGGACAGTCTCCTAGAGCAGGGGTCAGCAAACTAGAACCCCCAGGCCAAGTCTGATTTGCTCCCAGTTTTTATAAATAAAGGTTTACTGGCATATACACATGTTTTTTGTGTGTGTGTTTATGTATTATCTGTAACTTCTTTCATGTAGAACAATTATAGTTGAGTAGTTGCAGCTAACACAATGTAATCTGAAAAGTCTAAAATATTTACTCTCCTGGCATTTGCAGAGAAAGTTTACTGATACCTATCCTAGAGAATTAAATAATCCTTAATAGGGCCTGTTGGTCCATGTTCCAATATAATGTTAAAATGCTATGTAATTCTCATTTTGTCTTATTTCCAAATTCTGGATATTTTACCTCAATAACTCTCTTTGACCCTCATCTCCTTATAACCTTTACTTCCCTTACATCTGGCACTGACCTCTTTACTTGGGTCTCACTTGTTGAGAAGTAGTAGTAATCTCTTCCTGTTGGGAAGTCATAATTTCTTTCTGGACCCTTGGGGATCAGAAAGCTGAACCATTGTCTAGAAGAATCTAATTACTAACTTTCTTTATCCTGTGTTCTTCCACCAGGCCTGCTTGTCATGTCATCAACAAATTCATCGAAATGCACCTATATGTCCTCTGTGCAAAGCCAAAAGCAGGTCCCGGAACCCCAAAAAGCCAAAACGGAAGCAGGACGAATGAAGGGATGGAGAACACATAGAGCTCTGCTACCATAACCCTTCCTCTTGGCCAGAGTGATTAATGTCCTGATTTGAAACCACCCTACCCCAACTCTACTGAGTTTCCTATTTGATGTGATGGAAGCACGACCCCTCTCACTTTGTTCTTATTTCTTTCTTCTCTTGGGGTTTCTGACTTAAGAAGAGATATGGTTCAGGTGCCAGTGACAGTGTATCTGATGAGCCCTTCTCTCCCACCCACATTTTAATCCCTGCCCTGTTCGAAGCTGAGGGAAGGGCAGAAGGCCCAGATATGATTCTCTCCTCTTGTGTCTGAGGCCTGGGGCCTAAGGGTTGAGGTCTGGAGGAGGACCTTTTTTCAGGTGAAGGCTCCAGTGTGCCCCCTCCCTGTACTTTTGCCTTAGGCTCTGAAGGGACAACAGTCTTCTTGCTGGACTTTCCAGAAGACTTGGTGTATATATCTTCCTCATATGCCCCCTAATTTCATCTCATCTAAGCAAGGCCCAGAGGAAAGTTGGACAAGCCCTCCTTTTCATTCATTTGGGAGGCTTGGCTGTTATTGTGGAGTTCACTTCCATGCCAGTCCCCCAGATATGCTGAAGTTCTCAAACACAGGTTGTGTGTCCAGAGATCCTGAGGCCTGCCTTCATTTTTCAAATCAGTGGCAGAAGTTTCCTCTCAAGTCCTAAATAACTTGCTGCCTAAATCACTGGGCTCTACCGTAGGGAAACCTTAGGATGAGAAGGGCCCAGCACATCTGTTTTACCAAATGTTCAATACCATTTTTGTTCAAAACCATTATTCTGGCATTTACTCAATGATATATCCTAGGGGTTAGAGGCATGAGTTGAGATTCAAGTGAGTGCTGACCATTTTACATATGTAAAAGGGTGGGACTTCCCTTCCATTCATCTCTCCCTCTCTTGAGTCTGCCCTCTTATGTAAGGTAAGGTAGCCTCAGCTCAGGTCAGCTGCAGGCTATCCCCTTTCCAATAGATTCTGTTGGTGGCCTTCCCTTATAAAAGAAAAGGCACTGGACTCCCCAGGCCTTCAGTTCTCCTCTCTACCAAAATCAGATCGCTAGTCAAGTCACTCTCAGACTTAAAGGACAGAGATGGGGCTTGTCTTTAGATCCAAGTCTCAGTCCCTGACTGGGGAAAGCGGGTATTTTCCCTTCCTTTCTTAACTGTAGTTTTAAGTTGCCCCAGTGGTTTTTTTTTTATTCATACTATAAAAAGTTCCTCCACTCTTTGAAAGTAAGAGTGTTATGTCTGTACAAATTCTTTTAAATAAACATTTGTTCATTGAAGTGAATGCTGACAATTGTCTGTAAGTACCAAGTAATAGAAAAGATCAGTGACTTTTCCCTTTCTGGGTAGCTCTTAACTTTTACTCACTCAACCCTGTAAGTAAGGGAACCAAACATACCAGTGCACGATAATTTATTATTGTTATAATTCTCATTTATTCACTATTTACACTGTGCCAGAACTCTGCAAGATGTTTTATGTACATGATTGTATTTAATTTTTAAAACAACCTTTCAAGCTAAGTATTTTTATTACCATTTTCCAAAAAGGTAAACCAAAGCACAGAGAAATTAAATAACTTGCCCAGAGTTGAATAACTGGTAAGATACTAAATAACTTAAGTACATACATACATACATATATAACTTAAATAAATAAATAAGTTAAATAACTGATTAAGTAACTGGGCTTTAAAGAACTAAAGAGAAATTTCAAGATTTGAATCCAGATTTGATTCTAGAGCCCATATGTTTCTACTCTTCTCTATGATCATTTTATTTCTTTAAGCCATTCTCCCTTTTGGGATGGCTTGATGATAGGAGTAGTTGAAATATCTCTAAACTAGAAATTAAGGTCTAGGAATCCAGTGACCGATGCAAGAATACAATGGCCTGGTTCCCCATAGAGATATAATAGGGAACAACAGTGAAAGACCATTGTAGTTTCAGAGCAAGACCATCCTAGTTTCAGAGTTCTCCATAGGGTGGACTGAGGTTTCCATTAAGACTGGACTGTAGTTCATCAGCACCCTCTGCTCAACCTTGCCTTCTCTAATGTTTCTCCTCTACAAGTGTTAATTCCAAGGCCTCCCTAATTAACCTCCTGTACATTAAGTAGTCCCATAGCTTCCCAGTAACCCATTAGCTGACCAAAATGCCTCTGTGCCTCAGTGTCCTCATGGGGAAAATGAAGAATATAATAATACCCACTTCTGGGGCTATTGTAAGAGATGTTAGGTGCATAGTAAATACTCAATAAGTGTTAATTTCCTTCAGATAGATTGAATGACTAGTCAAAGAAATACTATTTTTCTTACCTGATATTATGTCATCACCCCAGATTTTGTTTATCTATGAGCATGCTTTTGAGGTAGCCTGGGCTCACTGTGGGCAAAGGGAGGACACTCAGCTGTGTGACTGGGGGTATATCCTAACCTGTATAGGCCTCAGTAGGTCCCTATAAGTATATGAGAGGTGGTTAATTGCTCTGCATCCTTGGACACTGGAGGTCAGATGTGTTAATTCTAAAAGTCAATTTTCACACCACTAAATAGATAGCCATTTCCCAGAGATGCTTCTGAATGGGAAGGAACAATCACGTGTTGAGCATCTACACCTGTTAGCCACTCAGTGGGGTTCTACTACCTTACTTAGTTTCCTTGGTTCATTTATCTATTGTTGTGAAACAAACCAAAACTTAGTGGCTTTAAAGCCACTCATGATCTGCAATTTGTACAAGACTTGCTAGGAATAGCTTATTTATATTGCATGTGATGTTGCCTCAGACAGCTTGGCTAGGTCTGAAAGATCCATGATGTCGACACTCTCATGTCTGGCACCTCAGCTGGGCTGCCCAGTCTTCCGCATGCCTTGTTAGTATTTTATCCTCCACAGCCTCCCCTCATTTTGGCCTCTCTTCTAAGTAGATTAGTCATATTTTTTCATGTGGTGCCAGGCTTCCAAAGGGTAAAAAACAGAGCCTTTTGTGGCATAAGACCAGAAAGTGATATAGCAATACTGCTGCTGCACTATAGCAGTCTAAACAAGTCACACAGCTAACCCAGATTTAAGAAGTGGGGAATATCCTAACGGGAAGGGCTACATACTTGTCAGAGATGGGAGAGATTGCTGGCCATATCTGCAGACAATCCACCACAATTCCCAACAACCTTGCAAGGAAGGTGTTATTTGTGCCCATTTTATAAATGATGAAACTGTGGCTCAAGGAGGTAAATTAATTGCCCAACAACTAAGAAAAATGCACAGCCCAGGTCCCTCTTACTCTAAGGCTGTGTTCCTTCTACCTAACGACACTACTGGCAGGAAATCTGAGACCTGCTTAAAGCAAAATGGAATTAAAAGAGAGAAGGAATTAAAAATAGAGTGAAATAAGAAGACAATGGGGATGGGCAAGAGAGAAAATTTGGGGGGCACCTGAGTGGCTCAGTCGGTTAAGTGTTTGCCTTCAGCTCAGGTCATGATCCCAGAGTCCTGGAATCAAGTCCCACATCAGGCTCCCTGCTCCCCCTACCCTTCCCCCTGCTCATGATCTCTCCCTCTCAGGCTCAGATAAATAAATAAAGTCTTTAAAAAATGAAAAAAAAGATAGAGAAAAGGTTGAGAAGGAGGAGAGTAAAGGAAGTTAATTGCATGGTAAAATTATTTACACTTCAAGCACCTTTTCTACATTCTCTTGATGCTTATATACTTATGTTAATACCCTGTACTGCTAGTACAGCATGTATTACTATCATCCATATTTTAAAGATGAGACCCAGAGAGGGGAATGGACTTGACCAAAGTCACAAAGCAAGTTAAGAGCAACTAAAACCACAACTAGAACTCTGGTCTTCCAGTCTTGGAATAACCCAGTCTGAGGACTTCTTTACATTTTTGACACAGTGGGGATGATTTTTTTTAACTTGAAGTTTTGTGTTTTCTTACCATATTTCATTTTTTTTATTTCAAAATTCGACTTAAAATTCAAGTTAACACATAATGTAGTATTAGTTTCAGGGGTAGAATTTAGTAATTTATCGCTTGCATTTAACACCCAATGCTCATTACAAGTGCCCTCCTTAATGCCTAAAACCCATTTACCACATCCCCCCACCCACAACCCCTCCAGCAATCATGAGTTTTTCCCCTATACTTACAAGTCTCTTAGTATTTGCCTCCCTCTCTAATTTTATTTTATTTTATTTTTCCTTCCTTTCCCCTATTTTGATCTGTTTTGTTTCTTGAATTCCATATATGAGTTAAATCGTAGTATTTTTCTTTCTCTGACTCATTTTGATTAGCATAATACACTCTAGTTCCATGCATGTAATTGTAAATGGCAAGATTTCCTTTTTTATGGCTAATATTCCATTAAATGTATATACCACATCATCTTTATCCATTCAACCATTGGTGGATATTTGTGCTGTTTCCATATTTGGGCTACTGTGGATAGTGTTGTTGTAAACATTGTGGTGAATTTACCTCTTTGAATCACTATTTTTGTATCCTTTGGTTAAATACCAGGTAGGGAAACTTGTGGGTCACATGGTAGTTCCAATTTACCTTTCTGAGGAACCTCCATACTGCACCAGTTTGCATTACCCGCCTCCAAACAGTGTAAGAGGGCTCTCCATTCTCTGCATCCTTGCCAAAATCTGTTGTTTCTTCAGTTGTTAATTTTAGCTATCTTTTTTTAAAAAATAAATTTTTAATTTATATTTAAATATAAATTTTTAAATATAAATTATTTATTTAAATACAATTTAGTTAACATATACTATATTCTTGGTTTAGAATTTAGTGATTGGGTAGAATTTGGTGCTTCATCAGATGCATATAACACCAAGGGTTCATTACATTAATGCCCTCCTTAATGCCCATCACCAATTTTGCCTTCTGCCCACCAATCTCCCCTCCAGCAACCCTCAGTCTGTTTCCTAGAGTTCAGCATCTGTTACAGTTTGCCTTGCTCTCTATTTTCTCTTATTTTATTTTTCCTTCCCTTCCCCTGTGTTGAGCTGTTTTGTTTCTGAAATTTCACATATGAGTGAAATTGTGTGATATTTGTCTTTCTCTGACTGACTTATTTCGCTTAGCACTTCACCTTCTACTTCAACTGATGTCCATGCAAATGGCATGATTTCGTTTTTTGATTTCTGAATGACATCCCATTATATATATATATGTATGTATATATATGTATATATACACACATACACATATACAAACACACATATATATGTACATATACACACATACGTATATATGCATGTGTGTGTGTATATATATATATATGAATGACATCCCATTTTATATATATATATATATATATATATATATATGAAATTCATATATATATAAATGACATCTTTATCCATTCATCTTCCGAAGGACAAGTGGGCTATTTCCATATTTTGGCTATTGTGGGCATTGCTGCTATAAACATTGGGATGCCACTTCAAATTACTGATTCTACCGTGTGGATAAATACCTAGTACTGCAGGTGCTGTGTCATGGTGTAGCTCTATTTTTAACTTTTTGAGGAACATCCGTTCTGTTTTACAGAGTGGCTGTGCCAGTTTGCATTCCCAAAAAGGCTGTAAGAGGGATCCCCTTCCTCCCCATCCTCACAAGCATCTTTTTTTTCCTAAACTCTTAAATTTAGCAATTCTGATTGGTGTGAGTAGTATCTCACTGTGGTTTTTATTTGTATGTCCCTGATGCCAAGAGATGTTGACCATTTTTTCATATGTCTGTTGGCTTCTTTGGAAAATGTCTGTTCATGTCTTCTGTTCATTTTTTGACCAGATTACTTATTTTTGGGGTGTTGAGTTCCATAAGTTCTTCACAGATCTTCAATACTAGCCCTTTATGTACAGTGGTCTAGTTTTATTCTTCAGCATGTAGCTGTCCAATTTTCACAGCACCATTTGTTGAAGAGACTTTCATTCTGCCAATGGATATTCTTTCCTGCTTTGTTGAAGATCAGTTCACCATAGAGTTCAGGGTCCATTTCTGGGTTCTCAATTACATTCTATTGATATGTGGGTTGGTATTTGTCCTAGTACCATATACTCATTATGATTACAGTTTTGAAATACAACTTGAAGTGGGGAATTCTGATGCTTCCAGCTTTGGTTTTCCTTTTCAACTTTTCTTTTTTTTTTCAATTTATTTATTTTCAGAAAAACATTATTCATTATTTTTTCATCACACCCAGTGCTCCATGCAAGCCATGCCCTCTATAATACCCACCACCTGGTATCCCAACCTCCCAACCCCCGCCCCTTCAAAACCCTCAGGTTGTTTTTCAGAGTCCATAGTCTCTCATGGTTCACCTCCCCTTCCAATTTATCCAAATTCCCTACTCCTCTCTAACGCCCCTTGTCAACTTTACTTTTCTTATTCAGTCTTTTCTATTTCCATACAAATTATAGGATTGTTGTTTCCAGTTCTGTGAAAAAATGACAATGGTATTTGGTTTTTTTATTTAAATTCAAGTAACCAACATCTAGAACATCATTAGTTTTGATATAATGTCCAATGATTCATCAGTTGCATGAAAAACCCATTGCTCATCACCTCACATGCCCTTAATGCCCATCACCCAGTTACCCCATTCTGCCACCCACCTACATTTCCACAACCCTCAGTTTTGTTCCCAGACTCAAGAGTCTCCCATTGTTTGTTTCCTTCTCTGATTTTTCCCATTCAGTTTTCCCTCCCTTCCCCTATTGTCCTCTGCCCTATTTCTTTTTTTAAATTTCTTTTCAGCATAACAGTATTCATTGTTTTTGCACCACACCCAGCGCTCCATGCAATATGTGCCCTCCCTAATACCCACCACCTGGTTCCCCCAACCTCCCAACCCCCGCCCCTTCAAAACCCTCAGGTTGTTTTTCAGAGTCCATAGTCTCTCATGGTTCACCTCCCCTTCCAATTTTCCTCAGCTCCCTTCTCCTCTCCATCTCCCCATGTCCTCCATGTTATTTGTTATGCTCCACAAATAAGTGAAACCATATGATAATTGGTTGAGAATTGATAATAATATCTCTGCTTGACTTATTTCACTCAGCATAATCTCCTCTGCCCTATTTCTTATATTCAACATATGAATGAGACCATATGATAATTGTCTTTCTCTGCTTGACTTATTTCACTTAGCATAATACCCTTCAGTTCCATCAATATCTATGCAAATGGTAGGTATTCATCCTTTCTGATGGCTGAGTAATATTCCATTGCATATATGAACCACATATTCTTTACCCATTCATCTGTTGAAGGGCATCTTGGCTTCTTCCACTGTTTGGCTACTGTGGACATTGCTGCTATAAACATTGAGATGCAGGTGCCCGTTCTTTTCACTACATCTGTATCTTTGGGGTAAATACCCAGTAGTGCAATTGCTGGGTCATATGGTAGCTCTACTTTTAACATCCTGAGGGACCTCCATACTGTTTTCCGGAGTACCAGCTTACATTCCCACCAACAGTGTAAGAGGGTTACCCTTTCTCCACAACCTCTCCAACATTTGTTTTTTTTCTTGCCTTGGTAATTTTTGCCATTCTAACTGGTGTGAGGTGGTATCTCATTGTGCCTTAGATTTGTATTTCCCTGATGGAAAATTATGTGAAACATTTTTTCATGTGTTTGTTGGAGACACGTCTTTGGAGAAGTGTCTGTTCATGTCTTCTGGCCATTTCATGACTGGATTATTTGGGGTTCTTTTGGTGTTGAGTTTGAGAAGTTCTTTATAGATCTAGCCCTTTAACTGTAAATTTGTCATTTGCAAACATCTTCTCTAGTTCCACACATTGCTTTTACTTTTGTTGACTGTTTCCTTTGCTGTACAGAAGGTTTTTAACTTGATGAAGTCCCAATAGTTCATTTTTGCTTCTTTTCCCTTGCCTTTAGATAGTGTCTTGAGAGAAGTTGCTGCAGCTGATGTCGAAGAGGTTACTGCTTGTGTTCTCCTCTAGGATTTTGGTGGATTCCTGTCTCACATTCAGGTCTTTCATCCATTTAGAGTTTATCTTTTTGTATGATGTAAGAGAATGGTCCAGTTTTATTCTTCTGCATTCCAATTTTCCCAGTGTCATTTATTGAAGGGACTGTCTTTTTTTTCCATTTGATATTCTTTCCTGCTTTGTCAAAGATCAGTTAACCATAGAGTTGAGATCCATATCTGGGCTTTCTATTCTTTTTCATTGATCTATGTATCTCTTTCTGTATCAGTACCATGCTGTCTTGATGACCACAGCTTTGTAATGTAGTTTACAGTCCGGCATTGTGATGCCGCCAGCATTGGCTTTCTTTTTCTTTTTAAATATTTTACTTATTTATTTTTTTTCCAATTTATTTATTTTCAGAAAAACAGTATTCATTATTTTTTCACTACACCCAGTGCTCCATGCAAGCCGTGCCCTCTATAATACCCACCACCTGGTATCAACATGCTTTTGGCTATTCTGGTCTTTTTGGTTCCATACAAATTTTAAGATTATTTGCCCCAGCTCTGTGAAAAAATATGTTGATGTTATTTCAATAAGGATTTCATTGAATATGTAAATTGCTTTGGGTAGCATAGAAATTTTAACAATATTTTTTCCCAGTCCCTTAACATGTAGTGTTTTTCCATTTCTTTGTTTCTTCCTCAATTTCTTTCATAAGTGTTCTGTAATTTATAGAGCGCATATCTTTTACCTCTTTGGTTAGGTTTATTCCTAGGTTCTTAAAGTTTTTGGTTCAGTTGTAAATGAGACCAGTTCCTTAATTTCTCTTTCTTCTGTTTCATTATAGTACATAGAAATACAACTGATTTCTGTGCCTTGATTTTATATCCTTCCACTTTGCTGGATTTTTGTATGAGTTACAGAAATTTTGTGGTGGAGTGTTTTGGGTTTTCCACATAAAATATCATGTCATCTGTGAAGAGAGTTCGACTTCTTTGAAAATTTGAATGCCTTTTATTTCTCTTTGTTGTATGATTGCTTAGGCTATGGCATCTAGTACTATGTTGAACAGTAATGGTGAGAGTGAGTATCCCTGTTCTGTTCCTGACCTTAAGGGAAAAGCTCTCAGTTTTTCCCCATTGAGAATGATATTTGCTGTGGGCTTTTTATAGATGGCTTTTATGATATTGAGATATGTTCCCTCTATCTCTACACTGTAGAGAGTTTTAATTAAGAAAGAATAGTGTATTTTGTCAAATGCTTTCTCTGCATCAATGCATCAATTGAGAGATTCATATGCTTCTTGTTATTTCTTTTATTAGTGTGATGTATTATGTTGATTGATTTGCAAATTTGAACCACCCTTTCATCCCAGGAATACATCCCATTTGGTTGTGTTGAATAGTCCTTTTAATGTACTGATGTATCCTATTGGCTAATAATTTGGTGAGAATTTTGGCATCCATTTTCATCATGGATGTTGGTCTGTAATTCTTTTTGAGGGGTCTTGGTGTGGTTTTGGGATTAGGGTAATTCTGGCCTCTTAGACGTCTTTGGAAGTTTTGCTTATATTTCTATTTTTGGAAACAGCTTCAATAGAATAGGTATTATTTCTTCTTTAAATGCTTGGTAGAATTCCTCTGTGAAGCCATCTGGCCCTGCACTCTTGTTTTTTGGTAAGTTTTTAATTACTGCTTCAATTCACTTGCTGGTTATGGATCTGTTCAGATCTTCTATTTCTTCCTGTTTCAGAGTTGGTAGTTTGTAAGTTTTCAGAAATGCGTCCATTTTTTCCAAATTGCCTAATCTGTTGGCATATATTTGCTTATAATATGTTCTTAAAATTGTTTCTATTTCTTTGGTGTTGGTTGTGATCTCTCCTTTTCCATTCATGATTGTATTAATTTGGGTCCTTTCTCTTTTCCTTCTGAAAATTTTGTCTATGGGCTTATCAATCTTATTAATTCTTTCAGAGAACCAGCTTCTAGTTTCCTTATTCTGTTCTACTGTTCTGGTTTCCATTCCATTGATTTCTGCTCTAATTATTATACTTTCATTTTTTTATGCTTGACTTAGGCTTTATTTGTTGTTCTTGCTCCAATTCCTTAGGTTAAGTTTAGTTTGTGTATTTGAGAGTTTTCTAATTTTTTGAGAGAGGCTGTTTTTGCAATATATTTCCTTCTTAGGACTACATTTGCTCTAGACTAAAGGTTTTTGAACAGCTATATTTTCATTTTTTTCCATGAATTTTTTAAGTTCTTTAATTTCCTGGCTGACCCATCTTTTCTTTAGTAGGATGCTTTTTAGCCTCCAAGTGCTTGTGTTCTTTCCAATTTCCTCTTGTGATTGAGTTCAATTTTAAAGCATTGTGGTCTGAAAATATGCAGGCAATTATCTCAATCTTTTGGTATTGGTTGAGACCTGATTTATGACCCAGTATGTGATCTATTCTCCAGCATGTTCCTGTGCTCTCAAGACAAATGTGTATTCTGTTGCTTTAGGATCAAATTCTCTGTATGAATCTGTGAAGTCCATCTGGTCCAATGTGTCATTCAAATCCTTTGTTTCTTTGTTGAACTTCTGCTTAGATTACCTATCCTTTTCTCTGAATGGGGTGTTCATGTCCCCTACTAATATTGTATTTTTATCAATATGTTTCTTTTACTTGCTTATTAATTGGTTGATATAATGGTCTGCTGCCATGTTAGGAGCATAAATAGGTATAATTGTTTGATCTTCTTGTTGGATAGACCTTTAAGTATGATATAGTGGCCCACTTCAACACTTACCACAGTCTTTTGCTTAAAACCTAATTTGTCTGATATGAGGATTGCTACCTCAGCTTTCTCTTTTTCTTTCCAATTTATTTATTTTCAGAAAAACAGTATTCATTATTTTTTCACCACACCCAGTGCTCCATGCAAGCCGTGCCCTCTATAATACCCACCACCTGGTACCCCAACCTCCCACCCCCCCGCCACTTCAAACCCCTCAGACTGTTTTTCAGAGTCCATAGTCTCTCATGGTTCACCTCAGCTTTCTCTTGAAGTCCATTTGCACTTTTATTTGTTCTCCACACCCTCACTTTAAATCTGGTGGTGCCTTTTGTCTAAACTGTGTATCTTCTATATAGTATATTGATTAGTCTTGCTTCTTTATCCAATCTGATACCCTATATCATTAATTAATTCATTCATTATTTTTATGTGTATTTTTTAAAGATTTACTTATTTATTTGAGTGAAAGACAGAGGTAGTGAGAGAGAGAATGAGAAGGGAGTAGAGGGAGAAGCAGTCTCCCCACCAAGCAAGGAGCTCAAAGTGGGGCTCAATTCAGGACCTTGGGATTCCTACCTGACTCAAATACAGAAGCTTAACTAACTGAGCACTATCCAGGTACCCCAACACCCTATAACTTTTGACTGGATAATTTAGTCCATTTACATTCAGAGTGATTATTGAATTATATTAATTCAGTTCCATTGTGTTACCTGTAAAGTTGCTCTTTCCTTATACTTTCTCTTTTCCTTTCTGATCTTTGTTACTTTAGAGCTCTCTCTCTGTTCAAAGGATCCCCTATAATATTTCTTGTTAATATTTACTGTTCACAAATTCCTTGAGTTTTTATTTATTCTGGAAACTCTTATCTCTCCTATTTTGAATGACAGCCTTGCTGGATAAAGTCTCCTTAACTGCATATGTTTCCAATATCTTATGTTGAATATATCATGCCAGTCTTTTCTGGCCTGCCATGTCTCTGTGGACAGGTCTGATGACAGCATTCTGTTTCTACACTTGTAAGTTTAGGACCTCTTGTCCCAAGGTACTTTTAGGATTTTCATTTTATCTTTGAAATTTGCATGTTTCACTACTATATGTTGAGATGTTGATTTATTTTTATTTATTTTTAAAGGAGGTTTTCTGTGCCTGTTGTACTGGAATGCCTGTTTCCTTCCCCAACTTAGGGAACTTCTTATCTATAAAATGTTAAAAAGAAATCTTCTGTCCCTCTCTCTCACTCTATCTCCTGGGACCCCTATTATCCAAGTATTGTTTGGCTTTATGGAATTGCTGAGTTCTTGAAGTCTACCTTCATGATCCATTAGTTGTCTTTCTCTGTTCTTTATAGATTCTTTATTTTCCATTATATTATCTTCTATATTAATGACTCTCTCTTCTGCCTTTCCTCTTCTCCCTATTAGAGCCTTTATTTGTGATTGAATTTCGGTAATATCATTTTTAATATTGGCCTGATTAGATTTTAGTTATTTTCTTTCTACATAAGGGATTCTCCGGTGTCTTCTATGCCTTTTCAAGCCCAGCTAGTGTCTTTATAAACTTTTTTTAAAATTCTAATTCAGACATTTTTTTATCTGTGTTGATTAAATCCTTGGCAGTGAGTATGACCTCCTGTTCTTTCTTTTTTGGTAAGTTTTTCCATCTTATTATGTCCAGAAATGAATAGATGAAGGAGAGAGAAAAGACAGAAATAACAACAGAAAAGTAGGAACAAAACAAACCAAAAGGAAACAAAATTTTTTTAAGTCAAACAAAAAGTAAAACAGAACAAAACAACAAACTAGATCCTGAGTTCACTCCCCTCACTCTTCAGTGAGCCCTCATAGAGAAGCAATTGTCTTGTCTACCAGGTTTCCATCTTAACTCTGTTTTCATCCAGCCTATGACTGAACATTTTTATCTCAGGCACACAAACAACCCAGTTTCCATTCTGCAGACTTTTCAGACTCTTGTGGCCTGGACTCATTTCATTCCTCCCTAGGGATGGAGGGGGTTCTCACCACACTTCTGACTTTGGCTGGACCCATGCTGGGAGAGTGGTTGCATGACTGTGCAGCAGTTTGCAGTTTATGGCAATACCAAGCAGAAAGTCTGCACCTAGACTAGCTCTTTTCACCTGGCTCCTCCAATCTGATGCCTGAAACTCTGCTGCACTTGGGCTCCCCCATTCTTTTTGTGACCCCATGGATCTTGAGTCCATACTGTCCCACGTGGGATTTTGGCCCACTTTGCCACCCACGGACCTTTATGCCAGGGACATCCCCAACTTTAGCAGACTTATAAAAGTTCTGATTTTGCTTCTGCTGCTTGTAATACTTTCTGGTAATCTCCTTAAGCAGGCTCCCTTCCCTCCATGGTTTATCTTCTGAAAATCATCCTGGATTCACATCTCTTCACCTCCTATCTTGGAAAAAGTGGTCAGTTTCTTATTTGTAGAATTTACCAATTTATTTCTTAGATATCCAATTGATTTTTCAGGTGTTCAGAATAATTTGATAAATATCTAGTTGAATTCCAGGAACCAGACAAAATTAGGATCACCTGCACCTCTGCTGTCTAAACTCCCCAAAAGCCATATTCTTTTTTTTTAATTTTTATTTATTTTTAAAATTTTTTTCAGTGTTCCAGAATTCATTGTGTATGTATCACACCCAGTGCTCCATGCAATACATGCCCTCCATAATACCCACCACCAGCCTCACCCAACTCCCACCCCCCCATCCCTCCAAAACCTTCAGATGGTTTCTCAGAGTCCACAGTTTCTCATGGTTCATCTCCCCTTTCAATTTCCCCCAACTCCCTTCTCCTCTCCATCCCCCCATGTCCTCCATGTTATTTCTTATGCTCCACAAATAAGCAAAACAATATGATAATTTGCTCTCTCTGCTTGACTTATTCCACTCAGCATAATCTCTTCCAGTCCCGTCCATGTTGATACAAGAGTTGGGTATTCACCCTTTCTGACGAAGGCATAATACTCCAAAGTATATATGGACCGCATCTTTCTTATCCATTCATCTGTTGAAGAGCATCTTGGTTCTTTTGACACTTTGGCGACTGTGGCCATTGCTGCTATGAACATTGGGGTACAGATGGCCCTTCTTTTCACTACATCTGTATCCGTGGGTTAAATACCCAGTAGTGCAATTGCAGGGTCATAAGGAAGCTCTATTTTTAATTTCTTACGCAATCTCCATACTGTTTCCCAAAGTTGGCTGCACCAACTTGCATTCCCACCAACAGCACAAGAGGATTCCCATTTCTCTACATCCTCTCCAACACACGTTTACTGTCTTGTTAATTTTGGCTTTGTAACTGGTGTAATGTGGTATCTCAATGTGGTTTTGATTTGAATCTCCCTGATGCAAAAGCCATATTCTTAATATGAACTGATATCTGTTCCTGGTAGCTTTTTCTGAGTTTGTTATGAGCCTTTCTTTTTCTGCTCTCTGAAACTATATAGAATCCATCAACAACCTCTTTGATGTAGCAGCCTTCCTTATCTGAAAACAACTTCTGCTGCTCCTGCCTATCACTTACATCACTGACTTGTGCCAAAGAAAAATTAAATATTAACTTTTATTTTGCCAAATGACAACAAAATACAGGCTGAATTTCCTATGGAAACAATTGCATACTTACCCAACAATAATTTCATCTGAAAATTTTGCTTGCAGATACACACACACACTGCACACATAACTCATGGTTATCATACACTCATGAGTGAATTGGTGAAAGGGAGAGTGATTAGGTTGTATTTTCAATGGGAAATTCCATTTCTGTGAGCCCTCTTTGAGGAAGCCTCCTGTATGTAGAGCTACTGTGTGGATCTCTGATCCCTTCTTTGGTATAGTTTGGTGCATGTCTGATTTTGATGTAATATTCCAAGTATCTCACCATATCTGAGAAAGTGGATAAGTCAATTATGGCCTTGATGTTCCCATAAGCTTTGGTGAAGTTCTACCAACTTTTCTGTGGATTAAAGCTTTTTTTTAATGATTTTATGTATTTGCTCTTGAAAGAAAGAGCAAGCACATATGGGGAGGAGGGGAAGAGGGAGAAGCAGACTCCCTGCTGAGTGGGGGGGGCAGGATACCTGACTCAACCTCAGGACCCTGGGATCATGACCTGAGCCAAAGGCAGACACTTAACTGACTGAGCCACCCACACACCCTGGATTAAAGTTCTTTAAGAAACAAATCTTTTGAGGGGCACCTGGGCACCTTGGTTAAGCAGCCAGCTCTTGATTTCATCTCGGGTCTTAATCTCAGTGTGATGAGTTTGTGCCCTGGGTTGTGCTCCATGCTGGGCATAGAGCCCACTTTTTAAAAAAGATAAAAAGAAGCAAGTTTTTTAAATCCTTATTTGACCAAGCTATCCCATTTCCAGGCCACAGTCAGTCATGTTCTCTGTGGTAGCCTTGAGAACTAGTAGCATCACAAACTTGGTATCTATGAAAGCAAACAACTTAGTAGAGTGAGTTTGAAATTCCTCCAAAAAACCCTAAGAAAGTTGTCATTTTATGTGTCAGGAATTTCCCTACAAAATCACCATTCAGGGGCGCCTGGGTGCCTCAATGGGTTAAGCCTATGCCTTCAGCTCAGGTCATGGTCTCAGGGTCCTGGGATCGAGTCCTGCATCGGGCTCTCTGCTTGGCAGGGAGCCTGCTTCTTCCTTTCTCTCTCTGCCTGCCTCTCTGCCTACTTGTGATCTCTCTCTGTCAAATAATTAATTAAAATCTTTTTAAAAAGGAGGGAATCCTTTCATTTTAAAAAGGAAAGAAAGGAAGAAAAAAGAAAGAAAGAAAATCACCATTCATAGGGCTTGTCATTACTTGACCTGACTCAGACCCTCTGCTCATTAGGCAAAGTTACACCCCCAAGACATTTGTTCGAACCAGTCACTGCATTTTTTTTTTAATATTGCAGATGCCTGAGGCAGTGATACTAGTTGGATCAAATAAAAAGTTGCCCAAAATAAGAAAATTTGTGTAATGAGATGCCTGTAGTGAGCGTTGAAAAATTCCAGTATATGCCTAGGCATTTAGAAGGACATGTACATGTGCAGGCCTGTATGTTTGTCCAGGAAATAAGAGACCAGAAGCTGTCATCATTTGTTGTCCTCGAGGCTCTGCACAAGCAGGAAGTTGAGCTAAGACTGAGTTGTGATCTGCTTGCCAGAACATTTAAGGTGTACATCGAGGCACACACAGAGGTCCACAATAAAGGATGACAGGCTTATTGGTTCAGAGAATTTAAGGAAATCTCTGTTCAATCATTAGCTGACCATTAAGCTAACTGAGCAGAGTTACATATATAACAGCGAATGCAAAATGTACAGAATTAGTCAAGGAAACTCACTAAATAGAACAATTATAACATCAGTAGCAACGACAACAGAATAGCAACAACAACAAATCCTGAGGGGTGAAAGGATTCTGATATCTAGAGTTGCCATTTTGTCTCATGCAAAATGGCCAATTTTCAACAACAACAACAACAAAAGTGATAAAAGCAAAGAACAGGAAAAGTATAGCTCATACATAGGGGAAAAAAGAAGTTAATACAAATTGTCCCTGAGGACAATTCTCTGAGATTGGGTTTAGTAGGCAAAGACTAAATAGGCTATATGTTCAAAATACTGCAGGAAGCCATAAATGAAGAATTAAAGGAAATTATGTGAAGAGTGTTTCCCCAAATAGAGAATATCAATAAGGACACCAAAAAATTTTAAGGTGCAAAATATGTATTCTGGAGTTGAAAAGTGCAACAACCAAAATGAAAAATTCAATAAAGGGCCTCAATAACAGACTTGAGCTGACAAAGAAAAGAATCAGTGAATTTAAATATTGGGATGTATTGTTAATGGCTCCAAAGATATGCCCCTGTTCTTATCACTGGAACCTGTAACTTTTAAATTATTTGGAAAATTAGTTTTTGCAGATGTGATTAAGTTTGGGATCTTGAGATAATATCTTGTTGGGCTCTAAATGTTATTGCAATGTTCTTATAAGAGAGATTCTAGAGGGAGACTGCACACAAACACCAACACACTCATGCACACATACACAGGAGAAGATGTAAAAAGGGAAGCAGAGATTACAGTGCTACAATCTGAAGCCAAAGAATGCTGCCACCAGAAGCTGAAAGGGACAAAAATAGGTGTTCCCATAGAACTTCCAGAAGGAGCATAGCACTGATAGCAACCTTATTTCAGCTTTTGGCCAAAACTGTTAAAAGGTAAATTTTTGAAATTAAGTCACAAAATTTGTGGTAATTTGTTACAACAGCCATAGGAAACCAATATATAGGTCAATTGAAATTACTCGGTCTGAGAAACAAAAAGAAAAACCACTGATGAAAAATGAATAGAGCTTCATAGACCTCATCAAACATACAATTATGCTTATAAGGGGAAGACTCCGAAGGAAAGAAGGGGACAGAAAGATTATTTGATTAAAAGTGATAAAAGACTTTCCATATTTGCTGAAAAACAATCTAAAACTAAGAAACACAACAAACTCCAAGTAGGATAAACTCTAAAGGATTCAGAGTGAAGCAAATCATATTAAAACTATCAGAAGATAAAGACAAAGGGAGCATCTTCTTGAAAGCAGCAAGAAAAAAAATAAAGAACTTGTGATATACAAGGAGTCTAAAAAAAATAGCAGCTGACTCTCTTGAAAAGCCATTGAAACCAGAAGGCAGTGGGATTACATATTCCAAGTGCTAAAAGAAAATATATGTCAACCAAGAATTCTATGTCCAGACAAAATATCCTTCAAAACCAAGGAGAAATTAAGACTTCCCCTAATGAAAAAAAATTAAGAGAATTTGTCTTTATCTCATCTTCCCTATGAAAAAAACTAAAAGAAATTCTTTTTTTTTAATACAGAATGAAAACTATATTTTTAAAATATTGTTATTTGTTTTGAAGTATAATTAATACATAGTATTGTATTAATTTCAAGAGAATTACTACATTTTAACATATATTTACTATGAAACATTTTTTTCACTTTGCTCTCAGGTCCCTTTTCCCCCACATCATTTCTCTGCTCCACTATTTTTGGGAGAAGCATTAGTAGTGTGGTTCAGTTGAGCATAGGATGGATTTGATGTTGTAAGTACAAAAGGCTGTAAAAGTAGGTTTGGTTAGGAATTCATGAATATTATCCTAAGGTCTTTGATTTTCCTCCAAAAGTAGTGAGCCCTTTCTAAGCAGATATTATCTGTCTACTTCCCCACTCTCTCTTAGAGATCATTCTGTTATTCCAATAACATTATATAGAGTGAATTTGGAAACATAGAATGTAAAAATTTATACAGAGTAGCAGAAATTATATATAATAAATTTTACTCTAACATTCCCGTGGAGGATCATGGTCGAGATTCTCTGTAAGAAAATAAAGAATCTAAAACATAAATGGTGAAGAATTTGAAGAAATTTCGAATAGCAAACTCATTCATATAAGTTATAGGAAGTCATAGCAAAATATCTAATCTTTCACATGTCTTCCACTGGGGATTATATTCTTCATTTATGCTTAAAACAAACACATGTGATCACCATAAATACTTAATCTGATATATGTGCATATTTAAAAAACACAAGAAATAGAAGAATGAGCACACTATGATTATGATCCTTATATTCCATAGCTATCTTTTTAAATTTTATTTTATTCATAGTTATCTTTTATTTTGAAAATTAAAAAAATAATAAAGTTAAAATCAAATTCCTAAAAGAAATTCTATAGGTTGAGATAAGTAGACTCAGAGAGTAATGCAATTCCACATGAAAAAATAAAGATCACTAATAAATAAAATATATACATAGGTATATGTATATATACATATAGATATAATAAATAAATGTATACATATATGTATAATAAATATTATATAGGGGTGCCTGGGTGGCTCAGTGGGCTAAGGCCTCTACCTTCGACTTGGGTCATGATCCTAGGGTCCTGGGACTGAGCCCTGCATCAGGCTCTGTGCTCAACAGGCAACCTGTTTCCTTTTCTCTCTCTGCCTGCTTCTCTGTGATCTCCATCTGTCAAACAAATAAAGAAAATCTTAAAACAAATAAATAAATAAGAATAAAGAAAATCTTAAAACAAACAAATAAATATATAAATAAATATATACATAAATAAATAAATATATACAAAAATAAATATATATAAATAAATGTATATATATCATTTATATATACATAGATATATATACATACATAAATAAATGTATATATATCATTTATATATACATAGGTGTGTATATATATATATATATACATGGGTGTATATATATATATATATATATATATATATAAAGACAGTAAAATGTATTTTTATTTGTAACATTTTCCTTCTCCAAATGGTGTAAAATACAACTACACAAAGCAGTAGTTATAAAACTGTGCTCATGGCAGATAATTTTTTCAAGTTTTTATTTATATTCAAGTTAAGTTCAATACCAGTTTCAGGTGTAAAATTAGTGATTTATCATTCACATACAACACCTGTGATGGCAGATAATTTTTAAATATGTAGTCTGCATGACAGTAACAGCACAAAAGAGAAGGGAAGAATTGGAGTTTTATTGGAGAAAAATATTCTGTGGAAATGAAGTAGGTATTAATCCATTTTAGATTGTTTAAAGTTAAGATGTTAATGTAATCCGGGGAGACAGGATGGCGGGGAAGTAGAAGGAGGCACCCTTTCAACCTGTACCCTAAAGTGAGCTGATTACCTTCCAAAGAACTCTGCGATCACCCACGAAATCAGCCTGAGATCAGACTTATACACGTCTGGATCTCTACTGAAGCAGAAGACGCCAGTGGGCAGGTAAAGCGGAGTGGGAAAGTCGGACTGATATGGGAAGATACAGAAGAGGGAGGCAGGGCGCCTGGGTGGCTCAGTGGGTTAAGCCGCTGCCTTCGGCTCAGGTCATGATCTCAGGGTCCTGGGATCGAGTCCCGCATCAGGCTCTCTGCTCAGCAGGGAGCCTGCTTCCCTCTCTCTCTCTCTGCCTGCCTCTCTGCCTACTTGTGATTTCTCTCTATCAAATAAATAAATAAAATCTTAAAAAAAAATAAAAAAAAAAGAGGGAGGCAGCCACCAGAGGCGACCCGTTGGAAAGTAATATCCAAATACGAGAGTGTCCTGCACCTGGGGACCAGCATTAACTCGGGAGTCTGGTAGAAAGCACTCAAATAGAGCAAAGGATCACGGAGGGGGGGGATTGCGGGAATCAGGGTGTTAGGGTTGGGGCTTAAGTCCCCAGACCCAGGACAGCCACCCCTGGCGCAGAGCCAGAGAGAGTGTGGCAGAGAAACCAGGTCTCAGTCCCTGAACCACCAGCGCGCCTGAAAGTGCTTGGCGCCTGGCTCCCATGAGGGGCTGAGAGCCTCACCAGCCAACAGAAGCACAGCCTTTTTGCAGTCCCCACGAGAGTGCCCTGCCATGACAGCAGAGTCCGAGTCATGCCCCGCGCCCTTCCCTGAGAGAGGTGCAAACAGGCGCCAGCCGGGTAGACCAGGAGCTCCCAGCCAGGGCCAGCGGAAATATCTCAGTGTGCAATCACTGCTTGGAACTTCTCTGGCAGTCTGGAGCTGCCCAGACAGCCACTGCTGCTGTGATTTTGGGTACAAGCAAAAAATCCTGAGTCCCCAGGGACCGCGACTGGGAACCTGCTCTGCCAACAGCAAAGGGGGGATTTATTTGGGCTCTGCAGCCAGACTGAGGCTTCTCTCTGAGAGGGAGGTCAGGGTGCAGTTTGCTTTCCTCTAAACCTACAAAAACCATCAAAAGCAGTCAAGGCGACAGAGAAAAACAAAAGTGAAAAAATATAAAAACCTCCAGAGAACTAAAGCCTGAAGAAAACAGTTTCCTCAGAGCCCACCCCCTTGAGGGGGGCAGGGGGATTTAACTGAGAGAACATCATTGACTGAAAACCCACGTGGCAGGCCCCTCCCCCAGAAAACCAACCGTGAAAGGACAAAAAAAAAAAAAAAAGACAAGAGACAACCACCACTACTTCATAGGACAATTTTTATTATTAATTCGATCCTACTATTCTGGCTCATTTTTTATATAGTTAATTTTTTATTATATAGATAATTTTAACCTATTTACCATCACAGTGATATGTCCAGTACATCAACTTCCATAATAACCTTCTAACCTGAACTTTTTGATACATACACCTGTGTTTTCCTTTTGCATTTCTATTTTTTAAATTTCTTTTTTTTATTTTAGTTTAGTTTAGTCTAGTTTATTTCTTTTTTTAATTTTTATTTTCTAATATTCATATAGAGTTAAACTTCAAGGTAATCCCCTTTCCCCAATCAATGCCACCCCTATAGGTAAACCAATTTCTAATCCCCCCTTATCATAGGAAAGTTGAGTCCTTTAACAAAGATATCAAGATATATCCAGGAAGAATCAAAACAACCTTCCTCACCCACACTGAGAATTTACAACCACTCTCCCATCTTTTTCTTCAGCCAGTATTTCTGTCTTTTTTTTTTTTATGCAGTCAGGACCACTCCTTTGTTTAATGAACCCCATTTATTTTTATACCTTCTTTTTTTTCAATTTATTTATTTTCAGAAAAACATTATTCATTATTTTTTCAGCACACCCAGTGCTCCATGCAAGCCGTGCCCTCTATAATACCCACCACCTGGTACCCCAACCGCCCACCCCCCTGCCACTTCATACCCCTCAGATTGTTTTTCAGAGTCCATAGTCTCTCATGGTTCACCTCCCCTTCCAATTTACCCAAATTCCCTACTCCTCTCTAACGCCCCTTGTCCTCCATGCTATTTGTTATGCTCCACAAATAAGTGAAACCATATGATAATTGACTCTCTCTGCTTGACTTATTTCACTCAGCATAATCTCTTCCAGTCCCGTCCATGTTGCTACAAAAGTTGGGTATTCATCCTTTCTGATGGAGGCATAATACTCCATAGTGTATATGGACCACATCTTCCTTATCCATCCATCCGTTGAAGGGCATCTTGGTTCTTTCCATAGTTTGGCGACTGTGGCCATTGCTGCTATAAACATTGGGGTACAGATGGCCCTTCTTTTCACGACATCTGTGTCTTTGGGGTAAATACCCAGGAGTGCAATTGCAGGGTCGTAGGGAAGCTCTATTTTTAATTTCTTGAGGAATCTCCACACTGTTCTCCAAAGAGGCTGCACCAACCTGCATTCCCACCAACAGTGGAAGAGGGTTCCCCTTTCTCCACATCCTCTCCAACACATGTTGTTTCCTGTTTTGTTAATTTTGGCCATTCTAAGTGGTGTAAGGTGATATCTCAATGTGGTTTTAATTTGAATCTCCCTGAGGGCTAATGATGATGAGCATTTTTTCATGTGTCTGATAGCCATTTGTATGTCTTGATTGGAGAAGTGTCTGTTCATATCTTCTGCCCATTTTTTGATGTGTTTGCCTGTTTCGTGTGTGTTGAGTTTGAGGAGTTCATTATAGATCCTGGATATCAACCTTTTGTCTGTACTGTCATTTGCAAATATCTTCTGTCATATACTTTTATCAGTCCTTTTGTTTGTCTGTGTCTGTTTGTATACTTTATAAATCTTACCTTGGGGCCCATTTGGGCTGAACCTTCTCTTTTATCTCACCTTTCTTTCCTGTCTCTCTCCCTCTGTCATTTTTTCTTTTCCTTTTCTTTTTCCTCTCATTTGGGTGGGGAACCCTGATTGCTCAGAAGCACTCCAGGGTGCACCTGGACTGCACCACAGTAGATACACCCAGCTAACACGTTCAGCCATCTCTCACCAAAATGACTGGGAGAGGAATGCCAAACTGAAGAAAAATACAGAGGATGGACCTTCTGCAACAGAGCTAATGGCTATCAACATAGACAATATGTCTGAAAGAGAATTCAGGCTAACAATTATCTAAGCAATAGCTAGGTTGGAGAAAGCCATGGGTGACCAAACGGAATTGATTAGGGCTGAACTGAAAACGACCAGAGATCATGTTTTCAATATTAGGGAAGAGCTGAAAGCTACCTGGGATGAGCTTCACAATGCTCTCAATGAGTTCCAATCTAATCTAAATTCTCTCAACGCTAGAGTAACTGAGACAGAAGATAGAATTAGTGATCTGGAGGACAAAAATATAGAGAGAAAGGATCAGGAGGAAGCCTGGAACAAACAGCTTAGAAGCTGCGAAAACAGAATCAGGGAAATAAATGATGCCATGAAACGTTCCAACGTCAGAATTATTGGAATCCCTGAATGGGCAGGAGAAAGAAATCTAGAAGATACAGTGGAACAAGTTCTTCATGATAATTTTCCAAATCTCGTGAATGGAACCAGAGTTCATGTACTAGAGGCAGAAAGGTTTCCCCCCAAGATTACAGATTGTCGAAAGTCCTCGAGACACCTAATAGTAAGAATGAAGAATTATAATTGTAGGCAGAGCCTCTTGAAAGCAGCTAGGACAAAGAAGATCCTTACGTAGAGAGGAAAGCCCAACAGCATAATGTCAGACCTGTCCACAGAGACCTGGCAAGCCAGAAAGGGCTGGAAAGATATATTCAGGGTACTGAATGAGAAGAACATGCAGCCAATAATACTTTATCCAGCAAGACTGACATTCAAAATAGGGGAAGAAATAAAGAGTTTCCAGGACCAGTAAGGCTTAAAAGACTATGCAACCACCAAGCCGATACTGCAGGAAATATTAAGGGGGCCTCTTTAAAGGAGGAAAAAGCCCAATAATAGCATTGAACAGAAATATAGAGACAATCTACAGAAAGAAAGACTTCAAAGGTAACACAATGTCAATAAAAACATATCTATCAATAATCATCCTCAATGTGAATGGCCTAAATGCCCCCATAAAACAGCACAGGGTTGCAGACTGGATAAAACGACAGGACCCATCCAAATGTTGTCTACAAGAGACCCATTTTGAACCTAAAGATACACCCAGAGTGAAAGTGAAGGGATGGAGAAGCATCTTTCATGCCAAGGGGCCTAAAAAGAAGGCTGGGGTAGCGAATTTTATATCAGATAAGTTAGATTTTAAACTAAAGACTGTAGTCAGAGATACAGAAGGACACTACATAATCCTTAAAGGGACTATCCACCAAGATGATCTAACAATTGTAAATATCTATGCCCCCAATATGGGAGCAGCCAATTACATAAGAAAACTGTTAATCAAGATAAAAAGTCATATTGATATGAATACACTAATCGTTGGAGATCTTAACACGCCTCTCTCAGAAATAGACAGATCATCAAAGCAGAAAATCAATAAAGATACAAGAGCATTGAATGACACATTGGACCAGATGGACCTCATAGATATATACAAAACATTCCACCCTAAAACAACAGAATACTCATTCTTCTCAAGTGCACATGGAACCTTCTCCAGAATAGACCACATATCAAGACACATAGGCCACAAATCAGGACTCAACCGATACCAAAAGACTGGGATTATTCCCTGCACATTCTCAGATCACAACGCTTTGAAACTGGAGCTCAATCACAAGGAAAAGATCTGAAGGAACTCAAACACCTGGAAGCTAAAGACAACCTTGCTTAAGAATGCTTGGATCAACCAGGAGATAAAGGAAGAACTGAAACAATTCATGGAAACCAATGAGAATGAAGACACTTCAATCCAAAACCTATGGGATACAGCAAAGGTGGTCCTAAGGGGGAAATACATAGCCATCCAAGCCTCCCTCAAAAAAATTGAAAAATCCAGAACACAGCAGCTGTCTCTACACCTTAAAGAACTGGAGAATCAACAACAAATCAAACCAACTCCACACATAAGAGGGAAATAAGATTAGAGCTGAGATCGATGAGGTAGAAACCAGAGAAACAGTAGAACGTATCAATGAAACTAGAAGCTGGTTTTTTTGAAAGAATCAATAAGATCGATAAACCATTGGCGACACTAATCCGAAAAAAAAGAGAGAAAGCTCAAATACATAAAATTATGAATGAAAAGGGAGAGATCACAACAAACGTTAAGGAAGTAGAAACAATCATCAGAAGTTATTATCAACAGTTATATGCCAATAAGCTAAGCAACCTAGATGAAATGGATGCATTCCTGGAAAACTATAAACTCCCAAAATTGAACCAGGAAGAAACTGACAACCTGAATAGACCAACATCTAGTAATGAGATTGAAGCGGTTATCAAAAACCTCCCAAAAATCAAGAGCCCAGGACGTGATGGATTCCATGGGGAATTCTAACAAATTTTCAAAGGAGAAATAACACCTATTCTCCTGAAGCTGTTTCAAAAAATTGAAGCAGAAGAAAAACTGCCAGACTCTTTCTATGACTCCATCATTACCCTGATCCCCAAACCAGGCAAAGACCCTACCAAAAAGGAAAATTTCAGACCAATATCACTGATGAATATGGATGCTAAGATTCTCAACAAGATCCTAGCAAACAGGATGCAACAGCACATTAAAAAGATTATCCACCATGACCAGGTGGGATTTATTCCTGGGCTACAAGAATGGTTCAACATTCACAAATCAATCAATGTGATACAACAAATTAATATGAGAAGAGAGAAGAACCACATGGTCCTCTCAATTGATGCAGAAAAAGCATTTGACAAAATCCAACATCCCTTCCTGAATAAAACGCTTCAAAGTCTAGGGATAGAGGGAACATTTCTGAACTTCATCAAATCTATCTATGAAAGACCCACAGCAAATATCATCCTCAATGGGAAAAAGCTTGCAGCCTTCCCGTTGAGATCAGGAACACGAAAAGGATGCCCACTCTCACCACTCTGTTCAACATAATATTAGAAGTCCTAGCAACAGCAATCAGACAACAAAGAGAAATAAAAGGTATCCAAATTGGCAATGAAGAAGTCAAACTCTCTCTCTTTGCAGATGACATGATTCTATATATGAAAACCCAAAAGACTCCACCCCCAAAATACTAGAACTCATACAACAATTCAGCAATGTGGCAGGATACAAAGTCAATGTGCAGAAATCAGTGGATTTCTTATACACTAATAATGAAAATACAGAAAGGGAAATTAGAGAATCGATTCCATTTACTATAGCACCAAGAACCATAAGATACCTGGGAATAAACCTAACCAAAGAGGTAAAGGATCTGTACTCGAGGAACTACAGAACACTCATGAAAGAAATTGAAGAAGACACAAAAAGATTGAAGACCATTCCACGCTCTTGGATCGGAAGAATAAACATTGTTAAAATGTCTATACTACCTAGAGCAATCTATATTTTTAATGCTATTCCGATCAAAATTCCACTGGTATTCTTCAAAGAGCTGGAGCAAATAATCCTAAAATTTGTATGGAATCAGAAGAGACCCCAAATCGCTAAGGAAATGTTGAAAAACAAAAATAAAATGGGGGCCATCACGTTACCTGATTTCAAGCTTTACTACAAAGCTGTGATCACCAAGACAGCATGGTACTGGCATAAAAACAGACACATAGACCAGTGGAACAGAGTAGAGAGCCCAGATATGGACCCGAAGCTCTATGGTCAAATAATCTTCGACAAAACAGGGAAAAATATACAGTGGAAAAAAGACAGTCTCTTCAATAAACAGTGCTGGGAAAACTGGTCAGCTATATGTAGAAGAATGAAACTCGACCATTCTCTTACACTGTACACAAAGATAAACTCAAAATGGATAAAAGACCTCAACGTGAGACAGGAATCCATCAGAATCCTAGAGGAGAACATAGGCAGTAATCTCTTCGATATCAACCACAGCAACTTCTTTCAAGATATGTCTCAAAAGGCAAAGGAAACAAAAGCGAAAATAAACTTTTGGGACTTCATCAAAATCAAAAGCTGCTGCACAGCCAAGGAAACAGTCAAGAAAACAAAGAGGCAGCCCACGGAATGGGAGAAGATATTTGCAAATGACAGTACAGACAAAAGGTTGATATCCAGGATCTATAATGAACTCTTCAAACTCAACACACACAAAACAGACAAGCATATCAAAAAATGTGCAGAAGATATGGACAGACAATTCTCCAATGAAGACATACAAATGGCTATTAGACACATGAAAAAACGTTCATCATCACTAGCCATCAGGGAGATTCAAATTAAAACCACATTAAGATGCCCTTCAACGGATGAATGGATAAGGAAGATGTGGTCCATATACACTATGGAGTATTATGCCTCCATCAGAAAGGATGAATACCCAACTTTTGTAGCAACATGGACGGGACTGGAAGAGATTATGCTGAGTGAAATAAGTCAAGCAGAGAGAGTCAATTATCATATGGTTTCACTTATTTGTGGAGCATAACAAATAGCATGGAGGACAAGGGGCGTTAGAGAAGAGTAGGGAATTTGGGTAAATTGGAAGGGGAGGTGAACCATGAGAGACTATGGACTCTGAAAAACAGTCTGAGGGGTTTGAAGTGGCGGGGGGGGTGGGAGGTTGGGGTAGCAGGTGGTGGGTATTATAGAGGGCACGGCTTGCATGGAGCATTGGGTGTGGTGAAAAAATAATGAATACTGTTTTTCTGAAAATAAATAAATTGGAAAAAGAAAAGACATTAAAAAAAAAGTTAAAAAAAAGAACACATTGAGATATCACCTTACACCAGTTAGAATGGCCAAAATTAGCAAGACAGGAAACAACATGTGTTGAAGGGGATGTGGAGAAAGGGGAACCCTCTTACACTGTTGGTGGGAATGTAAGTTGGTACAGCCTCTTTGGAGAACAGTGTGGAGATTCCTCAAGAAATTAAAAATGAAACTTCCCTATGACCCTGCCATTGCACTCCTGGGTATTTACCCCAAAGATACAGATGTAGTGAAAAGAAGGGCCATCTGTACCCCAATGTTTATAGCAGCAATGGCCACGGTCGCCAAACTATGGAAAGAACGAAGATGCCCTTCAACGGACGAATGGATAAGGAAAATGTGGTCCATATACACTATAGAGTATTATGCCTCCATCAGAAAGGATGAATACCCAACTTTTTTAGCAACATGGACGGGACTCGAAGAGGTTATGCTGAGTGAAGTAAGTCAAGCAGAGAGAGTCAGTTATCATATGGTTTCACTTATTTGTGGAGCATAACAAAAAGCATAGAGGACATGGGGAGTTAGAGAGGAGAAGGGAGTTGGGGGAAATTGGAAGGGGAGGTGAATCATGAAAGACTATGTACTCTGAAAAACAATCTTAGGGTTTGAAGTGGTGGGGGGGGTGGGAGGTTGGGGTACCAGGTGGTGGGTATTATAGAGGGCACGGATTGCATGGAGCACTGGGTGTGGTGCAAAAATAATGAATACTGTTATGCTGACAATAAATAAATTAATTTAAAAAGATGTTAATGTAATCCTCACAGAAACAATAAAAATATGCTAAAAAATAGTGTAAGAAAAGGGATTAAAACTGTTCACTAGAAAATATTTAACACACCCCAAAAAACAGAAATGGAGAAATAGAGGAACAAAAAGGACCAGGCACAAAGAAAACAAATAGCAAAATGGCAATTGTAAGTCTTAGTTTATCAGTAGTTACATTAAATGTAAATGGATTAGAACCTCCAAGTGAAAGGCAAGGAAAACAGAATCCCAGAATCCAATGATAAACTGTCTAGAAGAAAGACAATTTAGATTCAAAGACACTAAAAAGTAAAAGATGGTGGAAAAAAGACATAATATGCACAGAGTTACATGGGAACTGGGATGCCTGCACTCATCAGACAAAATAGACTTTAAGGCAAAAGCAGTTATTAGAGACAAAAAGGATATTTTATGATAAAATGTTCAATTCATCAAAAAGATAACAATTGGAAACATATATGCACCTCAGAAGAGTCTCAAAATACATGAGACAAAAAAAGAATTGAAAAGAGAGATAGACCATCCAACAATAATACATTCTTTAATATCCCATTTTCACTAATGTATAGCACAACTAGGCAGATCAACATGTAAAGAGAAGACTTGAACAACACTATAAATCAACTAGCCCCACAGAAATCTATAGGATCCTTTACCCAATAATGCATAAAACACATTCTTCTCAGGGGTCCATGACACATTCATCATGATAGACCATATGTTAGACCACAAAAAGCCTTAATAATTTCAAAGAATTGAAATAATACCATGTATGTTTTATGACCACAATAGATTTTAATTAGAATTAACTTCACACTTTTGAAAAAACAAAGGATAAAAGAATAAATCACAATAAAAATTAGAAAAATACTTTCATATCAATGTAAATGAAAACACAACACATTAAAACATATGGGATACAGTAAAGCAGGGCATAGAAGGAAAGTTATAATTGTAAGTACTCATATTAATAGATAAAGGCCTAAGATCAACAACCTCTAGATAAAGGCCTATGGTCAACAGCCTATCTTTTCACCTTAAAAAAAAAGAAAAAGAAAAGCACAATAAACCCAAAGTAAGAGAAGGAAGGAAATAAAAGACTGCAGTAGAAATAAATGAGATAGAGAAAAGAAAATGTATGGAGAAAATTAATGAACTCAAATGTTGATTCTTTGAAAAGATCAGCAAAATTGACACACCCTGAGCAACCAAGGGAAAGAAAAAGGTTCTAATTACTAAAATCAAGAATGAAAGAACAGTTGTTACTATCGACCTTACAGAAATATGAAGAATTAGAAAGGAATGCTATAAACAACCCATGCATGCCAACAAATTAGATAAAATCCATATGAAATGGAGATTCCTAGAAAGACTAAATTAATTGCAGATAGGAATAAAAAATGGTGCACCCACTTTGGAAAGAAGTCTGGCAGTTTCCCAAAATGTTAAACATAAAGTTACCATGTGAACTTGCGTTTCATTTTAAGTATATACAGAAGAGAAATTAAAATGTGTCCTCACAAAAATAATTCTTAATAGTTAAAAAGTTTAAACAACCCAACTATCCATAAGCTGACAAGTGTATAAATCAAATATGGCATGTCCATATAATGGTATATTTTTTTGGCAGTAAAAGTGATTAAGTTATATATGCAATAATACGGATGAACCTTGTAAATATGCTAAGTGAAAAAAGCCACTCACAAAAGGCCATTGTTTGGTTCAATTTATATGAAGTGTGCAGAACAGGCAAATACATAGAGATAGAAAGTAGATTATTGGTTAGGCAGGGTTTGGAGGAAGGAATTGAGAATGATTCCTAATGTGTACCAGGTTTCCTTTTGTGGTAATGAAAATTTTCTAAAATTAGGTAGTAGTAGTGGTTATATAACTGTGAATATACTATACACCACTGAATATACTAAATAATATTACAAAAGACTTAAATATATGGTATACATACTATATTTCAAAGTAAATTGAAAAATATTTATATTAAGAACAGAGAGGCAAAAGATAGGTGTTAGAACTGGATAGTAATGGCACATGCACAGAGGAAGGGCTAGGGCAATCAGGACAATAAGCTCAGGAGAAAACACTTACCTTGGCCCTTCCTGAAGTTTGATCAGCAGTAGCTGAAGCTTTCCTTGTAATTATTGTTGAAATCAGTTAGGAAAAGACAGATAAGCTCCACCTCACCTCAATGGTCTTTGGGAAGTCTTACTAGGCTCAAGGGAAAACAGGTAGAGGTTGAGAAGGAACAGATTTAAGTGTGGCTACTCTTAGTTATTCCCATCGGCTCTTACTGCTGCATCCCAAATGGGTGGGGGCAGGATGGGAAATGTTGGGGTAGGTGGGAAACAGGGATTAAATGAAGGAAGGAAGGATGTTGTTGGAGAAAATTACCCTAAACTGCATTACTGGAGCCTCTAAAAACATTTCTAGAACTATGGTAGTGTTGTGGGATGGTTAGGGATGAGGTTCAGACAGATTAGTTCTTGCCATTCTGATCCTACGATGCATGACTAACTCCAAATGCCTCCTAGATCACACTTTTCCTCTCACATGCATATTTTGCTTAGTTTGGAAGCAACATCTACCTTCCAGTGTCCATCCTGCCCTGCAGAAGACACTGTCAAATGTCAATAACATTTGACTTCTCAGGGTGAGGACTTTGACTTTTTACATAAAAAAATTATTGAACTCCAGGAGAGGAGTTAAGATAGTAAAGGAGTGGGGGGACCCTAAGTTTGTCTCATTCGACAAACACAGATGGATAGTTATCAAATCTGTCTGAACACCCAAGAGATCAATTGGAGGTCTGAGAGAACAAAAACTACAAGTCTACAAGTAGAAAAGAAACCTCTCTATGGAAGGTAAGAGATGCAGAAGTTGATTGGGGCAGACATATCTGTGTATATGGCAACAGGGAGGAAAGGTGATTATGGAGGTTGTACAAAGTATTATAAGCAAAAGAGTGCAAAATCCAAACTTTTAGAAGTCTGCTGCTATGGGGGACGTGCCTGGCTTGGGGGTGCTTAGGTGGCAAACTGGAGTGAAATCCCAGGTGTAATGGGATGGGCTGAAGATCCCCTGGGTCAAAATAAGAATGTGGTATGAAAGTGCTTCAGTGTTCCCAGTAATAGTGGCAGGGAGGCAGGCAGAGAGAAGCAGGTCTTGGTGACAGGACCCCGAACTCTTTTGCAATGGACAGCAAACCGCTGTGTGGTCCTGTGAACTTTGCCTGGGATGGGCTGGCCAGTGAGAAAAGCATGGCAAGACCCTCCCCTGGGGGGAGGCAGCATGGGTCTGTGCCATGGGAGTCATAAAATGTAGAGTTTTGGAGTTCAGTCACACACCTGAGATGGATGGGATCAGACACGGGCAGGGTGAATATGGTGTTCGTGGAGAATAGGGACACAAGAGTGATTAATTGCTCTTCTAAGGGAGTGCACTGAAGAGTTTGGTCAAGAAATTTCAGCTCCAGGGATAGAGAGCTAGATAAACCTATATTCATCATGCCATCAGCCCTGAAAGAATTCAGGGAAGGAAAGAGTGCCCACCTTGTGAAGGAAAGAGATCCTTATATTAAACGAGCACCCTGGGCTTGGAGTCACATTTCCACTAAAACAACTCCACCTGAGAATCAG
Organism: Neogale vison; assembly: GCF_020171115.1. NCBI lineage: Eukaryota > Metazoa > Chordata > Mammalia > Carnivora > Mustelidae > Neogale > Neogale vison. The sequence goes on from NC_058105.1 coordinate 77,341,420, forward strand.
CACAACAGTCCCCTAACCCAGAAGGCTAACATAAAAAACTCCCTCACACCAAGTATACTAATCACAGAGTGCTGTGAGCTTCAGTTCTAGGGGAAATAGGATCCAGCTTTCTTTAACTTAGTTCTTTCTTATTTTCTTAATTTTTCCAACTATATTTTAAAATTTTATTATTTCTAAAACTTTTATTTATATATACTTTCTATATTTGTTACATTTTTGGTAACTTTTATTTAAAACTCATTTATTTAGATAGTTTCGTAGGTTGTAAAATTTTGTTTCATTTTTTTTTCTTTATGTTATGTTAGTCACCATATAGTATATCATTAGTTTTTGATGTAGTGTTCCATGATTCATCGCTTGTGTATAATACCCAGTGCTCCATGCGATATTTGCCTTCCTTAATACCCATCACTGGTATAACCCATTCCCCCCTGCTCTCCCCTCTAAAACTCCATTTGTTTCCCAGAGTCCATAGCTTCTCTCATAGTTTTCACTTCCCCTTATTTCACCCCTTTCCATTTTTCCCTTCCTTTACTTAATGTCCTCCATGGTATTCCTTATGTTCCACAAATAAGTAAAACCATATGATAATTGAAAGTATTTGCTTGATTTATTTCACTTAGCATAATCTCCTCCAGTTCCATCATGTTGATGCAAAAGTTGGGTATTCATCCTTTCTGATGGCTGAGTAATATTCCATTGTATATATGGACCACATCTTCTTTATCCATTCATCTGTTGATGGACATCTCATCTCTTTACATACTTTGGCTATTGTGGACATTGCTGCTATAAATATTGTATGTGTGTGCCCCTTATTTTCACTATATCTGTGTCGTTGGGGTAAATACCCCATAGTGCAATTGCTGGGTCATAGGGTAGCTCCATTTTTGACTTTTCGAGGAACCGCCACACTGTTTCCAAAGTGGCTATACCACCTTGCATTCCCATCAACAGTGTAAGAGTGTTCACCTTTCTTCAGAACCTCTCCAACATTTGTGGTTTCTTGCATTGTCAATTTTGGCCATTCTAACTCCTGTAAGGTGTTATCTCAATGTGGTTTTGAATGAAATCTCCCTGATGGCTAATGATGATGAACATTTTTTCATGTGTCTGTTATCCATTTGCATGTCTTCTTTGGAGAAGTGTCTGTTCATGTCATCTGCCCATTGTTGGACTTCATTATTTGCTTTTTAGGTTTTGAGTTTGAGGAATTCTTTATAGATCTTAGATATCAACCCTTAGTCTGTAGTGTCATTTGCAAATATCTTCTCCCATTCTATGGGTTGCCTCTTTGTCTTTTTTTTTTTTTTACTGTTTTCTTAGATGTGCAGAAGCTTTTGATCTTGAAGTCCCAAAAGTTCATTTTTGCTTTTGTTCCCCTTGCCTTTGGAGACATGTCTTTTTTTAGGATTTTATTTATTTATTTGAGAGAGAGACACTGAGAGAGAGCATGAGAGGGGAGAAGGTCAGAGGTAAGGGCAGACTCCCTGTGGAGCTTGGAGCGCAATGCGGGACTTGATCCCGGGATCATGACCTGAGCCAAAGGCAGTCGCTCAACCAACTGAGCAACCCAGGTGCCCTGGAGATGTGTCTTGAAAGAAGTTACTGTGGCCCATGTCAAAGAAGTTAGTGCCTATGTTCTCTTCTAAGATTTTGGTGGATCCCTATTTCACATTGAGGCCTTTCATTCATTTGGAGTTTATCTTTGTGTATGGTGTAAGAGAATGATAGAGATTCATTCTTCTGTTTATAGATGCATGATTTTCCCAGGACCATTTATTGAAGAGACTTTTTTCCACTGGAAATTTTTTTCTGCTTTGTTGAAGATTAGTTGACCACAGAGTTGAGAGTCCCTACATGGTCTCTCTATTCTGTTCAGTTGATCTATGTGTCTGTTTTGTGCCAGTCCCATGCTGTCTTTGTGATCACATGTTTGTATTATACCTTGAAATCAGGCAAGGTGATGCTCCTAGCTTTGTTTTTTTTTTTTTTTTCAGCAGTTCCTTGGTGATTCATGGTGTTTTCTGGTCCTATAAATATTTTAGGATCGTTTGTTCCAGCACTTTGAAAAAGGCAGTTGGTATTTTGATCAGGATGGCACTGAAAGTATAGACTGCTCATGGAAATAGTGTTTATTCTTCTGATCCATGATCATGGAGTGCTTTCCCATCTTTCTGTGTCTTGAATGTCTTTCATGAGTCTTCTGTAGTTTCTAGAGTATAGAACATTTACCTCTTTTGTTATGTTTATTCCAAGGTATCTTGTGATTTTTGGTGCTATTGTAAATGTTGTCGATTCCATAATTTCTCTTTCTACAGTTAAAATATTAGTGTATAGAAAAGTAACTGATTGCAGTGCATTGATTTTGTATCCTGCCACATTACTCAATTGCTGTGCAAGTTCTAGAAATTTGGGGGGTGGAGTATTTTGGGTTTTCCACAAGTATCATGTCATCTACAAAGAGAGAATTTGACTTCCTATTTGCCAATTTGAATTACTTTTATTTTGTGTTGTTGTTGTCTGTTTGCTGTTGCTAGGACTTCTAATACTATGTTGAACAATAGTGCAGAGAGGGGGCATCCTTGTCATGTTCCTTATCTTAAGGGAAAGGCTCTCAGCTTTCCCCATGTAGAATGATATTCACTCTGGGCTTTTCAGAAATGGATTTTATGAAATTGAGGAATGCTCCCTCTATCCCTACATTCTGAAGAGTTTTAATCAGGAAAGGATGCTGTATTTTGTCAAATGCTTTCTATGCATCAATTTAGAGGATTGTATGGTTCTCTCTATATATAACATTGATTGATTTGTGAATGTTGAACCACCCTTGTATTCCAGGGATAAATCCCACCTGGTAGTGGTGGATAATCCACTGAATGTACTATTGGATCCTATTAGATAGAATCTTACTGAGAATTTTGACATCCATATTCATCAGGGATATTGGTTTGGGGAAAATCTCTTCTTTGATTGGGTCTTTGTCTGGTTTGTGGATCAAGATAATGCTGACCTCATATAGAGAGTCTGGAGGTTTCCTTCTGTTTCTATTTTCTGAAATGGCTTCAGGAGAACAGGTAGTGCTTCTTCTTTGAATGTTTCATAGAATTCCCCAGAGAATTCGTCAGGTCCTGGACTTTTGTTTTTTGGGAGGTTTTTGATCACTGCTTCAATCTCATTAGTACATATTGGTCTATTCAGGTTGTCAATTTCTTCCTGTTTCAGTCTTGGTTCCAGGAATGCATCCATTTCTTTTAGGTTGCTTAATTTATTAGCATATAGTTGTTCATAATAATTTCTGATGATTGTTTCTATTTCTTTGGTATTAGTCATGATTTATCCCCTTTCATTAATAATTTAATTAATTTGGATCCTTTCTCTTTTCCTTTGAAGAAGTCTGGCCAGTGGTTTATCAATCTTATTAATTCTTTAATAATTGATATTTGATCAATTTGTCAATAGATAATTATCTCCACTCTAAACATTATTATTTTCATTTTTGTGCATGGCTTAGGCTTTATTTGTTGTTTTTACTCCAGTTCTTTAAGGTGCAAAGTTACTTGGTGAATTTGGGACTTTTTTGGTTTTTTTTTTTTTTAGTGAGGTTTGGATGGCATGTATTTCCCCCTTAGGACTGCCTTTGCCTTATCCCATAAGTTTTGGACCAATGTGTTTTCATTTTCTTTGATTTACATGAATTGTTTAAGTTCTTCTTTGATTTCCTGGCTGACCCAAACATTCTTTTTTTTCCAATTTATTTATTTTCAGAAAAACATTATTCATTATTTTTTCACCACACCCAGTGCTCCATGCAAGCCATGCCCTCTATAATACCCACCACCTGGTACCCCCACCTCCCACCCCCCTGCCACTTCAAACCCCTCAGACTGTTTTTCAGAGTCCATAGTCTCTAATGGTTCACCTCCCCTTCCAATTTACCCAAATTCCCTACTCCTCTCTAATGCCCCTTGTCCTCCATGCTATTTGTTATGCTCCACAAATAAGTGAAACCATATGATAATTGACTCTCTCTGCTTGACTTATTTCACTCAGCATAATCTCTTCCAGTCCCGTCCATGTTGCTACAAAAGTTGGGTATTCATCCTTTCTGATGGAGGCATAATACTCCATAGTGTATATGGACCACATCTTCCTTATCAATTCATCCGTTGAAGGGCATCTTGGTTCTTTCCATAGTTTGGCGACTGTGGCCATTGCTGCTATAAACATTGGGGTACAGATGGCCCTTCTTTTCACGACATCTGTATCTTTGGGGTAAATACCCAGGAGTGCAATTGCAGGGTCGTAGGGAAGCTCTATTTTTAATTTCTTGAGAAATCTCCACACTGTTCTCCAAAGAGGCTGCACCAACTTGCATTCCCACCAACAGTGGAAGAGGGTTCCCCTTTCTCCACATCCTCTCCAACACATGTTGTTTCCTGTTTTGTTAATTTTGGCCATTCTAAGTGGTGTAAGGTGATGTCTCAATGTGGTTTTAATTTGAATCTCCCTGAGGGCTAATGATGATGAGCATTTTTTCATGTGTCTGATAGCCATTTGTATGTCTTGATTGGAGAAGTGTCTGTTCATATCTTCTGCCCATTTTTTGATGTGTTTGCCTGTTTCGTGTGGGTTGAGTTTGAGGAGTTCATTATAGATCCTGGATATCAACCTTTTGTCTGTACTGTCATTTGCAAATATCTTCTCCCATTCCGTGGGTTGCCTCTTTGTTTTTTTGACTGTTTCCTTTGCTGTGCAGAAGCTTTTGATTTTGATGAAGTCCCAGAAGTTTATTTTCGCTTTTGTTTCCTTTGCCTTTGGAGACGTATCTTGAAAGAAGTTGCTGTGGCTGATATCAAAGAGATTACTGCCTATGTTCTCCTCTAAGATTCTGATGACCCAAACATTCTTAAGCAGGATGGTCTTTAGTTTCCAAGTGTTTGAATTTCTTCCAAAATTTTTCTTGTGATTGAGTTCTAGTTTCAAAGTATTGTGGTTTGAGAATATGCAGGGAATAATCTCAACCTTTTCATATTGATTTGTGACCCAGCCCATGGTCTATTCTGGAGAAATATCCATATACATCAAAGAAGAATGAGTATTCTGCTTTTGATGTTTTGTTTTGTTTTGTTTAGATGGAATGTTCTGTGAAGTCCATCTGTTCTGTGAAGTCCAACACTCCATATGAAATCCATCTGGTCCAATGTGTCATTCAAAGCTCATGTTTCTTTGTATATTTTCTGCTTAGATGATCTTTCTATTGCTCAGAGTAGAGAGTTGAGGTATCTTACTATTAACATATTATTATCAATATGTCTCTTATTTTGGTTAACAGCTGGCTTATGTAGTTGCCTGCTCTGATTTTGGGAGCATAAATATTTACAATTGTTAGATCCCCTTGCTGGATAGACCCTTCAAGAATGATATAGTGCCCTTCTGTATCTCTAACTACAGTCTAGCTTAAAATCTAATTTATCTGATATGAGAATTGGTACACCCACTTGCTTTGGAGATCCGTTGCCATGAAAAAAATGGTTCTCTATCCCTTTACTTTCTGTCTGGATGTATCATTAGGTTCAAAATGAGTCTCTCATAGAGAGCATATGAATGGGTCTTGTATTTTTATCCAGTCTGCAACCTTGTGCCATTTCATGGAAACATTTAGGCCATTCACGTTGAGAGTGACTAATGAAAGATTCAATTTTATTGTCATCATGTTGCCTGTGAGGTCCTTGCTTCTATAGATTGTGTAAATTTCTGGTCTATATTACTCTTGGGGTCTTTGTCCTTTTATAGAACCCCCTTTAATACTTTTTGCAAGACTGGCTTAGAGATAACATATTCTTTCAGTTTCTGCTGGTCCTGGATGCTCTTTATCTATCCATCCATTCTGAATGGCAGTCTTGCCAGAAAAAGTATTCTTGACTTCATGTTCTTCTCATTTAGTATCCTGAATATGTCTTGCTAGCCCTTTTGGGCTTCCCTAGGCTCTACGGACACTTCTGATGTTATTCTGATATTTCTCCCTCTGTACATAAGAAGTCTTTTCCCCCAGGTTTCCCTTAAGATGGTTTCTTTGGTTCTGAGATTTGCGACTTTAACTATTATATGCCTGAATGTTGGTCTGTTTTCGACCTTGGGACAGGTCATCTCTGCCTCTAGAACACGGATGCTCATTTCTTTCCCCACATTGGGGAACTTCTCCACACAATTTGCTTAAATATATCCTCTAGTCCTCCTTCTCACTCCGCCCTCTTAGGGATCCCAATAATTATAACATTGGAACATTGCTGGGCATCATTTATTTCTCTAATTCTGTTTTCATGAATTTTAAGATGTTTGTTCCAAACCTCCTACTGTTCCTTCTTTTCTATCAGTTTGTCTTCTAGATTACAAATTCATTTTTCTGACTTATTTACCCTAGCTGTTAGAGTATCTAGTTTACACTGTATGTCATTTATAGGATTTTTAAGTTTGGCCTTATTAGATCTCATTTCTGCCCCTAGAGACTGTATGTTGCCATTAATGGTTTTCTCCAGCCTAGCTATTTTCTTCATAACTGTTGCCCTGAAGTCTATTTCTGACATCTTGCTTATATCCATATCCATTAAGTCTGCGGGAGAGGCCATCGTCTCAGGTTCTTTTCTTTGCTGGGAGTTTCTTCTCCTAATAATTCTGTTGTGTTGTGGTTGAGGGGATGCACAGTCAAAAATATCAACCACAATCTAGGTAATGTGCACCTTGGGAAATTTCAGAGCAATTGGAAGCTATCACAAAAAAAAAAAAAAAAAAAAAAAAAAAAAAACAAAAAAAACCAACCCTGCCAAAATGAAACCCAAGAATCAGATTTACAAAGTACAAAAACAAACAGAACAAAACAAAACAAATAACAAAAAAAAACCCACAAGAAATAAAAAAGATGGGCGTAGAGAAGGGGCCTATAATTCCTTGATGTGTACAAGGTAGTGTTTCAGTTTTTCTTGGGTGTATTTTTTACTCTTTGTTAGAGAATACTACTTCCCAAAGATACAGGTAAATTAAAACTGGTGTTTTATATATTCCCTATTTCCCTATTCAATACTATATATATTCCCTATTTCCCTATTCAATACTATATATAGTATTGAATAGGGAAAAATGACTACATTGAAGCTTATATCTATATCTATATCTACATCTATATATATCTATCCACATATAAAGAAAAAGAAAAAATATGTGTGGAAAAAATTCATGTTAAAAAGTGAGCATGGGGCCAGAGGAGGCAAGATGGCAGAGAAGTAGGAGGCACTGTTTCAACTGGTCCCCTAAAGTGAGCTGATTACCTACCAAAGAACTCTGATCACCCATGAAATCATCCTGAGATTAGAATTATACACTTCTGGATTTCTACAGGGACATAAGACACCAGTGGATAGGTAAGGTGGAGTGGGAACATAGGACTGATACCGGAAGATAAACAAAAGGGATAGAGAGACACCAGAAGTGACCCATTGGAAAGTAATACCCCAATACAAGCTTGCCCTGTGATGGGGGACCAGCATTAACTCGGAGTCTGGTTGAAAGCACTCAAAAAGAGCAAAAGAGGGGCACCTGGGTGGCTCAGTGGGTTAAAGCCTCTGCCTTCGGCTCAGGTCATGATCCCAGGGTCCTGGGATCGAGCCCCGCATCGGGCTCTCTGCTCAGCGGGGAGCCTGATTCCCTTCCTCTCTCTCTGCCTGCCTCTCTGCCTACTTGTGATCTCTGTCTGTCAAATAAATAAATAAAATATTTTTAAAAAAAAAAAGCAAAAGATCTTAAGGGGAAATTGGTGAATTGGGCGGTTAGGGACAGGGACTTAAGCCCAGGAACCCAGGACAGCTACCACTGGCAGGAAACCGAAGAGCTTAGTGAAGAAGCCAGGTCTTTGTCCCTGAGCCAACAGCATGCCTGAGAGCGTTTACGTAGTGGCGCCCATGAAGGAGTCTGGTGTGGACGCCAGCTGGCACTCTCTAGAACCACAGCCTTTTGTGCTCTGCACACACACTGCACGACCAGGGTCTGAGACATGCTCCACACCCTCCCCTGAGAGAGGTCCATGCAGGCACTAGCCAGCGCTCTCTAGGGCTGGGAGATTCTGAACACTCTCAGCCTGGGCCAGCATGAAAATCTCAGTGCTCTCTCTGGTTGGGACCTCCCTGGAGGTCTGGACCTGACCAGACAACTGTGGCTAGTATTTCTTGTGTTTTGGGTACAAGCGGGAGTTTATGTGACCCCAGAGACTGTAACTGGGGACGTGCTCTTCTAGTGGCAGAGGGGGAATTTATGTGCTCTGGAGCACCCAGAGGGGAACAGACTGAGGCTTCTCTCTGAGATGGAGATCTGGATGCAGTGTGCTTTCTTCTAAACCCCAAAGAACAACCAGAAGCTGCCAAGGGGAGAAAAAACAAACAACAACAACAAAAGCAAAACAAAACAAAAAACCGCACAAAAAAACCTCCAGAGAACCAAAGCCTAAAAAACTGGTTGCCTCAGAGCCCAGCCCCTTGATGGGTTAGGAGGACTCAACTCTAGAAAGACTACCTGAAAAACCATGGGGCAGGCTCCTCCCACAGAAATCCAGATTCCCCCCCCACCAAAAAAAAAAAAAAAAACAGAAACAAAACAATAGGACAACCACCATTACTTCATAGATACAACTTTTATTTTTAATTTGTTTCCACTATTCTGGTTCTTCTCATTTTTCTTAAGATTTTATTTATTTACTTGACAGATAGAGATCACAAGTAGGCAGAGAGGCAGGCAGAGAGAGAGGAAAGGGGGGAAGCAGGCTCCCCGCTGAGCAGAGAGCCCGATGCGGGGCTCGATCCCAGGACCCTGGGATCATGACCTGAGCCGAAGGCAGAGGCTTTAACACACTGAGCCACCCAGGTGCCCCTCATTTTTTTTAATGTAAGTTTTTAACCTATTTACCATCACAATGAGATTTTCGGTACATCAAATTCCATAAAAACCTTTTAACCTGAACTTTTTTTGATACATATACCTGTGTTTTTCTTTTGCTTTTCTGTTTCTTATTTTATTTTATTTTATTTTTAAAATTCATATAGAGATAAGCTTTAAGTAATCCCTTTTTCCCAGTCAATGCTACCCCTATATGTAAACCAGTTTTAATGCCCTTTTATCTCAGGAAAGTTGAGTCCTTTAACAAAGATATCAAGATACATCCAGGAAGACTCAAAATAACCTTCCTGGCCCACACTGAGAAATTATAACCACCCTCCCATCTTTTTCTTCTCTCAGTGTTTCTGCGTATTTGTTTTTGTTCTGGTAGTATATAAATCTTATACTTGGGGTTCATTTCAACTGGGTTCTTTTTATTTATTCATTTATTTTCTCTTATCTACTTTTGTCACTCTTTTTGTTTGTCTGTTTTGTTTTTATACTTTATAAATCTTACCTTTGGGACTCATTTGGGCTGGGCCTTCTCTTTTTTCTTTCCTTTTTTTCCCCCCTCTCTCTCTCTATCTCTTTTATTTTTTCTTTCTTTTTGCTGAGGGTTCTCGATTGCTCAGAAGCATTCCAGAGTGCACCTTGCCTGCATCATGGTTGATACATTCAGCTACACATCCGTTCAGCCATCTCTCACCAAAATGACTAGGAAGAGGAATGCCCAACAGAGGAAAAATTTAAAGACTGGGCCTTCTCCATCAGAGTTTTTGGATATGGACATAAACAGTATGTTGCAAAGGGAATTCAGGCTAACAATTATCCAGGCAATAGCTAGGTTGGAGAAAACCATTAATAACAACATGGACTTGATTAGGGCAGAAGTGAAAGCCAACAGGGATGATGTTAACAAGGCTCTCAATGAGTTCCAATCTAATCTAAATTCTCTAAAAGCTAGGATAACTGAGGTAGAAGATAGAATTAGTTATCTGGAGGACAAACTGATAGAGAAAAAGGATCAGGAGGAACAAACAGTTTAGAAGCCATGAAAACAGAATTAGGGAAATAAATGATGCCAAGAAACGTTCCAAAGTCAGAATTATTGGAATCCCTGAGTGGGAGGAGAAAGAAAGAAGACTAGAGGGTAGGTTTGAACAAATTCTCCATGAAAATTTTCCCAATCTAGGGAATGGAACCAGCGTTTCTGTCTGAGAGGCAGAAAGGTGTGCCCCCAAAATCATAGAATCTAGAAATACCTCAAGATACGTGATTGTGAAACTTATAAATCATAATTTCAGACAGGAGATCTTGAAAGAAGCTAGGGGGAAGAGATTCTTTATATACAAAGGAAAGCCCATCAGAATAACATCAGACCTGTCCACAGAGACCTGGCAAACCAGAAAAGGTTGGCAAGATGTATTCAGGGCACTAAATGAGAAGAACATGCATCCAAGAATTCTTTATCCCACAAGACGGACATTAAAAATGGATGAAGAGATAAAGAGCTTCCAAGACTGGCAATGTTTAAAAGAGTATGTGACTACCATGCCGGCACTGCAAGAAATATTAAGGGGGGTTTTATAAAAGAGGGGAAAAGCCAATAATATCATTAAACAGAAATATATGGAGGCAATCTATAGAAACAAAGACTTCACAGGTAACAGGATGTCAATAAAAACGTATCTCTCAATAATCACTCTCAATGTGAGTGGCCTAAATGCACCCATAAAATGTCATAGGGCTGCAGACTGGATAAAACGACAGGACCCATCCACATGTTGTCTACAAGAGACCCATTTTGAACCTAAGGATACATCCAGACTGAAAGTGAAGGGACGGAGAAGCATCTTTCATGGCAATGGGCCTCAAGAGAAGGCTGGGGTAGCGATTCTCATATCAGATAAATCAAATTTTCAACTAAGGAATGTAGTGAGAGATACAGAAGGATATGACATAATTCTTTTTTTCCCAATTTATTTATTTTCAGAAAAGCATTATTCATTATTTTTTCACCACACCCAGTGCTCCATGCAAGCCATGCCCTCTATAATACCCACCACCTGGTACCCCCAACCTCCCACCCCCCCGCCACTTCAAACCACTCAGATTGTTTTTCAGAGTCCATAGTCTCTCATGGTTCACCTCCCCTTCCAATTTACCCAAATTCCCTACTCCTCTCTAACGCCCCTTGTCCTCCATGCTATTTGTTATGCTCCACAAATAAGTGAAACCATATGATAATTGACTCTCTCTGCTTGACTTATTTCACTCAGCATAATCTCTTCCAGTCCCATCCATGTTGCTACAAAAGTTGGGTATTCATCCTTTCTGATGGAGGCATAATACTCCATAGTGTATATGGACCACAGCAATGGCCACAGTCGCCAAACTATGGAAAGAACCAAGATGCCCTTCAACAGATGAATGGATAAGGAAGATGTGGTCCATATGACATAATTCTTAAAGGGACTATCCACCAAGAAGATCTAACAATTGTAAATATTTATGCCCCCAATATGCGAGCAACCAATTACATAAGAAAACTGTTAATCAAAATAAAGTCATATTGATATGAAAACATTAATAGTAGAAGATCTTAACACACCACTCTCAGTAATAGACAGATCATCCAAGCAGAAAATCAATAAAGAAACAAGAGCATTGAATGACAATTTGGACCAGATGGACCTCATAGGTATATACAGAACATTCCACCCTAAAAGAACAGAATACTCATTCTTCTCAAGTGCACATGGATCCTCCTCCAGAATAAAGCACATACTGGGTCACAAATCAGGACTCAACCAATACCAAAAGAATGAGATTATTAACTGCATATTCTCAGATCACAATGCTTTGAAACTGGAAATCAAACAGAAGAAAAAGGTTGGAAGGAATTCAAATACCCAGAAGCTAAAGACCACCATGCTTAAGAATGCTTGCATCAACCAGGAAATAAAAGAAAACTTAAATAATTCATGGAAACCAATGAGAATGAAGACACTTCCATCCAAAACCTATGGGATATAGCAAAGGCGGTCCTAAGTGCAAAATACATATCCATCCAAACTTCCCTCAGAAAAACTGAAAAATCCAGAATACACCAGATGTCTTTACACCGTGAAGAAGTGGAGAATCAACAGCAAATTAAGCCAACTCCACACAAGAAGGGAAATAATCGAGATTAGAGCAGAGATCAATGAGATAGAAATGAGAGATATAGTAGAATTCATCAATGAAACTAGAAGCTGTTTTTTTGTAATCAATAAGATCAATAAACCATTGGCCAAACTAATCAAAAAGAAAAAAAGAGATGGCCCAAATTAATAAAATCATGAATGAAAAGGGAGAGATCACAACTAACACCAAGGAAATAGAAACAATCATCAGAAATTATCAACAGTTATGTCGCTATAAACATTGGGGTACAGAGAGCCCTTCTTTTCACTTCATCTCTATCTTTGGGGTAAATACCCACTAGTGCAATTTCAGGGTCATAGGAAAGCTCTATTTTTAATTTCTGGAGGAATTTCCACACAGTTCTCCAAAGTGGCTACACCAACTTGCATTCCCACCAAGAGTGTAAGAGGGTTCCCCTTTCTCCACAACCTCTCCAACACATGTTGTTTCCTGTCTTGCTAATTTTGGCCATTCTAACTGTTGTAATGTGTTATCTCAATGTGGTTTTTTAAAATTTATTTATTTTCAGAAAAACAGTATTCGTTATTTTTTCACCACACCCAGTGCTCCATGCAAGCCGTGCCCTCTATAATACCCACCACCTGGTACCCCAACCTCCCACCCCCCGCCACTTCAAACCCCTCAGATTGTTTTTCAGAGTCCATAGTCTCAATGTGGTTTTTTTTTTTTTTTTTTTTTCCCAATTTATTTATTTTCAGAAAAACAGTATTCATTATTTTTTCACCACACCCAGTGCTCCATGCAAGCTGTGCCCTCTATAATACCCACCACCTGGTACCCCAACCTCCCACACCCCCGCCACTTCAAACCCCTCAGACTGTTTTTCAGAGTCCATAGTCTCTCATGGTTCACCTCCCCTTCCAATTTACCCAAATTCCCTACTACTCTCTAACGCCCCTTGTCCTCCATGCTATTGGTTATGCTCCACAAATGAGTGAAACCATATGATAATTGACTCTCTCTGCTTGACTTATTTCACTCAGCATAATCTCTTCCAGTCCCGTCCATGTTGCTACAAAAGTTGGATATTCGTCCTTTCTGATGGAGGCATAATACTCCATAGTGTATATGGACCACATCTTCCTTATCCATTCATCCGTTGAAGGGCATCTTGGTTCTTTCCATAGTTTGGCGACTGTGGCCATTGCTGCTATAAACATTGGGGTACAGATGGCCCTTCTTTTCACGACATCTGTATCTTTGGGGTAAATACCCAGGAGTGCAATTGCAGGGTCGTAGGGAAGCTCTATTTTTAATTTCTTGAGGAATCTCCACACTGTTCTCCAAAGAGGCTGCACCAACTTGCATTCCCACCAACAGTGTAAGAGGGTTCCCCTTTCTCCACATCCTCTCCAACACATGTTGTTTCCTGTTTTGTTAATTTTGGCCATTCTAACTGGTGTAAGGTGATATCTCAATGTGGTTTTAATTTGAATCTCCCTGAGGGCTAATGATGATGAGCATTTTTTCATGTGTCTGATAGCCATTTGTATTTCTTGATTGGAGAAGTGTCTGTTCATATCTTCTGCCCATTTTTTGATGTGTTTGTCTGTTTCGTGTGGGTTGAGTTTGAGGAGTTCATTATAGATCCTGGATATCAACCTTTTGTCTGTACTGTCATTTGCAAATATCTTCTCCCATTCCGTGGGTTGCCTCTTTGTTTTTTTGACTGTTTCCTTTGCTGTGCAGAAGCTTTTGATTTTGATGAAGTCCCAGAAGTCTATTTTCGCTTTTGTTTCCTTTGCCTTTGGAGACGTATCTTGAAAGAAGTTGCTGTGGCTGATATCGAAGAGATTACTGCCTATGTTCTCCTCTAAGATTCTGATAGATTCCTGTCTCACGTTGAGGTCTTTTATCCATTTTGAGTTGATCTTTGTGTACGGTGTAAGAGAATGGTCGAGTTTCATTCTTCTACATATAGCTGTCCAGTTTTCCCAGCACCATTTATTGAAGAGACTGTCTTTTTTCCACTGTATATTTTTTCCTGTTTTGTCGAAGATTAATTGACCATAGAGTTGAGGGTCCATATCAGGGCTCTCTACTCTGTTCCACTGGTCTATGTGTCTGTTTTTATGCCAGTACCATGCTGTCTTGGTGATCACAGCTTTGTAATAAAGCTTGAAATCAGGTAAGGTGATGCCGCCAGCTTTATTTTTGTTTTTCAACGTTTCCTTAGCGATTCGGGGTCTCTTCTGATTCCATACAAATTTTTGGATTATTTGCTCCAGCTCTTTGAAGAATGCCGGTGGAATTTTGATCGGAATGGCATTAAAAGTATAGATTGCTCTAGGCAGTATAGACATTTTAACGATGTTTATTCTTCCGATCCAAGAGCATGGAATGGTCTTCCATCTTTTTGTGTCTTCTTCAATTTCTTTCATGAGTGTTCTATAGTTCCTCAAGTATAGATCCTTTACCTCTTTAGTTAGGTTTATTCCCAGGTATCTTATGGTTCTTGGTGCTATAGTAAATGGAATCGATTCTCTAATTTCCCTTTCTGTATTTTCCTTGTTAGTGTATAAGAAAGCCACTGATTTCTGCACATTGACTTTGTATCCTGCCACGCTGCTGAATTGCTGTATGAGTTCTAGTAGTTTGGGGGTGGAGTCTTTTGGGTTTTCCATATAAAGAATCATGTCATCTGCGAAGAGAGAGAGTTTGACTTCTTCATTACCAATTTGGATACCTTTTATTTCTCTCTGTTGTCTGATTGCTGTTGCTAGGACTTCTAATACTATGTTGAACAAGAGTGGTGAAAGTGGGCATCCTTGTCTTGTTCCTGATCTCAACGGGAAGGCTGCAAGCTTTTTCCCATTGAGGATGATATTTGCTGTGGGTCTTTCATAGATAGATTTGATGAGGTTCAGGAATGTTCCCTCTATCCCTATACTTTGAAGCGTTTTAATCAGGAACGGATGTTGGATTTTGTCAAATGCTTTTTCTGCATCAATTGAGAGGACCATGTGGTTCTTCTCTCTTCTCCTATTAATTTGTTGTATCACATTGATTGATTTGTGAATGTTGAACCATCCTTGTAGCCCAGGGATGAATCCCACCTGATCATGGTGGATAATCTTTTTAATGTGTTGTTGGATCCTGTTGGCTAGGATCTTGTTGAGAATCTTAGCATCCATATTCATCAGTGATATTGGTCTGAAATTCTCCTTTTTCGTAGGGTCCCTGCCTGGTTTGGGGATCAGGGTAATGCTGGCTTCATAGAAAGAGTCTGGAAGTTTTCCTTCTGCTTCAATTTTTTGAAACAGCTTCAGGAGAATAGGTGTTATTTCTTCTTGGAAGGTTTGGTAGAATTCCCCAGGGAATCCGTCAGGTCCTGGGCTCTTGTTTTTTGGGAGATTTTTGATCACTGCTTCAATCTCGTTATTAGATATTGGTCTATTCAGGTTGTTGATTTCTTCCTGGTTCAATTTTGGTAGTTTATATTTTTCCAGGAATGCATCCATTTCATCAAGGTTGCTAAGCTTATTGGCATATAACTGTTCGTAGTAACTTCTGATGATTGTTTCTACTTCCTTGGTGTTAGTTGTGATCTCTCCCCTTTCATTCATAATTTTATGAATTTGGGATTTCTCTCTTTTCTTTTGGATTAGTGTAGCCAGTGGCTTATCGATCTTATTGATTCTTTCAAAAAACCAGCTTCTAGTTTAATTGATACGTTCTACTGTATCTCTGGTTTCTCCCTCATTGATCTCAGCTCTAATCTTGATGATTTCCCTTCTTATGTGTGGAGTTGGTTTGATTTGTTGTTGATCCTCCAGTTCTTTAAGGTGTAGAGACAGCTGGTGTGTTCTGGATTTTTCAATTTTTTTGAGCCAGGCTTGGATGGCTATATATTTTCCCCTTAGGACCGCCTTTGCTGTATCCCATAGGTTTTGGACCGAAGTGTCTTCATTCTCATTGGTTTCCATGAATTGTTTCAGTTCTTCTTTGATCTCCTGGTTGATCCAAGCATTCTTAAGCAAGGTGGTCTTTAGCTTCCAGGTGTTTGAGTTCCTTCGGAACTTTTCCTTGTGATTGAGCTCCAGTTTCAAAGCATTGTGATCTGAGAATATGCAGGGAATCATCTCAGTCTTTTGGTATCGGCTGAGTCCTGATTTGTGACCCAGTATGTGGTCTATTCTGGAGAAGGTTCCGTGTGCACTTGAGAAGAATGAGTATTCTGCTGTTTTAGGGTGGAATGTTCTGTATATATCTATGAGGTCCATCTGGTCCAATGTGTCGTTCAATGCTCTTGTTTCTTTATTGATTTTCTGCTTCGATGATCTGTCTAATTCTGAAAGAGGCGTGTTAAGATCACCTACGATTAGTGTATTCATATCAATATGACTCTTTATCTTGATTAACAGTTTTCTTAAGTAATTGGCTGCTCCCATATTGGGAGCATAGATATTTACAATTGTTAGATCATCTTGGTGGATAGTCCCTTTAAGGATTATGTAGTGTCCTTCTGTATCTCTGACTACAGTCTTTAGTTTGAAGTCTAATTTATCTGATATGAGAATCGCTACCCCAGCCTTCTTTTGAGTCCCATTGGCATGAAAGATGCTTCTCCACCCCTTCACTTTCAGTCTGCGTGTATCTTTAGGTTCAAAATGGGTCTCTTGTAGACAGCATATGGATGGGTCCTGTCGTTTTATCCAATCTGCAACCCTGTGCCGTTTTATGGGTGCATTGAGGCCATTCACATTGAGAGTGATTATTGATAGATACGTTTTTATTGACATCGAGTTACCTTTGAAGTCTTTCTTTCTGTAGACTGTCTCTATATTTCTGTTCAATGCTATTCTTGGGATTTTTCCTCTTTTATAGAACCCCCCTTAATATTTCCTGCAGTATCGGCTTGGTGGTTGCATAGTCTTTTAAGTCTTGCCGGTCTTGGAAACTCTTTATCTCTCCATCCATTTTGAATGTCAGTCTTGCTGGATAAAGTATTCTTGGCTGCATGTTCTTCTCATTTAGTGCCCTGAATATATCTTGCCAGCCTCTTCTGGCTTGCCAGGTCTCTGTGGACAGGTCTGACGTTATTCTGATGGGCTTCCCTCTGTAAGTAAGGAGCCTCTTTGCCCTGGCAGCTTTCAAGAGATTATACCTACAATTATAATTTCTCAATTTGACTATCAGGTGTCGTGATGTTTTTTTGGAGTGTATAATCTTGGGTGGAGACCGTTCAGCCTCTAGTACATGAACGCTGGTTTCATTCGCGAGATTCGGAAAGTTTTCATGAAGGACTTGTTCCACGACATCTTCTAGACTTCTTTCTTTCTCCTCCCCTTCAGGAATTCCAATAATTCTGACGTTGGAACGCTTCATGGCATCACTTATTTCCCTAATTCTGCTTTCGTGGGATCTAAGCTGTTTGTTCCAGGCTTCCTCCTGATCCTTTCTCTCTATCTGTTTGTCTTCCAGATCACTAATTCTATCTTCTGTCTCAGTTACCCTAGCTTTGAGAGAGTTTAGATTGGATTGGAACTCATTGAGAGCATTGTGGACCTCCTCCCTGGTAGCTTTAAGCTCCGCCCTAACATTGTGAACATCCTGTCTGGTCGCTTTCAGTTCGGCTCTAATCAATTCTGTTTGGTCATCCATGGCTTTCTCCAACCTAGCTATTGCCTGGATAATTGTTAGCCTGAATTCTCTTTCCGACATATTGTCTATGTTGATAGCCGTTAGCTCTGTTGCGGAAGGTCCATCCTCTGTATTTTTCTTCTGTTGGGCATTCCTCCTCCTAGTCATTTTGGTGGGAGAAGACTGAACAGATGTAGCTGGATGTATCAACTCTGGTGCAGTCAAGGTGCACCCTGGAACACTTCCTGATCTCCGTCTCAGAAGCCTCAGTCTGGGTGCAGAAGCTGAATAAATTCCCCCTTGGATGCTGGCAGTGCAGGTTCCAAGTTAAAGACCCTGGGGGCGCAGGATCTTTTGCTCGTCCCCAAAGCCAAGGCAGTGGCGGCTGTCTGGGAGCTCCTGACCGCCAGAGAGGTTCCAAGCAGCGATCGCACACTGAGATTTTGCCGCTGGCCGGGGCTGGGAGTGCCTGGCTTGCGCGCACCTCTTTTCAGAGGCGGCTGTGGGTCGGGCGCGCGTCTGGGGCACTGAGAACGGGGCGCTGGTCCGTAAGCCGCAGGCTGGGCTTTTGCGCGCCTCTGTCCGGGGAAGAGTTTCGCGGGCGCGAGGCTTAGACTTTGAAACAATGGCCCGGGTCTAGAAGCGCCCCAGGGCCTTAGAAACCCAGGAGAGCTGGAGCGACGTGCACGCGCATCTCAAGCTTTGTGGTAGGGCTAGCGCGCGTTCTGCAGACCGGCTCCCATCCCCTCACAGGAGCCGGAACCCCGCGCTCTGGGGCGCGCTGGCGGCTTAGGGACCAGGAGCCGGTTTCTCCGCCGCACTCTCTCTGCCTCCGCGCCGGGGAGGCCGTCTGGGACCGGGGACTCAAGCCCCTGTCCCTAGCCGCCCCGATTCCCACAGTTTGCCCCCCGCGATCCTTTGCTCTTTTGGAGTGCTTTCAACCAGTCTCCGAGTTAATGCTGGTCCCCAGACGCAGGGCACTCTCGCTCGTATCGGGGTATTACTTTCCCACCGGTCGCCTCTGGTGGCTCCCTCCCCCTTTTGTTTATCTTCCGATCTCAGTCCGCTGTTCCCATTCCGCTTTACCTGCTCACTGGCGTCTTCTGCCCCTGTAGAGATCCAGACGTGTATAATTCTGATCTCAGGCTGATTTCATGGGTGATCAGAGTTCTTTGGTGGGTAATCAGCTCACTTTGGGGTACCAGCTGAAAAGACGCCTCTTCCTAGTACCCCGCCATCTTGTCCCCCTCAATGTGGTTTTAATTTGAAACTCCGTGATGGCTAGTGATGATAAACATTTTTTCATGTGTCTGATAGCCATTTGTATGTCTTCATTGGAAAAGTGTCTCTTCATATCTTCTGCCCATTTTTTGATATGATTCTCTGTTTTGTGTGTGTTGAGTATGAGAAGTTCTTCATAGATCCTGGAAATCAGCCTTTTGTCTGTACTGTCATTTGCAAAGACCTCAGCATGAGACAGGAATCCATCAGAATCCTAGAGGAGAACATAGGCAGTAATCTCTTCGATATCAGTCACAGCAACTTCTTTCAAGCTATGTCTCCAAAGGGAAAGAAAACAAAAGCAAAAATAAGCATTTGGGACTTCATCAAAATCAAAAGCTTCTGCACAGCAAAGGAAACAGTCAAGAAAACAAAGAGGCAACCACGGAATGGGAGAAGATATTTGGAAAATGTATCTTTCAAGTAAACTCTTTTTACCTGAAGATAGGTGTGTTTAGAAAGGAGTGTGGATGTGTAAGGAAAGAGCTACATACTTACCTCTAAGAAACAACCCTGGAGTGTACCTGTCTTCCAGTTTCCATCTTCTTTCCTGAAGATTAAAGCATTTTCAAAAGGGCATGTGAGAACATGAGGAAAGTGCCATCGACCTGACTCTGAGAAACAAGTCAAGGTACATAGGCTGCATCTTTCCACTCTCATAAAGACAAAAACATTTCCTATGTATGTGTGGAAGCAAAGGAAATGGCCATATACTTAAATGTAAAACAAAACCTTGTCAACCTTAGTTGAAATACAACTAAGCTCTTCTAAACCCCAACCCCGAGCCTCACACTAAAGCTCACCCTCAACTCAGGCCCCAGAGGTCTCCACACTAGTGTTGGATAGACCCTTACCATCTCCAGGTGAGTAACTCTATGCCTCTCTGTGTCTGTGTAATTTCCTGTGCCTGAAACCCTAGTTCTGAGGGTGGAAAGGATTTGGGGCCCCTGACCAATATTAGAAAAATCAGTCAGGAACACAGAGGTAAACTGTGCCACTTGCAACTCAAAGTGTTGCTGGACCACAGGATTCGAGCCCCAAACCTGAAACTCAGCAACATTGTGACCTTCTCTGAAACCCCCAACCACGAGGCACAAACATGAGAACCAGACCTCATGTGAATGCCAGCCTTGTACTTAGCACTCAGGATAGGACTCTGGACTATCATCCCATCAACCCTAACCTGAAACCTAGCCCTGGATGTGGCCCTGTCCTGACCCAAACCCTAGTTGCAAGGTTCCTGTGGACTTTGGACAGCTGGTATATGCTGGCTAACCCAGAAAGAAGGAAGACATTTGAAACTGTGTGATAGGAAAGCCCCAGGGATGTAACTGAAAGACCCCGATTCTAGTGAAGACCATAAACTTTGGGGACAATAGAAGCATCTCCTTTGAGCCCAAATGGGAAGACAGAGGCTCACCCTAATGCCAACCCTCAACTCAGCACACAGGATGCTTCTCCACACCAGCTTGGAATAGGTGCTTACCATCTTCCCGATTTTCAACCAAAGCCCAGCCATGGCCACAGCTCTTTCTGGGCCCAAATGCTAAGTCTGAGGAACAATGGACATAAAAGACACAAGACTGGTGCTGGGCAAATTCCCCAAGAATGCAGAAGCTAGTCATGCCACAGACAACCACTAAGATAGAGCTCAGAGCACATTCTGGTGAAAACGAGGACCTCAATACCATAATGTACCTCATCCCTGAGACCAAACCCTAACCCTGAGCTTCACGCAAAAGCTCCCCCTCCACTCAGGCCTCAGGGCAGCTCTCCACACTGCTGTTGGATAGAGTCCTGTCATTGCCTAGGGAGGAACCCTATCCTTAGCCCTGGCTGTGCAACTTACCTCACCCGAATCTGAGATTTCCCTGTCTTGTCAAATGCCAAATGAACCAGTCCAGGAAATAAAGGGAAACCATGCCATTTTTCAAACCAGCCACCATCAGGATTCGAGCAAAGCCTTGAAACTCAGCAACGTTGTGAGCTTCCCTATGATTTACAAACCGATGTCTGAGCTTCTTTCCCTGCAGCCAGCCCTACACTCAGGCCTCAGGACATACTCTACACGGCCATAGCATGGGACCCTCCCATCTTCAGAATCTAACCTAAACTCTGCCCCTGGGTATTGTCATGCCAGGACCTGAAACCTAGTTCCAAGGCTCCAATGGACTTTGCACAGATGGGCCCTTCCAGGCCAATCAGGAAAGAACCCTGACATCCTAAACAGTACAATATGCAAACACCAGGGATGTTGCTGGAGAACACAGTTCTTGCAATGACTCGACACCTGGGGGAGCCTAGGAGCATCTCTCAGAGGCCACAAGGGAAACCAGCTGCTCATCCTAATGTTGCCCCTCAATGAAGACCTCAGGGCCAATCTCAACACTGACATCCAAGGAGATCCAGCCATTTTGGGGGGATCAAGGTAATGCTGGCCTCCTAAAAACAAGTTTGGCAATGTTCATCCCATGTCTCTCTCTTTTAAAACAAATGAGTAGAATGGCTATTATTTCCTCTTCTACACAGTTAGTATAATTCCACTGAAGAGACACCTGCCCCCAGACACTTGTTCTTGGGGCGGTTTAGGATTAATGCTCCAATTTTCTTGCTGGGCTCTTGATCAGTTCCGATATCCTACCTCTTCATACTTCAGTCTTGGTCGTTTAAAAGATTCCAGGAAGTCATCCATTTTGTCTTACACGTCACACGCTCTTTCCGAAGATGGAAACATTTTTAAAAGTGTGTGTGACAGGAGACAGAAAGGACTGTACAGTCAACTCTAGGAAGCACTGTGGTGAAACCTTCTTTCAATGAACATCTTCTGACTCAAAGATGGAAGTGTGTTTAAAAGCGGGGATGAAAGCATAAGGAAAGTGCTATATTTTGAACTCTGAGAAGCAAGTGTGTGGAGAACACACCATCCAACATCTGGATCATGAAGAGAGAAGCGTTTTCAGGGATGTGTGCTGACGTTTAAGGAAAGTGCCATACATTCACTTGAAACAACAGCGCTGGACACAAACATCAACTTCCCTGTATCTTCCAGAAGACAGAAGCATGGCCCAAAGAGTGTGTGTGTGTGTGTGGGACATAAAGAAAAGCTCAATGCACATAACTATAAAGACCAAGTCTGCAGAGAATACACCCTTGAAGTCATCTATAGTTTTCTGTAACTAGGCGTATCTCAAAACTGTGCGTGAAAGCATGATTCAAGTGTCCAGCCCTTAGCTCTATGGAACCAGCCTATGCGCAGTGCATTTACAGCTGACATCCTGTCTCATGAAGACAGCACCATGTACACAGGTATGCGTTAAAGCCAAAAGAAAGCAACCTCAAGTGAACTCTAAAATATGGAAGTGCTGAGACAAAGACCCTGGACCAACATCCTTCTCTAGGAAGGAAGCCCATCAAAGGGCTGAAAGCATAAGGACAGTGACACACATTCACTCTGAGAAACAAGTCCATGGAAAATGTATCTTTCACCTAACCTCTTCTTTCCTCAAAATAACTGTGTTTCAGAAGAAGTGTAGATGCTTAAAATGTGCCATATTTTCACCTCTAAGAAACAACAGTGGAGAGAGCGAAGCCATCTTTTAGCTTCCATCTTCTTTCTTGAAGATGGCAGCAGTTTCAAAAGGCCAGGTGAGAGCATAAGAAAGTGCCATAGACTTGACACTGAGAAACAAGCTGTGGTACATAGGTTGCATATTTTCACTCACATCGTGTTTCACAGAGATAAAAGCCTTTCCTGTGGAGGAAGCACAGGGAAACAGCCTTAAACCTACATCTAAGACATAACACTGTGGAGAACCCAAAATCCAACTGAACTCCTCTCAACGCCAACCCTGAGCTGCACCCTAAAGCTGGTGCACCCTCAACTCAGGCCTCAGACAATTTCTCCACAATAGTATTGGGTAGACTCCACCCATCTCTTGGGTTGTAACCTTACCCTCTCTATGTCTGGAAAACTACCTGTGCCTGAACCCTAGTTCTGAGGGTAGAAAGGATTTGGGATTCCTGACCAAAACTAGATACAATCAGAAATAGAGATGGAAATCTTGTCACTTCAACCCCCAGGTGTTGCTGGACCACTGGACTTGAGCCCCAAACACAAAATTCAGCAATGTTGTGATGTTCCTTGACCCCCCCTCACCAACAACTACAAGGCCCTAATGGGAGAACTGGTCCTTGGTCGAATGCCAACCCTGCACTCAGCACTCAGGTAGGACTCTGGACTGCCATCTTACAGGCCTCTAAGGTCTGCAGAACTCTAACCCGAACACTGGCATGGACATAGCCCTGCTTGGACACGTGCCGTGAGTGCAAGGCTCCAGTGGACTTTGGAGAGCTGGTCTATCTCAGGATAACCTGGCCAGAAAGAAGTCATTTGAAACTGTGTGATAGGAATGCTCTTGGGTGCTGCAGGAAAGCTGTGACTCTAGCGAAGACCTTAAACCTCAGGAACACTAAGATCTTCTCCCCAGAGGACAAATGAAAAGATGGCTGCTCCCAAAGAATGCCAACCTTTGACTCATACATCAGAGCACTTCTCCACACACACTTGGATTGGGTATGTACCATCCCCCAACACCCCGTTTCTCACCCTAACCCCAGGCATGACCATTGCTTCTCCTTGACCTGGATGCTAAAGACGGAGGAATGATGGACAAAAAGGACACGAGCCTGCTGACAGACAAATGTCCCAAGAATGAAAAAGTTAACCAGGCCATGGATGACCCAGCAAGCTAGAGCTCACACTGGATTCTGGCGAAAACTGGACCCCAGAGGCCACAGTGGACATAGAGCCTAAGTAGAAACCTTAATCCTGAGCTTCACCCAAAAGCTCACCCTCCACTCAGGCCTCAGGGCAGCTCTCCACACTGCTATAGGATAAACTCTACCATCGCTTGGAGAGGAACCCTATCCTTACACCCGACTGTGCAAGTAACCTCCCCGAACCGATGTTCAGAGAGTGCCATGGATTTCCCTGACCTGTATGCTACCTGAAATCAGTAGAGAACACAAAGGAAAACCGTGCTATTTTTCAAAAACTGAAACAACCTGGTGTGGCTGGATGACAAGAATAGAGCCTAAATATTGAAAGTCAGCAATGCTATGAGCCGTCCCCTGATGTCTACCTTATTGTCTAAGCTTCTATCCCTAAGGAAGCCCTACAATCAGCCTTCATAACAGGATTCTACACAGCTATCACATAAGCCCCTCCATCTTCAGCAATTTCACCCAAACCCCGAGCCTGGAAGTAGTCATGCCCGGACCCAAACCCTCATTGTGAGGCTCCAACTGACTTTGCCCAGTCAGGCCATGTAAGGGCAATCAGGCAAGAACCCACACATCCCAAGCTGTGTGACATGCAATCAACGGGGATGTTCCTGGAGACCAGGATTCCTGGGACGACTCTCCCCCTGGGGAAGCCAAGGTGCTTATCCTGCAGGCCACATTGGTAAACCAGCTGCTCTTCCTAGTGCTACCCATCAATGAAGGCCTCCAGGAGGCCCGTCTGGGAGACTCTTGCCATCGTCTGGGGGTCAAGATAAGGCTGGCCTCGGAAGACCGAGTTTATTCCATGTTTCTCCCTTTGGAAACTGCATCCTACAGTAGTTCTGGTTTCCACTTCCACATGGTTGGAACAATGCCGCTGCGGTGCCACCCAGACTCTGCTTTTCAGGGCGCTTTAGGATTACTGCTCCAATTTCCTTGCTGGGCTCCTGCTAGGTTCCGATGTTCTACCTCTTCCAACTTCAGTCTTGCTAATTTATCAGGATCCAGGAGGACATCCATTTTGTTTTCTAGGTCACAGGCACTTTTCCTGAAGATGGGAGCATTTTCAAAAGTGTGTGACAGGATACAGAAAGGGCCGTACACACGGCTCTAGGAAGCACTGTGGAGAAACCGTCTGTCCACCAACGTCTTCTGCCCTCCAAGATGGGACCGTGCTCTAAAGCGGGGCTGAGAGTGTAAGGATATTGTCCTATTCTGGACTCTGAGAAGCAAGTGTGTGGAGAACGCACCTCCCAACCAGCATCTGGATTCCCAAAGATAGAAATGTTTTCAGGGATGGGTGTTCACGCTTAAGGAAAGTGCCGTGCATTTCACTAGAACTAACAGCACTGGACACAAACCATCCTTCAACTTCCCTATAGCTTCTGGACGACAGAAGCATGAACCTGTGTGTGTGTGTGTGTGTGTGTGTGTGCGCGCACGCATGCACACACATGCGCATGGGGTGCATGTGAGGTGCGCGTGAGTGTCTGAATGAGAGGGGGAGGGAAGAAACCCAAGGAAAAGCCCCATTGATGTACCTCTGAGCACCACGTGTGCAGAGGATGCACCTTTGACCTCGTCTGTAGTTTCCTGAAGCTAGGTGCATTCTCAGAAATGTGCATGAAAGTAGGATTCAAGGGGCCTGCCCTTAGCTCTGAGGAGCCAGCCTGTGGCCAGTGCATTTATAGCTGTCATTCTGTGTCATGAAGACAGCCCCGTGCATGCAGGTCTGCCTCTAAGCTGTAGGAAAGTGACTTCAGGCCTACTCTAAGATACATACAGCAGTGCTGAGAAACAGTCCCTGGACCACGATCCTGCTCGAGGAAGGAAGCCCTGCAAAAGACTAAAAGTGTAAGGCCAGGGTCAGCCTCTTGCCTGAGAAACAAGTTCGTGGAGGAAGCAGGAAGCATCTTTCACAGAAGCTCTTCTTTCTGAAGATACTTGCATCTGGAAAGGAATGGGGACGTTTAAAGGTGCCATCTCATCAGCCCCAAGAAACAACCATGGAGCAAGCAAACCAGTCTTTCTGCTGCCCTCTTCATTCCTGAAGAAGGGAGCACTTACGGAAGGCCAAGGGAGAGCCTAAGAAAGGGCCATCGACTTGACTCTGAGAATCCAGTCATAGTACACGGGCTGCTTGGTTCCACTCAATCATAAGTCTAAACCACAGCGCTGTGGAGAACAAGAATGACAATGGAGCTCCTCTCAACCTCAGCCCCGGGCCTGACACGAATGCTAGGGCGCCCTCCACACAGCCCTCAGAGGAGGTCTCCGCACTAGCATCGGATAGACTCGTACCACCTCCTGGGGTGTAACCCTGCCCTTCTCGGTGTCTCTGAAACTTCCCGAGCCTGAACCCTAGTTCTGAGGGTACAAAGGATTTGGTGCTCCTGACCGAAGCTGCACACATTCAGTCAGGAACAGAGACGGAAACCTTGCCACTTGGACCCGCATGTGTTGCTGGACTCTGGACTCGAGCCCTGAACCTGAAACTCAGCAATGCGGTGATATTCCCAACCCCCGCCCCCGCCACGGCCACAAGGCCTTCATGCAAGAACTGGCCCTTAGGCGAACGCTAGCCCTGCACTCAGCCTTCAGGTAGGACTCTGGGTAGCCATTGTGTGGGCCCCAGAGGTTTACAGGACTCTAGCCTGAGGGAAATGTGCTGTTTTTCAAATTGGAAACCCCTGGTGTGGCTGGAGGAGGGCCCTCTAGTGCACATCTTGAAATTCGTCCAGGTTGTGAGCCTCTGCCTGATGTACAACGCGAGGTACAAGCCTCTCTCCCTAAAGCCCAAAGCCGTCTCTCAGACGCGGACTAAAGTGCACACACCCTAACGGTTTGGGCCTCTACCACAGAGACCTGTGGTTGCCACCAGCACCTCTGGTGCGACAGCGGGCTTAAGGGAGCCACAGTCGATTCACGCAGGGGCCTGGAAGGCAAACAAGACAGCATGGTCCTGAATTCAAAACAACACCATGCTCCAGGAAAAACGTGTTCCCCCGAACAACATGCATGAATAGTGAAGCCTGGATGAGAGAAAAAGACGGCCGCTACCTCAGTCGAGACAGCCCCAGCTGTGGGGCCGACCTGTCCCAGGGCAGCGCCTTGCCTCGCCCAGGGGAAGTGGTGTGCCAACTCAAAGGGTGTGGGAATGCCCGAGGTGAAGCCCCTCGACCTCCTTGTGAGAAACAAGTCAGGATGGAATGCCAGCACGATCCCCGCACACGTCACTCCACGGAGAAGGATGCCTTTCCAAAGCTTAGCTGGAAACCTCAAGTGAGCACCCAGCCTTACCTCCAAGAAACAAGCCTGAAGCCGAGCTGCCTTTCACGTGCAGGCCTCTTTCACAAAGAGAGAAAGAGTGGGACTGGTGGGTAAGGGCGTAAGCCTAAGGATGGCTGCCTACCAGGCCTCCAGTCAGGGCCTGTCCAAGAAGGTGGCCCCTTCCCTCGGACTCACAGAAGCCCCACACAAGGGCATCGAAAGCACCTCCTGCTGCGACCGTGAGGCGGGACCCACAGCAGAACCAACACTCTAGATCTGAGGGTGCGGGAGGACTTTGACAGCAGCCCCTGTTCGCTCAGCCTGACGCACGCCAGTGGTCGTCCCCACGGAAGCAAGCATTAGGAAAGCACCATGCTGCACACGCGGCTCGTGGAGAGAACAGGACGGTGATGCTGGCCTTCAGGCCAACCTCTCTGGGGGCGCCCTGAGCCGGGAGGCTTGCCCGAAATGAGGGTGGAAGCCCAGAGCCAGTGCCACGGCTATGCTTCAGGATGACTGATTTCCCAGCAAGCCCCACTGTGTCCCCTGAAGAAAGAAGTAGTGGTGAAATCGAGAAGCACAAAGCAGGGCGCCAGCCCTTCAGCTCCTTGAATGAGCTTCACGCAGGGGGCCTTGTCAACTCCGCATTCCCCTAAAGCCCAAAGCCTTCTCTCAGATGCAGAGGACAATGCACACACCCTGATGGCTTGGGCCACCACCCCAGGGACCTGTGGGTGCTGCTAACGCCTCTGATGCGACAGCGGGCTTCAGGGATACATGGTTGATTCACACAGGGTCCTGGAAGCCAAATGAGACAGCGCAGCCCTGATTCAAAGCAACACCGTGCTCCGGGAAAAACGACCTCCCCCGAATGACCTGCGTGAAGATTGAAGCCTGGATGAGAGAGAAACTAACCCGCTGCCTCAGTGGAGACCGCCCGGGCTTTGGGGCTGGCCTCTCGTGGGGCAGCACTTCGCATCTTCCACGGGGAAGCAGTGTGCCGACTCCAAGAGTGTGGGAACGCCTGAGATGAAGCCCCTCGACCTCCCTGTGAGAAACAAGTCAGGATGGAATGCTAGCACCGCCCCCGCAAACGTCGCTCCACGGAGAAGGCTGCCTTTCCAAAGCTTAGCCTAAAACCCTCAAGGGAGCACCACCTCCTTACCTCCAAGAAACAAGCCTGAAGCTGAGCTGCTTTTCATGTCTAGGAATCTTTTGAGAAGAGAGAAAGAGTGGGCCCTGCGGGTTGGGGCAGAAGCCTAAGGAAAGCTGCCTGCCAGGCCTCGGTTCAGGGGCTGTCCGAGAAGGCAGCCCATACCATCAGCCACGCAGAAGCCCTGCACAAGGGCGTCGAAAGCGCCTCCTGCTGCGAACATGACCCAGGACACACGGCAAAACCAACACTCTAGATCTGAAGGCGCGGTAGGTCTTCTGACAGCAGCCCCCTTCACTCACACTGACAACTGCCAGTGGTCGGCCCCACGAAAGCAAGTGTTAGAAAAGCACCATGCTGCACACCTAGCTCTCAGAGAGGACAGGAAGGCAACTCCCACCTTCAGGCCAACATCTCAGGGGGCGCCCTGAGCTGGGAGGCCTGCTGGAAATGGGCAGTGGAGGCACAGAGCCAGTTCCTCAGCTTTGCTGCAGGACGACGCACTTGCCCAGCAAGCCCCACTCCATCTCATGAAGAGAGAAAAGGCGGTGACACCGGGAACCACAGAGCAAGGCGCCAAGACCTGAGCTCCATGAACAAGCTTCACGTAGGGGGCCCTGTTAGCTCCGCATTCCCCTAAAGCCCAAAGCCTTCTTTCAGACACGGAGGAAAGTGCACACACCGTGATGACTTAGGCCTCCATCCCAGGGACCTGTGAGTGCCGCCAGCACCTTTAGTGCAACAGCGGGCTTAAAGGAGTCATGGTCATTTCACGCAGGGACCTGGAAGCCGAACAGACAGTGAGGCCCTGATTCAAAGCAATACCATGCTTGGGGAAAAAGGTCCTCCCCCGAACAACGTGTGCGAAGAGTGAAACCTGGAATGGGGTGAAGGTGACCTGCTTAAATCAGTCGAGCCCTCCCGGGCTATGTGGTCGACCTCTTGTGCAGCATCGCCTCGCGTTGACCATGGGGAAGTTGTGTGCCGACTCGGACGGTGTGGGTACACCCGTAGTGAAGCCCCTCAACCTCCTTGTGAGAAACAAGTCAGGGTGGAATGCCAGCACCATCCCTGCACATGTCGCTCCATGGAGAAGGATGCCTTTCCAAAGCTTAGCCAGGAAACCTCAAGTGAGCACCACAGCCTTACCTCCGAAAAAGAAGCCTGAAGCCGAGCTGCCTTTTTGTGCAGGCCTCTTTCATGAAGAGAAAAGGAGTAGGCATGGCGGATTGGGGCTGAAGCCTAAGGAAGGCTGCGTGCCGGGCCTCGAGTCGTGGGCATCCAAGAAGTCAGACCCTTCCCTGGGCCTCATGGAAGCCCCACACAAGGGCTTTGAAAGTGCCTCTTGCTGCGCCCATAATGCAGGACCCAAAGCCGAACCAAAACACTAGATCTGAGGGAACGGTGGGACTTCTGACAGCAGCCCTGCTTCCCTCAGCCTGAAGCATGCTGGCGGTCGGCCCCACAGAAGCAAATGCTAGGAAAGCACACTGCTGCACACCCAGCTCGCGGCGACGATGTGAGAGCGACTCAGGCCTTTAGGCCAACCTCTCTGTGGGCTCCCTGAGCCAGGAAGCCTACCCAACATGGGCGCTGAAGTGCAGAGCCAGTTCACTTCTTTGCAATAGGACAAAGCATTTGGCCAGCAAGCTCCACTCTGTCCCATGAAGAGAGAAGCGGTCATGACACCGAGAAGCACAGAACAAGGTGCCAGCCCCTCAGCTCCTTAAACGAGCTTCATGGAGGGGACTCTGTCAGCTCCACATTCCCATAAAGCCCAAAGCCTTCTCTCAGATGCAGAGGAAAGTGCACACACCCTGACGACATGGGCCACCACACAAGGGACCTGAGGGTGCTGCCAGCGCCATTGGTGCGACAGTGGGATTCAGCGAGACACCATCGTTTCACAGGGACCTGGAACCCAAACGAGAAACTGCCAGGGTGGGACTCTGTGCAGACTGCCATCTCTCAGGTTAGCCAGGGCCTTGCCTTTTCCTCTTGCGTTCAGAAAGGCCTGTGCCTTCCCCAGACGAGAGAAGAGGCGACAGCAACACTACACACCGCCAGCGCCCTGGGATGGGGAACGTGTGGGGGACTGTCCCCTATCATTCCTCAGACACCCCTGCCACCGCCAACGCTGCCGCATTCTGGTGGAAGATGGTAGCTGACTGCCCGTTCCTCCAGGGAGCTGTTTCTGCGAGTTCAGGGTCGGGCACCTGGTGGCGACCCAAAGTCTGCCCTAGGGAGAGGTGGCCAAGGACCTGCTATTACCTTGGGCCTAGAGGCACAGGACAGGCCTGCCTTCTGCCCAGACTCCTTTCTCAGAGTGGAGCATGAGCCCCTGCCTTAGTCATCCCTTCATGTCTTGTTAGCAGCCAGGCTTCTGTCTCTCCGCACAGGGAGTGGGTGACACTTTTCTTGCCACCGGCCCACTGTGCCTCAGGGGACAGGATCTCACGTCAGTTTCCCGACAGCAATGCCAACAGCTCCTCTCTTCTCCTGGGGCAGTGTGCTTCGCTCTCCCCAGACATGTTCCTGTGGAGCGCAGTGACAGGCATGTCCCTTTCCTTAAGGCTGTTACCACAGGCGTGACCACGCTTCACTCTCGGGCAGAGGGGATGTCCGGGCAAAAGGGGTTTCGCTCTGGGCTGGTTTCTCCCATGGCGCTGAGGAGCACTAGGCTCAGGCAAGCAGCAGCAGCCCACAGACCCAACCTGATTTCCCAGCAAATGCTGAGCTTTTGCAGAGGTTTTCGGCGCAGCGCAAACCGCACTTCGCAGCTGCTTCCTCAACAGGCTTTGGGCGTTCGCTCTTGCGTTAAGTGAAGAAGAGTTGCGGGAGAGTTGGTGCCTCTTGGGCCTTGCTTTCCCTGGCACTAGGTTCACGCCCTGGGTTCACACTGCCTCGCTGACATCAGGAGACACAGCCTCGACCCTGCAGCAGCATGTGTCACTCAGGGTGGCAGTCTGCGCAGACTGCCATCTCCTGGGTTAGCCTGGGCCTGGCCTTTTCCTCTCGCATTCACGCGGACTCGGGAACAGGCCTGTGCTATCCCGAGACGGGAGGAGAGGCGACAGGACCACAGCACACTGCCTGCGCCCTGGGATGGTGAGCCTGTGGGGAATGTCCCTGCTCCTTCCCCGGACACCTCTGCCACCGCCAACGCTACCACATCCTGGAAGAAGACAGGAGCTGACTGCCTGTTCCTCCAGGGAGCTGTTTCTGTGAGTTCAGGGTCAGGCTCCTGGTGGCAACCCGAAGTCTGCCCTAGGGACAGGTGGCTAAGGAGCTGCTGTCACCTTGGGCCTAGAGGCACAGGACAGGCCTGCCTTCTGCCCAGACTCCTTTTTCAGAGTGGAGCCCGCGCGCTACACTAGTTGTCCACTCGTGTTTCCTTAGCAGCCAGGTTTCTCTCTCCACACAGGGAGTGGGTGACACTTGGCTTACCACCGGCCCGCTGTGCCTCAGAGGGAAGGCTCACCTGCTTCGAGTCAGTTTCCCAATAGCAGTGCCAACGGCTCCAGTGTTCTCCCGGGGCGGCGTGCTGTGCTCTCCCCAGACATGCTCCTAGGGAGCCCAGTGACAGTCGTGTCCCTTTCCTTAAGGCTGTTACTACAGGCGGGATCACACTTCTCTCTCAGGCAGAGGGGATGTCCAGGCAAAGAGGGTTTTGCTCTGGGCTGGTTTCTCCCACCATGCTGTGGAGCACTAGGCTCAGGCAAGCAGCAGCAGCCCACAGACCCGACTCTGATTTCCCAGTGAATGCTGATCTTCCGCAGAGGTTTTCGTCGCAGCGCAAACCATATTTTGCTGCTACTTCCTCAACAAGGCTTTGGGTTTCGCTCTCTCACGAAAATGAAGAGTTACAGGAGAGGTGGAGCCTCTGGGAACTTGCTTTCCTGGGCACCAGGTTTGCGCCCTGGGTTCACACTGCCTCACCTACATCAGGAGACACAGCCTCAACCCTGCAGCAGCATGCATCACCCAGGATGGTACTCTGCACAGACTACCATCTCCCGGTTTAGCCAGGGTTTCTCCTTTTCCTCTCACGTTCAGGCAGACTTGGGAACAGGCCTGTGCCTTCCCCAGATGAGAGGAGAGGAGACAGCAGCACTGCACACTGCACGCTCCCTGGGATGGGGAGCCCGTGGGGGAATGTCCCTGCTCCTTCCCCGGACACCCCAGCCACCGCCAGAGCTGCCACATCCTGGAGGAAGACAGGAGCTGACTGCCCGTTCCTCCAGGGAGATATTTCTGCGAGTTCAGGGCCGGGTGCCTGGTGGCAACCCGAAGTCTGCCCTAGGGACAGGTGGCCAAGAAGCTGCTGTCACCTTGGGCCTAGAAGCAGTTTAGGCCTGCCTTCTGCCCAGACTCCTTTCTCAGAGTGGAGCACGTGCGCTGCACTAGTCATCACCTCGTGTCTCCTTAGCAGCCAGGCTTCTCTCTCTCCACACAGGGAGTGGGTGACACTTGTCTGGCCACCGTCCTTCTGTGCCTCAGAAAGCCGGCTCTCATGCTTTGTGTCAGTTTCTGGACAGCAATGCCCACGACTCTTCTCTTCTCCCTGGGCGGCGTGCTGCGCTCTCCCCAGACATGCTCCTAGGGAGCGAGGTGACAGGTGTGTCCCTTTCCTTAAGGCTGTTACCACAGGCGTGACCACGCTTCTCTCTCAAGCAGAGGGGCTGTCTGGGCAAAGAGGGTTTCTCTCTGGGCTGGTTTCTCTCAGCGCGCTGTGGAGCACTAAGCTTAGGCAAGCAGCAGCAGCACACAGAACCGACTCTGATTTCCCAGAAATGCTCAGCTTTTGCAGAGGTTTTCGGCTCCTCAAGAACGTCGCTTCTGCTTCCTCAACAAGGCTTTGGGCATTCGCTCTCTCGCGTAAGTAAAGAAGAGTTGCAGGAGAGTTGGTGCCTCTTGGGCCTTACTTTCCTGGGCACCAGGTTCGCGCCCCGGGTTCAAACTGCCTCGCCTATGTCAAAAGACACAGCCTCAACCCTGTAGCAGTGTGCGTCACCCAGGCTGGCGCTCTGCACAGACTGCCATCGTCCAGGTTAGCCAGAGACCGGCCTTTTCCTCTCGCCTTCAGGCAGACTCGGGAACAGGCCTGTGCCTTCCCCAGATGGGAGGAGAGGCGACAGCAGCACTGCACACCGCCTGCACCCTGGGATGGGGAGTCTGTGGGGGACTGTCCCCGCTGCTTTACTGGACACCCCAGCCATCGCCAATGCTGCCACATCCTGGAGGAAGACGGGAGCTGACTGCCCTTTCCTCCAGGGAGCTATTTCTGCGAGTTCAGGGTCGGGCCCCTGGTGGCAACCCAAAGTCTGCCCTAGGGACAGGTGGCCAAGGAGCTGCTGTCACCTTGGGCCTAGAGGCACAGGAAAGGCCTGCCTTCTGCCCAGACTCCTTTCTCAGAATGGAGCACGTGCGTTGCACTAGTCATCCCCTCGTGTCTCCTTAGCAGCCAGGCTTCTGTCTCTCCGCCCAGGGAGTGGGTGACACTTGTCTTGCCACCGGCCTGCTGTTCCTATGAGGGCAGGCTCTCCTGCTTTGTGTCAGTGTCCCAACAGCAATGCCCACGGCTCCTCTCTTCTTCCGAGGCGGCGTGCTGCGCTCTCCCCAGACATGCTCCTGGGGTGTGCGGTGACAGGCGTGTCCCTTAAGGCTGTAACCACAGGCGCAACCATGCTTCTCTCTTGGGCAGAGGGGATGTCCGGGCAAAGAGGGTTTCACTCTGCGCTGGTTTCTCCCAGCGCGCTGCGGAACACTAGGCTCAGGCAAGCAGCAGGAGCCTATGAGACCTGACTCTGATCTCCCAGCGAATGCTGAGCTTTCGCCGAGGTTTTTGGCGCAGTGTGAACTGCAATTCGCTTCTGCTTCCTCAACAAGGCTTTGGACGTTCACTTTCTTGCGTAAGGGAAGATGAGTTGTGGGAGAGTTGGTGCCTCTTGGGCCTTACTTTCCCGGGTACCAGGTTCGCAACCTGTGTTTACCTAGCCTCGCTGAGGTCAGGAGACACATTCTCAACCCTGCAGCAGCATGCATCGCCCAGAATGGCACTCTGCGCAGAATGCCACCTCCCTGGTTAGCTAGGGACTGGCCTTCTCCTCTCGCATTCAGGTGGACTTGGGAATAGAACTGTGCCTTCCCTAGACAAGAGGACAGGCGACAGGAGCAATGCACACCACCAGTGCCCTGGGATGGGGAGCCTGTGGCGGACTGTCCCCACTCCTTCCCTGAACACCCCTGCCACCGCCAATGCTGCCACATCCTGGAGGAAGACGGTAGCTGACTGCCCGTTCCTCCAGGGAGATATTTCTGCGAGTTCAGGGTCAGGCGCCTGGTGGCAACCTGAAGTCTGCCCTAGGGACAGTCGGCCATGGAGCTGCTGTCACCTTGATCCCAGAGGACCAGGACAGGCCTGCCTTCTGCCCAGAATCCTTTCTCAGAGAGGAGCACGCGCCCCTGCCCTAGTCGTCCCCTCATGTCTCCTTAGCAGCCAGGCTTCTGTCTCTCCGCACAGGAAGCGGGTGACAATTGTCTTGCCACCAGCCCGCTCTTCTCAGAGGGGAGGCTCTCCTGCTTCGCGTCCGTTTCCCGACAGCAATGCCAATGGCTCCTCTCCTCTCCCAGGGCGGCATGCTGCACCTTCCCCAGACATGCTCCTGGGAAACGCGGTGACAGGCGTGTCCCTTACCTTAAGGGACGACCACACTTCTCTCTCGGGCAGAGGGTATGTCCTCACAAAGAGGGTTTCGGTCTATGCGGGTTTCTCCCACCGCGCTGCCCCAACTAGGCTCAGGCAAGCAGCAGCTGCACACAGAACAGACTCTGAGGTCCCAGCGAATGCAAAGTTTTTGCAGAGGTTTTTGGCTTGGTGTGAACTGCACTTCGCAGTTGCTTCCTCAACAAGGCTTTGGGCGTTGGCTCTCTCGCGTAAGGGAAGAAGAGTGGTGGTGCCTTTCGGGCCTTTCCTGGGCAGCAGGTTGGCGCCCTGGGTTCACACTGCCTCGCTGACGTCAGCAGACACAGCCTCGTCTCTGTAGCAGCATGCAACGCCCCGGGTGGCACTCTGTGCAGACTGCCATCTCCCGGCTTAGCCAGGGTCTGGCCTTTTCCTCTGGCACTCAGGCAAACTCGGTAACAGGCCTGTGCCTTCCCCAGACGAGAGGAGAGGCGACAGCAACACTGCACACAGCCCGCGCCCCAGGATGGGAAGCCGCCTGTGGGGGAATGCCCCCCCTCCCTGGACACTCCTGCTTCTGCAAACGCTACCACATCCTGGAGGAAGACGGTAGCTGACTGTCCGTTCCTCCAAGGAGCTGTTTCTGGGAGTTCACAGTCGGGAGCCTGGTGGCAACCCGAAGTCAGCCCTAGATACAGGCGGCCAAGAATCTGCTGTCCCCTTGGGCCCAAGGCACAGGACAGGCCTGCCTTCTGCCCGGACGGGGACTTTCTCAGAGTGGAGCACGCGCCCCTTCCCTAGTCGTCCCCTCGGATCTCTTTAGCAGCCAGGCTTCTGTCTCTCCGCACAGGGAGAGGGTGACACTTTTCTTGCTACAAGCCTGCTGTTCTTAGACGGGAGGCTTTCATGCTTCACGTCAGTTTCCCGACAGCAATGCCAACGGCTTCTCTCTTCTCCCTGGGCAGCGTGCTGTGCCTTCCCCAGACATGCTCCTGGGGAACGTGGTGACTGGCGTGTCCCTTTCCTTAAGGCTCTCTCCAAAGGTGCAACCACGCGTCTCTCTCTGACAGAGGGGATGTCTTCGCAAAGAGTGTTTCGCTCTATGCGGGTTTCTCCCACCGCGCTGCCCAGGCTAGGCTCTGGCAAGCAGCAGCAGCACACAGAACTGACTCTGATTTCCCAGCTAATGCTGAGCTCTCACAGAGGTTTTCAGTGTGGCGCGAACCGCACTTTGCTGCTGCTTCCTCAACATGGGTTTGGGTGTTCACTCTCTCGCGTCAGGGAAGAAGGGTTGTGGGAGAGTTGGTGCCTCTTGGGCCTTGCTTTCCTGGGCACTAGGTTCCCGCCCTGGGTACACACAGCCTCAACGAGGTCAGCAGACACAGCCGCGACCCTGCGGAAGCGTGCGTCACCCAGGCACCCAGGGTGGCACTCTGCACAGACTGCCGTATCCCACATTAGCCAGGGTCTGGCCTTTTCCTCTGGCATTCAGTCGAACTCGGAAAAGGCCTGTGCCTTCACCAGATGAGAGGAGAGGTGACAGCAGCACTGCACACCGCCCGCAGCCTGGGTTAGAAAGCCGCCCTTGTCGGAATGTCCCTTCTTCCTGCCTGGATACTCATGCCTGTGCAAAGGCTACCACATCCTGGAGGAAGACGGTAGCTGACTGCCTGTCAGCTGTTTCTGCGAGTTCAGGTTCGGGACTCTTGTGGCAACCTGAAGTCAGCCCTAGGGACAGGCGGCCAAAAGCTCTCTCCCCTTGGGCCCAAGGCACAGGACATGCCTGCCTTCTGCCCAGACTCCTTTCTCAGAGTGGAGCACGCGCCCCTGCCCTAGTCATCCCCTTGTCTCTCCTTAGCAGCCAGGCTTCTGTCTCTCTGCAAAGGGTATGGGTGACACTTGTCTTAACACCGGCCCTCTGGGTCTCAGATGGCAGGCTCCCCTGCTTAGCGTCAGTTTACTGACAGCAATGCCAAGGGTTCCTCTCTTCTCCCGGGGCTGCGTGGTGCGCCTTACCCAGACATGCTCCTGCGTAATGCAGTGACAGGCTTGTTCTTCTCCTTTAGTCTGTTACAACAGGTGCGACCACGCTTCTCTCTCGGGCAGAGGGGTTGTCTGCCCAAAGAGGGTTTCGCTCGATGCAGGTTTCTCCCTCCGCGCTACCTAGACTAGGCTCAGGCAAGCCGCAGGAACACACAGAACAGACTCGATTTCCCAGCGAATGCTGAGTTTTGCAGAGGTTTACGGCTTGGCGTGAAGGTCACTTCACTGCTGCTTCCTCAACAAGGCTTTGGGCGATCGCACACTCGCATAAGGGAAGAAGAGTAGCTGGAGAGTTGTTGCCTCTTGAACATTGCTTTCCCAGGCACCAGGTTTGTGCTCTGGGTTCACACTGCCTCGCCGATGTTAGCAGACACAGCCTCGACCCTGTAGCTGCGTGCTTCACTCAGGGTGGAACTCTGCGCAGACCACCATCTCCCGGCTTAGTCAGGGCCTGGCCTTTTCCTCTGGCATTAAGGCGAACTCGGTAACAGGCCTGTGCCTTCCCCAGACGAGAGGAGTGGCAACAGCAGCACTGCAGACCACCTGTGCCCTGGGATGGGAAGCCGCCTGTGGGGGAAGGTCCCCGCTCCTTGCCCGGACACTCATGCCTGCACAAACGCTACCACATCCTGGAGGAAAATGGAAGCTGACTGCCAGTTCCTCCAGGGAGCTGTTTCTGCGAGTTCAGGGTCAGGAGCCTGCTGGCAACCTGAGGTCAGCCCTAAGAATGGGCGGCCAAAAGCTGCTCTCCCCTTGGGCTTAAGGGACAGGACAGACCTGCCTTCTGCCCAGACTCCTTTCTCAGAGTGGAGCATGTGCCCCTGCCCTAGTCGCCCCCTCTTCTCCTACTAGCAGCCAGGCTTCTGTCTCTCCGCACAGGGTGTGGGTGACACTTGTCTTGCCACTGGCCCGCTGTGCCTCAGATGGCAGGCTCTCCTGTCTTGCGTCAGTTTACTGACAGCAATGCCAAGGGCTCCTCTCTTCTCCTGGGGTGGCGTGGTGCACCTTACCCAGACATGCTCCTGGGGAACTCTCTGACAGGCGTTTTGTTCTCCTTAAGTCTGTTACCACAGGCGCAACCATGCTTCTCTCTTGGACAGAGGGGATGTCCGCCAAAAGAGAGTTTTGCTTGATGCGGGTTTCTCCCTCCGTACCGCCCAGACTAGGCTCAGGCAAGCAGCAGCACACAGAAGGGATGCTGATTTCCCAACGAATGCTGAGTGTTTGCAAAGGTTAACAGCTTGGCTTGAACTGCACTTCACTGCTGCTTCCTCAACAAGGCTTTGGGCGATTGCACTCTCGTGTAAGGGAAGAAGAGTAGCGGGAGAGTTATTCCTCTTGGGCATTGCTTTCCCAGGCACCAGGTTTGCGCCCTGGGTTTACACTGCCAGGCCGACATTAGGAGACACAGCCTCGACCTTGCAGCTACGTGGGTCGCCCAGGGTGGCACTCTGCGCAGACGGCCATCTCCCGGCTTAGCCAGGGCCTGGCATTTTCCTCTGGCATTCAGGAAAACTCGGGAACAGGCTGTACCTTCCCCAGACGAGAGGAGAGGCAACAGCAGCACTACACACTGCTTGTGCCCTGGGATGGGAAGTCGCCTGTGGGGGAATGTCCCCTCTCCGTGCCCGGACACTCATGCCTGCGCAAACGCTACCACATCCTGGAGGAAGACGGTAGCTGACTGCCCGTTCCTCCAGGGAGCTGTTTCTGTGAGTTCAGGGTCAGGAGCCCGGTGGCTACCCGAAGTCTGCCCTAGGGACAGGAGACCCAGAAGCTGCTCTCCCTTTTGGGCCCAGAGAAAGAGGACAGGCCTGCCTTTTGCGAAGACTCCTTACTCAGAGTGGAGCACGCGATCCTGTTCTAGTCATCCCCTCGCATCTCCTTAGCAGCCATGCTTCTGTCTCTCCGCACAGGGTGTGGGTGACAGCAGCAGTGCACAGCGCCCGCGTCCTGGGTTGGGAAGCCGCCTGTTGGGGAATGTCCCCTCATCTTGCCCGGACACTCCTGCCTGTGCAAAAACTACCACATCCTGGAGGAAGTCGGTAGCTGACCGCCCATTCATCCAGGGAGCTGTTTCTGCGAGTTCATTGTCGGGAGTCTCGTGGCAACCTGAGGTCAGCCCTAGGGACAGGCGGCCAAAATCTGCTCTCCCCTTGGGCCCAAGGCACAGGACAGATCTGCCTTCTGCCCAGACTCCATTCTCTGAGTGAGCACGCGCCCCTGCCTTAATCGTCCCCTTGTCTCTCTTTAGCAGCCAGGCTTCTGTCAAACGCGTAGGGAGCGGGTGACCCTTGTCTTGCCACCAGTCCGCTCTTCTCAGAGGGGAGACTCTCTGCTTTGCGTCAGTCTCCCACAGCAATGCCAAGGGCTTTTCTCTTCTCCTCGGGCGGAGTGCTGCACCTTCCCCAGACATGCTTCTGGGGAGCGTGGTGACTGGCGTGTCCCTTTCCTTAAAGCTCTTCCCACAGGCGCGACCACGCTTCTCTCTTGGGCAGAGGGGATGTCTTCACAAAGAGTGTTTCGCCCAATGCGGGTTTCTCCCACCGCGCTGCCCAGACTAGCCTCAGGCAAAGAGCAGCAACACAGAAACAACTCTGATTTCCCACAGAATGCTGAGCTTTCACTGAGGGGTTCACTGCGGCGGAAACCGCACTTCCCTGTTGCTTCCTCATCATGGGTTTGGGCGTTCGCTCTCTCGCGTCAGGGAAGAGGAGTTGTGGGAGAGTTGGTGCCTCTTGGGCTTTGTTTTCCCGGGCACTAGGTTCTTGCCCTGTGTTCATACTGCCTCGCCTACATCAGCAGACACAGCCTCGACCCTGCAGCAGCATGTATCGCCCAGGGTAGCACTCTGCAGACTGCCATCTCCCAGCTTAGCCAGGGTCTGGCCTTTCCCTCTGGTGTTCAGTTGAACTCGGAAAAGGTCCGTGATTTCCCCAGATGAAAGGAGAGGTGATAGCAGCACTGCACAGTGACTGTGCCCTGGGTTGGGAAGCCGCCTGTTGGGGAATGTCCCCTCTTCTTGCCTGGACACTCATGCCTGTGCAAACGCTACGACATCCTGGAGGATATCGGTAGCTGACCGCTAGTTCCTCCAGGTAGCTGTTTCTGCGAGTTCAGTATCGGGAGTCTCGTGGCAACCTGAGGTCAGGCCTAGGGACAGGCGGCCAAAAGCTGCTCTCCCCTTGGGCCCAAGGCACAGAACAGGCCTGCCTTCTGCCCAGACTCCTTTCTCAGAGTGGAGCACGCGCCCCTGCCTTAGTCGTCCCCTTGTCTCTCTTTTGCAGCCAGGCTTCTGTCTCTCCGCACAGGGTGTGAGTGAGACTTGTCTTGCCACTGGCCTGCCGTGCCTCAGATGGCAGGCTCTCCTGCTTAGCGTCAGTTTACCGACAGCAATGCCAAGGGCTCCTCTCTTCTCCCGGGGCGGTGTGGTACGCCTTACCTAGACATGCTCCTCGGGAATGCGGTGACAGGCTTTTTGTTCACCTTAAGTCTGTTACCACAGGCGCAACCACGCTT
This sequence comes from Neogale vison, assembly GCF_020171115.1. Classification (NCBI taxonomy): domain Eukaryota; kingdom Metazoa; phylum Chordata; class Mammalia; order Carnivora; family Mustelidae; genus Neogale; species Neogale vison. The sequence continues at coordinate 77,381,865 of NC_058105.1, forward strand.
CTCTCTCGGGCAGAGGGGATGTCCACCCAAAGACGGTTTTGCTCGATGCGGATTTCTCCCTCTGTGCTGCCTACACTAGGCTCAGGGAAGCAGCAGCAGCACACAGAACGGACTCTGATATCCCAACGAATTCTGAGTGTTTGCAGAGGTTTATGGCTTGGCGTGAACTGCACTTCACTGCTGCTTTCTCACCAAAGCTTTGGGCGATTGCACTCTTATGTTGGGGAGGAAGAGTAGCGGGGGAGTTGTTGCCTCTTGGGCATTGCTTTTCCAGGCACCAGCTTTGCGCCTGGGTTCACTCTGCATCGCCGACGTCAGCAGATCCAGTCTCGACAATGCCTCTGCGAGCCTCGCCCAGGGTGGCACTCTACTCATACGGCCATCTCCTGGCTTAGCCAGGGCCTGGCCTTTTCCTCTGGCGTTCAGACGAACTCGGAAAAGGCCTGTACCTTCCCCAGACAAAGGAGAGGAGACAGCAGCACTGCACACCACCTGCACCCTGGGATGGGAAGCAGCCTGTGGGGGAATGTCCCCTCTAATTGCCCGGACACTCATGCCTGCACAAATGCTAGCCATCCTGGAGGAGGACAGTAGCTGACTGCCCGTTCCTCCAAGGAGCTGTTTCTGCAAGTTCAGTGTCGGGAGCCTGGTGGCAACCTGAAGTCTGCCCTAAGGACAGGCTGACAAAAGCTCTCTTCCCTTGGGCCCAAGGCACAGGAAAGGTGTGCCTTCTGCCCAGACTCCTTTCTCAGAGTGGAGCACGTGCCCCTGCCCTAGTCGTCCCCTTGTCTTTCCTTAGAAGCCAGGTTTATGTCTCTCCACGTAAGGAGCGGGTGACATTTGTCTTGCTACCAGCCTGCTGTTCTCAGAGTGGAGGCTCTCCTGCTTCACGTCAGTTTCCCGACAGCAATGCCAACAGCTTTTCTCTTCTCCCCGGGTGGAGTGTTGCGCTTTCCCCAGCATGGTCCTGTGGAGCGTGGTTCCTGGCGTGTCCCTTTCCTTAAAGCTCTTCCTTCAGGCGCGACCAAGCTTCTCTCTTGGGCAGAGGGGAAGTCTTCGCAAAGAGTGTTTCCCAATGCAGGTTTCTCCCACCGCGCTGCCCAGACTAGTCTCAGGCAAGCAGCAGCAGCACACTGAACCAACTCTGATTTCCCAGCGAATGCTGAGTGTTTGCAGAGGTTTACGGCTTGGCGTGAATGGCACTTCACTGCTGCTTCCTCAACAAGGCTTTGGGCGATTGCACTCTCACGTGAGGGAAGAAGAGTAGCGGGAGACTTGTTGCCTCTTGGGCATTGCTTTCCCAGGCACCAGGTTTGCGCCCTGGGTTCACACTGCCTCGCCAACGTCAGCAGACACAGCCTCGACCCTGTCTCCGCGTGCGTCGCCCAGGGTGGCACTCTGCGCAGATGGCCATCTCCCGGCTTAGCCAAGGCCTGGCCTTTTCCTCTGGCATTAAGGCAAACTCAGGAACAGGCCTGTACCTTCCCCAGACGAGAGGAGTGGCAACAGCAGCACTGCACACTGCCAGCGCCCTGGGTTGGGAAGCCGCCTGTGGGGGAATGTCCCCTCCCCTTCCCTGGACACTCATGCCTGCGCAAATGCTACCCCATTCTGGAGGAATACGGTAGCTGACTGTCTGTTCCTCCAGGCAACTTTTTCTGCGAGTTCAGGGTCAGGAGCCTGGTGGCTACCAAAGTCTGCCCTAGGGACAGGCAGCAAAGAAGCTGCTCTCCACTTGGGCCCTGAGGAACAGGACAGACCAGCCTTTTGCCAAGACTCCTTACTCAGAGTGGAGCACGCAACCCTGCCCTAGTCTTCCCCTCGTATCTCCTTAGCAGCCATACTTCTGTCTCCCGAGAGGGAGCGGGTAACACATTTCTTGCCACCAGCCCACTGTTCTCAGTGGGGAGACTCTCCTGCTTAGCGTCAGTTTCCTGACAGCAGTGTCAACTGCTTTTCTCTTCTCCCAGGTCAGCGTGCTGCATCTTCCCCAGACATGCTCCTGGGGAGCTCTGTGACTGGCGTGTCCCTTTCCTTAAGACTCTTCCCACAGGCGCGACCACGCTTCTCTCTCGAGCAGAGGGGATGTCTTCGCAAAGAGTGTTTCCCTCTATACGGGTTTCTCCCACAGCGCTGCCCAGACTAGTCTCAGGCAAGCAGCACCAGCACACAGAACCGACTCTGATATCCCAGAGAATGCTGAGCTTTCACAGAGGTTTTCAGTGCGGTGCGAACCGCACTTTGCTGCTGCTTCCTCAACATGGGTTTAGGCATTCACTCTCTCGTGTCAGGGAAGAAGAGTTGTGGGAGAGTTGGTGCCTCTTGGGCCTTGCTTTCCCAGGCACCAGGTTCACGCCCAGGGTTGACACTGCCTCGCCAACTTCAGCAGACACAGCCTCGACCCTGTAGCTGCATGTGTAGCCCAGGTTGACACTCTGCGCAGACTGCCATCTCCCAGCTTAGCCAGAATCTGGCCTTTTACTCTGGTGTTCTGGTGAACTCGGGAACAGGCCTGTACCTTCCCCAGACTAGAGGAGTGGCAACAGCCGCACTGCACACCACCTGCACCCTGTGTTGGGAAGCTGCCTGTGGGGGAATGTCCCCTCTCCTTGCCCGGACACTCATGCCTGCGCAAACACTACCACATCCTAGAGGAAGATGGTAGCTGACTGCCCGTTCCTCCAGGGAGCTGTTTATGCGAGTTCAGTGTTGGGAGTCTCATGGAAACCTGTAGTCAGCCCTAGGGACGGGCGGCCAAAAGCTGCTTTGCCCTTGGGCCTAAGGCAAAAAAGGCCGGCCTTCTGTCCAGACTCCTTTCTCAGAGTGGAGCATGTGCCCCTGCCCTAGTCGTCCTCTCTTCTCTCACTAGCAGCCAGGCTTCTGTCTCTCCGCACTGGGTGCGGAGGACACTTGTCTTGCCACCAGCCCACTGTGCCTCAGATGGCAGGCTCTCCAGCTTAGCGTCAGTTTACCGAAAGCAATGCCAAGGACTTCTCTCTTCTCCTGGGGCATCTTGGTGTGCTTTACCAAGACATGTTCCTGGAAATGCGGTGACAGGTGTTTTCTTCTCCTTAAATCTGTTACCACAGGCGCAACCATGCTTTACTCTCGGGCAGAGGGGATGTCCGCCCAAACAGGGTTTTTTTTTTTTTCCCCAATTTATTTATTTTTAGAAAAACAGTATTCATTATTTTTTCACCACACCCAGTGCTCCATGCAAGCTGTGCCCTCTATAATACCCACCACCTGGTACCCCAACCTCCCACCCCCCCGCCACTTCAAACCCCTCAGACTGTTTTTCAGAGTCCATAGTCTCTCATGGTTCACCTCCCCTTCCAATTTACCCAAATTCCCTACTCCTCTCTAACGCCCCTTGTCCTCCATGCTATTGGTTATGCTCCACAAATTAGTGAAACCATATGATAATTGACTCTCTCTGCTTGACTGATTTCACTCAGCATAATCTCCTCCAGTCCCGTCCATGTTGCTACAAAAGTTGGATATTTGTCCTTTCTGATGGAGGCATAATACTCCATAGTGTATATGGACCACATCTTCCTTGTCCATTCATCAGTTGAAGGGCATCTTGGTTCTTTCCATAGTTTGGCGACTGTGGCCATTGCTGCTATAAACATTGGGGTACAGATGGCCCTTCTTTTCACGACATCTGTATCTTTGGGGTAAATACCCAGGAGTGCAATTGCAGGGTCGTAGGGAAGCTCTATTTTTAATTTCCTGAGGAATCTCCACACTGTTCTCCAAAGACGCTGCACAAACTTGCATTCCCACCAACAGTGTAAGAGGGCTCCCCTTTCTCCACATCCTCTCCAACACATGTTGTTTCCTGTTTTGTTAATTTTGGCCATTCTAACTGGTGTAAGGTGATATCTCAATGTGGTTTTAATTTGAATCTCCCTGAGGGCTAATGATGATGAGCATTTTTTCATGTGTCTGATAGCCATTTGTATTTCTTGATTGGAGAAGTGTCTGTTCATATCTTCTGCCCATTTTTTGATGTGTTTGTCTGTTTCGTGTGGGTTGAGTTTGAGGAGTTCATTATAGATCCTGGATATCAACCTTTTGTCTGTACTGTCATTTGCAAATATCTTCTCCCATTCCGTGGGTTGCCTCTTTGATTTCTTGACTGTTTCCTTTGCTGTGCAGAAGCTTTTGATTTTGATGAAGTCCCAGAAGTTTATTTTCACTTTTGTTTCCTTTGCCTTTGGAGACATATCTTGAAAGAAGTTGCTGTGGCTGATATCAAAGAGATGACTGCCTATGTTCTCCTCTAAGATTCTGATAGATTCCTGTCTCACGTTGAGGTCTTTTATCCATTTTGAGTTGATCTTTGTGTACGGTGTAAGAGAATGGTCGAGTTTCATTCTTCTACATATAGCTGTCCAGTTTTCCCCCCACCATTTATTGAAGAGACTGTCTTTTTTCCACTGTATATTTTTTCCTGTTTTGTCGAAGATTAATTGACCATAGAGTTGAGGGTCCATATCAGGGCTCTCTACTCTGTTCCACGGGTCTATGTGTCTGTTTTTATGCCAGTACCATGCTGTCTTGGTGATCACAGCTTTCTAATAAAGCTTGAAATCAGGTAAGGTGATGCCGCCAGCTTTATTTTTGTTTTTCAACATTTCCTTAGCGATTCGGGGTCTCTTCTGATTCCATACAAATTTTAGGATTATTTGCTCCAGCTCTTTGAAGAATGCCGGTGGAATTTTGATCAGAATGGCATTAAAAGTATAGATTGCTCTAGGCAGTATAGACATTTTAACAATGTTTATTCTTCCGATCCAAGAGCATGGAATGGTCTTCCATCTATTTGTGTCTTCAATTTCTTTCATGACTGTTCTATAGTTCCTCAAGTATAGATCCTTTACCTCTTTAGTTAGGTTTATTCCCAGGTATCTTATGGTTCTTGGTGCTATAGTAAATGGAATCGATTCTCTAATTTCCCTTTCTGTATTTTCATTGTTAGTGTATAAGAAAGCCACTGATTTCTGCACATTGACTTTGTATCCTGCCACGCTGCTGAATTGTTGTATGAGTTCTAGTAGTTTGGGGGTGGAGTCTTTTGGGTTTTCCATATAAAGAATCATGTCATCTGCGAAGAGAGAGAGTTGGACTTCTTCATTACCAATTTGGATACCTTTTATTTCTCTCTGTTGTCTGATTGCTGTTGCTAGGACTTCTAATACTATGTTGAACAAGAGTGGTGAAAGTGGGCATCCTTGTCTTGTTCCTGATCTCAACGGGAAGGCTGCAAGCTTTTTCCCATTGAGGATGATATTTGCTGTGGGTCTTTCATAGATAGATTTGATGAGGTTCAGGAATGTTCCCTCTATCCCTATACTTTGAAGCGTTTTAATCAGGAACGGATGTTGGATTTTGTCAAATGCTTTTTCTGCATCAATTGAGAGGACCATGTGGTTCTTCTCTCTTCTCATATTAATTTGTTGTATCACATTGATTGATTTACGAATGTTGAACCATCCTTGTAGCCCAGGGATGAACCCCACCTGATCATGGTGGATAATCTTTTTAATGTGTTGTTGGATCCTGTTGGGTAGGATCTTGTTGAGAATCTTAGCATCCATATTCATCAGTGATATTGGTCTGAAATTCTCCTTTTTGTTAGGGTCCTTGCCTGGTTTGGGGATCAGGGTAATGCTGGCTTCATAGAAAGAGTCTGGAAGTTTTCCTTCTGCTTCAATTTTTTGAAACAGCTTCAGGAGAATAGGTGTTATTTCTTCTTGGAAGGTTTGGTAGAATTCCCCAGGGAATCGGTCAGGTCCTGGGCTCTTGTTTTTTGGGAGATTTTTGATCACTGATTCAATCTCGTTATTAGATATCGGTCTATTCAGGTTGTCGATTTCTTCCTGGTTCAATTTTGGTAGTTTATATTTTTCCAGGAATGCATCCATTTCATCTAGGTTGCTAAGCTTATTGGCATATAACTGTTCGTAATAACTTCTGATGATTTTTTCTACTTCCTTGGCGTTAGTTGTGATCTCTCCCTCTTCATTCATAATTTTATGAATTTGGGATTTCTCTCTTTTCTTTCGGATTAGTGTAGCCAGTGGCTTATCGATCTTATTGATTCTTTCAAAAAACCAGCTTCTAGTTTCATTGATACGTTCTACTGTATCTCTGGTTTCTCCCTCATTGATCTCAGCTCTAATCTTGATGATTTCCCTTCTTATGTGTGGAGTTGGTTTGATTTGTTGTTGATCCTCCAGTTCTTTAAGGTGTAGAGACAGCTGGTGTATTCTGGATTTTTCATTTTTTTTGAGCAAGGCTTGGATGGCTATATATTTTCGCCTTTGCTGTATCCCATAGGTGTTGGACCGAAGTGTCTTCATTCTCATTGGTTTCCATGAATTGTTTCAGTTCTTCTTTGATCTCCTGGTTGATCCAAGCATTCTTAAGCAAGGTGGTCTTTAGCTTCCAGGTGTTTGAGTTCCTTCGGAAATTTTCCTTGTGATTGAGCTCCAGTTTCAAAGCATTGTGATCTGAGAATATGCAGGGAATAATCTCAGTCTTTTGGTATCGGCTGAGTCCTGATTTGTGACCCAGTATGTGGTCTATTCTGGAGAAGGTTCCGTGTGCACTTGAGAAGAATGAGTATTCTGCTGTTTTAGGGTGGAATGTTCTGTATATATCTATGAGGTCCATCTGGTCCAATGTGTCATTCAATGCTCTTGTTTCTTTATTGATTTTCTGCTTCGATGATCTGTCCAGTTCTGAAAGAGGAGTGTTAAGATCTCCTACGATAAGTGTATTCATATCAATATGACTCTTTATCTTGATTAACAGTTTTCATAAGTAATTGGCTGCTCCCATATTGGGAGCATAGATATTTACAATTGTTAGATCATCTTGGTGGATAGTCCCTTTAAGGATTATGTAGTGTCCTTCTGTATCTCTGACTACAGTCTTTAGTTTGAAGTCTAATTTATCTGATATGAGAATCGCTACCCCAGCCTTCTTTTGAGTCCCATTGGCATGAAAGATGCTTCTCCACCCCTTCACTTTCAGTCTGCGTGTATCTTTAGGTTCAAAATGGGTCTCTTGTAGACAGCATATGGATGGGTCCTGTCGTTTTATCCAATCTGCAACCCTGTGCCATTTTATGGGTGCATTTAGGCCATTCACATTGAGAGTGATTATTGATAGACACGTTTTTATTGACATCGAGTTACCTTTGAAGTCTTTCTTTCTGTAGAATGTCTCTATATTTCTGTTCAATGCTATTCTTGAGATTTTTCCTCTTTTATAGAAGCCCCCTTAATATTTCCTGCAGTGTCGGCTTGGTGGTTGCATAGTCTTTTAAGCCTTGTCGGTCTTGGAAACTCTTTATCTCTCCACCCATTTTGATTGTCAGTCTTGCTGGATAAAGTATTCTTGGCTGCATGTTCTTCTCATTTAGTGACCTGAATATATCTTGCCAGCCTCTTCTGGCTTGCCAGATCTCTGTGGACAGGTCTGACGTTATTCTGATGGGCTTCCCTCTGTAAGTAAGGAGCCTCTTTGCCCTGGCGGCTTTCAAGAGATTATACCTACAATTATAATTCCTCAATTTGACTATCAGGTGTCGTGATGTTTTTTTGGAGTGTATAATCTTGGGTGGAGACCGTTCAGCCTCTAGTACATGAACGCTGGTTCATTCGCGAGATTCGGAAAATTTTCATGAAGGACTTTTTCCACAATATCTTCTAGACTTCTTTCTTTCTCCTCCCCTTCAGGAATTCCAATAATTCTGACGTTGGAACGCTTCATGGCATCATTTATTTCCCTAATTCTGCTTTCGTGGGATCTAAGCTGTTTGTTCCAGTCTTCCTCCTGATCCTTTCTGTTTGTCTTCCAGATCACTAATTCTGTCTTCTGTCTCAGTTACCCTAGCTTTGAGAGAGTTTAGATTGGATTGGAACTCATTGAGAGCATTGTGGACCTCATCCCTGGTAGCTTTAAGCTCCGCCCTAACATTGTGAACATCCTGTCTGGTCGCTTTCAGTTCGGCCCTAATCAATTCTGTTTGGTCATCCATGGCTTTCTCCAACCTAGCTATTGCCTGGATAATTGTTAGCCTGAATTCTCTTTCTGACATATTGTCTATGTTGATAGCCGTTAGCTCTATTGCAGACGGTCCATCCTCTGTATTTTTCTTCTGTTGGGCATTCCTCCTCCTAGTCATTTTGGTGGGAGAAGACTGAACAGATGTAGCTGGATGTATCAATTCTGGTGCAGTCAAGGTGCACCCTGGAACACTTCCTGATCTCCGTCTCAGAGAGAAGCCTCAGTCTGGGTGCAGAAGCTGAATAAATTCCCCCTTGGACGCTGGCAGTGCAGGTTCCAAGTTAAAGACCCTGGGGGCGCAGGATCTTTTGCTCGTCCCCAAAGCCAAGGCAGTGGCAGCTGTCTGGGAGCTCCTGACCGCCAGAGAGGTTCCAAGCAGCGATCGCACACTGAGATTTTGCCGCCGGCCCGGCCTGGGAGTTCCCGGCTTGCGCGCACCTCTTTTCAGAGGCGACTGTGGGTCGGGCGCGCCTCTGGGGCACTGAGAACGGGGCGCTGGTCCGTAAGCAGCAGGCTGGGCTTTTGCGCGCCTCCGTCCGGGGAAGAGTTTCGCGCGCGCGCGGCTTAGACTTTGAAACAATGGCGTGGGTCAAGAAGCGCCCCCGGGCCTTAGAAACCCAGGAGAGCTGGAGGGACGTGCGCGCGCATCTCGAGCTTTGTGGTAGGGCTAGCGCGCGTTCTGCACACCGGCGCAGCTCGCATCCCCTCACAGGAGCCGGAACCCACGCGCTCTGGGGCGCGCTGGCGGCTTAGGGACCAGGTGCTGGTTTCTCTGCCACACTCTCTCTGCCTCCGCGCCGGGGAGGCCGTCTGGGACCGGGGACTTAAGCTCCTGTCCCTAGCCGCCCCGATTCCCACAATTTGCCCCCGCGATCCTTTGCTCTTTTGGAGTGCTTTCAACCAGTCTCCAAGTTAATGCTGGTCCCCAGACGCAGGGCACTCTCCCTCGTATCGGGGTATTTCTTTTGCACTGGTCGCCTCTGGTGGCTCCCTCCCCCTTTTGTTTATCTTCCGATATCAGTCCGCTGTTCCCATTCCGCTTTACCTGCTCACTGGCGTCTTCTGCCCCTGTAGAGATCCAGACGTGTAGAATTCTGATCTCAGGCTGATTTCATGGGTGATCGGAGTTCTTTGGTAGGTAATCAGCTCACTTTGGGGTACCAGCTGAAAAGATGCTTCTTCCTAGTACCCCGCCATTTTGTTCCCCCCCCCAAACAGGGGTTTGCTGGATGCGGGTTTCTCCCTCCTCACTGCCCTGACTAGGCTCAGGCAAGCAGCAGCAGCATATAGAAGGGACGCTGATTTCCCAATGAATGCTGAGTGTTTGCAGAGGTTTATGGCTTGGCATGAACTACACTTCACTGCTGCTTCCTCTACAAGGCTTTCGGCAATCTCACTCTCGTGTAAGGAAAGAAGAGTAGCGGGAGAGTTGTTGCCTCTTGGGCCTTGCTTTCCCTGGCTTCAGGTTTGCACCTTGAGTTCACTCTGCCTCGCCGACTTTATCAGACACAGCCTCAACCCTGTAGCTGCGTGCATAGCCCAGGGTGGCACTCTGCGCTGACCGCCATCTCCCAGCTTAGCTAGGGCCTGGCCATTTCCTCTGGCGTTCAGGCGAACTCGGGAACAGGCCTGTACCATCCCCAGATGAGAGGAGTGGCAACAGCCGCACTGCACACTGCCCTTGCCCTGGGTTGGGAAGCCGCCTGAGGGGAATGTTACCTCTCCTTGCCCGGACACTCATGCCTCAAGAAACGCTACCACATATTGGAGGAAGACGGTAGCTGACTGCCCATTCCTCCAGGGAGCTGTTTCTGCAAGTTCAGGGTCGGGAGCCACGTGGCAACCTGAAGTCATCCCTAGGGACAGGCGGCCAAGAAGCTGCTCTCCCCTTGGGCTCAGAGAAACAGGACAGGCCTGCATTTTCCAAGACTCCTTACTCAGAGTGGAGCACGTGACCTTGCCCTAGTCGTCCCCTCGCATCTCCTTAGCAGCCATGCTTCTGTCTCTCTGCAGAGGGAGCTGGTAACAATTATCCTGCCACCAACCCGCTGTTCTCAGTGGGAAGGCTCTCCTGCTTCGTGTCAGTTTCCCGACAGCAATGCCAACGGCTTTTCTCTTCACCCAGGGCGGCGTGTTGCGCCTTCCCCAGACATGCTCCTGGGGAGCTTTGTGACTGGCGTGTCCCTTTCCTTAAGGCTCTTCCCACAGGCGCTACCACGCTTCGCTCTAGGGTAGAGGGGATGTCTTCGCAAAGAGTGTTTCACTCTATACGGGTTTCTCCCATCGCGCTGCCCAGACTCGTCGCAGGCAAACAGCACCAGCACACAGAACCGACTCTGATACCCCAGAGAATACTGAGCTTGCACAGAGGTTTTCAGTGTGGCGCAAACCGAATTTCACTGCCTGTTCCTCAACATTGGTTTGGGCCTTCACTCTCTCGCGTCAAGGAAGAAGAGTTGTGGGAGAGTTGGTGTCTCTTGGGCCTTGCTTTCCCGGGCACCAGGATCTCACCCTGGGTTCACACTGCCTCGCCGACTTCAGAAGACACAGCCTAGAACCTGCAGAAGCGTGCATCGCCCAGGGTGGCACTCTGCACAGACTGCCATATCCCGGCTTAGCGAGGGTCATGCCTTTTCCTTGGAGTTCAGTCATACTTGGAGAAGGCCTGTGCCTTCCCGGGATGAGAGGAGAGGTGACAGAAGCACTGTACAACGCCAGCGCCCTAGGTTACGAAGCCACCTTTGGGGGAATGTCCCCTCTCCTTGCCCGGACACTCATGCCTGCGCAAACACTAACACTTCCTGGAGGAAGATGGTAGCTGACTGCCCGTTCCTCCAGGGAGCTGTTTCAGTGAGTTCAGGGTCGGGAGCCTGCTGGCAACCTGAAGTCAGCCCTAGGGACAGGCGGCCAAAAGCTGCTCTCCCCTTGGGCCCAAGGCACAGGACAGATCTGCCTTCTGCCCAGACTCCTTTCTTAGAGTGGAGCACGCGCCCCTGCCTTAGTCGTCCCCTTGTCTCTCTTTTGCAGCCAGGCTTCTGTCAAACGCATAGGGGGCAGGTGACCCTTGTCTTGCCACCAGCCTGCTCTTCTCAGAGGGGAGAGACTCTCTGCTTCGCATCAGTCTCCCGACAGCAATGCCAAGGGCTTTTCTATTCTCCCTGGGCGGAGTGCTGTGCCTTCCCCATACATGCTCCTGGGGAGCGTGGTGACTGGTGTGTCCCTTTCCTTAAGGCTCTTCCCACAGGCATGACCACGCTTCTCTCTTGGGCAGAGGGGATGTCTTCGCAAAGAGTGTTTCGCTTTATACGGGTTTCTCCCACCACGCTGCCCAGACTAGGCTCAGGCAAGCAGCAGCAGCACACAGAATCAACTCTGATATCCCAGAGAATGCTGAGCTTTCACAGAGGTTTTCAGTGCGGCGCGAACCGCACTTCACTGCTGCTTCCTCAACATGGGTTTGGGCATTCACTCTCTCCCGTCAGGGAGGAAGGGTTGTGGGAGAGTTGGTGTCTCTTGGGCCTTGCTTTCCCGGGCACCAGGTTTGTGCCCTGGGTTCAAACTGCCTCGGGCGCCTGGGTGGCTCAGTGGGTTAAGCCACTGCCTTCGGCTCAGGTCATGATCTCAGGGTCCTGGGATCGAGTCCCACATCGGGCTCTCTGCTCAGCAGGGAGCCTGCTTCCCTCTCTCTCTCTGCCTGCCTCTCCATCTACTTGTGATTTCTCTCTGTCAAATAAATAAATAAAATCTTTAAAAAAAAAAAAAAAACTGCCTCGCCGACGTAAGCAGACACAGCCTCGACCCTGAAGCAGCAGGCGTTGTCCAGGGTGGCACTCTGCGCAGACTGCCATATCCAGGATAAGAGAGGGTTGGACCTTTTCCTTTGGCTTTCAGTCGAAGTAGGAAAGGCCTGTGCCTTCCCCAGATGAGAGGAGAGGCGACAGCAACACTGCACACCGCCCGCACCCTGGGATGGGAAGCCGCCTGTGGGGGAATGTCCCCTCTCCTTGCCCGGACACTCATGCCTGCGCAAATGCTACCCCATCCTGGAGGAAGACGGTAGCTGACTGCCTTTTCCTCCAGGGAGATGGTTCTGCGAGTTCAGGGTCGGGAGTGTCGTGGCAACCTGAAATCAGCCCTAGAGACAGGCGCCCAAAAGCTGCTCTCCCATTGGGCCCAAGGCACAGGACAGACCTGCCTTCTCCCTGGACTCCTTTCTCAGAGTGGAGTATTTGCCCTTTCCCTAGTCGTCCCCTCTTGTCTCCTTAGCAGCCAGGCTTCGGTCTCTCTGCACAGGGTGTGGGTGACACTTGTCTTGCCACCGACCCACTGTACCTCTTATCAGGCTGTCCTGCTTAGCGTCAGTTTACCGACAGCAATGCCAAGGGCTCCTCTCTTCTCCCAGGACGGCGTGGTTGCCTTACTGAGACATGCTCCTGCGGAATGCAGTGTCAGGCATTCTCTTCTCCTTAAGTCTGTTACCACAGGCGCAACCACGCTTCTCTCTCGGGCAGAGGGGATGTCCGCCCAAAGTGGGTTTCGCTCGATGCGGGTTTCTCCCACCGCGCTTCCCAGACTAGGCCCAGGCAAGCAACAGCAGCACACAGAACCGACTCTGATTTCCAAATGAATGCTGAGTATTTGCAGAGGTTTATGGCTTGGCGTGTACTGCACTTCACTGCTGATTCCTCAACAAGGCTTTGGGCCATCACACTCTCCAGTAAGGGAAGAAGAGTAGTGGGAGAGTTGTTGCCTCTTGGGAATTGCTTTCCCAGGCACCAGGTTTGCGCCCTGGGTTCACACTGCCTTGTCGACATTAGCATCCACAGCCTCGACCCTGCAGCTGCGTGCATAACCCAGGGTGCCACTCAGTGCAGATTGCCATATCCCAGCTTAGCCAGAGTCTGGCCTTTTCTTCTGGCATTCAGGTGAACTCGGGAACAGGCCCGTGCCTTCCCCAGACAAGAGGAGAGGTGACAGCATCACTGCACACCGCCTGCGCTCTGGGATGGGAAGCCGCCTGTGGGGGAATGTCCCCTCTCCTTTCCCGGACACTCATGCCTGCGCAAATGCTACCACATCCTGGAGGAAGACGGTAGCTGACTGCCTATTCCTCCAGGGAGCTGTTTCTGCGAGTTCAGGGTCGGGAGCCAAGTGGCAACCTGTAGTCAGCCCTAGGGACAGGCTGCCAAAAGCAGCTCTCCCCTTGGGCCCAAGGCCAGGACAGATCTGCCTTCTTCCCAGAATCCTTTCTCAGAGTGCAGCTCGCAACCCTGCCTTAGTCATCCCCTTGTCTCTCTTTAGCAGCCAGGCTTCTGTCTCTCCGCACAGAGTGTGGGTGACACTTGTCTTGCGACTGGCCCACTGTGCCTCAGATGGCAGGCTCTCCAGCTTAGCATCAGTTATCCGACAGCAATGCCCAGGGCTCCTCTCTTCTCCCCGGGCGGAATGCTGCGCCTTCCCCAGACATGCTCCTGGGAGCGTGGTGACTGGCGAGTCTCTCTCCTTAAAGCTCTTCCCACAGGCGTGACCACGCTTCTCTCTTGGACAGGGGTGATGTCCTCGCAAAGAGTGTTTCACTCTATGCGGATTTACCCTCCATGCTGCCAACTAGGCTCAGACAAGAAGCAGCAGCACACAAAACCGACACTGATTTCATAGCGAATGCTGAGCTTTGACACTGAGTTCACAGCGAATGCTGAGCTTTCACAAAGAGTTTCAGTGTGGTGCCAACCGCACTTCACTGCTGCTTCCTCAACATGGGTTTGGGCATTCGCTCTCTCGCGTCAGGGAAGAAGAGTTGTGGGAGAGTTGCTGTCTCTTGGGCCTGGCTTTCCTGGGCACCAGGTTCGCGCCCTGGGTTCACACTGCCTCGCCAACGTCAGCAGACACAGCCTCGACCCTGCAGCAGCGTGCGTCGCCGAGTGTGGCACTCTGCGCAGACTGCCATCTCCCAGCTTAGCCAGGATCTGGCCTTTTCCTCTGGCTTTCAGTCGAACTCAGAAAAGTCCTGTACCTTCCCCAGACGGCAGGAGAGGAGACAGCAGCACAGCACACTACCTGTGCCCTGGGATGGGAAGCAGCCTGTGGGGGAATGTCCCCTCTCATCGTCTGGATACTCATACCTGCGCAATTGCTACCAATTCTGGAGGAAGTCAGTAGCTGACTTCCCGTTCCTCCAGGGAGCTGTTTCTGCGAGTTCAGGTTCAGGAGTCTGGTGGCAACCTGAAGTCAGCCCTAGGGACTGGCCTTTTCCTCTCGCTTTCAGTCGAACTCAGAAAAGTCCTGTACCTTCCCCAGACGGCAGGAGAGGCGACAGCAGCACTGCACAGCGCCCGCACACTGGGATGGGAAGCCGCCTGAAGGGGAAAGTCCCCTCTTCGTGCCCGGACACTCATGCCTGCACAGATGCTACCACATCCTGGAGGAAGACGGTAGCTGACTGACCATTCCTCCACGGAGCTGTTTCTGCGAGTTTAGGTTCCAGAGTCTCCTCGTGGCAACCTGAAGTCATCCCTAGGGACAGACGGCCAAAAGCTGCTCTCCCCTTGGGCCCAAGGCACAGGACAGGCCTGGCTTCTGCCCAGACTCCTTATTCAGAGTGGAGCACGCGCCCCTGCCTTAATCGTCCCCTCTTATCTCCTTAGCAGACAGGCTTCTGTCTCTTCGCACAGGGTGTGGGTGAGACTTGTCTTGCCACCGGCCCGCTGTGCCTCTGATGGCATGCTCTCCTGCTTAGCGTCACTTTACCAACAGCAATGCCAAGAGCTCCTATCTTCTCCCGGGGTGGCGTGGTGCGCCTTAAACAGACATGCTCCTCGGGAATGCGGTGACAGGTGTTTTGTTCTCCTTAGATTTGTTACCACAGGCGCGACCACACTTCTCTCTCGGGCAGAAGGGATGTCCACCCAAAGTGAGTTTTGCTCGATGCAGGTTTGTCCCTCTGCGCTGCCCAGACTAGTCTCAGGCAAGCAACAGCAGCACACAGAAGGGATGCTGATTTCCCACCAAATGCTGAGTGTTTGCAGAGGTTTATGGCTTGGCGTGAACGTCACTTCACTGCTGCTTCCTCAACAAGGCTTTGGGCGATCGCACTCTCCCGTAAGGGAAAAAGAGTAGCGGGAGAGTTGTTGCCTCTTGGGAATTGCTTTCCCAGGCACCCGGTTTGTGCCCTGGGTTCACACTGCCTCGCTGACGTTAGCTGACACAGCCATGACGCTATAGCTGAGTGCGTCGCCCAGGGTGGCACTCTGCTCAGAGGGCCATTCCCATCTTCTCCAGGGCCTGGCCTTTTAATCTCCGTTAAGTCGAACTCGGGTATAGGCCAATACCTTCCCCAGACGAGAGGAGTGGCAACAGCTGCACTGCACAATGCCTGCACCCTGGGATGGGAAGGCGCCTGTGGGGGAATGCCCCCCTCTTTGCCTGGACACTCATGTCTACGCAAATGCTACCACATCCTGGAGGAAGACGGTAGCTGACTGCCCGTTCCTCCAGGGAACGGTGGCCTGGTGGCTACCCGAAGTCTGCCCTAGGGACAGGTGATGCAGAAGCTGCTCTCCACTTGGGCCCAGAGAATCAAGACAGGCCTGCCTTTTGCCAAGACTCCTTACTCAGAGTGGAGCATGTGACCCTGCCCTTGTCGTCCCCTCGCCTCTCCTTAGCAGCCATGCTTCGGTCTCTCCACATAGGATATGGGTGACAGCAGCACTGCACTGCTCCCGCACCCTGGGTTGGGCAGCCGCCAATTGGGGAATGGGCCCTTTTCTTGCCCAGACACTCATGCCTGTGCAAACACTACCACATCCTGGAGGAAGTCGGTAGCTGACCGCCCGTTCCTCCAGGGAGCTGTTTCTGGGAGTTCAGTGTCGGGAGTCTCGTGGCAACCTGAGGTCAGCCCTAGGGACAGGCTGCCAAAAGCTGCTCTCCCCTTGGGCCCAAAGCACAGGACAGATCTGCCTTCTGCCCAGACTCCTTACTCAGAGTGGAGCACGCGCCCCAGCCTTAGTCGTCCCATCATCTCTCTTTTGCAGCCAGGCTTCTGTCAAATGCATAGGGAGCTGGTGACCCTTGTCTTGCCACCAGCCAGCTCTTCTCAGAGGGGAGACTCTCTGCTTCGCATCAGTCTCCTGACAGCAATGCCAAGGGCTTTTCTATTCTCCCAGGGCGGAGTGCTGTGCCTTCCCCATACATGCTCCTGGGGAGCGTGGTGACTGGCATGTCCCTTTCCTTAAGGCTCTTCCCACAGGCGTGACCACGCTTCTCTCTTGCTCAGAGGGGATGTCTTTGCAAAGAGTGTTTCGCTTTATACGGGTTTCTCCCACCACGCTGCCCAGACTAGGCTCAGGCAAGCAATAGCAGCACACAGAATCAACTCTGATATCCCAGAGAATGCTGAGCTTTCACTGAGCGGTTCACTGCAGCGCAAACCACACTTCGCTGCTGCTTCCTCAACATGAGTTTGGGCGTTCGCTCTCTAGCATCAGGGAAGACGAGTAGTGGGAGAGTTGTTGCCTCTTGGGCCTTGCTTTCCCTGGAACCAGGTTTGTGCCCAGGGTTCACACTGCCAGGCTGACATTATCAGACAGAGCCTCGACCCTGCAGCTGAGTGCGTAGCCCAGGGTGGCACTCTGTGCAGACCGCCATGTCCCAGCTTAGCCAGGGCCTGGCCTTTTCCTCTGGCATTCAGGCAAACTCGGGAACAGGCCTGTACCTTCCCAGGATGAGAGGAGAGGCGACAGCAGCACTGCACACCGCCTGCACCCTGGGATGGGAAGTCGCCTGTGGGGGAATGTCCCCTCTCCTTGCCCAGACACTCATGGCTGCGCAAATGCTACCCCATCCTGGAGGAAGACAGTTGCTGACTGCCCGTTCCTCCAAGGAGCTGTTTCTGCAAGTTCAGGGTCGGGAGCCAAGTGGCAACCTGTGGTCAGCCCTAGGGACAGGCGGCCCAAAGCTGCTCTCCCCTAGGGCCCAAGGCACAGGACAGATGTGCCTTCTGCTCAGACTCCTTTCTCAGAGTAGAGCACATGCCCCTGCCCTAGATGTTCCCTTGTCTCTCCTTAGCAGCCAGGCTTCTGTCTCTCCACACAGGGTGTGGGTGACACTTGTCTTGCGACCGGCCCGCTGTGCTCTCATGCTTAGCATCAGTTTTCCGACAGCAATGCCAAGGGCTCCTCTCCACACCCCGGGCGGAGTGTTGCGCCTTCCCCAGACATGCTCCTGGGGAGCGCGGTGACTGGAGTGTCCCTCTCCTTAAAGCTCTTCCCACAGGCGCTACCACGCTTCTCTCTTGGGCAGAAGGGATGTCTTCGCGAAGAGTGTTTCGCCCAATGTGGGTTTCTCCCACTGCGCTGCCCAGACTAGGCTCAGGCAAACAGCAGCAGCACACAGAACCAACTCTGATTTCCCACAGAATGCGGAGCTTTCACTGAGGGGTTCAGTGCGGCGGAAACCGCACTTCCCTGCTGCTTCCTCAACATGGGTTTGGGCGTTCGCACTTTCACGTCAGGGAAGAAGAGTTGTGGGAGAGTTGGTGCCTCTTGGGCTTTGTTTTCCCGGGCACCAGCTTCCCACCATGGGTTCACACTGCCTTGCCTACATCAGCAGACACAGCCTCGACCCTGCAGCAGCATGGATCGCCCAGGATGGCACTCTGCACAGACTGCCATCTCCCAGCTTAGCCAGGGTCTGGCCTTTCCCTCTGGCATTCAGTCGAACTCGGAAAAGGCCTGTGCCTTCCCCAGACGAAACGAGAGGCGACAGCAGCACTGCACAGCGCCCGCACCCTGGGTTGGGAAGCCGCCAGTTGGGGAATGTCCCCTCTTCTTGCCCGGACACTCATGCCTGCCCAAACGCTACCACATCCTGGAGGAAGACGGTAGCTGACTGACCGTTCCTCCACGGAGCTGTTTCTGCGAGTTTAGTTTCAGGAGTCTCGTGGCTACCTAAGGTCAGCCCTAGGGACAGGCGGGCGGCCAAAAGCTGCTCTCCCCTTGGGCCCAAGGCACAGGACAGGACTGCCTTCTGCCCAGACTCCTTTCTCAGAGTGGAGCACGCCCCCCTGCCCTAGTCGTCCCCTCTTGTCTCCATCGCAGCCAGGCTTTTGTCTCTCCACACAGGGTGTGGGTGAGACTTGTCTTGCCACTGGCCCGCTGTGCCTCAGATGGCAGGCTCTCCTGCTTAGTGTCAGTTTACCAACAGCAATGTCAAGGGCTCCTCTCTTCTCCCGGGGAGGCGTGGTGTGCCTTACCCAGACATGCTCCTGGGGAATGCAGTGACAAGCTTGTTCTTCTCCTTTAGTCTGTTACCACAGGCGCAACCACGCTTCTCTCTCGGGCAGAGGGGTTGTCCGCCCAAAGGCGGTCTCGCTCGATGCGGGTTTGTCCCTCCGTGCTGCCCACACTGGGCTCAGGTCAGCAGCAGCAGCACACTGAACCGACTCTGATTTCCCAGCGAATGCTGAGTGTTTGCAGAAGTTTACGGCTTGGCGTGAACGGCACTTCACTGCTGCTTCCTCAACAAGGCTTTGGGCGATTGCACTCTCGCGTAAGGGAAGAAGAGTAGTGGGACAGTTGTTGTCTCTTGGGCATTGCTTTCCCAGGCAGCCAGTTTGTGCCCTGGGTTCACACTGCCTCGCCGACATCAGCAGACACAGCCTCGACCCTGTCTCCATGTGCATCGCCCAGGGTGGCATGCTGTGCAGACGGCCATCTCCCAGATTAGCCAGGGCCTGGCCTTTTCCTCTGGCATTAAGGCGAACTCGGGAACAGGCCTGGACCTTCCCCAGACCACGGGAAAGGAGACATCAGCACTGCACACCACTTGCACCCTGCGATGGCAAGCAGCCTGTGGGGGAATGTCCCCTCTTCTTGCCCGCACACTCATGCCTACGCAAACGCTGCGACATCCTGGAGGAAGTCGGTAGCTGACCTCCAAGGAGCTGTTTCTGCTAGTTCAGGTTCGGGAGTCCCGTGGCAACTTGAGGTCAGCCCTAGGGACAGGCGGCCAAAAGCTGCTCTCCCCTTGGGCCCAAGGCACAGGACAGATCTGTCTTCTGCCCAGACTCCTTTCTTTTTTTTTTCCAATTTATTTATTTTCAGAAAAAAACAGTATTCATTATTTTTCACCACACCCAGTGCTCCATGCAAGCCGTGCCCTCTATAATACCCACCACCTGGTACCCCAACCTCTCACCCCCCACCACTTCAAACCCCTCAGACTGTTTTTCAGAGTCCATAGTCTCTCATGGTTCACCTCCCCTTCCAATTTACCCAAATTCCCTACTCCTCTCTAACGCCCCTTGTCCTCCATGCTATTTGTTATGCTCCACAAATAAGTGAAACCATATGATCATTGACTCTCTCTGCTTGACTTATTTCACTCAGCATAATCTCTTCCAGTCCCGTCCATGTTGCTACAAAAGTTGGGTATTCATCCAGACTCCTTTCTAAAGAGTGGAGCATGCACACCTGCCTTAGTCGTCCCCTTGTCTCTCTTTAGCATCCTGGCTTCTGTCAAATGTGTAGGGAGCTGGTGACCCTTGTCTTGCCACAATCCCGCTCTTCTCAGAGGGGAGACTCACTGCTTCGCATCAGTCTCCCGACAGCAATGCCAAGGGCTTTTCTCTTCTCCCCGGGTGGAGTGATGTGCCTTCCCCAGACATGCTCCTGGGGAGCGCGGTGACTGGCATGTCCCTTTCCTTAAAGCTCTTCCCACAGGCCTGACAACGCTTCTCTCTTGCTCAGAGGGGATGTCTTCGCCAAGAGTGTTGCGCCCAATGCGAGTTTCTCCCACCGCGCTGCCCAGACTAGGCTCAGGCAAGCAATAGCAGCACACAGAATCAACTCTGACATCCCAGAGAATGCTGAGCTTTCACTGAGGGATTCAGTGCAGCACAAACCACACTTCGCTGCCACTTCCTCAACATGGGTTTGGGCGTTCGCTCTCTAGCGTCAGGGAAGACAAGTAGCGGGAGAGTTGTTGCCTCTTGGGCCTTGCTTTCCCTGGAACCAGGTTTGCGCCCTGGGTTCACACTGCCTGCCGACGTTATCAGACACAGCCTCGACCCACAGCTGAGTGCATAGCCCAGGGTGGCACTCTGCGCAGACCTCAATGTCCCAACTTAGCCAGGGCCTGGCCTTTTCCTCTGGTATTCAGGCACACTCGGGAACAGGCCTGTACCTTCCTCAGACGAGAGTGGAGGCTACAGTAGCACTGCACACCGCCTGCGCCCTAAGATGGGAAGTCGCCTGTGGGGGAATTTCCCCTCTCCTTACCCGGACACCCATGCCTGTGCAAATGCTACCCCATCCTGGAGGAAGACGGTAGCTGACTGCCCGTTCCTCCAGGGAACTGTTTCTGCGAGTTCAGGGTCGGGAGCCAAGTGGCAACCTGTGTTCAGCCCTAGGGACATGCAGCCAAAAGCTGCTCTCCCCTAGGGCCCAAGGCACAGGACAGGTGTGCCTTCTTCCCAGACTCCTTTGTTAGAGTAGAACACACGCCCGTGCCCTAGATGTTCCCTTATCTCTCCTTAGCAACCAGACTTCTGTCTCTCCGCACAGGGTTTGGGTGACACTTGTCTTGCGCCCGGACCCCTGTGCTCTCATGCTTAGTGTCAGTTTTCAGACATCAATGCCAAGGGCTCCTCTCCACTCCCCGGGCAGAGTGCTGAGCCTTCCCCAGGCATTCAGCTAGGGAGCGTGGTGACTGGAGTGTCCCTCACCTTAAAGCTCTTCCGACAGGCGCGACAAAGCTTCTCTCTTGGGCAGAGGGAATGTCTTCACCAAGACTGTTTCGCCCAATGCAGATTTCTCCCACCACGTAGGTCTCTAAGACACATACTTGTAGTATACCACCTGTGATGTTCCACAGTGTCTACCTCTGCTCAACACTTCAAATATCGCGAGGGAACTGTGCTATAGGACGTACTCATGACAGGGATGAGTCTGTGGAAAGGTGGAAGCTGTTGGACCTGTCTGTGTAGAAATCACGAAGTGTCGCAAACAGGGTCCTTGATGGTGAACATAGGAAGTTCTCTGTGCAGGGAAACTCCTTCAGGAAGACACTAATTTATGACAATATTATCTCCACAGAGGAAAGAAGATAGAACAAGGACCGATGTGGGCATTTTAGGTACTGTGAGTGAAGTGCAGGCTATGGCCCTTAGGCATCCAAAAACGCATTGGATGTTCATGAACTGTGGTCATCCACACTCTGTTTCTCTGTCGAAAACACTTCAAACATTGTGAGGGAAGTGTGCTTAAGGAGGTATTCATGACATGTTGAGTCTGTCAAAGAAGGAAGCTGTTAGGACTGACTGTGTGGTAAACAGCTATAGTCACAAATAAGGCTCTAGTCTCTGACGTCCATCCCCTTGACCATAGGAAGTTCTGTTTTAGGGAAACTCCTTCAGGCGGATTCTTATTTCTGACAGAGTCTTTCCAGGGGAGGAAAGAAGATAGAACAAGAACGGACAGAGGGCAGGTTGTATACAGGGAGTGAAGGGCAGTGTAAGGCTCTTAGGCCTCTAAGACCCATACTGGACGTTCCCCACTTGTGATGCTTCACAGTGTCTACCTCTGCTCAAAACACTTCAAATGTCATGAGGGAACTGTGCTCTAGGATGAACTCACGACTGGGTTGAGTCTGCGAAATGTTGAATTCTGTTGAACCTGTCAGTGTTGAAATCATGAACTGATGCATACAGGGCCCTTACATGTGATACATAGGAGGGTATCTGTTCAGGGAAACCACTTCAGATGGATACTCATTCATAAGAGTGTCTGAGGAATGTGTGTTGAGGAATGAAGATAGAACAAGTAAGGACTAGGCGTACGTTAGGTACTGTGAGTTAAGTGCAGGCTATGGCGCTTAGGCATTTAAAACACATAAGATGTTCATGACTGTGGTCATCCACACTCTGTTTCTCTGTCAAAAACACTTCGAATATTGTGAGGGAAGTGTGCTTAGGAGGAATTCGTGTCATGTTGACTCTGTCAAAGAAGGCAACTATTAGGACTGACTGTGTGGTAAACAGCAATAGTTGCATATATGGCTCTAGTCTCAGACGCCCATCCCCTTGACCATAGGAAGTTCTATTTTAGGGAAACTCCTTCAGGCTGATTCTGTTTTCTGACAGTGTCTTTCCAGTGGAGGAAAGAAGATAGAACAAGGACGGACATAAGGCAGGTTGGATACTGAAAATGAAGGACAGGGTAAGGCTCTTAGGTCTCTAAGACCCATACTGGAAGTTCACTACCTGTGATGTTCCACAGTGTCTACCTCTGCTAAAAACACTTCAAATGCCGTGAAGGAACTGTGCCATAGGACGTACTCACGACAGGGTTGAGTCTGCGAAATGTTGGATTCTGTTGAACTTGTGTGTGTTGAAATCATGAAGTGAAGCATACAGGGCCCTTACAGGTGGTTCATAGGAAGGTATCTGTTCCGGGAAACTACTTCAGGTGGATACTCATTCATAACAGTGTCTTCTCCGTTAAGGAATGAAGATAGAACAAGGACAGACTATGGGCCCTTTAGGTACTGTGAGGGAAGTGCTGGCTATGGCACTTAGGCATTCGAAACACTTATTGCATGTTCACGACCTGTGGTCATCCACACTGTATTTCTGTGTCGAAAATGCTTCAAACATTGTGAGGGAAGTTTGCTTTAGGAGGGATTCATGGCAGTGTTGAGTTTGTCAAAGAAGGAAGCTCATGGGACTGACTGTGTGGTGAACTGGTACAGGCGCCTATAGGGCTCTTGTCTCAGACGTCCATCCCCTTGACCATAGGAAGTTCTGTTTTAGGGAAACACCTTCAGGCGGATTCTTATATCTGACAGTGTCGGTCCAGTGGAGGAAAGAAGATAGAACAAGAACGGACAGAGGGCAGGTTGTATACTGGGAGTGAAGGGTAGGGTAAGGCACTTAGGCCTCTAAGACCCATACTGGAAGTTCACCATCTGTGATGTTCCACAGTGTCTACCTCTGCTCAAAACACTTCAAATGTCATGAGGGAACTGTGCTATAGGACGTACTAATGACAGGGTTGAGTGTACGAAATGTTGGATTCTGTGGAACCTGTCTGTGTTGAAATCATGAAGTGACGCATACAGGGCCCTTACAGGTGGTCATAGGAAGGTATCTGTTCAGGGAAATTACTTAAGGTGGATACTCATTCATAACAGTGTCTTCTCCATTGAGGAAGGAAGATAGAACAAGGACGGACTATGGGCACTTTAGGTACTGTGAGTGAAGTACAGGCTATGGCGTTTAGCATTAGAAACACTTATTGGATGTTCAGGACCTGTGGTCATCCACACTGTCTTTCTGTGTGGAAAACGCTTCAAACATTGTGAGGGAAGTTTGCTTTAGGAGGGATTCGTGGCAGTGTTGAGTTTGTCAAAGAAGGAAACTTTTGGGACTGACTTTGAGTGAACTAGAATTGGCGCATGTAGGGCTCTTGTCTCGGTGTTCCATCCCCTTGACCATAGGAAGTTCTGTTTCAGGGAAATGCCTTCAGGCAGATTCTGATTTCTGACAGTGTCTTTCCAGTGGAGGAAAGAAGATAGAACCAGGACGGAAAGAGAGCACATTGGATACTGGGAGTGAAGGACAGGGTAAGGCTCTTAGGTCTCTAAGACCCATACTGGAACTTCAAAACCTGTGGTGTTCCACAGTGTCTACCTCTCCTCAAAACACTTCAAATGTCGTGAGGGAACTGTGCTATAGGAAGTACTCACGACAGGGTTGAGTCTGCAAAATGTTGAATTCTGTGAAACCTGTCTGTGTTGAAATCATGAAGTGACCCGTACAGGGCCCTTATAGGTTTTTCATTGGAAGGTATCTGTTCAGGGAAACTACTCCAGGTGGATACTCATTCATAACAGTGTCTTCTCCATTGAGGAATGAAGATAGAACAAGGACGGACTATGGGTACTTATGGTACTCTGAGTGAAGTGCAGGCTATAGCGCTTAGGCATCCAAAACATATTAGATGTTCATGACTGTGGTCATCCACACTCTGTTTCTCTGTCGAAAACGCTTCAATCATTGTGAGGGATGTGTGTTTAAGGAGGAGCTCGTGGCATGTTGAGTCTGTCAAAGAAGGAAACTGTAAGGACTGACTATGTGGTAAACAGCAATAGTGACCTATAAGGCTCTAGTCTCAGACGTCCATCCCCTTGACGATAAAAAGTTCTGTCTTAGGGAAAGTCCTTCAGGCGGATTCTTATTTCTGACAGTGTCTTTCTAGTGGAGAAAAGAAGATAGAACAAGGAGGGACAGAGGGCAGGTTGGATACTGGGAGTGAAGGGCAGGGTGAGGCTCTTAAGCTTCTAAGACCCATACTGGAAGTTCACCACCTGTGATGTTCCACAGTGTCTACCTCTGCTCAAAGCACTTCAAATGATGTGAGGAAACTGTGCTATAGAACATACTCAGGACAGGGTTGAGTCTGTGGAATTTGGATTCTGTGAACTTGTGTGTACAGAAATCTTGAAGTGACGCATACAGGGGCCTTACAGGTGATTCATAGGAAGGGATTTGTCCAGGGACACTACTTCAGGTGGATAATCATTCATGACAGTGTCTTCTCCATTGAGGAATGAAGATAAAACAAGGAGGAACTATGGTCACTGTAGGTACTGTGAGTGAAGTGCAGGCTATTGTGCTTAGGCATCCAAAATACATATTGGATGAGCACGACCTGTGGTCATCCACACTGTCTTTCTGTGTCAAAAACGCTTCAGACATTGTGGGGGAAGTGTGATTTAAGAGGGATTCATGGCAGTGTTGAAACAGAGTGTGGATGACCACAGTCATGAACATCCAATGTGTTGTGGATGCCTAGTCGCCATAGCCTGCACTTTACTCACAGTACCTAAAGTGCCCATAGTCCGTCCTTGATCTATCTTCCTTCCTCAATAAGAAGACACTGTTATGAATGAGTATGTACCTGAAGTAGTTTGTCTGAACAGATCCCCTTGTATGAATTACCTCTTAGGGCCAGTTGCGTCACTTCTTGATTTCAACAAAGACAGGTTGCACAGAATCCATTTTCCACAGACTCAACCCTGTCGTGAGTATGTTCTATAGCACAGTTTCCTCACGACATATGAAGTGTTTTGAGCAGAGGGAGATGCTGTGAAACTCACAGGAGCAGTATTTGCAGTATGTGTCTTAGAGGCCTAAGTGCCTCAACCTGCCCTTCACTCACAGTATGCAACCTGCCCTATGTCCGTCCTTGTTCTATCTTCTTTCCTCCACTGGACACACACTGTCAGAATTCAGAATACGCCAGAACGAGTTTCCCTGAAACAGAACTTCCTCTGTTCAAGGGCATGGACGTATGAGACTAGACTCCTATACGTGCCTATTGCAGTTGAACACACAGTGCGTCCCAACAGCCTCCTTCTTGGACAGACTCAAAACTGCCACGAATCCCTCCTAACTCACACTTCTCTCACAATGTTTGAAGCGTTTTCGACACAGAAAGACAGTGTGGATGACCACAGGACGTGCTCATCCAATAGGTGTTTTGGATGCCTTAGCGCCATATCCTGCACTTCACTTACAGTACCTAAATAGCTCATAGTCCGTCCTTCTTCTATCTTCATTCCTCAATGGAGAAGACACTGTTATGAATGGGTATCCACCTGAAGTAGTTTCCCTGAACAGACCCCTTTGTATGAATCTCCTGTTAGCGCCCTGATGTGTTATATCTTGATTTCAACACATACAGGTTG
The DNA here is from genome assembly GCF_020171115.1 of Neogale vison. Taxonomy (NCBI): domain Eukaryota; kingdom Metazoa; phylum Chordata; class Mammalia; order Carnivora; family Mustelidae; genus Neogale; species Neogale vison. Next base: position 77,407,695 of record NC_058105.1, read on the forward strand.
CACAGAATCGAACATCTCACAGACTCAACCCTGTCGTGAGTATGTTCTATAGCACAGTTTCCTCACGACATGTGAAGTGTTTTAAAAGAGGTAGACACGGGACGCCTGGGTGGCTCAGTTGGTTGGACGACTGCCTTCGGCTCAGGGCGTGATGCTGGAGTCCCGGGATCGAGTCCCACATCAGGCTCCCAGCTCCATGGGGGGTCTGCTTCGCTCTCTGACTTTCTCCTCGCTCATGCTCTCTCTCACTGTCTCTCTCTCTCAAATAAATAAATAAAAAATCTTAAAAAATTTATAAAAAACAAAAAACAAAAAAGAGGTAGACACTGAGGAACATCACAGGTGTTGTACTTGCAGTATGCGTCATAGAGGCCCAAGTACCTAACCCTTCCCTTCACTCACAGTAGGCAACCAGCCCTATGTCGTCCTTGTTCTATCTTCTTTCCTGCACTGGAAGACACTGGCAGATGACAATCTGCCTAAAGGAGTTTCCCTGAAATAGAACTTACTCTGTGCAAGGGGATGGACGTCTGAGACTAGACTTCTATACGCGCCTATTCCAGTTTACCTCATTGTTCCAACAGCTTCCTTCTTTGACAGACTCAACACTCCCACGAATCCCTCTTACAGCCCACTTCCCTCACAATATTCTAAGCGTTTTCGTCTTAGAAAGACAGTGTGGATGAGGACAGGTCATGCTCTTCCAATAGGTGTTTTGGTTGCTAAGCGCCATATCCGCACATCGCTCCCAGTATCAAAAGTGCCCATAGTCGGTCGTTGTTCTATCCTCATTTCTCAACGAGGAAGACACTGTTATGAATGAGTATCCACCTGAAGTCGTTTCCCTGAACAGATCCACTTGTAGGAATTACCTGTTAGGGCCAGTTGCATCACTTCTTGATTTCAAAAAAAAAACAGGTTGTACAGAATCCAACATTCCACAGATTCAACCCTGTAGTGAGTATGTTCTATAGCACTGTTAACTCATGACATATGAACTGTATTGAGAAGACGTAGACACTAAGGAACATCACAGGTGCTTTACTTGCAGTATATTCCTTAGAGGCCTAAGTGCCTCACACTGCCCATAACTCAAAGTATGAATCCTTCCCTATGTCCGTCCTTCTTCTATCTTCTTTCCACCACTGGACTGACGCTGTCTGAATTGAGAATGCGCCTGAAGGAGTTTCCCTAACCGAACTTGCTCTGTTCAAGGGGATGGACATCTGAGACTAGACTCCTATACGCGCCTATTCCAGTTTACCACACAGTGAGCCCCAAGACCATCCTTCCTTGACATACTCAACAATGCCACGAATCCCTCCTAATGCACACTTCCCTCACAACGTTTGAAGCGCTTTCGACCTGGAAAGACGATGTGGATGAGCATAGGTCCTGATCTTCCAATATGTGTTTTGGAAGCGTAAGCTCCATAAGCAGCACTTAACTCACAGGAACTAAAATGCCCATAGTCGGTCCTTGTTCTATCTTCATTTCTCAAGTAGGAAGACACTGTTATGAATGAGTATCCACATGAAGTAGTTTCCCTGAACAGATCCCCTTGTAGATATCACTTGTTAGGGGACATTGGCGTCACTTCTTGATTACAACAAAGACAGGTGGCACAGAATCCAACATTCCACAGACTCAACCCTGTATGAGTATGTTCTATAGCACAGCATCCTCACGACGTATGAAGACTTCCTAGCAGAGGGAGAAGCTGTGAAACTCACAGGGGCTGTACTTGCAGTATGTGTCTTAGAGACCTAAGTGCCTCACCCTGCCCTTCACAGACAGTATGCAACCTGCCCTATGTCCGTCCTTATTCTATCTTCTTTCCTCCACTGGACACAACTGTCAGAATTGAGAATATGCCGGAATGAGTTTCCGTGAAACAGAACTTCCTCTATTCAAGGGCATGGACGTATGAGACTAGACTCCTATCCGTACTTATTGCAGTTGACCACACAGTGCGTCCCAACAGCCTTCTTCTTGGACAGACTCAATACTGCCACGAATCCCTCCTAACGCACACTACCCTCACAATGTTTGAAGCGTTTTTGACACAGAAAGACAGTGTGGATGACCACAGGACGTGCTCATCCAATATGTGTTTTGGATACCTAAGCGCCATATCCTGCACTTCACTTAACAGTAGCTAAAGAGCCCATAGTCCCTCCTTCTTATATCTTCATTCCTCAATGGAGAAGGCACTGTTATGAATGGGTATCCACCTGAAGTAGTTTCCCTGAACAGATCCCTTTGTATGAATCTCCTGTTAGGGCTCTGTTGTGTTACTTCTTGATTTCAACACATACAGGTTGCACAGAATCCAACATTCCACAGACTCAACCCTGTCGTGAGTATGTTCCATTGCACAGTTTCCTCATGACATATGAAGTGTATTGAGCAGACGTAGACACTGAGGAACATTACAGGGCCTGTACATGCAGTATGTTCCTTAGAGGCCTAAGTGCCTCACACTGCCCATAACTCACAGTATGCAACCTAGCCTATGTCCATCCTTCTTCTATCTTCTTTCCTCCACAAGACTGTCACTGTCAGAACTGAGAATCTGCCTGAAGGAGTTTCCCTAAACCGAACTTGCTCTGGTCAAGGGGAAGGACGTCTGAGACTAGACTCCTATACGCGCCTATTCCAGTTTACCACACAGTGAGCCCCAAGAGCCTCCTTCCTTGACAGACTCAACACTGCCATGAATTCCTCCTAACGCACAATTCCCTCACAATGTTTGAAGCGTTATCGACTTGGAAAGACAGTGTGGATGAGCACAGGTCCTGATCTTCCAATATGTGTTTGGGAAGTCTAAGCGCCATAAGCTGCACTTCAATAACAGGAACTAAACTGCCCATAGTCGGTCCTTGTTCTATCTTCATTTCTCAAGTAGGAAGACACTGTTATGTATGAGTATCCACCTAAAGCAGTTTCCCTGAACAGATCCCCTTTTAGGAATCACTTTTTAGGGGCCAGTGGCATCAATTCTTGATTACAACAAAGACAGGTGGCACAGAATCGAACATTCCACAGACTCAATCCTGTCATGAGTATGTTCTATAGCACAGTTTCCTCATGACATATGAAGTGTATTGAGCAGACGTAGACACTGAGGAACATCACAGGTGCTGTTCTTGCAGTATGTTCCTTAGAGGCCTAAGTGCCTCAACCTGCCCTTCACTCACAGTATGCAACCTGCCCTATGTCCGTCCCTGTTCTATCTTCTTTCCTCCACTGGACACAAACTGTCAGAATTGAGAATGCGCCAGAATGAGTTTCCCTGAAACAGAACTTCCTCTGTGCAATGGCATGGACGTATGAAACTAGACTCCTATACGTGCCTATTGCAGTCGACAGAACATTGCGTCTGAACAGCCTCCTTCTTTTACAGACTCAATACTCCATGAATCCATTCTAACGCACACTTGCCTTACAATGTTTGAAGCGTTTTCGGCACAAAAAGACAGTGTGGATCACCACAGGACGTGCTCATCTAATATGTGTTTTAGATGCGTAAGAGCCATATCCTGCACATCACTTACAGTAGCTAAAGAGTCCATAGTCCGTCCTTCTTCTATCTTCATTCCTCAATGGAGAAGACACTGTTATGAATGGGTATCCACCTGAAGTAGTTTCCCAGAACAGATCCCTTTGTATGAATCTCCTGTTAAGTCCCTGTTGTGTTACTTCTTGATTTCAACAAAGACAGGTTGCACAGAATCCAACATTCCACAGACTCAACCCTGTCGTGACTATGTCCTATAGCACAGTTTCCTCGCGACATGTGAAGTGTTTTGAACAGAGGTAGACAATGAGAAACATCACAGGTGTTGTACTTGCAGTAAGAGTCATAGAGGCCTAAGTGCCTCACCCTTCCCTTCACTCACAGTAGGCAATCTGCCCTATGTCCGACCTTGTTCTATATTGTTTCCTGCACTGGGAGACACTGTAAGATGAGAATCCGCCTAAAGGAGTTTCCTTGAAATAGAACTTCCTCTGTGCAAGAGGATGGACGTCTGAGACTAGACTTCTATACGCGCCTATTCCAGTTTACCTCATTGTTTCAACAGTTTCCTTCTTTGACAGACTCAATACTGCCACGAATCCCTCTTACAGAACTCTTCCCTCACAATATTTGTAGCGTTTTCCACACAGAAAAACACTGTGGATGACCACAGGACGTACTCATCCAATAGGTGTTTTGGATGCCTAAGCGCCATATCCTGCACATCACTCACAGTACCAAAAGTGCCCATAGTCGGTCCTTGTTCTATCCTCATTTCTCAACGAGGAAGACACTGTTATGAATGAGTATCCACCTGAAGTCGTTTCCCTGAACCGATCCCCTTTTAGGAATTGCCTGTTAGGGCCAGGTGCATCACTTCTTGATTTCATCAAAGACAGGTGGCACAGAATCCAACATTCCACAGACTCTACCCAGTCGTCAGTATGTTCTATAGCACAGTTTCCTCATGACATACGAAGTATATTGAGCAGACGTAGACACTGAGGAACATCAGAGGTGCTGTACTTGCAGTATGTTCCTTCGAGGCCTAAGTGACTCACCCTGCCCTTCACTCACAATATGCAACCTGCCCTATTTCTTCCTTCTTCTATCCTCTTTCCTCCACTGGACTGAAGGTGTCAGAATTGAGAATGCACCTGAAGGAGTTTCCCTACAACGAACTTGCTCTGGTCAAGGGGATGGATGTCTGAGACAAGACTCCTATACGCGCCTATTCCAGTACCACACAGTGAGCCCCAAGAGCCTCCTTCCTTGACAGACTCAACACTGCCACGAATCCCTCCTACCGCACACTTCCCTCACAATGTTTGAAGCGTTTCGACTTGGAAAGACAGTGTGGATGAGCACAGGTCCTGATCTTCCAATATGTGTTTGGGAAGTCTAAGCGCCATAAGCTGCACTTCAATCACAGGAACTAAACTGCCCATAGTCGGTCCTTGTTCTATCTTCATTTCTCAAGTAGGAAGACACTGTTATGGATGAGTATCCACCTAAAGCAGTTTCCCTGAACAGATCCCCTTATAGGAATCACTTGTTAGGGGCAAATGGCCTCGCTTCTTGATTACAACAAAGACAGGTGGCACAGAATCCAACATTCCTCAGACTCAACCCTGTCGTGAGTATGTCCTATAGCACAGTTTCCTCAGGACATATGAAGTTTTTTGAGCAGAGGGTGATGCTGTGTAACTCACAGGGGCTGTACTTGCAGTATGTGCCTTAGAGGGATAAGTGCCTCACCCTGCCCTTCACTCACAGTATGCAACCTGCCCTATGTCCGTCCTTGTTCTATCTTCATTCCTCCACTGGACACACACTGTCAGATTGAGAATAAGCCGGAATGAGTTTCCCTGAAACAGAACTTCCTCTGTTCAAGGGCATGGACGTAAGAGACTAGACTCCTATACGTGCCTATTGCAGTTTACCACACAGTGCGTCCCAACAGCCTCCTTCCTTGACAGACGGAATACTGCCAAGAATCCCTCCTAATGCACACTTCCCTCATAATGTTTGAAGCGTTTTCGACACAGAAAGACAATGTGGATGACCACGGACGTGCTCATCCAATAGGTGTTTTGGATACCTAAGTGACATATCCTGCACTTCACTTATAGTACCTAAAAAGCCCATAGTCCGTCCTTCTTCTATCTTCATTCCTCAATGGAGAAGACACTGTTATGAATGGGTATCCACCTGAAGTAGTTTCCTTGAACAGATCCCTTTGTATGAATCTCCTGTTAGGGCTCTGTTGTGTTACTTCTTGATTTCAAAACATACAGGTTGCACAGAATCCAACATTCCACAGACTCAACCCTGTCGTGACTATGTTCTGTAGCACAGTTTCCTCACGACATGTGAAGTGTTTTGAACAGAGGTAGACACTGAGGAACATCACAGGTGTTGTACTTGCAGTATGCGTCATAGAGGCCTAAGTGCCTCACCCTTCCCTTCACTCACAGTAGGCAACCTGCCCTATGTCCGTCCTTGTTCTGTCTTCTTTCCTGCACTGGAAGACACTGTCAGATGAGAATCTGCCTAACGGTGTTTCCCTGAAATAGAACTTCCTCTGTACAAGGGGATGGACGTCTGAGACTAGAGTTTAATCGCGCCTATTAAAGTTTACCTCATTGCTCCAACAGCTTCATTCTTAGACAGACTCAATACTCCCACGAATCCCTCTTACAGCCCACTTCCCTCACAATATTTGAAGCGTTTTCGTCTTAGAAAGACAGTGTGGATGACGACAGGTCATGCTCTTCCAATAGGTGTTTTGGATGCCTAAGCGCCATATGCTGCACATCACTCCAGTATCATAAGTGCCCATAGTCGGTCCTTGTTCTATCCTCATTTCTCAACGAGGTAGACACTGTTATGAATGAGTATCCACCTGACGTCGTTTCCCTGAACAGATCCCTTTGGAGGGATTACCTGTTAGGGCCAGTTGCGTCACTTCATGATTTCAACAAAGAGAGGTGGCACAAAATCCAACATTCCACAGACTCAACCCTGTCGTGAGTATGTACTATAGCACAGTTTCCTAATGACATATGAAGTGTATTGAGCAGACGTAGACAATGAGGGACATCACAGGCATTGTACTTGCAGTATCTTCCTTAGAGGCCTAAGTGCCTCACCCTGCCCTTCACTCACAGTATGCAACCTGCCCTATATCCGCCCTTATTCTTTCTTCTTTCCTCCACTGGACACACACTGTCAGAATTGAGAATACGCCTAAACCGAACTTACTCTGCTCAAGGGGATGGAGGTCTGAGACTAGACTCCTATACACGCCTATTCTAGATTATAACACAGTGAGCCCCAAGAGCCTCCTTCCTTCACAGACTCAACACTGCAACGAATCCCTCCTAACGCACACTTCACTCACAATGTTTGAAGCGTTTTCGACTTGGAAAGACAGTGTGGATGAACACAGTCCTATCTTCCAATATGTGTTTTGGATGCCTAAGAACCATATCCTGCACTTCAATTACAGGAACTAAAATGCCCATAGCCTGCCCTTGTTCTATCTTCATTTCTCAAGTAGGAAGACACTGTTGTGGATGAGTATCCACCGGAAGTAGTTTCCCTGAGCAGATCCGCCTGTAGGAATCTCCTGTTAGGGGCCAGGGGCATCCCTTCTGGATTACAAGAAAGACAGGTGGCACAGGATCCAACATTCCACAGACTCAACCCTGTCGTGAGTATGTTCTATAGCACAGTTTCCTCACGACATATGAAGTCTTTTGAGCAGAGGGAGACGCTGTGAAACTCACAGTGGCTGTACTTGCAGTATGTTCCTTAGAGGCCTAAGTGCCTCACCCTGCCCATAACTCACAGTAAGCATGCTGCCCTATGTCCTTCCTTCTGTCTTCTTTCCTCCACTGGACTGACAGTGTCAGATTTGAGATCCGCCTGAAGGAGTTTCCCTAAACCGAACTTGCTCTGATCAAGGAAATGGACGTCTGACACTAGACTCCTATACATCGCTATTGCATTTTACCACACAGTGCGTCCCAAGAGCCTCCTTCTTTGACAGACTCAATACTGCCACGAATCCTTCCTAACGTACACTTCCCTCACAATATTTGAAGCGTTCTCGACTTGGAAAGACAGTGTGGATGAGCACAGGAAGGGATCTTCCAATATGTGTTATGGAAGCCTAAGCGCCATAAGCTGAACTTCACTCACAGGAACTAAAGTGCCCATAGTCAGTACTTCTTCAGTCTTCATTTCAAGTAGGAAGACACTGTTATGAATGAGTATCCATCTGAAGTACTTTCCCTGAACAGATCCCCTTGTAGGAATCTCCTGTTAGGGGCCAGTGGCATCACTTCTTGATTAAAACAAAGGCAGGTCGCACAGAATCCAACATTCCACAGACTCAACCCTGTCGTGAGTATATTCTATAGCACAGTTTCCTCACGACATATGATGTCGTTTGAGCAGAGGTAGCCGCTGTGAAACTCACAGGGGCTGTACTTGCAGTATGAGTCTTAGAGGCCCAAGTAGCTCACCCTACACTTTACTCACAGTATGCAACCTGCCCTATGTCCGTCCTTGTTCTACCTTCTTTCCTCCACTGAACACACACTGTCAGAATTGAGAATACGCAGGAATGAGATTTCCTGAAACAGAACTTCATCTGTACAAAGGCATGGATGTATGAGACTAGACTCCTATATGTGCCTATTGCTGTTTACCACACAGTGCCTCCCATGAGCCTCCGTCTTTGTAGACTCAATACTGCCACGAATCCCTCCTAACTCACACTTCCCTCACAATGTTTGAAACATTTTCGACACAGAAAGACAGTGGATGACCACAGGACGTGCTCCTCCAATATGTGTTTTGGATGCCTTACGCCATATCCTGCACTTCACTTACAGTACCTAAAGAACCCATAGTCCGTCCTTCTTATATCTTCATTCCTCAATGGAGAAGACACTGTTATGAATGGGTATGCACCTGAAGTAGTTTCCCTGAACAGATCCCTTTGTATGAATCTCCTGTTAGTGCTCTGTTGTGTTACTTCTTGATTTCAACAAAGACAGGTGGCACAGAATCCAACATTTCACAGACTCAACCCTGTCGTGAGTATGTTCTATAGCATAGTTTCCTCACGACATATGAACTCTTTTGAGCTGATGGAGACTCTGTGAGACACACAGGGGCTGTACTTGCATTATGTGTCTTAGAGGCCTAAGTGCCTCACCCTGCCCTTCACTCACTGTATGCAACCTGCCCTATGTCCGTTCTTGTTCTATCTTCTTTCCTCCACTGGACACACACTGTCAGAATTGAGAAGACGCCGGAATGAGTTTCCCTGACACAGAAATTCCTCTATTTAAGGGGATGGACGTCTGAGACTAGACTCCTATACGCGCCTATTGCAGTTTACCACACAGTGCGTCCCACCAGCCTCCTTCTTTGACAGACTCAATACTGGCACGAATCCCTCCTAACGCACACTTCCCTCACAGTGTTTGAAGCGTTTTCGACTTGGAAAGACAGTGTGGATGAGCACAGGTCCTGGTCTTCCAATATGTGTTTTGGAAGCCTAAGCAACATAAGCTGCACTTCACTCACAGGAACTAAAGTGCCCATAGTCCGGACTTGTTCTATCTTCATTTCTCAATAGGGAAAACACTGTTATGAATAGGTATCCACCTGAAGTAGTTTCCTTGAACAGATCCCTTTGTATGAATCTCTTGTTAGGGCTCATTGTGTTACTTCTTGATTTCAACACATACAGGTTGCACAGAATCCAACATTCCACAGACTCAACCCTGTCGTGAGTATGTTCTTTATTACAGTCCCCATGACATATGAAGTGTATTGAGCAGACATAGACACTGAGGAACATCACAGGTGCTGTACTTGCAGTATGTTCTTTAGAGGTCTAAGTGCTTCACACTGCCCGTCACGCACAGTATGCAACCTGCACTATGTCCGTCCTTGTTCTATATTCCTCCTCCACTACACATTGTCAGAATTGAGAATATGCCGGCATGAGTATCCCTGAAACAGAACTTGTCTGTTCATGGGCATGGACATATGAGACGTGCTTATTGCAGTTTACCACACAGTGTGTCCCATCAGCCTCCTTCTTTGACAGACTCAACACTGCCACGAATCCCTCCTAACGCACACTTCCCTAACAATGTTTGAAGTGTTTTCGACACACAAAGACAGTGTGGATGAGCACAGGTCCTGATCTTCCAATATGTATTTTGGAAGCCTACGCGCCATAACCTGCACTTCACTCACAGGAACTAAAGTGCCCACAGTCCGGCCTTGTTCTATCTTCATTTCTCAATGGAGAAGACACTGTTATGAATGGTTATCCACCTGAAGTAGTTTCCTTGAACAGATCCCTTTGTATGAATCTCCTGTTAGGGCTCAGTTTTTTTTCTTCTTGATTTCAACACATACAGGTTGAACAGAATCCAACATTCCACAGACTCAACCCTGTTGTAAGTATGTTCTATAGCACAGTTTCCTCATGACATACGAATGTATTGAGCAGACGTAGACACTGAGGAACATCACAGGTGCTGCACTTGCAGTATGTTCCTTAGAGGCCTAAGTGCATCACCCTGCCCTTCACTCAGAGTATGGAACCTGCGCTATGTCCGTCCTTGTTCTATCTTCTTTCCTCCACTGGACACACACTATCAGAATTGAGAATACGCCGGAATGAGTTTCCCTGAAACAGAACTTCCTCTGTATAAGGGGATAGACGTCTGAGACTAGACTCCTATACGCTCCTATTGCAGATTACCACACAGTGCGTCCGAACAGCCTCCTTCTTTGACAGACTCATTACTGCCATGAATCCCTTCTAACGCACACTTCCCTCACAATGTTTGAAGCGTTTTCGACACAGAAAGACAGTGTGGATGAGCACAGGTCCTGATCTTCCAATATGTGTTTTGGAAGCCTAAGCAACATAAGCTGCACTTCACTCACAGGAACTAAAGTGCCCATAGTCCAGCCTTGTTCTATCTTCATTTCTCAATGGAGAAGACACTGTTATGAATAGGTATCCACCTGAAGTAGTTTCCTTGAAGAGATCCCTTTGTATGAATCTACTGTTAGGGCTCAGTTGTGTTACTTCTTCATTTCAAGACATACAGGTTGCACAGAATCCAACATTCCACAGGCTCAACCCTGTCGTGAGTATGTTCTATAGCACAGTTTCCTGATGACATATGAAGTGTATAGAGCAGACGTAGACACTGAGGAACATCACAGGTGTTGTACTTGCAGTATGGGTCATAGAGGCCCAAGTACCTAACCCTTCCCTTCACTCACAATAGGCAACCGGCCCTCTGTCCGTCCTTGTTCTATCTTCTTTCCTGCACTAGAAGACACTGTCAGATGAGAATCCGCCTAAAGTTTCCCTGAAATAGAACTTCCTCTGTACAAGGGGATGGACGTCTGAGACTAGACTTCTATACGCGCCTATTCCAGTTTACCTCATTGTTCCCACAGTTTCCTACTTTGACAGACTCAACACTCCCACGAATCCCTCTTACAGCCCACTTCCCTCACAATATTTGAAGCGTTTTCGACTTAGAAAGACGGTGTGGATGACGACAGGTCATGCTCTTCCAATAGGTGTTTTGGATGCCTAAGCGACATGTCCTGCATATCACTCACAGTACCAAAAGTGCCCAAGGTCGGTCCTTGTTTTATCTTCATTTCTCAAGTAGGAAGACACTGTCATGAATGAGTATCCACCTGAAGTCGTTTCCCTGAACACATCCCCTTGTAGGAATTACTTGTTAGGGGCAAGTTGACTCACTTCTTGATTTCAACAAAGACAAGTTGCACAGAATCCAACATTCCACACACTCAACCCTGTCGTGAGTATATTCTATGGCACAGTTTCCTCATGACATATGAAGTGTATTGAGCAGATGTAGACACGGAGGAACCTCACAGGGGCTATACATGCTGTACATTCCTTAGACGCCTAAGTGCCTCACCCTGCCCATAACTCACAGTATGCATCCGGCTCTATGTCCGACCTTCTTCTATCGTCTTTCCTCCACTGGCCTGACGGAGACAGAATTGAGAATCCGCCTGAAGGAGTTTCCCTAAACCGAACTTGCTCTGGTCAAGGGGATGGACGTCTGAGACTAGACTCCTAACGTCCCTATTGCAGTTTACCACACAGTGCGTCCCAAGAGACTCCTTCTTTGACAGAATCAATACTGCCACGAATCCCTCCTAATACACACTTCCATCACAATGTTTGAAGCGTTTTGGACAAAGAAAGACAGTGTGGATGAGCACAGGAAGGGATCTTCTGATATGAGTTATGGAAGTCTACACGCCATAAGCTGCACTTCACTCACAGGAACTAAAGTGCCCATAGTCGGTCCTTCTTCTATCTTCATTTCTCAAATCGGAAGACACTGTTATGAATGAGTATCCATCTGAAGTAGTTTCCCTGAACAGATCCCCTTGTAGGAATCTCCTATTAGGGACTAGAGGCGTCACTTCTTGATTACAACAAAGACAGGTGGCACAGAATCCAACATTCCACAGACTCAAACCTGTCGTGAGTATGTTCTATATAGCACAGTTTCCTCACGACATATGAAGTCTTTTGAGCAGAGGTAGACGCTGTGATACTCACATTGGCTGTACTTGCAGTATGTGTCTTAGAGGCCTAAGTGCCTCAGCCTGCCCTTCACTCACAGTATGCTACTTGCCCTATATCCGTTCTTGTTCTAACTTCTTTCCTCCACTGGACACACACTGTCAGAATTGAGAATACACAGGAATGAGTTTCCCTGAAACAGAACTTCCTCTGTTCAAGGGCATGGACGTATGAGAATAGACTCCTATATGTGCCTATTGCAGTTTACCACACAGTGTGTCCCAACAGCCTCCTTCTTTGACAGACTCAATACTGCCACGAATCCCTCCTAACTCACACTTCCCTCACAATATTTGAAGCGTTTTTGACACAGAAAGACAGTGGATGACCACAGAACGTGTTCATCCAATATGTGTTTTGGATGCCTTAGCGCCATATCCTGCATGTCACTTACAGTACCTAAAGAACCCATAGTCTGTCCTTCTTCTATCTTCATTCTTCAATGGAGAAGACACTGTTATGAATGGGTTTCAACCTGAAGTAGTTTCCCTGAACATATCCCTTTGTATGAATCTCCTGTTAGTGCTCTGTTGTGTTACTTCTTGATTTCAACAAAGACAGGTGGCACAGAATCCAACATTCCACAGACTCAACCCTGTCGTGAGTATGTTCTATAGCACAGTTTCCTCACGACATAAGTATTTTGAGCTGAGGGAGACGCTGTGGGACTCACAGGGGCTGAACTTGCATTATGTGTCTTAGAGGCCTAAGTGCCTCACCCTGCCCTCACTCACAGTATGCAACCTGCCCTATGTCCGTCCCAGGTCTATCTTCTTTCCTCCACTGGACTCCCACTGTCAGAATTGAGAATATGCCGGAATGAGTTTCCCTGAATCAGAACTTCCTCTGTATAAGTTGATGGACGTCTGAGACTAGACTCCTATATGAGCGTATTTTAGTTTACCAAAAAGTGCGTCCCAAGTGCCTCCTTCTTTGACAGACTCAATACTGCCATGAATCCCTCCTAACGCACACTTCCTTCACAATGTTTGAAGCGTTTTCGACTAGGAAAGACAGTGTGGATGAGCACAGGTCCTGAACTTCCAATATGTGTTTTGGAAGCCTAAGCACCATAAGCTGCACTTCACTCACAGGAACTAATGTGCCCATAGCGGACTTGTTCTATCTTCATTTCTCAATAGAGAAGACACTGTTATGAATGGGTATACACCTGAAGTCGTTTCCTTGAACAGATCCCTTTGGATGAATCTCCTGTTATGGCTCAGTTGTGTTACTTCTTGATTTCAATACATACATGATGCACAGAATCCAACATTACTGAATCAACCCTGTCGTATGTTCTATAGCACAGTTTCCTCATGACATATGAAGTGTATTGAGCAGACGTAGACACTGAGGAATATCACCGGTGCTGTACTTGCAGTATGTTCCTTAGAGGCCTAAGTGCTTCACACTGCTCTTCATTCACAGTATGCAACCTGCGCTATGTCCGTCCTTGTTCTATCTTCTGTCCTCCACTGGACACAGACTATCAGAAATGAGAATACGACGGAATGAGTTTCCCTGAAACAGAACTTACTCTGTTCAAGGGCATCGACGTATGAGACTAGACTCCTATACGCGCCCAATCAGTTTAGCACATAGTGAGCCCCAAGAGCCTCCTTCCTTGACAGACTCAACACTGCCACGAATCCCTCCAAAAGCACACTTCCCTCACAATGTTTGAAGCGTTTTCAACTTGGAAAGACAGTATGGATGAGTACAGGTCCTGATCTTTCAATATGTGTTTTGGAAGCCTAAGCTCCATAATCTGCACTTCCCTCACAGGAACTAAAGTGTCCATAGTCAGTCCTTGTTCTATCTTCATTTCTCAAGTAGGAAGACACTGATATGGATGAGTATCCTTTGGAAATAGTTTCCCTGAACAGATCCTCTTGTAGGAATCACCTGTTAGGGGCCAGGGGCGTCCCTTCTGGACTACAACAAAGACAGGTGACATAGAATCCAACATTCCACAGACTCACCGTGTCGTGAGTATGTTCTATAGCACAGTTTCCTCACGACATAAGAAGTCTTTTGAGCGGAGGGAGATGCTGTGACACTCACATTGGCTGTACTTGCAGTATGTGTCTTAGAGGTCTGAGTGCCTCACCCTGAACTTCACTCACAGTATGCAACCTGCCCTATGTCCGTCCTTGTTCTATCTTCTCCCCTGCACTGGTACACACTTTCAGATTTGAGAATACACCGGCATGAGTATCCCTGAAACAGAACTTCCTCTGTTCATGGGCATGGACATATGAGAAGTGCCTATTGCGGTTTACCACAGAGTGCGTACCAACAGCCTCCTTCTTTGACAGATTAAATACTGCCACAAATCCCTCTTAACACACACTTCTCTCACATTGTTTGAAGGGTTTTCGACACAGGAAGACAGTGTGGATAACCACAGGACGTGCTCATCCAATATGTGTTTTGGATGCCTAAGCGCCATATCCTGCACTTCACTTACAATACCTAAAGAACGCATAGACCGTCCTTCTTCTATCTTCATTCCTCAATGGAGAAGGCACTGTTATGAATGGGTTTCCACATGAAGTAGTTTCCCTGAACAAAACCCCTTGTAAGAATCTCCTGTTAGTGCTCTGTTGGTTTACTACTTTATTTCAAAAAAGACAGGTGGCACAGAATCCAACATTCCACAGACTCAACCCTGTCGTGAGTATGTTCCATAGCACAGTTTCCTCACGACATAAGAAGACTTTTGAGCTGAGGAAGACGCTGTGAGACTCACAGGGGCTGTACTAGCATTATGATTCTTAGAGTCCTAAGTGCCTCACCCTGCCCTGCACACACAGTATGCAACCGGCCCTATGTCCGTCCCTGTTCCATCTTCTTTCCTCCACTGAAAACACACTGTCAGAATTGAGAATACGCCGGATTGAGTTTCCCTGAAACAGAACTTCCTCTGTACAAAGGCATGGATGTATGAGACTAGACTCCTATATGTTCCTATTGAAATTTACCAGACATTGCATCCCCACAGCCTCCTTCTTTGGCAGACTCAATAGTGCCACGAATCCCTCCTAACTCACACTTCCCTCACAACGTTTGAAGCGTTTTCGAGACAGAAAGACAGTGGACGACCACAGGACGTGCTCATCCTATATGTGTTTTGGATGCCTTAGCGCCTTATCCTGCACATCACTTACAGTACCAAAAGAACCCATAGTCCGTCCTTCTTCTATCTTCATTCCTCAATGGAGAACGCACTGTTATGAATGGGTTTCCACCTGAAGTAGTTTCCCTGAACAGAACCACTTGTAGGAATCTCCTGTTAGTGCTCTGTTGTGTTACTTCTTGATTTCAACAAAGACAGGTGGCACAGAATCCAACATTCCACAGTCTCAACCCTGTCGTGAGTATGTTCCATAGCACAGTTTCCTCGCGACATAAGTAGTCTTTTGAGCTGAGGGAGACGCTGTGAGACTCACAGGGGCTGTACTTGCATTATGTGTCTTAGAGTCCTAAGTGCCTCACCCTGCCCTTCACTCACAGTATGCAAAATGCCCAATGTCCATCCCTGTTCTATCTTCTTTCCTCCACTGGACACACACTGTCAGAATTGAGAAGACGCCGGAATGAGTTTCCCTGACACAGAACTTCCTCTGTTCAAGAGCATCGACGTATGAGACTAGACTCCTATTCGCGCCCATTCTAGTTTATCACATAGTGAGCCCCAAGAGCCTCCTTACTTGACAGACTCAACACTACCACGAATCGCTCCAAACGCACACTTCCCTCACAATGTTTGTAGCGTTTTCGACTTAGAAAGACAGTGTGGATGAGCACAGGTCCTGATCTTTCAATAGGTGTGTTGGAAGCCTAAGCTCCATAAGCTGCACTTACCTCACAGGAACTAAAGTGCCCATAGCCGGTCCTTGTTCTATCTTCATTTCTGAAGTAGGAAGACACTCTTTTGGATGAGTATCCAACGGAAGTAGTGTCCCTGAACAGACCCCATTGTAGGAATCACCTGTTAGGGGCCAGAGGCGTCCCTTCTGGATTACAAGAAAGACAGGTGGCACAGAATCCAACATTCCACAGACGCAACCCTGTCGTGAGTATGTTCCATAGCACAGTTTCCTCACGACATAAGAAGTCTTTTGAGCTGAGGGAGAAGCTGTGAGACTCACAGGGGCTGTACTTGCATTATGTGTCTTAGAGTCCTAAGTGCCTCACCCTGCCCTTCACTCACAGTATGCAAAATGCCCTATGTCCGTCCCTGTTCTATCTTCTTTCCTCCACTGGACACACACTGTCAGAATTGAGAAGACGCCGGAATGAGTTTCCCTGAAACAGAACTTCCTCTGTTCAAAAGCATCGACGTATGAGACTAGACTCCTATACGCGCCCATTCTAGTTTATCACATATGAGCCCCAAGAGCCTCCTTCCTAGACAGACTCAGCACTGCCACGAATCGCTCCGAACGCACACTTCCCTCACAATGTTTGTAGCGTTTTCGACTTAGAAAGACAGTGTGGATGAGCACAGGTCCTGATCTTTCAATATGTGTGTTGGAAGCCTAAACTCCATAAGCTGCAATTACCTCACAGGAACTAAAGTGCCCATAGTCGGTCCTTTTTCTATCTTCATTTCTGAAGTAGGTAGACACTGTTATGGATGAGTATCCAATGGAAGTAGTGTCCCTGAACAGATCCCCTTGTAGGAATCACCTGTTAGGGGCCAGGGGCGTCCCTTCTGGATTACAAGAAAGACAGGTGGCACAGAATCCAACATTCCACAGACTCAACCCTGTCGTGAGTATGTTCTATAGCACAGTTTCCTTGGGACATATGAAGTGTATTGAGCAGTCGTAGACACTGAGGAACGTCACTGGGCTATCCATGCTGTATGTTCCTTAGAGGCCAGAGGGCCTCACCGTGCACAAAACTCACAGTATGCATAGTGCCCTATGTCCGTCCTTCTTCTATCTTCTTTCCACCACTGGACTGACAGTGTCAGAATTGAGAATCCGCCTGAAGGAGTTTCCCTAAACCGAACTTGCTCTGGTCAAGGGAATGGACGTCTAAGACTAGACTCCTATACGTCCCTTTGCAGTTTACCACACAGTGCGTCTCAAGAGCCTCCTTCTTTGACAGACTCAATACTGCCACGAATCCCTCCTAACACACACTTCCATCACAATGTTTGAAGCTTTTTGGACACAGAAAGACAGTGTGGATGAGCACAGGAAGGGATCTTCAATACGTGTTATGGAAGCCTACATGCCATAAGCTGCACTTCACTCACAGGAACGTCCATAGTAGGTCCTTCTTCTAGCTTCATTTCTCAAATAGGAAGACACTGTTATGAATGAGTATCCACTTGAAGTAGTTTCCCTGAAAAGATCCCTTTGTATGAATCTCCTGTTAGTGCTCTGTTGTGTTACTTCTTGATTTCAACAAAGACAGGTGATACAGAATCCAACATTCCACAGACTCAACCCTGTCGTGAGTATGTTCCAAAGCACAGTTTCCTTGCGACATAAGAATTCTTTTGAGCTGAGGGAGACGCTGTGAGACTCAGAGGGGCTGTACTTGCATTATGTGTCTTAGAGGCCTAAGTGCTTCACCCTGCCCTTCACTCACAGTATGCAACCTGCCCTATGTCCTTCCCAGGTCTATCTTCTTTCCTCCACTGGACACACCCTGTCAGAATTGAGAATACGCCGGAATGAGTTTCTCTGAAACAAAACTTCCTCTGTACAAAGGCATGGACGTATGAGACTAGACCTCTATATGTTCCTATTGAAATTTACCACACAGTGCGTCCCAACAGCCTCCTTCTTTGACAGACTCAATATTGCCACGAATCCCTCCTCTCACTTGCCTCACAATGTTGGAAGCATTTTCAACACAGAAAGACAGTGGATGACCACAGGACGTGCTCATCCAATATGTGTTTTGGATGCCTTAGCGCCATATCCTGCACTTCACTTACAATACCTAAAGAACCCATAGTCCGTCCTTCTTCTATCTTCATTCCTCAATGGAGAAGGCACTGTTATGAATGGGTTTCCACATGAAGTAGTTTCCCTGAACAAAACCCCTTGTAAGAATCTCCTTTTAGTGCTCTGTTGGTTTACTTCTTTATTTCAAAAAAGACAAGTGGCACAGAATCCAACATTCCACAGACTCAACCCTGTCGTGAGTATGTTCCATAGCACAGTTTCCTCACGACATAAGAAGTCTTTTGAGCTGAGGTAGACGCTGTGAGACTCACAGGGGCTGTACTTGCATTATGTGTCTTAGAGGCCTAGGTGCCTCACCCTGCCCTTCACTCACAGTATGCAACTTGCCCTATGTTCCTCCCAGGTCTATCTTCTTTCCTCCACTGGACACACACTGTCAGAATTGAGAATACGCCGGAATGAGTTTCCCTGAAACAGAACTTCCTCCGTACAATGGCATGGACGTATGAGACTAGACTCCTATATGTTCCTATTTCAATAATTTACCACACAGTGCGTCCCAACAGCCTCCTTTTTTGGCTGACTCAATAGTGCCAAGAATCCCTCCTAACTTACACTTCCCTCACAACGTTTGAAGCGTTTTCGACACAGAAAGACAGTGGATGACCACAGGACGTGCTCATCCAATATGTGTTTTGGATGCCTTAGCGCCATATCCTGCACTTCACTTACAGTACCAAAAGAAACCATAGTCCCTCCTTCTTATATCTTCATTCCTCAATGGAGAAGGCACTGTTATGAATGGATTTGCACCTGAAGTAGTTTCCGTGAACAGAACCCCTTGTAGGAATCTCCTGTTAGTGCTCTGTTGTGTTACTTCTTGATTTCAACAAAGACAGGTGGCACAGAATCCAACATTCCACAGTCTCAACCCTGTCGTGAGTATGTTCTATAGCACAGTTTCCTCACGACATAAGAAGTCTTTTGAGCTGAGGGCGACGCTGTGAGACTCACAGGGGCTGTACTTGCATTATGTGTCTTAGAGTCCTAAGTGCCTCACCCTGCCCTTCACTCACAGTATGCAAAATGCCCTATGTCCGTCCCTGTTCTATCTTCTTTCCTCCACTGGACACACACTGTCAGAATTGAGAAGATGCCGGAATGAGTTGCCCTGAAACAGAACTTCCTCTGTTCAAGGGCATCGATGAATGAGATTACACTCTTATACGCGCCCATTCTAGTTTAACACATAGTGAGCCCCAAGAGCTTCCTTCCTTGACAGACTCAACACTGCCACGAATCCCTCCAAACGCACACTTCCCTCACAATGTTTGTAGCGTTTTCGACTTAGAAAGACAGTGTGGATGAGCATAGGTCCTGATCTTTCAATATGTGTGTTGGAAGCCTAAGCTCCATAAGCTGCACTTACCTCACAGGAACTAGAGTGCCCATAGTCGGTCCTTGTTCTATCTTCATTTCTGAAGTAGGAAGACACTGTTGTGGATGAGTATCCAACGGAAGTAGTGTCCCTGAACAGATCCCCTTGTAGGAATCACCTGTTAGGGGCCAGGGGCGTCCCTTCTGGATTACAACAAAGACAGGTGGCACAGAATCCAACATTCCACAGACTCAACCCTGTCGTGAGTATGTTCTATAGCACAGTTTCCTCGTGACATATGAAGTGTATTGAGCAGACGTAGACACTGAGGAACGTCACAGGGCTATCCATGCTGTATGTTCCTTAGAGGCCAGAGGGCCTCACCGTGCACAAAACTCACAGTATGCATCCTGCCCTATGTCCGTCCTTCTTCTATCTTCTTTCCACCACTGGACTGACAGTGTCAGAATTGAGAATCCGCCTGAAGGAGTTTCCCTAAACCGAACTTGCTCTGGTCAAGGGGATGGACGTCTAAGACTAGACTCCTATACGTCCCTTTGCAGTTTACCACACAGTGCGTCTCAAGAGCCTCCTTCTTTGACAGACTCAATACTGCCACGAATCCCTCCTAACACACACTTCCATCACAATGTTTGAAGCTTTTTGGACACAGAAAGACAGTGTGGATGAGCACAGGAAGGGATCTTCAATACGTGTTATGGAAGCCTACACGCCATAAGCTGCACTTCACTCACAGGAACGTCCATAGTCGGTCCTTCTTCTAGCTTCATTTCTCAAATAGGAAGACACTGTTATGAATGAGTATCCACTTGAAGTAGTTTCCCTGAAAAGATCCCTTTGTATGAATCTCCTGTTAGTGCTCTGTTTTGTTACTTCTTGATTTCAACAAAGACAGGTGGCACAGAATCCTACATTCCACAGACTCAACCCTGTCGTGAGTATGTTCCATAGCACAGTTTCCTTGCGACATAAGAATTCTTTTGAGCTGAGGGAGACGCTGTGAGACTCAGAGGGGCTGTACTTGCATTATGTGTCTTAGAGGCCTAAGTGCTTCACCCTGCCCATCACTCACAGTATGCAACGTGCCCTATGACCTTCCCAGGTCTATCTTCTTTCCTCCACTGGACACACCCTGTCAGAATTGAGAATACGCCGGAATGAGTTTCCCTGAAACAGAACTTCCTCTGTACAAAGGCATGGACGTATGAGACTAGACTCCTATATGTTCCTATTGAAATTTACCACACCGTGCGTCCCAACAGCCTCCTTCTTTGACAGACTCAATACTGCCACGAATCCCTCCTCTCACTTGCCTCACAATGTTGGAAGCATTTTCAACACAGAAAGACAGTGGATGACCACAGGACGTGCTCATCCAATATGTGTTTTGGATGCCTTAGCGCCATATCCTGCACTTCACTTACAATACCTAAAGAACCCATAGTCCGTCCTTCTTCTATCTTCATTCCTCAATGGAGAAGGCAATGTTATGAATGGGTTTCCACATGAAGTAGTTTCCCTGAACAAAACCCCTTGTAAGAATCTCCTTTTAGTGCTCTGTTGGTTTACTTCTTTATTTCAAAAAAGACAAGTGCACAGAATCCAACATTCCACAGACTCAACCCTGTCGTGAGTATGTTCCATAGCACAGTTTCCTCACGACATAAGAAGTCTTTTGAGGGGGGACAAGATGGCGGGGTACTAGGAAGAGGCGTCTTTTTAGCTGGTACCCCAAAGTGAGCTGATTACCTACCAAAGAACTCTGATCACCCATGAAATCAGCCTGAGATCAGAATTATACACGTCTGGATCTCTACAGGGGCAGAAGACGCCAGTGAGCAGGTAAAGAGGAATGGGAACAGGGGACTGATATCGGAAGATAAAAAAAAGGGTGAGGGAGCCACCAGAGGCGACATATGCAAAAGTAATACCCCGATACGAGCGAGAGTGCCCTGCGTCTGGTTACCAGCATTAACTCGAAGACTGGTTGAAAGCACTCCAAAAGAACAAAGGATCACGGGGGCAAATTGTGGGAATCGGGGCGGCTAGGGACAGCGTCTTGAGTCCCCAGTCCCAGACGGCCTCCCCGGCGCGGAGGCAGAGAGAGTGCGGAGGAGAAACCGGCTCCTGGTCCCTAAGCTGCCAGCGCGCCCCAGAGCGCGGGGGTTCCGGCTCCTGTGAGGGGATGGGAGCCGGTCTGCAGAACGCGCGCTAGCCCTACCACAAAGCTTGAGATGCGCGTGCACGTCGCTCCAGCTCTCCTGGGTTTCTAAGGCCCTGGGGCGCTTCTTGACCCGGGCCATTGTTTCAAAGTCTAAGCCGCGCGCGCACGAAACTCTTCCCCGGACAGAGGCGCGCAAAAGCCCTGCCTGCGGCTTACGGACCAGCGCCCAGTTCTCAGTGCCCCAGACGCGCGCCCGACCCACAGCCGCCTCTGAAAAGAGGTGCGCGCAAGCCGGGCACTCCCAGCCCCGGCCGGCGGCAAAATCTCAGTGTGCGATCGCTGCTTGGAACCTCTCTGGTGGTCAGGAGCTCCCAGACAGCCGCCACTGCCTTGGCTTTGGGGACGAGCAAAAGATCCTGCGCCCCCAGGGTCTTTAACTTGGAACCTGCACTGCCAGCGTCCAAGGGGGAATTTATTCAGCTTCTGCACCCAGACTGAGGCTTCTGAGACGGAGATCAGGAAGTGTTCCAGGGTGCACCTTGACTGCACCAGAGTTGATACATCCAGCTACATCTGTTAAGTCTTCTCCCACCAAAATGACTAGGAGGAGGAATGCCCAACAGAAGAAAAATACAGAGGATGGACCTTCCGCAACAGAGCTAACGGCTATCAACATAGACAATATGTCAGAAAGAGAATTCAGGCTAACAATTATCCAGGCAATAGCTAGGTTGGAGAAAGCCATGGATGACCAAACAGAATTGATTAGAGCCGAACTGAAAGCGACCAGACAGGATGTTCACAATGTTAGGGAGGAGCTTAAAGCTACCAGGGAGGAGGTCCACAATGCTCTCAATGAGTTCCAATCCAATCTAAACTCTCTCAAAGCTAGGGTAACTGAGACAGAAGATAGAATTAGTGATCTGGAAGACAAACAGATAGAGAGAAAGGATCGGGAGGAAGCCTGGAACAAACAGCTTAGATCCCACGAAAGCAGAATTAGGGAAATAAGTGATGCCATGAAGCGTTCCAACGTCAGAATTATTGGAATTCCTGAAGGGGAGGAGAAAGAAAGAAGTCTAGAAGATGTCGTGGAACAAGTCCTTCATGAAAACTTTCCGAATCTCGCGAATGAAACCAGCGTCCATGTACTAGAGGCTGAACGGTCTCCACCCAAGATTATACACTCCAAAAAAACATCACGACACCTGATAGTCAAATTGAGAAATTATAATTGTAGGTATAATCTCTTGAAAGCTGCCAGGGCCAAGAGGCTTCTTATTTACAGAGGGAAGCCCATCAGAATGGCGTCAGACCTGTCCACAGAGACCTGGCGGGCCAGAAGAGGCTGGCAAGATATATTCAGGGAACTAAGTGGGAAGAACATGCAGCCAAGAATACTTTATCCAGCAAGACTGACATTCGGAATGGATGGAGAGATAGAGAGTTTCCAAGACCGACAAGGCTTAAAAGACTATGCAACCACCAAGCCGATACTGCAGGAAATGTTAAGGGGGGGTGCTATAAAAGAGGAAAAGTCCCAAGAATAGCATTGAACAGAAATATAGAGACAGTCTACAGAAAGAAAGACTTCAAAGGTAACTCGATGTCAATAAAAACGTATCTATCAATAATCACTCTCAATGTGAATGGCCTAAATGCACCCATAAAACGGCACAGGGTTGCAGATTGGATAAAACGACAGGACCCATCCATATGCTGTCTACAAGAGACCCATTTTGAACCTAAAGATACACGCAGACTGAAAGTGAAGGGGTGGAGAAGCATCTTTCATGCCAATGGGACTCAAAAGAAGGCTGGGGTAGCGATTCTCATATCAGATAAATTAGACTTCAAACTAAAGACTGTAGTCAGAGATACAGAAGGACACTACATAATCCTTAAAGGGACTATCCACCAAGATGATCTAACAATTGTAAATATCTATGCTCCCAATATGGGAGCAGCCAATTACTTAAGAAAACTGTTAATCAAGATAAAGACTCATATTGATATGAATACACTAATCGAGGTGATCTTAACACGCCTCTTTCAGAATTAGACAGATCATCGAAGCAGAAAATCAATAAAGAAACAAGAGCATTGAACGACACATTGGACCAGATGGACCTCATAGATATATACAGAACATTCCACCCTAAAACAGCAGAATACTCATTCTTCTCAAGTGCACACGGAACCTTCTCCAGAATAGACCACATACTGGGTCACAAATCAGGACTCAGCCGATACCAAAAGACTGAGATTATTCCCTGCATATTCTCAGATCACAATGCTTTGAAACTGGAGCTCAATCACAAGGAAAAGTTCCGAAGGAACTCAAACACCTGGAAGCTAAAGACCACCTTGCTTAAGAATGCTTGGATCAACCAGGAGATCAAAGAAGAACTGAAACAATTCATGGAAACCAATGAGAATGAAGACACTTCGGTCCAAAACCTATGGGATACAGCAAAGGCGGTCCTAAGGGGAAAATATATAGCCATCCAAGCCTTGCTCAAAAAAATTGAAAAATCCAGAACACACCAGCTGTCTCTACACCTTAAAGAACTGGAGGATCAACAACAAATCAAACCAACTCCACACATAAGAAGGGAAATCATCAAGATTAGAGCTGAGATCAATGAGGGAGAAACCAGAGATACAGTAGAACGTATCAATGAAACTAGAAGCTGGTTTTTTGAAAGAATCAATAAGATCGATAAGCCACTGGCTACACTAATCCAAAAGAAAAGAGAGAAATCCCAAATTCATAAAATTATGAATGAAAAGGGAGAGATCACAACTAACACCAAGGAAGTAGAAACAATCATCAGAAGTTACTACGAACAGTTATATGCCAATAAGCTTAGCAACCTAGATGAAATGGATGCATTCCTGGAAAAATATAAACTACCAAAATTGAACCAGGAAGAAATCGACAACCTGAATAGACCAATATCTAATAACGAGATTGAAGCAGTGATCAAAAATCTCCCAAAAAACAAGAGCCCAGGACCTGACGGATTCCCTGGGGAATTCTACCAAACCTTCCAAGAAGAAATAACCCCTATTCTCCTGAAGCTGTTTCAAAAAATTGAAGCAGAAGGAAAACTTCCAGACTCTTTCTATGAAGCCAGCATTACCCTGATCCCCAAACCAGGCAAGGACCCTACCAAAAAGGAGAATTTCAGACCAATATCACTGATGAATATGGATGCTAAGATTCTCAACAAGATCCTAGCCAACAGGATCCAACAACACATTAAAAAGATTATCCACCATGATCAGGTGGGATTCATCCCTGGGCTACAAGGATGGTTCAACATTCGTAAATCAATCAATGTGATACAACAAATTAATATGAGAAGAGAGAAGAACCACATGGTCCTCTCAATTGATGCAGAAAAAGCATTTGACAAAATCCAACATCCGTTCCTGATTAAAACGCTTCAAAGTATAGGGATAGAGGGAACATTCCTGAACCTCATCAAATCTATCTATGAAAGACCCACAGCAAATATCATCCTCAATGGGAAAAAGCTTGCAGCCTTCCCGTTGAGATCAGGAACAAGACAAGGATGCCCACTTTCACCACTCTTGTTCAACATAGTATTAGAAGTCCTAGCAACAGCAATCAGACAACAGAGAGAAATAAAAGGTATCCAAATTGGTAATGAAGAAGTCAAACTCTCTCTCTTCGCAGATGACATGATTCTTTATATGGAAAACCCAAAAGACTCCACCCCCAAACTACTAGAACTCATACAGCAATTCAGCAGCGTGGTAGGATACAAAGTCAATGTGCAGAAATCAGTGGCTTTCTTATACACTAACAATGAAAATACAGAAAGGGAAATTAGAGAATCGATTCCATTTACTATAGCACCAAGAACCATAAGATACCTGGGAATAAACCTAACTAAAGAGGTAAAGGATCTGTACTTGAGGAACTACAGAACACTCATGAAAGAAATTGAAGAAGACACAAATATATGGAAGACCATTCCATGCTCTTGGATCGGAAGAATAAACATTGTTAAAATGTCTATACTGCCTAGAGCAATCTATACTTTTAATGCCATTCCGATCAAAATTCCACCGGCATTCTTCAAAGAGCTGGAGCAAATAATCCTAAAATTTGTATGGAATCAGAAGAGACCCCGAATCGCTAAGGAAATGTTGAAAAACAAAAATAAAGCTGGCGGCATCACCTTACCTGATTTCAAGCTTTATTACAAAGCTGTGATCACCAAGACAGCATGGTACTGGCATAAAAACAGACACATAGACCAGTGGAACAGAGTAGAGAGCCCTGATATGGACCCTCAACTCTATGGTCAATTAATCTTCGACAAAACAGGAAAAAATATACAGTGGAAAAAAGACAGTCTCTTCAATAAATGGTGCTGGGAAAACTGGACAGGTATATGTAGAAGAATGAAACTCGACCATTCTCTTACACCGTACACAAAGATCAACTCAAAATGGATAAAAGACCTCAATGTGAGACAGGAATCTATCAGAATCTTAGAGGAGAACATAGGCAGTAATCTCTTCGATATCGGCCACAGCAACTTCTTTCAAGATACGTCTCCAAAGGCAAAGGAAACAAAAGCGAAAATAAACTTCTGGGACTTCATCAAAATCAAAAGCTTCTGCACAGCAAAGGAAACAGTCAAAAAAACAAAGAGGCAACCCACGGAATGGGAGAAGATATTTGCAAATGACAGTACAGACAAAAGGTTGATAACCAGGACCTATAATGAACTCCTCAAACTCAACCCACACGAAACAGACAAACACATCAAAAAATGGGCAGAAGATATGAACAGACACTTCTCCAATCAAGAAATACAAATGGCTATCAGACACATGAAAAAATGCTCATCATCATTAGCCCTCAGGGAGATTCAAATTAAAACCACATTGAGATATCACCTTACACCAGTTAGAATGGCCAAAATTAACAAAACAGGAAACAACATGTGTTGGAGAGGATGTGGAGAAAGGGGAACCCTCTTACACTGTTGGTGGGAATGCAAGTTGGTGCAGCCTCTTTGGAGAACAGTGTGGAGATTCCTCAAGAAATTAAAAATAGAGCTTCCCTACGACCCTGCAATTGCACTCCTGGGTATTTACCCCAAAGATACAGATGTCGTGAAAAGAAGGGCCATCTGTACCCCAATGTTTATAGCAGCAATGGCCACAGTCGCCAAACTATGGAAAGAACCAAGATGCCCTTCAACGGATGAATGGATAAGGAAGTTGTGGTCCATATACACTATGGAGTATTATGCCTCCATCAGAAAGGACGAATATCCAACTTTTGTAGCAACATGGACGGGACTGGAAGAGATTATGCTGAGTGAAATCAGTCAAGCAGAGAGAGTCAATTATCATATGGTTTCACACATTTGTGGAGCATAACCAATAGCATGGAGGACAAGGGGCGTTAGAGAGTAGTAGGGAATTTGGGTAAATTGGAAGGGGAGGTGAACCATGAGAGACTATGGACTCTGAAAAACAGTCTGAGGGGTTTGAAGTGGTGGGGGGGTGGGAGGTTGGGGTACCAGGTGGTGGGTATTATAGAGGGCACAGCTTGCATGGAGCACTGGGTGTGGTGAAAAAATAATGAATACTGTTTTTCTGAAAATAAAAAATTGGGGAAAAAAAAGAAAAAAAAAAGAAGTCTTTTGAGCTGAGGTAGACGCTGTGAGACTCACAGGGGCTGTACTTGCATTATGTGTCTTAGAGGCCTAAGTGCCTCACCCTGCCCTTCACTCACAGTATGCAACCTGCCCTATGTCCTTCCCAGGTCTATCTTCTTTCCTCCACTGGACACACACTGTCAGAATTGAGAATACGCCGGAATGAGTTTCCCTGAAACAGAACTTCCTCTGTACAATGGCATGGACGTATGAGACTAGAATCCTATATGTTCCTATTTCAATAATTTACCACACAGTGCGTCCCAACAGCCTCCTTCTTTGGCTGACTCAATAGTGCCACGAATCCCTCCTAACTCACACTTCCCTCACAACGTTTGAAGCGTTTTCGACACAGAAAGACAGTGGATGACCACAGGACGTGCTCTACCAATATGTGTTTTGGATGCCTTAGCGCCATATCCTGCACTTCACTTACAGTACCAAAAGAAACCATAGTCCCTCCTTCTTGTATCTTCATTCCTCAATGGAGAAGGCACTGTTATGAATGGATTTGCACTTGAAGTAGTTTCCGTGAACAGAACCCCTTGTAGGAATCTCCTGTTAGTGCTCTGTTGTGTTACTTCTTGATTTCAACAAAGACAGGTGGCACAGAATCCAACATTCCACAGTCTCAACCCTGTCGTGAGTATGTTCTATAGCACAGTTTCCTCACGACATAAGAAGTCTTTTGAGCTGAGGGAGACGCTGTGAGACTCACAGGGGCTGTACTTGCATTATGTGTCTTAGAGTCCTAAGTGCCTCACCCTGCCCTTCACTCACCGTATGCAAAATGCCCTATGTCCGTCCCTGTTCTATCTTCTTTCCTCCACTGAACACACACTGTCAGAATTGAGAAGACGCCGGAATGAGTTTCCCTGACACAGAACTTCCTCTGTTCAAGGGCATCGACGAATGAGATTAGACTCCTATACGCGCCCATTCTAGTTTATCACATAGTGAGCCCCAAGAGCCTCCTTCCTTGACAGACTCAACACTGCCACGAATCCCTCCAAAAGCACACTTCCCTAACAATGTTTGTAGCGTTTTCGACTTAGAAAGACTGTGTGGATGAGCACACGTCCTGATCTTTCAATATGTGTGTTGGAAGCCTAAGCTCCATAAGCTGCACTTACCTCACAGGAACTAAAGTGCCCATAGTCGGTCCTTTTTCTATCTTCATTTCTGAAGTAGGAAGACACTGTTATGGATGAGTATCCAACGGAAGTAGTGTCCCTGAACAGATCCCCTTGTAGGAATCACCTGTTAGGGGCCAGGGGCGTCCCTTCTGGATTACAAGAAAGACAGGTGGCACAGAATCCAACATTCCACAGACTCAACCCTGTCGTGAGTATGTTCTATAGCCCAGTTTCCTCGTGACATATGAAGTGTATTGAGCAGACGTAGACACTGAGGAACGTCACAGGGCTATCCATGCTGTATGTTCCTTAGAGGCCAGAGGGCCTCACCGTGCACAAAACTCACAGTATGCATCCTGCCCTATGTCCGTCCTTCTTGTATCTTCTTTCAACCACTGGACTGACAGTGTCAGAATTGAGAATCCACCTGAAGGAGTTTCCCTAAACCGAACTTGCTCTGGTCAAGGGGATGGACGTCTAAGACTAGTCTCCTATATGTTCCTTTGCAGTTTACCACGCAGTGCGTCCCAAGAGCCTCCTTCTTTGACAGACTCAATACTGCCACGAATCCCTCCTAACGCACACTTCCATCACAAACTTTGAAGCGTTTTGGGCACAGGAAGACAGTG
Source organism: Neogale vison (assembly GCF_020171115.1). Taxonomy (NCBI): domain Eukaryota; kingdom Metazoa; phylum Chordata; class Mammalia; order Carnivora; family Mustelidae; genus Neogale; species Neogale vison. The sequence goes on from NC_058105.1 coordinate 77,436,879, forward strand.
TGGATGAGTACAGGAAGGGATCTTCAATACGTGTTATGGAAGCCTACACGCCATAAGCTGACCTTCACTCACAGGAATGTCCATAGTCGGTCCTTCTTCTATCTTCATTTCTCAAATAGGAAGACACAGTTATTAATGAGTATCCACCTGAAGTAGTTTCCCTGAACAGATCCCTTTGTATGAATCTCCTGTTAGTGCTCTGTTGTGTTACTTCTTGATTTCAACAAAGACAGGTGGCACAGAATCCAACATTCCACAGACTCAACCCTGTCGTGAGTATGTTCTATAGCACATTTTCCTCACGATATAAGAAGTCTTTTGAGCTGAGGGTGACGCTGTGAGACTCACAGGGGCGGTACTTGCATTATGTATCTTAGAGGCCTAAGTGCCTCACCCTGCCCTTCACTCACAGTATGCAACCTGCCCTATGTCCTTCCCAGGTCTGTCTTCTTTCCTCCACTGGACACACACTGTCAGAATTGAGAATACGCCGGAATGAGTTTCCCTGAAACAGAACTTCCTCTGTACAAAGGCATGGACGTCTGAGACTAGACTCCTATAGGTTCCTATTGAAATTTACCACACAGTGTGTCCCAACAGCCTCCTTCTTTGACAGACTCAATATTGCCCCGAATCCCTCCTAACTCTCACTTGCCTCACAATGTTGGAAGCATTTTCAACACAGAAAGACAGTGGATGACCACAGGACGTGCCATCCAATATGTGTTTTGGATGCCTTAGCGCCATATCCTGCACTTCAAATACAATACCTAAAGAACCCATAGTCCGTCCTTCTTCTATCTTCATTCCTCAATGGAGAAGGCACTGTTATGAATGAGTATCCACTTGAAGTATTTTCCCTGAACAAAACCACTTGTAAGAATCTCCTGTTAGTGCTCTGTTGTTTTACATCTTTATTTCAAAAAAGACAAGTGGCACAGAATCCAACATTCCACAGACTCAACCCTGTCGTGAGTATGTTCCATAGCACAGTTTCCTCACGACATAAGAAGTCTTTTGAGCTGAGGGAGACGCTGTGAGACTCACAGGGTCTGTACTTGCATTATGTGTCTTAGAGGCCTAAGTGCCTCACCCTGCCCTTCACTCACAGTATGCAACATTCCCTATGTCCTTCCCAGGTCTACCTTCTTTCCTCCACTGGACACACACTGTCAGAATTGAGAATACGCCAGAATGAGTTTCCCTGAAACAGAACTTCCTCTGTACAATGGCATGGACGTATGAGACTAGACTCCTATATGTTCCTATTTCTATAATTTACCACACAGTGCGTCCCAACAGACTCCTTCTTTGACAGACTCAATACTGCCACGAATTCCTCCTAACTCACACTTCCCTCACAACGTTGGAAGCGTTTTCGACACAGAAAGACAGTGGATGACCACAGAACGTGCTCATCCAATATGTGTTTTGGATGCCTTTGCGCCATATCCTGCACTTCACTTACATTACCAAAAGAACCCATAGTCCGTCCTTCTTCTATCTTCATTCCTCAATGGAGAAGGCACTGTTATGAATGGATTTCCACCTGAAGTAGTTACCCTGAACAGAACCCCTTGTATGAATCTCCTGTTAGTGCTCTGTTGTGTTACTTCTTGATTTCAACAAAGACAGGTGGCACAGAATCCAACGTTACACAGTCTCAACCCTATCGTGAGTATGTTCTATAGCTCAGTTTCCTCACGACATAAGAAGTCTTTTAAGCTGAGGGAGACGCTGTGAGACTCACAGGGGCTGTACTTGCATTATGTGTCTTACAGGCCTAAGTGCCTCACCCTGCCCTTCACTCACAGTATGCCACCTGCCCTATGTCCTTCCCAGGTCTATCTTCTTTCCTCCACTGGACACACACTGTCAGAATTGAGAATACGCCGGAATGAGTTTCCCTGAAACAGAACTTCCTCTGTACAATGGCATGGACGTATGAGTCTAGACTCCTATATGTTCCTATTTCAATAATTTACCACACAGTGCGTCCCAACAGCCTCCGTCTTTGGCTGACTAAATAGTGCCACGAATCCCTCCTAACTCACACTTCCCTCACAACGTTTGAAGCGCTTTCGACACAGAAAGACAGTGGATGACCACAGGACGTGCTCATCCAATATGTGTTTTGGATGCCTTAGCGCCATATCATGCACTTCACTTACAGTATCAAAAGATCCCATAGTCCCTCCTTCTTGTATCTGCATTCCTCAATGGAGAAGGCACTGTTATGAATGGATTTCCACCTCAGGTAGTTTCTGTGAACAGAACCCCTTGTAGGAATCTCCTGTTAGTGCTCTGTTGTGTTACTTCTTGATTTCAACAAAGACAGGTGGCACAGAATCCAACATTCCACAGTCTCAACCCTGTCGTGAGAATGTTCTATAGCACAGTTTCCTCACGACATAAGAAGTCTTTTGAGCTGAGGGAGACGCTGTGAGACTCACAGGGGCTGTACTTGCATTATGTGTCTTAGAGTCCTAAGTGCCTCACCCTGCCCTTCACTCACCGTATGCAAAATGCCCTATGTCCGTCCCTGTTCTATCTTCTTTCCTCCACTGAACACACACTGTCAGAATTGAGAAGACGCCGGAATGAGTTTCCCTGACACAGAACTTCCTCTGTTCAAGGGCATCGACGAATGAGATTAGACTCCTATACGCGCCCATTCTAGTTTATCACATAGTGAGCCCCAAGAGCCTCCTTCCTTGACAGACTCAACACTGCCACGAATCGCTCCGAACGCACACTTCCCTCACAATGTTTGTAGCGTTTTCGACTTAGAAAGACTGTGTGGATGAGCACACGTCCTGATCTTTCAATATGTGTGTTGGAAGCCTAAGCTCCATAAGCTGCACTTACCTCACAGGAACTAAAGTGCCCATAGTCGGTCCTTTTTCTATCTTCATTTCTGAAGTAGGAAGACACTGTTATGGATGAGTATCCAACGGAAGTAGTGTCCCTGAACAGATCCCCTTGTAGGAATCACCTGTTAGGGGCCAGGGGCGTCCCTTCTGGATTACAAGAAAGACAGGTGGCACAGAATCCAACATTCCACAGACTCAACCCTGTCGTGAGTATGTTCTATAGCCCAGTTTCCTCGTGACATATGAAGTGTATTGAGCAGACGTAGACACTGAGGAACGTCACAGGGCTATCCATGCCGTTTGTCCTTAGAGGCCAGAGTGCCTCATCCTGCACAAAACTCACAGTATGCATCCTGCCCTATGTCCGTCCTTCTTCTATCTTCTTTCCACCACTGGACTGACAGTGTCAGAATTGAGAATCCACCTGAAGGAGTTTCCCTAAACCGAACTTGCTCTGGTCAAGGGGATGGACGTCTAAGACTAGTCTCCTATATGTTCCTTTGCAGTTTACCACGCAGTGCGTCCCAAGAGCCTCCTTCTTTGACAGACTCAATACTGCCACGAATCCCTCCTAACGCACACTTCCATCACAAACTTTGAAGCGTTTTGGGCACAGGAAGACAGTGTGGATGAGTACAGGAAGGGATCTTCAATACGTGTTATGGAAGCCTACACGCCATAAGCTGACCTTCACTCACAGGAATGTCCATAGTCGGTCCTTCTTCTATCTTCATTTCTCAAATAGGAAGACACAGTTATTAATGAGTATCCACCTGAAGTAGTTTCCCTGAACAGATCCCTTTGTATGAATCTCCTGTTAGTGCTCTGTTGTGTTACTTCTTGATTTCAACAAAGACAGGTGGCACAGAATCCAACATTCCACAGACTCAACCCTGTCGTGAGTATGTTCTATAGCACATTTTCCTCACGATATAAGAAGTCTTTTGAGCTGAGGGTGACGCTGTGAGACTCACAGGGGCGGTACTTGCATTATGTATCTTAGAGGCCTAAGTGCCTCACCCTGCCCTTCACTCACAGTATGCAACCTGCCCTATGTCCTTCCCAGGTCTGTCTTCTTTCCTCCACTGGACACACACTGTCAGAATTGAGAATACGCCGGAATGAGTTTCCCTGAAACAGAACTTCCTCTGTACAAAGGCATGGACGTCTGAGACTAGACTCCTATAGGTTCCTATTGAAATTTACCACACAGTGTGTCCCAACAGCCTCCTTCTTTGACAGACTCAATATTGCCCCGAATCCCTCCTAACTCTCACTTGCCTCACAATGTTGGAAGCATTTTCAACACAGAAAGACAGTGGATGACCACAGGACGTGCCATCCAATATGTGTTTTGGATGCCTTAGCGCCATATCCTGCACTTCAAATACAATACCTAAAGAACCCATAGTCCGTCCTTCTTCTATCTTCATTCCTCAATGGAGAAGGCACTGTTATGAATGAGTATCCACTTGAAGTATTTTCCCTGAACAAAACCACTTGTAAGAATCTCCTGTTAGTGCTCTGTTGTTTTACATCTTTATTTCAAAAAAGACAAGTGGCACAGAATCCAACATTCCACAGACTCAACCCTGTCGTGAGTATGTTCCATAGCACAGTTTCCTCACGACATAAGAAGTCTTTTGAGCTGAGGGAGACGCTGTGAGACTCACAGGGTCTCTACTTGCATTATGTGTCTTAGAGGCCTAAGTGCCTCACCCTGCCCTTCACTCACAGTATGCAACATTCCCTATGTCCTTCCCAGGTCTACCTTCTTTCCTCCACTGGACACACACTGTCAGAATTGAGAATACGCCAGAATGAGTTTCCCTGAAACAGAACTTCCTCTGTACAATGGCATGGACGTATGAGACTAGACTCCTATATGTTCCTATTTCTATAATTTACCACACAGTGCGTCCCAACAGACTCCTTCTTTGACAGACTCAATACTGCCACGAATTCCTCCTAACTCACACTTCCCTCACAACGTTGGAAGCGTTTTCGACACAGAAAGACAGTGGATGACCACAGTACGTGCTCATCCAATATGTGTTTTGGATGCCTTTGCGCCATATCCTGCACTTCACTTACATTACCAAAAGAACCCATAGTCCGTCCTTCTTCTATCTTCATTCCTCAATGGAGAAGGCACTGTTATGAATGGATTTCCACCTGAAGTAGTTACCCTGAACAGAACCCCTTGTATGAATCTCCTGTTAGTGCTCTGTTGTGTTACTTCTTGATTTCAACAAAGACAGGTGGCACAGAATCCAACGTTACACAGTCTCAACCCTATCGTGAGTATGTTCTATAGCTCAGTTTCCTCACGACATAAGAAGTCTTTTAAGCTGAGGGAGACGCTGTGAGACTCACAGGGGCTGTACTTGCATTATGTGTCTTACAGGCCTAAGTGCCTCACCCTGCCCTTCACTCACAGTATGCCACCTGCCCTATGTCCTTCCCAGGTCTATCTTCTTTCCTCCACTGGACACACACTGTCAGAATTGAGAATACGCCGGAATGAGTTTCCCTGAAACAGAACTTCCTCTGTACAATGGCATGGACGTATGAGTCTAGACTCCTATATGTTCCTATTTCAATAATTTACCACACAGTGCGTCCCAACAGCCTCCGTCTTTGGCTGACTAAATAGTGCCACGAATCCCTCCTAACTCACACTTCCCTCACAACGTTTGAAGCGCTTTCGACACAGAAAGACAGTGGATGACCACAGGACGTGCTCATCCAATATGTGTTTTGGATGCCTTAGCGCCATATCATGCACTTCACTTACAGTATCAAAAGATCCCATAGTCCCTCCTTCTTGTATCTGCATTCCTCAATGGAGAAGGCACTGTTATGAATGGATTTCCACCTCAGGTAGTTTCTGTGAACAGAACCCCTTGTAGGAATCTCCTGTTAGTGCTCTGTTGTGTTACTTCTTGATTTCAACAAAGACAGGTGGCACAGAATCCAACATTCCACAGTCTCAACCCTGTCGTGAGAATGTTCTATAGCACAGTTTCCTCACGACATAAGAAGTCTTTTGAGCTGAGGAAGACGCTGTGAGACTCACAGGGGCTGTACTTGCATTATGTGTCTTAGAGTCCTAAGTGCCTCACCTTGCCCTTCACTCACAGTATGCAAAATGCCCTATGTCCGTCCCTGTTCTATCTTCTTTCCTCCACTGGACACACACTGTCAGAATTGAGAAGACGCCGGAATGAGTTTCCCTGAAACAGAACTTCCTCTGTTCAAGGGCATCGACGTATGAGACTACACTCCTATACGCGCCCATTCTAGTTTATCACTTTGTGAGCCCTAAGAGCCTCCTTCCTTGACAGACTCAACACTGCCACGAATCCCTCCAAACGCACACTTCCCTAACAATGTTTGTAGCGTTTTCGACTTAGAAAGACTGTGTGGATGAGCACAGGTCCTGATCTTTCAATATGTGTGTTGGAAGCCTAAGCTCCATAAGCTGCACTTACCTCACAGGAACTAAAGTGCCCATAGTCGGTCCTTTTTCTATCTTCATTTCTGAAGTAGGAAGACACTGTTATGGATGAGTATCCAACGGAAGTAGTGTCCCTGAACAGATCCCCTTGTAGGAATCACCTGTTAGGGGCCAGGGGCGTCCCTTCTGGATTACAAGAAAGACAGGTGGCACAGAATCCAACATTCCACAGACTCAACCCTGTCGTGAGTATGTTCTATAGCCCAGTTTCCTCGTGACATATGAAGTGTATTGAGCAGACGTAGACACTGAGGAACGTCACAGGGCTATCCATGCTGTTTGTTCCTTAGAGGCCAGAGTGCCTCACCCTGCACAAAACTCACAGTATGCATCCTGCCCTATGTCCGTCCTTCTTCTATCTTCTTTCCACCACTGGACTGACAGTGTCAGAATTGAGAATCCGCCTGAAGGAGTTTCCCTAAACCGAACTTGCTCTGGTCAAGGGGATGGACGTCTAAGACTAGTCTCCTATACGTTCCTTTGCAGTTTACCACGCAGTGCGTCCCAAGAGCCTCCTTCTTTGACAGACTCAATACTGCCACGAATCCCTCCTAATGCACACTTCCATCACAAACTTTGAAGCGTTTTGGGCACAGGAAGACAGTGTGGATGAGCACAGGAAGGGATCTTCAATACGTGTTATGGAAGCCTACACGCCATAAGCTGCACTTCACTCACAGGAACGTCCATAGTCGGTCCTTCTTCTAGCTTCATTTCTCAAATAGGAAGACACTGTTATGAATGAGTATCCACTTGAAGTAGTTTCCCTGAAAAGATCCCTTTGTATGAATCTCCTGTTAGTGCTCTGTTGTGTTACTTCTTGATTTCAACAAAGACAGGTGATACAGAATCCAACATTCCACAGACTCAACCCTGTCGTGAGTATGTTCTATAGCCCAGTTTCCTCGTGACATATGAAGTGTATTGAGCAGACGTAGACACTGAGGAACGTCACAGGGCTATCCATGCTGTTTGTTCCTTAGAGGCCAGAGTGCCTCACCCTGCACAAAACTCACAGTATGCATCCTGCCCTATGTCCGTCCTTCTTCTATCTTCTTTCCACCACTGGACTGACAGTGTCAGAATTGAGAATCCGCCTGAAGGAGTTTCCCTAAACCGAACTTGCTCTGGTCAAGGGGATGGACGTCTAAGACTAGTCTCCTATACGTTCCTTTGCAGTTTACCACGCAGTGCGTCCCAAGAGCCTCCTTCTTTGACAGACTCAATACTGCCACGAATCCCTCCTAACGCACACTTCCATCACAAACTTTGAAGCGTTTTGGGCACAGGAAGACAGTGTGGATGAGCACAGGAAGGGATCTTCAATACGTGTTATGGAAGCCTACACGCCATAAGCTGCACTTCACTCACAGGAACGTCCATAGTCGGTCCTTCTTCTAGCTTCATTTCTCAAATAGGAAGACACTGTTATGAATGAGTATCCACTTGAAGTAGTTTCCCTGAAAAGATCCCTTTGTATGAATCTCCTGTTAGTGCTCTGTTGTGTTACTTCTTGATTTCAACAAAGACAGGTGATACAGAATCCAACATTCCACAGACTCAACCCTGTCGTGAGTATGTTCCATAGCACAGTTTCCTTGCGACATAAGAATTCTTTTGAGCTGAGGGAGACGCTGTGAGACTCAGAGGGGCTGTACTTGCATTATGTGTCTTAGAGGCCTAAGTGCTTCACCCTGCCCTTCACTCACAGTAGGCAACCTGCCCTATGTCCTTCCCAGGTCTATCTTCTTTCCTCCACTGGACACACCCTGTCAGAATTGAGAATACGCCAGAATGAGTTTCCCTGAAACAGAACTTCCTCTGTACAAAGGCATGGACGTATGAGACTAGACTCCTATATGTTCCTTTTGAAATTTACCACACAGTGCGTCCCAACAGACTCCTTCTTTGACAGACTCAATATTGCCACGAATCCCTCCTAACTCTCACTTGCCTCACAATGTTGGAAATATTTTCAACACAGAAAGACAGTGGATGACCACAGGACGTGCTCATCCAATATGTGTTATGGATGCCTTAGCGCCATATCCTGCACTTCACTTACAATACCTAAAGAACCCATAGTCCGTCCTTCTTCTATCTTCATTCCTCAATGGAGAAGGCACTGTTATGAATGGGTTTCCACATGAAGTAGTTTCCCTGAACAAAACCCCTTGTAAGAATCTCCTTTTAGTGCTCCTTTGGTTTACTTCTTTATTTCAAAAAAGACAAGTGGCACAGAATCCAACATTCCACCGACTCAACCCTGTCGTGAGTATGTTCCATAGCACAGTTTCCTCACACATAAGAAGTCTTTTGAGCTGAGGGAGACGCTGTGAGACTCACAGGGGCTGTACTTGCATTATGTGTCTTAGAGGCCTAAGTGCCTCACCCTGCCCTTCACTCACAGTATGCAACCTGCCCTATGTCCTTCCCAGGTCTATCTTCTTTCCTCCACTGGACACACACTGTCAGAATTGAGAATACGCCGGAATGAGTTTCCCTGAAACAGAACTTCCTCTGTACAATGGCATGGACGTATGAGACTAGACTCCTATATGTTCTTATTGAAATTTACCACACAGTGCGTCCCAACAGCCTCCTTCTTTGACAGACTCAATATTGCCACGAATCCCTCCTCTCACTTGCCTCACAATGTTGGAAGCATTTTCAACACAGAAAGACAGTGGATGACCACAGGACGTGATCATCCAATATGTGTTTTGGATGCCTTAGCGCCATATCCTGCACTTCACTTACAATACCTAAAGAACCCGTAGTCCGTCCTTCTTCTATCTTCATTCCTCAATGAAGAAGGCACTGTTATGTATGGGTTTCCACATGAAGTAGTTTCCCTGAACAAAACCCCTTGTAAGAATCTCCTTTTAGTGCTCTGTTGGTTTACTTCTTTATTTCAAAAAAGACAAGTGGCACAGAATCCAACATTCCACAGACTCAAACCTGTCGTGAGTATGTTCCATAGCACAGTTTCCTCACGATATAAGAAGTCTTTTGAGCTGAGGTAGACGCTGTGAGACTCACAGGGGCTGTACTTGCATTATGTGTCTTACAGGCCCTAGTGCCTCACCCTGCCCTTCACTCACAGTATGCAAACTGCCCTATGTCCTTCCCAGGTCTATCTTCTTTCCTCCACTGGACACACACTGTCAGAATTGAGAATACGCCGGAATGAGTTTCCCTGAAACAGAACTTCCTCTGTACAATGGCATGGACCTATGAGACTAGACTCCTATATGTTCCTATTTCAATAATTTACCACACAGTGCGTCCCAACAGCCTCCTTCTTTGGCTGACTCATTAGTGCCACGAATCCCTCCTAACTCACACTTCCCTCACAACGTTTGAAGCGTTTTCGACACAGAAAGACAGTGGATGACCACAGGACGTGCTCATCCAATATGTGTTTTGGATGCCTTAGCGCCATATCGTGCACTTCACTTACAGTATCAAAAGAACCCATAGTCCCTACTTCTTGTATCTTCATTCCTCAATGGAGAAGGCACTCTTATGAATGGATTTCCACCTGAAGTAGTTTCCCTGAACAGAACCCCTTGTAGGAATCTCCTGTTAGTGCTCTGTTGTGTTACTTCTTGATTTCAACAAAGACAGGTGGCACAGAATCCAACATTCCACAGACTCAACCCTGTCGTGAGTATGTTCTATAGCACAGTTTCCTCACGACATAAGAAGTCTTTTGAGCTGAGGGAGACGCTGTGAGACTCACAGGGGCTGTACTTGCATTATGTGTCTTAGAGTCCTAAGTGCCTCACCCTGCCCTTCACTCACAGTATGCAAAATGCCCTATGTCCGTCCCTGTTCTATCTTCTTTCCTCCACTGGACACACACTGTCAGAAATGAGAAGACGCCGGAATGAGTTTCCCTGAAACAGAACTTCCTCTGTTCAAGGGCATCCACGTATGAGACTACACTCCTATACGCGCCCATTCTAGTTTATCACTTAGTGAGCCCCAAGATCCTCCTTCCTTGACAGACTCAACACTGCCACGAATCCCTCCAAACGCACACTTCCCTCACAATGTTTGTAGCGTTTTCGACTTAGAAAGACTGTGTGGATGAGCACAGGTCCTGTCTTTCAATATGTGTGTTGTAAGCCTAAGCTCCATAAGCTGCACTTACCTCACAGGAACTAAAGTGCCCATAGTCGGTCCTTTTTCTATCTTCATTTCTGAAGTAGGAAGACACTGTTATGGATGAGTATCCAACGGAAGTAGTGTCCCTGAACAGATCCCCTTGTAGGAATCACCTGTTAGGGGCCAGGGGCGTCCCTTCTGGATTACAAGAAAGACAGGTGGCACAGAATCCAACATTCCACAGACTCAACCCTGTCGTGAGTATGTTCTATAGCCCAGTTTCCTCGTGACATATGAAGTGTATTGAGCAGACATAGACACTGAGGAACGTCACAGGGCTATCCATGCTGTTTGTTCCTTAGAGGCCAGAGTGCCTCACCCTGCACAAAACTCACAGTATGCATCCTGCCCGATGTCCGTCCTTCTTCTATCTTCTTTCCACCACTGGACTGACAGTGTCAGAATTGAGAATCCGCCTGAAGGAGGTTCCCTAAACCGAACTTGCTCAGGTCAAGGGGATGGACGTCTAAGACTAGTCTCCTATACGTTCCTTTGCAGTTTACCACGCAGTGCGTCCCAAGAGCCTCCTTTTTTGACAGACTCAATACTGCCACGAATCCCTCCTAACGCACACTTCCATCACAAAGTTTGAAGCGTTTTGGGCACAGGAAGACAGTGTGGATGAGCACAGGAAGGGATCTTCAATACGTGTTATGGAAGCCTACACGCCATAAGCTGACCTTCACTCACAGGAATGTCCATAGTCGGTCCTTCTTCTATCTTCATTTCTCAAATAGGAAGACACAGTTATTAATGAGTATCCACCTGAAGTAGTTTCCCTGAACAGATCCCTTTGTATGAATCTCCTGTTAGTGCTCTGTTGTGTTACTTCTTGATTTCAACAAAGACAGGTGGCACAGATTCCAACATTCCACAGACTCAACCCTGTCGTGAGTATGTTCTATAGCACAGTTTCCTCACGACATAAGAAGTCTTTTGAGCTCAGGGAGACGCTGTGAGACTCACAGGGGCTGTACTTGCATTATGTGTCTTAGAGGCCTAAGTGCCTCACCCTGCCCTTCACTCACAGTATGCAACCTGCCCTATGTCCTTCCCAGTTCTATCTTCTTTCCTCCACTGGACACACATTGTCAGAATTGAGAATACAACGGAATGAGTTTCCCTGAAACAGAACTTCCTCTGTACAAAGGCATGGACGTATGAGACTAGACTCCTATAGGTTCCTATTGAAGTTTACCACACAGTGCGTCCCAACAGCCTCCTTCTTTGCCAGACTCAATACTGCCACGAATCCCTCCTTACTCACACTTCCCTCACAACGTTGGAAGCATTCTCAACACAGAAAGACAGTGGATGACCACAAAACGTGCTCATCCAATATGTGTTTTGGATGCCTTAGCGCCATATCCTGCACTTCACTTACAGTACCAAAAGAACCCATAGTCCCTCCTTCTTGTATCTTCATTCATCAATGGAGAAGGCACTGTTATGAATGGATTTGCACCTGAAGTAGTTTCCGTGAACGGAATCTCCTGTTAGTGCTCTGTTGTGTTACTTCTTGATTTCAACAAAGACAGGTGGCACAGAATCCAACATTCCACAGTCTCAACCCTGTCGTGAGTATGTTCTATAGCACAGTTTCCTCACGACATAAGAAGTCTTTTGAGCTTAGGGAGACGCTGTGAGACTCACAGGGGCTGTACTTGCATTATGTGTCTTAGAAGCTAAGTGCCTCACCCTGCCCTTCACTCACAGTATGCAACCTGTCCTATGTCCTTTTCAGGTCTATCTTCTTTCCTCCACTGGACACACACTGTCAGAATTGAGACGACACCGGAATGAGTTTCCCTGACACAGAACTTCCTCTATTCAAGGGCATCGACGAATGAGATTAGACTCCTATACGCGCCCATTCTAGTTTATCACATAGTGAGCCCCAAGAGCCTCCTTCCTTGACAGACTCAACAATGCCACGAATCCCTCCAAACGCACACTTCCCTCACAATGTTTGTAGCGTTTTCCACTTAGAAAGACAGTGTGGATGAGCATATGACCTGATCTTTCAATATGTGTGTTGGAAGCCTAAGCTCCATAAGCTGCACTTACCTCACAGGAACTAAAGTGCCCATAGTCGGTCCTTGTTCTATCTTCATTTCTGAAGTAGGAAGACACTGTTATGGATGAGTATCCAACGAACGTAGTGTCCCTGAACAGATCCCCTTGTAGGAATCACCTGTTGGGACCAGGGGCGTCCCTTCTGCATTACAAGAAAGACAGGTGGCACAGAATCCAACATTCCACAGACTCAACCCTGTCGTGAGTATGTTCTATAGCACAGTTTCCTCGTGACATATGAAGTGTATTGAGCAGACGTAGACACTGAGGAACGTCACAGGGCTATCCATGCTGTATGTTCCTTAGAGGCCAGAGTGCCTCACCGTGCACAAAACTCACAGTATGCATCCTGTCCTATGTCCGTCCTTCTTCTATCTTCTTTCCACCACTGGACTGACAGTGTCAGAATTGAGAATCCGCCTGAAGGAGTTTCCCTAAACTGAACTTGCTCTGGTCAAGGGGATGGACGTCTAAGACTAGACTCCTATACGTCCCTTTGCAGTTTACCACACAGTGCGTCTCAAGAGCCTCCTTTTTTGACAGACTCAATACTGCCATGAATCCCTCCTAACACACACTTCCATCACAATGTTTGAAGCGTTTTGGACAAAGAAAGCCAGTGTGGATGAGCACAGGAAGGGATCTTCAATATGTGTTATGGAAGCCTACACGCCATAAGCTGCACTTCACTCACAGGAACGTCCATAGTCGGTCCTTCTTCAAGCTTCATTTCTCAAATAGGAAGACACTGTTATGAATGAGATTCCAGCTGAAGTAGTTTCCCTGAAAAGATCCCTTTGTATTAATCTCCTGTTAGTGCTCTGTTGTGTTACTTCTTGATTTCAACAAAGACAGGTGGCAAAGATTCCAACATTCCGAAGACTCAACCCTGGCGTGAGTATGTTCTATAGCAGTTTTCTTACGACATAAGAAGTCCTTTGAGCTGAGGGAGACGCTGTGAGACTCACAGGGGCTGTACTTGCATTATGTGTCTTAGAGTCCTAAGTGCCTCACCCTGCCCCTCACTCACAGTATGCAAAATGCCCTATGTCCGTCCCTGTTCTATCTTCTTTCCTCCACTGGACACACACTGTCAGAATTGAGAAGACGCCGGAATGAGTTTCCCTGAATCAGAACTTCCTCTGTATAAGTTGATGGACGTCTGAGACTAGACCCCTATATGCGGCTATTGCAGTTTACCACACAGTGCGTCCAAACAGCCTCCTTCTTTGACATACTCAATACTGCCACGAATCCCTCCTAACTCACACTGTCAGAAATGAGAATACGCCGGAATGAGTTTCCCTGACACAGAACTTCCTCTGTTCAAGGGCATCGACGAATGAGATTAGACTCCTATACGCGCCCATTCTAGTTTATCACATAGTGAGCCCCAAGAGCTTCCTTCCTTGACAGACTCAACACTGCCACGAATCCCTCCAAACGCACACTTCCCTCACAATGTTTGTAGCGTTTTCGACTTAGAAAGACAGTGTGGATGAGCATAGGTCCTGATCTTTCAATATGTGTGTTGGAAGCCTAAGCTCCATAAGCTGCACTTACCTCACAGGAACTAAAGTGCCCATAGTCGTTCCTTGTTCTATTTTCATTTCTGAAGTAGGAAGACACTGTTATGGATGAGTATCCAACGGAAGTAGTGTCCCTGAACAGATCCCCTTGTAGGAATCACCTGTTAGGGGCCAGGGGCGTCCCTTCTGGATTACAACAAAGACAGGTGGCACAGAATCCAACATTCCACAGACTCAACCCTGTCGTGAGTATGTTCTATAGCACAGTTTCCTCGTGACATATGAAGTGTATTGAGCAGACGTAGACACTGAGGAACGTCACAGGGCTATCCATGCTGTATGTTCCTTAGAGGCCAGAGGGCCTCACCGTGCACAAAACTCACAGTATGCATCCTGCCCTATGTCCGTCCTTCTTCTATCTTCTTTCCACCACTGGACTGACAGTGTCAGAATTGAGAATCCGCCTGAAGGAGTTTCCCTAAACCGAACTTGCTCTGGTCAAGGGGATGGACGTCTAAGACTAGACTCCTATACGTCCCTTTGCAGTTTACCACACAGTGCGTCTCAAGAGCCTCCTTCTTTGACAGACTCAATACTGCCACGAATCCCTCCTAACACACACTTCCATCACAATGTTTGAAGCTTTTTGGACACAGAAAGACAGTGTGGATGAGCACAGGAAGGGATCTTCAATACGTGTTATGGAAGCCTACACGCCATAAGCTGCACTTCACTCACAGGAACGTCCATAGTCGGTCCTTCTTCTAGCTTCATTTCTCAAATAGGAAGACACTGTTATGAATGAGTATCCACCTGAAGTAGTTTCCCTGAACAGATCCCTTTGTATGAATCTCCTGTTAGTGCTCTGTTGTGTTACTTCTTGATTTCAACAAAGACAGGTGGCACAGAATCCAACATTCCACAGACTCAACCCTGTCGTGAGTATGTTCTATAGCACAGTTTCCTCACGACATAAGAAGTCTTTTGAGCTGAGGGAGACGCTGTGAGACTCACAGGAGCTGTACTTGCATTATGTGTCTTAGAGGCCTCAGTGCCTCACCCTGCCCTTCACTCACAGTATGCAACCTGCCCTATGTCCTTCCCAGGTCTATCTTCTTTCCTCCACTGGACACACATTGTCAGAATTGAGAATACAACGGAATGAGTTTCCCTGAAACAGAACTTCCTCTGTACAAAGGCATGGACGTATGAGACTAGACTCCTATAGGTTCCTATTGAAATTTACCACACAGTGCGTCCCAACAGCCTCCTTCTTTGCCAGACTCAATACTGCCACGAATCCCTCCTAACTCACACTTCCCTCACAACGTTGGAAGCATTCTCAACACAGAAAGACAGTGGATGACCACAGGACGTGCTCATCCAATATGTGTTTTGGATGCCTTAGCGCCATATCCTGCACTTCACTTACAGTACCAAAAGAACCCATAGTCCGTCCTTCTTCTATCTTCATTCCTCAATGGAGAAGGCACTGTTATGAATGGGTTTCCACCTGAAGTAGTTTCCCTGAACAGAACCCCTTGTAGGAATCTCCTGTTAGTGCTCTGTTGTGTTACTTCTTGATTTCAACAAAGACAGGTGGCACAGAATCCAACATTCCACAGACTCAACCCTGTCGTGAGTATGTTCTATAGCACAGTTTCCTCACGACATAAGAAGTCTTTTTTTTTTTTTCCCAATTTATTTATTTTCAGAAAAACAGTATTCATTATTTTTTCACCACACCCAGTGCTCCATGCAAGCTGTGCCCTCTATAATACCCACCACCTGGTACCCCAACCTCCCACCCCCCCGCCACTTCAAACCCCTCAGACTGTTTTTCAGAGTCCATAGTCTCTCATGGTTCACCTCCCCTTCCAATTTACCCAAATTCCCTACTACTCTCTAACGCCCCTTGTCCTCCATGCTATTGGTTATGCTCCACAAATGAGTGAAACCATATGATAATTGACTCTCTCTGCTTGACTGATTTCACTCAGCATAATCTCTTTCAGTCCCGTCCATGTTGCTACAAAAGTTGGATATTCGTCCTTTCTGATGGAGGCATAATACTCCATAGTGTATATGGACCACATCTTCCTTATCCATTCATCCGTTGAAGGGGATCTTGGTTCTTTCCATAGTTTGGCGACTGTGGCCATTGCTGCTATAAACATTGGGGTACAGATGGCCCTTCTTTTCACGACATCTGTGTCTTTGGGGTAAATACCCAGGAGTGCAATGGCAGGGTCGTAGGGAAGCTCTATTTTTAATTTCTTGAGGAATCTCCACACTGTTCTCCAAAGAGGCTGCACCAACTTGCATTCCCACCAACAGTGTAAGAGGGTTTTGAGCTGAGGGAGACGCTGTGAGACTCACAGGGGCTGTACTTGCATTATGTGTCTTAGAGACCTAAGTGCCTCACCCTGCCCTTCACTCACAGTATGCAACCTGTCCTATGTCCTTCCCAGGTCTATCTTCTTTCCTCCACTGGACACACATTGTCAGAATTGAGAATACAACTGAATGAGTTTCCCTGAAACAGAACTTCCTCTGTAGAAAGGCATGGACGTATGAGACTAGACTCCTATAGGTTCCTATTGAAATTTACCACACAGTGCATCCCAACAGCCTCCTTCTTTGCCAGACTCAATACTGCCACGAATCCCTCCTAACTCACACTTCCCTCACAACGTTGGAAGCATTCTCAACACAGAAAGACAGTGGATGACCACAGGACGTGCTCATCCAATATGTGTTTTGGATGCCTTAGCGCCATATCCTGCACTTCACTTACTGTACCAAAAGAACCCATAGTCCGTCCTTCTTCTATCTTCATTCCTCAATGGAGAAGGCACTGTTATGAATGGGTTTCCACCTGAAGTAGATTCCCTGAACAGAACCCCTTGTAGGAATCTCCTGTTAGTGCTCTGTTGTGTTACTTCTTGATTTCAACAAAGACAGGTGGCACAGAATCCAACATTCCACAGACTCAACCCTGTCGTGAGTATGTTCTATAGCAGTTTTCTTACAACATAAGAAGTCCTTTGAGCTGAGGGAGACGCTGTGAGACTCACAGGGGCTTTATTTGCATTATGTGTCTTAGAGTCCTAAGTGCCTCACCCTGCCCCTCACTCACAGTATGCAAAATGCCCTATGTCCGTCCCTGTTCTATCTTCTTTCCTCCACTGGACACACACTGTCAGAATTGAGAAGACGCCGGAATGAGTTTCCCTGAATCAGAACTTCCTCTGTATAAGTTGATGGACGTCTGAGACTAGACCCCTATATGCGGCTATTGCAGTTTACCACACAGTGCGTCCAAACAGCCTCCTTCTTTGACATACTCAATACTGCCACGAATCCCTCCTAACTCACACTGTCAGAAATGAGAATACGCCGGAATGAGTTTCCCTGACACAGAACTTCCTCTGTTCAAGGGCATCGATGAATGAGATTAGACTCCTATACGCGCCCATTCTAGTTTATCACATAGTGAGCCCCAAGAGCTTCCTTCCTTGACAGACTCAACACTGCCACGAATCCCTCCAAACGCACACTTCCCTCACAATGTTTGTAGCGTTTTCGACTTAGAAAGACAGTGTGGATGAGCATAGGTCCTGATCTTTCAATATGTGTGTTGGAAGCCTAAGCTCCATAAGCTGCACTTACCTCACAGGAACTAAAGTGCCCATAGTCGTTCCTTGTTCTATTTTCATTTCTGAAGTAGGAAGACACTGTTATGGATGAGTATCCAACGGAAGTAGTGTCCCTGAACAGATCCCCTTGTAGGAATCACCTGTTAGGGGCCAGGGGCGTCCCTTCTGGATTACAAGAAAGACAGGTGGCACAGAATCCAACATTCCACAGACTCAACCCTGTCGTGAGTATGTTCTATAGCACAGTTTCCTCGTGACATATGAAGTGTATTGAGCAGACGTAGACACTGAGGAACGTCACAGGGCTATCCATGCTGTATGTTCCTTAGAGGCCAGAGGGCCTCACCGTGCACAAAACTCACAGTATGCATCCTGCCCTATGTCCGTCCTTCTTCTATCTTCTTTCCACCACTGGACTGACAGTGTCAGAATTGAGAATCCGCCTGAAGGAGTTTCCCTAAACCGAACTTGCTCTGGTCAAGGGGATGGACGTCTAAGACTAGACTCCTATACGTCCCTTTGCAGTTTACCACACAGTGCGTCTCAAGAGCCTCCTTCTTTGACAGACTCAATACTGCCACGAATCCCTCCTAACACACACTTCCATCACAATGTTTGAAGCTTTTTGGACACAGAAAGACAGTGTGGATGAGCACAGGAAGGGATCTTCAATACGTGTTATGGAAGCCTACACGCCATAAGCTGCACTTCACTCACAGGAACGTCCATAGTCGGTCCTTCTTCTAGCTTCATTTCTCAAATAGGAAGACACTGTTATGAATGAGTATCCACCTGAAGTAGTTTCCCTGAACAGATCCCTTTGTATGAATCTCCTGTTAGTGCTCTGTTGTGTTACTTCTTGATTTCAACAAAGACAGGTGGCACAGAATCCAACATTCCACAGACTCAACCCTGTCGTGAGTATGTTCTATAGCACAGTTTCCTCACGACATAAGAAGTCTTTTGAGCTGAGGGAGACGCTGTGAGACTCACAGGAGCTGTACTTGCATTATGTGTCTTAGAGGCCTCAGTGCCTCACCCTGCCCTTCACTCACAGTATGCAACCTGCCCTATGTCCTTCCCAGGTCTATCTTCTTTCCTCCACTGGACACACATTGTCAGAATTGAGAATACAACGGAATGAGTTTCCCTGAAACAGAACTTCCTCTGTACAAAGGCATGGACGTATGAGACTAGACTCCTATAGGTTCCTATTGAAATTTACCACACAGTGCGTCCCAACAGCCTCCTTCTTTGCCAGACTCAATACTGCCACGAATCCCTCCTAACTCACACTTCCCTCACAACGTTGGAAGCATTCTCAACACAGAAAGACAGTGGATGACCACAGGACGTGCTCATCCAATATGTGTTTTGGATGCCTTAGCGCCATATCCTGCACTTCACTTACAGTACCAAAAGAACCCATAGTCCCTCCTTCTTCTATCTTCATTCCTCAATGGAGAAGGCACTGTTATGAATGGGTTTCCACCTGAAGTAGTTTCCCTGAACAGAACCCCTTGTAGGAATCTCCTGTTAGTGCTCTGTTGTGTTACTTCTTGATTTCAACAAAGACAGGTGGCACAGAATCCAACATTCCACAGACTCAACCCTGTCGTGAGTATGTTCTATAGCACAGTTTCCTCACGACATAAGAAGTCTTTTGAGCTGAGGGAGACGCTGTGAGACTCACAGGGGCTGTACTTGCATTATGTGTCTTAGAGACCTAAGTGCCTCACCCTGCCCTTCACTCACAGTATGCAACCTGTCCTATGTCCTTCCCAAGTCTATCTTCTTTCCTCCACTGGACACACATTGTCAGAATTGAGAATACAACTGAATGAGTTTCCCTGAAACAGAACTTCCTCTGTAGAAAGGCATGGACGTATGAGACTAGACTCCTATAGGTTCCTATTGAAATTTACCACACAGTGCGTCCCAACAGCCTCCTTCTTTGCCAGACTCAATACTGCCACGAATCCCTCCTAACTCACACTTCCCTCACAACGTTGGAAGCATTCTCAACACAGAAAGACAGTGGATGACCACAGGACGTGCTCATCCAATATGTGTTTTGGATGCCTTAGCGCCATATCCTGCACTTCACTTACAGTACCAAAAGAACCCATAGTCCGTCCTTCTTCTATCTTCATTCCTCAATGGAGAAGGCACTGTTCTGAATGGGTTTCCACCTGAAGTAGTTTCCCTGAACAGAACCCCTTGTAGGAATCTCCTGTTAGTGCTCTGTTGTGTTACTTCTTGATTTCAACAAAGACAGGTGGCACAGAATCCAATATTCCACAGACTCAACCCTGTCGTGAGTATGTTCTATAGCAGTTTTCTTACGACATAAGAAGTCCTTTGAGCTGAGGGAGACGCTGTGAGACTCACAGGGGCTGTACTTGCATTATGTGTCTTAGAGTCCTAAGTGCCTCACCCTGCCCCTCACTCACAGTATGCAAAATGCCCTATGTCCGTCCCTGTTCTATCTTCTTTCCTCCACTGGACACACACTGTCAGAATTGAGAAGACGCCGGAATGAGTTTCCCTGAATCAGAACTTCCTCTGTATAAGTTGATGGACGTCTGAGACTAGACCCCTATATGCGGCTATTGCAGTTTACCACACAGTGCGTCCAAACAGCCTCCTTCTTTGACATACTCAATACTGCCACGAATCCCTCCTAACTCACACTGTCAGAAATGAGAATACGCCGGAATGAGTTTCCCTGACACAGAACTTCCTCTGTTCAAGGGCATCGACGAATGAGATTAGACTCCTATACGCGCCCATTCTAGTTTATCACATAGTGAGCCCCAAGAGCTTCCTTCCTTGACAGACTCAACACTGCCACGAATCCCTCCAAACGCACACTTCCCTCACAATGTTTGTAGCGTTTTCGACTTAGAAAGACAGTGTGGATGAGCATAGGTCCTGATCTTTCAATATGTGTGTTGGAAGCCTAAGCTCCATAAGCTGCACTTACCTCACAGGAACTAACGTGCCCATAGTCGATCCTTGTTCTATCTTCATTTCTGAAGTAGGAAGACACTGTTATGGATGAGTATCCAACGGAAGTAGTGTCCCTGAACAGATCCCCTTGTAGGAATCACCTGTTAGGGGCCAGGGGCGTCCCTTCTGCATTACAAGAAAGACAGGTGGCACAGAATCCAACATTCCACAGACTCAACCCTGTCGTGAGTATGTTCTATAGCACAGTTTCCTCGTGACCTATGAAGTGTATTGAGCAGACGTAGACACTGAGGAACGTCACAGGGCTATCCATGCTGTATGTTCCTTAGAGGCCAGAGGGCCTCACCATGCACAAAACTCACAGTATGCATCCTGCCCTATGTCCGTCCTTCTTCTATCTTCTTTCCACCACTGGACTGACAGTGTCACAATTGAGAATCCGCCTGAAGGAGTTTCCCTAAACCGAACTTGCTCTGGTCAAGGGGATGGACGTCTAAGACTAGACTCCTATACGTCCCTTTGCAGTTTACCACACAGTGCGTCTCAAGAGCCTCCTTCTTTGACAGACTCAATACTGCCACGAATCCCTCCTAACACACACTTCCATCACAATGTTTGAAGCTTTTTGGACACAGAAAGACAGTGTGGATGAGCACAGGAAGGGATCTTCAATACGTGTTATGGAAGCCTACACGCCATAAGCTGCACTTCACTCACAGGAACGTCCATAGTCGGTCCTTCTTCTAGCTTCATTTCTCAAATAGGAAGACACTGTTATGAATGAGTATCCACCTGAAGTAGTTTCCCTGAACAGATCCCTTTGTATGAATCTCCTGTTAGTGCTCTGTTGTGTTACTTCTTGATTTCAACAAAGACAGGTGGCACAGAATCCAACATTCCACAGACTCAACCCTGTCGTGAGTATGTTCTATAGCACAGTTTCCTCACGACATAAGAAGTCTTTTGAGCTGAGGGAGACGCTGTGAGACTCACAGGGGCTGTACTTGCATTATGTGTCTTAGAGGCCTCAGTGCCTCACCCTGCCCTTCACTCACAGTATGCAACCTGCCCTATGTCCTTCCCAGGTCTATCTTCTTTCCTCCACTGGACACACATTGTCAGAATTGAGAATACAACGGAATGAGTTTCCCTGAAACAGAACTTCCTCTGTACAAAGGCATGGACGTATGAGACTAGACTCCTATAGGTTCCTATTGAAATTTACCACACAGTGCGTCCCAACAGCCTCCTTCTTTGCCAGACTCAATACTGCCACGAATCCCTCCTAACTCACACTTCCCTCACAACGTTGGAAGCATTCTCAACACAGAAAGACAGTGGATGACCACAGGACGTGCTCATCCAACATGTGTTGTGGATGCCTTAGCGCCATATCCTGCACTTCACTTACAGTACCAAAAGAACCCATAGTCCGTCCTTCTTCTATCTTCATTCCTCAATGGAGAAGGCACTGTTATGAATGGGTTTCCACCTGAAGTAGTTTCCCTGAACAGAACCCCTTGTAGGAATCTCCTGTTAGTGCTCTGTTGTGTTACTTCTTGATTTCAACAAAGAGGGGTGGCACAGAATCCAACATTCCACAGACTCAACCCTGTCGTGAGCATGTTCTATAGCAGTTTTCTTACGACATAAGAAGTCCTTTGAGCTGAGGGAGACGCTGTGAGACTCACAGGGGCTGTACTTGCATTATGTGTCTTAGAGTCCTAAGTGCCTCACCCTGCCCCTCACTCACAGTATGCAAAATGCCCTATGTCCGTCCCTGTTCTATCTTCTTTCCTCCACTGGACACACACTGTCAGAATTGAGAAGACGCCGGAATGAGTTTCCCTGAATCAGAACTTCCTCTGTATAAGTTGATGGACGTCTGAGACTAGACCCCTATATGCGGCTATTGCAGTTTACCACACAGTGCGTCCAAACAGCCTCCTTCTTTGACATACTCAATACTGCCACGAATCCCTCCTAACTCACACTGTCAGAAATGAGAATACGCCGGAATGAGTTTCCCTGACACAGAACTTCCTCTGTTCAAGGGCATCGACGAATGAGATTAGACTCCTATACGCGCCCATTCTAGTTTATCACATAGTGAGCCCCAAGAGCTTCCTTCCTTGACAGACTCAACACTGCCACGAATCCCTCCAAACGCACACTTCCCTCACAATGTTTGTAGCGTTTTCGACTTAGAAAGACAGTGTGGATGAGCATAGGTCCTGATCTTTCAATATGTGTGTTGGAAGCCTAAGCTCCATAAGCTGCACTTACCTCACAGGAACTAAAGTGCCCATAGTCGTTCCTTGTTCTATTTTCATTTCTGAAGTAGGAAGACACTGTTATGGATGAGTATCCAACGGAAGTAGTGTCCCTGAACAGATCCCCTTGTAGGAATCACCTGTTAGGGGCCAGGGGCGTCCCTTCTGGATTACAAGAAAGACAGGTGGCACAGAATCCAACATTCCACAGACTCAACCCTGTCGTGAGTATGTTCTATAGCACAGTTTCCTCGTGACATATGAAGTGTATTGAGCAGACGTAGACACTGAGGAACGTCACAGGGCTATCCATGCTGTATGTTCCTTAGAGGCCAGAGGGCCTCACCGTGCACAAAACTCACAGTATGCATCCTGCCCTATGTCCGTCCTTCTTCTATCTTCTTTCCACCACTGGACTGACAGTGTCACAATTGAGAATCCGCCTGAAGGAGTTTCCCTAAACCGAACTTGCTCTGGTCAAGGGGATGGACGTCTAAGACTAGACTCCTATACGTCCCTTTGCAGTTTACCACACAGTGCGTCTCAAGAGCCTCCTTCTTTGACAGACTCAATACTGCCACGAATCCCTCCTAACACACACTTCCATCACAATGTTTGAAGCTTTTTGGACACAGAAAGACAGTGTGGATGAGCACAGGAAGGGATCTTCAATACGTGTTATGGAAGCCTACACGCCATAAGCTGCACTTCACTCACAGGAACGTCCATAGTCGGTCCTTCTTCTAGCTTCATTTCTCAAATAGGAAGACACTGTTATGAATGAGTATCCACCTGAAGTAGTTTCCCTGAACAGATCCCTTTGTATGAATCTCCTGTTAGTGCTCTGTTGTGTTACTTCTTGATTTCAACAAAGACAGGTGGCACAGAATCCAACATTCCACAGACTCAACCCTGTCGTGAGTATGTTCTATAGCACAGTTTCCTCACGACATAAGAAGTCTTTTGAGCTGAGGGAGACGCTGTGAGACTCACAGGGGCTGTACTTGCATTATGTGTCTTAGAGGCCTCAGTGCCTCACCCTGCCCTTCACTCACAGTATGCAACCTGCCCTATGTCCTTCCCAGGTCTATCTTCTTTCCTCCACTGGACACACATTGTCAGAATTGAGAATACAACGGAATGAGTTTCCCTGAAACAGAACTTCCTCTGTACAAAGGCATGGACGTATGAGACTAGACTCCTATAGGTTCCTATTGAAATTTACCACACAGTGCGTCCCAACAGCCTCCTTCTTTGCCAGACTCAATACTGCCACGAATCCCTCCTAACTCACACTTCCCTCACAACGTTGGAAGCATTCTCAACACAGAAAGACAGTGGATGACCACAGGACGTGCTCATCCAATATGTGTTTTGGATGCCTTAGCGCCATATCCTGCACTTCACTTACAGTACCAAAAGAACCCATAGTCCGTCCTTCTTCTATCTTCATTCCTCAATGGAGAAGGCACTGTTATGAATGGGTTTCCACCTGAAGTAGTTTCCCTGAACAGAACCCCTTGTAGGAATCTCCTGTTAGTGCTCTGTTGTGTTACTTCTTGATTTCAACAAAGAGGGGTGGCACAGAATCCAACATTCCACAGACTCAACCCTGTCGTGAGCATGTTCTATAGCAGTTTTCTTACGACATAAGAAGTCCTTTGAGCTGAGGGAGACGCTGTGAGACTCACAGGGGCTGTACTTGCATTATGTGTCTTAGAGTCCTAAGTGCCTCACCCTGCCCCTCACTCACAGTATGCAAAATGCCCTATGTCCGTCCCTGTTCTATCTTCTTTCCTCCACTGGACACACACTGTCAGAATTGAGAAGACGCCGGAATGAGTTTCCCTGAATCAGAACTTCCTCTGTATAAGTTGATGGACGTCTGAGACTAGACCCCTATATGCGGCTATTGCAGTTTACCACACAGTGCGTCCAAACAGCCTCCTTCTTTGACATACTCAATACTGCCACGAATCCCTCCTAACTCACACTGTCAGAAATGAGAATACGCCGGAATGAGTTTCCCTGACACAGAACTTCCTCTGTTCAAGGGCATCGACGAATGAGATTAGACTCCTATACGCGCCCATTCTAGTTTATCACATAGTGAGCCCCAAGAGCTTCCTTCCTTGACAGACTCAACACTGCCACGAATCCCTCCAAACGCACACTTCCCTCACAATGTTTGTAGCGTTTTCGACTTAGAAAGACAGTGTGGATGAGCATAGGTCCTGATCTTTCAATATGTGTGTTGGAAGCCTAAGCTCCATAAGCTGCACTTACCTCACAGGAACTAAAGTGCCCATAGTCGTTCCTTGTTCTATTTTCATTTCTGAAGTAGGAAGACACTGTTATGGATGAGTATCCAACGGAAGTAGTGTCCCTGAACAGATCCCCTTGTAGGAATCACCTGTTAGGGGCCAGGGGCGTCCCTTCTGGATTACAAGAAAGACAGGTGGCACAGAATCCAACATTCCACAGACTCAACCCTGTCGTGAGTATGTTCTATAGCACAGTTTCCTCGTGACATATGAAGTGTATTGAGCAGACGTAGACACTGAGGAACGTCACAGGGCTATCCATGCTGTATGTTCCTTAGAGGCCAGAGGGCCTCACCGTGCACAAAACTCACAGTATGCATCCTGCCCTATGTCCGTCCTTCTTCTATCTTCTTTCCACCACTGGACTGACAGTGTCACAATTGAGAATCCGCCTGAAGGAGTTTCCCTAAACCGAACTTGCTCTGGTCAAGGGGATGGACGTCTAAGACTAGACTCCTATACGTCCCTTTGCAGTTTACCACACAGTGCGTCTCAAGAGCCTCCTTCTTTGACAGACTCAATACTGCCACGAATCCCTCCTAACACACACTTCCATCACAATGTTTGAAGCTTTTTGGACACAGAAAGACAGTGTGGATGAGCACAGGAAGGGATCTTCAATACGTGTTATGGAAGCCTACACGCCATAAGCTGCACTTCACTCACAGGAACGTCCATAGTCGGTCCTTCTTCTAGCTTCATTTCTCAAATAGGAAGACACTGTTATGAATGAGTATCCACCTGAAGTAGTTTCCCTGAACAGATCCCTTTGTATGAATCTCCTGTTAGTGCTCTGTTGTGTTACTTCTTGATTTCAACAAAGACAGGTGGCACAGAATCCAACATTCCACAGACTCAACCCTGTCGTGAGTATGTTCTATACCACAGTTTCCTCACGACATAAGAAGTCTTTTGAGCTGAGGGAGACGCTGTGAGACTCACAGGGGCTGTACTTGCATTATGTGTCTTAGAGGCCTCAGTGCCTCACCCTGCCCTTCACTCACAGTATGCAACCTGCCCTATGTCCTTCCCAGGTCTATCTTCTTTCCTCCACTGGACACACATTGTCAGAATTGAGAATACAACGGAATGAGTTTCCCTGAAACAGAACTTCCTCTGTACAAAGGCATGGACGTATGAGACTAGACTCCTATAGGTTCCTATTGAAATTTACCACACAGTGCGTCCCAACAGCCTCCTTCTTTGCCAGACTCAATACTGCCACGAATCCCTCCTAACTCACACTTCCCTCACAACGTTGGAAGCATTCTCAACACAGAAAGACAGTGGATGACCACAGGACGTGCTCATCCAATATGTGTTTTGGATGCCTTAGCGCCATATCCTGCACTTCACTTACAGTACCAAAAGAACCCATAGTCCGTCCTTCTTCTATCTTCATTCCTCAATGGAGAAGGCACTGTTATGAATGGGTTTCCACCTGAAGTAGTTTCCCTGAACAGAACCCCTTGTAGGAATCTCCTGTTAGTGCTCTGTTGTGTTACTTCTTGATTTCAACAAAGACAGGTGGCACAGAATCCAACATTCCACAGACTCAACCCTGTCGTGAGTATGTTCTATAGCACAGTTTCCTCACGACATAAGAAGTCTTTTGAGCTGAGGGAGACGCTGTGAGACTCACAGGGGCTGTACTTGCATTATGTGTCTTAGAGACCTAAGTGCCTCACCCTGCCCTTCACTCACAGTATGCAACCTGTCCTATGTCCTTCCCAGGTCTATCTACTTTCCTCCACTGGACACACATTGTCAGAATTGAGAATACAACTGAATGAGTTTCCCTGAAACAGAACTTCCTCTGTACAAAGGCATGGACGTATGAGACTAGACTCCTATAGGTTCCTATTGAAATTTACCACACAGTGCGTCCCAACAGCCTCCTTCTTTGCCAGACTCAATACTGCCACGAATCCCTCCTAACTCACACTTCCCTCACAACGTTGGAAGCATTCTCAACACAGAAAGACAGTGGATGACCACAGGACGTGCTCATCCAATATGTGTTTTGGATGCCTTAGCGCCATATCCTGCACTTCACTTACAGTACCAAAAGAACCCATAGTCCCTCCTTCTTCTATCTTCATTCCTCAATGGAGAAGGCACTGTTATGAATGGGTTTCCACCTGAAGTAGATTCCCTGAACAGAACCCCTTGTAGGAATCTCCTGTTAGTGCTCTGTTGTGTTACTTCTTGATTTCAACAAAGACAGGTGGCACAGAATCCAACATTCCACAGACTCAACCCTGTCGTGAGTATGTTCTATAGCAGTTTTCTTACGACATAAGAAGTCCTTTGAGCTGAGGGAGACGCTGTGAGACTCACAGGGGCTGTACTTGCATTATGTGTCTTAGAGTCCTAAGTGCCTCACCCTGCCCCTCACTCACAGTATGCAAAATGCCCTATGTCCGTCCCTGTTCTATCTTCTTTCCACCACTGGACACACACTGTCAGAATTGAGAAGACGCCGGAATGAGTTTCCCTGAATCAGAACTTCCTCTGTATAAGTTGATGGACATCTGAGACTAGACCCCTATATGCGGCTATTGCAGTTTACCACACAGTGCGTCCAAACAGCCTCCTTCTTTGACATACTCAATACTGCCACGAATCCCTCCTAACTCACACTGTCAGAAATGAGAATACGCCGGAATGAGTTTCCCTGACACAGAACTTCCTCTGTTCAAGGGCATCGACGAATGAGATTAGACTCCTATACGCGCCCATTCTAGTTTATCACATAGTGAGCCCCAAGAGCTTCCTTCCTTGACAGACTCAACACTGCCACGAATCCCTCCAAACGCACACTTCCCTCACAATGTTTGTAGCGTTTTCGACTTAGAAAGACAGTGTGGATGAGCATAGGTCCTGATCTTTCAATATGTGTGTTGGAAGCCTAAGCTCCATAAGCTGCACTTACCTCACAGGAACTAAAGTGCCCATAGTCGTTCCTTGTTCTATTTTCATTTCTGAAGTAGGAAGACACTGTTATGGATGAGTATCCAACGGAAGTAGTGTCCCTGAACAGATCCCCTTGTAGGAATCACCTGTTAGGGGCCAGGGGCGTCCCTTCTGGATTACAAGAAAGACAGGTGGCACAGAATCCAACATTCCACAGACTCAACCCTGTCGTGAGTATGTTCTATAGCACAGTTTCCTCGTGACATATGAAGTGTATTGAGCAGACGTAGACACTGAGGAACGTCACAGGGCTATCCATGCTGTATGTTCCTTAGAGGCCAGAGGGCCTCACCGTGCACAAAACTCACAGTATGCATCCTGCCCTATGTCCGTCCTTCTTCTATCTTCTTTCCACCACTGGACTGACAGTGTCAGAATTGAGAATCCGCCTGAAGGAGTTTCCCTAAACCGAACTTGCTCTGGTCAAGGGGATGGACGTCTAAGACTAGACTCCTATACGTCCCTTTGCAGTTTACCACACAGTGCGTCTCAAGAGCCTCCTTCTTTGACAGACTCAATACTGCCACGAATCCCTCCTAACACACACTTCCATCACAATGTTTGAAGCTTTTTGGACACAGAAAGACAGTGTGGATGAGCACAGGAAGGGATCTTCAATACGTGTTATGGAAGCCTACACGCCATAAGCTGCACTTCACTCACAGGAACGTCCATAGTCGGTCCTTCTTCTAGCTTCATTTCTCAAATAGGAAGACACTGTTATGAATGAGTATCCACCTGAAGTAGTTTCCCTGAACAGATCCCTTTGTATGAATCTCCTGTTAGTGCTCTGTTGTGTTACTTCTTGATTTCAACAAAGACAGGTGGCACAGAATCCAACATTCCACAGACTCAACCCTGTCGTGAGTATGTTCTATAGCACAGTTTCCTCACGACATAAGAAGTCTTTTGAGCTGAGGGAGACGCTGTGAGACTCACAGGGGCTGTACTTGCATTATGTGTCTTAGAGGCCTCAGTGCCTCACCCTGCCCTTCACTCACAGTATGCAACCTGCCCTATGTCCTTCCCAGGTCTATCTTCTTTCCTCCACTGGACACACATTGTCAGAATTGAGAATACAACGGAATGAGTTTCCCTGAAACAGAACTTCCTCTGTACAAAGGCATGGACGTATGAGACTAGACTCCTATAGGTTCCTATTGAAATTTACCACACAGTGCGTCCCAACAGCCTCCTTCTTTGCCAGACTCAATACTGCCACGAATCCCTCCTAACTCACTCTTCCCTCACAACGTTGGAAGCATTCTCAACACAGAAAGACAGTGGATGACCACAGGACGTGCTCATCCAATATGTGTTTTGGATGCCTTAGCGCCATATCCTGCACTTCACTTACAGTACCAAAAGAACCCATAGTCCGTCCTTCTTCTATCTTCATTCCTCAATGGAGAAGGCACTGTTATGAATGGGTTTCCACCTGAAGTAGTTTCCCTGAACAGAACCCCTTGTAGGATTCTCCTGTTAGTGCTCTGTTGTGTTACTTCTTGATTTCAACAAAGACGGGTGGCACAGAATCCAACATTCCACAGACTCAACCCTGTCGTGAGTATGTTCTATAGCAGTTTTCTTACGACATAAGAAGTCCTTTGAGCTGAGGGAGACGCTGTGAGACTCACAGGGGCTGTACTTGCATTATGTGTCTTAGAGTCCTAAGTGCCTCACCCTGCCCCTCACTCACAGTATGCAAAATGCCCTATGTCCGTCCCTGTTCTATCTTCTTTCCTCCACTGGACACACACTGTCAGAATTGAGAAGACGCCGGAATGAGTTTCCCTGAATCAGAACTTCCTCTGTATAAGTTGATGGACGTCTGAGACTAGACCCCTATATGCGGCTATTGCAGTTTACCACACAGTGCGTCCAAACAGCCTCCTTCTTTGACATACTCAATACTGCCACGAATCCCTCCTAACTCACACTGTCAGAAATGAGAATACGCCGGAATGAGTTTCCCTGACACAGAACTTCCTCTGTTCAAGGGCATCGACGAATGAGATTAGACTCCTATACGCGCCCATTCTAGTTTATCACATAGTGAGCCCCAAGAGCTTCCTTCCTTGACAGACTCAACACTGCCACGAATCCCTCCAAACGCACACTTCCCTCACAATGTTTGTAGCGTTTTCGACTTAGAAAGACAGTGTGGATGAGCATAGGTCCTGATCTTTCAATATGTGTGTTGGAAGCCTAAGCTCCATAAGCTGCACTTACCTCACAGGAACTAACGTGCCCATAGTCGGTCCTTGTTCTATCTTCATTTCTGAAGTAGGAAGACACTGTTATGGATGAGTATCCAACGGAAGTAGTGTCCCTGAACAGATCCCCTTGTAGGAATCACCTGTTAGGGGCCAGGGGCGTCCCTTCTGGATTACAAGAAAGACAGGTGGCACAGAATCCAACATTCCACAGACTCAACCCTGTCGTGAGTATGTTCTATAGCACAGTTTCCTCGTGACATATGAAGTGTATTGAGCAGACGTAGACACTGAGGAACGTCACAGGGCTATCCATGCTGTATGTTCCTTAGAGGCCAGAGGGCCTCACCGTGCACAAAACTCACAGTATGCATCCTGCCCTATGTCCGTCCTTCTTCTATCTTCTTTCCACCACTGGACTGACAGTGTCAGAATTGAGAATCCGCCTGAAGGAGTTTCCCTAAACCGAACTTGCTCTGGTCAAGGGGATGGACGTCTAAGACTAGACTCCTATACGTCCCTTTGCAGTTTACCACACAGTGCGTCTCAAGAGCCTCCTTCTTTGACAGACTCAATACTGCCACGAATCCCTCCTAACACACACTTCCATCACAATGTTTGAAGCTTTTTGGACACAGAAAGACAGTGTGGATGAGCACAGGAAGGGATCTTCAATACGTGTTATGGAAGCCTACACGCCATAAGCTGCACTTCACTCACAGGAACTTCCATAGTCGGTCCTTCTTCTAGCTTCATTTCTCAAATAGGAAGACACTGTTATGAATGAGTATCCACCTGAAGTAGTTTCCCTGAACAGATCCCTTTGTATGAATCTCCTGTTAGTGCTCTGTTGTGTTACTTCTTGATTTCAACAAAGACAGGTGGCACAGAATCCAACATTCCACAGACTCAACCCTGTCGTGAGTATGTTCTATAGCACAGTTTCCTCACGACATAAGAAGTCTTTTGAGCTGAGGGAGACGCTGTGAGACTCACAGGGGCTGTACTTGCATTATGTGTCTTAGAGGCCTCAGTGCCTCACCCTGCCCTTCACTCACAGTATGCAACCTGCCCTATGTCCTTCCCAGGTCTATCTTCTTTCCTCCACTGGACACACATTGTCAGAATTGAGAATACAACGGAATGAGTTTCCCTGAAACAGAACTTCCTCTGTACAAAGGCATGGACGTATGAGACTAGACTCCTATAGGTTCCTATTGAAATTTACCACACAGTGCGTCCCAACAGCCTCCTTCTTTGCCAGACTCAATACTGCCACGAATCCCTCCTAACTCACACTTCCCTCACAACGTTGGAAGCATTCTCAACACAGAAAGACAGTGGATGACCACAGGACGTGCTCATCCAATATGTGTTTTGGATGCCTTAGCGCCATATCCTGCACTTCACTTACAGTACCAAAAGAACCCATAGTCCGTCCTTCTTCTATCTTCATTCCTCAATGGAGAAGGCACTGTTATGAATGGGTTTCCACCTGAAGTAGTTTCCCTGAACAGAACCCCTTGTAGGAATCTCCTGTTAGTGCTCTGTTGTGTTACTTCTTGATTTCAACAAAGAGGGGTGGCACAGAATCCAACATTCCACAGACTCAACCCTGTCGTGAGCATGTTCTATAGCAGTTTTCTTACGACATAAGAAGTCCTTTGAGCTGAGGGAGACGCTGTGAGACTCACAGGGGCTGTACTTGCATTATGTGTCTTAGAGTCCTAAGTGCCTCACCCTGCCCCTCACTCACAGTATGCAAAATGCCCTATGTCCGTCCCTGTTCTATCTTCTTTCCTCCACTGGACACACACTGTCAGAATTGAGAAGACGCCGGAATGAGTTTCCCTGAATCAGAACTTCCTCTGTATAAGTTGATGGACGTCTGAGACTAGACCCCTATATGCGGCTATTGCAGTTTACCACACAGTGCGTCCAAACAGCCTCCTTCTTTGACATACTCAATACTGCCACGAATCCCTCCTAACTCACACTGTCAGAAATGAGAATACGCCGGAATGAGTTTCCCTGACACAGAACTTCCTCTGTTCAAGGGCATCGACGAATGAGATTAGACTCCTATACGCGCCCATTCTAGTTTATCACATAGTGAGCCCCAAGAGCTTCCTTCCTTGACAGACTCAACACTGCCACGAATCCCTCCAAACGCACACTTCCCTCACAATGTTTGTAGCGTTTTCGACTTAGAAAGACAGTGTGGATGAGCATAGGTCCTGATCTTTCAATATGTGTGTTGGAAGCCTAAGCTCCATAAGCTGCACTTACCTCACAGGAACTAAAGTGCCCATAGTCGTTCCTTGTTCTATTTTCATTTCTGAAGTAGGAAGACACTGTTATGGATGAGTATCCAACGGAAGTAGTGTCCCTGAACAGATCCCCTTGTAGGAATCACCTGTTAGGGGCCAGGGGCGTCCCTTCTGGATTACAAGAAAGACAGGTGGCACAGAATCCAACATTCCACAGACTCAACCCTGTCGTGAGTATGTTCTATAGCACAGTTTCCTCGTGACATATGAAGTGTATTGAGCAGACGTAGACACTGAGGAACGTCACAGGGCTATCCATGCTGTATGTTCCTTAGAGGCCAGAGGGCCTCACCGTGCACAAAACTCACAGTATGCATCCTGCCCTATGTCCGTCCTTCTTCTATCTTCTTTCCACCACTGGACTGACAGTGTCAGAATTGAGAATCCGCCTGAAGGAGTTTCCCTAAACCGAACTTGCTCTGGTCAAGGGGATGGACGTCTAAGACTAGACTCCTATACGTCCCTTTGCAGTTTACCACACAGTGCGCCTCAAGAGCCTCCTTCTTTGACAGACTCAATACTGCCACGAATCCCTCCTAACACACACTTCCATCACAATGTTTGAAGCTTTTTGGACACAGAAAGACAGTGTGGATGAGCACAGGAAGGGATCTTCAATACGTGTTATGGAAGCCTACACGCCATAAGCTGCACTTCACTCACAGGAACGTCCATAGTCGGTCCTTCTTCTAGCTTCATTTCTCAAATAGGAAGACACTGTTATGAATGAGTATCCACCTGAAGTAGTTTCCCTGAACAGATCCCTTTGTATGAATCTCCTGTTAGTGCTCTGTTGTGTTACTTCTTGATTTCAACAAAGACAGGTGGCACAGAATCCAACATTCCACAGACTCAACCCTGTCGTGAGTATGTTCTATAGCACAGTTTCCTCACGACATAAGAAGTCTTTTGAGCTGAGGGAGACGCTGTGAGACTCACAGGGGCTGTACTTGCATTATGTGTCTTAGAGGCCTCAGTGCCTCACCCTGCCCTTCACTCACAGTATGCAACCTGCCCTATGTCCTTCCCAGGTCTATCTTCTTTCCTCCACTGGACACACATTGTCAGAATTGAGAATACAACGGAATGAGTTTCCCTGAAACAGAACTTCCTCTGTACAAAGGCATGGACGTATGAGACTAGACTCCTATAGGTTCCTATTGAAATTTACCACACAGTGCGTCCCAACAGCCTCCTTCTTTGCCAGACTCAATACTGCCACGAATCCCTCCTAACTCACACTTCCCTCACAACGTTGGAAGCATTCTCAACACAGAAAGACAGTGGATGACCACAGGACGTGCTCATCCAATATGTGTTTTGGATGCCTTAGCGCCATATCCTGCACTTCACTTACAGTACCAAAAGAACCCATAGTCCGTCCTTCTTCTATCTTCATTCCTCAATGGAGAAGGCACTGTTATGAATGGGTTTCCACCTGAAGTAGTTTCCCTGAACAGAACCCCTTGTAGGAATCTCCTGTTAGTGCTCTGTTGTGTTACTTCTTGATTTCAACAAAGACAGGTGGCACAGAATCCAACATTCCACAGACTCAACCCTGTCGTGAGTATGTTCTATAGCACAGTTTCCTCACGACATAAGAAGTCTTTTGAGCTGAGGGAGACGCTGTGAGACTCACAGGGGCTGTACTTGCATTATGTGTCTTAGAGACCTAAGTGCCTCACCCTGCCCTTCACTCACAGTATGCAACCTGTCCTATGTCCTTCCCAGGTCTATCTTCTTTCCTCCACTGGACATACATTGTCAGAATTGAGAATACAACTGAATGAGTTTCCCTGAAACAGAACTTCCTCTGTACAAAGGCATGGACGTATGAGACTAGACTCCTATAGGTTCCTATTGAAATTTACCACACAGTGCGTCCCAAAAGCCTCCTTCTTTGCCAGACTCAATACTGCCACGAATCCCTCCTAACTCACACTTCCCTCACAACGTTGGAAGCATTCTCAACACAGAAAGACAGTGGATGACCACAGGACGTGCTCATCCAATATGTGTTTTAGATGCCTTAGCGCCATATCCTGCACTTCACTTACAGTACCAAAAGAACCCATAGTCCCTCCTTCTTCTATCTTCATTCCTCAATGGAGAAGGCACTGTTATGAATGGGTTTCCACCTGAAGTAGTTTCCCTGAACAGAACCCCTTGTAGGAATCTCCTGTTAGTGCTCTGTTGTGTTACTTCTTGATTTCAACAAAGACAGGTGGCACAGAATCCAACATTCCACAGACTCAACCCTGTCGTGAGTATGTTCTATAGCAGTTTTCTTACGACATAAGAAGTCCTTTGAGCTGAGGGAGACGCTGTGAGACTCACAGGGGCTGTACTTGCATTATGTGTCTTAGAGTCCTAAGTGCCTCACCCTGCCCCTCACTCACAGTATGCAAAATGCCCTATGTCCGTCCCTGTTCTATCTTCTTTCCACCACTGGACACACACTGTCAGAATTGAGAAGACGCCGGAATGAGTTTCCCTGAATCAGAACTTCCTCTGTATAAGTTGATGGACGTCTGAGACTAGACCCCTATATGCGGCTATTGCAGTTTACCACACAGTGCGTCCAAACAGCCTCCTTCTTTGACATACTCAATACTGCCACGAATCCCTCCTAACTCACACTGTCAGAAATGAGAATACGCCGGAATGAGTTTCCCTGACACAGAACTTCCTCTGTTCAAGGGCATCGACGAATGAGATTAGACTCCTATACGCGCCCATTCTAGTTTATCACATAGTGAGCCCCAAGAGCTTCCTTCCTTGACAGACTCAACACTGCCACGAATCCCTCCAAACGCACACTTCCCTCACAATGTTTGTAGCGTTTTCGACTTAGAAAGACAGTGTGGATGAGCATAGGTCCTGATCTTTCAATATGTGTGTTGGAAGCCTAAGCTCCATAAGCTGCACTTACCTCACAGGAACTAAAGTGCCCATAGTCGTTCCTTGTTCTATTTTCATTTCTGAAGTAGGAAGACACTGTTATGGATGAGTATCCAACGGAAGTAGTGTCCCTGAACAGATCCCCTTGTAGGAATCACCTGTTAGGGGCCAGGGGCGTCCCTTCTGGATTACAAGAAAGACAGGTGGCACAGAATCCAACATTCCACAGACTCAACCCTGTCGTGAGTATGTTCTATAGCACAGTTTCCTCGTGACATATGAAGTGTATTGAGCAGACGTAGACACTGAGGAACGTCACAGGGCTATCCATGCTGTATGTTCCTTAGAGGCCAGAGGGCCTCACCGTGCACAAAACTCACAGTATGCATCCTGCCCTATGTCCGTCCTTCTTCTATCTTCTTTCCACCACTGGACTGACAGTGTCAGAATTGAGAATCCGCCTGAAGGAGTTTCCCTAAACCGAACTTGCTCTGGTCAAGGGGATGGACGTCTAAGACTAGACTCCTATACGTCCCTTTGCAGTTTACCACACAGTGCGTCTCAAGAGCCTCCTTCTTTGACAGACTCAATACTGCCACGAATCCCTCCTAACACACACTTCCATCACAATGCTTGAAGCTTTTTGGACACAGAAAGACAGTGTGGATGAGCACAGGAAGGGATCTTCAATACGTGTTATGGAAGCCTACACGCCATAAGCTGCACTTCACTCACAGGAACGTCCATAGTCGGTCCTTCTTCTAGCTTCATTTCTCAAATAGGAAGACACTGTTATGAATGAGTATCCACCTGAAGTAGTTTCCCTGAACAGATCCCTTTGTATGAATCTCCTGTTAGTGCTCTGTTGTGTTACTTCTTGATTTCAACAAAGACAGGTGGCACAGAATCCAACATTCCACAGACTCAACCCTGTCGTGAGTATGTTCTATACCACAGTTTCCTCACGACATAAGAAGTCTTTTGAGCTGAGGGAGACGCTGTGAGACTCACAGGGGCTGTACTTGCATTATGTGTCTTAGAGGCCTCAGTGCCTCACCCTGCCCTTCACTCACAGTATGCAACCTGCCCTATGTCCTTCCCAGGTCTATCTTCTTTCCTCCACTGGACACACATTGTCAGAATTGAGAATACAACGGAATGAGTTTCCCTGAAACAGAACTTCCTCTGTACAAAGGCATGGACGTATGAGACTAGACTCCTATAGGTTCTTATTGAAATTTACCACACAGTGCGTCCCAACAGCCTCCTTCTTTGCCAGACTCAATACTGCCACGAATCCCTCCTAACTCACACTTCCCTCACAACGTTGGAAGCATTCTCAACACAGAAAGACAGTGGATGACCACAGGACGTGCTCATCCAATATGTGTTTTGGATGCCTTAGCGCCATATCCTGCACTTCACTTACAGTACCAAAAGAACCCATAGTCCGTCCTTCTTCTATCTTCATTCCTCAATGGAGAAGGCACTGTTATGAATGGGTTTCCACCTGAAGTAGTTTCCCTGAACAGAACCCCTTGTAGGAATCTCCTGTTAGTGCTCTGTTGTGTTACTTCTTGATTTCAACAAAGACAGGTGGCACAGAATCCAACATTCCACAGACTCAACCCTGTCGTGAGTATGTTCTATAGCACAGTTTCCTCACGACATAAGAAGTCTTTTGAGCTGAGGGAGACGCTGTGAGACTCACAGGGGCTGTACTTGCATTATGTGTCTTAGAGACCTAAGTGCCTCACCCTGCCCTTCACTCACAGTATGCAACCTGTCCTATGTCCTTCCAGGGCTATCTTCTTTCCTCCACTGGACACACATTGTCAGAATTGAGAATACAACTGAATGAGTTTCCCTGAAACAGAACTTCCTCTGTACAAAGGCATGGACGTATGAGACTAGACTCCTATAGGTTCCTATTGAAATTTACCACACAGTGCGTCCCAACAGCCTCCTTCTTTGCCAGACTCAATACTGCCACGAATCCCTCCTAACTCACACTTCCCTCACAACGTTGGAAGCATTCTCAACACAGAAAGACAGTGGATGACCACAGGACGTGCTCATCCAATATGTGTTTTGGATGCCTTAGCGCCATATCCTGCACTTCACTTACAGTACCAAAAGAACCCATAGTCCCTCCTTCTTCTATCTTCATTCCTCAATGGAGAAGGCACTGTTATGAATGGGTTTCCACCTGAAGTAGTTTCCCTGAACAGAACCCCTTGTAGGAATCTCCTGTTAGTGCTCTGTTGTGTTACTTCTTGATTTCAACAAAGACAGGTGGCACAGAATCCAACATTCCACAGACTCAACCCTGTCGTGAGTATGTTCTATAGCAGTTTTCTTACGACATAAGAAGTCCTTTGAGCTGAGGGAGACGCTGTGAGACTCACAGGGGCTGTACTTGCATTATGTGTCTTAGAGTCCTAAGTGCCTCACCCTGCCCCTCACTCACAGTATGCAAAATGCCCTATGTCCGTCCCTGTTCTATCTTCTTTCCACCACTGGACACACACTGTCAGAATTGAGAAGACGCCGGAATGAGTTTCCCTGAATCAGAACTTCCTCTGTATAAGTTGATGGACGTCTGAGACTAGACCCCTATATGCGGCTATTGCAGTTTACCACACAGTGCGTCCAAACAGCCTCCTTCTTTGACATACTCAATACTGCCACGAATCCCTCCTAACTCACACTGTCAGAAATGAGAATACGCCGGAATGAGTTTCCCTGACACAGAACTTCCTCTGTTCAAGGGCATCGACGAATGAGATTAGACTCCTATACGCGCCCATTCTAGTTTATCACATAGTGAGCCCCAAGAGCTTCCTTCCTTGACAGACTCAACACTGCCACGAATCCCTCCAAACGCACACTTCCCTCACAATGTTTGTAGCGTTTTCGACTTAGAAAGACAGTGTGGATGAGCATAGGTCCTGATCTTTCAATATGTGTGTTGGAAGCCTAAGCTCCATAAGCTGCACTTACCTCACAGGAACTAAACTGCCCATAGTCGGTCCTTGTTCTATTTTCATTTCTGAAGTAGGAAGACACTGTTATGGATGAGTATCCAACGGAAGTAGTGTCCCTGAACAGATCCCCTTGTAGGAATCACCTGTTAGGGGCCAGGGGCGTCCCTTCTGGATTACAAGAAAGACAGGTGGCACAGAATCCAACATTCCACAGACTCAACCCTGTCGTGAGTATGTTCTATAGCACAGTTTCCTCGTGACATATGAAGTGTATTGAGCAGACGTAGACACTGAGGAACGTCACAGGGCTATCCATGCTGTATGTTCCTTAGAGGCCAGAGGGCCTCACCGTGCACAAAACTCACAGTATGCATCCTGCCCTATGTCCGTCCTTCTTCTATCTTCTTTCCACCACTGGACTGACAGTGTCACAATTGAGAATCCGCCTGAAGGAGTTTCCCTAAACCGAACTTGCTCTGGTCAAGGGGATGGACGTCTAAGACTAGACTCCTATACGTCCCTTTGCAGTTTACCACACAGTGCGTCTCAAGAGCCTCCTTCTTTGACAGACTCAATACTGCCACGAATCCCTCCTAACACACCCTTCCATCACAATGTTTGAAGCTTTTTGGACACTGAAAGACAGTGTGGATGAGCACAGGAAGGGATCTTCAATACGTGTTATGGAAGCCTACACGCCATAAGCTGCACTTCACTCACAGGAACGTCCATAGTCGGTCCTTCTTCTAGCTTCATTTCTCAAATAGGAAGACACTGTTATGAATGAGTATCCACCTGAAGTAGTTTCCCTGAACAGATCCCTTTGTATGAATCTCCTGTTAGTGCTCTGTTTTGCTACTTCTTGATTTCAACAAAGACAGGTGGCACAGAATCCAACATTCCACAGACTCAACCCTGTCGTGAGTATGTTCTATAGCACAGTTTCCTCACGACATAAGAAGTCTTTTGAGCTGAGGGAGACGCTGTGAGACTCACAGGGGCTGTACTTGCATTATGTGTCTTAGAGGCCTCAGTGCCTCACCCTGCCCTTCACTCACAGTATGCAACCTGCCCTATGTCCTTCCCAGGTCTATCTTCTTTCCTCCACTGGACACACATTGTCAGAATTGAGAATACAACGGAATGAGTTTCCCTGAAACAGAACTTCCTCTGTACAAAGGCATGGAGGTATGAGACTAGACTCCCATAGGTTCCTATTGAAATTTACCACACAGTGCGTCCCAACAGCCTCCTTCTTTGCCAGACTCAATACTGCCACGAATCCCTCCTAACTCACACTTCCCTCAAAACGTTGGAAGCATTCTCAACACAGAAAGACAGTGGATGACCACAGGACGTGCTCATCCAATATGTGTTTTGGATGCCTTAGCGCCATATCCTGCACTTCACTTACAGTACCAAAAGAACCCATAGTCCGTCCTTCTTCTATCTTCATTCCTCAATGGAGAAGGCACTGTTATGAATGGGTTTCCACCTGAAGTAGTTTCCCTGAACAGAACCCCTTGTAGGAATCTCCTGTTAGTGCTCTGTTGTGTTACTTCTTGATTTCAACAAAGACAGGTGGCACAGAATCCAACATTCCACAGACTCAACCCTGTCGTGAGTATGTTCTATAGCACAGTTTCCTCACGACATAAGAAGTCTTTTGAGCTGAGGGAGACGCTGTGAGACTCACAGGGGCTGTACTTGCATTATGTGTCTTAGAGACCTAAGTGCCTCACCCTGCCCTTCACTCACAGTATGCAACCTGTCCTATGTCCTTCCAGGGCTATCTTCTTTCCTCCACTGGACACACATTGTCAGAATTGAGAATACAACTGAATGAGTTTCCCTGAAACAGAACTTCCTCTGTACAAAGGCATGGACGTATGAGACTAGACTCCTATAGGTTCCTATTGAAATTTACCACACAGTGCGTCCCAACAGCCTCCTTCTTTGCCAGACTCAATACTGCCACGAATCCCTCCTAACTCACACTTCCCTCACAACGTTGGAAGCATTCTCAACACAGAAAGACAGTGGATGACCACAGGACGTGCTCATCCAATATGTGTTTTGGATGCCTTAGCGCCATATCCTGCACTTCACTTACAGTACCAAAAGAACCCATAGTCCCTCCTTCTTCTATCTTCATTCCTCAATGGAGAAGGCACTGTTATGAATGGGTTTCCACCTGAAGTAGTTTCCCTGAACAGAACCCCTTGTAGGAATCTCCTGTTAGTGCTCTGTTGTGTTACTTCTTGATTTCAACAAAGACAGGTGGCACAGAATCCAACATTCCACAGACTCAACCCTGTCGTGAGTATGTTCTATAGCAGTTTTCTTACGACATAAGAAGTCCTTTGAGCTGAGGGAGACGCTGTGAGACTCACAGGGGCTGTACTTGCATTATGTGTCTTAGAGTCCTAAGTGCCTCACCCTGCCCCTCACTCACAGTATGCAAAATGCCCTATGTCCGTCCCTGTTCTATCTTCTTTCCACCACTGGACACACACTGTCAGAATTGAGAAGACGCCGGAATGAGTTTCCCTGAATCAGAACTTCCTCTGTATAAGTTGATGGACGTCTGAGACTAGACCCCTATATGCGGCTATTGCAGTTTACCACACAGTGCGTCCAAACAGCCTCCTTCTTTGACATACTCAATACTGCCACGAATCCCTCCTAACTCACACTGTCAGAAATGAGAATACGCCGGAATGAGTTTCCCTGACACAGAACTTCCTCTGTTCAAGGGCATCGACGAATGAGATTAGACTCCTATACGCGCCCATTCTAGTTTATCACATAGTGAGCCCCAAGAGCTTCCTTCCTTGACAGACTCAACACTGCCACGAAT
This sequence comes from Neogale vison, assembly GCF_020171115.1. Classification (NCBI taxonomy): domain Eukaryota; kingdom Metazoa; phylum Chordata; class Mammalia; order Carnivora; family Mustelidae; genus Neogale; species Neogale vison. Next base: position 77,478,549 of record NC_058105.1, read on the forward strand.
CCCTCCAAACGCACACTTCCCTCACAATGTTTGTAGCGTTTTCGACTTAGAAAGACAGTGTGGATGAGCATAGGTCCTGATCTTTCAATATGTGTGTTGGAAGCCTAAGCTCCATAAGCTGCACTTACCTCACAGGAACTAAACTGCCCATAGTCGGTCCTTGTTCTATTTTCATTTCTGAAGTAGGAAGACACTGTTATGGATGAGTATCCAACGGAAGTAGTGTCCCTGAACAGATCCCCTTGTAGGAATCACCTGTTAGGGGCCAGGGGCGTCCCTTCTGGATTACAAGAAAGACAGGTGGCACAGAATCCAACATTCCACAGACTCAACCCTGTCGTGAGTATGTTCTATAGCACAGTTTCCTCGTGACATATGAAGTGTATTGAGCAGACGTAGACACTGAGGAACGTCACAGGGCTATCCATGCTGTATGTTCCTTAGAGGCCAGAGGGCCTCACCGTGCACAAAACTCACAGTATGCATCCTGCCCTATGTCCGTCCTTCTTCTATCTTCTTTCCACCACTGGACTGACAGTGTCAGAATTGAGAATCCGCCTGAAGGAGTTTCCCTAAACCGAACTTGCTCTGGTCAAGGGGATGGACGTCTAAGACTAGACTCCTATACGTCCCTTTGCAGTTTACCACACAGTGCGTCTCAAGAGCCTCCTTCTTTGACAGACTCAATACTGCCACGAATCCCTCCTAACACACACTTCCATCACAATGTTTGAAGCTTTTTGGACACAGAAAGACAGTGTGGATGAGCACAGGAAGGGATCTTCAATACGTGTTATGGAAGCCTACACGCCATAAGCTGCACTTCACTCACAGGAACGTCCATAGTCGGTCCTTCTTCTAGCTTCATTTCTCAAATAGGAAGACACTGTTATGAATGAGTATCCACCTGAAGTAGTTTCCCTGAACAGATCCCTTTGTATGAATCTCCTGTTAGTGCTCTGTTGTGTTACTTCTTGATTTCAACAAAGACAGGTGGCACAGAATCCAACATTCCACAGACTCAACCCTGTCGTGAGTATGTTCTATAGCACAGTTTCCTCACGACATAAGAAGTCTTTTGAGCTGAGGGAGACGCTGTGAGACTCACAGGGGCTGTACTTGCATTATGTGTCTTAGAGGCCTCAGTGCCTCACCCTGCCCTTCACTCACAGTATGCAACCTGCCCTATGTCCTTCCCAGGTCTATCTTCTTTCCTCCACTGGACACACATTGTCAGAATTGAGAATACAACGGAATGAGTTTCCCTGAAACAGAACTTCCTCTGTACAAAGGCATGGACGTATGAGACTAGACTCCTATAGGTTCCTATTGAAATTTACCACACAGTGCGTCCCAACAGCCTCCTTCTTTGCCAGACTCAATACTGCCACGAATCCCTCCTAACTCACACTTCCCTCACAACGTTGGAAGCATTCTCAACACAGAAAGACAGTGGATGACCACAGGACGTGCTCATCCAATATGTGTTTTGGATGCCTTAGCGCCATATCCTGCACTTCACTTACAGTACCAAAAGAACCCATAGTCCGTCCTTCTTCTATCTTCATTCCTCAATGGAGAAGGCACTGTTATGAATGGGTTTCCACCTGAAGTAGTTTCCCTGAACAGAACCCCTTGTAGGATTCTCCTGTTAGTGCTCTGTTGTGTTACTTCTTGATTTCAACAAAGACGGGTGGCACAGAATCCAACATTCCACAGACTCAACCCTGTCGTGAGTATGTTCTATAGCAGTTTTCTTACGACATAAGAAGTCCTTTGAGCTGAGGGAGACGCTGTGAGACTCACAGGGGCTGTACTTGCATTATGTGTCTTAGAGTCCTAAGTGCCTCACCCTGCCCCTCACTCACAGTATGCAAAATGCCCTATGTCCGTCCCTGTTCTATCTTCTTTCCTCCACTGGACACACACTGTCAGAATTGAGAAGACGCCGGAATGAGTTTCCCTGAATCAGAACTTCCTCTGTATAAGTTGATGGACGTCTGAGACTAGACCCCTATATGCGGCTATTGCAGTTTACCACACAGTGCGTCCAAACAGCCTCCTTCTTTGACATACTCAATACTGCCACGAATCCCTCCTAACTCACACTGTCAGAAATGAGAATACGCCGGAATGAGTTTCCCTGACACAGAACTTCCTCTGTTCAAGGGCATCGACGAATGAGATTAGACTCCTATACGCGCCCATTCTAGTTTATCACATAGTGAGCCCCAAGAGCTTCCTTCCTTGACAGACTCAACACTGCCACGAATCCCTCCAAACGCACACTTCCCTCACAATGTTTGTAGCGTTTTCGACTTAGAAAGACAGTGTGGATGAGCATAGGTCCTGATCTTTCAATATGTGTGTTGGAAGCCTAAGCTCCATAAGCTGCACTTACCTCACAGGAACTAAACTGCCCATAGTCGGTCCTTGTTCTATTTTCATTTCTGAAGTAGGAAGACACTGTTATGGATGAGTATCCAACGGAAGTAGTGTCCCTGAACAGATCCCCTTGTAGGAATCACCTGTTAGGGGCCAGGGGCGTCCCTTCTGGATTACAAGAAAGACAGGTGGCACAGAATCCAACATTCCACAGACTCAACCCTGTCGTGAGTATGTTCTATAGCACAGTTTCCTCGTGACATATGAAGTGTATTGAGCAGACGTAGACACTGAGGAACGTCACAGGGCTATCCATGCTGTATGTTCCTTAGAGGCCAGAGGGCCTCACCGTGCACAAAACTCACAGTATGCATCCTGCCCTATGTCCGTCCTTCTTCTATCTTCTTTCCACCACTGGACTGACAGTGTCAGAATTGAGAATCCGCCTGAAGGAGTTTCCCTAAACCGAACTTGCTCTGGTCAAGGGGATGGACGTCTAAGACTAGACTCCTATACGTCCCTTTGCAGTTTACCACACAGTGCGTCTCAAGAGCCTCCTTCTTTGACAGACTCAATACTGCCACGAATCCCTCCTAACACACACTTCCATCACAATGTTTGAAGCTTTTTGGACACAGAAAGACAGTGTGGATGAGCACAGGAAGGGATCTTCAATACGTGTTATGGAAGCCTACACGCCATAAGCTGCACTTCACTCACAGGAACGTCCATAGTCGGTCCTTCTTCTAGCTTCATTTCTCAAATAGGAAGACACTGTTATGAATGAGTATCCACCTGAAGTAGTTTCCCTGAACAGATCCCTTTGTATGAATCTCCTGTTAGTGCTCTGTTGTGTTACTTCTTGATTTCAACAAAGACAGGTGGCACAGAATCCAACATTCCACAGACTCAACCCTGTCGTGAGTATGTTCTATAGCACAGTTTCCTCACGACATAAGAAGTCTTTTGAGCTGAGGGAGACGCTGTGAGACTCACAGGGGCTGTACTTGCATTATGTGTCTTAGAGGCCTCAGTGCCTCACCCTGCCCTTCACTCACAGTATGCAACCTGCCCTATGTCCTTCCCAGGTCTATCTTCTTTCCTCCACTGGACACACATTGTCAGAATTGAGAATACAACGGAATGAGTTTCCCTGAAACAGAACTTCCTCTGTACAAAGGCATGGACGTATGAGACTAGACTCCTATAGGTTCCTATTGAAATTTACCACACAGTGCGTCCCAACAGCCTCCTTCTTTGCCAGACTCAATACTGCCACGAATCCCTCCTAACTCACACTTCCCTCACAACGTTGGAAGCATTCTCAACACAGAAAGACAGTGGATGACCACAGGACGTGCTCATCCAATATGTGTTTTGGATGCCTTAGCGCCATATCCTGCACTTCACTTACAGTACCAAAAGAACCCATAGTCCGTCCTTCTTCTATCTTCATTCCTCAATGGAGAAGGCACTGTTATGAATGGGTTTCCACCTGAAGTAGTTTCCCTGAACAGAACCCCTTGTAGGAATCTCCTGTTAGTGCTCTGTTGTGTTACTTCTTGATTTCAACAAAGACAGGTGGCACAGAATCCAACATTCCACAGACTCAACCCTGTCGTGAGTATGTTCTATAGCACAGTTTCCTCACGACATAAGAAGTCTTTTGAGCTGAGGGAGACGCTGTGAGACTCACATGGGCTGTACTTGCATTATGTGTCTTAGAGACCTAAGTGCCTCACCCTGCCCTTCACTCACAGTATGCAACCTGTCCTATGTCCTTCCCAGGTCTATCTTCTTTCCTCCACTGGACACACATTGTCAGAATTGAGAATACAACTGAATGAGTTTCCCTGAAACAGAACTTCCTCTGTACAAAGGCATGGACGTATGAGACTAGACTCCTATAAGTTCCTATTGAAATTTACCACACAGTGCGTCCCAACAGCCTCCTTCTTTGCCAGACTCAATACTGCCACGAATCCCTCCTAACTCACACTTCCCTCACAACGTTGGAAGCATTCTCAACACAGAAAGACAGTGGATGACCACAGGACGTGCTCATCCAATATGTGTTTTGGATGCCTTAGCGCCATATCCTGCACTTCACTTACAGTACCAAAAGAACCCATAGTCCCTCCTTCTTCTATCTTCATTCCTCAATGGAGAAGGCACTGTTATGAATGGGTTTCCACCTGAAGTAGATTCCCTGAACAGAACCCCTTGTAGGAATCTCCTGTTAGTGCTCTGTTGTGTTACTTCTTGATTTCAACAAAGACAGGTGGCACAGAATCCAACATTCCACAGACTCAACCCTGTCGTGAGTATGTTCTATAGCAGTTTTCTTACGACATAAGAAGTCCTTTGAGCTGAGGGAGACGCTGTGAGACTCACAGGGGCTGTACTTGCATTATGTGTCTTAGAGTCCTAAGTGCCTCACCCTGCCCCTCACTCACAGTATGCAAAATGCCCTATGTCCGTCCCTGTTCTATCTTCTTTCCACCACTGGACACACACTGTCAGAATTGAGAAGACGCCGGAATGAGTTTCCCTGAATCAGAACTTCCTCTGTATAAGTTGATGGACGTCTGAGACTAGACCCCTATATGCGGCTATTGCAGTTTACCACACAGTGCGTCCAAACAGCCTCCTTCTTTGACATACTCAATACTGCCACGAATCCCTCCTAACTCACACTGTCAGAAATGAGAATACGCCGGAATGAGTTTCCCTGACACAGAACTTCCTCTGTTCAAGGGCATCGACGAATGAGATTAGACTCCTATACGCGCCCATTCTAGTTTATCACATAGTGAGCCCCAAGAGCTTCCTTCCTTGACAGACTCAACACTGCCACGAATCCCTCCAAACGCACACTTCCCTCACAATGTTTGTAGCGTTTTCGACTTAGAAAGACAGTGTGGATGAGCATAGGTCCTGATCTTTCAATATGTGTGTTGGAAGCCTAAGCTCCATAAGCTGCACTTACCTCACAGGAACTAAAGTGCCCATAGTCGGTCCTTGTTCTATCTTCATTTCTGAAGTAGGAAGACACTGTTATGGATGAGTATCCAACGGAAGTAGTGTCCCTGAACAGATCCCCTTGTAGGAATCACCTGTTAGGGGCCAGGGGCGTCCCTTCTGGATTACAAGAAAGACAGGTGGCACAGAATCCAACATTCCACAGACTCAACCCTGTCGTGAGTATGTTCTATAGCACAGTTTCCTCGTGACATATGAAGTGTATTGAGCAGACGTAGACACTGAGGAACGTCACAGGGCTATCCATGCTGTATGTTCCTTAGAGGCCAGAGGGCCTCACCGTGCACAAAACTCACAGTATGCATCCTGCCCTATGTCCGTCCTTCTTCTATCTTCTTTCCACCACTGGACTGACAGTGTCAGAATTGAGAATCCGCCTGAAGGAGTTTCCCTAAACCGAAATTGCTCTGGTCAAGGGGATGGACGTCTAAGACTAGACTCCTATACGTCCCTTTGCAGTTTACCACACAGTGCGCCTCAAGAGCCTCCTTCTTTGACAGACTCAATACTGCCACGAATCCCTCCTAACACACACTTCCATCACAATGTTTGAAGCTTTTTGGACACAGAAAGACAGTGTGGATGAGCACAGGAAGGGATCTTCAATACGTGTTATGGAAGCCTACACGCCATAAGCTGCACTTCACTCACAGGAACGTCCATAGTCGGTCCTTCTTCTAGCTTCATTTCTCAAATAGGAAGACACTGTTATGAATGAGTATCCACTTGAAGTAGTTTCCCTGAACAGATCCCTTTGTATGAATCTCCTGTTAGTGCTCTGTTGTGTTACTTCTTGATTTCAACAAAGACAGGTGGCACAGAATCCAACATTCCACAGATTCAACCCTGTCGTGAGTATGTTCTATAGCAAAGTTTCCTCACGACATAAGAAGTCTTTTGAGCTGAGGGAGACGCTGTGAGACTCACAGGGGCTGTACTTGCATTATGTGTCTTAGAGACCTAAGTGCCTAACCCTGCCCTTCACTCACAGTATGCAACCTGTCCTATGTCCTTCCCAGGTCTATCTTCTTTCCTCCACTGGACACACATTGCCAGAATTGAGAATACAACGGAATGAGTTTCCCTGAAACAGAACTTCCTCTGTACAAAGGCATGGACGTATGAGACTAGACTCCTATAGGTTCTTATTGAAATTTACCACACAGTGCGTCCCAACAGCCTCCTTCTTTGCCAGACTCAATACTGCCACGAATCCCTCCTAACTCACACTTCCCTCACAACGTTGGAAGCATTCTCAACACAGAAAGACAGTGGATGACCACAGGACGTGCTCATCCAATATGTGTTTTGGATGCCTTAGCGCCATATCCTGCACTTCACTTACAGTACCAAAAGAACCCATAGTCCGTCCTTCTTCTATCTTCATTCCTCAATGGAGAAGGCACTGTTATGAATGGGTTTCCACCTGAAGTAGTTTCCCTGAACAGAACCCCTTGTAGGAATCTCCTGTTAGTGCTCTGTTGTGTTACTTCTTGATTTCAACAAAGACAGGTGGCACAGAATCCAACATTCCACAGACTCAACCCTGTCGTGAGTATGTTCTATAGCACAGTTTCCTCACGACATAAGAAGTCTTTTGAGCTGAGGGAGACGCTGTGAGACTCACAGGGGCTGTACTTGCATTATGTGTCTTAGAGACCTAAGTGCCTCACCCTGCCCTTCACTCACAGTATGCAACCTGTCCTATGTCCTTCCAGGGCTATCTTCTTTCCTCCACTGGACACACATTGTCAGAATTGAGAATACAACTGAATTAGTTTCCCTGAAACAGAACTTCCTCTGTACAAAGGCATGGACGTATGAGACTAGACTCCTATAGGTTCCTATTGAAATTTACCACACAGTGCGTCCCAACAGCCTCCTTCTTTGCCAGACTCAATACTGCCACGAATCCCTCCTAACTCACACTTCCCTCACAACGTTGGAAGCATTCTCAACACAGAAAGACAGTGGATGACCACAGGACGTGCTCATCCAATATGTGTTTTGGATGCCTTAGCGCCATATCCTGCACTTCACTTACAGTACCAAAAGAACCCATAGTCCCTCCTTCTTCTATCTTCATTCCTCAATGGAGAAGGCACTGTTATGAATGGGTTTCCACCTGAAGTAGTTTCCCTGAACAGAACCCCTTGTAGGAATCTCCTGTTAGTGCTCTGTTGTGTTACTTCTTGATTTCAACAAAGACAGGTGGCACAGAATCCAACATTCCACAGACTCAACCCTGTCGTGAGTATGTTCTATAGCAGTTTTCTTACGACATAAGAAGTCCTTTGAGCTGAGGGAGACGCTGTGAGACTCACAGGGGCTGTACTTGCATTATGTGTCTTAGAGTCCTAAGTGCCTCACCCTGCCCCTCACTCACAGTATGCAAAATGCCCTATGTCCGTCCCTGTTCTATCTTCTTTCCACCACTGGACACACACTGTCAGAATTGAGAAGACGCCGGAATGAGTTTCCCTGAATCAGAACTTCCTCTGTATAAGTTGATGGACGTCTGAGACTAGACCCCTATATGCGGCTATTGCAGTTTACCACACAGTGCGTCCAAACAGCCTCCTTCTTTGACATACTCAATACTGCCACGAATCCCTCCTAACTCACACTGTCAGAAATGAGAATACGCCGGAATGAGTTTCCCTGACACAGAACTTCCTCTGTTCAAGGGCATCGACGAATGAGATTAGACTCCTATACGCGCCCATTCTAGTTTATCACATAGTGAGCCCCAAGAGCTTCCTTCCTTGACAGACTCAACACTGCCACGAATCCCTCCAAACGCACACTTCCCTCACAATGTTTGTAGCGTTTTCGACTTAGAAAGACAGTGTGGATGAGCATAGGTCCTGATCTTTCAATATGTGTGTTGGAAGCCTAAGCTCCATAAGCTGCACTTACCTCACAGGAACTAAAGTGCCCATAGTCGGTCCTTGTTCTATTTTCATTTCTGAAGTAGGAAGACACTGTTATGGATGAGTATCCAACGGAAGTAGTGTCCCTGAACAGATCCCCTTGTAGGAATCACCTGTTAGGGGCCAGGGGCGTCCCTTCTGGATTACAAGAAAGACAGGTGGCACAGAATCCAACATTCCACAGACTCAACCCTGTCGTGAGTATGTTCTATAGCACAGTTTCCTCGTGACATATGAAGTGTATTGAGCAGACGTAGACACTGAGGAACATCACAGGGCTATCCATGCTGTATGTTCCTTAGAGGCCAGAGGGCCTCACCGTGCACAAAACTCACAGTATGCATCCTGCCCTATGTCCGTCCTTCTTCTAGCTTCTTTCCACCACTGGACTGACAGTGTCACAATTGAGAATCCGCCTGAAGGAGTTTCCCTAAACCGAACTTGCTCTGGTCAAGGGGATGGACGTCTAAGACTAGACTCCTATACGTCCCTTTGCAGTTTACCACACAGTGCGTCTCAAGAGCCTCCGTCTTTGACAGACTCAATACTGCCACGAATCCCTCCTAACACACACTTCCATGACAATGTTTGAAGCTCTTTGGACACAGAAAGACAGTGTGGATGAGCACAGGAAGGGATCTTCAATACGTGTTATGGAAGCCTACACGCCATAAGCTGCACTTCACTCACAGGAACGTCCATAGTCGGTCCTTCTTCTAGCTTCATTTCTCAAATAGGAAGACACTGTTATGAATGAGTATCCACCTGAAGTAGTTTCCCTGAACAGATCCCTTTGTATGAATCTCCTGTTAGTGCTCTGTTGTGTTACTTCTTGATTTCAACAAAGACAGGTGGCACAGAATCCAACATTCCACAGACTCAACCCTGTCGTGAGTATGTTCTATAGCACAGTTTCCTCACGACATAAGAAGTCTTTTGAGCTGAGGGAGACGCTGTGAGACTCACAGGGGCTGTACTAGCATTATGTGTCTTAGAGGCCTCAGTGCCTCACCCTGCCCTTCACTCACAGTATGCAACCTGCCCTATGTCCTTCCCAGGTCTATCTTCTTTCCTCCACTGGACACACATTGTCAGAATTGAGAATACAACGGAATGAGTTTCCCTGAAACAGAACTTCCTCTGTACAAAGGCATGGACGTATGAGACTAGACTCCTATAGGTTCCTATTGAAATTTACCACACAGTGCGTCCCAACAGCCTCCTTCTTTGCCAGACTCAATACTGCCACGAATCCCTCCTAACTCACACTTCCCTCACAACGTTGGAAGCATTCTCAACACAGAAAGACAGTGGATGACCACAGGACGTGCTCATCCAATATGTGTTTTGGATGCCTTAGCGCCATATCCTGCACTTCACTTACAGTACCAAAAGAACCCATAGTCCGTCCTTCTTCTATCTTCATTCCTCAATGGAGAAGGCACTGTTATGAATGGGTTTCCACCTGAAGTAGTTTCCCTGAACAGAACCCCTTGTAGGAATCTCCTGTTAGTGCTCTGTTGTGTTACTTCTTGATTTCAACAAAGAGGGGTGGCACAGAATCCAACATTCCACAGACTCAACCCTGTCGTGAGTATGTTCTATAGCACAGTTTCCTCACGACATAAGAAGTCTTTTGAGCTGAGGGAGACGCTGTGAGACTCACAGGGGCTGTACTTGCATTATGTGTCTTAGAGACCTAAGTGCCTCACCCTGCCCTTCACTCACAGTATGCAACCTGTCCTATGTCCTTCCCAGGTCTATCTTATTTCCTCCACTGGACACACATTGTCAGAATTGAGAATACAACGGAATGAGTTTCCCTGAAACAGAACTTCCTCTGTACAAAGGCATGGACGTATGAGACTAGACTCCTATAGGTTCCTATTGAAATTTACCACACAGTGCGTCCCAAAAGCCTCCTTCTTTGCCAGACTCAATACTGCCACGAATCCCTCCTAACTCACACTTCCCTCACAACGTTGGAAGCATTCTCAACACAGAAAGACAGTGGATGACCACAGGACGTGCTCATCCAATATGTGTTTTGGATGCCTTAGCGCCATATCCTGCACTTCACTTACAGTACCAAAAGAACCCATAGTCCCTCCTTCTTCTATCTTCATTCCTCAATGGAGAAGGCACTGTTATGAATGGGTTTCCACCTGAAGTAGTTTCCCTGAACAGAACCCCTTGTAGGAATCTCCTGTTAGTGCTCTGTTGTGTTACTTCTTGATTTCAACAAAGACAGGTGGCACAGAATCCAACATTCCACAGACTCAACCCTGTCGTGAGTATGTTCTATAGCAGTTTTCTTACGACATAAGAAGTCCTTTGAGCTGAGGGAGACGCTGTGAGACTCACAGGGGCTGTACTTGCATTATGTGTCTTAGAGTCCTAAGTGCCTCACCCTGCCCCTCACTCACAGTATGCAAAATGCCCTATGACCGTCCCTGTTCTATCTTCTTTCCACCACTGGACACACACTGTCAGAATTGAGAAGACGCCGGAATGAGTTTCCCTGAATCAGAACTTCCTCTGTATAAGTTGATGGACGTCTGAGACTAGACCCCTATATGCGGCTATTGCAGTTTACCACACAGTGCGTCCAAACAGCCTCCTTCTTTGACATACTCAATACTGCCACGAATCCCTCCTAACTCACACTGTCAGAAATGAGAATACGCCGGAATGAGTTTCCCTGACACAGAACTTCCTCTGTTCAAGGGCATCGACGAATGAGATTAGACTCCTATACGCGCCCATTCTAGTTTATCACATAGTGAGCCCCAAGAGCTTCCTTCCTTGACAGACTCAACACTGCCACGAATCCCTCCAAACGCACACTTCCCTCACAATGTTTGTAGCGTTTTCGACTTAGAAAGACAGTGTGGATGAGCATAGGTCCTGATCTTTCAATATGTGTGTTGGAAGCCTAAGCTCCATAAGCTGCACTTACCTCACAGGAACTAAAGTGACCATAGTCGGTCCTTGTTCTATTTTCATTTCTGAAGTAGGAAGACACTGTTATGGATGAGTATCCAACGGAAGTAGTGTCCCTGAACAGATCCCCTTGTAGGAATCACCTGTTAGGGGCCAGGGGCGTCCCTTCTGGATTACAAGAAAGACAGGTGGCACAGAATCCAACATTCCACAGACTCAACCCTGTCGTGAGTATGTTCTATAGCACAGTTTCCTCGTGACATATGAAGTGTATTGAGCAGACGTAGACACTGAGGAACGTCACAGGGCTATCCATGCTGTATGTTCCTTAGAGGCCAGAGGGCCTCACCGTGCACAAAACTCACAGTATGCATCCTGCCCTATGTCCGTCCTTCTTCTATCTTCTTTCCACCACTGGACTGACAGTGTCAGAATTGAGAATCCGCCTGAAGGAGTTTCCCTAAACCGAACTTGCTCTGGTCAAGGGGATGGACGTCTAAGACTAGACTCCTATACGTCCCTTTGCAGTTTACCACACAGTGCGTCTCAAGAGCCTCCTTCCTTGACAGACTCAATACTGCCACGAATCCCTCCTAACACACACTTCCATCACAATGTTTGAAGCTTTTTGGACACAGAAAGACAGTGTGGATGAGCACAGGAAGGGATCTTCAATACGTGTTATGGAAGCCTACACGCCATAAGCTGCACTTCACTCACAGGAACGTCCATAGTCGGTCCTTCTTCTAGCTTCATTTCTCAAATAGGAAGACACTGTTATGAATGAGTATCCACCTGAAGTAGTTTCCCTGAACAGATCCCTTTGTATGAATCTCCTGTTAGTGCTCTGTTGTGTTACTTCTTGATTTCAACAAAGACAGGTGGCACAGAATCCAACATTCCACAGACTCAACCCTGTCGTGAGTATGTTCTATAGCACAGTTTCCTCACGACATAAGAAGTCTTTTGAGCTGAGGGAGACGCTGTGAGACTCACAGGGGCTGTACTTGCATTATGTGTCTTAGAGGCCTCAGTGCCTCACCCTGCCCTTCACTCACAGTATGCAACCTGTCCTATGTCCTTCCCAGGTCTATCTTCTTTCCTCCACTGGACACACATTGTCAGAATTGAGAATACAACGGAATGAGTTTCCCTGAAACAGAACTTCCTCTGTACAAAGGCATGGACGTATGAGACTAGACTCCTATAGGTTCCTATTGAAATTTACCACACAGTGCGTCCCAACAGCCTCCTTCTTTGCCAGACTCAATACTGCCACGAATCCCTCCTAACTCACACTTCCCTCACAACGTTGGAAGCATTCTCAACACAGAAAGACAGTGGATGACCACAGGACGTGCTCATCCAATATGTGTTTTGGATGCCTTAGCGCCATATCCTGCACTTCACTTACAGTACCAAAAGAACCCATAGTCCGTCCTTCTTCTATCTTCATTCCTCAATGGAGAAGGCACTGTTATGAATGGGTTTCCACCTGAAGTAGTTTCCCTGAACAGAACCCCTTGTAGGAATCTCCTGTTAGTGCTCTGTTGTGTTACTTCTTGATTTCAACAAAGACAGGTGGCACAGAATCCAACATTCCACAGACTCAACCCTGTCGTGAGTATGTTCTATAGCAGTTTTCTTACGACATAAGAAGTCCTTTGAGCTGAGGGAGACGCTGTGAGACTCACAGGGGCTGTACTTGCATTATGTGTCTTAGAGTCCTAAGTGCCTCACCCTGCCCCTCACTCACAGTATGCAAAATGCCCTATGTCCGTCCCTGTTCTATCTTCTTTCCACCACTGGACACACACTGTCAGAATTGAGAAGACGCCGGAATGAGTTTCCCTGAATCAGAACTTCCTCTGTATAAGTTGATGGACGTCTGAGACTAGACCCCTATATGCGGCTATTGCAGTTTACCACACAGTGCGTCCAAACAGCCTCCTTCTTTGACATACTCAATACTGCCACGAATCCCTCCTAACTCACACTGTCAGAAATGAGAATACGCCGGAATGAGTTTCCCTGACACAGAACTTCCTCTGTTCAAGGGCATCGACGAATGAGATTAGACTCCTATACGCGCCCATTCTAGTTTATCACATAGTGAGCCCCAAGAGCTTCCTTCCTTGACAGACTCAACACTGCCACGAATCCCTCCAAACGCACACTTCCCTCACAATGTTTGTAGCGTTTTCGACTTAGAAAGACAGTGTGGATGAGCATAGGTCCTGATCTTTCAATATGTGTGTTGGAAGCCTAAGCTCCATAAGCTGCACTTACCTCACAGGAACTAAACTGCCCATAGTCGGTCCTTGTTCTATTTTCATTTCTGAAGTAGGAAGACACTGTTATGGATGAGTATCCAACGGAAGTAGTGTCCCTGAACAGATCCCCTTGTAGGAATCACCTGTTAGGGGCCAGGGGCGTCCCTTCTGGATTACAAGAAAGACAGGTGGCACAGAATCCAACATTCCACAGACTCAACCCTGTCGTGAGTATGTTCTATAGCACAGTTTCCTCGTGACATATGAAGTGTATTGAGCAGACGTAGACACTGAGGAACGTCACAGGGCTATCCATGCTGTATGTTCCTTAGAGGCCAGAGGGCCTCACCGTGCACAAAACTCACAGTATGCATCCTGCCCTATGTCCGTCCTTCTTCTATCTTCTTTCCACCACTGGACTGACAGTGTCACAATTGAGAATCCGCCTGAAGGAGTTTCCCTAAACCGAACTTGCTCTGGTCAAGGGGATGGACGTCTAAGACTAGACTCCTATACGTCCCTTTGCAGTTTACCACACAGTGCGTCTCAAGAGCCTCCTTCTTTGACAGACTCAATACTGCCACGAATCCCTCCTAACACACACTTCCATCACAATGTTTGAAGCTTTTTGGACACTGAAAGACAGTGTGGATGAGCACAGGAAGGGATCTTCAATACGTGTTATGGAAGCCTACACGCCATAAGCTGCACTTCACTCACAGGAACGTCCATAGTCGGTCCTTCTTCTAGCTTCATTTCTCAAATAGGAAGACACTGTTATGAATGAGTATCCACCTGAAGTAGTTTCCCTGAACAGATCCCTTTGTATGAATCTCCTGTTAGTGCTCTGTTTTGCTACTTCTTGATTTCAACAAAGACAGGTGGCACAGAATCCAACATTCCACAGACTCAACCCTGTCGTGAGTATGTTCTATACCACAGTTTCCTCACGACATAAGAAGTCTTTTGAGCTGAGGGAGACGCTGTGAGACTCACAGGGGCTGTACTTGCATTATGTGTCTTAGAGGCCTCAGTGCCTCACCCTGCCCTTCACTCACAGTATGCAACCTGCCCTATGTCCTTCCCAGGTCTATCTTCTTTCCTCCACTGGACACACATTGTCAGAATTGAGAATACAACGGAATGAGTTTCCCTGAAACAGAACTTCCTCTGTACAAAGGCATGGACGTATGAGACTAGACTCCCATAGGTTCCTATTGAAATTTACCACACAGTGCGTCCCAACAGCCTCCTTCTTTGCCAGACTCAATACTGCCACGAATCCCTCCTAACTCACACTTCCCTCAAAACGTTGGAAGCATTCTCAACACAGAAAGACAGTGGATGACCACAGGACGTGCTCATCCAATATGTGTTTTGGATGCCTTAGCGCCATATCCTGCACTTCACTTACAGTACCAAAAGAACCCATAGTCCGTCCTTCTTCTATCTTCATTCCTCAATGGAGAAGGCACTGTTATGAATGGGTTTCCACCTGAAGTAGTTTCCCTGAACAGAACCCCTTGTAGGAATCTCCTGTTAGTGCTCTGTTGTGTTACTTCTTGATTTCAACAAAGACAGGTGGCACAGAATCCAACATTCCACAGACTCAACCCTGTCGTGAGTATGTTCTATAGCACAGTTTCCTCACGACATAAGAAGTCTTTTGAGCTGAGGGAGACGCTGTGAGACTCACAGGGGCTGTACTTGCATTATGTGTCTTAGAGACCTAAGTGCCTCACCCTGCCCTTCACTCACAGTATGCAACCTGTCCTATGTCCTTCCCAGGTCTATCTTCTTTCCTCCACTGGACACACATTGTCAGAATTGAGAATACAACTGAATGAGTTTCCCTGAAACAGAACTTCCTCTGTACAAAGGCATGGACGTATGAGACTAGACTCCTATAGGTTCCTATTGAAATTTACCACACAGTGCGTCCCAACAGCCTCCTTCTTTGCCAGACTCAATACTGCCACGAATCCCTCCTAACTCACACTTCCCTCACAACGTTGGAAGCATTCTCAACACAGAAAGACAGTGGATGACCACAGGACGTGCTCATCCAATATGTGTTTTGGATGCCTTAGCGCCATATCCTGCACTTCACTTACAGTACCAAAAGAACCCATAGTCCGTCCTTCTTCTATCTTCATTCCTCAATGGAGAAGGCACTGTTATGAATGGGTTTCCACCTGAAGTAGATTCCCTGAACAGAACCCCTTGTAGGAATCTCCTGTTAGTGCTCTGTTGTGTTACTTCTTGATTTCAACAAAGACAGGTGGCACAGAATCCAACATTCCACAGACTCAACCCTGTCGTGAGTATGTTCTATAGCAGATTTCTTACGACATAAGAAGTCCTTTGAGCTGAGGGAGACGCTGTGAGACTCACAGGGGCTGTACTTGCATTATGTGTCTTAGAGTCCTAAGTGCCTCACCCTGCCCCTCACTCACAGTATGCAAAATGCCCTATGTCCGTCCCTGTTCTATCTTCTTTCCACCACTGGACACACACTGTCAGAATTGAGAAGACGCCGGAATGAGTTTCCCTGAATCAGAACTTCCTCTGTATAAGTTGATGGACGTCTGAGACTAGACCCCTATATGCGGCTATTGCAGTTTACCACACAGTGCGTCCAAACAGCCTCCTTCTTTGACATACTCAATACTGCCACGAATCCCTCCTAACTCACACTGTCAGAAATGAGAATACGCTGGAATGAGTTTCCCTGACACAGAACTTCCTCTGTTCAAGGGCATCGACGAATGAGATTAGACTCCTATACGCGCCCATTCTAGTTTATCACATAGTGAGCCCCAAGAGCTTCCTTCCTTGACAGACTCAACACTGCCACGAATCCCTCCAAACGCACACTTCCCTCACAATGTTTGTAGCGTTTTCGACTTAGAAAGACAGTGTGGATGAGCATAGGTCCTGATCTTTCAATATGTGTGTTGGAAGCCTAAGCTCCATAAGCTGCACTTACCTCACAGGAACTAAAGTGCCCATAGTCGGTCCTTGTTCTATCTTCATTTCTGAAGTAGGAAGACACTGTTATGGATGAGTATCCAACGGAAGTAGTGTCCCTGAACAGATCTCCTTGTAGGAATCACCTGTTAGGGGCCAGGGGCGTCCCTTCTGGATTACAAGAAAGACAGGTGGCACAGAATCCAACATTCCACAGACTCAACCCTGTCGTGAGTATGTTCTATAGCACAGTTTCCTCGTGACATATGAAGTGTATTGAGCAGACGTAGACACTGAGGAACGTCACAGGGCTATCCATGCTGTATGTTCCTTAGAGGCCAGAGGGCCTCACCGTGCACAAAACTCACAGTATGCATCCTGCCCTATGTCCGTCCTTCTTCTATCTTCTTTCCACCACTGGACTGACAGTGTCAGAATTGAGAATCCGCCTGAAGGAGTTTCCCTAAACCGAACTTGCTCTGGTCAAGGGGATGGACGTCTAAGACTAGACTCCTATACGTCCCTTTGCAGTTTACCACACAGTGCGTCTCAAGAGCCTCCTTCTTTGACAGACTCAATACTGCCACGAATCCCTCCTAACACACACTTCCATCACAATGTTTGAAGCTTTTTGGACACAGAAAGACAGTGTGGATGAGCACAGGAAGGGATCTTCAATACGTGTTATGGAAGCCTACACGCCATAAGCTGCACTTCACTCACAGGAACGTCCATAGTCGGTCCTTCTTCTAGCTTCATTTCTCAAATAGGAAGACACTGTTATGAATGAGTATCCACCTGAAGTAGTTTCCCTGAACAGATCCCTTTGTATGAATCTCCTGTTAGTGCTCTGTTTTGCTACTTCTTGATTTCAACAAAGACAGGTGGCACAGAATCCAACATTCCACAGACTCAACCCTGTCGTGAGTATGTTCTATAGCACAGTTTCCTCACGACATAAGAAGTCTTTTGAGCTGAGGGAGACGCTGTGAGACTCACAGGGGCTGTACTTGCATTATGTGTCTTAGAGGCCTCAGTGCCTCACCCTGCCCTTCACTCACAGTATGCAACCTGCCCTATGTCCTTCCCAGGTCTATCTTCTTTCCTCCACTGGACACACATTGTCAGAATTGAGAATACAACGGAATGAGTTTCCCTGAAACAGAACTTCCTCTGTACAAAGGCATGGACGTATGAGACTAGACTCCCATAGGTTCCTATTGAAATTTACCACACAGTGCGTCCCAACAGCCTCCTTCTTTGCCAGACTCAATACTGCCACGAATCCCTCCTAACTCACACTTCCCTCAAAACGTTGGAAGCATTCTCAACACAGAAAGACAGTGGATGACCACAGGACGTGCTCATCCAATATGTGTTTTGGATGCCTTAGCGCCATATCCTGCACTTCACTTACAGTACCAAAAGAACCCATAGTCCGTCCTTCTTCTATCTTCATTCCTCAATGGAGAAGGCACTGTTATGAATGGGTTTCCACCTGAAGTAGTTTCCCTGAACAGAACCCCTTGTAGGAATCTCCTGTTAGTGCTCTGTTGTGTTACTTCTTGATTTCAACAAAGACAGGTGGCACAGAATCCAACATTCCACAGACTCAACCCTGTCGTGAGTATGTTCTATAGCACAGTTTCCTCACGACATAAGAAGTCTTTTGAGCTGAGGGAGACGCTGTGAGACTCACAGGGGCTGTACTTGCATTATGTGTCTTAGAGACCTAAGTGCCTCACCCTGCCCTTCACTCACAGTATGCAACCTGTCCTATGTCCTTCCCAGGTCTATCTTCTTTCCTCCACTGGACACACATTGTCAGAATTGAGAATACAACGGAATGAGTTTCCCTGAAACAGAACTTCCTCTGTACAAAGGCATGGACGTATGAGACTAGACTCCTATAGGTTCCTATTGAAATTTACCACACAGTGCGTCCCAACAGCCTCCTTCTTTGCCAGACTCAATACTGCCACGAATCCCTCCTAACTCACACTTCCCTCACAACGTTGGAAGCATTCTCAACACAGAAAGACAGTGGATGACCACAGGACGTGCTCATCCAATATGTGTTTTGGATGCCTTAGCGCCATATCCTGCACTTCACTTACAGTACCAAAAGAACCCATAGTCCGTCCTTCTTCTATCTTCATTCCTCAATGGAGAAGGCACTGTTATGAATGGGTTTCCACCTGAAGTAGATTCCCTGAACAGAACCCCTTGTAGGAATCTCCTGTTAGTGCTCTGTTGTGTTACTTCTTGATTTCAACAAAGACAGGTGGCACAGAATCCAACATTCCACAGACTCAACCCTGTCGTGAGTATGTTCTATAGCAGTTTTCTTACGACATAAGAAGTCCTTTGAGCTGAGGGAGACGCTGTGAGACTCACAGGGGCTGTACTTGCATTATGTGTCTTAGAGTCCTAAGTGCCTCACCCTGCCCCTCACTCACAGTATGCAAAATGCCCTATGTCCGTCCCTGTTCTATCTTCTTTCCACCACTGGACACACACTGTCAGAATTGAGAAGACGCCGGAATGAGTTTCCTTGAATCAGAACTTCCTCTGTATAAGTTGATGGACGTCTGAGACTAGACCCCTATATGCGGCTATTGCAGTTTACCACACAGTGCGTCCAAACAGCCTCCTTCTTTGACATACTCAATACTGCCACGAATCCCTCCTAACTCACACTGTCAGAAATGAGAATACGCTGGAATGAGTTTCCCTGACACAGAACTTCCTCTGTTCAAGGGCATCGACGAATGAGATTAGACTCCTATACGCGCCCATTCTAGTTTATCACATAGTGAGCCCCAAGAGCTTCCTTCCTTGACAGACTCAACACTGCCACGAATCCCTCCAAACGCACACTTCCCTCACAATGTTTGTAGCGTTTTCGACTTAGAAAGACAGTGTGGATGAGCATAGGTCCTGATCTTTCAATATGTGTGTTGGAAGCCTAAGCTCCATAAGCTGCACTTACCTCACAGGAACTAAAGTGCCCATAGTCGGTCCTTGTTCTATCTTCATTTCTGAAGTAGGAAGACACTGTTATGGATGAGTATCCAACGGAAGTAGTGTCCCTGAACAGATCTCCTTGTAGGAATCACCTGTTAGGGGCCAGGGGCGTCCCTTCTGGATTACAAGAAAGACAGGTGGCACAGAATCCAACATTCCACAGACTCAACCCTGTCGTGAGTATGTTCTATAGCACAGTTTCCTCGTGACATATGAAGTGTATTGAGCAGACGTAGACACTGAGGAACGTCACAGGGCTATCCATGCTGTATGTTCCTTAGAGGCCAGAGGGCCTCACCGTGCACAAAACTCACAGTATGCATCCTGCCCTATGTCCGTCCTTCTTCTATCTTCTTTCCACCACTAGACTGACAGTGTCAGAATTGAGAATCCGCCTGAAGGAGTTTCCCTAAACCGAACTTGCTCTGGTCAAGGGGATGGACGTCTAAGACTAGACTCCTATACGTCCCTTTGCAGTTTACCACACAGTGCGTCTCAAGAGCCTCCTTCTTTGACAGACTCAATACTGCCACGAATCCCTCCTAACACACACTTCCATCACAATGTTTGAAGCTTTTTGGACACAGAAAGACAGTGTGGATGAGCACAGGAAGGGATCTTCAATACGTGTTATGGAAGCCTACACGCCATAAGCTGCACTTCACTCACAGGAACGTCCATAGTCGGTCCTTCTTCTAGCTTCATTTCTCAAATAGGAAGACACTGTTATGAATGAGTATCCACTTGAAGTAGTTTCCCTGAACAGATCCCTTTGTATGAATCTCCTGTTAGTGCTCTGTTGTGTTACTTCTTGATTTCAACAAAGACAGGTGGCACAGAATCCAACATTCCACAGACTCAACCCTGTCGTGAGTATGTTCTATAGCACAGTTTCCTCACGACATAAGAAGTCTTTTGAGCTGAGGGAGACGCTGTGAGACTCACAGGGGCTGTACTTGCATTATGTGTCTTAGAGACCTAAGTGCCTCACCCTGCCCTTCACTCACAGTATGCAACCTGTCCTATGTCCTTCCCAGGTCTATCTTCTTTCCTCCACTGGACACACATTGTCAGAATTGAGAATACAACGGAATGAGTTTCCCTGAAACAGAACTTCCTCTGTACAAAGGCATGGACGTATGAGACTAGACTCCTATAGGTTCCTATTGAAATTTACCACACAGTGCGTCCCAACAGCCTCCTTCTTTGCCAGACTCAATACTGCCACGAATCCCTCCTAACTCACACTTCCCTCACAACGTTGGAAGCATTCTCAACACAGAAAGACAGTGGATGACCACAGGACGTGCTCATCCAATATGTGTTTTGGATGCCTTAGCGCCATATCCTGCACTTCACTTACAGTACCAAAAGAACCCATAGTCCGTCCTTCTTCTATCTTCATTCCTCAATGGAGAAGGCACTGTTATGAATGGGTTTCCACCTGAAGTAGATTCCCTGAACAGAACCCCTTGTAGGAATCTCCTGTTAGTGCTCTGTTGTGTTACTTCTTGATTTCAACAAAGACAGGTGGCACAGAATCCAACATTCCACAGACTCAACCCTGTCGTGAGTATGTTCTATAGCAGTTTTCTTACGACATAAGAAGTCCTTTGAGCTGAGGGAGACGCTGTGAGACTCACAGGGGCTGTACTTGCATTATGTGTCTTAGAGTCCTAAGTGCCTCACTCTGCCCCTCACTCACAGTATGCAAAATGCCCTATGTCCGTCCCTGTTCTATCTTCTTTCCACCACTGGACACACACTGTCAGAATTGAGAAGACGTCGGAATGAGTTTCCCTGAATCAGAACTTCCTCTGTATAAGTTGATGGACATCTGAGACTAGACCCCTATATGCGGCTATTGCAGTTTACCACACAGTGCGTCCAAACAGCCTCCTTCTTTGACATACTCAATACTGCCACGAATCCCTCCTAACTCACACTGTCAGAAATGAGAATACGCCGGAATGAGTTTCCCTGACACAGAACTTCCTCTGTTCAAGGGCATCGACGAATGAGATTAGACTCCTATACGCGCCCATTCTAGTTTATCACATAGTGAGCCCCAAGAGCTTCCTTCCTTGACAGACTCAACACTGCCACGAATCCCTCCAAACGCACACTTCCCTCACAATGTTTGTAGCGTTTTCGACTTAGAAAGACAGTGTGGATGAGCATAGGTCCTGATCTTTCAATATGTGTGTTGGAAGCCTAAGCTCCATAAGCTGCACTTACCTCACAGGAACTAAAGTGCCCATAGTCGGTCCTTGTTCTATCTTCATTTCTGAAGTAGGAAGACACTGTTATGGATGAGTATCCAACGGAAGTAGTGTCCCTGAACAGATCCCCTTGTAGGAATCACCTGTTAGGGGCCAGGGGCGTCCCTTCTGGATTACAAGAAAGACAGGTGGCACAGAATCCAACATTCCACAGACTCAACCCTGTCGTGAGTATGTTCTATAGACAGTTTCCTCGTGACATATGAAGTGTATTGAGCAGACGTAGACACTGAGGAACGTCACAGGGCTATCCATGCTGTATGTTCCTTAGAGGCCAGAGGGCCTCACCGTGCACAAAACTCACAGTATGCATCCTGCCCTATGTCCGTCCTTCTTCTATCTTCTTTCCACCACTGGACTGACAGTGTCAGAATTGAGAATCCGCCTGAAGGAGTTTCCCTAAACCGAACTTGCTCTGGTCAAGGGGATGGACGTCTAAGACTAGACTCCTATACGTCCCTTTGCAGTTTACCACACAGTGCGCCTCAAGAGCCTCCTTCTTTGACAGACTCAATACTGCCACGAATCCCTCCTAACACACACTTCCATCACAATGTTTGAAGCTTTTTGGACACAGAAAGACAGTGTGGATGAGCACAGGAAGGGATCTTCAATACGTGTTATGGAAGCCTACACGCCATAAGCTGCACTTCACTCACAGGAACGTCCATAGTCGGTCCTTCTTCTAGCTTCATTTCTCAAATAGGAAGACACTGTTATGAATGAGTATCCACTTGAAGTAGTTTCCCTGAACAGATCCCTTTGTATGAATCTCCTGTTAGTGCTCTGTTGTGTTACTTCTTGATTTCAACAAAGACAGGTGGCACAGAATCCAACATTCCACAGATTCAACCCTGTCGTGAGTATGTTCTATAGCACAGTTTCCTCACGACATAAGAAGTCTTTTGAGCTGAGGGAGACGCTGTGAGACTCACAGGGGCTGTACTTGCATTATGTGTCTTAGAGACCTAAGTGCCTCACCCTGCCCTTCACTCACAGTATGCAACCTGTCCTATGTCCTTCCCAGGTCTATCTTCTTTCCTCCACTGGACACACATTGCCAGAATTGAGAATACAACGGAATGAGTTTCCCTGAAACAGAACTTCCTCTGTACAAAGGCATGGACGTATGAGACTAGACTCCTATAGGTTCTTATTGAAATTTACCACACAGTGCGTCCCAACAGCCTCCTTCTTTGCCAGACTCAATACTGCCACGAATCCCTCCTAACTCACACTTCCCTCACAACGTTGGAAGCATTCTCAACACAGAAAGACAGTGGATGACCACAGGACGTGCTCATCCAATATGTGTTTTGGATGCCTTAGCGCCATATCCTGCACTTCACTTACAGTACCAAAAGAACCCATAGTCCGTCCTTCTTCTATCTTCATTCCTCAATGGAGAAGGCACTGTTATGAATGGGTTTCCACCTGAAGTAGTTTCCCTGAACAGAACCCCTTGTAGGAATCTCCTGTTAGTGCTCTGTTGTGTTACTTCTTGATTTCAACAAAGACAGGTGGCACAGAATCCAACATTCCACAGACTCAACCCTGTCGTGAGTATGTTCTATAGCACAGTTTCCTCACGACATAAGAAGTCTTTTGAGCTGAGGGAGACGCTGTGAGACTCACAGGGGCTGTACTTGCATTATGTGTCTTAGAGACCTAAGTGCCTCACCCTGCCCTTCACTCACAGTATGCAACCTGTCCTATGTCCTTCCAGGGCTATCTTCTTTCCTCCACTGGACACACATTGTCAGAATTGAGAATACAACTGAATGAGTTTCCCTGAAACAGAACTTCCTCTGTACAAAGGCATGGACGTATGAGACTAGACTCCTATAGGTTCCTATTGAAATTTACCACACAGTGCGTCCCAACAGCCTCCTTCTTTGCCAGACTCAATACTGCCACGAATCCCTCCTAACTCACACTTCCCTCACAACGTTGGAAGCATTCTCAACACAGAAAGACAGTGGATGACCACAGGACGTGCTCATCCAATATGTGTTTTGGATGCCTTAGCGCCATATCCTGCACTTCACTTACAGTACCAAAAGAACCCATAGTCCGTCCTTCTTCTATCTTCATTCCTCAATGGAGAAGGCACTGTTATGAATGGGTTTCCACCTGAAGTAGTTTCCCTGAACAGAACCCCTTGTAGGAATCTCCTGTTAGTGCTCTGTTGTGTTACTTCTTGATTTCAACAAAGACAGGTGGCACAGAATCCAACATTCCACAGACTCAACCCTGTCGTGAGTATGTTCTATAGCAGTTTTCTTACGACATAAGAAGTCCTTTGAGCTGAGGGAGACGCTGTGAGACTCACAGGGGCTGTACTTGCATTATGTGTCTTAGAGTCCTAAGTGCCTCACCCTGCCCCTCACTCACAGTATGCAAAATGCCCTATGTCCGTCCCTGTTCTATCTTCTTTCCACCACTGGACACACACTGTCAGAATTGAGAAGACGCCGGAATGAGTTTCCCTGAATCAGAACTTCCTCTGTATAAGTTGATGGACGTCTGAGACTAGACCCCTATATGCGGCTATTGCAGTTTACCACACAGTGCGTCCAAACAGCCTCCTTCTTTGACATACTCAATACTGCCACGAATCCCTCCTAACTCACACTGTCAGAAATGAGAATACGCCGGAATGAGTTTCCCTGACACAGAACTTCCTCTGTTCAAGGGCATCGACGAATGAGATTAGACTCCTATACGCGCCCATTCTAGTTTATCACATAGTGAGCCCCAAGAGCTTCCTTCCTTGACAGACTCAACACTGCCACGAATCCCTCCAAACGCACACTTCCCTCACAATGTTTGTAGCGTTTTCGACTTAGAAAGACAGTGTGGATGAGCATAGGTCCTGATCTTTCAATATGTGTGTTGGAAGCCTAAGCTCCATAAGCTGCACTTACCTCACAGGAACTAAACTGCCCATAGTCGGTCCTTGTTCTATTTTCATTTCTGAAGTAGGAAGACACTGTTATGGATGAGTATCCAACGGAAGTAGTGTCCCTGAACAGATCCCCTTGTAGGAATCACCTGTTAGGGGCCAGGGGCGTCCCTTCTGGATTACAAGAAAGACAGGTGGCACAGAATCCAACATTCCACAGACTCAACCCTGTCGTGAGTATGTTCTATAGCACAGTTTCCTCGTGACATATGAAGTGTATTGAGCAGACGTAGACACTGAGGAACGTCACAGGGCTATCCATGCTGTATGTTCCTTAGAGGCCAGAGGGCCTCACCGTGCACAAAACTCACAGTATGCATCCTGCCCTATGTCCGTCCTTCTTCTATCTTCTTTCCACCACTGGACTGACAGTGTCACAATTGAGAATCCGCCTGAAGGAGTTTCCCTAAACCGAACTTGCTCTGGTCAAGGGGATGGACGTCTAAGACTAGACTCCTATACGTCCCTTTGCAGTTTACCACACAGTGCGTCTCAAGAGCCTCCTTCTTTGACAGACTCAATACTGCCACGAATCCCTCCTAACACACACTTCCATCACAATGTTTGAAGCTTTTTGGACACTGAAAGACAGTGTGGATGAGCACAGGAAGGGATCTTCAATACGTGTTATGGAAGCCTACACGCCATAAGCTGCACTTCACTCACAGGAACGTCCATAGTCGGTCCTTCTTCTAGCTTCATTTCTCAAATAGGAAGACACTGTTATGAATGAGTATCCACCTGAAGTAGTTTCCCTGAACAGATCCCTTTGTATGAATCTCCTGTTAGTGCTCTGTTTTGCTACTTCTTGATTTCAACAAAGACAGGTGGCACAGAATCCAACATTCCACAGACTCAACCCTGTCGTGAGTATGTTCTATAGCACAGTTTCCTCACGACATAAGAAGTCTTTTGAGCTGAGGGAGACGCTGTGAGACTCACAGGGGCTGTACTTGCATTATGTGTCTTAGAGGCCTCAGTGCCTCACCCTGCCCTTCACTCACAGTATGCAACCTGCCCTATGTCCTTCCCAGGTCTATCTTCTTTCCTCCACTGGACACACATTGTCAGAATTGAGAATACAACGGAATGAGTTTCCCTGAAACAGAACTTCCTCTGTACAAAGGCATGGACGTATGAGACTAGACTCCCATAGGTTCCTATTGAAATTTACCACACAGTGCGTCCCAACAGCCTCCTTCTTTGCCAGACTCAATACTGCCACGAATCCCTCCTAACTCACACTTCCCTCAAAACGTTGGAAGCATTCTCAACACAGAAAGACAGTGGATGACCACAGGACGTGCTCATCCAATATGTGTTTTGGATGCCTTAGCGCCATATCCTGCACTTCACTTACAGTACCAAAATAACCCATAGTCCGTCCTTCTTCTATCTTCATTCCTCAATGGAGAAGGCACTGTTATGAATGGGTTTCCACCTGAAGTAGTTTCCCTGAACAGAACCCCTTGTAGGAATCTCCTGTTAGTGCTCTGTTGTGTTACTTCTTGATTTCAACAAAGACAGGTGGCACAGAATCCAACATTCCACAGACTCAACCCTGTCGTGAGTATGTTCTATAGCACAGTTTCCTCACGACATAAGAAGTCTTTTGAGCTGAGGGAGACGCTGTGAGACTCACAGGGGCTGTACTTGCATTATGTGTCTTAGAGACCTAAGTGCCTCACCCTGCCCTTCACTCACAGTATGCAACCTGTCCTATGTCCTTCCCAGGTCTATCTTCTTTCCTCCACTGGACACACATTGTCAGAATTGAGAATACAACTGAATGAGTTTCCCTGAAACAGAAATTCCTCTGTACAAAGGCATGGACGTATGAGACTAGACTCCTATAGGTTCCTATTGAAATTTACCACACAGTGCGTCCCAACAGCCTCCTTCTTTGCCAGACTCAATACTGCCACGAATCCCTCCTAACTCACACTTCCCTCACAACGTTGGAAGCATTCTCAACACAGAAAGACAGTGGATGACCACAGGACGTGCTCATCCAATATGTGTTTTGGATGCCTTAGCGCCATATCCTGCACTTCACTTACAGTACCAAAAGAACCCATAGTCCGTCCTTCTTCTATCTTCATTCCTCAATGGAGAAGGCACTGTTATGAATGGGTTTCCACCTGAAGTAGATTCCCTGAACAGAACCCCTTGTAGGAATCTCCTGTTAGTGCTCTGTTGTGTTACTTCTTGATTTCAACAAAGACAGGTGGCACAGAATCCAACATTCCACAGACTCAACCCTGTCGTGAGTATGTTCTATAGCAGTTTTCTTACGACATAAGAAGTCCTTTGAGCTGAGGGAGACGCTGTGAGACTCACAGGGGCTGTACTTGCATTATGTGTCTTAGAGTCCTAAGTGCCTCACCCTGCCCCTCACTCACAGTATGCAAAATGCCCTATGTCCGTCCCTGTTCTATCTTCTTTCCACCACTGGACACACACTGTCAGAATTGAGAAGACGCCGGAATGAGTTTCCCTGAATCAGAACTTCCTCTGTATAAGTTGATGGACGTCTGAGACTAGACCCCTATATGCGGCTATTGCAGTTTACCACACAGTGCGTCCAAACAGCCTCCTTCTTTGACATACTCAATACTGCCACGAATCCCTCCTAACTCACACTGTCAGAAATGAGAATACGCCGGAATGAGTTTCCCTGACACAGAACTTCCTCTGTTCAAGGGCATCGACGAATGAGATTAGACTCCTATACGCGCCCATTCTAGTTTATCACATAGTGAGCCCCAAGAGCTTCCTTCCTTGACAGACTCAACACTGCCACGAATCCCTCCAAACGCACACTTCCCTCACAATGTTTGTAGCGTTTTCGACTTAGAAAGACAGTGTGGATGAGCATAGGTCCTGATCTTTCAATATGTGTGTTGGAAGCCTAAGCTCCATAAGCTGCACTTACCTCACAGGAACTAAAGTGCCCATAGTCGGTCCTTGTTCTATCTTCATTTCTGAAGTAGGAAGACACTGTTATGGATGAGTATCCAACGGAAGTAGTGTCCCTGAACAGATCTCCTTGTAGGAATCACCTGTTAGGGGCCAGGGGCGTCCCTTCTGGATTACAAGAAAGACAGGTGGCACAGAATCCAACATTCCACAGACTCAACCCTGTCGTGAGTATGTTCTATAGCACAGTTTCCTCGTGACATATGAAGTGTATTGAGCAGACGTAGACACTGAGGAACGTCACAGGGCTATCCATGCTGTATGTTCCTTAGAGGCCAGAGGGCCTCACCGTGCACAAAACTCACAGTATGCATCCTGCCCTATGTCCGTCCTTCTTCTATCTTCTTTCCACCACTGGACTGACAGTGTCAGAATTGAGAATCCGCCTGAAGGAGTTTCCCTAAACCGAACTTGCTCTGGTCAAGGGGATGGACGTCTAAGACTAGACTCCTATACGTCCCTTTGCAGTTTACCACACAGTGCGTCTCAAGAGCCTCCTTCTTTGACAGACTCAATACTGCCACGAATCCCTCCTAACACACACTTCCATCACAATGTTTGAAGCTTTTTGGACACAGAAAGACAGTGTGGATGAGCACAGGAAGGGATCTTCAATACGTGTTATGGAAGCCTACACGCCATAAGCTGCACTTCACTCACAGGAACGTCCATAGTCGGTCCTTCTTCTAGCTTCATTTCTCAAATAGGAAGACACTGTTATGAATGAGTATCCACTTGAAGTAGTTTCCCTGAACAGATCCCTTTGTATGAATCTCCTGTTAGTGCTCTGTTGTGTTACTTCTTGATTTCCACAAAGACAGGTGGCACAGAATCCAACATTCCACAGACTCAACCCTGTCGTGAGTATGTTCTATAGCACAGTTTCCTCACGACATAAGAAGTCTTTTGAGCTGAGGGAGACGCTGTGAGACTCACAGGGGCTGTACTTGCATTATGTGTCTTAGAGACCTAAGTGCCTCACCCTGCCCTTCACTCACAGTATGCAACCTGTCCTATGTCCTTCCCAGGTCTATCTTCTTTCCTCCACTGGACACACATTGTCAGAATTGAGAATACAACGGAATGAGTTTCCCTGAAACAGAAATTCCTCTGTACAAAGGCATGGACGTATGAGACTAGACTCCTATAGGTTCCTATTGAAATTTACCACACAGTGCGTCCCAACAGCCTCCTTCTTTGCCAGACTCAATACTGCCACGAATCCCTCCTAACTCACACTTCCCTCACAACGTTGGAAGCATTCTCAACACAGAAAGACAGTGGATGACCACAGGACGTGCTCATCCAATATGTGTTTTGGATGCCTTAGCGCCATATCCTGCACTTCACTTACAGTACCAAAAGAACCCATAGTCCGTCCTTCTTCTATCTTCATTCCTCAATGGAGAAGGCACTGTTATGAATGGGTTTCCACCTGAAGTAGATTCCCTGAACAGAACCCCTTGTAGGAATCTCCTGTTAGTGCTCTGTTGTGTTACTTCTTGATTTCAACAAAGACAGGTGGCACAGAATCCAACATTCCACAGACTCAACCCTGTCGTGAGTATGTTCTATAGCAGTTTTCTTACGACATAAGAAGTCCTTTGAGCTGAGGGAGACGCTGTGAGACTCACAGGGGCTGTACTTGCATTATGTGTCTTAGAGTCCTAAGTGCCTCACCCTGCCCCTCACTCACAGTATGCAAAATGCCCTATGTCCGTCCCTGTTCTATCTTCTTTCCACCACTGGACACACACTGTCAGAATTGAGAAGACGCCGGAATGAGTTTCCCTGAATCAGAACTTCCTCTGTATAAGTTGATGGACGTCTGAGACTAGACCTCTATATGCGGCTATTGCAGTTTACCACACAGTGCGTCCAAACAGCCTCCTTCTTTGACATACTCAATACTGCCACGAATCCCTCCTAACTCACACTGTCAGAAATGAGAATACGCCGGAATGAGTTTCCCTGACACAGAACTTCCTCTGTTCAAGGGCATCGACGAATGAGATTAGACTCCTATACGCGCCCATTCTAGTTTATCACATAGTGAGCCCCAAGAGCTTCCTTCCTTGACAGACTCAACACTGCCACGAATCCCTCCAAACGCACACTTCCCTCACAATGTTTGTAGCGTTTTCGACTTAGAAAGACAGTGTGGATGAGCATAGGTCCTGATCTTTCAATATGTGTGTTGGAAGCCTAAGCTCCATAAGCTGCACTTACCTCACAGGAACTAAAGTGCCCATAGTCGGTCCTTGTTCTATCTTCATTTCTGAAGTAGGAAGACACTGTTATGGATGAGTATCCAACGGAAGTAGTGTCCCTGAACAGATCCCCTTGTAGGAATCACCTGTTAGGGGCCAGGGGCGTCCCTTCTGGATTACAAGAAAGACAGGTGGCACAGAATCCAACATTCCACAGACTCAACCCTGTCGTGAGTATGTTCTATAGCACAGTTTCCTCGTGACATATGAAGTGTATTGAGCAGACGTAGACACTGAGGAACGTCACAGGGCTATCCATGCTGTATGTTCCTTAGAGGCCAGAGGGCCTCACCGTGCACAAAACTCACAGTATGCATCCTGCCCTATGTCCGTCCTTCTTCTATCTTCTTTCCACCACTGGACTGACAGTGTCAGAATTGAGAATCCGCCTGAAGGAGTTTCCCTAAACCGAACTTGCTCTGGTCAAGGGGATGGACGTCTAAGACTAGACTCCTATACGTCCCTTTGCAGTTTACCACACAGTGCGTCTCAAGAGCCTCCTTCTTTGACAGACTCAATACTGCCACGAATCCCTCCTAACACACACTTCCATCACAATGTTTGAAGCTTTTTGGACACAGAAAGACAGTGTGGATGAGCACAGGAAGGGATCTTCAATACGTGTTATGGAAGCCTACACGCCATAAGCTGCACTTCACTCACAGGAACGTCCATAGTCGGTCTTCTTCTAGCTTCATTTTTCAAATAGGAAGACACTGTTATGAATGAGTATCCACCTGAAGTAGTTTCCCTGAAAAGATCCCTTTGTATGAATCTCCTGTTAGTGCTCTGTTGTGTTACTTCTTGATTTCAACAAAGACAGGTGATACAGAATCCAACATTCCACAGACTCAACCCTGTCGTGAGTATGTTCCATAGCACAGTTTCCTCACGACATAAGAAGTCTTTTGAGCTGAGGGAGACGCTGTGAGACTCAGAGGGGCTGTACTTGCATTATGTGTCTTAGAGGCCTAAGTGCCTCACCCTGCCCTTCACTCACAGTATGCAATCTGCCCAATGTCCTTCCCAGGTCGTTCTTCTCTCCTCCACTGGACACACATAGTCAGAATTGAGAATACGCCGGAATGAGTTTCCCTGAAACAGGACTTCCTCTGTACAAAGGCATGGACGTATATACTAGACTCCTCTTTGTTCCTATTGAAATTAACCACACAGTGCGTCCCAACAGCCTCCTTCTTTGACAGACTCAATACTGCCACGAATCCCTCCTAACTCTCACTTGCCTCACAATGTTGGAAGCATTTTCAACACAGAAAGACAGTGGATGACCACAGGACGTGCTCATCCAATATGTGTTTTGGATGCCTTAGCGCCATATCCTGCACTTCACTTACAATACCTAAGGAACCCATAGTCCGTCCTTCTTCTATCTTCATTCCTCAATGGAGAAGGCACTGTTATGAATGGGTTTCCACATGAAGTAGTTTTCCTGAACAAAACCCCTTGTAAGAATCTCCTTTTAGTGCTCTGTTGGTTTATTTCTTTATTTCAAAAAAGACAAGTGGCACAGAATCCAACATTCCACAGATTCAACCCTGTTGTGAGTATGTTCCATAGCACAGTTTCCTCACGACATAAGAAGTCTTTTGAGCTGAGGGAGACGCTGTGAGACTCACAGGGGCTATACTTGCATTATATGTCTTAGAGGCCTAAGTGCCTCACCCTGCCCTTCACTCACAGTATGCAACCTGCCCTATGTCCTTCCCAGGTCTATCTTCTTTCCTCCACTGGACACACACTGTCAGAATTGAGAATACGCCGGAATGAGTTTCCCTGAAACAGAACTACCTCTGTACAATGGCATGGACGTATGAGACTAGACTCCTATATGTTCCTATTTCAATAATTTACCACACATTGCGTCCCAACAGCCTCCTTCTTTGGCTGACTCAATAGTGCCACGAATCCCTCCTAACTCACACTTCCCTCACAACGTTTGAAGCGTTTTCGACACAGAAAGACAGTGGATGACCACAGGACGTGCTCATCCAATATGTGTTTTGGATGCCTTAGCGCCATATCCTGCACTTCACTTAAAGTACCAAAAGAACCCATAGTCCCTCCTTCTTGTATCTTCTTTCCTCAATGGAGAAGGCACTGTTATGAATGGATTTCCACCTGAAGTAGTTTCCATGAACAGAACCCCTTGTAGGAATCTCCTGTTAGTGCTCTGTTGTGTTACTTCTTGATTTCAACAAAGACAGGTGGCACAGAATCCAACATTCCACAGTCTCAACCCTGTCGTGAGTATGTTCTATAGCACAGTTTCCTCAAGACATAAGAAGTCTTTTGAGCTGAGGGAGACGCTGTGAGACTCACAGGGGCTGTACTTGCATTATGTGTCTTAGAGGCCTAAGTGCCGCACCCTGCCCTTCACTCACAGTATGCAAAATGCCCTATGTCCGTCCCTGTTCTTTCTTCTTTCCTCCACTGGACACACACTGTCAGAATTGAGAAGACGCCGGAATGAGTTTCCCTGAATCAGAACTTCCTCTGTATAAGTTGATGGACGTCTGAGACTAGACCCCTATATGCGGCTATTGCAGTTTACCACACAGTGCGTCCAAACAGCCTCCTTCTTTGACATACTCAATACTGCCACGAATCCCTCCTAACTCACACTGTCAGAAATGAGAATACGCCGGAATGAGTTTCCCTGACACAGAACTTCCTCTGTTCAAGGGCATCGACGAATGAGATTAGACTCCTATACGCGCCCATTCTAGTTTATCACATAGTGAGGCCCAAGAGTTTCCTTCCTTGACAAACTCAACACTGCCACGAATCCCTCCAAACGCACACTTCCCTCACAATGTTTGTAGCGTTTTCGACTTAGAAAGACAGTGTGGATGAGCATAGGTCCTGATCTTTCAATATGTGTGTTGGAAGCCTAAGCTCCATAAGCTGCACTTACCTCACAGGAACTAAAGTGCCCATAGACGGTCCTTGTTCTATCTTCATTTCTGAAGTAGGAAGACACTGTTATGGATGAGTATCCAACGGAAGTAGTGTCCCTGAACAGATCCCCTTGTAGGAATCACCTGTTAGGGGCCAGGGGCGTCCCTTCTGGATTACAAGAAAGACAGGTGGCACAGAATCCAACATTCCACAGACTCAACCCTGTCGTGAGTATGTTCTATAGCACAGTTTCCTCGTGACATATGAAGTGTATTGAGCAGACGTAGACACTGAGGAACGTCACAGGGCTATCCATGCTGTATGTTCCTTAGAGGCCAGAGTGCCTCACCGTGCACAAAACTCACAGTATGCATCCTGCCCTATGTCCGTCCTTCTTCTATCTTCTTTCCACCACTGGACTGACAGTGTCAGAATTGAGAATCCGCCTGAAGGAGTTTCCCTAAACCGAACTTGCTCTGGACAAGGGGATGGACGTCTAAGACTAGACTCCTATACGTCCCTTTGCAGTTTACCACACAGTGCGTCTCAAGAGCCTCCTTCTTTGACAGACTCAATACTGCCACAAATCCCTCCTAACACACACTTCCATCACAATGTTTGAAGCTTTTTGGACACAGAAAGACAGTGTGGATGAGCACAGGAAGGGATCTTCAATACGTGTTATGGAAGCCTACACGCCATAAGCTGCACTTCACTCACAGGAACGTCCATAGTCGGTCCTTCTTCTAGCTTCATTTCTCAAATAGGAAGACACTGTTATGAATGAGTATCCACTTGAAGTAGTTTCCCTGAAAAGATCCCTTTGTATGAATCTCCTGTTAGTGCTCTGTTGTGTTACTTCTTGATTTCAACAAAGACAGGTGATACAGAATCCAACATTCCACAGACTCAACCCTGTCGTGAGTATGTTCCATAGCACAG
The DNA here is from genome assembly GCF_020171115.1 of Neogale vison. Lineage (NCBI taxonomy): Eukaryota > Metazoa > Chordata > Mammalia > Carnivora > Mustelidae > Neogale > Neogale vison. The sequence goes on from NC_058105.1 coordinate 77,512,479, forward strand.
TTTCCTCACGACATAAGAAGTCTTTTGAGCTGAGGGAGACGCTGTGAGACTCACAGGGTCTGTACTTGCATTATGTGTCTTAGAGGCCTAAGTGCCTCACCCTGCCCTTCACTCACAGTATGCAATCTGCCCTATGTCCTTCCCAGGTCTATCTTCTCTCCTCCACTGGACACACATAGTCAGAATTGAGAATATGCCGGAATGAGTTTCCCTGAAACAGAACTTCCTCTGTACAAAGCATGGACGTATAAGACTACACTCCTCTTTGTTCCTATTGAAATTAACCACACAGTGCGTCCCAACAGCCTCCTTCTTTGACAGACTCAATATTGCCACGAATCCCTCCTAACTCTCACTTGCCTCACAATGTTGGAAGAATTTTCAACACAGAAAGACAGTGGATGACCACAGGACGTGCTCATCCAATATGTGTTTTAGATGCCTTAGTGCCATATCCTGCACTTCACTTACAATACCTAAAGAACCCATAGTCCGTCCTTCTTCTATCTTCATTCCTCAATGGAGAAGGCACTGTTATGAATGGGTTTCCACATGAAGTAGTTTCCCTGAACAAAACCCCTTGAAAGAATCTCCTTTTAGTGCTCTGTTGGTTTACTTCTTTATTTCAAAAAAGACAAGTGGCACAGAATCCAACATTCCACAGACTCAACCCTGTCATGAGTATGTTCCATAGCACAGTTTCCTCACGACATAAGAAGACTTTTGAGCTGAGGTAGAAGCTGTGAGACTCACAGGGGCTGTACTTGCTTTATGTGTCTTAGAGGCCTAAGTGCCTCACCCTGCCCTTCACTCACAGTATGCAACCTGCCCTATGTCCTTCCCAGGTCTATCTTCTTTCCTCCACTGGACACACACTGTCAGAATTGAGAATACGCCGGAATGAGTTTCCCTGAAACAGAACTTCCTCTGTACAATGGCATGGACGTATGAGACTAGACTTCTATATGTTCCTATTTTAATAATTTACCACACAGTGCGTCCCAACAGCCTCCTTCTTTGGCTGACTCAATAGTGCCACGAATCCCTCCTAACTCACACTTCCCTCACAACGTTTGAAGCGTTTTCGACACAGAAAGACAGTGGATGACCACAGGACGTGCTCATCCAATATGTGTTTTGGATGCCTTAGCGCCATATCCTGCACTTCACTTACAGTACCAAAAGAACCCATAGTCCCTCCTTCTTGAATCTTCTTTCCTCAATGGAGAAGGCACAGTTATGAATGGTTTTCCACCTGAAGTAGTTTCCGTGTACAGAACCCCTTGTAGGAATCTCCTGTTAGTGCTCTGTTGTGTTAATTCTTGATTTCAACAAAGACAGGTGGCACAGAATCCAACATTCCACAGTCTCAACCCTGTCGTGAGTATGTTCTATAGCACAGTTTCCTCACGACATAAGAAGTCTTTTGAGCTGAGGGAGACGCTGTGAGACTCACAGGGGCTGTACTTGCATTATGTGTCTTAGAGGCCTAAGTGCCTCACACTGCCCTTCACTCACAGTATGCAAAATGCCCTATGTCCGTCCCTGTTCTATCTTCTTTCCTCCACTGGACACACACTGTCAGAATTGAGAAGACGCCGGAATGAGTTTCCCTGTCACAGAACTTCCTCTGTTCAAGGACATCGACGAATGAGATTAGACTCCTATACGTGCCCATTCTAGTTTATCACATAGTGAGCCCCAAGAGCCTCCTTCCTTGACAGACTCAACACTGCCACGAATCCCTCCAAAAGCACACTTCCCTCGCAATGTTTGTAGCGTTTTCGACTTAGAAAGACTGTGTGGATGAGCACAGGTCCTGATCTTTCAATATGTGTGTTGGAAGCCTAAGCTCCATAAGCTGCACTTCCCTCACAGGAACTAAAGTGCCCATAGTCGGTCCTTTTTCTATCTTCATTTCTGAAGTAGGAAGACACTGTTATGGATGAGTATCCAACGGAAGTAGTGTCCCTGAACAGATCCCCTTGTAGGAATCACCTGTTAGTGGCCAGGGGCGTCCCTTCTGGATTACAAGAAAGACAGGTGGCACAGAATCCAACATTCCACAGACTCAACCCTGTCGTGAGTATGTTCTATAGCAGTTTTCTTACGACATAAGAAGTCCTTTGAGCTGAGGGAGACGCTGTGAGACTCACAGGGGCTGTCTTGCATTATGTGTCTTAGAGTCCTAAGTGCCTCACCCTGCCCCTCACTCACAGTATGCAAAATGCCCAATGTCCGTCCTTGTTCTATCTTCTTTCCTCCACTGGACACACACTGTCATAATTGAGAAGACGCCGGAATGAGTTTCCCTGAATCAGAACTTCCTCTGTATAAGTTGATGGACGTCTGAGACTAGACCCCTATATGCGGCTATTGCAGTTTACCACACAGTGCGTCCAAACAGCCTCCTTCTTTGACATACTCAATACTGCCACGAATCCCTCCTAACTCACACTGTCAGAAATGAGAATACGCCGGAATGAGTTTCCCTGACACAGAACTTCCTCTGTTCAAGGGCATCGACGAATGAGATTAGACTCCTATACGCGCCCATTCTAGTTTATCACATAGTGAGCCCCAAGAGCTTCCTTCCTTGACAGACTCAACACTGCCACGAATCCCTCCAAACGCACACTTCCCTCACAATGTTTGTAGCGTTTTCGACTTAGAAAGACAGTGTGGATGAGCACAGGTCCTGATCTTTCAATATGTGTGTTGGAAGCCTAAGCTCCATAAGCTGCACTTACCTCACAGGAACTAAAGTACCCATAGTCGGTCCTTGTTCTATCTTCATTTCTGAAGTAGGAAGACACTGTTATGGATGAGTATCCAATGGAAGTAGTGTCCCTGAACAGATCCCCTTGTAGGAATCACCTGTTAGGGGCCAGGGGCGTCCCTTCTGGAATTCAAGAAAGACAGGTGGCACAGAATCCAACATTCCACAGACTCAACCCTGTCGTGAGTATGTTCTATAGCACAGTTTCCTCGTGACATATGAAGTGTATTGAGCAGACGTAGACACTGAGGAACGTCACAGGGCTATCCATGCTGTATGTTCTTTAGAGGCCAGAGGGCCTCACCGTGCACAAAACTCACAGTATGCATCCTGCCCTATGTCCGTCCTTCTTCTATCTTCTTTCCACCACTGGACTGACAGTGTCAGAATTGAGAATCCGCCTGAAGGAGTTTCCCTAAACCGAACTTGCTCTGGTCAAGGGGATGGACCTCTAAGACTAGACTCCTATACGTCCCTTTGCAGTTTACCACACAGTGCGTCTCAAGAGCCTCCTTCTTTGACAGACTCAATACTGCCACGAATCCCTCCTAACACACACTTCCATCACAATGTTTGAAGCTTTTTGGACACAGAAAGACAGTGTGGATGAGCACGGGAAGGGATCTTCAATACGTGTTATGGAAGCCTACACGCCATAAGCTGCACTTCACTCACAGGAACGTCCATAGTCGGTCCTTCTTCTAGCTTCATTTCTCAAATAGGAAGACACTGTTATGAATGAGTATCCACTTGAAGTAGTTTCCCTGAAAAGATCCCTTTGTATGAATCTCCTGTTAGTGCTCTGTTGTGTTACTTCTTGATTTCAACAAGACAGGTGATACAGAATCCAACATTCCACAGACTCAACCCTGTCGTGAGTATGTTCTATAGCACAGTTTCCTCACGACATAAGAAGTCTTTTGAGCTGAGGGAGACCCTGTGAGACTCAGAGGGGCTGTACTTGCATTATGTGTCTTAGAGACCTAAGTGCTTCACCCTGCCCTTCACTCACAGTATGCGACCTGTCCTATGTTCTTCCCAGGTCTATCTTCTTTCCTCCACTGGACACACCCTGTCAGAATTGAGAATACGCCGGAATGAGTTTCCCTGAAACAGAACTTCCTCTGTACAAAGGCATGGACGTATGAGACTAGACTCCTATATGTTCCTATTGAAATTTACCACACAGTGCGTCCCAACAGCCTCCTTCTTTGACAGACTCAATATTGCCACGAATCCCTCCTCTCACTTCCCTCACAATGTTGGAAGCATTTTCATCACAGAGAGACAGTGGATGACCACAGGACGTCCTCATCCAATATGTGTTTTGGATGCCTTAGCGCCATATCCTGCACTTCACTTACAATACCTAAAGAACCCATAGTCCGTCCTTCTTCTATCTTCATTCCTCAATGGAGAAGGCACTGTTATGAATGGGTTTCCACATGAAGTAGTTTCCCTGAACAAAACCCCTTGTAAGAATCTCCTTTTAGTGCTCTGTTGGTTTACTTCTTTATTTCAAAAAAGACAAGTAGCACAGAAATCAACGTTCCACAGACTCAACCCTGTCGTGAGTATGTTCCATTGCACAGTTTCCTCACGATATAAGAAGTCTTTTGAGCTGAGGTAGACGCTGTGAGACTCACAGGGGCTGTACTTGCATTATGTGTCTTAGAGGCCTAAGTGCCTCACCCTGCCCTTCACTCACAGTATGCAACCTGCCCTATGTCCGTCCCAGGTCTATCTTCTTTCCACCACTGGACACACACTGTCAGAATTGAGAATACGCCGGAATGAGTTTCCCTGAAACAGAACTTCCTCTGTACAATGGCATGGACGTATGAGACTAGACTCCTATATGTTCCTATTTCAATAATTTACCACACAGTGCGTCCCAACAGCCTCCGTTTTGGCTGACTCAATAGTGCCACGAATCCCTCCTAACTCACACTTCCCTCACAACGTTTGAAGCGTTTTCGACACAGAAAGACAGTGGATGACCACAGGACGTGCTCATCCAATATGTGTTTTGGAGGCCTTAGCGCCATATCCTGCACTTCACTTAAAGTACCAAAAGAACCCATAGTCCCTCCTTCTTGTATCTTCTTTCCTCAATGGAGAAGGCACTGTTATGAATGGATTTCCACCTGAAGTAGTTTCCATGAACAGAACCCCTTGTAGGAATCTCCTGTTAGTGCTCAGTTGTGTTACTTCTTGATTTCAACAAAGACAGGTGGCACAGAATCCAACATTCCACAGTCTCAACCCTGTCGTGAGTATGTTCTATAGCACAGTTTCCTCAAGACATAAGAAGTCTTTTGAGCTGAGGGAGACGCTGTGAGACTCAGAGGGGCTGTACTTGCATTATGTGTCTTAGAGGCCTAAGTGCCGCACCCTGCCCTTCACTCACAGTATGCAAAATGCCCTATGTCCATCCCTGTTCTATCTTCTTTCCTCCACTGGACACACACTGTCAGAATTGAGAAGACGCCGGAATGAGTTTCCCTGAAACAGAACTTCCTCTGTTCAAGGGCATCCACGTATGAGACTACACTCCTATACCCGCCCATTCTAGTTTATCACATAGTGAGCCCCAAGAGCCTCCTTCCTTGACAGAATCAACACTGCCACGAATCCCTCCAAACGCACACTTCCCTCACAATGTTTGTAGCGTTTTCGACTTAGAAAGACTGTGTGGATGAGCACAGGTCCTGATCTTTCAATATGTGTGTTGGAAGCCTAAGCTCCATAAGCTGCACTTCCCTCACAGGAACTAAAGTGCCCATAGTCGGTCCTTTTTCTATCTTCATTTCTGAAGTAGGAAGACACTGTTATGGATGAGTATCCAACGGAAGTAGTGTCCCTGAACAGATCCCCTTGTAGGAATCACCTGTTAGGGGCCAGGGGCGTCCCTTCTGGATTACAAGAAAGACAGGTGACACAGAATCCAACATTCCACAGACTCAACCTTTCGTGAGTATGTTCTATAGCCCAGTTTCCTCGTGACATATGAAGTGTATTGAGCAGACGTAGACACTGAGGAACGTCACAGGGCTATCCATGCTGTATGTTCCTTAGAGGCCAGAGGGCCTAACCGTGCACAAAACTCACAGTATGCATCCTGCCCTATGTCCGTCCTTCTTCTATCTTCTTTCCACCACTGGATTGACAGTGTCAGAATTGAGAATCCGCCTGAAGGAGTTTCCCTAAACCGAACTTGCTCTGGTCAAGGGGATGGACGTCTAAGACTAGTCTCCTATACGTTCCTTTGCAGTTTACCACGCAGTGCGTCCCAAGAGGCTCCTTTTTTGACAGACTCAATACTGCCACGAATCCCTCCTAACGCACACTTCCATCACAAAGTTTGAAGCGTTTTGGGCACAGGAACACAGTGTGGATGAGCACAGGAAGGGATCTTCAATACGTGTTATGGAAGCCTACACGCCATAAGCTGACCTTCACTCACAGGAATGTCCATAGTCGGTCCTTCTTCTATCTTCATTTCTCAAATAGGAAGACACAGTTATTAATGAGTATCCACCTGAAGTAGTTTCCCTGAACAGATCCCTTTGTATGAATCTCCTGTTAGTGCTCTGTTGTGTTACTTCTTGATATCAACAAAGACAGGTGGCACAGAATCCAACATTCCACAGACTCAACCCTGTCGTGAGTATGTTCTATAGCACAGTTTCCTCACGACATAAGAAGTCTTTTGAGCTGAGGGAGACGCTGTGAGACTCACAGGGGCTGTACTTGCATTATGTGTCTTAGAGGCCTAAGTGCCTCACCCTGCCCTTCACTCACAGTATGCAACATGCCCTATGTCCTTCCTAGGTCTATCTTCTTTCCTCCACTGGACACACATTGTCAGAATTGAGAATACAACGGAATGAGTTTCCCTGAAACAGAACTTCCTCTGTACAAAGGCATGGACGTATGAGACTAGACTCCTATAGGTTCCTATTGAAATTTACCACACAGTGCGTCCCAACAGCCTCCTTCTTTGCCAGACTCAATACTGCCACGAATCCCTCCTAACTCACACTTCCCTCACAATGTTTGTAGCGTTTTCGACTTAGAAAGACAGTGTGGATGAGCATAGGTCCTGATCTTTAAATATGTGTGTTGGAAGCCTAAGCTCCATAAGCTGCACTTACCTCACAGGAACTAAAGTGCCCATAGTCGGTCCTTGTTCTATCTTCATTTCTGAAGTAGGAAGACACTGTTATGGATGAGTATCCAACGGAAGTAGTGTCCCTGAACAGATCCCCTTGTAGGAATCACCTGTTAGGGGCCAGGGGCGTCCCTTCTGGATTACAAGAAAGACAGGTGGCACAGAATCCAACATTCCACAGACTCAACCCTGTCGTGAGTATGTTCTATAGCACAGTTTCCTCGTGACATATGAAGTGTATTGAGCAGACGTAGACACTGAGGAACGTCACAGGGCTATCCATGCTGTATGTTCCTTAGAGGCCAGAGGGCCTCACCGTGCACAAAACTCACAGTATGCATCCTGCCCTATGTCCGTCCTTCTTCTATCTTCTTTCCACCACTGGACTGACAGTGTCAGAATTGAGAATCCGCCTGAAGGAGTTTCCCTAAACCGAACTTGCTCTGGTCAAGGGGATGGACGTCTAAGACTAGACTCCTATACGTCCCTTTGCAGTTTACCACACAGTGCGTCTCAAGAGCCTCCTTCTTTGACAGACTCAATACTGCCACGAATCTCTCCTAACACACACTTCCATCACAATGTTTGAAGCTTTTTGGACACTGAAAGACAGTGTGGATGAGCACAGGAAGGGATCTTCAATACGTGTTATGGAAGCCTACACGCCATAAGCTGCACTTCACTCACAGGAACGTCCATAGTCGGTCCTTCTTCTAGCTTCATTTCTCAAATAGGAAGACACTGTTATGAATGAGTATCCACCTGAAGTAGTTTCCCTGAACAGATCCCTTTGTATGAATCTCCTGTTAGTGCTCTGTTGTGTTACTTCTTGATTTCAACAAAGACAGGTGGCACAGAATCCAACATTCCACAGACTCAACCCTGTCGTGAGTATGTTCTATAGCACAGTTTCCTCACGACATAAGAAGTCTTTTGAGCTGAGGGAGACGCTGTGAGACTCACAGGGGCTGTACTTGCATTATGTGTCTTAGAGGCCTCAGTGCCTCACCCTGCCCTTCACTCACAGTATGCAACCTGCCCTTTGTCCTTCCCAGGTCTATCTTCTTTCCTCCACTGGACACACATTGTCAGAATTGAGAATACAACGGAATGAGTTTCCCTGAAACAGAACTTCCTCTGTACAAAGGCATGGCCGTATGAGACTAGACTCCTATAGGTTCCAATTGAAATTTACCACACAGTGCATCCCAACAGCCTCCTTCTTTGCCAGACTCAATACTGCCACGAATCCCTCCTAACTCACACTTCCCTCACAACGTTGGAAGCATTCTCAACACAGAAAGACAGTGGATGACCACAGGACGTTCTCATCCAATATGTGTTTTGGATGCCTTAGCGCCATATCCTGCACTTCACTTACAGTACCAAAAGAACCCATAGTCCGTCCTTCTTCTATCTTCATTCCTCAATGGAGAAGGCACTGTTATGAATGGGTTTCCACCTGAAGTAGTTTCCCTGAACAGAACCCCTTGTAGGAATCTCCTGTTAGTGCTCTGTTGTGTTACTTCTTGATTTCAACAAAGACAGGTGGCACAGAATCCAACATTCCACAGACTCAACCCTGTCGTGAGTATGTTCTATAGCAGTTTTCTTACGACATAAGAAGTCCTTTGAGCTGAGGGAGACGCTGTGAGACTCACAGGGCTGTACTTGCATTATGTGTCTTAGAGTCCTAAGTGCCTCACCCTGCCCCTCACTCACAGTATGCAAAATGCCCTATGTCCGTCCCTGTTCTATCTTCTTTCCTCCACTGGACACACACTGTCAGAATTGAGAAGACGCCGGAATGAGTTTCCCTGAATCAGAACTTCCTCTGTTTAAGTTGATGGACGTCTGGACTAGACCCCTATATGCGGCTATTGCTGTTTACCACACAGTGCGTCCAAACAGCCTCCTTCTTTGACATACTCAATACTGCCACGAATCCCTCCTAACTCACACTGTCAGAAATGAGAATACGCCGGAATGAGTTTCCCTGACACAGAACTTCCTCTGTTCAAGGGCATCGACGCATGAGATTAGACTCCTATACGCGCCCATTCTAGTTTATCACATAGTGAGCCCCAAGAGCTTCCTTCCTTGACAGACTCAACACTGCCACGAATCCCTCCAAACGCACAATTCCCTCACAATGTTTGTAGCGTTTTCGACTTAGAAAGACAGTGTGGATGAGCATAGGTCCTGATCTTTCAATATGTGTGTTGGAAGCCTAAGCTCCATAAGCTGCACTTACCTCACAGGAACTAAAGTGCCCATAGTCGGTCCTTGTTCTATCTTCATTTCTGAAGTAGGAAGACACTGTTATGGATGAGTATCCAACGGAAGTAGTGTCCCTGAACAGATCCCCTTGTAGGAATCACCTGTTAGGGGCCAGGGGCGTCCCTTCTGGATTACAAGAAAGACAGGTGGCACAGAATCCAACATTCCACAGACTCAACCCTGTCGTGAGTATGTTCTATAGCACAGTTTCCTCGTGACATATGAAGTGTATTGAGCAGACGTAGACACTGAGGAACGTCACAGGGCTATCCATGCTGTATGTTCCTTAGAGGCCAGAGGGCCTCACCGTGCACAAAACTCACAGTATGCATCCTGCCCTATGTCCGTCCTTCTTCTATCTTCTTTCCACCACTGGACTGACAGTGTCAGAATTGAGAATCCGCCTGAAGGAGTTTCCCTAAACCGAACTTGCTCTGGTCAAGGGGATGGACGTCTAAGAATAGACTCCTATACGTCCCTTTGCAGTTTACCACACAGTGCGTCTCAAGAGCCTCCGTCTTTGACAGACTCAATACTGCCACGAATCCCTCCTAACACACACTTCCATCACAATGTTTGAAGCTTTTTGGACACAGAAAGACAGTGTGGATGAGCACGGGAAGGGATCTTCAATACGTGTTATGGATGCCTACACGCCATAAGCTGCACTTCACTCACAGGAACGTCCATAGTCGGTCTTCTTCTAGCTTCATTTCTCAAATAGGAAGACACTGTTATGAATGAGTATCCACTTGCAGTAGTTTCCCTGAAAAGATCCCTTTGTATGAATCTCCTGTTAGTGCTCTGTTGTGTTACTTCTTGATTTCAACAAGACAGGTGATACAGAATCCAACATTCCACAGACTCAACCCTGTCGTGAGTATGTTCTATAGCACAGTTTCCTCGTGACATATGAAGTGTATTGAGCAGACGTAGACACTGAGTAACATCACAGGGCTATCCATGCTGTTTGTTCCTTAGAGATCAGAGGGCCTCACCCTGTACAAAACTCACAGTGTGCATCCTGCCCTATGTCCGTCCTTCTTCTATCTTCTTTCCACCACTGGACTGACAGTGTCAGAATTGAGAATCCGCCTGAAGGAGTTTCCCTAAACCGAACTTGCTCTGGTCAAGGGGATGGACGTCTAAGACTAGACTCCTATACGTCCCTTTGCAGTTTACCACACAGTGCGTCCCAAGAGCCTCCTTCTTTGACAGACTCAATACTGCCATGAATCCCTCCTAAGGCACACTTCCATCACAATGTTTGAAGCGTTTTGGACACAGAAAGACAGTGTGGATGAGCACAGGAAGGGATCTTCAATACGTGATATGGAAGCCTACACGCCATAAGCTGATTTTCACTCAAAGGAAAGTCCATAGTCGGTCCTTCTTCTATCTTCATTTCTCAAATAGGAAGACACTGTTATGAATGAGTATCCACCTGAAGTAGTTTCCCTGAACAGATCCCTTTGTATGAATCTCCTGTTAGTGCTCTGTTGTGTTACTTCTTGATTTCAACAAAGACAGGTGGCACAGAATCCAACATTCCACAGACTCAACCCCTGTCGTGAGTATGTTCTAAAGCACAGTTTCCTCGCGACACAAGAATTCTTTTGAGCTGAGGGAGACAGTGTGTGACTCAGAAGGGCTGTACTTGCATTATGTGTCTTAGAGTCCTAAGTGCTTCAACCTGCCCTTCACTCACAGTATGCAACCTGCCCTATGTCCTTCCCAGGTCTATCTTCTTTCTTCCACTGGACACACCCTGTCAGAATTGAGAATATGCCGGAATGAGTTTCCCTGAGACAGAACTTCCTCTGTACAAAGGCATGGACGTATGAGACTAGACTCATATATTTTCCTATTGAAATTTACCACACATTGCGTCCCAACATCCTCCTTCTTTGACAGACTCAATAGTGCCACGAATCCCACATAACTCTCACTTGCCTCACAATGTTGGAAGCATTTTCAACACAGAAAGACAGTGGATGACCACAGGACGTGCTCATCCAATATGTGTTTTAGATGCATTAGCGTGATATCCTGCACTTCACTTACAAGACTTAAAGAACCCATAGTCCGTCTTCTTCTATCTTCATTCCTCAATGGAGAAGGCACTGTTATGAATGGGTTTCCACATGAAGTATTTTCCCTGAACAAAACCCCTTGTAAGAATCTCCTGTTAGTGCTCTGTTGGTTTACTTCTTTATTTCAAAAAAGACAGGTGGCACAGAATCCAACATTCCACAGACTCAACCCTGTCGTGAGTATGTTCCATAGCACAGTTTCCTCACTACATAAGAAGTCTTTTGAGCTGAGGAAGACGCTGTGAGACTCACAGGGGCTGTACTTGCATTTATGATTCTTAGAGTCCTAAGTGCCTCACCCTGCCCTGCACTCACAGTATGCAACCGGCCCTATGTCCGTCCCTGTTCCATCTTCTTTCCTCCACTGGACACACACTGTCAGAATTGAGAATACGCCGGAATGAGTTTCCCTGAAACAGAACTTCCTCTGTACAAAGGCGTGGATGTATGAGACTAGACTCCTATATGTTCCTATTGAAATTTGCCAGACATTGCATCCCAACAGCCTTCTTCTTTGGCAGACTCAATAGTGCCACGAATCCCTCCTAACTCACACTTCACTCACAACGTTTGAAGCGTTTTCCAGACAGAAAGACAGTGGATGACCAGAGGACGTGCTCATCCAATATGTCTTTTGGATGCCTTAGCGCCTTATCCTGCACATCACTTACAGTACCAAAAGAACCCCTAGTCCGTCCTTCTTCTATCTTCATTCCTCAATGGAGAAGGCACTGTTATGAATGGGTTTCCACCTGAAGTTGTTTCCCTGAATAGAACCCCTTGTAAGAATCTCCTGTTAGTGCTCTGTTGTGTTACTTCTTGATTTCAACAAAGACAGGTGGCAGAGAATCCAACATTCCACAGACTCAACCTTGTCATGAGTATGTTCTATAGCAGTTTTCTTACGACATAAGAAGTCCTTTGAGCTGAGGGAGACGCTGTGAGACTCACAGGGCCTGTACTTGCATTATGTGTCTTAGAGTCCTAAGTGCCTCACCCTGCCCCTCACTCACAGTATGCAAAATGCCCTATGTCCGTCCCTGTTCTATCTTCTTTCCTCCACTGGACACACACTGTCAGAAATGAGAAGATTCCTGAATGAGTTTCCCTGAATCAGAACTTCCTCTGTATAAGTTGATGGACGTCTGAGAGACTAGATCCCTATATGCGGCGATTGCAGTTTACCACACAGTGCGTCCAAACAGCCTCCTTCTTTGACAGACTCAATACTGCCACGAATCCCTCCTAACTCACACTGTCAGAAATGAGAATACGCCGGAATGAGTTTCCCTGACACACAACTTCCTCTGTTCAAGGGCATCGACGAATGAGATTAGACTCCTATACGCGCCCATTCTAGTTTATCACATAGTGAGCCCCAAGAGCTTCCTTCCTTGACAGACTCTACACTGCCACGAATCCCTCCAAACGCACACTTCCCTCACAATGTTTGTAGCGTTTTCGACTTAGAAAGACAGTGTGGATGAGCACAGGTCCTGATCTTTCAATATGTGTGTTGGAAGCCTAAGCCCCATAAGCTGCACTTACCTCACAGGAACTAAAGTGCCCATAGCCGGTCCTTGTTCTATCTTCATTTCTGAAGTAGGAAGACACTGTTATGGATGAGTATCCAACGGAAGTAGTGTCCCTGAACAGATCCCCTTGTAGGAATCACCTGTTAGGGGCCAGAAGCGTCCCTTCTGGATTACAAGAAAGACAGGTGGCACAGAATCCAACATTCCACAGACTCAATCCTGTCGTGAGTATGTTCTATAGCACAGGTTCCTCGTGACATATGAAGTGTATTCAGAAGACGTAGACACTAGGAACATCACAGGGCTATCCAAGATCTATGTTCCTTAGAGGCCAGAGGGCCTCACCCTGCACAAAACTCACAGTATGCATCCTGCCCTATGTCCGTCCTTCTTCTATCTTCTTTCCACCACTGGCCTGACAGTGTCAGAATTGAGAATCCGCCTGAATGAGTTTGCCTAAACCGAACTTGCTCTGGACAAGGGGATGGACGTCTAAGACTAGACTCCTATACGTCCCTTTGCAGTTTACCACACAGTGCGTCCCAATAGCCTCCTTCTTTGACAGACTCAATACTGCCACGAATCCCTCCTAAGGCTCACTTCCATCACAATGTTTGAAGCTTTTTGGACACAGAAAGACAGTGTGGATGAGCACAGGATGAGATCTTCAATACGCGTTATGGAAGCCTACACGCCATAAGCTGCACTTCACTCACAGGAACGTCCATAGTCGGTCCTTCTTCTAGCTTCATTTCTCAAATAGGAAGACACTGTTATGAATGAGTATCCACTTGAAGTAGTTTCCCTGAAAAGATCCCTTTGTATGAATCTCCTGTTAGTGCTCTGTTGTGTTACTTCTTGATTTCAACAAAGACAGGTGATACAGAATCCAACATTCCACAGACTCAACCCTGTCGTGAGTATGTTCCATAGCACAGTTTCCTCACGACATAAGAAGTCTTTTGAGCTGAGGGAGACGCTGTGAGACTCACAGGGTCTGTACTTGCATTATGTGTCTTAGAGGCCTAAGTGCCTCACCCTGCCCTTCACTCACAGTATGCAATCTGCCCTATGTCCTTCCCAGGTCTATCTTCTGTCCTCCACTGGACACACATAGTCAGAATTGAGAATACGCCGGAATGAGTTTCCCTGAAACAGAACTTCCTCTGTACAAAGCATGGACGTATAAGACTAGACTCCTCTTTGTTCCTATTGAAATTAACCACACAGTGCGTCCCAACAGCCTCCTTCTTTGACAGACTCAATATTGCCACGAATCCCTCCTAACTCTCACTTGCCTCACAATGTTGGAAGAATTTTCAACACAGAAAGACAGTGGATGACCACAGGACGTGCTCATCCAATATGTGTTTTAGATGCCTTAGTGCCATATCCTGCACTTCACTTACAATACCTAAAGAACCCATAGTCCGTCCTTCTTCTATCTTCATTCCTCAATGGAGAAGGCACTGTTATGAATGGGTTTCCACATGAAGTAGTTTCCCTGAACAAAACCCCTTGAAAGAATCTCCTTTTAGTGCTCTGTTGGTTTACTTCTTTATTTCAAAAAAGACAAGTGGCACAGAATCCAACATTCCACAGACTCAACCCTGTCATGAGTATGTTCCATAGCACAGTTTCCTCACGACATAAGAAGTCTTTTGAGCTGAGGTAGACGCTGTGAGACTCACAGAGGCTGTACTTGCATTATGTGTCTTAGAGGCCTAAGTGCCTCACCCTGCCCTTCACTCACAGTATGCAACCTGCCCTATGTCCTTCCCAGGTCTATCTTCTTTCCTCCACTGGACACACACTGTCAGAATTGAGAATACGCCGGAATGAGTTTCCCTGAAACAGAACATCCTCTGTACAATGGCATGGACGTATGAGACTAGACTCCTATATGTTCCTATTTTAATAATTTACCACACAGTGCGTCCCAACAGCCTCCTTCTTTGGCTGACTCAATAGTGCCACGAATCCCTCCTAACTCACACTTCCCTCACAACGTTTGAAGCGTTTTCGACACAGAAAGACAGTGGATGACCACAGGACGTGCTCATCCAATATGTGTTTTGGATGCCTTAGCGCCATATCCTGCACTTCACTTACAGTACCAAAAGAACCCATAGTCCCTCCTTCTTGTATCTTCTTTCCTCAATGGAGAAGGCACAGTTATGAATGGATTTCCACCTGAAGTAGTTTCCGTGAACAGAACCCCTTGTAGGAATCTCCTGTTAGTGCTCTGTTGTGTTACTTCTTGTTTCAACAAAGACAGGTGGCACAGAATCCAACATTCCACAGTCTCAACCCTGTCGTGAGTATGTTCTATAGCACAGTTTCCTCACAACATAAGAAGTCTTTTGAGCTGAGGGAGACGCTGTGAGACTCACAGGGGCTGTACTTGCATTATGTGTCTTAGAGGCCTAAGTGCCGCACCCTGCCCTTCACTCACAGTATGCAAAATGCCCTATGTACGTCCCTGTTCTATCTTCTTTCCTCCACTGGACACACACTGTCAGAATTGAGAAGACGCCGGAATGAGTTTCCCTGAAACAGAACTTCCTCTGTTCAAGGGCATCCACGTATGAGACTACACTCCTATACGCGCCCATTCTAGTTTATCACATAGTGAGCCCCAAGAGCCTCCTTCCTTGACAGACTCAACACTGCCACGAATCCCTCCAAACGCACACTTCCCTCACAATGTTTGTAGCGTTTTCGACTTAGAAAGACTGTGTGGATGAGCACAGGTCCTGATCTTTCAATATGTGTGTTGGAAGCCTAAGCTCCATAAGCTGCACTTCCCTCACAGGAACTAAAGTGCCCATAGTCGGTCCTTTTTCTATCTTCATTTCTGAAGTAGGAAGACACTGTTATGGATGAGTATCCAACGGAAGTAGTGTCCCTGAACAGATCCCCTTGTAGGAATCACCTGTTAGGGGCCAGGGGCGTCCCTTCTGGATTACAAGAAAGACAGGTGACACAGAATCCAACATTCCACAGACTCAACCCTGTCGTGAGTATGTTCTATAGCCCAGTTTCCTCGTGACATATGAAGTGTATTGAGCAGACGTAGACACTGAGGAACGTCACAGGGCTATCCATGCTGTATGTTCCTTAGAGGCCAGAGGGCCTAACCGTGCACAAAACTCACAGTATGCATCCTGCCCTATGTCCGTCCTTCTTCTATCTTCTTTCCACCACTGGATTGACAGTGTCAGAATTGAGAATCCGCCTGAAGGAGTTTCCCTAAACCGAACTTGCTCTGGTCAAGGGGATGGACGTCTAAGACTAGTCTCCTATACTTTCCTTTGCAGTTTACCACGCAGTGCGTCCCAAGAGGCTCCTTTTTTGACAGACTCAATACTGCCACGAATCCCTCCTAACGCACACTTCCATCACAAAGTTTGAAGCGTTTTGGGCACAGGAACACAGTGTGGATGAGCACAGGAAGGGATCTTCAATACGTGTTATGGAAGCCTACACGCCATAAGCTGACCTTCACTCACAGGAATGTCCATAGTCGGTCCTTCTTCTAGCTTCATTTCTCAAATAGGAAGACACAGTTATTAATGAGTATCCACCTGAAGTAGTTTCCCTGAACAGATCCCTTTGTATGAATCTCCTGTTAGTGCTCTGTTGTGTTACTTCTTGATATCAACAAAGACAGGTGGCACAGAATCCAACATTCCACAGACTCAACCCTGTCGTGAGTATGTTCTATAGCACAGTTTCCTCACGACATAAGAAGTCTTTTGAGCTGAGGGAGACGCTGTGAGACTCACAGGGGCTGTACTTGCATTATGTGTCTTAGAGGCCTAAGTGCCTCACCCTGCCCTTCCCTCACAGTATGCAACCTGCCCTATGTCCTTCCTAGGTCTATCTTCTTTCCTCCACTGGACACACATTGTCAGAATTGAGAATACAACGGAATGAGTTTCCCTGAAACAGAACTTCCTCTGTACAAAGGCATGGACGTATGAGACTAGACTCCTATAGGTTCCTATTGAAATTTACCACACAGTGCGTCCCAACAGCCTCCTTCTTTGCCAGACTCAATACTGCCACGAATCCCTCCTAACTCACACTTCCCTCACAATGTTTGTAGCGTTTTCGACTTAGAAAGACAGTGTGGATGAGCATAGGTCCTGATCTTTAAATATGTGTGTTGGAAACCTAAGCTCCATAAGCTGCACTTACCTCACAGGAACTAAAGTGCCCATAGTCGGTCCTTGTTCTATCTTCATTTCTGAAGTAGGAAGACACTGTTATGGATGAGTATCCAACGGAAGTAGTGTCCCTGAACAGATCCCCTTGTAGGAATCACCTGTTAGGGGCCAGGGGCGTCCCTTCTGGATTACAAGAAAGACAGGTGGCACAGAATCCAACATTCCACAGACTCAACCCTGTCGTGAGTATGTTCTATAGCACAGTTTCCTCGTGACATATGAAGTGTATTGAGCAGACGTAGACACTGAGGAACGTCACAGGGCTATCCATGCTGTATGTTCCTTCAGGCCAGAGGGCCTCACCGTGCACAAAACTCACAGTATGCATCCTGCCCTATGTCCGTCCTGCTTCTATCTTCTTTCCACCACTGGACTGACAGTGTCAGAATTGAGAATCCGCCTGAGGGAGTTTCCCTAAACCGAACTTGCTCTGGTCAAGGGGATGGACGTCTAAGACTAGACTCCTATACGTCCCTTTGCAGTTTACCACACAGTGCGTCTCAAGAGCCTCCTTCTTTGACAGACTCAATACTGCCACGAATCTCTCCTAACACACACTTCCATCACAATGTTTGAAGCTTTATGGACACTGAAAGACAGTGTGGATGAGCACAGGAAGGGATCTTCAATACGTGTTATGGAAGCCTACACGCCATAAGCTGCACTTCACTCACAGGAACGTCCATAGTCGGTCCTTCTTCTAGCTTCATTTCTCAAATAGGAAGACACTGTTATGAATGAGTATCCACCTGAAGTAGTTTCCCTGAACAGATCCCTTTGTATGAATCTCCTGTTTTTGCTCTGTTGTGTTACTTCTTGATTTCAACAAAGACAGGTGGCACAGAATCCAACATTCCACAGACTCAACCCTGTCGTGAGTATGTTCTATAGCACAGTTTCCTCACGACATAAGAAGTCTTTTGAGCTGAGGGAGACGCTGTGAGACTCACAGGGTCTGTACTTGCATTATGTGTCTTAGAGGCCTCAGTGCCTCACCCTGCCCTTCACTCACAGTATGCAACCTGCCCTTTGTCCTTCCCAGGTCTATCTTCTTTCCTCCACTGGACACACATTGTCAGAATTGAGAATACAACGGAATGAGTTTCCCTGAAACAGAACTTCCTCTGTACAAAGGCATGGCCGTATGAGACTAGACTCCTATAGGTTCCAATTGAAATTTACCACACAGTGCATCCCAACAGCCTCCTTCTTTGCCAGACTCAATACTGCCACGAATCCCTCCTAACTCACACTTCCCTCACAACGTTGGAATCATTCTCAACACAGAAAGACAGTGGATGACCACAGGACGTTCTCATCCAATATGTGTTTTGAATGCCTTAGCGCCATATCCTGCACTTCACTTACAGTACCAAAAGAACCCATAGTCCGTCCTTCTTGTATCTTCATTCCTCAATGGAGAAGGCACTGTTATGAATGGATTTCCACCTGAAGTAGTTTCCCTGAACAGAACCCCTTGTAGGAATCTCCTGTTAGTGCTCTGTTGTGTTACTTCTTGATTTCAACAAAGACAGGTGGCACAGAATCCAACATTCCACAGACTCAACCCTGTCGTGAGTATGTTCTATAGCAGTTTTCTTACGACATAAGAAGTCCTTTGAGCTGAGGGAGACGCTGTGAGACTCACAGGGGCTGTACTTGCATTATGTGTCTTAGAGTCCTAAGTGCCTCACCCTGCCCCTCACTCACAGTATGCAAAATGCCCTATGTCCGTCCCTGTTCTATCTTCTTTCCTCCACTGGACACACACTGTCAGAATTGAGAAGACGCCGGAATGAGTTTCCCTGAATCAGAACTTCCTCTGTATAAGTTGATGGACGTCTGGACTAGACCCCTATATGCGGCTATTGCTGTTTACCACACAGTGCGTCCAAACAGCCTCCTTCTTTGACATACTCAATACTGCCACGAATCCCTCCTAACTCACACTGTCAGAAATGAGAATACGCCGGAATGAGTTTCCCTGACACAGAACTTCCTCTGTTCAAGGGCATCGACGCATGAGATTAGACTCCTATACGCGCCCATTCTAGTTTATCACATAGTGAGCCCCAAGAGCTTCCTTCCTTGACAGACTCAACACTGCCACGAATCCCTCCAAACGCACAATTCCCTCACAATGTTTGTAGCGTTTTCGACTTAGAAAGACAGTGTGGATGAGCATAGGTCCTGATCTTTCAATATGTGTGTTGGAAGCCTAAGCTCCATAAGCTGCACTTACCTCACAGGAACTAAAGTGCCCATAGTCGGTCCTTGTTCTATCTTCATTTCTGAAGTAGGAAGACACTGTTATGGATGAGTATCCAACGGAAGTAGTGTCCCTGAACAGATCCCCTTGTAGGAATCACCTGTTAGGGGCCAGGGGCGTCCCTTCTGGATTACAAGAAAGACAGGTGGCACAGAATCCAACATTCCACAGACTCAACCCTGTCGTGAGTATGTTCTATAGCACAGTTTCCTCGTGACATATGAAGTGTATTGAGCAGACGTAGACACTGAGGAACGTCACAGGGCTATCCATGCTGTATGTTCCTTAGAGGCCAGAGGGCCTCACCGTGCACAAAACTCACAGTATGCATCCTGCCCTATGTCCGTCCTTCTTCTATCTTCTTTCCACCACTGGACTGACAGTGTCAGAATTGAGAATCCGCCTGAAGGAGTTTCCCTAAACCGAACTTGCTCTGGTCAAGGGGATGGACGTCTAAGAATAGACTCCTATACGTCCCTTTGCAGTTTACCACACAGTGCGTCTCAAGAGCCTCCGTCTTTGACAGACTCAATACTGCCACGAATCCCTCCTAACACACACTTCCATCACAATGTTTGAAGCTTTTTGGACACAGAAAGACAGTGTGGATGAGCACGGGAAGGGATCTTCAATACGTGTTATGGATGCCTACACGCCATAAGCTGCACTTCACTCACAGGAACGTCCATAGTCGGTCTTCTTCTAGCTTCATTTCTCAAATAGGAAGACACTGTTATGAATGAGTATCCACTTGCAGTAGTTTCCCTGAAAAGATCCCTTTGTATGAATCTCCTGTTAGTGCTCTGTTGTGTTACTTCTTGATTTCAACAAGACAGGTGATACAGAATCCAACATTCCACAGACTCAACCCTGTCGTGAGTATGTTCTATAGCACAGTTTCCTCGTGACATATGAAGTGTATTGAGCAGACGTAGACACTGAGTAACATCACAGGGCTATCCATGCTGTTTGTTCCTTAGAGATCAGAGGGCCTCACCCTGTACAAAACTCACAGTGTGCATCCTGCCCTATGTCCGTCCTTCTTCTATCTTCTTTCCACCACTGGACTGACAGTGTCAGAATTGAGAATCCGCCTGAAGGAGTTTCCCTAAACCGAACTTGCTCTGGTCAAGGGGATGGACGTCTAAGACTAGACTCCTATACGTCCCTTTGCAGTTTACCACACAGTGCGTCCCAAGAGCCTCCTTCTTTGACAGACTCAATACTGCCATGAATCCCTCCTAAGGCACACTTCCATCACAATGTTTGAAGCGTTTTGGACACAGAAAGACAGTGTGGATGAGCACAGGAAGGGATCTTCAATACGTGATATGGAAGCCTACACGCCATAAGCTGATTTTCACTCAAAGGAAAGTCCATAGTCGGTCCTTCTTCTATCTTCATTTCTCAAATAGGAAGACACTGATATGAATGAGTATCCACCTGAAGTAGTTTCCCTGAACAGATCCCTTTGTATGAATCTCCTGTTAGTGCTCTGTTGTGTTACTTCTTGATTTCAACAAAGACAGGTGGCACAGAATCCAACATTCCACAGACTCAACCCCTGTCGTGAGTATGTTCTAAAGCACAGTTTCCTCGCGACACAAGAATTCTTTTGAGCTGAGGGAGACAGTGTGTGACTCAGAAGGGCTGTACTTGCATTATGTGTCTTAGAGTCCTAAGTGCTTCAACCTGCCCTTCACTCACAGTATGCAACCTGCCCTATGTCCTTCCCAGGTTTATCTTCTTTCTTCCACTGGACACACCCTGTCAGAATTGAGAATATGCCGGAATGAGTTTCCCTGAAACAGAACTTCCTCTGTACAAAGGCATGGACGTATGAGACTAGACTCATATATTTTCCTATTGAAATTTACCACACATTGCGTCCCAACAGCCTCCTTCTTTGACAGACTCAATAGTGCCACGAATCCCACATAACTCTCACTTGCCTCACAATGTTGGAAGCATTTTCAACACAGAAAGACAGTGGATGACCACAGGACGTGCTCATCCAATATGTGTTTTAGATGCATTAGCGTGATATCCTGCACTTCACTTACAAGACTTAAAGAACCCATAGTCCGTCTTCTTCTATCTTCATTCCTCAATGGAGAAGGCACTGTTATGAATGGGTTTCCACATGAAGTATTTTCCCTGAACAAAACCCCTTGTAAGAATCTCCTGTTAGTGCTCTGTTGGTTTACTTCTTTATTTCAAAAAAGACAGGTGGCACAGAATCCAACATTCCACAGACTCAACCCTGTCGTGAGTATGTTCCATAGCACAGTTTCCTCACTACATAAGAAGTCTTTTGAGCTGAGGAAGACGCTGTGAGACTCACAGGGGCTGTACTTGCATTTATGATTCTTAGAGTCCTAAGTGCCTCACCCTGCCCTGCACTCACAGTATGCAACCGGCCCTATGTCCGTCCCTGTTCCATCTTCTTTCCTCCACTGGACACACACTGTCAGAATTGAGAATACGCCGGAATGAGTTTCCCTGAAACAGAACTTCCTCTGTACAAAGGCGTGGATGTATGAGACTAGACTCCTATATGTTCCTATTGAAATTTGCCAGACATTGCATCCCAACAGCCTTCTTCTTTGGCAGACTCAATAGTGCCACGAATCCCTCCTAACTCACACTTCACTCACAACGTTTGAAGCGTTTTCCAGACAGAAAGACAGTGGATGACCAGAGGACGTGCTCATCCAATATGTCTTTTGGATGCCTTAGCGCCTTATCCTGCACATCACTTACAGTACCAAAAGAACCCCTAGTTCGTCCTTCTTCTATCTTCATTCCTCAATGGAGAAGGCACTGTTATGAATGGGTTTCCACCTGAAGTTGTTTCCCTGAATAGAACCCCTTGTAAGAATCTCCTGTTAGTGCTCTGTTGTGTTACTTCTTGATTTCAACAAAGACAGGTGGCAGAGAATCCAACATTCCACAGACTCAACCTTGTCATGAGTATGTTCTATAGCAGTTTTCTTACGACATAAGAAGTCCTTTGAGCTGAGGGAGACGCTGTGAGACTCACAGGGCCTGTACTTGCATTATGTGTCTTAGAGTCCTAAGTGCCTCACCCTGCCCCTCACTCACAGTATGCAAAATGCCCTATGTCCGTCCCTGTTCTATCTTCTTTCCTCCACTGGACACACACTGTCAGAAATGAGAAGATTCCTGAATGAGTTTCCCTGAATCAGAACTTCCTCTGTATAAGTTGATGGACGTCTGAGAGACTAGATCCCTATATGTGGAGATTGCAGTTTACCACACAGTGCGTCCAAACAGCCTCCTTCTTTGACAGACTCAATACTGCCACGAATCCCTCCTAACTCACACTGTCAGAAATGAGAATACGCCGGAATGAGTTTCCCTGACACAGAACTTCCTCTGTTCAAGGGCATCGACGAATGAGATTAGACTCCTATACGCGCCCATTCTAGTTTATCACATAGTGAGCCCCAAGAGCTTCCTTCCTTGACAGACTCTACACTGCCACGAATCCCTCCAAACGCACACTTCCCTCACAATGTTTGTAGCGTTTTCGACTTAGAAAGACAGTGTGGATGAGCACAGGTCCTGATCTTTCAATATGTGTGTTGGAAGCCTAAGCCCCATAAGCTGCACTTACCTCACAGGAACTAAAGTGCCCATAGCCGGTCCTTGTTCTATCTTCATTTCTGAAGTAGGAAGACACTGTTATGGATGAGTATCCAACGGAAGTAGTGTCCCTGAACAGATCCCCTTGTAGGAATCACCTGTTAGGGGCCAGGGGCGTCCCTTCTGGATTACAAGAAAGACAGGTGGCACAGAATCCAACATTCCACAGACTCAATCCTGTCGTGAGTATGTTCTATAGCACAGGTTCCTCGTGACATATGAAGTGTATTCAGAAGACGTAGACACTAGGAACATCACAGGGCTATCCAAGATCTATGTTCCTTAGAGGCCAGAGGGCCTCACCCTGCACAAAACTCACAGTATGCATCCTGCCCTATGTCCGTCCTTCTTCTATCTTCTTTCCACCACTGGCCTGACAGTGTCAGAATTGAGAATCCGCCTGAATGAGTTTGCCTAAACCGAACTTGCTCTGGACAAGGGGATGGACGTCTAAGACTAGACTCCTATACGTCCCTTTGCAGTTTACCACACAGTGCGTCCCAATAGCCTCCTTCTTTGACAGACTCAATACTGCCACGAATCCCTCCTAAGGCTCACTTCCATCACAATGTTTGAAGCTTTTTGGACACAGAAAGACAGTGTGGATGAGCACAGGATGAGATCTTCAATACGCGTTATGGAAGCCTACACGCCATAAGCTGCACTTCACTCACAGGAACGTCCATAGACGGTCCTTCTTCTAGCTTCATTTCTCAAATAGGAAGACACTGTTATGAATGAGTATCCACTTGAAGTAGTTTCCCTGAAAAGATCCCTTTGTATGAATCTCCTGTTAGTGCTCTGTTGTGTTACTTCTTGATTTCAACAAAGACAGGTGATACAGAATCCAACATTCCACAGACTCAACCCTGTCGTGAGTATGTTCCATAGCACAGTTTCCTCACGACATAAGAAGTCTTTTGAGCTGAGGGAGACGCTGTGAGACTCACAGGGTCTGTACTTGCATTATGTGTCTTAGAGGCCTAAGTGCCTCACCCTGCCCTTCACTCACAGTATGCAATCTGCCCTATGTCCTTCCCAGGTCTATCTTCTCTCCTCCACTGGACACACATAGTCAGAATTGAGAATACGCCGGAATGAGTTTCCCTGAAACAGAACTTCCTCTGTACAAAGCATGGACGTATAAGACTAGACTCCTCTTTGTTCCTATTGAAATTAACCACACAGTGCGTCCCAACAGCCTCCTTCTTTGACAGACTCAATATTGCCACGAATCCCTCCTAACTCTCACTTGCCTCACAATGTTGGAAGAATTTTCAACACAGAAAGACAGTGGATGACCACAGGACGTGCTCATCCAATATGTGTTTTAGATGCCTTAGTGCCATATCCTGCACTTCACTTACAATACCTAAAGAACCCATAGTCCGTCCTTCTTCTATCTTCATTCCTCAATGGAGAAGGCACTGTTATGAATGGGTTTCCACATGAAGTAGTTTCCCTGAACAAAACCCCTTGAAAGAATCTCCTTTTAGTGCTCTGTTGGTTTACTTCTTTATTTCAAAAAAGACAAGTGCACAGAATCCAACATTCCACAGACTCAACCCTGTCATGAGTATGTTCCATAGCACAGTTTCCTCACGACATAAGAAGTCTTTTGAGCTGAGGTAGACGCTGTGAGACTCACAGAGGCTGTACTTGCATTATGTGTCTTAGAGGCCTAAGTGCCTCACCCTGCCCTTCACTCACAGTATGCAACCTGCCCTATGTCCTTCCCAGGTCTATCTTCTTTCCTCCACTGGACACACACTGTCAGAATTGAGAATACGCCGGAATGAGATTCCCTGAAACAGAACATCCTCTGTACAATGGCATGGACGTATGAGACTAGACTCCTATATGTTCCTATTTTAATAATTTACCACACAGTGCGTCCCAACAGCCTCCTTCTTTGGCTGACTCAATAGTGCCACGAATCCCTCCTAACTCACACTTCCCTCACAACGTTTGAAGCGTTTTCGACACAGAAAGACAGTGGATGACCACAGGACGTGCTCATCCAATATGTGTTTTGGATGCCTTAGCGCCATATCCTGCACTTCACTTACAGTACCAAAAGAACCCATAGTCCCTCCTTCTTGTATCTTCTTTCCTCAATGGAGAAGGCACAGTTATGAATGGATTTCCACCTGAAGTAGTTTCCCTGAACAGAACCCCTTGTAGGAATCTCCTGTTAGTGCTCTGTTGTGTTACTTCTTGATTTCAACAAAGACAGGTGGCACAGAATCCAACATTCCACAGACTCAACCCTGTCGTGAGTATGTTCTATAGCACAGTTTCCTCACGACATAAGAAGTCTTTTGAGCTGAGGGAGACGCTGTGAGACTCACAGGGGCTGTACTTGCATTATGTGTCTTAGAGGCCTAAGTGCCTCACCCTGCCCTTCACTCACAGTATGCAAAATGCCCTATGTCCGTCCCTGTTCTCTCTTCTTTCCTCCACTGGACACCCACTGTCAGAATTGAGAAGACGCCGGAATGAGTTTCCCTGAAACAGAACTTCCTCTGTTCAAGGGCATTCACGTAGAGACTACACTCCTATACGCGCCCATTCTAGTTTATCACATAGTGAGCCCCAAGAGCCTCCTTCCTTGAAAGACACAACACTGCCACGAATCACTCCAAACGCACACTTCCCTCACAATGTTTGTAGCGTTTTCGACTTAGAAAGACTGTGTGGATGAGCACAGGTCCTGATCTTTCAATATGTGTGTTGGAATCCTAAGCTCCATAAGCTGCACTTACCTCACAGGAACTAAAGTGCCCATAGTCGGTCCTTTTTCTATCTTCATTTCTGAAGTAGGAAGACACTGTTATGGATGAGTATCCAACGGAAGTAGTGTCCCTGAACAGATCCCCTTGTAGGAATCACCTGTTAGTGGCCAGGGGCGTCCCTTCTGGATTACAAGAAAGAAAGGTGGCACAGAATCCAACATTCCACAGACTCAACCCTGTCGTGAGTATGTTCTATAGCCCAGTTTCCTCGTGACATATGAAGTGTATTGAGCAGACGTAGACACTGAGGAACGTCACAGGGCTATCCATGCTGTATGTTCCTTAGAGGCCAGAGGGCCTCACCGTGCACAAAACTCACAGTATGCATCCTGCCCTATGTCCGTCCTTCTTCTATTTTCTTTCCACCACTGGACTGACAGTGTCAGAATTGAGAATCCGCCTGAAGGAGTTTCCCTAAACCGAACTTGCTCTGGTCAAGGGGATGGACGTCTAAGACTAGTCTCCTATACGTTCCTTTGCAGTTTACCACGCAGTGCGTCCCAAGAGCCTCCTTTTTTGACAGACTCAATACTGCCACGAATCCCTCCTAACGCACACTTCCATCACAAAGTTTGAAGCGTTTTGGGCACAGGACGACAGTGTGGATGAGCACAGGAAGGGATCTTCAATACGTGTTATAGAAGCCTACACGCCATAAGCTGACCTTCACTCACAGGAATGTCCATAGTCGGTCCTTCTTCTATCTTCATTTCTCAAATAGGAAGACACAGTTATGAATGAGTATCCACCTGAAGTAGTTTCCCTGAAGAGATGCCTTTGTATGAATCTCCTGTTAGTGCTCTGTTGTGATACTTCATGATATCAACAAAGACAGGTGATACAGAATCCAACATTCCACAGACTCAACTCTGTCGTGAGTATGTTCCATAGCACAGTTTCCTTGCGACATAAGAATTCTTTTGAGCTGAGGGAGACGCTGTGAGACTCACAGGGGCTGTACTTGCATTATGTGTCTTAGAGGCCTAAGTGCCTCACCCTGCCCTTCACTCACAGTATGCAACCTTCCCTATGTCCTTCCCAGGTCTATCTTCTTTCCTCCACTGGACACACATATCAGAATTGAGAATACAACGGAATGAGTTTCCCTGAAACAGAACTTCCTCTGTACAAAGGCATGGACGTCTGAGACTAGACTCCTATAGGTTCCTATTGAAATTTACCACACAGTGCGTCCCAACAGCCTCCTTCTTTGCCAGACTCAATACTGCCACGAATCCCTCCTAACTCACACTTCCCTCACAACGTTGGAAGCATTCTCAACACAGAAAGACAGTGGATGACCACAGGACGTGCTCATCCAATATGTGTTTTGGATGCCTTAGCGCCATATCCTGCACTTCACTTACAGTACCAAAAGAACCCATAGTCCGTCCTTCTTCTATCTTCATTCCTCAATGGAGAAGGCACTGTTATGAATGGGTTTCCACCTGAAGTAGTTTCCCTGAACAGAACCCCTTGTAGGAATCTCCTGTTAGTGCTCTGTTGTGTTACTTCTTGATTTCAACAAAGACAGGTGGCACAGAATCCAACATTCCACAGACTCAACCCTGTCGTGAGTATGTTCTATAGCAGTTTTCTTACGACATAAGAAGTCCTTTGAGTTGAGGGAGACGCTGTGAGACTCACAGGGGCTGTACTTGCATTATGTGTCTTAGAGTCCTAAGTGCCTCACCCTGCCCCTCACTCACAGAATGCAAAATGCCCTATGTCCGTCCCTGTTCTATCGTCTTTCCTCCACTGGACACACACTGTCAGAATTGAGAAGACGCCGGAATGAGTTTCCCTGAATCAGAACTTCCTCTGTATAAGTTGATGGACGTCTGAGACTAGACCCCTATAAGCGGCTATTGCAGTTTACCACACAGTGCGTCCAAACAGCCTCCTTCTTTGACATACTCAATACTGCCACGAATCCCTCCTAACTCACACTGTCAGAAATGAGAATACGCCGGAATGAGTTTCCCTGACACAGAACTTCCTCTTTTCAAGGGCATCGACATATGAGACTAGACTCCTATACGAGCCCATTCCAGTTTATCACATAGTGAGCCCCAAGAGCTTCCTTCCTTGACAGACTCAACACTGCCACGAATCCCTCCAAACGCACACTTCCCTCACAATGTTTGTAGCGTTTTCGACTTAGAAAGACAGTGTGGATGAGCACAGGTCCTGATCTTTCAATATGTGTGTTGGAAGCCTAAGCTCCATAAGCTGCACTTCCCTCACAGGAACTAAAGTGCCCATAGTCGGTCCTTGTTCTATCTTCATTTCTGAAGTAGGAAGACACTGTTATGGATGAGTATCCAACGGAAGTAGTGTCCCTGAACAGATCCCCTTGTAGGAATCACCTGTTAGGGGCCAGGGGCGTCCCTTCTGGATTACAAGAAAGACAGGTGGCACAGAATCCAATATTCCACAGACTCAACCCTGTCGTGAGTATGTTCTATAGCACAGTTTCCTCGTGACATATGAAGTGTATTGAGCAGACGTAGACACTGAGGAACGTCACAGGGCTATCCATGCTGTATGTTCCTTAGAGGCCAGAGGGCCTCACCGTGCACAAAACTCACAGTATGCATCCTGCCCTATGTCCGTCCTTCTTCTATTTTCTTTCCACCACTGGACTGACAGTGTCAGAATTGAGAATCCGCCTGAAGGAGTTTCCCTAAACCGAACTTGCTCTGGTCAAGGGGATGGACGTCTAAGACTAGACTCCTATAAGTCCCTTTGCAGTTTACCACACAGTGCGTCTCAAGAGCCTCCTTCTTTGACAGACTCAATACTGCCACGAATCCCTCCTAACACACACTTCCATCACAATGTTTGAAGCTTTTTGGACACAGAAAGACAGTGTGGATGAGCACAGGAAGGGATCTTCAATACGTGTTATGGAAGCCTACACGCCATAAGCTGCACTTCACTCACAGGAACGTCCATAGTCGGTCCTTCTTCTAGCTTCATTTCTCAAATAGGAAGACACTGTTAAGAATGAGTATCCACTTGAAGTAGTTTCCCTGAAAAGATCCCTTTGTATGAATCTCCTGTTAGTGCTCTGTTGTGTTACTTCTTGATTTCAACAAAGACAGGTGATACAGAATCCAATATTCCACAGACTCAACCCTGTCGTGAGTATGTTCCATAGCACAGTTTCCTTGCGTCATAAGAATTCTTTTGAGCTGAGGGAGACGCTGTGAGACTCACAGGGGCTGTACTTGCATTATGTGTCTTAGAGGCCTCAGTGCTTCATCCTGCCCTTCACTCACAGTATGCAACCTGCCCTATGTCCTTCCCAGGTCTATCTTCGTTCCTCCACTGGACACACACTGTCAGAATTGAGATACGCCGGAATGAGTTTCTCTGAAACAGAACTTCCTCTGTACAAAGGATTGGACGTATGAGACTAGACTCCTATATGTTCCTATTGAAATTTACCACACAGTGCGTCCCAACAGCCTCCTTCTTTGACAGACTCAATATTGCCACGAATCCCTCCTCTCACTTGCCTCACAATGTTGGAAGAATTTTCAACACAGAAAGACAGTGGATGACCAGAGGACGTGCTCATCCAATATGTGTTTTGGATGCCTTAGCGCCATATCCTGCACTTCACTTACAATACCTAAAGAACCCATAGTCCGTCCTTCTTCTATCTTCATTCCTCAATGGAGAAGGCACTGTTTGAATGGGTTTCCACATGAAGTAGTTTCCCTGAACAAAACCCCTTGTAAGAATCTCCTTTTAGTGCTCTGTTGGTTTACTTCTTTATTTCAAAAAGGACAAGTGGCACAGAATCCAACATTCCACAGACTCAACCCTGTCGGGAGTATGTTCCATAGCACAGTTTCCTCACGACATAAGAAGTCTTTTGAGCTGAGGTAGACGCTGTGAGACTCACAGGGGCTGTACTTGCATTATGTGTCTTAGAGGCCTAAGTGCCTCACCCTGCCCTTCACTCACAGTATACTACCTGCCCTATGTCCTTCCCAGGTCTATCTTCTTTCCTCCACTGGACACACACTGTCAGAATTGAGAATACGCCGGAATGAGTTTCCCTGAAACAGAACTTCCTCTGTACAATGGCATGGACGTATGAGACTAGACTCCTATGTTCCTATTTCAATAATTTACCACACAGTGCGTCCCAACAGCCTCCTTCTTTGGCTGACTCAATAGTGCCACGAATCCCTCCTAACTCACACTTCCCTCACAACGTTTGAAGCATTTTCGACACAGAAAGACAGTGGATGACCACAGGACGTGCTCATCCAATATGTGTTTTGGATGCCTTAGCGCCATATCCTGCACTTCACTTACAGTACCAAAAGAACCCATACTCCATCCTTCTTCTTTCTTCATTCCTCAATGGAGAAGGCACTGTTATGAATGGATTTGCACCTGAAGTAGTTTCCGTGAACAGAACCCCTTGTAGGAATCTCCTGTTAGTGCTCTGTTGTGTTACTTCTTGATTTCAACAAAGACAGGTGGCACAGAATCCAACATTCCACAGTCTCAACCCTGTCGTGAGTATGTTCTATAGCACAGTTTCCTCACGACATAAGAAGTCTTTTGAGCTGAGGGAGACGCTGTGAGACTCACAGGGGCTGTACTTGCATTATGTGTCTTAGAGTCCTAAGTGCCTCACCCTGCCCTTCACTCACAGTATGCAACCTGCCCTATGTCCTTCCCAGGTCTATCTTCTTTCCTCCTAGGACACACACTGTCAGAATTGAGAAGACGCCGGAATGAGTTTCCCTGAAACAGAACTTCCTCTGTTCAAGGTCATCCACGTATGAGACTACACTCCTATACGCGCCCATTCTAGTTTATCACATAGTGAGCCCCAAGAGCCTCCTTCCTTGACAGACTCAACACTGCCACGAATCCCTCCAAACGCACACTTCCCTCACAATGTTTGTAGCGTTTTCGACTTAGAAAGACAGTGTGGATGAGCATAGGTCCTGATCTTTCAATATGTGTGTTGGAAGCCTAAGCTCCATAAGCTGCACTTCCCTCACAGGAACTAAAGTGCCCATAGTCGTTCCTTGTTCTATTTTCATTTCTGAAGTAGGAAGACACTGTTATGGATGAGTATCCAACGGAAGTAGTGTCCCTGAACAGATCCCCTTGTAGGAATCACCTGTTAGGGGCCAGGGGCGTCCCTTCTGGATTACAAGAAAGACAGGTGGCACAGAATCCAACATTCCACAGACTCAAACCTGTCGTGAGTATGTTCTATAGCACAGTTTCCTCGTGACATATGAAGTGTATTGAGCAGACGTAGACACTGAGGAACGTCACAGGGCTATCCATGCTGTATGTTCCTTAGAGGCCAGAGGGCCTCACCGTGCACAAAACTCACAGTATGCATCCTGCCCTATGTCCGTCCTTCTTCTATCTTCTTTCCACCACTGGACTGACAGTGTCAGAATTGAGAATCCGCCTGAAGGAGTTTCCCTAAACCGAACTTGCTCTGGTCAAGGGGATGGACGTCTAAGACTAGACTCCTATACGTCCCTTTGCAGTTTACCACACAGTGCGTCTCAAGAGCCTCCTTCTTTGACAGACTCAATACTGCCACGAATCCCTCCTAACACACACTTCCATCACAATGTTTGAAGCTTTTTGGACACAGAAAGACAGTGTGGATGAGCACAGGAAGGGATCTTCAATACGTGTTATGGAAGCCTACACGCCATAAGCTGCACTTCACTCACAGGAACGTCCATAGTCGGTCCTTCTTCTAGCTTCATTTCTCAAATAGGAAGACACTGTTATGAATGAGTATCCACCTGAAGTAGTTTCCCTGAACAGATCCCTTTGTATGAATCTCCTGTTAGTGCTCTGTTGTGTTACTTCTTGATTTCAACAAAGACAGGTGGCACAGAATCCAACATTCCACAGACTCAACCCTGTCGTGAGTATGTTCTATAGCACAGTTTCCTCACGACATAAGAAGTCTTTTGAGCTGAGGGAGACGCTGTGAGACTCACAGGGGCTGTACTTGCATTATGTGTCTTAGAGGCCTCAGTGCCTCACCCTGCCCTTCACTCACAGTATGCAACCTGCCCTATGTCCTTCCCAGGTCTATCTTCTTTCCTCCACTGGACACACATTGTCAGAATTGAGAATACAACGGAATGAGTTTCCCTGAAACAGAACTTCCTCTGTACAAAGGCATGGACGTATGAGACTAGACTCCTATAGGTTCCTATTGAAATTTACCACACAGTGCGTCCCAACAGCCTCCTTCTTTGCCAGACTCAATACTGCCACGAATCCCTCCTAACTCACACTTCCCTCACAACGTTGGAAGCATTCTCAACACAGAAAGACAGTGGATGACCACAGGACGTGCTCATCCAATATGTGTTTTGGATGCCTTAGCGCCATATCCTGCACTTCACTTACAGTACCAAAAGAACCCATAGTCCGTCCTTCTTGTATCTTCATTCCTCAATGGAGAAGGCACTGTTATGAATGGATTTCCACCTGAAGTAGTTTCCCTGAACAGAACCCCTTGTAGGAATCTCCTGTTAGTGCTCTGTTGTGTTACTTCTTGATTTCAACAAAGACAGGTGGCACAGAATCCAACATTCCACAGACTCAACCCTGTCGTGAGTATGTTCTATAGCACAGTTTCCTCGTGACATATGAAGTGTATTGAGCAGACGTAGACACTGAGGAACGTCACAGGGCTATCCATGCTGTATGTTCCTTAGAGGCCAGAGGGCCTCACCGTGCACAAAACTCACAGTATGCATCCTGCCCTATGTCCGTCCTTCTTCTATCTTCTTTCCACCACTGGACTGACAGTGTCAGAATTGAGAATCCGCCTGAAGGAGTTTCCCTAAACCGAACTTGCTCTGGTCAAGGGGATGGACGTCTAAGACTAGACTCCTATACGTCCCTTTGCAGTTTACCACAGAGTGCGTCTCAAGAGCCTCCTTCTTTGACAGACTCAATACTGCCACGAATCCCTCCTAACACACACTTCCATCACAATATTTGAAGCTTTTGGGACACAGAAAGACAGTGTGGATGAGCACAGGAAGGGATCTTCAATACGTGTTATGGAAGCCTACACGCCATAAGCTGCACTTCACTCACAAGAACGTCCATAGTCGGTCCTTCTTCTAGCTTCATTTCTCAAATAGGAAGACACTGTTATGAATGAGTATCCACTTGAAGTAGTTTCCCTTAAAAGATCCCTTTGTATGAATCTCCTGTTAGTGCTCTGTTGTGTTACTTCTTGATTTCAACAAAGACAGGTGATACAGAATCCAATATTCCACAGACTCAACCCTGTCGTGAGTATGTTCCATAGCACAGTTTCCTTGCGACATAAGAATTCTTTTGAGCTGAGGGAGACGCTGTGAGACTCACAGGGGCTGTACTTGCATTATGTGTCTTAGAGGCCTAAGTGCTTCACCCTGCCCTTCACTCACAGTATGCAACCTGCCCTATGTCCTTCCCAGGTCTATCTTCTTTCCTCCACTGGACACACACTGTCAGAATTGAGAATACGCCGGAATGAGTTTCCCTGAAACAGAACTTCCTCTGTACAGTGGCATGGACGTATGAGACTAGACTCCTATGTTCCTATTTCAATAATTTACCACACAGTGCGTCCCAACAGCCTCCTTCTTTGGCTGACTCAATAGTGCCACGAATCCCTCCTAACTCACACTTCCCTCACAACGTTTGAAGCATTTTCGACACAGAAAGACAGTGGATGACCACAGGACGTGCTCATCCAATATGTGTTTTGGATGCCTTAGCGCCATATCCTGCACTTCACTTACAGTACCAAAAGAACCCATACTCCATCCTTCTTCTTTCTTCATTCCTCAATGGAGAAGGCACTGTTATGAATGGATTTGCACCTGAAGTAGTTTCCGTGAACAGAACCCCTTGTAGGAATCTCCTGTTAGTGCTCTGTTGTGTTACTTCTTGATTTCAACAAAGACAGGTGGCACAGAATCCAACATTCCACAGTCTCAACCCTGTCGTGAGTATGTTCTATAGCACAGTTTCCTCACGACATAAGAAGTCTTTTGAGCTGAGGGAGACGCTGTGAGACTCACAGGGGCTGTACTTGCATTATGTGTCTTAGAGTCCTAAGTGCCTCACCCTGCCCTTCACTCACAGTATGCAACCTGCCCTATGTCCTTCCCAGGTCTATCTTCTTTCCTCCTAGGACACACACTGTCAGAATTGAGAAGACGCCGGAATGAGTTTCCCTGAAACAGAACTTCCTCTGTTCAAGGTCATCCACGTATGAGACTACACTCCTATACGCGCCCATTCTAGTTTATCACATAGTGAGCCCCAAGAGCCTCCTTCCTTGACAGACTCAACACTGCCACGAATCCCTCCAAACGCACACTTCCCTCACAATGTTTGTAGCGTTTTCGACTTAGAAAGACAGTGTGGATGAGCATAGGTCCTGATCTTTCAATATGTGTGTTGGAAGCCTAAGCTCCATAAGCTGCACTTCCCTCACAGGAACTAAAGTGCCCATAGTCGTTCCTTGTTCTATTTTCATTTCTGAAGTAGGAAGACACTGTTATGGATGAGTATCCAACGGAAGTAGTGTCCCTGAACAGATCCCCTTGTAGGAATCACCTGTTAGGGGCCAGGGGCGTCCCTTCTGGATTACAAGAAAGACAGGTGGCACAGAATCCAACATTCCACAGACTCAAACCTGTCGTGAGTATGTTCTATAGCACAGTTTCCTCGTGACATATGAAGTGTATTGAGCAGACGTAGACACTGAGGAACGTCACAGGGCTATCCATGCTGTATGTTCCTTAGAGGCCAGAGGGCCTCACCGTGCACAAAACTCACAGTATGCATCCTGCCCTATGTCCGTCCTTCTTCTATCTTCTTTCCACCACTGGACTGACAGTGTCAGAATTGAGAATCCGCCTGAAGGAGTTTCCCTAAACCGAACTTGCTCTGGTCAAGGGGATG
Source organism: Neogale vison (assembly GCF_020171115.1). NCBI lineage: Eukaryota > Metazoa > Chordata > Mammalia > Carnivora > Mustelidae > Neogale > Neogale vison. The sequence continues at coordinate 77,547,299 of NC_058105.1, forward strand.
GACGTCTAAGACTAGACTCCTATACGTCCCTTTGCAGTTTACCACACAGTGCGTCTCAAGAGCCTCCTTCTTTGACAGACTCAATACTGCCACGAATCCCTCCTAACACACACTTCCATCACAATGTTTGAAGCTTTTTGGACACAGAAAGACAGTGTGGATGAGCACAGGAAGGGATCTTCAATACGTGTTATGGAAGCCTACACGCCATAAGCTGCACTTCACTCACAGGAACGTCCATAGTCGGTCCTTCTTCTAGCTTCATTTCTCAAATAGGAAGACACTGTTATGAATGAGTATCCACCTGAAGTAGTTTCCCTGAACAGATCCCTTTGTATGAATCTCCTGTTAGTGCTCTGTTGTGTTACTTCTTGATTTCAACAAAGACAGGTGGCACAGAATCCAACATTCCACAGACTCAACCCTGTCGTGAGTATGTTCTATAGCACAGTTTCCTCACGACATAAGAAGTCTTTTGAGCTGAGGGAGACGCTGTGAGACTCACAGGGGCTGTACTTGCATTATGTGTCTTAGAGGCCTCAGTGCCTCACCCTGCCCTTCACTCACAGTATGCAACCTGCCCTATGTCCTTCCCAGGTCTATCTTCTTTCCTCCACTGGACACACATTGTCAGAATTGAGAATACAACGGAATGAGTTTCCCTGAAACAGAACTTCCTCTGTACAAAGGCATGGACGTATGAGACTAGACTCCTATAGGTTCCTATTGAAATTTACCACACAGTGCGTCCCAACAGCCTCCTTCTTTGCCAGACTCAATACTGCCACGAATCCCTCCTAACTCACACTTCCCTCACAACGTTGGAAGCATTCTCAACACAGAAAGACAGTGGATGACCACAGGACGTGCTCATCCAATATGTGTTTTGGATGCCTTAGCGCCATATCCTGCACTTCACTTACAGTACCAAAAGAACCCATAGTCCGTCCTTCTTGTATCTTCATTCCTCAATGGAGAAGGCACTGTTATGAATGGATTTCCACCTGAAGTAGTTTCCCTGAACAGAACCCCTTGTAGGAATCTCCTGTTAGTGCTCTGTTGTGTTACTTCTTGATTTCAACAAAGACAGGTGGCACAGAATCCAACATTCCACAGACTCAACCCTGTCGTGAGTATGTTCTATAGCACAGTTTCCTCGTGACATATGAAGTGTATTGAGCAGACGTAGACACTGAGGAACGTCACAGGGCTATCCATGCTGTATGTTCCTTAGAGGCCAGAGGGCCTCACCGTGCACAAAACTCACAGTATGCATCCTGCCCTATGTCCGTCCTTCTTCTATCTTCTTTCCACCACTGGACTGACAGTGTCAGAATTGAGAATCCGCCTGAAGGAGTTTCCCTAAACCGAACATGCTCTGGTCAAGGGGATGGACGTCTAAGACTAGACTCCTATACGTCCCTTTGCAGTTTACCACAGAGTGCGTCTCAAGAGCCTCCTTCTTTGACAGACTCAATACTGCCACGAATCCCTCCTAACACACACTTCCATCATAATATTTGAAGCTTTTGGGACACAGAAAGACAGTGTGGATGAGCACAGGAAGGGATCTTCAATACGTGTTATGGAAGCCTACACGCCATAAGCTGCACTTCACTCACAAGAACGTCCATAGTCGGTCCTTCTTCTAGCTTCATTTCTCAAATAGGAAGACACTGTTATGAATGAGTATCCACTTGAAGTAGTTTCCCTTAAAAGATCCCTTTGTATGAATCTCCTGTTAGTGCTCTGTTGTGTTACTTCTTGATTTCAACAAAGACAGGTGATACAGATTCCAACATTCCACAGACTCAACCCTGTCGTGAGTATGTTCCATAGCACAGTTTCCTCACGACATAAGAAGTCTTTTGAGCTGAGCGAGACGCTGTGATACTCAGAGGGGCTGTACTTGCATTATGTGTCTTAGAGGCCTAAGTGCTTCACCCTGCCCTTCACTCACAGTAGGCAACCTGCCCTATGTCCTTCCCAGGTCTATCTTCTTTCCTCCACTGGACACACCCTGTCAGAATTGAGAATACGCCGGAATGAGTTTCCCTGAAACAGAACTTCCTCTGTACAAAGGCATGGACGTATGAGACTAGACTCCTATAGGTTCCTATTGAAATTTACCACACAGTGCGTCCCAACAGCCTCCTTCTTTGTCAGACTCAATATTGACACGAAACCTCCTCTCACTTTCCTCACAATATTGGAAGCATTTTCAACACAGTAAGACAGTGGATGACCACAGGACGTGCTCATCCAATATGTGTTTTGGATGCCTTAGCGCCATATCCTGCATTTCACTTACAGTACCTAAAGAACCCATAGTCCGTCCTTCTTCTATCTTCATTCCTCAATGGAGAAGGCACTGTTATGAATGGGTTTCCACATGAAGTAGTTTCCCTGAACAGAACCCCTTGTAGGAATCTCCTGTTAGTGCTCTGTTGTGTTACTTCTTGATTTCAACAAAGACTGGTGGCACAGAATCCAACATTCCACAGACTCAACCCTGTCGTGAGTATGTTCTATAGCAGTTTTCTTACGACATAAGAAGTCCTTTGAGCTGAGGGAGATGCTGTGAGACTCACAGGGGCTGTACTTGCATTATGTGTCTTAGAGTCCTAAGTGCCTCACCCTGCCCCTCACTCACAGTATGCAAAATGCCCTATGTCCGTCCCTGTTCTATCTTCTTTCCTCCACTGGACACACACTGTCAGAATTGAGAAGACGCCGGAATGAGTTTCCCTGAATCAGAACTTCCTCTGTATAAGTTGATGGACGTCTGAGACTAGACCCCTATATGCGGCTATTGCAGTTTACCACACAGTGCGTCCAAACAGCCTCCTTCTTTGACATACTCAATACTGCCACGAATCCCTCCTAACTCACACTGTCAGAAATGAGAATACGCCGGAATGAGTTTCCCTGACACAGAACTTCCTCTGTTCAAGGGCATCGACGAATGAGATTAGACTCCTATACGCGCCCATTCTAGTTTATCACATAGTGAGCCCCAAGAGCTTCCTTCCTTGACAGACTCAACACTGCCACGAAACCCTCCAAACGCACACTTCCCTCACAATGTTTGTAGCGTTTTCGACTTAGAAAGACAGTGTGGATGAGCATAGGTCCTGATCTTTCAATATGTGTGTTGGAAGCCTAAGCTCCATAAGCTGCACTTACCTCACAGGAACTAACGTGCCCATAGTCGGTCCTTGTTCTATCTTCATTTCTGAAGTAGGAAGACACTGTTATGGATGAGTATCCAACGGAAGTAGTGTCCCTGAACAGATCCCCTTGTAGGAATCACCTGTTAGGGGCCAGGGGCGTCCCTTCTGGATTACAAGAAAGACAGGTGGCACAGAATCCAACATTCCACAGACTCAACCCTGTCGTATGTTCTATAGCACAGTTTCCTCGTGACATATGAAGTGTATTGAGCAGACGTAGACACTGAGGAACGTCACAGGGCTATCCATGCTGTATGTTCCTTAGAGGCCAGAGGGCCTCACCGTGCACAAAACTCACAGTATGCATCCTGCCCTATGTCCGTCCTTCTTCTATCTTCTTTCCACCACTGGACTGACAGTGTCAGAATTGAGAATCCGCCTGAAGGAGTTTCCCTAAACCGAACTTGCTCTGGTCAAGGGGATGGACGTCTAAGACTAGACTCCTATACGTCCCTTTGCAGTTTACCACACAGTGCGTCTCAAGAGCCTCCTTCTTTGACAGACTCAATACTGCCACGAATCCCTCCTAACACACACTTCCATCACAATGTTTGAAGCTTTTTGGACACAGAAAGACAGTGTGGATGAGCACAGGAAGGGATCTTCAATACGTGTTATGGAAGCCTACACGCCATAAGCTGCACTTCACTCACAGGAACGTCCATAGTCGGTCCTTCTTCTAGCTTCATTTCTCAAATAGGAAGACACTGTTATGAATGAGTATCCACCTGAAGTAGTTTCCCTGAACAGATCCCTTTGTATGAATCTCCTGTTAGTGCTCTGTTGTGTTACTTCTTGATTTCAACAAAGACAGGTGGCACAGAATCCAACATTCCACAGACTCAACCCTGTCGTGAGTATGTTCAATAGCACAGTTTCCTCACGACATAAGAAGTCTTTTGAGCTGAGGGAGACGCTGTGAGACTCACAGGGGCTGTACTTGCATTATGTGTCTTAGAGGCCTCAGTGCCTCACCCTGCCCTTCACTCACAGTATGCAACCTGCCCTATGTCCTTCCCAGGTCTATCTTCTTTCCTCCACTGGACACACATTGTCAGAATTGAGAATACAACGGAATGAGTTTCCCTGAAACAGAACTTCCTCTGTACAAAGGCATGGACGTATGAGACTAGACTCCTATAGGTTCCTATTGAAATTTACCACACACTGCGTCCCAACAGCCTCCTTCTTTGCCAGACTCAATACTGCCACGAATCCCTCCTAACTCACACTTCCCTCACAACGTTGGAAGCATTCTCAACACAGAAAGACAGTGGATGACCACAGGACGTGCTCATCCAATATGTGTTTTGGATGCCTTAGCGCCATATCCTGCACTTCACTTACAGTACCAAAAGAACCCATAGTCCGTCCTTCTTCTATCTTCATTCCTCAATGGAGAAGGCACTGTTATGAATGGGTTTCCACCTGAAGTAGTTTCCCTGAACAGAACCCCTTGTAGGATTCTCCTGTTAGTGCTCTGTTGTGTTACTTCTTGATTTCAACAAAGAGGGGTGGCACAGAATCCAACATTCCACAGACTCAACCCTGTCGTGAGTATGTTCTATAGCAGTTTTCTTACGACATAAGAAGTCCTTTGAGCTGAGGGAGACGCTGTGAGACTCACAGGGGCTGTACTTGCATTATGTGTCTTAGAGTCCTAAGTGCCTCACCCTGCCCCTCACTCACAGTATGCAAAATGCCCTATGTCCGTCCCTGTTCTATCTTCTTTCCTCCACTGGACACACACTGTCAGAATTGAGAAGACGCCGGAATGAGTTTCCCTGAATCAGAACTTCCTCTGTATAAGTTGATGGACGTCTGAGACTAGACCCCTATATGCGGCTATTGCAGTTTACCACACAGTGCGTCCAAACAGCCTCCTTCTTTGACATACTCAATACTGCCACGAATCCCTCCTAACTCACACTGTCAGAAATGAGAATACGCCGGAATGAGTTTCCCTGACACAGAACTTCCTCTGTTCAAGGGCATCGACGAATGAGATTAGACTCCTATACGCGCCCATTCTAGTTTATCACATAGTGAGCCCCAAGAGCTTCCTTCCTTGACAGACTCAACACTGCCACGAATCCCTCCAAACGCACACTTCCCTCACAATGTTTGTAGCGTTTTCGACTTAGAAAGACAGTGTGGATGAGCATAGGTCCTGATCTTTCAATATGTGTGTTGGAAGCCTAAGCTCCATAAGCTGCACTTACCTCACAGGAACTAAAGTGCCCATAGTCGTTCCTTGTTCTATTTTCATTTCTGAAGTAGGAAGACACTGTTATGGATGAGTATCCAACGGAAGTAGTGTCCCTGAACAGATCCCCTTGTAGGAATCACCTGTTAGGGGCCAGGGGCGTCCCTTCTGGATTACAAGAAAGACAGGTGGCACAGAATCCAACATTCCACAGACTCAACCCTGTCGTGAGTATGTTCTATAGCACAGTTTCCTCGTGACATATGAAGTGTATTGAGCAGACGTAGACACTGAGGAACGTCACAGGGCTATCCATGCTGTATGTTCCTTAGAGGCCAGAGGGCCTCACCGTGCACAAAACTCACAGTATGCATCCTGCCCTATGTCCGTCCTTCTTCTATCTTCTTTCCACCACTGGACTGACAGTGTCAGAATTGAGAATCCGCCTGAAGGAGTTTCCCTAAACCGAACTTGCTCTGGTCAAGGGGATGGACGTCTAAGACTAGACTCCTATACGTCCCTTTGCAGTTTACCACAGAGTGCGTCTCAAGAGCCTCCTTCTTTGACAGACTCAATACTGCCACGAATCCCTCCTAACACACACTTCCATCACAATGTTTGAAGCTTTTTGGACACAGAAAGACAGTGTGGATGAGCACAGGAAGGGATCTTCAATACGTGTTATGGAAGCCTACACGCCATAAGCTGCACTTCACTCACAGGAACGTCCATAGTCGGTCCTTCTTCTAGCTTCATTTCTCAAATAGGAAGACACTGTTATGAATGAGTATCCACCTGAAGTAGTTTCCCTGAACAGATCCCTTTGTATGAATCTCCTGTTAGTGCTCTGTTGTGTTACTTCTTGATTTCAACAAAGACAGGTGGCACAGAATCCAACATTCCACAGACTCAACCCTGTCGTGAGTATGTTCAATAGCACAGTTTCCTCACGACATAAGAAGTCTTTTGAGCTGAGGGAGACGCTGTGAGACTCACAGGGGCTGTACTTGCATTATGTGTCTTAGAGGCCTCAGTGCCTCACCCTGCCCTTCACTCACAGTATGCAACCTGCCCTATGTCCTTCCCAGGTCTATCTTCTTTCCTCCACTGGACACACATTGTCAGAATTGAGAATACAACGGAATGAGTTTCCCTGAAACAGAACTTCCTCTGTACAAAGGCATGGACGTATGAGACTAGACTCCTATAGCTTCCTATTGAAATTTACCACACACTGCGTCCCAACAGCCTCCTTCTTTGCCAGACTCAATACTGCCACGAATCCCTCCTAACTCACACTTCCCTCACAACGTTGGAAGCATTCTCAACACAGAAAGACAGTGGATGACCACAGGACGTGCTCATCCAATATGTGTTTTGGATGCCTTAGCGCCATATCCTGCACTTCACTTACAGTACCAAAAGAACCCATAGTCCGTCCTTCTTCTATCTTCATTCCTCAATGGAGAAGGCACTGTTATGAATGGGTTTCCACCTGAAGTAGTTTCCCTGAACAGAACCCCTTGTAGGATTCTCCTGTTAGTGCTCTGTTGTGTTACTTCTTGATTTCAACAAAGAGGGGTGGCACAGAATCCAACATTCCACAGACTCAACCCTGTCGTGAGTATGTTCTATAGCAGTTTTCTTACGACATAAGAAGTCCTTTGAGCTGAGGGAGACGCTGTGAGACTCACAGGGGCTGTACTTGCATTATGTGTCTTAGAGTCCTAAGTGCCTCACCCTGCCCCTCACTCACAGTATGCAAAATGCCCTATGTCCGTCCCTGTTCTATCTTCTTTCCTCCACTGGACACACACTGTCAGAATTGAGAAGACGCCGGAATGAGTTTCCCTGAATCAGAACTTCCTCTGTATAAGTTGATGGACGTCTGAGACTAGACCCCTATATGCGGCTATTGCAGTTTACCACACAGTGCGTCCAAACAGCCTCCTTCTTTGACATACTCAATACTGCCACGAATCCCTCCTAACTCACACTGTCAGAAATGAGAATACGCCGGAATGAGTTTCCCTGACACAGAACTTCCTCTGTTCAAGGGCATCGACGAATGAGATTAGACTCCTATACGCGCCCATTCTAGTTTATCACATAGTGAGCCCCAAGAGCTTCCTTCCTTGACAGACTCAACACTGCCACGAATCCCTCCAAACGCACACTTCCCTCACAATGTTTGTAGCGTTTTCGACTTAGAAAGACAGTGTGGATGAGCATAGGTCCTGATCTTTCAATATGTGTGTTGGAAGCCTAAGCTCCATAAGCTGCACTTACCTCACAGGAACTAAAGTGCCCATAGTCGTTCCTTGTTCTATTTTCATTTCTGAAGTAGGAAGACACTGTTATGGATGAGTATCCAACGGAAGTAGTGTCCCTGAACAGATCCCCTTGTAGGAATCACCTGTTAGGGGCCAGGGGCGTCCCTTCTGGATTACAAGAAAGACAGGTGGCACAGAATCCAACATTCCACAGACTCAACCCTGTCGTGAGTATGTTCTATAGCACAGTTTCCTCGTGACATATGAAGTGTATTGAGCAGACGTAGACACTGAGGAACGTCACAGGGCTATCCATGCTGTATGTTCCTTAGAGGCCAGAGGGCCTCACCGTGCACAAAACTCACAGTATGCATCCTGCCCTATGTCCGTCCTTCTTCTATCTTCTTTCCACCACTGGACTGACAGTGTCAGAATTGAGAATCCGCCTGAAGGAGTTTCCCTAAACCGAACTTGCTCTGGTCAAGGGGATGGACGTCTAAGACTAGACTCCTATACGTCCCTTTGCAGTTTACCACAGAGTGCGTCTCAAGAGCCTCCTTCTTTGACAGACTCAATACTGCCACGAATCCCTCCTAACACACACTTCCATCACAATGTTTGAAGCTTTTTGGACACAGAAAGACAGTGTGGATGAGCACAGGAAGGGATCTTCAATACGTGTTATGGAAGCCTACACGCCATAAGCTGCACTTCACTCACAGGAACGTCCATAGTCGGTCCTTCTTCTAGCTTCATTTCTCAAATAGGAAGACACTGTTATGAATGAGTATCCACCTGAAGTAGTTTCCCTGAACAGATCCCTTTGTATGAATCTCCTGTTAGTGCTCTGTTGTGTTACTTCTTGATTTCAACAAAGACAGGTGGCACAGAATCCAACATTCCACAGACTCAACCCTGTCGTGAGTATGTTCTATAGCACAGTTTCCTCACGACATAAGAAGTCTTTTGAGCTGAGGGAGACGCTGTGAGACTCACAGGGGCTGTACTTGCATTATGTGTCTTAGAGACCTAAGTGCTTCACCCTGCCCTTCACTCACAGTATGCAACCTGCCCTATGTCCTTCCCAGGTCTATCTTCTTTCCTCCACTGGACACACATTGTCAGAATTGAGAATACAACGGAATGAGTTTCCCTGAAACAGAACTTCCTCTGTACAAAGGCATGGGCGTATGAGACTAGACTCCTATAGTTTCCTTTGAAATTTACCACACACTGCGACCCAACAGCCTCCTTCTTTGCCAGACTCAATACTGCCACGAATCCCTCCTAACTCACACTTCCCTCACAACGTTGGAAGCATTCTCAACACAGAAAGACAGTGGATGACCACAGGACGTGCTCATCCAATATGTGTTTTGGATGCCTTAGCGCCATATCCTGCACTTCACTTACAGTACCAAAAGAACCCATAGTCCGTCCTTCTTCTATCTTCATTCCTCAATGGAGAAGGCACTGTTATGAATGGGTTTCCACCTGAAGTAGTTTCCCTGAACAGAACCCCTTGTAGGAATCTCCTGTTAGTGCTCTGTTGTGTTACTTCTTGATTTCAACAAAGAGGGGTGGCACAGAATCCAACATTCCACAGAATCAACCCTGTCGTGAGCATGTTCTATAGCAGTTTTCTTACGACATAAGAAGTCCTTTGAGCTGAGGGAGACGCTGTGAGACTCACAGGGGCTGTACTTGCATTATGTGTCTTAGAGTCCTAAGTGCCTCACCCTGCCCCTCACTCACAGTATGCAAAATGCCCTATGTCCGTCCCTGTTCTATCTTCTTTCCTCCACTGGACACACACTGTCAGAATTGAGAAGACGCCGGAATGAGTTTCCCTGAATCAGAACTTCCTCTGTATAAGTTGATGGACGTCTGAGACTAGACCCCTATATGCGGCTATTGCAGTTTACCACACAGTGCGTCCAAACAGCCTCCTTCTTTGACATACTCAATACTGCCACGAATCCCTCCTAACTCACACTGTCAGAAATGAGAATACGCCGGAATGAGTTTCCCTGACACAGAACTTCCTCTGTTCAAGGGCATCGACGAATGAGATTAGACTCCTATACGCGCCCATTCTAGTTTATCACATAGTGAGCCCCAAGAGCTTCCTTCCTTGACAGACTCAACACTGCCACGAATCCCTCCAAACGCACACTTCCCTCACAATGTTTGTAGCGTTTTCGACTTAGAAAGACTGTGTGGATGAGCACAGGTCCTGATCTTTCAATATGTGTGTTGGAAGCCTAAGCTCCATAAGCTGTACTTCCCTCACAGGAACTAAAGTGCCCATAGTCCGTCCTTTTCCTATCTTCATTTCTGAAGAAGGAAGACACAGTTATGGATGAGTATCCAACGGAAGTAGTGTCCCTGAACAGATCCCCTTGTAGGAAACACCTGTTAGGGGCCAGGGGCGTCCCTTCTGGATTACAAGAAAGACAGGTGGCACAGAATCCAACATTCCACAGACTCAACCCTGTCGTGAGTATGTTCTATAGCCCAGTTTCCTCGTGACATATGAAGTGTATTGAGCAGACGTAGACACTGAGGAACGTCACAGGGCTATCCATGCTGTTTGTTCCTTAGAGGCCAGAGTGCCTCACCGTGCACAAGACTCACAGTATGCATCCTGCCCTATGTCCGTCCTTCTTCTATCTTCTTTCCACCACTGGACTGACAGTGTCAGAATTGAGAATCCGTCTGAAGGAGTTTCCCTAAACCGAACTTGCTCTGGTCAAGGGGATGGACGTCTAAGACTAGACTCCTATACGTTCCTTTGCAGTTTACCACGCAGTGCGTCCCAAGAGCCTCCTTCTTTGACAGACTCAATACTGCCACGAATCCCTCCTAACGCACACTTCCATCACAAAGTTTGAAGCGTTTTGGGCACAGGAAGACAGTGTGGATGAGCACAGGAAGGGATCTTCAATACGTGTTATGGAAGCCTACACGCCATAAGCGGACCTTCACTCACAGGAACGTCCATAGTCGGTCCTTCTTCTAGCTTCATTTCTCAAATAGGAAGACACTGTTATGAATGAGTATCCACTTGAAGTAGTTTCCCTGAAAAGATCCCTTTGTATGAATCTCCTGTTAGTGCTCTGTTGTGTTACTTCTTGATTTCAACAAAGACAGGTGATACAGAATCCAACATTCCAAGACTCAACCCTGTCGTGAGTATGTTCCATAGCACAGTTTCCTTGCGACATAACAATTCTTTTGAGCTGAGGGAGACGCTGTGAGACTCAGAGGGGCTGTACTTGCATTATGTGTCTTAGAGGCCTAAGTGCTTCACCCTGCCCTTCACTCACAGTATGCAACCTGCACTATGTCCTTCCCAGGTCTATCTTCTTTCCTCCACTGGACACACACTGTCAGAATTGAGAATACGCCGGAATGAGTTCCCTGAAACAGAACTTCCTCTGTACAAAGGCATGGACGTATGAGACTAGACTCCTCTATGTTCCTATTGAAATTTACCACACAGTGCGTCCCAACAGCCTCCTTCTTTGACAGACTCAATATTGCCACGAATCCCTCCTCTCACATGCCTCACAATGTTGGAAGCATTTTCAACACAGAAAGACAATGGATGACCACAGGACGTGCTCATCCAATATGTGTTTTGGATGCCTTAGCGCCATATCCTGCACTTCACTTACAATACCTAAAGAACCCATAGTCCGTCCTTCTTCTATCTTCATTCCTCAATGGAGGAGGCACTGTTATGAATGGGTTTCCACATGAAGTAGTTTCCCTGAACAAAACCCCTTGTAAGAATCTCCTTTTAGTGCTCTGTTGGTTTACTTCTTTATTTTAAAAAAGACAAGTGGCACAGAATCCAACATTCCACAGAGTCAACCCTGTCGTGAGTATGTTCCATAGCACAGTTTCCTCACGATATAAGAAGTCTTTTGAGCTGAGGTAGACGCTGTGAGACTCACAGGGGCTGTACTTGCATTATGTGTCTTAGAGGCCTAAGTGCCTCACCCTGCCCTTCACTCACAGTATGCAACCTGCCCTATGTCCTTCCCAGGGCTATCTTCTTTCCTCCACTGGACACACACTGTCAGAATTGAGAATACGCCGGAATGAGTTTCCCTGAAACAGAACTTCCTCTGTACAATGGCATGGACGTATGACACTAGACTCCTATATGTTCCTATTTCAATAATTTACCACACAGTGCGTCCCAACAGCCTCCGTTTTGGCTGACTCAATAGTGCCACGAATCCTTCCTAACTCACACTTCCCTCACAACGTTTGAAGCGTTTTCGACACAGAAAGACAGTGGATGACCATAGGACGTGCTCATCCAATATGTGTTTTGGATGCCTTAGCGCCATATCCTGCACTTCACTTACAGTACCAAAAGAACCCATAGTCCCTCCTTCTTCTATCTTCATTCCTCAATGGAGAAGGCACTGTTATGAATGGTTTTCCACCTGAAGTAGTTTCCCTGAACAGAACTCCTTGTAGGAATCTCCTGTTAGTGCTCTGTTGTGTTACTTCTTGATTTCAACAAAGACAGGTGGCACAGATCCAACATTCCACAGACTCAAACCTGTCGTGTGTATGTTCTATAGCACAGTTTCCTCACGACATAAGAAGTCTTTTGAGCTGAGGGAGACACTGTGAGACTCACAGGTGCTGACTTGCATTATGTGTCTTAGAGTCCTAAGTGCCTCACCCTGCCCTTCACTCACAGTATGCAAAATGCCCTATATCCGTCCCTGTTCTATCTTCTTTCCTCCACTGGACACACACTGTCAGAATTGAGAAGACGCCGGAATGAGTTTCCCTGAAACAGAACTTCCTCTGTTCAAGGGCATCCACGTATGAGACTACACTCCTATACGCGCCCATTCTAATTTATCACATATTGAGCCCCAAGAGCCTCCTTCCTTGACAGACTCAATACTGCCACGAATCCCTCTAAACCCACACTTCCCTCACAATGTTTGTAGCGTTTTCGACTTAGAAAGACTGTGTGGATGAGCACAGGTCCTGATCTTTCAATATGTGTGTTGGAAGCCTAAGCTCCATAAGCTGCACTTACCTCACAGGAACTAAAGTGCCCATAGTCGGTCCTTTTTCTATCTTCATTTCTGAAGTAGGAAGACACTGTTATGGATGAGTATCCAACGGAAGTAGTGTCCCTGAACAGATCCCCTTGTAGGAATCACCTGTTAGGGGCCAGGGGCGTCCCTTCTGGATTACAAGAAAGACAGGTGGCACATAATCCAACATTCCACAGACTCAACCCTGTCGTGAGCATGTTCTATAGCCCAGTTTCCTCGTGACATATGAAGTGTATTGAGCAGACGTAGACACTGAGGAACGTCACAGGGCTATCCATGCTGTATGTTCCTTAGAGGCCAGAGGGCCTCACCGTGCACAAAACTCACAGTATGCATCCTGCCCTATGTCCGTCCTTCTTCTATCTTCTTTCCACCACTGGACTGACAGTGTCAGAATTGAGAATCCGCCTGAAGGAGTTTCCCTAAACCAAACTTGCTCTGGTCAAGGGGATGGACGTCTAAGACTAGACTCCTATACGTCCCTTTGCAGTTTACCACACAGTGCGTCTCAAGAGCCTCCTTCTTTGACAGACTCAATACTGCCACGAATCCCTCCTAACACACACTTCCATCACAATGTTTGAAGCTTTTTGGACACAGAAAGACAGTGTGGATGAGCACAGGAAGGGATCTTCAATACGTGTTATGGAAGCCTACACGCCATAAGCGGACCTTCACTCACAGGAATGTCCATAGTCGGTCCTTCTTCTATCTTCATTTCTCAAATAGGAAGACACAGTTATTAATGAGTGTCCACCTGAAGTAGTTTCCCTGAACAGATCCCTTTGTATGAATCTCCTGTTAGTGCTCTGTTGTGTTACTTCTTGATTTCAACAAAGACAGGTGGCACAGAATCCAACATTCCACAGACTCAACCCTGTCGTATGTTCTATAGCACAGTTTCCTCACGACATAAGAAGTCTTTTGAGCTGAGGGAGACGCTGTGAGACTCACAGGGGCTGTACTTGCATTATGTGTCTTAGAGACCTAAGTGCTTCACCCTGCCCTTCACTCACAGTATGCAACCTGTCCTATGTCCTTCCCAGGTCTATCTTCTTTCCTCCACTGGACACACATTGTCAGAATTGAGAATACAACGGAATGAGTTTCCCTGAAACAGAACTTCCTCTGTACAAAGGCATGGGCGTATGAGACTAGACTCCTATAGTTTCCTTTGAAATTTGCCACACACTGCGACCCAACAGCCTCCTTCTTTGCCAGACTCAATACTGCCACGAATCCCTCCTAACTCACACTTCCCTCACAACGTTGGAAGCATTCTCAACACAGAAAGACAGTGGATGACCACAGGACGTGCTCATCCAATATGTGTTTTGGATGCCTTAGCGCCATATCCTGCACTTCACTTACAGTACCAAAAGAACCCATAGTCCGTCCTTCTTCTATCTTCATTCCTCAATGGAGAAGGCACTGTTATGAATGGGTTTCCACCTGAAGTAGTTTCCCTGAACAGAACCCCTTGTAGGAATCTCCTGTTACTGCTCTGTTGTGTTACTTCTTGATTTCAACAAAGAGGGGTGGCACAGAATCCAACATTCCACAGACTCAACCCTGTCGTGAGTATGTTCTATAGCAGTTTTCTTACGACATAAGAAGTCCTTTGAGCTGAGGGAGACGCTGTGAGACTCACAGGGGCTGTACTTGCATTATGTGTCTTAGAGTCCTAAGTGCCTCACCCTGCCCCTAACTCACAGTATGCAAAATGCCCTATGTCTGTCCCTGTTCTATCTTCTTTCCTCCACTGGACACACACTGTCAGAATTGAGAAGACGCCGGAATGAGTTTCCCTGAATCAGAACTTCCTCTGTATAAGTTGATGGACGTCTGAGACTAGACCCCTATATGTGGCTATTGCAGTTTACCACACAGTGCGTCCAAACAGCCTCCTTCTTTGACATACTCAATACTGCCACGAATCCCTCCTAACTCACACTGTCAGAAATGAGAATACGCCGGAATGAGTTTCCCTGACACAGAACTTCCTCTGTTCAAGGGCATCGACGAATGAGATTAGACTCCTATACGCGCCCATTCTAGTTTATCACATAGTGAGCCCCAAGAGCTTCCTTCCTTGACAGACTCAACACTGCCACGAATCCCTCCAAACGCACACTTCCCTCACAATGTTTGTAGCGTTTTCGACTTAGAAAGACAGTGTGGATGAGCACAGGTCCTGATCTTTCAATATGTGTGTTGGAAGCCTAAGCTCCATAAGCTGCACTTCCCTCACAGGAACTAAAGTGCCCATAGTCGGTCCTTGTTCTATCTTCATTTCTGAAGTAGGAAGACACTGTTATGGATGAGTATCCAACGGAAGTAGTGTCCCTGAACAGATCCCCTTGTAGGAATCACCTGTTAGGGGCCAGGGGCGTCCCTTCTGGATTGCAAGAAAGACAGGTGGCACAGAATCCAACATTCCACAGACTCAACCCTGTCGTGAGTATGTTCTATAGCCCAGTTTCCTCGTGACATATGAAGTGTATTGAGCAGACGTAGACACTGAGGAACGTCACAGGGCTATCCATGCTGTATGTTCCTTAGAGGCCAGAGGGCCGCACCGTGCACAAAACTCACAGTATGCATCCTGCCCTATGTCCGTCCTTCTTCTATCTTCTTTCCACCACTGGACTGACAGTGTCAGAATTGAGAATCCGCCTGAAGGAGTTTCCCTAAACCAAACTTGCTCTGGTCAAGGGGATGGACGTCTAAGACTAGACTCCTATACGTCCCTTTGCAGTTTACCACACAGTGCGTCTCAAGAGCCTCCTTCTTTGACAGACTCAATACTGCCACGAATCCCTCCTAACACACACTTCCATCACAATGTTTGAAGCTTTTTGGACACAGAAAGACAGTGTGGATGAGCACAGGAAGGGATCTTCAATACGTGTTATGGAAGCCTACACGCCATAAGCGGACCTTCACTCACAGGAATGTCCATAGTCGGTCCTTCTTCTATCTTCATTTCTCAAATAGGAAGACACAGTTATTAATGAGTGTCCACCTGAAGTAGTTTCCCTGAACAGATCCCTTTGTATGAATCTCCTGTTAGTGCTCTGTTGTGTTACTTCTTGATTTCAACAAAGACAGGTGGCACAGAATCCAACATTCCACAGACTCAAACCTGTCGTATGTTCTATAGCACAGTTTCCTCACGACAT
This sequence comes from Neogale vison, assembly GCF_020171115.1. Taxonomy (NCBI): domain Eukaryota; kingdom Metazoa; phylum Chordata; class Mammalia; order Carnivora; family Mustelidae; genus Neogale; species Neogale vison. The sequence continues at coordinate 77,563,292 of NC_058105.1, forward strand.
AAGAAGTCTTTTGAGCTGAGGGAGACGCTGTGAGACTCACAGGGGCTGTACTTGCATTATGTGTCTTAGAGACCTAAGTGCTTCACCCTGCCCTTCACTCACAGTATGCAACCTGTCCTATGTCCTTCCCAGGTCTATCTTCTTTCCTCCACTGGACACACATTGTCAGAATTGAGAATACAACGGAATGAGTTTCCCTGAAACAGAACTTCCTCTGTACAAAGGCATGGGCGTATGAGACTAGACTCCTATAGTTTCCTTTGAAATTTACCACACACTGCGACCCAACAGCCTCCTTCTTTGCCAGACTCAATACTGCCACGAATCCCTCCTAACTCACACTTCCCTCACAACGTTGGAAGCATTCTCAACACAGAAAGACAGTGGATGACCACAGGACGTGCTCATCCAATATGTGTTTTGGATGCCTTAGCGCCATATCCTGCACTTCACTTACAGTACCAAAAGAACCCATAGTCCGTCCTTCTTCTATCTTCATTCCTCAATGGAGAAGGCACTGTTATGAATGGGTTTCCACCTGAAGTAGTTTCCCTGAACAGAACCCCTTGTAGGAATCTCCTGTTACTGCTCTGTTGTGTTACTTCTTGATTTCAACAAAGAGGGGTGGCACAGAATCCAACATTCCACAGACTCAACCCTGTCGTGAGTATGTTCTATAGCAGTTTTCTTACGACATAAGAAGTCCTTTGAGCTGAGGGAGACGCTGTGAGACTCACAGGGGCTGTACTTGCATTATGTGTCTTAGAGTCCTAAGTGCCTCACCCTGCCCCTAACTCACAGTATGCAAAATGCCCTATGTCTGTCCCTGTTCTATCTTCTTTCCTCCACTGGACACACACTGTCAGAATTGAGAAGACGCCGGAATGAGTTTCCCTGAATCAGAACTTCCTCTGTATAAGTTGATGGACGTCTGAGACTAGACCCCTATATGTGGCTATTGCAGTTTACCACACAGTGCGTCCAAACAGCCTCCTTCTTTGACATACTCAATACTGCCACGAATCCCTCCTAACTCACACTGTCAGAAATGAGAATACGCCGGAATGAGTTTCCCTGACACAGAACTTCCTCTGTTCAAGGGCATCGACGAATGAGATTAGACTCCTATACGCGCCCATTCTAGTTTATCACATAGTGAGCCCCAAGAGCTTCCTTCCTTGACAGACTCAACACTGCCACGAATCCCTCCAAACGCACACTTCCCTCACAATGTTTGTAGCGTTTTCGACTTAGAAAGACAGTGTGGATGAGCACAGGTCCTGATCTTTCAATATGTGTGTTGGAAGCCTAAGCTCCATAAGCTGCACTTCCCTCACAGGAACTAAAGTGCCCATAGTCGGTCCTTGTTCTATCTTCATTTCTGAAGTAGGAAGACACTGTTATGGATGAGTATCCAACGGAAGTAGTGTCCCTGAACAGATCCCCTTGTAGGAATCACCTGTTAGGGGCCAGGGGCGTCCCTTCTGGATTGCAAGAAAGACAGGTGGCACAGAATCCAACATTCCACAGACTCAACCCTGTCGTGAGTATGTTCTATAGCCCAGTTTCCTCGTGACATATGAAGTGTATTGAGCAGACGTAGACACTGAGGAACGTCACAGGGCTATCCATGCTGTATGTTCCTTAGAGGCCAGAGGGCCGCACCGTGCACAAAACTCACAGTATGCATCCTGCCCTATGTCCGTCCTTCTTCTATCTTCTTTCCACCACTGGACTGACAGTGTCAGAATTGAGAATCCGCCTAAAGGAGTTTCCCTAAACCGAACTTGCTCTGGTCAAGGGGATGGACGTCTAAGACTAGACTCCTATACGTCCCTTTGCAGTTTACCACACAGTGCGTCTCAAGAGCCTCCTTCTTTGACAGACTCAATACTGCCACGAATCCATCCTAACACACACTTCCATCACAATATTTGAAGCTTTTGGGACACAGAAAGACAGTGTGGATGAGCACAGGAAGGGATCTTCAATACGTGTTATGGAAGCCTACACGCCATAAGCGGACCTTCACTCACAGGAACGTCCATAGTCGGTCCTTCTTCTAGCTTCATTTCTCAAATAGGAAGACACTGTTATGAATGAGTATCCACTTGAAGTAGTTTCCCTGAAAAGATCCCTTTGTATGAATCTCCTGTTAGTGCTCTGTTGTGTTACTTCTTGATTTCAACAAAGACAGGTGATACAGAATCCAACATTCCAAGACTCAACCCTGTCGTGAGTATGTTCCATAGCACAGTTTCCTTGCGACATAAGAATTCTTTTGAGCTGAGGGAGACGCTGTGAGACTCAGAGGGGCTGTACTTGCATTATGTGTCTTAGAGGCCTAAGTGCTTCACCCTGCCCTTCACTCACAGTATGCAACCTGCACTATGTCCTTCCCAGGTCTATCTTCTTTCCTCCACTGGACACACACTGTCAGAATTGAGAATACGCCGGAATGAGTTCCCTGAAACAGAACTTCCTCTGTACAAAGGCATGGACGTATGAGACTAGACTCCTCTATGTTCCTATTAAAATTTACCACACAGTGCGTCCCAACAGCCTCCTTCTTTGACAGACTCAATATTGCCACGAATCCCTCCTCTCACTTGCCTCACAATGTTGGAAGCATTTTCAACACAGAAAGACAGTGGATGACCACAGGACGTGCTCATCCAATATGTGTTTCGGATGCCTTAGCGCCATATCCTGCACTTCACTTACAATACCTAAAGAACCCATAGTCCGTCCTTCTTCTATCTTCATTCCTCAATGGAGGAGGCACTGTTATGAATGGGTTTCCACATGAAGTAGTTTCCCTGAACAAAACCCCTTGTAAGAATCTCCTTTTAGTGCTCTGTTGGTTTACTTCTTTATTTTAAAAAAGACAAGTGGCACAGAATCCAACATTCCACAGAGTCAACCCTGTCGTGAGTATGTTCCATAGCACAGTTTCCTCACGATATAAGAAGTCTTTTGAGCTGAGGTAGACGCTGTGAGACTCACAGGGGCTGTACTTGCATTATGTGTCTTAGAGGCCTAAGTGCCTCACCCTGCCCTTCACTCACAGTATGCAACCTGCCCTATGTCCTTCCCAGGTCTATCTTCTTTCCTCCACTGGACACACACTGTCAGAATTGAGAATATGCCGGAATGAGTTTCCCTGAAACAGAACTTCCTCTGTACAATGGCATGGACGTATGACACTAGACTCCTATATGTTCCTATTTCAATAATTTACCACACAGTGCGTCCCAACAGCCTCCGTTTTGACTGACTCAATAGTGCCACGAATCCTTCCTAACTCACACTTCCCTCACAACGTTTGAAGCGTTTTCGACACAGAAAGACAGTTCATGACCATAACGTGCTCATCCAATATGTGTTTTGGAAGCCTTAGCGCCATATCCTGCACTTCACTTAGAGTACCAAAAGAACCCATAGTCCCTCCTTCTTCTATCTTCATTCCTCAATGGAGAAGGCACTGTTATGAATGGATTTCCACCTGAAGTAGTTTCCCTGAACAGAACCCCTTGTAGGAATCTCCTGTTAGTGCTCTGTTTTGTTACTTCTTGATTTCAACAAAGACAGGTGGCACAGATCCAACATTCCACAGACTCAAACCTGTCGTGTGTATGTTCTATAGCACAGTTTCCTCACGACATAAGAAGTCTTTTGAGCTGAGGGAGACACTGTGAGACTCACAGGTGCTGACTTGCATTATGTGTCTTAGAGTCCTAAGTGCCTCACCCTGCCCTTCACTCACAGTATGCAAAATGCCCTATATCCGTCCCTGTTCTATCTTCTTTCCTCCACTGGACACACACTGTCAGAATTGAGAAGACGCCGGAATGAGTTTCCCTGAAACAGAACTTCCTCTGTTCAAGGGCATCCACGTATGAGACTATACTCCTATACGCGCCCATTCTAATTTATCACATATTGAGCCCCAAGAGCCTCCTTCCTTGACAGACTCAATACTGCCACGAATCCCTCTAAACCCACACTTCCCTCACAATGTTTGTAGCGTTTTCGACTTAGAAAGACTGTGTGGATGAGCACAGGTCCTGATCTTTCAATATGTGTGTTGGAAGCCTAAGCTCCATAAGCTGCACTTACCTCACAGGAACTAAAGTGCCCATAGTCGGTCCTATTTCTATCTTCATTTCTGAAGTAGGAAGACACTGTTATGGATGAGTATCCAACGGAAGTAGTGTCCCTGAACAGATCCCCTTGTAGGAATCACCTGTTAGGGGCCAGGGGCGTCCCTTCTGGATTACAAGAAAGACAGGTGGCACAGAATCCAACATTCCACAGACTCAACCCTGTCGTGAGCATGTTCTATAGCCCAGTTTCCTCGTGACATATGAAGTGTATTGAGCAGACGTAGACACTGAGGAACGTCACAGGGCTATCCATGCTGTTTGTTCCTTAGAGGCCAGAGTGCCTCACCCTGCACAAAACTCACAGTATGCATCCTGCCCTATGTCCGTCCTTCTTGTATCTTCTTTCCACCACTGGACTGACAGTGTCAGAATTGAGAATCCGCCTGAAGGAGTTTCCCTAAACCGAACTTGCTCTGGTAAGGGGATGGACGTCTAAGACTAGTCTCCTATACGTTCCTTTGCAGTTTACCACGCAGTGCGTCCCAAGAGCCTCCTTTTTTGACAGACTCAATACTGCCACGAATCCCTCCTAACACACACTTCCATCACAAAGTTTGAAGCGTTTTGGGCACAGGAAGACAGTGTGGATTAGCACATGAAGGGATCTTCAATACATGTTATGGAAGCCTACACGCCATAAGCTGACCTTCACTCACAGGAATGTCCATAGTCAGTCCTTCTTCTATCTTCTTTCTCAAATAGGAAGACACAGTTATTAATGAGTATCCACCTGAAGTAGTTTCCCTGAACAGATCCCTTTGTATGAATCTCCTGTTAGTGCTCGGTTGTGTTACTTCTTGATTTCAACAAAGACTGGTGGCACAGAATCCAACATTCCACAGACTCAACCCTGTCGTGAGTATGTTCTATAGCACAGTTTCCTCACGACATAAGAAGTCTTTTGAGCTGAGGGAGACGCTGTGAGACTCACAGGGGCTGTACTTGCATTATGTGTCTTAGAGGCCTACGTGCTTCACACTGCCCTTCACTCACAGTATGCAACCTGCCCTATGTCCTTCCCAGGTCTATCTTCTTTCCTCCACTGGACACACATTGTCAGAATTGAGAATACAACGGAATGAGTTTCCCTGAAACAGAACTTCCTCTGTACAAAGGCATGGACATATGAGACTAGACTCCTATAGGTTCCTATTGAAATTTACCACACAGTGCGTCCCAACAGCCTCCTTCTTTGCCAGACTCAATACTGCCACGAATCCCTCCTAACTCACACTTCCCTCACAATGTTTGTAGCGTTTTCGACTTAGAAAGACAGTGTGGATGAGCATAGGTCCTGATCTTTCAATATGTGTGTTGGAAGCCTAAGCTCCATAAGCTGCACTTACCTCACAGGAACTAAAGTGCCCATAGTCGGTCCTTGTTCTATCTTCATTTCTGAAGTAGGAAGACACTGTTATGGATGAGTATCCAACGGAAGTAGTGTCCCTGAACAGATCCCCTTGTAGGAATCACCTGTTAGGGGCCAGGGGCGTCCCTTCTGGATTACAAGAAAGACAGGTGGCACAGAATCCAACATTCCACAGACTCAACCCTGTCGTGAGTATGTTCTATAGCACAGTTTCCTCGTGACATATGAAGTGTATTGAGCAGACGTAGACACTGAGGAACGTCCAGGGCTATCCATGCTGTATGTTCCTTAGAGGCCAGAGGGCCACACCGTGCACAAAACTCACAGTATGCATCCTGCCCTATGTCCGTCCTTCTTCTATCTTCTTTCCACCACTGGACTGACAGTGTCAGAATTGAGAATCCGCCTGAAGGAGTTTCCCTAAACCGAACTTGCTCTGGTCAAGGGGATGGACGTCTAAGACTAGACTCCTATACGTCCCTTTGCAGTTTACCACACAGTGCGTCTCAAGAGCCTCCTTCTTTGACAGACTCAATACTGCCACGAATCCCTCCTAACACACACTTCCATCACAATGTTTGAAGCTTTTTGGACACAGAAAGACAGTGTGGATGAGCACGGGAAGGGATCTTCAATACGTGTTATGGAAGCCTACACGCCATAAGCTGCACTTCACTCACAGGAACGTCCATAGTCGGTCCTTCTTCTAGCTTCATTTCTCAAATAGGAAGACACTGTTATGAATGAGTATCCACTTGAAGTAGTTTCCCTGAAAAGATCCCTTTGTATGAATCTCCTGTTAGTGCTCTGTTGTGTTACTTCTTGATTTCAACAAGACAGGTGATACAGAATCCAACATTCCACAGACTCAACCCTGTCGTGAGTATGTTCCATAGCACAGTTTCCTTGCGACATAAGAATTCTTTGGAGCTGAGGGAGACGCTGTGAGACTCACAGGGGCTGTACTTGTATTATGTGTCTTAGAGGCCTAAGTGCTTCACCCTGCCCATCACTCACAGTATGCAACCTGTCCTATGTTCTTCCCAGGTCTATCTTCATTCCTCCACTGGACACACCCTGTCAAAATTGAGAATACGCCGGAATGAGTTTCCCTGAAACAGAACTTCCTCTGTATAAGTTGATGGACGTCTGAGACTAGACCCCTATATGCGGCTATTGCAGTTTACCACACAGTGCGTCCAAACAGGCTCCTTCTTTGACATACTCAATACTGCCACGAATCCCTCCTAACTCACACTGTCAGAAATGAGAATACGCCGGAATGAATTTCCCTGACACAGAACTTCCTCTGTTCAAGGGCATCGACGAATGAGATTAGACTCCTATACGCGCCCATTCTAGTTTATCACATAGTGAGCCCCAAGAGCTTCCTTCCTTGACAGACTCAACACTGCCACGAATCCCTCCAAACGCACACTTCCCTCACAATGTTTGTAGCGTTTTCGACTTAGAAAGACAGTGTGGATGAGCACCGGTCCTGATCTTTCAATATGTGTGTTGGAAGCCTAAACTCCATAAGCTGCACTTACCTCACAGGAACTAAAGTGCCCATAGTCGGTCCTTTTTCTATCTTCATTTCTGAAGTAGGAAGACACTGTTATGGAAGAGTATCCAACGGAAGTAGTGTCCCTGAACAGATCCCCTTGTAGGAATCACCTGTTAGGGGCCAGGGGCGTCCCTTCTGGATTGCAAGAAAGACAGGTGGCACAGAATCCAACATTCCACAGACTCAACCCTGTCGTGAGTATGTTCTATAGCACAGTTTCCTCGTGACATATGAAGTGTATTGAGCAGACGTAGACACTGAGGAACGTCACAGGGCTATCCATGCTGTATGTTCCTTAGAGGCCAGAGGGCTTCACCGTGCACAAAACTCACAGTATGCATCCTGCCCTATGTCCGTCCTTCTTCTATCTTCTTTCCACCACTGGACTGACAGTGTCAGAATTGAGAATCCGCCTAAAGGAGTTTCCCTAAACCGAACTTGCTCTGGTCAAGGGGATGGACGTCTAAGACTAGACTCCTATACGTCCCTTTGCAGTTTACCACACAGTGCGTCTCAAGAGCCTCCTTCTTTGACAGACTCAATACTGCCACGAATCCCTCCTAACACACACTTGCATCACAATATTTAAAGCTTTTGGGACACAGAAAGACAGTGTGGATGAGCACGGGAAGGGATCTTCAATACGTGTTATGGAAGCCTACACGCCATAAGCGGACCTTCACTCACAGGAACGTCCATAGTCGGTCCTTCTTCTAGCTTCATTTCTCAAATAGGAAGACACTGTTATGAATGAGTATCCACTTGAAGTAGTTTCCCTGAAAAGATCCCTTTGTATGAATCTCCTGTTAGTGCTCTGTTGTGTTACTTCTTGATTTCAACAAAGACAGGTGATACAGAATCCAACATTCCAAGACTCAACCCTGTCGTGAGTATGTTCTATAGCACAGTTTCCTTGCGACATAAGAATTCTTTTGAGCTGAGGGAGACGCTGTGAGACTCAGAGGGGCTGTACTTGCATTATGTGTCTTAGAGTCCTAAGTGCTTCACCCTGCCCTTCACTCACAGTATGCAACCTGCACTATGTCCTTCCCAGGTCTATCTTCTTTCCTCCACTGGACACACACTGTCAGAATTGAGAATACGCCGGAATGAGTTTCCCTGAAACAGAACTTCCTCTGTACAAAGGCATGGACGTATGAGACTAGACTCCTATATGTTCCTATTGAAATTTACCACTCAGTGCGTCCCAACAGACTCCTTCTTTGACAGACTCAATATTGCCACGAATCCCTCCTCTCACTTGCCTCACAATGTTGGAAGCATTTTCAACACAGAAAGACAGTGGATGACCACAGGACGTGCTCATCCAATATGTGTTTTGGATGCCTTAGCGCCATATCCTGCACTTCACTTACAATACCTAAAGAACCCATAGTCCGTCCTTCTTCTATCTTCATTCCTCAATGGAGGAGGCACTGTTATGAATGGGTTTCCACATGAAGTAGTTTCCCTGAACAAAACCCCTTGTAAGAATCTCCTTTTAGTGCTCTGTTGGTTTACTTCTTTATTTCAAAAAAGACAAGTGGCACAGAATCCAACATTCCACAGACTCAACCCTGTCGTGAGTATGTTCCATAGCACAGTTTCCTCACGACATAAGAAGTCTTTTGAGCTGAGGTAGACGCTGTGAGACTCACAGGGGCTGTACTTGCATTATGTGTCTTAGAGGCCTAAGTGCCTCACCCTGCCCTTCACTCACAGTATGCAACCTGCCCTATGTCCTTCCCAGGTCTGTCTTCTTTCCTCCACTGGACACACACTGTAGGAATTGAGAATACGCCGCAATGAGTTCCCTGAAACAGAACTTCCTCTGTACAATGGCATGGACATATGACACTAGACTCCTTTATGTTCCTATTTCAATAATTTACCACACAGTGCGTCCCAACAGCCTCCGTTTTGGCTGACTCAATAGTGCCACGAATCCTTCCTAACTCACACTTCCCTCACAACGTTAGAAGCGTTTTCGACACAGAAAGACAGTGGATGACCATAGGACGTGCTCATCCAATATGTGTTTTGCATGCCTTAGCGCCATATCCTGCACTTCACTTATAGTACCAAATAACCCATAGTCCCTCCTTCTTCTATCTTCATTCCTCAATGGAGAAGGCACTGTTATGAATGGATTTCCACCTGAAGTAGTTTCCCTGAACAGAACCCCTTGTAGGAATCTCCTCTTAGTGCTCTGTTGTGTTACTTCTTGATTTCAACAAAGACAGGTGGCACAGATCCAACATTCCACAGACTCAAACCTGTCGTGTGTATGTTCTATAGCACAGTTTCCTCACGACATAAGAAGTCTTTTGAGCTGAGGGAGACACTGTGAGACTCACAGGTGCTGACTTGCATTATGTGTCTTAGAGTCCTAAGTGCCTCACCCTGCCCTTCACTCACAGTATGCATAATGCCCTATATCCGTCCCTGTTCTATCTTCTTTCCTCCACTGGACACACACTGTCAGAATTGAGAAGACGCCGGAATGAGTTTCCCTGAAACAGAACTTCCTCTGTTCAAGGGCATCCACGTATGAGACTACACTCCTATACGCGCCCATTCTAATTTATCACATATTGAGCCCCAAGAGCCTCCTTCCTTGACAGACTCAATACTGCCACGAATCCCTCTAAACCCACACTTCCCTCACAATGTTTGTAGCGTTTTCAACTTAGAAAGACTGTGTGGATGAGCACAGGTCCTGATCTTTCAATATGTGTGTTGGAAGCCTAAGCTCCATAAGCTGCACTTCCCTCACAGGAACTAAAGTGCCCATAGTCGGTCCTTTTTCTATCTTCATTTCTGAAGTAGGAAGACACTGTTATGGATGAGTATCCAACGGAAGTAGTGTCCCTGAACAGATCCCCTTGTAGGAATCACCTGTTAGGGGCCAGGGGCGTCCCTTCTGGATTACAAGAAAGACAGGTGGCACAGAATCCAACATTCCACAGACTCAACCCTGTCGTGAGTATGTTCTATAGCCCAGTTTCCTCGTGACATATGAAGTGTATTGAGCAGACGTAGACACTGAGGAACGTCACAGGGCTATCCATTCTGTTTGTTCCTTAGAGGCCAGAGTGCCTCACCCTGCACAAAACTCACAGTATGCATCCTGCCCTATGTCCGTCCTTCTTGTATCTTCTTTCAACCACTGGACTGACAGTGTCAGAATTGAGAATCCGCCTGAAGGAGTTTCCCTAAACCGAACTTGCTCTGGTCAAGGGGATGGACGTCTAAGACTAGTCTCCTATACGTTCCTTTGCAGTTTACCACGCAGTGCGTCCCAAGAGCCTCCTTTTTTGACAGACTCAATACTGCCACGAATCCCTCCTAACACACACTTCCATCACAAAGTTTGAAGCGTTTTGGGCACAGGAAGACAGTGTGGATTAGCACATGAAGGGATCTTCAATACGTGTTATGGAAGCCTACACGCCATAAGCTGCACTTCACTCACAGGAACGTCCATAGTCGGTCCTTCTTCTAGCTTCATTTCTCAAATAGGAAGACACTGTTATGAATGAGTATCCACCTGAAGTAGTTTCCCTGAACAGATCCCTTTGTATGAATCTCCTGTTAGTGCTCTGTTGTGTTACTTCTTGATTTCAACAAAGACAGGTGGCACAGAATCCAACATTCCACAGACTCAACCCTGTCGTGAGTATGTTCTATAGCACAGTTTCCTCACGACATAAGAAGTCTTTTGAGCTGAGGGAGACGCTGTGAGACTCACAGGGGCTGTACTTGCATTATGTGTCTTAGAGGCCTCAGTGCCTCACCCTGCCCTTCACTCACAGTATGCAACCTGCCCTATGTCCTTCCCAGGTCTATCTTCTTTCCTCCACTGGACACACATTGTCAGAATTGAGAATACAACGGAATGAGTTTCCCTGAAACAGAACTTCCTCTGTACAAAGGCATGGACGTATGAGACTAGACTCCTATAGGTTCCTATTGAAATTTACCACACAGTGCGTCCCAACAGCCTCCTTCTTTGCCAGACTCAATACTGCCACGAATCCCTCCTAACTCACACTTCCCTCACAACGTTGGAAGCATTCTCAACACAGAAAGACAGTGGATGACCACAGGACGTGCTCATCCAATATGTGTTTTGGATGCCTTAGCGCCATATCCTGCACTTCACTTACAGTACCAAAAGAACCCATAGTCCGTCCTTCTTCTATCTTCATTCCTCAATGGAGAAGGCACTGTTATGAATGGGTTTCCACCGGAAGTAGTTTCCCTGAACAGAACCCCTTGTAGGATTCTCCTGTTAGTGCTCTGTTGTGTTACTTCTTGATTTCAACAAAGACAGGTGGCACAGAATCCAACATTCCACAGACTCAACCCAGTCGTGAGTATGTTCTATAGCAGTTTTCTTACGACATAAGAAGTCCTTTGAGCTGAGGGAGACGCTGTGAGACTCACAGGGGCTGTACTTGCATTATGTGTCTTAGAGTCCTAAGTGCCTCACCCTGCCCCTCACTCACAGTGTGCAAAATGCCCTATGTCCGTCCCTGTTCTATCTTCTTTCCTCCACTGGACACACACTGTCAGAATTGAGAAGACGCCGGAATGAGTTTCCCTGAATCAGAACTTCCTCTGTATAAGTTGATGGACGTCTGAGACTAGACCCCTATATGCGGCTATTGCAGTTTACCACACAGTGCGTCCAAACAGCCTCCTTCTTTGACATACTCAATACTGCCACGAATCCCTCCTAACTCACACTGTCAGAAATGAGAATACGCCGGAATGAGTTTCCCTGACACAGAACTTCCTCTGTTCAAGGGCATCGACGAATGAGATTAGACTCCTATACGCGCCCATTCTAGTTTATCACATAGTGAGCCCCAAGAGCTTCCTTCCTTGACAGACTCAACACTGCCACGAATCCCTCCAAACGCACACTTCCCTCACAATGTTTGTAGCGTTTTCGACTTAGAAAGACAGTGTGGATGAGCATAGGTCCTGATCTTTAAATATGTGTGTTGGAAGCCTAAACTCCATAAGCTGCACTTCCCTCACAGGAACTAAAGTGCCCATAGTCGGTCCTTGTTCTATCTTCATTTCTGAAGTAGGAAGACACTGTTATGGATGAGTATCCAACGGAAGTAGTGTCCCTGAACAGATCCCCTTGTAGGAATCACCTGTTAGGGGCCAGGGGCGTCCCTTCTGGATTACAAGAAAGACAGGTGGCACAGAATCCAACATTCCACAGACTCAACCCTGTCGTGAGTATGTTCTATAGCCCAGTTTCCTCGTGACATATGAAGTGTATTGAGCAGACGTAGACACTGAGGAACGTCACAGGGCTATCCATGCTGTATGTTCCTTAGAGGCCAGAGGGCCTCACCGTGCACAAAACTCACAGTATGCATCCTGCCCTATGTCCGTCCTTCTTCTATTTTCTTTCCACCACTGGACTGACAGTGTCAGAATTGAGAATCCGCCTGAAGGAGTTTCCCTAAACCGAACTTGCTCTGGTCAAGGGGATGGACGTCTAAGACTAGTCTCCTATACGTTCCTTTGCAGTTTACCACGCAGTGCGTCCCAAGAGCCTCCTTTTTTGACAGACTCAATACTGCCACGAATCCCTCCTAACGCACACTTCCATCACAAAGTTTGAAGCGTTTTGGGCACAGGACGACAGTGTGGATGAGCACAGGAAGGGATCTTCAATACGTGTTATAGAAGCCTACACGCCATAAGCTGACCTTCACTCACAGGAATGTCCATAGTCGGTCCTTCTTCTATCTTCATTTCTCAAATAGGAAGACACAGTTATGAATGAGTATCCACCTGAAGTAGTTTCCCTGAAGAGATGCCTTTGTATGAATCTCCTGTTAGTGCTCTGTTGTGATACTTCATGATATCAACAAAGACAGGTGATACAGAATCCAACATTCCACAGACTCAACTCTGTCGTGAGTATGTTCCATAGCACAGTTTCCTTGCGACATAAGAATTCTTTTGAGCTGAGGGAGACGCTGTGAGACTCACAGGGGCTGTACTTGCATTATGTGTCTTAGAGGCCTAAGTGCCTCACCCTGCCCTTCACTCAGAGTATGCAACCTTCCCTATGTCCTTCCCAGGTCTATCTTCTTTCCTCCACTGGACACACATATCAGAATTGAGAATACAACGGAATGAGTTTCCCTGAAACAGAACTTCCTCTGTACAAAGGCATGGACGTCTGAGACTAGACTCCTATAGGTTCCTATTGAAATTTACCACACAGTGCGTCCCAACAGCCTCCTTCTTTGGCTGACTCAGTAGTGCCACGAATCCCTCCTAACTCACACTTCCCTCACAACGTTTGAAGCATTTTCGAAACAGAAAGACAGTGGATGACCACAGGACGTGCTCATCCAATATGTGTTTTGGATGCCTTAGCGCCATATCCTGCACTTCACTTACAGTACCAAAAGAACCCATAGTCCGTCCTTCTTCTATCTTCATTCCTCAATGGAGAAGGCACTGTTATGAATGGGTTTCCACCTGAAGTAGTTTCCCTGAACAGAACCCCTTGTAGGAATCTCCTGTTAGTGCTCTGTTGTGTTACTTCTTGATTTCAACAAAGACAGGTGGCACAGAATCCAACATTCCACAGACTCAACCCTGTCGTGAGTATGTTCTATAGCAGTTTTCTTACGACATAAGAAGTCCTTTGAGTTGAGGGAGACGCTGTGAGACTCACAGGGGCTGTACTTGCATTATGTGTCTTAGAGTCCTAAGTGCCTCACCCTGCCCCTCACTCACAGAATGCAAAATGCCCTATGTCCGTCCCTGTTCTATCGTCTTTCCTCCACTGGACACACACTGTCAGAATTGAGAAGACGCCGGAATGAGTTTCCCTGAATCAGAACTTCCTCTGTATAAGTTGATGGACGTCTGAGACTAGACCCCTATATGCGGCTATTGCAGTTTACCACACAGTGCGTCCAAACAGCCTCCTTCTTTGACATACTCAATACTGCCACGAATCCCTCCTAACTCACACTGTCAGAAATGAGAATACGCCGGAATGAGTTTCCCTGACACAGAACTTCCTCTGTTCAAGGGCATCGACATATGAGACTAGACTCCTATACGAGCCCATTCTAGTTTATCACATAGTGAGCCCCAAGGGCTTCCTTCCTTGACAGACTCAACACTGCCACGAATCCCTCCAAACGCACACTTCCCTCACAATATTTGTAGCGTTTTCGACTTAGAAAGACAGTGTGGATGAGCACAGGTCCTGATCTTTCAATATGTGTGTTGGAAGCCTAAGCTCCATAAGCTGCACTTACCTCACAGGAACTAAAGTGCCCATAGTCGGTCCTTGTTCTATCTTCATTTCTGAAGTAGGAAGACACTGTTATGGATGAGTATCCAACGGAAGTAGTGACCCTGAACAGATCCCCTTGTAGGAATCACCTGTTAGGGGCCAGGGGCGTCCCTTCTGGATTACAAGAAAGACAGGTGGCACAGAATCCAATATTCCACAGACTCAACCCTGTCGTGAGTATGTTCTATAGCACAGTTTCCTCGTGACATATGAAGTGTATTGAGCAGACGTAGACACTGAGGAACGTCACAGGGCTATCCATGCTGTATGTTCCTTAGAGGCCAGAGGGCCTCACCGTGCACAAAACTCACAGTATGCATCCTGCCTTATGTCCGTCCTTCTTCTATTTTCTTTCCACCACTGGACTGACAGTGTCAGAATTGAGAATCCGCCTGAAGGAGTTTCCCTAAACCGAACTTGCTCTGGTCAAGGGGATGGACGTCTAAGACTAGACTCCTATACGTCCCTTTGCAGTTCACCACACAGTGCGTCTCAAGAGCCTCCTTCTTTGACAGACTCAATACTGCCACGAATCCCTCCTAACACACACTTCCATCACAATGTTTGAAGCTTTTTGGACACAGAAAGACAGTGTGGATGAGCACAGGAAGGGATCTTCAATACGTGTTATGGAAGCCTACACGCCATAAGCTGCACTTCACTCACAGGAACGTCCATAGTCGGTCCTTCTTCTAGCTTCATTTCTCAAATAGGAAGACACTGTTATGAATGAGTATCCACTTGAAGTAGTTTCCCTGAAAAGATCCCTTTGTATGAATCTCCTGTTAGTGCTCTGTTGTGTTACTTCTTGATTTCAACAAAGACAGGTGGCACAGAATCCAACATTCCACAGACTCAACCCTGTCGTGAGTATGTTCCATAGCACTGTTTCCTCACGACATAAGAAGTCTTTTGAGCTGAGGGAGACGCTGTGAGACTCAGAGGGGCTGTACTTGCATTATGTGTCTTAGAGGCCTAAGTGCTTCACCCTGCACTTCACTCACAGTAGGCAACCTGCCCTATGTCCTTCCCAGGTCTATCTTCTTTCCTCCACTGGACACACCCTGTCAGAATTGAGAATACGCCGGTATGAGTTCCCTGAAACAGAACTTCCTCTGTACAAAGGCATGGACGTATGAGACTAGACTCCTATAGGTTCCTATTGAAATTTACCACACAGTGCGTCCCAACAGCCTCCTTCTTTGTCAGACTCAATATTGCCACGAAACCTCCTCTCACTTTCCTCACAATATTGGAAGCATTTTCAACACAGTAAGACAGTGGATGACCACAGGACGTGCTCATCCAATATGTGTTTTGGATGCCTTAGCGCCATATCCTGCACTTCACTTACAATACCTAAAGAACCCATAGTCCGTCCTTCTTCTACCTTCATTCCTCAATAGAGAAGGGACTGTTATGAATGGGTTTCCACATGAAGTAGTTTCCCTGAACAGAACCCCTTGTAGGAATCTCCTGTTAGTGCTCTGTTGTGTTACTTCTTGATTTCAACAAAGACAGGTGGCACAGAATCCAACATTCCACAGACTCAACCCTGTCGTGAGTATGTTCTATAGCAGTTTTCTTACGACATAAGAAGTCCTTTGTGCTGAGGGAGACGCTGTGAGACTCACAGGGGCTGTACTTGCATTATGTGTCTTAGAGTCCTAAGTGCCTCACCCTGCCCCTCACTCACAGTATGCAAAATGCCCTATGTCCGTCCCTGTTCTATCTTCTTTCCTCCACTGGACACACACTGTCAGAATTGAGAAGACGCAGGAATGAGTTTCCCTGAATCAGAACTTCCTCTGTATAAGTTGATGGACGTCTGAGACTAGACCCCTATATGCGGCTATTGCAGTTTACCACACAGTGCGTCCAAACAGCCTCCTTCTTTGACATACTCAATACTGCCACGAATCCCTCCTAACTCACACTGTCAGAAATGAGAATACGCCGGAATGAGTTTCCCTGACACAGAACTTCCTCTGTTCAAGGGCATCGACGAATGAGATTAGACTCCTATACGCGCCCATTCTAGTTTATCACATAGTGAGCCCCAAGAGCTTCCTTCCTTGACAGACTCAACACTGCCACGAATCCCTCCAAACGCACACTTCCCTCACAATGTTTGTAGCGTTTTCGACTTAGAAAGACAGTGTGGATGAGCATAGGTCCTGATCTTTCAATATGTGTGTTGGAAGCCTAAGCTCCATAAGCTGCATTTACCTCACAGGAACTAACGTGCCCATAGTCGGTCCTTGTTCTATCTTCATTTCTGTAGTAGGAAGACACTGTTATGGATGAGTATCCAACGGAAGTAGTGTCCCTGAACAGATCCCCTTGTAGGAATCACCTGTTAGGGGCCAGGGGCGTCCCTTCTGGATTACAAGAAAGACAGGTGGCACAGAATCCAACATTCCACAGACTCAACCCTGTCGTGAGTATGTTCTATTGCACAGTTTCCTCGTGACATATGAAGTGTATTGAGCAGACGTAGACACTGAGGAACGTCACAGGGCTATCCATGCTGTATGTTCCTTAGAGGCCAGAGGGCCTCACCGTGCACAAAACTCACAGTATGCATCCTGCCCTATGTCCGTCCTTCTTCTATCTTCTTTCCACCACTGGACTGACAGTGTCAGAATTGAGAATCCGCCTGAAGGAGTTTCCCTAAACCGAACTTGCTCTGGTCAAGGGGATGGACGTCTAAGACTAGACTCCTATACGTCCCTTTGCAGTTTACCACACAGTGCGTCTCAAGAGCCTCCTTCTTTGACAGACTCAATACTGCCACGAATCCCTCCTAACACACACTTCCATCACAATGTTTGAAGCTTTTTGGACACAGAAAGACAGTGTGGATGAGCACGGGAAGGGATCTTCAATACGTGTTATGGAAGCCTACACGCCATAAGCTGCACTTCACTCACAGGAACGTCCATAGTCGGTCCTTCTTCTAGCTTCATTTCTCAAATAGGAAGACACTGTTATGAATGAGTATCCACCTGAAGTAGTTTCCCTGAACAGATCCCTTTGTATGAATCTCCTGTTAGTGCTCTGTTGTGTTACTTCTTGATTTCAACAAAGACAGGTGGCACAGAATCCAACATTCCACAGACTCAACCCTGTCGTGAGTATGGTCTATAGCACAGTTTCCTCACGACATAAGAAGTCTTTTGAGCTGAGGGAGACGCTGTGAGACTCACAGGGGCTGTACTTGCATTATGTGTCTTAGAGGCCTCAGTGCCTCACCCTGCCCTTCACTCACAGTATGCAACCTGCCCTATGTCCTTCCCAGGTCTATCTTCTTTCCTCCACTGGACACACATTGTCAGAATTGAGAATACAATGGAATGAGTTTCCCTGAAACAGAACTTCCTCTGTACAAAGGCATGGACGTATGAGACTAGACTCCTATAGGTTCCTATTGAAATTTACCACACAGTGCGTCCCAACAGCCTCCTTCTTTGCCAGACTCAATACTGCCACGAATCCCTCCTAACTCACACTTCCCTCACAACGTTGGAAGCATTCTCAACACAGAAAGACAGTGGATGACCACAGGACGTGCTCATCCAATATGTGTTTTGGATGCCTTAGCGCCATATCCTGCACTTCACTTACAGTACCAAAAGAACCCATAGTCCGTCCTTCTTGTATCTTCATTCCTCAATGGAGAAGGCACTGTTATGAATGGGTTTCCACCTGAAGTAGTTTCCCTGAACAGAACCCCTTGTAGGAATCTCCTGTTAGTGCTCTGTTGTGTTACTTCTTGATTTCAACAAAGAGGGGTGGCACATAATCCAACATTCCACAGACTCAACCCTGTCGTGAGTATGTTCTATAGCAGTTTTCTTACGACATAAGAAGTCCTTTGAGCTGAGGGAGACGCTGTGAGACTCACAGGGGCTGTATTTGCATTATGTGTCTTAGAGTCCTAAGTGCCTCACCCTGCCCCTCACTCACAGTATGCATAATGCCCTATGTCCGTCCCTGTTCTATCTTCTTTCCTCCACTGGACACACACTGTCAGAATTGAGAAGACGCCGGAATGAGTTTCCCTGAATCAGAACTTCCTCTGTATAAGTTGATGGACGTCTGAGACTAGACCTCTATATGCGGCTATTGCAGTTTACCACACAGTGCGTCCAAACAGCCTCCTTCTTTGACATACTCAATACTGCCACGAATCCCTCCTAACTCACACTGTCAGAAATGAGAATACGCCGGAATGAGTTTCCCTGACACAGAACTTCCTCTGTTCAAGGGCATCGACGAATGAGATTAGACTCCTATACGCGCCCATTCTAGTTTATCACATAGTGAGCCCCAAGAGCTTCCTTCCTTGACAGACTCAACACTGCCACGAATCCCTCCAAACGCACACTTCCCTCACAATGTTTGTAGCGTTTTCGACTTAGAAAGACAGTGTGGATGAACATAGGTCCTGATCTTTCAATATGTGTGTTGGAAGCCTAAGCTCCATAAGCTGCACTTACCTCACAGGAACTAAAGTGCCCATAGTCGTTCCTTGTTCTATTTTCATTTCTGAAGTAGGAAGACACTGTTATGGATGAGTATCCAACGGAAGTAGTGTCCCTGAACAGATCCCCTTGTAGGAATCACCTGTTAGGGGCCAGGGGCGTCCCTTCTGGATTACAAGAAAGACAGGTGGCACAGAATCCAACATTCCACAGACTCAACCCTGTCGTGAGTATGTTCTATAGCACAGTTTCCTCGTGACATATGAAGTGTATTGAGCAGACGTAGACACTGAGGAACGTCACAGGGCTATCCATGCTGTATGTTCCTTAGAGGCCAGAGGGCCTCACCGTGCACAAAACTCACAGTATGCATCCTGCCCTATGTCCGTCCTTTTTCTATCTTCTTTCCACCACTGGACTGACAGTGTCAGAATTGAGAATCCGCCTGAAGGAGTTTCCCTAAACCGAACTTGCTCTGGTCAAGGGGATGGACGTCTAAGAATAGACTCCTATACGTCCCTTTGCAGTTTACCACAGAGTGCGTCTCAAGAGCCTCCTTCTTTGACAGACTCAATACTGCCACGAATCCCTCCTAACACACACTTCCATCACAATGTTTGAAGCTTTTTGGACACAGAAAGACAGTGTGGATGAGCACAGGAAGGGATCTTCAATACGTGTTATGGAAGCCTACACGCCATAAGCTGCACTTCACTCACAGGAACTTCCATAGTCGGTCCTTCTTCTAGCTTCATTTCTCAAATAGGAAGACACTGTTATGAATGAGTATCCACCTGAAGTAGTTTCCCTGAACAGATCCCTTTGTATGAATCTCCTGTTAGTGCTCTGTTGTGTTACTTCTTGATTTCAACAAAGACAGGTGGCACAGAATCCAACATTCCACAGACTCAACCCTGTCGTGAGTATGTTCTATAGCACAGTTTCCTCACGACATAAGAAGTCTTTTGAGCTGAGGGAGACGCTGTGAGACTCACAGGGGCTGTACTTGCATTATGTGTCTTAGAGGCCTCAGTGCCTCACCCTGCCCTTCACTCACAGTATGCAACCTGCCCTATGTCCTTCCCAGGTCTATCTTCTTTCCTCCACTGGACACACATTGTCAGAATTGAGAATACAACGGAATGAGTTTCCCTGAAACAGAACTTCCTCTGTACAAAGGCATGGACGTATGAGACTAGACTCCTATAGGTTCCTATTGAAATTTACCACAAAGTGCGTCCCAACAGCCTCCTTCTTTGCCAGACTCAATACTGCCACGAATCCCTCCTAACTCACACTTCCCTCACAACGTTAGAAGCATTCTCAAAAGAGAAAGACAGTGGATGACCACAGGACGTGCTCATCCAATATGTGTTTTGGATGCCTTAGCGCCATATCCTGCACTTCACTTACAGTACCAAAAGAACCCATAGTCCGTCCTTCTTGTATCTTCATTCCTCAATGGAGAAGGCACTGTTATGAATGGATTTCCACCTGAAGTAGTTTCCCTGAACAGAACCCCTTGTAGGAATCTCCTGTTAGTGCTCTGTTGTGTTACTTCTTGATTTCAACAAAGACAGGTGGCACAGAATCCAACATTCCACAGACTCAACCCTGTCGTATGTTCTATAGCAGTTTTCTTACGACATAAGAAGTCCTTTGAGCTGAGGGAGACGCTGTGAGACTCACAGGGGCTGTACTTGCATTATGTGTCTTAGAGTCCTAAGTGCCTCACCCTGCCCCTCACTCACAGTATGCAAAATGCCCTATGTCCGTCCCTGTTCTATCTTCTTTCCTCCACTGGACACACACTGTCAGAATTGAGAAGACGCCGGAATGAGTTTCCCTGAATCAGAACTTCCTCTGTATAAGTTGATGGACGTCTGAGACTAGACCCCTATATGCGGCTATTGCAGTTTACCACACAGTGCGTCCAAACAGCCTCCTTCTTTGACATACTCAATACTGCCACGAATCCCTCCTAACTCACACTGTCAGAAATGAGAATACGCCGGAATGAGTTTCCCTGACACAGAACTTCCTCTGTTCAAGGGCATCGACGAATCAGATTAGACTCCTATACGCGCCCATTCTAGTTTATCACATAGTGAGCCCCAAGAGCTTCCTTCCTTGACAGACTCAACACTGCCACGAATCCCTCCAAACGCACACTTCCCTCACAATGTTTGTAGCGTTTTCGACTTAGAAAGACAGTGTGGATGAGCATAGGTCCTGATCTTTCAATATGTGTGTTGGAAGCCTAAGCTCCATAAGCTGCACTTCCCTCACAGGAACTAAAGTGCCCATAGTCGGTCCTTTTTCTATCTTCATTTCTGAAGTAGGAAGACACTGTTATGGATGAGTATCCAACGGAAGTAGTGTCCCTGAACAGATCCCCTTGTAGGAATCACCTGTTAGGGGCCAGGGGCGTCCCTTCTGGATTACAAGAAAGACAGGTGGCACAGAATCCAACATTCCACAGACTCAACCCTGTCGTGAGTATGTTCTATAGCACAGTTTCCTCGTGACATATGAAGTGTATTGAGCAGACGTAGACACTGAGGAACGTCACAGGGCTATCCATGCTGTATGTTCCTTAGAGGCCAGAGGGCCTCACCGTGCACAAAACTCACAGTATGCATCCTGCCCTATGTCCGTCCTTCTTCTATCTTCTTTCCACCACTGGACTGACAGTGTCAGAATTGAGAATCCGCCTGAAGGAGTTTCCCTAAACCGAACTTGCTCTGGTCAAGGGGATGGACGTCTAAGACTAGACTCCTATACGTCCCTTTGCAGTTTACCACACAGTGCGTCTCAAGAGCCTCCTTCTTTGACAGACTCAATACTGCCACGAATCCCTCCTAACACACACTTCCATCACAATGTTTGAAGCTTTTTGGACACAGAAAGACAGTGTGGATGAGCACAGGAAGGGATCTTCAATACGTGTTATGGAAGCCTACACGCCATAAGCTGCACTTCACTCACAGGAACGTCCATAGTCGGTCCTTCTTCTAGCTTCATTTTTCAAATAGGAAGACACTGTTATGAATGAGTTTCCACCTGAAGTAGTTTCCCTGAAAAGATCCCTTTGTATGAATCTCCTGTTAGTGCTCTGTTGTGTTACTTCTTGATTTCAACAAAGACAGGTGATACAGAATCCAACATTCCACAGACTCAACCCTGTCGTGAGTATGTTCCATAGCACAGTTTCCTCACGACATAAGAAGTCTTTTGAGCTGAGGGAGACGCTGTGAGACTCAGAGGGGCTGTACTTGCATTATGTGTCTTAGAGGCCTAAGTGCCTCACCCTGCCCTTCACTCACTGTATGCAACCTGCCCTATGTCCTTCCCAGGTCTATCTTCTTTCCTCCACTGGACACACCCTGTCAGAATTGAGAATACGCCGGAATGAGTTTCCCTGAAACAGAACTTCCTCTGTACAAAGGCATGGACGTATAAGACTAGACTCCTCTATGTTCCTATTGAAATTAACCACACAGGGCGTCCCAACAGCCTCCTTCTTTGACAGAGTCAATATTGCCACGAATCCCTCCTAACTCTCACTTGCCTCACAATGTTGGAAGCATTTTCAACACAGAAAGACAGTGGATGACCACAGGACGTGCTCATCCAATATGTGTTTTAGATGCCTTAGCGCCATATCCTGCACTTCACTTACAGTACCAAAAGAACCCATAGTCCCTCCTTCTTGTATCTTCTTTCCTCAATGGAGAAGGCACTGTTATGAATGGTTTTCCACCTGAAGTAGTTTCCGTGAACAGAACCCCTTGTAGGAATCTCCTGTTACTTCTCTGTTGTGTTACTTCTTGAATTCAACAAAAACAGGTGGCACAGAATCCAACATTCCACAGTCTCAACCCTGTCGTGAGTATGTTCTATAGCACAGTTTCCTCACGACATAAGAAGTCTTTTGAGCTGAGGGAGACGCTGTGAGACTCACAGGGGCTGTACTTGCATTATGTGTCTTAGAGCCCTAAGTGCCTCACCCTGCCCTTCACTCACAGTATGCAAATTGCCCTATGTCCATCCCTGTTCTATCTTCTTTCATCCACTGTACACACACTGTCAGAATTGAGAAGACGCCGGAATGAGTTTCCCTGACACAGAACTTCCTCAGTTCAAGGACATCGACGAATGAGATTAGATTCCTATACGCGCCCATTCTAGTTTATCACATAGTGAGCCCCAAGAGCCTCCTTCCTTGACAGACTCAACACTGCCACGAATCCCTCCAAACGCACACTTCCCTCACAATGTTTGTAGCGTTTTCGACTTAGAAAGACTGTGTGGATGAGCACAGGTCCTGATCTTTCAATATGTGTGTTGGAAGCCTAAGCTCCATAAGCTGTACTTCCCTCACAGGAACTAAAGTGCCCATAGTCCGTCCTTTTTCTATCTTCATTTCTGAAGTAGGAAGACACAGTTATGGATGAGTATCCAACGGAAGTAGTGTCCCTGAACAGATCCCCTTGTAGGAAACACCTGTTAGGGGCCAGGGGCGTCCCTTCTGGATTACAAGAAAGACAGGTGGCACAGAATCCAACATTCCACAGACTCAACCCTGTCGTGAGTATGTTCTATAGCCCAGTTTCCTCGTGACATATGAAGTGTATTGAGCAGACGTAGACACTGAGGAACGTCACAGGGCTATCCATGCTGTTTGTTCCTTAGAGGCCAGAGTGCCTCACCGTGCACAAGACTCAAGTATGCATCCTGCCCTATGTCCGTCCTTCTTCTATCTTCTTTCCACCACTGGACTGACAGTGTCAGAATTGAGAATCCGTCTGAAGGAGTTTCCCTAAACCGAACTTGCTCTGGTCAAGGGGATGGACGTCTATGACTAGTCTCCTATACGTTCCTTTGCAGTTTACCACGTAGTGCGTCCCACGAGCCTCCTTCTTTGACAGACTCAATACTGCCACGAATCCCTCCTAACTCACACTTCCCTCACAACGTTGGAAGCATTCTCAACACAGAAAGACAGTGGATGAGCACAGGACGTGCTCATCCAATATGTGTTTTGGATGCCTTAGCGCCATATCCTGCACTTCACTTACAGTACCAAAAGAACCCATAGTCCGTCCTTCTTCTATCTTCATTCCTCAATGGAGAAGGCACTGTTATGAATGGGTTTCCACCTGAAGTAGTTTCCCTGAACAGAACCCCTTGTAGGAATCTCCTGTTAGTGCTCTGTTGTGTTACTTCTTGATTTCAACAAAGACAGGTGGCACAGAATCCAACATTCCACAGACTCAACCCTGTCGTGAGTATGTTCTATAGCAGTTTTCTTACGACATAAGAAGTCCTTTGAGCTGAGGGAGACGCTGTGAGACTCACAGGGGCTGTATTTGCATTATGTGTCTTAGAGTCCTAAGTGCCTCACCCTGCCCCTCACTCACAGTATGCATAATGCCCTATGTCCGTCCCTGTTCTATCTTCTTTCCTCCACTGGACACACACTGTCAGAATTGAGAAGACGCCGGAATGAGTTTCCCTGAATCAGAACTTCCTCTGTATAAGTTGATGGACGTCTGAGACTAGACCCCTATATGCGGCTATTTCAGTTTACCACACAGTGCGTCCAAACAGCCTCCTTCTTTGACATACTCAATACTGCCACGAATCCCTCCTAACTCACACTGTCAGAAATGAGAATACGCCGGAATGAGTTTCCCTGACACAGAACTTCCTCTGTTCAAGGGCATCGACGAATGAGATTAGACTCCTATACGCGCCCATTCTAGTTTATCACATAGTGAGCCCCAAGAGCTTCCTTCCTTGACAGACTCAACACTGCCACGAATCCCTCCAAACGCACACTTCCCTCACAATGTTTGTAGCGTTTTCAACTTAGAAAGACAGTGTGGATGAGCATAGGTCCTGATCTTTCAATATGTGTGTTGGAAGCCTAAGCTCCATAAGCTGCACTTCCCTCACAGGAACTAAAGTGCCCATAGTCGGTCCTTGTTCTATCTTCATTTCTGAAGTAGGAAGACACTGTTATGGATGAGTATCCAACGGAAGTAGTGTCCCTGAACAGATCCCCTTGTAGGAATCACCTGTTAGGGGCCAGGGGCGTCCCTTCTGGATTACAAGAAAGACAGGTGGCACAGAATCCAACATTCCACAGACTCAACCCTGTCGTGAGTATGTTCTATAGCACAGTTTCCTCGTGACATATGAAGTGTATTGAGCAGACGTAGACACTGAGGAACGTCACAGGGCTATCCATGCTGTATGTCCTTAGAGGCCAGAGGGCCTCACCGTGCACAAAACTCACAGTATGCATCCTGCCCTATGTCCGTCCTTCTTCTATCTTCTTTCCACCACTGGACTGACAGTGTCAGAATTGAGAATCCGCCTGAAGGAGTTTCCCTAAACCGAACTTGCTCTGGTCAAGGGGATGGACGTCTAAGACTAGACTCCTATACGTCCCTTTGCAGTTTACCACACAGTGCGTCTCAAGAGCCTCCTTCTTTGACAGACTCAATACTGCCACGAATCCCTCCTAACACACACTTCCATCACAATGTTTGAAGCTTTTTGGACACAGAAAGACAGTGTGGATGAGCACAGGAAGGGATCTTCAATACGTGTTATGGAAGCCTACACGCCATAAGCTGCACTTCACTCACAGGAACGTCCATAGTCGGTCCTTCTTCTAGCTTCATTTCTCAAATAGGAAGACACTGTTATGAATGAGTATCCACCTGAAGTAGTTTCCCTGAACAGATCCCTTTGTATGAATCTCCTGTTAGTGCTCTGTTGTGTTACTTCTTGATTTCAACAAAGACAGGTGGCACAGAATCCAACATTCCACAGACTCAACCCTGTCGTGAGTATGTTCTATACCACAGTTTCCTCACGACATAAGAAGTCTTTTGAGCTGAGGGAGACGCTGTGAGACTCACAGGGGCTGTACTTGCATTATGTGTCTTAGAGGCCTCAGTGCCTCACCCTGCCCTTCACTCACAGTATGCAACCTGCCCTATGTCCTTCCCAGGTCTATCTTCTTTCCTCCACTGGACACACATTGTCAGAATTGAGAATACAACGGAATGAGTTTCCCTGAAACAGAACTTCCTCTGTACAAAGGCATGGACGTCTGAGACTAGACTCCTATAGGTTCCTATTGAAATTTACAACAAAGTGCGTCCCAACAGCCTCCTTCTTTGCCAGACTCAATACTGCCACGAATCCCTCCTAACTCACACTTCCCTCACAACGTTGGAAGCATTCTCAAAACAGAAAGACAGTGGATGACCACAGGACGTGCTCATCCAATATGTGTTTTGGATGCCTTAGCGCCATATCCTGCACTTCACTTACAGTACCAAAAGAACCCATAGTCCGTCCTTCTTGTATCTTCATTCCTCAATGGAGAAGGCACTGTTATGAATGGATTTCCACCTGAAGTAGTTTCCCTGAACAGAACCCCTTGTAGGAATCTCCTGTTAGTGCTCTGTTGTGTTACTTCTTGATTTCAACAAAGACAGGTGGCACAGAATCCAACATTCCACAGATTCAACCCTGTCGTGAGTATGTTCTATAGCAGTTTTCTTACGACATAAGAAGTCCTTTGAGCTGAGGGAGACGCTGTGAGACTCACAGGGGCTGTACTTGCATTATGTGTCTTAGAGTCCTAAGTGCCTCACCCTGCCCCTCACTCACAGTATGCATAATGCCCTATGTCCGTCCCTGTTCTATCTTCTTTCCTCCACTGGACACACACTGTCAGAATTGAGAAGACGCCGGAATGAGTTTCCCTGAATCAGAACTTCCTCTGTATAAGTTGATGGACGTCTGAGACTAGACCTCTATATGCGGCTATTGCAGTTTACCACACAGTGCGTCCAAACAGCCTCCTTCTTTGACATACTCAATACTGCCACGAATCCCTCCTAACTCACACTGTCAGAAATGAGAATACGCCGGAATGAGTTTCCCTGACACAGAACTTCCTCTGTTCAAGGGCATCGACGAATGAGATTAGACTCCTATACGCGCCCATTCTAGTTTATCACATAGTGAGCCCCAAGAGCTTCCTTCCTTGACAGATTCAACACTGCCACGAATCCCTCCAAACGCACACTTCCCTCACAATGTTTGTAGCGTTTTCGACTTAGAAAGAGGGTGTGGATGAACATAGGTCCTGATCTTTCAATATGTGTGTTGGAAGCCTAAGCTCCATAAGCTGCACTTACCTCACAGGAACTAAAGTGCCCATAGTCGTTCCTTGTTCTATTTTCATTTCTGAAGTAGGAAGACACTGTTATGGATGAGTATCCAACGGAAGTAGTGTCCCTGAACAGATCCCCTTGTAGGAATCACCTGTTAGGGGCCAGGGGCGTCCCTTCTGGATTACAAGAAAGACAGGTGGCACAGAATCCAACATTCCACAGACTCAACCCTGTCGTGAGTATGTTCTATAGCACAGTTTCCTCGTGACATATGAAGTGTATTGAGCAGACGTAGACACTGAGGAACGTCACAGGGCTATCCATGCTGTATGTTCCTTAGAGGCGAGAGGGCCTCACCGTGCACAAAACTCACAGTATGCATCCTGCCCTATGTCCGTCCTTCTTCTATCTTCTTTCCACCACTGGACTGACAGTGTCAGAATTGAGAATCCGCCTGAAGGAGTTTCCCTAAACCGAACTTGCTCTGGTCAAGGGGATGGACGTCTAAGACTAGACTCCTATACGTCCCTTTGCAGTTCACCACACAGTGCGTCTCAAGAGCCTCCTTCTTTGACAGACTCAATACTGCCACGAATCCCTCCTAACACACACTTCCATCACAATATTTGAAGCTTTTTGGACACAGAAAGACAGTGTGGATGAGCACAGGAAGGGATCTTCAATACGTGTTATGGAAGCCTACACGCCATAAGCTGCACTTCACTCACAGGAACGTCCATAGTCGGTCCTTCTTCTAGCTTCATTTCTCAAATAGGAAGACACTGTTATGAATGAGTATCCACCTGAAGTAGTTTCCCTGAACAGATCCCTTTGTATGAATCTCCTGTTAGTGCTCTGTTGTGTTACTTCTTGATTTCAACAAAGACAGGTGGCACAGAATCCAACATTCCACAGACTCAACCCTGTCGTGAGTATGTTCTATAGCACAGTTTCCTCACGACATAAGAAGTCTTTTGAGCTGAGGGAGACGCTGTGAGACTCACAGGGGCTGTACTTGCATTATGTGTCTTAGAGGCCTCAGTGCCTCACCCTGCCCTTCACTCACAGTATGCAACCTGTCCTATGTCCTTCCCAGGTCTATCTTCTTTCCTCCACTGGACACACATTGTCAGAATTGAGAATACAACGGAATGAGTTTCCCTGAAACAGAACTTCCTCTGTACAAAGGCATGGACGTATGAGACTAGACTCCTATAGGTTCCTATTGAAATTTACCACACAGTGCGTCCCAACAGCCTCTTTCTTTGCCAGATTCAATACTGCCACGAATCCCTCCTAACTCACACTTCCCTCACAACGTTGGAAGCATTCTCAACACAGAAAGACAGTGGATGACCACAGGACGTGCTCATCCAATATGTGTTTTGGATGCCTTAGCGCCATATCCTGCACTTCACTTACAGTACCAAAAGAACCCATAGTCCGTCCTTCTTCTATCTTCATTCCTCAATGGAGAAGGCACTGTTATGAATGGGTTTCCACCTGAAGTAGTTTCCCTGAACAGAACCCCTTGTAGGAATCTACTGTTAGTGCTCTGTTGTGTTACTTCTTGATTTCAACAAAGACAGGTGGCACAGAATCCAACATTCCACAGACTCAACCCTGTCGTGAGTATGTTCTATAGCAGTTTTCTTACGACATAAGAAGTCCTTTGAGCTGAGGGAGACGCTGTGAGACTCACAGGGGCTGTACTTGCATTATGTGTCTTAGAGTCCTAAGTGCCTCACCCTGCCCCTCACTCACAGAATGCAAAATGCCCTATGTCCGTCCCTGTTCTATCGTCTTTCCTCCACTGGACACACACTGTCAGAATTGAGAAGACGCCGGAATGAGTTTCCCTGAATCAGAACTTCCTCTGTATAAGTTGATGGACGTCTGAGACTAGACCCCTATATGCGGCTATTGCAGTTTACCACACAGTGCGTCCAAACAGCCTCCTTCTTTGACATACTCAATACTGCCACGAATCCCTCCTAACTCACACTGTCAGAAATGAGAATACGCCGGAATGAGTTTCCCTGACACAGAACTTCCTCTGTTCAAGGGCATCGACGAATGAGATTAGACTCCTATACGCGCCCATTCTAGTTTATCACATAGTGAGCCCCAAGAGCTTCCTTCCTTGACAGACTCAACACTGCCACGAATCCCTCCAAACGCACACTTCCCTCACAATGTTTGTAGCGTTTTCGACTTAGAAAGACAGTGTGGATGAGCATAGGTCCTGATCTTTCAATATGTGTGTTGGAAGCCTAAGTTCCATAAGCTGCACTTACCTCACAGGAACTAAAGTGCCCATAGTCGGTCCTTGTTCTATTTTCATTTCTGAAGTAGGAAGACACTGTTATGGATGAGTATCCAACGGAAGTAGTGACCCTGAACAGATCCCCTTGTAGGAATCACCTGTTAGGGGCCAGGGGCGTCCCTTCTGGATTACAAGAAAGACAGGTGGCACAGAATCCAACATTCCACAGACTCAACCCTGTCGTGAGTTTGTTCTATAGCACAGTTTCCTCGTGACATATGAAGTGTATTGAGCAGACGTAGACACTGAGGAACGTCACAGGGCTATCCATGCTGTATGTTCCTTAGAGGCCAGAGGGCCTCACCGTGCACAAAACTCACAGTATGCATCCTGCCCTATGTCCGTCCTTCTTCTATCTTCTTTCCACCACTGGACTGACAGTGTCAGAATTGAGAATCCGCCTGAAGGAGTTTCCCTAAACCGAACTTGCTCTGATCAAGGGGATGGACGTCTAAGACTAGACTCCTATACGTCCCTTTGCAGTTTACCACACAGTGCGTCTCAAGAGCCTCCTTCTTTGACAGACTCAATACTGCCACGAATCCCCCCTAACACACACTTCCATCACAATGTTTGAAGCTTTTTGGACACAGAAAGACAGTGTGGATGAGCACAGGAAGGGATCTTCAATACGTGTTATGGAAGCCTACACGCCATAAGCTGCACTTCACTCACAGGAACGTCCATAGTCGGTCCTTCTTCTAGCTTCATTTCTCAAATAGGAAGACACTGTTATGAATGAGTATCCACCTGAAGTAGTTTCCCTGAACAGATCCCTTTGTATGAATCTCCTGTTAGTGCTCTGTTGTGTTACTTCTTGATTTCAACAAAGACAGGTGGCACAGAATCCAACATTCCACAGACTCAACCCTGTCGTGAGTATGTTCTATAGCACAGTTTCCTCACGACATAAGAAGTCTTTTGAGCTGAGGGAGACGCTGTGAGACTCACAGGGGCTGTACTTGCATTATGTGTCTTAGAGGCCTCAGTGCCTCACCCTGCCCTTCACTCACAATATGCACCTGCCCTATGTCCTTCCCAGGTCTATCTTCTTTCCTCCACTGGACACACATTGTCAGAATTGAGAATACAACGGAATGAGTTTCCCTGAAACAGAACTTCCTCTGTACAAAGGTATGGACGTATGAGACTAGACTCCTATAGGTTCCTATTGAAATTTACCACACAGTGCGTCCCAACAGCCTCCTTCTTTGCCAGACTCAATACTGCCACGAATCCCTCCTAACTCACACTTCCCTCACAACGTTGGAAGCATTCTCAACACAGAAAGACAGTGGATGACCACAGGACGTGCTCATCCAATATGTGTTTTGGATGCCTTAGTGCCATATCCTGCACTTCAGTTACAGTACCAAAAGAACCCATAGTCCGTCCTTCTTCTATCTTCATTCCTCAATGGAGAAGGCACTGTTATGAATGGGTTTCCACCTGAAGTAGTTTCCCTGAACAGAACCCCTTGTAGGAATCTCCTGTTAGTGCTCTGTTGTGTTACTTCTTGATTTCAACAAAGACGGGTGGCACAGAATCCAACATTCCACAGACTCAACCCTGTCGTGAGTATGTTCTATAGCAGTTTTCTTACGACATAAGAAGTCCTTTGAGCTGAGGGAGACGCTGTGAGACTCACAGGGGCTGTACTTGCATTATGTGTCTTAGAGTCCTAAGTGCCTCACCCTGCCCCTCACTCACAGTATGCAAAATGCCCTATGTCCGTCCCTGTTCTATCTTCTTTCCTCCACTGGACACACACTGTCAGAATTGAGAAGACGCCGGAATGAGTTTCCCTGAATCAGAACTTCCTCTGTATAAGTTGATGGACTTCTGAGACTAGACCCCTATATGCGGCTATTGCAGTTTACCACACAGTGCGTCCAAACAGCCTCCTTCTTTGACATACTCAATACTGCCACGAATCCCTCCTAACTCACACTGTCAGAAATGAGAATACGCCGGAATGAGTTTCCCTGACACAGAACTTCCTCTGTTCAAGGGCATCGACGAATGAGATTAGACTCCTATACGCGCCCATTCTAGTTTATCACATAGTGAGCCCCAAGAGCTTCCTTCCTTGACAGACTCAACACTGCCACGAATCCCTCCAAACGCACACTTCCCTCACAATGTTTGTAGCGTTTTCGACTTAGAAAGACAGTGTGGATGAGCATAGGTCCTGATCTTTCAATATGTGTGTTGGAAGCCTAAGCTCCATAAGCTGCACTTACCTCACAGGAACTAAAGTGCCCATAGTCGGTCCTTGTTCTATCTTCATTTCTGAAGTAGGAAGACACTGTTATGGATGAGTATCCAACGGAAGTAGTGTCCCTGAACAGATCCCCTTGTAGGAATCACCTGTTAGGGGCCAGGGGCGTCCCTTCTGGATTACAAGAAAGACAGGTGGCACAGAATCCAACATTCCACAGACTCAACCCTGTCGTGAGTTTGTTCTATAGCACAGTTTCCTCGTGACATATGAAGTGTATTGAGAAGACGTAGACACTGAGGAACGTCACAGGGCTATCCATGCTGTATGTTCCTTAGAGGCCAGAGGGCCTCACCGTGCACAAAACTCACAGTATGCATCATGCCCTATGTCCGTCCTACTTCTATTTTCTTTCCACCACTGGACTGACAGTGTCAGAATTGAGAATCCGCCTGAAGGAGTTTCCCTAAACCGAACTTGCTCTGGTCAAGGGGATGGACGTCTAAGACTAGTCTCCTATACGTTCCTTTGCAGTTTACCACGCAGTGCGTCCCAAGAGCCTCCTTTTTTGACAGACTCAATACTGCCACGAATCCCTCCTAACGCACACTTCCATCACAAAGTTTGAAGCGTTTTGGGCACAGGACGACAGTGTGGATGAGCACAGGAAGGGATCTTCAATACGTGTTATAGAAGCCTACACGCCATAAGCTGACCTTCACTCACAGGAATGTCCATAGTCGGTCCTTCTTCTATCTTCATTTCTCAAATAGGAAGACACAGTTATGAATGAGTATCCACCTGAAGTAGTTTCCCTGAAGAGATGCCTTTGTATGAATCTCCTGTTAGTGCTCTGTTGTGATACTTCATGATATCAACAAAGACAGGTGATACAGAATCCAACATTCCACAGACTCAACTCTGTCGTGAGTATGTTCCATAGCACAGTTTCCTTGCGACATAAGAATTCTTTTGAGCTGAGGGAGACGCTGTGAGACTCACAGGGGCTGTACTTGCATTATGTGTCTTAGAGGCCTAAGTGCCTCACCCTGCCCTTCACTCACAGTATGCAACCTGCCCTATGTCCTTCCCAGGTCTATCTTCTTTCCTCCACTGGACACACATATCAGAATTGAGAATACAACGGAATGAGTTTCCCTGAAACAGAACTTCCTCTGTACAAAGGCATGGACGTCTGAGACTAGACTCCTATAGGTTCCTATTGAAATTTACCACACAGTGCGTCCCAACAGCTTCCTTCTTTGCCAGACTCAATACTGCCACGCATCCCTCCTAACTCACACTTCCCTCACAACGTTGGAAGCATTCTCAACACAGAAAGACAGTGGATGACCACAGGACGTGCTCATCCAATATGTGTTTTGGATGCCTTAGCGCCATATCCTGCACTTCACTTACAGTACCAAAAGAACCCATAGTCCGTCCTTCTTCTATCTTCATTCCTCATTGGAGAAGGCACTGTTATGAATGGGTTTCCACCTGAAGTAGTTTCCCTGAACAGAACCCCTTGGAGGAATCTCCTGTTAGTGCTCTGTTGTGTTACTTCTTGATTTCAACAAAGACAGGTGGCACAGAATCCAACATTCCACAGACTCAACCCTGTCGTGAGTATGTTCTATAGCAGTTTTCTTACGACATAAGAAGTCCTTTGAGTTGAGGGAGACGCTGTGAGACTCACAGGGGCTGTACTTGCATTATGTGTCTTAGAGTCCTAAGTGCCTCACCCTGCCCCTCACTCACAGAATGCAAAATGCCCTATGTCCGTCCCTGTTCTATCGTCTTTCCACCACTGGACACACACTGTCAGAATTGAGAAGACGCCGGAATGAGTTTCCCTGAATCAGAACTTCCTCTGTATAAGTTGATGGACGTCTGAGACTAGACCCCTATATGCGGCTATTGCAGTTTACCACACAGTGCGTCCAAACAGCCTCCTTCTTTGACATACTCAATACTGCCACGAATCCCTCCTAACTCACACTGTCAGAAATGAGAATACGCCGGAATGAGTTTCCCTGACCCAGAACTTCCTCTGTTCAAGGGCATCGACATATGAGACTAGACTCCTATACGAGCCCATTCTAGTTTATCACATAGTGAGCCCCAAGAGCTTCCTTCCTTGACAGACTCAACACTGCCACGAATCCCTCCAAACGCACACTTCCCTCACAATGTTTGTAGCGTTTTCGACTTAGAAAGACAGTGTGGATGAGCACAGGTCCTGATCTTTCAATATGTGTGTTGGAAGCCTAAGCTCCATAAGCTGCACTTCCCTCACAGGAACTAAAGTGCCCATAGTCGGTCCTTGTTCTATCTTCATTTCTGAAGTAGGAAGACACTGTTATGGATGAGTATCCAACGGAAGTAGTGACCCTGAACAGATCCCCTTGTAGGAATCACCTGTTAGGGGCCAGGGGCGTCCCTTCTGGATTACAAGAAAGACAGGTGGCACAGAATCCAATATTCCACAGACTCAACCCTGTCGTGAGTATGTTCTATAGCAGTTTCCTCGTGACATATGAAGTGTATTGAGCAGACGTAGACACTGAGGAACGTCACAGAGCTATCCATGCTGTATGTTCCTTAGAGGCCAGAGGGCCTCACCGTGCACAAAACTCACAGTATGCATCCTGCCCTATGTCCGTCCTTCTTCTATTTTCTTTCCACCACTGGACTGACAGTGTCAGAATTGAGAATCCGCCTGAAGGAGTTTCCCTAAACCGAACTTGCTCTGGTCAAGGGGATGGACGTCTAAGACTAGACTCCTATAAGTCCCTTTGCAGTTTACCACACAGTGCGTCTCAAGAGCCTCCTTCTTTGACAGACTCAATACTGCCACGAATCCCTCCTAACACACACTTCCATCACAATGTTTGAAGCTTTTTGGACACAGAAAGACAGTGTGGATGAGCACAGGAAGGGATCTTCAATACGTGTTATGGAAGCCTACACGCCATAAGCTGCACTTCACTCACAGGAACGTCCATAGTCGGTCCTTCTTCTAGCTTCATTTCTCAAATAGGAAGACACTGTTATGAATGAGTATCCACTTGAAGTAGTTTCCCTTAAAAGATCCCTTTGTATGAATCTCCTGATAGTGCTCTGTTGTGTTACTTCTTGATTTCAACAAAGACAGGTGATACAGAATCCAATATTCCACAGACTCAACCCTGTCGTGAGTATGTTCCATAGCACAGTTTCCTTGCGACATAAGAATTCTTTTGAGCTGAGGGAGACGCTGTGAGACTCACAGGGGCTGTACTTGCATTATGTGTCTTAGAGGCCTAAGTGCTTCACCCTGCCCTTCACTCACAGTATGCAACCTGCCCTATGTCCTTCCCAGGTCTATCTTCTTTCCTCCACTGGACACACACTGTCAGAATTGAGATACGCCGGAATGAGTTTCTCTGAAACAGAACTTCCTCTGTACAAAGGATTGGACGTATGAGACTAGACTCCTATATGTTCCTATTGAAATTTACCACACAGTGCGTCCCAACAGCCTCCTTCTTTGACAGACTCAATTTTGCCACGAATCCCTCCTCTCACTTGCCTCACAATGTTGGAAGAATTTTCAACACAGAAAGACAGTGGTTGACCAGAGGACGTGCTCATCCAATATGTGTTTTGGATGCCTTAGCGCCATATCCTGCACTTCACTTACAATACCTAAAGAACCCATAGTCCGTCCTTCTTCTATCTTCATTCCTCAATGGAGAAGGCACTGTTTGAATGGGTTTCCACATGAAGTAGTTTCCCTGAACAAAACCCCTTGTAAGAATCTCCTTTTAGTGCTCTGTTGGTTTACTTCTTTATTTCAAAAAAGACAAGTGGCACAGAATCCAACATTCCACAGACTCAACCCTGTCGTGAGTATGTTCCATAGCACAGTTTCCTCACGACATAAGAAGTCTTTTGAGCTGAGACAGACGCTGTGAGACTCACAGGGGCTGTACTTGCATTATGTGTCTTAGAGGCCTAAATGCCTCACCCTGCCCTTCACTCACAGTATACTACCTGCCCTATGTCCTTCCCAGGTCTATCTTCTTTCCTCCACTGGACACACACTGTCAGAATTGAGAATACGCCGGAATGAGTTTCCCTGAAACAGAACTTCCTCTGTACAATGGCATGGACGTATGAGACTAGACTCCTATGTTCCTATTTCAATAATTTACCACACAGTGCGTCCCAACAGCCTCCTTCTTTGGCTGACTCAATAGTGCCACGAATCCCTCCTAACTCACACTTCCCTCACAACGTTTGAAGCATTTTCGACACAGAAAGACAGTGGATGACCACAGGACGTGCTCATCCAATATGTGTTTTGGATGCCTTAGCGCCATATCCTGCACTTCACTTACAGTACCAAAAGAACCCATACTCCATCCTTCTTCTTTCTTCATTCCTCAATGGAGAAGGCACTGTTATGAATGGATTTGCACCTGAAGTAGTTTCCGTGAACAGAACCCCTTGTAGGAATCTCCTGTTAGTGCTCTGTTGTGTTACTTCTTGATTTCAACAAAGACAGGTGGCACAGAATCCAACATTCCACAGTCTCAACCCTGTCGTGAGTATGTTCTATAGCACAGTTTCCTCACGACATAAGAAGTCTTTTGAGCTGAGGGCGACGCTGTGAGACTCACAGGGGCTGTACTTGCATTATGTGTCTTAGAGTCCTAAGTGCCTCACCCTGCCCTTCACTCACAGTATGCAACCTGCCCTATGTCCTTCCCAGGTCTATCTTCTTTCCTGCTAGGACACACACTGTCAGAATTGAGAAGACGCCGGAATGAGTTTCCCTGAAACAGAACTTCCTCTGTTCAAGGGCATCCACGTATGAGACTACACTCCTATACGCGCCCATTCTAGTTTATCACATAGTGAGCCCCAAGAGCCTCCTTCCTTGACAGACTGAACACTGCCACGAATCCCTCCAAACGCACACTTCCCTCACAATGTTTGTAGCGTTTTCGACTTAGAAAGACAGTGTGGATGAGCATAGGTCCTGATCTTTCAATATGTGTGTTGGAAGCCTAAGCTCCATAAGCTGCACTTACCTCACAGGAACTAAAGTGCCCATAGTCGGTCCTTGTTCTATCTTCATTTCTGAAGTAGGAAGACACTGTTATGGATGAGTATCCAACGGAATTAGTGTCCCTGAACAGATCCCCTTGTAGGAATCACCTCTTAGGGGCCAGGGGCGTCCCTTCTGGATTACAAGAAAGACAGGTGGCACAGAATCCAACATTCCACAGACTCAACCCTGTCGTGAGTATATTCTATAGCACAGTTTCCTCGTGACATATGAAGTGTATTGAGCAGACGTAGACACTGAGGAACGTCAAAGGGCTATCCATGCTGTATGTTCCTTAGAGGCCAGAGGGCCTCACCGTGCACAAAACTCACAGTATGCATCCTGCCCTATGTCCGTCCTTCTTCTATCTTCTTTCCACCACTGGACTGACAGTGTCAGAATTGAGAATCCGCCTAAAGGAGTTTCCCTAAACCGAACTTGCTCTGGTCAAGGGGATGGACGTCTAAGACTAGACTCCTATACGTCCCTTTGCAGTTTACCACAGAGTGCGTCTCAAGAGCCTCCTTCTTTGACAGACTCAATACTGCCACGAATCCCTCCTAACACACACTTCCATCACAATATTTGAAGCTTTTTGGACACAGAAAGACAGTGTGGATGAGCACAGGAAGGGATCTTCAATACGTGTTATGGAAGCCTACACGCCATAAGCTGCACTTCACTCACAAGAACGTCCATAGTCGGTCCTTCTTCTAGCTTCATTTCTCAAATAGGAAGACACTGTTATGAATGAGTATCCACTTGAAGTAGTTTCCCTTAAAAGATCCCTTTGTATGAATCTCCTGTTAGTGCTCTGTTGTGTTACTTCTTGATTTCAACAAAGACAGGTGATACAGAATCCAACATTCCACAGACTCAACCCTGTCGTGAGTATGTTCCATAGTACAGTTTCCTCACGACATAAGAAGTCTTTTGAGCTGAGGGAGACGCTGTGAGACTCAGAGGGGCTGTACTTGCATTATGTGTCTTAGAGGCCTAAGTGCTTCACCCTGCCCTTCACTCACAGTAGGCAACCTGCCCTATGTCCTTCCCAGGTCTATCTTCTTTCCTCCACTGGACACACCCTGTCAGAATTGAGAATACGCCGGAATGAGTTTCCCTGAAACAGAACTTCCTCTGTACAAAGGCATGGACGTATGAGACTAGAATCCTATAGGTTCCTATTGAAATTTACCACACAGTGCGTCCCAACAGCCTCCTTCTTTGTCAGACTCAATATTGCCACGAAACCTCCTCTCACTTTCCTCACAATATTGGAAGCATTTTCAACACAGTAAGACAGTGGATGACCACAGGACGTGCTCATCCAATATGTGTTTTGGATGCCTTAGCGCCATATCCTGCACTTCACTTACAATACCTAAAGAACCCATAGTCCGTCCTTCTTCTATCTTCATTCCTCAATGGAGAAGGCACTGTTATGAATGGGTTTCCACATGATTAGTTTCCCTGAACAAAACCCCTTGTAAGAATCTCCTTTTAGTGCTCTGTTGGTTTACTTCTTTATTTCAAAAAAGACAAGTGGTACAGAATCCAACATTCAACAGACTCAACCCTGTCGTGACTATGTTCTATAACACAGTTTCCCCACGACATAAGAAGTCTTTTGAGCTGAGGTAGACGCTGTGAGACTCACAGGGGCTCTATTGCATTATGTGTCTTAGAGGCCTAAATGCCTCACCCTGCCCTTCACTCACAGTATGCAACCTGCCCTATGTCCTTCCCAGGTCTATCTTCTTTCCTCCACTGGACACACCCTGTCAGAATTGAGTATACGCCGAAATGAGTTTCCCTGAAACAGAACTTCCTCTGTACAATGGCATGGACGTATGAGACTAGACTCCTATATGTTCCTATTTCAATAATTTACCACACAGTGCGTCCCAACAGCCCCTTCTTTGGCTGACTCAATAGTGCCACGAATCCCTCCTAACTCACACTTCCCTCACAACGTTTGAAGCGTTTTCGACACCGAAAGACAGTGGATGACCATAGGACGTGCTCATCCAATATGTGTTTTGGATGCCTTAGCGCCATATCCTGCACTTCACTTACAGTACCAAAAGAACCCATAGTCCCTCCTTCTTCTATCTTCATTCCTCAATGGAGAAGGCACTGTTATGAATGGATTTCCACCTGAAGTAGTTTCCCTGAACAGAACCCCTTGTAGCCCTTGTAGGAATCTCCTGTTAGTGCTCTGTTGTGTTACTTCTTGATTTCAACAAAGACAGGTGATACAGAATCCAACATTCCACAGACTCAACCCTGTCGTGAGTATGTTCCATAGTACAGTTTCCTCACGACATAAGAAGTCTTTTGAGCTGAGGGAGACGCTGTGAGACTCAGAGGGGCTGTACTTGCATTATGTGTCTTAGAGGCCTAAGTGCTTCACCCTGCCCTTCACTCACAGTAGGCAACCTGCCCTATGTCCTTCCCAGGTCTATCTTCTTTCCTCCACTGGACACACCCTGTCAGAATTGAGAATACGCCGGAATGAGTTTCCCTGAAACAGAACTTCCTCTGTACAAAGGCATGGACGTATGAGACTAGACTCCTATAGGTTCCTATTGAAATTTACCACACAGTGCGTCCCAACAGCCTCCTTCTTTGTCAGACTCAATATTGCCACGAAACCTCCTCTCACTTTCCTCACAATATTGGAAGCATTTTCAACACAGTAAGACAGTGGATGACCACAGGACGTGCTCATCCAATATGTGTTTTGGATGCCTTAGCGCCATATCCTGCACTTCACTTACAATACCTAAAGAACCCATAGTCCGTCCTTCTTCTATCTTCATTCCTCAATGGAGAAGGCACTGTTATGAATGGGTTTCCACATGATTAGTTTCCCTGAACAAAACCCCTTGTAAGAATCTCCTTTTAGTGCTCTGTTGGTTTACTTCTTTATTTCAAAAAAGACAAGTGGTACAGAATCCAACATTCAACAGACTCAACCCTGTCGTGACTATGTTCTATAACACAGTTTCCCCACGACATAAGAAGTCTTTTGAGCTGAGGTAGACGCTGTGAGACTCACAGGGGCTCTATTGCATTATGTGTCTTAGAGGCCTAAATGCCTCACCCTGCCCTTCACTCACAGTATGCAACCTGCCCTATGTCCTTCCCAGGTCTATCTTCTTTCCTCCACTGGACACACCCTGTCAGAATTGAGTATACGCCGAAATGAGTTTCCCTGAAACAGAACTTCCTCTGTACAATGGCATGGACGTATGAGACTAGACTCCTATATGTTCCTATTTCAATAATTTACCACACAGTGCGTCCCAACAGCCCCTTCTTTGGCTGACTCAATAGTGCCACGAATCCCTCCTAACTCACACTTCCCTCACAACGTTTGAAGCGTTTTCGACACCGAAAGACAGTGGATGACCATAGGACGTGCTCATCCAATATGTGTTTTGGATGCCTTAGCGCCATATCCTGCACTTCACTTACAGTACCAAAAGAACCCATAGTCCCTCCTTCTTCTATCTTCATTCCTCAATGGAGAAGGCACTGTTATGAATGGATTTCCACCTGAAGTAGTTTCCCTGAACAGAACCCCTTGTAGCCCTTGTAGGAATCTCCTGTTAGTGCCTTGTTGTGTTACTTCTTGATTTCAACAAAGACAGGTGGCACAGATCCAACATGCACAGACTCAAACCTGTCGTGTGTATGTTCTATAGCACAGTTTCCTCACGACATAAGAAGTCTTTTGAGCTGAGGGCGACGCTGTGAGACTCACAGGGGCTGTACTTGCATTATGTGTCTTAGAGTCCTAAGTGCCTCACCCTGCCCTTCACTCACAGTATGCAAAATGACCTATGTCCGTCCCTGTTCTATCTTCTTTCCTCCACTGGACACACACTGTCAGAATTGAGAAGACGCCGGAATGAGTTTCCCTGACACAGAACTTCCTCTGTTCAAGGACATCGACGAATGAGATTAGACTCCTATACGCGCCCATTCTAGTTTATCACATAGTGAGCCCCAAGAGCTTCCTTCCTTGACAGACTCAACACTGCCACTAATCCCTCCAAAAGCACACTTCCCTCACAATGTTTGTAGCGTTTTCGACTTAGAAAGACTGTGTGGATGAGCACAGGTCCTGATCTTTCAATATGTGTGTTGGAAGCCTAAGCTCCATAAGCTGCACTTCCCTCACAGGAACTAAAGTGCCCATAGTCGGTCCTTTTCTATCTTCATTTCTGAAGTAGGAAGACACTGTTATGGATGAGTATCTAACGGAAGTAGTGTCCCTGAACAGATCCCCTTGTAGGAATCACCTGTTAGGGGCCAGGGGCGTCCCTTCTGGATTACAAGAAAGACAGGTGGCACAGAATCCAACATCCCACAGACTCAACCCTGTCGTGAGTATGTTCTATAGCCCAGTTTCCTCGTGACATATGAAGTGTATTGAGCAGACCTAGACACTGAGGAACGTCACAGGGCTATCCATGCTGTTTGTTCCTTAGAGGTCAGAGTGCCTCACCCTGCACAAAACTCACAGTATGCATCCTGCCCTATGTCCGTCCTTCTTCTATCTTCTTTCCACCACTGGACTGACAGTGTCAGAATTGAGAATCCGCCTGAAGGAGTTTCCCTAAACCGAACTTCCTCTGGTCAAGGGGATGGACGTCTAAGACTAGTCTCCTCTACGTTCCTTTGCAGTTTACCACGCAGTGCGTCCCAAGAGCCTCCTTCTATGACAGACTCAATACTGCCACGAATCCCTCCTAACGCACACTTCCATCACAAAGTTTGAAGCGTTTTGGGGACAGGAAGACAGTGTGGATGAGCACAGGAAGGGATCTTCAATACGTGTTATGGAAGCCTACACGCCATAAGCGGACCTTCACTCACAGGAATGTCCATTGTCGGTCCTTCTTCTATCTTCATTTCTCAAATAGGAAGACACAGTTATTAATGAGTATCCACCTGAAGTAGTTTCCCTGAACAGATCCCTTTGTATGAATCTCCTGTTAGTGCTCTGTTGTGTTACTTCTTGATTTCAACAAAGACAGGTGGCACAGAATCCAACATTCCACAGACTCAACCCTGTCGTGAGTATGTTCTATAGCACAGTTTCCTCGTGACATATGAAGTGTATTGAGCAGACGTAGACACTGAGGAACGTCACAGGGCTATCCATGCTGTATGTTCCTTAGAGGCCAGAGGGCCTCACCGTGCACAAAACTCACAGTATGCATCCTGCCCTATGTCCGTCCTTCTTCTATCTTCTTTCCACCACTGGACTGACAGTGTCAGAATTGAGAATCCGCCTGAAGGAGTTTCCCTAAACCGAACTTGCTCTGTTCAAGGGGATGGACGTCTAAGACTAGACTCCTATACGTCCCTTTGCAGTTTACCACACAGTGCGTCTCAAGAGCCTCCTTCTTTGACAGACTCAATACTGCCACGAATCCCTCCTAACACACACTTCCATCACAATGTTTGAAGCTTTTTGGACACAGAAAGACAGTGTGGATGAGCAC
The DNA here is from genome assembly GCF_020171115.1 of Neogale vison. Lineage (NCBI taxonomy): Eukaryota > Metazoa > Chordata > Mammalia > Carnivora > Mustelidae > Neogale > Neogale vison. The sequence continues at coordinate 77,605,603 of NC_058105.1, forward strand.
AGGAAGGGATCTTCAATACGTGTTATGGAAGCCTACACGCCATAAGCTGCACTTCACTCACAGGAACGTCCATAGTCGGTCCTTCTTCTAGCTTCATTTCTCAAATAGGAAGACACTGTTATGAATGAGTATCCACCTGAAGTAGTTTCCCTGAACAGAACCCTTTGTATGAATCTCCTGTTAGTGCTCTGTTGTGTTACTTCTTGATTTCAACAAAGACAGGTGGCACAGAATCCAACATTCCACAGACTCAACCCTGTCGTGAGTATGTTCTATAGCACAGTTTCCTCACGACATAAGAAGTCTTTTGAGCTGAGGGAGACGCTGTGAGACTCACAGGGGCTGTACTTGCATTATGTGTCTTAGAGGCCTCAGTGCCTCACCCTGCCCTTCACTCACAGTATGCAACCTGCCCTATGTCCTTCCCAGGTCTATCTTCTTTCCTCCACTGGACACACATTGTCAGAATTGAGAATACAACGGAATGAGTTTCCCTGAAACAGAACTTCCTCTGTACAAAGGCATGGACGTATGAGACTAGACTCCTATAGGTTCCTATTGAAATTTACCACACAGTGCGTCCCAACAGCCTCCTTCTTTGCCAGACTCAATACTGCCACGAATCCCTCCTAACTCACACTTACCTCACAACGTTGGAAGCATTCTCAACACAGAAAGACAGTGGATGACCACAGGACGTGCTCATCCAATATGTGTTTTGGATGCCTTAGCGCCATATCCTGCACATCACTTACAGTACCAAAAGAACCCATAGTCCGTCCTTCTTCTATCTTCATTCCTCAATGGAGAAGGCACTGTTATGAATGGGTTTCCACCTGAAGTAGTTTCCCTGAACAGAACCCCTTGTAGGAATCTCCTGTTAGTGCTCTGTTGTGTTACTTCTTGATTTCAACAAAGACAGGTGGCACAGAATCCAACATTCCACAGACTCAACCCTGTCGTGAGTATGTTCTATAGCAGTTTTCTTACGACATAAGAAGTCCTTTGAGCTGAGGGAGACGCTGTGAGACTCACAGGGGCTGTACTTGCATTATGTGTCTTAGAGTCCTAAGTGCCTCACGCTGCCCCTCACTCACAGAATGCAAAATGCCCTATGTCTGTCCCTGTTCTATCGTCTTTCCTCCACTGGACACACACTGTCAGAATTGAGAAGACGCCGGAATGAGTTTCCCTGAATCAGAACTTCCTCTGTATAAGTTGATGGACGTCTGAGACTAGACCCCTATATGCGGCTATTGCAGTTTACCACACAGTGCGTCCAAACAGCCTCCTTCTTTGACATACTCAATACTGCCACGAATCCCTCCTAACTCACACTGTCAGAAATGAGAATACGCCGGAATGAGTTTCCCTGACACAGAACTTCCTCTGTTCAAGGGCATCGACGAATGAGATTAGACTCCTATACGCGCCCATTCTAGTTTATCACATAGTGAGCCCCAAGAGCTTCCTTCCTTGACAGACTCAACACTGCCACGAATCCCTCCAAACGCACACTTCCCTCACAATGTTTGTAGCGTTTTCGACTTAGAAAGACAGTGTGGATGAGCATAGGTCCTGATCTTTCAATATGTGTGTTGGAAGCCTAAACTCCATAAGCTGCACTTCCCTCACAGGAACTAAAGTGCCCATAGTCGGTCCTTGTTCTATCTTCATTTCTGAAGTAGGAAGACACTGTTATGGATGAGTATCCAACGGAAGTAGTGTCCCTGAACAGATCCCCTTGTAGGAATCACCTGTTAGGGGCCAGGGGCGTCCCTTCTGGATTACAAGAAAGACAGGTGGCACAGAATCCAACATTCCACAGACTCAACCCTGTCGTGAGTATGTTCTATAGCACAGTTTCCTCGTGACATATGAAGTGTATTGAGCAGACGTAGACACTGAGGAACGTCACAGGGCTATCCATGCTGTATGTTCCTTAGAGGCCAGAGGGCCTCACCGTGCACAAAACTCACAGTATGCATCCTGCCCTATGTCCGTCCTTCTTCTATCTTCTTTCCACCACTGGACTGACAGTGTCAGAATTGAGAATCCGCCTGAAGGAGTTTCCCTAAACCGAACTTGCTCTGGTCAAGGGGATGGACGTCTAAGACTAGACTCCTATACGTCCCTTTGCAGTTTACCACAGTGCGTCTCAAGAGCCTCCTTCTTTGACAGACTCAATACTGCCACGAATCCCTCCTAACACACACTTCCATCACAATGTTTGAAGCTTTTTGGACACAGAAAGACAGTGTGGATGAGCACAGGAAGGGATCTTCAATACGTGTTATGGAAGCCTACATGCCATAAGCTGCACTTCACTCACAGGAACGTCCATAGTCGGTCCTTCTTCTAGCTTCATTTTTCAAATAGGAAGACACTGTTATGAATGAGTATCCACCTGAAGTGGTTTCCCTGAACAGATCCCTTTGTATGAATCTCCTGTTAGTGCTCTGTTGTGTTACTTCTTGATTTCAACAAAGACAGGTGGCACAGAATCCAACATTCCACAGACTCAACCCTGTCGTGAGTATGTTCTATAGCACAGTTTCCTCACGACATAAGAAGTCTTTTGAGCTGAGGGAGACGCTGTGAGACTCACAGGGGCTGTACTTGCATTATGTGTCTTAGAGTCCTCAGTGCCTCACCCTGCCCTTCACTCACAGTATGCAACCTGCCCTATGTCCTTCCCAGGTCTATCTTCTTTCCTCCACTGGACACACATTGTCAGAATTGAGAATACAACGGAATGAGTTTCCCTGAAACAGAACTTCCTCTGTACAAAGGCATGGACGTATGAGACTAGACTCCTATAGGTTCCTATTGAAATTTACCACACAGTGCGTCCCAACAGCCTCCTTCTTTGCCAGACTCAATACTGCCACGAATCCCTCCTAACTCACACTTCCCTCACAACGTTGGAAGCATTCTCAACACAGAAAGACAGTGGATGACCACAGGACGTGCTCATCCAATATGTGTTTTGGATGCCTTAGCGCCATATCCTGCACTTCACTTACAGTACCAAAAGAACCCATAGTCCGTCCTTCTTCTATCTTCATTCCTCAATGGAGAAGGCACTGTTATGAATGGGTTTCCACCTGAAGTAGTTTCCCTGAACAGAACCCCTTGTAGGAATCTCCTGTTAGTGCTCTGTTGTGTTACTTCTTGATTTCAACAAAGACAGGTGGCACAGAATCCAACATTCCACAGACTCAACCCTGTCGTGAGTATGTTCTATAGCAGTTTTCTTACGACATAAGAAGTCCTTTGAGTTGAGGGAGACGCTGTGAGACTCACAGGGGCTGTACTTGCATTATGTGTCTTAGAGTCCTAAGTGCCTCACGCTGCCCCTCACTCACAGAATGCAAAATGCCCTATGTCCGTCCCTGTTCTATCGTCTTTCCTCCACTGGACACACACTGTCAGAATTGAGAAGACGCCGGAATGAGTTTCCCTGAATCAGAACTTCCTCTGTATAAGTTGATGGACGTCTGAGACTAGACCCCTATATGCGGCTATTGCAGTTTACCACACAGTGCGTCCAAACAGCCTCCTTCTTTGACATACTCAATACTGCCACGAATCCCTCCTAACTCACACTGTCAGAAATGAGAATACGCCGGAATGAGTTTCCCTGACACAGAACTTCCTCTGTTCAAGGGCATCGACATATGAGACTAGACTCCTATACGAGCCTATTCTAGTTTATCACATAGTGAGCCCCAAGAGCTTCCTTCCTTGACAGACTCAACACTGCCACGAATCCCTCCAAACGCACACTTCCCTCACAATGTTTGTAGCGTTTTCGACTTAGAAAGACAGTGTGGATGAGCACAGGTCCTGATCTTTCAATATGTGTGTTGGAAGCCTAAGCTCCATAAGCTGCACTTCCCTCACAGGAACTAAAGTGCCCATAGTCGGTCCTTGTTCTATCTTCATTTCTGAAGTAGGAAGACACTGTTATGGATGAGTATCCAACGGAAGTAGTGACCCTGAACAGATCCCCTTGTAGGAATCACCTGTTAGGGGCCAGGGGCGTCCCTTCTGGATTACAAGAAAGACAGGTGGTACAGAATCCAATATTCCACAGACTCAACCCTGTCGTGAGTATGTCTATAGCACAGTTTCCTCGTGACATATGAAGTGTATTGAGCAGACGTAGACACTGAGGAACGTCACAGGGCTATCCATGCTGTATGTTCCTTAGAGGCCAGAGGGCTTCAGCGTGCACAAAACTCACAGTATGCATCCTGCCCTATGTCCGTCCTTCTTCTATTTTCTTTCCACCACTGGACTGACAGTGTCAGAATTGAGAATCCGCCTGAAGGAGTTTCCCTAAACCGAACTTGCTCTGGTCAAGGGGATGGACGTCTAAGACTAGACTTCTATATGTCCCTTTGCAGTTTACCACACAGTGCGTCTCAAGAGCCTCCTTCTTTGACAGACTCAATACTGCCACGAATCCCTCCTAACACACACTTCCATCACAATGTTTGAAGCTTTTTGGACACAGAAAGACAGTGTGGATGAGCACAGGAAGGGATCTTCAATACGTGTTATGGAAGCCTACACGCCATAAGCTGCACTTCACTCACAGGAACGTCCATAGTCGGTCCTTCTTCTAGCTTCATTTCTCAAATAGGAAGACACTGTTATGAATGAGTATCCACTTGAAGTAGTTTCCCTGAAAAGATCCCTTTGTATGAATCTCCTGTTAGTGCTCTGTTGTGTTACTTCTTGATTTCAACAAAGACAGGTGATACAGAATCCAATATTCCACAGACTCAACCCTGTCGTGAGTATGTTCCATAGCACAGTTTCCTTGCGACATAAGAATTCTTTGGAGCTGAGGGAGACGCTGTGAGACTCACAGGGGCTGTACTTGCATTATGTGTCTTAGAGGCCTAAGTGCTTCACCCTGCCCTTCACTCACAGTATGCAACCTGCCCTATGTCCTTCCCAGGTCTATCTTCTTTCCTCCACTGGACACACACTGTCAGAATTGAGATACGCCGGAATGAGTTTCTCTGAAACAGAACTTCCTCTGTACAAAGGATTGGACGTATGAGACTAGACTCCTATATGTTCCTATTGAAATTTACCACACAGTGCGTCCCAACAGCCTCCTTCTTTGACAGACTCAATATTGCCACGAATCCCTCCTCTCACTTGCCTCACAATGTTGGAAGAATTTTCAACACAGAAAGACAGTGGATGACCAGAGGACGTGCTCATCCAATATGTGTTTTGGATGCCTTAGCGCCATATCCTGCACTTCACTTACAATACCTAAAGAACCCATAGTCCGTCCTTCTTCTATCTTCATTCCTCAATGGAGAAGGCACTGTTTGAATGGGTTTCCACATGAAGTAGTTTCCCTGAACAAAACCCCTTGTAAGAATCTCCTTTTAGTGCTCTGTTGGTTTACTTCTTTATTTCAAAAAAGACAAGTGGCACAAAATCCAACATTCCACAGACTCAACCCTGTCGTGAGTATGTTCCATAGCACAGTTTCCTCACGACATAAGAAGTCTTTTGAGCTGAGGTAGACGCTGTGAGACTCACAGGGGCTGTACTTGCATTATGTGTCTTAGAGGCCTAAGTGCCTCACCCTGCCCTTCACTCACAGTATACTACCTGCCCTATGTCCTTCCCAGGTCTATCTTCTTTCCTCCACTGGACACACACTGTCAGAATTGAGAATACGCCCGAATGAGTTTCCCTGAAACAGAACTTCCTCTGTACAATGGCATGGACGTATGAGACTAGACTCCTATGTTCCTATTTCAATAATTTACCACACAGTGCGTCCCAACAGCCCCTTCTTTGGCTGACTCAATAGTGCCACGAATCCCTCCTAACTCACACTTCCCTCACAACGTTTGAAGCATTTTCGACACAGAAAGACAGTGGATGACCACAGGACGTGCTCATCCAATATGTGTTTTGGATGCCTTAGCGCCATATCCTGCACTTCACTTACAGTACCAAAAGAACCCATACTCCATCCTTCTTCTTTCTTCATTCCTCAATGGAGAAGGCACTGTTATGAATGGATTTGCACCTGAAGTAGTTTCCGTGAACAGAACCCCTTGTAGGAATCTCCTGTTAGTGCTCTGTTGTGTTACTTCTTGATTTCAACAAAGACAGGTTGCACAGAATCCAACATTCCACAGTCTCAACCCTGTCGTGAGTATGTTCTATAGCACAGTTTCCTCACGACATAAGAAGTCTTTTGAGCTGAGGGAGACGCTGTGAGACTCACAGGGGCTGTACTTGCATTATGTGTCTTAGAGTCCTAAGTGCCTCACCCTGCCCTTCACTCACAGTATGCAACCTGCCCTATGTCCTTCCCAGGTCTATCTTCTTTCCTCCTAGGACACACACTGTCAGAATTGAGAAGACGCCGGAATGAGTTTCCCTGAAACAGAACTTCCTCTGTTCAAGGGCATCCACGTATGAGACTACACTCCTATACGCGCCCATTCTAGTTTATCACATAGTGAGCCCCAAGAGCCTCCTTCCTTGACAGACTGAACACTGCCACGAATCCCTCCAAACGCACACTTCCCTCACAATGTTTGTAGCGTTTTCGACTTAGAAAGACAGTGTGGATGAGCATAGGTCCTGATCTTTCAATATGTGTGTTGGAAGCCTAAGCTCCATAAGCTGCACTTACCTCACAGGAACTAAAGTGCCCATAGTCGGTCCTTGTTCTATCTTCATTTCTGAAGTAGGAAGACACTGTTATGGATGAGTATCCAACGGAAGTAGTGTCCCTGAACAGATCCCCTTGTAGGAATCACCTGTTAGGGGCCAGGGGCGTCCCTTCTGGATTACAAGAAAGACAGGTGGCACAGAATCCAACATTCCACAGACTCAACCCTGTCGTGAGTATATTCTATAGCACAGTTTCCTCGTGACATATGAAGTGTATTGAGCAGACGTAGACACTGAGGAACGTCAAAGGGCTATCCATGCTGTATGTTCCTTAGAGGCCAGAGGGCCTCACCGTGCACAAAACTCACAGTATTCATCCTGCCCTATGTTCGTCCTTCTTCTATCTTCTTTCCACCACTGGACTGACAGTGTCAGAATTGAGAATCCGCCTAAAGGAGTTTCCCTAAACCGAACTTGCTCTGGTCAAGGGGATGGACGTCTAAGACTAGACTCCTATACGTCCCTTTGCAGTTTACCACACAGTGCGTCTCAAGAGCCTCCTTCTTTGACAGACTCAATACTGCCACGAATCCCTCCTAACACACACTTCCATCACAATATTTGAAGCTTTTGGGACACAGAAAGACAGTGTGGATGAGCACAGGAAGGGATCTTCAATACGTGTTATGGAAGCCTACACGCCATAAGCTGCACTTCACTCACAAGAACGTCCATAGTCGGTACTTCTTCTAGCTTCATTTCTCAAATAGGAAGACACTGTTATGAATGAGTATCCACTTGAAGTAGTTTCCCTTAAAAGATCCCTTTGTATGAATCTCCTGTTAGTGCTCTGTTGTGTTACTTCTTGATTTCAACAAAGACAGGTGATACAGAATCCAACATTCCACAGACTCAACTCTGTCGTGAGTATGTTCCATAGCACAGTTTCCTCACGACATAAGAAGTCTTTTGAGCTGAGGGAGACGCTGTGAGACTCAGAGGGGCTGTACTTGCATTATGTGTCTTAGAGGCCTAAGTGCTTCACCCTGCCCTTCACTCACAGTAGGCAACCTGCCCTATGTCCTTCCCAGGTCTATCTTCTTTCCTCCACTGGACACACCCTGTCAGAATTGAGAATACGCCGGAATGAGTTTCCCTGAAACAGAACTTCCTCTGTACAAAGGCATGGACGTATGAGACTAGACTCCTATAGGTTCCTATTGAAATTTACCACACAGTGCGTCCCAACAGCCTCCTTCTTTGTCAGACTCAATATTGCCACGAAACCTCCTCTCACTTTCCTCACAATATTGGAAGCATTTTCAACACAGTAAGACAGTGGATGACCACAGGACGTCCTCATCCAATATGTGTTTTGGATGCCTTAGCGCCATATCCTGCACTTCACTTACAATACCTAAAGAACCCATAGTCCGTCCTTCTTCTATCTTCATTCCTCAATGGAGAAGGCACTGTTATGAATGGGTTTCCACATGAAGTAGTTTCCCTGAACAAAACCCCTTGTAAGAATCTCCTTTTAGTGCTCTGTTGGTTTACTTCTTTATTTCAAAAAAGACAAGTGGCACAGAATCCAACATTCAACAGACTCAACCCTGTCGTGAGTATGTTCTATAGCACAGTTTCCCCACGACATAAGAAGTCTTTTGAGCTGAGGTAGACGCTGTGAGACTCACAGGGGCTCTACATGCATTATGTGTCTTAGAGGCCTAAATGCCTCACCCTGCCCTTCACTCACAGTATGCAACCTGCCCTATGTCCTTCCCAGGTCTATCTTCTTTCCTCCACTGGACACACCCTGTCAGAATTGAGTATACGCCGAAATGAGTTTCCCTGAAACAGAACTTCCTCTGTACAATGGCATGGACGTATGAGACTAGACTCCTATATGTTCCTATTTCAATAATTTACCACAAAGTGCGTCCCAACAGCCCCTTCTTTGGCTGACTCAATAGTGCCACGAATCCCTCCTAACTCACACTTCCCTCACAACGTTGGAAGCATTCTCAACACAGAAAGACAGTGGATGACCATAGGACGTGCTCATCCAATATGTGTTTTGGATGCCTTAGCGCCATATCCTGCACTTCACTTACAGTACCAAAAGAACCCATAGTCCCTCCTTCTTCTATCTTCATTCCTCAATGGAGAAGGCACTGTTATGAATGGATTTCCACCTGAAGTAGTTTCCCTGAACAGAACCCCTTGTAGCCCTTGTAGGAATCTCCTGTTAGTGCCTTGTTGTGTTACTTCTTGATTTCAACAAAGACAGGTGGCACAGATCCAACATTCCACAGACTCAAACCTGTCGTGTGTATGTTCTATAGCACAGTTTCCTCACGACATAAGAAGTCTTTTGAGCTGAGGGAGACGCTGTGAGACTCAGAGGGGCTGTACTTGCATTATGTGTCTTAGAGTCCTAAGTGCCTCACCCTGCCCTTCACTCACAGTATGCAAAATGACCTATGTCCGTCCCTGTTCTATCTTCTTTCCTCCACTGGACACACACTGTCAGAATTGAGAAGACGCCGGAATGAGTTTCCCTGACACAGAACTTCCTCTGTTCAAGGACATCGACGAATGAGATTAGACTCCTATACGCGCCCATTCTAGTTTATCACATAGTGAGCCCCAAGAGCTTCCTTCCTTGACAGACTCAACACTGCCACTAATCCCTCCAAAAGCACACTTCCCTCACAATGTTTGTAGCGTTTTCGACTTAGAAAGACTGTGTGGATGAGCACAGGTCCTGATCTTTCAATATGTGTGTTGGAAGCCTAAGCTCCATAAGCTGCACTTCCCTCACAGGAACTAAAGTGCCCATAGTCGGTCCTTTTTCTATCTTCATTTCTGAAGTAGGAAGAAACTGTTATGGATGAGTATCCAACGGAAGTAGTGTCCCTGAACAGAACCCCTTGTAGGAATCTCCTGTTAGTGCTCTGTTGTGTTACTTCTTGATTTCAACAAAGACAGGTGGCACAGAATCCAACATTCCACAGACTCAACCCTGTCGTGAGTATGTTCTATAGCAGTTTTCTTACGACATAAGAAGTCCTTTGAGCTGAGGGAGACGCTGTGAGACTCACAGGGGCTGGACTTGCATTATGTGTTCTAGAGTCCTAAGTGCCTCACCCTGCCCCTCACTCACAGTATGCAAAATGCCCTATGTCCGTCCCTGTTCTATCTTCTTTCCTCCACTGGACACACACTGTCAGAATTGAGAAGACGCCGGAATGAGTTTCCCTGAATCAGAACTTCCTCTGTATAAGTTGATGGACGTCTGAGACTAGACCCCTATATGCGGCTATTGCAGTTTACCACACAGTGCGTCCAAACAGCCTCCTTCTTTGACATACTCAATACTGCCACGAATCCCTCCTAACTCACACTGTCAGAAATGAGAAATCGCCGGAATGAGTTTCCCTGACACAGAACTTCCTCTGTTCAAGGGCATCGACGAATGAGATTAGACTCCTATACGCGCCCATTCTAGTTTATCACATAGTGAGCCCCAAGAGCTTCCTTCCTTGACAGACTCAACACTGCCACGAATCCCTCCAAACGCACACTTCCCTCACAATGTTTGTAGCGTTTTCGACTTAGAAAGACAGTGTGGATGAGCATAGGTCCTGATCTTTCAATATGTGTGTTGGAAGCCTAAGCTCCATAAGCTGCACTTCCCTCACAGGAACTAACGTGCCCATAGTCGGTCCTTGTTCTATCTTCATTTCTGAAGTAGGAAGACACTGTTATGGATGAGTATCCAACGGAAGTAGTGTCCCTGAACAGATCCCCTTGTAGGAATCACCTGTTAGGGGCCAGGGGCGTCCCTTCTGGATTACAAGAAAGACAGGTGGCACAGAATCCAACATTCCACAGACTCAACCCTGTCGTGAGTATGTTCTATAGCACAGTTTCCTCGTGACATATGAAGTGTATTGAGCAGACGTAGACACTGAGGAACGTCACAGGGCTATCCATGCTGTATGTTCCTTAGAGGCCAGAGGGCCTCACCGTGCACAAAACTCACAGTATGCATCCTGCCCTATGTCCGTCCTTCTTCTATCTTCTTTCCACCACTGGACTGACAGTGTCAGAATTGAGAATCCGCCTGAAGGAGTTTCCCTAAACCGAACTTGCTCTGGTCAAGGGGATGGACGTCTAAGACTAGACTCCTATACGTCCCTTTGCAGTTTACCACACAGTGCGTCTCAAGAGCCTCCTTCTTTGACAGACTCAATACTGCCACGAATCCCTCCTAACACACACTTCCATCACAATGTTTGAAGCTTTTTGGACACAGAAAGACAGTGTGGATGAGCACAGGAAGGGATCTTCAATACGTGTTATGGAAGCCTACACGCCATAAGCTGCACTTCACTCACAGGAACGTCCATAGTCGGTCCTTCTTCTAGCTTCATTTCTCAAATAGGAAGACACTGTTATGAATGAGTATCCACCTGAAGTGGTTTCCCTGAACAGATCCCTTTGTATGAATCTCCTGTTAGTGCTCTGTTGTGTTACTTCTTGATTTCAACAAAGACAGGTGGCACAGAATCCAACATTCCACAGACTCAACCCTGTCGTGAGTATGTTCTATAGCACAGTTTCCTCACGACATAAGAAGTCTTTTGAGCTGAGGGAGACGCTGTGAGACTCACAGGGGCTGTACTTGCATTATGTGTCTTAGAGGCCTCAGTGCCTCACCCTGCCCTTCACTCACAGTATGCAACCTGCCCTATGTCCTTCCCAGGTCTATCTTCTTTCCTCCACTGGACACACATTGTCAGAATTGAGAATACAACGGAATGAGTTTCCCTGAAACAGAACTTCCTCTGTACAAAGGCATGGACGTATGAGACTAGACTCCTATAGGTTCCTATTGAAATTTACCACACAGTGCGTCCCAACAGCCTCCTTCTTTGCCAGACTCAATACTGCCACGAATCCCTCCTAACTCACACTTCCCTCACAACGTTGGAAGCATTCTCAACACAGAAAGACAGTGGATGACCACAGGACGTGCTCATCCAATATGTGTTTTGGATGCCTTAGCGCCATATCCTGCACTTCACTTACAGTACCAAAAGAACCCATAGTCCGTCCTTCTTCTATCTTCATTCCTCAATGGAGAAGGCACTGTTATGAATGGGTTTCACCTGAAGTAGTTTCCCTGAACAGAACCCCTTGTAGGAATCTCCTGTTAGTGCTCTGTTGTGTTACTTCTTGATTTCAACAAAGACAGGTGGCACAGAATCCAACATTCCACAGACTCAACCCTGTCGTGAGTATGTTCTATAGCAGTTTTCTTACGACATAAGAAGTCCTTTGAGCTGAGGGAGACGCTGTGAGACTCACAGGGGCTGTACTTGCATTATGTGTCTTAGAGTCCTAAGTGCCTCACCCTGCCCCTCACTCACAGTATGCAAAATGCCCTATGTCCGTCCCTGTTCTATCTTCTTTCCTCCACTGGACACACACTGTCAGAATTGAGAAGACGCCGGAATGAGTTTCCCTGAATCAGAACTTCCTCTGTATAAGTTGATGGACGTCTGAGACTAGACCCCTATATGCGGCTATTGCAGTTTACCACACAGTGCGTCCAAACAGCCTCCTTCTTTGACATACTCAATACTGCCACGAATCCCTCCTAACTCACACTGTCAGAAATGAGAATACGCCGGAATGAGTTTCCCTGACACAGAACTTCCTCTGTTCAAGGGCATCGACGAATGAGATTAGACTCCTATACGCGCCCATTCTAGTTTATCACATAGTGAGCCCCAAGAGCTTCCTTCCTTGACAGACTCAACACTGCCACGAATCCCTCCAAACGCACACTTCCCTCACAATGTTTGTAGCGTTTTCGACTTAGAAAGACAGTGTGGATGAGCATAGGTCCTGATCTTTCAATATGTGTGTTGGAAGCCTAAGCTCCATAAGCTGCCCTTACCTCACAGGAACTAACGTGCCCATAGTCGGTCCTTGTTCTATCTTCATTTCTGAAGTAGGAAGACACTGTTATGGATGAGTATCCAACGGAAGTAGTGTCCCTGAACAGATCCCCTTGTAGGAATCACCTATTAGGGGCCAGGGGCGTCCCTTCTGGATTACAAGAAAGACAGGTGGCACAGAATCCAACATTCCACAGACTCAACACTGTCGTGAGTATGTTCTATAGCACAGTTTCCTCACGACATAAGAAGTCTTTTGAGCTGAGGGAGACGCTGTGAGACTCACAGGGGCTGTACTTGCATTATGTGTCTTAGAGGCCTCAGTGCCTCACCCTGCCCTTCACTCACAGTATGCAACCTGCCCTATGTCCTTCCCAGGTCTATCTTCTTTCCTCCACTGGACACACATTGTCAGAATTGAGAATACAACGGAATGAGTTTCCCTGAAACAGAACTTCCTCTGTACAAAGGCATGGACGTATGAGACTAGACTCCTATAGGTTCCTATTGAAATTTACCACACAGTGCGTCCCAACAGCCTCCTTCTTTGCCAGACTCAATACTGCCACGAATCCCTCCTAACTCACACTTCCCTCACAACGTTGGAAGCATTCTCAACACAGAAAGACAGTGGATGACCACAGGACGTGCTCATCCAATATGTGTTTTGGATGCCTTAGCGCCATATCCTGCACTTCACTTACAGTACCAAAAGAACCCATAGTCCGTCCTTCTTGTATCTTCATTCCTCAATGGAGAAGGCACTGTTATGAATGGATTTCCACCTGAAGTAGTTTCCCTGAACAGAACCCCTTGTAGGAATCTCCTGTTAGTGCTCTGTTGTGTTACATCTTGATTTCAACAAAGAGGGGTGGCACAGAATCCAACATTCCACAGACTCAACCCTGTCGTGAGCATGTTCTATAGCAGTTTTCTTACGACATAAGAAGTCCTTTGAGCTGAGGGAGACGCTGTGAGACTCACAGGGGCTGTACTTGCATTATGTGTCTTAGAGTCCTAAGTGCCTCACCCTGCCCCTCACTCACAGTATGCAAAATGCCCTATGTCCGTCCCTGTTCTATCTTCTTTCCTCCACTGGACACACACTGTCAGAATTGAGAAGACGCCGGAATGAGTTTCTCTGAATCAGAACTTCCTCTGTATAAGTTGATGGACGTCTGAGACTAGACCCCTATATGCGGCTATTGCAGTTTACCACACAGTGCGTCCAAACAGCCTCCTTCTTTGACATACTCAATACTGCCACGAATCCCTCCTAACTCACACTGTCAGAAATGAGAATACGCCGGAATGAGTTTCCCTGACACAGAACTTCCTCTGTTCAAGGGCATCGACGAATGAGATTAGACTCCTATACGCGCCCATTCTAGTTTATCACATAGTGAGCCCCAAGAGCTTCCTTCCTTGACAGACTCAACACTGCCACGAATCCCTCCAAACGCACACTTCCCTCACAATGTTTGTAGCGTTTTCGACTTAGAAAGACAGTGTGGATGAGCATAGGTCCTGATCTTTCAATATGTGTGTTGGAAGCCTAAGCTCCATAAGCTGCACTTACCTCACAGGAACTAAAGTGCCCATAGTCGTTCCTTGTTCTATTTTCATTTCTGAAGTAGGAAGACACTGTTATGGATGAGTATCCAACGGAAGTAGTGTCCCTGAACAGATCCCCTTGTAGGAATCACCTGTTAGGGGCCAGGGGCGTCCCTTCTGGATTACAAGAAAGACAGGTGGCACAGAATCCAACATTCCACAGACTCAACCCTGTCGTGAGTATGTTCTATAGCACAGTTTCCTCGTGACATATGAAGTGTATTGAGCAGACGTAGACACTGAGGAACGTCACAGGGCTATCCATGCTGTATGTTCCTTAGAGGCCAGAGGGCCTCACCGTGCACAAAACTCACAGTATGCATCCTGCCCTATGTCCGTCCTTCTTCTATCTTCTTTCCACCACTGGACTGACAGTGTCAGAATTGAGAATCCGCCTGAAGGAGTTTCCCTAAACCGAACTTGCTCTGGTCAAGGGGATGGACGTCTAAGACTAGACTCCTATACGTCCCTTTGCAGTTCACCACACAGTGCGTCTCAAGAGCCTCCTTCTTTGACAGACTCAATACTGCCACGAATCCCTCCTAACACACACTTCCATCACAATGTTTGAAGCTTTTTGGACACAGAAAGACAGTGTGGATGAGCACAGGAAGGGATCTTCAATACGTGTTATGGAAGCCTACACGCCATAAGCTGCACTTCACTCACAGGAACGTCCATAGTCGGTCCTTCTTCTAGCTTCATTTCTCAAATAGGAAGACACTGTTATGAATGAGTATCCACCTGAAGTAGTTTCCCTGAACAGATCCCTTTGTATGAATCTCCTGTTAGTGCTCTGTTGTGTTACTTCTTGATTTCAACAAAGACAGGTGGCACAGAATCCAACATTCCACAGACTCAACCCTGTCGTGAGTATGTTCTATAGCACAGTTTCCTCACGACATAAGAAGTCTTTTGAGCTGAGGGAGATGCTGTGAGACTCACAGGGGCTGTACTTGCATTATGTGTCTTAGAGGCCTCAGTGCCTCACCCTGCCCTTCACTCACAGTATGCAACCTGCCCTATGTCCTTCCCAGGTCTATCTTCTTTCCTCCACTGGACACATTGTCAGAATTGAGAATACAATGGAATGAGTTTCCCTGAAACAGAACTTCCTCTGTACAAAGGCATGGACGTATGAGACTAGACTCCTATAGGTTCCTATTGAAATTTACCACACAGTGCGTCCCAACAGCCTCCTTCTTTGCCAGACTCAATACTGCCACGAATCCCTCCTAACTCACACTTCCCTCACAACGTTGGAAGCATTCTCAAAACAGAAAGACAGTGGATGACCACAGGACGTGCTCATCCAATATGTGTTTTGGATGCCTTAGCGCCATATCCTGCACTTCACTTACAGTACCAAAAGAACCCATAGTCCGTCCTTCTTGTATCTTCATTCCTCAATGGAGAAGGCACTGTTATGAATGGATTTCCACCTGAAGTAGTTTCCCTGAACAGAACCCCTTGTAGGAATCTCCTGTTAGTGCTCTGTTGTGTTACTTCTTGATTTCAACAAAGACAGGTGGCACAGAATCCAACATTCCACAGACTCAACCCTGTCGTGAGTATGTTCTATAGCAGTTTTCTTACGACATAAGAAGTCCTTTGAGCTGAGGGAGACGCTGTGAGACTCACAGGGGCTGTACTTGCATTATGTGTCTTAGAGTCCTAAGTGCCTCACCCTGCCCCTCACTCACAGTATGCATAATGCCCTATGTCCGTCCCTGTTCTATCTTCTTTCCTCCACTGGACACACACTGTCAGAATTGAGAAGACGCCGGAATGAGTTTCCCTGAATCAGAACTTCCTCTGTATAAGTTGATGGACGTCTGAGACTAGACCTCTATATGCGGCTATTGCAGTTTACCACACAGTGCGTCCAAACAGCCTCCTTCTTTGACATACTCAATACTGCCACGAATCCCTCCTAACTCACACTGTCAGAAATGAGAATACGCCGGAATGAATTTCCCTGACACAGAACTTCCTCTGTTCAAGGGCATCGACGAATGAGATTAGACTCCTATACGCGCCCATTCTAGTTTATCACATAGTGAGCCCCAAGAGCTTCCTTCCTTGACAGACTCAACACTGCCACGAATCCCTCCAAACGCACACTTCCCTCACAATGTTTGTAGCGTTTTCGACTTAGAAAGACAGTGTGGATGAGCACAGGTCCTGATCTTTCAATATGTGTGTTGGAAGCCTAAGCTCCATAAGCTGCACTTACCTCACAGGAACTAAAGTGCCCATAGTCGGTCCTTTTTCTATCTTCATTTCTGAAGTAGGAAGACACTGTTATGGATGAGTATCCAACGGAAGTAGTGTCCCTGAACAGATCCCCTTGTAGGAATCACCTATTAGGGGCCAGGGGCGTCCCTTCTGGATTGCAAGAAAGACAGGTGGCACAGAATCCAACATTCCACAGACTCAACCCTGTCGTGAGTATGTTCTATAGCACAGTTTCCTCGTGACATATGAAGTGTATTGAGCAGACGTAGACACTGAGGAACGTCACAGGGCTATCCATGCTGTATGTTCCTTAGAGGCCAGAGGGCCTCACCGTGCACAAAACTCACAGTATGCATCCTGCCCTATGTCCGTCCTTCTTCTATCTTCTTTCCACCACTGGACTGACAGTGTCAGAATTGAGAATCCGCCTAAAGGAGTTTCCCTAAACCGAACTTGCTCTGGTCAAGGGGATGGACGTCTAAGACTAGACTCCTATACGTCCCTTTGCAGTTTACCACACAGTGCGTCTCAAGAGCCTCCTTCTTTGACAGACTCAATACTGCCACGAATCCCTCCTAACACACACTTCCATCACAATATTTGAAGCTTTTGGGACACAGAAAGACAGTGTGGATGAGCACGGGAAGGGATCTTCAATACGTGTTATGGAAGCCTACACGCCATAAGCGGACCTTCACTCACAGGAACGTCCATAGTCGGTCCTTCTTCTAGCTTCATTTCTCAAATAGGAAGACACTGTTATGAATGAGTATCCACTTGAAGTAGTTTCCCTGAAAAGATCCCTTTGTATGAATCTCCTGTTAGTGCTCTGTTGTGTTACTTCTTGATTTCAACAAAGACAGGTGATACAGAATCCAACATTCCAAGACTCAACCCTGTCGTGAGTATGTTCCATAGCACAGTTTCCTTGCGACATAAGAATTCTTTTGAGCTGAGGGAGACGCTGTGAGACTCAGAGGGGCTGTACTTGCATTATGTGTCTTAGAGGCCTAAGTGCTTCACCCTGCCCTTCACTCACAGTATGCAACCTGCACTATGTCCTTCCCAGGTCTATCTTCTTTCCTCCACTGGACACACACTGTCAGAATTGAGAATACGCCAGAATGAGTTCCCTGAAACAGAACTTCCTCTGTACAAAGGCATGGACGTATGAGACTAGACTCCTATATGTTCCTATTGAAATTTACCACACAGTGCGTCCCAACCGCCTCCTTCTTTGACAGACTCAATATTGCCACGAATCCCTCCTCTCACTTGCCTCACAATGTTGGAAGCATTTTCAACACAGAAAGACAGTGGATGACCACAGGACGTGCTCATCCAATATGTGTTTTGGATGCCTTAGCGCCATATCCTGCACTTCACTTACAATACCTAAAGAACCCATAGTCCGTCCTTCTTCTATCTTCATTCCTCAATGGAGGAGGCACTGTTATGAATGGGTTTCCACATGAAGTAGTTTCCCTGAACAAAACCCCTTGTAAGAATCTCCTTTTAGTGCTCTGTTGGTTTACTTCTTTATTTCAAAAAAGACAAGTGGCACAGAATCCAACATTCCACAGAGTCAACCCTGTCGTGAGTATGTTCCATAGCACAGTTTCCTCACGATATAAGAAGTCTTTTGAGCTGAGGTAGACGCTGTGAGACTCACAGGGGCTGTACTTGCATTATGTGTCTTAGAGGCCTAAGTGCCTCACCCTGCCCTTCACTCACAGTATGCAACCTGCCCTATGTCCTTCCCAGGTCTATCTTCTTTCCTCCACTGGACAAACACTGTCAGAATTGAGAATACGCCCGAATGAGTTTCCCTGAAACAGAACTTCCTCTGTACAATGGCATGGACGTATGACACTAGACTCCTATATGTTCCTATTTCAATAATTTACCACACAGTGCGTCCCAACAGCCTCCGTTTTGGCTGACTCAATAGTGCCACGAATCCTTCCTAACTCACACTTCCCTCACAACGTTTGAAGCGTTTTCGACACAGAAAGACAGTGGATGACCATAGGACGTGCTCATCCAATATGTGTTTTGGATGCCTTAGCGCCATATCCTGCACTTCACTTACAGTAGCAAAAGAACCCATAGTCCCTCCTTCTTGTATCTTCATTCCTCAATGGAGAAGGCACTGTTATGAATGGATTTCCACCTGAAGTAGTTTCCCTGAACAGAACCCCTTGTAGGAATCTCCTGTTAGTGCTCTGTTGTGTTACTTCTTGATTTCAACAAAGACAGGTGGCACAGATCCAACATTCCACAGACTCAAACCTGTCGTGTGTATGTTCTATAGCACAGTTTCCTCACGACATAAGAAGTCTTTTGAGCTGAGGGAGACACTGTGAGACTCACAGGTGCTGACTTGCATTATGTGTCTTAGAGTCCTAAGTGCCTCACCCTGCCCTTCTCTCACAGTATGCAAAATGCCCTATATCCGTCACTGTTCTATCTTCTTTCCTCCACTGGACACACACTGTCAGAATTGAGAAGACGCCGGAATGAGTTTCCCTGAAACAGAACTTCCTCTGTTCAAGGGCATCCACGTATGAGACTACACTCCTATACGCGCCCATTCTAATTTATCACATATTGAGCCCCAAGAGCCTCCTTCCTTGACAGACTCAATACTGCCACGAATCCCTCTAAACCCACACTTCCCTCACAATGTTTGTAGCGTTTTCGACTTAGAAAGACTGTGTGGATGAGCACACGTCCTGATCTTTCAATATGTGTGTTGGAAGCCTAAGCTCCATAAGCTGCACTTACCTCACAGGAACTAAAGTGCCCATAGTCGGTCCTTTTTCTATCTTCATTTCTGAAGTAGGAAGACACTGTTATGGATGAGTATCCAACGGAAGTAGTGTCCCTGAACAGATCCCCTTGTAGGAATCACCTGTTAGGGGCCAGGGGCGTCCATTCTGGATTACAAGAAAGACAGGTGGCACATAATCCAACATTCCACAGACTCAACCCTGTCGTGAGCATGTTCTATAGCCCAGTTTCCTCGTGACATATGAAGTGTATTGAGCAGACGTAGACACTGAGGAACGTCACAGGGCTATCCATGCTGTTTGTTCCTTAGAGGCCAGAGTGCCTCACCCTGCACAAAACTCACAGTATGCATCCTGCCCTATGTCCGTCCTTCTTGTATCTTCTTTCCACCACTGGACTGACAGTGTCAGAATTGAGAATCCGCCTGAAGGAGTTTCCCTAAACCGAACTTGCTCTGGTAAGGGGATGGACGTCTAAGACTAGTCTCCTATACGTTCCTTTGCAGTTTACCACGCAGTGCGTCCCAAGAGCCTCCTTTTTTGACAGACTCAATACTGCCACGAATCCCTCCTAACACACACTTCCATCACAAAGTTTGAAGCGTTTTGGGCACAGGAAGACAGTGTGGATTAGCACATGAAGGGATCTTCAATACATGTTATGGAAGCCTACACGCCATAAGCTGACTTTCACTCACAGGAATGTCCATAGTCGGTCCTTCTTCTATCTTCATTTCTCAAATAGGAAGACACAGTTATTAATGAGTATCCACCTGAAGTAGTTTCCCTGAACAGATCCCTTTGTATGAATCTCCTGTTAGTGCTCTGTTGTGTTACTTCTTGATTTCATCAAAGACAGGTGGCACAGAATCCAACATTCCACAGACTCAACCCTGTCGTGAGTATGTTCTATAGCACAGTTTCCTCACGACATAAGAAGTCTTTTGAGCTGAGGGAGACGCTGTGAGACTCACAGGGGCTGTACTTGCATTATGTGTCTTAGAGACCTAAGTGCCTCACCCTGCCCTTCACTCACAGTATGCAACCTGTCCTATGTCCTTCCCAGGTCTATCTTCTTTCCTCCACTGGACACACATTGTCAGAATTGAGAATACAACGGAATGAGTTTCCCTGAAACAGAACTTCCTCTGTACAAAGGCATGGACGTATGAGACTAGACTCCTATAGGTTCCTATTGAAATTTACCACACAGTGCGTCCCAACAGCCTCCTTCTTTGCCAGACTCAATACTGCCACGAATCCCTCCTAACTCACACTTCCCTCACAATGTTTGTAGCGTTTTCGACTTAGAAAGACAGTGTGGATGAGCATAGGTCCTGATCTTTCAATATGTGTGTTGGAAGCCTAAGCTCCATAAGCTGCACTTACCTCACAGGAACTAAAGTGCCCATAGTCGGTCCTTGTTCTATCTTCATTTCTGAAGTAGGAAGACACTGTTATGGATGAGTATCCAACGGAAGTAGTGTCCCTGAACAGATCCCCTTGTAGGAATCACCTGTTAGGGGCCAGGGGCGTCCCTTCTGGATTACAAGAAAGACAGGTGGCACAGAATCCAACATTCCACAGACTCAACCCTGTCGTGAGTATGTTCTATAGCACAGTTTCCTCGTGACATATGAAGTGTATTGAGCAGACGTAGACACTGAGGAACGTCACAGGGCTATCCATGCTGTATGTTCCTTAGAGGCCAGAGGGCCTCACCGTGCACAAAACTCACAGTATGCATCCTGCCCTATGTCCGTCCTTCTTCTATCTTCTTTCCACCACTGGACTGACAGTGTCAGAATTGAGAATCCGCCTGAAGGAGTTTCCCTAAACCGAACTTGCTCTGGTCAAGGGGATGGACGTCTAAGACTAGACTCCTATACGTCCCTTTGCAGTTTACCACACAGTGCGTCTCAAGAGCCTCCTTCTTTGACAGACTCAATACTGCCACGAATCCCTCCTAACACACACTTCCATCACAATGTTTGAAGCTTTTTGGACACAGAAAGACAGTGTGGATGAGCACGGGAAGGGATCTTCAATACGTGTTATGGAAGCCTACACGCCATAAGCTGCACTTCACTCACAGGAACGTCCATAGTCGGTCCTTCTTCTAGCTTCATTTCTCAAATAGGAAGACACTGTTATGAATGAGTATCCACTTGAAGTAGTTTCCCTTAAAAGATCCCTTTGTATGAATCTCCTGTTAGTGCTCTGTTGTGTTACTTCTTGATTTCAACAAGACAGGTGATACAGAATCCAACATTCCACAGACTCAACCCTGTCGTGAGTATGTTCCATAGCACAGTTTCCTTGCGACATAAGAATTCTTTGGAGCTGAGGGAGACGCTGTGAGACTCAGAGGGGCTGTACTTGTATTATGTGTCTTAGAGGCCTAAGTGCTTCACCCTGCCCATCACTCACAGTATGCAACCTGTCCTATGTTCTTCCCAGGTCTATCTTCATTCCTCCACTGGACACACCCTGTCAAAATTGAGAATACGCCGGAATGAGTTTCCCTGAAACAGAACTTCCTCTGTATAAGTTGATGGACGTCTGAGACTAGACCCCTATATGCGGCTATTGCAGTTTACCACACAGTGCGTCCAAACAGCCTCCTTCTTTGACATACTCAATAATGCCACGAATCCCTCCTAACTCACACTGTCAGAAATGAGAATACGCCGGAATGAATTTCCCTGACACAGAACTTCCTCTGTTCAAGGGCATCGACGAATGAGATTAGACTCCTATACGCGCCCATTCTAGTTTATCACATAGTGAGCCCCAAGAGCTTCCTTCCTTGACAGACTCAACACTGCCAAGAATCCCTCCAAACGCACACTTCCCTCACAATGTTTGTAGCGTTTTCGACTTAGAAAGACAGTGTGGATGAGCACAGGTCCTGATCTTTCAATATGTGTGTTGGAAGCCTAAGCTCCATAAGCTGCACTTACCTCACAGGAACTAAAGTGCCCATAGTCGGTCCTTTTTCTATCTTCATTTCTGAAGTAGGAAGACACTGTTATGGATGAGTATCCAACGGAAGTAGTGTCCCTGAACAGATCCCCTTGTAGGTATCACCTGTTAGGGGCCAGGGGCGTCCCTTCTGGATTGCAAGAAAGACAGGTGGCACAGAATCCAACATTCCACAGACTCAACCCTGTCGTGAGTATGTTCTATAGCACAGTTTCCTCGTGACATATGAAGTGTATTGAGCAGACGTAGACACTGAGGAACGTCACAGGGCTATCCATGCTGTATGTTCCTTAGAGGCCAGAGGGCCTCACCGTGCACAAAACTCACAGTATGCATCCTGCCCTATGTCCGTCCTTCTTCTATCTTCTTTCCACCACTGGACTGACAGTGTCAGAATTGAGAATCCGCCTAAAGGAGTTTCCCTAAACCGAACTTGCTCTGGTCAAGGGGATGGACGTCTAAGACTAGTCTCCTATACGTTCCTTTGCAGTTTACCACGCAGTGCGTCCCAAGAGCCTCCTTTTTTGACAGACTCAATACTGCCACGAATCCCTCCTAACACACACTTCCATCACAATATTTGAAGCTTTTGGGACACAGAAAGACAGTGTGGATGAGCACGGGAAGGGATCTTCAATACGTGTTATGGAAGCCTACACGCCATAAGCGGACCTTCACTCACAGGAACGTCCATAGTCGGTCCTTCTTCTAGCTTCATTTCTCAAATAGGAAGACACTGTTATGAATGAGTATCCACTTGAAGTAGTTTCCCTGAAAAGATCCCTTTGTATGAATCTCCTGTTAGTGCTCTGTTGTGTTACTTCTTGATTTCAACAAAGACAGGTGATACAGAATCCAACATTCCAAGACTCAACCCTGTCGTGAGTATGTTCCATAGCACAGTTTCCTTGTGACATAAGAATTCTTTTGAGCTGAGGGAGACGCTGTGAGACTCAGAGGGGCTGTACTTGCATTATGTGTCTTAGAGGCCTAAGTGCTTCACCCTGCCCTTCACTCACAGTATGCAACCTGCCCTATGTCCTTCCCAGGTCTATCTTCTTTCCTCCACTGGACACACCCTGTCAGAATTGAGAATACGCCGGAATGAGTTTCCCTGAAACAGAACTTCCTCTGTACAAAGGCATGGACGTATGAGACTAGACTCCTATATGTTCCTATTGAAATTTACCACACAGTGCGTCCCAACAGCCTCCTTCTTTGACAGACTCAATATTGCCACGAATCCCTCCTCTCACTTGCCTCACAATGTTGGAAGCATTTTCAACACAGAAAGACAGTGGATGACCACAGGACGTGCTCATCCAATATGTGTTTTGGATGCCTTAGCGCCATATCCTGCACTTCACTTACAGTACCAAAAGAACCCATAGTCCGTCCTTCTTCTATCTTCATTCCTCAATAGAGGAGGCACTGTTATGAATGGGTTTCTCAACCCTGTCGTGAGTATGTTCCATAGCACAGTTTCCTCACGACATAAGAAGTCTTTTGAGCTGAGGGAGACGCTGTGAGACTCACAGGGGCTGTACTTGCATTATGTGTCTTAGAGGCCTAAGTGCCTCACCCTGCCCTTCACTCACAGTATGCAACCTGCCCTATGTCCTTCCCAGGTCTGTCTTCTTTCCTCCTCTGGACACACACTGTCAGAATTGAGAATACGCCCGAATGAGTTTCCCTGAAACAGAACTTCCTCTGTACAATGGCATGGACGTATGACACTAGACTCCTATATGTTCCTATTTCAATAATTTACCACACAGTGCGTCCCAACAGCCTCCGTTTTGGCTGACTCAATAGTGCCACGAATCCTTCCTAACTCACACTTCCCTCACAACGTTTGAAGCGTTTTCGACACAGAAAGACAGTGGATGACCATAGGACGTGCTCATCCAATATGTGTTTTGCATGCCTTAGCGCCATATCCTGCACTTCACTTACAGTACCAAATAACCCATAGTCCCTCCTTCTTCTATCTTCATTCCTCAATGGAGAAGGCACTGTTATGAATGGATTTCCACCTGAAGTAGTTTCCCTGAACAGAACCCCTTGTAGGAATCTCCTGTTAGTGCTCTGTTGTGTTACTTCTTGATTTCAACAAAGACAGGTGGCACAGATCCAACATTCCACAGACTCAAACCTGTCGTGTGTATGTTCTATAGCACAGTTTCCTCACGACATAAGAAGTCTTTTGAGCTGAGGGAGACACTGTGAGACTCACAGGTGCTGACTTGCATTATGTGTCTTAGAGTCCTAAGTGCCTCACCCTGCCCTTCACTCACAGTATGCAAAATGCCCTATATCCGTCCCTGTTCTATCTTCTTTCCTCCACTGGACACACACTGTCAGAATTGAGAAGACGCCGGAATGAGTTTCCCTGAAACAGAACTTCCTCTGTTCAAGGGCATCCACGTATGAGACTACACTCCTATACGCGCCCATTCTAATTTATCACATATTGAGCCCCAAGAGCCTCCTTCCTTGACAGACTCAATACTGCCACGAATCCCTCTAAACCCACACTTCCCTCACAATGTTTGTAGCGTTTTCGACTTAGAAAGACTGTGTGGATGAGCACAGGTCCTGATCTTTCAATATGTGTGTTGGAAGCCTAAGCTCCATAAGCTGCACTTACCTCATAGGAACTAAAGTGCCCATAGTCGGTCCTTTTTCTATCTTCATTTCTGAAGTAGGAAGACACTGTTATGGATGAGTATCCAACAGAAGTAGTGTCCCTGAACAGATCCCCTTGTAGGAATCACCTGTTAGGGGCCAGGGGCGTCCCTTCTGGATTACAAGAAAGACAGGTGGCACAGAATCCAACATTCCACAGACTCAACCCTGTCTTGAGTATGTTCTATAGCCCAGTTTCCTCGTGACATATGAGGTGTATTGAGCAGACGTAGACACTGAGGAACGTCACAGGGCTATCCATGCTGTATGTTCCTTAGAGGCCAGAGGGCCTCACCGTGCACAAAACTCACAGTATGCATCCTGCCCTATGTCCGTCCTTCTTCTATCTTCTTTCCACCACTGGACTGACAGTGTCAGAATTGAGAATCCGCCTGAAGGAGTTTCCCTAAACCGAACTTGCTCTGGTCAAGGGGATGGACGTCTAAGACTAGTCTCCTATATGTTCCTTTGCAGTTTACCACGCAGTGCGTCCCAAGAGCCTCCTTTTTTGACAGACTCAATACTGCCACGAATCCCTCCTAACACACACTTCCATCACAAAGTTTGAAGCGTTTTGGGCACAGGAAGACAGTGTGGATTAGCACATGAAGGGATCTTCAATACATGTTATGGAAGCCTACACGCCATAAGCTGACCTTCACTCACAGGAATGTCCATAGTCGGTCCTTCTTCTATCTTCATTTCTCAAATAGGAAGACACAGTTATTAATGAGTATCCACCTGAAGTAGTTTTCCTGAACAGATCCCTTTGTATGAATCTCCTGTTAGTGCTCTGTTGTGTTACTTCTTGATTTCAACAAAGACAGGTGGCACAGAATCCAACATTCCACAGACTCAACCCTGTCGTGAGTATGTTCTATAGCACAGTTTCCTCACGACATAAGAAGTCTTTTGAGCTGAGGGAGACGCTGTGCGACTCACAGGGGCTGTACTTGCATTATGTGTCTTAGAGGCCTAAGTGCCTCACCCTGCCCTTCACTCACAGTATGCAAGCTGCCCTATGTCCTTCCCAGGTCTGTCTTCTTTCCTCCACTGGACACACACTGTCAGAATTGAGAATACGCCGGAATGAGTTTCCCTGAAACAGAACTTCCTCTGTACAAAGGCATGGACGTCTGAGACTAGACTCCTATAGGTTCCTATTGAAATTTACCACACAGTGCCTCCCAACAGCCTCCTTCTTTGACAGACTCAATATTGCCACGAATCCCTCCTAACTCTCACTTGCCTCACAATGTTGGAAGCATTTTCAACACAGAAAGACAGTGGATGACCACAGGACGTGGCATCCAATATGTGTTTTGGATGCCTTAGCGCCATATCCTGCACTTCACTTACAATACCTAAAGAACCCATAGTCCGTCCTTCTTCTATCTTCATTCCTCAATGGAGAAGGCACTGTTATGAATGGGTTTCCACATGAAGTGTTTCCCTGAACAAAACCCCTTGTAAAAATCTCCTGTTAGTGCTCTGTTGGTTTACTTCTTTATTTCAAAAAAGACAAGTGGCACAGAATCCAACATTCCACAGACTCAACCCTGTCGTATGTTCCATAGCACAGTTTCTCACGACATAAATAGTCTTTTGAGCTGAGGTAGACGCTGTGAGACTCACAGGGGCTGTACTTGCATTATGTGTCTTAGAGGCCTAAGTGCCTCACCCTGCCCTTCACTCACAGTATGCAACCTGCCCTATGTCCTTCCCAGGTCTATCTTCTTTCCTCCACTGGACACACACTGTCAGAATTGAGAATACGCCGGAATGAGTTTCCCTGAAACAGAACTTCCTCTGTACAATGGCATGGACGTATGAGACTAGACTCCTATAGGTTCCTATTTCAATAATTTACCACACAGTGCGTCCCAACAGCCTCCTTCTTTGGCTGACTCAATAGTGCCACGAATCCCTCCTAACTCACACATCCCTCACAACGTTTGAAGCGTTTTCGACACAGAAAGACAGTGGATGACCACAGGACGTGCTCATCCAATATGTGTTTTGGATCCCTTAGCGCCATATCCTGCACTTCACTTACAGTAGCAAAAGAACCCATAGTCCCTCCTTCTTGTATCTTCATTCCTCAAGGGAGAAGGCACTGTTATGAATGGATTTGCACCTGAAGTAGTTTCCGTGAACGGAATCTCCTGTTAGTGCTCTGTTGTGTTACTTCTTGATTTCAACAAAGACAGGTGGCACAGAATCCAACATTCCACAGACTCAACCCTGTCGTGAGTATGTTCTATAGCACAGTTTCCTCACGACATAAGAAGTCTTTTGAGCTGAGGGAGACGCTGTGAGACTCACAGGGGCTGTACTTGCATTATGTGTCTTAGAGGCCTCAGTGCCTCACCCTGCCCTTCACTCACAGTATGCACCTGCCCTATGTCCTTCCCAGGTCTATCTTCTTTCCTCCACTGGACACACATATCAGAATTGAGAATACAACGGAATGAGTTTCCCTGAAACAGAACTTCCTCTGTACAAAGGCATGGACGTATGAGACTAGACTCCTATAGGTTCCTATTGAAATTTACCACACAGTGCGTCCCAACAGCCTCCTTCTTTGCCAGACTCAATACTGCCAGGAATCCCTCCTAACTCACACTTCCCTCACAACGTTGGAAGCATTCTCAACACAGAAAGACAGTGGATGACCACAGGACGTGCTCATCCAATATGTGTTTTGGATGCCTTAGCGCCATATCCTGCACTTCACTTACAGTACCAAAAGAACCCATAGTCCGTCCTTCTCCTATCTTCATTCCTCAATGGAGAAGGCACTGTTATGAATGGGTTTCCACCTGAAGTAGTTTCCCTGAACAGAACCCCTTGTAGGAATCTCCTGTTAGTGCTCTGTTGTGTTACTTCTTGATTTCAACAAAGACAGGTGGCACAGAATCCAACATTCCACAGACTCAACCCTGTCGTGAGTATGTTCTATAGCAGTTTTCTTACGACATAAGAAGTCCTTTGAGCTGAGGGAGACGCTGTGAGACTCTTAGGGGCTGTACTTGCATTATGTGTCTTAGAGTCCTAAGTGCCTCACCCTGCCCCTCACTCACAGTATGCAAAATGCCCTATGTCCGTCCCTGTTCTATCTTCATTCCTCCACTGGACACACACTGTCAGAATTGAGAAGACGCCGGAATGAGTTTCCCTGAATCAGAACTTCCTCTGTATAAGTTCAGTCAAGCAGAGAGAGTCAATTATCATATGGTTTCACTCATTTGTGGAGCATAACCAATAGCATGGAGGACAAGGGGCGTTAGAGAGTAGTAGGGAATTTGGGTAAATTGGAAGGGGATGTGAACCATGAGAGACTATGGACTCTGAAAAACAGTCTGAGGGGTTTGAAGTGGCGGGGGGGTGGGAGGTTGGGGTATCAGGTGGTGGGTATTATAGAGGGCACAGCTTGCATGGAGCACTGGGTGTGGTGAAAAAATAATGAATACTGTTTTTCTGAAAATAAATAAATTGGGAAAAAAAAAGACAACTATATTTAAACAGTAAGAATTAAGTATTTTATTCCTTAAAATAAAATTCATTATTGAATCCAATGCAAAAATTCTATAAAAGTAATAAATTTAACTTCTAACATTTTGAAAAACTGTAAAAGTAAAGAACTCTTTAATCCTGTACCTGCTGTTGTGCTTAACTAAGAAAAGGTAGTAAAGCAATGGCAAGCAGTCTACTTTTGAAAACGAACTTGTTGTGGATTTAGAATGGAAGGTAGCATAGGAGAGAGGAAAAGTAATAGGCTTGTAAACCAGGAGGCCAGACCTTAACCCTTATCCCTGTTCTTCACTAATTGGGTAAGGACACGGGGCAAATTTCTTACATTTCCTGGAGCTCAATTCAATCAAATCTGTAAAATGAGAGGGTTAAATGATTTTTGAGATCCCTTTCAATTCTGAAATGTAATGAGATTATGATGACTTATAAATAGATTTGTAAACCACTATAAACTATTCTAGGAATGCTCCTTGGGAATTATACTTTAAAGCTTTTTGGAACTGACATTCAGACCAAGATCAGATCATTCCAGTTTGCTTGCTCTTCCTAAAGAACTTCTGTTCAATAAACTCTGAGTCATGACTGTATCTTCCCTATATACAGTAGATACTCAATAAATGTTTGCTAAGTGAAAAAAAAAATAAGTTGATGGACGTCTGAGACTAGACCCCTATATCGGCTATTGCAGTTTACCACACAGTGCGTCCAAACAGCCTCCTTCTTTGACATACTCAATACTGCCACGAATCCCTCCTAACTCACACTGTCAGAAATGAGAATACGCCGGAATGAGTTTCCCTGACACAGAACTTCCTCTGTTCAAGGGCATCGACGAATGAGATTAGACTCCTATACGCGCCCATTCTAGTTTATCACATAGTGAGCCCCAAGAGCTTCCTTCCTTGACAGACTCAACACTGCCACGAATCCCTCCAAACGCACACTTCCCTCACAATGTTTGTAGCGTTTTCGACTTAGAAAGACAGTGTGTATGAGCATAGGTCCTGATCTTTCAATATGTGTGTTGGAAGCCTAAGCTCCATAAGCTGCACTTACCTCACAGGAACTAAAGTGCCCTTAGTCGGTCCTTGTTCTATTTTCATTTCTGAAGTAGGAAGACACTGTTATGGATGAGTATCCAACGGAAGTAGTGTCCCTGAACAGATCCCCTTGTAGGAATCACCTGTTAGGGGCCAGGGGCGACCCTTCTGGATTACAAGAAAGACAGGTGGCACAGAATCCAATATTCCACAGACTCAACCCTGTCGTGAGTTTGTTCTATAGCACAGTTTCCTCGTGACATATGAAGTGTATTGAGCAGACGTAGACACTGAGGAACGTCACAGGGCTATCCATGCTGTATGTTCCTTAGAGGCCAGAGGGCCTCACCGTGCACAAAACTCACAGTATGCATCCTGCCCTATGTCCGTCCTTCTTCTATCTTCTTTCCACCACTGGACTGACAGTGTCAGAATTGAGAATCCGCCTGAAGGAGTTTCCCTAAACCGAACTTGCTCTGGTCAAGGGGATGGACGTCTAAGACTAGACTCCTATACGTCCCTTTGCAGTTTACCACACAGTGCGTCTCAAGAGCCTCCTTCTTTGACAGACTCAATACTGCCACGAATCCCCCCTAACACACACTTCCATCACAATGTTTGAAGCTTTTTGGACACAGAAAGACAGTGTGGATGAGCACAGGAAGGGATCTTCAATACGTGTTATGGAAGCCTACACGCCATAAGCTGCACTTCACTCACAGGAACGTCCATAGTCGGTCCTTCTTCTAGCTTCATTTCTCAAATAGGAAGACACTGTTATGAATGAGTATCCACCTGAAGTAGTTTCCCTGAACAGATCCCTTTGTATGAATCTCCTGTTAGTGCTCTGTTGTGTTACTTCTTGATTTCAACAAAGACAGGTGGCACAGAATCCAACATTCCACAGACTCAACCCTGTCGTGAGTATGTTCTATAGCACAGTTTCCTCACGACATAAGAAGTCTTTTGAGCTGAGGGAGACGCTGTGAGACTCACAGGGGCTGTACTTGCATTATGTGTCTTAGAGGCCTCAGTGCCTCACCCTGCCCTTCACTCACAGTATGCACCTGCCCTATGTCCTTCCCAGGTCTATCTTCTTTCCTCCACTGGACACACATTGTCAGAATTGAGAATACAACGGAATGAGTTTCCCTGAAACAGAACTTCCTCTGTACAAAGGTATGGACGTATGAGACTAGACTCCTATAGGTTCCTATTGAAATTTACCACACAGTGCGTCCCAACAGCCTCCTTCTTTGCCAGACTCAATACTGCCACGAATCCCTCCTAACTCACACTTCCCTCACAACGTTGGAAGCATTCTCAACACAGAAAGACAGTGGATGACCACAGGACGTGCTCATCCAATATGTGTTTTGGATGCCTTAGCGCCATATCCTGCACTTCACTTACAGTACCAAAAGAACCCATAGTCCGTCCTTCTTCTATCTTCATTCCTCAATGGAGAAGGCACTGTTATGAATGGGTTTCCACCTGAAGTAGTTTCCCTGAACAGAACCCCTTGTAGGAATCTCCTGTTAGTGCTCTGTTGTGTTACTTCTTGATTTCAACAAAGACAGGTGGCACAGAATCCAACATTCCACAGACTCAACCCTGTCGTGAGTATGTTCTATAGCAGTTTTCTTACGACATAAGAAGTCCTTTGAGCTGAGGGAGACGCTGTGAGACTCACAGGGGCTGTACTTGCATTATGTGTCTTAGAGTCCTAAGTGCCTCACCCTGCCCCTCACTCACAGTATGCAAAATGCCCTATGTCCGTCCCTGTTCTATCTTCTTTCCTCCACTGGACACACACTGTCAGAATTGAGAAGACGCCGGAATGAGTTTCCCTGAATCAGAACTTCCTCTGTATAAGTTGATGGACGTCTGAGACTAGACCCCTATATGCGGCTATTGCAGTTTACCACACAGTGCGTCCAAACAGCCTCCTTCTTTGACATACTCAATACTGCCACGAATCCCTCCTAACTCACACTGTCAGAAATGAGAATACGCCGGAATGAGTTTCCCTGACACAGAACTTCCTCTGTTCAAGGGCATCGACGAATGAGATTAGACTCCTATACGCGCCCATTCTAGTTTATCACATAGTGAGCCCCAAGAGCTTCCTTCCTTGACAGACTCAACACTGCCACGAATCCCTCCAAACGCACACTTCCCTCACAATGTTTGTAGCGTTTTCGACTTAGAAAGACAGTGTGGATGAGCATAGGTCCTGATCTTTCAATATGTGTGTTGGAAGCCTAAGCTCCATAAGCTGCACTTCCCTCACAGGAACTAAAGTGCCCATAGACGGTCCTTGTTCTATCTTCATTTCTGAAGTAGGAAGACACTGTTATGGATGAGTATCCAACGGAAGTAGTGACCCTGAACAGATCCCCTTGTAGGAATCACCTGTTAGGGGCCAGGGGCGTCCCATCTGGATTACAAGAAAGACAGGTGGCACAGAATCCAATATTCCACAGACTCAACCCTGTCGTGAGTATGTTCTATAGCACAGTTTCCTCGTGACATATGAAGTGTATTGAGCAGACGTAGACACTGAGGAACGTCACAGGGCTATCCATGCTGTATGTTCCTTAGAGGCCAGAGGGCCTCACCGTGCACAAAACTCACAGTATGCATCCTGCCCTATGTCCGTCCTTCTTCTATTTTCTTTCCACCACTGGACTGACAGTGTCAGAATTGAGAATCCGCCTGAAGGAGTTTCCCTAAACCGAACTTGCTCTGGTCAAGGGGATGGACGTCTAAGACTAGACTCCTATAAGTCCCTTTGCAGTTTACCACACAGTGCGTCTCAAGAGCCTCCTTCTTTGACAGACTCAATACTGCCACGAATCCCTCCTAACACACACTTCCATCACAATGTTTGAAGCTTTTTGGACACAGAAAGACAGTGTGGATGAGCACAGGAAGGGATCTTCAATACGTGTTATGGAAGCCTACACGCCATAAGCTGCACTTCACTCACAGGAACGTCCATAGTCGGTCCTTCTTCTAGCTTCATTTCTCAAATAGGAAGACACTGTTATGAATGAGTATCCACTTGAAGTAGTTTCCCTGAAAAGATCCCTTTGTATGAATCTCCTGTTAGTGCTCTGTTGTGTTACTTCTTGATTTCAACAAAGACAGGTGATACAGAATCCAATATTCCACAGACTCAACCCTGTCGTGTGTATATTCCATAGCACAGTTTCCTTGCGACATAAGAATTCATTTGAGCTGAGGGAGACGCTGTGAGACTCACAGGGCCTGTACTTGCATTATTTGTCTTAGAGGCCTAAGTGCTTCACCCTGCCCTTCACTCACAGTATGCAACCTGCCCTATGTCCTTCCCAGGTCTATCTTCTTTCCTCCACTGGACACACACTGTCAGAATTGAGATACGCCGGAATGAGTTTCTCTGAAACAGAACTTCCTCTGTACAAAGGATTGGACGTATGAGACTAGACTCCTATATGTTCCTATTGAAATTTACCACACAGTGCGTCCCAACAGCCTCCTTCTTTGACAGACTCAATATTGCCACGAATCCCTCCTCTCACTTGCCTCACAATTTTGGAAGAATTTTCAACACAGAAAGACAGTGGTTGACCAGAGGACGTGCTCATCCAATATGTGTTTTGGATGCCTTAGCGCCATATCCTGCACTTCACTTACAATACCTAAAGAACCCATAGTCCGTCCTTCTTCTATCTTCATTCCTCAATGGAGAAGGCACTGTTTGAATGGGTTTCCACGTGAAGTAGTTTCCCTGAACAAAACCCCTTGTAAGAATCTCCTTTAAGTGCTCTGTTGGTTTACTTCTTTATTTCAAAAAAGACAAGTGGCACAGAATCCAACATTCCACAGACTCAACCCTGTCGTGAGTATGTTCCATAGCACAGTTTCCTCACGACATAAGAAGTCTTTTGAGCTGAGGTAGACGCTGTGAGACTCACAGGGGCTGTACTTGCATTATGTGTCTTAGAGGCCTAAGTGCCTCACCCTGCCCTTCACTCACAGTATACTACCTGCCCTATGTACTTCCCAGGTCTATCTTCTTTCCTCCACTGGACACACACTGTCAGAATTGAGAATACGCCGGAATGAGTTTCCCTGAAACAGAACTTCCTCTGTACAATGGCATGGACGTATGAGACTAGACTCCTATGTTCCTATTTCAATAATTTACCACACAGTGCGTCCCAACAGCCTCCTTCTTTGGCTGACTCAATAGTGCCACGAATCCCTCCTAACTCACACTTCCCTCACAACGTTTGAAGCATTTTCGACACAGAAAGACAGTGGATGACCACAGGACGTGCTCATCCAATATGTGTTTTGGATGCCTTAGCGCCATATCCTGCACTTCACTTACAATACCAAAAGAACCCATACTCCATCCTACTTCTTTCTTCATTCCTCAATGGAGAAGGCACTGTTATGAATGGATTTGCACCTGAAGTATTTTCCGTGAACAGAACCCCTTGTAGGAATCTCCTGTTAGTGCTCTGTTGTGTTACTTCTTGATTTCAACAAAGACAGGTGGCACAGAATCCAACATTCCACAGTCTCAACCCTGTCGTGAGTATGTTCTATAGCACAGTTTCCTCACGACATAAGAAGTCTTTTGAGCTGAGGGCGACGCTGTGAGACTCACAGGGGCTGTACTTGCATTATGTGTCTTAGAGTCCTAAGTGCCTCACCCTGCCCTTCACTCACAGTATGCAACCTGCCCTATGTCCTTCCCAGGTCTATCTTCTTTCCTCCTAGGACACACACTGTCAGAATTGAGAAGACGCCGGAATGAGTTTCCCTGAAACAGAACTTCCTCTGTTCAAGGGCATCCACGTATGAGACTACACTCCTATATGCGCCCATTCTAGTTTATCACATAGTGAGCCCCAAGAGCCTCCTTCCTTGACAGACTCAACACTGCCACGAATCCCTCCAAACGCACACTTCCCTCACAATGTTTGTAGCGTTTTCGACTTAGAAAGACAGTGTGGATGAGCATAGGTCCTGATCTTTCAATATGTGTGTTGGAAGCCTAAGCTCCATAAGCTGCACTTACCTCACAGGAACTAAAGTGCCCATAGTCGGTCCTTGTTCTATCTTCATTTCTGAAGTAGGAAGACACTGTTATGGATGAGTATCCAACGGAAGTAGTGTCCCTGAACAGATCCCCTTGTAGGAATCACCTGTTAGGGGCCAGGGGCATCCCTTCTGGATTACAAGAAAGACAGGTGGCACAGAATCCAACATTCCACAGACTCAACCCTGTCGTGAGTATATTCTATAGCACAGTTTCCTCGTGACATATGAAGTGTATTGAGCAGACGTAGACACTGAGGAACGTCAAAGGGCTATCCATGCTGTATGTTCCTTAGAGGCCAGAGGGCCTCACCGTGCACAAAACTCACAGTATTCATCCTGCCCTATGTCCGTCCTTCTTCTATCTTCTTTCCACCACTGGACTGACAGTGTCAGAATTGAGAATCCGCCTAAAGGAGTTTCCCTAAACCGAACTTGCTCTGGTCAAGGGGATGGATGTCTAAGACTAGTCTCCTATATGTTCCTTTGCAGTTTACCACGCAGTGCGTCCCAAGAGCCTCCTTTTTTGACAGACTCAATACTGCCACGAATCCCTCCTAACACACACTTCCATCACAAAGTTTGAAGCGTTTTGGGCACAGGAAGACAGTGTGGATTAGCACATGAAGGGATCTTCAATACATGTTATGGAAGCCTACACGCCATAAGCTGACCTTCACTCACAGGAATGTCCATAGTCGGTCCTTCTTCTATCTTCATTTCTCAAATAGGAAGACACAGTTATTAATGAGTATCCACCTGAAGTAGTTTTCCTGAACAGATCCCTTTGTATGAATCTCCTGTTAGTGCTCTGTTGTGTTACTTCTTGATTTCAACAAAGACAGGTGGCACAGAATCCAACATTCCACAGACTCAACCCTGTCGTGAGTATGTTCTATAGCACAGTTTCCTCACGACATAAGAAGTCTTTTGAGCTGAGGGAGACGCTGTGCGACTCACAGGGGCTGTACTTGCATTATGTGTCTTAGAGGCCTAAGTGCCTCACCCTGCCCTTCACTCACAGTATGCAAGCTGCCCTATGTCCTTCCCAGGTCTGTCTTCTTTCCTCCACTGGACACACACTGTCAGAATTGAGAATACGCCGGAATGAGTTTCCCTGAAACAGAACTTCCTCTGTACAAAGGCATGGACGTCTGAGACTAGACTCCTATAGGTTCCTATTGAAATTTACCACACAGTGCCTCCCAACAGCCTCCTTCTTTGACAGACTCAATATTGCCACGAATCCCTCCTAACTCTCACTTGCCTCACAATGTTGGAAGCATTTTCAACACAGAAAGACAGTGGATGACCACAGGACGTGGCATCCAATATGTGTTTTGGATGCCTTAGCGCCATATCCTGCACTTCACTTACAATACCTAAAGAACCCATAGTCCGTCCTTCTTCTATCTTCATTCCTCAATGGAGAAGGCACTGTTATGAATGGGTTTCCACATGAAGTGTTTCCCTGAACAAAACCCCTTGTAAAAATCTCCTGTTAGTGCTCTGTTGGTTTACTTCTTTATTTCAAAAAAGACAAGTGGCACAGAATCCAACATTCCACAGACTCAACCCTGTCGTATGTTCCATAGCACAGTTTCTCACGACATAAATAGTCTTTTGAGCTGAGGTAGACGCTGTGAGACTCACAGGGGCTGTACTTGCATTATGTGTCTTAGAGGCCTAAGTGCCTCACCCTGCCCTTCACTCACAGTATGCAACCTGCCCTATGTCCTTCCCAGGTCTATCTTCTTTCCTCCACTGGACACACACTGTCAGAATTGAGAATACGCCGGAATGAGTTTCCCTGAAACAGAACTTCCTCTGTACAATGGCATGGACGTATGAGACTAGACTCCTATAGGTTCCTATTTCAATAATTTACCACACAGTGCGTCCCAACAGCCTCCTTCTTTGGCTGACTCAATAGTGCCACGAATCCCTCCTAACTCACACATCCCTCACAACGTTTGAAGCGTTTTCGACACAGAAAGACAGTGGATGACCACAGGACGTGCTCATCCAATATGTGTTTTGGATCCCTTAGCGCCATATCCTGCACTTCACTTACAGTAGCAAAAGAACCCATAGTCCCTCCTTCTTGTATCTTCATTCCTCAAGGGAGAAGGCACTGTTATGAATGGATTTGCACCTGAAGTAGTTTCCGTGAACGGAATCTCCTGTTAGTGCTCTGTTGTGTTACTTCTTGATTTCAACAAAGACAGGTGGCACAGAATCCAACATTCCACAGACTCAACCCTGTCGTGAGTATGTTCTATAGCACAGTTTCCTCACGACATAAGAAGTCTTTTGAGCTGAGGGAGACGCTGTGAGACTCACAGGGGCTGTACTTGCATTATGTGTCTTAGAGGCCTCAGTGCCTCACCCTGCCCTTCACTCACAGTATGCACCTGCCCTATGTCCTTCCCAGGTCTATCTTCTTTCCTCCACTGGACACACATATCAGAATTGAGAATACAACGGAATGAGTTTCCCTGAAACAGAACTTCCTCTGTACAAAGGCATGGACGTATGAGACTAGACTCCTATAGGTTCCTATTGAAATTTACCACACAGTGCGTCCCAACAGCCTCCTTCTTTGCCAGACTCAATACTGCCAGGAATCCCTCCTAACTCACACTTCCCTCACAACGTTGGAAGCATTCTCAACACAGAAAGACAGTGGATGACCACAGGACGTGCTCATCCAATATGTGTTTTGGATGCCTTAGCGCCATATCCTGCACTTCACTTACAGTACCAAAAGAACCCATAGTCCGTCCTTCTCCTATCTTCATTCCTCAATGGAGAAGGCACTGTTATGAATGGGTTTCCACCTGAAGTAGTTTCCCTGAACAGAACCCCTTGTAGGAATCTCCTGTTAGTGCTCTGTTGTGTTACTTCTTGATTTCAACAAAGACAGGTGGCACAGAATCCAACATTCCACAGACTCAACCCTGTCGTGAGTATGTTCTATA
Organism: Neogale vison; assembly: GCF_020171115.1. Lineage (NCBI taxonomy): Eukaryota > Metazoa > Chordata > Mammalia > Carnivora > Mustelidae > Neogale > Neogale vison. The sequence goes on from NC_058105.1 coordinate 77,643,213, forward strand.
GCAGTTTTCTTACGACATAAGAAGTCCTTTGAGCTGAGGGAGACGCTGTGAGACTCTTAGGGGCTGTACTTGCATTATGTGTCTTAGAGTCCTAAGTGCCTCACCCTGCCCCTCACTCACAGTATGCAAAATGCCCTATGTCCGTCCCTGTTCTATCTTCATTCCTCCACTGGACACACACTGTCAGAATTGAGAAGACGCCGGAATGAGTTTCCCTGAATCAGAACTTCCTCTGTATAAGTTCAGTCAAGCAGAGAGAGTCAATTATCATATGGTTTCACTCATTTGTGGAGCATAACCAATAGCATGGAGGACAAGGGGCGTTAGAGAGTAGTAGGGAATTTGGGTAAATTGGAAGGGGATGTGAACCATGAGAGACTATGGACTCTGAAAAACAGTCTGAGGGGTTTGAAGTGGCGGGGGGGTGGGAGGTTGGGGTATCAGGTGGTGGGTATTATAGAGGGCACAGCTTGCATGGAGCACTGGGTGTGGTGAAAAAATAATGAATACTGTTTTTCTGAAAATAAATAAATTGGGAAAAAAAAAGACAACTATATTTAAACAGTAAGAATTAAGTATTTTATTCCTTAAAATAAAATTCATTATTGAATCCAATGCAAAAATTCTATAAAAGTAATAAATTTAACTTCTAACATTTTGAAAAACTGTAAAAGTAAAGAACTCTTTAATCCTGTACCTGCTGTTGTGCTTAACTAAGAAAAGGTAGTAAAGCAATGGCAAGCAGTCTACTTTTGAAAACGAACTTGTTGTGGATTTAGAATGGAAGGTAGCATAGGAGAGAGGAAAAGTAATAGGCTTGTAAACCAGGAGGCCAGACCTTAACCCTTATCCCTGTTCTTCACTAATTGGGTAAGGACACGGGGCAAATTTCTTACATTTCCTGGAGCTCAATTCAATCAAATCTGTAAAATGAGAGGGTTAAATGATTTTTGAGATCCCTTTCAATTCTGAAATGTAATGAGATTATGATGACTTATAAATAGATTTGTAAACCACTATAAACTATTCTAGGAATGCTCCTTGGGAATTATACTTTAAAGCTTTTTGGAACTGACATTCAGACCAAGATCAGATCATTCCAGTTTGCTTGCTCTTCCTAAAGAACTTCTGTTCAATAAACTCTGAGTCATGACTGTATCTTCCCTATATACAGTAGATACTCAATAAATGTTTGCTAAGTGAAAAAAAAAATAAGTTGATGGACGTCTGAGACTAGACCCCTATATCGGCTATTGCAGTTTACCACACAGTGCGTCCAAACAGCCTCCTTCTTTGACATACTCAATACTGCCACGAATCCCTCCTAACTCACACTGTCAGAAATGAGAATACGCCGGAATGAGTTTCCCTGACACAGAACTTCCTCTGTTCAAGGGCATCGACGAATGAGATTAGACTCCTATACGCGCCCATTCTAGTTTATCACATAGTGAGCCCCAAGAGCTTCCTTCCTTGACAGACTCAACACTGCCACGAATCCCTCCAAACGCACACTTCCCTCACAATGTTTGTAGCGTTTTCGACTTAGAAAGACAGTGTGTATGAGCATAGGTCCTGATCTTTCAATATGTGTGTTGGAAGCCTAAGCTCCATAAGCTGCACTTACCTCACAGGAACTAAAGTGCCCTTAGTCGGTCCTTGTTCTATTTTCATTTCTGAAGTAGGAAGACACTGTTATGGATGAGTATCCAACGGAAGTAGTGTCCCTGAACAGATCCCCTTGTAGGAATCACCTGTTAGGGGCCAGGGGCGACCCTTCTGGATTACAAGAAAGACAGGTGGCACAGAATCCAATATTCCACAGACTCAACCCTGTCGTGAGTTTGTTCTATAGCCCAGTTTCCTCGTGACATATGAAGTGTATTGAGCAGACGTAGACACTGAGGAACGTCACAGGGCTATCCATGCTGTATGTTCCTTAGAGGCCAGAGGGCCTCACCGTGCACAAAACTCACAGTATGCATCCTGCCCTATGTCCGTCCTTCTTCTATCTTCTTTCCACCACTGGACTGACAGTGTCAGAATTGAGAATCCGCCTGAAGGAGTTTCCCTAAACCGAACTTGCTCTGGTCAAGGGGATGGACGTCTAAGACTAGACTCCTATACTTCCCTTTGCAGTTTACCACACAGTGCGTCTCAAGAGCCTCCTTCTTTGACAGACTCAATACTGCCACGAATCCCCCCTAACACACACTTCCATCACAATGTTTGAAGCTTTTTGGACACAGAAAGACAGTGTGGATGAGCACAGGAAGGGATCTTCAATATGTGTTATGGAAGCCTACACGCCATAAGCTGCACTTCACTCACAGGAACGTCCATAGTCGGTCCTTCTTCTAGCTTCATTTCTCAAATAGGAAGACACTGTTATGAATGAGTATCCACCTGAAGTAGTTTCCCTGAACAGATCCCTTTGTATGAATCTCCTGTTAGTGCTCTGTTGTGTTACTTCTTGATTTCAACAAAGACAGGTGGCACAGAATCCAACATTCCACAGACTCAACCCTGTCGTGAGTATGTTCTATAGCACAGTTTCCTCACGACATAAGAAGTCTTTTGAGCTGAGGGAGACGCTGTGAGACTCACAGGGGCTGTACTTGCATTATGTGTCTTAGAGGCCTCAGTGCCTCACCCTGCCCTTCACTCACAGTATGCAACCTGCCCTATGTCCTTCCCAGGTCTATCTTCTTTCCTCCACTGGACACACATTGTCAGAATTGAGAATACAATGGAATGAGTTTCCCTGAAACAGAACTTCCTCTGTACAAAGGCATGGACGTATGAGACTAGACTCCTATAGGTTCCTATTGAAATTTACCACACAGTGCGTCCCAACAGCCTCCTTCTTTGCCAGACTCAATACTGCCACGAATCCCTCCTAACTCACACTTCCCTCACAACGTTGGAAGCATTCTCAAAACAGAAAGACAGTGGATGACCACAGGACGTGCTCATCCAATATGTGTTTTGGATGCCTTAGCGCCATATCCTGCACTTCACTTACAGTACCAAAAGAACCCATAGTCCGTCCTTCTCCTATCTTCATTCCTCAATGGAGAAGGCACTGTTATGAATGGATTTCCACCTGAAGTAGTTTCCCTGAACAGAACCCCTTGTAGGAATCTCCTGTTAGTGCTCTGTTGTGTTACTTCTTGATTTCAACAAAGACAGGTGGCACAGAATCCAACATTCCACAGACTCAACCCTGTCGTGAGTATGTTCTATAGCAGTTTTCTTACGACATAAGAAGTCCTTTGAGCTGAGGGAGACGCTGTGAGACTCACAGGGGCTGTACTTGCATTATGTGTCTTAGAGTCCTAAGTGCCTCACCCTGCCCCTCACTCACAGTATGCATAATGCCCTATGTCCGTCCCTGTTCTATCTTCTTTCCTCCACTGGACACACACTGTCAGAATTGAGAAGACGCCGGAATGAGTTTCCCTGAATCAGAACTTCCTCTGTATAAGTTGATGGACGTCTGAGACTAGACCTCTATATGCGGCTATTGCAGTTTACCACACAGTGCGTCCAAACAGCCTCCTTCTTTGACATACTCAATACTGCCACGAATCCCTCCTAACTCACACTGTCAGAAATGAGAATACGCCGGAATGAGTTTCCCTGACACAGAACTTCCTCTGTTCAAGGGCATCGACGAATGAGATTAGACTCCTATACGCGCCCATTCTAGTTTATCACATAGTGAGCCCCAAGAGCTTCCTTCCTTGACAGACTCAACACTGCCACGAATCCCTCCAAACGCACACTTCCCTCACAATGTTTGTAGCGTTTTCGACTTAGAAAGACAGTGTGGATGAGCACAGGTCCTGATCTTTCAATATGTGTGTTGGAAGCCTAAGCTCCATAAGCTGCACTTACCTCACAGGAACTAACGTGCCCATAGTCGGTCCTTGTTCTATCTTCATTTCTGAAGTAGGAAGACACTGTTATGGATGAGTATCCAACGGAAGTAGTGTCCCTGAACAGATCCCCTTGTAGGAATCACCTGTTAGGGGCCAGGGGCGTCCCTTCTGGATTACAAGAAAGACAGGTGGCACAGAATCCAACATTCCACAGACTCAACCCTGTCGTGAGTATGTTCTATAGCCCAGTTTCCTCGTGACATATGAAGTGTATTGAGCAGACGTAGACACTGAGGAACGTCACAGGGCTATCCATGCTGTATGTTCCTTAGAGGCCAGAGGGCCTCACCGTGCACAAAACTCACAGTATGCATCCTGCCCTATGTCCGTCCTTCTTCTATCTTCTTTCCACCACTGGACTGACAGTGTCAGAATTGAGAATCCGCCTGAAGGAGTTTCCCTAAACCGAACTTGCTCTGGTCAAGGGGATGGACGTCTAAGACTAGACTCCTATACGTCCCTTTGCAGTTCACCACACAGTGCGTCTCAAGAGCCTCCTTCTTTGACAGACTCAATACTGCCACGAATCCCTCCTAACACACACTTCCATCACAATGTTTGAAGCTTTTTGGACACAGAAAGACAGTGTGGATGAGCACAGGAAGGGATCTTCAATACGTGTTATGGAAGCCTACACGCCATAAGCTGCACTTCACTCACAGGAACGTCCATAGTCGGTCCTTCTTCTAGCTTCATTTCTCAAATAGGAAGACACTGTTATGAATGAGTATCCACCTGAAGTAGTTTCCCTGAACAGATCCCTTTGTATGAATCTCCTGTTAGTGCTCTGTTGTGTTACTTCTTGATTTCAACAAAGACAGGTGGCACAGAATCCAACATTCCACAGACTCAACCCTGTCGTGAGTATGTTCTATAGCACAGTTTCCTCACGACATAAGAAGTCTTTTGAGCTGAGGGAGACGCTGTGAGACTCACAGGGGCTGTACTTGCATTATGTGTCTTAGAGGCCTCAGTGCCTCACCCTGCCCTTCACTCACAGTATGCAACCTGCCCTATGTCCTTCCCAGGTCTATCTTCTTTCCTCCACTGGACACACATTGTCAGAATTGAGAATACAACGGAATGAGTTTCCCTGAAACAGAACTTCCTCTGTACAAAGGCATGGACGTATGAGACTAGACTCCTATAGGTTCCTATTGAAATTGACCACACAGTGCGTCCCAACAGCCTCCTTCTTTGCCAGACTCAATACTGCCACGAATCCCTCCTAACTCACATTTCCCTCACAACGTTGGAAGCATTCTCAACACAGAAAGACAGTGGATGACCACAGGACGTGCTCATCCAATATGTGTTTTGGATGCCTTAGCGCCCTATCCTGCACTTCACTTACAGTACCAAAAGAACCCATAGTCCGTCCTTCTTCTATCTTCATTCCTCAATGGAGAAGGCACTGTTATGAATGGGTTTCCACCTGAAGTAGTTTCCCTGAACAGAACCCCTTGTAGGATTCTCCTGTTAGTGCTCTGTTGTGTTACTTCTTGATTTCAACAAAGAAGGGTGGCACAGAATCCAACATTCCACAGACTCAACCCTGTCGTGAGTATGTTCTATAGCAGTTTTCTTACGACATAAGAAGTCCTCTGAGCTGAGGGAGACGTTGTGAGACTCACAGGGGCTGTACTTGCATTATGTGTCTTAGAGTCCTAAGTGCCTCACCCTGCCCCTCACTCACAGTATGCAAAATGCCCTATGTCCGTCCCTGTTCTATCTTCTTTCCTCCACTGGACACACACTGTCAGAATTGAGAAGACGCCGGAATGAGTTTCCCTGAATCAGAACTTCCTCTGTATAAGTTGATGGACGTCTGAGACTAGACCCCTTTATGCGGCTATTGCAGTTTACCACACAGTGCGTCCAAACAGCCTCCTTCTTTGACATACTCAATACTGCCACGAATCCCTCCTAACTCACACTGTCAGAAATGAGAATACGCCGGAATGAGTTTCCCTGACACAGAACTTCCTCTGTTCAAGGGCATCGACGAATGAGATTAGACTCCTATACGCGCCCATTCTAGTTTATCACATAGTGAGCCCCAAGAGCCTCCTTCCTTGCCAGACTCAACACTGCCACGAATCCCTCCAAACGCACACTTCCCTCACAATGTTTGTAGCGTTTTCGACTTAGAAAGACAGTGTGGATGAGCATAGGTCCTGATCTTTCAATATGTGTGTTGGAAGCCTAAGCTCCATAAGCTTCACTTACCTCACAGGAACTAACGTGCCCATAGTCGGTCCTTGTTCTATCTTCATTTCTGAAGTAGGAAGACACTGTTATGGATGAGTATCCAACGGAAGTAGTGTCCCTGAACAGATCCCCTTGTAGGAATCACCTGTTAGGGGCCAGGGGCGTCCCTTCTGGATTACAAGAAAGACAGGTGGCACAGAATCCAACATTCCACAGACTCAACCCTGTCGTGAGTATGTTCTATAGCCCAGTTTCCTCGTGACATATGAAGTGTATTGAGCAGACGTAGACACTGAGGAACGTCACAGGGCTATCCATGCTGTATGTTCCTTAGAGGCCAGAGGGCCTCACCGTGCACAAAACTCACAGTATGCATCCTGCCCTATGTCCGTCCTTCTTCTATCTTCTTTCCACCACTGGACTGACAGTGTCAGAATTGAGAATCCGCCTAAAGGAGTTTCCCTAAACCGAACTTGCTCTGGTCAAGGGGATGGACGTCTAAGACTAGACTCCTATACGTCCCTTTGCAGTTTACCACACAGTGCGTCTCAAGAGCCTCCTTCTTTGACAGACTCAATACTGCCACGAATCCCTCCTAACACACACTTCCATCACAATGTTTGAAGCTTTTTGGACACAGAAAGACAGTGTGGATGAGCACAGGAAGGGATCTTCAATACGTGTTATGGAAGCCTACACGCCATAAGCTGCACTTCACTCACAGGAACGTCCATAGTCGGTCCTTCTTCTAGCTTCATTTCTCAAATAGGAAGACACTGTTATGAATGAGTATCCACCTGAAGTAGTTTCCCTGAACAGATCCCTTTGTATGAATCTCCTGTTAGTGCTCTGTTGTGTTACTTCTTGATTTCAACAAAGACAGGTGGCACAGAATCCAACATTCCACAGACTCAACCCTGTCGTGAGTATGTTCTATAGCACAGTTTCCTCACGACATAAGAAGTCTTTTGAGCTGAGGGAGACGCTGTGAGACTCACAGGGGCTGTACTTGCATTATGTGTCTTAGAGGCCTCAGTGCCTCACCCTGCCCTTCACTCACAGTATGCAACCTGCCCTATGTCCTTCCCAGGTCTATCTTCTTTCCTCCACTGGACACACATTGTCAGAATTGAGAATACAATGGAATGAGTTTCCCTGAAACAGAACTTCCTCTGTACAAAGGCATGGACGTATGAGACTAGACTCCTATAGGTTCCTATTGAAATTTACCACACAGTGCGTCCCAACAGCCTCCTTCTTTGCCAGACTCAATACTGCCACGAATCCCTCCTAACTCACACTTCCCTCACAACGTTGGAAGCATTCTCAACACAGAAAGACAGTGGATGACCACAGGACGTGCTCATCCAATATGTGTTTTGGATGCCTTAACGCCATATCCTGCACTTCACTTACAGTACCAAAAGAACCCATAGTCCGTCCTTCTTCTATCTTCATTCCTCAATGGAGAAGGCACTGTTATGAATGGATTTCCACCTGAAGTAGTTTCCCTGAACAGAACCCCTTGTAGGAATCTCCTGTTAGTGCTCTGTTGTGTTACTTCTTGATTTCAACAAAGACAGGTGGCACAGAATCCAACATTCCACAGACTCAACCCTGTCGTGAGTATGTTCTATAGCAGTTTTCTTACGACATAAGAAGTCCTTTGAGCTGAGGGAGACGCTGTGAGACTCACAGGGGCTGTACTTGCATTATGTGTCTTAGAGTCCTAAGTGCCTCACCCTGCCCCTCACTCACAGTATGCATAATGCCCTATGTCCGTCCCTGTTCTATCTTCTTTCCTCCACTGGACACACACTGTCAGAATTGAGAAGACGCCGGAATGAGTTTCCCTGAATCAGAACTTCCTCTGTATAAGTTGATGGACGTCTGAGACTAGACCTCTATATGCGGCTATTGCAGTTTACCACACAGTGCGTCCAAACAGCCTCCTTCTTTGACATACTCAATACTGCCACGAATCCCTCCTAACTCACACTGTCAGAAATGAGAATACGCCGGAATGAGTTTCCCTGACACAGAACTTCCTCTGTTCAAGGGCATCGACGAATGAGATTAGACTCCTATACGCGCCCATTCTAGTTTATCACATAGTGAGCCCCAAGAGCTTCCTTCCTTGACAGACTCAACACTGCCACGAATCCCTCCAAACGCACACTTCCCTCACAATGTTTGTAGCGTTTTCGACTTAGAAAGACAGTGTGGATGAACATAGGTCCTGATCTTTCAATATGTGTGTTGGAAGCCTAAGCTCCATAAGCTGCACTTACCTCACAGGAACTAAAGTGCCCATAGTCGTTCCTTGTTCTATTTTCATTTCTGAAGTAGGAAGACACTGTTATGGATGAGTATCCAACGGAAGTAGTGTCCCTGAACAGATCCCCTTGTAGGAATCACCTGTTAGGGGCCAGGGGCGTCCCTTCTGGATTACAAGAAAGACAGGTGGCACAGAATCCAACATTCCACAGACTCAACCCTGTCGTGAGTATGTTCTATAGCACAGTTTCCTCGTGACATATGAAGTGTATTGAGCAGACGTAGACACTGAGGAACGTCACAGGGCTATCCATGCTGTATGTTCCTTAGAGGCCAGAGGGCCTCACCGTGCACAAAACTCACAGTATGCATCCTGCCCTATGTCCGTCCTTCTTCTATCTTCTTTCCACCACTGGACTGACAGTGTCAGAATTGAGAATCCGCCTGAAGGAGTTTCCCTAAACCGAACTTGCTCTGGTCAAGGGGATGGACGTCTAAGACTAGACTCCTATACGTCCCTTTGCAGTTCACCACACAGTGCGTCTCAAGAGCCTCCTTCTTTGACAGACTCAATACTGCCACGAATCCCTCCTAACACACACTTCCATCACAATGTTTGAAGCTTTTTGGACACAGAAAGACAGTGTGGATGAGCACAGGAAGGGATCTTCAATACGTGTTATGGAAGCCTACACGCCATAAGCTGCACTTCACTCACAGGAACGTCCATAGTCGGTCCTTCTTCTACCTTCATTTCTCAAATAGGAAGACACTGTTATGAATGAGTATCCACCTGAAGTAGTTTCCCTGAACAGATCCCTTTGTATGAATCTCCTGTTAGTGCTCTGTTGTGTTACTTCTTGATTTCAACAAAGACAGGTGGCACAGAATCCAACATTCCACAGACTCAACCCTGTCGTGAGTATGTTCTATAGCACAGTTTCCTCACGACATAAGAAGTCTTTTGAGCTGAGGGAGACGCTGTGAGACTCACAGGGGCTGTACTTGCATTATGTGTCTTAGAGGCCTCAGTGCCTCACCCTGCCCTTCACTCACAGTATGCAACCTGCCCTATGTCCTTCCCAGGTCTATCTTCTTTCCTCCACTGGACACACATTGTCAGAATTGAGAATACAACGGAATGAGTTTCCCTGAAACAGAACTTCCTCTGTACAAAGGCATGGACGTATGAGACTAGACTCCTATAGGTTCCTATTGAAATTTACCACACAGTGCGTCCCAACAGCCTCCTTCTTTGCCAGACTCAATACTGCCACGAATCCCTCCTAACTCACACTTCCCTCACAACGTTGGAAGCATTCTCAACACAGAAAGACAGTGGATGACCACAGGACGTGCTCATCCAATATGTGTTTTGGATGCCTTAGCGCCATATCCTGCACTTCACTTACAGTACCAAAAGAACCCATAGTCCGTCCTTCTTCTATCTTCATTCCTCAATGGAGAAGGCACTGTTATGAATGGGTTTCCACCTGAAGTAGTTTCCCTGAACAGAACCCCTTGTAGGAATCTCCTGTTAGTGCTCTGTTGTGTTACTTCTTGATTTCAACAAAGACGGGTGGCACAGAATCCAACATTCCACAGACTCAACTCTGTCGTGAGCATGTTCTATAGCAGTTTTCTTACGACATAAGAAGTCCTTTGAGCTGAGGGAGACGCTGTGAGACTCACAGGGGCTGTACTTGCATTATGTGTCTTAGAGTCCTAAGTGCCTCACCCTGCCCCTCACTCACAGTATGCAAAATGCCCTATGTCCGTCCCTGTTCTATCTTCTTTCCTCCACTGGACACACACTGTCAGAATTGAGAAGACGCCGGAATGAGTTTCTCTGAATCAGAACTTCCTCTGTATAAGTTGATGGACGTCTGAGACTAGACCCCTATATGCGGCTATTGCAGTTTACCACACAGTGCGTCCAAACAGCCTCCTTCTTTGACATACTCAATACTGCCACGAATCCCTCCTAACTCACACTGTCAGAAATGAGAATACGCCGGAATGAGTTTCCCTGACACAGAACTTCCTCTGTTCAAGGGCATCGACGAATGAGATTAGACTCCTATACGCGCCCATTCTAGTTTATCACATAGTGAGCCCCAAGAGCTTCCTTCCTTGACAGACTCAACACTGCCACGAATCCCTCCAAACGCACACTTCCCTCACAATGTTTGTAGCGTTTTCGACTTAGAAAGACAGTGTGGATGAGCATAGGTCCTGATCTTTCAATATGTGTGTTGGAAGCCTAAGCTCCATAAGCTGCACTTACCTCACAGGAACTAAAGTGCCCATAGTCGTTCCTTGTTCTATTTTCATTTCTGAAGTAGGAAGACACTGTTATGGATGAGTATCCAACGGAAGTAGTGTCCCTGAACAGATCCCCTTGTAGGAATCACCTGTTAGGGGCCAGGGGCGTCCCTTCTGGATTACAAGAAAGACAGGTGGCACAGAATCCAACATTCCACAGACTCAACCCTGTCGTGAGTATGTTCTATAGCACAGTTTCCTCGTGACATATGAAGTGTATTGAGCAGACGTAGACACTGAGGAACGTCACAGGGCTATCCATGCTGTATGTTCCTTAGAGGCCAGAGGGCCTCACCGTGCACAAAACTCACAGTATGCATCCTGCCCTATGTCCGTCCTTCTTCTATCTTCTTTCCACCACTGGACTGACAGTGTCAGAATTGAGAATCCGCCTGAAGGAGTTTCCCTAAACCGAACTTGCTCTGGTCAAGGGGATGGACGTCTAAGACTAGACTCCTATACGTCCCTTTGCAGTTCACCACACAGTGCGTCTCAAGAGCCTCCTTCTTTGACAGACTCAATACTGCCACGAATCCCTCCTAACACACACTTCCATCACAATGTTTGAAGCTTTTTGGACACAGAAAGACAGTGTGGATGAGCACAGGAAGGGATCTTCAATACGTGTTATGGAAGCCTACACGCCATAAGCTGCACTTCACTCACAGGAACGTCCATAGTCGGTCCTTCTTCTAGCTTCATTTCTCAAATAGGAAGACACTGTTATGAATGAGTATCCACCTGAAGTAGTTTCCCTGAACAGATCCCTTTGTATGAATCTCCTGTTAGTGCTCTGTTGTGTTACTTCTTGATTTCAACAAAGACAGGTGGCACAGAATCCAACATTCCACAGACTCAACCCTGTCGTGAGTATGTTCTATAGCACAGTTTCCTCACGACATAAGAAGTCTTTTGAGCTGAGGGAGACGCTGTGAGACTCACAGGGGCTGTACTTGCATTATGTGTCTTAGAGGCCTCAGTGCCTCACCCTGCCCTTCACTCACAGTATGCAACCTGCCCTATGTCCTTCCCAGGTCTATCTTCTTTCCTCCACTGGACACACATTGTCAGAATTGAGAATACAATGGAATGAGTTTCCCTGAAACAGAACTTCCTCTGTACAAAGGCATGGACGTATGAGACTAGACTCCTATAGGTTCCTATTGAAATTTACCACACAGTGCGTCCCAACAGCCTCCTTCTTTGCCAGACTCAATACTGCCACGAATCCCTCCTAACTCACACTTCCCTCACAACGTTGGAAGCATTCTCAAAACAGAAAGACAGTGGATGACCACAGGACGTGCTCATCCAATATGTGTTTTGGATGCCTTAGCGCCATATCCTGCACTTCACTTACAGTACCAAAAGAACCCATAGTCCGTCCTTCTTGTATCTTCATTCCTCAATGGAGAAGGCACTGTTATGAATGGATTTCCACCTGAAGTAGTTTCCCTGAACAGAACCCCTTGTAGGAATCTCCTGTTAGTGCTCTGTTGTGTTACTTCTTGATTTCAACCAAGACAGGTGGCACTTCTGGGACTTCATCAAAATCAAAAGCTTCTGCACAGCAAAGGAAACAGTCAAAAAAACAAAGAGGCAACCCACGGAATGGGAGAAGATATTTGCAAATGACAGTACAGACAAAAGGTTGATATCCAGGATCTATAATGAACTCCTCAAACTCAACCCACACGAAACAGACAAACACATCAAAAAATGGGCAGAAGATATGAACAGACACTTCTCCAATCAAGAAATACAAATGGCTATCAGACACATGAAATAATGCTCATCATCATTAGCCCTCAGGGAGATTCAAATTAAAACCACATTGAGATATCACCTTACACCAGTTAGAATGGCCAAAATTAACAAAACAGGAAACAACATGTGTTGGAGAGGATGTGGAGAAAGGGGAACCCTCTTACACTGTTGGTGGGAATGCAAGTTGGTGCAGCCTCTTTGGAGAACAGTGTGGAGATTCCTCAAGAAATTAAAAATAGAGCTTCCCTACGACCCTGCAATTGCACTCCTGGGTATTTACCCCAAAGATACAGATGTCGTGAAAAGAAGGGCCATCTGTACCCCAATGTTTATAGCAGCAATGGCCACAGTCGCCAAACTATGGAAAGAACCAAGATGCCCTTCAACGGATGAATGGATAAGGAAGATGTGGTCCATATACACTATGGAGTATTATGCCTCCATCAGAAAGGACGAATATCCAACTTTTGTAGCAACAAGACGGGACTGGAAGAGATTATGCTGAGTGAAATCAGTCAAGCAGAGAGAGTCAATTATCATATGGTTTCACTCATTTGTGGAGCATAACCAATAGCATGGAGGACAAGGGGCGTTAGAGAGTAGTAGGGAATTTGGGTAAATTGGAAGGGGAGGTGAACCATGAGAGACTATGGACTCTGAAAAACAGTCTGAGGGGTTTGAAGTGGCGGGGGGGTGGGAGGTTGGGGTACCAGGTGGTGGGTATTATAGAGGGCACAGCTTGCATGGAGCACTGGGTGTGGTGAAAAAATAATGAATACTGTTTTTCTGAAAATAAATAAATTGGGGAAAAAAAAAAAAAAGACAGGTGGCACAGAATCCAACATTCCACAGACTCAACCCTGTCGTGAGTATGTTCTATAGCAGTTTTCTTACGACATAAGAAGTCCTTTGAGCTGAGGGAGACGCTGTGAGACTCACAGGGGCTGTACTTGCATTATGTGTCTTAGAGTCCTAAGTGCCTCACCCTGCCCCTCACTCACAGTATGCATAATGCCCTATGTCCGTCCCTGTTCTATCTTCTTTCCTCCACTGGACACACACTGTCAGAATTGAGAAGACGCCGGAATGAGTTTCCCTGAATCAGAACTTCCTCTGTATAAGTTGATGGACGTCTGAGACTAGACCTCTATATGCGGCTATTGCAGTTTACCACACAGTGCGTCCAAACAGCCTCCTTCTTTGACATACTCAATACTGCCACGAATCCCTCCTAACTCACACTGTCAGAAATGAGAATACGCTGGAATGAGTTTCCCTGACACAGAACTTCCTCTGTTCAAGGGCATCGACGAATGAGATTAGACTCCTATACGCGCCCATTCTAGTTTATCACATAGTGAGCCCCAAGAGCTTCCTTCCTTGACAGACTCAACACTGCCACGAATCCCTCCAAACGCACACTTCCCTCACAATGTTTGTAGCGTTTTCGACTTAGAAAGACAGTGTGGATGAACATAGGTCCTGATCTTTCAATATGTGTGTTGGAAGCCTAAGCTCCATAAGCTGCACTTACCTCACAGGAACTAAAGTGCCCATAGTCGTTCCTTGTTCTATTTTCATTTCTGAAGTAGGAAGACACTGTTATGGATGAGTATCCAACGGAAGTAGTGTCCCTGAACAGATCCCCTTGTAGGAATCACCTGTTAGGGGCCAGGGGCGTCCCTTCTGGATTACAAGAAAGACAGGTGGCACAGAATCCAACATTCCACAGACTCAACCCTGTCGTGAGTATGTTCTATAGCACAGTTTCCTCGTGACATATGAAGTGTATTGAGCAGACGTAGACACTGAGGAACGTCACAGGGCTATCCATGCTGTATGTTCCTTAGAGGCCAGAGGGCCTCACCGTGCACAAAACTCACAGTATGCATCCTGCCCTATGTCCGTCCTTCTTCTATCTTCTTTCCACCACTGGACTGACAGTGTCAGAATTGAGAATCCGCCTGAAGGAGTTTCCCTAAACCGAACTTGCTCTGGTCAAGGGGATGGACGTCTAAGACTAGACTCCTATACGTCCCTTTGCAGTTTACCACACAGTGCGTCTCAAGAGCCTCCTTCTTTGACAGACTCAATACTGCCACGAATCCCTCCTAACACACACTTCCATCACAATGTTTGAAGCTTTTTGGACACAGAAAGACAGTGTGGATGAGCACAGGAAGGGATCTTCAATACGTGTTATGGAAGCCTACACGCCATAAGCTGCACTTCACTCACAGGAACGTCCATAGTCGGTCCTTCTTCTAGCTTCATTTCTCAAATAGGAAGACACTGTTATGAATGAGTATCCACCTGAAGTAGTTTCCCTGAGCAGATCCCTTTGTATGAATCTCCTGTTAGTGCTCTGTTGTGTTACTTCTTGATTTCAACAAAGACAGGTGGCACAGAATCCAACATTCCACAGACTCAACCCTGTCGTGAGTATGTTCTATAGCACAGTTTCCTCACGACATAAGAAGTCTTTTGAGCTGAGGGAGACGCTGTGAGACTCACAGGGGCTGTACTTGCATTATGTGTCTTAGAGGCCTCAGTGCCTCACCCTGCCCTTCACTCACAGTATGCAACCTGCCCTATGTCCTTCCCAGGTCTATCTTCTTTCCTCCACTGGACACACATTGTCAGAATTGAGAATACAACGGAATGAGTTTCCCTGAAACAGAACTTCCTCTGTACAAAGGCATGGACGTATGAGACTAGACTCCTATAGGTTCCTATTGAAATTTACCACACAGTGCGTCCCAACAGCCTCCTTCTTTGCCAGACTCAATACTGCCACGAATCCCTCCTAACTCACACTTCCCTCACAACGTTGGAAGCATTCTCAACACAGAAAGACAGTGGATGACCACAGGACGTGCTCATCCAATATGTGTTTTGGATGCCTTAGCGCCATATCCTGCACTTCACTTACAGTACCAAAAGAACCCATAGTCCGTCCTTCTTGTATCTTCATTCCTCAATGGAGAAGGCACTGTTATGAATGGATTTCCACCTGAAGTAGTTTCCCTGAACAGAACCCCTTGTAGGAATCTCCTGTTAGTGCTCTGTTGTGTTACTTCTTGATTTCAACAAAGACAGGTGGCACAGAATCCAACATTCCACAGACTCAACCCTGTCGTGAGTATGTTCTATAGCAGTTTTCTTACGACATAAGAAGTCCTTTGAGCTGAGGGAGACGCTGTGAGACTCACAGGGGCTGTACTTGCATTATGTGTCTTAGAGTCCTAAGTGCCTCACCCTGCCCCTCACTCACAGTATGCATAATGCCCTATGTCCGTCCCTGTTCTATCTTCTTTCCTCCACTGGACACACACTGTCAGAATTGAGAAGACGCCGGAATGAGTTTCCCTGAATCAGAACTTCCTCTGTATAAGTTGATGGACGTCTGAGACTAGACCTCTATATGCGGCTATTGCAGTTTACCACACAGTGCGTCCAAACAGCCTCCTTCTTTGACATACTCAATACTGCCACGAATCCCTCCTAACTCACACTGTCAGAAATGAGAATACGCCGGAATGAGTTTCCCTGACACAGAACTTCCTCTGTTCAAGGGCATCGACGAATGAGATTAGACTCCTATACGCGCCCATTCTAGTTTATCACATAGTGAGCCCCAAGAGCTTCCTTCCTTGACAGACTCAACACTGCCACGAATCCCTCCAAACGCACACTTCCCTCACAATGTTTGTAGCGTTTTCGACTTAGAAAGACAGTGTGGATGAACATAGGTCCTGATCTTTCAATATGTGTGTTGGAAGCCTAAGCTCCATAAGCTGCACTTACCTCACAGGAACTAAAGTGCCCATAGTCGTTCCTTGTTCTATTTTCATTTCTGAAGTAGGAAGACACTGTTATGGATGAGTATCCAACGGAAGTAGTGTCCCTGAACAGATCCCCTTGTAGGAATCACCTGTTAGGGGCCAGGGGCGTCCCTTCTGGATTACAGGAAAGACAGGTGGCACAGAATCCAACATTCCACAGACTCAACCCTGTCGTGAGTATGTTCTATAGCCCAGTTTCCTCGTGACATATGAAGTGTATTGAGCAGACGTAGACACTGAGGAACGTCACAGGGCTATCCATGCTGTATGTTCCTTAGAGGCCAGAGGGCCTCACCGTGCACAAAACTCACAGTATGCATCCTGCCCTATGTCCGTCCTTCTTCTATCTTCTTTCCACCACTGGACTGACAGTGTCAGAATTGAGAATCCGCCTGAAGGAGTTTCCCTAAACCGAACTTGCTCTGGTCAAGGGGATGGACGTCTAAGACTAGACTCCTATACGTCCCTTTGCAGTTCACCACACAGTGCGTCTCAAGAGCCTCCTTCTTTGACAGACTCAATACTGCCACGAATCCCTCCTAACACACACTTCCATCACAATGTTTGAAGCTTTTTGGACACAGAAAGACAGTGTGGATGAGCACAGGAAGGGATCTTCAATACGTGTTATGGAAGCCTACACGCCATAAGCTGCACTTCACTCACAGGAACGTCCATAGTCGGTCCTTCTTCTAGCTTCATTTCTCAAATAGGAAGACACTGTTATGAATGAGTATCCACCTGAAGTAGTTTCCCTGAACAGATCCCTTTGTATGAATCTCCTGTTAGTGCTCTGTTGTGTTACTTCTTGATTTCAACAAAGACAGGTGGCACAGAATCCAACATTCCACAGACTCAACCCTGTCGTGAGTATGTTCTATAGCACAGTTTCCTCACGACATAAGAAGTCTTTTGAGCTGAGGGAGACGCTGTGAGACTCACAGGGGCTGTACTTGCATTATGTGTCTTAGAGGCCTCAGTGCCTCACCCTGCCCTTCACTCACAGTATGCAACCTGCCCTATGTCCTTCCCAGGTCTATCTTCTTTCCTCCACTGGACACACATTGTCAGAATTGAGAATACAACGGAATGAGTTTCCCTGAAACAGAACTTCCTCTGTACAAAGGCATGGACGTATGAGACTAGACTCCTATAGGTTCCTATTGAAATTTACCACACAGTGCGTCCCAACAGCCTCCTTCTTTGCCAGACTCAATACTGCCACGAATCCCTCCTAACTCACACTTCCCTCACAACGTTGGAAGCATTCTCAACACAGAAAGACAGTGGATGACCACAGGACGTGCTCATCCAATATGTGTTTTGGATGCCTTAGCGCCATATCCTGCACTTCACTTACAGTACCAAAAGAACCCATAGTCCGTCCTTCTTCTATCTTCATTCCTCAATGGAGAAGGCACTGTTATGAATGGGTTTCCACCTGAAGTAGTTTCCCTGAACAGAACCCCTTGTAGGATTCTCCTGTTAGTGCTCTGTTGTGTTACTTCTTGATTTCAACAAAGAGGGGTGGCACAGAATCCAACATTCCACAGACTCAACCCTGTCGTGAGTATGTTCTATAGCAGTTTTCTTACGACATAAGAAGTCCTTTGAGCTGAGGGAGACGCTGTGAGACTCACAGGGGCTGTACTTGCATTATGTGTCTTAGAGTCCTAAGTGCCTCACCCTGCCCCTCACTCACAGTATGCAAAATGCCCTATGTCCGTCCCTGTTCTATCTTCTTTCCTCCACTGGACACACACTGTCAGAATTGAGAAGACGCCGGAATGAGTTTCCCTGAATCAGAACTTCCTCTGTATAAGTTGATGGACGTCTGAGACTAGACCCCTTTATGCGGCTATTGCAGTTTACCACACAGTGCGTCCAAACAGCCTCCTTCTTTGACATACTCAATACTGCCACGAATCCCTCCTAACTCACACTGTCAGAAATGAGAATACGCCGGAATGAGTTTCCCTGACACAGAACTTCCTCTGTTCAAGGGCATCGACATATGAGACTAGACTCCTATACGCGCCCATTCTAGTTTATCACATAGTGAGCCCCAAGAGCTTCCTTCCTTGACAGACTCAACACTGCCACGAATCCCTCCAAACGCACACTTCCCTCACAATGTTTGTAGCGTTTTCGACTTAGAAAGACAGTGTGGATGAGCATAGGTCCTGATCTTTCAATATGTGTGTTGGAAGCCTAAGCTCCATAAGCTGCACTTACCTCACAGGAACTAACGTGCCCATAGTCGGTCCTTGTTCTATCTTCATTTCTGAAGTAGGAAGACACTGTTATGGATGAGTATCCAACGGAAGTAGTGTCCCTGAACAGATCCCCTTGTAGGAATCACCTGTTAGGGGCCAGGGGCGTCCCTTCTGGATTACAAGAAAGACAGGTGGCACAGAATCCAACATTCCACAGACTCAACCCTGTCGTGAGTATGTTCTATAGCACAGTTTCCTCGTGACATATGAAGTGTATTGAGCAGACGTAGACACTGAGGAACGTCACAGGGCTATCCATGCTGTATGTTCCTTAGAGGCCAGAGGGCCTCACCGTGCACAAAACTCACAGTATGCATCCTGCCCTATGTCCGTCCTTCTTCTATCTTCTTTCCACCACTGGACTGACAGTGTCAGAATTGAGAATCCGCCTGAAGGAGTTTCCCTAAACCGAACTTGCTCTGGTCAAGGGGATGGACGTCTAAGACTAGACTCCTATACGTCCCTTTGCAGTTCACCACACAGTGCGTCTCAAGAGCCTCCTTCTTTGACAGACTCAATACTGCCACGAATCCCTCCTAACACACACTTCCATCACAATGTTTGAAGCTTTTTGGACACAGAAAGACAGTGTGGATGAGCACAGGAAGGGATCTTCAATACGTGTTATGGAAGCCTACACGCCATAAGCTGCACTTCACTCACAGGAACGTCCATAGTCGGTCCTTCTTCTAGCTTCATTTCTCAAATAGGAAGACACTGTTATGAATGAGTATCCACCTGAAGTAGTTTCCCTGAGCAGATCCCTTTGTATGAATCTCCTGTTAGTGCTCTGTTGTGTTACTTCTTGATTTCAACAAAGACAGGTGGCACAGAATCCAACATTCCACAGACTCAACCCTATCGTATGTTCTATAGCACAGTTTCCTCACGACATAAGAAGTCTTTTGAGCTGAGGGAGACGCTGTGAGACTCACAGGGGCTGTACTTGCATTATGTGTCTTAGAGGCCTCAGTGCCTCACCCTGCCCTTCACTCACAGTATGCAACCTGCCCTATGTCCTTCCCAGGTCTATCTTCTTTCCTCCACTGGACACACATTGTCAGAATTGAGAATACAACGGAATGAGTTTCCCTGAAACAGAACTTCCTCTGTACAAAGGCATGGACGTATGAGACTAGACTCCTATAGGTTCCTATTGAAATTTACCACACAGTGCGTCCCAACAGCCTCCTTCTTTGCCAGACTCAATACTGCCACGAATCCCTCCTAACTCACACTTCCCTCACAACGTTGGAAGCATTCTCAACACAGAAAGACAGTGGATGACCACAGGACGTGCTCATCCAATATGTGTTTTGGATGCCTTAGCGCCATATCCTGCACTTCACTTACAGTACCAAAAGAACCCATAGTCCGTCCTTCTTGTATCTTCATTCCTCAATGGAGAAGGCACTGTTATGAATGGATTTCCACCTGAAGTAGTTTCCCTGAACAGAACCCCTTGTAGGAATCTCCTGTTAGTGCTCTGTTGTGTTACTTCTTGATTTCAACAAAGACAGGTGGCACAGAATCCAACATTCCACAGACTCAACCCTGTCGTGAGTATGTTCTATAGCAGTTTTCTTACGACATAAGAAGTCCTTTGAGCTGAGGGAGACGCTGTGAGACTCACAGGGGCTGTACTTGCATTATGTGTCTTAGAGTCCTAAGTGCCTCACCCTGCCCCTCACTCACAGTATGCATAATGCCCTATGTCCGTCCCTGTTCTATCTTCTTTCCTCCACTGGACACACACTGTCAGAATTGAGAAGACGCCGGAATGAGTTTCCCTGAATCAGAACTTCCTCTGTATAAGTTGATGGACGTCTGAGACTAGACCTCTATATGCGGCTATTGCAGTTTACCACACAGTGCGTCCAAACAGCCTCCTTCTTTGACATACTCAATACTGCCACGAATCCCTCCTAACTCACACTGTCAGAAATGAGAATACGCCGGAATGAGTTTCCCTGACACAGAACTTCCTCTGTTCAAGGGCATCGACGAATGAGATTAGACTCCTATACGCGCCCATTCTAGTTTATCACATAGTGAGCCCCAAGAGCTTCCTTCCTTGACAGACTCAACACTGCCACGAATCCCTCCAAACGCACACTTCCCTCACAATGTTTGTAGCGTTTTCGACTTAGAAAGACAGTGTGGATGAACATAGGTCCTGATCTTTCAATATGTGTGTTGGAAGCCTAAGCTCCATAAGCTGCACTTACCTCACAGGAACTAAAGTGCCCATAGTCGTTCCTTGTTCTATTTTCATTTCTGAAGTAGGAAGACACTGTTATGGATGAGTATCCAACGGAAGTAGTGTCCCTGAACAGATCCCCTTGTAGGAATCACCTGTTAGGGGCCAGGGGCGTCCCTTCTGGATTACAAGAAAGACAGGTGGCACAGAATCCAACATTCCACAGACTCAACCCTGTCGTGAGTATGTTCTATAGCACAGTTTCCTCGTGACATATGAAGTGTATTGAGCAGACGTAGACACTGAGGAACGTCACAGGGCTATCCATGCTGTATGTTCCTTAGAGGCCAGAGGGCCTCACCGTGCACAAAACTCACAGTATGCATCCTGCCCTATGTCCGTCCTTCTTCTATCTTCTTTCCACCACTGGACTGACAGTGTCAGAATTGAGAATCCGCCTGAAGGAGTTTCCCTAAACCGAACTTGCTCTGGTCAAGGGGATGGACGTCTAAGACTAGACTCCTATACGTCCCTTTGCAGTTCACCACACAGTGCGTCTCAAGAGCCTCCTTCTTTGACAGACTCAATACTGCCACGAATCTCTCCTAACACACACTTCCATCACAATGTTTGAAGCTTTTTGGACACAGAAAGACAGTGTGGATGAGCACAGGAAGGGATCTTCAATACGTGTTATGGAAGCCTACACGCCATAAGCTGCACTTCACTCACAGGAACGTCCATAGTCGGTCCTTCTTCTAGCTTCATTTCTCAAATAGGAAGACACTGTTATGAATGAGTATCCACCTGAAGTAGTTTCCCTGAACAGATCCCTTTGTATGAATCTCCTGTTAGTGCTCTGTTGTGTTACTTCTTGATTTCAACAAAGACAGGTGGCACAGAATCCAACATTCCACAGACTCAACCCTGTCGTGAGTATGTTCTATAGCACAGTTTCCTCACGACATAAGAAGTCTTTTGAGCTGAGGGAGACGCTGTGAGACTCACAGGGGCTGTACTTGCATTATGTGTCTTAGAGGCCTCAGTGCCTCACCCTGCCCTTCACTCACAGTATGCAACCTGCCCTATGTCCTTCCCACGTCTATCTTCTTTCCTCCACTGGTCACACATTGTCAGAATTGAGAATACAACGGAATGAGTTTCCCTGAAACAGAACTTCCTCTGTACAAAGGCATGGACGTATGAGACTAGACTCCTATAGGTTCCTATTGAAATTTACCACACAGTGCGTCCCAACAGCCTCCTTCTTTGCCAGACTCAATACTGCCACGAATCCCTCCTAACTCACACTTCCCTCACAACGTTGGAAGCATTCTCAACACAGAAAGACAGTGGATGACCACAGGACGTGCTCATCCAATATGTGTTTTGGATGCCTTAGCGCCATATCCTGCACTTCACTTACAGTACCAAAAGAACCCATAGTCCGTCCTTCTTGTATCTTCATTCCTCAATGGAGAAGGCACTGTTATGAATGGGTTTCCACCTGAAGTAGTTTCCCTGAACAGAACCCCTTGTAGGATTCTCCTGTTAGTGCTCTGTTGTGTTACTTCTTGATTTCAACAAAGAGGGGTGGCACAGAATCCAACATTCCACAGACTCAACCCTGTCGTGAGTATGTTCTATAGCAGTTTTCTTACGACATAAGAAGTCCTCTGAGCTGAGGGAGGCGCTGTGAGACTCACAGGGGCTGTACTTGCATTATGTGTCTTAGAGTCCTAAGTGCCTCACCCTGCCCCTCACTCACAGTATGCAAAATGCCCTATGTCCGTCCCTGTTCTATCTTCTTTCCTCCACTGGACACACACTGTCAGAATTGAGAAGACGCCGGAATGAGTTTCCCTGAATCAGAACTTCCTCTGTATAAGTTGATAGACCCCTTTATGCGGCTATTGCAGTTTACCACACAGTGCGTCCAAACAGCCTCCTTCTTTGACATACTCAATACTGCCACGAATCCCTCCTAACTCACACTGTCAGAAATGAGAATACGCCGGAATGAGTTTCCCTGACACAGAACTTCCTCTGTTCAAGGGCATCGACGAATGAGATTAGACTCCTATACGCGCCCATTCTAGTTTATCACATAGTGAGCCCCAAGAGCTTCCTTCCTTGACAGACTCAACACTGCCACGAATCCCTCCAAACGCACACTTCCCTCACAATGTTTGTAGCGTTTTCGACTTAGAAAGACAGTGTGGATGAGCATAATTCCTGATCTTTCAATATGTGTGTTGGAAGCCTAAGCTCCATAAGCTGCACTTACCTCACAGGAACTAAAGTGCCCATAGTCGGTCCTTGTTCTATCTTCATTTCTGAAGTAGGAAGACACTGTTATGGATGAGTATCCAATGGAAGTAGTGTCCCTGAACAGATCCCCTTGTAGGAATCACCTGTTAGGGGCCAGGGGCGTCCCGTCTGGATTACAAGAAAGACAGGTGGCACAGAATCCAACATTCCACAGACTCAACCCTGTCGTGAGTATGTTCTATAGCACAGTTTCCTCGTGACATATGAAGTGTATTGAGCAGACGTAGACACTGAGGAACGTCACAGGGCTATCCATGCTGTATGTTCCTTAGAGGCCAGAGGGCCTCACCGTGCACAAAACTCACAGTATGCATCCTGCCCTATGTCCGTCCTTCTTCTATCTTCTTTCCACCACTGGACTGACAGTGTCAGAATTGAGAATCCGCCTGAAGGAGTTTCCCTAAACCGAACTTGCTCTGGTCAAGGGGATGGACGTCTAAGACTAGACTCCTATACGTCCCTTTGCAGTTTACCACACAGTGCGTCTCAAGAGCCTCCTTCTTTGACAGACTCAATACTGCCACGAATCCCTCCTAACACACACTTCCATCACAATGTTTGAAGCTTTTTGGACACAGAAAGACAGTGTGGATGAGCACAGGAAGGGATCTTCAATACGTGTTATGGAAGCCTACACGCCATAAGCTGCACTTCACTCACAGGAACGTCCATAGTCGGTCCTTCTTCTAGCTTCATTTCTCAAATAGGAAGACACTGTTATGAATGAGTATCCACCTGAAGTAGTTTCCCTGAACAGATCCCTTTGTATGAATCTCCTGTTAGTGCTCTGTTGTGTTACTTCTTGATTTCAACAAAGACAGGTGGCACAGAATCCAACATTCCACAGACTCAACCCTGTCGTGAGTATGTTCCATAGCACAGTTTCCTCACGACATAAGAAGTCTTTTGAGCTGAGGGAGACGCTGTGAGACTCAGAGGGTCTGTACTTGCATTATGTGTCTTAGAGGCCTCAGTGCCTCACCCTGCCCTTCACTCACAGTATGCAACCTGCCCTATGTCCTTCCCAGGTCTATCTTCTTTCCTCCACTGGACACACATTGTCAGAATTGAGAATACAACGGAATGAGTTTCCCTGAAACAGAACTTCCTCTGTACAAAGGCATGGACGTATGAGACTAGACTCCTCTATGTTCCTATTGAAATTAACCACACAGTGCGTCCCAACAGCCTCCTTCTTTGACAGAGTCAATATTGCCACGAATCCCTCCTAACTCTCACTTGCCTCACAATGTTGGAAGCATTTTCAACACAGAAAGACAGTGGATGACCACAGGACGTGCTCATCCAATATGTATTTTAGATGCCTTAGCGCCATATCCTGCACTTCACTTACAGTACCAAAAGAACCCATAGTCCCTCCTTCTTGTATCTTCTTTCCTCAATGGAGAAGGCACTGTTATGAATGGATTTCCACCTGAAGTAGTTTCCGTGAACAGAACCCCTTGTAGGAATCTCCTGTTACTTCCCTGTTGTGTTACTTCTTGATTTCAACAAAGACAGGTGGCACAGAATCCAACATTCCACAGTCTCAACCCTGTCGTGAGTATGTTCTATAGCACAGTTT
This sequence comes from Neogale vison, assembly GCF_020171115.1. Lineage (NCBI taxonomy): Eukaryota > Metazoa > Chordata > Mammalia > Carnivora > Mustelidae > Neogale > Neogale vison. Next base: position 77,667,974 of record NC_058105.1, read on the forward strand.
CCTCACGACATAAGAAGTCTTTTGAGCTGAGGGAGACGCTGTGAGACTCACAGGGGCTGTACTTGCATTATGTGTCTTAGAGGCCTAAGTGCCTCACCCTGCCCTTCACTCACAGTATGCAAAATGCCCTATGTCCATCCCTGTTCTATCTTCTTTCATCCACTGGACACACACTGTCAGAATTGAGAAGACGCCGGAATGAGTTTCCCTGACACAGAACTTCCTCAGTTCAAGGACATCGACGAATGAGATTAGACTCCTATACGCGCCCATTCTAGTTTATCACATAGTGAGCCCCAAGAGCCTCCTTCCTTGACAGACTCAACACTGCCACGAATCCCTCCAAACGCACACTTCCCTCAAAATGTTTGTAGCGTTTTCGACTTAGAAAGACTGTGTGGATGAGCACAGGTCCTGATCTTTCAATATGTGTGTTGGAAGCCTAAGCTCCATAAGCTGTACTTCCCTCACAGGAACTAAAGTGCCCATAGTCCGTCCTTTTTCTATCTTCATTTCTGAAGTAGGAAGACACAGTTATGGATGAGTATCCAACGGAAGTAGTGTCCCTGAACAGATCCCCTTGTAGGAAACACCTGTTAGGGGCCAGGGGCGTCCCTTCTGGATTACAAGAAAGACAGGTGGCACAGAATCCAACATTCCACAGACTCAACCCTGTCGTGAGTATGTTCTATAGCCCAGTTTCCTCGTGACATATGAAGTGTATTGAGCAGACGTAGACACTGAGGAACGTCACAGGGCTATCCATGCTGTTTGTTCCTTAGAGGCCAGAGTGCCTCACCGTGCACAAGACTCACAGTATGCATCCTGCCCTATGTCCGTCCTACTTCTATCTTCTTTCCACCACTGGACTGACAGTGTCAGAATTGAGAATCCGTCTGAAGGAGTTTCCCTAAACCGAACTTGCTCTGGTCAAGGGGATGGACGTCTAAGACTAGTCTCCTATACGTTCCTTTGCAGTTTACCACGCAGTGCGTTCCAAGAGCCTCCTTCTTTGACAGACTCAATACTGCCACGAATCCCTCCTAACACACACTTCCATCACAATATTTGAAGCGTTTTGGGCACAGGAAGACAGTGTGGATGAGCACAGGAAGGGATCTTCAATACGTGTTATGGAAGCCTACACGCCATAAGCGGACCTTCACTCACAGGAATGTCCATAGTCGGTCCTTCTTCTATCTTCATTTCTCAAATAGGAAGACACAGTTATTAATGAGTATCCACCTGAAGTAGTTTCCCTGAACAGATCCCTTTGTATGAATCTCCTGTTAGTGCTCTGTTGTGTTACTTCTTGATTTCAACAAAGACAGGTGGCACAGAATCCAACATTCCACAGACTCAACCCTGTCGTATGTCCTATAGCACAGTTTCCTCACGACATAAGAAGTCTTTTGAGGTGAGGGAGACGCTGTGAGACTCACAGGGGCTGTACTTGCATTATGTGTCTTAGAGACCTAAGTGCTTCACCCTGCCCTTCACTCACAGTATGCAACCTGTCCTATGTCCTTCCCAGGTCTATCTTCTTTCCTCCACTGGACACACATTGTCAGAATTGAGAATACAACGGAATGAGTTTCCCTGAAACAGAACTTCCTCTGTACAAAGGCATGGGCGTATGAGACTAGACTCCTATAGTTTCCTTTGAAATTTACCACACATTGCGACCCAACAGCCTCCTTCTTTGCCAGACTCAATACTGCCACGAATCCCTCCTAACTCACACTTCCCTCACAACGTTGGAAGCATTCTCAACACAGAAAGACAGTGGATGACCACAGGACGTGCTCATCCAATATGTGTTTTGGATGCCTTAGCGCCATATCCTGCACTTCACTTACAGTACCAAAAGAACCCATAGTCCGTCCTTCTTCTATCTTCATTCCTCAATGGAGAAGGCACTGTTATGAATGGGTTTCCACCTGAAGTAGTTTCCCTGAACAGAACCCCTTGTAGGAATCTCCTGTTACTGCTCTGTTGTGTTACTTCTTGATTTCAACAAAGAGGGGTGGCACAGAATCCAACATTCCACAGACTCAACCCTGTCGTGAGTATGTTCTATAGCAGTTTTCTTACGACATAAGAAGTCCTTTGAGCTGAGGGAGACGCTGTGAGACTCACAGGGGCTCTACTTGCATTATGTGTCTTAGAGTCCTAAGTGCCTCACCCTGCCCCTCACTCACAGTATGCAAAATGCCCTATGTCTGTCCCTGTTCTATCTTCTTTCCTCCACTGGACACACACTGTCAGAATTGAGAAGACGCCGGAATGAGTTTCCCTGAATCAGAACTTCCTCTGTATAAGTTGATGGACGTCTGAGACTAGACCCCTATATGTGGCTATTGCAGTTTACCACACAGTGCGTCCAAACAGCCTCCTTCTTTGACATACTCAATACTGCCACGAATCCCTCCTAACTCACACTGTCAGAAATGAGAATACGCCGGAATGAGTTTCCCTGACACAGAACTTCCTCTGTTCAAGGGCATCGACGAATGAGATTAGACTCCTATACGCGCCCATTCTAGTTTATCACATAGTGAGCCCCAAGAGCTTCCTTCCTTGACAGACTCAACACTGCCACGAATCCCTCCAAACGCACACTTCCCTCACAATGTTTGTAGCGTTTTCGACTTAGAAAGACAGTGTGGATGAGCACAGGTCCTGATCTTTCAATATGTGTGTTGGAAGCCTAAGCTCCATAAGCTGCACTTACCTCACAGGAACTAAAGTGCCCATAGTCGGTCCTAGTTCTATCTTCATTTCTGAAGTAGGAAGACACTGTTATGGATGAGTATCCAACGGAAGTAGTGTCCCTGAACAGATCCCCTTGTAGGAATCACCTGTTAGGGGCCAGGGGCGTCCCTTCTGGATTGCAAGAAAGACAGGTGGCACAGAATCCAACATTCCACAGACTCAACCCTGTCGTGAGTATGTTCTATAGCACAGTTTCCTCGTGACATATGAAGTGTATTGAGCAGACGTAGACACTGAGGAACGTCACAGGGCTATCCATGCTGTATGTTCCTTAGAGGCCAGAGGGCCTCACCGTGCACAAAACTCACAGTATGCATCCTGCCCTATGTCCGTCCTTCTTCTATCTTCTTTCCACCACTGGACTGACAGTGTCAGAATTGAGAATCCGCCTAAAGGAGTTTCCCTAAACCGAACTTGCTCTGGTCAAGGGGATGGACGTCTAAGACTAGACTCCTATACGTCCCTTTGCAGTTTACCACACAGTGCGTCTCAAGAGCCTCCTTCTTTGACAGACTCAATACTGCCACGAATCCCTCCTAACACACACTTCCATCACAATATTTGAAGCTTTTGGGACACAGAAAGACAGTGTGGATGAGCACAGGAAGGGATCTTCAATACGTGTTATGGAAGCCTACACGCCATAAGCTGCACTTCACTCACAGGAACGTCCATAGTCGTTCCTTCTTCTAGCTTCATTTCTCAAATAGGAAGACACTGTTATGAATGAGTATCCACCTGAAGTGGTTTCCCTGAACAGATCCCTTTGTATGAATCTCCTGTTAGTGCTCTGTTGTGTTACTTCTTGATTTCAACAAAGACAGGTGGCACAGAATCCAACATTCCACAGACTCAACCCTGTCGTGAGTATGTTCTATAGCACAGTTTCCTCACGACATAAGAAGTCTTTTGAGCTGAGGGAGACGCTGTGAGACTCACAGGGGCTGTACTTGCATCATGTGTCTTAGAGGCCTCAGTGCCTCACCCTGCCCTTCACTCACAGTATGCAACCTGCCCTATGTCCTTCCCAGGTCTATCTTCTTTCCTCCACTGGACACACATTGTCAGAATTGAGAATACAACGGAATGAGTTTCCCTGAAACAGAACTTCCTCTGTACAAAGGCATGGACGTATGAGACTAGACTCCTATAGGTTCCTATTGAAATTTACCACACAGTGCGTCCCAACAGCCTCCTTCTTTGCCAGACTCAATACTGCCACGAATCCCTCCTAACTCACACTTCCCTCACAACGTTGGAAGCATTCTCAACACAGAAAGACAGTGGATGACCACAGGACGTGCTCATCCAATATGTGTTTTGGATGCCTTAGCGCCATATCCTGCACTTCACTTACAGTACCAAAAGAACCCATAGTCCGTCCTTCTTCTATCTTCATTCCTCAATGGAGAAGGCACTGTTATGAATGGGTTTCCACCTGAAGTAGTTTCCCTGAACAGAACCCCTTGTAGGAATCTCCTGTTAGTGCTCTGTTGTGTTACTTCTTGATTTCAACAAAGAGGGGTGGCACAGAATCCAACATTCCACAGACTCAACCCTGTCGTGAGTATGTTCTATAGCAGTTTTCTTACGACATAAGAAGTCCTTTGAGCTGAGGGAGACGCTGTGAGACTCACAGGGGCTGTACTTGCATTATGTGTCTTAGAGTCCTAAGTGCCTCACCCTGCCCCTCACTCACAGTATGCAAAATGCCCTATGTCCGTCCCTGTTCTATCTTCTTTCCTCCACTGGACACACACTGTCAGAATTGAGAAGACGCCGGAATGAGTTTCCCTGAATCAGAACTTCCTCTGTATAAGTTGATGGACGTCTGAGACTAGACCTCTATATGCGGCTATTGCAGTTTACCACACAGTGCGTCCAAACAGACTCCTTCTTTGACATACTCAATACTGCCACGAATCCCTCCTAACTCACACTGTCAGAAATGAGAATACGCCGGAATGAGTTTCCCTGACACAGAACTTCCTCTGTTCAAGGGCATCGACGAATGAGATTAGACTCCTATACGCGCCCATTCTAGTTTATCACATAGTGAGCCCCAAGAGCTTCCTTCCTTGACAGACTCAACACTGCCACGAATCCCTCCAAACGCACACTTCCCTCACAATGTTTGTAGCGTTTTCGACTTAGAAAGACAGTGTGGATGAGCATAGGTCCTGATCTTTCAATATGTGTGTTGGAAGCCTAAGCTCCATAAGCTGCACTTACCTCACAGGAACTAAAGTGCCCATAGTCGTTCCTTGTTCTATTTTCATTTCTGAAGTAGGAAGACACTGTTATGGATGAGTATCCAACGGAAGTAGTGTCCCTGAACAGATCCCCTTGTAGGAATCACCTGTTAGGGGCCAGGGGCGTCCCTTCTGGATTACAAGAAAGACAGGTGGCACAGAATCCAACATTCCACAGACTCAACCCTGTCGTGAGTATGTTCTATAGCACAGTTTCCTCGTGACATATGAAGTGTATTGAGCAGACGTAGACACTGAGGAACGTCACAGGGCTATCCATGCTGTATGTTCCTTAGAGGCCAGAGGGCCTCACCGTGCACAAAACTCACAGTATGCATCCTGCCCTATGTCCGTCCTTCTTCTATCTTCTTTCCACCACTGGACTGACAGTGTCAGAATTGAGAATCCGCCTGAAGGAGTTTCCCTAAACCGAACTTGCTCTGGTCAAGGGGATGGACGTCTAAGACTAGACTCCTATACGTCCCTTTGCAGTTTACCACACAGTGCGTCTCAAGAGCCTCCTTCTTTGACAGACTCAATACTGCCACGAATCCCTCCTAACACACACTTCCATCACAATGTTTGAAGCTTTTTGGACACAGAAAGACAGTGTGGATGAGCACAGGAAGGGATCTTCAATACGTGTTATGGAAGCCTACACGCCATAAGCTGCACTTCACTCACAGGAACGTCCATAGTCGGTCCTTCTTCTAGCTTCCTTTCTCAAATAGGAAGACACTGTTATGAATGAGTATCCACCTGAAGTAGTTTCCCTGAACAGATCCCTTTGTATGAATCTCCTGTTAGTGCTCTGTTGTGTTACTTCTTGATTTCAACAAAGACAGGTGGCACAGAATCCAACATTCCACAGACTCAACCCTGTCGTGAGTATGTTCTATAGCACAGTTTCCTCACGACATAAGAAGTCTTTTGAGCTGAGGGAGACGCTGTGAGACTCACAGGGGCTGTACTTGCATTATGTGTCTTAGAGGCCTCAGTGCCTCACCCTGCCCTTCACTCACAGTATGCAACCTGCCCTATGTCCTTCCCAGGTCTATCTTCTTTCCTCCACTGGACACACATTGTCAGAATTGAGAATACAACGTAATGAGTTTCCCTGAAACAGAACTTCCTCTGTACAAAGGCATGGACGTATGAGACTAGACTCCTATAGGTTCCTATTGAAATTTACCACACAGTGCGTCCCAACAGCCTCCTTCTTTGCCAGACTCAATACTGCCACGAATCTCTCCTAACTCACACTTCCCTCACAACGTTGGAAGCATTCTCAACACAGAAAGACAGTGGATGACCACAGGACGTGCTCATCCAATATGTGTTTTGGATGCCTTAGCGCCATATCCTGCACTTCACTTACAGTACCAAAAGAACCCATAGTCCGTCCTTCTTGTATCTTCATTCCTCAATGGAGAAGGCACTGTTATGAATGGATTTCCACCTGAAGTAGTTTCCCTGAACAGAACCCCTTGTAGGAATCTCCTGTTAGTGCTCTGTTGTGTTACTTCTTGATTTCAACAAAGACAGGTGGCACAGAATCCAACATTCCACAGACTCAACCCTGTCGTGAGTATGTTCTATAGCAGTTTTCTTACGACATAAGAAGTCCTTTGAGCTGAGGGAGACGCTGTGAGACTCACAGGGGCTGTACTTGCATTATGTGTCTTAGAGTCCTAAGTGCCTCACCCTGCCCCTCACTCACAGTATGCATAATGCCCTATGTCCGTCCCTGTTCTATCTTCTTTCCTCCACTGGACACACACTGTCAGAATTGAGAAGACGCCGGAATGAGTTTCCATGAATCAGAACTTCCTCTGTATAAGTTGATGGACGTCTGAGACTAGACCCCTATATGCGGCTATTGCAGTTTACCACACAGTGCGTCCAAACAGCCTCCTTCTTTGACATACTCAATACTGCCACGAATCTCTCCTAACTCACACTGTCAGAAATGAGAATACGCCGGAATGAGTTTCCCTGACACAGAACTTCCTCTGTTCAAGGGCATCGACATATGAGACTAGACTCCTATACGAGCCCATTCTAGTTTATCACATAGTGAGCCCCAAGAGCTTCCTTCCTTGACAGACTCAACACTGCCACGAATCCCTCCAAACGCACACTTCCCTCACAATGTTTGTAGCGTTTTCGACTTAGAAAGACAGTGTGGATGAGCACAGGTCCTGATCTTTCAATATGTGTGTTGGAAGCCTAAGCTCCATAAGCTGCACTTCCCTCACAGGAACTAAAGTGCCCATAGTCGGTCCTTGTTCTATCTTCATTTCTGAAGTAGGAAGACACTGTTATGGATGAGTATCCAACGGAAGTAGTGACCCTGAACAGATCCCCTTGTAGGAATCACCTGTTAGGGGCCAGGGGCGTCTCTTCTGGATTACAAGAAAGACAGGTGGCACAGAATCCAATATTACACAGACTCAACCCTGTCGTGAGTATGTTCTATAGCACAGTTTCCTCGTGACATATGAAGTGTATTGAGCAGACGTAGACACTGAGGAACGTCACAGGGCTATCCATGCTGTATGTTCCTTAGAGGCCAGAGGGCCTCACCGTGCACAAAACTCACAGTATGCATCCTGCCCTATGTCCGTCCTTCTTCTATCTTCTTTCCACCACTGGACTGACAGTGTCAGAATTGAGAATCCGCCTGAAGGAGTTTCCCTAAACCGAACTTGCTCTGGTCAAGGGGATGGACGTCTAAGACTAGACTCCTATAAGTCCCTTTGCAGTTTACCACACAGTGCGTCTCAAGAGCCTCCTTCTTTGACAGACTCAATACTGCCACGAATCCCTCCTAACACACACTTCCATCACAATGTTTGAAGCTTTTTGGACACAGAAAGACAGTGTGGATGAGCACAGGAAGGGATCTTCAATACGTGTTATGGAAGCCTACACGCCATAAGCTGCACTTCACTCACAGGAACGTCCATAGTCGGTCCTTCTTCTATCTTCATTTCTCAAATAGGAAGACACTGTTATGAATGAGTATCCACTTGAAGTAGTTTCCCTGAAAAGATCCCTTTGTATGAATCTCCTGTTAGTGCTCTGTTGTGTTACTTCTTGATTTCAACAAAGACAGGTGATACAGAATCCAACATTCCAAGACTCAACCCTGTCGTGAGTATGTTCCATAGCTCAGTTTCCTCACGACATAAGAAGTCTTTTGAGCTGAGGGAGACGCTGTGAGACTCACAGGGGCTGTACTTGCATTATGTGTCTTAGAGGCCTAAGTGTTTCACCCTGCCCTTCACTCACAGTATGCAACCTGCCCTATGTCCTTCCCAGGTCTATCTTCTTTCCTCCACTGGACACACACTGTCAGAATTGAGATACGCCGGAATGAGTTTCTCTGAAACAGAACTTCCTCTGTACAAAGGATTGGACGTATGAGACTAGACTCCTATATGTTCCTATTGAAATTTACCACACAGTGCGTCCCAACAGCCTCCTTCTTTGACAGACTCAATATTGCCACGAATCCCTCCTCTCACTTGCCTCACAATGTTGGAAGAATTTTCAACACAGAAAGACAGTGGATGACCAGAGGACGTGCTCATCCAATATGTGTTTTGGATGCCTTAGCGCCATATCCTGCACTTCACTTACAATACCTAAAGAACCCATAGTCCGTCCTTCTTCTATCTTCATTCCTCAATGGAGAAGGCACTGTTTGAATGGGTTTCCACATGAAGTCGTTTCCCTGAACAAAACCCCTTGTAAGAATCTCCTTTTAGTGCTCTGTTGGTTTACTTCTTTATTTCAAAAAAGACAAGTGGCACAGAATCCAACATTCCACAGACTCAACCCTGTCGTGAGTATGTTCCATAGCACAGTTTCCTCACGACATAAGAAGTCTTTTGAGCTGAGGTAGACGCTGTGAGACTCACAGGGGCTGTACTTGCATTATGTGTCTTAGAGGCCTAAGTGCCTCACCCTGCCCTTCACTCACAGTATACTACATGCCCTATGTCCTTCCCAGGTCTATCTTCTTTCCTCCACTGGACACACACTGTCAGAATTGAGAATACGCCGGAATGAGTTTCCCTGAAACAGAACTTCCTCTGTACAATGGCATGGACGTATGAGACTAGACTCCTATGTTCCTATTTCAATAATTTACCACACAGTGCGTCCCAACAGCCCCTTCTTTGGCTGACTCAATAGTGCCACGAATCCCTCCTAACTCACACTTCCCTCACAACGTTTGAAGCATTCTCAAAACAGAAAGACAGTGGATGACCACAGGACGTGCTCATCCAATATGTGTTTTGGATGCCTTAGCGCCATATCCTGCACTTCACTTACAGTACCAAAAGAACCCATACTCCATCCTTCTTCTTTCTTCATTCCTCAATGGAGAAGGCACTGTTATGAATGGATTTGCACCTGAAGTAGTTTCCGTGAACAGAACCCCTTGTAGGAATCTCCTGTTAGTGCTCTGTTGTGTTACTTCTTGATTTCAACAAAGACAGGTGGCACAGAATCCAACATTCCACAGTCTCAACCCTGTCGTGAGTATGTTCTATAGCCCAGTTTCCTCACGACAGAAGAAGTCTTTTGAGCTGAGGGAGACGCTGTGAGACTCACAGGGGCTGTACTTGCATTATGTGTCTTAGAGTCCTAAGTGCCTCACCCTGCCCTTCACTCACAGTATGCAACCTGCCCTATGTCCTTCCCAGGTCTATCTTCTTTCCTCCTAGGACACACACTGTCAGAATTGAGAAGACGTCGGAATGAGTTTCCCTGAAACAGAACTTCCTCTGTTCAAGGGCATCCACGTATGAGACTACACTCCTATACGCGCCCATTCTAGTTTATCACATAGTGAGCCCCAAGAGCCTCCTTCCTTGACAGACTCAACACTGCCACGAATCCCTCCAAACGCACACTTCCCTCACAATGTTTGTAGCGTTTTCGACTTAGAAAGACAGTGTGGATGAGCATAGGTCCTGATCTTTCAATATGTGTGTTGGAAGCCTAAGCTCCATAAGCTGCACTTACCTCACAGGAACTAAAGTGCCCATAGTCGGTCCTTGTTCTATCTTCATTTCTGAAGTAGGAAGACACTGTTATGGATGAGTATCCAACGGAAGTAGTGTCCCTGAACAGATCCCCTTGTAGGAATCACCTGTTAGGGGCCAGGGGCATCCCTTCTGGATTTCAAGAAAGACAGGTGGCACAGAATCCAACATTCCACAGACTCAACCTTGTCGTGAGTATATTCTATAGCACAGTTTCCTCGTGACATATGAAGTGTATTGAGCAGACGTAGACACTGAGGAACGTCAAAGGGCTATCCATGCTGTATGTTCCTTAGAGGCCAGAGGGCCTCACCGTGCACAAAACTCACAGTATTCATCCTGCCCTATGTCCGTCCTTCTTCTATCTTCTTTCCACCACTGGACTGACAGTGTCAGAATTGAGAATCCGCCTAAAGGAGTTTCCCTAAACCGAACTTGCTCTGGTCAAGGGGATGGACGTCTAAGACTAGACTCCTATACGTCCCTTTGCAGTTTACCACAGAGTGCGTCTCAAGAGCCTCCTTCTTTGACAGACTCAATACTGCCACGAATCCCTCCTAACACACACTTCCATCACAATATTTGAAGCTTTTGGGACACAGAAAGACAGTGTGGATGAGCACAGGAAGGGATCTTCAATACGTGTTATGGAAGCCTACACGCCATAAGCTGCACTTTACTCACAAGAACGTCCATAGTCGGTCCTTCTTCTAGCTTCATTTCTCAAATAGGAAGACACTGTTATGAATGAGTATCCACTTGAAGTAGTTTCCCTGAAAAGATCCCTTTGTATGAATCTCCTGTTAGTGCTCTGTTGTGTTACTTCTTGATTTCAACAAAGACAGGTGATACAGAATCCAACATTCCACAGACTCAACCCTGTCGTGAGTATGTTCCATAGCACAGTTTCCTCACGACATAAGAAGTCTTTTGAGCTGAGGGAGACGCTGTGAGACTCAGAGGGGCTGTACTTGCATTATGTGTCTTAGAGGCCTAAGTGCTTCACCCTGCCCTTCACTCACAGTAGGCAACCTGCCCTATGTCCTTCCCAGGTCTATCTTCTTTCCTCCACTGGACACACCCTGTCAGAATTGAGAATACGCCGGAATGAGTTTCCCTGAAACAGAACTTCCTCTGTACAAAGGCATGGACGTATGAGACTAGACTCCTATAGGTTCCTATTGAAATTTACCACACAGTGCGTCCCAACAGCCTCCTTCTTTGTCAGACTCAATATTGCCACGAAACCTCCTCTCACTTTCCTCACAATATTGGAAGCATTTTCAACACAGTAAGACAGTGGATGACCACAGGACGTGCTCATCCAATATGTGTTTTGGATGCCTTAGCGCCATATCCTGCACTTCACTTACAATACCTAAAGAACCCATAGTCCGTCCTTCTTCTATCTTCATTCCTCAATGGAGAAGGCACTGTTATGAATGGTTTTCCACATGAAGTAGTTTCCCTGAACAAAACCCCTTGTAAGAATCTCCTTTTAGTGCTCTGTTGGTTTACTTCTTTATTTCAAAAAAGACAAGTGGCACAGAATCCAACATTCAACAGACTCAACCCTGTCGTGAGTATGTTCTATAGCACAGTTTCCCCACGACATAAGAAGTCTTTTGAGCTGAGGTAGACGCTGTGAGACTCACAGGGGCTCTACTTGCATTATGTGTCTTAGAGGCCTAAATGCCTCACCCTGCCCTTCACTCACAGTATGCAACCTGCCCTATGTCCTTCCCAGGTCTATCTTCTTTCCTCCACTGGACACACCCTGTCAGAATTGAGTATACGCCGGAATGAGTTTCCCTGAAACAGAACTTCCTCTGTACAATGGCATGGACGTATGAGACTAGACTCCTATATGTTCCTATTTCAATAATTTACCACACAGTGCGTCCCAACAGCCCCTTCTTTGGCTGACTCAATAGTGCCACGAATCCCTCCTAACTCACACTTCCCTCACAACGTTTGAAGCGTTTTCGACACCGAAAGACAGTGGATGACCATAGGACGTGCTCATCCAATATGTGTTTTGGATGCCTTAGCGCCATATCCTGCACTTCACTTACAGTACCAAAAGAACCCATAGTCCCTCCTTCTTCTATCTTCATTCCTCAATGGAGAAGGCACTGTTATGAATGGATTTCCACCTGAAGTAGTTTTCCTGAACAGAACCCCTTGTAGCCCTTGTAGGAATCTCCTGTTAGTGCCTTGTTGTGTTACTTCTTGATTTCAACAAAGACAGGTGGCACAGATCCAACATTCCACAGACTGAAACCTGTCGTGTGTATGTTCTATAGCACAGTTTCCTCACGACATAAGAAGTCTTTTGAGCTGAGGGAGACGCTGTGTGACTCAGAGGGGCTGTACTTGCATTATGTGTCTTAGAGTCCTAAGTGCCTCACCCTGCCCTTCACTCACAGTATGCAAAATGACCTATGTCCGTCCCTGTTCTATCTTCTTTCCTCCACTGGACACACACTGTCAGAATTGAGAGGACGCCGGAATGAGTTTCCCTGACACAGAACTTCCTCTGTTCAAGGACATCGACGAATGAGATTAGACTCCTATACGCGCCCATTCTAGTTTATCACATAGTGAGCCCCAAGAGCTTCCTTCCTTGACAGACCCAACACTGCCACTAATCCCTCCAAAAGCACACTTCCCTCACAATGTTTGTAGCGTTTTCGACTTAGAAAGACTGTGTGGATGAGCACAGGTCCTGATCTTTCAATATGTGTGTTGGAAGCCTAAGCTCCATAAGCTGCACTTCCCTCACAGGAACTAAAGTGCCCATAGTCGGTCCTTTTTCTATCTTTATTTCTGAAGTAGGAAGAAACTGTTATGGATGAGTATCCAACGGAAGTAGTGTCCCTGAACAGAACCCCTTGTAGGAATCTCCTGTTAGTGCTCTGTTGTGTTACTTCTTGATTTCAACAAAGACAGGTGGCACAGAATCCAACATTCCACAGACTCAACCCTGTCGTGAGTATGTTCTATAGCAGTTTTCTTACGACATAAGAAGTCCTTTGAGCTGAGGGAGACGCTGTGAGACTCACAGGGGCTGTACTTGCATTATGTGTCTTAGAGTCCTAAGTGCCTCACCCTGCCCCTCACTCACAGTATGCAAAATGCCCTATGTCTGTCCCTGTTCTATCTTCTTTCCTCCACTGGACACACACTGTCAGAATTGAGAAGACGCCGGAATGAGTTTCCCTGAATCAGAACTTCCTCTGTATAAGTTGATGGACGTCTGAGACTAGACCCCTATATGCGGCTATTGCAGTTTACCACACAGTGCGTCCAAACAGCCTCCTTCTTTGACATACTCAATACTGCCACGAATCCCTCCTAACTCACACTGTCAGAAATGAGAATACGCCGGAATGAGTTTCCCTGACACAGAACTTCCTCTGTTCAAGGGCATCGACGAATGAGATTAGACTCCTATACGCGCCCATTCTAGTTTATCACATAGTGAGCCCCAAGAGCTTCCTTCCTTGACAGACTCAACACTGCCACGAATCCCTCCAAACGCACACTTCCCTCACAATGTTTGTAGCGTTTTCGACTTAGAAAGACAGTGTGGATGAGCATAGGTCCTGATCTTTCAATATGTGTGTTGGAAGCCTAAGCTCCATAAGCTGCACTTACCTCACAGGAACTAACGTGCCCATAGTCGGTCCTTGTTCTATCTTCATTTCTGAAGTAGGAAGACACTGTTATGGATGAGTATCCAACGGAAGTAGTGTCCCTGAACAGATCCCCTTGTAGGAATCACCTGTTAGGGGCCAGGGGCGTCCCTTCTGGATTACAAGAAAGACAGGTGGCACAGAATCCAACATTCCACAGACTCAACCCTGTCGTGAGTATGTTCTATAGCACAGTTTCCTCGTGACATATGAAGTGTATTGAGCAGACGTAGACACTGAGGAACGTCACAGGGCTATCCATGCTGTATGTTCCTTAGAGGCCAGAGGGCCTCACCGTGCACAAAACTCACAGTATGCATCCTGCCCTATGTCCGTCCTTCTTCTATCTTCTTTCCACCACTGGACTGACAGTGTCAGAATTGAGAATCCGCCTGAAGAAGTTTCCCTAAACCGAACTTGCTCTGGTCAAGGGGATGGACGTCTAAGACTAGACTCCTATACGTCCCTTTGCAGTTTACCACACAGTGCGTCTCAAGAGCCTCCTTCTTTGACAGACTCAATACTGCCACTAATCCCTCCTAACACACACTTCCATCACAATATTTGAAGCTTTTGGGACACAGAAAGACAGTGTGGATGAGCACAGGAAGGGATCTTCAATACGTGTTATGGAAGCCTACACGCCATAAGCTGCACTTTACTCACAAGAACGTCCATAGTCGGTCCTTCTTCTAGCTTCATTTCTCAAATAGGAAGACACTGTTATGAATGAGTATCCACTTGAAGTAGTTTCCCTGAAAAGATCCCTTTGTATGAATCTCCTGTTAGTGCTCTGTTGTGTTACTTCTTGATTTCAACAAAGACAGGTGATACAGAATCCAACATTCCACAGACTCAACCCTGTCGTGAGTATGTTCCATAGCACAGTTTCCTCACGACATAAGAAGTCTTTTGAGCTGAGGGAGACGCTGTGAGACTCAGAGGGGCTGTACTTGCATTATGTGTCTTAGAGGCCTAAGTGCTTCACCCTGCCCTTCACTCACAGTAGGCAACCTGCCCTATGTCCTTCCCAGGTCTATCTTCTTTCCTCCACTGGACACACCCTGTCAGAATTGAGAATACGCCGGAATGAGTTTCCCTGAAACAGAACTTCCTCTGTACAAAGGCATGGACGTATGAGACTAGACTCCTATAGGTTCCTATTGAAATTTACCACACAGTGCGTCCCAACAGCCTCCTTCTTTGTCAGACTCAATATTGCCACGAAACCTCCTCTCACTTTCCTCACAATATTGGAAGCATTTTCAACACAGTAAGACAGTGGATGACCACAGGACGTGCTCATCCAATATGTGTTTTGGATGCCTTAGCGCCATATCCTGCACTTCACTTACAATACCTAAAGAACCCATAGTCCGTCCTTCTTCTATCTTCATTCCTCAATGGAGAAGGCACTGTTATGAATGGTTTTCCACATGAAGTAGTTTCCCTGAACAAAACCCCTTGTAAGAATCTCCTTTTAGTGCTCTGTTGGTTTACTTCTTTATTTCAAAAAAGACAAGTGGCACAGAATCCAACATTCAACAGACTCAACCCTGTCGTGAGTATGTTCTATAGCACAGTTTCCCCACGACATAAGAAGTCTTTTGAGCTGAGGTAGACGCTGTGAGACTCACAGGGGCTCTACTTGCATTATGTGTCTTAGAGGCCTAAATGCCTCACCCTGCCCTTCACTCACAGTATGCAACCTGCCCTATGTCCTTCCCAGGTCTATCTTCTTTCCTCCACTGGACACACCCTGTCAGAATTGAGTATACGCCGGAATGAGTTTCCCTGAAACAGAACTTCCTCTGTACAATGGCATGGACGTATGAGACTAGACTCCTATATGTTCCTATTTCAATAATTTACCACACAGTGCGTCCCAACAGCCCCTTCTTTGGCTGACTCAATAGTGCCACGAATCCCTCCTAACTCACACTTCCCTCACAACGTTTGAAGCGTTTTCGACACCGAAAGACAGTGGATGACCATAGGACGTGCTCATCCAATATGTGTTTTGGATGCCTTAGCGCCATATCCTGCACTTCACTTACAGTACCAAAAGAACCCATAGTCCCTCCTTCTTCTATCTTCATTCCTCAATGGAGAAGGCACTGTTATGAATGGATTTCCACCTGAAGTAGTTTCCCTGAACAGAACCCCTTGTAGCCCTTGTAGGAATCTCCTGTTAGTGCCTTGTTGTGTTACTTCTTGATTTCAACAAAGACAGGTGGCACAGATCCAACATTCCACAGACTGAAACCTGTCGTGTGTATGTTCTATAGCACAGTTTCCTCACGACATAAGAAGTCTTTTGAGCTGAGGGAGACGCTGTGTGACTCAGAGGGGCTGTACTTGCATTATGTGTCTTAGAGTCCTAAGTGCCTCACCCTGCCCTTCACTCACAGTATGCAAAATGACCTATGTCCGTCCCTGTTCTATCTTCTTTCCTCCACTGGACACACACTGTCAGAATTGAGAGGACGCCGGAATGAGTTTCCCTGACACAGAACTTCCTCTGTTCAAGGACATCGACGAATGAGATTAGACTCCTATACGCGCCCATTCTAGTTTATCACATAGTGAGCCCCAAGAGCTTCCTTCCTTGACAGACCCAACACTGCCACTAATCCCTCCAAAAGCACACTTCCCTCACAATGTTTGTAGCGTTTTCGACTTAGAAAGACTGTGTGGATGAGCACAGGTCCTGATCTTTCAATATGTGTGTTGGAAGCCTAAGCTCCATAAGCTGCACTTCCCTCACAGGAACTAAAGTGCCCATAGTCGGTCCTTTTTCTATCTTCATTTCTGAAGTAGGAAGAAACTGTTATGGATGAGTATCCAACGGAAGTAGTGTCCCTGAACAGAACCCCTTGTAGGAATCTCCTGTTAGTGCTCTGTTGTGTTACTTCTTGATTTCAACAAAGACAGGTGGCACAGAATCCAACATTCCACAGACTCAACCCTGTCGTGAGTATGTTCTATAGCAGTTTTCTTACGACATAAGAAGTCCTTTGAGCTGAGGGAGACGCTGTGAGACTCACAGGGGCTGTACTTGCATTATGTGTCTTAGAGTCCTAAGTGCCTCACCCTGCCCCTCACTCACAGTATGCAAAATGCCCTATGTCTGTCCCTGTTCTATCTTCTTTCCTCCACTGGACACACACTGTCAGAATTGAGAAGACGCCGGAATGAGTTTCCCTGAATCAGAACTTCCTCTGTATAAGTTGATGGACGTCTGAGACTAGACCCCTATATGCGGCTATTGCAGTTTACCACACAGTGCGTCCAAACAGCCTCCTTCTTTGACATACTCAATACTGCCACGAATCCCTCCTAACTCACACTGTCAGAAATGAGAATACGCCGGAATGAGTTTCCCTGACACAGAACTTCCTCTGTTCAAGGGCATCGACGAATGAGATTAGACTCCTATACGCGCCCATTCTAGTTTATCACATAGTGAGCCCCAAGAGCTTCCTTCCTTGACAGACTCAACACTGCCACGAATCCCTCCAAACGCACACTTACCTCACAATGTTTGTAGCGTTTTCGACTTAGAAAGACAGTGTGGATGAGCATAGGTCCTGATCTTTCAATATGTGTGTTGGAAGCCTAAGCTCCATAAGCTGCACTTACCTCACAGGAACTAACGTGCCCATAGTCGGTCCTTGTTCTATCTTCATTTCTGAAGTAGGAAGACACTGTTATGGATGAGTATCCAACGGAAGTAGTGTCCCTGAACAGATCCCCTTGTAGGAATCACCTGTTAGGGGCCAGGGGCGTCCCTTCTGGATTACAAGAAAGACAGGTGGCACAGAATCCAACATTCCACAGACTCAACCCTGTCGTGAGTATGTTCTATAGCACAGTTTCCTCGTGACATATGAAGTGTATTGAGCAGACGTAGACACTGAGGAACGTCACAGGGCTATCCATGCTGTATGTTCCTTAGAGGCCAGAGGGCCTCACCGTGCACAAAACTCACAGTATGCATCCTGCCCTATGTCCGTCCTTCTTCTATCTTCTTTCCACCACTGGACTGACAGTGTCAGAATTGAGAATCCGCCTGAAGAAGTTTCCCTAAACCGAACTTGCTCTGGTCAAGGGGATGGACGTCTAAGACTAGACTCCTATACGTCCCTTTGCAGTTTACCACACAGTGCGTCTCAAGAGCCTCCTTCTTTGACAGACTCAATACTGCCACGAATCCCTCCTAACACACACTTCCATCACAATGTTTGAAGCTTTTTGGACACAGAAAGACAGTGTGGATGAGCACAGGAAGGGATCTTCAATACGTGTTATGGAAGCCTACACGCCATAAGCTGCACTTCACTCACAGGAACGTCCATAGTCGGTCCTTCTTCTAGCTTCATTTCTCAAATAGGAAGACACTGTTATGAATGAGTATCCACCTGAAGTGGTTTCCCTGAACAGATCCCTTTGTATGAATCTCCTGTTAGTGCTCTGTTGTGTTACTTCTTGATTTCAACAAAGACAGGTGGCACAGAATCCAACATTCCACAGACTCAACCCTGTCGTGAGTATGTTCTATAGCACAGTTTCCTCACGACATAAGAAGTCTTTTGAGCTGAGGGAGACGCTGTGAGACTCACAGGGGCTGTACTTGCATTATGTGTCTTAGAGGCCTCAGTGCCTCACCCTGCCCTTCACTCACAGTATGCAACCTGCCCTATGTCCTTCCCAGGTCTATCTTCTTTCCTCCACTGGACACACATTGTCAGAATTGAGAATACAACGGAATGAGTTTCCCTGAAACAGAACTTCCTCTGTACAAAGGCATGG
Source organism: Neogale vison (assembly GCF_020171115.1). Taxonomy (NCBI): domain Eukaryota; kingdom Metazoa; phylum Chordata; class Mammalia; order Carnivora; family Mustelidae; genus Neogale; species Neogale vison. Next base: position 77,686,571 of record NC_058105.1, read on the forward strand.
ACGTATGAGACTAGACTCCTATAGGTTCCTATTGAAATTTACCACACAGTGCGTCCCAACAGCCTCCTTCTTTGCCAGACTCAATACTGCCACGAATCCCTCCTAACTCACACTTCCCTCACAACGTTGGAAGCATTCTCAACACAGAAAGACAGTGGATGACCACAGGACGTGCTCATCCAATATGTGTTTTGGATGCCTTAGCGCCATATCCTGCACTTCACTTACAGTACCAAAAGAACCCATAGTCCGTCCTTCTTGTATCTTCATTCCTCAATGGAGAAGGCACTGTTATGAATGGGTTTCCACCTGAAGTAGTTTCCCTGAACAGAACCCCTTGTAGGAATCTCCTGTTAGTGCTCTGTTGTGTTACTTCTTGATTTCAACAAAGAGGGGTGGCACAGAATCCAACATTCCACAGACTCAACCCTGTCGTGAGCATGTTCTATAGCAGTTTTCTTACGACATAAGAAGTCCTTTGAGCTGAGGGAGACGCTGTGAGACTCACAGGGGCTGTACTTGCATTATGTGTCTTAGAGTCCTAAGTGCCTCACCCTGCCCCTCACTCACAGTATGCAAAATGCCCTATGTCCGTCCCTGTTCTATCTTCTTTCCTCCACTGGACACACACTGTCAGAATTGAGAAGACGCCGGAATGAGTTTCCCTGAATCAGAACTTCCTCTGTATAAGTTGATGGACGTCTGAGACTAGACCCCTATATGCGGCTATTGCAGTTTACCACACAGTGCGCCCAAACAGCCTCCTTCTTTGACATACTCAATACTGCCACGAATCCCTCCTAACTCACACTGTCAGAAATGAGAATACGCCGGAATGAGTTTCCCTGACACAGAACTTCCTCTGTTCAAGGGCATCGACGAATGAGATTAGACTCCTATACGCGCCCATTCTAGTTTATCACATAGTGAGCCCCAAGAGCTTCCTTCCTTGACAGACTCAACACTGCCACGAATCCCTCCAAACGCACACTTCCCTCACAATGTTTGTAGCGTTTTCGACTTAGAAAGACAGTGTGGATGAGCATAGGTCCTGATCTTTCAATATGTGTGTTGGAAGCCTAAGCTCCATAAGCTGCACTTACCTCACAGGAACTAAAGTGCCCATAGTCGTTCCTTGTTCTATTTTCATTTCTGAAGTAGGAAGACACTGTTATGGATGAGTATCCAACGGAAGTAGTGTCCCTGAACAGATCCCCTTGTAGGAATCACCTGTTAGGGGCCAGGGGCGTCCCTTCTGGATTACAAGAAAGACAGGTGGCACAGAATCCAACATTCCACAGACTCAACCCTGTCGTGAGTATGTTCTATAGCACAGTTTCCTCGTGACATATGAAGTGTATTGAGCAGACGTAGACACTGAGGAACGTCACAGGGCTATCCATGCTGTATGTTCCTTAGAGGCCAGAGGGCCTCACCGTGCACAAAACTCACAGTATGCATCCTGCCCTATGTCCGTCCTTCTTCTATCTTCTTTCCACCACTGGACTGACAGTGTCAGAATTGAGAATCCGCCTGAAGGAGTTTCCCTAAACCGAACTTGCTCTGGTCAAGGGGATGGACGTCTAAGACTAGACTCCTATACGTCCCTTTGCAGTTTACCACACAGTGCGTCTCAAGAGCCTCCTTCTTTGACAGACTCAATACTGCCACGAATCCCACCTAACACACACTTCCATCACAATGTTTGAAGCTTTTTGGACACAGAAAGACAGTGTGGATGAGCACAGGAAGGGATCTTCAATACGTGTTATGGAAGCCTACACGCCATAAGCTGCACTTCACTCACAGGAACGTCCATAGTCGGTCCTTCTTCTAGCTTCATTTCTCAAATAGGAAGACACTGTTATGAATGAGTATCCACCTGAAGTAGTTTCCCTGAACAGATCCCTTTGTATGAATCTCCTGTTAGTGCTCTGTTGTGTTACTTCTTGATTTCAACAAAGACAGGTGGCACAGAATCCAACATTCCACAGACTCAACCCTGTCGTGAGTATGTTCTATAGCACAGTTTCCTCACGACATAAGAAGTCTTTTGAGCTGAGGGAGACGCTGTGAGACTCACAGGGGCTGTACTTGCATTATGTGTCTTAGAGGCCTCAGTGCCTCACCCTGCCCTTCACTCACAGTATGCAACCTGCCCTATGTCCTTCCCAGGTCTATCTTCTTTCCTCCACTGGACACACATTGTCAGAATTGAGAATACAACGGAATGAGTTTCCCTGAAACAGAACTTCCTCTGTACAAAGGCATGGACGTATGAGACTAGACTCCTATATGTTCCTATTGAAATTTACCACACAGTGCGTCCCAACAGCCTCCTTCTTTGCCAGACTCAATACTGCCACGAATCCCTCCTAACTCACACTTCCCTCACAACGTTGGAAGCATTCTCAACACAGAAAGACAGTGGATGACCACAGGACGTGCTCATCCAATATGTGTTTTGGATGCCTTAGCGCCATATCCTGCACTTCACTTACAGTACCAAAAGAACCCATAGTCCGTCCTTCTTCTATCTTCATTCCTCAATGGAGAAGGCACTGTTATGAATGGGTTTCCACCTGAAGTAGTTTCCCTGAACAGAACCCCTTGTAGGAATCTCCTGTTAGTGCTCTGTTGTGTTACTTCTTGATTTCAACAAAGAGGGGTGGCACAGAATCCAACATTCCACAGACTCAACCCTGTCGTGAGTATGTTCTATAGCAGTTTTCTTACGACATAAGAAGTCCTTTGAGCTGAGGGAGACGCTGTGAGACTCACAGGGGCTGTACTTGCATTATGTGTCTTAGAGTCCTAAGTGCCTCACCCTGCCCCTCACTAACAGTATGCATAATGCCCTATGTCCGTCCCTGTTCTATCTTCTATCCTCCACTGGACACACACTGTCAGAATTGAGAAGACGCCGGAATGAGTTTCCCTGAATCAGAACTTCCTCTGTATAAGTTGATGGACGTCTGAGACTAGACCTCTATATGCGGCTATTGCAGTTCACCACACAGTGCGTCCAAACAGCCTCCTTCTTTGACATACGCAATACTGCCACGAATCCCTCCTAACTCACACTGTCAGAAATGAGAATACGCCGGAATGAGTTTCCCTGACACAGAACTTCCTCTGTTCAAGGGCATCGACGAATGAGATTAGACTCCTATACGCGCCCATTCTAGTTTATCACATAGTGAGCCCCAAGAGCTTCCTTCCTTGACAGACTCAACACTGCCACGAATCCCTCCAAACGCACACTTCCCTCACAATGTTTGTAGCGTTTTCGACTTAGAAAGACAGTGTGGATGAACATAGGTCCTGATCTTTCAATATGTGTGTTGGAAGCCTAAGCTCCATAAGCTGCACTTACCTCACAGGAACTAAAGTGCCCATAGTCGTTCCTTGTTCTATTTTCATTTCTGAAGTAGGAAGACACTGTTATGGATGAGTATCCAACGGAAGTAGTGTCCCTGAACAGATCCCCTTGTAGGAATCACCTGTTAGGGGCCAGGGGCGTCCCTTCTGGATTACAAGAAAGACAGGTGGCACAGAATCCAACATTCCACAGACTCAACCCTGTCGTGAGTATGTTCTATAGCACAGTTTCCTCGTGACATATGAAGTGTATTGAGCAGACGTAGACACTGAGGAACGTCACAGGGCTATCCATGCTGTATGTTCCTTAGAGGCCAGAGGGCCTCACCGTGCACAAAACTCACAGTATGCATCCTGCCCTATGTCCGTCCTTCTTCTATCTTCTTTCCACCACTGGACTGACAGTGTCAGAATTGAGAATCCGCCTGAAGGAGTTTCCCTAAACCGAACTTGCTCTGGTCAAGGGGATGGACGTCTAAGACTAGACTCCTATACGTCCCTTTGCAGTTTACCACACAGTGCGTCTCAAGAGCCTCCTTCTTTGACAGACTCAATACTGCCACGAATCCCTCCTAACACACACTTCCATCACAATGTTTGAAGCTTTTTGGACACAGAAAGACAGTGTGGATGAGCACAGGAAGGGATCTTCAATACGTGTTATGGAAGCCTACACGCCATAAGCTGCACTTCACTCACAGGAACGTCCATAGTCGGTCCTTCTTCTAGCTTCATTTCTCAAATAGGAAGACACTGTTATGAATGAGTATCCACCTGAAGTGGTTTCCCTGAACAGATCCCTTTGTATGAATCTCCTGTTAGTGCTCTGTTGTGTTACTTCTTGATTTCAACAAAGACAGGTGGCACAGAATCCAACATTCCACAGACTCAACCCTGTCGTGAGTATGTTCTATAGCACAGTTTCCTCACGACATAAGAAGTCTTTTGAGCTGAGGGAGACGCTGTGAGACTCACAGGGGCTGTACTTGCATTATGTGTCTTAGAGGCCTCAGTGCCTCACCCTGCCCTTCACTCACAGTATGCAACCTGCCCTATGTCCTTCCCAGGTCTATCTTCTTTCCTCCACTGGACACACATTGTCAGAATTGAGAATACAACGGAATGAGTTTCCCTGAAACAGAACTTCCTCTGTACAAAGGCATGGACGTATGAGACTAGACTCCTATAGGTTCCTATTGAAATTTACCACACAGTGCGTCCCAACAGCCTCCTTCTTTGCCAGACTCAATACTGCCACGAATCCCTCCTAACTCACACTTCCCTCACAACGTTGGAAGCATTCTCAAAACAGAAAGACAGTGGATGACCACAGGACGTGCTCATCCAATATGTGTTTTGGATGCCTTAGCGCCATATCCTGCACTTCACTTACAGTACCAAAAGAACCCATAGTCCGTCCTTCTTGTATCTTCATTACTCAATGGAGAAGGCACTGTTATGAATGGATTTCCACCTGAAGTAATTTCCCTGAACAGAACCCCTTGTAGGAATCTCCTGTTAGTGCTCTGTTGTGTTACTTCTTGATTTCAACAAAGACGGGTGGCACAGAATCCAACATTCCACAGACTCAACCCTGTCGTGAGTATGTTCTATAGCAGTTTTCTTACGACATAAGAAGTCCTTTGAGCTGAGGGAGACGCTGTGAGACTCACAGGGGCTGTACTTGCATTATGTGTCTTAGAGTCCTAAGTGCCTCACCCTGCCCCTCACTCACAGTATGCATAATGCCCTATGTCCGTCCCTGTTCTATCTTCTTTCCTCCACTGGACACACACTGTCAGAATTGAGAAGACGCCGGAATGAGTTTCCCTGAATCAGAACTTCCTCTGTATAAGTTGATGGACGTCTGAGACTAGACCTCTATATGCGGCTATTGCAGTTTACCACACAGTGCGTCCAAACAGCCTCCTTCTTTGACATACTCAATACTGCCACGAATCCCTCCTAACTCACACTGTCAGAAATGAGAATACGCCGGAATGAGTTTCCCTGACACAGAACTTCCTCTGTTCAAGGGCATCGACGAATGAGATTAGACTCCTATACGCGCCCATTCTAGTTTATCACATAGTGAGCCCCAAGAGCTTCCTTCCTTGACAGACTCAACACTGCCACGAATCCCTCCAAACGCACACTTCCCTCACAATGTTTGTAGCGTTTTCGACTTAGAAAGACAGTGTGGATGAACATAGGTCCTGATCTTTCAATATGTGTGTTGGAAGCCTAAGCTCCATAAGCTGCACTTACCTCACAGGAACTAAAGTGCCCATAGTCGTTCCTTGTTCTATTTTCATTTCTGAAGTAGGAAGACACTGTTATGGATGAGTATCCAACGGAAGTAGTGTCCCTGAACAGATCCCCTTGTAGGAATCACCTGTTAGGGGCCAGGGGCGTCCCTTCTGGATTACAAGAAAGACAGGTGGCACAGAATCCAACATTCCACAGACTCAACCCTGTCGTGAGTATGTTCTATAGCACAGTTTCCTCGTGACATATGAAGTGTATTGAGCAGACGTAGACACTGAGGAACGTCACAGGGCTATCCATGCTGTATGTTCCTTAGAGGCCAGAGGGCCTCACCGTGCACAAAACTCACAGTATGCATCCTGCCCTATGTCCGTCCTTCTTCTATCTTCTTTCCACCACTGGACTGACAGTGTCAGAATTGAGAATCCGCCTGAAGGAGTTTCCCTAAACCGAACTTGCTCTGGTCAAGGGGATGGACGTCTAAGACTAGACTCCTATACTTCCCTTTGCAGTTCACCACACAGTGCGTCTCAAGAGCCTCCTTCTTTGACAGACTCAATACTGCCACGAATCCCTCCTAACACACACTTCCATCACAATGTTTGAAGCTTTTTGGACACAGAAAGACAGTGTGGATGAGCACAGGAAGGGATCTTCAATACGTGTTATGGAAGCCTACACGCCATAAGCTGCACTTCACTCACAGGAACGTCCATAGTCGGTCCTTCTTCTAGCTTCATTTCTCAAATAGGAAGACACTGTTATGAATGAGTATCCACCTGAAGTAGTTTCCCTGAACAGATCCCTTTGTATGAATCTCCTGTTAGTGCTCTGTTGTGTTACTTCTTGATTTCAACAAAGACAGGTGGCACAGAATCCAACATTCCACAGACTCAACCCTGTCGTGAGTATGTTCTATAGCACAGTTTCCTCACGACATAAGAAGTCTTTTGAGCTGAGGGAGACGCTGTGAGACTCACAGGGGCTGTACTTGCATTATGTGTCTTAGAGGCCTCAGTGCCTCACCCTGCCCTTCACTCACAGTATGCAACCTGCCCTATGTCCTTCCCAGGTCTATCTTCTTTCCTCCACTGGACACACATTGTCAGAATTGAGAATACAACGGAATGAGTTTCCCTGAAACAGAACTTCCTCTGTACAAAGGCATGGACGTATGAGACTAGACTCCTATAGGTTCCTATTGAAATTTACCACACAGTGCGTCCCAACAGCCTCCTTCTTTGCCAGACTCAATACTGCCACGAATCCCTCCTAACTCACACTTCCCTCACAACGTTGGAAGCATTCTCAAAACAGAAAGACAGTGGATGACCACAGGACGTGCTCATCCAATATGTGTTTTGGATGCCTTAGCGCCATATCCTGCACTTCACTTACAGTACCAAAAGAACCCATAGTCCGTCCTTCTTGTATCTTCATTCCTCAATGGAGAAGGCACTGTTATGAATGGATTTCCACCTGAAGTAGTTTCCCTGAACAGAACCCCTTGTAGGAATCTCCTGTTAGTGCTCTGTTGTGTTACTTCTTGATTTCAACAAAGACAGGTGGCACAGAATCCAACATTCCACAGACTCAACCCTGTCGTGAGTATGTTCTATAGCAGTTTTCTTACGACATAAGAAGTCCTTTGAGCTGAGGGAGACGCTGTGAGACTCACAGGGGCTGTACTTGCATTATGTGTCTTAGAGTCCTAAGTGCCTCACCCTGCCCCTCACTCACAGTATGCATAATGCCCTATGTCCGTCCCTGTTCTATCTTCTTTCCTCCACTGGACACACACTGTCAGAATTGAGAAGACGCCGGAATGAGTTTCCCTGAATCAGAACTTCCTCTGTATAAGTTGATGGACGTCTGAGACTAGACCCCTTTATGCGGCTATTGCAGTTTACCACACAGTGCGTCCAAACAGCCTCCTTCTTTGACATACTCAATACTGCCACGAATCCCTCCTAACTCACACTGTCAGAAATGAGAATACGCCGGAATGAGTTTCCCTGACACAGAACTTCCTCTGTTCAAGGGCATCGACGAATGAGATTAGACTCCTATACGCGCCCATTCTAGTTTATCACATAGTGAGCCCCAAGAGCTTCCTTCCTTGACAGACTCAACACTGCCACGAATCCCTCCAAACGCACACTTCCCTCACAATGTTTGTAGCGTTTTCGACTTAGAAAGACAGTGTGGATGAGCATAGGTCCTGATCTTTCAATATGTGTGTTGGAAGCCTAAGCTCCATAAGCTGCACTTACCTCACAGGAACTAAAGTGCCCATAGTCGGTCCTTGTTCTATCTTCATTTCTGAAGTAGGAAGACACTGTTATGGATGAGTATCCAACGGAAGTAGTGTCCCTGAACAGATCCCCTTGTAGGAATCACCTGTTAGGGGCCAGGGGCGTCCCTTCTGGATTACAAGAAAGACAGGTGGCACAGAATCCAACATTCCACAGACTCAACCCTGTCGTGAGTATGTTCTATAGCACAGTTTCCTCGTGACATATGAAGTGTATTGAGCAGACGTAGACACTGAGGAACGTCACAGGGCTATCCATGCTGTATGTTCCTTAGAGGCCAGAGGGCCTCACCGTGCACAAAACTCACAGTATGCATCCTGCCCTATGTCCGTCCTTCTTCTATCTTCTTTCCACCACTGGACTGACAGTGTCAGAATTGAGAATCCGCCTGAAGGAGTTTCCCTAAACCGAACTTGCTCTGGTCAAGGGGATGGACGTCTAAGACTAGACTCCTATACGTCCCTTTGCAGTTCACCACACAGTGCGTCTCAAGAGCCTCCTTCTTTGACAGACTCAATACTGCCACGAATCCCTCCTAACACACACTTCCATCACAATGTTTGAAGCTTTTTGGACACAGAAAGACAGTGTGGATGAGCACAGGAAGGGATCTTCAATACGTGTTATGGAAGCCTACACGCCATAAGCTGCACTTCACTCACAGGAACGTCCATAGTCGGTCCTTCTTCTAGCTTCATTTCTCAAATAGGAAGACACTGTTATGAATGAGTATCCACCTGAAGTAGTTTCCCTGAACAGATCCCTTTGTATGAATCTCCTGTTAGTGCTCTGTTGTGTTACTTCTTGATTTCAACAAAGACAGGTGGCACAGAATCCAACATTCCACAGACTCAACCCTGTCGTGAGTATGTTCTATAGCACAGTTTCCTCACGACATAAGAAGTCTTTTGAGCTGAGGGAGACGCTGTGAGACTCACAGGGGCTGTACTTGCATTATGTGTCTTAGAGGCCTCAGTGCCTCACCCTGCCCTTCACTCACAGTATGCAACCTGCCCTATGTCCTTCCCAGGTCTATCTTCTTTCCTCCACTGGACACACATTGTCAGAATTGAGAATACAACGGAATGAGTTTCCCTGAAACAGAACTTCCTCTGTACAAAGGCATGGACGTATGAGACTAGACTCCTATAGGTTCCTATTGAAATTTACCACACAGTGCGTCCCAACAGCCTCCTTCTTTGCCAGACTCAATACTGCCACGAATCCCTCCTAACTCACACTTCCCTCACAACGTTGGAAGCATTCTCAACACAGAAAGACAGTGGATGACCACAGGACGTGCTCATCCAATATGTGTTTTGGATGCCTTAGCGCCATATCCTGCACTTCACTTACAGTACCAAAAGAACCCATAGTCCGTCCTTCTTGTATCTTCATTCCTCAATGGAGAAGGCACTGTTATGAATGGATTTCCACCTGAAGTAGTTTCCCTGAACAGAACCCCTTGTAGGAATCTCCTGTTAGTGCTCTGTTGTGTTACTTCTTGATTTCAACAAAGACAGGTGGCACAGAATCCAACATTCCACAGACTCAACCCTGTCGTGAGTATGTTCTATAGCAGTTTTCTTACGACATAAGAAGTCCTTTGAGCTGAGGGAGACGCTGTGAGACTCACAGGGGCTGTACTTGCATTATGTGTCTTAGAGTCCTAAGTGCCTCACCCTGCCCCTCACTCACAGTATGCATAATGCCCTATGTCCGTCCCTGTTCTATCTTCTTTCCTCCACTGGACACACACTGTCAGAATTGAGAAGACGCCGGAATGAGTTTCCCTGAATCAGAACTTCCTCTGTATAAGTTGATGGACGTCTGAGACTAGACCCCTTTATGCGGCTATTGCAGTTTACCACACAGTGCGTCCAAACAGCCTCCTTCTTTGACATACTCAATACTGCCACGAATCCCTCCTAACTCACACTGTCAGAAATGAGAATACGCCGGAATGAGTTTCCCTGACACAGAACTTCCTCTGTTCAAGGGCATCGACGAATGAGATTAGACTCCTATACGCGCCCATTCTAGTTTATCACATAGTGAGCCCCAAGAGCTTCCTTCCTTGACAGACTCAACACTGCCACGAATCCCTCCAAACGCACACTTCCCTCACAATGTTTGTAGCGTTTTCGACTTAGAAAGACAGTGTGGATGAGCATAGGTCCTGATCTTTCAATATGTGTGTTGGAAGCCTAAGCTCCATAAGCTGCACTTACCTCACAGGAACTAAAGTGCCCATAGTCGGTCCTTGTTCTATCTTCATTTCTGAAGTAGGAAGACACTGTTATGGATGAGTATCCAACGGAAGTAGTGTCCCTGAACAGATCCCCTTGTAGGAATCACCTGTTAGGGGCCAGGGGCGTCCCTTCTGGATTACAAGAAAGACAGGTGGCACAGAATCCAACATTCCACAGACTCAACCCTGTCGTGAGTATGTTCTATAGCACAGTTTCCTCGTGACATATGAAGTGTATTGAGCAGACGTAGACACTGAGGAACGTCACAGGGCTATCCATGCTGTATGTTCCTTAGAGGCCAGAGGGCCTCACCGTGCACAAAACTCACAGTATGCATCCTGCCCTATGTCCGTCCTTCTTCTATCTTCTTTCCACCACTGGACTGACAGTGTCAGAATTGAGAATCCGCCTGAAGGAGTTTCCCTAAACCGAACTTGCTCTGGTCAAGGGGATGGACGTCTAAGACTAGACTCCTATACGTCCCTTTGCAGTTCACCACACAGTGCGTCTCAAGAGCCTCCTTCTTTGACAGACTCAATACTGCCACGAATCCCTCCTAACACACACTTCCATCACAATGTTTGAAGCTTTTTGGACACAGAAAGACAGTGTGGATGAGCACAGGAAGGGATCTTCAATACGTGTTATGGAAGCCTACACGCCATAAGCTGCACTTCACTCACAGGAACGTCCATAGTCGGTCCTTCTTCTAGCTTCATTTCTCAAATAGGAAGACACTGTTATGAATGAGTATCCACCTGAAGTAGTTTCCCTGAACAGATCCCTTTGTATGAATCTCCTGTTAGTGCTCTGTTGTGTTACTTCTTGATTTCAACAAAGACAGGTGGCACAGAATCCAACATTCCACAGACTCAACCCTGTCGTGAGTATGTTCTATAGCACAGTTTCCTCACGACATAAGAAGTCTTTTGAGCTGAGGGAGACGCTGTGAGACTCACAGGGGCTGTACTTGCATTATGTGTCTTAGAGGCCTCAGTGCCTCACCCTGCCCTTCACTCACAGTATGCAACCTGCCCTATGTCCTTCCCAGGTCTATCTTCTTTCCTCCACTGGACACACATTGTCAGAATTGAGAATACAACGGAATGAGTTTCCCTGAAACAGAACTTCCTCTGTACAAAGGCATGGACGTATGAGACTAGACTCCTATAGGTTCCTATTGAAATTTACCACACAGTGCGTCCCAACAGCCTCCTTCTTTGCCAGACTCAATACTGCCACGAATCCCTCCTAACTCACACTTCCCTCACAACGTTGGAAGCATTCTCAAAACAGAAAGACAGTGGATGACCACAGGACGTGCTCATCCAATATGTGTTTTGGATGCCTTAGCGCCATATCCTGCACTTCACTTACAGTACCAAAAGAACCCATAGTCCGTCCTTCTTCTATCTTCATTCCTCAATGGAGAAGGCACTGTTATGAATGGATTTCCACCTGAAGTAGTTTCCCTGAACAGAACCCCTTGTAGGAATCTCCTGTTAGTGCTCTGTTGTGTTACTTCTTGATTTCAACAAAGACAGGTGGCACAGAATCCAACATTCCACAGACTCAACCCTGTCGTGAGTATGTTCTATAGCAGTTTTCTTACGACATAAGAAGTCCTTTGAGCTGAGGGAGACATGTGAGACTCACAGGGGCTGTACTTGCATTATGTGTCTTAGAGTCCTAAGTGCCTCACCCTGCCCCTCACTCACAGTATGCATAATGCCCTATGTCCGTCCCTGTTCTATCTTCTTTCCTCCACTGGACACACACTGTCAGAATTGAGAAGACGCCGGAATGAGTTTCCCTGAATCAGAACTTCCTCTGTATAAGTTGATGGACGTCTGAGACTAGACCTCTATATGCGGCTATTGCAGTTTACCACACAGTGCGTCCAAACAGCCTCCTTCTTTGACATACTCAATACTGCCACGAATCCCTCCTAACTCACACTGTCAGAAATGAGAATACGCCGGAATGAGTTTCCCTGACACAGAACTTCCTCTGTTCAAGGGCATCGACGAATGAGATTAGACTCCTATACGCGCCCATTCTAGTTTATCACATAGTGAGCCCCAAGAGCTTCCTTCCTTGACAGACTCAACACTGCCACGAATCCCTCCAAACGCACACTTCCCTCACAATGTTTGTAGCGTTTTCGACTTAGAAAGACAGTGTGGATGAGCATAGGTCCTGATCTTTCAATATGTGTGTTGGAAGCCTAAGCTCCATAAGCTGCACTTACCTCACAGGAACTAAAGTGCCCATAGTCGTTCCTTGTTCTATTTTCATTTCTGAAGTAGGAAGACACTGTTATGGATGAGTATCCAACGGAAGTAGTGTCCCTGAACAGATCCCCTTGTAGGAATCACCTGTTAGGGGCCAGGGGCGTCCCTTCTGGATTACAAGAAAGACAGGTGGCACAGAATCCAACATTCCACAGACTCAACCCTGTCGTGAGTATGTTCTATAGCACAGTTTCCTCGTGACATATGAAGTGTATTGAGCAGACGTAGACACTGAGGAACGTCACAGGGCTATCCATGCTGTATGTTCCTTAGAGGCCAGAGGGCCTCACCGTGCACAAAACTCACAGTATGCATCCTGCCCTATGTCCGTCCTTCTTCTATCTTCTTTCCACCACTGGACTGACAGTGTCAGAATTGAGAATCCGCCTGAAGGAGTTTCCCTAAACCGAACTTGCTCTGGTCAAGGGGATGGACGTCTAAGACTAGACTCCTATACGTCCCTTTGCAGTTCACCACACAGTGCGTCTCAAGAGCCTCCTTCTTTGACAGACTCAATACTGCCACGAATCCCTCCTAACACACACTTCCATCACAATGTTTGAAGCTTTTTGGACACAGAAAGACAGTGTGGATGAGCACAGGAAGGGATCTTCAATACGTGTTATGGAAGCCTACACGCCATAAGCTGCACTTCACTCACAGGAACGTCCATAGTCGGTCCTTCTTCTAGCTTCATTTCTCAAATAGGAAGACACTGTTATGAATGAGTATCCACCTGAAGTAGTTTCCCTGAACAGATCCCTTTGTATGAATCTCCTGTTAGTGCTCTGTTGTGTTACTTCTTGATTTCAACAAAGACAGGTGGCACAGAATCCAACATTCCACAGACTCAACCCTGTCGTGAGTATGTTCTATAGCACAGTTTCCTCACGACATAAGAAGTCTTTTGAGCTGAGGGAGACGCTGTGAGACTCACAGGGGCTGTACTTGCATTATGTGTCTTAGAGGCCTCAGTGCCTCACCCTGCCCTTCACTCACAGTATGCAACCTGCCCTATGTCCTTCCCAGGTCTATCTTCTTTCCTCCACTGGACACACATTGTCAGAATTGAGAATACAACGGAATGAGTTTCCCTGAAACAGAACTTCCTCTGTACAAAGGCATGGACGTATGAGACTAGACTCCTATAGGTTCCTATTGAAATTTACCACACAGTGCGTCCCAACAGCCTCCTTCTTTGCCAGACTCAATACTGCCACGAATCCCTCCTAACTCACACTTCCCTCACAACGTTGGAAGCATTCTCAAAACAGAAAGACAGTGGATGACCACAGGACGTGCTCATCCAATATGTGTTTTGGATGCCTTAGCGCCATATCCTGCACTTCACTTACAGTACCAAAAGAACCCATAGTCCGTCCTTCTTCTATCTTCATTCCTCAATGGAGAAGGCACTGTTATGAATGGATTTCCACCTGAAGTAGTTTCCCTGAACAGAACCCCTTGTAGGAATCTCCTGTTAGTGCTCTGTTGTGTTACTTCTTGATTTCAACAAAGACAGGTGGCACAGAATCCAACATTCCACAGACTCAACCCTGTCGTGAGTATGTTCTATAGCAGTTTTCTTACGACATAAGAAGTCCTTTGAGCTGAGGGAGACATGTGAGACTCACAGGGGCTGTACTTGCATTATGTGTCTTAGAGTCCTAAGTGCCTCACCCTGCCCCTCACTCACAGTATGCATAATGCCCTATGTCCGTCCCTGTTCTATCTTCTTTCCTCCACTGGACACACACTGTCAGAATTGAGAAGACGCCGGAATGAGTTTCCCTGAATCAGAACTTCCTCTGTATAAGTTGATGGACGTCTGAGACTAGACCTCTATATGCGGCTATTGCAGTTTACCACACAGTGCGTCCAAACAGCCTCCTTCTTTGACATACTCAATACTGCCACGAATCCCTCCTAACTCACACTGTCAGAAATGAGAATACGCCGGAATGAGTTTCCCTGACACAGAACTTCCTCTGTTCAAGGGCATCGACGAATGAGATTAGACTCCTATACGCGCCCATTCTAGTTTATCACATAGTGAGCCCCAAGAGCTTCCTTCCTTGACAGACTCAACACTGCCACGAATCCCTCCAAACGCACACTTCCCTCACAATGTTTGTAGCGTTTTCGACTTAGAAAGACAGTGTGGATGAACATAGGTCCTGATCTTTCAATGTGTGTGTTGGAAGCCTAAGCTCCATAAGCTGCACTTACCTCACAGGAACTAAAGTGCCCATAGTCGTTCCTTGTTCTATTTTCATTTCTGAAGTAGGAAGACACTGTTATGGATGAGTATCCAACGGAAGTAGTGTCCCTGAACAGATCCCCTTGTAGGAATCACCTGTTAGGGGCCAGGGGCGTCCCTTCTGGATTACAAGAAAGACAGGTGGCACAGAATCCAACATTCCACAGACTCAACCCTGTCGTGAGTATGTTCTATAGCACAGTTTCCTCGTGACATATGAAGTGTATTGAGCAGACGTAGACACTGAGGAACGTCACAGGGCTATCCATGCTGTATGTTCCTTAGAGGCCAGAGGGCCTCACCGTGCACAAAACTCACAGTATGCATCCTGCCCTATGTCCGTCCTTCTTCTATCTTCTTTCCACCACTGGACTGACAGTGTCAGAATTGAGAATCCGCCTGAAGGAGTTTCCCTAAACCGAACTTGCTCTGGTCAAGGGGATGGACGTCTAAGACTAGACTCCTATACGTCCCTTTGCAGTTCACCACACAGTGCGTCTCAAGAGCCTCCTTCTTTGACAGACTCAATACTGCCACGAATCCCTCCTAACACACACTTCCATCACAATGTTTGAAGCTTTTTGGACACAGAAAGACAGTGTGGATGAGCACAGGAAGGGATCTTCAATACGTGTTATGGAAGCCTACACGCCATAAGCTGCACTTCACTCACAGGAACGTCCATAGTCGGTCCTTCTTCTAGCTTCATTTCTCAAATAGGAAGACACTGTTATGAATGAGTATCCACCTGAAGTAGTTTCCCTGAACAGATCCCTTTGTATGAATCTCCTGTTAGTGCTCTGTTGTGTTACTTCTTGATTTCAACAAAGACAGGTGGCACAGAATCCAACATTCCACAGACTCAACCCTGTCGTGAGTATGTTCTATAGCACAGTTTCCTCACGACATAAGAAGTCTTTTGAGCTGAGGGAGACGCTGTGAGACTCACAGGGGCTGTACTTGCATTATGTGTCTTAGAGGCCTCAGTGCCTCACCCTGCCCTTCACTCACAGTATGCAACCTGCCCTATGTCCTTCCCAGGTCTATCTTCTTTCCTCCACTGGACACACATTGTCAGAATTGAGAATACAACGGAATGAGTTTCCCTGAAACAGAACTTCCTCTGTACAAAGGCATGGACGTATGAGACTAGACTCCTATAGGTTCCTATTGAAATTTACCACACAGTGCGTCCCAACAGCCTCCTTCTTTGCCAGACTCAATACTGCCACGAATCCCTCCTAACTCACACTTCCCTCACAACGTTGGAAGCATTCTCAACACAGAAAGACAGTGGATGACCACAGGACGTGCTCATCCAATATGTGTTTTGGATGCCTTAGCGCCATATCCTGCACTTCACTTACAGTACCAAAAGAACCCATAGTCCGTCCTTCTTCTATCTTCATTCCTCAATGGAGAAGGCACTGTTATGAATGGGTTTCCACCTGAAGTAGTTTCCCTGAACAGAACCCCTTGTAGGAATCTCCTGTTAGTGCTCTGTTGTGTTACTTCTTGATTTCAACAAAGACAGGTGGCACAGAATCCAACATTCCACAGACTCAACCCTGTCGTGAGTATGTTCTATAGCAGTTTTCTAACGACATAAGAAGTCCTTTGAGCTGAGGGAGACGCTGTGAGACTCACAGGGGCTGTACTTGCATTATGTGTCTTAGAGTCCTAAGTGCCTCACCCTGCCCCTCACTCACAGTATGCAAAATGCCCTATGTCCGTCCCTGTTCTATCTTCTTTCCTCCACTGGACACACACTTTCAGAATTGAGAAGACGCCGGAATGAGTTTCCCTGAATCAGAACTTCCTCTGTATAAGTTGATGGACGTCTGAGACTAGACCCCTTTATGCGGCTATTGCAGTTTACCACACAGTGCGTCCAAACAGCCTCCTTCTTTGACATACTCAATACTGCCACGAATCCCTCCTAACTCACACTGTCAGAAATGAGAATACGCCGGAATGAGTTTCCCTGACACAGAACTTCCTCTGTTCAAGGGCATCGACGAATGAGATTAGACTCCTATACGCGCCCATTCTAGTTTATCACATAGTGAGCCCCAAGAGCTTCCTTCCTTGACAGACTCAACACTGCCACGAATCCCCCGAAACGCACACTTCCCTCACAATGTTTGTAGCGTTTTCGACTTAGAAAGACAGTGTGGATGAGCATAGGTCCTGATCTTTCAAAGTGTGTGTTGGAAGCCTAAGCTCCATAAGCTGCACTTACCTCACAGGAACTAAAGTGCCCATAGTCGTTCCTTGTTCTATTTTCATTTCTGAAGTAGGAAGACACTGTTATGGATGAGTATCCAACGGAAGTAGTGTCCCTGAACAGATCCCCTTGTAGGAATCACCTGTTAGGGGCCAGGGGCGTCCCTTCTGGATTACAAGAAAGACAGGTGGCACAGAATCCAACATTCCACAGACTCAACCCTGTCGTGAGTATGTTCTATAGCACAGTTTCCTCGTGACATATGAAGTGTATTGAGCAGACGTAGACACTGAGGAACGTCACAGGGCTATCCATGCTGTATGTTCCTTAGAGGCCAGAGGGCCTCACCGTGCACAAAACTCACAGTATGCATCCTGCCCTATGTCCGTCCTTCTTCTATCTCCTTTCCACCACTGGACTGACAGTGTCAGAATTGAGAATCCGCCTGAAGGAGTTTCCCTAAACCGAACTTGCTCTGGTCAAGGGGATGGACGTCTAAGACTAGACTCCTATACGTCCCTTTGCAGTTCACCACACAGTGCGTCTCAAGAGCCTCCTTCTTTGACAGACTCAATACTGCCACGAATCCCTCCTAACACACACTTCCATCACAATGTTTGAAGCTTTTTGCACACAGAAAGACAGTGTGGATGAGCACAGGAAGGGATCTTCAATACGTGTTATGGAAGCCTACACGCCATAAGCTGCACTTCACTCACAGGAACGTCCATAGTCGGTCCTTCTTCTAGCTTCATTTCTCAAATAGGAAGACACTGTTATGAATGAGTATCCACCTGAAGTAGTTTCCCTGAACAGATCCCTTTGTATGAATCTCCTGTTAGTGCTCTGTTGTGTTCTTCTTGATTTCAACAAAGACAGGTGGCACAGAATCCAACATTCCACAGACTCAACCCTGTCGTGAGTATGTTCTATAGCACAGTTTCCTCACGACATAAGAAGTCTTTTGAGCTGAGGGAGACGCTGTGAGACTCACAGGGGCTGTACTTGCATTATGTGTCTTAGAGGCCTCAGTGCCTCACCCTGCCCTTCACTCACAGTATGCAACCTGCCCTATGTCCTTCCCAGGTCTATCTTCTTTCCTCCACTGGACACACATTGTCAGAATTGAGAATACAACGGAATGAGTTTCCCTGAAACAGAACTTCCTCTGTACAAAGGCATGGACGTATGAGACTAGACTCCTATAGGTTCCTATTGAAATTTACCACACAGTGCGTCCCAACAGCCTCCTTCTTTGCCAGACTCAATACTGCCACGAATCCCTCCTAACTCACACTTCCCTCACAACGTTGGAAGCATTCTCAAAACAGAAAGACAGTGGATGACCACAGGACGTGCTCATCCAATATGTGTTTTGGATGCCTTAGCGCCATATCCTGCACTTCACTTACAGTACCAAAAGAACCCATAGTCCGTCCTTCTTGTATCTTCATTCCTCAATGGAGAAGGCACTGTTATGAATGGATTTCCACCTGAAGTAGTTTCCCTGAACAGAACCCCTTGTAGGAATCTCCTGTTAGTGCTCTGTTGTGTTACTTCTTGATTTCAACAAAGACAGGTGGCACAGAATCCAACATTCCACAGACTCAACCCTGTCGTGAGTATGTTCTATAGCAGTTTTCTTACGACATAAGAAGTCCTTTGAGCTGAGGGAGACGCTGTGAGACTCACAGGGGCTGTACTTGCATTATGTGTCTTAGAGTCCTAAGTGCCTCACCCTGCCCCTCACTCACAGTATGCATAATGCCCTATGTCCGTCCCTGTTCTATCTTCTTTCCTCCACTGGACACACACTGTCAGAATTGAGAAGACGCCGGAATGAGTTTCCCTGAATCAGAACTTCCTCTGTATAAGTTGATGGACGTCTGAG
The DNA here is from genome assembly GCF_020171115.1 of Neogale vison. Classification (NCBI taxonomy): domain Eukaryota; kingdom Metazoa; phylum Chordata; class Mammalia; order Carnivora; family Mustelidae; genus Neogale; species Neogale vison. The sequence continues at coordinate 77,705,459 of NC_058105.1, forward strand.
ACTAGACCTCTATATGCGGCTATTGCAGTTTACCACACAGTGCGTCCAAACAGCCTCCTTCTTTGACATACTCAATACTGCCACGAATCCCTCCTAACTCACACTGTCAGAAATGAGAATACGCCGGAATGAGTTTCCCTGACACAGAACTTCCTCTGTTCAAGGGCATCGACGAATGAGATTAGACTCCTATACGCGCCCATTCTAGTTTATCACATAGTGAGCCCCAAGAGCTTCCTTCCTTGACAGACTCAACACTGCCACGAATCCCTCCAAACGCACACTTCCCTCACAATGTTTGTAGCGTTTTCGACTTAGAAAGACAGTGTGGATGAACATAGGTCCTGATCTTTCAATATGTGTGTTGGAAGCCTAAGCTCCATAAGCTGCACTTACCTCACAGGAACTAAAGTGCCCATAGTCGTTCCTTGTTCTATTTTCATTTCTGAAGTAGGAAGACACTGTTATGGATGAGTATCCAACGGAAGTAGTGTCCCTGAACAGATCCCCTTGTAGGAATCACCTGTTAGGGGCCAGGGGCGTCCCTTCTGGATTACAAGAAAGACAGGTGGCACAGAATCCAACATTCCACAGACTCAACCCTGTCGTGAGTATGTTCTATAGCACAGTTTCCTCGTGACATATGAAGTGTATTGAGCAGACGTAGACACTGAGGAACGTCACAGGGCTATCCATGCTGTATGTTCCTTAGAGGCCAGAGGGCCTCACCGTGCACAAAACTCACAGTATGCATCCTGCCCTATGTCCGTCCTTCTTCTATCTTCTTTCCACCACTGGACTGACAGTGTCAGAATTGAGAATCCGCCTGAAGGAGTTTCCCTAAACCGAACTTGCTCTGGTCAAGGGGATGGACGTCTAAGACTAGACTCCTATACGTCCCTTTGCAGTTCACCACACAGTGCGTCTCAAGAGCCTCCTTCTTTGACAGACTCAATACTGCCACGAATCCCTCCTAACACACACTTCCATCACAATGTTTGAAGCTTTTTGGACACAGAAAGACAGTGTGGATGAGCACAGGAAGGGATCTTCAATACGTGTTATGGAAGCCTACACGCCATAAGCTGCACTTCACTCACAGGAACGTCCATAGTCGGTCCTTCTTCTAGCTTCATTTCTCAAATAGGAAGACACTGTTATGAATGAGTATCCACCTGAAGTAGTTTCCCTGAACAGATCCCTTTGTATGAATCTCCTGTTAGTGCTCTGTTGTGTTACTTCTTGATTTCAACAAAGACAGGTGGCACAGAATCCAACATTCCACAGACTCAACCCTGTCGTGAGTATGTTCTATAGCACAGTTTCCTCACGACATAAGAAGTCTTTTGAGCTGAGGGAGACGCTGTGAGACTCACAGGGGCTGTACTTGCATTATGTGTCTTAGAGGCCTCAGTGCCTCACCCTGCCCTTCACTCACAGTATGCAACCTGCCCTATGTCCTTCCCAGGTCTATCTTCTTTCCTCCACTGGACACACATTGTCAGAATTGAGAATACAACGGAATGAGTTTCCCTGAAACAGAACTTCCTCTGTACAAAGGCATGGACGTATGAGACTAGACTCCTATAGGTTCCTATTGAAATTTACCACACAGTGCGTCCCAACAGCCTCCTTCTTTGCCAGACTCAATACTGCCACGAATCCCTCCTAACTCACACTTCCCTCACAACGTTGGAAGCATTCTCAAAACAGAAAGACAGTGGATGACCACAGGACGTGCTCATCCAATATGTGTTTTGGATGCCTTAGCGCCATATCCTGCACTTCACTTACAGTACCAAAAGAACCCATAGTCCGTCCTTCTTCTATCTTCATTCCTCAATGGAGAAGGCACTGTTATGAATGGATTTCCACCTGAAGTAGTTTCCCTGAACAGAACCCCTTGTAGGAATCTCCTGTTAGTGCTCTGTTGTGTTACTTCTTGATTTCAACAAAGACGGGTGGCACAGAATCCAACATTCCACAGACTCAACCCTGTCGTGAGTATGTTCTATAGCAGTTTTCTTACGACATAAGAAGTCCTTTGAGCTGAGGGAGACGCTGTGAGACTCACAGGGACTGTACTTGCATTATGTGTCTTAGAGTCCTAAGTGCCTCACCCTGCCCCTCACTCACAGTATGCATAATGCCCTATGTCCGTCCCTGTTCTATCTTCTTTCCTCCACTGGACACACACTGTCAGAATTGAGAAGACGCCGGAATGAGTTTCCCTGAATCAGAACTTCCTCTGTATAAGTTGATGGACGTCTGAGACTAGACCTCTATATGCGGCTATTGCAGTTACCACACAGTGCGTCCAAACAGCCTCCTTCTTTGACATACTCAATACTGCCACGAATCCCTCCTAACTCACACTGTCAGAAATGAGAATACGCCGGAATGAGTTTCCCTGACACAGAACTTCCTCTGTTCAAGGGCATCGACGAATGAGATTAGACTCCTATACGCGCCCATTCTAGTTTATCACATAGTGAGCCCCAAGAGCTTCCTTCCTTGACAGACTCAACACTGCCACGAATCCCTCCAAACGCACACTTCCCTCACAATGTTTGTAGCGTTTTCGACTTAGAAAGACAGTGTGGATGAACATAGGTCCTGATCTTTCAATATGTGTGTTGGAAGCCTAAGCTCCATAAGCTGCACTTACCTCACAGGAACTAAAGTGCCCATAGTCGTTCCTTGTTCTATTTTCATTTCTGAAGTAGGAAGACACTGTTATGGATGAGTATCCAACGGAAGTAGTGTCCCTGAACAGATCCCCTTGTAGGAATCACCTGTTAGGGGCCAGGGGCGTCCCTTCTGGATTACAAGAAAGACAGGTGGCACAGAATCCAACATTCCACAGACTCAACCCTGTCGTGAGTATGTTCTATAGCACAGTTTCCTCGTGACATATGAAGTGTATTGAGCAGACGTAGACACTGAGGAACGTCACAGGGCTATCCATGCTGTATGTTCCTTAGAGGCCAGAGGGCCTCACCGTGCACAAAACTCACAGTATGCATCCTGCCCTATGTCCGTCCTTCTTCTATCTTCTTTCCACCACTGGACTGACAGTGTCAGAATTGAGAATCCGCCTGAAGGAGTTTCCCTAAACCGAACTTGCTCTGGTCAAGGGGATGGACGTCTAAGACTAGACTCCTATACGTCCCTTTGCAGTTCACCACACAGTGCGTCTCAAGAGCCTCCTTCTTTGACAGACTCAATACTGCCACGAATCCCTCCTAACACACACTTCCATCACAATGTTTGAAGCTTTTTGGACACAGAAAGACAGTGTGGATGAGCACAGGAAGGGATCTTCAATACGTGTTATGGAAGCCTACACGCCATAAGCTGCACTTCACTCACAGGAACGTCCATAGTCGGTCCTTCTTCTAGCTTCATTTCTCAAATAGGAAGACACTGTTATGAATGAGTATCCACCTGAAGTAGTTTCCCTGAACAGATCCCTTTGTATGAATCTCCTGTTAGTGCTCTGTTGTGTTACTTCTTGATTTCAACAAAGACAGGTGGCACAGAATCCAACATTCCACAGACTCAACCCTGTCGTGAGTATGTTCTATAGCACAGTTTCCTCACGACATAAGAAGTCTTTTGAGCTGAGGGAGACGCTGTGAGACTCACAGGGGCTGTACTTGCATTATGTGTCTTAGAGGCCTCAGTGCCTCACCCTGCCCTTCACTCACAGTATGCAACCTGCCCTATGTCCTTCCCAGGTCTATCTTCTTTCCTCCACTGGACACACATTGTCAGAATTGAGAATACAACGGAATGAGTTTCCCTGAAACAGAACTTCCTCTGTACAAAGGCATGGACGTATGAGACTAGACTCCTATAGGTTCCTATTGAAATTGACCACACAGTGCGTCCCAACAGCCTCCTTCTTTGCCAGACTCAATACTGCCACGAATCCCTCCTAACTCACACTTCCCTCACAACGTTGGAAGCATTCTCAACACAGAAAGACAGTGGATGACCACAGGACGTGCTCATCCAATATGTGTTTTGGATGCCTTAGCGCCATATCCTGCACTTCACTTACAGTACCAAAAGAACCCATAGTCCGTCCTTCTTCTATCTTCATTCCTCAATGGAGAAGGCACTGTTATGAATGGGTTTCCACCTGAAGTAGTTTCCCTGAACAGAACCCCTTGTAGGATTCTCCTGTTAGTGCTCTGTTGTGTTACTTCTTGATTTCAACAAAGAGGGGTGGCACAGAATCCAACATTCCACAGACTCAACCCTGTCGTGAGTATGTTCTATAGCAGTTTTCTTACGACATAAGAAGTCCTTTGAGCTGAGGGAGACGCTGTGAGACTCACAGGGGCTGTACTTGCATTATGTGTCTTAGAGTCCTAAGTGCCTCACCCTGCCCCTCACTCACAGTATGCAAAATGCCCTATGTCCGTCCCTGTTCTATCTTCTTTCCTCCACTGGACACACACTGTCAGAATTGAGAAGACGCCGGAATGAGTTTCCCTGAATCAGAACTTCCTCTGTATAAGTTGATGGACGTCTGAGACTAGACCCCTTTATGCGGCTATTGCAGTTTACCACACAGTGCGTCCAAACAGCCTCCTTCTTTGACATACTCAATACTGCCACGAATCCCTCCTAACTCACACTGTCAGAAATGAGAATACGCCGGAATGAGTTTCCCTGACACAGAACTTCCTCTGTTCAAGGGCATCGACGAATGAGATTAGACTCCTATACGCGCCCATTCTAGTTTATCACATAGTGAGCCCCAAGAGCTTCCTTCCTTGACAGACTCAACACTGCCACGAATCCCTCCAAACGCACACTTCCCTCACAATGTTTGTAGCGTTTTCGACTTAGAAAGACAGTGTGGATGAACATAGGTCCTGATCTTTCAATATGTGTGTTGGAAGCCTAAGCTCCATAAGCTGCACTTACCTCACAGGAACTAACGTGCCCATAGTCGGTCCTTGTTCTATCTTCATTTCTGAAGTAGGAAGACACTGTTATGGATGAGTATCCAACGGAAGTAGGGTCCCTGAACAGATCCCCTTGTAGGAATCACCTGTTAGGGGCCAGGGGCGTCCCTTCTGGATTACAAGAAAGACAGGTGGCACAGAATCCAACATTCCACAGACTCAACCCTGTCGTGAGTATGTTCTATAGCACAGTTTCCTCGTGACATATGAAGTGTATTGAGCAGACGTAGACACTGAGGAACGTCACAGGGCTATCCATGCTGTATGTTCCTTAGAGGCCAGAGGGCCTCACCGTGCACAAAACTCACAGTATGCATCCTGCCCTATGTCCGTCCTTCTTCTATCTTCTTTCCACCACTGGACTGACAGTGTCAGAATTGAGAATCCGCCTGAAGGAGTTTCCCTAAACCGAACTTGCTCTGGTCAAGGGGATGGACGTCTAAGACTAGACTCCTATACGTCCCTTTGCAGTTCACCACACAGTGCGTCTCAAGAGCCTCCTTCTTTGACAGACTCAATACTGCCACGAATCCCTCCTAACACACACTTCCATCACAATGTTTGAAGCTTTTTGGACACAGAAAGACAGTGTGGATGAGCACAGGAAGGGATCTTCAATACGTGTTATGGAAGCCTACACGCCATAAGCTGCACTTCACTCACAGGAACGTCCATAGTCGGTCCTTCTTCTAGCTTCATTTCTCAAATAGGAAGACACTGTTATGAATGAGTATCCACCTGAAGTAGTTTCCCTGAACAGATCCCTTTGTATGAATCTCCTGTTAGTGCTCTGTTGTGTTACTTCTTGATTTCAACAAAGACAGGTGGCACAGAATCCAACATTCCACAGACTCAACCCTGTCGTGAGTATGTTCTATAGCACAGTTTCCTCACGACATAAGAAGTCTTTTGAGCTGAGGGAGACGCTGTGAGACTCACAGGGGCTGTACTTGCATTATGTGTCTTAGAGGCCTCAGTGCCTCACCCTGCCCTTCACTCACAGTATGCAACCTGCCCTATGTCCTTCCCAGGTCTATCTTCTTTCCTCCACTGGACACACATTGTCAGAATTGAGAATACAACGGAATGAGTTTCCCTGAAACAGAACTTCCTCTGTACAAAGGCATGGACGTATGAGACTAGACTCCTATAGGTTCCTATTGAAATTTACCACACAGTGCGTCCCAACAGCCTCCTTCTTTGCCAGACTCAATACTGCCACGAATCCCTCCTAACTCACACTTCCCTCACAACGTTGGAAGCATTCTCAACACAGAAAGACAGTGGATGACCACAGGACGTGCTCATCCAATATGTGTTTTGGATGCCTTAGCGCCATATCCTGCACTTCACTTACAGTACCAAAAGAACCCATAGTCCGTCCTTCTTCTATCTTCATTCCTCAATGGAGAAGGCACTGTTATGAATGGGTTTCCACCTGAAGTAGTTTCCCTGAACAGAACCCCTTGTAGGATTCTCCTGTTAGTGCTCTGTTGTGTTACTTCTTGATTTCAACAAAGAGGGGTGGCACAGAATCCAACATTCCACAGACTCAACCCTGTCGTGAGTATGTTCTATAGCAGTTTTCTTACGACATAAGAAGTCCTTTGAGCTGAGGGAGACGCTGTGAGACTCACAGGGGCTGTACTTGCATTATGTGTCTTAGAGTCCTAAGTGCCTCACCCTGCCCCTCACTCACAGTATGCAAAATGCCCTATGTCCGTCCCTGTTCTATCTTCTTTCCTCCACTGGACACACACTGTCAGAATTGAGAAGACGCCGGAATGAGTTTCCCTGAATCAGAACTTCCTCTGTATAAGTTGATGGACGTCTGAGACTAGACCCCTTTATGCGGCTATTGCAGTTTACCACACAGTGCGTCCAAACAGCCTCCTTCTTTGACATACTCAATACTGCCACGAATCCCTCCTAACTCACACTGTCAGAAATGAGAATACGCCGGAATGAGTTTCCCTGACACAGAACTTCCTCTGTTCAAGGGCATCGACGAATGAGATTAGACTCCTATACGCGCCCATTCTAGTTTATCACATAGTGAGCCCCAAGAGCTTCCTTCCTTGACAGACTCAACACTGCCACGAATCCCTCCAAACGCACACTTCCCTCACAATGTTTGTAGCGTTTTCGACTTAGAAAGACAGTGTGGATGAACATAGGTCCTGATCTTTCAATATGTGTGTTGGAAGCCTAAGCTCCATAAGCTGCACTTACCTCACAGGAACTAACGTGCCCATAGTCGGTCCTTGTTCTATCTTCATTTCTGAAGTAGGAAGACACTGTTATGGATGAGTATCCAACGGAAGTAGGGTCCCTGAACAGATCCCCTTGTAGGAATCACCTGTTAGGGGCCAGGGGCGTCCCTTCTGGATTACAAGAAAGACAGGTGGCACAGAATCCAACATTCCACAGACTCAACCCTGTCGTGAGTATGTTCTATAGCACAGTTTCCTCGTGACATATGAAGTGTATTGAGCAGACGTAGACACTGAGGAACGTCACAGGGCTATCCATGCTGTATGTTCCTTAGAGGCCAGAGGGCCTCACCGTGCACAAAACTCACAGTATGCATCCTGCCCTATGTCCGTCCTTCTTCTATCTTCTTTCCACCACTGGACTGACAGTGTCAGAATTGAGAATCCGCCTGAAGGAGTTTCCCTAAACCGAACTTGCTCTGGTCAAGGGGATGGACGTCTAAGACTAGACTCCTATACGTCCCTTTGCAGTTCACCACACAGTGCGTCTCAAGAGCCTCCTTCTTTGACAGACTCAATACTGCCACGAATCCCTCCTAACACACACTTCCATCACAATGTTTGAAGCTTTTTGGACACAGAAAGACAGTGTGGATGAGCACAGGAAGGGATCTTCAATACGTGTTATGGAAGCCTACACGCCATAAGCTGCACTTCACTCACAGGAACGTCCATAGTCGGTCCTTCTTCTAGCTTCATTTCTCAAATAGGAAGACACTGTTATGAATGAGTATCCACCTGAAGTAGTTTCCCTGAACAGATCCCTTTGTATGAATCTCCTGTTAGTGCTCTGTTGTGTTACTTCTTGATTTCAACAAAGACAGGTGGCACAGAATCCAACATTCCACAGACTCAACCCTGTCGTGAGTATGTTCTATAGCACAGTTTCCTCACGACATAAGAAGTCTTTTGAGCTGAGGGAGACGCTGTGAGACTCACAGGGGCTGTACTTGCATTATGTGTCTTAGAGGCCTCAGTGCCTCACCCTGCCCTTCACTCACAGTATGCAACCTGCCCTATGTCCTTCCCAGGTCTATCTTCTTTCCTCCACTGGACACACATTGTCAGAATTGAGAATACAACGGAATGAGTTTCCCTGAAACAGAACTTCCTCTGTACAAAGGCATGGACGTATGAGACTAGACTCCTATAGGTTCCTATTGAAATTTACCACACAGTGCGTCCCAACAGCCTCCTTCTTTGCCAGACTCAATACTGCCACGAATCCCTCCTAACTCACACTTCCCTCACAACGTTGGAAGCATTCTCAACACAGAAAGACAGTGGATGACCACAGGACGTGCTCATCCAATATGTGTTTTGGATGCCTTAGCGCCATATCCTGCACTTCACTTACAGTACCAAAAGAACCCATAGTCCGTCCTTCTTCTATCTTCATTCCTCAATGGAGAAGGCACTGTTATGAATGGGTTTCCACCTGAAGTAGTTTCCCTGAACAGAACCCCTTGTAGGATTCTCCTGTTAGTGCTCTGTTGTGTTACTTCTTGATTTCAACAAAGAGGGGTGGCACAGAATCCAACATTCCACAGACTCAACCCTGTCGTGAGTATGTTCTATAGCAGTTTTCTTACGACATAAGAAGTCCTTTGAGCTGAGGGAGACGCTGTGAGACTCACAGGGGCTGTACTTGCATTATGTGTCTTAGAGTCCTAAGTGCCTCACCCTGCCCCTCACTCACAGTATGCAAAATGCCCTATGTCCGTCCCTGTTCTATCTTCTTTCCTCCACTGGACACACACTGTCAGAATTGAGAAGACGCCGGAATGAGTTTCCCTGAATCAGAACTTCCTCTGTATAAGTTGATGGACGTCTGAGACTAGACCCCTTTATGCGGCTATTGCAGTTTACCACACAGTGCGTCCAAACAGCCTCCTTCTTTGACATACTCAATACTGCCACGAATCCCTCCTAACTCACACTGTCAGAAATGAGAATACGCCGGAATGAGTTTCCCTGACACAGAACTTCCTCTGTTCAAGGGCATCGACGAATGAGATTAGACTCCTATACGCGCCCATTCTAGTTTATCACATAGTGAGCCCCAAGAGCTTCCTTCCTTGACAGACTCAACACTGCCACGAATCCCTCCAAACGCACACTTCCCTCACAATGTTTGTAGCGTTTTCGACTTAGAAAGACAGTGTGGATGAGCATAGGTCCTGATCTTTCAATATGTGTGTTGGAAACCTAAGCTCCATAAGCTGCACTTACCTCACAGGAACTAACGTGCCCATAGTCGTTCCTTGTTCTATTTTCATTTCTGAAGTAGGAAGACACTGTTATGGATGAGTATCCAACGGAAGTAGTGTCCCTGAACAGATCCCCTTGTAGGAATCACCTGTTAGGGGCCCGGGGCGTCCCTTCTGGATTACAAGAAAGACAGGTGGCACAGAATCCAACATTCCACAGACTCAACCCTGTCGTGAGTATGTTCTATAGCACAGTTTCCTCGTGACATATGAAGTGTATTGAGCAGACGTAGACACTGAGGAACGTCACAGGGCTATCCATGCTGTATGTTCCTTAGAGGCCAGAGGGCCTCACCGTGCACAAAACTCACAGTATGCATCCTGCCCTATGTCCGTCCTTCTTCTATCTTCTTTCCACCACTGGACTGACAGTGTCAGAATTGAGAATCCGCCTGAAGGAGTTTCCCTAAACCGAACTTGCTCTGGTCAAGGGGATGGACGTCTAAGACTAGACTCCTATACGTCCCTTTGCAGTTTACCACACAGTGCGTCTCAAGAGCCTCCTTCTTTGACAGACTCAATACTGCCACGAATCCCTCCTAACACACACTTCCATCACAATGTTTGAAGCTTTTTGGACACAGAAAGACAGTGTGGATGAGCACAGGAAGGGATCTTCAATACGTGTTATGGAAGCCTACACGCCATAAGCTGCACTTCACTCACAGGAACGTCCATAGTCGGTCCTTCTTCTAGCTTCATTTCTCAAATAGGAAGACACTGTTATGAATGAGTATCCACCTGAAGTAGTTTCCCTGAACAGATCCCTTTGTATGAATCTCCTGTTAGTGCTCTGTTGTGTTACTTCTTGATTTCAACAAAGACAGGTGGCACAGAATCCAACATTCCACAGACTCAACCCTGTCGTGAGTATGTTCTATAGCACAGTTTCCTCACGACATAAGAAGTCTTTTGAGCTGAGGGAGACGCTGTGAGACTCACAGGGGCTGTACTTGCATTATGTGTCTTAGAGGCCTCAGTGCCTCACCCTGCCCTTCACTCACAGTATGCAACCTGCCCTATGTCCTTCCCAGGTCTATCTTCTTTCCTCCACTGGACACACATTGTCAGAATTGAGAATACAACGGAATGAGTTTCCCTGAAACAGAACTTCCTCTGTACAAAGGCATGGACGTATGAGACTAGACTCCTATAGGTTCCTATTGAAATTTACCACACAGTGCGTCCCAACAGCCTCCTTCTTTGCCAGACTCAATACTGCCACGAATCCCTCCTAACTCACACTTCCCTCACAACGTTGGAAGCATTCTCAAAACAGAAAGACAGTGGATGACCACAGGACGTGCTCATCCAATATGTGTTTTGGATGCCTTAGCGCCATATCCTGCACTTCACTTACAGTACCAAAAGAACCCATAGTCCGTCCTTCTTCTATCTTCATTCCTCAATGGAGAAGGCACTGTTATGAATGGATTTCCACCTGAAGTAGTTTCCCTGAACAGAACCCCTTGTAGGAATCTCCTGTTAGTGCTCTGTTGTGTTACTTCTTGATTTCAACAAAGACAGGTGGCACAGAATCCAACATTCCACAGACTCAACCCTGTCGTGAGTATGTTCTATAGCAGTTTTCTTACGACATAAGAAGTCCTTTGAGCTGAGGGAGACGCTGTGAGACTCACAGGGGCTGTACTTGCATTATGTGTCTTAGAGTCCTAAGTGCCTCACCCTGCCCCTCACTCACAGTATGCATAATGCCCTATGTCCGTCCCTGTTCTATCTTCTTTCCTCCACTGGACACACACTGTCAGAATTGAGAAGACGCCGGAATGAGTTTCCCTGAATCAGAACTTCCTCTGTATAAGTTGATGGACGTCTGAGACTAGACCTCTATATGCGGCTATTGCAGTTTACCACACAGTGCGTCCAAACAGCCTCCTTCTTTGACATACTCAATACTGCCACGAATCCCTCCTAACTCACACTGTCAGAAATGAGAATACGCCGGAATGAGTTTCCCTGACACAGAACTTCCTCTGTTCAAGGGCATCGACGAATGAGATTAGACTCCTATACGCGCCCATTCTAGTTTATCACATAGTGAGCCCCAAGAGCTTCCTTCCTTGACAGACTCAACACTGCCACGAATCCCTCCAAACGCACACTTCCCTCACAATGTTTGTAGCGTTTTCGACTTAGAAAGACAGTGTGGATGAGCATAGGTCCTGATCTTTCAATATGTGTGTTGGAAGCCTAAGCTCCATAAGCTGCACTTACCTCACAGGAACTAACGTGCCCATAGTCGGTCCTTGTTCTATCTTCATTTCTGAAGTAGGAAGACACTGTTATGGATGAGTATCCAACGGAAGTAGTGTCCCTGAACAGATCCCCTTGTAGGAATCACCTGTTAGGGGCCAGGGGCGTCCCTTCTGGATTACAAGAAAGACAGGTGGCACAGAATCCAACATTCCACAGACTCAACCCTGTCGTGAGTATGTTCTATAGCACAGTTTCCTCGTGACATATGAAGTGTATTGAGCAGACGTAGACACTGAGGAACGTCACAGGGCTATCCATGCTGTATGTTCCTTAGAGGCCAGAGGGCCTCACCGTGCACAAAACTCACAGTATGCATCCTGCCCTATGTCCGTCCTTCTTCTATCTTCTTTCCACCACTGGACTGACAGTGTCAGAATTGAGAATCCGCCTGAAGGAGTTTCCCTAAACCGAACTTGCTCTGGTCAAGGGGATGGACGTCTAAGACTAGACTCCTATACGTCCCTTTGCAGTTTACCACACAGTGCGTCTCAAGAGCCTCCTTCATTGACAGACTCAATACTGCCACGAATCCCTCCTAACACACACTTCCATCACAATGTTTGAAGCTTTTTGGACACAGAAAGACAGTGTGGATGAGCACAGGAAGGGATCTTCAATACGTGTTATGGAAGCCTACACGCCATAAGCTGCACTTCACTCACAGGAACGTCCATAGTCGGTCCTTCTTCTTGCTTCATTTCTCAAATAGGAAGACACTGTTATGAATGAGTATCCACCTGAAGTAGTTTCCCTGAACAGATCCCTTTGTATGAATCTCCTGTTAGTGCTCTGTTGTGTTACTTCTTGATTTCAACAAAGACAGGTGGCACAGACTCCAACATTCCACAGACTCAACCCTGTCGTGAGTATGTTCTATAGCACAGTTTCCTCACGACATAAGAAGTCTTTTGAGCTGAGGGAGACGCTGTGAGACTCACAGGGGCTGTACTTGCATTATGTGTCTTAGAGGCCTCAGTGCCTCACCCTGCACTTCACTCACAGTATGCAACCTGCCCTATGTCCTTCCCAGGTCTATCTTCTTTCCTCCACTGGACACACATTGTCAGAATTGAGAATACAACGGAATGAGTTTCCCTGAAACAGAACTTCCTCTGTACAAAGGCATGGACGTATGAGACTAGACTCCTATAGGTTCCTATTGAAATTGACCACACAGTGCGTCCCAACAGCCTCCTTCTTTGCCAGACTCAATACTGCCACGAATCCCTCCTAACTCACACTTCCCTCACAACGTTGGAAGCATTCTCAACACAGAAAGACAGTGGATGACCACAGGACGTGCTCATCCAATATGTGTTTTGGATGCCTTAGCGCCATATCCTGCACTTCACTTACAGTACCAAAAGAACCCATAGTCCGTCCTTCTTCTATCTTCATTCCTCAATGGAGAAGGCACTGTTATGAATGGGTTTCCACCTGAAGTAGTTTCCCTGAACAGAACCCCTTGTAGGATTCTCCTGTTAGTGCTCTGTTGTGTTACTTCTTGATTTCAACAAAGAGGGGTGGCACAGAATCCAACATTCCACAGACTCAACCCTGTCGTGAGTATGTTCTATAGCAGTTTTCTTACGACATAAGAAGTCCTTTGAGCTGAGGGAGACGCTGTGAGACTCACAGGGGCTGTACTTGCATTATGTGTCTTAGAGTCCTAAGTGCCTCACCCTGCCCCTCACTCACAGTATGCAAAATGCCCTATGTCCGTCCCTGTTCTATCTTCTTTCCTCCACTGGACACACACTGTCAGAATTGAGAAGACGCCGGAATGAGTTTCCCTGAATCAGAACTTCCTCTGTATAAGTTGATGGACGTCTGAGACTAGACCCCTTTATGCGGCTATTGCAGTTTACCACACAGTGCGTCCAAACAGCCTCCTTCTTTGACATACTCAATACTGCCACGAATCCCTCCTAACTCACACTGTCAGAAATGAGAATACGCCGGAATGAGTTTCCCTGACACAGAACTTCCTCTGTTCAAGGGCATCGACGAATGAGATTAGACTCCTATACGCGCCCATTCTAGTTTATCACATAGTGAGCCCCAAGAGCTTCCTTCCTTGACAGACTCAACACTGCCACGAATCCCTCCAAACGCACACTTCCCTCACAATGTTTGTAGCGTTTTCGACTTAGAAAGACAGTGTGGATGAACATAGGTCCTGATCTTTCAATATGTGTGTTGGAAGCCTAAGCTCCATAAGCTGCACTTACCTCACAGGAACTAACGTGCCCATAGTCGGTCCTTGTTCTATCTTCATTTCTGAAGTAGGAAGACACTGTTATGGATGAGTATCCAACGGAAGTAGGGTCCCTGAACAGATCCCCTTGTAGGAATCACCTGTTAGGGGCCAGGGGCGTCCCTTCTGGATTACAAGAAAGACAGGTGGCACAGAATCCAACATTCCACAGACTCAACCCTGTCGTGAGTATGTTCTATAGCACAGTTTCCTCGTGACATATGAAGTGTATTGAGCAGACGTAGACACTGAGGAACGTCACAGGGCTATCCATGCTGTATGTTCCTTAGAGGCCAGAGGGCCTCACCGTGCACAAAACTCACAGTATGCATCCTGCCCTATGTCCGTCCTTCTTCTATCTTCTTTCCACCACTGGACTGACAGTGTCAGAATTGAGAATCCGCCTGAAGGAGTTTCCCTAAACCGAACTTGCTCTGGTCAAGGGGATGGACGTCTAAGACTAGACTCCTATACGTCCCTTTGCAGTTTACCACACAGTGCGTCTCAAGAGCCTCCTTCTTTGACAGACTCAATACTGCCACGAATCCCTCCTAACACACACTTCCATCACAATGTTTGAAGCTTTTTGGACACAGAAAGACAGTGTGGATGAGCACAGGAAGGGATCTTCAATACGTGTTATGGAAGCCTACACGCCATAAGCTGCACTTCACTCACAGGAACGTCCATAGTCGGTCCTTCTTCTAGCTTCATTTCTCAAATAGGAAGACACTGTTATGAATGAGTATCCACCTGAAGTAGTTTCCCTGAACAGATCCCTTTGTATGAATCTCCTGTTAGTGCTCTGTTGTGTTACTTCTTGATTTCAACAAAGACAGGTGGCACAGAATCCAACATTCCACAGACTCAACCCTGTCGTGAGTATGTTCTATAGCACAGTTTCCTCACGACATAAGAAGTCTTTTGAGCTGAGGGAGACGCTGTGAGACTCACAGGGGCTGTACTTGCATTATGTGTCTTAGAGGCCTCAGTGCCTCACCCTGCCCTTCACTCACAGTATGCAACCTGCCCTATGTCCTTCCCAGGTCTATCTTCTTTCCTCCACTGGACACACATTGTCAGAATTGAGAATACAACGGAATGAGTTTCCCTGAAACAGAACTTCCTCTGTACAAAGGCATGGACGTATGAGACTAGACTCCTATAGGTTCCTATTGAAATTTACCACACAGTGCGTCCCAACAGCCTCCTTCTTTGCCAGACTCAATACTGCCACGAATCCCTCCTAACTCACACTTCCCTCACAACGTTGGAAGCATTCTCAAAACAGAAAGACAGTGGATGACCACAGGACGTGCTCATCCAATATGTGTTTTGGATGCCTTAGCGCCATATCCTGCACTTCACTTACAGTACCAAAAGAACCCATAGTCCGTCCTTCTTGTATCTTCATTCCTCAATGGAGAAGGCACTGTTATGAATGGATTTCCACCTGAAGTAGTTTCCCTGAACAGAACCCCTTGTAGGAATCTCCTGTTAGTGCTCTGTTGTGTTACTTCTTGATTTCAACAAAGACGGGTGGCACAGAATCCAACATTCCACAGACTCAACCCTGTCGTGAGTATGTTCTATAGCAGTTTTCTTACGACATAAGAAGTCCTTTGAGCTGAGGGAGACGCTGTGAGACTCACAGGGACTGTACTTGCATTATGTGTCTTAGAGTCCTAAGTGCCTCACCCTGCCCCTCACTCACAGTATGCATAATGCCCTATGTCCGTCCCTGTTCTATCTTCTTTCCTCCACTGGACACACACTGTCAGAATTGAGAAGACGCCGGAATGAGTTTCCCTGAATCAGAACTTCCTCTGTATAAGTTGATGGACGTCTGAGACTAGACGTCTATATGCGGCTATTGCAGTTTACCACACAGTGCGTCCAAACAGCCTCCTTCTTTGACATACTCAATACTGCCACGAATCCCTCCTAACTCACACTGTCAGAAATGAGAATACGCCGGAATGAGTTTCCCTGACACAGAACTTCCTCTGTTCAAGGGCATCGACGAATGAGATTAGACTCCTATACGCGCCCATTCTAGTTTATCACATAGTGAGCCCCAAGAGCTTCCTTCCTTGACAGACTCAACACTGCCACGAATCCCTCCAAACGCACACTTCCCTCACAATGTTTGTAGCGTTTTCGACTTAGAAAGACAGTGTGGATGAACATAGGTCCTGATCTTTCAATATGTGTGTTGGAAACCTAAGCTCCATAAGCTGCACTTACCTCACAGGAACTAACGTGCCCATAGACGTTCCTTGTTCTATTTTCATTTCTGAAGTAGGAAGACACTGTTATGGATGAGTATCCAACGGAAGTAGTGTCCCTGAACAGATCCCCTTGTAGGAATCACCTGTTAGGGGCCAGGGGCGTCCCTTCTGGATTACAAGAAAGACAGGTGGCACAGAATCCAACATTCCACAGACTCAACCCTGTCGTGAGTATGTTCTATAGCACAGTTTCCTCGTGACATATGAAGTGTATTGAGCAGACGTAGACACTGAGGAACGTCACAGGGCTATCCATGCTGTATGTTCCTTAGAGGCCAGAGGGCCTCACCGTGCACAAAACTCACAGTATGCATCCTGCCCTATGTCCGTCCTTCTTCTATCTTCTTTCCACCACTGGACTGACAGTGTCAGAATTGAGAATCCGCCTGAAGGAGTTTCCCTAAACCGAACTTGCTCTGGTCAAGGGGATGGACGTCTAAGACTAGACTCCTATACGTCCCTTTGCAGTTCACCACACAGTGCGTCTCAAGAGCCTCCTTCTTTGACAGACTCAATACTGCCACGAATCCCTCCTAACACACACTTCCATCACAATATTTGAAGCTTTTTGGACACAGAAAGACAGTGTGGATGAGCACAGGAAGGGATCTTCAATACGTGTTATGGAAGCCTACACGCCATAAGCTGCACTTCACTCACAGGAACGTCCATAGTCGGTCCTTCTTCTAGCTTCATTTCTCAAATAGGAAGACACTGTTATGAATGAGTATCCACCTGAAGTAGTTTCCCTGAACAGATCCCTTTGTATGAATCTCCTGTTAGTGCTCTGTTGTGTTACTTCTTGATTTCAACAAAGACAGGTGGCACAGAATCCAACATTCCACAGACTCAACCCTGTCGTGAGTATGTTCTATAGCACAGTTTCCTCACGACATAAGAAGTCTTTTGAGCTGAGGGAGACGCTGTGAGACTCACAGGGGCTGTACTTGCATTATGTGTCGTAGAGGCCTCAGTGCCTCACCCTGCCCTTCACTCACAGTATGCAACCTGCCCTATGTCCTTCCCAGGTCTATCTTCTTTCCTCCACTGGACACACATTGTCAGAATTGAGAATACAACGGAATGAGTTTCCCTGAAACAGAACTTCCTCTGTACAAAGGCATGGACGTATGAGACTAGACTCCTATAGGTTCCTATTGAAATTTACCACACAGTGCGTCCCAACAGCCTCCTTCTTTGCCAGACTCAATACTGCCACGAATCCCTCCTAACTCACACTTCCCTCACAACGTTGGAAGCATTCTCAAAACAGAAAGACAGTGGATGACCACAGGACGTGCTCATCCAATATGTGTTTTGGATGCCTTAGCGCCATATCCTGCACTTCACTTACAGTACCAAAAGAACCCATAGTCCGTCCTTCTTGTATCTTCATTCCTCAATGGAGAAGGCACTGTTATGAATGGATTTCCACCTGAAGTAGTTTCCCTGAACAGAACCCCTTGTAGGAATCTCCTGTTAGTGCTCTGTTGTGTTACTTCTTGATTTCAACAAAGACAGGTGGCACAGAATCCAACATTCCACAGACTCAACCCTGTCGTGAGTATGTTCTATAGCAGTTTTCTTACGACATAAGAAGTCCTTTGAGCTGAGGGAGACGCTGTGAGACTCACAGGGGCTGTACTTGCATTATGTGTCTTAGAGTCCTAAGTGCCTCACCCTGCCCCTCACTCACAGTATGCATAATGCCCTATGTCCGTCCCTGTTCTATCTTCTTTCCTCCACTGGACACACACTGTCAGAATTGAGAAGACGCCGGAATGAGTTTCCCTGAATCAGAACTTCCTCTGTATAAGTTGATGGACGTCTGAGACTAGACCTCTATATGCGGCTATTGCAGTTTACCACACAGTGCGTCCAAACAGCCTCCTTCTTTGACATACTCAATACTGCCACGAATCCCTCCTAACTCACACTGTCAGAAATGAGAATACGCCGGAATGAGTTTCCCTGACACAGAACTTCCTCTGTTCAAGGGCATCGACGAATGAGATTAGACTCCTATACGCGCCCATTCTAGTTTATCACATAGTGAGCCCCAAGAGCTTCCTTCCTTGACAGACTCAACACTGCCACGAATCCCTCCAAACGCACACTTCCCTCACAATGTTTGTAGCGTTTTCGACTTAGAAAGACAGTGTGGATGAACATAGGTCCTGATCTTTCAATATGTGTGTTGGAAGCCTAAGCTCCATAAGCTGCACTTACCTCACAGGAACTAACGTGCCCATAGTCGGTCCTTGTTCTATCTTCATTTCTGAAGTAGGAAGACACTGTTATGGATGAGTATCCAACGGAAGTAGTGTCCCTGAACAGATCCCCTTGTAGGAATCACCTGTTAGGGGCCAGGGGCGTCCCTTCTGGATTACAAGAAAGACAGGTGGCACAGAATCCAACATTCCACAGACTCAACCCTGTCGTGAGTATGTTCTATAGCACAGTTTCCTCGTGACATATGAAGTGTATTGAGCAGACGTAGACACTGAGGAACGTCACAGGGCTATCCATGCTGTATGTTCCTTAGAGGCCAGAGGGCCTCACCGTGCACAAAACTCACAGTATGCATCCTGCCCTATGTCCGTCCTTCTTCTATCTTCTTTCCACCACTGGACTGACAGTGTCAGAATTGAGAATCCGCCTGAAGGAGTTTCCCTAAACCGAACTTGCTCTGGTCAAGGGGATGGACGTCTAAGACTAGACTCCTATACGTCCCTTTGCAGTTTACCACACAGTGCGTCTCAAGAGCCTCCTTCTTTGACAGTCTCAATACTGCCACGAATCCCTCCTAACACACACTTCCATCACAATGTTTGAAGCTTTTTGGACACAGAAAGACAGTGTGGATGAGCACAGGAAGGGATCTTCAATACGTGTTATGGAAGCCTACACGCCATAAGCTGCACTTCACTCACAGGAACGTCCATAGTCGGTCCTTCTTCTAGCTTCATTTCTCAAATAGGAAGACACTGTTATGAATGAGTATCCACCTGAAGTAGTTTCCCTGAACAGATCCCTTTGTATGAATCTCCTGTTAGTGCTCTGTTGTGTTACTTCTTGATTTCAACAAAGACAGGTGGCACAGACTCCAACATTCCACAGACTCAACCCTGTCGTGAGTATGTTCTATAGCACAGTTTCCTCACGACATAAGAAGTCTTTTGAGCTGAGGGAGACGCTGTGAGACTCACAGGGGCTGTACTTGCATTATGTGTCTTAGAGGCCTCAGTGCCTCACCCTGCCCTTCACTCACAGTATGCAACCTGCCCTATGTCCTTCCCAGGTCTATCTTCTTTCCTCCACTGGACACACATTGTCAGAATTGAGAATACAACGGAATGAGTTTCCCTGAAACAGAACTTCCTCTGTACAAAGGCATGGACGTATGAGACTAGACTCCTATAGGTTCCTATTGAAATTGACCAAACAGTGCGTCCCAACAGCCTCCTTCTTTGCCAGACTCAATACTGCCACGAATCCCTCCTAACTCACACTTCCCTCACAACGTTGGAATCATTCTCAACACAGAAAGACAGTGGATGACCACAGGACGTGCTCATCCAATATGTGTTTTGGATGCCTTAGCGCCATATCCTGCACTTCACTTACAGTACCAAAAGAACCCATAGTCCGTCCTTCTTCTATCTTCATTCCTCAATGGAGAAGGCACTGTTATGAATGGGTTTCCCCCTGAAGTAGTTTCCCTGAACAGAACCCCTTGTAGGATTCTCCTGTTAGTGCTCTGTTGTGTTACTTCTTGATTTCAACAAAGAGGGGTGGCACAGAATCCAACATTCCACAGACTCAACCCTGTCGTGAGTATGTTCTATAGCAGTTTTCTTACGACATAAGAAGTCCTTTGAGCTGAGGGAGACG
Organism: Neogale vison; assembly: GCF_020171115.1. NCBI lineage: Eukaryota > Metazoa > Chordata > Mammalia > Carnivora > Mustelidae > Neogale > Neogale vison. The sequence continues at coordinate 77,725,703 of NC_058105.1, forward strand.
CTGTGAGACTCACAGGGGCTGTACTTGCATTATGTGTCTTAGAGTCCTAAGTGCCTCACCCTGCCCCTCACTCACAGTATGCAAAATGCCCTATGTCCGTCCCTGTTCTATCTTCTTTCCTCCACTGGACACACACTGTCAGAATTGAGAAGACGCCGGAATGAGTTTCCCTGAATCAGAACTTCCTCTGTATAAGTTGATGGACGTCTGAGACTAGACCCCTTTATGCGGCTATTGCAGTTTACCACACAGTGCGTCCAAACAGCCTCCTTCTTTGACATACTCAATACTGCCACGAATCCCTCCTAACTCACACTGTCAGAAATGAGAATACGCCGGAATGAGTTTCCCTGACACAGAACTTCCTCTGTTCAAGGGCATCGACGAATGAGATTAGACTCCTATACGCGCCCATTCTAGTTTATCACATAGTGAGCCCCAAGAGCTTCCTTCCTTGACAGACTCAACACTGCCACGAATCCCTCCAAACGCACACTTCCCTCACAATGTTTGTAGCGTTTTCGACTTAGAAAGACAGTGTGGATGAACATAGGTCCTGATCTTTCAATATGTGTGTTGGAAGCCTAAGCTCCATAAGCTGCACTTACCTCACAGGAACTAACGTGCCCATAGTCGGTCCTTGTTCTATCTTCATTTCTGAAGTAGGAAGACACTGTTATGGATGAGTATCCAACGGAAGTAGGGTCCCTGAACAGATCCCCTTGTAGGAATCACCTGTTAGGGGCCAGGGGCGTCCCTTCTGGATTACAAGAAAGACAGGTGGCACAGAATCCAACATTCCACAGACTCAACCCTGTCGTGAGTATGTTCTATAGCACAGTTTCCTCGTGACATATGAAGTGTATTGAGCAGACGTAGACACTGAGGAACGTCACAGGGCTATCCATGCTGTATGTTCCTTAGAGGCCAGAGGGCCTCACCGTGCACAAAACTCACAGTATGCATCCTGCCCTATGTCCGTCCTTCTTCTATCTTCTTTCCACCACTGGACTGACAGTGTCAGAATTGAGAATCCGCCTGAAGGAGTTTCCCTAAACCGAACTTGCTCTGGTCAAGGGGATGGACGTCTAAGACTAGACTCCTATACGTCCCTTTGCAGTTTACCACACAGTGCGTCTCAAGAGCCTCCTTCTTTGACAGACTCAATACTGCCACGAATCCCTCCTAACACACACTTCCATCACAATGTTTGAAGCTTTTTGGACACAGAAAGACAGTGTGGATGAGCACAGGAAGGGATCTTCAATACGTGTTATGGAAGCCTACACGCCATAAGCTGCACTTCACTCACAGGAACGTCCATAGTCGGTCCTTCTTCTAGCTTCATTTCTCAAATAGGAAGACACTGTTATGAATGAGTATCCACCTGAAGTAGTTTCCCTGAACAGATCCCTTTGTATGAATCTCCTGTTAGTGCTCTGTTGTGTTACTTCTTGATTTCAACAAAGACAGGTGGCACAGAATCCAACATTCCACAGACTCAACCCTGTCGTGAGTATGTTCTATAGCACAGTTTCCTCACGACATAAGAAGTCTTTTGAGCTGAGGGAGACGCTGTGAGACTCACAGGGGCTGTACTTGCATTATGTGTCTTAGAGGCCTCAGTGCCTCACCCTGCCCTTCACTCACAGTATGCAACCTGCCCTATGTCCTTCCCAGGTCTATCTTCTTTCCTCCACTGGACACACATTGTCAGAATTGAGAATACAACGGAATGAGTTTCCCTGAAACAGAACTTCCTCTGTACAAAGGCATGGACGTATGAGACTAGACTCCTATAGGTTCCTATTGAAATTTACCACACAGTGCGTCCCAACAGCCTCCTTCTTTGCCAGACTCAATACTGCCACGAATCCCTCCTAACTCACACTTCCCTCACAACGTTGGAAGCATTCTCAAAACAGAAAGACAGTGGATGACCACAGGACGTGCTCATCCAATATGTGTTTTGGATGCCTTAGCGCCATATCCTGCACTTCACTTACAGTACCAAAAGAACCCATAGTCCGTCCTTCTTGTATCTTCATTCCTCAATGGAGAAGGCACTGTTATGAATGGATTTCCACCTGAAGTAGTTTCCCTGAACAGAACCCCTTGTAGGAATCTCCTGTTAGTGCTCTGTTGTGTTACTTCTTGATTTCAACAAAGACGGGTGGCACAGAATCCAACATTCCACAGACTCAACCCTGTCGTGAGTATGTTCTATAGCAGTTTTCTTACGACATAAGAAGTCCTTTGAGCTGAGGGAGACGCTGTGAGACTCACAGGGGCTGTACTTGCATTATGTGTCTTAGAGTCCTAAGTGCCTCACCCTGCCCCTCACTCACAGTATGCATAATGCCCTATGTCCGTCCCTGTTCTATCTTCTTTCCTCCACTGGACACACACTGTCAGAATTGAGAAGACGCCGGAATGAGTTTCCCTGAATCAGAACTTCCTCTGTATAAGTTGATGGACGTCTGAGACTAGACGTCTATATGCGGCTATTGCAGTTTACCACACAGTGCGTCCAAACAGCCTCCTTCTTTGACATACTCAATACTGCCACGAATCCCTCCTAACTCACACTGTCAGAAATGAGAATACGCCGGAATGAGTTTCCCTGACACAGAACTTCCTCTGTTCAAGGGCATCGACGAATGAGATTAGACTCCTATACGCGCCCATTCTAGTTTATCACATAGTGAGCCCCAAGAGCTTCCTTCCTTGACAGACTCAACACTGCCACGAATCCCTCCAAACGCACACTTCCCTCACAATGTTTGTAGCGTTTTCGACTTAGAAAGACAGTGTGGATGAACATAGGTCCTGATCTTTCAATATGTGTGTTGGAAGCCTAAGCTCCATAAGCTGCACTTACCTCACAGGAACTAAAGTGCCCATAGTCGTTCCTTGTTCTATTTTCATTTCTGAAGTAGGAAGACACTGTTATGGATGAGTATCCAACGGAAGTAGTGTCCCTGAACAGATCCCCTTGTAGGAATCACCTGTTAGGGGCCAGGGGCGTCCCTTCTGGATTACAAGAAAGACAGGTGGCACAGAATCCAACATTCCACAGACTCAACCCTGTCGTGAGTATGTTCTATAGCACAGTTTCCTCGTGACATATGAAGTGTATTGAGCAGACGTAGACACTGAGGAACGTCACAGGGCTATCCATGCTGTATGTTCCTTAGAGGCCAGAGGGCCTCACCGTGCACAAAACTCACAGTATGCATCCTGCCCTATGTCCGTCCTTCTTCTATCTTCTTTCCACCACTGGACTGACAGTGTCAGAATTGAGAATCCGCCTGAAGGAGTTTCCCTAAACCGAACTTGCTCTGGTCAAGGGGATGGACGTCTAAGACTAGACTCCTATACGTCCCTTTGCAGTTCACCACACAGTGCGTCTCAAGAGCCTCCTTCTTTGACAGACTCAATACTGCCACGAATCCCTCCTAACACACACTTCCATCACAATGTTTGAAGCTTTTTGGACACAGAAAGACAGTGTGGATGAGCACAGGAAGGGATCTTCAATACGTGTTATGGAAGCCTACACGCCATAAGCTGCACTTCACTCACAGGAACGTCCATAGTCGGTCCTTCTTCTAGCTTCATTTCTCAAATAGGAAGACACTGTTATGAATGAGTATCCACCTGAAGTAGTTTCCCTGAACAGATCCCTTTGTATGAATCTCCTGTTAGTGCTCTGTTGTGTTACTTCTTGATTTCAACAAAGACAGGTGGCACAGAATCCAACATTCCACAGACTCAACCCTGTCGTGAGTATGTTCTATAGCACAGTTTCCTCACGACATAAGAAGTCTTTTGAGCTGAGGGAGACGCTGTGAGACTCACAGGGGCTGTACTTGCATTATGTGTCTTAGAGGCCTCAGTGCCTCACCCTGCCCTTCACTCACAGTATGCAACCTGCCCTATGTCCTTCCCAGGTCTATCTTCTTTCCTCCACTGGACACACATTGTCAGAATTGAGAATACAACGGAATGAGTTTCCCTGAAACAGAACTTCCTCTGTACAAAGGCATGGACGTATGAGACTAGACTCCTATAGGTTCCTATTGAAATTTACCACACAGTGCGTCCCAACAGCCTCCTTCTTTGCCAGACTCAATACTGCCACGAATCCCTCCTAACTCACACTTCCCTCACAACGTTGGAAGCATTCTCAAAACAGAAAGACAGTGGATGACCACAGGACGTGCTCATCCAATATGTGTTTTGGATGCCTTAGCGCCATATCCTGCACTTCACTTACAGTACCAAAAGAACCCATAGTCCGTCCTTCTTGTATCTTCATTCCTCAATGGAGAAGGCACTGTTATGAATGGATTTCCACCTGAAGTAGTTTCCCTGAACAGAACCCCTTGTAGGAATCTCCTGTTAGTGCTCTGTTGTGTTACTTCTTGATTTCAACAAAGACAGGTGGCACAGAATCCAACATTCCACAGACTCAACCCTGTCGTGAGTATGTTCTATAGCAGTTTTCTTACGACATAAGAAGTCCTTTGAGCTGAGGGAGACGCTGTGAGACTCACAGGGGCTGTACTTGCATTATGTGTCTTAGAGTCCTAAGTGCCTCACCCTGCCCCTCACTCACAGTATGCATAATGCCCTATGTCCGTCCCTGTTCTATCTTCTTTCCTCCACTGGACACACACTGTCAGAATTGAGAAGACGCCGGAATGAGTTTCCCTGAATCAGAACTTCCTCTGTATAAGTTGATGGACGTCTGAGACTAGACGTCTATATGCGGCTATTGCAGTTTACCACACAGTGCGTCCAAACAGCCTCCTTCTTTGACATACTCAATACTGCCACGAATCCCTCCTAACTCACACTGTCAGAAATGAGAATACGCCGGAATGAGTTTCCCTGACACAGAACTTCCTCTGTTCAAGGGCATCGACGAATGAGATTAGACTCCTATACGCGCCCATTCTAGTTTATCACATAGTGAGCCCCAAGAGCTTCCTTCCTTGACAGACTCAACACTGCCACGAATCCCTCCAAACGCACACTTCCCTCACAATGTTTGTAGCGTTTTCGACTTAGAAAGACAGTGTGGATGAACATAGGTCCTGATCTTTCAATATGTGTGTTGGAAGCCTAAGCTCCATAAGCTGCACTTACCTCACAGGAACTAACGTGCCCATAGTCGTTCCTTGTTCTATCTTCATTTCTGAAGTAGGAAGACACTGTTATGGATGAGTATCCAACGGAAGTAGTGTCCCTGAACAGATCCCCTTGTAGGAATCACCTGTTAGGGGCCAGGGGCGTCCCTTCTGGATTACAAGAAAGACAGGTGGCACAGAATCCAACATTCCACAGACTCAACCCTGTCGTGAGTATGTTCTATAGCACAGTTTCCTCGTGACATATGAAGTGTATTGAGCAGACGTAGACACTGAGGAACGTCACAGGGCTATCCATGCTGTATGTTCCTTAGAGGCCAGAGGGCCTCACCGTGCACAAAACTCACAGTATGCATCCTGCCCTATGTCCGTCCTTCTTCTATCTTCTTTCCACCACTGGACTGACAGTGTCAGAATTGAGAATCCGCCTGAAGGAGTTTCCCTAAACCGAACTTGCTCTGGTCAAGGGGATGGACGTCTAAGACTAGACTCCTATACGTCCCTTTGCAGTTTACCACACAGTGCGTCTCAAGAGCCTCCTTCTTTGACAGACTCAATACTGCCACGAATCCCTCCTAACACACACTTCCATCACAATGTTTGAAGCTTTTTGGACACAGAAAGACAGTGTGGATGAGCACAGGAAGGGATCTTCAATACGTGTTATGGAAGCCTACACGCCATAAGCTGCACTTCACTCACAGGAACGTCCATAGTCGGTCCTTCTTCTAGCTTCATTTCTCAAATAGGAAGACACTGTTATGAATGAGTATCCACCTGAAGTAGTTTCCCTGAACAGATCCCTTTGTATGAATCTCCTGTTAGTGCTCTGTTGTGTTACTTCTTGATTTCAACAAAGACAGGTGGCACAGACTCCAACATTCCACAGACTCAACCCTGTCGTGAGTATGTTCTATAGCACAGTTTCCTCACGACATAAGAAGTCTTTTGAGCTGAGGGAGACGCTGTGAGACTCACAGGGGCTGTACTTGCATTATGTGTCTTAGAGGCCTCAGTGCCTCACCCTGCCCTTCACTCACAGTATGCAACCTGCCCTATGTCCTTCCCAGGTCTATCTTCTTTCCTCCACTGGACACACATTGTCAGAATTGAGAATACAACGGAATGAGTTTCCCTGAAACAGAACTTCCTCTGTACAAAGGCATGGACGTATGAGACTAGACTCCTATAGGTTCCTATTGAAATTGACCAAACAGTGCGTCCCAACAGCCTCCTTCTTTGCCAGACTCAATACTGCCACGAATCCCTCCTAACTCACACTTCCCTCACAACGTTGGAATCATTCTCAACACAGAAAGACAGTGGATGACCACAGGACGTGCTCATCCAATATGTGTTTTGGATGCCTTAGCGCCATATCCTGCACTTCACTTACAGTACCAAAAGAACCCATAGTCCGTCCTTCTTCTATCTTCATTCCTCAATGGAGAAGGCACTGTTATGAATGGGTTTCCCCCTGAAGTAGTTTCCCTGAACAGAACCCCTTGTAGGATTCTCCTGTTAGTGCTCTGTTGTGTTACTTCTTGATTTCAACAAAGAGGGGTGGCACAGAATCCAACATTCCACAGACTCAACCCTGTCGTGAGTATGTTCTATAGCAGTTTTCTTACGACATAAGAAGTCCTTTGAGCTGAGGGAGACGCTGTGAGACTCACAGGGGCTGTACTTGCATTATGTGTCTTAGAGTCCTAAGTGCCTCACCCTGCCCCTCACTCACAGTATGCAAAATGCCCTATGTCCGTCCCTGTTCTATCTTCTTTCCTCCACTGGACACACACTGTCAGAATTGAGAAGACGCCGGAATGAGTTTCCCTGAATCAGAACTTCCTCTGTATAAGTTGATGGACGTCTGAGACTAGACCCCTTTATGCGGCTATTGCAGTTTACCACACAGTGCGTCCAAACAGCCTCCTTCTTTGACATACTCAATACTGCCACGAATCCCTCCTAACTCACACTGTCAGAAATGAGAATACGCCGGAATGAGTTTCCCTGACACAGAACTTCCTCTGTTCAAGGGCATCGACGAATGAGATTAGACTCCTATACGCGCCCATTCTAGTTTATCACATAGTGAGCCCCAAGAGCTTCCTTCCTTGACAGACTCAACACTGCCACGAATCCCTCCAAACGCACACTTCCCTCACAATGTTTGTAGCGTTTTCGACTTAGAAAGACAGTGTGGATGAACATAGGTCCTGATCTTTCAATATGTGTGTTGGAAGCCTAAGCTCCATAAGCTGCACTTACCTCACAGGAACTAACGTGCCCATAGTCGGTCCTTGTTCTATCTTCATTTCTGAAGTAGGAAGACACTGTTATGGATGAGTATCCAACGGAAGTAGGGTCCCTGAACAGATCCCCTTGTAGGAATCACCTGTTAGGGGCCAGGGGCGTCCCTTCTGGATTACAAGAAAGACAGGTGGCACAGAATCCAACATTCCACAGACTCAACCCTGTCGTGAGTATGTTCTATAGCACAGTTTCCTCGTGACATATGAAGTGTATTGAGCAGACGTAGACACTGAGGAACGTCACAGGGCTATCCATGCTGTATGTTCCTTAGAGGCCAGAGGGCCTCACCGTGCACAAAACTCACAGTATGCATCCTGCCCTATGTCCGTCCTTCTTCTATCTTCTTTCCACCACTGGACTGACAGTGTCAGAATTGAGAATCCGCCTGAAGGAGTTTCCCTAAACCGAACTTGCTCTGGTCAAGGGGATGGACGTCTAAGACTAGACTCCTATACGTCCCTTTGCAGTTTACCACACAGTGCGTCTCAAGAGCCTCCTTCTTTGACAGACTCAATACTGCCACGAATCCCTCCTAACACACACTTCCATCACAATGTTTGAAGCTTTTTGGACACAGAAAGACAGTGTGGATGAGCACAGGAAGGGATCTTCAATACGTGTTATGGAAGCCTACACGCCATAAGCTGCACTTCACTCACAGGAACGTCCATAGTCGGTCCTTCTTCTAGCTTCATTTCTCAAATAGGAAGACACTGTTATGAATGAGTATCCACCTGAAGTAGTTTCCCTGAACAGATCCCTTTGTATGAATCTCCTGTTAGTGCTCTGTTGTGTTACTTCTTGATTTCAACAAAGACAGGTGGCACAGAATCCAACATTCCACAGACTCAACCCTGTCGTGAGTATGTTCTATAGCACAGTTTCCTCACGACATAAGAAGTCTTTTGAGCTGAGGGAGACGCTGTGAGACTCACAGGGGCTGTACTTGCATTATGTGTCTTAGAGGCCTCAGTGCCTCACCCTGCCCTTCACTCACAGTATGCAACCTGCCCTATGTCCTTCCCAGGTCTATCTTCTTTCCTCCACTGGACACACATTGTCAGAATTGAGAATACAACGGAATGAGTTTCCCTGAAACAGAACTTCCTCTGTACAAAGGCATGGACGTATGAGACTAGACTCCTATAGGTTCCTATTGAAATTTACCACACAGTGCGTCCCAACAGCCTCCTTCTTTGCCAGACTCAATACTGCCACGAATCCCTCCTAACTCACACTTCCCTCACAACGTTGGAAGCATTCTCAAAACAGAAAGACAGTGGATGACCACAGGACGTGCTCATCCAATATGTGTTTTGGATGCCTTAGCGCCATATCCTGCACTTCACTTACAGTACCAAAAGAACCCATAGTCCGTCCTTCTTGTATCTTCATTCCTCAATGGAGAAGGCACTGTTATGAATGGATTTCCACCTGAAGTAGTTTCCCTGAACAGAACCCCTTGTAGGAATCTCCTGTTAGTGCTCTGTTGTGTTACTTCTTGATTTCAACAAAGACGGGTGGCACAGAATCCAACATTCCACAGACTCAACCCTGTCGTGAGTATGTTCTATAGCAGTTTTCTTACGACATAAGAAGTCCTTTGAGCTGAGGGAGACGCTGTGAGACTCACAGGGGCTGTACTTGCATTATGTGTCTTAGAGTCCTAAGTGCCTCACCCTGCCCCTCACTCACAGTATGCATAATGCCCTATGTCCGTCCCTGTTCTATCTTCTTTCCTCCACTGGACACACACTGTCAGAATTGAGAAGACGCCGGAATGAGTTTCCCTGAATCAGAACTTCCTCTGTATAAGTTGATGGACGTCTGAGACTAGACGTCTATATGCGGCTATTGCAGTTTACCACACAGTGCGTCCAAACAGCCTCCTTCTTTGACATACTCAATACTGCCACGAATCCCTCCTAACTCACACTGTCAGAAATGAGAATACGCCGGAATGAGTTTCCCTGACACAGAACTTCCTCTGTTCAAGGGCATCGACGAATGAGATTAGACTCCTATACGCGCCCATTCTAGTTTATCACATAGTGAGCCCCAAGAGCTTCCTTCCTTGACAGACTCAACACTGCCACGAATCCCTCCAAACGCACACTTCCCTCACAATGTTTGTAGCGTTTTCGACTTAGAAAGACAGTGTGGATGAACATAGGTCCTGATCTTTCAATATGTGTGTTGGAAGCCTAAGCTCCATAAGCTGCACTTACCTCACAGGAACTAACGTGCCCATAGTCGGTCCTTGTTCTATCTTCATTTCTGAAGTAGGAAGACACTGTTATGGATGAGTATCCAACGGAAGTAGTGTCCCTGAACAGATCCCCTTGTAGGAATCACCTGTTAGGGGCCAGGGGCGTCCCTTCTGGATTACAAGAAAGACAGGTGGCACAGAATCCAACATTCCACAGACTCAACCCTGTCGTGAGTATGTTCTATAGCACAGTTTCCTCGTGACATATGAAGTGTATTGAGCAGACGTAGACACTGAGGAACGTCACAGGGCTATCCATGCTGTATGTTCCTTAGAGGCCAGAGGGCCTCACCGTGCACAAAACTCACAGTATGCATCCTGCCCTATGTCCGTCCTTCTTCTATCTTCTTTCCACCACTGGACTGACAGTGTCAGAATTGAGAATCCGCCTGAAGGAGTTTCCCTAAACCGAACTTGCTCTGGTCAAGGGGATGGACGTCTAAGACTAGACTCCTATACGTCCCTTTGCAGTTTACCACACAGTGCGTCTCAAGAGCCTCCTTCTTTGACAGACTCAATACTGCCACGAATCCCTCCTAACACACACTTCCATCACAATGTTTGAAGCTTTTTGGACACAGAAAGACAGTGTGGATGAGCACAGGAAGGGATCTTCAATACGTGTTATGGAAGCCTACACGCCATAAGCTGCACTTCACTCACAGGAACGTCCATAGTCGGTCCTTCTTCTAGCTTCATTTCTCAAATAGGAAGACACTGTTATGAATGAGTATCCACCTGAAGTAGTTTCCCTGAACAGATCCCTTTGTATGAATCTCCTGTTAGTGCTCTGTTGTGTTACTTCTTGATTTCAACAAAGACAGGTGGCACAGACTCCAACATTCCACAGACTCAACCCTGTCGTGAGTATGTTCTATAGCACAGTTTCCTCACGACATAAGAAGTCTTTTGAGCTGAGGGAGACGCTGTGAGACTCACAGGGGCTGTACTTGCATTATGTGTCTTAGAGGCCTCAGTGCCTCACCCTGCCCTTCACTCACAGTATGCAACCTGCCCTATGTCCTTCCCAGGTCTATCTTCTTTCCTCCACTGGACACACATTGTCAGAATTGAGAATACAACGGAATGAGTTTCCCTGAAACAGAACTTCCTCTGTACAAAGGCATGGACGTATGAGACTAGACTCCTATAGGTTCCTATTGAAATTGACCAAACAGTGCGTCCCAACAGCCTCCTTCTTTGCCAGACTCAATACTGCCACGAATCCCTCCTAACTCACACTTCCCTCACAACGTTGGAATCATTCTCAACACAGAAAGACAGTGGATGACCACAGGACGTGCTCATCCAATATGTGTTTTGGATGCCTTAGCGCCATATCCTGCACTTCACTTACAGTACCAAAAGAACCCATAGTCCGTCCTTCTTCTATCTTCATTCCTCAATGGAGAAGGCACTGTTATGAATGGGTTTCCCCCTGAAGTAGTTTCCCTGAACAGAACCCCTTGTAGGATTCTCCTGTTAGTGCTCTGTTGTGTTACTTCTTGATTTCAACAAAGAGGGGTGGCACAGAATCCAACATTCCACAGACTCAACCCTGTCGTGAGTATGTTCTATAGCAGTTTTCTTACGACATAAGAAGTCCTTTGAGCTGAGGGAGACGCTGTGAGACTCACAGGGGCTGTACTTGCATTATGTGTCTTAGAGTCCTAAGTGCCTCACCCTGCCCCTCACTCACAGTATGCAAAATGCCCTATGTCCGTCCCTGTTCTATCTTCTTTCCTCCACTGGACACACACTGTCAGAATTGAGAAGACGCCGGAATGAGTTTCCCTGAATCAGAACTTCCTCTGTATAAGTTGATGGACGTCTGAGACTAGACCCCTTTATGCGGCTATTGCAGTTTACCACACAGTGCGTCCAAACAGCCTCCTTCTTTGACATACTCAATACTGCCACGAATCCCTCCTAACTCACACTGTCAGAAATGAGAATACGCCGGAATGAGTTTCCCTGACACAGAACTTCCTCTGTTCAAGGGCATCGACGAATGAGATTAGACTCCTATACGCGCCCATTCTAGTTTATCACATAGTGAGCCCCAAGAGCTTCCTTCCTTGACAGACTCAACACTGCCACGAATCCCTCCAAACGCACACTTCCCTCACAATGTTTGTAGCGTTTTCGACTTAGAAAGACAGTGTGGATGAACATAGGTCCTGATCTTTCAATATGTGTGTTGGAAGCCTAAGCTCCATAAGCTGCACTTACCTCACAGGAACTAACGTGCCCATAGTCGGTCCTTGTTCTATCTTCATTTCTGAAGTAGGAAGACACTGTTATGGATGAGTATCCAACGGAAGTAGGGTCCCTGAACAGATCCCCTTGTAGGAATCACCTGTTAGGGGCCAGGGGCGTCCCTTCTGGATTACAAGAAAGACAGGTGGCACAGAATCCAACATTCCACAGACTCAACCCTGTCGTGAGTATGTTCTATAGCACAGTTTCCTCGTGACATATGAAGTGTATTGAGCAGACGTAGACACTGAGGAACGTCACAGGGCTATCCATGCTGTATGTTCCTTAGAGGCCAGAGGGCCTCACCGTGCACAAAACTCACAGTATGCATCCTGCCCTATGTCCGTCCTTCTTCTATCTTCTTTCCACCACTGGACTGACAGTGTCAGAATTGAGAATCCGCCTGAAGGAGTTTCCCTAAACCGAACTTGCTCTGGTCAAGGGGATGGACGTCTAAGACTAGACTCCTATACGTCCCTTTGCAGTTTACCACACAGTGCGTCTCAAGAGCCTCCTTCTTTGACAGACTCAATACTGCCACGAATCCCTCCTAACACACACTTCCATCACAATGTTTGAAGCTTTTTGGACACAGAAAGACAGTGTGGATGAGCACAGGAAGGGATCTTCAATACGTGTTATGGAAGCCTACACGCCATAAGCTGCACTTCACTCACAGGAACGTCCATAGTCGGTCCTTCTTCTAGCTTCATTTCTCAAATAGGAAGACACTGTTATGAATGAGTATCCACCTGAAGTAGTTTCCCTGAACAGATCCCTTTGTATGAATCTCCTGTTAGTGCTCTGTTGTGTTACTTCTTGATTTCAACAAAGACAGGTGGCACAGAATCCAACATTCCACAGACTCAACCCTGTCGTGAGTATGTTCTATAGCACAGTTTCCTCACGACATAAGAAGTCTTTTGAGCTGAGGGAGACGCTGTGAGACTCACAGGGGCTGTACTTGCATTATGTGTCTTAGAGGCCTCAGTGCCTCACCCTGCCCTTCACTCACAGTATGCAACCTGCCCTATGTCCTTCCCAGGTCTATCTTCTTTCCTCCACTGGACACACATTGTCAGAATTGAGAATACAACGGAATGAGTTTCCCTGAAACAGAACTTCCTCTGTACAAAGGCATGGACGTATGAGACTAGACTCCTATAGGTTCCTATTGAAATTTACCACACAGTGCGTCCCAACAGCCTCCTTCTTTGCCAGACTCAATACTGCCACGAATCCCTCCTAACTCACACTTCCCTCACAACGTTGGAAGCATTCTCAAAACAGAAAGACAGTGGATGACCACAGGACGTGCTCATCCAATATGTGTTTTGGATGCCTTAGCGCCATATCCTGCACTTCACTTACAGTACCAAAAGAACCCATAGTCCGTCCTTCTTGTATCTTCATTCCTCAATGGAGAAGGCACTGTTATGAATGGATTTCCACCTGAAGTAGTTTCCCTGAACAGAACCCCTTGTAGGAATCTCCTGTTAGTGCTCTGTTGTGTTACTTCTTGATTTCAACAAAGACGGGTGGCACAGAATCCAACATTCCACAGACTCAACCCTGTCGTGAGTATGTTCTATAGCAGTTTTCTTACGACATAAGAAGTCCTTTGAGCTGAGGGAGACGCTGTGAGACTCACAGGGGCTGTACTTGCATTATGTGTCTTAGAGTCCTAAGTGCCTCACCCTGCCCCTCACTCACAGTATGCATAATGCCCTATGTCCGTCCCTGTTCTATCTTCTTTCCTCCACTGGACACACACTGTCAGAATTGAGAAGACGCCGGAATGAGTTTCCCTGAATCAGAACTTCCTCTGTATAAGTTGATGGACGTCTGAGACTAGACGTCTATATGCGGCTATTGCAGTTTACCACACAGTGCGTCCAAACAGCCTCCTTCTTTGACATACTCAATACTGCCACGAATCCCTCCTAACTCACACTGTCAGAAATGAGAATACGCCGGAATGAGTTTCCCTGACACAGAACTTCCTCTGTTCAAGGGCATCGACGAATGAGATTAGACTCCTATACGCGCCCATTCTAGTTTATCACATAGTGAGCCCCAAGAGCTTCCTTCCTTGACAGACTCAACACTGCCACGAATCCCTCCAAACGCACACTTCCCTCACAATGTTTGTAGCGTTTTCGACTTAGAAAGACAGTGTGGATGAACATAGGTCCTGATCTTTCAATATGTGTGTTGGAAGCCTAAGCTCCATAAGCTGCACTTACCTCACAGGAACTAAAGTGCCCATAGTCGTTCCTTGTTCTATTTTCATTTCTGAAGTAGGAAGACACTGTTATGGATGAGTATCCAACGGAAGTAGTGTCCCTGAACAGATCCCCTTGTAGGAATCACCTGTTAGGGGCCAGGGGCGTCCCTTCTGGATTACAAGAAAGACAGGTGGCACAGAATCCAACATTCCACAGACTCAACCCTGTCGTGAGTATGTTCTATAGCACAGTTTCCTCGTGACATATGAAGTGTATTGAGCAGACGTAGACACTGAGGAACGTCACAGGGCTATCCATGCTGTATGTTCCTTAGAGGCCAGAGGGCCTCACCGTGCACAAAACTCACAGTATGCATCCTGCCCTATGTCCGTCCTTCTTCTATCTTCTTTCCACCACTGGACTGACAGTGTCAGAATTGAGAATCCGCCTGAAGGAGTTTCCCTAAACCGAACTTGCTCTGGTCAAGGGGATGGACGTCTAAGACTAGACTCCTATACGTCCCTTTGCAGTTCACCACACAGTGCGTCTCAAGAGCCTCCTTCTTTGACAGACTCAATACTGCCACGAATCCCTCCTAACACACACTTCCATCACAATGTTTGAAGCTTTTTGGACACAGAAAGACAGTGTGGATGAGCACAGGAAGGGATCTTCAATACGTGTTATGGAAGCCTACACGCCATAAGCTGCACTTCACTCACAGGAACGTCCATAGTCGGTCCTTCTTCTAGCTTCATTTCTCAAATAGGAAGACACTGTTATGAATGAGTATCCACCTGAAGTAGTTTCCCTGAACAGATCCCTTTGTATGAATCTCCTGTTAGTGCTCTGTTGTGTTACTTCTTGATTTCAACAAAGACAGGTGGCACAGAATCCAACATTCCACAGACTCAACCCTGTCGTGAGTATGTTCTATAGCACAGTTTCCTCACGACATAAGAAGTCTTTTGAGCTGAGGGAGACGCTGTGAGACTCACAGGGGCTGTACTTGCATTATGTGTCTTAGAGGCCTCAGTGCCTCACCCTGCCCTTCACTCACAGTATGCAACCTGCCCTATGTCCTTCCCAGGTCTATCTTCTTTCCTCCACTGGACACACATTGTCAGAATTGAGAATACAACGGAATGAGTTTCCCTGAAACAGAACTTCCTCTGTACAAAGGCATGGACGTATGAGACTAGACTCCTATAGGTTCCTATTGAAATTTACCACACAGTGCGTCCCAACAGCCTCCTTCTTTGCCAGACTCAATACTGCCACGAATCCCTCCTAACTCACACTTCCCTCACAACGTTGGAAGCATTCTCAAAACAGAAAGACAGTGGATGACCACAGGACGTGCTCATCCAATATGTGTTTTGGATGCCTTAGCGCCATATCCTGCACTTCACTTACAGTACCAAAAGAACCCATAGTCCGTCCTTCTTGTATCTTCATTCCTCAATGGAGAAGGCACTGTTATGAATGGATTTCCACCTGAAGTAGTTTCCCTGAACAGAACCCCTTGTAGGAATCTCCTGTTAGTGCTCTGTTGTGTTACTTCTTGATTTCAACAAAGACGGGTGGCACAGAATCCAACATTCCACAGACTCAACCCTGTCGTGAGTATGTTCTATAGCAGTTTTCTTACGACATAAGAAGTCCTTTGAGCTGAGGGAGACGCTGTGAGACTCACAGGGACTGTACTTGCATTATGTGTCTTAGAGTCCTAAGTGCCTCACCCTGCCCCTCACTCACAGTATGCAAAATGCCCTATGTCCGTCCCTGTTCTATCTTCTTTCCTCCACTGGACACACACTGTCAGAATTGAGAAGACGCCGGAATGAGTTTCCCTGAATCAGAACTTCCTCTGTATAAGTTGATGGACGTCTGAGACTAGACCTCTATATGCGGCTATTGCCGTTTACCACACAGTGCGTCCAAACAGCCTCCTTCTTTGACATACTCAATACTGCCACGAATCCCTCCTAACTCACACTGTCAGAAATGAGAATACGCCGGAATGAGTTTCCCTGACACAGAACTTCCTCTGTTCAAGGGCATCGACGAATGAGATTAGACTCCTATACGCGCCCATTCTAGTTTATCACATAGTGAGCCCCAAGAGCTTCCTTCCTTGACAGACTCAACACTGCCACGAATCCCTCCAAACGCACACTTCCCTCACAATGTTTGTAGCGTTTTCGACTTAGAAAGACAGTGTGGATGAACATAGGTCCTGATCTTTCAATATGTGTGTTGGAAGCCTAAGCTCCATAAGCTGCACTTACCTCACAGGAACTAACGTGCCCATAGTCGTTCCTTGTTCTATTTTCATTTCTAAAGTAGGAAGACACTGTTATGGATGAGTATCCAACGGAAGTAGTGTCCCTGAACAGATCCCCTTGTAGGAATCACCTGTTAGGGGCCAGGGGCGTCCCTTCTGGATTACAAGAAAGACAGGTGGCACAGAATCCCACATTCCACAGACTCAACCCTGTCGTGAGTATGTTCTATAGCACAGTTTCCTCGTGACATATGAAGTGTATTGAGCAGACGTAGACACTGAGGAACGTCACAGGGCTATCCATGCTGTATGTTCCTTAGAGGCCAGAGGGCCTCACCGTGCACAAAACTCACAGTATGCATCCTGCCCTATGTCCGTCCTTCTTCTATCTTCTTTCCACCACTGGACTGACAGTGTCAGAATTGAGAATCCGCCTGAAGGAGTTTCCCTAAACCGAACTTGCTCTGGTCAAGGGGATGGACGTCTAAGACTAGACTCCTATACGTCCCTTTGCAGTTCACCACACAGTGCGTCTCAAGAGCCTCCTTCTTTGACAGACTCAATACTGCCACGAATCCCTCCTAACACACACTTCCATCACAATGTTTGAAGCTTTTTGGACACAGAAAGACAGTGTGGATGAGCACAGGAAGGGATCTTCAATACGTGTTATGGAAGCCTACACGCCATAAGCTGCACTTCACTCACAGGAACGTCCATAGTCGGTCCTTCTTCTAGCTTCATTTCTCAAATAGGAAGACACTGTTATGAATGAGTATCCACCTGAAGTAGTTTCCCTGAACAGATCCCTTTGTATGAATCTCCTGTTAGTGCTCTGTTGTGTTACTTCTTGATTTCAACAAAGACAGGTGGCACAGAATCCAACATTCCACAGACTCAACCCTGTCGTGAGTATGTTCTATAGCACAGTTTCCTCACGACATAAGAAGTCTTTTGAGCTGAGGGAGACGCTGTGAGACTCACAGGGGCTGTACTTGCATTATGTGTCTTAGAGGCCTCAGTGCCTCACCCTGCCCTTCACTCACAGTATGCAACCTGCCCTATGTCCTTCCCAGGTCTATCTTCTTTCCTCCACTGGACACACATTGTCAGAATTGAGAATACAACGGAATGAGTTTCCCTGAAACAGAACTTCCTCTGTACAAAGGCATGGACGTATGAGACTAGACTCCTATAGGTTCCTATTGAAATTTACCACACAGTGCGTCCCAACAGCCTCCTTCTTTGCCAGACTCAATACTGCCACGAATCCCTCCTAACTCACACTTCCCTCACAACGTTGGAAGCATTCTCAACACAGAAAGACAGTGGATGACCACAGGACGTGCTCATCCAATATGTGTTTTGGATGCCTTAGCGCCATATCCTGCACTTCACTTACAGTACCAAAAGAACCCATAGTCCGTCCTTCTTCTATCTTCATTCCTCAATGGAGAAGGCACTGTTATGAATGGGTTTCCACCTGAAGTAGTTTCCCTGAACAGAACCCCTTGTAGGATTCTCCTGTTAGTGCTCTGTTGTGTTACTTCTTGATTTCAACAAAGAGGGGTGGCACAGAATCCAACATTCCACAGACTCAACCCTGTCGTGAGTATGTTCTATAGCAGTTTTCTTACGACATAAGAAGTCCTTTGAGCTGAGGGAGACGCTGTGAGACTCACAGGGGCTGTACTTGCATTATGTGTCTTAGAGTCCTAAGTGCCTCACCCTGCCCCTCACTCACAGTATGCATAATGCCCTATGTCCGTCCCTGTTCTATCTTCTTTCCTCCACTGGACACACACTGTCAGAATTGAGAAGACGCCGGAATGAGTTTCCCTGAATCAGAACTTCCTCTGTATAAGTTGATGGACGTCTGAGACTAGACCCCTTTATGCGGCTATTGCAGTTTACCACACAGTGCGTCCAAACAGCCTCCTTCTTTGACATACTCAATACTGCCACGAATCCCTCCTAACTCACACTGTCAGAAATGAGAATACGCCGGAATGAGTTTCCCTGACACAGAACTTCCTCTGTTCAAGGGCATCGACGAATGAGATTAGACTCCTATACGCGCCCATTCTAGTTTATCACATAGTGAGCCCCAAGAGCTTCCTTCCTTGACAGACTCAACACTGCCACGAATCCCTCCAAACGCACACTTCCCTCACAATGTTTGTAGCGTTTTCGACTTAGAAAGACAGTGTGGATGAGCATAGGTCCTGATCTTTCAATATGTGTGTTGGAAGCCTAAGCTCCATAAGCTGCACTTACCTCACAGGAACTAAAGTGCCCATAGTCGTTCCTTGTTCTATTTTCATTTCTGAAGTAGGAAGACACTGTTATGGATGAGTATCCAACGGAAGTAGTGTCCCTGAACAGATCCCCTTGTAGGAATCACCTGTTAGGGGCCAGGGGCGTCCCTTCTGGATTACAAGAAAGACAGGTGGCACAGAATCCAACATTCCACAGACTCAACCCTGTCGTGAGTATGTTCTATAGCACAGTTTCCTCGTGACATATGAAGTGTATTGAGCAGACGTAGACACTGAGGAACGTCACAGGGCTATCCATGCTGTATGTTCCTTAGAGGCCAGAGGGCCTCACCGTGCACAAAACTCACAGTATGCATCCTGCCCTATGTCCGTCCTTCTTCTATCTTCTTTCCACCACTGGACTGACAGTGTCAGAATTGAGAATCCGCCTGAAGGAGTTTCCCTAAACCGAACTTGCTCTGGTCAAGGGGATGGACGTCTAAGACTAGACTCCTATACGTCCCTTTGCAGTTCACCACACAGTGCGTCTCAAGAGCCTCCTTCTTTGACAGACTCAATACTGCCACGAATCCCTCCTAACACACACTTCCATCACAATGTTTGAAGCTTTTTGGACACAGAAAGACAGTGTGGATGAGCACAGGAAGGGATCTTCAATACGTGTTATGGAAGCCTACACGCCATAAGCTGCACTTCACTCACAGGAACGTCCATAGTCGGTCCTTCTTCTAGCTTCATTTCTCAAATAGGAAGACACTGTTATGAATGAGTATCCACCTGAAGTAGTTTCCCTGAACAGATCCCTTTGTATGAATCTCCTGTTAGTGCTCTGTTGTGTTACTTCTTGATTTCAACAAAGACAGGTGGCACAGAATCCAACATTCCACAGACTCAACCCTGTCGTGAGTATGTTCTATAGCACAGTTTCCTCACGACATAAGAAGTCTTTTGAGCTGAGGGAGACGCTGTGAGACTCACAGGGGCTGTACTTGCATTATGTGTCTTAGAGGCCTCAGTGCCTCACCCTGCCCTTCACTCACAGTATGCAACCTGCCCTATGTCCTTCCCAGGTCTATCTTCTTTCCTCCACTGGACACACATTGTCAGAATTGAGAATACAACGGAATGAGTTTCCCTGAAACAGAACTTCCTCTGTACAAAGGCATGGACGTATGAGACTAGACTCCTATAGGTTCCTATTGAAATTTACCACACAGTGCGTCCCAACAGCCTCCTTCTTTGCCAGACTCAATACTGCCACGAATCCCTCCTAACTCACACTTCCCTCACAACGTTGGAAGCATTCTCAAAACAGAAAGACAGTGGATGACCACAGGACGTGCTCATCCAATATGTGTTTTGGATGCCTTAGCGCCATATCCTGCACTTCACTTACAGTACCAAAAGAACCCATAGTCCGTCCTTCTTGTATCTTCATTCCTCAATGGAGAAGGCACTGTTATGAATGGATTTCCACCTGAAGTAGTTTCCCTGAACAGAACCCCTTGTAGGAATCTCCTGTTAGTGCTCTGTTGTGTTACTTCTTGATTTCAACAAAGACGGGTGGCACAGAATCCAACATTCCACAGACTCAACCCTGTCGTGAGTATGTTCTATAGCAGTTTTCTTACGACATAAGAAGTCCTTTGAGCTGAGGGAGACGCTGTGAGACTCACAGGGACTGTACTTGCATTATGTGTCTTAGAGTCCTAAGTGCCTCACCCTGCCCCTCACTCACAGTATGCATAATGCCCTATGTCCGTCCCTGTTCTATCTTCTTTCCTCCACTGGACACACACTGTCAGAATTGAGAAGACGCCGGAATGAGTTTCCCTGAATCAGAACTTCCTCTGTATAAGTTGATGGACGTCTGAGACTAGACCTCTATATGCGGCTATTGCAGTTTACCACACAGTGCGTCCAAACAGCCTCCTTCTTTGACATACTCAATACTGCCACGAATCCCTCCTAACTCACACTGTCAAAAATGAGAATACGCCGGAATGAGTTTCCCTGACACAGAACTTCCTCTGTTCAAGGGCATCGACGAATGAGATTAGACTCCTATACGCGCCCATTCTAGTTTATCACATAGTGAGCCCCAAGAGCTTCCTTCCTTGACAGACTCAACACTGCCACGAATCCCTCCAAACGCACACTTCCCTCACAATGTTTGTAGCGTTTTCGACTTAGAAAGACAGTGTGGATGAACATAGGTCCTGATCTTTCAATATGTGTGTTGGAAGCCTAAGCTCCATAAGCTGCACTTACCTCACAGGAACTAACGTGCCCATAGTCGTTCCTTGTTCTATTTTCATTTCTGAAGTAGGAAGACACTGTTATGGATGAGTATCCAACGGAAGTAGTGTCCCTGAACAGATCCCCTTGTAGGAATCACCTGTTAGGGGCCAGGGGCGTCCCTTCTGGATTACAAGAAAGACAGGTGGCACAGAATCCAACATTCCACAGACTCAACCCTGTCGTGAGTATGTTCTATAGCACAGTTTCCTCGTGACATATGAAGTGTATTGAGCAGACGTAGACACTGAGGAACGTCACAGGGCTATCCATGCTGTATGTTCCTTAGAGGCCAGAGGGCCTCACCGTGCACAAAACTCACAGTATGCATCCTGCCCTATGTCCGTCCTTCTTCTATCTTCTTTCCACCACTGGACTGACAGTGTCAGAATTGAGAATCCGCCTGAAGGAGTTTCCCTAAACCGAACTTGCTCTGGTCAAGGGGATGGACGTCTAAGACTAGACTCCTATACGTCCCTTTGCAGTTTACCACACAGTGCGTCTCAAGAGCCTCCTTCTTTGACAGACTCAATACTGCCACGAATCCCTCCTAACACACACTTCCATCACAATGTTTGAAGCTTTTTGGACACAGAAAGACAGTGTGGATGAGCACAGGAAGGGATCTTCAATACGTGTTATGGAAGCCTACACGCCATAAGCTGCACTTCACTCACAGGAACGTCCATAGTCGGTCCTTCTTCTAGCTTCATTTCTCAAATAGGAAGACACTGTTATGAATGAGTATCCACCTGAAGTAGTTTCCCTGAACAGATCCCTTTGTATGAATCTCCTGTTAGTGCTCTGTTGTGTTACTTCTTGATTTCAACAAAGACAGGTGGCACAGAATCCAACATTCCACAGACTCAACCCTGTCGTGAGTATGTTCTATAGCACAGTTTCCTCACGACATAAGAAGTCTTTTGAGCTGAGGGAGACGCTGTGAGACTCACAGGGGCTGTACTTGCATTATGTGTCTTAGAGGCCTCAGTGCCTCACCCTGCCCTTCACTCACAGTATGCAACCTGCCCTATGTCCTTCCCAGGTCTATCTTCTTTCCTCCACTGGACACACATTGTCAGAATTGAGAATACAACGGAATGAGTTTCCCTGAAACAGAACTTCCTCTGTACAAAGGCATGGACGTATGAGACTAGACTCCTATAGGTTCCTATTGAAATTTACCACACAGTGCGTCCCAACAGCCTCCTTCTTTGCCAGACTCAATACTGCCACGAATCCCTCCTAACTCACACTTCCCTCACAACGTTGGAAGCATTCTCAACACAGAAAGACAGTGGATGACCACAGGACGTGCTCATCCAATATGTGTTTTGGATGCCTTAGCGCCATATCCTGCACTTCACTTACAGTACCAAAAGAACCCATAGTCCGTCCTTCTTCTATCTTCATTCCTCAATGGAGAAGGCACTGTTATGAATGGGTTTCCACCTGAAGTAGTTTCCCTGAACAGAACCCCTTGTAGGATTCTCCTGTTAGTGCTCTGTTGTGTTACTTCTTGATTTCAACAAAGAGGGGTGGCACAGAATCCAACATTCCACAGACTCAACCCTGTCGTGAGTATGTTCTATAGCAGTTTTCTTACGACATAAGAAGTCCTTTGAGCTGAGGGAGACGCTGTGAGACTCACAGGGGCTGTACTTGCATTATGTGTCTTAGAGTCCTAAGTGCCTCACCCTGCCCCTCACTCACAGTATGCATAATGCCCTATGTCCGTCCCTGTTCTATCTTCTTTCCTCCACTGGACACACACTGTCAGAATTGAGAAGACGCCGGAATGAGTTTCCCTGAATCAGAACTTCCTCTGTATAAGTTGATGGACGTCTGAGACTAGACCCCTTTATGCGGCTATTGCAGTTTACCACACAGTGCGTCCAAACAGCCTCCTTCTTTGACATACTCAATACTGCCACGAATCCCTCCTAACTCACACTGTCAGAAATGAGAATACGCCGGAATGAGTTTCCCTGACACAGAACTTCCTCTGTTCAAGGGCATCGACGAATGAGATTAGACTCCTATACGCGCCCATTCTAGTTTATCACATAGTGAGCCCCAAGAGCTTCCTTCCTTGACAGACTCAACACTGCCACGAATCCCTCCAAACGCACACTTCCCTCACAATGTTTGTAGTGTTTTCGACTTAGAAAGACAGTGTGGATGAACATAGGTCCTGATCTTTCAATATGTGTGTTGGAAGCCTAAGCTCCATAAGCTGCACTTACCTCACAGGAACTAAAGTGCCCATAGTCGTTCCTTGTTCTATTTTCATTTCTGAAGTAGGAAGACACTGTTATGGATGAGTATCCAACGGAAGTAGTGTCCCTGAACAGATCCCCTTGTAGGAATCACCTGTTAGGGGCCAGGGGCGTCCCTTCTGGATTACAAGAAAGACAGGTGGCAAAGAATCCAACATTCCACAGACTCAACCCTGTCGTGAGTATGTTCTATAGCACAGTTTCCTCGTGACATATGAAGTGTATTGAGCAGACGTAGACACTGAGGAACGTCACAGGGCTATCCATGCTGTATGTTCCTTAGAGGCCAGAGGGCCTCACCGTGCACAAAACTCACAGTATGCATCCTGCCCTATGTCCGTCCTTCTTCTATCTTCTTTCCACCACTGGACTGACAGTGTCAGAATTGAGAATCCGCCTGAAGGAGTTTCCCTAAACCGAACTTGCTCTGGTCAAGGGGATGGACGTCTAAGACTAGACTCCTATACGTCCCTTTGCAGTTCACCACACAGTGCGTCTCAAGAGCCTCCTTCTTTGACAGACTCAATACTGCCACGAATCCCTCCTAACACACACTTCCATCACAATGTTTGAAGCTTTTTGGACACAGAAAGACAGTGTGGATGAGCACAGGAAGGGATCTTCAATACGTGTTATGGAAGCCTACACGCCATAAGCTGCACTTCACTCACAGGAACGTCCATAGTCGGTCCTTCTTCTAGCTTCATTTCTCAAATAGGAAGACACTGTTATGAATGAGTATCCACCTGAAGTAGTTTCCCTGAACAGATCCCTTTGTATGAATCTCCTGTTAGTGCTCTGTTGTGTTACTTCTTGATTTCAACAAAGACAGGTGGCACAGAATCCAACATTCCACAGACTCAACCCTGTCGTGAGTATGTTCTATAGCACAGTTTCCTCACGACATAAGAAGTCTTTTGAGCTGAGGGAGACGCTGTGAGACTCACAGGGGCTGTACTTGCATTATGTGTCTTAGAGGCCTCAGTGCCTCACCCTGCCCTTCACTCACAGTATGCAACCTGCCCTATGTCCTTCCCAGGTCTATCTTCTTTCCTCCACTGGACACACATTGTCAGAATTGAGAATACAACGGAATGAGTTTCCCTGAAACAGAACTTCCTCTGTACAAAGGCATGGACGTATGAGACTAGACTCCTATAGGTTCCTATTGAAATTTACCACACAGTGCGTCCCAACAGCCTCCTTCTTTGCCAGACTCAATACTGCCACGAATCCCTCCTAACTCACACTTCCCTCACAACGTTGGAAGCATTCTCAAAACAGAAAGACAGTGGATGACCACAGGACGTGCTCATCCAATATGTGTTTTGGATGCCTTAGCGCCATATCCTGCACTTCACTTACAGTACCAAAAGAACCCATAGTCCGTCCTTCTTCTATCTTCATTCCTCAATGGAGAAGGCACTGTTATGAATGGATTTCCACCTGAAGTAGTTTCCCTGAACAGAACCCCTTGTAGGAATCTCCTGTTAGTGCTCTGTTGTGTTACTTCTTGATTTCAACAAAGACAGGTGGCACAGAATCCAACATTCCACAGACTCAACCCTGTCGTGAGTATGTTCTATAGCAGTTTTCTTACGACATAAGAAGTCCTTTGAGCTGAGGGAGACGCTGTGAGACTCACAGGGGCTGTACTTGCATTATGTGTCTTAGAGTCCTAAGTGCCTCACCCTGCCCCTCACTCACAGTATGCATAATGCCCTATGTCCGTCCCTGTTCTATCTTCTTTCCTCCACTGGACACACACTGTCAGAATTGAGAAGACGCCGGAATGAGTTTCCCTGAATCAGAACTTCCTCTGTATAAGTTGATGGACGTCTGAGACTAGACCTCTATATGCGGCTATTGCAGTTTACCACACAGTGCGTCCAAACAGCCTCCTTCTTTGACATACTCAATACTGCCACGAATCCCTCCTAACTCACACTGTCAGAAATGAGAATACGCCGGAATGAGTTTCCCTGACACAGAACTTCCTCTGTTCAAGGGCATCGACGAATGAGATTAGACTCCTATACGCGCCCATTCTAGTTTATCACATAGTGAGCCCCAAGAGCTTCCTTCCTTGACAGACTCAACACTGCCACGAATCCCTCCAAACGCACACTTCCCTCACAATGTTTGTAGCGTTTTCGACTTAGAAAGACAGTGTGGATGAACATAGGTCCTGATCTTTCAATATGTGTGTTGGAAGCCTAAGCTCCATAAGCTGCACTTACCTCACAGGAACTAAAGTGCCCATAGTCGTTCCTTGTTCTATTTTCATTTCTGAAGTAGGAAGACACTGTTATGGATGAGTATCCAACGGAAGTAGTGTCCCTGAACAGATCCCCTTGTAGGAATCACCTGTTAGGGGCCAGGGGCGTCCCTTCTGGATTACAAGAAAGACAGGTGGCACAGAATCCAACATTCCACAGACTCAACCCTGTCGTGAGTATGTTCTATAGCACAGTTTCCTCGTGACATATGAAGTGTATTGAGCAGACGTAGACACTGAGGAACGTCACAGGGCTATCCATGCTGTATGTTCCTTAGAGGCCAGAGGGCCTCACCGTGCACAAAACTCACAGTATGCATCCTGCCCTATGTCCGTCCTTCTTCTATCTTCTTTCCACCACTGGACTGACAGTGTCAGAATTGAGAATCCGCCTGAAGGAGTTTCCCTAAACCGAACTTGCTCTGGTCAAGGGGATGGACGTCTAAGACTAGACTCCTATACGTCCCTTTGCAGTTCACCACACAGTGCGTCTCAAGAGCCTCCTTCTTTGACAGACTCAATACTGCCACGAATCCCTCCTAACACACACTTCCATCACAATGTTTGAAGCTTTTTGGACACAGAAAGACAGTGTGGATGAGCACAGGAAGGGATCTTCAATACGTGTTATGGAAGCCTACACGCCATAAGCTGCACTTCACTCACAGGAACGTCCATAGTCGGTCCTTCTTCTAGCTTCATTTCTCAAATAGGAAGACACTGTTATGAATGAGTATCCACCTGAAGTAGTTTCCCTGAACAGATCCCTTTGTATGAATCTCCTGTTAGTGCTCTGTTGTGTTACTTCTTGATTTCAACAAAGACAGGTGGCACAGAATCCAACATTCCACAGACTCAACCCTGTCGTGAGTATGTTCTATAGCACAGTTTCCTCACGACATAAGAAGTCTTTTGAGCTGAGGGAGACGCTGTGAGACTCACAGGGGCTGTACTTGCATTATGTGTCTTAGAGGCCTCAGTGCCTCACCCTGCCCTTCACTCACAGTATGCAACCTGCCCTATGTCCTTCCCAGGTCTATCTTCTTTCCTCCACTGGACACACATTGTCAGAATTGAGAATACAACGGAATGAGTTTCCCTGAAACAGAACTTCCTCTGTACAAAGGCATGGACGTATGAGACTAGACTCCTATAGGTTCCTATTGAAATTTACCACACAGTGCGTCCCAACAGCCTCCTTCTTTGCCAGACTCAATACTGCCACGAATCCCTCCTAACTCACACTTCCCTCACAACGTTGGAAGCATTCTCAACACAGAAAGACAGTGGATGACCACAGGACGTGCTCATCCAATATGTGTTTTGGATGCCTTAGCGCCATATCCTGCACTTCACTTACAGTACCAAAAGAACCCATAGTCCGTCCTTCTTCTATCTTCATTCCTCAATGGAGAAGGCACTGTTATGAATGGATTTCCACCTGAAGTAGTTTCCCTGAACAGAACCCCTTGTAGGAATCTCCTGTTAGTGCTCTGTTGTGTTACTTCTTGATTTCAACAAAGACGGGTGGCACAGAATCCAACATTCCACAGACTCAACCCTGTCGTGAGTATGTTCTATAGCAGTTTTCTTACGACATAAGAAGTCCTTTGAGCTGAGGGAGACGCTGTGAGACTCACAGGGGCTGTACTTGCATTATGTGTCTTAGAGTCCTAAGTGCCTCACCCTGCCCCTCACTCACAGTATGCATAATGCCCTATGTCCGTCCCTGTTCTATCTTCTTTCCTCCACTGGACACACACTGTCAGAATTGAGAAGACGCCGGAATGAGTTTCCCTGAATCAGAACTTCCTCTGTATAAGTTGATGGACGTCTGAGACTAGACCCCTATATGCGGCTATTGCAGTTTACCACACAGTGCGTCCAAACAGCCTCCTTCTTTGACATACTCAATACTGCCACGAATCCCTCCTAACTCACACTGTCAGAAATGAGAATACGCCGGAATGAGTTTCCCTGACACAGAACTTCCTCTGTTCAAGGGCATCGACGAATGAGATTAGACTCCTATACGCGCCCATTCTAGTTTATCACATAGTGAGCCCCAAGAGCTTCCTTCCTTGACAGACTCAACACTGCCACGAATCCCTCCAAACGCACACTTCCCTCACAATGTTTGTAGCGTTTTCGACTTAGAAAGACAGTGTGGATGAACATAGGTCCTGATCTTTCAATATGTGTGTTGGAAGCCTAAGCTCCATAAGCTGCACTTACCTCACAGGAACTAACGTGCCCATAGACGTTCCTTGTTCTATTTTCATTTCTGAAGTAGGAAGACACTGTTATGGATGAGTATCCAACGGAAGTAGTGTCCCTGAACAGATCCCCTTGTAGGAATCACCTGTTAGGGGCCAGGGGCGTCCCTTCTGGATTACAAGAAAGACAGGTGGCACAGAATCCAACATTCCACAGACTCAACCCTGTCGTGAGTATGTTCTATAGCACAGTTTCCTCGTGACATATGAAGTGTATTGAGCAGACGTAGACACTGAGGAACGTCACAGGGCTATCCATGCTGTATGTTCCTTAGAGGCCAGAGGGCCTCACCGTGCACAAAACTCACAGTATGCATCCTGCCCTATGTCCGTCCTTCTTGTATCTTCTTTCCACCACTGGACTGACAGTGTCAGAATTGAGAATCCGCCTGAAGGAGTTTCCCTAAACCGAACTTGCTCTGGTCAAGGGGATGGACGTCTAAGACTAGACTCCTATACGTCCCTTTGCAGTTCACCACACAGTGCGTCTCAAGAGCCTCCTTCTTTGACAGACTCAATACTGCCACGAATCCCTCCTAACACACACTTCCATCACAATGTTTGAAGCTTTTTGGACACAGAAAGACAGTGTGGATGAGCACAGGAAGGGATCTTCAATACGTGTTATGGAAGCCTACACGCCATAAGCTGCACTTCACTCACAGGAACGTCCATAGTCGGTCCTTCTTCTAGCTTCATTTCTCAAATAGGAAGACACTGTTATGAATGAGTATCCACCTGAAGTAGTTTCCCTGAACATATCCCTTTGTATGAATCTCCTGTTAGTGCTCTGTTGTGTTACTTCTTGATTTCAACAAAGACAGGTGGCACAGAATCCAACATTCCACAGACTCAACCCTGTCGTGAGTATGTTCTATAGCACAGTTTCCTCACGACATAAGAAGTCTTTTGAGCTGAGGGAGACGCTGTGAGACTCACAGGGGCTGTACTTGCATTATGTGTCTTAGAGGCCTCAGTGCCTCACCCTGCCCTTCACTCACAGTATGCAACCTGCCCTATGTCCTTCCCAGGTCTATCTTCTTTCCTCCACTGGACACACATTGTCAGAATTGAGAATACAACGGAATGAGTTTCCCTGAAACAGAACTTCCTCTGTACAAAGGCATGGACGTATGAGACTAGACTCCTATAGGTTCCTATTGAAATTTACCACACAGTGCGTCCCAACAGCCTCCTTCTTTGCCAGACTCAATACTGCCACGAATCCCTCCTAACTCACACTTCCCTCACAACGTTGGAAGCATTCTCAACACAGAAAGACAGTGGATGACCACAGGACGTGCTCATCCAATATGTGTTTTGGATGCCTTAGCGCCATATCCTGCACTTCACTTACAGTACCAAAAGAACCCATAGTCCGTCCTTCTTCTATCTTCATTCCTCAATGGAGAAGGCACTGTTATGAATGGGTTTCCACCTGAAGTAGTTTCCCTGAACAGAACCCCTTGTAGGATTCTCCTGTTAGTGCTCTGTTGTGTTACTTCTTGATTTCAACAAAGAGGGGTGGCACAGAATCCAACATTCCACAGACTCAACCCTGTCGTGAGTATGTTCTATAGCAGTTTTCTTACGACATAAGAAGTCCTTTGAGCTGAGGGAGACGCTGTGAGACTCACAGGGGCTGTACTTGCATTATGTGTCTTAGAGTCCTAAGTGCCTCACCCTGCCCCTCACTCACAGTATGCAAAATGCCCTATGTCCGTCCCTGTTCTATCTTCTTTCCTCCACTGGACACACACTTTCAGAATTGAGAAGACGCCGGAATGAGTTTCCCTGAATCAGAACTTCCTCTGTATAAGTTGATGGACGTCTGAGACTAGACCCCTTTATGCGGCTATTGCAGTTTACCACACAGTGCGTCCAAACAGCCTCCTTCTTTGACATACTCAATACTGCCACGAATCCCTCCTAACTCACACTGTCAGAAATGAGAATACGCCGGAATGAGTTTCCCTGACACAGAACTTCCTCTGTTCAAGGGCATCGACGAATGAGATTAGACTCCTATACGCGCCCATTCTAGTTTATCACATAGTGAGCCCCAAGAGCTTCCTTCCTTGACAGACTCAACACTGCCACGAATCCCTCCAAACGCACACTTCCCTCACAATGTTTGTAGCGTTTTCGACTTAGAAAGACAGTGTGGATGAGCATAGGTCCTGATCTTTCAATATGTGTGTTGGAAGCCTAAGCTCCATAAGCTGCACTTACCTCACAGGAACTAACGTGCCCATAGTCGGTCCTTGTTCTATCTTCATTTCTGAAGTAGGAAGACACTGTTATGGATGAGTATCCAACGGAAGTAGTGTCCCTGAACAGATACCCTTGTAGGAATCACCTGTTAGGGGCCAGGGGCGTCCCTTCTGGATTACAAGAAAGACAGGTGGCACAGAATCCAACATTCCACAGACTCAACCCTGTCGTGAGTATGTTCTATAGCACAGTTTCCTCGTGACATATGAAGTGTATTGAGCAGACGTAGACACTGAGGAACGTCACAGGGCTATCCATGCTGTATGTTCCTTAGAGGCCAGAGGGCCTCACCGTGCACAAAACTCACAGTATGCATCCTGCCCTATGTCCGTCCTTCTTCTATCTTCTTTCCACCACTGGACTGACAGTGTCAGAATTGAGAATCCGCCTGAAGGAGTTTCCCTAAACCGAACTTGCTCTGGTCAAGGGGATGGACGTCTAAGACTAGACTCCTATACGTCCCTTTGCAGTTTACCACACAGTGCGTCTCAAGAGCCTCCTTCTTTGACAGACTCAATACTGCCACGAATCCCTCCTAACACACACTTCCATCACAATGTTTGAAGCTTTTTGGACACAGAAAGACAGTGTGGATGAGCACAGGAAGGGATCTTCAATACGTGTTATGGAAGCCTACACGCCATAAGCTGCACTTCACTCACAGGAACGTCCATAGTCGGTCCTTCTTCTAGCTTCATTTCTCAAATAGGAAGACACTGTTATGAATGAGTATCCACCTGAAGTAGTTTCCCTGAACAGATCCCTTTGTATGAATCTCCTGTTAGTGCTCTGTTGTGTTACTTCTTGATTTCAACAAAGACAGGTGGCACAGAATCCAACATTCCACAGACTCAACCCTGTCGTATGTTCTATAGCACAGTTTCCTCACGACATAAGAAGTCTTTTGAGCTGAGGGAGACGCTGTGAGACTCACAGGGGCTGTACTTGCATTATGTGTCTTAGAGGCCTCAGTGCCTCACCCTGCCCTTCACTCACAGTATGCAACCTGCCCTATGTCCTTCCCAGGTCTATCTTCTTTCCTCCACTTGACACACATTGTCAGAATTGAGAATACAACGGAATGAGTTTCCCTGAAACAGAACTTCCTCTGTACAAAGGCATGGACGTATGAGACTAGACTCCTATAGGTTCCTATTGAAATTTACCACACAGTGCGTCCCAACAGCCTCCTTCTTTGCCAGACTCAATACTGCCACGAATCCCTCCTAACTCACACTTCCCTCACAACGTTGGAAGCATTCTCAACACAGAAAGACAGTGGATGACCACAGGACGTGCTCATCCAATATGTGTTTTGGATGCCTTAGCGCCATATCCTGCACTTCACTTACAGTACCAAAAGAACCCATAGTCCGTCCTTCTTCTATCTTCATTCCTCAATGGAGAAGGCACTGTTATGAATGGGTTTCCACCTGAAGTAGTTTCCCTGAACAGAACCCCTTGTAGGATTCTCCTGTTAGTGCTCTGTTGTGTTACTTCTTGATTTCAACAAAGAGGGGTGGCACAGAATCCAACATTCCACAGACTCAACCCTGTCGTGAGTATGTTCTATAGCAG
Organism: Neogale vison; assembly: GCF_020171115.1. Classification (NCBI taxonomy): domain Eukaryota; kingdom Metazoa; phylum Chordata; class Mammalia; order Carnivora; family Mustelidae; genus Neogale; species Neogale vison. The sequence goes on from NC_058105.1 coordinate 77,757,480, forward strand.
TTTTCTTACGACATAAGAAGTCCTTTGAGCTGAGGGAGACGCTGTGAGACTCACAGGGGCTGTACTTGCATTATGTGTCTTAGAGTCCTAAGTGCCTCACCCTGCCCCTCACTCACAGTATGCATAATGCCCTATGTCAGTCCCTGTTCTATCTTCTTTCCTCCACTGGACACACACTGTCAGAATTGAGAAGACGCCGGAATGAGTTTCCCTGAATCAGAACTTCCTCTGTATAAGTTGATGGACGTCTGAGACTAGACCCCTTTATGCGGCTATTGCAGTTTACCACACAGTGCGTCCAAACAGCCTCCTTCTTTGACATACTCAATACTGCCACGAATCCCTCCTAACTCACACTGTCAGAAATGAGAATACGCCGGAATGAGTTTCCCTGACACAGAACTTCCTCTGTTCAAGGGCATCGACGAATGAGATTAGACTCCTATACGCGCCCATTCTAGTTTATCACATAGTGAGCCCCAAGAGCTTCCTTCCTTGACAGACTCAACACTGCCACGAATCCCTCCAAACGCACACTTCCCTCACAATGTTTGTAGCGTTTTCGACTTAGAAAGACAGTGTGGATGAGCATAGGTCCTGATCTTTCAATATGTGTGTTGGAAGCCTAAGCTCCATAAGCTGCACTTACCTCACAGGAACTAAAGTGCCCATAGTCGTTCCTTGTTCTATTTTCATTTCTGAAGTAGGAAGACACTGTTATGGATGAGTATCCAACGGAAGTAGTGTCCCTGAACAGATCCCCTTGTAGGAATCACCTGTTAGGGGCCAGGGGCGTCCCTTCTGGATTACAAGAAAGACAGGTGGCACAGAATCCAACATTCCACAGACTCAACCCTGTCGTGAGTATGTTCTATAGCACAGTTTCCTCGTGACATATGAAGTGTATTGAGCAGACGTAGACACTGAGGAACGTCACAGGGCTATCCATGCTGTATGTTCCTTAGAGGCCAGAGGGCCTCACCGTGCACAAAACTCACAGTATGCATCCTGCCCTATGTCCGTCCTTCTTCTATCTTCTTTCCACCACTGGACTGACAGTGTCAGAATTGAGAATCCGCCTGAAGGAGTTTCCCTAAACCGAACTTGCTCTGGTCAAGGGGATGGACGTCTAAGACTAGACTCCTATACGTCCCTTTGCAGTTCACCACACAGTGCGTCTCAAGAGCCTCCTTCTTTGACAGACTCAATACTGCCACGAATCCCTCCTAACACACACTTCCATCACAATGTTTGAAGCTTTTTGGACACAGAAAGACAGTGTGGATGAGCACAGGAAGGGATCTTCAATACGTGTTATGGAAGCCTACACGCCATAAGCTGCACTTCACTCACAGGAACGTCCATAGTCGGTCCTTCTTCTAGCTTCATTTCTCAAATAGGAAGACACTGTTATGAATGAGTATCCACCTGAAGTAGTTTCCCTGAACAGATCCCTTTGTATGAATCTCCTGTTAGTGCTCTGTTGTGTTACTTCTTGATTTCAACAAAGACAGGTGGCACAGAATCCAACATTCCACAGACTCAACCCTGTCGTGAGTATGTTCTATAGCACAGTTTCCTCACGACATAAGAAGTCTTTTGAGCTGAGGGAGACGCTGTGAGACTCACAGGGGCTGTACTTGCATTATGTGTCTTAGAGGCCTCAGTGCCTCACCCTGCCCTTCACTCACAGTATGCAACCTGCCCTATGTCCTTCCCAGGTCTATCTTCTTTCCTCCACTGGACACACATTGTCAGAATTGAGAATACAACGGAATGAGTTTCCCTGAAACAGAACTTCCTCTGTACAAAGGCATGGACGTATGAGACTAGACTCCTATAGGTTCCTATTGAAATTTACCACACAGTGCGTCCCAACAGCCTCCTTCTTTGCCAGACTCAATACTGCCACGAATCCCTCCTAACTCACACTTCCCTCACAACGTTGGAAGCATTCTCAACACAGAAAGACAGTGGATGACCACAGGACGTGCTCATCCAATATGTGTTTTGGATGCCTTAGCGCCATATCCTGCACTTCACTTACAGTACCAAAAGAACCCATAGTCCGTCCTTCTTGTATCTTCATTCCTCAATGGAGAAGGCACTGTTATGAATGGATTTCCACCTGAAGTAGTTTCCCTGAACAGAACCCCTTGTAGGAATCTCCTGTTAGTGCTCTGTTGTGTTACTTCTTGATTTCAACAAAGACATGTGGCACAGAATCCAACATTCCACAGACTCAACCCTGTCGTGAGTATGTTCTATAGCAGTTTTCTTACGACATAAGAAGTCCTTTGAGCTGAGGGAGACGCTGTGAGACTCACAGGGGCTGTACTTGCATTATGTGTCTTAGAGTCCTAAGTGCCTCACCCTGCCCCTCACTCACAGTATGCATAATGCCCTATGTCCGTCCCTGTTCTATCTTCTTTCCTCCACTGGACACACACTGTCAGAATTGAGAAGACGCCGGAATGAGTTTCCCTGAATCAGAACTTCCTCTGTATAAGTTGATGGACGTCTGAGACTAGACCCCTTTATGCGGCTATTGCAGTTTACCACACAGTGCGTCCAAACAGCCTCCTTCTTTGACATACTCAATACTGCCACGAATCCCTCCTAACTCACACTGTCAGAAATGAGAATACGCCGGAATGAGTTTCCCTGACACAGAACTTCCTCTGTTCAAGGGCATCGACGAATGAGATTAGACTCCTATACGCGCCCATTCTAGTTTATCACATAGTGAGCCCCAAGAGCTTCCTTCCTTGACAGACTCAACACTGCCACGAATCCCTCCAAACGCACACTTCCCTCACAATGTTTGTAGCGTTTTCGACTTAGAAAGACAGTGTGGATGAACATAGGTCCTGATCTTTCAATATGTGTGTTGGAAGCCTAAGCTCCATAAGCTGCACTTACCTCACAGGAACTAAAGTGCCCATAGTCGTTCCTTGTTCTATTTTCATTTCTGAAGTAGGAAGACACTGTTATGGATGAGTATCCAACGGAAGTAGTGTCCCTGAACAGATCCCCTTGTAGGAATCACCTGTTAGGGGCCAGGGGCGTCCCTTCTGGATTACAAGAAAGACAGGTGGCACAGAATCCAACATTCCACAGACTCAACCCTGTCGTGAGTATGTTCTATAGCACAGTTTCCTCACGACATAAGAAGTCTTTTGAGCTGAGGGAGACGCTGTGAGACTCACAGGGGCTGTACTTGCATTATGTGTCTTAGAGGCCTCAGTGCCTCACCCTGCCCTTCACTCACAGTATGCAACCTGCCCTATGTCCTTCCCAGGTCTATCTTCTTTCCTCCACTGGACACACATTGTCAGAATTGAGAATACAACGGAATGAGTTTCCCTGAAACAGAACTTCCTCTGTACAAAGGCATGGACGTATGAGACTAGACTCCTATAGGTTCCTATTGAAATTTACCACACAGTGCGTCCCAACAGCCTCCTTCTTTGCCAGACTCAATACTGCCACGAATCCCTCCTAACTCACACTTCCCTCACAACGTTGGAAGCATTCTCAACACAGAAAGACAGTGGATGACCACAGGACGTGCTCATCCAATATGTGTTTTGGATGCCTTAGCGCCATATCCTGCACTTCACTTACAGTACCAAAAGAACCCATAGTCCGTCCTTCTTCTATCTTCATTCCTCAATGGAGAAGGCACTGTTATGAATGGGTTTCCACCTGAAGTAGTTTCCCTGAACAGAACCCCTTGTAGGATTCTCCTGTTAGTGCTCTGTTGTGTTACTTCTTGATTTCAACAAAGAGGGGTGGCACAGAATCCAACATTCCACAGACTCAACCCTGTCGTGAGTATGTTCTATAGCAGTTTTCTTACGACATAAGAAGTCCTTTGAGCTGAGGGAGACGCTGTGAGACTCACAGGGGCTGTACTTGCATTATGTGTCTTAGAGTCCTAAGTGCCTCACCCTGCCCCTCACTCACAGTATGCAAAATGCCCTATGTCCGTCCCTGTTCTATCTTCTTTCCTCCACTGGACACACACTGTCAGAATTGAGAAGACGCCGGAATGAGTTTCCCTGAATCAGAACTTCCTCTGTATAAGTTGATGGACGTCTGAGACTAGACCCCTTTATGCGGCTATTGCAGTTTACCACACAGTGCGTCCAAACAGCCTCCTTCTTTGACATACTCAATACTGCCACGAATCCCTCCTAACTCACACTGTCAGAAATGAGAATACGCCGGAATGAGTTTCCCTGACACAGAACTTCCTCTGTTCAAGGGCATCGACGAATGAGATTAGACTCCTATACGCGCCCATTCTAGTTTATCACATAGTGAGCCCCAAGAGCTTCCTTCCTTGACAGACTCAACACTGCCACGAATCCCTCCAAACGCACACTTCCCTCACAATGTTTGTAGCGTTTTCGACTTAGAAAGACAGTGTGGATGAGCATAGGTCCTGATCTTTCAATATGTGTGTTGGAAGCCTAAGCTCCATAAGCTGCACTTACCTCACAGGAACTAACGTGCCCATAGTCGGTCCTTGTTCTATCTTCATTTCTGAAGTAGGAAGACACTGTTATGGATGAGTATCCAACGGAAGTAGTGTCCCTGAACAGATCCCCTTGTAGGAATCACCTGTTAGGGGCCAGGGGCGTCCCTTCTGGATTACAAGAAAGACAGGTGGCACAGAATCCAACATTCCACAGACTCAACCCTGTCGTGAGTATGTTCTATAGCACAGTTTCCTCGTGACATATGAAGTGTATTGAGCAGACGTAGACACTGAGGAACGTCACAGGGCTATCCATGCTGTATGTTCCTTAGAGGCCAGAGGGCCTCACCGTGCACAAAACTCACAGTATGCATCCTGCCCTATGTCCGTCCTTCTTCTATCTTCTTTCCACCACTGGACTGACAGTGTCAGAATTGAGAATCCGCCTGAAGGAGTTTCCCTAAACCGAACTTGCTCTGGTCAAGGGGATGGACGTCTAAGACTAGACTCCTATACGTCCCTTTGCAGTTTACCACACAGTGCGTCTCAAGAGCCTCCTTCTTTGACAGACTCAATACTGCCACGAATCCCTCCTAACACACACTTCCATCACAATGTTTGAAGCTTTTTGGACACAGAAAGACAGTGTGGATGAGCACAGGAAGGGATCTTCAATACGTGTTATGGAAGCCTACACGCCATAAGCTGCACTTCACTCACAGGAACGTCCATAGTCGGTCCTTCTTCTAGCTTCATTTCTCAAATAGGAAGACACTGTTATGAATGAGTATCCACCTGAAGTAGTTTCCCTGAACAGATCCCTTTGTATGAATCTCCTGTTAGTGCTCTGTTGTGTTACTTCTTGATTTCAACAAAGACAGGTGGCACAGAATCCAACATTCCACAGACTCAACCCTGTCGTATGTTCTATAGCACAGTTTCCTCACGACATAAGAAGTCTTTTGAGCTGAGGGAGACGCTGTGAGACTCACAGGGGCTGTACTTGCATTATGTGTCTTAGAGGCCTCAGTGCCTCACCCTGCCCTTCACTCACAGTATGCAACCTGCCCTATGTCCTTCCCAGGTCTATCTTCTTTCCTCCACTGGACACACATTGTCAGAATTGAGAATACAACGGAATGAGTTTCCCTGAAACAGAACTTCCTCTGTACAAAGGCATGGACGTATGAGACTAGACTCCTATAGGTTCCTATTGAAATTTACCACACAGTGCGTCCCAACAGCCTCCTTCTTTGCCAGACTCAATACTGCCACGAATCCCTCCTAACTCACACTTCCCTCACAACGTTGGAAGCATTCTCAAAACAGAAAGACAGTGGATGACCACAGGACGTGCTCATCCAATATGTGTTTTGGATGCCTTAGCGCCATATCCTGCACTTCACTTACAGTACCAAAAGAACCCATAGTCCGTCCTTCTTGTATCTTCATTCCTCAATGGAGAAGGCACTGTTATGAATGGATTTCCACCTGAAGTAGTTTCCCTGAACAGAACCCCTTGTAGGAATCTCCTGTTAGTGCTCTGTTGTGTTACTTCTTGATTTCAACAAAGACAGGTGGCACAGAATCCAACATTCCACAGACTCAACCCTGTCGTGAGTATGTTCTATAGCAGTTTTCTTACGACATAAGAAGTCCTTTGAGCTGAGGGAGACGCTGTGAGACTCACAGGGGCTGTACTTGCATTATGTGTCTTAGAGTCCTAAGTGCCTCACCCTGCCCCTCACTCACAGTATGCATAATGCCCTATGTCCGTCCCTGTTCTATCTTCTTTCCTCCACTGGACACACACTGTCAGAATTGAGAAGACGCCGGAATGAGTTTCCCTGAATCAGAACTTCCTCTGTATAAGTTGATGGACGTCTGAGACTAGACCTCTATATGCGGCTATTGCAGTTTACCACACAGTGCGTCCAAACAGCCTCCTTCTTTGACATACTCAATACTGCCACGAATCCCTCCTAACTCACACTGTCAGAAATGAGAATACGCCGGAATGAGTTTCCCTGACACAGAACTTCCTCTGTTCAAGGGCATCGACGAATGAGATTAGACTCCTATACGCGCCCATTCTAGTTTATCACATAGTGAGCCCCAAGAGCTTCCTTCCTTGACAGACTCAACACTGCCACGAATCCCTCCAAACGCACACTTCCCTCACAATGTTTGTAGCGTTTTCGACTTAGAAAGACAGTGTGGATGAACATAGGTCCTGATCTTTCAATATGTGTGTTGGAAGCCTAAGCTCCATAAGCTGCACTTACCTCACAGGAACTAAAGTGCCCATAGTCGTTCCTTGTTCTATTTTCATTTCTGAAGTAGGAAGACACTGTTATGGATGAGTATCCAACGGAAGTAGTGTCCCTGAACAGATCCCCTTGTAGGAATCACCTGTTAGGGGCCAGGGGCGTCCCTTCTGGATTACAAGAAAGACAGGTGGCACAGAATCCAACATTCCACAGACTCAACCCTGTCGTGAGTATGTTCTATAGCACAGTTTCCTCGTGACATATGAAGTGTATTGAGCAGACGTAGACACTGAGGAACGTCACAGGGCTATCCATGCTGTATGTTCCTTAGAGGCCAGAGGGCCTCACCGTGCACAAAACTCACAGTATGCATCCTGCCCTATGTCCGTCCTTCTTCTATCTTCTTTCCACCACTGGACTGACAGTGTCAGAATTGAGAATCCGCCTGAAGGAGTTTCCCTAAACCGAACTTGCTCTGGTCAAGGGGATGGACGTCTAAGACTAGACTCCTATACGTCCCTTTGCAGTTCACCACACAGTGCGTCTCAAGAGCCTCCTTCTTTGACAGACTCAATACTGCCACGAATCCCTCCTAACACACACTTCCATCACAATGTTTGAAGCTTTTTGGACACAGAAAGACAGTGTGGATGAGCACAGGAAGGGATCTTCAATACGTGTTATGGAAGCCTACACGCCATAAGCTGCACTTCACTCACAGGAACGTCCATAGTCGGTCCTTCTTCTAGCTTCATTTCTCAAATAGGAAGACACTGTTATGAATGAGTATCCACCTGAAGTAGTTTCCCTGAACAGATCCCTTTGTATGAATCTCCTGTTAGTGCTCTGTTGTGTTACTTCTTGATTTCAACAAAGACAGGTGGCACAGAATCCAACATTCCACAGACTCAACCCTGTCGTGAGTATGTTCTATAGCACAGTTTCCTCACGACATAAGAAGTCTTTTGAGCTGAGGGAGACGCTGTGAGACTCACAGGGGCTGTACTTGCATTATGTGTCTTAGAGGCCTCAGTGCCTCACCCTGCCCTTCACTCACAGTATGCAACCTGCCCTATGTCCTTCCCAGGTCTATCTTCTTTCCTCCACTGGACACACATTGTCAGAATTGAGAATACAACGGAATGAGTTTCCCTGAAACAGAACTTCCTCTGTACAAAGGCATGGACGTATGAGACTAGACTCCTATAGGTTCCTATTGAAATTTACCACACAGTGCGTCCCAACAGCCTCTTTCTTTGCCAGATTCAATACTGCCACGAATCCCTCCTAACTCACACTTCCCTCACAACGTTGGAAGCATTCTCAACACAGAAAGACAGTGGATGACCACAGGACGTGCTCATCCAATATGTGTTTTGGATGCCTTAGCGCCATATCCTGCACTTCACTTACAGTACCAAAAGAACCCATAGTCCGTCCTTCTTCTATCTTCATTCCTCAATGGAGAAGGCACTGTTATGAATGGGTTTCCACCTGAAGTAGTTTCCCTGAACAGAACCCCTTGTAGGAATCTCCTGTTAGTGCTCTGTTGTGTTACTTCTTGATTTCAACAAAGACAGGTGGCACAGAATCCAACATTCCACAGACTCAACCCTGTCGTGAGTATGTTCTATAGCAGTTTTCTTACGACATAAGAAGTCCTTTGAGCTGAGGGAGACGCTGTGAGACTCACAGGGGCTGTACTTGCATTATGTGTCTTAGAGTCCTAAGTGCCTCACCCTGCCCCTCACTCACAGTATGCAAAATGCCCTATGTCCGTCCCTGTTCTATCTTCTTTCCTCCACTGGACACACACTGTCAGAATTGAGAAGACGCCGGAATGAGTTTCCCTGAATCAGAACTTCCTCTGTATAAGTTGATGGACGTCTGAGACTAGACCCCTATATGCGGCTATTGCAGTTTACCACACAGTGCGTCCAAACAGCCTCCTTCTTTGACATACTCAATACTGCCACGAATCCCTCCTAACTCACACTGTCAGAAATGAGAATACGCCGGAATGAGTTTCCCTGACACAGAACTTCCTCTGTTCAAGGGCATCGACGAATGAGATTAGACTCCTATACGCGCCCATTCTAGTTTATCACATAGTGAGCCCCAAGAGCTTCCTTCCTTGACAGACTCAACACTGCCACGAATCCCTCCAAACGCACACTTCCCTCACAATGTTTGTAGCGTTTTCGACTTAGAAAGACAGTGTGGATGAGCATAGGTCCGGATCTTTCAATATGTGTGTTGGAAGCCTAAGCTCCATAAGCTGCACTTACCTCACAGGAACTAAAGTGCCCATAGTCGGTCCTTGTTCTATCTTCATTTCTGAAGTAGGAAGACACTGTTATGGATGAGTATCCAACGGAAGTAGTGTCCCTGAACAGATCCCCTTGTAGGAATCACCTGTTAGGGGCCAGGGGCATCCCTTCTGGATTACAAGAAAGACAGGTGGCACAGAATCCAACATTCCACAGACTCAACCCTGTCGTGAGTATGTTCTATAGCACAGTTTCCTCGTGACATATGAAGTGTATTGAGCAGACGTAGACACTGAGGAACGTCACAGGGCTATCCATGCTGTATGTTCCTTAGAGGCCAGAGGGCCTCACCGTGCACAAAACTCACAGTATGCATCCTGCCCTATGTCCGTCCTTCTTCTATCTTCTTTCCACCACTGGACTGACATTGTCAGAATTGAGAATCCGCCTGAAGGAGTTTCCCTAAACCGAACTTGCTCTGTCAAGGGATTGGACGTCTAAGACTAGACTCCTATACGTCCCTTTGCAGTTTACCACACAGTGCGTCTCAAGAGCCTCCTTCTTTGACAGACTCAATACTGCCACGAATCCCTCCTAACACACACTTCCATCACAATGTTTGAAGCTTTTTGGACACAGAAAGACAGTGTGGATGAGCACAGGAAGGGATCTTCAATACGTGTTATGGAAGCCTACACGCCATAAGCTGCACTTCACTCACAGGAACGTCCATAGTCGGTCCTTCTTCTAGCTTCATTTCTCAAATAGGAAGACACTGTTATGAATGAGTATCCACTTGAAGTAGTTTCCCTGAAAAGATCCCTTTGTATGAATCTCCTGTTAGTGCTCTGTTGTGTTACTTCTTGATTTCAACAAGACAGGTGATACAGAATCCAACATTCCACAGACTCAACCCTGTCGTGAGTATGTTCCATAGCACAGTTTCCTTGCGACATAAGAATTCTTTGGAGCTGAGGGAGACGCTGTGAGACTCAGAGGGGCTGTACTTGTATTATGTGTCTTAGAGGCCTAAGTGCTTCACCCTGCCCATCACTCACAGTATGCAACCTGCCCTATGTCCTTCCCAGGTCTGTCTTCTTTCCTCCACTGGACACACACTGTCAGAATTGAGAATACGCCGCAATGAGTTTCCCTGAAACAGAACTTCCTCTGTACAATGGCATGGACGTATGACACTAGACTCATATATGCTCCTATTTCAATAATTTACCACACAGTGCGTCCCAACAGCCTCCGTTTTGGCTGACTCAATAGTGCCACGAATCCTTCCTAACTCACACTTCCCTCACAACGTTTGAAGCGTTTTCGACACAGAAAGACAGTGGATGACCATAGGACGTGCTCATCCAATATGTGTTTTGCATGCCTTAGCGCCATATCCTGCACTTCACTTACAGTACCAAATAACCCATAGTCCCTCCTTCTTCTATCTTCATTCCTAAATGGAGAAGGCACTGTTATGAATGGATTTTCACCTGAAGTAGTTTCCCTGAACAGAACCCCTTGTAGGAATCTCCTGTTAGTGCTCTGTTGTGTTACTTCTTGATTTCAACAAAGACAGGTGGCACAGATCCAACATTCCACAGACTCAAACCTGTCGTGTGTATGTTCTATAGCACAGTTTCCTCACGACATAAGAAGTCTTTTGAGCTGAGGGAGACACTGTGAGACTCACAGGTGCTGACTTGCATTATGTGTCTTAGAGTCCTAAGTGCCTCACCCTGCCCTTCACTCACAGTATGCAAAATGCCCTATATCCGTCACTGTTCTATCTTCTTTCCTCCACTGGACACACACTGTCAGAATTGAGAAGACGCCGGAATGAGTTTCCCTGAAACAGAACTTCCTCTGTTCAAGGGCATCCACGTATGAGACTACACCCCTACACGCGCCCATTCTAATTTATCACATATTGAGCCCCAAGAGCCTCCTTCCTTGACAGACTCAATAATGCCACGAATCCCTCTAAACCCACACTTCCCTCACAATGTTTGTAGCGTTTTCGACTTAGAAAGACTGTGTGGATGAGCACAGGTCCTGATCTTTCAATATGTGTGTTGGAAGCCTAAGCTCCATAAGCTGCACTTACCTCACAGGAACTAAAGTGCCCATAGTCGGTCCTTTTTCTATCTTCATTTCTGAAGTAGGAAGACACTGTTATGGATGAGTATCCAACGGAAGTAGTGTCCCTGAACAGATCCCCTTGTAGGAATCACCTGTTAGGGGCCAGGGGCGTCCCTTCTGGATTACAAGAAAGACAGGTGGCACAGAATCCAACATTCCACAGACTCAACCCTGTCGTGAGTATGTTCTATAGCACAGTTTCCTCGTGACATATGAAGTGTATTGAGCAGACGTAGACACTGAGGAACGTCACAGGGCTATCCATGCTGTTTGTTCCTTAGAGGCCAGAGTGCCTCACCCTGCACAAAACTCACAGTATGCATCCTGCCCTATGTCCGTCCTTCTTGTATCTTCTTTCCACCACTGGACTGACAGTGTCAGAATTGAGAATCCGCCTGAAGGAGTTTCCCTAAACCGAACTTGCTCTGGTCAAGGGGATGGACGTCTAAGACTAGTCTCCTATACGTTCCTTTGCAGTTTACCACGCAGTGCGTCCCAAGAGCCTCCTTTTTTGACAGACTCAATACTGCCACGAATCCCTCCTAACACACACTTCCATCACAAAGTTTGAAGCGTTTTGGGCACAGGAAGACAGTGTGGATTAGCACATGAAGGGATCTTCAATACATGTTATGGAAGCCTACACGCCATAAGCTGACCTTCACTCACAGGAATGTCCATAGTCGGTCCTTCTTCTATCTTCATTTCTCAAATAGGAAGACACAGTTATTAATGAGTATCCACCTGAAGTAGTTTTCCTGAACAGATCCCTTTATATGAATCTCCTGTTAGTGCTCTGTTGTGTTAATTCTTGATTTCAACAAAGACAGGTGGCACAGAATCCAACATTCCACAGACTCAACCCTGTCGTGAGTATGTTCTATAGCACAGTTTCCTCACGACATAAGAAGTCTTTTGAGCTGAGGGAGACGCTGTGAGACTCACAGGGGCTGTACTTGCATTATGTGTCTTAGAGGCCTAAGTGCCTCACCCTGCCCTTCACTCACAGTATGCAAGCTGCCCTATGTCCTTCCCAGGTCTGTCTTCTTTCCTCCACTGGACACACACTGTCAGAATTGAGAATACGCCGGAATGAGTTTCCCTGAAACAGAACTTCCTCTGTACAAAGGCATGGACGTCTGAGACTAGACTCCTATAGGTTCCTATTGAAATTTACCACACAGTGCCTCCCAACAGCCTCCTTCTTTGACAGACTCAATATTGCCACGAATCCCTCCTAACTCTCACTTGCCTCACAATGTTGGAAGCATTTTCAACACAGAAAGACAGTGGATGACCACAGGACGTGGCATCCAATATGTGTTTTGGATGCCTTAGCGCCATATCCTGCACTTCACTTACAATACCTAAAGAACCCATAGTCCGTCCTTCTTCTATCTTCATTCCTCAATGGAGAAGGCACTGTTATGAATGGGTTTCCACATGAAGTGTTTCCCTGAACAAAACCCCTTGTAAAAATCTCCTGTTAGTGCTCTGTTGGTTTACTTCTTTATTTCAAAAAAGACAAGTGGCACAGAATCCAACATTCCACAGACTCAACCCTGTCGTGAGTATGTTCCATAGCACAGTTTCTCACGACATAAATAGTCTTTTGAGCTGAGGTAGACGCTGTGAGACTCACAGGGGCTGTACTTGCATTATGTGTCTTAGAGGCCTAAGTGCCTCACCCTGCCCTTCACTCACAGTATGCAACCTGCCCTATGTCCTTCCCAGGTCTATCTTCTTTCCTCCACTGGACACACACTGTCAGAATTGAGAATACGCCGGAATGAGTTTCCCTGAAACAGAACTTCCTCTGTACAATGGCATGGACGTATGAGACTAGACTCCTATAGGTTCCTATTTCAATAATTTACCACACAGTGCGTCCCAACAGCCTCCTTCTTTGGCTGACTCAATAGTGCCACGAATCCCTCCTAACTCACACATCGCTCACAACGTTTGAAGCGTTTTCGACACAGAAAGACAGTGGATGACCACAGGACGTGCTCATCCAATATGTGTTTTGGATGCCTTAGCGCCATATCCTGCACTTCACTTACAGTACCAAAAGAACCCATAGTCCCTCCTTCTTGTATCTTCATTCCTCAAGGGAGAAGGCACTGTTATGAATGGATTTGCACCTGAAGTAGTTTCCGTGAACGGAATCTCCTGTTAGTGCTCTGTTGTGTTACTTCTTGATTTCAACAAAGACAGGTGGCACAGAATCCAACATTCCACAGACTCAACCCTTTCGTGAGTATGTTCTATAGCACAGTTTCCTCACGACATAAGAAGTCTTTTGAGCTGAGGGAGACGCTGTGAGACTCACAGGGGCTGTACTTGCATTATGTGTCTTAGAGGCCTAAGTGACTCACCCTGCCCTTCACTCACAGTATGCAACCTGCCCTATGTCCTTCCCAGGTCTATCTTCTTTCCTCCACTGGACACACATTGTCAGAATTGAGAATACGCCGGAATGAGTTTCCCTGAAACAGAACTTCCTCAGTACAAAGGCATGGACGTCTGAGACTAGACTCCTATATGTTCCTATTGAAATTTACCACACAGTGCGTCCCAACAGCCTACTTCTTTGACAGACTCAATATTGCCACGAATCCCTCCTAACTCTCACTTGCCTCACAATGTTGGAAGCATTTTCAACACAGAAAGACAGTGGATGACCACAGGACGTGGCATCCAATATGTGTTTTGGATGCCTTAGCGCCATATCCTGCACTTCACTTACAATACCTAAAGAACCCATAGTCCGTCCTTCTTCTATCTTCATTCCTCAATGGAGAAGGCACTGTTATGAATGGGTTTCCACATGAAGTGTTTCCCTGAACAAAACCCCTTGTAAATATCTCCTGTTAGTGCTCTGTTGGTTTACTTCTTTATTTCAAAAAAGACAAGTGGCACAGAATCCAACATTCCACACACTCAATCCTGTCGTAGTATGTTCCATAGCACAGTTTCCTCACGACATAAGAAGTCTTTTGAGCTGAGGTAGACGCTGTGAGACTCACAGGGGCTGTACTTGCATTATGTGTCTTAGAGGCCTAAGTGCCTCACCCTGCCCTTCACTCACAGTATGCAACCTGCCCTATGTCCTTCCCAGGTCTATCTTCTTTCCTCCACTGGACACACACTCTCAGAATTGAGAATACGCCGGAATGAGTTTCCCTGAAACAGAACTTCCTCTGTACAATGGCATGGACGTATGACACTAGACTCCTATATGTTCCTATTTCAATAATTTACCACACAGTGCGTCCCAACAGCCTCCGTTTTGGCTGACTCAATAGTGCCACGAATCCTTCCTAACTCACACTTCCCTCACAACGTTTGAAGCGTTTTCGACACAGAAAGACAGTGGATGACTATAGGACGTGCTCATCCAATATGTGTTTTGCATGCCTTAGCGCCATATCCTGCACTTCACTTACAGTACCAAATAACCCATAGTCCCTCCTTCTTCTATCTTCATTCCTCAATGGAGAAGGCACTGTTATGAATGGATTTCCACCTGAAGTAGTTTCCCTGAACAGAACCCCTTGTAGGAATCTCCTGTTAGTGCTCTGTTGTGTTACTTCTTGATTTCAACAAAGACAGGTGGCACAGATCCAACATTCCACAGACTCAAACCTGTCGTGTGTATGTTCTATAGCACAGTTTCCTCACGACATAAGAAGTCTTTTGAGCTGAGGGAGACACTGTGAGACTCACAGGTGCTGACTTGCATTATGTGTCTTAAGTCCTAAGTGCCTCACCCTGCCCTTCACTCACAGTATGCAAAATGCCCTATATCCGTCACTGTTCTATCTTCTTTCCTCCACTGGACACACACTGTCAGAATTGAGAAGACGCCGGAATGAGTTTCCCTGAAACAGAACTTCCTCTGTTCAAGGGCATCCACGTATGAGACTACACTCCTATACGCGCCCATTCTAATTTATCACATATTGAGCCCCAAGAGCCTCCGTCCTTGACAGACTCAATACTGCCACGAATCCCTCTAAACCCACACTTCCCTCACAATGTTTGTAGCGTTTCGACTTAGAAAGACTGTGTGGATGAGCACAGGTCCTGATCTTTCAATATGTGTGTTGGAAGCCTAAGCTCCATAAGCTGCACTTACCTCACAGGAACTAAAGTGCCCATAGTCGGTCCTTTTTCTATCTTCATTTCTGAAGTAGGAAGACACTGTTATGGATGAGTATCCAACGGAAGTAGTGTCCCTGAACAGATCCCCTTGTAGGAATCACCTGTTAGGGGCCAGGGGCGTCCCTTCTGGATTACAAGAAAGACAGGTGGCACAGAATCCAACATTCCACAGACTCAACCCTGTCGTGAGTATGTTCTATAGCCCAGTTTCCTCGTGACATATGAAGTGTATTGAGCAGACGTAGACACTGAGGAACGTCACAGGGCTATCCATGCTGTTTGTTCCTTAGAGGCCAGAGTGCCTCACCCTGCACGAAACTCACAGTATGCATCCTACCCTATGTCCGTCCTTCTTGTATCTTCTTTCCACCACTGGACTGACAGTGTCAGAATTGAGAATCCGCCTGAAGGAGTTTCCCTAAACCGAACTTGCTCTGGTCAAGGGGATGGACGTCTAAGACTAGTCTCCTATACGTTCCTTTGCAGTTTACCACGCAGTGCGTCCCAAGAGCCTCCTTTTTTGACAGACTCAATACTGCCACGAATCCCTCCTAACACACACTTCCATCACAAAGTTTGAAGCGTTTTGGGCACAGGAAGACAGTGTGGATTAGCACATGAAGGGATCTTCAATACATGTTATGGAAGCCTACACGCCATAAGCTGACCTTCACTCACAGGAATGTCCATAGTCGGTCCTTCTTCTATCTTCATTTCTCAAATAGGAAGACACAGTTATTAATGAGTATCCACCTGAAGTAGTTTTCCTGAACAGATCCCTTTGTATGAATCTCCTGTTAGTGCTCTGTTGTGTTACTTCTTGATTTCAACAAAGACAGGTGGCACAGAATCCAACATTCCACAGACTCAACCCTGTCGTATGTTCTATAGCACAGTTTCCTCACGACATAAGAAGACTTTTGAGCTGAGGGAGACGCTGTGAGACTCACAGGGGCTGTACTTGCATTATGTGTCTTAGAGGCCTAAGTGCCTCACCCTGCCCTTCACTCACAGTATGCAAGCTGCCCTATGTCCTTCCCAGGTCTGTCTTCTTTCCTCCACTGGACACACACTGTCAGAATTGAGAATACTCCGGAATGAGTTTCCCTGAAACAGAACTTCCTCTGTACAAAGGCATGGACGTCTGAGACTAGACTCCTATAGGTTCCTATTGAAATTTACCACACAGTGCCTCCCAACAGCCTCCTTCTTTGACAGACTCAATATTGCCACGAATCCCTCCTAACTCTCACTTGCCTCACAATGTTGGAAGCATTTTCAACACAGAAAGACAGTGGATGACCACAGGACGTGGCATCCAATATGTGTTATGGATGCCTTAGCGCCATATCCTGCACTTCACTTACAATACCTAAAGAACCCATAGTCCGTCCTTCTTCTATCTTCATTCCTCAATGGAGAAGGCACTGTTATGAATGGGTTTCCACATGAAGTGTTTCCCTGAACAAAACCCCTTGTAAAAATCTCCTGTTAGTTCTCTGTTGGTTTACTTCTTTATTTCAAAAAAGACAAGTGGCACAGAATCCAACATTCCACAGACTCAACCCTGTCGTGAGTATGTTCCATAGCACAGTTTCTCACGACATAAATAGTCTTTTGAGCTGAGGTAGACGCTGTGAGACTCACAGGGGCTGTACTTGTATTATGTGTCTTAGAGGCCTAAGTGCCTCACCCTGCCCTTCACTCACAGTATGCAACCTGCCCTATGTCCTTCCCAGGTCTATCTTCTTTCCTCCACTGGACACACACTCTCAGAATTGAGAATACGCCGGAATGAGTTTCCCTGAAACAGAACTTCCTCTGTACAATGGCATGGACGTATGACACTAGACTCCTATATGTTCCTATTTCAATAATTTACCACACAGTGCGTCCCAACAGCCTCCGTTTTGGCTGACTCAATAGTGCCACGAATCCTTCCTAACTCACACTTCCCTCACAACGTTTGAAGCGTTTTCGACACAGAAAGACAGTGGATGACCATAGGACGTGCTCATCCAATATGTGTTTTGCATGCCTTAGCGCCATATCCTGCACTTCACTTACAGTACCAAATAACCCATAGTCCCTCCTTCTTCTATCTTCATTCCTCAATGGAGAAGGCACTGTTATGAATGGATTTCCACCTGAAGTAGTTTCCCTGAACAGAACCCCTTGTAGGAATCTCCTGTTAGTGCTCTGTTGTGTTACTTCTTGATTTCAACAAAGACAGGTGGCACAGATCCAACATTCCACAGACTCAAACCTGTCGTGTGTATGTTCTATAGCACAGTTTCCTCACGACATAAGAAGTCTTTTGAGCTGAGGGAGACACTGTGAGACTCACAGGTGCTGACTTGCATTATGTGTCTTAGAGTCCTAAGTGCCTCACCCTGCCCTTCACTCACAGTATGCAAAATGCCCTATATCCGTCACTGTTCTATCTTCTTTCCTCCACTGGACACACACTGTCAGAATTGAGAAGACGCCGGAATGAGTTTCCCTGAAACAGAACTTCCTCTGTTCAAGGGCATCCACGTATGAGACTACACTCCTATACGCGCCCATTCTAATTTATCACATATTGAGCCCCAAGAGCCTCCTTCCTTGACAGACTCAATACTGCCACGAATCCCTCTAAACCCACACTTCCCTCACAATGTTTGTAGCGTTTTCGACTTAGAAAGACTGTGTGGATGAGCACAGGTCCTGATCTTTCAATATGTGTGTTGGAAGCCTAAGCTCCATAAGCTGCACTTACCTCACAGGAACTAAAGTGCCCATAGTCGGTCCTTTTTCTATCTTCATTTCTGAAGTAGGAAGACACTGTTATGGATGAGTATCCAACGGAAGTAGTGTCCCTGAACAGATCCCCTTGTAGGAATCACCTGTTAGGGGCCAGGGGCGTCCCTTCTGGATTACAAGAAAGACAGGTGGCACAGAATCCAACATTCCACAGACTCAACCCTGTCGTGAGTATGTTCTATAGCCCAGTTTCCTCGTGACATATGAAGTGTATTGAGCAGACGTAGACACTGAGGAACGTCACAGGGCTATCCATGCTGTTTGTTCCTTAGAGGCCAGAGTGCCTCACCCTGCACAAAACTCACAGTATGCATCCTACCCTATGTCCTTCCTTCTTGTATCTTCTTTCCACCACTGGACTGACAGTGTCAGAATTGAGAATCCGCCTGAAGGAGTTTCCCTAAACCGAACTTGCTCTGGTCAAGGGGATGGACGTCTAAGACTAGTCTCCTATACGTTCCTTTGCAGTTTACCACGCAGTGCGTCCCAAGAGCCTCCTTTTTTGACAGACTCAATACTGCCACGAATCCCTCCTAACACACACTTCCATCACAAAGTTTGAAGCGTTTTGGGCACAGGAAGACAGTGTGGATTAGCACATGAAGGGATCTTCAATACATGTTATGGAAGCCTACACGCCATAAGCTGACCTTCACTCACAGGAATGTCCATAGTCGGTCCTTCTTCTATCTTCATTTCTCAAATAGGAAGACACAGTTATTAATGAGTATCCACCTAAAGTAGTTTTCCTGAACAGATCCCTTTGTATGAATCTCCTGTTAGTGCTCTGTTGTGTTACTTCTTGATTTCAACAAAGACAGGTGGCACAGAATCCAACATTCCACAGACTCAACCCTGTCGTATGTTCTATAGCACAGTTTCCTCACGACATAAGAAGTCTTTTGAGCTGAGGGAGACGCTGTGAGACTCACAGGGGCTGTACTTGCATTATGTGTCTTAGAGGCCTAAGTGCCTCACCCTGCCCTTCACTCACACTATGCAAGCTGCCCTATGTCCTTCCCAGGTCTGTCTTCTTTCCTCCACTGGACACACACTGTCAGAATTGAGAATACGCCGGAATGAGTTTCCCTGAAACAGAACTTCCTCTGTACAAAGGCATGGACGTCTGAGACTAGACTCCTATAGGTTCCTATTGAAATTTACCACACAGTGCCTCCCAACAGCCTCCTTCTTTGACAGACTCAATTTTGCCACGAATCCCTCCTAACTCTCACTTGCCTCACAATGTTGGAAGCATTTTCAACACAGAAAGACAGTGGATGACCACAGGACGTGGCATCCAATATGTGTTTTGGATGCCTTAGCGCCATATCCTGCACTTCACTTACAATACCTAAAGAACCCATAGTCCGTCCTTCTTCTATCTTCATTCCTCAATGGAGAAGGCACTGTTATGAATGGGTTTCCACATGAAGTGTTTCCCTGAACAAAACCCCTTGTAAAAATCTCCTGTTAGTTCTCTGTTGGTTTACTTCTTTATTTCAAAAAAGACAAGTGGCACAGAATCCAACATTCCACAGACTCAACCCTGTCGTGAGTATGTTCCATAGCACAGTTTCTCACGACATAAATAGTCTTTTGAGCTGAGGTAGACGCTGTGAGACTCACAGGGGCTGTACTTGCATTATGTGTCTTAGAGGCCTAAGTGCCTCACCCTGCCCTTCACTCACAGTATGCAACCTGCCCTATGTCCTTCCCAGGTCTATCTTCTTTCCTCCACTGGACACACACTCAGAATTGAGAATACGCCGGAATGAGTTTCCCTGAAACAGAACTTCCTCTGTACAATGGCATGGACGTATGAGACTAGACTCCTATAGGTTCCTATTTCAATAATTTACCACACAGTGCGTCCCAACAGCCTCCTTCTTTGGCTGACTCAATAGTGCCACGAATCCCTCCTAACTCACACATCCCTCACAACGTTTGAAGCGTTTTCGACACAGAAAGACAGTGGATGACCACAGGACGTGCTCATCCAATATGTGTTTTGGATCCCTTAGCGCCATATCCTGCACTTCACTTACAGTAGCAAAAGAACCCATAGTCCCTCCTTCTTGTATCTTCATTCCTCAAGGGAGAAGGCACTGTTATGAATGGATTTGCACCTGAAGTAGTTTCCGTGAACGGAATCTCCTGTTAGTGCTCTGTTGTGTTACTTCTTGATTTCAACAAAGACAGGTGGCACAGAATCCAACATTCCACAGTCTCAACCCTGTCGTGAGTATGTTCTATAGCACAGTTTCCTCACGACATAAGAAGTCTTTTGAGCTGAGGGAGACGCTGTGAGACTCACAGGGGCTGTACTTGCATTATGTGTCTTAGAGGCCTAAGTGCCTCACCCTGCCCTTCCCTCACAGTATGCAACTTGCCCTATGTCCTTCCCAGGTCTATCTTCTTTCCTCCACTGGACACACACTGTCAGAATTGAGAATACCCCGGAATGAGTTTCCCTGAAACAGAACTTCCTCTGTACAAAGGCATGGACGTCTGAGACTAGACTCCTATACGTTCCTATTGAAATTTACCACACAGTGCGTCCCAACAGCCTCCTTCGTTGACAGACTCAATATTGCCACGAATCCCTCCTAACTCTCACTTGCCTCACAATGTTGGAAGCATTTTCATCACAGAAAGACAGTGGATGACCACAGGACTTGCCATCCAATATGTGTTTTGGATGCCTGAGCGCCATATCCTGCACTTCACTTACAGTACCCAAAGAACCCATAGTCCGTCCTTCTTCTATCTTCATTCCTCAATGGAGAAGGCACTGTTATGAATGGGTTTCCACATGAAGTGTTTCCCTGAACAAAACCCCTTGTAAAAATCTCCTGTTAGTGCTCTGTTGGTTTACTTCTTTATTTCAAAAAAGACAAGTGGCACAGAATCCAACATTCCACAGACTCAACCCTGTCGTGAGTATGTTCCATAGCACAGTTTCTCACGACATAAATAGTCTTTTGAGCTGAGGTAGACGCTGTGAGACTCACAGGGGCTGTGCTTGCATTATGTGTCTTAGAGGCCTCAGTGCCTCACCCTGCCCTTCACTCACAGTATGCAACCTGCCCTATGTCCTTCCCAGGTCTATCTTCTTTCCTCCACTGGACACACACTGTCAGAATTGAGAATACGCCGGAATGAGTTTCCCTGAAACAGAACTTCCTCTGTACAATGGCATGGACGTATGAGACTAGACTCCTATAGGTTCCTATTTCAATAGTTTACCACACAGTGCGTCCCAACAGCCTCCTTCTTTGGCTGAGTCAATAGTGCCACGAATCCCTCCTAACTCACACATCCCTCACAACGTTTGAAGCGTTTTCGACACAGAAAGACAGTGGATGACCACAGGACGTGCTCATCCAATATGTGTTTTGGATGCCTTAGCGCCATATCCTGCACTTCACTTACAGTACCAAAAGAACCCATAGTCCCTCCTTCTTGTATCTTCATTCCTCAAGGGAGAAGGCACTGTTACGAATGGATTTGCACCTGAAGTAGTTTCCGTGAACGGAATCTCCTGTTAGTGCTCTGTTGTGTTACTTCTTGATTTCAACAAAGACAGGTGGCACAGAATCCAACATTCCACAGACTCAACCCTGTCGTGAGTATGTTCTATAGCACAGTTTCCTCACGACATAAGAAGTCTTTTGAGCTGAGGGAGACGCTGTGAGACTCACAGGGGCTGTACTTGCATTATGTGTCTTAGAGGCCTAAGTGCCTCACCCTGCCCTTCACTCACAGTATGCAACCTGCCCTATGTCCTTCCCAGGTCTATCTTCTTTCCTTCACTGGACACACACTGTCAGAATTGAGAATACGCCGGAATGAGTTTCCCTGAAACAGAACTTCCTCTGTACAAAGGCATGGACGTCTGAGACTAGACTCCTATAGGTTCCTATTGAAATTTACCACACAGTGCGTCCCAACAGCCTCCTTCTTTGCCAGACTCAATACTGCCACTAATCCCTCCTAACTCACACTTCCCTCACAACGTTGGAAGCATTCTCAACACAGAAAGACAGTGGATGACCACAGGACGTGCTCATCCAATATGAGTTTTGGATGCCTTAGCGCCATATCCTGCACTTCACTTACAGTACCAAAAGAACCCATAGTCCGTCCTTCTTCTATCTTCATTCCTCAATGGAGAAAGCACTGTTATGAATGGGTTTCCACCTGAAGTAGTTTCCCTGAACAGAACCCCTTGTAGGATTCTCCTGTTAGTGCTCTGTTGTGTTACTTCTTGATTTCAACAAAGACAGGTGGCACAGAATCCAACATTCCACAGACTCAACCCTGTCGTGAGTATGTTCTATAGCAGTTTTCTTACGACATAAGAAGTCCTTTGAGCTGAGGGAGACGCTATGAGACTCACAGGGGCTGTACTTGCATTATGTGTCTTAGAGTCCTAAGTGCCTCACCCTGCCCCTCACTCACAGTATGCAAAATGCCCTATGTCCGTCCCTGTTCTATCTTCTTTCCTCCACTGGACACACACTGTCAGAATTGAGAAGACGCCGGAATGAGTTTCCCTGAATCAGAACTTCCTCTGTATAAGTTGATGGACGTCTGAGACTAGACCCCTTTATGCGGCTATTGCAGTTTACCACACAGTGCGTCCAAACAGCCTCCTTCTTTGACATACTCAATACTGCCACGAATCCCTCCTAACTCACACTGTCAGAAATGAGAATACGCCGGAATGAGTTTCCCTGACACAGAACTTCCTCTGTTCATGGGCATCGACGAATGAGATTAGACTCCTATACGCGCCCATTCTAGTTTATCACATAGTGAGCCCCAAGAGCTTCCTTCCTTGACAGACTCAACACTGCCACGAATCCCTCCAAACGCACACTTCCCTCACAATGTTTGTAGCGTTTTCGACTTAGAAAGACAGTGTGGATGAGCATAGGTCCTGATCTTTCAATATGTGTGTTGGAAGCCTAAGCTCCATAAGCTGCACTTACCTCACAGGAACTAACGTGCCCATAGTCGGTCCTTGTTCTATCTTCATTTCTGAAGTAGGAAGACACTGTTATGGATGAGTATCCAACGGAAGTAGTGTCCCTGAACAGATCCCCTTGTAGGAATCACCTGTTAGGGGCCAGGGGCGTCCCTTCTGGATTACAAGAAAGACAGGTGGCACAGAATCCAACATTCCACAGACTCAACCCTGTCGTGAGTATGTTCTATAGCACAGTTTCCTCGTGACATATGAAGTGTATTGAGCAGACGTAGACACTGAGGAACGTCACAGGGCTATCCATGCTGTATGTTCCTTAGAGGCCAGAGGGCCTCACCGTGCACAAAACTCACAGTATGCATCCTGCCCTATGTCCGTCCTTCTTCTATCTTCTTTCCACCACTGGACTGACAGTGTCAGAATTGAGAATCCGCCTGAAGGAGTTTCCCTAAACCGAACTTGCTCTGGTCAAGGGGATGGACGTCTAAGACTAGACTCCTATACGTCCCTTTGCAGTTTACCACACAGTGCGTCTCAAGAGCCTCCTTCTTTGACAGACTCAATACTGCCACGAATCCCTCCTAACACACACTTCCATCACAATGTTTGAAGCTTTTTGGACACAGAAAGACAGTGTGGATGAGCACAGGAAGGGATCTTCAATACGTGTTATGGAAGCCTACACGCCATAAGCTGCACTTCACTCACAGGAACGTCCATAGTCGGTCCTTCTTCTAGCTTCATTTCTCAAATAGGAAGACACTGTTATGAATGAGTATCCACCTGAAGTAGTTTCCCTGAACAGATCCCTTTGTATGAATCTCCTGTTAGTGCTCTGTTGTGTTACTTCTTGATTTCAACAAAGACAGGTGGCACAGAATCCAACATTCCACAGACTCAACCCTGTCGTGAGTATGTTCTATAGCACAGTTTCCTCACGACATAAGAAGTCTTTTGAGCTGAGGGAGACGCTGTGAGACTCACAGGGGCTGTACTTGCATTATGTGTCTTAGAGGCCTAAGTGCCTCACCCTGCCTTTCACTCACAGTATGCAACCTGCCCTATGTCCTTCCCAGGTCTATCTTCTTTCCTCCACTGACACACACTGTCAGAATTGAGAATACGCCGGAATGAGTTTCCCTGAAACAGAACTTCCTCTGGACAAAGGCATGGACGTCTGAGACTAGACTCCTATAGGTTCCTATTGAAATTTACCACACAGTGCGTCCCAACAGCCTCCTTCTTTGCCAGACTCAATACTGCCACGAATCCCTCCTAACTCACACTTCCCTCACAACGTTGGAAGCATTCTCAACACAGAAAGACAGTGGATGACCACAGGACGTGCTCATCCAATATGTGTTTTGGATGCCTTAGCGCCATATCCTGCACTTCACTTACAGTACCAAAAGAACCCATAGTCCGTCCTTCTTCTATCTTCATTCCTCAATGGAGAAGGCACTGTTATGAATGGGTTTCCACCTGAAGTAGTTTCCCTGAACCGAACCCCTTGTAGGATTCTCCTGTTAGTGCTCTGTTGTGTTACTTCTTGATTTCAACAAAGAGGGGTGGCACAGAATCCAACATTCCACAGACTCAACCCTGTCGTGAGTATGTTCTATAGCAGTTTTCTTACGACATAAGAAGTCCTTTGAGCTGAGGGAGACGCTGTGAGACTCACAGGGGCTGTACTTGCATTATGTGTCTTAGAGTCCTAAGTGCCTCACCCTGCCCCTCACTCACAGTATGCAAAATGCCCTATGTCCGTCCCTGTTCTATCTTCTTTCCTCCACTGGACACACACTGTCAGAATTGAGAAGACGCCGGAATGAGTTTCCCTGAATCAGAACTTCCTCTGTATAAGTTGATGGACGTCTGAGACTAGACCCCTTTATGCGGCTATTGCAGTTTACCACACAGTGCGTCCAAACAGCCTCCTTCTTTGACATACTCAATACTGCCACGAATCCCTCCTAACTCACACTGTCAGAAATGAGAATACGCCGGAATGAGTTTCCCTGACACAGAACTTCCTCTGTTCAAGGGCATCGACGAATGAGATTAGACTCCTATACGCGCCCATTCTAGTTTATCACATAGTGAGCCCCAAGAGCTTCCTTCCTTGACAGACTCAACACTGCCACGAATCCCTCCAAACGCACACTTCCCTCACAATGTTTGTAGCGTTTTCGACTTAGAAAGACAGTGTGGATGAGCATAGGTCCTGATCTTTCAATATGTGTGTTGGAAGCCTAAGCTCCATAAGCTGCACTTACCTCACAGGAACTAACGTGCCCATAGTCGGTCCTTGTTCTATCTTCATTTCTGAAGTAGGAAGACACTGTTATGGATGAGTATCCAACGGAAGTAGTGTCCCTGAACAGATCCCCTTGGAGGAATCACCTGTTAGGGGCCAGGGGCGTCCCTTCTGGATTACAAGAAAGACAGGTGGCACAGAATCCAACATTCCACAGACTCAACCCTGTCGTGAGTATGTTCTATAGCACAGTTTCCTCGTGACATATGAAGTGTATTGAGCAGACGTAGACACTGAGGAACGTCACAGGGCTATCCATGCTGTATGTTCCTTAGAGGCCAGAGGGCCTCACCGTGCACAAAACTCACAGTATGCATCCTGCCCTATGTCCGTCCTTCTTCTATCTTCTTTCCACCACTGGACTGACAGTGTCAGAATTGAGAATCCGCCTGAAGGAGTTTCCCTAAACCGAACTTGCTCTGGTCAAGGGGATGGACGTCTAAGACTAGACTCCTATACGTCCCTTTGCAGTTTACCACACAGTGCGTCTCAAGAGCCTCCTTCTTTGACAGACTCAATACTGCCACGAATCCCTCCTAACACACACTTCCATCACAATGTTTGAAGCTTTTTGGACACAGAAAGACAGTGTGGATGAGCACAGGAAGGGATCTTCAATACGTGTTATGGAAGCCTACACGCCATAAGCTGCACTTCACTCACAGGAACGTCCATAGTCGGTCCTTCTTCTAGCTTCATTTCTCAAATAGGAAGACACTGTTATGAATGAGTATCCACCTGAAGTAGTTTCCCTGAACAGATCCCTTTGTATGAATCTCCTGTTAGTGCTCTGTTGTGTTACTTCTTGATTTCAACAAAGACAGGTGGCACAGAATCCAACATTCCACAGACTCAACCCTGTCGTATGTTCTATAGCACAGTTTCCTCAAATCATAAGAAGTCTTTTGAGCTGAGGGAGACGCTGTGAGACTCACAGGGGCTGTACTTGCATTATGTGTCTTAGAGGCCTCAGTGCCTCACCCTGCCCTTCACTCACAGTATGCAACCTGCCCTATGTCCTTCCCAGGTCTATCTTCTTTCCTCCACTGGACACACATTGTCAGAATTGAGAATACAACGGAATGAGTTTCCCTGAAACAGAACTTCCTCTGTACAAAGGCATGGACGTATGAGACTAGACTCCTATAGGTTCCTATTGAAATTTACCACACAGTGCGTCCCAACAGCCTCCTTCTTTGCCAGACTCAATACTGCCACGAATCCCTCCTAACTCACACTTCCCTCACAACGTTGGAAGCATTCTCAACACAGAAAGACAGTGGATGACCACAGGACGTGCTCATCCAATATGTGTTTTGGATGCCTTAGCGCCATATCCTGCACTTCACTTACAGTACCAAAAGAACCCATAGTCCGTCCTTCTCCTATCTTCATTCCTCAATGGAGAAGGCACTGTTATGAATGGGTTTCCACCTGAAGTAGTTTCCCTGAACAGGACCCCTTGTAGGAATCTCCTGTTAGTGCTCTGTTGTGTTACTTCTTGATTTCAACAAAGACGGGTGGCACAGAATCCAACATTCCACAGACTCAACCCTGTCGTGAGTATGTTCTATAGCAGTTTTCTTACGACATAAGAAGTCCTTTGAGCTGAGGGAGACGCTGTGAGACTCACAGGGGCTGTACTTGCATTATGTGTCTTAGAGTCCTAAGTGCCTCACCCTGCCCCTCACTCACAGTATGCATAATGCCCTATGTCCGTCCCTGTTCTATCTTCTTTCCTCCACTGGACACACACTGTCAGAATTGAGAAGACGCCGGAATGAGTTTCCCTGAATCAGAACTTCCTCTGTATAAGTTGATGGACGTCTGAGACTAGACCTCTATATGCGGCTATTGCAGTTTACCA
The DNA here is from genome assembly GCF_020171115.1 of Neogale vison. Taxonomy (NCBI): domain Eukaryota; kingdom Metazoa; phylum Chordata; class Mammalia; order Carnivora; family Mustelidae; genus Neogale; species Neogale vison. The sequence continues at coordinate 77,784,800 of NC_058105.1, forward strand.
CACAGTGCGTCCAAACAGCCTCCTTCTTTGACATACTCAATACTGCCACGAATCCCTCCTAACTCACACTGTCAGAAATGACAATACGCCGGAATGAGTTTCCCTGACACAGAACTTCCTCTGTTCAAGGGCATCGACGAATGAGATTAGACTCCTATACGCGCCCATTCTAGTTTATCACATAGTGAGCCCCAAGAGCTTCCTTCCTTGACAGACTCAACACTGCCACGAATCCCTCCAAACGCACACTTCCCTCACAATGTTTGTAGCGTTTTCGACTTAGAAAGACAGTGTGGATGAACATAGGTCCTGATCTTTCAATATGTGTGTTGGAAGCCTAAGCTCCATAAGCTGCACTTACCTCACAGGAACTAAAGTGCCCATAGTCGTTCCTTGTTCTATTTTCATTTCTGAAGTAGGAAGACACTGTTATGGATGAGTATCCAACGGAAGTAGTGTCCCTGAACAGATCCCCTTGTAGGAATCACCTGTTAGGGGCCAGGGGCGTCCCTTCTGGATTACAAGAAAGACAGGTGGCACAGAATCCAACATTCCACAGACTCAACCCTGTCGTGAGTATGTTCTATAGCACAGTTTCCTCGTGACATATGAAGTGTATTGAGCAGACGTAGACACTGAGGAACGTCACAGGGCTATCCATGCTGTATGTTCCTTAGAGGCCAGAGGGCCTCACCGTTCACAAAACTCACAGTATGCATCCTGCCCTATGTCCGTCCTTCTTCTATCTTCTTTCCACCACTGGACTGACAGTGTCAGAATTGAGAATCCGCCTGAAGGAGTTTCCCTAAACCGAACTTGCTCTGGTCAAGGGGATGGACGTCTAAGACTAGACTCCTATACGTCCCTTTGCAGTTCACCACACAGTGCGTCTCAAGAGCCTCCTTCTTTGACAGACTCAATACTGCCACGAATCCCTCCTAACACACACTTCCATCACAATGTTTGAAGCTTTTTGGACACAGAAAGACAGTGTGGATGAGCACAGGAAGGGATCTTCAATACGTGTTATGGAAGCCTACACGCCATAAGCTGCACTTCACTCACAGGAACGTCCATAGTCGGTCCTTCTTCTAGCTTCATTTCTCAAATAGGAAGACACTGTTATGAATGAGTATCCACCTGAAGTAGTTTCCCTGAACAGATCCCTTTGTATGAATCTCCTGTTAGTGCTCTGTTGTGTTACTTCTTGATTTCAACAAAGACAGGTGGCACAGAATCCAACATTCCACAGACTCAACCCTGTCGTGAGTATGTTCTATAGCACAGTTTCCTCACGACATAAGAAGTCTTTTGAGCTGAGGGAGACGCTGTGAGACTCACAGGGGCTGTACTTGCATTATGTGTCTTAGAGGCCTCAGTGCCTCACCCTGCCCTTCACTCACAGTATGCAACCTGCCCTATGTCCTTCCCAGGTCTATCTTCTTTCCTCCACTGGACACACATTGTCAGAATTGAGAATACAACGGAATGAGTTTCCCTGAAACAGAACTTCCTCTGTACAAAGGCATGGACGTATGAGACTAGACTCCTATAGGTTCCTATTGAAATTTACCACACAGTGCGTCCCAACAGCCTCCTTCTTTGCCAGACTCAATACTGCCACGAATCCCTCCTAACTCACACTTCCCTCACAACGTTGGAAGCATTCTCAACACAGAAAGACAGTGGATGACCACAGGACGTGCTCATCCAATATGTGTTTTGGATGCCTTAGCGCCATATCCTGCACTTCACTTACAGTACCAAAAGAACCCATAGTCCGTCCTTCTTCTATCTTCATTCCTCAATGGAGAAGGCACTGTTATGAATGGGTTTCCACCTGAAGTAGTTTCCCTGAACAGAACCCCTTGTAGGATTCTCCTGTTAGTGCTCTGTTGTGTTACTTCTTGATTTCAACAAAGAGGGGTGGCACAGAATCCAACATTCCACAGACTCAACCCTGTCGTGAGTATGTTCTATAGCAGTTTTCTTACGACATAAGAAGTCCTTTGAGCTGAGGGAGACGCTGTGAGACTCACAGGGGCTGTACTTGCATTATGTGTCTTAGAGTCCTAAGTGCCTCACCCTGCCCCTCACTCACAGTATGCAAAATGCCCTATGTCCGTCCCTGTTCTATCTTCTTTCCTCCACTGGACACACACTGTCAGAATTGAGAAGACGCCGGAATGAGTTTCCCTGAATCAGAACTTCCTCTGTATAAGTTGATGGACGTCTGAGACTAGACCCCTTTATGCGGCTATTGCAGTTTACCACACAGTGCGTCCAAACAGCCTCCTTCTTTGACATACTCAATACTGCCACGAATCCCTCCTAACTCACACTGTCAGAAATGAGAATACGCCGGAATGAGTTTCCCTGACACAGAACTTCCTCTGTTCAAGGGCATCGACGAATGAGATTAGACTCCTATACGCGCCCATTCTAGTTTATCACATAGTGAGCCCCAAGAGCTTCCTTCCTTGACAGACTCAACACTGCCACGAATCCCTCCAAACGCACACTTCCCTCAAAATGTTTGTAGCGTTTTCGACTTAGAAAGACAGTGTGGATGAGCATAGGTCCTGATCTTTCAATATGTGTGTTGGAAGCCTAAGCTCCATAAGCTGCACTTACCTCACAGGAACTAACGTGCCCATAGTCGGTCCTTGTTCTATCTTCATTTCTGAAGTAGGAAGACACTGTTATGGATGAGTATCCAACGGAAGTAGTGTCCCTGAACAGATCCCCTTGTAGGAATCACCTGTTAGGGGCCAGGGGCGTCCCTTCTGGATTACAAGAAAGACAGGTGGCACAGAATCCAACATTCCACAGACTCAACCCTGTCGTGAGTATGTTCTATAGCACAGTTTCCTCGTGACATATGAAGTGTATTGAGCAGACGTAGACACTGAGGAACGTCACAGGGCTATCCATGCTGTATGTTCCTTAGAGGCCAGAGGGCCTCACCGTGCACAAAACTCACAGTATGCATCCTGCCCTATGTCCGTCCTTCTTCTATCTTCTTTCCACCACTGGACTGACAGTGTCAGAATTGAGAATCCGCCTGAAGGAGTTTCCCTAAACCGAACTTGCTCTGGTCAAGGGGATGGACGTCTAAGACTAGACTCCTATACGTCCATTTGCAGTTTACCACACAGTGCGTCTCAAGAGCCTCCTTCTTTGACAGACTCAATACTGCCACGAATCCCTCCTAACACACACTTCCATCACAATGTTTGAAGCTTTTTGGACACAGAAAGACAGTGTGGATGAGCACAGGAAGGGATCTTCAATACGTGTTATGGAAGCCTACACGCCATAAGCTGCACTTCACTCACAGGAACGTCCATAGTCGGTCCTTCTTCTAGCTTCATTTCTCAAATAGGAAGACACTGTTATGAATGAGTATCCACCTGAAGTAGTTTCCCTGAACAGATCCCTTTGTATGAATCTCCTGTTAGTGCTCTGTTGTGTTACTTCTTGATTTCAACAAAGACAGGTGGCACAGAATCCAACATTCCACAGACTCAACCCTGTCGTATGTTCTATAGCACAGTTTCCTCACGACATAAGAAGTCTTTTGAGCTGAGGGAGACGCTGTGAGACTCACAGGGGCTGTACTTGCATTATGTGTCTTAGAGGCCTCAGTGCCTCACCCTGCCCTTCACTCACAGTATGCAACCTGCCCTATGTCCTTCCCAGGTCTATCTTCTTTCCTCCACTGGACACACATTGTCAGAATTGAGAATACAACGGAATGAGTTTCCCTGAAACAGAACTTCCTCTGTACAAAGGCATGGACGTATGAGACTAGACTCCTATAGGTTCCTATTGAAATTTACCACACAGTGCGTCCCAACAGCCTCCTTCTTTGCCAGACTCAATACTGCCACGAATCCCTCCTAACTCACACTTCCCTCACAACGTTGGAAGCATTCTCAACACAGAAAGACAGTGGATGACCACAGGACGTGCTCATCCAATATGTGTTTTGGATGCCTTAGCGCCATATCCTGCACTTCACTTACAGTACCAAAAGAACCCATAGTCCGTCCTTCTTGTATCTTCATTCCTCAATGGAGAAGGCACTGTTATGAATGGGTTTCCACCTGAAGTAGTTTCCCTGAACAGAACCCCTTGTAGGAATCTCCTGTTAGTGCTCTGTTGTGTTACTTCTTGATTTCAACAAAGACAGGTGGCACAGAATCCAACATTCCACAGACTCAACCCTGTCGTGAGTATGTTCTATAGCAGTTTTCTTACGACATAAGAAGTCCTTTGAGCTGAGGGAGACGCTGTGAGACTCACAGGGGCTGTACTTGCATTATGTGTCTTAGAGTCCTAAGTGCCTCACCCTGCCCCTCACTCACAGTATGCATAATGCCCTATGTCCGTCCCTGTTCTATCTTCTTTCCTCCACTGGACACACACTGTCAGAATTGAGAAGACGCCGGAATGAGTTTCCCTGAATCAGAACTTCCTCTGTATAAGTTGATGGACGTCTGAGACTAGACCTCTATATGCGGCTATTGCAGTTTACCACACAGTGCGTCCAAACAGCCTCCTTCTTTGACATACTCAATACTGCCACGAATCCCTCCTAACTCACACTGTCAGAAATGAGAATACGCCGGAATGAGTTTCCCTGACACAGAACTTCCTCTGTTCAAGGGCATCGACGAATGAGATTAGACTCCTATACGCGCCCATTCTAGTTTATCACATAGTGAGCCCCAAGAGCTTCCTTCCTTGACAGACTCAACACTGCCACGAATCCCTCCAAACGCACACTTCCCTCACAATGTTTGTAGCGTTTTCGACTTAGAAAGACAGTGTGGATGAACATAGGTCCTGATCTTTCAATATGTGTGTTGGAAGCCTAAGCTCCATAAGCTGCACTTACCTCACAGGAACTAAAGTGCCCATAGTCGTTCCTTGTTCTATTTTCATTTCTGAAGTAGGAAGACACTGTTATGGATGAGTATCCAACGGAAGTAGTGTCCCTGAACAGATCCCCTTGTAGGAATCACCTGTTAGGGGCCAGGGGCGTCCCTTCTGGATTACAAGAAAGACAGGTGGCACAGAATCCAACATTCCACAGACTCAACCCTGTCGTGAGTATGTTCTATAGCACAGTTTCCTCGTGACATATGAAGTGTATTGAGCAGACGTAGACACTGAGGAACGTCACAGGGCTATCCATGCTGTATGTTCCTTAGAGGCCAGAGGGCCTCACCGTGCACAAAACTCACAGTATGCATCCTGCCCTATGTCCGTCCTTCTTCTATCTTCTTTCCACCACTGGACTGACAGTGTCAGAATTGAGAATCCGCCTGAAGGAGTTTCCCTAAACCGAACTTGCTCTGGTCAAGGGGATGGACGTCTAAGACTAGACTCCTATACGTCCCTTGGCAGTTCACCACACAGTGCGTCTCAAGAGCCTCCTTCTTTGACAGACTCAATACTGCCACGAATCCCTCCTAACACACACTTCCATCACAATGTTTGAAGCTTTTTGGACACAGAAAGACAGTGTGGATGAGCACAGGAAGGGATCTTCAATACGTGTTATGGAAGCCTACACGCCATAAGCTGCACTTCACTCACAGGAACGTCCATAGTCGGTCCTTCTTCTAGCTTCATTTCTCAAATAGGAAGACACTGTTATGAATGAGTATCCACCTGAAGTAGTTTCCCTGAACAGATCCCTTTGTATGAATCTCCTGTTAGTGCTCTGTTGTGTTACTTCTTGATTTCAACAAAGACAGGTGGCACAGAATCCAACATTCCACAGACTCAACCCTGTCGTATGTTCTATAGCACAGTTTCCTCACGACATAAGAAGTCTTTTGAGCTGAGGGAGACGCTGTGAGACTCACAGGGGCTGTACTTGCATTATGTGTCTTAGAGGCCTCAGTGCCTCACCCTGCCCTTCACTCACAGTATGCAACCTGCCCTATGTCCTTCCCAGGTCTATCTTCTTTCCTCCACTGGACACACATTGTCAGAATTGAGAATACAACGGAATGAGTTTCCCTGAAACAGAACTTCCTCTGTACAAAGGCATGGACGTATGAGACTAGACTCCTATAGGTTCCTATTGAAATTTACCACACAGTGCGTCCCAACAGCCTCCTTCTTTGCCAGACTCAATACTGCCACGAATCCCTCCTAACTCACACTTCCCTCACAACGTTGGAAGCATTCTCAACACAGAAAGACAGTGGATGACCACAGGACGTGCTCATCCAATATGTGTTTTGGATGCCTTAGCGCCATATCCTGCACTTCACTTACAGTACCAAAAGAACCCATAGTCCGTCCTTCTTGTATCTTCATTCCTCAATGGAGAAGGCACTGTTATGAATGGATTTCCACCTGAAGTAGTTTCCCTGAACAGAACCCCTTGTAGGAATCTCCTGTTAGTGCTCTGTTGTGTTACTTCTTGATTTCAACAAAGACAGGTGGCACAGAATCCAACATTCCACAGACTCAACCCTGTCGTGAGTATGTTCTATAGCAGTTTTCTTACGACATAAGAAGTCCTTTGAGCTGAGGGAGACGCTGTGAGACTCACAGGGGCTGTACTTGCATTATGTGTCTTAGAGTCCTAAGTGCCTCACCCTGCCCCTCACTCACAGTATGCATAATGCCCTATGTCCGTCCCTGTTCTATCTTCTTTCCTCCACTGGACACACACTGTCAGAATTGAGAAGACGCCGGAATGAGTTTCCCTGAATCAGAACTTCCTCTGTATAAGTTGATGGACGTCTGAGACTAGACCTCTATATGCGGCTATTGCAGTTTACCACACAGTGCGTCCAAACAGCCTCCTTCTTTGACATACTCAATACTGCCACGAATCCCTCCTAACTCACACTGTCAGAAATGAGAATACGCCGGAATGAGTTTCCCTGACACAGAACTTCCTCTGTTCAAGGGCATCGACGAATGAGATTAGACTCCTATACGCGCCCATTCTAGTTTATCACATAGTGAGCCCCAAGAGCTTCCTTCCTTGACAGACTCAACACTGCCACGAATCCCTCCAAACGCACACTTCCCTCACAATGTTTGTAGCGTTTTCGACTTAGAAAGACAGTGTGGATGAACATAGGTCCTGATCTTTCAATATGTGTGTTGGAAGCCTAAGCTCCATAAGCTGCACTTACCTCACAGGAACTAAAGTGCCCATAGTCGTTCCTTGTTCTATTTTCATTTCTGAAGTAGGAAGACACTGTTATGGATGAGTATCCAACGGAAGTAGTGTCCCTGAACAGATCCCCTTGTAGGAATCACCTGTTAGGGGCCAGGGGCGTCCCTTCTGGATTACAAGAAAGACAGGTGGCACAGAATCCAACATTCCACAGACTCAACCCTGTCGTGAGTATGTTCTATAGCACAGTTTCCTCGTGACATATGAAGTGTATTGAGCAGACGTAGACACTGAGGAACGTCACAGGGCTATCCATGCTGTATGTTCCTTAGAGGCCAGAGGGCCTCACCGTGCACAAAACTCACAGTATGCATCCTGCCCTATGTCCGTCCTTCTTCTATCTTCTTTCCACCACTGGACTGACAGTGTCAGAATTGAGAATCCGCCTGAAGGAGTTTCCCTAAACCGAACTTGCTCTGGTCAAGGGGATGGACGTCTAAGACTAGACTCCTATACGTCCCTTGGCAGTTCACCACACAGTGCGTCTCAAGAGCCTCCTTCTTTGACAGACTCAATACTGCCACGAATCCCTCCTAACACACACTTCCATCACAATGTTTGAAGCTTTTTGGACACAGAAAGACAGTGTGGATGAGCACAGGAAGGGATCTTCAATACGTGTTATGGAAGCCTACACGCCATAAGCTGCACTTCACTCACAGGAACGTCCATAGTCGGTCCTTCTTCTAGCTTCATTTCTCAAATAGGAAGACACTGTTATGAATGAGTATCCACCTGAAGTAGTTTCCCTGAACAGATCCCTTTGTATGAATCTCCTGTTAGTGCTCTGTTGTGTTACTTCTTGATTTCAACAAAGACAGGTGGCACAGAATCCAACATTCCACAGACTCAACCCTGTCGTGAGTATGTTCTATAGCACAGTTTCCTCACGACATAAGAAGTCTTTTGAGCTGAGGGAGACGCTGTGAGACTCACAGGGGCTGTACTTGCATTATGTGTCTTAGAGGCCTCAGTGCCTCACCCTGCCCTTCACTCACAGTATGCAACCTGCCCTATGTCCTTCCCAGGTCTATCTTCTTTCCTCCACTGGACACACATTGTCAGAATTGAGAATACAACGGAATGAGTTTCCCTGAAACAGAACTTCCTCTGTACAAAGGCATGGACGTATGAGACTAGACTCCTATAGGTTCCTATTGAAATTTACCACACAGTGCGTCCCAACAGCCTCCTTCTTTGCCAGACTCAATACTGCCACGAATCCCTCCTAACTCACACTTCCCTCACAACGTTGGAAGCATTCTCAACACAGAAAGACAGTGGATGACCACAGGACGTGCTCATCCAATATGTGTTTTGGATGCCTTAGCGCCATATCCTGCACTTCACTTACAGTACCAAAAGAACCCATAGTCCGTCCTTCTTCTATCTTCATTCCTCAATGGAGAAGGCACTGTTATGAATGGGTTTCCACCTGAAGTAGTTTCCCTGAACAGAACCCCTTGTAGGATTCTCCTGTTAGTGCTCTGTTGTGTTACTTCTTGATTTCAACAAAGAGGGGTGGCACAGAATCCAACATTCCACAGACTCAACCCTGTCGTGAGTATGTTCTATAGCAGTTTTCTTACGACATAAGAAGTCCTTTGAGCTGAGGGAGACGCTGTGAGACTCACAGGGGCTGTACTTGCATTATGTGTCTTAGAGTCCTAAGTGCCTCACCCTGACCCTCACTCACAGTATGCAAAATGCCCTATGTCCGTCCCTGTTCTATCTTCTTTCCTCCACTGGACACACACTGTCAGAATTGAGAAGACGCCGGAATGAGTTTCCCTGAATCAGAACTTCCTCTGTATAAGTTGATGGACGTCTGAGACTAGACCCCTTTATGCGGCTATTGCAGTTTACCACACAGTGCGTCCAAACAGCCTCCTTCTTTGACATACTCAATACTGCCACGAATCCCTCCTAACTCACACTGTCAGAAATGAGAATACGCCGGAATGAGTTTCCCTGACACAGAACTTCCTCTGTTCAAGGGCATCGACGAATGAGATTAGACTCCTATACGCGCCCATTCTAGTTTATCACATAGTGAGCCCCAAGAGCTTCCTTCCTTGACAGACTCAACACTGCCACGAATCCCTCCAAACGCACACTTCCCTCACAATGTTTGTAGCGTTTTCGACTTAGAAAGACAGTGTTCATGAGCATAGGTCCTGATCTTTCAATATGTGTGTTGGAAGCCTAAGCTCCATAAGCTGCACTTACCTCACAGGAACTAACGTGCCCATAGTCGGTCCTTGTTCTATCTTCATTTCTGAAGTAGGAAGACACTGTTATGGATGAGTATCCAACGGAAGTAGTGTCCCTGAACAGATCCCCTTGTAGGAATCACCTGTTAGGGGCCAGGGGCGTCCCTTCTGGATTACAAGAAAGACAGGTGGCACAGAATCCAACATTCCACAGACTCAACCCTGTCGTGAGTATGTTCTATAGCACAGTTTCCTCGTGACATATGAAGTGTATTGAGCAGACGTAGACACTGAGGAACGTCACAGGGCTATCCATGCTGTATGTTCCTTAGAGGCCAGAGGGCCTCACCGTGCACAAAACTCACAGTATGCATCCTGCCCTATGTCCGTCCTTCTTCTATCTTCTTTCCACCACTGGACTGACAGTGTCAGAATTGAGAATCCGCCTGAAGGAGTTTCCCTAAACCGAACTTGCTCTGGTCAAGGGGATGGACGTCTAAGACTAGACTCCTATACGTCCCTTTGCAGTTCACCACACAGTGCGTCTCAAGAGCCTCCTTCTTTGACAGACTCAATACTGCCACGAATCCCTCCTAACACACACTTCCATCACAATGTTTGAAGCGTTTTGGACACAGAAAGACAGTGTGGATGAGCACAGGAAGGGATCTTCAATACGTGTTATGGAAGCCTACACGCCATAAGCTGCACTTCACTCACAGGAACGTCCATAGTCGGTCCTTCTTCTAGCTTCATTTCTCAAATAGGAAGACACTGTTATGAATGAGTATCCACCTGAAGTAGTTTCCCTGAACAGATCCCTTTGTATGAATCTCCTGTTAGTGCTCTGTTGTGTTACTTCTTGATTTCAACAAAGACAGGTGGCACAGAATCCAACATTCCACAGACTCAACCCTGTCGTGAGTATGTTCTATAGCACAGTTTCCTCACGACATAAGAAGTCTTTTGAGCTGAGGGAGACGCTGTGAGACTCACAGGGGCTGTACTTGCATTATGTGTCTTAGAGGCCTCAGTGCCTCACCCTGCCCTTCACTCACAGTATGCAACCTGCCCTATGTCCTTCCCAGGTCTATCTTCTTTCCTCCACTGGACACACATTGTCAGAATTGAGAATACAACGGAATGAGTTTCCCTGAAACAGAACTTCCTCTGTACAAAGGCATGGACGTATGAGACTAGACTCCTATAGGTTCCTATTGAAATTTACCACACAGTGCGTCCCAACAGCCTCCTTCTTTGCCAGACTCAATACTGCCACGAATCCCTCCTAACTCACACTTCCCTCACAACGTTGGAAGCATTCTCAAAACAGAAAGACAGTGGATGACCACAGGACGTGCTCATCCAATATGTGTTTTGGATGCCTTAGCGCCATATCCTGCATTTCACTTACAGTACCAAAAGAACCCATAGTCCGTCCTTCTTGTATCTTCATTCCTCAATGGAGAAGGCACTGTTATGAATGGGTTTCCACCTGAAGTAGTTTCCCTGAACAGAACCCCTTGTAGGAATCTCCTGTTAGTGCTCTGTTGTGTTACTTCTTGATTTCAACAAAGAGGGGTGGCACAGAATCCAACATTCCACAGACTCAACCCTGTCGTGAGTATGTTCTATAGCAGTTTTCTTACGACATAAGAAGTCCTTTGAGCTGAGGGAGACGCTGTGAGACTCACAGGGGCTGTACTTGCATTATGTGTCTTAGAGTCCTAAGTGCCTCACCCTGCCCCTCACTCACAGTATGCAAAATGCCCTATGTCCGTCCCTGTTCTATCTTCTTTCCTCCACTGGACACACACTGTCAGAATTGAGAAGACGCCGGAATGAGTTTCCCTGAATCAGAACTTCCTCTGTATAAGTTGATGGACGTCTGAGACTAGACCTCTATATGCGGCTATTGCACTTTACCACACAGTGCGTCCAAACAGCCTCCTTCTTTGACATACTCAATACTGCCACGAATCCCTCCTAACTCACACTGTCAGAAATGAGAATACGCCGGAATGAGTTTCCCTGACACAGAACTTCCTCTGTTCAAGGGCATCGACGAATGAGATTAGACTCCTATACGCGCCCATTCTAGTTTATCACATAGTGAGCCCCAAGAGCTTCCTTCCTTGACAGACTCAACACTGCCACGAATCCCTCCAAACGCACACTTCCCTCACAATGTTTGTAGCGTTTTCGACTTAGAAAGACAGTGTGGATGAGCATAGGTCCTGATCTTTCAATATGTGTGTTGGAAGCCTAAGCTCCATAAGCTGCACTTACCTCACAGGAACTAAAGTGCCCATAGTCGTTCCTTGTTCTATTTTCATTTCTGAAGTAGGAAGACACTGTTATGGATGAGTATCCAACGGAAGTAGTGTCCCTGAACAGATCCCCTTGTAGGAATCACCTGTTAGGGGCCAGGGGCGTCCCTTCTGGATTACAAGAAAGACAGGTGGCACAGAATCCAACATTCCACAGACTCAACCCTGTCGTGAGTATGTTCTATAGCACAGTTTCCTCGTGACATATGAAGTGTATTGAGCAGACGTAGACACTGAGGAACGTCACAGGGCTATCCATGCTGTATGTTCCTTAGAGGCCAGAGGGCCTCACCGTGCACAAAACTCACAGTATGCATCCTGCCCTATGTCCGTCCTTCTTCTATCTTCTTTCCACCACTGGACTGACAGTGTCAGAATTGAGAATCCGCCTGAAGGAGTTTCCCTAAACCGAACTTGCTCTGGTCAAGGGGATGGACGTCTAAGACTAGACTCCTATACGTCCCTTTGCAGTTCACCACACAGTGCGTCTCAAGAGCCTCCTTCTTTGACAGACTCAATACTGCCACGAATCCCTCCTAACACACACTTCCATCACAATGTTTGAAGCTTTTTGGACACAGAAAGACAGTGTGGATGAGCACAGGAAGGGATCTTCAATACGTGTTATGGAAGCCTACACGCCATAAGCTGCACTTCACTCACAGGAACGTCCATAGTCGGTCCTTCTTCTAGCTTCATTTCTCAAATAGGAAGACACTGTTATGAATGAGTATCCACCTGAAGTAGTTTCCCTGAACAGATCCCTTTGTATGAATCTCCTGTTAGTGCTCTGTTGTGTTACTTCTTGATTTCAACAAAGACAGGTGGCACAGAATCCAACATTCCACAGACTCAACCCTGTCGTGAGTATGTTCTATAGCACAGTTTCCTCACGACATAAGAAGTCTTTTGAGCTGAGGGAGACGCTGTGAGACTCACAGGGGCTGTACTTGCATTATGTGTCTTAGAGGCCTCAGTGCCTCACCCTGCCCTTCACTCACAGTATGCAACCTGCCCTATGTCCTTCCCAGGTCTATCTTCTTTCCTCCACTGGACACACATTGTCAGAATTGAGAATACAACGGAATGAGTTTCCCTGAAACAGAACTTCCTCTGTACAAAGGCATGGACGTATGAGACTAGACTCCTATAGGTTCCTATTGAAATTTACCACACAGTGCGTCCCAACAGCCTCCTTCTTTGCCAGACTCAATACTGCCACGAATCCCTCCTAACTCACACTTCCCTCACAACGTTGGAAGCATTCTCAACACAGAAAGACAGTGGATGACCACAGGACGTGCTCATCCAATATGTGTTTTGGATGCCTTAGCGCCATATCCTGCACTTCACTTACAGTACCAAAAGAACCCATAGTCCGTCCTTCTTGTATCTTCATTCCTCAATGGAGAAGGCACTGTTATGAATGGGTTTCCACCTGAAGTAGTTTCCCTGAACAGAACCCCTTGTAGGATTCTCCTGTTAGTGCTCTGTTGTGTTACTTCTTGATTTCAACAAAGAGGGGTGGCACAGAATCCAACATTCCACAGACTCAACCCTGCCGTGAGTATGTTCTATAGCAGTTTTCTTACGACATAAGAAGTCCTTTGAGCTGAGGGAGACGCTGTGAGACTCACAGGGGCTGTACTTGCATTATGTGTCTTAGAGTCCTAAGTGCCTCACCCTGCCCCTCACTCACAGTATGCATAATGCCCTATGTCCGTCCCTGTTCTATCTTCTTTCCTCCACTGGACACACACTGTCAGAATTGAGAAGACGCCGGAATGAGTTTCCCTGAATCAGAACTTCCTCTGTATAAGTTGATGGACGTCTGAGACTAGACCTCTATATGCGGCTATTGCAGTTTACCACACAGTGCGTCCAAACAGCCTCCTTCTTTGACATACTCAATACTGCCACGAATCCCTCCTAACTCACACTGTCAGAAATGAGAATACGCCGGAATGAGTTTCCCTGACACAGAACTTCCTCTGTTCAAGGGCATCGACGAATGAGATTAGACTCCTATACGCGCCCATTCTAGTTTATCACATAGTGAGCCCCAAGAGCTTCCTTCCTTGACAGACTCAACACTGCCACGAATCCCTCCAAACGCACACTTCCCTCACAATGTTTGTAGCGTTTTCGACTTAGAAAGACAGTGTGGATGAACATAGGTCCTGATCTTTCAATATGTGTGTTGGAAGCCTAAGCTCCATAAGCTGCACTTACCTCACAGGAACTAAAGTGCCCATAGTCGTTCCTTGTTCTATTTTCATTTCTGAAGTAGGAAGACACTGTTATGGATGAGTATCCAACGGAAGTAGTGTCCCTGAACAGATCCCCTTGTAGGAATCACCTGTTAGGGGCCAGGGGCGTCCCTTCTGGATTACAAGAAAGACAGGTGGCACAGAATCCAACATTCCACAGACTCAACCCTGTCGTGAGTATGTTCTATAGCACAGTTTCCTCGTGACATATGAAGTGTATTGAGCAGACGTAGACACTGAGGAACGTCACAGGGCTATCCATGCTGTATGTTCCTTAGAGGCCAGAGGGCCTCACCGTGCACAAAACTCACAGTATGCATCCTGCCCTATGTCCGTCCTTCTTCTATCTTCTTTCCACCACTGGACTGACAGTGTCAGAATTGAGAATCCGCCTGAAGGAGTTTCCCTAAACCGAACTTGCTCTGGTCAAGGGGATGGACGTCTAAGACTAGACTCCTATACGTCCCTTGGCAGTTCACCACACAGTGCGTCTCAAGAGCCTCCTTCTTTGACAGACTCAATACTGCCACGAATCCCTCCTAACACACACTTCCATCACAATGTTTGAAGCTTTTTGGACACAGAAAGACAGTGTGGATGAGCACAGGAAGGGATCTTCAATACGTGTTATGGAAGCCTACACGCCATAAGCTGCACTTCACTCACAGGAACGTCCATAGTCGGTCCTTCTTCTAGCTTCATTTCTCAAATAGGAAGACACTGTTATGAATGAGTATCCACCTGAAGTAGTTTCCCTGAACAGATCCCTTTGTATGAATCTCCTGTTAGTGCTCTGTTGTGTTACTTCTTGATTTCAACAAAGACAGGTGGCACAGAATCCAACATTCCACAGACTCAACCCTGTCGTGAGTATGTTCTATAGCACAGTTTCCTCACGACATAAGAAGTCTTTTGAGCTGAGGGAGACGCTGTGAGACTCACAGGGGCTGTACTTGCATTATGTGTCTTAGAGGCCTCAGTGCCTCACCCTGCCCTTCACTCACAGTATGCAACCTGCCCTATGTCCTTCCCAGGTCTATCTTCTTTCCTCCACTGGACACACATTGTCAGAATTGAGAATACAACGGAATGAGTTTCCCTGAAACAGAACTTCCTCTGTACAAAGGCATGGACGTATGAGACTAGACTCCTATAGGTTCCTATTGAAATTTACCACACAGTGCGTCCCAACAGCCTCCTTCTTTGCCAGACTCAATACTGCCACGAATCCCTCCTAACTCACACTTCCCTCACAACGTTGGAAGCATTCTCAACACAGAAAGACAGTGGATGACCACAGGACGTGCTCATCCAATATGTGTTTTGGATGCCTTAGCGCCATATCCTGCACTTCACTTACAGTACCAAAAGAACCCATAGTCCGTCCTTCTTGTATCTTCATTCCTCAATGGAGAAGGCACTGTTATGAATGGGTTTCCACCTGAAGTAGTTTCCCTGAACAGAACCCCTTGTAGGATTCTCCTGTTAGTGCTCTGTTGTGTTACTTCTTGATTTCAACAAAGAGGGGTGGCACAGAATCCAACATTCCACAGACTCAACCCTGTCGTGAGTATGTTCTATAGCAGTTTTCTTACGACATAAGAAGTCCTTTGAGCTGAGGGAGACGCTGTGAGACTCACAGGGGCTGTACTTGCATTATGTGTCTTAGAGTCCTAAGTGCCTCACCCTGACCCTCACTCACAGTATGCAAAATGCCCTATGTCCGTCCCTGTTCTATCTTCTTTCCTCCACTGGACACACACTGTCAGAATTGAGAAGACGCCGGAATGAGTTTCCCTGAATCAGAACTTCCTCTGTATAAGTTGATGGACGTCTGAGACTAGACCCCTTTATGCGGCTATTGCAGTTTACCACACAGTGCGTCCAAACAGCCTCCTTCTTTGACATACTCAATACTGCCACGAATCCCTCCTAACTCACACTGTCAGAAATGAGAATACGCCGGAATGAGTTTCCCTGACACAGAACTTCCTCTGTTCAAGGGCATCGACGAATGAGATTAGACTCCTATACGCGCCCATTCTAGTTTATCACATAGTGAGCCCCAAGAGCTTCCTTCCTTGACAGACTCAACACTGCCACGAATCCCTCCAAACGCACACTTCCCTCACAATGTTTGTAGCGTTTTCGACTTAGAAAGACAGTGTTCATGAGCATAGGTCCTGATCTTTCAATATGTGTGTTGGAAGCCTAAGCTCCATAAGCTGCACTTACCTCACAGGAACTAACGTGCCCATAGTCGGTCCTTGTTCTATCTTCATTTCTGAAGTAGGAAGACACTGTTATGGATGAGTATCCAACGGAAGTAGTGTCCCTGAACAGATCCCCTTGTAGGAATCACCTGTTAGGGGCCAGGGGCGTCCCTTCTGGATTACAAGAAAGACAGGTGGCACAGAATCCAACATTCCACAGACTCAACCCTGTCGTGAGTATGTTCTATAGCACAGTTTCCTCGTGACATATGAAGTGTATTGAGCAGACGTAGACACTGAGGAACGTCACAGGGCTATCCATGCTGTATGTTCCTTAGAGGCCAGAGGGCCTCACCGTGCACAAAACTCACAGTATGCATCCTGCCCTATGTCCGTCCTTCTTCTATCTTCTTTCCACCACTGGACTGACAGTGTCAGAATTGAGAATCCGCCTGAAGGAGTTTCCCTAAACCGAACTTGCTCTGGTCAAGGGGATGGACGTCTAAGACTAGACTCCTATACGTCCCTTTGCAGTTCACCACACAGTGCGTCTCAAGAGCCTCCTTCTTTGACAGACTCAATACTGCCACGAATCCCTCCTAACACACACTTCCATCACAATGTTTGAAGCTTTTTGGACACAGAAAGACAGTGTGGATGAGCACAGGAAGGGATCTTCAATACGTGTTATGGAAGCCTACACGCCATAAGCTGCACTTCACTCACAGGAACGTCCATAGTCGGTCCTTCTTCTAGCTTCATTTCTCAAATAGGAAGACACTGTTATGAATGAGTATCCACCTGAAGTAGTTTCCCTGAACAGATCCCTTTGTATGAATCTCCTGTTAGTGCTCTGTTGTGTTACTTCTTGATTTCAACAAAGACAGGTGGCACAGAATCCAACATTCCACAGACTCAACCCTGTCGTGAGTATGTTCTATAGCACAGTTTCCTCACGACATAAGAAGTCTTTTGAGCTGAGGGAGACGCTGTGAGACTCACAGGGGCTGTACTTGCATTATGTGTCTTAGAGGCCTCAGTGCCTCACCCTGCCCTTCACTCACAGTATGCAACCTGCCCTATGTCCTTCCCAGGTCTATCTTCTTTCCTCCACTGGACACACATTGTCAGAATTGAGAATACAACGGAATGAGTTTCCCTGAAACAGAACTTCCTCTGTACAAAGGCATGGACGTATGAGACTAGACTCCTATAGGTTCCTATTGAAATTTACCACACAGTGCGTCCCAACAGCCTCCTTCTTTGCCAGACTCAATACTGCCACGAATCCCTCCTAACTCACACTTCCCTCACAACGTTGGAAGCATTCTCAAAACAGAAAGACAGTGGATGACCACAGGACGTGCTCATCCAATATGTGTTTTGGATGCCTTAGCGCCATATCCTGCATTTCACTTACAGTACCAAAAGAACCCATAGTCCGTCCTTCTTGTATCTTCATTCCTCAATGGAGAAGGCACTGTTATGAATGGGTTTCCACCTGAAGTAGTTTCCCTGAACAGAACCCCTTGTAGGAATCTCCTGTTAGTGCTCTGTTGTGTTACTTCTTGATTTCAACAAAGAGGGGTGGCACAGAATCCAACATTCCACAGACTCAACCCTGTCGTGAGTATGTTCTATAGCAGTTTTCTTACGACATAAGAAGTCCTTTGAGCTGAGGGAGACGCTGTGAGACTCACAGGGGCTGTACTTGCATTATGTGTCTTAGAGTCCTAAGTGCCTCACCCTGCCCCTCACTCACAGTATGCAAAATGCCCTATGTCCGTCCCTGTTCTATCTTCTTTCCTCCACTGGACACACACTGTCAGAATTGAGAAGACGCCGGAATGAGTTTCCCTGAATCAGAACTTCCTCTGTATAAGTTGATGGACGTCTGAGACTAGACCTCTATATGCGGCTATTGCACTTTACCACACAGTGCGTCCAAACAGCCTCCTTCTTTGACATACTCAATACTGCCACGAATCCCTCCTAACTCACACTGTCAGAAATGAGAATACGCCGGAATGAGTTTCCCTGACACAGAACTTCCTCTGTTCAAGGGCATCGACGAATGAGATTAGACTCCTATACGCGCCCATTCTAGTTTATCACATAGTGAGCCCCAAGAGCTTCCTTCCTTGACAGACTCAACACTGCCACGAATCCCTCCAAACGCACACTTCCCTCACAATGTTTGTAGCGTTTTCGACTTAGAAAGACAGTGTGGATGAGCATAGGTCCTGATCTTTCAATATGTGTGTTGGAAGCCTAAGCTCCATAAGCTGCACTTACCTCACAGGAACTAAAGTGCCCATAGTCGTTCCTTGTTCTATTTTCATTTCTGAAGTAGGAAGACACTGTTATGGATGAGTATCCAACGGAAGTAGTGTCCCTGAACAGATCCCCTTGTAGGAATCACCTGTTAGGGGCCAGGGGCGTCCCTTCTGGATTACAAGAAAGACAGGTGGCACAGAATCCAACATTCCACAGACTCAACCCTGTCGTGAGTATGTTCTATAGCACAGTTTCCTCGTGACATATGAAGTGTATTGAGCAGACGTAGACACTGAGGAACGTCACAGGGCTATCCATGCTGTATGTTCCTTAGAGGCCAGAGGGCCTCACCGTGCACAAAACTCACAGTATGCATCCTGCCCTATGTCCGTCCTTCTTCTATCTTCTTTCCACCACTGGACTGACAGTGTCAGAATTGAGAATCCGCCTGAAGGAGTTTCCCTAAACCGAACTTGCTCTGGTCAAGGGGATGGACGTCTAAGACTAGACTCCTATACGTCCCTTTGCAGTTCACCACACAGTGCGTCTCAAGAGCCTCCTTCTTTGACAGACTCAATACTGCCACGAATCCCTCCTAACACACACTTCCATCACAATGTTTGAAGCTTTTTGGACACAGAAAGACAGTGTGGATGAGCACAGGAAGGGATCTTCAATACGTGTTATGGAAGCCTACACGCCATAAGCTGCACTTCACTCACAGGAACGTCCATAGTCGGTCCTTCTTCTAGCTTCATTTCTCAAATAGGAAGACACTGTTATGAATGAGTATCCACCTGAAGTAGTTTCCCTGAACAGATCCCTTTGTATGAATCTCCTGTTAGTGCTCTGTTGTGTTACTTCTTGATTTCAACAAAGACAGGTGGCACAGAATCCAACATTCCACAGACTCAACCCTGTCGTGAGTATGTTCTATAGCACAGTTTCCTCACGACATAAGAAGTCTTTTGAGCTGAGGGAGACGCTGTGAGACTCACAGGGGCTGTACTTGCATTATGTGTCTTAGAGGCCTCAGTGCCTCACCCTGCCCTTCACTCACAGTATGCAACCTGCCCTATGTCCTTCCCAGGTCTATCTTCTTTCCTCCACTGGACACACATTGTCAGAATTGAGAATACAACGGAATGAGTTTCCCTGAAACAGAACTTCCTCTGTACAAAGGCATGGACGTATGAGACTAGACTCCTATAGGTTCCTATTGAAATTTACCACACAGTGCGTCCCAACAGCCTCCTTCTTTGCCAGACTCAATACTGCCACGAATCCCTCCTAACTCACACTTCCCTCACAACGTTGGAAGCATTCTCAAAACAGAAAGACAGTGGATGACCACAGGACGTGCTCATCCAATATGTGTTTTGGATGCCTTAGCGCCATATCCTGCATTTCACTTACAGTACCAAAAGAACCCATAGTCCGTCCTTCTTGTATCTTCATTCCTCAATGGAGAAGGCACTGTTATGAATGGGTTTCCACCTGAAGTAGTTTCCCTGAACAGAACCCCTTGTAGGAATCTCCTGTTAGTGCTCTGTTGTGTTACTTCTTGATTTCAACAAAGAGGGGTGGCACAGAATCCAACATTCCACAGACTCAACCCTGTCGTGAGTATGTTCTATAGCAGTTTTCTTACGACATAAGAAGTCCTTTGAGCTGAGGGAGACGCTGTGAGACTCACAGGGGCTGTACTTGCATTATGTGTCTTAGAGTCCTAAGTGCCTCACCCTGCCCCTCACTCACAGTATGCAAAATGCCCTATGTCCGTCCCTGTTCTATCTTCTTTCCTCCACTGGACACACACTGTCAGAATTGAGAAGACGCCGGAATGAGTTTCCCTGAATCAGAACTTCCTCTGTATAAGTTGATGGACGTCTGAGACTAGACCTCTATATGCGGCTATTGCACTTTACCACACAGTGCGTCCAAACAGCCTCCTTCTTTGACATACTCAATACTGCCACGAATCCCTCCTAACTCACACTGTCAGAAATGAGAATACGCCGGAATGAGTTTCCCTGACACAGAACTTCCTCTGTTCAAGGGCATCGACGAATGAGATTAGACTCCTATACGCGCCCATTCTAGTTTATCACATAGTGAGCCCCAAGAGCTTCCTTCCTTGACAGACTCAACACTGCCACGAATCCCTCCAAACGCACACTTCCCTCACAATGTTTGTAGCGTTTTCGACTTAGAAAGACAGTGTGGATGAGCATAGGTCCTGATCTTTCAATATGTGTGTTGGAAGCCTAAGCTCCATAAGCTGCACTTACCTCACAGGAACTAAAGTGCCCATAGTCGTTCCTTGTTCTATTTTCATTTCTGAAGTAGGAAGACACTGTTATGGATGAGTATCCAACGGAAGTAGTGTCCCTGAACAGATCCCCTTGTAGGAATCACCTGTTAGGGGCCAGGGGCGTCCCTTCTGGATTACAAGAAAGACAGGTGGCACAGAATCCAACATTCCACAGACTCAACCCTGTCGTGAGTATGTTCTATAGCACAGTTTCCTCGTGACATATGAAGTGTATTGAGCAGACGTAGACACTGAGGAACGTCACAGGGCTATCCATGCTGTATGTTCCTTAGAGGCCAGAGGGCCTCACCGTGCACAAAACTCACAGTATGCATCCTGCCCTATGTCCGTCCTTCTTCTATCTTCTTTCCACCACTGGACTGACAGTGTCAGAATTGAGAATCCGCCTGAAGGAGTTTCCCTAAACCGAACTTGCTCTGGTCAAGGGGATGGACGTCTAAGACTAGACTCCTATACGTCCCTTTGCAGTTCACCACACAGTGCGTCTCAAGAGCCTCCTTCTTTGACAGACTCAATACTGCCACGAATCCCTCCTAACACACACTTCCATCACAATGTTTGAAGCTTTTTGGACACAGAAAGACAGTGTGGATGAGCACAGGAAGGGATCTTCAATACGTGTTATGGAAGCCTACACGCCATAAGCTGCACTTCACTCACAGGAACGTCCATAGTCGGTCCTTCTTCTAGCTTCATTTCTCAAATAGGAAGACACTGTTATGAATGAGTATCCACCTGAAGTAGTTTCCCTGAACAGATCCCTTTGTATGAATCTCCTGTTAGTGCTCTGTTGTGTTACTTCTTGATTTCAACAAAGACAGGTGGCACAGAATCCAACATTCCACAGACTCAACCCTGTCGTGAGTATGTTCTATAGCACAGTTTCCTCACGACATAAGAAGTCTTTTGAGCTGAGGGAGACGCTGTGAGACTCACAGGGGCTGTACTTGCATTATGTGTCTTAGAGGCCTCAGTGCCTCACCCTGCCCTTCACTCACAGTATGCAACCTGCCCTATGTCCTTCCCAGGTCTATCTTCTTTCCTCCACTGGACACACATTGTCAGAATTGAGAATACAACGGAATGAGTTTCCCTGAAACAGAACTTCCTCTGTACAAAGGCATGGACGTATGAGACTAGACTCCTATAGGTTCCTATTGAAATTTACCACACAGTGCGTCCCAACAGCCTCCTTCTTTGCCAGACTCAATACTGCCACGAATCCCTCCTAACTCACACTTCCCTCACAACGTTGGAAGCATTCTCAACACAGAAAGACAGTGGATGACCACAGGACGTGCTCATCCAATATGTGTTTTGGATGCCTTAGCGCCATATCCTGCACTTCACTTACAGTACCAAAAGAACCCATAGTCCGTCCTTCTTGTATCTTCATTCCTCAATGGAGAAGGCACTGTTATGAATGGGTTTCCACCTGAAGTAGTTTCCCTGAACAGAACCCCTTGTAGGATTCTCCTGTTAGTGCTCTGTTGTGTTACTTCTTGATTTCAACAAAGAGGGGTGGCACAGAATCCAACATTCCACAGACTCAACCCTGCCGTGAGTATGTTCTATAGCAGTTTTCTTACGACATAAGAAGTCCTTTGAGCTGAGGGAGACGCTGTGAGACTCACAGGGGCTGTACTTGCATTATGTGTCTTAGAGTCCTAAGTGCCTCACCCTGCCCCTCACTCACAGTATGCAAAATGCCCTATGTCCGTCCCTGTTCTATCTTCTTTCCTCCACTGGACACACACTGTCAGAATTGAGAAGACGCCGGAATGAGTTTCCCTGAATCAGAACTTCCTCTGTATAAGTTGATGGACGTCTGAGACTAGACCCCTTTATGCGGCTATTGCAGTTTACCACACAGTGCGTCCAAACAGCCTCCTTCTTTGACATACTCAATACTGCCACGAATCCCTCCTAACTCACACTGTCAGAAATGAGAATACGCCGGAATGAGTTTCCCTGACACAGAACTTCCTCTGTTCAAGGGCATCGACGAATGAGATTAGACTCCTATACGCGCCCATTCTAGTTTATCACATAGTGAGCCCCAAGAGCCTCCTTTCTTGACAGACTCAACACTGCCACGAATCCCTCCAAACGCACACTTCCCTCACAATGTTTGTAGCGTTTTCGACTTAGAAAGACAGTGTGGATGAGCATAGGTCCTGATCTTTCAATATGTGTGTTGGAAGCCTAAGCTCCATAAGCTGCACTTACCTCACAGGAACTAACGTGCCCATAGTCGTTCCTTGTTCTATTTTCATTTCTGAAGTAGGAAGACACTGTTATGGATGAGTATCCAACGGAAGTAGTGTCCCTGAACAGATCCCCTTGTAGGAATCACCTGTTAGGGGCCAGGGGCGTCCCTTCTGGATTACAAGAAAGACAGGTGGCACAGAATCCAACATTCCACAGACTCAACCCTGTCGTGAGTATGTTCTATAGCACAGTTTCCTCGTGACATATGAAGTGTATTGAGCAGACGTAGACACTGAGGAACGTCACAGGGCTATCCATGCTGTATGTTCCTTAGAGGCCAGAGGGCCTCACCGTGCACAAAACTCACAGTATGCATCCTGCCCTATGTCCGTCCTTCTTCTATCTTCTTTCCACCACTGGACTGACAGTGTCAGAATTGAGAATCCGCCTGAAGGAGTTTCCCTAAACCGAACTTGCTCTGGTCAAGGGGATGGACGTCTAAGACTAGACTCCTATACGTCCCTTTGCAGTTCACCACACAGTGCGTCTCAAGAGCCTCCTTCTTTGACAGACTCAATACTGCCACGAATCCCTCCTAACACACACTTCCATCACAATGTTTGAAGCTTTTTGGACACAGAAAGACAGTGTGGATGAGCACAGGAAGGGATCTTCAATACGTGTTATGGAAGCCTACACGCCATAAGCTGCACTTCACTCACAGGAACGTCCATAGTCGGTCCTTCTTCTAGCTTCATTTCTCAAATAGGAAGACACTGTTATGAATGAGTATCCACCTGAAGTAGTTTCCCTGAACAGATCCCTTTGTATGAATCTCCTGTTAGTGCTCTGTTGTGTTACTTCTTGATTTCAACAAAGACAGGTGGCACAGAATCCAACATTCCACAGACTCAACCCTGTCGTGAGTATGTTCTATAGCACAGTTTCCTCACGACATAAGAAGTCTTTTGAGCTGAGGGAGACGCTGTGAGACTCACAGGGGCTGTACTTGCATTATGTGTCTTAGAGGCCTCAGTGCCTCACCCTGCCCTTCACTCACAGTATGCAACCTGCCCTATGTCCTTCCCAGGTCTATCTTCTTTCCTCCACTGGACACACATTGTCAGAATTGAGAATACAACGGAATGAGTTTCCCTGAAACAGAACTTCCTCTGTACAAAGGCATGGACGTATGAGACTAGACTCCTATAGGTTCCTATTGAAATTTACCACACAGTGCGTCCCAACAGCCTCCTTCTTTGCCAGACTCAATACTGCCACGAATCCCTCCTAACTCACACTTCCCTCACAACGTTGGAAGCATTCTCAAAACAGAAAGACAGTGGATGACCACAGGACGTGCTCATCCAATATGTGTTTTGGATGCCTTAGCGCCATATCCTGCATTTCACTTACAGTACCAAAAGAACCCATAGTCCGTCCTTCTTCTATCTTCATTCCTCAATGGAGAAGGCACTGTTATGAATGGATTTCCACCTGAAGTAGTTTCCCTGAACAGAACCCCTTGTAGGAATCTCCTGTTAGTGCTCTGTTGTGTTACTTCTTGATTTCAACAAAGACGGGTGGCACAGAATCCAACATTCCACAGACTCAACCCTGTCGTGAGTATGTTCTATAGCAGTTTTCTTACGACATAAGAAGTCCTTTGAGCTGAGGGAGACGCTGTGAGACTCACAGGGGCTGTACTTGCATTATGTGTCTTAGAGTCCTAAGTGCCTCACCCTGCCCCTCACTCACAGTATGCAAAATGCCCTATGTCCGTCCCTGTTCTATCTTCTTTCCTCCACTGGACACACACTGTCAGAATTGAGAAGACGCCGGAATGAGTTTCCCTGAATCAGAACTTCCTCTGTATAAGTTGATGGACGTCTGAGACTAGACCCCTTTATGCGGCTATTGCAGTTTACCACACAGTGCGTCCAAACAGCCTCCTTCTTTGACATACTCAATACTGCCACGAATCCCTCCTAACTCACACTGTCAGAAATGAGAATACGCCGGAATGAGTTTCCCTGACACAGAACTTCCTCTGTTCAAGGGCATCGACGAATGAGATTAGACTCCTATACGCGCCCATTCTAGTTTATCACATAGTGAGCCCCAAGAGCCTCCTTCCTTGACAGACTCAACACTGCCACGAATCCCTCCAAACGCACACTTCCCTCACAATGTTTGTAGCGTTTTCGACTTAGAAAGACAGTGTGGATGAGCATAGGTCCTGATCTTTCAATATGTGTGTTGGAAGCCTAAGCTCCATAAGCTGCACTTACCTCACAGGAACTAACGTGCCCATAGTCGTTCCTTGTTCTATTTTCATTTCTGAAGTAGGAAGACACTGTTATGGATGAGTATCCAACGGAAGTAGTGTCCCTGAACAGATCCCCTTGTAGGAATCACCTGTTAGGGGCCAGGGGCGTCCCTTCTGGATTACAAGAAAGACAGGTGGCACAGAATCCAACATTCCACAGACTCAACCCTGTCGTGAGTATGTTCTATAGCACAGTTTCCTCGTGACATATGAAGTGTATTGAGCAGACGTAGACACTGAGGAACGTCACAGGGCTATCCATGCTGTATGTTCCTTAGAGGCCAGAGGGCCTCACCGTGCACAAAACTCACAGTATGCATCCTGCCCTATGTCCGTCCTTCTTCTATCTTCTTTCCACCACTGGACTGACAGTGTCAGAATTGAGAATCCGCCTGAAGGAGTTTCCCTAAACCGAACTTGCTCTGGTCAAGGGGATGGACGTCTAAGACTAGACTCCTATACGTCCCTTTGCAGTTCACCACACAGTGCGTCTCAAGAGCCTCCTTCTTTGACAGACTCAATACTGCCACGAATCCCTCCTAACACACACTTCCATCACAATGTTTGAAGCTTTTTGGACACAGAAAGACAGTGTGGATGAGCACAGGAAGGGATCTTCAATACGTGTTATGGAAGCCTACACGCCATAAGCTGCACTTCACTCACAGGAACGTCCATAGTCGGTCCTTCTTCTAGCTTCATTTCTCAAATAGGAAGACACTGTTATGAATGAGTATCCACCTGAAGTAGTTTCCCTGAACAGATCCCTTTGTATGAATCTCCTGTTAGTGCTCTGTTGTGTTACTTCTTGATTTCAACAAAGACAGGTGGCACAGAATCCAACATTCCACAGACTCAACCCTGTCGTGAGTATGTTCTATAGCACAGTTTCCTCACGACATAAGAAGTCTTTTGAGCTGAGGGAGACGCTGTGAGACTCACAGGGGCTGTACTTGCATTATGTGTCTTAGAGGCCTCAGTGCCTCACCCTGCCCTTCACTCACAGTATGCAACCTGCCCTATGTCCTTCCCAGGTCTATCTTCTTTCCTCCACTGGACACACATTGTCAGAATTGAGAATACAACGGAATGAGTTTCCCTGAAACAGAACTTCCTCTGTACAAAGGCATGGACGTATGAGACTAGACTCCTATAGGTTCCTATTGAAATTTACCACACAGTGCGTCCCAACAGCCTCCTTCTTTGCCAGACTCAATACTGCCACGAATCCCTCCTAACTCACACTTCCCTCACAACGTTGGAAGCATTCTCAAAACAGAAAGACAGTGGATGACCACAGGACGTGCTCATCCAATATGTGTTTTGGATGCCTTAGCGCCATATCCTGCACTTCACTTACAGTACCAAAAGAACCCATACTCCGTCCTTCTTCTATCTTCATTCCTCAATGGAGAAGGCACTGTTATGAATGGATTTCCACCTGAAGTAGTTTCCCTGAACAGAACCCCTTGTAGGAATCTCCTGTTAGTGCTCTGTTGTGTTACTTCTTGATTTCAACAAAGACGGGTGGCACAGAATCCAACATTCCACAGACTCAACCCTGTCGTGAGTATGTTCTATAGCAGTTTTCTTACGACATAAGAAGTCCTTTGAGCTGAGGGAGACGCTGTGAGACTCACAGGGGCTGTACTTGCATTATGTGTCTTAGAGTCCTAAGTGCCTCACCCTGCCCCTCACTCACAGTATGCATAATGCCCTATGTCCGTCCCTGTTCTATCTTCTTTCCTCCACTGGACACACACTGTCAGAATTGAGAAGACGCCGGAATGAGTTTCCCTGAATCAGAACTTCCTCTGTATAAGTTGATGGACGTCTGAGACTAGACCTCTATATGCGGCTATTGCAGTTTACCACACAGTGCGTCCAAACAGCCTCCTTCTTTGACATACTCAATACTGCCACGAATCCCTCCTAACTCACACTGTCAGAAATGAGAATACGCCGGAATGAGTTTCCCTGACACAGAACTTCCTCTGTTCAAGGGCATCGACGAATGAGATTAGACTCCTATACGCGCCCATTCTAGTTTATCACATAGTGAGCCCCAAGAGCTTCCTTCCTTGACAGACTCAACACTGCCACGAATCCCTCCAAACGCACACTTCCCTCACAATGTTTGTAGCGTTTTCGACTTAGAAAGACAGTGTGGATGAACATAGGTCCTGATCTTTCAATATGTGTGTTGGAAGCCTAAGCTCCATAAGCTGCACTTACCTCACAGGAACTAAAGTGCCCATAGTCGTTCCTTGTTCTATTTTCATTTCTGAAGTAGGAAGACACTGTTATGGATGAGTATCCAACGGAAGTAGTGTCCCTGAACAGATCCCCTTGTAGGAATCACCTGTTAGGGGCCAGGGGCGTCCCTTCTGGATTACAAGAAAGACAGGTGGCACAGAATCCAACATTCCACAGACTCAACCCTGTCGTGAGTATGTTCTATAGCACAGTTTCCTCGTGACATATGAAGTGTATTGAGCAGACGTAGACACTGAGGAACGTCACAGGGCTATCCATGCTGTATGTTCCTTAGAGGCCAGAGGGCCTCACCGTGCACAAAACTCACAGTATGCATCCTGCCCTATGTCCGTCCTTCTTCTATCTTCTTTCCACCACTGGACTGACAGTGTCAGAATTGAGAATCCGCCTGAAGGAGTTTCCCTAAACCGAACTTGCTCTGGTCAAGGGGATGGACGTCTAAGACTAGACTCCTATACGTCCCTTGGCAGTTCACCACACAGTGCGTCTCAAGAGCCTCCTTCTTTGACAGACTCAATACTGCCACGAATCCCTCCTAACACACACTTCCATCACAATGTTTGAAGCTTTTTGGACACAGAAAGACAGTGTGGATGAGCACAGGAAGGGATCTTCAATACGTGTTATGGAAGCCTACACGCCATAAGCTGCACTTCACTCACAGGAACGTCCATAGTCGGTCCTTCTTCTAGCTTCATTTCTCAAATAGGAAGACACTGTTATGAATGAGTATCCACCTGAAGTAGTTTCCCTGAACAGATCCCTTTGTATGAATCTCCTGTTAGTGCTCTGTTGTGTTACTTCTTGATTTCAACAAAGACAGGTGGCACAGAATCCAACATTCCACAGACTCAACCCTGTCGTGAGTATGTTCTATAGCACAGTTTCCTCACGACATAAGAAGTCTTTTGAGCTGAGGGAGACGCTGTGAGACTCACAGGGGCTGTACTTGCATTATGTGTCTTAGAGGCCTCAGTGCCTCACCCTGCCCTTCACTCACAGTATGCAACCTGCCCTATGTCCTTCCCAGGTCTATCTTCTTTCCTCCACTGGACACACATTGTCAGAATTGAGAATACAACGGAATGAGTTTCCCTGAAACAGAACTTCCTCTGTACAAAGGCATGGACGTATGAGACTAGACTCCTATAGGTTCCTATTGAAATTTACCACACAGTGAGTCCCAACAGCCTCCTTCTTTGCCAGACTCAATACTGCCACGAATCCCTCCTAACTCACACTTCCCTCACAACGTTGGAAGCATTCTCAAAACAGAAAGACAGTGGATGACCACAGGACGTGCTCATCCAATATGTGTTTTGGATGCCTTAGCGCCATATCCTGCACTTCACTTACAGTACCAAAAGAACCCATAGTCCGTCCTTCTTCTATCTTCATTCCTCAATGGAGAAGGCACTGTTATGAATGGATTTCCACCTGAAGTAGTTTCCCTGAACAGAACCCCTTGTAGGAATCTCCTGTTACTTCTCTGTTGTGTTACTTCTTGATTTCAACAAAGACAGGTGGCACAGAATCCAACATACCACAGACTCAACCCTGTCGTGAGTATGTTCTATAGCAGTTTTCTTACGACATAAGAAGTCCTTTGAGCTGAGGGAGACGCTGTGAGACTCACAGGGTCTGTACTTGCATTATGTGTCTTAGAGTCCTAAGTGCCTCACCCTGCCCCTCACTCACAGTATGCATAATGCCCTATGTCCGTCCCTGTTCTATCTTCTTTCCTCCACTGGACACACACTGTCAGAATTGAGAAGACGCCGGAATGAGTTTCCCTGAATCAGAACTTCCTCTGTATAAGTTGATGGACGTCTGAGACTAGACCTCTATATGCGGCTATTGCAGTTTACCACACAGTGCGTCCAAACAGCCTCCTTCTTTGACATACTCAATACTGCCACGAATCCCTCCTAACTCACACTGTCAGAAATGAGAATACGCCGGAATGAGTTTCCCTGACACAGAACTTCCTCTGTTCAAGGGCATCGACGAATGAGATTAGACTCCTATACGCGCCCATTCTAGTTTATCACATAGTGAGCCCCAAGAGCTTCCTTCCTTGACAGACTCAACACTGCCACGAATCCCTCCAAACGCACACTTCCCTCACAATGTTTGTAGCGTTTTCGACTTAGAAAGACAGTGTGGATGAACATAGGTCCTGATCTTTCAATATGTGTGTTGGAAGCCTAAGCTCCATAAGCTGCACTTACCTCACAGGAACTAAAGTGCCCATAGTCGTTCCTTGTTCTATTTTCATTTCTGAAGTAGGAAGACACTGTTATGGATGAGTATCCAACGGAAGTAGTGTCCCTGAACAGATCCCCTTGTAGGAATCACCTGTTAGGGGCCAGGGGCGTCCCTTCTGGATTACAAGAAAGACAGGTGGCACAGAATCCAACATTCCACAGACTCAACCCTGTCGTGAGTATGTTCTATAGCACAGTTTCCTCGTGACATATGAAGTGTATTGAGCAGACGTAGACACTGAGGAACGTCACAGGGCTATCCATGCTGTATGTTCCTTAGAGGCCAGAGGGCCTCACCGTGCACAAAACTCACAGTATGCATCCTGCCCTATGTCCGTCCTTCTTCTATCTTCTTTCCACCACTGGACTGACAGTGTCAGAATTGAGAATCCGCCTGAAGGAGTTTCCCTAAACCGAACTTGCTCTGGTCAAGGGGATGGACGTCTAAGACTAGACTCCTATACGTCCCTTGGCAGTTCACCACACAGTGCGTCTCAAGAGCCTCCTTCTTTGACAGACTCAATACTGCCACGAATCCCTCCTAACACACACTTCCATCACAATGTTTGAAGCTTTTTGGACACAGAAAGACAGTGTGGATGAGCACAGGAAGGGATCTTCAATACGTGTTATGGAAGCCTACACGCCATAAGCTGCACTTCACTCACAGGAACGTCCATAGTCGGTCCTTCTTCTAGCTTCATTTCTCAAATAGGAAGACACTGTTATGAATGAGTATCCACCTGAAGTAGTTTCCCTGAACAGATCCCTTTGTATGAATCTCCTGTTAGTGCTCTGTTGTGTTACTTCTTGATTTCAACAAAGACAGGTGGCACAGAATCCAACATTCCACAGACTCAACCCTGTCGTGAGTATGTTCTATAGCACAGTTTCCTCACGACATAAGAAGTCTTTTGAGCTGAGGGAGACGCTGTGAGACTCACAGGGGCTGTACTTGCATTATGTGTCTTAGAGGCCTCAGTGCCTCACCCTGCCCTTCACTCACAGTATGCAACCTGCCCTATGTCCTTCCCAGGTCTATCTTCTTTCCTCCACTGGACACACATTGTCAGAATTGAGAATACAACGGAATGAGTTTCCCTGAAACAGAACTTCCTCTGTACAAAGGCATGGACGTATGAGACTAGACTCCTATAGGTTCCTATTGAAATTTACCACACAGTGCATCCCAACAGCCTCCTTCTTTGCCAGACTCAATACTGCCACGAATCCCTCCTAACTCACACTTCCCTCACAACGTTGGAAGCATTCTCAAAACAGAAAGACAGTGGATGACCACAGGACGTGCTCATCCAATATGTGTTTTGGATGCCTTAGCGCCATATCCTGCACTTCACTTACAGTACCAAAAGAACCCATAGTCCGTCCTTCTTCTATCTTCATTCCTCAATGGAGAAGGCACTGTTATGAATGGATTTCCACCTGAAGTAGTTTCCCTGAACAGAACCCCTTGTAGGAATCTCCTGTTAGTGCTCTGTTGTGTTACTTCTTGATTTCAACAAAGACGGGTGGCACAGAATCCAACATTCCACAGACTCAACCCTGTCGTGAGTATGTTCTATAGCAGTTTTCTTACGACATAAGAAGTCCTTTGAGCTGAGGGAGACGCTGTGAGACTCACAGGGGCTGTACTTGCATTATGTGTCTTAGAGTCCTAAGTGCCTCACCCTGCCCCTCACTCACAGTATGCATAATGCCCTATGTCCGTCCCTGTTCTATCTTCTTTCCTCCACTGGACACACACTGTCAGAATTGAGAAGACGCCGGAATGAGTTTCCCTGAATCAGAACTTCCTCTGTATAAGTTGATGGACGTCTGAGACTAGACCTCTATATGCGGCTATTGCAGTTTACCACACAGTGCGTCCAAACAGCCTCCTTCTTTGACATACTCAATACTGCCACGAATCCCTCCTAACTCACACTGTCAGAAATGAGAATACGCCGGAATGAGTTTCCCTGACACAGAACTTCCTCTGTTCAAGGGCATCGACGAATGAGATTAGACTCCTATACGCGCCCATTCTAGTTTATCACATAGTGAGCCCCAAGAGCTTCCTTCCTTGACAGACTCAACACTGCCACGAATCCCTCCAAACGCACACTTCCCTCACAATGTTTGTAGCGTTTTCGACTTAGAAAGACAGTGTGGATGAGCATAGGTCCTGATCTTTCAATATGTGTGTTGGAAGCCTAAGCTCCATAAGCTGCACTTACCTCACAGGAACTAACGTGCCCATAGTCGTTCCTTGTTCTATTTTCATTTCTGAAGTAGGAAGACACTGTTATGGATGAGTATCCAACGGAAGTAGTGTCCCTGAACAGATCCCCTTGTAGGAATCACCTGTTAGGG
This sequence comes from Neogale vison, assembly GCF_020171115.1. Classification (NCBI taxonomy): domain Eukaryota; kingdom Metazoa; phylum Chordata; class Mammalia; order Carnivora; family Mustelidae; genus Neogale; species Neogale vison. Next base: position 77,817,111 of record NC_058105.1, read on the forward strand.
GCCAGGGGCGTCCCTTCTGGATTACAAGAAAGACAGGTGGCACAGAATCCAACATTCCACAGACTCAACCCTGTCGTGAGTATGTTCTATAGCACAGTTTCCTCGTGACATATGAAGTGTATTGAGCAGACGTAGACACTGAGGAACGTCACAGGGCTATCCATGCTGTATGTTCCTTAGAGGCCAGAGGGCCTCACCGTGCACAAAACTCACAGTATGCATCCTGCCCTATGTCCGTCCTTCTTCTATCTTCTTTCCACCACTGGACTGACAGTGTCAGAATTGAGAATCCGCCTGAAGGAGTTTCCCTAAACCGAACTTGCTCTGGTCAAGGGGATGGACGTCTAAGACTAGACTCCTATACGTCCCTTTGCAGTTCACCACACAGTGCGTCTCAAGAGCCTCCTTCTTTGACAGACTCAATACTGCCACGAATCCCTCCTAACACACACTTCCATCACAATGTTTGAAGCTTTTTGGACACAGAAAGACAGTGTGGATGAGCACAGGAAGGGATCTTCAATACGTGTTATGGAAGCCTACACGCCATAAGCTGCACTTCACTCACAGGAACGTCCATAGTCGGTCCTTCTTCTAGCTTCATTTCTCAAATAGGAAGACACTGTTATGAATGAGTATCCACCTGAAGTAGTTTCCCTGAACAGATCCCTTTGTATGAATCTCCTGTTAGTGCTCTGTTGTGTTACTTCTTGATTTCAACAAAGACAGGTGGCACAGAATCCAACATTCCACAGACTCAACCCTGTCGTGAGTATGTTCTATAGCACAGTTTCCTCACGACATAAGAAGTCTTTTGAGCTGAGGGAGACGCTGTGAGACTCACAGGGGCTGTACTTGCATTATGTGTCTTAGAGGCCTCAGTGCCTCACCCTGCCCTTCACTCACAGTATGCAACCTGCCCTATGTCCTTCCCAGGTCTATCTTCTTTCCTCCACTGGACACACATTGTCAGAATTGAGAATACAACGGAATGAGTTTCCCTGAAACAGAACTTCCTCTGTACAAAGGCATGGACGTATGAGACTAGACTCCTATAGGTTCCTATTGAAATTTACCACACAGTGCGTCCCAACAGCCTCCTTCTTTGCCAGACTCAATACTGCCACGAATCCCTCCTAACTCACACTTCCCTCACAACGTTGGAAGCATTCTCAACACAGAAAGACAGTGGATGACCACAGGACGTGCTCATCCAATATGTGTTTTGGATGCCTTAGCGCCATATCCTGCACTTCACTTACAGTACCAAAAGAACCCATAGTCCGTCCTTCTTCTATCTTCATTCCTCAATGGAGAAGGCACTGTTATGAATGGATTTCCACCTGAAGTAGTTTCCCTGAACAGAACCCCTTGTAGGAATCTCCTGTTACTTCTCTGTTGTGTTACTTCTTGATTTCAACAAAGACAGGTGGCACAGAATCCAACATTCCACAGACTCAACCCTGTCGTGAGTATGTTCTATAGCAGTTTTCTTACGACATAAGAAGTCCTTTGAGCTGAGGGAGACGCTGTGAGACTCACAGGGTTTGTACTTGCATTATGTGTCTTAGAGTCCTAAGTGCCTCACCCTGCCCCTCACTCACAGTATGCATAATGCCCTATGTCCGTCCCTGTTCTATCTTCTTTCCTCCACTGGACACACACTGTCAGAATTGAGAAGACGCCGGAATGAGTTTCCCTGAATCAGAACTTCCTCTGTATAAGTTGATGGACGTCTGAGACTAGACCTCTATATGCGGCTATTGCAGTTTACCACACAGTGCGTCCAAACAGCCTCCTTCTTTGACATACTCAATACTGCCACGAATCCCTCCTAACTCACACTGTCAGAAATGAGAATACGCCGGAATGAGTTTCCCTGACACAGAACTTCCTCTGTTCAAGGGCATCGACGAATGAGATTAGACTCCTATACGCGCCCATTCTAGTTTATCACATAGTGAGCCCCAAGAGCTTCCTTCCTTGACAGACTCAACACTGCCACGAATCCCTCCAAACGCACACTTCCCTCACAATGTTTGTAGCGTTTTCGACTTAGAAAGACAGTGTGGATGAACATAGGTCCTGATCTTTCAATATGTGTGTTGGAAGCCTAAGCTCCATAAGCTGCACTTACCTCACAGGAACTAAAGTGCCCATAGTCGTTCCTTGTTCTATTTTCATTTCTGAAGTAGGAAGACACTGTTATGGATGAGTATCCAACGGAAGTAGTGTCCCTGAACAGATCCCCTTGTAGGAATCACCTGTTAGGGGCCAGGGGCGTCCCTTCTGGATTACAAGAAAGACAGGTGGCACAGAATCCAACATTCCACAGACTCAACCCTGTCGTGAGTATGTTCTATAGCACAGTTTCCTCGTGACATATGAAGTGTATTGAGCAGACGTAGACACTGAGGAACGTCACAGGGCTATCCATGCTGTATGTTCCTTAGAGGCCAGAGGGCCTCACCGTGCACAAAACTCACAGTATGCATCCTGCCCTATGTCCGTCCTTCTTCTATCTTCTTTCCACCACTGGACTGACAGTGTCAGAATTGAGAATCCGCCTGAAGGAGTTTCCCTAAACCGAACTTGCTCTGGTCAAGGGGATGGACGTCTAAGACTAGACTCCTATACGTCCCTTGGCAGTTCACCACACAGTGCGTCTCAAGAGCCTCCTTCTTTGACAGACTCAATACTGCCACGAATCCCTCCTAACACACACTTCCATCACAATGTTTGAAGCTTTTTGGACACAGAAAGACAGTGTGGATGAGCACAGGAAGGGATCTTCAATACGTGTTATGGAAGCCTACACGCCATAAGCTGCACTTCACTCACAGGAACGTCCATAGTCGGTCCTTCTTCTAGCTTCATTTCTCAAATAGGAAGACACTGTTATGAATGAGTATCCACCTGAAGTAGTTTCCCTGAACAGATCCCTTTGTATGAATCTCCTGTTAGTGCTCTGTTGTGTTACTTCTTGATTTCAACAAAGACAGGTGGCACAGAATCCAACATTCCACAGACTCAACCCTGTCGTGAGTATGTTCTATAGCACAGTTTCCTCACGACATAAGAAGTCTTTTGAGCTGAGGGAGACGCTGTGAGACTCACAGGGGCTGTACTTGCATTATGTGTCTTAGAGGCCTCAGTGCCTCACCCTGCCCTTCACTCACAGTATGCAACCTGCCCTATGTCCTTCCCAGGTCTATCTACTTTCCTCCACTGGACACACATTGTCAGAATTGAGAATACAACGGAATGAGTTTCCCTGAAACAGAACTTCCTCTGTACAAAGGCATGGACGTATGAGACTAGACTCCTATAGGTTCCTATTGAAATTTACCACACAGTGCGTCCCAACAGCCTCCTTCTTTGCCAGACTCAATACTGCCACGAATCCCTCCTAATTCACACTTCCCTCACAACGTTGGAAGCATTCTCAAAACAGAAAGACAGTGGATGACCACAGGACGTGCTCATCCAATATGTGTTTTGGATGCCTTAGCGCCATATCCTGCACTTCACTTACAGTACCAAAAGAACCCATAGTCCGTCCTTCTTCTATCTTCATTCCTCAATGGAGAAGGCACTGTTATGAATGGATTTCCACCTGAAGTAGTTTCCCTGAACAGAACCCCTTGTAGGAATCTCCTGTTACTTCTCTGTTGTGTTACTTCTTGATTTCAACAAAGACAGGTGGCACAGAATCCAACATTCCACAGACTCAACCCTGTCGTGAGTATGTTCTATAGCAGTTTTCTTACGACATAAGAAGTCCTTTGAGCTGAGGGAGACGCTGTGAGACTCACAGGGGCTGTACTTGCATTATGTGTCTTAGAGTCCTAAGTGCCTCACCCTGCCCCTCACTCACAGTATGCATAATGCCCTATGTCCGTCCCTGTTCTATCTTCTTTCCTCCACTGGACACACACTGTCAGAATTGAGAAGACGCCGGAATGAGTTTCCCTGAATCAGAACTTCCTCTGTATAAGTTGATGGACGTCTGAGACTAGACCTCTATATGCGGCTATTGCAGTTTACCACACAGTGCGTCCAAACAGCCTCCTTCTTTGACATACTCAATACTGCCACGAATCCCTCCTAACTCACACTGTCAGAAATGAGAATACGCCGGAATGAGTTTCCCTGACACAGAACTTCCTCTGTTCAAGGGCATCGACGAATGAGATTAGACTCCTATACGCGCCCATTCTAGTTTATCACATAGTGAGCCCCAAGAGCTTCCTTCCTTGACAGACTCAACACTGCCACGAATCCCTCCAAACGCACACTTCCCTCACAATGTTTGTAGCGTTTTCGACTTAGAAAGACAGTGTGGATGAACATAGGTCCTGATCTTTCAATATGTGTGTTGGAAGCCTAAGCTCCATAAGCTGCACTTACCTCACAGGAACTAAAGTGCCCATAGTCGTTCCTTGTTCTATTTTCATTTCTGAAGTAGGAAGACACTGTTATGGATGAGTATCCAACGGAAGTAGTGTCCCTGAACAGATCCCCTTGTAGGAATCACCTGTTAGGGGCCAGGGGCGTCCCTTCTGGATTACAAGAAAGACAGGTGGCACAGAATCCAACATTCCACAGACTCAACCCTGTCGTGAGTATGTTCTATAGCACAGTTTCCTCGTGACATATGAAGTGTATTGAGCAGACGTAGACACTGAGGAACGTCACAGGGCTATCCATGCTGTATGTTCCTTAGAGGCCAGAGGGCCTCACCGTGCACAAAACTCACAGTATGCATCCTGCCCTATGTCCGTCCTTCTTCTATCTTCTTTCCACCACTGGACTGACAGTGTCAGAATTGAGAATCCGCCTGAAGGAGTTTCCCTAAACCGAACTTGCTCTGGTCAAGGGGATGGACGTCTAAGACTAGACTCCTATACGTCCCTTGGCAGTTCACCACACAGTGCGTCTCAAGAGCCTCCTTCTTTGACAGACTCAATACTGCCACGAATCCCTCCTAACACACACTTCCATCACAATGTTTGAAGCTTTTTGGACACAGAAAGACAGTGTGGATGAGCACAGGAAGGGATCTTCAATACGTGTTATGGAAGCCTACACGCCATAAGCTGCACTTCACTCACAGGAACGTCCATAGTCGGTCCTTCTTCTAGCTTCATTTCTCAAATAGGAAGACACTGTTATGAATGAGTATCCACCTGAAGTAGTTTCCCTGAACAGATCCCTTTGTATGAATCTCCTGTTAGTGCTCTGTTGTGTTACTTCTTGATTTCAACAAAGACAGGTGGCACAGAATCCAACATTCCACAGACTCAACCCTGTCGTGAGTATGTTCTATAGCACAGTTTCCTCACGACATAAGAAGTCTTTTGAGCTGAGGGAGACGCTGTGAGACTCACAGGGGCTGTACTTGCATTATGTGTCTTAGAGGCCTCAGTGCCTCACCCTGCCCTTCACTCACAGTATGCAACCTGCCCTATGTCCTTCCCAGGTCTATCTTCTTTCCTCCACTGGACACACATTGTCAGAATTGAGAATACAACGGAATGAGTTTCCCTGAAACAGAACTTCCTCTGTACAAAGGCATGGACGTATGAGACTAGACTCCTATAGGTTCCTATTGAAATTTACCACACAGTGCGTCCCAACAGCCTCCTTCTTTGCCAGACTCAATACTGCCACGAATCCCTCCTAACTCACACTTCCCTCACAACGTTGGAAGCATTCTCAACACAGAAAGACAGTGGATGACCACAGGACGTGCTCATCCAATATGTGTTTTGGATGCCTTAGCGCCATATCCTGCACTTCACTTACAGTACCAAAAGAACCCATAGTCCGTCCTTCTTCTATCTTCATTCCTCAATGGAGAAGGCACTGTTATGAATGGGTTTCCACCTGAAGTAGTTTCCCTGAACAGAACCCCTTGTAGGATTCTCCTGTTAGTGCTCTGTTGTGTTACTTCTTGATTTCAACAAAGAGGGGTGGCACAGAATCCAACATTCCACAGACTCAACCCTGTCGTGAGTATGTTCTATAGCAGTTTTCTTACGACATAAGAAGTCCTTTGAGCTGAGGGAGACGCTGTGAGACTCACAGGGGCTGTACTTGCATTATGTGTCTTAGAGTCCTAAGTGCCTCACCCTGCCCCTCACTCACAGTATGCAAAATGCCCTATGTCCGTCCCTGTTCTATCTTCTTTCCTCCACTGGACACACACTGTCAGAATTGAGAAGACGCCGGAATGAGTTTCCCTGAATCAGAACTTCCTCTGTATAAGTTGATGGACGTCTGAGACTAGACCCCTTTATGCGGCTATTGCAGTTTACCACACAGTGCGTCCAAACAGCCTCCTTCTTTGACATACTCAATACTGCCACGAATCCCTCCTAACTCACACTGTCAGAAATGAGAATACGCCGGAATGAGTTTCCCTGACACAGAACTTCCTCTGTTCAAGGGCATCGACGAATGAGATTAGACTCCTATACGCGCCCATTCTAGTTTATCACATAGTGAGCCCCAAGAGCTTCCTTCCTTGACAGACTCAACACTGCCACGAATCCCTCCAAACGCACACTTCCCTCACAATGTTTGTAGCGTTTTCGACTTAGAAAGACAGTGTGGATGAGCATAGGTCCTGATCTTTCAATATGTGTGTTGGAAGCCTAAGCTCCATAAGCTGCACTTACCTCACAGGAACTAACGTGCCCATAGTCGGTCCTTGTTCTATCTTCATTTCTGAAGTAGGAAGACACTGTTATGGATGAGTATCCAACGGAAGTAGTGTCCCTGAACAGATCCCCTTGTAGGAATCACCTGTTAGGGGCCAGGGGCGTCCCTTCTGGATTACAAGAAAGACAGGTGGCACAGAATCCAACATTCCACAGACTCAACCCTGTCGTGAGTATGTTCTATAGCACAGTTTCCTCGTGACATATGAAGTGTATTGAGCAGACGTAGACACTGAGGAACGTCACAGGGCTATCCATGCTGTATGTTCCTTAGAGGCCAGAGGGCCTCACCGTGCACAAAACTCACAGTATGCATCCTGCCCTATGTCCGTCCTTCTTCTATCTTCTTTCCACCACTGGACTGACAGTGTCAGAATTGAGAATCCGCCTGAAGGAGTTTCCCTAAACCGAACTTGCTCTGGTCAAGGGGATGGACGTCTAAGACTAGACTCCTATACGTCCCTTTGCAGTTCACCACACAGTGCGTCTCAAGAGCCTCCTTCTTTGACAGACTCAATACTGCCACGAATCCCTCCTAACACACACTTCCATCACAATGTTTGAAGCTTTTTGGACACAGAAAGACAGTGTGGATGAGCACAGGAAGGGATCTTCAATACGTGTTATGGAAGCCTACACGCCATAAGCTGCACTTCACTCACAGGAACGTCCATAGTCGGTCCTTCTTCTAGCTTCATTTCTCAAATAGGAAGACACTGTTATGAATGAGTATCCACCTGAAGTAGTTTCCCTGAACAGATCCCTTTGTATGAATCTCCTGTTAGTGCTCTGTTGTGTTACTTCTTGATTTCAACAAAGACAGGTGGCACAGAATCCAACATTCCACAGACTCAACCCTGTCGTGAGTATGTTCTATAGCACAGTTTCCTCACGACATAAGAAGTCTTTTGAGCTGAGGGAGACGCTGTGAGACTCACAGGGGCTGTACTTGCATTATGTGTCTTAGAGGCCTCAGTGCCTCACCCTGCCCTTCACTCACAGTATGCAACCTGCCCTATGTCCTTCCCAGGTCTATCTTCTTTCCTCCACTGGACACACATTGTCAGAATTGAGAATACAACGGAATGAGTTTCCCTGAAACAGAACTTCCTCTGTACAAAGGCATGGACGTATGAGACTAGACTCCTATAGGTTCCTATTGAAATTTACCACACAGTGCGTCCCAACAGCCTCCTTCTTTGCCAGACTCAATACTGCCACGAATCCCTCCTAACTCACACTTCCCTCACAACGTTGGAAGCATTCTCAACACAGAAAGACAGTGGATGACCACAGGACGTGCTCATCCAATATGTGTTTTGGATGCCTTAGCGCCATATCCTGCACTTCACTTACAGTACCAAAAGAACCCATAGTCCGTCCTTCTTCTATCTTCATTCCTCAATGGAGAGGCACTGTTATGAATGGGTTTCCACCTGAAGTAGTTTCCCTGAACAGAACCCCTTGTAGGATTCTCCTGTTAGTGCTCTGTTGTGTTACTTCTTGATTTCAACAAAGAGGGGTGGCACAGAATCCAACATTCCACAGACTCAACCCTGTCGTGAGTATGTTCTATAGCAGTTTTCTTACGACATAAGAAGTCCTTTGAGCTGAGGGAGACGCTGTGAGACTCACAGGGGCTGTACTTGCATTATGTGTCTTAGAGTCCTAAGTGCCTCACCCTGCCCCTCACTCACAGTATGCAAAATGCCCTATGTCCGTCCCTGTTCTATCTTCTTTCCTCCACTGGACACACACTGTCAGAATTGAGAAGACGCCGGAATGAGTTTCCCTGAATCAGAACTTCCTCTGTATAAGTTGATGGACGTCTGAGACTAGACCCCTTTATGCGGCTATTGCAGTTTACCACACAGTGCGTCCAAACAGCCTCCTTCTTTGACATACTCAATACTGCCACGAATCCCTCCTAACTCACACTGTCAGAAATGAGAATACGCCGGAATGAGTTTCCCTGACACAGAACTTCCTCTGTTCAAGGGCATCGACGAATGAGATTAGACTCCTATACGCGCCCATTCTAGTTTATCACATAGTGAGCCCCAAGAGCTTCCTTCCTTGACAGACTCAACACTGCCACGAATCCCTCCAAACGCACACTTCCCTCACAATGTTTGTAGCGTTTTCGACTTAGAAAGACAGTGTGGATGAGCATAGGTCCTGATCTTTCAATATGTGTGTTGGAAGCCTAAGCTCCATAAGCTGCACTTACCTCACAGGAACTAACGTGCCCATAGTCGGTCCTTGTTCTATCTTCATTTCTGAAGTAGGAAGACACTGTTATGGATGAGTATCCAACGGAAGTAGTGTCCCTGAACAGATCCCCTTGTAGGAATCACCTGTTAGGGGCCAGGGGCGTCCCTTCTGGATTACAAGAAAGACAGGTGGCACAGAATCCAACATTCCACAGACTCAACCCTGTCGTGAGTATGTTCTATAGCACAGTTTCCTCGTGACATATGAAGTGTATTGAGCAGACGTAGACACTGAGGAACGTCACAGGGCTATCCATGCTGTATGTTCCTTAGAGGCCAGAGGGCCTCACCGTGCACAAAACTCACAGTATGCATCCTGCCCTATGTCCGTCCTTCTTCTATCTTCTTTCCACCACTGGACTGACAGTGTCAGAATTGAGAATCCGCCTGAAGGAGTTTCCCTAAACCGAACTTGCTCTGGTCAAGGGGATGGACGTCTAAGACTAGACTCCTATACGTCCCTTTGCAGTTCACCACACAGTGCGTCTCAAGAGCCTCCTTCTTTGACAGACTCAATACTGCCACGAATCCCTCCTAACACACACTTCCATCACAATGTTTGAAGCTTTTTGGACACAGAAAGACAGTGTGGATGAGCACAGGAAGGGATCTTCAATACGTGTTATGGAAGCCTACACGCCATAAGCTGCACTTCACTCACAGGAACGTCCATAGTCGGTCCTTCTTCTAGCTTCATTTCTCAAATAGGAAGACACTGTTATGAATGAGTATCCACCTGAAGTAGTTTCCCTGAACAGATCCCTTTGTATGAATCTCCTGTTAGTGCTCTGTTGTGTTACTTCTTGATTTCAACAAAGACAGGTGGCACAGAATCCAACATTCCACAGACTCAACCCTGTCGTGAGTATGTTCTATAGCACAGTTTCCTCACGACATAAGAAGTCTTTTGAGCTGAGGGAGACGCTGTGAGACTCACAGGGGCTGTACTTGCATTATGTGTCTTAGAGGCCTCAGTGCCTCACCCTGCCCTTCACTCACAGTATGCAACCTGCCCTATGTCCTTCCCAGGTCTATCTTCTTTCCTCCACTGGACACACATTGTCAGAATTGAGAATACAACGGAATGAGTTTCCCTGAAACAGAACTTCCTCTGTACAAAGGCATGGACGTATGAGACTAGACTCCTATAGGTTCCTATTGAAATTTACCACACAGTGCGTCCCAACAGCCTCCTTCTTTGCCAGACTCAATACTGCCACGAATCCCTCCTAACTCACACTTCCCTCACAACGTTGGAAGCATTCTCAACACAGAAAGACAGTGGATGACCACAGGACGTGCTCATCCAATATGTGTTTTGGATGCCTTAGCGCCATATCCTGCACTTCACTTACAGTACCAAAAGAACCCATAGTCCGTCCTTCTTCTATCTTCATTCCTCAATGGAGAAGGCACTGTTATGAATGGGTTTCCACCTGAAGTAGTTTCCCTGAACAGAACCCCTTGTAGGATTCTCCTGTTAGTGCTCTGTTGTGTTACTTCTTGATTTCAACAAAGAGGGGTGGCACAGAATCCAACATTCCACAGACTCAACCCTGTCGTGAGTATGTTCTATAGCAGTTTTCTTACGACATAAGAAGTCCTTTGAGCTGAGGGAGACGCTGTGAGACTCACAGGGGCTGTACTTGCATTATGTGTCTTAGAGTCCTAAGTGCCTCACCCTGCCCCTCACTCACAGTATGCAAAATGCCCTATGTCCGTCCCTGTTCTATCTTCTTTCCTCCACTGGACACACACTGTCAGAATTGAGAAGACGCCGGAATGAGTTTCCCTGAATCAGAACTTCCTCTGTATAAGTTGATGGACGTCTGAGACTAGACCCCTTTATGCGGCTATTGCAGTTTACCACACAGTGCGTCCAAACAGCCTCCTTCTTTGACATACTCAATACTGCCACGAATCCCTCCTAACTCACACTGTCAGAAATGAGAATACGCCGGAATGAGTTTCCCTGACACAGAACTTCCTCTGTTCAAGGGCATCGACGAATGAGATTAGACTCCTATACGCGCCCATTCTAGTTTATCACATAGTGAGCCCCAAGAGCTTCCTTCCTTGACAGACTCAACACTGCCACGAATCCCTCCAAACGCACACTTCCCTCACAATGTTTGTAGCGTTTTCGACTTAGAAAGACAGTGTGGATGAGCATAGGTCCTGATCTTTCAATATGTGTGTTGGAAGCCTAAGCTCCATAAGCTGCACTTACCTCACAGGAACTAACGTGCCCATAGTCGGTCCTTGTTCTATCTTCATTTCTGAAGTAGGAAGACACTGTTATGGATGAGTATCCAACGGAAGTAGTGTCCCTGAACAGATCCCCTTGTAGGAATCACCTGTTAGGGGCCAGGGGCGTCCCTTCTGGATTACAAGAAAGACAGGTGGCACAGAATCCAACATTCCACAGACTCAACCCTGTCGTGAGTATGTTCTATAGCACAGTTTCCTCGTGACATATGAAGTGTATTGAGCAGACGTAGACACTGAGGAACGTCACAGGGCTATCCATGCTGTATGTTCCTTAGAGGCCAGAGGGCCTCACCGTGCACAAAACTCACAGTATGCATCCTGCCCTATGTCCGTCCTTCTTCTATCTTCTTTCCACCACTGGACTGACAGTGTCAGAATTGAGAATCCGCCTGAAGGAGTTTCCCTAAACCGAACTTGCTCTGGTCAAGGGGATGGACGTCTAAGACTAGACTCCTATACGTCCCTTTGCAGTTCACCACACAGTGCGTCTCAAGAGCCTCCTTCTTTGACAGACTCAATACTGCCACGAATCCCTCCTAACACACACTTCCATCACAATGTTTGAAGCTTTTTGGACACAGAAAGACAGTGTGGATGAGCACAGGAAGGGATCTTCAATACGTGTTATGGAAGCCTACACGCCATAAGCTGCACTTCACTCACAGGAACGTCCATAGTCGGTCCTTCTTCTAGCTTCATTTCTCAAATAGGAAGACACTGTTATGAATGAGTATCCACCTGAAGTAGTTTCCCTGAACAGATCCCTTTGTATGAATCTCCTGTTAGTGCTCTGTTGTGTTACTTCTTGATTTCAACAAAGACAGGTGGCACAGAATCCAACATTCCACAGACTCAACCCTGTCGTGAGTATGTTCTATAGCACAGTTTCCTCACGACATAAGAAGTCTTTTGAGCTGAGGGAGACGCTGTGAGACTCACAGGGGCTGTACTTGCATTATGTGTCTTAGAGGCCTCAGTGCCTCACCCTGCCCTTCACTCACAGTATGCAACCTGCCCTATGTCCTTCCCAGGTCTATCTTCTTTCCTCCACTGGACACACATTGTCAGAATTGAGAATACAACGGAATGAGTTTCCCTGAAACAGAACTTCCTCTGTACAAAGGCATGGACGTATGAGACTAGACTCCTATAGGTTCCTATTGAAATTTACCACACAGTGCGTCCCAACAGCCTCCTTCTTTGCCAGACTCAATACTGCCACGAATCCCTCCTAACTCACACTTCCCTCACAACGTTGGAAGCATTCTCAACACAGAAAGACAGTGGATGACCACAGGACGTGCTCATCCAATATGTGTTTTGGATGCCTTAGCGCCATATCCTGCACTTCACTTACAGTACCAAAAGAACCCATAGTCCGTCCTTCTTCTATCTTCATTCCTCAATGGAGAGGCACTGTTATGAATGGGTTTCCACCTGAAGTAGTTTCCCTGAACAGAACCCCTTGTAGGATTCTCCTGTTAGTGCTCTGTTGTGTTACTTCTTGATTTCAACAAAGAGGGGTGGCACAGAATCCAACATTCCACAGACTCAACCCTGTCGTGAGTATGTTCTATAGCAGTTTTCTTACGACATAAGAAGTCCTTTGAGCTGAGGGAGACGCTGTGAGACTCACAGGGGCTGTACTTGCATTATGTGTCTTAGAGTCCTAAGTGCCTCACCCTGCCCCTCACTCACAGTATGCAAAATGCCCTATGTCCGTCCCTGTTCTATCTTCTTTCCTCCACTGGACACACACTGTCAGAATTGAGAAGACGCCGGAATGAGTTTCCCTGAATCAGAACTTCCTCTGTATAAGTTGATGGACGTCTGAGACTAGACCCCTTTATGCGGCTATTGCAGTTTACCACACAGTGCGTCCAAACAGCCTCCTTCTTTGACATACTCAATACTGCCACGAATCCCTCCTAACTCACACTGTCAGAAATGAGAATACGCCGGAATGAGTTTCCCTGACACAGAACTTCCTCTGTTCAAGGGCATCGACGAATGAGATTAGACTCCTATACGCGCCCATTCTAGTTTATCACATAGTGAGCCCCAAGAGCTTCCTTCCTTGACAGACTCAACACTGCCACGAATCCCTCCAAACGCACACTTCCCTCACAATGTTTGTAGCGTTTTCGACTTAGAAAGACAGTGTGGATGAGCATAGGTCCTGATCTTTCAATATGTGTGTTGGAAGCCTAAGCTCCATAAGCTGCACTTACCTCACAGGAACTAACGTGCCCATAGTCGGTCCTTGTTCTATCTTCATTTCTGAAGTAGGAAGACACTGTTATGGATGAGTATCCAACGGAAGTAGTGTCCCTGAACAGATCCCCTTGTAGGAATCACCTGTTAGGGGCCAGGGGCGTCCCTTCTGGATTACAAGAAAGACAGGTGGCACAGAATCCAACATTCCACAGACTCAACCCTGTCGTGAGTATGTTCTATAGCACAGTTTCCTCGTGACATATGAAGTGTATTGAGCAGACGTAGACACTGAGGAACGTCACAGGGCTATCCATGCTGTATGTTCCTTAGAGGCCAGAGGGCCTCACCGTGCACAAAACTCACAGTATGCATCCTGCCCTATGTCCGTCCTTCTTCTATCTTCTTTCCACCACTGGACTGACAGTGTCAGAATTGAGAATCCGCCTGAAGGAGTTTCCCTAAACCGAACTTGCTCTGGTCAAGGGGATGGACGTCTAAGACTAGACTCCTATACGTCCCTTTGCAGTTCACCACACAGTGCGTCTCAAGAGCCTCCTTCTTTGACAGACTCAATACTGCCACGAATCCCTCCTAACACACACTTCCATCACAATGTTTGAAGCTTTTTGGACACAGAAAGACAGTGTGGATGAGCACAGGAAGGGATCTTCAATACGTGTTATGGAAGCCTACACGCCATAAGCTGCACTTCACTCACAGGAACGTCCATAGTCGGTCCTTCTTCTAGCTTCATTTCTCAAATAGGAAGACACTGTTATGAATGAGTATCCACCTGAAGTAGTTTCCCTGAACAGATCCCTTTGTATGAATCTCCTGTTAGTGCTCTGTTGTGTTACTTCTTGATTTCAACAAAGACAGGTGACACAGAATCCAACATTCCACAGACTCAACCCTGTCGTGAGTATGTTCTATAGCACAGTTTCCTCACGACATAAGAAGTCTTTTGAGCTGAGGGAGACGCTGTGAGACTCACAGGGGCTGTACTTGCATTATGTGTCTTAGAGGCCTCAGTGCCTCACCCTGCCCTTCACTCACAGTATGCAACCTGCCCTATGTCCTTCCCAGGTCTATCTTCTTTCCTCCACTGGACACACATTGTCAGAATTGAGAATACAACGGAATGAGTTTCCCTGAAACAGAACTTCCTCTGTACAAAGGCATGGACGTATGAGACTAGACTCCTATAGGTTCCTATTGAAATTTACCACACAGTGCGTCCCAACAGCCTCCTTCTTTGCCAGACTCAATACTGCCACGAATCCCTCCTAACTCACACTTCCCTCACAACGTTGGAAGCATTCTCAACACAGAAAGACAGTGGATGACCACAGGACGTGCTCATCCAATATGTGTTTTGGATGCCTTAGCGCCATATCCTGCACTTCACTTACAGTACCAAAAGAACCCATAGTCCGTCCTTCTTCTATCTTCATTCCTCAATGGAGAAGGCACTGTTATGAATGGGTTTCCACCTGAAGTAGTTTCCCTGAACAGAACCCCTTGTAGGATTCTCCTGTTAGTGCTCTGTTGTGTTACTTCTTGATTTCAACAAAGAGGGGTGGCACAGAATCCAACATTCCACAGACTCAACCCTGTCGTGAGTATGTTCTATAGCAGTTTTCTTACGACATAAGAAGTCCTTTGAGCTGAGGGAGACGCTGTGAGACTCACAGGGGCTGTACTTGCATTATGTGTCTTAGAGTCCTAAGTGCCTCACCCTGCCCCTCACTCACAGTATGCAAAATGCCCTATGTCCGTCCCTGTTCTATCTTCTTTCCTCCACTGGACACACACTGTCAGAATTGAGAAGACGCCGGAATGAGTTTCCCTGAATCAGAACTTCCTCTGTATAAGTTGATGGACGTCTGAGACTAGACCCCTTTATGCGGCTATTGCAGTTTACCACACAGTGCGTCCAAACAGCCTCCTTCTTTGACATACTCAATACTGCCACGAATCCCTCCTAACTCACACTGTCAGAAATGAGAATACGCCGGAATGAGTTTCCCTGACACAGAACTTCCTCTGTTCAAGGGCATCGACGAATGAGATTAGACTCCTATACGCGCCCATTCTAGTTTATCACATAGTGAGCCCCAAGAGCTTCCTTCCTTGACAGACTCAACACTGCCACGAATCCCTCCAAACGCACACTTCCCTCACAATGTTTGTAGCGTTTTCGACTTAGAAAGACAGTGTGGATGAGCATAGGTCCTGATCTTTCAATATGTGTGTTGGAAGCCTAAGCTCCATAAGCTGCACTTACCTCACAGGAACTAACGTGCCCATAGTCGGTCCTTGTTCTATCTTCATTTCTGAAGTAGGAAGACACTGTTATGGATGAGTATCCAACGGAAGTAGTGTCCCTGAACAGATCCCCTTGTAGGAATCACCTGTTAGGGGCCAGGGGCGTCCCTTCTGGATTACAAGAAAGACAGGTGGCACAGAATCCAACATTCCACAGACTCAACCCTGTCGTGAGTATGTTCTATAGCACAGTTTCCTCGTGACATATGAAGTGTATTGAGCAGACGTAGACACTGAGGAACGTCACAGGGCTATCCATGCTGTATGTTCCTTAGAGGCCAGAGGGCCTCACCGTGCACAAAACTCACAGTATGCATCCTGCCCTATGTCCGTCCTTCTTCTATCTTCTTTCCACCACTGGACTGACAGTGTCAGAATTGAGAATCCGCCTGAAGGAGTTTCCCTAAACCGAACTTGCTCTGGTCAAGGGGATGGACGTCTAAGACTAGACTCCTATACGTCCCTTTGCAGTTCACCACACAGTGCGTCTCAAGAGCCTCCTTCTTTGACAGACTCAATACTGCCACGAATCCCTCCTAACACACACTTCCATCACAATGTTTGAAGCTTTTTGGACACAGAAAGACAGTGTGGATGAGCACAGGAAGGGATCTTCAATACGTGTTATGGAAGCCTACACGCCATAAGCTGCACTTCACTCACAGGAACGTCCATAGTCGGTCCTTCTTCTAGCTTCATTTCTCAAATAGGAAGACACTGTTATGAATGAGTATCCACCTGAAGTAGTTTCCCTGAACAGATCCCTTTGTATGAATCTCCTGTTAGTGCTCTGTTGTGTTACTTCTTGATTTCAACAAAGACAGGTGGCACAGAATCCAACATTCCACAGACTCAACCCTGTCGTGAGTATGTTCTATAGCACAGTTTCCTCACGACATAAGAAGTCTTTTGAGCTGAGGGAGACGCTGTGAGACTCACAGGGGCTGTACTTGCATTATGTGTCTTAGAGGCCTCAGTGCCTCACCCTGCCCTTCACTCACAGTATGCAACCTGCCCTATGTCCTTCCCAGGTCTATCTTCTTTCCTCCACTGGACACACATTGTCAGAATTGAGAATACAACGGAATGAGTTTCCCTGAAACAGAACTTCCTCTGTACAAAGGCATGGACGTATGAGACTAGACTCCTATAGGTTCCTATTGAAATTTACCACACAGTGCGTCCCAACAGCCTCCTTCTTTGCCAGACTCAATACTGCCACGAATCCCTCCTAACTCACACTTCCCTCACAACGTTGGAAGCATTCTCAACACAGAAAGACAGTGGATGACCACAGGACGTGCTCATCCAATATGTGTTTTGGATGCCTTAGCGCCATATCCTGCACTTCACTTACAGTACCAAAAGAACCCATAGTCCGTCCTTCTTGTATCTTCATTCCTCAATGGAGAAGGCACTGTTATGAATGGGTTTCCACCTGAAGTAGTTTCCCTGAACAGAACCCCTTGTAGGATTCTCCTGTTAGTGCTCTGTTGTGTTACTTCTTGATTTCAACAAAGAGGGGTGGCACAGAATCCAACATTCCACAGACTCAACCCTGTCGTGAGTATGTTCTATAGCAGTTTTCTTACGACATAAGAAGTCCTTTGAGCTGAGGGAGACGCTGTGAGACTCACAGGGGCTGTACTTGCATTATGTGTCTTAGAGTCCTAAGTGCCTCACCCTGCCCCTCACTCACAGTATGCAAAATGCCCTATGTCCGTCCCTGTTCTATCTTCTTTCCTCCACTGGACACACACTGTCAGAATTGAGAAGACGCCGGAATGAGTTTCCCTGAATCAGAACTTCCTCTGTATAAGTTGATGGACGTCTGAGACTAGACCCCTTTATGCGGCTATTGCAGTTTACCACACAGTGCGTCCAAACAGCCTCCTTCTTTGACATACTCAATACTGCCACGAATCCCTCCTAACTCACACTGTCAGAAATGAGAATACGCCGGAATGAGTTTCCCTGACACAGAACTTCCTCTGTTCAAGGGCATCGACGAATGAGATTAGACTCCTATACGCGCCCATTCTAGTTTATCACATAGTGAGCCCCAAGAGCTTCCTTCCTTGACAGACTCAACACTGCCACGAATCCCTCCAAACGCACACTTCCCTCACAATGTTTGTAGCGTTTTCGACTTAGAAAGACAGTGTGGATGAGCATAGGTCCTGATCTTTCAATATGTGTGTTGGAAGCCTAAGCTCCATAAGCTGCACTTACCTCACAGGAACTAACGTGCCCATAGTCGGTCCTTGTTCTATCTTCATTTCTGAAGTAGGAAGACACTGTTATGGATGAGTATCCAACGGAAGTAGTGTCCCTGAACAGATCCCCTTGTAGGAATCACCTGTTAGGGGCCAGGGGCGTCCCTTCTGGATTACAAGAAAGACAGGTGGCACAGAATCCAACATTCCACAGACTCAACCCTGTCGTGAGTATGTTCTATAGCACAGTTTCCTCGTGACATATGAAGTGTATTGAGCAGACGTAGACACTGAGGAACGTCACAGGGCTATCCATGCTGTATGTTCCTTAGAGGCCAGAGGGCCTCACCGTGCACAAAACTCACAGTATGCATCCTGCCCTATGTCCGTCCTTCTTCTATCTTCTTTCCACCACTGGACTGACAGTGTCAGAATTGAGAATCCGCCTGAAGGAGTTTCCCTAAACCGAACTTGCTCTGGTCAAGGGGATGGACGGCTAAGACTAGACTCCTATACGTCCCTTTGCAGTTTACCACACAGTGCGTCTCAAGAGCCTCCTTCTTTGACAGACTCAATACTGCCACGAATCCCTCCTAACACACACTTCCATCACAATGTTTGAAGCTTTTTGGACACAGAAAGACAGTGTGGATGAGCACAGGAAGGGATCTTCAATACGTGTTATGGAAGCCTACACGCCATAAGCTGCACTTCACTCACAGGAACGTCCATAGTCGGTCCTTCTTCTAGCTTCATTTCTCAAATAGGAAAACACTGTTATGAATGAGTATCCACCTGAAGTAGTTTCCCTGAACAGATCCCTTTGTATGAATCTCCTGTTAGTGCTCTGTTGTGTTACTTCTTGATTTCAACAAAGACAGGTGGCACAGAATCCAACATTCCACAGACTCAACCCTGTCGTATGTTCTATAGCACAGTTTCCTCACGACATAAGAAGTCTTTTGAGCTGAGGGAGACGCTGTGAGACTCACAGGGGCTGTACTTGCATTATGTGTCTTAGAGGCCTCAGTGCCTCACCCTGCCCTTCACTCACAGTATGCAACCTGCCCTATGTCCTTCCCAGGTCTATCTTCTTTCCTCCACTGGACACACATTGTCAGAATTGAGAATACAATGGAATGAGTTTCCCTGAAACAGAACTTCCTCTGTACAAAGGCATGGACGTATGAGACTAGACTCCTATAGGTTCCTATTGAAATTTACCACACAGTGCGTCCCAACAGCCTCCTTCTTTGCCAGACTCAATACTGCCACGAATCCCTCCTAACTCACACTTCCCTCACAACGTTGGAAGCATTCTCAAAACAGAAAGACAGTGGATGACCACAGGACGTGCTCATCCAATATGTGTTTTGGATGCCTTAGCGCCATATCCTGCACTTCACTTACAGTACCAAAAGAACCCATAGTCCGTCCTTCTTGTATCTTCATTCCTCAATGGAGAAGGCACTGTTATGAATGGATTTCCACCTGAAGTAGTTTCCCTGAACAGAACCCCTTGTAGGAATCTCCTGTTAGTGCTCTGTTGTGTTACTTCTTGATTTCAACAAAGACGGGTGGCACAGAATCCAACATTCCACAGACTCAACCCTGTCGTGAGTATGTTCTATAGCAGTTTTCTTACGACATAAGAAGTCCTTTGAGCTGAGGGAGACGCTGTGAGACTCACAGGGGCTGTACTTGCATTATGTGTCTTAGAGTCCTAAGTGCCTCACCCTGCCCCTCACTCACAGTATGCATAATGCCCTATGTCCGTCCCTGTTCTATCTTCTTTCCTCCACTGGACACACACTGTCAGAATTGAGAAGACGCCGGAATGAGTTTCCCTGAATCAGAACTTCCTCTGTATAAGTTGATGGACGTCTGAGACTAGACCTCTATATGCGGCTATTGCAGTTTACCACACAGTGCGTCCAAACAGCCTCCTTCTTTGACATACTCAATACTGCCACGAATCCCTCCTAACTCACACTGTCAGAAATGAGAATACGCCGGAATGAGTTTCCCTGACACAGAACTTCCTCTGTTCAAGGGCATCGACGAATGAGATTAGACTCCTATACGCGCCCATTCTAGTTTATCACATAGTGAGCCCCAAGAGCTTCCTTCCTTGACAGACTCAACACTGCCACGAATCCCTCCAAACGCACACTTCCCTCACAATGTTTGTAGCGTTTTCGACTTAGAAAGACAGTGTGGATGAACATAGGTCCTGATCTTTCAATATGTGTGTTGGAAGCCTAAGCTCCATAAGCTGCACTTACCTCACAGGAACTAAAGTGCCCATAGTCGTTCCTTGTTCTATTTTCATTTCTGAAGTAGGAAGACACTGTTATGGATGAGTATCCAACGGAAGTAGTGTCCCTGAACAGATCCCCTTGTAGGAATCACCTGTTAGGGGCCAGGGGCGTCCCTTCTGGATTACAAGAAAGACAGGTGGCACAGAATCCAACATTCCACAGACTCAACCCTGTCGTGAGTATGTTCTATAGCACAGTTTCCTCGTGACATATGAAGTGTATTGAGCAGACGTAGACACTGAGGAACGTCACAGGGCTATCCATGCTGTATGTTCCTTAGAGGCCAGAGGGCCTCACCGTGCACAAAACTCACAGTATGCATCCTGCCCTATGTCCGTCCTTCTTCTATCTTCTTTCCACCACTGGACTGACAGTGTCAGAATTGAGAATCCGCCTGAAGGAGTTTCCCTAAACCGAACTTGCTCTGGTCAAGGGGATGGACGTCTAAGACTAGACTCCTATACGTCCCTTTGCAGTTCACCACACAGTGCGTCTCAAGAGCCTCCTTCTTTGACAGACTCAATACTGCCACGAATCCCTCCTAACACACACTTCCATCACAATGTTTGAAGCTTTTTGGACACAGAAAGACAGTGTGGATGAGCACAGGAAGGGATCTTCAATACGTGTTATGGAAGCCTACACGCCATAAGCTGCACTTCACTCACAGGAACGTCCATAGTCGGTCCTTCTTCTAGCTTCATTTCTCAAATAGGAAGACACTGTTATGAATGAGTATCCACCTGAAGTAGTTTCCCTGAACAGATCCCTTTGTATGAATCTCCTGTTAGTGCTCTGTTGTGTTACTTCTTGATTTCAACAAAGACAGGTGGCACAGAATCCAACATTCCACAGACTCAACCCTGTCGTGAGTATGTTCTATAGCACAGTTTCCTCACGACATAAGAAGTCTTTTGAGCTGAGGGAGACGCTGTGAGACTCACAGGGGCTGTACTTGCATTATGTGTCTTAGAGGCCTCAGTGCCTCACCCTGCCCTTCACTCACAGTATGCAACCTGCCCTATGTCCTTCCCAGGTCTATCTTCTTTCCTCCACTGGACACACATTGTCAGAATTGAGAATACAATGGAATGAGTTTCCCTGAAACAGAACTTCCTCTGTACAAAGGCATGGACGTATGAGACTAGACTCCTATAGGTTCCTATTGAAATTTACCACACAGTGCGTCCCAACAGCCTCCTTCTTTGCCAGACTCAATACTGCCACGAATCCCTCCTAACTCACACTTCCCTCACAACGTTGGAAGCATTCTCAACACAGAAAGACAGTGGATGACCACAGGACGTGCTCATCCAATATGTGTTTTGGATGCCTTAGCGCCATATCCTGCACTTCACTTACAGTACCAAAAGAACCCATAGTCCGTCCTTCTTGTATCTTCATTCCTCAATGGAGAAGGCACTGTTATGAATGGATTTCCACCTGAAGTAGTTTCCCTGAACAGAACCCCTTGTAGGAATCTCCTGTTAGTGCTCTGTTGTGTTACTTCTTGATTTCAACAAAGACAGGTGGCACAGAATCCAACATTCCACAGACTCAACCCTGTCGTGAGTATGTTCTATAGCAGTTTTCTTACGACATAAGAAGTCCTTTGAGCTGAGGGAGACGCTGTGAGACTCACAGGGGCTGTACTTGCATTATGTGTCTTAGAGTCCTAAGTGCCTCACCCTGCCCCTCACTCACAGTATGCATAATGCCCTATGTCCGTCCCTGTTCTATCTTCTTTCCTCCACTGGACACACACTGTCAGAATTGAGAAGACGCCGGAATGAGTTTCCCTGAATCAGAACTTCCTCTGTATAAGTTGATGGACGTCTGAGACTAGACCTCTATATGCGGCTATTGCAGTTTACCACACAGTGCGTCCAAACAGCCTCCTTCTTTGACATACTCAATACTGCCACGAATCCCTCCTAACTCACACTGTCAGAAATGAGAATACGCCGGAATGAGTTTCCCTGACACAGAACTTCCTCTGTTCAAGGGCATCGACGAATGAGATTAGACTCCTATACGCGCCCATTCTAGTTTATCACATAGTGAGCCCCAAGAGCTTCCTTCCTTGACAGACTCAACACTGCCACGAATCCCTCCAAACGCACACTTCCCTCACAATGTTTGTAGCGTTTTCGACTTAGAAAGACAGTGTGGATGAACATAGGTCCTGATCTTTCAATATGTGTGTTGGAAGCCTAAGCTCCATAAGCTGCACTTACCTCACAGGAACTAAAGTGCCCATAGTCGTTCCTTGTTCTATTTTCATTTCTGAAGTAGGAAGACACTGTTATGGATGAGTATCCAACGGAAGTAGTGTCCCTGAACAGATCCCCTTGTAGGAATCACCTGTTAGGGGCCAGGGGCGTCCCTTCTGGATTACAAGAAAGACAGGTGGCACAGAATCCAACATTCCACAGACTCAACCCTGTCGTGAGTATGTTCTATAGCACAGTTTCCTCGTGACATATGAAGTGTATTGAGCAGACGTAGACACTGAGGAACGTCACAGGGCTATCCATGCTGTATGTTCCTTAGAGGCCAGAGGGCCTCACCGTGCACAAAACTCACAGTATGCATCCTGCCCTATGTCCGTCCTTCTTCTATCTTCTTTCCACCACTGGACTGACAGTGTCAGAATTGAGAATCCGCCTGAAGGAGTTTCCCTAAACCGAACTTGCTCTGGTCAAGGGGATGGACGTCTAAGACTAGACTCCTATACGTCCCTTTGCAGTTCACCACACAGTGCGTCTCAAGAGCCTCCTTCTTTGACAGACTCAATACTGCCACGAATCCCTCCTAACACACACTTCCATCACAATGTTTGAAGCTTTTTGGACACAGAAAGACAGTGTGGATGAGCACAGGAAGGGATCTTCAATACGTGTTATGGAAGCCTACACGCCATAAGCTGCACTTCACTCACAGGAACGTCCATAGTCGGTCCTTCTTCTAGCTTCATTTCTCAAATAGGAAGACACTGTTATGAATGAGTATCCACCTGAAGTAGTTTCCCTGAACAGATCCCTTTGTATGAATCTCCTGTTAGTGCTCTGTTGTGTTACTTCTTGATTTCAACAAAGACAGGTGGCACAGAATCCAACATTCCACAGACTCAACCCTGTCGTGAGTATGTTCTATAGCACAGTTTCCTCACGACATAAGAAGTCTTTTGAGCTGAGGGAGACGCTGTGAGACTCACAGGGGCTGTACTTGCATTATGTGTCTTAGAGGCCTCAGTGCCTCACCCTGCCCTTCACTCACAGTATGCAACCTGCCCTATGTCCTTCCCAGGTCTATCTTCTTTCCTCCACTGGACACACATTGTCAGAATTGAGAATACAACGGAATGAGTTTCCCTGAAACAGAACTTCCTCTGTACAAAGGCATGGACGTATGAGACTAGACTCCTATAGGTTCCTATTGAAATTTACCACACAGTGCGTCCCAACAGCCTCCTTCTTTGCCAGACTCAATACTGCCACGAATCCCTCCTAACTCACACTTCCCTCACAACGTTGGAAGCATTCTCAACACAGAAAGACAGTGGATGACCACAGGACGTGCTCATCCAATATGTGTTTTGGATGCCTTAGCGCCATATCCTGCACTTCACTTACAGTACCAAAAGAACCCATAGTCCGTCCTTCTTGTATCTTCATTCCTCAATGGAGAAGGCACTGTTATGAATGGGTTTCCACCTGAAGTAGTTTCCCTGAACAGAACCCCTTGTAGGATTCTCCTGTTAGTGCTCTGTTGTGTTACTTCTTGATTTCAACAAAGAGGGGTGGCACAGAATCCAACATTCCACAGACTCAACCCTGTCGTGAGTATGTTCTATAGCAGTTTTCTTACGACATAAGAAGTCCTTTGAGCTGAGGGAGACGCTGTGAGACTCACAGGGGCTGTACTTGCATTATGTGTCTTAGAGTCCTAAGTGCCTCACCCTGCCCCTCACTCACAGTATGCAAAATGCCCTATGTCCGTCCCTGTTCTATCTTCTTTCCTCCACTGGACACACACTGTCAGAATTGAGAAGACGCCGGAATGAGTTTCCCTGAATCAGAACTTCCTCTGTATAAGTTGATGGACGTCTGAGACTAGACCCCTTTATGCGGCTATTGCAGTTTACCACACAGTGCGTCCAAACAGCCTCCTTCTTTGACATACTCAATACTGCCACGAATCCCTCCTAACTCACACTGTCAGAAATGAGAATACGCCGGAATGAGTTTCCCTGACACAGAACTTCCTCTGTTCAAGGGCATCGACGAATGAGATTAGACTCCTATACGCGCCCATTCTAGTTTATCACATAGTGAGCCCCAAGAGCTTCCTTCCTTGACAGACTCAACACTGCCACGAATCCCTCCAAACGCACACTTCCCTCACAATGTTTGTAGCGTTTTCGACTTAGAAAGACAGTGTGGATGAACATAGGTCCTGATCTTTCAATATGTGTGTTGGAAGCCTAAGCTCCATAAGCTGCACTTACCTCACAGGAACTAAAGTGCCCATAGTCGTTCCTTGTTCTATTTTCATTTCTGAAGTAGGAAGACACTGTTATGGATGAGTATCCAACGGAAGTAGTGTCCCTGAACAGATCCCCTTGTAGGAATCACCTGTTAGGGGCCAGGGGCGTCCCTTCTGGATTACAAGAAAGACAGGTGGCACAGAATCCAACATTCCACAGACTCAACCCTGTCGTGAGTATGTTCTATAGCACAGTTTCCTCGTGACATATGAAGTGTATTGAGCAGACGTAGACACTGAGGAACGTCACAGGGCTATCCATGCTGTATGTTCCTTAGAGGCCAGAGGGCCTCACCGTGCACAAAACTCACAGTATGCATCCTGCCCTATGTCCGTCCTTCTTCTATCTTCTTTCCACCACTGGACTGACAGTGTCAGAATTGAGAATCCGCCTGAAGGAGTTTCCCTAAACCGAACTTGCTCTGGTCAAGGGGATGGACGTCTAAGACTAGACTCCTATACATCCCTTTGCAGTTCACCACACAGTGCGTCTCAAGAGCCTCCTTCTTTGACAGACTCAATACTGCCACGAATCCCTCCTAACACACACTTCCATCACAATGTTTGAAGCTTTTTGGACACAGAAAGACAGTGTGGATGAGCACAGGAAGGGATCTTCAATACGTGTTATGGAAGCCTACACGCCATAAGCTGCACTTCACTCACAGGAACGTCCATAGTCGGTCCTTCTTCTAGCTTCATTTCTCAAATAGGAAGACACTGTTATGAATGAGTATCCACCTGAAGTAGTTTCCCTGAACAGATCCCTTTGTATGAATCTCCTGTTAGTGCTCTGTTGTGTTACTTCTTGATTTCAACAAAGACAGGTGGCACAGAATCCAACATTCCACAGACTCAACCCTGTCGTGAGTATGTTCTATAGCACAGTTTCCTCACGACATAAGAAGTCTTTTGAGCTGAGGGAGACGCTGTGAGACTCACAGGGGCTGTACTTGCATTATGTGTCTTAGAGGCCTCAGTGCCTCACCCTGCCCTTCACTCACAGTATGCAACCTGCCCTATGTCCTTCCCAGGTCTATCTTCTTTCCTCCACTGGACACACATTGTCAGAATTGAGAATACAACGGAATGAGTTTCCCTGAAACAGAACTTCCTCTGTACAAAGGCATGGACGTATGAGACTAGACTCCTATAGGTTCCTATTGAAATTTACCACACAGTGCGTCCCAACAGCCTCCTTCTTTGCCAGACTCAATACTGCCACGAATCCCTCCTAACTCACACTTCCCTCACAACGTTGGAAGCATTCTCAACACAGAAAGACAGTGGATGACCACAGGACGTGCTCATCCAATATGTGTTTTGGATGCCTTAGCGCCATATCCTGCACTTCACTTACAGTACCAAAAGAACCCATAGTCCGTCCTTCTTCTATCTTCATTCCTCAATGGAGAAGGCACTGTTATGAATGGGTTTCCACCTGAAGTAGTTTCCCTGAACAGAACCCCTTGTAGGATTCTCCTGTTAGTGCTCTGTTGTGTTACTTCTTGATTTCAACAAAGAGGGGTGGCACAGAATCCAACATTCCACAGACTCAACCCTGTCGTGAGTATGTTCTATAGCAGTTTTCTTACGACATAAGAAGTCCTTTGAGCTGAGGGAGACGCTGTGAGACTCACAGGGGCTGTACCTGCATTATGTGTCTTAGAGTCCTAAGTGCCTCACCCTGCCCCTCACTCACAGTATGCAAAATGCCCTATGTCCGTCCCTGTTCTATCTTCTTTCCTCCACTGGACACACACTGTCAGAATTGAGAAGACGCCGGAATGAGTTTCCCTGAATCAGAACTTCCTCTGTTCCCTGAATCAGATGGACGTCTGTGAACTAGACCCCTTTATGCGGCTATTGCAGTTTACCACACATGCGTCCAAACAGCCTCCTCTTTGATACTCAATACGGCCACGAATCCCTCCTACTCACACTGTCAGAAATGAGAATACGCCGGAATGAGTTTCCCTGACACAGAACTTCCTCTGTTCAAGGGCATCGACGAATGAGATTAGACTCCTATACGCGCCCATTCTAGTTTATCACATAGTGAGCCCCAAGAGCTTCCTTCCTTGACAGACTCAACACTGCCACGAATCCCTCCAAACGCACACTTCCCTCACAATGTTTGTAGCGTTTTCGACTTAGAAAGACAGTGTGGATGAACATAGGTCCTGATCTTTCAATATGTGTGTTGGAAGCCTAAGCTCCATAAGCTGCACTTACATCACAGGAACTAACGTGCCCATAGTCGGTCCTTGTTCTATCTTCATTTCTGAAGTAGGAAGACACTGTTATGGATGAGTATCCAACGGAAGTAGTGTCCCTGAACAGATCCCCTTGTAGGAATCACCTGTTAGGGGCCAGGGGCGTCCCTTCTGGATTACAAGAAAGACAGGTGGCACAGAATCCAACATTCCACAGACTCAACCCTGTCGTGAGTATGTTCTATAGCACAGTTTCCTCGTGACATATGAAGTGTATTGAGCAGACGTAGACACTGAGGAACGTCACAGGGCTATCCATGCTGTATGTTCCTTAGAGGCCAGAGGGCCTCACCGTGCACAAAACTCACAGTATGCATCCTGCCCTATGTCCGTCCTTCTTCTATCTTCTTTCCACCACTGGACTGACAGTGTCAGAATTGAGAATCCGCCTGAAGGAGTTTCCCTAAACCGAACTTGCTCTGGTCAAGGGGATGGACGTCTAAGACTAGACTCCTATACGTCCCTTTGCAGTTCACCACACAGTGCGTCTCAAGAGCCTCCTTCTTTGACAGACTCAATACTGCCACGAATCCCTCCTAACACACACTTCCATCACAATGTTTGAAGCTTTTTGGACACAGAAAGACAGTGTGGATGAGCACAGGAAGGGATCTTCAATACGTGTTATGGAAGCCTACACGCCATAAGCTGCACTTCACTCACAGGAACGTCCATAGTCGGTCCTTCTTCTAGCTTCATTTCTCAAATAGGAAGACACTGTTATGAATGAGTATCCACCTGAAGTAGTTTCCCTGAACAGATCCCTTTGTATGAATCTCCTGTTAGTGCTCTGTTGTGTTACTTCTTGATTTCAACAAAGACAGGTGGCACAGAATCCAACATTCCACAGACTCAACCCTGTCGTGAGTATGTTCTATAGCACAGTTTCCTCACGACATAAGAAGTCTTTTGAGCTGAGGGAGACGCTGTGAGACTCACAGGGGCTGTACTTGCATTATGTGTCTTAGAGGCCTCAGTGCCTCACCCTGCCCTTCACTCACAGTATGCAACCTGCCCTATGTCCTTCCCAGGTCTATCTTCTTTCCTCCACTGGACACACATTGTCAGAATTGAGAATACAACGGAATGAGTTTCCCTGAAACAGAACTTCCTCTGTACAAAGGCATGGACGTATGAGACTAGACTCCTATAGGTTCCTATTGAAATTTACCACACAGTGCGTCCCAACAGCCTCCTTCTTTGCCAGACTCAATACTGCCACGAATCCCTCCTAACTCACACTTCCCTCACAACGTTGGAAGCATTCTCAAAACAGAAAGACAGTGGATGACCACAGGACGTGCTCATCCAATATGTGTTTTGGATGCCTTAGCGCCATATCCTGCACTTCACTTACAGTACCAAAAGAACCCATAGTCCGTCCTTCTTGTATCTTCATTCCTCAATGGAGAAGGCACTGTTATGAATGGATTTCCACCTGAAGTAGTTTCCCTGAACAGAACCCCTTGTAGGAATCTCCTGTTAGTGCTCTGTTGTGTTACTTCTTGATTTCAACAAAGACAGGTGGCACAGAATCCAACATTCCACAGACTCAACCCTGTCGTGAGTATGTTCTATAGCAGTTTTCTTACGACATAAGAAGTCCTTTGAGCTGAGGGAGACGCTGTGAGACTCACAGGGGCTGTACTTGCATTATGTGTCTTAGAGTCCTAAGTGCCTCACCCTGCCCCTCACTCACAGTATGCATAATGCCCTATGTCCGTCCCTGTTCTATCTTCTTTCCTCCACTGGACACACACTGTCAGAATTGAGAAGACGCCGGAATGAGTTTCCCTGAATCAGAACTTCCTCTGTATAAGTTGATGGACGTCTGAGACTAGACCTCTATATGCGGCTATTGCAGTTTACCACACAGTGCGTCCAAACAGCCTCCTTCTTTGACATACTCAATACTGCCACGAATCCCTCCTAACTCACACTGTCAGAAATGAGAATACGCCGGAATGAGTTTCCCTGACACAGAACTTCCTCTGTTCAAGGGCATCGACGAATGAGATTAGACTCCTATACGCGCCCATTCTAGTTTATCACATAGTGAGCCCCAAGAGCTTCCTTCCTTGACAGACTCAACACTGCCACGAATCCCTCCAAACGCACACTTCCCTCACAATGTTTGTAGCGTTTTCGACTTAGAAAGACAGTGTGGATGAACATAGGTCCTGATCTTTCAATATGTGTGTTGGAAGCCTAAGCTCCATAAGCTGCACTTACCTCACAGGAACTAAAGTGCCCATAGTCGTTCCTTGTTCTATTTTCATTTCTGAAGTAGGAAGACACTGTTATGGATGAGTATCCAACGGAAGTAGTGTCCCTGAACAGATCCCCTTGTAGGAATCACCTGTTAGGGGCCAGGGGCGTCCCTTCTGGATTACAAGAAAGACAGGTGGCACAGAATCCAACATTCCACAGACTCAACCCTGTCGTGAGTATGTTCTATAGCACAGTTTCCTCGTGACATATGAAGTGTATTGAGCAGACGTAGACACTGAGGAACGTCACAGGGCTATCCATGCTGTATGTTCCTTAGAGGCCAGAGGGCCTCACCGTGCACAAAACTCACAGTATGCATCCTGCCCTATGTCCGTCCTTCTTCTATCTTCTTTCCACCACTGGACTGACAGTGTCAGAATTGAGAATCCGCCTGAAGGAGTTTCCCTAAACCGAACTTGCTCTGGTCAAGGGGATGGACGTCTAAGACTAGACTCCTATACGTCCCTTTGCAGTTCACCACACAGTGCGTCTCAAGAGCCTCCTTCTTTGACAGACTCAATACTGCCACGAATCCCTCCTAACACACACTTCCATCACAATGTTTGAAGCTTTTTGGACACAGAAAGACAGTGTGGATGAGCACAGGAAGGGATCTTCAATACGTGTTATGGAAGCCTACACGCCATAAGCTGCACTTCACTCACAGGAACGTCCATAGTCGGTCCTTCTTCTAGCTTCATTTCTCAAATAGGAAGACACTGTTATGAATGAGTATCCACCTGAAGTAGTTTCCCTGAACAGATCCCTTTGTATGAATCTCCTGTTAGTGCTCTGTTGTGTTACTTCTTGATTTCAACAAAGACAGGTGGCACAGAATCCAACATTCCACAGACTCAACCCTGTCGTGAGTATGTTCTATAGCACAGTTTCCTCACGACATAAGAAGTCTTTTGAGCTGAGGGAGACGCTGTGAGACTCACAGGGGCTGTACTTGCATTATGTGTCTTAGAGGCCTCAGTGCCTCACCCTGCCCTTCACTCACAGTATGCAACCTGCCCTATGTCCTTCCCAGGTCTATCTTCTTTCCTCCACTGGACACACATTGTCAGAATTGAGAATACAACGGAATGAGTTTCCCTGAAACAGAACTTCCTCTGTACAAAGGCATGGACGTATGAGACTAGACTCCTATAGGTTCCTATTGAAATTTACCACACAGTGCGTCCCAACAGCCTCCTTCTTTGCCAGACTCAATACTGCCACGAATCCCTCCTAACTCACACTTCCCTCACAACGTTGGAAGCATTCTCAAAACAGAAAGACAGTGGATGACCACAGGACGTGCTCATCCAATATGTGTTTTGGATGCCTTAGCGCCATATCCTGCACTTCACTTACAGTACCAAAAGAACCCATAGTCCGTCCTTCTTGTATCTTCATTCCTCAATGGAGAAGGCACTGTTATGAATGGATTTCCACCTGAAGTAGTTTCCCTGAACAGAACCCCTTGTAGGAATCTCCTGTTAGTGCTCTGTTGTGTTACTTCTTGATTTCAACAAAGACAGGTGGCACAGAATCCAACATTCCACAGACTCAACCCTGTCGTGAGTATGTTCTATAGCAGTTTTCTTACGACATAAGAAGTCCTTTGAGCTGAGGGAGACGCTGTGAGACTCACAGGGGCTGTACTTGCATTATGTGTCTTAGAGTCCTAAGTGCCTCACCCTGCCCCTCACTCACAGTATGCATAATGCCCTATGTCCGTCCCTGTTCTATCTTCTTTCCTCCACTGGACACACACTGTCAGAATTGAGAAGACGCCGGAATGAGTTTCCCTGAATCAGAACTTCCTCTGTATAAGTTGATGGACGTCTGAGACTAGACCTCTATATGCGGCTATTGCAGTTTACCACACAGTGCGTCCAAACAGCCTCCTTCTTTGACATACTCAATACTGCCACGAATCCCTCCTAACTCACACTGTCAGAAATGAGAATACGCCGGAATGAGTTTCCCTGACACAGAACTTCCTCTGTTCAAGGGCATCGACGAATGAGATTAGACTCCTATACGCGCCCATTCTAGTTTATCACATAGTGAGCCCCAAGAGCTTCCTTCCTTGACAGACTCAACACTGCCACGAATCCCTCCAAACGCACACTTCCCTCACAATGTTTGTAGCGTTTTCGACTTAGAAAGACAGTGTGGATGAACATAGGTCCTGATCTTTCAATATGTGTGTTGGAAGCCTAAGCTCCATAAGCTGCACTTACCTCACAGGAACTAAAGTGCCCATAGTCGTTCCTTGTTCTATTTTCATTTCTGAAGTAGGAAGACACTGTTATGGATGAGTATCCAACGGAAGTAGTGTCCCTGAACAGATCCCCTTGTAGGAATCACCTGTTAGGGGCCAGGGGCGTCCCTTCTGGATTACAAGAAAGACAGGTGGCACAGAATCCAACATTCCACAGACTCAACCCTGTCGTGAGTATGTTCTATAGCACAGTTTCCTCGTGACATATGAAGTGTATTGAGCAGACGTAGACACTGAGGAACGTCATGTTCCTTAGAGGCCAGAGGGCCTCACCGTGCACAAAACTCACAGTATGCATCCTGCCCTATGTCCGTCCTTCTTCTATCTTCTTCCACCACTGGACTGACAGTGTCAGAATTGAGAATCCGCCTGAAGGAGTTTCCCTAAACCGAACTTGCTCTGGTCAAGGGGGCATGGACGTCTAAGACTAGACTCCTATACGTCCCTTTGCAGTTCACCACACAGTGCGTCTCAAGAGCCTCCTTCTTTGACAGACTCAATACTGCCACGAATCCCTCCTAACACACACTTCCATCACAATGTTTGAAGCTTTTTGGACACAGAAAGACAGTGTGGATGAGCACAGGAAGGGATCTTCAATACGTGTTATGGAAGCCTACACGCCTTAAGCTGCACTTCACTCACAGGAACGTCCATAGTCGGTCCTTCTTCTAGCTTCATTTCTCAAATAGGAAGACACTGTTATGAATGAGTATCCACCTGAAGTAGTTTCCCTGAACAGATCCCTTTGTATGAATCTCCTGTTAGTGCTCTGTTGTGTTACTTCTTGATTTCAACAAAGACAGGTGGCACAGAATCCAACATTCCACAGACTCAACCCTGTCGTGAGTATGTTCTATAGCACAGTTTCCTCACGACATAAGAAGTCTTTTGAGCTGAGGGAGACGCTGTGAGACTCACAGGGGCTGTACTTGCATTATGTGTCTTAGAGGCCTCAGTGCCTCACCCTGCCCTTCACTCACAGTATGCAACCTGCCTATGTCCTTCCCAGGTCTATCTTCTTTCCTCCACTGGACACACATTGTCAGAATTGAGAATACAACGGAATGAGTTTCCCTGAAACAGAACTTCCTCTGTACAAAGGCATGGACGTATGAGACTAGACTCCTATAGGTTCCTATTGAAATTTACCACACAGTGCGTCCCAACAGCCTCCTTCTTTGCCAGACTCAATACTGCCACGAATCCCTCCTAACTCACACTTCCCTCACAACGTTGGAAGCATTCTCAACACGGAAAGACAGTGGATGACCACAGGACGTGCTCATCCAATATGTGTTTTGGATGCCTTAGCGCCATATCCTGCACTTCACTTACAGTACCAAAATGAACCCATAGTCCGTCCTTCTTCTATCTTCATTCCTCAATGGAGAAGGCACTGTTATGAATGGGTTTCCCACCTGAAGTAGTTTCCCTGAACAGAACCCCTTGTAGGATTCTCCTGTTAGTGCTCTGTTGTGTTACTTCTTGATTTCAACAAAGAGGGGTGGCACAGAATCCAACATTCCACAGACTCAACCCTGTCGTGAGTATGTTCTATAGCAGTTTTTCTTACGACATAAGAAGTCCTTTGAGCTGAGGGAGACGCTGTGAGACTCACAGGGGCTGTACTTGCATTATGTGTCTTAGAGTCCTAAGTGCCTCACCCTGCCCCTCACTCACAGTAATGCAAAATGCCCTATGTCCGTCCCTGTTCTATCTTCTTTCCTCCACTGGACACACACTGTCAGAATTGAGAAGACGCCGGAATGAGTTTCCCTGAATCAGAACTTCCTCTGTATAAGTTGATGGACCTCTGAGACTAGACCCCTTTATGCGGGCTATTGCAGTTTACCACACAGTGCGTCCAAACAGCCTCCTTCTTTGACATACTCAATACTGCCACGAATCCCTCCTAACTCACACTGTCAGAAATGAGAATACGCCGGAATGAGTTTCCCTGACACAGAACTTCCTCTGTTCAAGGGCATCGACGAATGAGATTAGACTCCTATACCGCGCCCATTCTAGTTTATCACATAGTGAGCCCCAAGAGCTTCCTTCCTTGACAGACTCAACACTGCCACGAATCCCTCCAAACGCACACTTCCCTCACAATGTTTGTAGCGTTTTCGACTTAGAAAGACAGTGTGGATGAGCATAGGTCCTGATCTTTCAATATGTGTGTTGGAAGCCTAAGCTCCATAAGCTGCACTTACCTCACAGGAACTAACGTGCCCATAGTCGGTCCTTGTTCTATCTTCATTTCTGAAGTAGGAAGACACTGTTATGGATGAGTATCCAACGGAAGTAGTGTCCCAGAACAGATCCCCTTGTAGGAATCACCTGTTAGGGGCCAGGGGCGTCCCTTCTGGATTACAAGAAAGACAGGTGGCACAGAATCCAACATTCCACAGACTCAACCCTGTCGTGAGTATGTTCTATAGCACAGTTTCCTCGTGACATATGAAGTGTATTGAGCAGACGTAGACACTGAGGAACGTCACAGGGCTATCCATGCTGTATGTTCCTTAGAGGCCAGAGGGCCTCACCGTGCACAAAACTCACAGTATGCATCCTGCCCTATGTCCGTCCTTCTTCTATCTTCTTTCCACCACTGGACTGACAGTGTCAGAATTGAGAATCCGCCTGAAGGAGTTTCCCTAAACCGAACTTGCTCTGGTCAAGGGGATGGACGTCTAAGACTAGACTCCTATACGTCCCTTTGCAGTTCACCACACAGTGCGTCTCAAGAGCCTCCTTCTTTGACAGACTCAATACTGCCACGAATCCCTCCTAACACACACTTCCATCACAATGTTTGAAGCTTTTTGGACACAGAAAGACAGTGTGGATGAGCACAGGAAGGGATCTTCAATACGTGTTATGGAAGCCTACACGCCATAAGCTGCACTTCACTCACAGGAACGTCCATAATTCGGTCCTTCTTCTAGCTTCATTTCTCAAATAGGAAGACACTGTTATGAATGAGTATCCACCTGAAGTAGTTTCCCTGAACAGATCCCTTTGTATGAATCTCCTGTTAGTGCTCTGTTGTGTTACTTCTTGATTTCAACAAAGACAGGTGGCACAGAATCCAACATTCCACAGACTCAACCCTGTCGTGAGTATGTTCTATAGCACAGTTTCCTCACGACATAAGAAGTCTTTTGAGCTGAGGGAGACGCTGTGAGACTCACAGGGGCTGTACTTGCATTAGTGTGTCTTAGAGGCCTCAGTGCCTCACCCTGCCCTTCACTCACAGTATGCAACCTGCCCTATGTCCTTCCCAGGTCTATCTTCTTCTCCTCCACTGGACACACATTGTCAGAATTGAGAATACAACGGAATGAGTTTCCCTGAAACAGAACTTCCTCTGTACATAGGCATGGACGTATGAGACTAGACTCCTATAGGTTCCTATTGAAATTTACCACACAGTGCGTCCCCAACAGCCTCCTTCTTTGCCAGACTCAATACTGCCACGAATCCCTCCTAACTCACACTTCCCTCACAACGTTGGAAGCATTCTCAACACAGAAAGACAGTGGATGTCCACAGGACGTGCTCATCCAATATGTGTTTTGGATGCCTTAGCGCCATATCCTGCACTTCACTTACAGTACCAAAAGAACCCATAGTCCGTCCTTCTTCTATCTTCACTTCCTCAATGGAGAAGGCACTGTTATGAATGGGTTTCCACCTGAAGTAGTTTCCCTGAACAGAAAACAGAACCCCTTGTAGGATTCTCCTGTTAGTGCTCTGTTGTGTTACTTCTTGATTTCAACAAAGAGGGGTGGCACAGAATCCAACATTCCACAGACTCAACCCTGTCGTGAGTATGTTCTATAGCAGTTTTCTTACGACATAAGAAGTCCTTTGAGCTGAGGGAGACGCTGTGAGACTCACAGGGGCTGTACTTGCATTATGTGTCTTAGAGTCCTAAGTGCCTCACCCTGCCCCTCACTCACAGTATGCAAAATGCCCTATGTCCGTCCCTGTTCTATCTTCTTTCCTCCACTGGACACACACTGTCAGAATTGAGAAGACGCCGGAATGAGTTTCCCTGAATCAGAACTTCCTCTGTATAAGTTGATGGACGTCTGAGACTAGACCCCTTTATGCGGCTATTGCAGTTTACCACACAGTGCGTCCAAACAGCCTCCTTCTTTGACATACTCAATACTGCCACGAATCCCTCCTAACTCACACTGTCAGAAATGAGAATACGCCGGAATGAGTTTCCCTGACACAGAACTTCCTCTGTTCAAGGGCATCGACGAATGAGATTAGACTCCTATACGCGCCCATTCTAGTTTATCACATAGTGAGCCCCAAGAGCTTCCTTCCTTGACAGACTCAACACTGCCACGAATCCCTCCAAACGCACACTTCCCTCACAATGTTTGTAGCGTTTTCGACTTAGAAAGACAGTGTGGATGAGCATAGGTCCTGATCTTTCAATATGTGTGTTGGAAGCCTAAGCTCCATAAGCTGCACTTACCTCACAGGAACTAACGTGCCCATAGTCGGTCCTTGTTCTATCTTCATTTCTGAAGTAGGAAGACACTGTTATGGATGAGTATCCAACGGAAGTAGTGTCCCTGAACAGATCCCCTTGTAGGAATCACCTGTTAGGGGCCAGGGGCGTCCCTTCTGGATTACAAGAAAGACAGGTGGCACAGAATCCAACATTCCACAGACTCAACCCTGTCGTGAGTATGTTCTATAGCACAGTTTCCTCGTGACATATGAAGTGTATTGAGCAGACGTAGACACTGAGGAACGTCACAGGGCTATCCATGCTGTATGTTCCTTAGAGGCCAGAGGGCCTCACCGTGCACAAAACTCACAGTATGCATCCTGCCCTATGTCCGTCCTTCTTCTATCTTCTTTCCACCACTGGACTGACAGTGTCAGAATTGAGAATCCGCCTGAAGGAGTTTCCCTAAACCGAACTTGCTCTGGTCAAGGGGATGGACGTCTAAGACTAGACTCCTATACGTCCCTTTGCAGTTCACCACACAGTGCGTCTCAAGAGCCTCCTTCTTTGACAGACTCAATACTGCCACGAATCCCTCCTAACACACACTTCCATCACAATGTTTGAAGCTTTTTGGACACAGAAAGACAGTGTGGATGAGCACAGGAAGGGATCTTCAATACGTGTTATGGAAGCCTACACGCCATAAGCTGCACTTCACTCACAGGAACGTCCATAGTCGGTCCTTCTTCTAGCTTCATTTCTCAAATAGGAAGACACTGTTATGAATGAGTATCCACCTGAAGTAGTTTCCCTGAACAGATCCCTTTGTATGAATCTCCTGTTAGTGCTCTGTTGTGTTACTTCTTGATTTCAACAAAGACAGGTGGCACAGAATCCAACATTCCACAGACTCAACCCTGTCGTGAGTATGTTCTATAGCACAGTTTCCTCACGACATAAGAAGTCTTTTGAGCTGAGGGAGACGCTGTGAGACTCACAGGGGCTGTACTTGCATTATGTGTCTTAGAGGCCTCAGTGCCTCACCCTGCCCTTCACTCACAGTATGCAACCTGCCCTATGTCCTTCCCAGGTCTATCTTCTTTCCTCCACTGGACACACATTGTCAGAATTGAGAATACAATGGAATGAGTTTCCCTGAAACAGAACTTCCTCTGTACAAAGGCATGGACGTATGAGACTAGACTCCTATAGGTTCCTATTGAAATTTACCACACAGTGCGTCCCAACAGCCTCCTTCTTTGCCAGACTCAATACTGCCACGAATCCCTCCTAACTCACACTTCCCTCACAACGTTGGAAGCATTCTCAAAACAGAAAGACAGTGGATGACCACAGGACGTGCTCATCCAATATGTGTTTTGGATGCCTTAGCGCCATATCCTGCACTTCACTTACAGTACCAAAAGAACCCATAGTCCGTCCTTCTTGTATCTTCATTCCTCAATGGAGAAGGCACTGTTATGAATGGATTTCCACCTGAAGTAGTTTCCCTGAACAGAACCCCTTGTAGGAATCTCCTGTTAGTGCTCTGTTGTGTTACTTCTTGATTTCAACAAAGACGGGTGGCACAGAATCCAACATTCCACAGACTCAACCCTGTCGTGAGTATGTTCTATAGCAGTTTTCTTACGACATAAGAAGTCCTTTGAGCTGAGGGAGACGCTGTGAGACTCACAGGGGCTGTACTTGCATTATGTGTCTTAGAGTCCTAAGTGCCTCACCCTGCCCCTCACTCACAGTATGCATAATGCCCTATGTCCGTCCCTGTTCTATCTTCTTTCCTCCACTGGACACACACTGTCAGAATTGAGAAGACGCCGGAATGAGTTTCCCTGAATCAGAACTTCCTCTGTATAAGTTGATGGACGTCTGAGACTAGACCTCTATATGCGGCTATTGCAGTTTACCACACAGTGCGTCCAAACAGCCTCCTTCTTTGACATACTCAATACTGCCACGAATCCCTCCTAACTCACACTGTCAGAAATGAGAATACGCCGGAATGAGTTTCCCTGACACAGAACTTCCTCTGTTCAAGGGCATCGACGAATGAGATTAGACTCCTATACGCGCCCATTCTAGTTTATCACATAGTGAGCCCCAAGAGCTTCCTTCCTTGACAGACTCAACACTGCCACGAATCCCTCCAAACGCACACTTCCCTCACAATGTTTGTAGCGTTTTCGACTTAGAAAGACAGTGTGGATGAACATAGGTCCTGATCTTTCAATATGTGTGTTGGAAGCCTAAGCTCCATAAGCTGCACTTACCTCACAGGAACTAAAGTGCCCATAGTCGTTCCTTGTTCTATTTTCATTTCTGAAGTAGGAAGACACTGTTATGGATGAGTATCCAACGGAAGTAGTGTCCCTGAACAGATCCCCTTGTAGGAATCACCTGTTAGGGGCCAGGGGCGTCCCTTCTGGATTACAAGAAAGACCGGTGGCACAGAATCCAACATTCCACAGACTCAACCCTGTCGTGAGTATGTTCTATAGCACAGTTTCCTCGTGACATATGAAGTGTATTGAGCAGACGTAGACACTGAGGAACGTCACAGGGCTATCCATGCTGTATGTTCCTTAGAGGCCAGAGGGCCTCACCGTGCACAAAACTCACAGTATGCATCCTGCCCTATGTCCGTCCTTCTTCTATCTTCTTTCCACCACTGGACTGACAGTGTCAGAATTGAGAATCCGCCTGAAGGAGTTTCCCTAAACCGAACTTGCTCTGGTCAAGGGGATGGACGTCTAAGACTAGACTCCTATACGTCCCTTTGCAGTTCACCACACAGTGCGTCTCAAGAGCCTCCTTCTTTGACAGACTCAATACTGCCACGAATCCCTCCTAACACACACTTCCATCACAATGTTTGAAGCTTTTTGGACACAGAAAGACAGTGTGGATGAGCACAGGAAGGGATCTTCAATACGTGTTATGGAAGCCTACACGCCATAAGCTGCACTTCACTCACAGGAACGTCCATAGTCGGTCCTTCTTCTAGCTTCATTTCTCAAATAGGAAGACACTGTTATGAATGAGTATCCACCTGAAGTAGTTTCCCTGAACAGATCCCTTTGTATGAATCTCCTGTTAGTGCTCTGTTGTGTTACTTCTTGATTTCAACAAAGACAGGTGGCACAGAATCCAACATTCCACAGACTCAACCCTGTCGTGAGTATGTTCTATAGCACAGTTTCCTCACGACATAAGAAGTCTTTTGAGCTGAGGGAGACGCTGTGAGACTCACAGGGGCTGTACTTGCATTATGTGTCTTAGAGGCCTCAGTGCCTCACCCTGCCCTTCACTCACAGTATGCAACCTGCCCTATGTCCTTCCCAGGTCTATCTTCTTTCCTCCACTGGACACACATTGTCAGAATTGAGAATACAATGGAATGAGTTTCCCTGAAACAGAACTTCCTCTGTACAAAGGCATGGACGTATGAGACTAGACTCCTATAGGTTCCTATTGAAATTTACCACACAGTGCGTCCCAACAGCCTCCTTCTTTGCCAGACTCAATACTGCCACGAATCCCTCCTAACTCACACTTCCCTCACAACGTTGGAAGCATTCTCAACACAGAAAGACAGTGGATGACCACAGGACGTGCTCATCCAATATGTGTTTTGGATGCCTTAGCGCCATATCCTGCACTTCACTTACAGTACCAAAAGAACCCATAGTCCGTCCTTCTTGTATCTTCATTCCTCAATGGAGAAGGCACTGTTATGAATGGATTTCCACCTGAAGTAGTTTCCCTGAACAGAACCCCTTGTAGGAATCTCCTGTTAGTGCTCTGTTGTGTTACTTCTTGATTTCAACAAAGACAGGTGGCACAGAATCCAACATTCCACAGACTCAACCCTGTCGTGAGTATGTTCTATAGCAGTTTTCTTACGACATAAGAAGTCCTTTGAGCTGAGGGAGACGCTGTGAGACTCACAGGGGCTGTACTTGCATTATGTGTCTTAGAGTCCTAAGTGCCTCACCCTGCCCCTCACTCACAGTATGCATAATGCCCTATGTCCGTCCCTGTTCTATCTTCTTTCCTCCACTGGACACACACTGTCAGAATTGAGAAGACGCCGGAATGAGTTTCCCTGAATCAGAACTTCCTCTGTATAAGTTGATGGACGTCTGAGACTAGACCTCTATATGCGGCTATTGCAGTTTACCACACAGTGCGTCCAAACAGCCTCCTTCTTTGACATACTCAATACTGCCACGAATCCCTCCTAACTCACACTGTCAGAAATGAGAATACGCCGGAATGAGTTTCCCTGACACAGAACTTCCTCTGTTCAAGGGCATCGACGAATGAGATTAGACTCCTATACGCGCCCATTCTAGTTTATCACATAGTGAGCCCCAAGAGCTTCCTTCCTTGACAGACTCAACACTGCCACGAATCCCTCCAAACGCACACTTCCCTCACAATGTTTGTAGCGTTTTCGACTTAGAAAGACAGTGTGGATGAACATAGGTCCTGATCTTTCAATATGTGTGTTGGAAGCCTAAGCTCCATAAGCTGCACTTACCTCACAGGAACTAAAGTGCCCATAGTCGTTCCTTGTTCTATTTTCATTTCTGAAGTAGGAAGACACTGTTATGGATGAGTATCCAACGGAAGTAGTGTCCCTGAACAGATCCCCTTGTAGGAATCACCTGTTAGGGGCCAGGGGCGTCCCTTCTGGATTACAAGAAAGACAGGTGGCACAGAATCCAACATTCCACAGACTCAACCCTGTCGTGAGTATGTTCTATAGCACAGTTTCCTCGTGACATATGAAGTGTATTGAGCAGACGTAGACACTGAGGAACGTCACAGGGCTATCCATGCTGTATGTTCCTTAGAGGCCAGAGGGCCTCACCGTGCACAAAACTCACAGTATGCATCCTGCCCTATGTCCGTCCTTCTTCTATCTTCTTTCCACCACTGGACTGACAGTGTCAGAATTGAGAATCCGCCTGAAGGAGTTTCCCTAAACCGAACTTGCTCTGGTCAAGGGGATGGACGTCTAAGACTAGACTCCTATACGTCCCTTTGCAGTTCACCACACAGTGCGTCTCAAGAGCCTCCTTCTTTGACAGACTCAATACTGCCACGAATCCCTCCTAACACACACTTCCATCACAATGTTTGAAGCTTTTTGGACACAGAAAGACAGTGTGGATGAGCACAGGAAGGGATCTTCAATACGTGTTATGGAAGCCTACACGCCATAAGCTGCACTTCACTCACAGGAACGTCCATAGTCGGTCCTTCTTCTAGCTTCATTTCTCAAATAGGAAGACACTGTTATGAATGAGTATCCACCTGAAGTAGTTTCCCTGAACAGATCCCTTTGTATGAATC
The DNA here is from genome assembly GCF_020171115.1 of Neogale vison. Taxonomy (NCBI): domain Eukaryota; kingdom Metazoa; phylum Chordata; class Mammalia; order Carnivora; family Mustelidae; genus Neogale; species Neogale vison. The sequence continues at coordinate 77,858,700 of NC_058105.1, forward strand.
TCCTGTTAGTGCTCTGTTGTGTTACTTCTTGATTTCAACAAAGACAGGTGGCACAGAATCCAACATTCCACAGACTCAACCCTGTCGTGAGTATGTTCTATAGCACAGTTTCCTCACGACATAAGAAGTCTTTTGAGCTGAGGGAGACGCTGTGAGACTCACAGGGGCTGTACTTGCATTATGTGTCTTAGAGGCCTCAGTGCCTCACCCTGCCCTTCACTCACAGTATGCAACCTGCCCTATGTCCTTCCCAGGTCTATCTTCTTTCCTCCACTGGACACACATTGTCAGAATTGAGAATACAACGGAATGAGTTTCCCTGAAACAGAACTTCCTCTGTACAAAGGCATGGACGTATGAGACTAGACTCCTATAGGTTCCTATTGAAATTTACCACACAGTGCGTCCCAACAGCCTCCTTCTTTGCCAGACTCAATACTGCCACGAATCCCTCCTAACTCACACTTCCCTCACAACGTTGGAAGCATTCTCAACACAGAAAGACAGTGGATGACCACAGGACGTGCTCATCCAATATGTGTTTTGGATGCCTTAGCGCCATATCCTGCACTTCACTTACAGTACCAAAAGAACCCATAGTCCGTCCTTCTTGTATCTTCATTCCTCAATGGAGAAGGCACTGTTATGAATGGGTTTCCACCTGAAGTAGTTTCCCTGAACAGAACCCCTTGTAGGATTCTCCTGTTAGTGCTCTGTTGTGTTACTTCTTGATTTCAACAAAGAGGGGTGGCACAGAATCCAACATTCCACAGACTCAACCCTGTCGTGAGTATGTTCTATAGCAGTTTTCTTACGACATAAGAAGTCCTTTGAGCTGAGGGAGACGCTGTGAGACTCACAGGGGCTGTACTTGCATTATGTGTCTTAGAGTCCTAAGTGCCTCACCCTGCCCCTCACTCACAGTATGCAAAATGCCCTATGTCCGTCCCTGTTCTATCTTCTTTCCTCCACTGGACACACACTGTCAGAATTGAGAAGACGCCGGAATGAGTTTCCCTGAATCAGAACTTCCTCTGTATAAGTTGATGGACGTCTGAGACTAGACCCCTTTATGCGGCTATTGCAGTTTACCACACAGTGCGTCCAAACAGCCTCCTTCTTTGACATACTCAATACTGCCACGAATCCCTCCTAACTCACACTGTCAGAAATGAGAATACGCCGGAATGAGTTTCCCTGACACAGAACTTCCTCTGTTCAAGGGCATCGACGAATGAGATTAGACTCCTATACGCGCCCATTCTAGTTTATCACATAGTGAGCCCCAAGAGCTTCCTTCCTTGACAGACTCAACACTGCCACGAATCCCTCCAAACGCACACTTCCCTCACAATGTTTGTAGCGTTTTCGACTTAGAAAGACAGTGTGGATGAGCATAGGTCCTGATCTTTCAATATGTGTGTTGGAAGCCTAAGCTCCATAAGCTGCACTTACCTCACAGGAACTAACGTGCCCATAGTCGGTCCTTGTTCTATCTTCATTTCTGAAGTAGGAAGACACTGTTATGGATGAGTATCCAACGGAAGTAGTGTCCCTGAACAGATCCCCTTGTAGGAATCACCTGTTAGGGGCCAGGGGCGTCCCTTCTGGATTACAAGAAAGACAGGTGGCACAGAATCCAACATTCCACAGACTCAACCCTGTCGTGAGTATGTTCTATAGCACAGTTTCCTCGTGACATATGAAGTGTATTGAGCAGACGTAGACACTGAGGAACGTCACAGGGCTATCCATGCTGTATGTTCCTTAGAGGCCAGAGGGCCTCACCGTGCACAAAACTCACAGTATGCATCCTGCCCTATGTCCGTCCTTCTTCTATCTTCTTTCCACCACTGGACTGACAGTGTCAGAATTGAGAATCCGCCTGAAGGAGTTTCCCTAAACCGAACTTGCTCTGGTCAAGGGGATGGACGTCTAAGACTAGACTCCTATACGTCCCTTTGCAGTTCACCACACAGTGCGTCTCAAGAGCCTCCTTCTTTGACAGACTCAATACTGCCACGAATCCCTCCTAACACACACTTCCATCACAATGTTTGAAGCTTTTTGGACACAGAAAGACAGTGTGGATGAGCACAGGAAGGGATCTTCAATACGTGTTATGGAAGCCTACACGCCATAAGCTGCACTTCACTCACAGGAACGTCCATAGTCGGTCCTTCTTCTAGCTTCATTTCTCAAATAGGAAGACACTGTTATGAATGAGTATCCACCTGAAGTAGTTTCCCTGAACAGATCCCTTTGTATGAATCTCCTGTTAGTGCTCTGTTGTGTTACTTCTTGATTTCAACAAAGACAGGTGGCACAGAATCCAACATTCCACAGACTCAACCCTGTCGTGAGTATGTTCTATAGCACAGTTTCCTCACGACATAAGAAGTCTTTTGAGCTGAGGGAGACGCTGTGAGACTCACAGGGGCTGTACTTGCATTATGTGTCTTAGAGGCCTCAGTGCCTCACCCTGCCCTTCACTCACAGTATGCAACCTGCCCTATGTCCTTCCCAGGTCTATCTTCTTTCCTCCACTGGACACACATTGTCAGAATTGAGAATACAATGGAATGAGTTTCCCTGAAACAGAACTTCCTCTGTACAAAGGCATGGACGTATGAGACTAGACTCCTATAGGTTCCTATTGAAATTTACCACACAGTGCGTCCCAACAGCCTCCTTCTTTGCCAGACTCAATACTGCCACGAATCCCTCCTAACTCACACTTCCCTCACAACGTTGGAAGCATTCTCAAAACAGAAAGACAGTGGATGACCACAGGACGTGCTCATCCAATATGTGTTTTGGATGCCTTAGCGCCATATCCTGCACTTCACTTACAGTACCAAAAGAACCCATAGTCCGTCCTTCTTGTATCTTCATTCCTCAATGGAGAAGGCACTGTTATGAATGGATTTCCACCTGAAGTAGTTTCCCTGAACAGAACCCCTTGTAGGAATCTCCTGTTAGTGCTCTGTTGTGTTACTTCTTGATTTCAACAAAGACAGGTGGCACAGAATCCAACATTCCACAGACTCAACCCTGTCGTGAGTATGTTCTATAGCAGTTTTCTTACGACATAAGAAGTCCTTTGAGCTGAGGGAGACGCTGTGAGACTCACAGGGGCTGTACTTGCATTATGTGTCTTAGAGTCCTAAGTGCCTCACCCTGCCCCTCACTCACAGTATGCATAATGCCCTATGTCCGTCCCTGTTCTATCTTCTTTCCTCCACTGGACACACACTGTCAGAATTGAGAAGACGCCGGAATGAGTTTCCCTGAATCAGAACTTCCTCTGTATAAGTTGATGGACGTCTGAGACTAGACCTCTATATGCGGCTATTGCAGTTTACCACACAGTGCGTCCAAACAGCCTCCTTCTTTGACATACTCAATACTGCCACGAATCCCTCCTAACTCACACTGTCAGAAATGAGAATACGCCGGAATGAGTTTCCCTGACACAGAACTTCCTCTGTTCAAGGGCATCGACGAATGAGATTAGACTCCTATACGCGCCCATTCTAGTTTATCACATAGTGAGCCCCAAGAGCTTCCTTCCTTGACAGACTCAACACTGCCACGAATCCCTCCAAACGCACACTTCCCTCACAATGTTTGTAGCGTTTTCGACTTAGAAAGACAGTGTGGATGAACATAGGTCCTGATCTTTCAATATGTGTGTTGGAAGCCTAAGCTCCATAAGCTGCACTTACCTCACAGGAACTAAAGTGCCCATAGTCGTTCCTTGTTCTATTTTCATTTCTGAAGTAGGAAGACACTGTTATGGATGAGTATCCAACGGAAGTAGTGTCCCTGAACAGATCCCCTTGTAGGAATCACCTGTTAGGGGCCAGGGGCGTCCCTTCTGGATTACAAGAAAGACAGGTGGCACAGAATCCAACATTCCACAGACTCAACCCTGTCGTGAGTATGTTCTATAGCACAGTTTCCTCGTGACATATGAAGTGTATTGAGCAGACGTAGACACTGAGGAACGTCACAGGGCTATCCATGCTGTATGTTCCTTAGAGGCCAGAGGGCCTCACCGTGCACAAAACTCACAGTATGCATCCTGCCCTATGTCCGTCCTTCTTCTATCTTCTTTCCACCACTGGACTGACAGTGTCAGAATTGAGAATCCGCCTGAAGGAGTTTCCCTAAACCGAACTTGCTCTGGTCAAGGGGATGGACGTCTAAGACTAGACTCCTATACGTCCCTTTGCAGTTCACCACACAGTGCGTCTCAAGAGCCTCCTTCTTTGACAGACTCAATACTGCCACGAATCCCTCCTAACACACACTTCCATCACAATGTTTGAAGCTTTTTGGACACAGAAAGACAGTGTGGATGAGCACAGGAAGGGATCTTCAATACGTGTTATGGAAGCCTACACGCCATAAGCTGCACTTCACTCACAGGAACGTCCATAGTCGGTCCTTCTTCTAGCTTCATTTCTCAAATAGGAAGACACTGTTATGAATGAGTATCCACCTGAAGTAGTTTCCCTGAACAGATCCCTTTGTATGAATCTCCTGTTAGTGCTCTGTTGTGTTACTTCTTGATTTCAACAAAGACAGGTGGCACAGAATCCAACATTCCACAGACTCAACCCTGTCGTGAGTATGTTCTATAGCACAGTTTCCTCACGACATAAGAAGTCTTTTGAGCTGAGGGAGACGCTGTGAGACTCACAGGGGCTGTACTTGCATTATGTGTCTTAGAGGCCTCAGTGCCTCACCCTGCCCTTCACTCACAGTATGCAACCTGCCCTATGTCCTTCCCAGGTCTATCTTCTTTCCTCCACTGGACACACATTGTCAGAATTGAGAATACAACGGAATGAGTTTCCCTGAAACAGAACTTCCTCTGTACAAAGGCATGGACGTATGAGACTAGACTCCTATAGGTTCCTATTGAAATTTACCACACAGTGCGTCCCAACAGCCTCCTTCTTTGCCAGACTCAATACTGCCACGAATCCCTCCTAACTCACACTTCCCTCACAACGTTGGAAGCATTCTCAACACAGAAAGACAGTGGATGACCACAGGACGTGCTCATCCAATATGTGTTTTGGATGCCTTAGCGCCATATCCTGCACTTCACTTACAGTACCAAAAGAACCCATAGTCCGTCCTTCTTCTATCTTCATTCCTCAATGGAGAAGGCACTGTTATGAATGGGTTTCCACCTGAAGTAGTTTCCCTGAACAGAACCCCTTGTAGGATTCTCCTGTTAGTGCTCTGTTGTGTTACTTCTTGATTTCAACAAAGAGGGGTGGCACAGAATCCAACATTCCACAGACTCAACCCTGTCGTGAGTATGTTCTATAGCAGTTTTCTTACGACATAAGAAGTCCTTTGAGCTGAGGGAGACGCTGTGAGACTCACAGGGGCTGTACTTGCATTATGTGTCTTAGAGTCCTAAGTGCCTCACCCTGCCCCTCACTCACAGTATGCAAAATGCCCTATGTCCGTCCCTGTTCTATCTTCTTTCCTCCACTGGACACACACTGTCAGAATTGAGAAGACGCCGGAATGAGTTTCCCTGAATCAGAACTTCCTCTGTATAAGTTGATGGACGTCTGAGACTAGACCCCTTTATGCGGCTATTGCAGTTTACCACACAGTGCGTCCAAACAGCCTCCTTCTTTGACATACTCAATACTGCCACGAATCCCTCCTAACTCACACTGTCAGAAATGAGAATACGCCGGAATGAGTTTCCCTGACACAGAACTTCCTCTGTTCAAGGGCATCGACGAATGAGATTAGACTCCTATACGCGCCCATTCTAGTTTATCACATAGTGAGCCCCAAGAGCTTCCTTCCTTGACAGACTCAACACTGCCACGAATCCCTCCAAACGCACACTTCCCTCACAATGTTTGTAGCGTTTTCGACTTAGAAAGACAGTGTGGATGAACATAGGTCCTGATCTTTCAATATGTGTGTTGGAAGCCTAAGCTCCATAAGCTGCACTTACCTCACAGGAACTAAAGTGCCCATAGTCGTTCCTTGTTCTATTTTCATTTCTGAAGTAGGAAGACACTGTTATGGATGAGTATCCAACGGAAGTAGTGTCCCTGAACAGATCCCCTTGTAGGAATCACCTGTTAGGGGCCAGGGGCGTCCCTTCTGGATTACAAGAAAGACAGGTGGCACAGAATCCAACATTCCACAGACTCAACCCTGTCGTGAGTATGTTCTATAGCACAGTTTCCTCGTGACATATGAAGTGTATTGAGCAGACGTAGACACTGAGGAACGTCACAGGGCTATCCATGCTGTATGTTCCTTAGAGGCCAGAGGGCCTCACCGTGCACAAAACTCACAGTATGCATCCTGCCCTATGTCCGTCCTTCTTCTATCTTCTTTCCACCACTGGACTGACAGTGTCAGAATTGAGAATCCGCCTGAAGGAGTTTCCCTAAACCGAACTTGCTCTGGTCAAGGGGATGGACGTCTAAGACTAGACTCCTATACATCCCTTTGCAGTTCACCACACAGTGCGTCTCAAGAGCCTCCTTCTTTGACAGACTCAATACTGCCACGAATCCCTCCTAACACACACTTCCATCACAATGTTTGAAGCTTTTTGGACACAGAAAGACAGTGTGGATGAGCACAGGAAGGGATCTTCAATACGTGTTATGGAAGCCTACACGCCATAAGCTGCACTTCACTCACAGGAACGTCCATAGTCGGTCCTTCTTCTAGCTTCATTTCTCAAATAGGAAGACACTGTTATGAATGAGTATCCACCTGAAGTAGTTTCCCTGAACAGATCCCTTTGTATGAATCTCCTGTTAGTGCTCTGTTGTGTTACTTCTTGATTTCAACAAAGACAGGTGGCACAGAATCCAACATTCCACAGACTCAACCCTGTCGTGAGTATGTTCTATAGCACAGTTTCCTCACGACATAAGAAGTCTTTTGAGCTGAGGGAGACGCTGTGAGACTCACAGGGGCTGTACTTGCATTATGTGTCTTAGAGGCCTCAGTGCCTCACCCTGCCCTTCACTCACAGTATGCAACCTGCCCTATGTCCTTCCCAGGTCTATCTTCTTTCCTCCACTGGACACACATTGTCAGAATTGAGAATACAACGGAATGAGTTTCCCTGAAACAGAACTTCCTCTGTACAAAGGCATGGACGTATGAGACTAGACTCCTATAGGTTCCTATTGAAATTTACCACACAGTGCGTCCCAACAGCCTCCTTCTTTGCCAGACTCAATACTGCCACGAATCCCTCCTAACTCACACTTCCCTCACAACGTTGGAAGCATTCTCAACACAGAAAGACAGTGGATGACCACAGGACGTGCTCATCCAATATGTGTTTTGGATGCCTTAGCGCCATATCCTGCACTTCACTTACAGTACCAAAAGAACCCATAGTCCGTCCTTCTTCTATCTTCATTCCTCAATGGAGAAGGCACTGTTATGAATGGGTTTCCACCTGAAGTAGTTTCCCTGAACAGAACCCCTTGTAGGATTCTCCTGTTAGTGCTCTGTTGTGTTACTTCTTGATTTCAACAAAGAGGGGTGGCACAGAATCCAACATTCCACAGACTCAACCCTGTCGTGAGTATGTTCTATAGCAGTTTTCTTACGACATAAGAAGTCCTTTGAGCTGAGGGAGACGCTGTGAGACTCACAGGGGCTGTACTTGCATTATGTGTCTTAGAGTCCTAAGTGCCTCACCCTGCCCCTCACTCACAGTATGCAAAATGCCCTATGTCCGTCCCTGTTCTATCTTCTTTCCTCCACTGGACACACACTGTCAGAATTGAGAAGACGCCGGAATGAGTTTCCCTGAATCAGAACTTCCTCTGTATAAGTTGATGGACGTCTGAGACTAGACCCCTTTATGCGGCTATTGCAGTTTACCACACAGTGCGTCCAAACAGCCTCCTTCTTTGACATACTCAATACTGCCACGAATCCCTCCTAACTCACACTGTCAGAAATGAGAATACGCCGGAATGAGTTTCCCTGACACAGAACTTCCTCTGTTCAAGGGCATCGACGAATGAGATTAGACTCCTATACGCGCCCATTCTAGTTTATCACATAGTGAGCCCCAAGAGCTTCCTTCCTTGACAGACTCAACACTGCCACGAATCCCTCCAAACGCACACTTCCCTCACAATGTTTGTAGCGTTTTCGACTTAGAAAGACAGTGTGGATGAACATAGGTCCTGATCTTTCAATATGTGTGTTGGAAGCCTAAGCTCCATAAGCTGCACTTACATCACAGGAACTAACGTGCCCATAGTCGGTCCTTGTTCTATCTTCATTTCTGAAGTAGGAAGACACTGTTATGGATGAGTATCCAACGGAAGTAGTGTCCCTGAACAGATCCCCTTGTAGGAATCACCTGTTAGGGGCCAGGGGCGTCCCTTCTGGATTACAAGAAAGACAGGTGGCACAGAATCCAACATTCCACAGACTCAACCCTGTCGTGAGTATGTTCTATAGCACAGTTTCCTCGTGACATATGAAGTGTATTGAGCAGACGTAGACACTGAGGAACGTCACAGGGCTATCCATGCTGTATGTTCCTTAGAGGCCAGAGGGCCTCACCGTGCACAAAACTCACTGTATGCATCCTGCCCTATGTCCGTCCTTCTTCTATCTTCTTTCCACCACTGGACTGACAGTGTCAGAATTGAGAATCCGCCTGAAGGAGTTTCCCTAAACCGAACTTGCTCTGGTCAAGGGGATGGACGTCTAAGACTAGACTCCTATACGTCCCTTTGCAGTTCACCACACAGTGCGTCTCAAGAGCCTCCTTCTTTGACAGACTCAATACTGCCACGAATCCCTCCTAACACACACTTCCATCACAATGTTTGAAGCTTTTTGGACACAGAAAGACAGTGTGGATGAGCACAGGAAGGGATCTTCAATACGTGTTATGGAAGCCTACACGCCATAAGCTGCACTTCACTCACAGGAACGTCCATAGTCGGTCCTTCTTCTAGCTTCATTTCTCAAATAGGAAGACACTGTTATGAATGAGTATCCACCTGAAGTAGTTTCCCTGAACAGATCCCTTTGTATGAATCTCCTGTTAGTGCTCTGTTGTGTTACTTCTTGATTTCAACAAAGACAGGTGGCACAGAATCCAACATTCCACAGACTCAACCCTGTCGTGAGTATGTTCTATAGCACAGTTTCCTCACGACATAAGAAGTCTTTTGAGCTGAGGGAGACGCTGTGAGACTCACAGGGGCTGTACTTGCATTATGTGTCTTAGAGGCCTCAGTGCCTCACCCTGCCCTTCACTCACAGTATGCAACCTGCCCTATGTCCTTCCCAGGTCTATCTTCTTTCCTCCACTGGACACACATTGTCAGAATTGAGAATACAACGGAATGAGTTTCCCTGAAACAGAACTTCCTCTGTACAAAGGCATGGACGTATGAGACTAGACTCCTATAGGTTCCTATTGAAATTTACCACACAGTGCGTCCCAACAGCCTCCTTCTTTGCCAGACTCAATACTGCCACGAATCCCTCCTAACTCACACTTCCCTCACAACGTTGGAAGCATTCTCAAAACAGAAAGACAGTGGATGACCACAGGACGTGCTCATCCAATATGTGTTTTGGATGCCTTAGCGCCATATCCTGCACTTCACTTACAGTACCAAAAGAACCCATAGTCCGTCCTTCTTGTATCTTCATTCCTCAATGGAGAAGGCACTGTTATGAATGGATTTCCACCTGAAGTAGTTTCCCTGAACAGAACCCCTTGTAGGAATCTCCTGTTAGTGCTCTGTTGTGTTACTTCTTGATTTCAACAAAGACAGGTGGCACAGAATCCAACATTCCACAGACTCAACCCTGTCGTGAGTATGTTCTATAGCAGTTTTCTTACGACATAAGAAGTCCTTTGAGCTGAGGGAGACGCTGTGAGACTCACAGGGGCTGTACTTGCATTATGTGTCTTAGAGTCCTAAGTGCCTCACCCTGCCCCTCACTCACAGTATGCATAATGCCCTATGTCCGTCCCTGTTCTATCTTCTTTCCTCCACTGGACACACACTGTCAGAATTGAGAAGACGCCGGAATGAGTTTCCCTGAATCAGAACTTCCTCTGTATAAGTTGATGGACGTCTGAGACTAGACCTCTATATGCGGCTATTGCAGTTTACCACACAGTGCGTCCAAACAGCCTCCTTCTTTGACATACTCAATACTGCCACGAATCCCTCCTAACTCACACTGTCAGAAATGAGAATACGCCGGAATGAGTTTCCCTGACACAGAACTTCCTCTGTTCAAGGGCATCGACGAATGAGATTAGACTCCTATACGCGCCCATTCTAGTTTATCACATAGTGAGCCCCAAGAGCTTCCTTCCTTGACAGACTCAACACTGCCACGAATCCCTCCAAACGCACACTTCCCTCACAATGTTTGTAGCGTTTTCGACTTAGAAAGACAGTGTGGATGAACATAGGTCCTGATCTTTCAATATGTGTGTTGGAAGCCTAAGCTCCATAAGCTGCACTTACCTCACAGGAACTAAAGTGCCCATAGTCGTTCCTTGTTCTATTTTCATTTCTGAAGTAGGAAGACACTGTTATGGATGAGTATCCAACGGAAGTAGTGTCCCTGAACAGATCCCCTTGTAGGAATCACCTGTTAGGGGCCAGGGGCGTCCCTTCTGGATTACAAGAAAGACAGGTGGCACAGAATCCAACATTCCACAGACTCAACCCTGTCGTGAGTATGTTCTATAGCACAGTTTCCTCGTGACATATGAAGTGTATTGAGCAGACGTAGACACTGAGGAACGTCACAGGGCTATCCATGCTGTATGTTCCTTAGAGGCCAGAGGGCCTCACCGTGCACAAAACTCACAGTATGCATCCTGCCCTATGTCCGTCCTTCTTCTATCTTCTTTCCACCACTGGACTGACAGTGTCAGAATTGAGAATCCGCCTGAAGGAGTTTCCCTAAACCGAACTTGCTCTGGTCAAGGGGATGGACGTCTAAGACTAGACTCCTATACGTCCCTTTGCAGTTCACCACACAGTGCGTCTCAAGAGCCTCCTTCTTTGACAGACTCAATACTGCCACGAATCCCTCCTAACACACACTTCCATCACAATGTTTGAAGCTTTTTGGACACAGAAAGACAGTGTGGATGAGCACAGGAAGGGATCTTCAATACGTGTTATGGAAGCCTACACGCCATAAGCTGCACTTCACTCACAGGAACGTCCATAGTCGGTCCTTCTTCTAGCTTCATTTCTCAAATAGGAAGACACTGTTATGAATGAGTATCCACCTGAAGTAGTTTCCCTGAACAGATCCCTTTGTATGAATCTCCTGTTAGTGCTCTGTTGTGTTACTTCTTGATTTCAACAAAGACAGGTGGCACAGAATCCAACATTCCACAGACTCAACCCTGTCGTGAGTATGTTCTATAGCACAGTTTCCTCACGACATAAGAAGTCTTTTGAGCTGAGGGAGACGCTGTGAGACTCACAGGGGCTGTACTTGCATTATGTGTCTTAGAGGCCTCAGTGCCTCACCCTGCCCTTCACTCACAGTATGCAACCTGCCCTATGTCCTTCCCAGGTCTATCTTCTTTCCTCCACTGGACACACATTGTCAGAATTGAGAATACAACGGAATGAGTTTCCCTGAAACAGAACTTCCTCTGTACAAAGGCATGGACGTATGAGACTAGACTCCTATAGGTTCCTATTGAAATTTACCACACAGTGCGTCCCAACAGCCTCCTTCTTTGCCAGACTCAATACTGCCACGAATCCCTCCTAACTCACACTTCCCTCACAACGTTGGAAGCATTCTCAACACGGAAAGACAGTGGATGACCACAGGACGTGCTCATCCAATATGTGTTTTGGATGCCTTAGCGCCATATCCTGCACTTCACTTACAGTACCAAAAGAACCCATAGTCCGTCCTTCTTGTATCTTCATTCCTCAATGGAGAAGGCACTGTTATGAATGGGTTTCCACCTGAAGTAGTTTCCCTGAACAGAACCCCTTGTAGGATTCTCCTGTTAGTGCTCTGTTGTGTTACTTCTTGATTTCAACAAAGAGGGGTGGCACAGAATCCAACATTCCACAGACTCAACCCTGTCGTGAGTATGTTCTATAGCAGTTTTCTTACGACATAAGAAGTCCTTTGAGCTGAGGGAGACGCTGTGAGACTCACAGGGGCTGTACTTGCATTATGTGTCTTAGAGTCCTAAGTGCCTCACCCTGCCCCTCACTCACAGTATGCAAAATGCCCTATGTCCGTCCCTGTTCTATCTTCTTTCCTCCACTGGACACACACTGTCAGAATTGAGAAGACGCCGGAATGAGTTTCCCTGAATCAGAACTTCCTCTGTATAAGTTGATGGACGTCTGAGACTAGACCCCTTTATGCGGCTATTGCAGTTTACCACACAGTGCGTCCAAACAGCCTCCTTCTTTGACATACTCAATACTGCCACGAATCCCTCCTAACTCACACTGTCAGAAATGAGAATACGCCGGAATGAGTTTCCCTGACACAGAACTTCCTCTGTTCAAGGGCATCGACGAATGAGATTAGACTCCTATACGCGCCCATTCTAGTTTATCACATAGTGAGCCCCAAGAGCTTCCTTCCTTGACAGACTCAACACTGCCACGAATCCCTCCAAACGCACACTTCCCTCACAATGTTTGTAGCGTTTTCGACTTAGAAAGACAGTGTGGATGAGCATAGGTCCTGATCTTTCAATATGTGTGTTGGAAGCCTAAGCTCCATAAGCTGCACTTACCTCACAGGAACTAACGTGCCCATAGTCGGTCCTTGTTCTATCTTCATTTCTGAAGTAGGAAGACACTGTTATGGATGAGTATCCAACGGAAGTAGTGTCCCTGAACAGATCCCCTTGTAGGAATCACCTGTTAGGGGCCAGGGGCGTCCCTTCTGGATTACAAGAAAGACAGGTGGCACAGAATCCAACATTCCACAGACTCAACCCTGTCGTGAGTATGTTCTATAGCACAGTTTCCTCGTGACATATGAAGTGTATTGAGCAGACGTAGACACTGAGGAACGTCACAGGGCTATCCATGCTGTATGTTCCTTAGAGGCCAGAGGGCCTCACCGTGCACAAAACTCACAGTATGCATCCTGCCCTATGTCCGTCCTTCTTCTATCTTCTTTCCACCACTGGACTGACAGTGTCAGAATTGAGAATCCGCCTGAAGGAGTTTCCCTAAACCGAACTTGCTCTGGTCAAGGGGATGGACGTCTAAGACTAGACTCCTATACGTCCCTTTGCAGTTCACCACACAGTGCGTCTCAAGAGCCTCCTTCTTTGACAGACTCAATACTGCCACGAATCCCTCCTAACACACACTTCCATCACAATGTTTGAAGCTTTTTGGACACAGAAAGACAGTGTGGATGAGCACAGGAAGGGATCTTCAATACGTGTTATGGAAGCCTACACGCCATAAGCTGCACTTCACTCACAGGAACGTCCATAGTCGGTCCTTCTTCTAGCTTCATTTCTCAAATAGGAAGACACTGTTATGAATGAGTATCCACCTGAAGTAGTTTCCCTGAACAGATCCCTTTGTATGAATCTCCTGTTAGTGCTCTGTTGTGTTACTTCTTGATTTCAACAAAGACAGGTGGCACAGAATCCAACATTCCACAGACTCAACCCTGTCGTGAGTATGTTCTATAGCACAGTTTCCTCACGACATAAGAAGTCTTTTGAGCTGAGGGAGACGCTGTGAGACTCACAGGGGCTGTACTTGCATTATGTGTCTTAGAGGCCTCAGTGCCTCACCCTGCCCTTCACTCACAGTATGCAACCTGCCCTATGTCCTTCCCAGGTCTATCTTCTTTCCTCCACTGGACACACATTGTCAGAATTGAGAATACAACGGAATGAGTTTCCCTGAAACAGAACTTCCTCTGTACAAAGGCATGGACGTATGAGACTAGACTCCTATAGGTTCCTATTGAAATTTACCACACAGTGCGTCCCAACAGCCTCCTTCTTTGCCAGACTCAATACTGCCACGAATCCCTCCTAACTCACACTTCCCTCACAACGTTGGAAGCATTCTCAACACAGAAAGACAGTGGATGACCACAGGACGTGCTCATCCAATATGTGTTTTGGATGCCTTAGCGCCATATCCTGCACTTCACTTACAGTACCAAAAGAACCCATAGTCCGTCCTTCTTCTATCTTCATTCCTCAATGGAGAAGGCACTGTTATGAATGGGTTTCCACCTGAAGTAGTTTCCCTGAACAGAACCCCTTGTAGGATTCTCCTGTTAGTGCTCTGTTGTGTTACTTCTTGATTTCAACAAAGAGGGGTGGCACAGAATCCAACATTCCACAGACTCAACCCTGTCGTGAGTATGTTCTATAGCAGTTTTCTTACGACATAAGAAGTCCTTTGAGCTGAGGGAGACGCTGTGAGACTCACAGGGGCTGTACTTGCATTATGTGTCTTAGAGTCCTAAGTGCCTCACCCTGCCCCTCACTCACAGTATGCAAAATGCCCTATGTCCGTCCCTGTTCTATCTTCTTTCCTCCACTGGACACACACTGTCAGAATTGAGAAGACGCCGGAATGAGTTTCCCTGAATCAGAACTTCCTCTGTATAAGTTGATGGACGTCTGAGACTAGACCCCTTTATGCGGCTATTGCAGTTTACCACACAGTGCGTCCAAACAGCCTCCTTCTTTGACATACTCAATACTGCCACGAATCCCTCCTAACTCACACTGTCAGAAATGAGAATACGCCGGAATGAGTTTCCCTGACACAGAACTTCCTCTGTTCAAGGGCATCGACGAATGAGATTAGACTCCTATACGCGCCCATTCTAGTTTATCACATAGTGAGCCCCAAGAGCTTCCTTCCTTGACAGACTCAACACTGCCACGAATCCCTCCAAACGCACACTTCCCTCACAATGTTTGTAGCGTTTTCGACTTAGAAAGACAGTGTGGATGAGCATAGGTCCTGATCTTTCAATATGTGTGTTGGAAGCCTAAGCTCCATAAGCTGCACTTACCTCACAGGAACTAACGTGCCCATAGTCGGTCCTTGTTCTATCTTCATTTCTGAAGTAGGAAGACACTGTTATGGATGAGTATCCAACGGAAGTAGTGTCCCTGAACAGATCCCCTTGTAGGAATCACCTGTTAGGGGCCAGGGGCGTCCCTTCTGGATTACAAGAAAGACAGGTGGCACAGAATCCAACATTCCACAGACTCAACCCTGTCGTGAGTATGTTCTATAGCACAGTTTCCTCGTGACATATGAAGTGTATTGAGCAGACGTAGACACTGAGGAACGTCACAGGGCTATCCATGCTGTATGTTCCTTAGAGGCCAGAGGGCCTCACCGTGCACAAAACTCACAGTATGCATCCTGCCCTATGTCCGTCCTTCTTCTATCTTCTTTCCACCACTGGACTGACAGTGTCAGAATTGAGAATCCGCCTGAAGGAGTTTCCCTAAACCGAACTTGCTCTGGTCAAGGGGATGGACGTCTAAGACTAGACTCCTATACGTCCCTTTGCAGTTCACCACACAGTGCGTCTCAAGAGCCTCCTTCTTTGACAGACTCAATACTGCCACGAATCCCTCCTAACACACACTTCCATCACAATGTTTGAAGCTTTTTGGACACAGAAAGACAGTGTGGATGAGCACAGGAAGGGATCTTCAATACGTGTTATGGAAGCCTACACGCCATAAGCTGCACTTCACTCACAGGAACGTCCATAGTCGGTCCTTCTTCTAGCTTCATTTCTCAAATAGGAAGACACTGTTATGAATGAGTATCCACCTGAAGTAGTTTCCCTGAACAGATCCCTTTGTATGAATCTCCTGTTAGTGCTCTGTTGTGTTACTTCTTGATTTCAACAAAGACAGGTGGCACAGAATCCAACATTCCACAGACTCAACCCTGTCGTGAGTATGTTCTATAGCACAGTTTCCTCACGACATAAGAAGTCTTTTGAGCTGAGGGAGACGCTGTGAGACTCACAGGGGCTGTACTTGCATTATGTGTCTTAGAGGCCTCAGTGCCTCACCCTGCCCTTCACTCACAGTATGCAACCTGCCCTATGTCCTTCCCAGGTCTATCTTCTTTCCTCCACTGGACACACATTGTCAGAATTGAGAATACAACGGAATGAGTTTCCCTGAAACAGAACTTCCTCTGTACAAAGGCATGGACGTATGAGACTAGACTCCTATAGGTTCCTATTGAAATTTACCACACAGTGCGTCCCAACAGCCTCCTTCTTTGCCAGACTCAATACTGCCACGAATCCCTCCTAACTCACACTTCCCTCACAACGTTGGAAGCATTCTCAACACGGAAAGACAGTGGATGACCACAGGACGTGCTCATCCAATATGTGTTTTGGATGCCTTAGCGCCATATCCTGCACTTCACTTACAGTACCAAAAGAACCCATAGTCCGTCCTTCTTCTATCTTCATTCCTCAATGGAGAAGGCACTGTTATGAATGGGTTTCCACCTGAAGTAGTTTCCCTGAACAGAACCCCTTGTAGGATTCTCCTGTTAGTGCTCTGTTGTGTTACTTCTTGATTTCAACAAAGAGGGGTGGCACAGAATCCAACATTCCACAGACTCAACCCTGTCGTGAGTATGTTCTATAGCAGTTTTCTTACGACATAAGAAGTCCTTTGAGCTGAGGGAGACGCTGTGAGACTCACAGGGGCTGTACTTGCATTATGTGTCTTAGAGTCCTAAGTGCCTCACCCTGCCCCTCACTCACAGTATGCAAAATGCCCTATGTCCGTCCCTGTTCTATCTTCTTTCCTCCACTGGACACACACTGTCAGAATTGAGAAGACGCCGGAATGAGTTTCCCTGAATCAGAACTTCCTCTGTATAAGTTGATGGACGTCTGAGACTAGACCCCTTTATGCGGCTATTGCAGTTTACCACACAGTGCGTCCAAACAGCCTCCTTCTTTGACATACTCAATACTGCCACGAATCCCTCCTAACTCACACTGTCAGAAATGAGAATACGCCGGAATGAGTTTCCCTGACACAGAACTTCCTCTGTTCAAGGGCATCGACGAATGAGATTAGACTCCTATACGCGCCCATTCTAGTTTATCACATAGTGAGCCCCAAGAGCTTCCTTCCTTGACAGACTCAACACTGCCACGAATCCCTCCAAACGCACACTTCCCTCACAATGTTTGTAGCGTTTTCGACTTAGAAAGACAGTGTGGATGAGCATAGGTCCTGATCTTTCAATATGTGTGTTGGAAGCCTAAGCTCCATAAGCTGCACTTACCTCACAGGAACTAACGTGCCCATAGTCGGTCCTTGTTCTATCTTCATTTCTGAAGTAGGAAGACACTGTTATGGATGAGTATCCAACGGAAGTAGTGTCCCTGAACAGATCCCCTTGTAGGAATCACCTGTTAGGGGCCAGGGGCGTCCCTTCTGGATTACAAGAAAGACAGGTGGCACAGAATCCAACATTCCACAGACTCAACCCTGTCGTGAGTATGTTCTATAGCACAGTTTCCTCGTGACATATGAAGTGTATTGAGCAGACGTAGACACTGAGGAACGTCACAGGGCTATCCATGCTGTATGTTCCTTAGAGGCCAGAGGGCCTCACCGTGCACAAAACTCACAGTATGCATCCTGCCCTATGTCCGTCCTTCTTCTATCTTCTTTCCACCACTGGACTGACAGTGTCAGAATTGAGAATCCGCCTGAAGGAGTTTCCCTAAACCGAACTTGCTCTGGTCAAGGGGATGGACGTCTAAGACTAGACTCCTATACGTCCCTTTGCAGTTCACCACACAGTGCGTCTCAAGAGCCTCCTTCTTTGACAGACTCAATACTGCCACGAATCCCTCCTAACACACACTTCCATCACAATGTTTGAAGCTTTTTGGACACAGAAAGACAGTGTGGATGAGCACAGGAAGGGATCTTCAATACGTGTTATGGAAGCCTACACGCCATAAGCTGCACTTCACTCACAGGAACGTCCATAGTCGGTCCTTCTTCTAGCTTCATTTCTCAAATAGGAAGACACTGTTATGAATGAGTATCCACCTGAAGTAGTTTCCCTGAACAGATCCCTTTGTATGAATCTCCTGTTAGTGCTCTGTTGTGTTACTTCTTGATTTCAACAAAGACAGGTGGCACAGAATCCAACATTCCACAGACTCAACCCTGTCGTGAGTATGTTCTATAGCACAGTTTCCTCACGACATAAGAAGTCTTTTGAGCTGAGGGAGACGCTGTGAGACTCACAGGGGCTGTACTTGCATTATGTGTCTTAGAGGCCTCAGTGCCTCACCCTGCCCTTCACTCACAGTATGCAACCTGCCCTATGTCCTTCCCAGGTCTATCTTCTTTCCTCCACTGGACACACATTGTCAGAATTGAGAATACAACGGAATGAGTTTCCCTGAAACAGAACTTCCTCTGTACAAAGGCATGGACGTATGAGACTAGACTCCTATAGGTTCCTATTGAAATTTACCACACAGTGCGTCCCAACAGCCTCCTTCTTTGCCAGACTCAATACTGCCACGAATCCCTCCTAACTCACACTTCCCTCACAACGTTGGAAGCATTCTCAAAACAGAAAGACAGTGGATGACCACAGGACGTGCTCATCCAATATGTGTTTTGGATGCCTTAGCGCCATATCCTGCACTTCACTTACAGTACCAAAAGAACCCATAGTCCGTCCTTCTTGTATCTTCATTCCTCAATGGAGAAGGCACTGTTATGAATGGATTTCCACCTGAAGTAGTTTCCCTGAACAGAACCCCTTGTAGGAATCTCCTGTTAGTGCTCTGTTGTGTTACTTCTTGATTTCAACAAAGACGGGTGGCACAGAATCCAACATTCCACAGACTCAACCCTGTCGTGAGTATGTTCTATAGCAGTTTTCTTACGACATAAGAAGTCCTTTGAGCTGAGGGAGACGCTGTGAGACTCACAGGGGCTGTACTTGCATTATGTGTCTTAGAGTCCTAAGTGCCTCACCCTGCCCCTCACTCACAGTATGCATAATGCCCTATGTCCGTCCCTGTTCTATCTTCTTTCCTCCACTGGACACACACTGTCAGAATTGAGAAGACGCCGGAATGAGTTTCCCTGAATCAGAACTTCCTCTGTATAAGTTGATGGACGTCTGAGACTAGACCTCTATATGCGGCTATTGCAGTTTACCACACAGTGCGTCCAAACAGCCTCCTTCTTTGACATACTCAATACTGCCACGAATCCCTCCTAACTCACACTGTCAGAAATGAGAATACGCCGGAATGAGTTTCCCTGACACAGAACTTCCTCTGTTCAAGGGCATCGACGAATGAGATTAGACTCCTATACGCGCCCATTCTAGTTTATCACATAGTGAGCCCCAAGAGCTTCCTTCCTTGACAGACTCAACACTGCCACGAATCCCTCCAAACGCACACTTCCCTCACAATGTTTGTAGCGTTTTCGACTTAGAAAGACAGTGTGGATGAACATAGGTCCTGATCTTTCAATATGTGTGTTGGAAGCCTAAGCTCCATAAGCTGCACTTACCTCACAGGAACTAAAGTGCCCATAGTCGTTCCTTGTTCTATTTTCATTTCTGAAGTAGGAAGACACTGTTATGGATGAGTATCCAACGGAAGTAGTGTCCCTGAACAGATCCCCTTGTAGGAATCACCTGTTAGGGGCCAGGGGCGTCCCTTCTGGATTACAAGAAAGACAGGTGGCACAGAATCCAACATTCCACAGACTCAACCCTGTCGTGAGTATGTTCTATAGCACAGTTTCCTCGTGACATATGAAGTGTATTGAGCAGACGTAGACACTGAGGAACGTCACAGGGCTATCCATGCTGTATGTTCCTTAGAGGCCAGAGGGCCTCACCGTGCACAAAACTCACAGTATGCATCCTGCCCTATGTCCGTCCTTCTTCTATCTTCTTTCCACCACTGGACTGACAGTGTCAGAATTGAGAATCCGCCTGAAGGAGTTTCCCTAAACCGAACTTGCTCTGGTCAAGGGGATGGACGTCTAAGACTAGACTCCTATACGTCCCTTTGCAGTTCACCACACAGTGCGTCTCAAGAGCCTCCTTCTTTGACAGACTCAATACTGCCACGAATCCCTCCTAACACACACTTCCATCACAATGTTTGAAGCTTTTTGGACACAGAAAGACAGTGTGGATGAGCACAGGAAGGGATCTTCAATACGTGTTATGGAAGCCTACACGCCATAAGCTGCACTTCACTCACAGGAACGTCCATAGTCGGTCCTTCTTCTAGCTTCATTTCTCAAATAGGAAGACACTGTTATGAATGAGTATCCACCTGAAGTAGTTTCCCTGAACAGATCCCTTTGTATGAATCTCCTGTTAGTGCTCTGTTGTGTTACTTCTTGATTTCAACAAAGACAGGTGGCACAGAATCCAACATTCCACAGACTCAACCCTGTCGTGAGTATGTTCTATAGCACAGTTTCCTCACGACATAAGAAGTCTTTTGAGCTGAGGGAGACGCTGTGAGACTCACAGGGGCTGTACTTGCATTATGTGTCTTAGAGGCCTCAGTGCCTCACCCTGCCCTTCACTCACAGTATGCAACCTGCCCTATGTCCTTCCCAGGTCTATCTTCTTTCCTCCACTGGACACACATTGTCAGAATTGAGAATACAACGGAATGAGTTTCCCTGAAACAGAACTTCCTCTGTACAAAGGCATGGACGTATGAGACTAGACTCCTATAGGTTCCTATTGAAATTTACCACACAGTGCGTCCCAACAGCCTCCTTCTTTGCCAGACTCAATACTGCCACGAATCCCTCCTAACTCACACTTCCCTCACAACGTTGGAAGCATTCTCAAAACAGAAAGACAGTGGATGACCACAGGACGTGCTCATCCAATATGTGTTTTGGATGCCTTAGCGCCATATCCTGCACTTCACTTACAGTACCAAAAGAACCCATAGTCCGTCCTTCTTGTATCTTCATTCCTCAATGGAGAAGGCACTGTTATGAATGGATTTCCACCTGAAGTAGTTTCCCTGAACAGAACCCCTTGTAGGAATCTCCTGTTACTTCTCTGTTGTGTTACTTCTTGATTTCAACAAAGACAGGTGGCACAGAATCCAACATTCCACAGACTCAACCCTGTCGTGAGTATGTTCTATAGCAGTTTTCTTACGACATAAGAAGTCCTTTGAGCTGAGGGAGACGCTGTGAGACTCACAGGGGCTGTACTTGCATTATGTGTCTTAGAGTCCTAAGTGCCTCACCCTGCCCCTCACTCACAGTATGCATAATGCCCTATGTCCGTCCCTGTTCTATCTTCTTTCCTCCACTGGACACACACTGTCAGAATTGAGAAGACGCCGGAATGAGTTTCCCTGAATCAGAACTTCCTCTGTATAAGTTGATGGACGTCTGAGACTAGACCTCTATATGCGGCTATTGCAGTTTACCACACAGTGCGTCCAAACAGCCTCCTTCTTTGACATACTCAATACTGCCACGAATCCCTCCTAACTCACACTGTCAGAAATGAGAATACGCCGGAATGAGTTTCCCTGACACAGAACTTCCTCTGTTCAAGGGCATCGACGAATGAGATTAGACTCCTATACGCGCCCATTCTAGTTTATCACATAGTGAGCCCCAAGAGCTTCCTTCCTTGACAGACTCAACACTGCCACGAATCCCTCCAAACGCACACTTCCCTCACAATGTTTGTAGCGTTTTCGACTTAGAAAGACAGTGTGGATGAACATAGGTCCTGATCTTTCAATATGTGTGTTGGAAGCCTAAGCTCCATAAGCTGCACTTACCTCACAGGAACTAAAGTGCCCATAGTCGTTCCTTGTTCTATTTTCATTTCTGAAGTAGGAAGACACTGTTATGGATGAGTATCCAACGGAAGTAGTGTCCCTGAACAGATCCCCTTGTAGGAATCACCTGTTAGGGGCCAGGGGCGTCCCTTCTGGATTACAAGAAAGACAGGTGGCACAGAATCCAACATTCCACAGACTCAACCCTGTCGTGAGTATGTTCTATAGCACAGTTTCCTCGTGACATATGAAGTGTATTGAGCAGACGTAGACACTGAGGAACGTCACAGGGCTATCCATGCTGTATGTTCCTTAGAGGCCAGAGGGCCTCACCGTGCACAAAACTCACAGTATGCATCCTGCCCTATGTCCGTCCTTCTTCTATCTTCTTTCCACCACTGGACTGACAGTGTCAGAATTGAGAATCCGCCTGAAGGAGTTTCCCTAAACCGAACTTGCTCTGGTCAAGGGGATGGACGTCTAAGACTAGACTCCTATACGTCCCTTTGCAGTTCACCACACAGTGCGTCTCAAGAGCCTCCTTCTTTGACAGACTCAATACTGCCACGAATCCCTCCTAACACACACTTCCATCACAATGTTTGAAGCTTTTTGGACACAGAAAGACAGTGTGGATGAGCACAGGAAGGGATCTTCAATACGTGTTATGGAAGCCTACACGCCATAAGCTGCACTTCACTCACAGGAACGTCCATAGTCGGTCCTTCTTCTAGCTTCATTTCTCAAATAGGAAGACACTGTTATGAATGAGTATCCACCTGAAGTAGTTTCCCTGAACAGATCCCTTTGTATGAATCTCCTGTTAGTGCTCTGTTGTGTTACTTCTTGATTTCAACAAAGACAGGTGGCACAGAATCCAACATTCCACAGACTCAACCCTGTCGTGAGTATGTTCTATAGCACAGTTTCCTCACGACATAAGAAGTCTTTTGAGCTGAGGGAGACGCTGTGAGACTCACAGGGGCTGTACTTGCATTATGTGTCTTAGAGGCCTCAGTGCCTCACCCTGCCCTTCACTCACAGTATGCAACCTGCCCTATGTCCTTCCCAGGTCTATCTTCTTTCCTCCACTGGACACACATTGTCAGAATTGAGAATACAACGGAATGAGTTTCCCTGAAACAGAACTTCCTCTGTACAAAGGCATGGACGTATGAGACTAGACTCCTATAGGTTCCTATTGAAATTTACCACACAGTGCGTCCCAACAGCCTCCTTCTTTGCCAGACTCAATACTGCCACGAATCCCTCCTAACTCACACTTCCCTCACAACGTTGGAAGCATTCTCAAAACAGAAAGACAGTGGATGACCACAGGACGTGCTCATCCAATATGTGTTTTGGATGCCTTAGCGCCATATCCTGCACTTCACTTACAGTACCAAAAGAACCCATAGTCCGTCCTTCTTGTATCTTCATTCCTCAATGGAGAAGGCACTGTTATGAATGGATTTCCACCTGAAGTAGTTTCCCTGAACAGAACCCCTTGTAGGAATCTCCTGTTAGTGCTCTGTTGTGTTACTTCTTGATTTCAACAAAGACAGGTGGCACAGAATCCAACATTCCACAGACTCAACCCTGTCGTGAGTATGTTCTATAGCAGTTTTCTTACGACATAAGAAGTCCTTTGAGCTGAGGGAGACGCTGTGAGACTCACAGGGGCTGTACTTGCATTATGTGTCTTAGAGTCCTAAGTGCCTCACCCTGCCCCTCACTCACAGTATGCATAATGCCCTATGTCCGTCCCTGTTCTATCTTCTTTCCTCCACTGGACACACACTGTCAGAATTGAGAAGACGCCGGAATGAGTTTCCCTGAATCAGAACTTCCTCTGTATAAGTTGATGGACGTCTGAGACTAGACCTCTATATGCGGCTATTGCAGTTTACCACACAGTGCGTCCAAACAGCCTCCTTCTTTGACATACTCAATACTGCCACGAATCCCTCCTAACTCACACTGTCAGAAATGAGAATACGCCGGAATGAGTTTCCCTGACACAGAACTTCCTCTGTTCAAGGGCATCGACGAATGAGATTAGACTCCTATACGCGCCCATTCTAGTTTATCACATAGTGAGCCCCAAGAGCTTCCTTCCTTGACAGACTCAACACTGCCACGAATCCCTCCAAACGCACACTTCCCTCACAATGTTTGTAGCGTTTTCGACTTAGAAAGACAGTGTGGATGAACATAGGTCCTGATCTTTCAATATGTGTGTTGGAAGCCTAAGCTCCATAAGCTGCACTTACCTCACAGGAACTAAAGTGCCCATAGTCGTTCCTTGTTCTATTTTCATTTCTGAAGTAGGAAGACACTGTTATGGATGAGTATCCAACGGAAGTAGTGTCCCTGAACAGATCCCCTTGTAGGAATCACCTGTTAGGGGCCAGGGGCGTCCCTTCTGGATTACAAGAAAGACAGGTGGCACAGAATCCAACATTCCACAGACTCAACCCTGTCGTGAGTATGTTCTATAGCACAGTTTCCTCGTGACATATGAAGTGTATTGAGCAGACGTAGACACTGAGGAACGTCACAGGGCTATCCATGCTGTATGTTCCTTAGAGGCCAGAGGGCCTCACCGTGCACAAAACTCACAGTATGCATCCTGCCCTATGTCCGTCCTTCTTCTATCTTCTTTCCACCACTGGACTGACAGTGTCAGAATTGAGAATCCGCCTGAAGGAGTTTCCCTAAACCGAACTTGCTCTGGTCAAGGGGATGGACGTCTAAGACTAGACTCCTATACGTCCCTTTGCAGTTCACCACACAGTGCGTCTCAAGAGCCTCCTTCTTTGACAGACTCAATACTGCCACGAATCCCTCCTAACACACACTTCCATCACAATGTTTGAAGCTTTTTGGACACAGAAAGACAGTGTGGATGAGCACAGGAAGGGATCTTCAATACGTGTTATGGAAGCCTACACGCCATAAGCTGCACTTCACTCACAGGAACGTCCATAGTCGGTCCTTCTTCTAGCTTCATTTCTCAAATAGGAAGACACTGTTATGAATGAGTATCCACCTGAAGTAGTTTCCCTGAACAGATCCCTTTGTATGAATCTCCTGTTAGTGCTCTGTTGTGTTACTTCTTGATTTCAACAAAGACAGGTGGCACAGAATCCAACATTCCACAGACTCAACCCTGTCGTGAGTATGTTCTATAGCACAGTTTCCTCACGACATAAGAAGTCTTTTGAGCTGAGGGAGACGCTGTGAGACTCACAGGGGCTGTACTTGCATTATGTGTCTTAGAGGCCTCAGTGCCTCACCCTGCCCTTCACTCACAGTATGCAACCTGCCCTATGTCCTTCCCAGGTCTATCTTCTTTCCTCCACTGGACACACATTGTCAGAATTGAGAATACAACGGAATGAGTTTCCCTGAAACAGAACTTCCTCTGTACAAAGGCATGGACGTATGAGACTAGACTCCTATAGGTTCCTATTGAAATTTACCACACAGTGCGTCCCAACAGCCTCCTTCTTTGCCAGACTCAATACTGCCACGAATCCCTCCTAACTCACACTTCCCTCACAACGTTGGAAGCATTCTCAAAACAGAAAGACAGTGGATGACCACAGGACGTGCTCATCCAATATGTGTTTTGGATGCCTTAGCGCCATATCCTGCACTTCACTTACAGTACCAAAAGAACCCATAGTCCGTCCTTCTTGTATCTTCATTCCTCAATGGAGAAGGCACTGTTATGAATGGATTTCCACCTGAAGTAGTTTCCCTGAACAGAACCCCTTGTAGGAATCTCCTGTTAGTGCTCTGTTGTGTTACTTCTTGATTTCAACAAAGACAGGTGGCACAGAATCCAACATTCCACAGACTCAACCCTGTCGTGAGTATGTTCTATAGCAGTTTTCTTACGACATAAGAAGTCCTTTGAGCTGAGGGAGACGCTGTGAGACTCACAGGGGCTGTACTTGCATTATGTGTCTTAGAGTCCTAAGTGCCTCACCCTGCCCCTCACTCACAGTATGCATAATGCCCTATGTCCGTCCCTGTTCTATCTTCTTTCCTCCACTGGACACACACTGTCAGAATTGAGAAGACGCCGGAATGAGTTTCCCTGAATCAGAACTTCCTCTGTATAAGTTGATGGACGTCTGAGACTAGACCCCTTTATGCGGCTATTGCAGTTTACCACACAGTGCGTCCAAACAGCCTCCTTCTTTGACATACTCAATACTGCCACGAATCCCTCCTAACTCACACTGTCAGAAATGAGAATACGCCGGAATGAGTTTCCCTGACACAGAACTTCCTCTG
The DNA here is from genome assembly GCF_020171115.1 of Neogale vison. NCBI lineage: Eukaryota > Metazoa > Chordata > Mammalia > Carnivora > Mustelidae > Neogale > Neogale vison. Next base: position 77,884,920 of record NC_058105.1, read on the forward strand.
TTCAAGGGCATCGACGAATGAGATTAGACTCCTATACGCGCCCATTCTAGTTTATCACATAGTGAGCCCCAAGAGCTTCCTTCCTTGACAGACTCAACACTGCCACGAATCCCTCCAAACGCACACTTCCCTCACAATGTTTGTAGCGTTTTCGACTTAGAAAGACAGTGTGGATGAGCATAGGTCCTGATCTTTCAATATGTGTGTTGGAAGCCTAAGCTCCATAAGCTGCACTTACATCACAGGAACTAAAGTGCCCATAGTCGTTCCTTGTTCTATTTTCATTTCTGAAGTAGGAAGACACTGTTATGGATGAGTATCCAACGGAAGTAGTGTCCCTGAACAGATCTCCTTGTAGGAATCACCTGTTAGGGGCCAGGGGCGTCCCTTCTGGATTACAAGAAAGACAGGTGGCACAGAATCCAACATTCCACAGACTCAACCCTGTCGTGAGTATGTTCTATAGCACAGTTTCCTCGTGACATATGAAGTGTATTGAGCAGACGTAGACACTGAGGAACGTCACAGGGCTATCCATGCTGTATGTTCCTTAGAGGCCAGAGGGCCTCACCGTGCACAAAACTCACAGTATGCATCCTGCCCTATGTCCGTCCTTCTTCTATCTTCTTTCCACCACTGGACTGACAGTGTCAGAATTGAGAATCCGCCTGAAGGAGTTTCCCTAAACCGAACTTGCTCTGGTCAAGGGGATGGACGTCTAAGACTAGACTCCTATACGTCCCTTTGCAGTTCACCACACAGTGCGTCTCAAGAGCCTCCTTCTTTGACAGACTCAATACTGCCACGAATCCCTCCTAACACACACTTCCATCACAATGTTTGAAGCTTTTTGGACACAGAAAGACAGTGTGGATGAGCACAGGAAGGGATCTTCAATACGTGTTATGGAAGCCTACACGCCATAAGCTGCACTTCACTCACAGGAACGTCCATAGTCGGTCCTTCTTCTAGCTTCATTTCTCAAATAGGAAGACACTGTTATGAATGAGTATCCACCTGAAGTAGTTTCCCTGAACAGATCCCTTTGTATGAATCTCCTGTTAGTGCTCTGTTGTGTTACTTCTTGATTTCAACAAAGACAGGTGGCACAGAATCCAACATTCCACAGACTCAACCCTGTCGTGAGTATGTTCTATAGCACAGTTTCCTCACGACATAAGAAGTCTTTTGAGCTGAGGGAGACGCTGTGAGACTCACAGGGGCTGTACTTGCATTATGTGTCTTAGAGGCCTCAGTGCCTCACCCTGCCCTTCACTCACAGTATGCAACCTGCCCTATGTCCTTCCCAGGTCTATCTTCTTTCCTCCACTGGACACACATTGTCAGAATTGAGAATACAACGGAATGAGTTTCCCTGAAACAGAACTTCCTCTGTACAAAGGCATGGACGTATGAGACTAGACTCCTATAGGTTCCTATTGAAATTTACCACACAGTGCGTCCCAACAGCCTCCTTCTTTGCCAGACTCAATACTGCCACGAATCCCTCCTAACTCACACTTCCCTCACAACGTTGGAAGCATTCTCAACACAGAAAGACAGTGGATGACCACAGGACGTGCTCATCCAATATGTGTTTTGGATGCCTTAGCGCCATATCCTGCACTTCACTTACAGTACCAAAAGAACCCATAGTCCGTCCTTCTTCTATCTTCATTCCTCAATGGAGAAGGCACTGTTATGAATGGGTTTCCACCTGAAGTAGTTTCCCTGAACAGAACCCCTTGTAGGAATCTCCTGTTAGTGCTCTGTTGTGTTACTTCTTGATTTCAACAAAGACGGGTGGCACAGAATCCAACATTCCACAGACTCAACCCTGTCGTGAGTATGTTCTATAGCAGTTTTCTTACGACATAAGAAGTCCTTTGAGCTGAGGGAGACGCTGTGAGACTCACAGGGGCTGTACTTGCATTATGTGTCTTAGAGTCCTAAGTGCCTCACCCTGCCCCTCACTCACAGTATGCAAAATGCCCTATGTCCGTCCCTGTTCTATCTTCTTTCCTCCACTGGACACACACTGTCAGAATTGAGAAGACGCCGGAATGAGTTTCCCTGAATCAGAACTTCCTCTGTATAAGTTGATGGACGTCTGAGACTAGACCCCCTTATGCGGCTATTGCAGTTACCACACAGTGCGTCCAAACAGCCTCCTTCTTTGACATACTCAATACTGCCACGAATCCCTCCTAACTCACACTGTCAGAAATGAGAATACGCCGGAATGAGTTTCCCTGACACAGAACTTCCTCTGTTCAAGGGCATCGACGAATGAGATTAGACTCCTATACGCGCCCATTCTAGTTTATCACATAGTGAGCCCCAAGAGCTTCCTTCCTTGACAGACTCAACACTGCCACGAATCCCTCCAAACGCACACTTCCCTCACAATGTTTGTAGCGTTTTCGACTTAGAAAGACAGTGTGGATGAGCATAGGTCCTGATCTTTCAATATGTGTGTTGGAAGCCTAAGCTCCATAAGCTGCACTTACCTCACAGGAACTAACGTGCCCATAGTCGGTCCTTGTTCTATCTTCATTTCTGAAGTAGGAAGACACTGTTATGGATGAGTATCCAACGGAAGTAGTGTCCCTGAACAGATCCCCTTGTAGGAATCACCTGTTAGGGGCCAGGGGCGTCCCTTCTGGATTACAAGAAAGACAGGTGGCACAGAATCCAACATTCCACAGACTCAACCCTGTCGTGAGTATGTTCTATAGCACAGTTTCCTCGTGACATATGAAGTGTATTGAGCAGACGTAGACACTGAGGAACGTCACAGGGCTATCCATGCTGTATGTTCCTTAGAGGCCAGAGGGCCTCACCGTGCACAAAACTCACAGTATGCATCCTGCCCTATGTCCGTCCTTCTTCTATCTTCTTTCCACCACTGGACTGACAGTGTCAGAATTGAGAATCCGCCTGAAGGAGTTTCCCTAAACCGAACTTGCTCTGGTCAAGGGGATGGACGTCTAAGACTAGACTCCTATACGTCCCTTTGCAGTTCACCACACAGTGCGTCTCAAGAGCCTCCTTCTTTGACAGACTCAATACTGCCACGAATCCCTCCTAACACACACTTCCATCACAATGTTTGAAGCTTTTTGGACACAGAAAGACAGTGTGGATGAGCACAGGAAGGGATCTTCAATACGTGTTATGGAAGCCTACACGCCATAAGCTGCACTTCACTCACAGGAACGTCCATAGTCGGTCCTTCTTCTAGCTTCATTTCTCAAATAGGAAGACACTGTTATGAATGAGTATCCACCTGAAGTAGTTTCCCTGAACAGATCCCTTTGTATGAATCTCCTGTTAGTGCTCTGTTGTGTTACTTCTTGATTTCAACAAAGACAGGTGGCACAGAATCCAACATTCCACAGACTCAACCCTGTCGTGAGTATGTTCTATAGCACAGTTTCCTCACGACATAAGAAGTCTTTTGAGCTGAGGGAGACGCTGTGAGACTCACAGGGGCTGTACTTGCATTATGTGTCTTAGAGGCCTCAGTGCCTCACCCTGCCCTTCACTCACAGTATGCAACCTGCCCTATGTCCTTCCCAGGTCTATCTTCTTTCCTCCACTGGACACACATTGTCAGAATTGAGAATACAACGGAATGAGTTTCCCTGAAACAGAACTTCCTCTGTACAAAGGCATGGACGTATGAGACTAGACTCCTATAGGTTCCTATTGAAATTTACCACACAGTGCGTCCCAACAGCCTCCTTCTTTGCCAGACTCAATACTGCCACGAATCCCTCCTAACTCACACTTCCCTCACAACGTTGGAAGCATTCTCAAAACAGAAAGACAGTGGATGACCACAGGACGTGCTCATCCAATATGTGTTTTGGATGCCTTAGCGCCATATCCTGCACTTCACTTACAGTACCAAAAGAACCCATAGTCCGTCCTTCTTGTATCTTCATTCCTCAATGGAGAAGGCACTGTTATGAATGGATTTCCACCTGAAGTAGTTTCCCTGAACAGAACCCCTTGTAGGAATCTCCTGTTAGTGCTCTGTTGTGTTACTTCTTGATTTCAACAAAGACGGGTGGCACAGAATCCAACATTCCACAGACTCAACCCTGTCGTGAGTATGTTCTATAGCAGTTTTCTTACGACATAAGAAGTCCTTTGAGCTGAGGGAGACGCTGTGAGACTCACAGGGGCTGTACTTGCATTATGTGTCTTAGAGTCCTAAGTGCCTCACCCTGCCCCTCACTCACAGTATGCATAATGCCCTATGTCCGTCCCTGTTCTATCTTCTTTCCTCCACTGGACACACACTGTCAGAATTGAGAAGACGCCGGAATGAGTTTCCCTGAATCAGAACTTCCTCTGTATAAGTTGATGGACGTCTGAGACTAGACCTCTATATGCGGCTATTGCAGTTTACCACACAGTGCGTCCAAACAGCCTCCTTCTTTGACATACTCAATACTGCCACGAATCCCTCCTAACTCACACTGTCAGAAATGAGAATACGCCGGAATGAGTTTCCCTGACACAGAACTTCCTCTGTTCAAGGGCATCGACGAATGAGATTAGACTCCTATACGCGCCCATTCTAGTTTATCACATAGTGAGCCCCAAGAGCTTCCTTCCTTGACAGACTCAACACTGCCACGAATCCCTCCAAACGCACACTTCCCTCACAATGTTTGTAGCGTTTTCGACTTAGAAAGACAGTGTGGATGAACATAGGTCCTGATCTTTCAATATGTGTGTTGGAAGCCTAAGCTCCATAAGCTGCACTTACCTCACAGGAACTAAAGTGCCCATAGTCGTTCCTTGTTCTATTTTCATTTCTGAAGTAGGAAGACACTGTTATGGATGAGTATCCAACGGAAGTAGTGTCCCTGAACAGATCCCCTTGTAGGAATCACCTGTTAGGGGCCAGGGGCGTCCCTTCTGGATTACAAGAAAGACAGGTGGCACAGAATCCAACATTCCACAGACTCAACCCTGTCGTGAGTATGTTCTATAGCACAGTTTCCTCGTGACATATGAAGTGTATTGAGCAGACGTAGACACTGAGGAACGTCACAGGGCTATCCATGCTGTATGTTCCTTAGAGGCCAGAGGGCCTCACCGTGCACAAAACTCACAGTATGCATCCTGCCCTATGTCCGTCCTTCTTCTATCTTCTTTCCACCACTGGACTGACAGTGTCAGAATTGAGAATCCGCCTGAAGGAGTTTCCCTAAACCGAACTTGCTCTGGTCAAGGGGATGGACGTCTAAGACTAGACTCCTATACGTCCCTTTGCAGTTCACCACACAGTGCGTCTCAAGAGCCTCCTTCTTTGACAGACTCAATACTGCCACGAATCCCTCCTAACACACACTTCCATCACAATGTTTGAAGCTTTTTGGACACAGAAAGACAGTGTGGATGAGCACAGGAAGGGATCTTCAATACGTGTTATGGAAGCCTACACGCCATAAGCTGCACTTCACTCACAGGAACGTCCATAGTCGGTCCTTCTTCTAGCTTCATTTCTCAAATAGGAAGACACTGTTATGAATGAGTATCCACCTGAAGTAGTTTCCCTGAACAGATCCCTTTGTATGAATCTCCTGTTAGTGCTCTGTTGTGTTACTTCTTGATTTCAACAAAGACAGGTGGCACAGAATCCAACATTCCACAGACTCAACCCTGTCGTGAGTATGTTCTATAGCACAGTTTCCTCACGACATAAGAAGTCTTTTGAGCTGAGGGAGACGCTGTGAGACTCACAGGGGTTGTACTTGCATTATGTGTCTTAGAGGCCTCAGTGCCTCACCCTGCCCTTCACTCACAGTATGCAACCTGCCCTATGTCCTTCCCAGGTCTATCTTCTTTCCTCCACTGGACACACATTGTCAGAATTGAGAATACAACGGAATGAGTTTCCCTGAAACAGAACTTCCTCTGTACAAAGGCATGGACGTATGAGACTAGACTCCTATAGGTTCCTATTGAAATTTACCACACAGTGCGTCCCAACAGCCTCCTTCTTTGCCAGACTCAATACTGCCACGAATCCCTCCTAACTCACACTTCCCTCACAACGTTGGAAGCATTCTCAACACAGAAAGACAGTGGATGACCACAGGACGTGCTCATCCAATATGTGTTTTGGATGCCTTAGCGCCATATCCTGCACTTCACTTACAGTACCAAAAGAACCCATAGTCCGTCCTTCTTGTATCTTCATTCCTCAATGGAGAAGGCACTGTTATGAATGGGTTTCCACCTGAAGTAGTTTCCCTGAACAGAACCCCTTGTAGGATTCTCCTGTTAGTGCTCTGTTGTGTTACTTCTTGATTTCAACAAAGAGGGGTGGCACAGAATCCAACATTCCACAGACTCAACCCTGTCGTGAGTATGTTCTATAGCAGTTTTCTTACGACATAAGAAGTCCTTTGAGCTGAGGGAGACGCTGTGAGACTCACAGGGGCTGTACTTGCATTATGTGTTAGAGTCCTAAGTGCCTCACCCTGCCCCTCACTCACAGTATGCAAAATGCCCTATGTCCGTCCCTGTTCTATCTTCTTTCCTCCACTGGACACACACTGTCAGAATTGAGAAGACGCCGGAATGAGTTTCCCTGAATCAGAACTTCCTCTGTATAAGTTGATGGACGTCTGAGACTAGACCCCTTTATGCGGCTATTGCAGTTTACCACACAGTGCGTCCAAACAGCCTCCTTCTTTGACATACTCAATACTGCCACGAATCCCTCCTAACTCACACTGTCAGAAATGAGAATACGCCGGAATGAGTTTCCCTGACACAGAACTTCCTCTGTTCAAGGGCATCGACGAATGAGATTAGACTCCTATACGCGCCCATTCTAGTTTATCACATAGTGAGCCCCAAGAGCCTCCTTCCTTGACAGACTCAACACTGCCACGAATCCCTCCAAACGCACACTTCCCTCACAATGTTTGTAGCGTTTTCGACTTAGAAAGACAGTGTGGATGAGCATAGGTCCTGATCTTTCAATATGTGTGTTGGAAGCCTAAGCTCCATAAGCTGCACTTACCTCACAGGAACTAACGTGCCCATAGTCGGTCCTTGTTCTATCTTCATTTCTGAAGTAGGAAGACACTGTTATGGATGAGTATCCAACGGAAGTAGTGTCCCTGAACAGATCCCCTTGTAGGAATCACCTGTTAGGGGCCAGGGGCGTCCCTTCTGGATTACAAGAAAGACAGGTGGCACAGAATCCAACATTCCACAGACTCAACCCTGTCGTGAGTATGTTCTATAGCACAGTTTCCTCGTGACATATGAAGTGTATTGAGCAGACGTAGACACTGAGGAACGTCACAGGGCTATCCATGCTGTATGTTCCTTAGAGGCCAGAGGGCCTCACCGTGCACAAAACTCACAGTATGCATCCTGCCCTATGTCTGTCCTTCTTCTATCTTCTTTCCACCACTGGACTGACAGTGTCAGAATTGAGAATCCGCCTGAAGGAGTTTCCCTAAACCGAACTTGCTCTGGTCAAGGGGATGGACGTCTAAGACTAGACTCCTATACGTCCCTTTGCAGTTCACCACACAGTGCGTCTCAAGAGCCTCCTTCTTTGACAGACTCAATACTGCCACGAATCCCTCCTAACACACACTTCCATCACAATGTTTGAAGCTTTTTGGACACAGAAAGACAGTGTGGATGAGCACAGGAAGGGATCTTCAATACGTGTTATGGAAGCCTACACGCCATAAGCTGCACTTCACTCACAGGAACGTCCATAGTCGGTCCTTCTTCTAGCTTCATTTCTCAAATAGGAAGACACTGTTATGAATGAGTATCCACCTGAAGTAGTTTCCCTGAACAGATCCCTTTGTATGAATCTCCTGTTAGTGCTCTGTTGTGTTACTTCTTGATTTCAACAAAGACAGGTGGCACAGAATCCAACATTCCACAGACTCAACCCTGTCGTGAGTATGTTCTATAGCACAGTTTCCTCACGACATAAGAAGTCTTTTGAGCTGAGGGAGACGCTGTGAGACTCACAGGGGCTGTACTTGCATTATGTGTCTTAGAGGCCTCAGTGCCTCACCCTGCCCTTCACTCACAGTATGCAACCTGCCCTATGTCCTTCCCAGGTCTATCTTCTTTCCTCCACTGGACACACATTGTCAGAATTGAGAATACAACGGAATGAGTTTCCCTGAAACAGAACTTCCTCTGTACAAAGGCATGGACGTATGAGACTAGACTCCTATAGGTTCCTATTGAAATTTACCACACAGTGCGTCCCAACAGCCTCCTTCTTTGCCAGACTCAATACTGCCACGAATCCCTCCTAACTCACACTTCCCTCACAACGTTGGAAGCATTCTCAACACAGAAAGACAGTGGATGACCACAGGACGTGCTCATCCAATATGTGTTTTGGATGCCTTAGCGCCATATCCTGCACTTCACTTACAGTACCAAAAGAACCCATAGTCCGTCCTTCTTGTATCTTCATTCCTCAATGGAGAAGGCACTGTTATGAATGGATTTCCACTTGAAGTAGTTTCCCTGAACAGAACCCCTTGTAGGAATCTCCTGTTAGTGCTCTGTTGTGTTACTTCTTGATTTCAACAAAGACAGGTGGCACAGAATCCAACATTCCACAGACTCAACCCTGTCGTGAGTATGTTCTATAGCAGTTTTCTTACGACATAAGAAGTCCTTTGAGCTGAGGGAGACGCTGTGAGACTCACAGGGGCTGTACTTGCATTATGTGTCTTAGAGTCCTAAGTGCCTCACCCTGCCCCTCACTCACAGTATGCATAATGCCCTATGTCCGTCCCTGTTCTATCTTCTTTCCTCCACTGGACACACACTGTCAGAATTGAGAAGACGCCGGAATGAGTTTCCCTGAATCAGAACTTCCTCTGTATAAGTTGATGGACGTCTGAGACTAGACCTCTATATGCGGCTATTGCAGTTTACCACACAGTGCGTCCAAACAGCCTCCTTCTTTGACATACTCAATACTGCCACGAATCCCTCCTAACTCACACTGTCAGAAATGAGAATACGCCGGAATGAGTTTCCCTGACACAGAACTTCCTCTGTTCAAGGGCATCGACGAATGAGATTAGACTCCTATACGCGCCCATTCTAGTTTATCACATAGTGAGCCCCAAGAGCTTCCTTCCTTGACAGACTCAACACTGCCACGAATCCCTCCAAACGCACACTTCCCTCACAATGTTTGTAGCGTTTTCGACTTAGAAAGACAGTGTGGATGAGCATAGGTCCTGATCTTTCAATATGTGTGTTGGAAGCCTAAGCTCCATAAGCTGCACTTACATCACAGGAACTAAAGTGCCCATAGTCGTTCCTTGTTCTATTTTCATTTCTGAAGTAGGAAGACACTGTTATGGATGAGTATCCAACGGAAGTAGTGTCCCTGAACAGATCCCCTTGTAGGAATCACCTGTTAGGGGCCAGGGGCGTCCCTTCTGGATTACAAGAAAGACAGGTGGCACAGAATCCAACATTCCACAGACTCAACCCTGTCGTGAGTATGTTCTATAGCACAGTTTCCTCGTGACATATGAAGTGTATTGAGCAGACGTAGACACTGAGGAACGTCACAGGGCTATCCATGCTGTATGTTCCTTAGAGGCCAGAGGGCCTCACCGTGCACAAAACTCACAGTATGCATCCTGCCCTATGTCCGTCCTTCTTCTATCTTCTTTCCACCACTGGACTGACAGTGTCAGAATTGAGAATCCGCCTGAAGGAGTTTCCCTAAACCGAACTTGCTCTGGTCAAGGGGATGGACGTCTAAGACTAGACTCCTATACGTCCCTTTGCAGTTCACCACACAGTGCGTCTCAAGAGCCTCCTTCGTTGACAGACTCAATACTGCCACGAATCCCTCCTAACACACACTTCCATCACAATGTTTGAAGCTTTTTGGACACAGAAAGACAGTGTGGATGAGCACAGGAAGGGATCTTCAATACGTGTTATGGAAGCCTACACGCCATAAGCTGCACTTCACTCACAGGAACGTCCATAGTCGGTCCTTCTTCTAGCTTCATTTCTCAAATAGGAAGACACTGTTATGAATGAGTATCCACCTGAAGTAGTTTCCCTGAACAGATCCCTTTGTATGAATCTCCTGTTAGTGCTCTGTTGTGTTACTTCTTGATTTCAACAAAGACAGGTGGCACAGAATCCAACATTCCACAGACTCAACCCTGTCGTGAGTATGTTCTATAGCACAGTTTCCTCACGACATAAGAAGTCTTTTGAGCTGAGGGAGACGCTGTGAGACTCACAGGGGCTGTACTTGCATTATGTGTCTTAGAGGCCTCAGTGCCTCACCCTGCCCTTCACTCACAGTATGCAACCTGCCCTATGTCCTTCCCAGGTCTATCTTCTTTCCTCCACTGGACACACATTGTCAGAATTGAGAATACAACGGAATGAGTTTCCCTGAAACAGAACTTCCTCTGTACAAAGGCATGGACGTATGAGACTAGACTCCTATAGGTTCCTATTGAAATTTACCACACAGTGCGTCCCAACAGCCTCCTTCTTTGCCAGACTCAATACTGCCACGAATCCCTCCTAACTCACACTTCCCTCACAACGTTGGAAGCATTCTCAAAACAGAAAGACAGTGGATGACCACAGGACGTGCTCATCCAATATGTGTTTTGGATGCCTTAGCGCCATATCCTGCACTTCACTTACAGTACCAAAAGAACCCATAGTCCGTCCTTCTTGTATCTTCATTCCTCAATGGAGAAGGCACTGTTATGAATGGATTTCCACCTGAAGTAGTTTCCCTGAACAGAACCCCTTGTAGGAATCTCCTGTTAGTGCTCTGTTGTGTTACTTCTTGATTTCAACAAAGACAGGTGGCACAGAATCCAACATTCCACAGACTCAACCCTGTCGTGAGTATGTTCTATAGCAGTTTTCTTACGACATAAGAAGTCCTTTGAGCTGAGGGAGACGCTGTGAGACTCACAGGGGCTGTACTTGCATTATGTGTCTTAGAGTCCTAAGTGCCTCACCCTGCCCCTCACTCACAGTATGCATAATGCCCTATGTCCGTCCCTGTTCTATCTTCTTTCCTCCACTGGACACACACTGTCAGAATTGAGAAGACGCCGGAATGAGTTTCCCTGAATCAGAACTTCCTCTGTATAAGTTGATGGACGTCTGAGACTAGACCCCTTTATGCGGCTATTGCAGTTTACCACACAGTGCGTCCAAACAGCCTCCTTCTTTGACATACTCAATACTGCCACGAATCCCTCCTAACTCACACTGTCAGAAATGAGAATACGCCGGAATGAGTTTCCCTGACACAGAACTTCCTCTGTTCAAGGGCATCGACGAATGAGATTAGACTCCTATACGCGCCCATTCTAGTTTATCACATAGTGAGCCCCAAGAGCTTCCTTCCTTGACAGACTCAACACTGCCACGAATCCCTCCAAACGCACACTTCCCTCACAATGTTTGTAGCGTTTTCGACTTAGAAAGACAGTGTGGATGAACATAGGTCCTGATCTTTCAATATGTGTGTTGGAAGCCTAAGCTCCATAAGCTGCACTTACCTCACAGGAACTAAAGTGCCCATAGTCGTTCCTTGTTCTATTTTCATTTCTGAAGTAGGAAGACACTGTTATGGATGAGTATCCAACGGAAGTAGTGTCCCTGAACAGATCCCCTTGTAGGAATCACCTGTTAGGGGCCAGGGGCGTCCCTTCTGGATTACAAGAAAGACAGGTGGCACAGAATCCAACATTCCACAGACTCAACCCTGTCGTGAGTATGTTCTATAGCACAGTTTCCTCGTGACATATGAAGTGTATTGAGCAGACGTAGACACTGAGGAACGTCACAGGGCTATCCATGCTGTATGTTCCTTAGAGGCCAGAGGGCCTCACCGTGCACAAAACTCACAGTATGCATCCTGCCCTATGTCCGTCCTTCTTCTATCTTCTTTCCACCACTGGACTGACAGTGTCAGAATTGAGAATCCGCCTGAAGGAGTTTCCCTAAACCGAACTTGCTCTGGTCAAGGGGATGGACGTCTAAGACTAGACTCCTATACGTCCCTTTGCAGTTCACCACACAGTGCGTCTCAAGAGCCTCCTTCGTTGACAGACTCAATACTGCCACGAATCCCTCCTAACACACACTTCCATCACAATGTTTGAAGCTTTTTGGACACAGAAAGACAGTGTGGATGAGCACAGGAAGGGATCTTCAATACGTGTTATGGAAGCCTACACGCCATAAGCTGCACTTCACTCACAGGAACGTCCATAGTCGGTCCTTCTTCTAGCTTCATTTCTCAAATAGGAAGACACTGTTATGAATGAGTATCCACCTGAAGTAGTTTCCCTGAACAGATCCCTTTGTATGAATCTCCTGTTAGTGCTCTGTTGTGTTACTTCTTGATTTCAACAAAGACAGGTGGCACAGAATCCAACATTCCACAGACTCAACCCTGTCGTGAGTATGTTCTATAGCACAGTTTCCTCACGACATAAGAAGTCTTTTGAGCTGAGGGAGACGCTGTGAGACTCACAGGGGCTGTACTTGCATTATGTGTCTTAGAGGCCTCAGTGCCTCACCCTGCCCTTCACTCACAGTATGCAACCTGCCCTATGTCCTTCCCAGGTCTATCTTCTTTCCTCCACTGGACACACATTGTCAGAATTGAGAATACAACGGAATGAGTTTCCCTGAAACAGAACTTCCTCTGTACAAAGGCATGGACGTATGAGACTAGACTCCTATAGGTTCCTATTGAAATTTACGACACAGTGCGTCCCAACAGCCTCCTTCTTTGCCAGACTCAATACTGCCACGAATCCCTCCTAACTCACACTTCCCTCACAACGTTGGAAGCATTCTCAACAACAGAAAGACAGTGGATGACCACAGGACGTGCTCATCCAATATGTGTTTTGGATGCCTTAGCGCCATATCCTGCACTTCACTTACAGTACCAAAAGAACCCATAGTCCGTCCTTCTTGTATCTTCATTCCTCAATGGAGAAGGCACTGTTATGAATGGATTTCCACCTGAAGTAGTTTCCCTGAACAGAACCCCTTGTAGGAATCTCCTGTTAGTGCTCTGTTGTGTTACTTCTTGATTTCAACAAAGACAGGTGGCACAGAATCCAACATTCCACAGACTCAACCCTGTCGTGAGTATGTTCTATAGCAGTTTTCTTACGACATAAGAAGTCCTTTGAGCTGAGGGAGACGCTGTGAGACTCACAGGGGCTGTACTTGCATTATGTGTCTTAGAGTCCTAAGTGCCTCACCCTGCCCCTCACTCACAGTATGCATAATGCCCTATGTCCGTCCCTGTTCTATCTTCTTTCCTCCACTGGACACACACTGTCAGAATTGAGAAGACGCCGGAATGAGTTTCCCTGAATCAGAACTTCCTCTGTATAAGTTGATGGACGTCTGAGACTAGACCTCTATATGCGGCTATTGCAGTTTACCACACAGTGCGTCCAAACAGCCTCCTTCTTTGACATACTCAATACTGCCACGAATCCCTCCTAACTCACACTGTCAGAAATGAGAATACGCCGGAATGAGTTTCCCTGACACAGAACTTCCTCTGTTCAAGGGCATCGACGAATGAGATTAGACTCCTATACGCGCCCATTCTAGTTTATCACATAGTGAGCCCCAAGAGCTTCCTTCCTTGACAGACTCAACACTGCCACGAATCCCTCCAAACGCACACTTCCCTCACAATGTTTGTAGCGTTTTCGACTTAGAAAGACAGTGTGGATGAACATAGGTCCTGATCTTTCAATATGTGTGTTGGAAGCCTAAGCTCCATAAGCTGCACTTACCTCACAGGAACTAAAGTGCCCATAGTCGTTCCTTGTTCTATTTTCATTTCTGAAGTAGGAAGACACTGTTATGGATGAGTATCCAACGGAAGTAGTGTCCCTGAACAGATCCCCTTGTAGGAATCACCTGTTAGGGGCCAGGGGCGTCCCTTCTGGATTACAAGAAAGACAGGTGGCACAGAATCCAACATTCCACAGACTCAACCCTGTCGTGAGTATGTTCTATAGCACAGTTTCCTCGTGACATATGAAGTGTATTGAGCAGACGTAGACACTGAGGAACGTCACAGGGCTATCCATGCTGTATGTTCCTTAGAGGCCAGAGGGCCTCACCGTGCACAAAACTCACAGTATGCATCCTGCCCTATGTCCGTCCTTCTTCTATCTTCTTTCCACCACTGGACTGACAGTGTCAGAATTGAGAATCCGCCTGAAGGAGTTTCCCTAAACCGAACTTGCTCTGGTCAAGGGGATGGACGTCTAAGACTAGACTCCTATACGTCCCTTTGCAGTTCACCACACAGTGCGTCTCAAGAGCCTCCTTCTTTGACAGACTCAATACTGCCACGAATCCCTCCTAACACACACTTCCATCACAATGTTTGAAGCTTTTTGGACACAGAAAGACAGTGTGGATGAGCACAGGAAGGGATCTTCAATACGTGTTATGGAAGCCTACACGCCATAAGCTGCACTTCACTCACAGGAACGTCCATAGTCGGTCCTTCTTCTAGCTTCATTTCTCAAATAGGAAGACACTGTTATGAATGAGTATCCACCTGAAGTAGTTTCCCTGAACAGATCCCTTTGTATGAATCTCCTGTTAGTGCTCTGTTGTGTTACTTCTTGATTTCAACAAAGACAGGTGGCACAGAATCCAACATTCCACAGACTCAACCCTGTCGTGAGTATGTTCTATAGCACAGTTTCCTCACGACATAAGAAGTCTTTTGAGCTGAGGGAGACGCTGTGAGACTCACAGGGGCTGTACTTGCATTATGTGTCTTAGAGGCCTCAGTGCCTCACCCTGCCCTTCACTCACAGTATGCAACCTGCCCTATGTCCTTCCCAGGTCTATCTTCTTTCCTCCACTGGACACACATTGTCAGAATTGAGAATACAACGGAATGAGTTTCCCTGAAACAGAACTTCCTCTGTACAAAGGCATGGACGTATGAGACTAGACTCCTATAGGTTCCTATTGAAATTTACCACACAGTGCGTCCCAACAGCCTCCTTCTTTGCCAGACTCAATACTGCCACGAATCCCTCCTAACTCACACTTCCCTCACAACGTTGGAAGCATTCTCAACACAGAAAGACAGTGGATGACCACAGGACGTGCTCATCCAATATGTGTTTTGGATGCCTTAGCGCCATATCCTGCACTTCACTTACAGTACCAAAAGAACCCATAGTCCGTCCTTCTTCTATCTTCATTCCTCAATGGAGAAGGCACTGTTATGAATGGGTTTCCACCTGAAGTAGTTTCCCTGAACAGAACCCCTTGTAGGATTCTCCTGTTAGTGCTCTGTTGTGTTACTTCTTGATTTCAACAAAGAGGGGTGGCACAGAATCCAACATTCCACAGACTCAACCCTGTCGTGAGTATGTTCTATAGCAGTTTTCTTACGACATAAGAAGTCCTTTGAGCTGAGGGAGACGCTGTGAGACTCACAGGGGCTGTACTTGCATTATGTGTCTTAGAGTCCTAAGTGCCTCACCCTGTCCCTCACTCACAGTATGCAAAATGCCCTATGTCCGTCCCTGTTCTATCTTCTTTCCTCCACTGGACACACACTGTCAGAATTGAGAAGACGCCGGAATGAGTTTCCCTGAATCAGAACTTCCTCTGTATAAGTTGATGGACGTCTGAGACTAGACCCCTTTATGCGGCTATTGCAGTTTACCACACAGTGCGTCCAAACAGCCTCCTTCTTTGACATACTCAATACTGCCACGAATCCCTCCTAACTCACACTGTCAGAAATGAGAATACGCCGGAATGAGTTTCCCTGACACAGAACTTCCTCTGTTCAAGGGCATCGACGAATGAGATTAGACTCCTATACGCGCCCATTCTAGTTTATCACATAGTGAGCCCCAAGAGCTTCCTTCCTTGACAGACTCAACACTGCCACGAATCCCTCCAAACGCACACTTCCCTCACAATGTTTGTAGCGTTTTCGACTTAGAAAGACAGTGTGGATGAGCATAGGTCCTGATCTTTCAATATGTGTGTTGGAAGCCTAAGCTCCATAAGCTGCACTTACCTCACAGGAACTAACGTGCCCATAGTCGGTCCTTGTTCTATCTTCATTTCTGAAGTAGGAAGACACTGTTATGGATGAGTATCCAACGGAAGTAGTGTCCCTGAACAGATCCCCTTGTAGGAATCACCTGTTAGGGGCCAGGGGCGTCCCTTCTGGATTACAAGAAAGACAGGTGGCACAGAATCCAACATTCCACAGACTCAACCCTGTCGTGAGTATGTTCTATAGCACAGTTTCCTCGTGACATATGAAGTGTATTGAGCAGACGTAGACACTGAGGAACGTCACAGGGCTATCCATGCTGTATGTTCCTTAGAGGCCAGAGGGCCTCACCGTGCACAAAACTCACAGTATGCATCCTGCCCTATGTCCGTCCTTCTTCTATCTTCTTTCCACCACTGGACTGACAGTGTCAGAATTGAGAATCCGCCTGAAGGAGTTTCCCTAAACCGAACTTGCTCTGGTCAAGGGGATGGACGTCTAAGACTAGACTCCTATACGTCCCTTTGCAGTTCACCACACAGTGCGTCTCAAGAGCCTCCTTCGTTGACAGACTCAATACTGCCACGAATCCCTCCTAACACACACTTCCATCACAATGTTTGAAGCTTTTTGGACACAGAAAGACAGTGTGGATGAGCACAGGAAGGGATCTTCAATACGTGTTATGGAAGCCTACACGCCATAAGCTGCACTTCACTCACAGGAACGTCCATAGTCGGTCCTTCTTCTAGCTTCATTTCTCAAATAGGAAGACACTGTTATGAATGAGTATCCACCTGAAGTAGTTTCCCTGAACAGATCCCTTTGTATGAATCTCCTGTTAGTGCTCTGTTGTGTTACTTCTTGATTTCAACAAAGACAGGTGGCACAGAATCCAACATTCCACAGACTCAACCCTGTCGTGAGTATGTTCTATAGCACAGTTTCCTCACGACATAAGAAGTCTTTTGAGCTGAGGGAGACGCTGTGAGACTCACAGGGGCTGTACTTGCATTATGTGTCTTAGAGGCCTCAGTGCCTCACCCTGCCCTTCACTCACAGTATGCAACCTGCCCTATGTCCTTCCCAGGTCTATCTTCTTTCCTCCACTGGACACACATTGTCAGAATTGAGAATACAACGGAATGAGTTTCCCTGAAACAGAACTTCCTCTGTACAAAGGCATGGACGTATGAGACTAGACTCCTATAGGTTCCTATTGAAATTTACCACACAGTGCGTCCCAACAGCCTCCTTCTTTGCCAGACTCAATACTGCCACGAATCCCTCCTAACTCACACTTCCCTCACAACGTTGGAAGCATTCTCAACAACAGAAAGACAGTGGATGACCACAGGACGTGCTCATCCAATATGTGTTTTGGATGCCTTAGCGCCATATCCTGCACTTCACTTACAGTACCAAAAGAACCCATAGTCCGTCCTTCTTGTATCTTCATTCCTCAATGGAGAAGGCACTGTTATGAATGGATTTCCACCTGAAGTAGTTTCCCTGAACAGAACCCCTTGTAGGAATCTCCTGTTAGTGCTCTGTTGTGTTACTTCTTGATTTCAACAAAGACAGGTGGCACAGAATCCAACATTCCACAGACTCAACCCTGTCGTGAGTATGTTCTATAGCAGTTTTCTTACGACATAAGAAGTCCTTTGAGCTGAGGGAGACGCTGTGAGACTCACAGGGGCTGTACTTGCATTATGTGTCTTAGAGTCCTAAGTGCCTCACCCTGCCCCTCACTCACAGTATGCATAATGCCCTATGTCCGTCCCTGTTCTATCTTCTTTCCTCCACTGGACACACACTGTCAGAATTGAGAAGACGCCGGAATGAGTTTCCCTGAATCAGAACTTCCTCTGTATAAGTTGATGGACGTCTGAGACTAGACCTCTATATGCGGCTATTGCAGTTTACCACACAGTGCGTCCAAACAGCCTCCTTCTTTGACATACTCAATACTGCCACGAATCCCTCCTAACTCACACTGTCAGAAATGAGAATACGCCGGAATGAGTTTCCCTGACACAGAACTTCCTCTGTTCAAGGGCATCGACGAATGAGATTAGACTCCTATACGCGCCCATTCTAGTTTATCACATAGTGAGCCCCAAGAGCTTCCTTCCTTGACAGACTCAACACTGCCACGAATCCCTCCAAACGCACACTTCCCTCACAATGTTTGTAGCGTTTTCGACTTAGAAAGACAGTGTGGATGAACATAGGTCCTGATCTTTCAATATGTGTGTTGGAAGCCTAAGCTCCATAAGCTGCACTTACCTCACAGGAACTAACGTGCCCATAGTCGGTCCTTGTTCTATCTTCATTTCTGAAGTAGGAAGACACTGTTATGGATGAGTATCCAACGGAAGTAGTGTCCCTGAACAGATCCCCTTGTAGGAATCACCTGTTAGGGGCCAGGGGCGTCCCTTCTGGATTACAAGAAAGACAGGTGGCACAGAATCCAACATTCCACAGACTCAACCCTGTCGTGAGTATGTTCTATAGCACAGTTTCCTCGTGACATATGAAGTGTATTGAGCAGACGTAGACACTGAGGAACGTCACAGGGCTATCCATGCTGTATGTTCCTTAGAGGCCAGAGGGCCTCACCGTGCACAAAACTCACAGTATGCATCCTGCCCTATGTCCGTCCTTCTTCTATCTTCTTTCCACCACTGGACTGACAGTGTCAGAATTGAGAATCCGCCTGAAGGAGTTTCCCTAAACCGAACTTGCTCTGGTCAAGGGGATGGACGTCTAAGACTAGACTCCTATACGTCCCTTTGCAGTTCACCACACAGTGCGTCTCAAGAGCCTCCTTCTTTGACAGACTCAATACTGCCACGAATCCCTCCTAACACACACTTCCATCACAATGTTTGAAGCTTTTTGGACACAGAAAGACAGTGTGGATGAGCACAGGAAGGGATCTTCAATACGTGTTATGGAAGCCTACACGCCATAAGCTGCACTTCACTCACAGGAACGTCCATAGTCGGTCCTTCTTCTAGCTTCATTTCTCAAATAGGAAGACACTGTTATGAATGAGTATCCACCTGAAGTAGTTTCCCTGAACAGATCCCTTTGTATGAATCTCCTGTTAGTGCTCTGTTGTGTTACTTCTTGATTTCAACAAAGACAGGTGGCACAGAATCCAACATTCCACAGACTCAACCCTGTCGTGAGTATGTTCTATAGCACAGTTTCCTCACGACATAAGAAGTCTTTTGAGCTGAGGGAGACGCTGTGAGACTCACAGGGGCTGTACTTGCATTATGTGTCTTAGAGGCCTCAGTGCCTCACCCTGCCCTTCACTCACAGTATGCAACCTGCCCTATGTCCTTCCCAGGTCTATCTTCTTTCCTCCACTGGACACACATTGTCAGAATTGAGAATACAACGGAATGAGTTTCCCTGAAACAGAACTTCCTCTGTACAAAGGCATGGACGTATGAGACTAGACTCCTATAGGTTCCTATTGAAATTTACCACACAGTGCGTCCCAACAGCCTCCTTCTTTGCCAGACTCAATACTGCCACGAATCCCTCCTAACTCACACTTCCCTCACAACGTTGGAAGCATTCTCAACACAGAAAGACAGTGGATGACCACAGGACGTGCTCATCCAATATGTATTTTGGATGCCTTAGCGCCATATCCTGCACTTCACTTACAGTACCAAAAGAACCCATAGTCCGTCCTTCTTGTATCTTCATTCCTCAATGGAGAAGGCACTGTTATGAATGGATTTCCACCTGAAGTAGTTTCCCTGAACAGAACCCCTTGTAGGAATCTCCTGTTACTTCTCTGTTGTGTTACTTCTTGATTTCAACAAAGACAGGTGGCACAGAATCCAACATTCCACAGACTCAACCCTGTCGTGAGTATGTTCTATAGCAGTTTTCTTACGACATAAGAAGTCCTTTGAGCTGAGGGAGACGCTGTGAGACTCACAGGGGCTGTACTTGCATTATGTGTCTTAGAGTCCTAAGTGCCTCACCCTGCCCCTCACTCACAGTATGCATAATGCCCTATGTCCGTCCCTGTTCTATCTTCTTTCCTCCACTGGACACACACTGTCAGAATTGAGAAGACGCCGGAATGAGTTTCCCTGAATCAGAACTTCCTCTGTATAAGTTGATGGACGTCTGAGACTAGACCTCTATATGCGGCTATTGCAGTTTACCACACAGTGCGTCCAAACAGCCTCCTTCTTTGACATACTCAATACTGCCACGAATCCCTCCTAACTCACACTGTCAGAAATGAGAATACGCCGGAATGAGTTTCCCTGACACAGAACTTCCTCTGTTCAAGGGCATCGACGAATGAGATTAGACTCCTATACGCGCCCATTCTAGTTTATCACATAGTGAGCCCCAAGAGCTTCCTTCCTTGACAGACTCAACACTGCCACGAATCCCTCCAAACGCACACTTCCCTCACAATGTTTGTAGCGTTTTCGACTTAGAAAGACAGTGTTCATGAGCATAGGTCCTGATCTTTCAATATGTGTGTTGGAAGCCTAAGCTCCATAAGCTGCACTTACCTCACAGGAACTAACGTGCCCATAGTCGGTCCTTGTTCTATCTTCATTTCTGAAGTAGGAAGACACTGTTATGGATGAGTATCCAACGGAAGTAGTGTCCCTGAACAGATCCCCTTGTAGGAATCACCTGTTAGGGGCCAGGGGCGTCCCTTCTGGATTACAAGAAAGACAGGTGGCACAGAATCCAACATTCCACAGACTCAACCCTGTCGTGAGTATGTTCTATAGCACAGTTTCCTCGTGACATATGAAGTGTATTGAGCAGACGTAGACACTGAGGAACGTCACAGGGCTATCCATGCTGTATGTTCCTTAGAGGCCAGAGGGCCTCACCGTGCACAAAACTCACAGTATGCATCCTGCCCTATGTCCGTCCTTCTTCTATCTTCTTTCCACCACTGGACTGACAGTGTCAGAATTGAGAATCCGCCTGAAGGAGTTTCCCTAAACCGAACTTGCTCTGGTCAAGGGGATGGACGTCTAAGACTAGACTCCTATACGTCCCTTTGCAGTTCACCACACAGTGCGTCTCAAGAGCCTCCTTCTTTGACAGACTCAATACTGCCACGAATCCCTCCTAACACACACTTCCATCACAATGTTTGAAGCTTTTTGGACACAGAAAGACAGTGTGGATGAGCACAGGAAGGGATCTTCAATACGTGTTATGGAAGCCTACACGCCATAAGCTGCACTTCACTCACAGGAACGTCCATAGTCGGTCCTTCTTCTAGCTTCATTTCTCAAATAGGAAGACACTGTTATGAATGAGTATCCACCTGAAGTAGTTTCCCTGAACAGATCCCTTTGTATGAATCTCCTGTTAGTGCTCTGTTGTGTTACTTCTTGATTTCAACAAAGACAGGTGGCACAGAATCCAACATTCCACAGACTCAACCCTGTCGTGAGTATGTTCTATAGCACAGTTTCCTCACGACATAAGAAGTCTTTTGAGCTGAGGGAGACGCTGTGAGACTCACAGGGGCTGTACTTGCATTATGTGTCTTAGAGGCCTCAGTGCCTCACCCTGCCCTTCACTCACAGTATGCAACCTGCCCTATGTCCTTCCCAGGTCTATCTTCTTTCCTCCACTGGACACACATTGTCAGAATTGAGAATACAACGGAATGAGTTTCCCTGAAACAGAACTTCCTCTGTACAAAGGCATGGACGTATGAGACTAGACTCCTATAGGTTCCTATTGAAATTTACCACACAGTGCGTCCCAACAGCCTCCTTCTTTGCCAGACTCAATACTGCCACGAATCCCTCCTAACTCACACTTCCCTCACAACGTTGGAAGCATTCTCAACACAGAAAGACAGTGGATGACCACAGGACGTGCTCATCCAATATGTGTTTTGGATGCCTTAGCGCCATATCCTGCACTTCACTTACAGTACCAAAAGAACCCATAGTCCGTCCTTCTTCTATCTTCATTCCTCAATGGAGAAGGCACTGTTATGAATGGGTTTCCACCTGAAGTAGTTTCCCTGAACAGAACCCCTTGTAGGATTCTCCTGTTAGTGCTCTGTTGTGTTACTTCTTGATTTCAACAAAGACAGGTGGCACAGAATCCAACATTCCACAGACTCAACCCTGTCGTGAGTATGTTCTATAGCAGTTTTCTTACGACATAAGAAGTCCTTTGAGCTGAGGGAGACGCTGTGAGACTCACAGGGGCTGTACTTGCATTATGTGTCTTAGAGTCCTAAGTGCCTCACCCTGCCCCTCACTCACAGCATGCAAAATGCCCTATGTCCGTCCCTGTTCTATCTTCTTTCCTCCACTGGACACACACTGTCAGAATTGAGAAGACGCCGGAATGAGTTTCCCTGAATCAGAACTTCCTCTGTATAGGTTGATGGACGTCTGAGACTAGACCCCTTTATGCGGCTATTGCAGTTTACCACACAGTGCGTCCAAACAGCCTCCTTCTTTGACATACTCAATACTGCCACGAATCCCTCCTAACTCACACTGTCAGAAATGAGAATACGCCGGAATGAGTTTCCCTGACACAGAACTTCCTCTGTTCAAGGGCATCGACGAATGAGATTAGACTCCTATACGCGCCCATTCTAGTTTATCACATAGTGAGCCCCAAGAGCTTCCTTCCTTGACAGACTCAACACTGCCACGAATCCCTCCAAACGCACACTTCCCTCACAATGTTTGTAGCGTTTTCGACTTAGAAAGACAGTGTGGATGAGCATAGGTCCTGATCTTTCAATATGTGTGTTGGAAGCCTAAGCTCCTTAAGCTGCACTTACCTCACAGGAACTAACGTGCCCATAGTCGGTCCTTGTTCTATCTTCATTTCTGAAGTAGGAAGACACTGTTATGGATGAGTATCCAACGGAAGTAGTGTCCCTGAACAGATCCCCTTGTAGGAATCACCTGTTAGGGGCCAGGGGCGTCCCTTCTGGATTACAAGAAAGACAGGTGGCACAGAATCCAACATTCCACAGACTCAACCCTGTCGTGAGTATGTTCTATAGCACAGTTTCCTCGTGACATATGAAGTGTATTGAGCAGACGTAGACACTGAGGAACGTCACAGGGCTATCCATGCTGTATGTTCCTTAGAGGCCAGAGGGCCTCACCGTGCACAAAACTCACAGTATGCATCCTGCCCTATGTCCGTCCTTCTTCTATCTTCTTTCCACCACTGGACTGACAGTGTCAGAATTGAGAATCCGCCTGAAGGAGTTTCCCTAAACCGAACTTGCTCTGGTCAAGGGGATGGACGTCTAAGACTAGACTCCTATACGTCCCTTTGCAGTTCACCACACAGTGCGTCTCAAGAGCCTCCTTCTTTGACAGACTCAATACTGCCACGAATCCCTCCTAACACACACTTCCATCACAATGTTTGAAGCTTTTTGGACACAGAAAGACAGTGTGGATGAGCACAGGAAGGGATCTTCAATACGTGTTATGGAAGCCTACACGCCATAAGCTGCACTTCACTCACAGGAACGTCCATAGTCGGTCCTTCTTCTAGCTTCATTTCTCAAATAGGAAGACACTGTTATGAATGAGTATCCACCTGAAGTAGTTTCCCTGAACAGATCCCTTTGTATGAATCTCCTGTTAGTGCTCTGTTGTGTTACTTCTTGATTTCAACAAAGACAGGTGGCACAGAATCCAACATTCCACAGACTCAACCCTGTCGTGAGTATGTTCTATAGCACAGTTTCCTCACGACATAAGAAGTCTTTTGAGCTGAGGGAGACGCTGTGAGACTCACAGGGGCTGTACTTGCATTATGTGTCTTAGAGGCCTCAGTGCCTCACCCTGCCCTTCACTCACAGTATGCAACCTGCCCTATGTCCTTCCCAGGTCTATCTTCTTTCCTCCACTGGACACACATTGTCAGAATTGAGAATACAACGGAATGAGTTTCCCTGAAACAGAACTTCCTCTGTACAAAGGCATGGACGTATGAGACTAGACTCCTATAGGTTCCTATTGAAATTTACCACACAGTGCGTCCCAACAGCCTCCTTCTTTGCCAGACTCAATACTGCCACGAATCCCTCCTAACTCACACTTCCCTCACAACGTTGGAAGCATTCTCAACACAGAAAGACAGTGGATGACCACAGGACGTGCTCATCCAATATGTGTTTTGGATGCCTTAGCGCCATATCCTGCACTTCACTTACAGTACCAAAAGAACCCATAGTCCGTCCTTCTTCTATCTTCATTCCTCAATGGAGAAGGCACTGTTATGAATGGGTTTCCACCTGAAGTAGTTTCCCTGAACAGAACCCCTTGTAGGATTCTCCTGTTAGTGCTCTGTTGTGTTACTTCTTGATTTCAACAAAGACGGGTGGCACAGAATCCAACATTCCACAGACTCAACCCTGTCGTGAGTATGTTCTATAGCAGTTTTCTTACGACATAAGAAGTCCTTTGAGCTGAGGGAGACGCTGTGAGACTCACAGGGGCTGTACTTGCATTATGTGTCTTAGAGTCCTAAGTGCCTCACCCTGCCCCTCACTCACAGCATGCAAAATGCCCTATGTCCGTCCCTGTTCTATCTTCTTTCCTCCACTGGACACACACTGTCAGAATTGAGAAGACGCCGGAATGAGTTTCCCTGAATCAGAACTTCCTCTGTATAAGTTGATGGACGTCTGAGACTAGACCCCTTTATGCGGCTATTGCAGTTTACCACACAGTGCGTCCAAACAGCCTCCTTCTTTGACATACTCAATACTGCCACGAATCCCTCCTAACTCACACTGTCAGAAATGAGAATACGCCGGAATGAGTTTCCCTGACACAGAACTTCCTCTGTTCAAGGGCATCGACGAATGAGATTAGACTCCTATACGCGCCCATTCTAGTTTATCACATAGTGAGCCCCAAGAGCTTCCTTCCTTGACAGACTCAACACTGCCACGAATCCCTCCAAACGCACACTTCCCTCACAATGTTTGTAGCGTTTTCGACTTAGAAAGACAGTGTGGATGAGCATAGGTCCTGATCTTTCAATATGTGTGTTGGAAGCCTAAGCTCCATAAGCTGCACTTACCTCACAGGAACTAACGTGCCCATAGTCGGTCCTTGTTCTATCTTCATTTCTGAAGTAGGAAGACACTGTTATGGATGAGTATCCAACGGAAGTAGTGTCCCTGAACAGATCCCCTTGTAGGAATCACCTGTTAGGGGCCAGGGGCGTCCCTTCTGGATTACAAGAAAGACAGGTGGCACAGAATCCAACATTCCACAGACTCAACCCTGTCGTGAGTATGTTCTATAGCACAGTTTCCTCGTGACATATGAAGTGTATTGAGCAGACGTAGACACTGAGGAACGTCACAGGGCTATCCATGCTGTATGTTCCTTAGAGGCCAGAGGGCCTCACCGTGCACAAAACTCACAGTATGCATCCTGCCCTATGTCCGTCCTTCTTCTATCTTCTTTCCACCACTGGACTGACAGTGTCAGAATTGAGAATCCGCCTGAAGGAGTTTCCCTAAACCGAACTTGCTCTGGTCAAGGGGATGGACGTCTAAGACTAGACTCCTATACGTCCCTTTGCAGTTCACCACACAGTGCGTCTCAAGAGCCTCCTTCGTTGACAGACTCAATACTGCCACGAATCCCTCCTAACACACACTTCCATCACAATGTTTGAAGCTTTTTGGACACAGAAAGACAGTGTGGATGAGCACAGGAAGGGATCTTCAATACGTGTTATGGAAGCCTACACGCCATAAGCTGCACTTCACTCACAGGAACGTCCATAGTCGGTCCTTCTTCTAGCTTCATTTCTCAAATAGGAAGACACTGTTATGAATGAGTATCCACCTGAAGTAGTTTCCCTGAACAGATCCCTTTGTATGAATCTCCTGTTAGTGCTCTGTTGTGTTACTTCTTGATTTCAACAAAGACAGGTGGCACAGAATCCAACATTCCACAGACTCAACCCTGTCGTGAGTATGTTCTATAGCACAGTTTCCTCACGACATAAGAAGTCTTTTGAGCTGAGGGAGACGCTGTGAGACTCACAGGGGCTGTACTTGCATTATGTGTCTTAGAGGCCTCAGTGCCTCACCCTGCCCTTCACTCACAGTATGCAACCTGCCCTATGTCCTTCCCAGGTCTATCTTCTTTCCTCCACTGGACACACATTGTCAGAATTGAGAATACAACGGAATGAGTTTCCCTGAAACAGAACTTCCTCTGTACAAAGGCATGGACGTATGAGACTAGACTCCTATAGGTTCCTATTGAAATTTACCACACAGTGCGTCCCAACAGCCTCCTTCTTTGCCAGACTCAATACTGCCACGAATCCCTCCTAACTCACACTTCCCTCACAACGTTGGAAGCATTCTCAACACAGAAAGACAGTGGATGACCACAGGACGTGCTCATCCAATATGTGTTTTGGATGCCTTAGCGCCATATCCTGCACTTCACTTACAGTACCAAAAGAACCCATAGTCCGTCCTTCTTCTATCTTCATTCCTCAATGGAGAAGGCACTGTTATGAATGGGTTTCCACCTGAAGTAGTTTCCCTGAACAGAACCCCTTGTAGGATTCTCCTGTTAGTGCTCTGTTGTGTTACTTCTTGATTTCAACAAAGACAGGTGGCACAGAATCCAACATTCCACAGACTCAACCCTGTCGTGAGTATGTTCTATAGCAGTTTTCTTACGACATAAGAAGTCCTTTGAGCTGAGGGAGACGCTGTGAGACTCACAGGGGCTGTACTTGCATTATGTGTCTTAGAGTCCTAAGTGCCTCACCCTGCCCCTCACTCACAGTATGCAAAATGCCCTATGTCCGTCCCTGTTCTATCTTCTTTCCTCCACTGGACACACACTGTCAGAATTGAGAAGACGCCGGAATGAGTTTCCCTGAATCAGAACTTCCTCTGTATAAGTTGATGGACGTCTGAGACTAGACCCCTTTATGCGGCTATTGCAGTTTACCACACAGTGCGTCCAAACAGCCTCCTTCTTTGACATACTCAATACTGCCACGAATCCCTCCTAACTCACACTGTCAGAAATGAGAATACGCCGGAATGAGTTTCCCTGACACAGAACTTCCTCTGTTCAAGGGCATCGACGAATGAGATTAGACTCCTATACGCGCCCATTCTAGTTTATCACATAGTGAGCCCCAAGAGCTTCCTTCCTTGACAGACTCAACACTGCCACGAATCCCTCCAAACGCACACTTCCCTCACAATGTTTGTAGCGTTTTCGACTTAGAAAGACAGTGTGGATGAGCATAGGTCCTGATCTTTCAATATGTGTGTTGGAAGCCTAAGCTCCATAAGCTGCACTTACCTCACAGGAACTAACGTGCCCATAGTCGGTCCTTGTTCTATCTTCATTTCTGAAGTAGGAAGACACTGTTATGGATGAGTATCCAACGGAAGTAGTGTCCCTGAACAGATCCCCTTGTAGGAATCACCTGTTAGGGGCCAGGGGCGTCCCTTCTGGATTACAAGAAAGACAGGTGGCACAGAATCCAACATTCCACAGACTCAACCCTGTCGTGAGTATGTTCTATAGCACAGTTTCCTCGTGACATATGAAGTGTATTGAGCAGACGTAGACACTGAGGAACGTCACAGGGCTATCCATGCTGTATGTTCCTTAGAGGCCAGAGGGCCTCACCGTGCACAAAACTCACAGTATGCATCCTGCCCTATGTCCGTCCTTCTTCTATCTTCTTTCCACCACTGGACTGACAGTGTCAGAATTGAGAATCCGCCTGAAGGAGTTTCCCTAAACCGAACTTGCTCTGGTCAAGGGGATGGACGTCTAAGACTAGACTCCTATACGTCCCTTTGCAGTTCACCACACAGTGCGTCTCAAGAGCCTCCTTCTTTGACAGACTCAATACTGCCACGAATCCCTCCTAACACACACTTCCATCACAATGTTTGAAGCTTTTTGGACACAGAAAGACAGTGTGGATGAGCACAGGAAGGGATCTTCAATACGTGTTATGGAAGCCTACACGCCATAAGCTGCACTTCACTCACAGGAACGTCCATAGTCGGTCCTTCTTCTAGCTTCATTTCTCAAATAGGAAGACACTGTTATGAATGAGTATCCACCTGAAGTAGTTTCCCTGAACAGATCCCTTTGTATGAATCTCCTGTTAGTGCTCTGTTGTGTTACTTCTTGATTTCAACAAAGACAGGTGGCACAGAATCCAACATTCCACAGACTCAACCCTGTCGTGAGTATGTTCTATAGCACAGTTTCCTCACGACATAAGAAGTCTTTTGAGCTGAGGGAGACGCTGTGAGACTCACAGGGGCTGTACTTGCATTATGTGTCTTAGAGGCCTCAGTGCCTCACCCTGCCCTTCACTCACAGTATGCAACCTGCCCTATGTCCTTCCCAGGTCTATCTTCTTTCCTCCACTGGACACACATTGTCAGAATTGAGAATACAATGGAATGAGTTTCCCTGAAACAGAACTTCCTCTGTACAAAGGCATGGACGTATGAGACTAGACTCCTATAGGTTCCTATTGAAATTTACCACACAGTGCGTCCCAACAGCCTCCTTCTTTGCCAGACTCAATACTGCCACGAATCCCTCCTAACTCACACTTCCCTCACAACGTTGGAAGCATTCTCAAAACAGAAAGACAGTGGATGACCACAGGACGTGCTCATCCAATATGTGTTTTGGATGCCTTAGCGCCATATCCTGCACTTCACTTACAGTACCAAAAGAACCCATAGTCCGTCCTTCTTGTATCTTCATTCCTCAATGGAGAAGGCACTGTTATGAATGGATTTCCACCTGAAGTAGTTTCCCTGAACAGAACCCCTTGTAGGAATCTCCTGTTAGTGCTCTGTTGTGTTACTTCTTGATTTCAACAAAGACGGGTGGCACAGAATCCAACATTCCACAGACTCAACCCTGTCGTGAGTATGTTTTATAGCAGTTTTCTTACGACATAAGAAGTCCTTTGAGCTGAGGGAGACGCTGTGAGACTCAAAGGGGCTGTACTTGCATTATGTGTCTTAGAGTCCTAAGTGCCTCACCCTGCCCCTCACTCACAGTATGCATAATGCCCTATGTCCGTCCCTGTTCTATCTTCTTTCCTCCACTGGACACACACTGTCAGAATTGAGAAGACGCCGGAATGAGTTTCCCTGAATCAGAACTTCCTCTGTATAAGTTGATGGACGTCTGAGACTAGACCCCTTTATGCGGCTATTGCAGTTTACCACACAGTGCGTCCAAACAGCCTCCTTCTTTGACATACTCAATACTGCCACGAATCCCTCCTAACTCACACTGTCAGAAATGAGAATACGCCGGAATGAGTTTCCCTGACACAGAACTTCCTCTGTTCAAGGGCATCGACGAATGAGATTAGACTCCTATACGCGCCCATTCTAGTTTATCACATAGTGAGCCCCAAGAGCTTCCTTCCTTGACAGACTCAACACTGCCACGAATCCCTCCAAACGCACACTTCCCTCACAATGTTTGTAGCGTTTTCGACTTAGAAAGACAGTGTGGATGAGCATAGGTCCTGATCTTTCAATATGTGTGTTGGAAGCCTAAGCTCCATAAGCTGCACTTACCTCACAGGAACTAACGTGCCCATAGTCGGTCCTTGTTCTATCTTCATTTCTGAAGTAGGAAGACACTGTTATGGATGAGTATCCAACGGAAGTAGTGTCCCTGAACAGATCCCCTTGTAGGAATCACCTGTTAGGGGCCAGGGGCGTCCCTTCTGGATTACAAGAAAGACAGGTGGCACAGAATCCAACATTCCACAGACTCAACCCTGTCGTGAGTATGTTCTATAGCACAGTTTCCTCGTGACATATGAAGTGTATTGAGCAGACGTAGACACTGAGGAACGTCACAGGGCTATCCATGCTGTATGTTCCTTAGAGGCCAGAGGGCCTCACCGTGCACAAAACTCACAGTATGCATCCTGCCCTATGTCCGTCCTTCTTCTATCTTCTTTCCACCACTGGACTGACAGTGTCAGAATTGAGAATCCGCCTGAAGGAGTTTCCCTAAACCGAACTTGCTCTGGTCAAGGGGATGGACGTCTAAGACTAGACTCCTATACGTCCCTTTGCAGTTCACCACACAGTGCGTCTCAAGAGCCTCCTTCTTTGACAGACTCAATACTGCCACGAATCCCTCCTAACACACACTTCCATCACAATGTTTGAAGCTTTTTGGACACAGAAAGACAGTGTGGATGAGCACAGGAAGGGATCTTCAATACGTGTTATGGAAGCCTACACGCCATAAGCTGCACTTCACTCACAGGAACGTCCATAGTCGGTCCTTCTTCTAGCTTCATTTCTCAAATAGGAAGACACTGTTATGAATGAGTATCCACCTGAAGTAGTTTCCCTGAACAGATCCCTTTGTATGAATCTCCTGTTAGTGCTCTGTTGTGTTACTTCTTGATTTCAACAAAGACAGGTGGCACAGAATCCAACATTCCACAGACTCAACCCTGTCGTGAGTATGTTCTATAGCACAGTTTCCTCACGACATAAGAAGTCTTTTGAGCTGAGGGAGACGCTGTGAGACTCACAGGGGCTGTACTTGCATTATGTGTCTTAGAGGCCTCAGTGCCTCACCCTGCCCTTCACTCACAGTATGCAACCTGCCCTATGTCCTTCCCAGGTCTATCTTCTTTCCTCCACTGGACACACATTGTCAGAATTGAGAATACAACGGAATGAGTTTCCCTGAAACAGAACTTCCTCTGTACAAAGGCATGGACGTATGAGACTAGACTCCTATAGGTTCCTATTGAAATTTACCACACAGTGCGTCCCAACAGCCTCCTTCTTTGCCAGACTCAATACTGCCACGAATCCCTCCTAACTCACACTTCCCTCACAACGTTGGAAGCATTCTCAACACAGAAAGACAGTGGATGACCACAGGACGTGCTCATCCAATATGTGTTTTGGATGCCTTAGCGCCATATCCTGCACTTCACTTACAGTACCAAAAGAACCCATAGTCCGTCCTTCTTGTATCTTCATTCCTCAATGGAGAAGGCACTGTTATGAATGGGTTTCCACCTGAAGTAGTTTCCCTGAACAGAACCCCTTGTAGGATTCTCCTGTTAGTGCTCTGTTGTGTTACTTCTTGATTTCAACAAAGAGGGGTGGCACAGAATCCAACATTCCACAGACTCAACCCTGTCGTGAGTATGTTCTATAGCAGTTTTCTTACGACATAAGAAGTCCTTTGAGCTGAGGGAGACGCTGTGAGACTCACAGGGGCTGTACTTGCATTATGTGTCTTAGAGTCCTAAGTGCCTCACCCTGCCCCTCACTCACAGTATGCAAAATGCCCTATGTCCGTCCCTGTTCTACCTTCTTTCCTCCACTGGACACACACTGTCAGAATTGAGAAGACGCCGGAATGAGTTTCCCTGAATCAGAACTTCCTCTGTATAAGTTGATGGACGTCTGAGACTAGACCCCTTTATGCGGCTATTGCAGTTTACCACACAGTGCGTCCAAACAGCCTCCTTCTTTGACATACTCAATACTGCCACGAATCCCTCCTAACTCACACTGTCAGAAATGAGAATACGCCGGAATGAGTTTCCCTGACACAGAACTTCCTCTGTTCAAGGGCATCGACGAATGAGATTAGACTCCTATACGCGCCCATTCTAGTTTATCACATAGTGAGCCCCAAGAGCTTCCTTCCTTGACAGACTCAACACTGCCACGAATCCCTCCAAACGCACACTTCCCTCACAATGTTTGTAGCGTTTTCGACTTAGAAAGACAGTGTGGATGAGCATAGGTCCTGATCTTTCAATATGTGTGTTGGAAGCCTAAGCTCCATAAGCTGCACTTACCTCACAGGAACTAACGTGCCCATAGTCGGTCCTTGTTCTATCTTCATTTCTGAAGTAGGAAGACACTGTTATGGATGAGTATCCAACGGAAGTAGTGTCCCTGAACAGATCCCCTTGTAGGAATCACCTGTTAGGGGCCAGGGGCGTCCCTTCTGGATTACAAGAAAGACAGGTGGCACAGAATCCAACATTCCACAGACTCAACCCTGTCGTGAGTATGTTCTATAGCACAGTTTCCTCGTGACATATGAAGTGTATTGAGCAGACGTAGACACTGAGGAACGTCACAGGGCTATCCATGCTGTATGTTCCTTAGAGGCCAGAGGGCCTCACCGTGCACAAAACTCACAGTATGCATCCTGCCCTATGTCCGTCCTTCTTCTATCTTCTTTCCACCACTGGACTGACAGTGTCAGAATTGAGAATCCGCCTGAAGGAGTTTCCCTAAACCGAACTTGCTCTGGTCAAGGGGATGGACGTCTAAGACTAGACTCCTATACGTCCCTTTGCAGTTCACCACACAGTGCGTCTCAAGAGCCTCCTTCTTTGACAGACTCAATACTGCCACGAATCCCTCCTAACACACACTTCCATCACAATGTTTGAAGCTTTTTGGACACAGAAAGACAGTGTGGATGAGCACAGGAAGGGATCTTCAATACGTGTTATGGAAGCCTACACGCCATAAGCTGCACTTCACTCACAGGAACGTCCATAGTCGGTCCTTCTTCTAGCTTCATTTCTCAAATAGGAAGACACTGTTATGAATGAGTATCCACCTGAAGTAGTTTCCCTGAACAGATCCCTTTGTATGAATCTCCTGTTAGTGCTCTGTTGTGTTACTTCTTGATTTCAACAAAGACAGGTGGCACAGAATCCAACATTCCACAGACTCAACCCTGTCGTGAGTATGTTCTATAGCACAGTTTCCTCACGACATAAGAAGTCTTTTGAGCTGAGGGAGACGCTGTGAGACTCACAGGGGCTGTACTTGCATTATGTGTCTTAGAGGCCTCAGTGCCTCACCCTGCCCTTCACTCACAGTATGCAACCTGCCCTATGTCCTTCCCAGGTCTATCTTCTTTCCTCCACTGGACACACATTGTCAGAATTGAGAATACAACGGAATGAGTTTCCCTGAAACAGAACTTCCTCTGTACAAAGGCATGGACGTATGAGACTAGACTCCTATAGGTTCCTATTGAAATTTACCACACAGTGCGTCCCAACAGCCTCCTTCTTTGCCAGACTCAATACTGCCACGAATCCCTCCTAACTCACACTTCCCTCACAACGTTGGAAGCATTCTCAACACAGAAAGACAGTGGATGACCACAGGACGTGCTCATCCAATATGTGTTTTGGATGCCTTAGCGCCATATCCTGCACTTCACTTACAGTACCAAAAGAACCCATAGTCCGTCCTTCTTGTATCTTCATTCCTCAATGGAGAAGGCACTGTTATGAATGGGTTTCCACCTGAAGTAATTTCCCTGAACAGAACCCCTTGTAGGATTCTCCTGTTAGTGCTCTGTTGTGTTACTTCTTGATTTCAACAAAGAGGGGTGGCACAGAATCCAACATTCCACAGACTCAACCCTGTCGTGAGTATGTTCTATAGCAGTTTTCTTACGACATAAGAAGTCCTTTGAGCTGAGGGAGACGCTGTGAGACTCACAGGGGCTGTACTTGCATTATGTGTCTTAGAGTCCTAAGTGCCTCACCCTGCCCCTCACTCACCGTATGCAAAATGCCCTATGTCCGTCCCTGTTCTATCTTCTTTCCTCCACTGGACACACACTGTCAGAATTGAGAAGACGCCGGAATGAGTTTCCCTGAATCAGAACTTCCTCTGTATAAGTTGATGGACGTCTGAGACTAGACCCCTTTATGCGGCTATTGCAGTTTACCACACAGTGCGTCCAAACAGCCTCCTTCTTTGACATACTCAATACTGCCACGAATCCCTCCTAACTCACACTGTCAGAAATGAGAATACGCCGGAATGAGTTTCCCTGACACAGAACTTCCTCTGTTCAAGGGCATCGACGAATGAGATTAGACTCCTATACGCGCCCATTCTAGTTTATCACATAGTGAGCCCCAAGAGCTTCCTTCCTTGACAGACTCAACACTGCCACGAATCCCTCCAAACGCACACTTCCCTCACAATGTTTGTAGCGTTTTCGACTTAGAAAGACAGTGTGGATGAGCATAGGTCCTGATCTTTCAATATGTGTGTTGGAAGCCTAAGCTCCATAAGCTGCACTTACCTCACAGGAACTAACGTGCCCATAGTCGGTCCTTGTTCTATCTTCATTTCTGAAGTAGGAAGACACTGTTATGGATGAGTATCCAACGGAAGTAGTGTCCCTGAACAGATCCCCTTGTAGGAATCACCTGTTAGGGGCCAGGGGCGTCCCTTCTGGATTACAAGAAAGACAGGTGGCACAGAATCCAACATTCCACAGACTCAACCCTGTCGTGAGTATGTTCTATAGCACAGTTTCCTCGTGACATATGAAGTGTATTGAGCAGACGTAGACACTGAGGAACGTCACAGGGCTATCCATGCTGTATGTTCCTTAGAGGCCAGAGGGCCTCACCGTGCACAAAACTCACAGTATGCATCCTGCCCTATGTCCGTCCTTCTTCTATCTTCTTTCCACCACTGGACTGACAGTGTCAGAATTGAGAATCCGCCTGAAGGAGTTTCCCTAAACCGAACTTGCTCTGGTCAAGGGGATGGACGTCTAAGACTAGACTCCTATACGTCCCTTTGCAGTTCACCACACAGTGCGTCTCAAGAGCCTCCTTCTTTGACAGACTCAATACTGCCACGAATCCCTCCTAACACACACTTCCATCACAATGTTTGAAGCTTTTTGGACACAGAAAGACAGTGTGGATGAGCACAGGAAGGGATCTTCAATACGTGTTATGGAAGCCTACACGCCATAAGCTGCACTTCACTCACAGGAACGTCCATAGTCGGTCCTTCTTCTAGCTTCATTTCTCAAATAGGAAGACACTGTTATGAATGAGTATCCACCTGAAGTAGTTTCCCTGAACAGATCCCTTTGTATGAATCTCCTGTTAGTGCTCTGTTGTGTTACTTCTTGATTTCAACAAAGACAGGTGGCACAGAATCCAACATTCCACAGACTCAACCCTGTCGTGAGTATGTTCTATAGCACAGTTTCCTCACGACATAAGAAGTCTTTTGAGCTGAGGGAGACGCTGTGAGACTCACAGGGGCTGTACTTGCATTATGTGTCTTAGAGGCCTCAGTGCCTCACCCTGCCCTTCACTCACAGTATGCAACCTGCCCTATGTCCTTCCCAGGTCTATCTTCTTTCCTCCACTGGACACACATTGTCAGAATTGAGAATACAACGGAATGAGTTTCCCTGAAACAGAACTTCCTCTGTACAAAGGCATGGACGTATGAGACTAGACTCCTATAGGTTCCTATTGAAATTTACCACACAGTGCGTCCCAACAGCCTCCTTCTTTGCCAGACTCAATACTGCCACGAATCCCTCCTAACTCACACTTCCCTCACAACGTTGGAAGCATTCTCAACACAGAAAGACAGTGGATGACCACAGGACGTGCTCATCCAATATGTGTTTTGGATGCCTTAGCGCCATATCCTGCACTTCACTTACAGTACCAAAAGAACCCATAGTCCGTCCTTCTTCTATCTTCATTCCTCAATGGAGAAGGCACTGTTATGAATGGGTTTCCACCTGAAGTAGTTTCCCTGAACAGAACCCCTTGTAGGATTCTCCTGTTAGTGCTCTGTTGTGTTACTTCTTGATTTCAACAAAGAGGGGTGGCACAGAATCCAACATTCCACAGACTCAACCCTGTCGTGAGTATGTTCTATAGCAGTTTTCTTACGACATAAGAAGTCCTTTGAGCTGAGGGAGACGCTGTGAGACTCACAGGGGCTGTACTTGCATTATGTGTCTTAGAGTCCTAAGTGCCTCACCCTGCCCCTCACTCACAGCATGCAAAATGCCCTATGTCCGTCCCTGTTCTATCTTCTTTCCTCCACTGGACACACACTGTCAGAATTGAGAAGACGCCGGAATGAGTTTCCCTGAATCAGAACTTCCTCTGTATAAGTTGATGGACGTCTGAGACTAGACCCCTTTATGCGGCTATTGCAGTTTACCACACAGTGCGTCCAAACAGCCTCCTTCTTTGACATACTCAATACTGCCACGAATCCCTCCTAACTCACACTGTCAGAAATGAGAATACGCCGGAATGAGTTTCCCTGACACAGAACTTCCTCTGTTCAAGGGCATCGACGAATGAGATTAGACTCCTATACGCGCCCATTCTAGTTTATCACATAGTGAGCCCCAAGAGCTTCCTTCCTTGACAGACTCAACACTGCCACGAATCCCTCCAAACGCACACTTCCCTCACAATGTTTGTAGCGTTTTCGACTTAGAAAGACAGTGTGGATGAGCATAGGTCCTGATCTTTCAATATGTGTGTTGGAAGCCTAAGCTCCATAAGCTGCACTTACCTCACAGGAACTAACGTGCCCATAGTCGGTCCTTGTTCTATCTTCATTTCTGAAGTAGGAAGACACTGTTATGGATGAGTATCCAACGGAAGTAGTGTCCCTGAACAGATCCCCTTGTAGGAATCACCTGTTAGGGGCCAGGGGCGTCCCTTCTGGATTACAAGAAAGACAGGTGGCACAGAATCCAACATTCCACAGACTCAACCCTGTCGTGAGTATGTTCTATAGCACAGTTTCCTCGTGACATATGAAGTGTATTGAGCAGACGTAGACACTGAGGAACGTCACAGGGCTATCCATGCTGTATGTTCCTTAGAGGCCAGAGGGCCTCACCGTGCACAAAACTCACAGTATGCATCCTGCCCTATGTCCGTCCTTCTTCTATCTTCTTTCCACCACTGGACTGACAGTGTCAGAATTGAGAATCCGCCTGAAGGAGTTTCCCTAAACCGAACTTGCTCTGGTCAAGGGGATGGACGTCTAAGACTAGACTCCTATACGTCCCTTTGCAGTTCACCACACAGTGCGTCTCAAGAGCCTCCTTCTTTGACAGACTCAATACTGCCACGAATCCCTCCTAACACACACTTCCATCACAATGTTTGAAGCTTTTTGGACACAGAAAGACAGTGTGGATGAGCACAGGAAGGGATCTTCAATACGTGTTATGGAAGCCTACACGCCATAAGCTGCACTTCACTCACAGGAACGTCCATAGTCGGTCCTTCTTCTAGCTTCATTTCTCAAATAGGAAGACACTGTTATGAATGAGTATCCACCTGAAGTAGTTTCCCTGAACAGATCCCTTTGTATGAATCTCCTGTTAGTGCTCTGTTGTGTTACTTCTTGATTTCAACAAAGACAGGTGGCACAGAATCCAACATTCCACAGACTCAACCCTGTCGTGAGTATGTTCTATAGCACAGTTTCCTCACGACATAAGAAGTCTTTTGAGCTGAGGGAGACGCTGTGAGACTCACAGGGGCTGTACTTGCATTATGTGTCTTAGAGGCCTCAGTGCCTCACCCTGCCCTTCACTCACAGTATGCAACCTGCCCTATGTCCTTCCCAGGTCTATCTTCTTTCCTCCACTGGACACACATTGTCAGAATTGAGAATACAACGGAATGAGTTTCCCTGAAACAGAACTTCCTCTGTACAAAGGCATGGACGTATGAGACTAGACTCCTATAGGTTCCTATTGAAATTTACCACACAGTGCGTCCCAACAGCCTCCTTCTTTGCCAGACTCAATACTGCCACGAATCCCTCCTAACTCACACTTCCCTCACAACGTTGGAAGCATTCTCAAAACAGAAAGACAGTGGATGACCACAGGACGTGCTCATCCAATATGTGTTTTGGATGCCTTAGCGCCATATCCTGCACTTCACTTACAGTACCAAAAGAACCCATAGTCCGTCCTTCTTCTATCTTCATTCCTCAATGGAGAAGGCACTGTTATGAATGGATTTCCACCTGAAGTAGTTTCCCTGAACAGAACCCCTTGTAGGAATCTCCTGTTAGTGCTCTGTTGTGTTACTTCTTGATTTCAACAAAGAGGGGTGGCACAGAATCCAACATTCCACAGACTCAACCCTGTCGTGAGTATGTTCTATAGCAGTTTTCTTACGACATAAGAAGTCCTTTGAGCTGAGGGAGACGCTGTGAGACTCACAGGGGCTGTACTTGCATTATGTGTCTTAGAGTCCTAAGTGCCTCACCCTGCCCCTCACTCACAGCATGCAAAATGCCCTATGTCCGTCCCTGTTCTATCTTCTTTCCTCCACTGGACACACACTGTCAGAATTGAGAAGACGCCGGAATGAGTTTCCCTGAATCAGAACTTCCTCTGTATAAGTTGATGGACGTCTGAGACTAGACCCCTTTATGCGGCTATTGCAGTTTACCACACAGTGCGTCCAAACAGCCTCCTTCTTTGACATACTCAATACTGCCACGAATCCCTCCTAACTCACACTGTCAGAAATGAGAATACGCCGGAATGAGTTTCCCTGACACAGAACTTCCTCTGTTCAAGGGCATCGACGAATGAGATTAGACTCCTATACGCGCCCATTCTAGTTTATCACATAGTGAGCCCCAAGAGCTTCCTTCCTTGACAGACTCAACACTGCCACGAATCCCTCCAAACGCACACTTCCCTCACAATGTTTGTAGCGTTTTCGACTTAGAAAGACAGTGTGGATGAGCATAGGTCCTGATCTTTCAATATGTGTGTTGGAAGCCTAAGCTCCATAAGCTGCACTTACCTCACAGGAACTAACGTGCCCATAGTCGGTCCTTGTTCTATCTTCATTTCTGAAGTAGGAAGACACTGTTATGGATGAGTATCCAACGGAAGTAGTGTCCCTGAACAGATCCCCTTGTAGGAATCACCTGTTAGGGGCCAGGGGCGTCCCTTCTGGATTACAAGAAAGACAGGTGGCACAGAATCCAACATTCCACAGACTCAACCCTGTCATGAGTATGTTCTATAGCACAGTTTCCTCGTGACATATAAAGTGTATTGAGCAGACGTAGACACTGAGGAACGTCACAGGGCTATCCATGCTGTATGTTCCTTAGAGGCCAGAGGGCCTCACCGTGCACAAAACTCACAGTATGCATCCTGCCCTATGTCCGTCCTTCTTCTATCTTCTTTCCACCACTGGACTGACAGTGTCAGAATTGAGAATCCGCCTGAAGGAGTTTCCCTAAACCGAACTTGCTCTGGTCAAGGGGATGGACGTCTAAGACTAGACTCCTATACGTCCCTTTGCAGTTCACCACACAGTGCGTCTCAAGAGCCTCCTTCTTTGACAGACTCAATACTGCCACGAATCCCTCCTAACACACACTTCCATCACAATGTTTGAAGCTTTTTGGACACAGAAAGACAGTGTGGATGAGCACAGGAAGGGATCTTCAATACGTGTTATGGAAGCCTACACGCCATAAGCTGCACTTCACTCACAGGAACGTCCATAGTCGGTCCTTCTTCTAGCTTCATTTCTCAAATAGGAAGACACTGTTATGAATGAGTATCCACCTGAAGTAGTTTCCCTGAACAGATCCCTTTGTATGAATCTCCTGTTAGTGCTCTGTTGTGTTACTTCTTGATTTCAACAAAGACAGGTGGCACAGAATCCAACATTCCACAGACTCAACCCTGTCGTGAGTATGTTCTATAGCACAGTTTCCTCACGACATAAGAAGTCTTTTGAGCTGAGGGAGACGCTGTGAGACTCACAGGGGCTGTACTTGCATTATGTGTCTTAGAGGCCTCAGTGCCTCACCCTGCCCTTCACTCACAGTATGCAACCTGCCCTATGTCCTTCCCAGGTCTATCTTCTTTCCTCCACTGGACACACATTGTCAGAATTGAGAATACAACGGAATGAGTTTCCCTGAAACAGAACTTCCTCTGTACAAAGGCATGGACGTATGAGACTAGACTCCTATAGGTTCCTATTGAAATTTACCACACAGTGCGTCCCAACAGCCTCCTTCTTTGCCAGACTCAATACTGCCACGAATCCCTCCTAACTCACACTTCCCTCACAACGTTGGAAGCATTCTCAACACAGAAAGACAGTGGATGACCACAGGACGTGCTCATCCAATATGTGTTTTGGATGCCTTAGCGCCATATCCTGCACTTCACTTACAGTACCAAAAGAACCCATAGTCCGTCCTTCTTCTATCTTCATTCCTCAATGGAGAAGGCACTGTTATGAATGGGTTTCCACCTGAAGTAGTTTCCCTGAACAGAACCCCTTGTAGGATTCTCCTGTTAGTGCTCTGTTGTGTTACTTCTTGATTTCAACAAAGAGGGGTGGCACAGAATCCAACATTCCACAGACTCAACCCTGTCGTGAGTATGTTCTATAGCAGTTTTCTTACGACATAAGAAGTCCTTTGAGCTGAGGGAGACGCTGTGAGACTCACAGGGGCTGTACTTGCATTATGTGTCTTAGAGTCCTAAGTGCCTCACCCTGCCCCTCACTCACAGTATGCAAAATGCCCTATGTCCGTCCCTGTTCTATCTTCTTTCCTCCACTGGACACACACTGTCAGAATTGAGAAGACGCCGGAATGAGTTTCCCTGAATCAGAACTTCCTCTGTATAAGTTGATGGACGTCTGAGACTAGACCCCTTTATGCGGCTATTGCAGTTTACCACACAGTGCGTCCAAACAGCCTCCTTCTTTGACATACTCAATACTGCCACGAATCCCTCCTAACTCACACTGTCAGAAATGAGAATACGCCGGAATGAGTTTCCCTGACACAGAACTTCCTCTGTTCAAGGGCATCGACGAATGAGATTAGACTCCTATACGCGCCCATTCTAGTTTATCACATAGTGAGCCCCAAGAGCTTCCTTCCTTGACAGACTCAACACTGCCACGAATCCCTCCAAACGCACACTTCCCTCACAATGTTTGTAGCGTTTTCGACTTAGAAAGACAGTGTGGATGAGCATAGGTCCTGATCTTTCAATATGTGTGTTGGAAGCCTAAGCTCCATAAGCTGCACTTACCTCACAGGAACTAACGTGCCCATAGTCGGTCCTTGTTCTATCTTCATTTCTGAAGTAGGAAGACACTGTTATGGATGAGTATCCAACGGAAGTAGTGTCCCTGAACAGATCCCCTTGTAGGAATCACCTGTTAGGGGCCAGGGGCGTCCCTTCTGGATTACAAGAAAGACAGGTGGCACAGAATCCAACATTCCACAGACTCAACCCTGTCGTGAGTATGTTCTATAGCACAGTTTCCTCGTGACATATGAAGTGTATTGAGCAGACGTAGACACTGAGGAACGTCACAGGGCTATCCATGCTGTATGTTCCTTAGAGGCCAGAGGGCCTCACCGTGCACAAAACTCACAGTATGCATCCTGCCCTATGTCCGTCCTTCTTCTATCTTCTTTCCACCACTGGACTGACAGTGTCAGAATTGAGAATCCGCCTGAAGGAGTTTCCCTAAACCGAACTTGCTCTGGTCAAGGGGATGGACGTCTAAGACTAGACTCCTATACGTCCCTTTGCAGTTCACCACACAGTGCGTCTCAAGAGCCTCCTTCTTTGACAGACTCAATACTGCCACGAATCCCTCCTAACACACACTTCCATCACAATGTTTGAAGCTTTTTGGACACAGAAAGACAGTGTGGATGAGCACAGGAAGGGATCTTCAATACGTGTTATGGAAGCCTACACGCCATAAGCTGCACTTCACTCACAGGAACGTCCATAGTCGGTCCTTCTTCTAGCTTCATTTCTCAAATAGGAAGACACTGTTATGAATGAGTATCCACCTGAAGTAGTTTCCCTGAACAGATCCCTTTGTATGAATCTCCTGTTAGTGCTCTGTTGTG
This sequence comes from Neogale vison, assembly GCF_020171115.1. Taxonomy (NCBI): domain Eukaryota; kingdom Metazoa; phylum Chordata; class Mammalia; order Carnivora; family Mustelidae; genus Neogale; species Neogale vison. The sequence continues at coordinate 77,926,910 of NC_058105.1, forward strand.
TTACTTCTTGATTTCAACAAAGACAGGTGGCACAGAATCCAACATTCCACAGACTCAACCCTGTCGTGAGTATGTTCTATAGCACAGTTTCCTCACGACATAAGAAGTCTTTTGAGCTGAGGGAGACGCTGTGAGACTCACAGGGGCTGTACTTGCATTATGTGTCTTAGAGGCCTCAGTGCCTCACCCTGCCCTTCACTCACAGTATGCAACCTGCCCTATGTCCTTCCCAGGTCTATCTTCTTTCCTCCACTGGACACACATTGTCAGAATTGAGAATACAACGGAATGAGTTTCCCTGAAACAGAACTTCCTCTGTACAAAGGCATGGACGTATGAGACTAGACTCCTATAGGTTCCTATTGAAATTTACCACACAGTGCGTCCCAACAGCCTCCTTCTTTGCCAGACTCAATACTGCCACGAATCCCTCCTAACTCACACTTCCCTCACAACGTTGGAAGCATTCTCAACACAGAAAGACAGTGGATGACCACAGGACGTGCTCATCCAATATGTGTTTTGGATGCCTTAGCGCCATATCCTGCACTTCACTTACAGTACCAAAAGAACCCATAGTCCGTCCTTCTTCTATCTTCATTCCTCAATGGAGAAGGCACTGTTATGAATGGGTTTCCACCTGAAGTAGTTTCCCTGAACAGAACCCCTTGTAGGATTCTCCTGTTAGTGCTCTGTTGTGTTACTTCTTGATTTCAACAAAGAGGGGTGGCACAGAATCCAACATTCCACAGACTCAACCCTGTCGTGAGTATGTTCTATAGCAGTTTTCTTACGACATAAGAAGTCCTTTGAGCTGAGGGAGACGCTGTGAGACTCACAGGGGCTGTACTTGCATTATGTGTCTTAGAGTCCTAAGTGCCTCACCCTGCCCCTCACTCACAGCATGCAAAATGCCCTATGTCCGTCCCTGTTCTATCTTCTTTCCTCCACTGGACACACACTGTCAGAATTGAGAAGACGCCGGAATGAGTTTCCCTGAATCAGAACTTCCTCTGTATAAGTTGATGGACGTCTGAGACTAGACCCCTTTATGCGGCTATTGCAGTTTACCACACAGTGCGTCCAAACAGCCTCCTTCTTTGACATACTCAATACTGCCACGAATCCCTCCTAACTCACACTGTCAGAAATGAGAATACGCCGGAATGAGTTTCCCTGACACAGAACTTCCTCTGTTCAAGGGCATCGACGAATGAGATTAGACTCCTATACGCGCCCATTCTAGTTTATCACATAGTGAGCCCCAAGAGCTTCCTTCCTTGACAGACTCAACACTGCCACGAATCCCTCCAAACGCACACTTCCCTCACAATGTTTGTAGCGTTTTCGACTTAGAAAGACAGTGTGGATGAGCATAGGTCCTGATCTTTCAATATGTGTGTTGGAAGCCTAAGCTCCATAAGCTGCACTTACCTCACAGGAACTAACGTGCCCATAGTCGGTCCTTGTTCTATCTTCATTTCTGAAGTAGGAAGACACTGTTATGGATGAGTATCCAACGGAAGTAGTGTCCCTGAACAGATCCCCTTGTAGGAATCACCTGTTAGGGGCCAGGGGCGTCCCTTCTGGATTACAAGAAAGACAGGTGGCACAGAATCCAACATTCCACAGACTCAACCCTGTCGTGAGTATGTTCTATAGCACAGTTTCCTCGTGACATATGAAGTGTATTGAGCAGACGTAGACACTGAGGAACGTCACAGGGCTATCCATGCTGTATGTTCCTTAGAGGCCAGAGGGCCTCACCGTGCACAAAACTCACAGTATGCATCCTGCCCTATGTCCGTCCTTCTTCTATCTTCTTTCCACCACTGGACTGACAGTGTCAGAATTGAGAATCCGCCTGAAGGAGTTTCCCTAAACCGAACTTGCTCTGGTCAAGGGGATGGACGTCTAAGACTAGACTCCTATACGTCCCTTTGCAGTTCACCACACAGTGCGTCTCAAGAGCCTCCTTCTTTGACAGACTCAATACTGCCACGAATCCCTCCTAACACACACTTCCATCACAATGTTTGAAGCTTTTTGGACACAGAAAGACAGTGTGGATGAGCACAGGAAGGGATCTTCAATACGTGTTATGGAAGCCTACACGCCATAAGCTGCACTTCACTCACAGGAACGTCCATAGTCGGTCCTTCTTCTAGCTTCATTTCTCAAATAGGAAGACACTGTTATGAATGAGTATCCACCTGAAGTAGTTTCCCTGAACAGATCCCTTTGTATGAATCTCCTGTTAGTGCTCTGTTGTGTTACTTCTTGATTTCAACAAAGACAGGTGGCACAGAATCCAACATTCCACAGACTCAACCCTGTCGTGAGTATGTTCTATAGCACAGTTTCCTCACGACATAAGAAGTCTTTTGAGCTGAGGGAGACGCTGTGAGACTCACAGGGGCTGTACTTGCATTATGTGTCTTAGAGGCCTCAGTGCCTCACCCTGCCCTTCACTCACAGTATGCAACCTGCCCTATGTCCTTCCCAGGTCTATCTTCTTTCCTCCACTGGACACACATTGTCAGAATTGAGAATACAACGGAATGAGTTTCCCTGAAACAGAACTTCCTCTGTACAAAGGCATGGACGTATGAGACTAGACTCCTATAGGTTCCTATTGAAATTTACCACACAGTGCGTCCCAACAGCCTCCTTCTTTGCCAGACTCAATACTGCCACGAATCCCTCCTAACTCACACTTCCCTCACAACGTTGGAAGCATTCTCAAAACAGAAAGACAGTGGATGACCACAGGACGTGCTCATCCAATATGTGTTTTGGATGCCTTAGCGCCATATCCTGCACTTCACTTACAGTACCAAAAGAACCCATAGTCCGTCCTTCTTCTATCTTCATTCCTCAATGGAGAAGGCACTGTTATGAATGGATTTCCACCTGAAGTAGTTTCCCTGAACAGAACCCCTTGTAGGAATCTCCTGTTAGTGCTCTGTTGTGTTACTTCTTGATTTCAACAAAGAGGGGTGGCACAGAATCCAACATTCCACAGACTCAACCCTGTCGTGAGTATGTTCTATAGCAGTTTTCTTACGACATAAGAAGTCCTTTGAGCTGAGGGAGACGCTGTGAGACTCACAGGGGCTGTACTTGCATTATGTGTCTTAGAGTCCTAAGTGCCTCACCCTGCCCCTCACTCACAGCATGCAAAATGCCCTATGTCCGTCCCTGTTCTATCTTCTTTCCTCCACTGGACACACACTGTCAGAATTGAGAAGACGCCGGAATGAGTTTCCCTGAATCAGAACTTCCTCTGTATAAGTTGATGGACGTCTGAGACTAGACCCCTTTATGCGGCTATTGCAGTTTACCACACAGTGCGTCCAAACAGCCTCCTTCTTTGACATACTCAATACTGCCACGAATCCCTCCTAACTCACACTGTCAGAAATGAGAATACGCCGGAATGAGTTTCCCTGACACAGAACTTCCTCTGTTCAAGGGCATCGACGAATGAGATTAGACTCCTATACGCGCCCATTCTAGTTTATCACATAGTGAGCCCCAAGAGCTTCCTTCCTTGACAGACTCAACACTGCCACGAATCCCTCCAAACGCACACTTCCCTCACAATGTTTGTAGCGTTTTCGACTTAGAAAGACAGTGTGGATGAGCATAGGTCCTGATCTTTCAATATGTGTGTTGGAAGCCTAAGCTCCATAAGCTGCACTTACCTCACAGGAACTAACGTGCCCATAGTCGGTCCTTGTTCTATCTTCATTTCTGAAGTAGGAAGACACTGTTATGGATGAGTATCCAACGGAAGTAGTGTCCCTGAACAGATCCCCTTGTAGGAATCACCTGTTAGGGGCCAGGGGCGTCCCTTCTGGATTACAAGAAAGACAGGTGGCACAGAATCCAACATTCCACAGACTCAACCCTGTCATGAGTATGTTCTATAGCACAGTTTCCTCGTGACATATAAAGTGTATTGAGCAGACGTAGACACTGAGGAACGTCACAGGGCTATCCATGCTGTATGTTCCTTAGAGGCCAGAGGGCCTCACCGTGCACAAAACTCACAGTATGCATCCTGCCCTATGTCCGTCCTTCTTCTATCTTCTTTCCACCACTGGACTGACAGTGTCAGAATTGAGAATCCGCCTGAAGGAGTTTCCCTAAACCGAACTTGCTCTGGTCAAGGGGATGGACGTCTAAGACTAGACTCCTATACGTCCCTTTGCAGTTCACCACACAGTGCGTCTCAAGAGCCTCCTTCTTTGACAGACTCAATACTGCCACGAATCCCTCCTAACACACACTTCCATCACAATGTTTGAAGCTTTTTGGACACAGAAAGACAGTGTGGATGAGCACAGGAAGGGATCTTCAATACGTGTTATGGAAGCCTACACGCCATAAGCTGCACTTCACTCACAGGAACGTCCATAGTCGGTCCTTCTTCTAGCTTCATTTCTCAAATAGGAAGACACTGTTATGAATGAGTATCCACCTGAAGTAGTTTCCCTGAACAGATCCCTTTGTATGAATCTCCTGTTAGTGCTCTGTTGTGTTACTTCTTGATTTCAACAAAGACAGGTGGCACAGAATCCAACATTCCACAGACTCAACCCTGTCGTGAGTATGTTCTATAGCACAGTTTCCTCACGACATAAGAAGTCTTTTGAGCTGAGGGAGACGCTGTGAGACTCACAGGGGCTGTACTTGCATTATGTGTCTTAGAGGCCTCAGTGCCTCACCCTGCCCTTCACTCACAGTATGCAACCTGCCCTATGTCCTTCCCAGGTCTATCTTCTTTCCTCCACTGGACACACATTGTCAGAATTGAGAATACAACGGAATGAGTTTCCCTGAAACAGAACTTCCTCTGTACAAAGGCATGGACGTATGAGACTAGACTCCTATAGGTTCCTATTGAAATTTACCACACAGTGCGTCCCAACAGCCTCCTTCTTTGCCAGACTCAATACTGCCACGAATCCCTCCTAACTCACACTTCCCTCACAACGTTGGAAGCATTCTCAACACAGAAAGACAGTGGATGACCACAGGACGTGCTCATCCAATATGTGTTTTGGATGCCTTAGCGCCATATCCTGCACTTCACTTACAGTACCAAAAGAACCCATAGTCCGTCCTTCTTCTATCTTCATTCCTCAATGGAGAAGGCACTGTTATGAATGGGTTTCCACCTGAAGTAGTTTCCCTGAACAGAACCCCTTGTAGGATTCTCCTGTTAGTGCTCTGTTGTGTTACTTCTTGATTTCAACAAAGAGGGGTGGCACAGAATCCAACATTCCACAGACTCAACCCTGTCGTGAGTATGTTCTATAGCAGTTTTCTTACGACATAAGAAGTCCTTTGAGCTGAGGGAGACGCTGTGAGACTCACAGGGGCTGTACTTGCATTATGTGTCTTAGAGTCCTAAGTGCCTCACCCTGCCCCTCACTCACAGTATGCAAAATGCCCTATGTCCGTCCCTGTTCTATCTTCTTTCCTCCACTGGACACACACTGTCAGAATTGAGAAGACGCCGGAATGAGTTTCCCTGAATCAGAACTTCCTCTGTATAAGTTGATGGACGTCTGAGACTAGACCCCTTTATGCGGCTATTGCAGTTTACCACACAGTGCGTCCAAACAGCCTCCTTCTTTGACATACTCAATACTGCCACGAATCCCTCCTAACTCACACTGTCAGAAATGAGAATACGCCGGAATGAGTTTCCCTGACACAGAACTTCCTCTGTTCAAGGGCATCGACGAATGAGATTAGACTCCTATACGCGCCCATTCTAGTTTATCACATAGTGAGCCCCAAGAGCTTCCTTCCTTGACAGACTCAACACTGCCACGAATCCCTCCAAACGCACACTTCCCTCACAATGTTTGTAGCGTTTTCGACTTAGAAAGACAGTGTGGATGAGCATAGGTCCTGATCTTTCAATATGTGTGTTGGAAGCCTAAGCTCCATAAGCTGCACTTACCTCACAGGAACTAACGTGCCCATAGTCGGTCCTTGTTCTATCTTCATTTCTGAAGTAGGAAGACACTGTTATGGATGAGTATCCAACGGAAGTAGTGTCCCTGAACAGATCCCCTTGTAGGAATCACCTGTTAGGGGCCAGGGGCGTCCCTTCTGGATTACAAGAAAGACAGGTGGCACAGAATCCAACATTCCACAGACTCAACCCTGTCGTGAGTATGTTCTATAGCACAGTTTCCTCGTGACATATGAAGTGTATTGAGCAGACGTAGACACTGAGGAACGTCACAGGGCTATCCATGCTGTATGTTCCTTAGAGGCCAGAGGGCCTCACCGTGCACAAAACTCACAGTATGCATCCTGCCCTATGTCCGTCCTTCTTCTATCTTCTTTCCACCACTGGACTGACAGTGTCAGAATTGAGAATCCGCCTGAAGGAGTTTCCCTAAACCGAACTTGCTCTGGTCAAGGGGATGGACGTCTAAGACTAGACTCCTATACGTCCCTTTGCAGTTCACCACACAGTGCGTCTCAAGAGCCTCCTTCTTTGACAGACTCAATACTGCCACGAATCCCTCCTAACACACACTTCCATCACAATGTTTGAAGCTTTTTGGACACAGAAAGACAGTGTGGATGAGCACAGGAAGGGATCTTCAATACGTGTTATGGAAGCCTACACGCCATAAGCTGCACTTCACTCACAGGAACGTCCATAGTCGGTCCTTCTTCTAGCTTCATTTCTCAAATAGGAAGACACTGTTATGAATGAGTATCCACCTGAAGTAGTTTCCCTGAACAGATCCCTTTGTATGAATCTCCTGTTAGTGCTCTGTTGTGTTACTTCTTGATTTCAACAAAGACAGGTGGCACAGAATCCAACATTCCACAGACTCAACCCTGTCGTGAGTATGTTCTATAGCACAGTTTCCTCACGACATAAGAAGTCTTTTGAGCTGAGGGAGACGCTGTGAGACTCACAGGGGCTGTACTTGCATTATGTGTCTTAGAGGCCTCAGTGCCTCACCCTGCCCTTCACTCACAGTATGCAACCTGCCCTATGTCCTTCCCAGGTCTATCTTCTTTCCTCCACTGGACACACATTGTCAGAATTGAGAATACAACGGAATGAGTTTCCCTGAAACAGAACTTCCTCTGTACAAAGGCATGGACGTATGAGACTAGACTCCTATAGGTTCCTATTGAAATTTACCACACAGTGCGTCCCAACAGCCTCCTTCTTTGCCAGACTCAATACTGCCACGAATCCCTCCTAACTCACACTTCCCTCACAACGTTGGAAGCATTCTCAACACAGAAAGACAGTGGATGACCACAGGACGTGCTCATCCAATATGTGTTTTGGATGCCTTAGCGCCATATCCTGCACTTCACTTACAGTACCAAAAGAACCCATAGTCCGTCCTTCTTCTATCTTCATTCCTCAATGGAGAAGGCACTGTTATGAATGGGTTTCCACCTGAAGTAGTTTCCCTGAACAGAACCCCTTGTAGGATTCTCCTGTTAGTGCTCTGTTGTGTTACTTCTTGATTTCAACAAAGAGGGGTGGCACAGAATCCAACATTCCACAGACTCAACCCTGTCGTGAGTATGTTCTATAGCAGTTTTCTTACGACATAAGAAGTCCTTTGAGCTGAGGGAGACGCTGTGAGACTCACAGGGGCTGTACTTGCATTATGTGTCTTAGAGTCCTAAGTGCCTCACCCTGCCCCTCACTCACAGTATGCAAAATGCCCTATGTCCGTCCCTGTTCTATCTTCTTTCCTCCACTGGACACACACTGTCAGAATTGAGAAGACGCCGGAATGAGTTTCCCTGAATCAGAACTTCCTCTGTATAAGTTGATGGACGTCTGAGACTAGACCCCTTTATGCGGCTATTGCAGTTTACCACACAGTGCGTCCAAACAGCCTCCTTCTTTGACATACTCAATACTGCCACGAATCCCTCCTAACTCACACTGTCAGAAATGAGAATACGCCGGAATGAGTTTCCCTGACACAGAACTTCCTCTGTTCAAGGGCATCGACGAATGAGATTAGACTCCTATACGCGCCCATTCTAGTTTATCACATAGTGAGCCCCAAGAGCTTCCTTCCTTGACAGACTCAACACTGCCACGAATCCCTCCAAACGCACACTTCCCTCACAATGTTTGTAGCGTTTTCGACTTAGAAAGACAGTGTGGATGAGCATAGGTCCTGATCTTTCAATATGTGTGTTGGAAGCCTAAGCTCCATAAGCTGCACTTACCTCACAGGAACTAACGTGCCCATAGTCGGTCCTTGTTCTATCTTCATTTCTGAAGTAGGAAGACACTGTTATGGATGAGTATCCAACGGAAGTAGTGTCCCTGAACAGATCCCCTTGTAGGAATCACCTGTTAGGGGCCAGGGGCGTCCCTTCTGGATTACAAGAAAGACAGGTGGCACAGAATCCAACATTCCACAGACTCAACCCTGTCGTGAGTATGTTCTATAGCACAGTTTCCTCGTGACATATGAAGTGTATTGAGCAGACGTAGACACTGAGGAACGTCACAGGGCTATCCATGCTGTATGTTCCTTAGAGGCCAGAGGGCCTCACCGTGCACAAAACTCACAGTATGCATCCTGCCCTATGTCCGTCCTTCTTCTATCTTCTTTCCACCACTGGACTGACAGTGTCAGAATTGAGAATCCGCCTGAAGGAGTTTCCCTAAACCGAACTTGCTCTGGTCAAGGGGATGGACGTCTAAGACTAGACTCCTATACGTCCCTTTGCAGTTCACCACACAGTGCGTCTCAAGAGCCTCCTTCTTTGACAGACTCAATACTGCCACGAATCCCTCCTAACACACACTTCCATCACAATGTTTGAAGCTTTTTGGACACAGAAAGACAGTGTGGATGAGCACAGGAAGGGATCTTCAATACGTGTTATGGAAGCCTACACGCCATAAGCTGCACTTCACTCACAGGAACGTCCATAGTCGGTCCTTCTTCTAGCTTCATTTCTCAAATAGGAAGACACTGTTATGAATGAGTATCCACCTGAAGTAGTTTCCCTGAACAGATCCCTTTGTATGAATCTCCTGTTAGTGCTCTGTTGTGTTACTTCTTGATTTCAACAAAGACAGGTGGCACAGAATCCAACATTCCACAGACTCAACCCTGTCGTGAGTATGTTCTATAGCACAGTTTCCTCACGACATAAGAAGTCTTTTGAGCTGAGGGAGACGCTGTGAGACTCACAGGGGCTGTACTTGCATTATGTGTCTTAGAGGCCTCAGTGCCTCACCCTGCCCTTCACTCACAGTATGCAACCTGCCCTATGTCCTTCCCAGGTCTATCTTCTTTCCTCCACTGGACACACATTGTCAGAATTGAGAATACAACGGAATGAGTTTCCCTGAAACAGAACTTCCTCTGTACAAAGGCATGGACGTATGAGACTAGACTCCTATAGGTTCCTATTGAAATTTACCACACAGTGCGTCCCAACAGCCTCCTTCTTTGCCAGACTCAATACTGCCACGAATCCCTCCTAACTCACACTTCCCTCACAACGTTGGAAGCATTCTCAACACAGAAAGACAGTGGATGACCACAGGACGTGCTCATCCAATATGTGTTTTGGATGCCTTAGCGCCATATCCTGCACTTCACTTACAGTACCAAAAGAACCCATAGTCCGTCCTTCTTGTATCTTCATTCCTCAATGGAGAAGGCACTGTTATGAATGGATTTCCACCTGAAGTAGTTTCCCTGAACAGAACCCCTTGTAGGAATCTCCTGTTACTACTTCTCTGTTGTGTTACTTCTTGATTTCAACAAAGACAGGTGGCACAGAATCCAACATTCCACAGACTCAACCCTGTCGTGAGTATGTTCTATAGCAGTTTTCTTACGACATAAGAAGTCCTTTGAGCTGAGGGAGACGCTGTGAGACTCACAGGGGCTGTACTTGCATTATGTGTCTTAGAGTCCTAAGTGCCTCACCCTGCCCCTCACTCACAGTATGCATAATGCCCTATGTCCGTCCCTGTTCTATCTTCTTTCCTCCACTGGACACACACTGTCAGAATTGAGAAGACGCCGGAATGAGTTTCCCTGAATCAGAACTTCCTCTGTATAAGTTGATGGACGTCTGAGACTAGACCTCTATATGCGGCTATTGCAGTTTACCACACAGTGCGTCCAAACAGCCTCCTTCTTTGACATACTCAATACTGCCACGAATCCCTCCTAACTCACACTGTCAGAAATGAGAATACGCCGGAATGAGTTTCCCTGACACAGAACTTCCTCTGTTCAAGGGCATCGACGAATGAGATTAGACTCCTATACGCGCCCATTCTAGTTTATCACATAGTGAGCCCCAAGAGCTTCCTTCCTTGACAGACTCAACACTGCCACGAATCCCTCCAAACGCACACTTCCCTCACAATGTTTGTAGCGTTTTCGACTTAGAAAGACAGTGTGGATGAACATAGGTCCTGATCTTTCAATATGTGTGTTGGAAGCCTAAGCTCCATAAGCTGCACTTACCTCACAGGAACTAAAGTGCCCATAGTCGTTCCTTGTTCTATTTTCATTTCTGAAGTAGGAAGACACTGTTATGGATGAGTATCCAACGGAAGTAGTGTCCCTGAACAGATCCCCTTGTAGGAATCACCTGTTAGGGGCCAGGGGCGTCCCTTCTGGATTACAAGAAAGACAGGTGGCACAGAATCCAACATTCCACAGACTCAACCCTGTCGTGAGTATGCTCTATAGCACAGTTTCCTCGTGACATATGAAGTGTATTGAGCAGACGTAGACACTGAGGAACGTCACAGGGCTATCCATGCTGTATGTTCCTTAGAGGCCAGAGGGCCTCACCGTGCACAAAACTCACAGTATGCATCCTGCCCTATGTCCGTCCTTCTTCTATCTTCTTTCCACCACTGGACTGACAGTGTCAGAATTGAGAATCCGCCTGAAGGAGTTTCCCTAAACCGAACTTGCTCTGGTCAAGGGGATGGACGTCTAAGACTAGACTCCTATACGTCCCTTTGCAGTTCACCACACAGTGCGTCTCAAGAGCCTCCTTCTTTGACAGACTCAATACTGCCACGAATCCCTCCTAACACACACTTCCATCACAATGTTTGAAGCTTTTTGGACACAGAAAGACAGTGTGGATGAGCACAGGAAGGGATCTTCAATACGTGTTGTGGAAGCCTACACGCCATAAGCTGCACTTCACTCACAGGAACGTCCATAGTCGGTCCTTCTTCTAGCTTCATTTCTCAAATAGGAAGACACTGTTATGAATGAGTATCCACCTGAAGTAGTTTCCCTGAACAGATCCCTTTGTATGAATCTCCTGTTAGTGCTCTGTTGTGTTACTTCTTGATTTCAACAAAGACAGGTGGCACAGAATCCAACATTCCACAGACTCAACCCTGTCGTGAGTATGTTCTATAGCACAGTTTCCTCACGACATAAGAAGTCTTTTGAGCTGAGGGAGACGCTGTGAGACTCACAGGGGCTGTACTTGCATTATGTGTCTTAGAGGCCTCAGTGCCTCACCCTGCCCTTCACTCACAGTATGCAACCTGCCCTATGTCCTTCCCAGGTCTATCTTCTTTCCTCCACTGGACACACATTGTCAGAATTGAGAATACAACGGAATGAGTTTCCCTGAAACAGAACTTCCTCTGTACAAAGGCATGGACGTATGAGACTAGACTCCTATAGGTTCCTATTGAAATTTACCACACAGTGCGTCCCAACAGCCTCCTTCTTTGCCAGACTCAATACTGCCACGAATCCCTCCTAACTCACACTTCCCTCACAACGTTGGAAGCATTCTCAACACAGAAAGACAGTGGATGACCACAGGACGTGCTCATCCAATATGTGTTTTGGATGCCTTAGCGCCATATCCTGCACTTCACTTACAGTACCAAAAGAACCCATAGTCCGTCCTTCTTCTATCTTCATTCCTCAATGGAGAAGGCACTGTTATGAATGGGTTTCCACCTGAAGTAGTTTCCCTGAACAGAACCCCTTGTAGGATTCTCCTGTTAGTGCTCTGTTGTGTTACTTCTTGATTTCAACAAAGAGGGGTGGCACAGAATCCAACATTCCACAGACTCAACCCTGTCGTGAGTATGTTCTATAGCAGTTTTCTTACGACATAAGAAGTCCTCTGAGCTGAGGGAGACGCTGTGAGACTCACAGGGGCTGTACTTGCATTATGTGTCTTAGAGTCCTAAGTGCCTCACCCTGCCCCTCACTCACAGTATGCAAAATGCCCTATGTCCGTCCCTGTTCTATCTTCTTTCCTCCACTGGACACACACTGTCAGAATTGAGAAGACGCCGGAATGAGTTTCCCTGAATCAGAACTTCCTCTGTATAAGTTGATGGACGTCTGAGACTAGACCCCTTTATGCGGCTATTGCAGTTTACCACACAGTGCGTCCAAACAGCCTCCTTCTTTGACATACTCAATACTGCCACGAATCCCTCCTAACTCACACTGTCAGAAATGAGAATACGCCGGAATGAGTTTCCCTGACACAGAACTTCCTCTGTTCAAGGGCATCGACGAATGAGATTAGACTCCTATACGCGCCCATTCTAGTTTATCACATAGTGAGCCCCAAGAGCTTCCTTCCTTGACAGACTCAACACTGCCACGAATCCCTCCAAACGCACACTTCCCTCACAATGTTTGTAGCGTTTTCGACTTAGAAAGACAGTGTGGATGAGCATAGGTCCTGATCTTTCAATATGTGTGTTGGAAGCCTAAGCTCCATAAGCTGCACTTACCTCACAGGAACTAACGTGCCCATAGTCGGTCCTTGTTCTATCTTCATTTCTGAAGTAGGAAGACACTGTTATGGATGAGTATCCAACGGAAGTAGTGTCCCTGAACAGATCCCCTTGTAGGAATCACCTGTTAGGGGCCAGGGGCGTCCCTTCTGGATTACAAGAAAGACAGGTGGCACAGAATCCAACATTCCACAGACTCAACCCTGTCGTGAGTATGTTCTATAGCACAGTTTCCTCGTGACATATGAAGTGTATTGAGCAGACGTAGACACTGAGGAACGTCACAGGGCTATCCATGCTGTATGTTCCTTAGAGGCCAGAGGGCCTCACCGTGCACAAAACTCACAGTATGCATCCTGCCCTATGTCCGTCCTTCTTCTATCTTCTTTCCACCACTGGACTGACAGTGTCAGAATTGAGAATCCGCCTGAAGGAGTTTCCCTAAACCGAACTTGCTCTGGTCAAGGGGATGGACGTCTAAGACTAGACTCCTATACGTCCCTTTGCAGTTCACCACACAGTGCGTCTCAAGAGCCTCCTTCTTTGACAGACTCAATACTGCCACGAATCCCTCCTAACACACACTTCCATCACAATGTTTGAAGCTTTTTGGACACAGAAAGACAGTGTGGATGAGCACAGGAAGGGATCTTCAATACGTGTTATGGAAGCCTACACGCCATAAGCTGCACTTCACTCACAGGAACGTCCATAGTCGGTCCTTCTTCTAGCTTCATTTCTCAAATAGGAAGACACTGTTATGAATGAGTATCCACCTGAAGTAGTTTCCCTGAACAGATCCCTTTGTATGAATCTCCTGTTAGTGCTCTGTTGTGTTACTTCTTGATTTCAACAAAGACAGGTGGCACAGAATCCAACATTCCACAGACTCAACCCTGTCGTGAGTATGTTCTATAGCACAGTTTCCTCACGACATAAGAAGTCTTTTGAGCTGAGGGAGACGCTGTGAGACTCACAGGGGCTGTACTTGCATTATGTGTCTTAGAGGCCTCAGTGCCTCACCCTGCCCTTCACTCACAGTATGCAACCTGCCCTATGTCCTTCCCAGGTCTATCTTCTTTCCTCCACTGGACACACATTGTCAGAATTGAGAATACAACGGAATGAGTTTCCCTGAAACAGAACTTCCTCTGTACAAAGGCATGGACGTATGAGACTAGACTCCTATAGGTTCCTATTGAAATTTACCACACAGTGCGTCCCAACAGCCTCCTTCTTTGCCAGACTCAATACTGCCACGAATCCCTCCTAACTCACACTTCCCTCACAACGTTGGAAGCATTCTCAACACAGAAAGACAGTGGATGACCACAGGACGTGCTCATCCAATATGTGTTTTGGATGCCTTAGCGCCATATCCTGCACTTCACTTACAGTACCAAAAGAACCCATAGTCCGTCCTTCTTCTATCTTCATTCCTCAATGGAGAAGGCACTGTTATGAATGGGTTTCCACCTGAAGTAGTTTCCCTGAACAGAACCCCTTGTAGGATTCTCCTGTTAGTGCTCTGTTGTGTTACTTCTTGATTTCAACAAAGAGGGGTGGCACAGAATCCAACATTCCACAGACTCAACCCTGTCGTGAGTATGTTCTATAGCAGTTTTCTTACGACATAAGAAGTCCTTTGAGCTGAGGGAGACGCTGTGAGACTCACAGGGGCTGTACTTGCATTATGTGTCTTAGAGTCCTAAGTGCCTCACCCTGCCCCTCACTCACAGTATGCAAAATGCCCTATGTCCGTCCCTGTTCTATCTTCTTTCCTCCACTGGACACACACTGTCAGAATTGAGAAGACGCCGGAATGAGTTTCCCTGAATCAGAACTTCCTCTGTATAAGTTGATGGACGTCTGAGACTAGACCCCTTTATGCGGCTATTGCAGTTTACCACACAGTGCGTCCAAACAGCCTCCTTCTTTGACATACTCAATACTGCCACGAATCCCTCCTAACTCACACTGTCAGAAATGAGAATACGCCGGAATGAGTTTCCCTGACACAGAACTTCCTCTGTTCAAGGGCATCGACGAATGAGATTAGACTCCTATACGCGCCCATTCTAGTTTATCACATAGTGAGCCCCAAGAGCTTCCTTCCTTGACAGACTCAACACTGCCACGAATCCCTCCAAACGCACACTTCCCTCACAATGTTTGTAGCGTTTTCGACTTAGAAAGACAGTGTGGATGAGCATAGGTCCTGATCTTTCAATATGTGTGTTGGAAGCCTAAGCTCCATAAGCTGCACTTACCTCACAGGAACTAACGTGCCCATAGTCGGTCCTTGTTCTATCTTCATTTCTGAAGTAGGAAGACACTGTTATGGATGAGTATCCAACGGAAGTAGTGTCCCTGAACAGATCCCCTTGTAGGAATCACCTGTTAGGGGCCAGGGGCGTCCCTTCTGGATTACAAGAAAGACAGGTGGCACAGAATCCAACATTCCACAGACTCAACCCTGTCGTGAGTATGTTCTATAGCACAGTTTCCTCGTGACATATGAAGTGTATTGAGCAGACGTAGACACTGAGGAACGTCACAGGGCTATCCATGCTGTATGTTCCTTAGAGGCCAGAGGGCCTCACCGTGCACAAAACTCACAGTATGCATCCTGCCCTATGTCCGTCCTTCTTCTATCTTCTTTCCACCACTGGACTGACAGTGTCAGAATTGAGAATCCGCCTGAAGGAGTTTCCCTAAACCGAACTTGCTCTGGTCAAGGGGATGGACGTCTAAGACTAGACTCCTATACGTCCCTTTGCAGTTCACCACACAGTGCGTCTCAAGAGCCTCCTTCTTTGACAGACTCAATACTGCCACGAATCCCTCCTAACACACACTTCCATCACAATGTTTGAAGCTTTTTGGACACAGAAAGACAGTGTGGATGAGCACAGGAAGGGATCTTCAATACGTGTTATGGAAGCCTACACGCCATAAGCTGCACTTCACTCACAGGAACGTCCATAGTCGGTCCTTCTTCTAGCTTCATTTCTCAAATAGGAAGACACTGTTATGAATGAGTATCCACCTGAAGTAGTTTCCCTGAACAGATCCCTTTGTATGAATCTCCTGTTAGTGCTCTGTTGTGTTACTTCTTGATTTCAACAAAGACCGGTGGCACAGAATCCAACATTCCACAGACTCAACCCTGTCGTATGTTCTATAGCACAGTTTCCTCACGACATAAGAAGTCTTTTGAGCTGAGGGAGACGCTGTGAGACTCACAGGGGCTGTACTTGCATTATGTGTCTTAGAGGCCTCAGTGCCTCACCCTGCCCTTCACTCACAGTATGCAACCTGCCCTATGTCCTTCCCAGGTCTATCTTCTTTCCTCCACTGGACAGACATTGTCAGAATTGAGAATACAATGGAATGAGTTTCCCTGAAACAGAACTTCCTCTGTACAAAGGCATGGACGTATGAGACTAGACTCCTATAGGTTCCTATTGAAATTTACCACACAGTGCGTCCCAACAGCCTCCTTCTTTGCCAGACTCAATACTGCCACGAATCCCTCCTAACTCACACTTCCCTCACAACGTTGGAAGCATTCTCAACACAGAAAGACAGTGGATGACCACAGGACGTGCTCATCCAATATGTGTTTTGGATGCCTTAGCGCCATATCCTGCACTTCACTTACAGTACCAAAAGAACCCATAGTCCGTCCTTCTTGTATCTTCATTCCTCAATGGAGAAGGCACTGTTATGAATGGATTTCCACCTGAAGTAGTTTCCCTGAACAGAACCCCTTGTAGGAATCTCCTGTTAGTGCTCTGTTGTGTTACTTCTTGATTTCAACAAAGAGGGGTGGCACAGAATCCAACATTCCACAGACTCAACCCTGTCGTGAGTATGTTCTATAGCAGTTTTCTTACGACATAAGAAGTCCTTTGAGCTGAGGGAGACGCTGTGAGACTCACAGGGGCTGTACTTGCATTATGTGTCTTAGAGTCCTAAGTGCCTCACCCTGCCCCTCACTCACAGTATGCATAATGCCCTATGTCCGTCCCTGTTCTATCTTCTTTCCTCCACTGGACACACACTGTCAGAATTGAGAAGACGCCGGAATGAGTTTCCCTGAGTCAGAACTTCCTCTGTATAAGTTGATGGACGTCTGAGACTAGACCTCTATATGCGGCTATTGCAGTTTACCACACAGTGCGTCCAAACAGCCTCCTTCTTTGACATACTCAATACTGCCACGAATCCCTCCTAACTCACACTGTCAGAAATGAGAATACGCCGGAATGAGTTTCCCTGACACAGAACTTCCTCTGTTCAAGGGCATCGACGAATGAGATTAGACTCCTATACGCGCCCATTCTAGTTTATCACATAGTGAGCCCCAAGAGCTTCCTTCCTTGACAGACTCAACACTGCCACGAATCCCTCCAAACGCACACTTCCCTCACAATGTTTGTAGCGTTTTCGACTTAGAAAGACAGTGTGGATGAACATAGGTCCTGATCTTTCAATATGTGTGTTGGAAGCCTAAGCTCCATAAGCTGCACTTACCTCACAGGAACTAAAGTGCCCATAGTCGTTCCTTGTTCTATTTTCATTTCTGAAGTAGGAAGACACTGTTATGGATGAGTATCCAACGGAAGTAGTGTCCCTGAACAGATCCCCTTGTAGGAATCACCTGTTAGGGGCCAGGGGCGTCCCTTCTGGATTACAAGAAAGACAGGTGGCACAGAATCCAACATTCCACAGACTCAACCCTGTCGTGAGTATGCTCTATAGCACAGTTTCCTCGTGACATATGAAGTGTATTGAGCAGACGTAGACACTGAGGAACGTCACAGGGCTATCCATGCTGTATGTTCCTTAGAGGCCAGAGGGCCTCACCGTGCACAAAACTCACAGTATGCATCCTGCCCTATGTCCGTCCTTCTTCTATCTTCTTTCCACCACTGGACTGACAGTGTCAGAATTGAGAATCCGCCTGAAGGAGTTTCCCTAAACCGAACTTGCTCTGGTCAAGGGGATGGACGTCTAAGACTAGACTCCTATACGTCCCTTTGCAGTTCACCACACAGTGCGTCTCAAGAGCCTCCTTCTTTGACAGACTCAATACTGCCACGAATCCCTCCTAACACACACTTCCATCACAATGTTTGAAGCTTTTTGGACACAGAAAGACAGTGTGGATGAGCACAGGAAGGGATCTTCAATACGTGTTGTGGAAGCCTACACGCCATAAGCTGCACTTCACTCACAG
Organism: Neogale vison; assembly: GCF_020171115.1. NCBI lineage: Eukaryota > Metazoa > Chordata > Mammalia > Carnivora > Mustelidae > Neogale > Neogale vison. The sequence goes on from NC_058105.1 coordinate 77,944,960, forward strand.
GAACGTCCATAGTCGGTCCTTCTTCTAGCTTCATTTCTCAAATAGGAAGACACTGTTATGAATGAGTATCCACCTGAAGTAGTTTCCCTGAACAGATCCCTTTGTATGAATCTCCTGTTAGTGCTCTGTTGTGTTACTTCTTGATTTCAACAAAGACAGGTGGCACAGAATCCAACATTCCACAGACTCAACCCTGTCGTGAGTATGTTCTATAGCACAGTTTCCTCACGACATAAGAAGTCTTTTGAGCTGAGGGAGACGCTGTGAGACTCACAGGGGCTGTACTTGCATTATGTGTCTTAGAGGCCTCAGTGCCTCACCCTGCCCTTCACTCACAGTATGCAACCTGCCCTATGTCCTTCCCAGGTCTATCTTCTTTCCTCCACTGGACACACATTGTCAGAATTGAGAATACAACGGAATGAGTTTCCCTGAAACAGAACTTCCTCTGTACAAAGGCATGGACGTATGAGACTAGACTCCTATAGGTTCCTATTGAAATTTACCACACAGTGCGTCCCAACAGCCTCCTTCTTTGCCAGACTCAATACTGCCACGAATCCCTCCTAACTCACACTTCCCTCACAACGTTGGAAGCATTCTCAACACAGAAAGACAGTGGATGACCACAGGACGTGCTCATCCAATATGTGTTTTGGATGCCTTAGCGCCATATCCTGCACTTCACTTACAGTACCAAAAGAACCCATAGTCCGTCCTTCTTCTATCTTCATTCCTCAATGGAGAAGGCACTGTTATGAATGGGTTTCCACCTGAAGTAGTTTCCCTGAACAGAACCCCTTGTAGGATTCTCCTGTTAGTGCTCTGTTGTGTTACTTCTTGATTTCAACAAAGAGGGGTGGCACAGAATCCAACATTCCACAGACTCAACCCTGTCGTGAGTATGTTCTATAGCAGTTTTCTTACGACATAAGAAGTCCTCTGAGCTGAGGGAGACGCTGTGAGACTCACAGGGGCTGTACTTGCATTATGTGTCTTAGAGTCCTAAGTGCCTCACCCTGCCCCTCACTCACAGTATGCAAAATGCCCTATGTCCGTCCCTGTTCTATCTTCTTTCCTCCACTGGACACACACTGTCAGAATTGAGAAGACGCCGGAATGAGTTTCCCTGAATCAGAACTTCCTCTGTATAAGTTGATGGACGTCTGAGACTAGACCCCTTTATGCGGCTATTGCAGTTTACCACACAGTGCGTCCAAACAGCCTCCTTCTTTGACATACTCAATACTGCCACGAATCCCTCCTAACTCACACTGTCAGAAATGAGAATACGCCGGAATGAGTTTCCCTGACACAGAACTTCCTCTGTTCAAGGGCATCGACGAATGAGATTAGACTCCTATACGCGCCCATTCTAGTTTATCACATAGTGAGCCCCAAGAGCTTCCTTCCTTGACAGACTCAACACTGCCACGAATCCCTCCAAACGCACACTTCCCTCACAATGTTTGTAGCGTTTTCGACTTAGAAAGACAGTGTGGATGAGCATAGGTCCTGATCTTTCAATATGTGTGTTGGAAGCCTAAGCTCCATAAGCTGCACTTACCTCACAGGAACTAACGTGCCCATAGTCGGTCCTTGTTCTATCTTCATTTCTGAAGTAGGAAGACACTGTTATGGATGAGTATCCAACGGAAGTAGTGTCCCTGAACAGATCCCCTTGTAGGAATCACCTGTTAGGGGCCAGGGGCGTCCCTTCTGGATTACAAGAAAGACAGGTGGCACAGAATCCAACATTCCACAGACTCAACCCTGTCGTGAGTATGTTCTATAGCACAGTTTCCTCGTGACATATGAAGTGTATTGAGCAGACGTAGACACTGAGGAACGTCACAGGGCTATCCATGCTGTATGTTCCTTAGAGGCCAGAGGGCCTCACCGTGCACAAAACTCACAGTATGCATCCTGCCCTATGTCCGTCCTTCTTCTATCTTCTTTCCACCACTGGACTGACAGTGTCAGAATTGAGAATCCGCCTGAAGGAGTTTCCCTAAACCGAACTTGCTCTGGTCAAGGGGATGGACGTCTAAGACTAGACTCCTATACGTCCCTTTGCAGTTCACCACACAGTGCGTCTCAAGAGCCTCCTTCTTTGACAGACTCAATACTGCCACGAATCCCTCCTAACACACACTTCCATCACAATGTTTGAAGCTTTTTGGACACAGAAAGACAGTGTGGATGAGCACAGGAAGGGATCTTCAATACGTGTTATGGAAGCCTACACGCCATAAGCTGCACTTCACTCACAGGAACGTCCATAGTCGGTCCTTCTTCTAGCTTCATTTCTCAAATAGGAAGACACTGTTATGAATGAGTATCCACCTGAAGTAGTTTCCCTGAACAGATCCCTTTGTATGAATCTCCTGTTAGTGCTCTGTTGTGTTACTTCTTGATTTCAACAAAGACAGGTGGCACAGAATCCAACATTCCACAGACTCAACCCTGTCGTGAGTATGTTCTATAGCACAGTTTCCTCACGACATAAGAAGTCTTTTGAGCTGAGGGAGACGCTGTGAGACTCACAGGGGCTGTACTTGCATTATGTGTCTTAGAGGCCTCAGTGCCTCACCCTGCCCTTCACTCACAGTATGCAACCTGCCCTATGTCCTTCCCAGGTCTATCTTCTTTCCTCCACTGGACACACATTGTCAGAATTGAGAATACAACGGAATGAGTTTCCCTGAAACAGAACTTCCTCTGTACAAAGGCATGGACGTATGAGACTAGACTCCTATAGGTTCCTATTGAAATTTACCACACAGTGCGTCCCAACAGCCTCCTTCTTTGCCAGACTCAATACTGCCACGAATCCCTCCTAACTCACACTTCCCTCACAACGTTGGAAGCATTCTCAACACAGAAAGACAGTGGATGACCACAGGACGTGCTCATCCAATATGTGTTTTGGATGCCTTAGCGCCATATCCTGCACTTCACTTACAGTACCAAAAGAACCCATAGTCCGTCCTTCTTCTATCTTCATTCCTCAATGGAGAAGGCACTGTTATGAATGGGTTTCCACCTGAAGTAGTTTCCCTGAACAGAACCCCTTGTAGGATTCTCCTGTTAGTGCTCTGTTGTGTTACTTCTTGATTTCAACAAAGAGGGGTGGCACAGAATCCAACATTCCACAGACTCAACCCTGTCGTGAGTATGTTCTATAGCAGTTTTCTTACGACATAAGAAGTCCTTTGAGCTGAGGGAGACGCTGTGAGACTCACAGGGGCTGTACTTGCATTATGTGTCTTAGAGTCCTAAGTGCCTCACCCTGCCCCTCACTCACAGTATGCAAAATGCCCTATGTCCGTCCCTGTTCTATCTTCTTTCCTCCACTGGACACACACTGTCAGAATTGAGAAGACGCCGGAATGAGTTTCCCTGAATCAGAACTTCCTCTGTATAAGTTGATGGACGTCTGAGACTAGACCCCTTTATGCGGCTATTGCAGTTTACCACACAGTGCGTCCAAACAGCCTCCTTCTTTGACATACTCAATACTGCCACGAATCCCTCCTAACTCACACTGTCAGAAATGAGAATACGCCGGAATGAGTTTCCCTGACACAGAACTTCCTCTGTTCAAGGGCATCGACGAATGAGATTAGACTCCTATACGCGCCCATTCTAGTTTATCACATAGTGAGCCCCAAGAGCTTCCTTCCTTGACAGACTCAACACTGCCACGAATCCCTCCAAACGCACACTTCCCTCACAATGTTTGTAGCGTTTTCGACTTAGAAAGACAGTGTGGATGAGCATAGGTCCTGATCTTTCAATATGTGTGTTGGAAGCCTAAGCTCCATAAGCTGCACTTACCTCACAGGAACTAACGTGCCCATAGTCGGTCCTTGTTCTATCTTCATTTCTGAAGTAGGAAGACACTGTTATGGATGAGTATCCAACGGAAGTAGTGTCCCTGAACAGATCCCCTTGTAGGAATCACCTGTTAGGGGCCAGGGGCGTCCCTTCTGGATTACAAGAAAGACAGGTGGCACAGAATCCAACATTCCACAGACTCAACCCTGTCGTGAGTATGTTCTATAGCACAGTTTCCTCGTGACATATGAAGTGTATTGAGCAGACGTAGACACTGAGGAACGTCACAGGGCTATCCATGCTGTATGTTCCTTAGAGGCCAGAGGGCCTCACCGTGCACAAAACTCACAGTATGCATCCTGCCCTATGTCCGTCCTTCTTCTATCTTCTTTCCACCACTGGACTGACAGTGTCAGAATTGAGAATCCGCCTGAAGGAGTTTCCCTAAACCGAACTTGCTCTGGTCAAGGGGATGGACGTCTAAGACTAGACTCCTATACGTCCCTTTGCAGTTCACCACACAGTGCGTCTCAAGAGCCTCCTTCTTTGACAGACTCAATACTGCCACGAATCCCTCCTAACACACACTTCCATCACAATGTTTGAAGCTTTTTGGACACAGAAAGACAGTGTGGATGAGCACAGGAAGGGATCTTCAATACGTGTTATGGAAGCCTACACGCCATAAGCTGCACTTCACTCACAGGAACGTCCATAGTCGGTCCTTCTTCTAGCTTCATTTCTCAAATAGGAAGACACTGTTATGAATGAGTATCCACCTGAAGTAGTTTCCCTGAACAGATCCCTTTGTATGAATCTCCTGTTAGTGCTCTGTTGTGTTACTTCTTGATTTCAACAAAGACCGGTGGCACAGAATCCAACATTCCACAGACTCAACCCTGTCGTATGTTCTATAGCACAGTTTCCTCACGACATAAGAAGTCTTTTGAGCTGAGGGAGACGCTGTGAGACTCACAGGGGCTGTACTTGCATTATGTGTCTTAGAGGCCTCAGTGCCTCACCCTGCCCTTCACTCACAGTATGCAACCTGCCCTATGTCCTTCCCAGGTCTATCTTCTTTCCTCCACTGGACAGACATTGTCAGAATTGAGAATACAATGGAATGAGTTTCCCTGAAACAGAACTTCCTCTGTACAAAGGCATGGACGTATGAGACTAGACTCCTATAGGTTCCTATTGAAATTTACCACACAGTGCGTCCCAACAGCCTCCTTCTTTGCCAGACTCAATACTGCCACGAATCCCTCCTAACTCACACTTCCCTCACAACGTTGGAAGCATTCTCAACACAGAAAGACAGTGGATGACCACAGGACGTGCTCATCCAATATGTGTTTTGGATGCCTTAGCGCCATATCCTGCACTTCACTTACAGTACCAAAAGAACCCATAGTCCGTCCTTCTTGTATCTTCATTCCTCAATGGAGAAGGCACTGTTATGAATGGATTTCCACCTGAAGTAGTTTCCCTGAACAGAACCCCTTGTAGGAATCTCCTGTTAGTGCTCTGTTGTGTTACTTCTTGATTTCAACAAAGACAGGTGGCACAGAATCCAACATTCCACAGACTCAACCCTGTCGTGAGTATGTTCTATAGCAGTTTTCTTACGACATAAGAAGTCCTTTGAGCTGAGGGAGACGCTGTGAGACTCACAGGGGCTGTACTTGCATTATGTGTCTTAGAGTCCTAAGTGCCTCACCCTGCCCCTCACTCACAGTATGCATAATGCCCTATGTCCGTCCCTGTTCTATCTTCTTTCCTCCACTGTACACACACTGTCAGAATTGAGAAGACGCCGGAATGAGTTTCCCTGAGTCAGAACTTCCTCTGTATAAGTTGATGGACGTCTGAGACTAGACCTCTATATGCGGCTATTGCAGTTTACCACACAGTGCGTCCAAACAGCCTCCTTCTTTGACATACTCAATACTGCCACGAATCCCTCCTAACTCACACTGTCAGAAATGAGAATACGCCGGAATGAGTTTCCCTGACACAGAACTTCCTCTGTTCAAGGGCATCGACGAATGAGATTAGACTCCTATACGCGCCCATTCTAGTTTATCACATAGTGAGCCCCAAGAGCTTCCTTCCTTGACAGACTCAACACTGCCACGAATCCCTCCAAACGCACACTTCCCTCACAATGTTTGTAGCGTTTTCGACTTAGAAAGACAGTGTGGATGAACATAGGTCCTGATCTTTCAATATGTGTGTTGGAAGCCTAAGCTCCATAAGCTGCACTTACCTCACAGGAACTAAAGTGCCCATAGTCGTTCCTTGTTCTATTTTCATTTCTGAAGTAGGAAGACACTGTTATGGATGAGTATCCAACGGAAGTAGTGTCCCTGAACAGATCCCCTTGTAGGAATCACCTGTTAGGGGCCAGGGGCGTCCCTTCTGGATTACAAGAAAGACAGGTGGCACAGAATCCAACATTCTACAGACTCAACCCTGTCGTGAGTATGTTCTATAGCACAGTTTCCTCGTGACATATGAAGTGTATTGAGCAGACGTAGACACTGAGGAACGTCACAGGGCTATCCATGCTGTATGTTCCTTAGAGGCCAGAGGGCCTCACCGTGCACAAAACTCACAGTATGCATCCTGCCCTATGTCCGTCCTTCTTCTATCTTCTTTCCACCACTGGACTGACAGTGTCAGAATTGAGAATCCGCCTGAAGGAGTTTCCCTAAACCGAACTTGCTCTGGTCAAGGGGATGGACGTCTAAGACTAGACTCCTATACGTCCCTTTGCAGTTCACCACACAGTGCGTCTCAAGAGCCTCCTTCTTTGACAGACTCAATACTGCCACGAATCCCTCCTAACACACACTTCCATCACAATGTTTGAAGCTTTTTGGACACAGAAAGACAGTGTGGATGAGCACAGGAAGGGATCTTCAATACGTGTTATGGAAGCCTACACGCCATAAGCTGCACTTCACTCACAGGAACGTCCATAGTCGGTCCTTCTTCTAGCTTCATTTCTCAAATAGGAAGACACTGTTATGAATGAGTATCCACCTGAAGTAGTTTCCCTGAACAGATCCCTTTGTATGAATCTCCTGTTAGTGCTCTGTTGTGTTACTTCTTGATTTCAACAAAGACAGGTGGCACAGAATCCAACATTCCACAGACTCAACCCTGTCGTGAGTATGTTCTATAGCACAGTTTCCTCACGACATAAGAAGTCTTTTGAGCTGAGGGAGACGCTGTGAGACTCACAGGGGCTGTACTTGCATTATGTGTCTTAGAGGCCTCAGTGCCTCACCCTGCCCTTCACTCACAGTATGCAACCTGCCCTATGTCCTTCCCAGGTCTATCTTCTTTCCTCCACTGGACACACATTGTCAGAATTGAGAATACAACGGAATGAGTTTCCCTGAAACAGAACTTCCTCTGTACAAAGGCATGGACGTATGAGACTAGACTCCTATAGGTTCCTATTGAAATTTACCACACAGTGCGTCCCAACAGCCTCCTTCTTTGCCAGACTCAATACTGCCACGAATCCCTCCTAACTCACACTTCCCTCACAACGTTGGAAGCATTCTCAACACAGAAAGACAGTGGATGACCACAGGACGTGCTCATCCAATATGTGTTTTGGATGCCTTAGCGCCATATCCTGCACTTCACTTACAGTACCAAAAGAACCCATAGTCCGTCCTTCTTCTATCTTCATTCCTCAATGGAGAAGGCACTGTTATGAATGGGTTTCCACCTGAAGTAGTTTCCCTGAACAGAACCCCTTGTAGGATTCTCCTGTTAGTGCTCTGTTGTGTTACTTCTTGATTTCAACAAAGAGGGGTGGCACAGAATCCAACATTCCACAGACTCAACCCTGTCGTGAGTATGTTCTATAGCAGTTCTCTTACGACATAAGAAGTCCTCTGAGCTGAGGGAGACGCTGTGAGACTCACAGGGGCTGTACTTGCATTATGTGTCTTAGAGTCCTAAGTGCCTCACCCTGCCCCTCACTCACAGTATGCAAAATGCCCTATGTCCGTCCCTGTTCTATCTTCTTTCCTCCACTGGACACACACTGTCAGAATTGAGAAGACGCCGGAATGAGTTTCCCTGAATCAGAACTTCCTCTGTATAAGTTGATGGACGTCTGAGACTAGACCCCTTTATGCGGCTATTGCAGTTTACCACACAGTGCGTCCAAACAGCCTCCTTCTTTGACATACTCAATACTGCCACGAATCCCTCCTAACTCACACTGTCAGAAATGAGAATACGCCGGAATGAGTTTCCCTGACACAGAACTTCCTCTGTTCAAGGGCATCGACGAATGAGATTAGACTCCTATACGCGCCCATTCTAGTTTATCACATAGTGAGCCCCAAGAGCTTCCTTCCTTGACAGACTCAACACTGCCACGAATCCCTCCAAACGCACACTTCCCTCACAATGTTTGTAGCGTTTTCGACTTAGAAAGACAGTGTGGATGAGCATAGGTCCTGATCTTTCAATATGTGTGTTGGAAGCCTAAGCTCCATAAGCTGCACTTACCTCACAGGAACTAAAGTGCCCATAGTCGGTCCTTTTTCTATCTTCATTTCTGAAGTAGGAAGACACTGTTATGGATGAGTATCCAACGGAAGTAGTGTCCCTGAACAGATCCCCTTGTAGGAATCACCTGTTAGGGGCCAGGGGCGTCCCGTCTGGATTACAAGAAAGACAGGTGGCACAGAATCCAACATTCCACAGACTCAACCCTGTCGTGAGTATGTTCTATAGCACAGTTTCCTCGTGACATATGAAGTGTATTGAGCAGACGTAGACACTGAGGAACGTCACAGGGCTATCCATGCTGTATGTTCCTTAGAGGCCAGAGGGCCTCACCGTGCACAAAACTCACAGTATGCATCCTGCCCTATGTCCGTCCTTCTTCTATCTTCTTTCCACCACTGGACTGACAGTGTCAGAATTGAGAATCCGCCTGAAGGAGTTTCCCTAAACCGAACTTGCTCTGGTCAAGGGGATGGACGTCTAAGACTAGACTCCTATACGTCCCTTTGCAGTTCACCACACAGTGCGTCTCAAGAGCCTCCTTCTTTGACAGACTCAATACTGCCACGAATCCCTCCTAACACACACTTCCATCACAATGTTTGAAGCTTTTTGGACACAGAAAGACAGTGTGGATGAGCACAGGAAGGGATCTTCAATACGTGTTATGGAAGCCTACACGCCATAAGCTGCACTTCACTCACAGGAACGTCCATAGTCGGTCCTTCTTCTAGCTTCATTTCTCAAATAGGAAGACACTGTTATGAATGAGTATCCACCTGAAGTAGTTTCCCTGAACAGATCCCTTTGTATGAATCTCCTGTTAGTGCTCTGTTGTGTTACTTCTTGATTTCAACAAAGACAGGTGGCACAGAATCCAACATTCCACAGACTCAACCCTGTCGTGAGTATGTTCTATAGCACAGTTTCCTCACGACATAAGAAGTCTTTTGAGCTGAGGGAGACGCTGTGAGACTCACAGGGGCTGTACTTGCATTATGTGTCTTAGAGGCCTCAGTGCCTCACCCTGCCCTTCACTCACAGTATGCAACCTGCCCTATGTCCTTCCCAGGTCTATCTTCTTTCCTCCACTGGACACACATTGTCAGAATTGAGAATACAATGGAATGAGTTTCCCTGAAACAGAACTTCCTCTGTACAAAGGCATGGACGTATGAGACTAGACTCCTATAGGTTCCTATTGAAATTTACCACACAGTGCGTCCCAACAGCCTCCTTCTTTGCCAGACTCAATACTGCCACGAATCCCTCCTAACTCACACTTCCCTCACAACGTTGGAAGCATTCTCAACACAGAAAGACAGTGGATGACCACAGGACGTGCTCATCCAATATGTGTTTTGGATGCCTTAGCGCCATATCCTGCACTTCACTTATAGTACCAAAAGAACCCATAGTCCGTCCTTCTTCTATCTTCATTCCTCAATGGAGAAGGCACTGTTATGAATGGGTTTCCACCTGAAGTAGTTTCCCTGAACAGAACCCCTTGTAGGATTCTCCTGTTAGTGCTCTGTTGTGTTACTTCTTGATTTCAACAAAGACAGGTGGCACAGAATCCAACATTCCACAGACTCAACCCTGTCGTGAGTATGTTCTATAGCAGTTTTCTTACGACATAAGAAGTCCTTTGAGCTGAGGGAGACGCTGTGAGACTCACAGGGGCTGTACTTGCATTATGTGTCTTAGAGTCCTAAGTGCCTCACCCTGCCCCTCACTCACAGTATGCATAATGCCCTATGTCCGTCCCTGTTCTATCTTCTTTCCTCCACTGGACACACACTGTCAGAATTGAGAAGACGCCGGAATGAGTTTCCCTGAATCAGAACTTCCTCTGTATAAGTTGATGGACGTGTGAGACTAGACCCCTTTATGCGGCTATTGCAGTTTACCACACAGTGCGTCCAAACAGCCTCCTTCTTTGACATACTCAATACTGCCACGAATCCCTCCTAACTCACACTGTCAGAAATGAGAATACGCCGGAATGAGTTTCCCTGACACAGAACTTCCTCTGTTCAAGGGCATCGACGAATGAGATTAGACTCCTATACGCGCCCATTCTAGTTTATCACATAGTGAGCCCCAAGAGCTTCCTTCCTTGACAGACTCAACACTGCCACGAATCCCTCCAAACGCACACTTCCCTCACAATGTTTGTAGCGTTTTCGACTTAGAAAGACAGTGTGGATGAACATAGGTCCTGATCTTTCAATATGTGTGTTGGAAGCCTAAGCTCCATAAGCTGCACTTACCTCACAGGAACTAAAGTGCCCATAGTCGTTCCTTGTTCTATTTTCATTTCTGAAGTAGGAAGACACTGTTATGGATGAGTATCCAATGGAAGTAGTGTCCCTGAACAGATCCCCTTGCAGGAATCACCTGTTAGGGGCCAGGGGCGTCCCTTCTGGATTACAAGAAAGACAGGTGGCACAGAATCCAACATTCCACAGACTCAACCCTGTCGTGAGTATGTTCTATAGCACAGTTTCCTCGTGACATATGAAGTGTATTGAGCAGACGTAGACACTGAGGAACGTCACAGGGCTATCCATGCTGTATGTTCCTTAGAGGCCAGAGGGCCTCACCGTGCACAAAACTCACAGTATGCATCCTGCCCTATGTCCGTCCTTCTTCTATCTTCTTTCCACCACTGGACTGACAGTGTCAGAATTGAGAATCCGCCTGAAGGAGTTTCCCTAAACCGAACTTGCTCTGGTCAAGGGGATGGACGTCTAAGACTAGACTCCTATACGTCCCTTTGCAGTTCACCACACAGTGCGTCTCAAGAGCCTCCTTCTTTGACAGACTCAATACTGCCACGAATCCCTCCTAACACACACTTCCATCACAATGTTTGAAGCTTTTTGGACACAGAAAGACAGTGTGGATGAGCACAGGAAGGGATCTTCAATACGTGTTATGGAAGCCTACACGCCATAAGCTGCACTTCACTCACAGGAACGTCCATAGTCGGTCCTTCTTCTAGCTTCATTTCTCAAATAGGAAGACACTGTTATGAATGAGTATCCACCTGAAGTAGTTTCCCTGAACAGATCCCTTTGTATGAATCTCCTGTTAGTGCTCTGTTGTGTTACTTCTTGATTTCAACAAAGACAGGTGGCACAGAATCCAACATTCCACAGACTCAACCCTGTCGTGAGTATGTTCTATAGCACAGTTTCCTCACGACATAAGAAGTCTTTTGAGCTGAGGGAGACGCTGTGAGACTCACAGGGGCTGTACTTGCATTATGTGTCTTAGAGGCCTCAGTGCCTCACCCTGCCCTTCACTCACAGTATGCAACCTGCCCTATGTCCTTCCCAGGTCTATCTTCTTTCCTCCACTGGACACACATTGTCAGAATTGAGAATACAACGGAATGAGTTTCCCTGAAACAGAACTTCCTCTGTACAAAGGCATGGACGTATGAGACTAGACTCCTATAGGTTCCTATTGAAATTTACCACACAGTGCGTCCCAACAGCCTCCTTCTTTGCCAGACTCAATACTGCCACGAATCCCTCCTAACTCACACTTCCCTCACAACGTTGGAAGCATTCTCAACACAGAAAGACAGTGGATGACCACAGGACGTGCTCATCCAATATGTGTTTTGGATGCCTTAGCGCCATATCCTGCACTTCACTTACAGTACCAAAAGAACCCATAGTCCGTCCTTCTTCTATCTTCATTCCTCAATGGAGAAGGCACTGTTATGAATGGGTTTCCACCTGAAGTAGTTTCCCTGAACAGAACCCCTTGTAGGATTCTCCTGTTAGTGCTCTGTTATGTTACTTCTTGATTTCAACAAAGAGGGGTGGCACAGAATCCAACATTCCACAGACTCAACCCTGTCGTGAGTATGTTCTATAGCAGTTTTCTTACGACATAAGAAGTCCTTTGAGCTGAGGGAGACGCTGTGAGACTCACAGGGGCTGTACTTGCATTATGTGTCTTAGAGTCCTAAGTGCCTCACCCTGCCCCTCACTCACAGTATGCAAAATGCCCTATGTCCGTCCCTGTTCTATCTTCTTTCCTCCACTGGACACACACTGTCAGAATTGAGAAGACGCCGGAATGAGTTTCCCTGAATCAGAACTTCCTCTGTATAAGTTGATGGACGTCTGAGACTAGACCCCTTTATGCGGCTATTGCAGTTTACCACACAGTGCGTCCAAACAGCCTCCTTCTTTGACATACTCAATACTGCCACGAATCCCTCCTAACTCACACTGTCAGAAATGAGAATACGCCGGAATGAGTTTCTCTGACACAGAACTTCCTCTGTTCAAGGGCATCGACGAATGAGATTAGACTCCTATACGCGCCCATTCTAGTTTATCACATAGTGAGCCCCAAGAGCTTCCTTCCTTGACAGACTCAACACTGCCACGAATCCCTCCAAACGCACACTTCCCTCACAATGTTTGTAGCGTTTTCGACTTAGAAAGACAGTGTGGATGAGCATAGGTCCTGATCTTTCAATATGTGTGTTGGAAGCCTAAGCTCCATAAGCTGCACTTACCTCACAGGAACTAACGTGCCCATAGTCGGTCCTTGTTCTATCTTCATTTCTGAAGTAGGAAGACACTGTTATGGATGAGTATCCAACGGAAGTAGTGTCCCTGAACAGATCCCCTTGTAGGAATCACCTGTTAGGGGCCAGGGGCGTCCCTTCTGGATTACAAGAAAGACAGGTGGCACAGAATCCAACATTCCACAGACTCAACCCTGTCGTGAGTATGTTCTATAGCACAGTTTCCTCGTGACATATGAAGTGTATTGAGCAGACGTAGACACTGAGGAACGTCACAGGGCTATCCATGCTGTATGTTCCTTAGAGGCCAGAGGGCCTCACCGTGCACAAAACTCACAGTATGCATCCTGCCCTATGTCCGTCCTTCTTCTATCTTCTTTCCACCACTGGACTGACAGTGTCAGAATTGAGAATCCGCCTGAAGGAGTTTCCCTAAACCGAACTTGCTCTGGTCAAGGGGATGGACGTCTAAGACTAGACTCCTATACGTCCCTTTGCAGTTCACCACACAGTGCGTCTCAAGAGCCTCCTTCTTTGACAGACTCAATACTGCCACGAATCCCTCCTAACACACACTTCCATCACAATGTTTGAAGCTTTTTGGACACAGAAAGACAGTGTGGATGAGCACAGGAAGGGATCTTCAATACGTGTTATGGAAGCCTACACGCCATAAGCTGCACTTCACTCACAGGAACGTCCATAGTCGGTCCTTCTTCTAGCTTCATTTCTCAAATAGGAAGACACTGTTATGAATGAGTATCCACCTGAAGTAGTTTCCCTGAACAGATCCCTTTGTATGAATCTCCTGTTAGTGCTCTGTTGTGTTACTTCTTGATTTCAACAAAGACAGGTGGCACAGAATCCAACATTCAACAGACTCAACCCTGTCGTATGTTCTATAGCACAGTTTCCTCACGACATAAGAAGTCTTTTGAGCTGAGGGAGACGCTGTGAGACTCACAGGGGCTGTACTTGCATTATGTGTCTTAGAGGCCTCAGTGCCTCACCCTGCCCTTCACTCACAGTATGCAACCTGCCCTATGTCCTTCCCAGGTCTATCTTCTTTCCTCCACTGGACACACATTGTCAGAATTGAGAATAAAACGGAATGAGTTTCCCTGAAACAGAACTTCCTCTGTACAAAGGCATGGACGTATGAGACTAGACTCCTATAGGTTCCTATTGAAATTTACCACACAGTGCGTCCCAACAGCCTCCTTCTTTGCCAGACTCAATACTGCCACGAATCCCTCCTAACTCACACTTCCCTCACAACGTTGGAAGCATTCTCAACACAGAAAGACAGTGGATGACCACAGGACGTGCTCATCCAATATGTGTTTTGGATGCCTTAGCGCCATATCCTGCACTTCACTTACAGTACCAAAAGAACCCATAGTCCGTCCTTCTTGTATCTTCATTCCTCAATGGAGAAGGCACTGTTATGAATGGATTTCCACCTGAAGTAGTTTCCCTGAACAGAACCCCTTGTAGGAATCTCCTGTTAGTGCTCTGTTGTGTTACTTCTTGATTTCAACAAAGACAGGTGGCACAGAATCCAACATTCCACAGACTCAACCCTGTCGTGAGTATGTTCTATAGCAGTTTTCTTACGACATAAGAAGTCCTTTGAGCTGAGGGAGACGCTGTGAGACTCACAGGGGCTGTACTTGCATTATGTGTCTTAGAGTCCTAAGTGCCTCACCCTGCCCCTCACTCACAGTATGCATAATGCCCTATGTCCGTCCCTGTTCTATCTTCTTTCCTCCACTGGACACACACTGTCAGAATTGAGAAGACGCCGGAATGAGTTTCCCTGAGTCAGAACTTCCTCTGTATAAGTTGATGGACGTCTGAGACTAGACCTCTATATGCGGCTATTGCAGTTTACCACACAGTGCGTCCAAACAGCCTCCTTCTTTGACATACTCAATACTGCCACGAATCCCTCCTAACTCACACTGTCAGAAATGAGAATACGCCGGAATGAGTTTCCCTGACACAGAACTTCCTCTGTTCAAGGGCATCGACGAATGAGATTAGACTCCTATACGCGCCCATTCTAGTTTATCACATAGTGAGCCCCAAGAGCTTCCTTCCTTGACAGACTCAACACTGCCACGAATCCCTCCAAACGCACACTTCCCTCACAATGTTTGTAGCGTTTTCGACTTAGAAAGACAGTGTGGATGAACATAGGTCCTGATCTTTCAATATGTGTGTTGGAAGCCTAAGCTCCATAAGCTGCACTTACCTCACAGGAACTAAAGTGCCCATAGTCGTTCCTTGTTCTATTTTCATTTCTGAAGTAGGAAGACACTGTTATGGATGAGTATCCAACGGAAGTAGTGTCCCTGAACAGATCCCCTTGTAGGAATCACCTGTTAGGGGCCAGGGGCGTCCCTTCTGGATTACAAGAAAGACAGGTGGCACAGAATCCAACATTCCACAGACTCAACCCTGTCGTGAGTATGTTCTATAGCACAGTTTCCTCGTGACATATGAAGTGTATTGAGCAGACGTAGACACTGAGGAACGTCACAGGGCTATCCATGCTGTATGTTCCTTAGAGGCCAGAGGGCCTCACCGTGCACAAAACTCACAGTATGCATCCTGCCCTATGTCCGTCCTTCTTCTATCTTCTTTCCACCACTGGACTGACAGTGTCAGAATTGAGAATCCGCCTGAAGGAGTTTCCCTAAACCGAACTTGCTCTGGTCAAGGGGATGGACGTCTAAGACTAGACTCCTATACGTCCCTTTGCAGTTCACCACACAGTGCGTCTCAAGAGCCTCCTTCTTTGACAGACTCAATACTGCCACGAATCCCTCCTAACACACACTTCCATCACAATGTTTGAAGCTTTTTGGACACAGAAAGACAGTGTGGATGAGCACAGGAAGGGATCTTCAATACGTGTTATGGAAGCCTACACGCCATAAGCTGCACTTCACTCACAGGAACGTCCATAGTCGGTCCTTCTTCTAGCTTCATTTCTCAAATAGGAAGACACTGTTATGAATGAGTATCCACCTGAAGTAGTTTCCCTGAACAGATCCCTTTGTATGAATCTCCTGTTAGTGCTCTGTTGTGTTACTTCTTGATTTCAACAAAGACAGGTGGCACAGAATCCAACATTCCACAGACTCAACCCTGTCGTGAGTATGTTCTATAGCACAGTTTCCTCACGACATAAGAAGTCTTTTGAGCTGAGGGAGACGCTGTGAGACTCACAGGGGCTGTACTTGCATTATGTGTCTTAGAGGCCTCAGTGCCTCACCCTGCCCTTCACTCACAGTATGCAACCTGCCCTATGTCCTTCCCAGGTCTATCTTCTTTCCTCCACTGGACACACATTGTCAGAATTGAGAATACAACGGAATGAGTTTCCCTGAAACAGAACTTCCTCTGTACAAAGGCATGGACGTATGAGACTAGACTCCTATAGGTTCCTATTGAAATTTACCACACAGTGCGTCCCAACAGCCTCCTTCTTTGCCAGACTCAATACTGCCACGAATCCCTCCTAACTCACACTTCCCTCACAACGTTGGAAGCATTCTCAACACAGAAAGACAGTGGATGACCACAGGACGTGCTCATCCAATATGTGTTTTGGATGCCTTAGCGCCATATCCTGCACTTCACTTACAGTACCAAAAGAACCCATAGTCCGTCCTTCTTGTATCTTCATTCCTCAATGGAGAAGGCACTGTTATGAATGGATTTCCACCTGAAGTAGTTTCCCTGAACAGAACCCCTTGTAGGATTCTCCTGTTAGTGCTCTGTTGTGTTACTTCTTGATTTCAACAAAGACAGGTGGCACAGAATCCAACATTCCACAGACTCAACCCTGTCGTGAGTATGTTCTATAGCAGTTTTCTTACGACATAAGAAGTCCTTTGAGCTGAGGGAGACGCTGTGAGACTCACAGGGGCTGTACTTGCATTATGTGTCTTAGAGTCCTAAGTGCCTCACCCTGCCCCTCACTCACAGTATGCATAATGCCCTATGTCCGTCCCTGTTCTATCTTCTTTCCTCCACTGGACACACACTGTCAGAATTGAGAAGACGCCGGAATGAGTTTCCCTGAATCAGAACTTCCTCTGTATAAGTTGATGGACGTCTGAGACTAGACCTCTATATGCGGCTATTGCAGTTTACCACACAGTGCGTCCAAACAGCCTCCTTCTTTGACATACTCAATACTGCCACGAATCCCTCCTAACTCACACTGTCAGAAATGAGAATACGCCGGAATGAGTTTCCCTGACACAGAACTTCCTCTGTTCAAGGGCATCGACGAATGAGATTAGACTCCTATACGCGCCCATTCTAGTTTATCACATAGTGAGCCCCAAGAGCTTCCTTCCTTGACAGACTCAACACTGCCACGAATCCCTCCAAACGCACACTTCCCTCACAATGTTTGTAGCGTTTTCGACTTAGAAAGACAGTGTGGATGAACATAGGTCCTGATCTTTCAATATGTGTGTTGGAAGCCTAAGCTCCATAAGCTGCACTTACCTCACAGGAGCTAAAGTGCCCATAGTCGTTCCTTGTTCTATTTTCATTTCTGAAGTAGGAAGACACTGTTATGGATGAGTATCCAACGGAAGTAGTGTCCCTGAACAGATCCCCTTGTAGGAATCACCTGTTAGGGGCCAGGGGCGTCCCTTCTGGATTACAAGAAAGACAGGTGGCACAGAATCCAACATTCCACAGACTCAACCCTGTCGTGAGTATGTTCTATAGCACAGTTTCCTCGTGACATATGAAGTGTATTGAGCAGACGTAGACACTGAGGAACGTCACAGGGCTATCCATGCTGTATGTTCCTTAGAGGCCAGAGGGCCTCACCGTGCACAAAACTCACAGTATGCATCCTGCCCTATGTCCGTCCTTCTTCTATCTTCTTTCCACCACTGGACTGACAGTGTCAGAATTGAGAATCCGCCTGAAGGAGTTTCCCTAAACCGAACTTGCTCTGGTCAAGGGGATGGACGTCTAAGACTAGACTCCTATACGTCCCTTTGCAGTTCACCACACAGTGCGTCTCAAGAGCCTCCTTCTTTGACAGACTCAATACTGCCACGAATCCCTCCTAACACACACTTCCATCACAATGTTTGAAGCTTTTTGGACACAGAAAGACAGTGTGGATGAGCACAGGAAGGGATCTTCAATACGTGTTGTGGAAGCCTACACGCCATAAGCTGCACTTCACTCACAGGAACGTCCATAGTCGGTCCTTCTTCTAGCTTCATTTCTCAAATAGGAAGACACTGTTATGAATGAGTATCCACCTGAAGTAGTTTCCCTGAACAGATCCCTTTGTATGAATCTCCTGTTAGTGCTCTGTTGTGTTACTTCTTGATTTCAACAAAGACAGGTGGCACAGAATCCAACATTCCACAGACTCAACCCTGTCGTGAGTATGTTCTATAGCACAGTTTCCTCACGACATAAGAAGTCTTTTGAGCTGAGGGAGACGCTGTGAGACTCACAGGGGCTGTACTTGCATTATGTGTCTTAGAGGCCTCAGTGCCTCACCCTGCCCTTCACTCACAGTATGCAACCTGCCCTATGTCCTTCCCAGGTCTATCTTCTTTCCTCCACTGGACACACATTGTCAGAATTGAGAATACAACGGAATGAGTTTCCCTGAAACAGAACTTCCTCTGTACAAAGGCATGGACGTATGAGACTAGACTCCTATAGGTTCCTATTGAAATTTACCACACAGTGCGTCCCAACAGCCTCCTTCTTTGCCAGACTCAATACTGCCACGAATCCCTCCTAACTCACACTTCCCTCACAACGTTGGAAGCATTCTCAACACAGAAAGACAGTGGATGACCACAGGACGTGCTCATCCAATATGTGTTTTGGATGCCTTAGCGCCATATCCTGCACTTCACTTACAGTACCAAAAGAACCCATAGTCCGTCCTTCTTCTATCTTCATTCCTCAATGGAGAAGGCACTGTTATGAATGGGTTTCCACCTGAAGTAGTTTCCCTGAACAGAACCCCTTGTAGGATTCTCCTGTTAGTGCTCTGTTGTGTTACTTCTTGATTTCAACAAAGAGGGGTGGCACAGAATCCAACATTCCACAGACTCAACCCTGTCGTGAGTATGTTCTATAGCAGTTTTCTTACGACATAAGAAGTCCTTTGAGCTGAGGGAGACGCTGTGAGACTCACAGGGGCTGTACTTGCATTATGTGTCTTAGAGTCCTAAGTGCCTCACCCTGCCCCTCACTCACAGTATGCAAAATGCCCTATGTCCGTCCCTGTTCTATCTTCTTTCCTCCACTGGACACACACTGTCAGAATTGAGAAGACGCCGGAATGAGTTTCCCTGAATCAGAACTTCCTCTGTATAAGTTGATGGACGTCTGAGACTAGACCCCTTTATGCGGCTATTGCAGTTTACCACACAGTGCGTCCAAACAGCCTCCTTCTTTGACATACTCAATACTGCCACGAATCCCTCCTAACTCACACTGTCAGAAATGAGAATACGCCGGAATGAGTTTCCCTGACACAGAACTTCCTCTGTTCAAGGGCATCGACGAATGAGATTAGACTCCTATACGCGCCCATTCTAGTTTATCACATAGTGAGCCCCAAGAGCTTCCTTCCTTGACAGACTCAACACTGCCACGAATCCCTCCAAACGCACACTTCCCTCACAATGTTTGTAGCGTTTTCGACTTAGAAAGACAGTGTGGATGAACATAGGTCCTGATCTTTCAATATGTGTGTTGGAAGCCTAAGCTCCATAAGCTGCACTTACCTCACAGGAACTAAAGTGCCCATAGTCGTTCCTTGTTCTATTTTCATTTCTGAAGTAGGAAGACACTGTTATGGATGAGTATCCAACGGAAGTAGTGTCCCTGAACAGATCCCCTTGTAGGAATCACCTGTTAGGGGCCAGGGGCGTCCCTTCTGGATTACAAGAAAGACAGGTGGCACAGAATCCAACATTCCACAGACTCAACCCTGTCGTGAGTATGTTCTATAGCACAGTTTCCTCGTGACATATGAAGTGTATTGAGCAGACGTAGACACTGAGGAACGTCACAGGGCTATCCATGCTGTATGTTCCTTAGAGGCCAGAGGGCCTCACCGTGCACAAAACTCACAGTATGCATCCTGCCCTATGTCCGTCCTTCTTCTATCTTCTTTCCACCACTGGACTGACAGTGTCAGAATTGAGAATCCGCCTGAAGGAGTTTCCCTAAACCGAACTTGCTCTGGTCAAGGGGATGGACGTCTAAGACTAGACTCCTATACGTCCCTTTGCAGTTCACCACACAGTGCGTCTCAAGAGCCTCCTTCTTTGACAGACTCAATACTGCCACGAATCCCTCCTAACACACACTTCCATCACAATGTTTGAAGCTTTTTGGACACAGAAAGACAGTGTGGATGAGCACAGGAAGGGATCTTCAATACGTGTTATGGAAGCCTACACGCCATAAGCTGCACTTCACTCACAGGAACGTCCATAGTCGGTCCTTCTTCTAGCTTCATTTCTCAAATAGGAAGACACTGTTATGAATGAGTATCCACCTGAAGTAGTTTCCCTGAACAGATCCCTTTGTATGAATCTCCTGTTAGTGCTCTGTTGTGTTACTTCTTGATTTCAACAAAGACAGGTGGCACAGAATCCAACATTCCACAGACTCAACCCTGTCGTGAGTATGTTCTATAGCACAGTTTCCTCACGACATAAGAAGTCTTTTGAGCTGAGGGAGACGCTGTGAGACTCACAGGGGCTGTACTTGCATTATGTGTCTTAGAGGCCTCAGTGCCTCACCCTGCCCTTCACTCACAGTATGCAACCTGCCCTATGTCCTTCCCAGGTCTATCTTCTTTCCTCCACTGGACACACATTGTCAGAATTGAGAATACAACGGAATGAGTTTCCCTGAAACAGAACTTCCTCTGTACAAAGGCATGGACGTATGAGACTAGACTCCTATAGGTTCCTATTGAAATTTACCACACAGTGCGTCCCAACAGCCTCCTTCTTTGCCAGACTCAATACTGCCACGAATCCCTCCTAACTCACACTTCCCTCACAACGTTGGAAGCATTCTCAACACAGAAAGACAGTGGATGACCACAGGACGTGCTCATCCAATATGTGTTTTGGATGCCTTAGCGCCATATCCTGCACTTCACTTACAGTACCAAAAGAACCCATAGTCCGTCCTTCTTCTATCTTCATTCCTCAATGGAGAAGGCACTGTTATGAATGGGTTTCCACCTGAAGTAGTTTCCCTGAACAGAACCCCTTGTAGGATTCTCCTGTTAGTGCTCTGTTGTGTTACTTCTTGATTTCAACAAAGAGGGGTGGCACAGAATCCAACATTCCACAGACTCAACCCTGTCGTGAGTATGTTCTATAGCAGTTTTCTTACGACATAAGAAGTCCTTTGAGCTGAGGGAGACGCTGTGAGACTCACAGGGGCTGTACTTGCATTATGTGTCTTAGAGTCCTAAGTGCCTCACCCTGCCCCTCACTCACAGTATGCAAAATGCCCTATGTCCGTCCCTGTTCTATCTTCTTTCCTCCACTGGACACACACTGTCAGAATTGAGAAGACGCCGGAATGAGTTTCCCTGAATCAGAACTTCCTCTGTATAAGTTGATGGACGTCTGAGACTAGACCCCTTTATGCGGCTATTGCAGTTTACCACACAGTGCGTCCAAACAGCCTCCTTCTTTGACATACTCAATACTGCCACGAATCCCTCCTAACTCACACTGTCAGAAATGAGAATACGCCGGAATGAGTTTCCCTGACACAGAACTTCCTCTGTTCAAGGGCATCGACGAATGAGATTAGACTCCTATACGCGCCCATTCTAGTTTATCACATAGTGAGCCCCAAGAGCTTCCTTCCTTGACAGACTCAACACTGCCACGAATCCCTCCAAACGCACACTTCCCTCACAATGTTTGTAGCGTTTTCGACTTAGAAAGACAGTGTGGATGAGCATAGGTCCTGATCTTTCAATATGTGTGTTGGAAGCCTAAGCTCCATAAGCTGCACTTACCTCACAGGAACTAACGTGCCCATAGTCGGTCCTTGTTCTATCTTCATTTCTGAAGTAGGAAGACACTGTTATGGATGAGTATCCAACGGAAGTAGTGTCCCTGAACAGATCCCCTTGTAGGAATCACCTGTTAGGGGCCAGGGGCGTCCCTTCTGGATTACAAGAAAGACAGGTGGCACAGAATCCAACATTCCACAGACTCAACCCTGTCGTGAGTATGTTCTATAGCACAGTTTCCTCGTGACATATGAAGTGTATTGAGCAGACGTAGACACTGAGGAACGTCACAGGGCTATCCATGCTGTATGTTCCTTAGAGGCCAGAGGGCCTCACCGTGCACAAAACTCACAGTATGCATCCTGCCCTATGTCCGTCCTTCTTCTATCTTCTTTCCACCACTGGACTGACAGTGTCAGAATTGAGAATCCGCCTGAAGGAGTTTCCCTAAACCGAACTTGCTCTGGTCAAGGGGATGGACGTCTAAGACTAGACTCCTATACGTCCCTTTGCAGTTCACCACA
Source organism: Neogale vison (assembly GCF_020171115.1). Classification (NCBI taxonomy): domain Eukaryota; kingdom Metazoa; phylum Chordata; class Mammalia; order Carnivora; family Mustelidae; genus Neogale; species Neogale vison. The sequence goes on from NC_058105.1 coordinate 77,967,497, forward strand.
CAGTGCGTCTCAAGAGCCTCCTTCTTTGACAGACTCAATACTGCCACGAATCCCTCCTAACACACACTTCCATCACAATGTTTGAAGCTTTTTGGACACAGAAAGACAGTGTGGATGAGCACAGGAAGGGATCTTCAATACGTGTTATGGAAGCCTACACGCCATAAGCTGCACTTCACTCACAGGAACGTCCATAGTCGGTCCTTCTTCTAGCTTCATTTCTCAAATAGGAAGACACTGTTATGAATGAGTATCCACCTGAAGTAGTTTCCCTGAACAGATCCCTTTGTATGAATCTCCTGTTAGTGCTCTGTTGTGTTACTTCTTGATTTCAACAAAGACAGGTGGCACAGAATCCAACATTCCACAGACTCAACCCTGTCGTGAGTATGTTCTATAGCACAGTTTCCTCACGACATAAGAAGTCTTTTGAGCTGAGGGAGACGCTGTGAGACTCACAGGGGCTGTACTTGCATTATGTGTCTTAGAGGCCTCAGTGCCTCACCCTGCCCTTCACTCACAGTATGCAACCTGCCCTATGTCCTTCCCAGGTCTATCTTCTTTCCTCCACTGGACACACATTGTCAGAATTGAGAATACAACGGAATGAGTTTCCCTGAAACAGAACTTCCTCTGTACAAAGGCATGGACGTATGAGACTAGACTCCTATAGGTTCCTATTGAAATTTACCACACAGTGCGTCCCAACAGCCTCCTTCTTTGCCAGACTCAATACTGCCACGAATCCCTCCTAACTCACACTTCCCTCACAACGTTGGAAGCATTCTCAACACAGAAAGACAGTGGATGACCACAGGACGTGCTCATCCAATATGTGTTTTGGATGCCTTAGCGCCATATCCTGCACTTCACTTACAGTACCAAAAGAACCCATAGTCCGTCCTTCTTCTATCTTCATTCCTCAATGGAGAAGGCACTGTTATGAATGGGTTTCCACCTGAAGTAGTTTCCCTGAACAGAACCCCTTGTAGGATTCTCCTGTTAGTGCTCTGTTGTGTTACTTCTTGATTTCAACAAAGAGGGGTGGCACAGAATCCAACATTCCACAGACTCAACCCTGTCGTGAGTATGTTCTATAGCAGTTTTCTTACGACATAAGAAGTCCTTTGAGCTGAGGGAGACGCTGTGAGACTCACAGGGGCTGTACTTGCATTATGTGTCTTAGAGTCCTAAGTGCCTCACCCTGCCCCTCACTCACAGTATGCAAAATGCCCTATGTCCGTCCCTGTTCTATCTTCTTTCCTCCACTGGACACACACTGTCAGAATTGAGAAGACGCCGGAATGAGTTTCCCTGAATCAGAACTTCCTCTGTATAAGTTGATGGACGTCTGAGACTAGACCCCTTTATGCGGCTATTGCAGTTTACCACACAGTGCGTCCAAACAGCCTCCTTCTTTGACATACTCAATACTGCCACGAATCCCTCCTAACTCACACTGTCAGAAATGAGAATACGCCGGAATGAGTTTCCCTGACACAGAACTTCCTCTGTTCAAGGGCATCGACGAATGAGATTAGACTCCTATACGCGCCCATTCTAGTTTATCACATAGTGAGCCCCAAGAGCTTCCTTCCTTGACAGACTCAACACTGCCACGAATCCCTCCAAACGCACACTTCCCTCACAATGTTTGTAGCGTTTTCGACTTAGAAAGACAGTGTGGATGAGCATAGGTCCTGATCTTTCAGTATGTGTGTTGGAAGCCTAAGCTCCATAAGCTGCACATACCTCACAGGAACTAACGTGCCCATAGTCGGTCCTTGTTCTATCTTCATTTCTGAAGTAGGAAGACACTGTTATGGATGAGTATCCAACGGAAGTAGTGTCCCTGAACAGATCCCCTTGTAGGAATCACCTGTTAGGGGCCAGGGGCGTCCCTTCTGGATTACAAGAAAGACAGGTGGCACAGAATCCAACATTCCACAGACTCAACCCTGTCGTGAGTATGTTCTATAGCACAGTTTCCTCGTGACATATGAAGTGTATTGAGCAGACGTAGACACTGAGGAACGTCACAGGGCTATCCATGCTGTATGTTCCTTAGAGGCCAGAGGGCCTCACCGTGCACAAAACTCACAGTATGCATCCTGCCCTATGTCCGTCCTTCTTCTATCTTCTTTCCACCACTGGACTGACAGTGTCAGAATTGAGAATCCGCCTGAAGGAGTTTCCCTAAACCGAACTTGCTCTGGTCAAGGGGATGGACGTCTAAGACTAGACTCCTATACGTCCCTTTGCAGTTCACCACACAGTGCGTCTCAAGAGCCTCCTTCTTTGACAGACTCAATACTGCCACGAATCCCTCCTAACACACACTTCCATCACAATGTTTGAAGCTTTTTGGACACAGAAAGACAGTGTGGATGAGCACAGGAAGGGATCTTCAATACGTGTTGTGGAAGCCTACACGCCATAAGCTGCACTTCACTCACAGGAACGTCCATAGTCGGTCCTTCTTCTAGCTTCATTTCTCAAATAGGAAGACACTGTTATGAATGAGTATCCACCTGAAGTAGTTTCCCTGAACAGATCCCTTTGTATGAATCTCCTGTTAGTGCTCTGTTGTGTTACTTCTTGATTTCAACAAAGACAGGTGGCACAGAATCCAACATTCCACAGACTCAACCCTGTCGTATGTTCTATAGCACAGTTTCCTCACGACATAAGAAGTCTTTTGAGCTGAGGGAGACGCTGTGAGACTCACAGGGGCTGTACTTGCATTATGTGTCTTAGAGGCCTCAGTGCCTCACCCTGCCCTTCACTCACAGTATGCAACCTGCCCTATGTCCTTCCCAGGTCTATCTTCTTTCCTCCACTGGACACACATTGTCAGAATTGAGAATAAAACGGAATGAGTTTCCCTGAAACAGAACTTCCTCTGTACAAAGGCATGGACGTATGAGACTAGACTCCTATAGGTTCCTATTGAAATTTACCACACAGTGCGTCCCAACAGCCTCCTTCTTTGCCAGACTCAATACTGCCACGAATCCCTCCTAACTCACACTTCCCTCACAACGTTGGAAGCATTCTCAACACAGAAAGACAGTGGATGACCACAGGACGTGCTCATCCAATATGTGTTTTGGATGCCTTAGCGCCATATCCTGCACTTCACTTACAGTACCAAAAGAACCCATAGTCCGTCCTTCTTGTATCTTCATTCCTCAATGGAGAAGGCACTGTTATGAATGGATTTCCACCTGAAGTAGTTTCCCTGAACAGAACCCCTTGTAGGAATCTCCTGTTAGTGCTCTGTTGTGTTACTTCTTGATTTCAACAAAGACAGGTGGCACAGAATCCAACATTCCACAGACTCAACCCTGTCGTGAGTATGTTCTATAGCAGTTTTCTTACGACATAAGAAGTCCTTTGAGCTGAGGGAGACGCTGTGAGACTCACAGGGGCTGTACTTGCATTATGTGTCTTAGAGTCCTAAGTGCCTCACCCTGCCCCTCACTCACAGTATGCATAATGCCCTATGTCCGTCCCTGTTCTATCTTCTTTCCTCCACTGGACACACACTGTCAGAATTGAGAAGACGCCGGAATGAGTTTCCCTGAGTCAGAACTTCCTCTGTATAAGTTGATGGACGTCTGAGACTAGACCTCTATATGCGGCTATTGCAGTTTACCACACAGTGCGTCCAAACAGCCTCCTTCTTTGACATACTCAATACTGCCACGAATCCCTCCTAACTCACACTGTCAGAAATGAGAATACGCCGGAATGAGTTTCCCTGACACAGAACTTCCTCTGTTCAAGGGCATCGACGAATGAGATTAGACTCCTATACGCGCCCATTCTAGTTTATCACATAGTGAGCCCCAAGAGCTTCCTTCCTTGACAGACTCAACACTGCCACGAATCCCTCCAAACGCACACTTCCCTCACAATGTTTGTAGTGTTTTCGACTTAGAAAGACAGTGTGGATGAACATAGGTCCTGATCTTTCAATATGTGTGTTGGAAGCCTAAGCTCCATAAGCTGCACTTACCTCACAGGAACTAAAGTGCCCATAGTCGTTCCTTGTTCTATTTTCATTTCTGAAGTAGGAAGACACTGTTATGGATGAGTATCCAACGGAAGTAGTGTCCCTGAACAGATCCCCTTGTAGGAATCACCTGTTAGGGGCCAGGGGCGTCCCTTCTGGATTACAAGAAAGACAGGTGGCACAGAATCCAACATTCTACAGACTCAACCCTGTCGTGAGTATGTTCTATAGCACAGTTTCCTCGTGACATATGAAGTGTATTGAGCAGACGTAGACACTGAGGAACGTCACAGGGCTATCCATGCTGTATGTTCCTTAGAGGCCAGAGGGCCTCACCGTGCACAAAACTCACAGTATGCATCCTGCCCTATGTCCGTCCTTCTTCTATCTTCTTTCCACCACTGGACTGACAGTGTCAGAATTGAGAATCCGCCTGAAGGAGTTTCCCTAAACCGAACTTGCTCTGGTCAAGGGGATGGACGTCTAAGACTAGACTCCTATACGTCCCTTTGCAGTTCACCACACAGTGCGTCTCAAGAGCCTCCTTCTTTGACAGACTCAATACTGCCACGAATCCCTCCTAACACACACTTCCATCACAATGTTTGAAGCTTTTTGGACACAGAAAGACAGTGTGGATGAGCACAGGAAGGGATCTTCAATACGTGTTATGGAAGCCTACACGCCATAAGCTGCACTTCACTCACAGGAACGTCCATAGTCGGTCCTTCTTCTAGCTTCATTTCTCAAATAGGAAGACACTGTTATGAATGAGTATCCACCTGAAGTAGTTTCCCTGAACAGATCCCTTTGTATGAATCTCCTGTTAGTGCTCTGTTGTGTTACTTCTTGATTTCAACAAAGACCGGTGGCACAGAATCCAACATTCCACAGACTCAACCCTGTCGTGAGTATGTTCTATAGCACAGTTTCCTCACGACATAAGAAGTCTTTTGAGCTGAGGGAGACGCTGTGAGACTCACAGGGGCTGTACTTGCATTATGTGTCTTAGAGGCCTCAGTGCCTCACCCTGCCCTTCACTCACAGTATGCAACCTGCCCTATGTCCTTCCCAGGTCTATCTTCTTTCCTCCACTGGACACACATTGTCAGAATTGAGAATACAACGGAATGAGTTTCCCTGAAACAGAACTTCCTCTGTACAAAGGCATGGACGTATGAGACTAGACTCCTATAGGTTCCTATTGAAATTTACCACACAGTGCGTCCCAACAGCCTCCTTCTTTGCCAGACTCAATACTGCCACGAATCCCTCCTAACTCACACTTCCCTCACAACGTTGGAAGCATTCTCAAAACAGAAAGACAGTGGATGACCACAGGACGTGCTCATCCAATATGTGTTTTGGATGCCTTAGCGCCATATCCTGCACTTCACTTACAGTACCAAAAGAACCCATAGTCCGTCCTTCTTGTATCTTCATTCCTCAATGGAGAAGGCACTGTTATGAATGGATTTCCACCTGAAGTAGTTTCCCTGAACAGAACCCCTTGTAGGAATCTCCTGTTACTTCTCTGTTGTGTTACTTCTTGATTTCAACAAAGACAGGTGGCACAGAATCCAACATTCCACAGACTCAACCCTGTCGTGAGTATGTTCTATAGCAGTTTTCTTACGACATAAGAAGTCCTTTGAGCTGAGGGAGACGCTGTGAGACTCACAGGGGCTGTACTTGCATTATGTGTCTTAGAGTCCTAAGTGCCTCACCCTGCCCCTCACTCACAGTATGCATAATGCCCTATGTCCGTCCCTGTTCTATCTTCTTTCCTCCACTGGACACACACTGTCAGAATTGAGAAGACGCCGGAATGAGTTTCCCTGAATCAGAACTTCCTCTGTATAAGTTGATGGACGTCTGAGACTAGACCTCTATATGCAGCTATTGCAGTTTACCACACAGTGCGTCCAAACAGCCTCCTTCTTTGACATACTCAATACTGCCACGAATCCCTCCTAACTCACACTGTCAGAAATGAGAATACGCCGGAATGAGTTTCCCTGACACAGAACTTCCTCTGTTCAAGGGCATCGACGAATGAGATTAGACTCCTATACGCGCCCATTCTAGTTTATCACATAGTGAGCCCCAAGAGCTTCCTTCCTTGACAGACTCAACACTGCCACGAATCCCTCCAAACGCACACTTCCCTCACAATGTTTGTAGCGTTTTCGACTTAGAAAGACAGTGTGGATGAACATAGGTCCTGATCTTTCAATATGTGTGTTGGAAGCCTAAGCTCCATAAGCTGCACTTACCTCACAGGAACTAAAGTGCCCATAGTCGTTCCTTGTTCTATTTTCATTTCTGAAGTAGGAAGACACTGTTATGGATGAGTATCCAACGGAAGTAGTGTCCCTGAACAGATCCCCTTGTAGGAATCACCTGTTAGGGGCCAGGGGCGTCCCGTCTGGATTACAAGAAAGACAGGTGGCACAGAATCCAACATTCCACAGACTCAACCCTGTCGTGAGTATGTTCTATAGCACAGTTTCCTCGTGACATATGAAGTGTATTGAGCAGACGTAGACACTGAGGAACGTCACAGGGCTATCCATGCTGTATGTTCCTTAGAGGCCAGAGGGCCTCACCGTGCACAAAACTCACAGTATGCATCCTGCCCTATGTCCGTCCTTCTTCTATCTTCTTTCCACCACTGGACTGACAGTGTCAGAATTGAGAATCCGCCTGAAGGAGTTTCCCTAAACCGAACTTGCTCTGGTCAAGGGGATGGACGTCTAAGACTAGACTCCTATACGTCCCTTTGCAGTTCACCACACAGTGCGTCTCAAGAGCCTCCTTCTTTGACAGACTCAATACTGCCACGAATCCCTCCTAACACACACTTCCATCACAATGTTTGAAGCTTTTTGGACACAGAAAGACAGTGTGGATGAGCACAGGAAGGGATCTTCAATACGTGTTATGGAAGCCTACACGCCATAAGCTGCACTTCACTCACAGGAACGTCCATAGTCGGTCCTTCTTCTAGCTTCATTTCTCAAATAGGAAGACACTGTTATGAATGAGTATCCACCTGAAGTAGTTTCCCTGAACAGATCCCTTTGTATGAATCTCCTGTTAGTGCTCTGTTGTGTTACTTCTTGATTTCAACAAAGACAGGTGGCACAGAATCCAACATTCCACAGACTCAACCCTGTCGTGAGTATGTTCTATAGCACAGTTTCCTCACGACATAAGAAGTCTTTTGAGCTGAGGGAGACGCTGTGAGACTCACAGGGGCTGTACTTGCATTATGTGTCTTAGAGGCCTCAGTGCCTCACCCTGCCCTTCACTCACAGTATGCAACCTGCCCTATGTCCTTCCCAGGTCTATCTTCTTTCCTCCACTGGACACACATTGTCAGAATTGAGAATACAACGGAATGAGTTTCCCTGAAACAGAACTTCCTCTGTACAAAGGCATGGACGTATGAGACTAGACTCCTATAGGTTCCTATTGAAATTTACCACACAGTGCGTCCCAACAGCCTCCTTCTTTGCCAGACTCAATACTGCCACGAATCCCTCCTAACTCACACTTCCCTCACAACGTTGGAAGCATTCTCAACACAGAAAGACAGTGGATGACCACAGGACGTGCTCATCCAATATGTGTTTTGGATGCCTTAGCGCCATATCCTGCACTTCACTTACAGTACCAAAAGAACCCATAGTCCGTCCTTCTTCTATCTTCATTCCTCAATGGAGAAGGCACTGTTATGAATGGGTTTCCACCTGAAGTAGTTTCCCTGAACAGAACCCCTTGTAGGATTCTCCTGTTAGTGCTCTGTTGTGTTACTTCTTGATTTCAACAAAGAGGGGTGGCACAGAATCCAACATTCCACAGACTCAACCCTGTCGTGAGTATGTTCTATAGCAGTTTTCTTACGACATAAGAAGTCCTTTGAGCTGAGGGAGACGCTGTGAGACTCACAGGGGCTGTACTTGCATTATGTGTCTTAGAGTCCTAAGTGCCTCACCCTGCCCCTCACTCACAGTATGCAAAATGCCCTATGTCCGTCCCTGTTCTATCTTCTTTCCTCCACTGGACACACACTGTCAGAATTGAGAAGACGCCGGAATGAGTTTCCCTGAATCAGAACTTCCTCTGTATAAGTTGATGGACGTCTGAGACTAGACCCCTTTATGCGGCTATTGCAGTTTACCACACAGTGCGTCCAAACAGCCTCCTTCTTTGACATACTCAATACTGCCACGAATCCCTCCTAACTCACACTGTCAGAAATGAGAATACGCCGGAATGAGTTTCCCTGACACAGAACTTCCTCTGTTCAAGGGCATCGACGAATGAGATTAGACTCCTATACGCGCCCATTCTAGTTTATCACATAGTGAGCCCCAAGAGCTTCCTTCCTTGACAGACTCAACACTGCCACGAATCCCTCCAAACGCACACTTCCCTCACAATGTTTGTAGCGTTTTCGACTTAGAAAGACAGTGTGGATGAGCATAGGTCCTGATCTTTCAATATGTGTGTTGGAAGCCTAAGCTCCATAAGCTGCACTTACCTCACAGGAACTAACGTGCCCATAGTCGGTCCTTGTTCTATCTTCATTTCTGAAGTAGGAAGACACTGTTATGGATGAGTATCCAACGGAAGTAGTGTCCCTGAACAGATCCCCTTGTAGGAATCACCTGTTAGGGGCCAGGGGCGTCCCTTCTGGATTATAAGAAAGACAGGTGGCACAGAATCCAACATTCCACAGACTCAACCCTGTCGTGAGTATGTTCTATAGCACAGTTTCCTCGTGACATATGAAGTGTATTGAGCAGACGTAGACACTGAGGAACGTCACAGGGCTATCCATGCTGTATGTTCCTTAGAGGCCAGAGGGCCTCACCGTGCACAAAACTCACAGTATGCATCCTGCCCTATGTCCGTCCTTCTTCTATCTTCTTTCCACCACTGGACTGACAGTGTCAGAATTGAGAATCCGCCTGAAGGAGTTTCCCTAAACCGAACTTGCTCTGGTCAAGGGGATGGACGTCTAAGACTAGACTCCTATACGTCCCTTTGCAGTTCACCACACAGTGCGTCTCAAGAGCCTCCTTCTTTGACAGACTCAATACTGCCACGAATCCCTCCTAACACACACTTCCATCACAATGTTTGAAGCTTTTTGGACACAGAAAGACAGTGTGGATGAGCACAGGAAGGGATCTTCAATACGTGTTATGGAAGCCTACACGCCATAAGCTGCACTTCACTCACAGGAACGTCCATAGTCGGTCCTTCTTCTAGCTTCATTTCTCAAATAGGAAGACACTGTTATGAATGAGTATCCACCTGAAGTAGTTTCCCTGAACAGATCCCTTTGTATGAATCTCCTGTTAGTGCTCTGTTGTGTTACTTCTTGATTTCAACAAAGACAGGTGGCACAGAATCCAACATTCCACAGACTCAACCCTGTCGTGAGTATGTTCTATAGCACAGTTTCCTCACGACATAAGAAGTCTTTTGAGCTGAGGGAGACGCTGTGAGACTCACAGGGGCTGTACTTGCATTATGTGTCTTAGAGGCCTCAGTGCCTCACCCTGCCCTTCACTCACAGTATGCAACCTGCCCTATGTCCTTCCCAGGTCTATCTTCTTTCCTCCACTGGACACACATTGTCAGAATTGAGAATACAACGGAATGAGTTTCCCTGAAACAGAACTTCCTCTGTACAAAGGCATGGACGTATGAGACTAGACTCCTATAGGTTCCTATTGAAATTTACCACACAGTGCGTCCCAACAGCCTCCTTCTTTGCCAGACTCAATACTGCCACGAATCCCTCCTAACTCACACTTCCCTCACAACGTTGGAAGCATTCTCAACACAGAAAGACAGTGGATGACCACAGGACGTGCTCATCCAATATGTGTTTTGGATGCCTTAGCGCCATATCCTGCACTTCACTTACAGTACCAAAAGAACCCATAGTCCGTCCTTCTTGTATCTTCATTCCTCAATGGAGAAGGCACTGTTATGAATGGATTTCCACCTGAAGTAGTTTCCCTGAACAGAACCCCTTGTAGGAATCTCCTGTTACTTCTCTGTTGTGTTACTTCTTGATTTCAACAAAGACGGGTGGCACAGAATCCAACATTCCACAGACTCAACCCTGTCGTGAGTATGTTCTATAGCAGTTTTCTTACGACATAAGAAGTCCTTTGAGCTGAGGGAGACGCTGTGAGACTCACAGGGGCTGTACTTGCATTATGTGTCTTAGAGTCCTAAGTGCCTCACCCTGCCCCTCACTCACAGTATGCAAAATGCCCTATGTCCGTCCCTGTTCTATCTTCTTTCCTCCACTGGACACACACTGTCAGAATTGAGAAGACGCCGGAATGAGTTTCCCTGAATCAGAACTTCCTCTGTATAAGTTGATGGACGTCTGAGACTAGACCCCTTTATGCGGCTATTGCAGTTTACCACACAGTGCGTCCAAACAGCCTCCTTCTTTGACATACTCAATACTGCCACGAATCCCTCCTAACTCACACTGTCAGAAATGAGAATACGCCGGAATGAGTTTCCCTGACACAGAACTTCCTCTGTTCAAGGGCATCGACGAATGAGATTAGACTCCTATACGCGCCCATTCTAGTTTATCACATAGTGAGCCCCAAGAGCTTCCTTCCTTGACAGACTCAACACTGCCACGAATCCCTCCAAACGCACACTTCCCTCACAATGTTTGTAGCGTTTTCGACTTAGAAAGACAGTGTGGATGAGCATAGGTCCTGATCTTTCAATATGTGTGTTGGAAGCCTAAGCTCCATAAGCTGCACTTACCTCACAGGAACTAACGTGCCCATAGTCGGTCCTTGTTCTATCTTCATTTCTGAAGTAGGCAGACACTGTTATGGATGAGTATCCAACGGAAGTAGTGTCCCTGAACAGATCCCCTTGTAGGAATCACCTGTTAGGGGCCAGGGGCGTCCCTTCTGGATTACAAGAAAGACAGGTGGCACAGAATCCAACATTCCACAGACTCAACCCTGTCGTGAGTATGTTCTATAGCACAGTTTCCTCGTGACATATGAAGTGTATTGAGCAGACGTAGACACTGAGGAACGTCACAGGGCTATCCATGCTGTATGTTCCTTAGAGGCCAGAGGGCCTCACCGTGCACAAAACTCACAGTATGCATCCTGCCCTATGTCCGTCCTTCTTCTATCTTCTTTCCACCACTGGACTGACAGTGTCAGAATTGAGAATCCGCCTGAAGGAGTTTCCCTAAACCGAACTTGCTCTGGTCAAGGGGATGGACGTCTAAGACTAGACTCCTATACGTCCCTTTGCAGTTCACCACACAGTGCGTCTCAAGAGCCTCCTTCTTTGACAGACTCAATACTGCCACGAATCCCTCCTAACACACACTTCCATCACAATGTTTGAAGCTTTTTGGACACAGAAAGACAGTGTGGATGAGCACAGGAAGGGATCTTCAATACGTGTTATGGAAGCCTACACGCCATAAGCTGCACTTCACTCACAGGAACGTCCATAGTCGGTCCTTCTTCTAGCTTCATTTCTCAAATAGGAAGACACTGTTATGAATGAGTATCCACCTGAAGTAGTTTCCCTGAACAGATCCCTTTGTATGAATCTCCTGTTAGTGCTCTGTTGTGTTACTTCTTGATTTCAACAAAGACAGGTGGCACAGAATCCAACATTCCACAGACTCAACCCTGTCGTGAGTATGTTCTATAGCACAGTTTCCTCACGACATAAGAAGTCTTTTGAGCTGAGGGAGACGCTGTGAGACTCACAGGGGCTGTACTTGCATTATGTGTCTTAGAGGCCTCAGTGCCTCACCCTGCCCTTCACTCACAGTATGCAACCTGCCCTATGTCCTTCCCAGGTCTATCTTCTTTCCTCCACTGGACACACATTGTCAGAATTGAGAATACAACGGAATGAGTTTCCCTGAAACAGAACTTCCTCTGTACAAAGGCATGGACGTATGAGACTAGACTCCTATAGGTTCCTATTGAAATTTACCACAAAGTGCGTCCCAACAGCCTCCTTCTTTGCCAGACTCAATACTGCCACGAATCCCTCCTAACTCACACTTCCCTCACAACGTTGGAAGCATTCTCAACACAGAAAGACAGTGGATGACCACAGGACGTGCTCATCCAATATGTGTTTTGGATGCCTTAGCGCCATATCCTGCACTTCACTTACAGTACCAAAAGAACCCATAGTCCGTCCTTCTTGTATCTTCATTCCTCAATGGAGAAGGCACTGTTATGAATGGGTTTCCACCTGAAGTAGTTTCCCTGAACAGAACCCGTTGTAGGATTCTCCTGTTAGTGCTCTGTTGTGTTACTTCTTGATTTCAACAAAGACGGGTGGCACAGAATCCAACATTCCACAGACTCAACCCTGTCGTGAGTATGTTCTATAGCAGTTTTCTTACGACATAAGAAGTCCTTTGAGCTGAGGGAGACGCTGTGAGACTCACAGGGGCTGTACTTGCATTATGTGTCTTAGAGTCCTAAGTGCCTCACCCTGCCCCTCACTCACAGTATGCAAAATGCCCTATGTCCGTCCCTGTTCTATCTTCTTTCCTCCACTGGACACACACTGTCAGAATTGAGAAGACGCCGGAATGAGTTTCCCTGAATCAGAACTTCCTCTGTATAAGTTGATGGACGTCTGAGACTAGACCTCTATATGCGGCTATTGCAGTTTACCACACAGTGCGTCCAAACAGCCTCCTTCTTTGACATACTCAATACTGCCACGAATCCCTCCTAACTCACACTGTCAGAAATGAGAATACGCCGGAATGAGTTTCCCTGACACAGAACTTCCTCTGTTCAAGGGCATCGATGAATGAGATTAGACTCCTATACGCGCCCATTCTAGTTTATCACATAGTGAGCCCCAAGAGCTTCCTTCCTTGACAGACTCAACACTGCCACGAATCCCTCCAAACGCACACTTCCCTCACAATGTTTGTAGCGTTTTCGACTTAGAAAGACAGTGTGGATGAGCATAGGTCCTGATCTTTCAATATGTGTGTTGGAAGCCTAAGCTCCATAAGCTGCACTTACCTCACAGGAACTAACGTGCCCATAGTCGGTCCTTGTTCTATCTTCATTTCTGAAGTAGGAAGACACTGTTATGGATGAGTATCCAACGGAAGTAGTGTCCCTGAACAGATCCCCTTGTAGGAATCACCTGTTAGGGGCCAGGGGCGTCCCGTCTGGATTACAAGAAAGACAGGTGGCACAGAATCCAACATTCCACAGACTCAACCCTGTCGTGAGTATGTTCTATAGCACAGTTTCCTCGTGACATATGAAGTGTATTGAGCAGACGTAGACACTGAGGAACGTCACAGGGCTATCCATGCTGTATGTTCCTTAGAGGCCAGAGGGCCTCACCGTGCACAAAACTCACAGTATGCATCCTGCCCTATGTCCGTCCTTCTTCTATCTTCTTTCCACCACTGGACTGACAGTGTCAGAATTGAGAATCCGCCTGAAGGAGTTTCCCTAAACCGAACTTGCTCTGGTCAAGGGGATGGACGTCTAAGACTAGACTCCTATACGTCCCTTTGCAGTTCACCACACAGTGCGTCTCAAGAGCCTCCTTCTTTGACAGACTCAATACTGCCACGAATCCCTCCTAACACACACTTCCATCACAATGTTTGAAGCTTTTTGGACACAGAAAGACAGTGTGGATGAGCACAGGAAGGGATCTTCAATACGTGTTATGGAAGCCTACACGCCATAAGCTGCACTTCACTCACAGGAACGTCCATAGTCGGTCCTTCTTCTAGCTTCATTTCTCAAATAGGAAGACACTGTTATGAATGAGTATCCACCTGAAGTAGTTTCCCTGAACAGATCCCTTTGTATGAATCTCCTGTTAGTGCTCTGTTGTGTTACTTCTTGATTTCAACAAAGACAGGTGGCACAGAATCCAACATTCCACAGACTCAACCCTGTCGTGAGTATGTTCTATAGCACAGTTTCCTCACGACATAAGAAGTCTTTTGAGCTGAGGGAGACGCTGTGAGACTCACAGGGGCTGTACTTGCATTATGTGTCTTAGAGGCCTCAGTGCCTCACCCTGCCCTTCACTCACAGTATGCAACCTGCCCTATGTCCTTCCCAGGTCTATCTTCTTTCCTCCACTGGACACACATTGTCAGAATTGAGAATACAACGGAATGAGTTTCCCTGAAACAGAACTTCCTCTGTACAAAGGCATGGACGTATGAGACTAGACTCCTATAGGTTCCTATTGAAATTTACCACACAGTGCGTCCCAACAGCCTCCTTCTTTGCCAGACTCAATACTGCCACGAATCCCTCCTAACTCACACTTCCCTCACAACGTTGGAAGCATTCTCAACACAGAAAGACAGTGGATGACCACAGGACGTGCTCATCCAATATGTGTTTTGGATGCCTTAGCGCCATATCCTGCACTTCACTTACAGTACCAAAAGAACCCATAGTCCGTCCTTCTTCTATCTTCATTCCTCAATGGAGAAGGCACTGTTATGAATGGATTTCCACCTGAAGTAGTTTCCCTGAACAGAACCCCTTGTAGGAATCTCCTGTTACTTCTCTGTTGTGTTACTTCTTGATTTCAACAAAGACGGGTGGCACAGAATCCAACATTCCACAGACTCAACCCTGTCGTGAGTATGTTCTATAGCAGTTTTCTTACGACATAAGAAGTCCTTTGAGCTGAGGGAGACGCTGTGAGACTCACAGGGGCTGTACTTGCATTATGTGTCTTAGAGTCCTAAGTGCCTCACCCTGCCCCTCACTCACAGTATGCAAAATGCCCTATGTCCGTCCCTGTTCTATCTTCTTTCCTCCACTGGACACACACTGTCAGAATTGAGAAGACGCCGGAATGAGTTTCCCTGAATCAGAACTTCCTCTGTATAAGTTGATGGACGTCTGAGACTAGACCCCTTTATGCGGCTATTGCAGTTTACCACACAGTGCGTCCAAACAGCCTCCTTCTTTGACATACTCAATACTGCCACGAATCCCTCCTAACTCACACTGTCAGAAATGAGAATACGCCGGAATGAGTTTCCCTGACACAGAACTTCCTCTGTTCAAGGGCATCGACGAATGAGATTAGACTCCTATACGCGCCCATTCTAGTTTATCACATAGTGAGCCCCAAGAGCTTCCTTCCTTGACAGACTCAACACTGCCACGAATCCCTCCAAACGCACACTTCCCTCACAATGTTTGTAGCGTTTTCGACTTAGAAAGACAGTGTGGATGAGCATAGGTCCTGATCTTTCAATATGTGTGTTGGAAGCCTAAGCTCCATAAGCTGCACTTACCTCACAGGAACTAACGTGCCCATAGTCGGTCCTTGTTCTATCTTCATTTCTGAAGTAGGCAGACACTGTTATGGATGAGTATCCAACGGAAGTAGTGTCCCTGAACAGATCCCCTTGTAGGAATCACCTGTTAGGGGCCAGGGGCGTCCCTTCTGGATTACAAGAAAGACAGGTGGCACAGAATCCAACATTCCACAGACTCAACCCTGTCGTGAGTATGTTCTATAGCACAGTTTCCTCGTGACATATGAAGTGTATTGAGCAGACGTAGACACTGAGGAACGTCACAGGGCTATCCATGCTGTATGTTCCTTAGAGGCCAGAGGGCCTCACCGTGCACAAAACTCACAGTATGCATCCTGCCCTATGTCCGTCCTTCTTCTATCTTCTTTCCACCACTGGACTGACAGTGTCAGAATTGAGAATCCGCCTGAAGGAGTTTCCCTAAACCGAACTTGCTCTGGTCAAGGGGATGGACGTCTAAGACTAGACTCCTATACGTCCCTTTGCAGTTCACCACACAGTGCGTCTCAAGAGCCTCCTTCTTTGACAGACTCAATACTGCCACGAATCCCTCCTAACACACACTTCCATCACAATGTTTGAAGCTTTTTGGACACAGAAAGACAGTGTGGATGAGCACAGGAAGGGATCTTCAATACGTGTTATGGAAGCCTACACGCCATAAGCTGCACTTCACTCACAGGAACGTCCATAGTCGGTCCTTCTTCTAGCTTCATTTCTCAAATAGGAAGACACTGTTATGAATGAGTATCCACCTGAAGTAGTTTCCCTGAACAGATCCCTTTGTATGAATCTCCTGTTAGTGCTCTGTTGTGTTACTTCTTGATTTCAACAAAGACAGGTGGCACAGAATCCAACATTCCACAGACTCAACCCTGTCGTGAGTATGTTCTATAGCACAGTTTCCTCACGACATAAGAAGTCTTTTGAGCTGAGGGAGACGCTGTGAGACTCACAGGGGCTGTACTTGCATTATGTGTCTTAGAGGCCTCAGTGCCTCACCCTGCCCTTCACTCACAGTATGCAACCTGCCCTATGTCCTTCCCAGGTCTATCTTCTTTCCTCCACTGGACACACATTGTCAGAATTGAGAATACAACGGAATGAGTTTCCCTGAAACAGAACTTCCTCTGTACAAAGGCATGGACGTATGAGACTAGACTCCTATAGGTTCCTATTGAAATTTACCACACAGTGCGTCCCAACAGCCTCCTTCTTTGCCAGACTCAATACTGCCACGAATCCCTCCTAACTCACACTTCCCTCACAACGTTGGAAGCATTCTCAACACAGAAAGACAGTGGATGACCACAGGACGTGCTCATCCAATATGTGTTTTGGATGCCTTAGCGCCATATCCTGCACTTCACTTACAGTACCAAAAGAACCCATAGTCCGTCCTTCTTGTATCTTCATTCCTCAATGGAGAAGGCACTGTTATGAATGGGTTTCCACCTGAAGTAGTTTCCCTGAACAGAACCCGTTGTAGGATTCTCCTGTTAGTGCTCTGTTGTGTTACTTCTTGATTTCAACAAAGACGGGTGGCACAGAATCCAACATTCCACAGACTCAACCCTGTCGTGAGTATGTTCTATAGCAGTTTTCTTACGACATAAGAAGTCCTTTGAGCTGAGGGAGACGCTGTGAGACTCACAGGGGCTGTACTTGCATTATGTGTCTTAGAGTCCTAAGTGCCTCACCCTGCCCCTCACTCACAGTATGCAAAATGCCCTATGTCCGTCCCTGTTCTATCTTCTTTCCTCCACTGGACACACACTGTCAGAATTGAGAAGACGCCGGAATGAGTTTCCCTGAATCAGAACTTCCTCTGTATAAGTTGATGGACGTCTGAGACTAGACCTCTATATGCGGCTATTGCAGTTTACCACACAGTGCGTCCAAACAGCCTCCTTCTTTGACATACTCAATACTGCCACGAATCCCTCCTAACTCACACTGTCAGAAATGAGAATACGCCGGAATGAGTTTCCCTGACACAGAACTTCCTCTGTTCAAGGGCATCGACGAATGAGATTAGACTCCTATACGCGCCCATTCTAGTTTATCACATAGTGAGCCCCAAGAGCTTCCTTCCTTGACAGACTCAACACTGCCACGAATCCCTCCAAACGCACACTTCCCTCACAATGTTTGTAGCGTTTTCGACTTAGAAAGACAGTGTGGATGAGCATAGGTCCTGATCTTTCAATATGTGTGTTGGAAGCCTAAGCTCCATAAGCTGCACTTACCTCACAGGAACTAAAGTGCCCATAGTCGGTCCTTTTTCTATTTTCATTTCTGAAGTAGGAAGACACTGTTATGGATGAGTATCCAACGGAAGTAGTGTCCCTGAACAGATCCCCTTGTAGGAATCACCTGTTAGGGGCCAGGGGCGTCCCTTCTGGATTACAAGAAAGACAGGTGGCACAGAATCCAACATTCTACAGACTCAACCCTGTCGTGAGTATGTTCTATAGCACAGTTTCCTCGTGACATATGAAGTGTATTGAGCAGACGTAGACACTGAGGAACGTCACAGGGCTATCCATGCTGTATGTTCCTTAGAGGCCAGAGGGCCTCACCGTGCACAAAACTCACAGTATGCATCCTGCCCTATGTCCGTCCTTCTTCTATCTTCTTTCCACCACTGGACTGACAGTGTCAGAATTGAGAATCCGCCTGAAGGAGTTTCCCTAAACCGAACTTGCTCTGGTCAAGGGGATGGACGTCTAAGACTAGACTCCTATACGTCCCTTTGCAGTTCACCACACAGTGCGTCTCAAGAGCCTCCTTCTTTGACAGACTCAATACTGCCACGAATCCCTCCTAACACACACTTCCATCACAATGTTTGAAGCTTTTTGGACACAGAAAGACAGTGTGGATGAGCACAGGAAGGGATCTTCAATACGTGTTATGGAAGCCTACACGCCATAAGCTGCACTTCACTCACAGGAACGTCCATAGTCGGTCCTTCTTCTAGCTTCATTTCTCAAATAGGAAGACACTGTTATGAATGAGTATCCACCTGAAGTAGTTTCCCTGAACAGATCCCTTTGTATGAATCTCCTGTTAGTGCTCTGTTGTGTTACTTCTTGATTTCAACAAAGACAGGTGGCACAGAATCCAACATTCCACAGACTCAACCCTGTCGTATGTTCTATAGCACAGTTTCCTCACGACATAAGAAGTCTTTTGAGCTGAGGGAGACGCTGTGAGACTCACAGGGGCTGTACTTGCATTATGTGTCTTAGAGGCCTCAGTGCCTCACCCTGCCCTTCACTCACAGTATGCAACCTGCCCTATGTCCTTCCCAGGTCTATCTTCTTTCCTCCACTGGACACACATTGTCAGAATTGAGAATACAACGGAATGAGTTTCCCTGAAACAGAACTTCCTCTGTACAAAGGCATGGACGTATGAGACTAGACTCCTATAGGTTCCTATTGAAATTTACCACACAGTGCGTCCCAACAGCCTCCTTCTTTGCCAGACTCAATACTGCCACGAATCCCTCCTAACTCACACTTCCCTCACAACGTTGGAAGCATTCTCAACACAGAAAGACAGTGGATGACCACAGGACGTGCTCATCCAATATGTGTTTTGGATGCCTTAGCGCCATATCCTGCACTTCACTTACAGTACCAAAAGAACCCATAGTCCGTCCTTCTTGTATCTTCATTCCTCAATGGAGAAGGCACTGTTATGAATGGGTTTCCACCTGAAGTAGTTTCCCTGAACAGAACCCGTTGTAGGATTCCCCTGTTAGTGCTCTGTTGTGTTACTTCTTGATTTCAACAAAGACGGGTGGCACAGAATCCAACATTCCACAGACTCAACCCTGTCGTGAGTATGTTCTATAGCAGTTTTCTTACGACATAAGAAGTCCTTTGAGCTGAGGGAGACGCTGTGAGACTCACAGGGGCTGTACTTGCATTATGTGTCTTAGAGTCCTAAGTGCCTCACCCTGCCCCTCACTCACAGTATGCAAAATGCCCTATGTCCGTCCCTGTTCTATCTTCTTTCCTCCACTGGACACACACTGTCAGAATTGAGAAGACGCCGGAATGAGTTTCCCTGAATCAGAACTTCCTCTGTATAAGTTGATGGACGTCTGAGACTAGACCCCTTTATGCGGCTATTGCAGTTT
Source organism: Neogale vison (assembly GCF_020171115.1). NCBI lineage: Eukaryota > Metazoa > Chordata > Mammalia > Carnivora > Mustelidae > Neogale > Neogale vison. The sequence goes on from NC_058105.1 coordinate 77,987,060, forward strand.
ACCACACAGTGCGTCCAAACAGCCTCCTTCTTTGACATACTCAATACTGCCACGAATCCCTCCTAACTCACACTGTCAGAAATGAGAATACGCCGGAATGAGTTTCCCTGACACAGAACTTCCTCTGTTCAAGGGCATCGACGAATCAGATTAGACTCCTATACGCGCCCATTCTAGTTTATCACATAGTGAGCCCCAAGAGCTTCCTTCCTTGACAGACTCAACACTGCCACGAATCCCTCCAAACGCACACTTCCCTCACAATGTTTGTAGCGTTTTCGACTTAGAAAGACAGTGTGGATGAGCATAGGTCCTGATCTTTCAATATGTGTGTTGGAAGCCTAAGCTCCATAAGCTGCACTTACCTCACAGGAACTAACGTGCCCATAGTCGGTCCTTTTTCTATCTTCATTTCTGAAGTAGGAAGACACTGTTATGGATGAGTATCCAACGGAAGTAGTGTCCCTGAACAGATCCCCTTGTAGGAATCACCTGTTAGGGGCCAGGGGCGTCCCGTCTGGATTACAAGAAAGACAGGTGGCACAGAATCCAACATTCCACAGACTCAACCCTGTCGTGAGTATGTTCTATAGCACAGTTTCCTCGTGACATATGAAGTGTATTGAGCAGACGTAGACACTGAGGAACGTCACAGGGCTATCCATGCTGTATGTTCCTTAGAGGCCAGAGGGCCTCACCGTGCACAAAACTCACAGTATGCATCCTGCCCTATGTCCGTCCTTCTTCTATCTTCTTTCCACCACTGGACTGACAGTGTCAGAATTGAGAATCCGCCTGAAGGAGTTTCCCTAAACCGAACTTGCTCTGGTCAAGGGGATGGACGTCTAAGACTAGACTCCTATACGTCCCTTTGCAGTTCACCACACAGTGCGTCTCAAGAGCCTCCTTCTTTGACAGACTCAATACTGCCACGAATCCCTCCTAACACACACTTCCATCACAATGTTTGAAGCTTTTTGGACACAGAAAGACAGTGTGGATGAGCACAGGAAGGGATCTTCAATACGTGTTATGGAAGCCTACACGCCATAAGCTGCACTTCACTCACAGGAACGTCCATAGTCGGTCCTTCTTCTAGCTTCATTTCTCAAATAGGAAGACACTGTTATGAATGAGTATCCACCTGAAGTAGTTTCCCTGAACAGATCCCTTTGTATGAATCTCCTGTTAGTGCTCTGTTGTGTTACTTCTTGATTTCAACAAAGACAGGTGGCACAGAATCCAACATTCCACAGACTCAACCCTGTCGTGAGTATGTTCTATAGCACAGTTTCCTCACGACATAAGAAGTCTTTTGAGCTGAGGGAGACGCTGTGAGACTCACAGGGGCTGTACTTGCATTATGTGTCTTAGAGGCCTCAGTGCCTCACCCTGCCCTTCACTCACAGTATGCAACCTGCCCTATGTCCTTCCCAGGTCTATCTTCTTTCCTCCACTGGACACACATTGTCAGAATTGAGAATACAACGGAATGAGTTTCCCTGAAACAGAACTTCCTCTGTACAAAGGCATGGACGTATGAGACTAGACTCCTATAGGTTCCTATTGAAATTTACCACACAGTGCGTCCCAACAGCCTCCTTCTTTGCCAGACTCAATACTGCCACGAATCCCTCCTAACTCACACTTCCCTCACAACGTTGGAAGCATTCTCAACACAGAAAGACAGTGGATGACCACAGGACGTGCTCATCCAATATGTGTTTTGGATGCCTTAGCGCCATATCCTGCACTTCACTTACAGTACCAAAAGAACCCATAGTCCGTCCTTCTTGTATCTTCATTCCTCAATGGAGAAGGCACTGTTATGAATGGGTTTCCACCTGAAGTAGTTTCCCTGAACAGAACCCGTTGTAGGATTCTCCTGTTAGTGCTCTGTTGTGTTACTTCTTGATTTCAACAAAGACGGGTGGCACAGAATCCAACATTCCACAGACTCAACCCTGTCGTGAGTATGTTCTATAGCAGTTTTCTTACGACATAAGAAGTCCTTTGAGCTGAGGGAGACGCTGTGAGACTCACAGGGGCTGTACTTGCATTATGTGTCTTAGAGTCCTAAGTGCCTCACCCTGCCCCTCACTCACAGTATGCAAAATGCCCTATGTCCGTCCCTGTTCTATCTTCTTTCCTCCACTGGACACACACTGTCAGAATTGAGAAGACGCCGGAATGAGTTTCCCTGAATCAGAACTTCCTCTGTATAAGTTGATGGACGTCTGAGACTAGACCTCTATATGCGGCTATTGCAGTTTACCACACAGTGCGTCCAAACAGCCTCCTTCTTTGACATACTCAATACTGCCACGAATCCCTCCTAACTCACACTGTCAGAAATGAGAATACGCCGGAATGAGTTTCCCTGACACAGAACTTCCTCTGTTCAAGGGCATCGACGAATGAGATTAGACTCCTATACGCGCCCATTCTAGTTTATCACATAGTGAGCCCCAAGAGCTTCCTTCCTTGACAGACTCAACACTGCCACGAATCCCTCCAAACGCACACTTCCCTCACAATGTTTGTAGCGTTTTCGACTTAGAAAGACAGTGTGGATGAGCATAGGTCCTGATCTTTCAATATGTGTGTTGGAAGCCTAAGCTCCATAAGCTGCACTTACCTCACAGGAACTAAAGTGCCCATAGTCGGTCCTTTTTCTATCTTCATTTCTGAAGTAGGAAGACACTGTTATGGATGAGTATCCAACGGAAGTAGTGTCCCTGAACAGATCCCCTTGTAGGAATCACCTGTTAGGGGCCAGGGGCGTCCCGTCTGGATTACAAGAAAGACAGGTGGCACAGAATCCAACATTCCACAGACTCAACCCTGTCGTGAGTATGTTCTATAGCACAGTTTCCTCGTGACATATGAAGTGTATTGAGCAGACGTAGACACTGAGGAACGTCACAGGGCTATCCATGCTGTATGTTCCTTAGAGGCCAGAGGGCCTCACCGTGCACAAAACTCACAGTATGCATCCTGCCCTATGTCCGTCCTTCTTCTATCTTCTTTCCACCACTGGACTGACAGTGTCAGAATTGAGAATCCGCCTGAAGGAGTTTCCCTAAACCGAACTTGCTCTGGTCAAGGGGATGGACGTCTAAGACTAGACTCCTATACGTCCCTTTGCAGTTCACCACACAGTGCGTCTCAAGAGCCTCCTTCTTTGACAGACTCAATACTGCCACGAATCCCTCCTAACACACACTTCCATCACAATGTTTGAAGCTTTTTGGACACAGAAAGACAGTGTGGATGAGCACAGGAAGGGATCTTCAATACGTGTTATGGAAGCCTACACGCCATAAGCTGCACTTCACTCACAGGAACGTCCATAGTCGGTCCTTCTTCTAGCTTCATTTCTCAAATAGGAAGACACTGTTATGAATGAGTATCCACCTGAAGTAGTTTCCCTGAACAGATCCCTTTGTATGAATCTCCTGTTAGTGCTCTGTTGTGTTACTTCTTGATTTCAACAAAGACAGGTGGCACAGAATCCAACATTCCACAGACTCAACCCTGTCGTGAGTATGTTCTATAGCACAGTTTCCTCACGACATAAGAAGTCTTTTGAGCTGAGGGAGACGCTGTGAGACTCACAGGGGCTGTACTTGCATTATGTGTCTTAGAGGCCTCAGTGCCTCACCCTGCCCTTCACTCACAGTATGCAACCTGCCCTATGTCCTTCCCAGGTCTATCTTCTTTCCTCCACTGGACACACATTGTCAGAATTGAGAATACAACGGAATGAGTTTCCCTGAAACAGAACTTCCTCTGTACAAAGGCATGGACGTATGAGACTAGACTCCTATAGGTTCCTATTGAAATTTACCACACAGTGCGTCCCAACAGCCTCCTTCTTTGCCAGACTCAATACTGCCACGAATCCCTCCTAACTCACACTTCCCTCACAACGTTGGAAGCATTCTCAACACAGAAAGACAGTGGATGACCACAGGACGTGCTCATCCAATATGTGTTTTGGATGCCTTAGCGCCATATCCTGCACTTCACTTACAGTACCAAAAGAACCCATAGTCCGTCCTTCTTGTATCTTCATTCCTCAATGGAGAAGGCACTGTTATGAATGGATTTCCACCTGAAGTAGTTTCCCTGAACAGAACCCCTTGTAGGAATCTCCTGTTACTTCTCTGTTGTGTTACTTCTTGATTTCAACAAAGACGGGTGGCACAGAATCCAACATTCCACAGACTCAACCCTGTCGTGAGTATGTTCTATAGCAGTTTTCTTACGACATAAGAAGTCCTTTGAGCTGAGGGAGACGCTGTGAGACTCACAGGGGCTGTACTTGCATTATGTGTCTTAGAGTCCTAAGTGCCTCACCCTGCCCCTCACTCACAGTATGCAAAATGCCCTATGTCCGTCCCTGTTCTATCTTCTTTCCTCCACTGGACACACACTGTCAGAATTGAGGATACGCCGGAATGAGTTTCCCTGAATCAGAACTTCCTCTGTATAAGTTGATGGACGTCTGAGACTAGACCCCTTTATGCGGCTATTGCAGTTTACCACACAGTGCGTCCAAACAGCCTCCTTCTTTGACATACTCAATACTGCCACGAATCCCTCCTAACTCACACTGTCAGAAATGAGAATACGCCGGAATGAGTTTCCCTGACACAGAACTTCCTCTGTTCAAGGGCATCGACGAATGAGATTAGACTCCTATACGCGCCCATTCTAGTTTATCACATAGTGAGCCCCAAGAGCTTCCTTCCTTGACAGACTCAACACTGCCACGAATCCCTCCAAACGCACACTTCCCTCACAATGTTTGTAGCGTTTTCGACTTAGAAAGACAGTGTGGATGAGCATAGGTCCTGATCTTTCAATATGTGTGTTGGAAGCCTAATCTCCATAAGCTGCACTTACCTCACAGGAACTAACGTGCCCATAGTCGGTCCTTTTTCTATCTTCATTTCTGAAGTAGGAAGACACTGTTATGGATGAGTATCCAACGGAAGTAGTGTCCCTGAACAGATCCCCTTGTAGGAATCACCTGTTAGGGGCCAGGGGCGTCCCGTCTGGATTACAAGAAAGACAGGTGGCACAGAATCCAACATTCCACAGACTCAACCCTGTCGTGAGTATGTTCTATAGCACAGTTTCCTCGTGACATATGAAGTGTATTGAGCAGACGTAGACACTGAGGAACGTCACAGGGCTATCCATGCTGTATGTTCCTTAGAGGCCAGAGGGCCTCACCGTGCACAAAACTCACAGTATGCATCCTGCCCTATGTCCGTCCTTCTTCTATCTTCTTTCCACCACTGGACTGACAGTGTCAGAATTGAGAATCCGCCTGAAGGAGTTTCCCTAAACCGAACTTGCTCTGGTCAAGGGGATGGACGTCTAAGACTAGACTCCTATACGTCCCTTTGCAGTTCACCACACAGTGCGTCTCAAGAGCCTCCTTCTTTGACAGACTCAATACTGCCACGAATCCCTCCTAACACACACTTCCATCACAATGTTTGAAGCTTTTTGGACACAGAAAGACAGTGTGGATGAGCACAGGAAGGGATCTTCAATACGTGTTATGGAAGCCTACACGCCATAAGCTGCACTTCACTCACAGGAACGTCCATAGTCGGTCCTTCTTCTAGCTTCATTTCTCAAATAGGAAGACACTGTTATGAATGAGTATCCACCTGAAGTAGTTTCCCTGAACAGATCCCTTTGTATGAATCTCCTGTTAGTGCTCTGTTGTGTTACTTCTTGATTTCAACAAAGACCGGTGGCACAGAATCCAACATTCCACAGACTCAACCCTGTCGTATGTTCTATAGCACAGTTTCCTCACGACATAAGAAGTCTTTTGAGCTGAGGGAGACGCTGTGAGACTCACAGGGGCTGTACTTGCATTATGTGTCTTAGAGGCCTCAGTGCCTCACCCTGCCCTTCACTCACAGTATGCAACCTGCCCTATGTCCTTCCCAGGTCTATCTTCTTTCCTCCACTGGACACACATTGTCAGAATTGAGAATACAACGGAATGAGTTTCCCTGAAACAGAACTTCCTCTGTACAAAGGCATGGACGTATGAGACTAGACTCCTATAGGTTCCTATTGAAATTTACCACACAGTGCGTCCCAACAGCCTCCTTCTTTGCCAGACTCAATACTGCCACGAATCCCTCCTAACTCACACTTCCCTCACAACGTTGGAAGCATTCTCAAAACAGAAAGACAGTGGATGACCACAGGACGTGCTCATCCAATATGTGTTTTGGATGCCTTAGCGCCATATCCTGCACTTCACTTACAGTACCAAAAGAACCCATAGTCCGTCCTTCTTGTATCTTCATTCCTCAATGGAGAAGGCACTGTTATGAATGGATTTCCACCTGAAGTAGTTTCCCTGAACAGAACCCCTTGTAGGAATCTCCTGTTACTTCTCTGTTGTGTTACTTCTTGATTTCAACAAAGACGGGTGGCACAGAATCCAACATTCCACAGACTCAACCCTGTCGTGAGTATGTTCTATAGCAGTTTTCTTACGACATAAGAAGTCCTTTGAGCTGAGGGAGACGCTGTGAGACTCACAGGGGCTGTACTTGCATTATGTGTCTTAGAGTCCTAAGTGCCTCACCCTGCCCCTCACTCACAGTATGCAAAATGCCCTATGTCCGTCCCTGTTCTATCTTCTTTCCTCCACTGGACACACACTGTCAGAACTGAGAAGACGCCGGAATGAGTTTCCCTGAATCAGAACTTCCTCTGTATAAGTTGATGGACGTCTGAGACTAGACCCCTTTATGCGGCTATTGCAGTTTACCACACAGTGCGTCCAAACAGCCTCCTTCTTTGACATACTCAATACTGCCACGAATCCCTCCTAACTCACACTGTCAGAAATGAGAATACGCCGGAATGAGTTTCCCTGACACAGAACTTCCTCTGTTCAAGGGCATCGACGAATGAGATTAGACTCCTATACGCGCCCATTCTAGTTTATCACATAGTGAGCCCCAAGAGCTTCCTTCCTTGACAGACTCAACACTGCCACGAATCCCTCCAAACGCACACTTCCCTCACAATGTTTGTAGCGTTTTCGACTTAGAAAGACAGTGTGGATGAGCATAGGTCCTGATCTTTCAATATGTGTGTTGGAAGCCTAAGCTCCATAAGCTGCACTTACCTCACAGGAACTAACGTGCCCATAGTCGGTCCTTTTTCTATCTTCATTTCTGAAGTAGGAAGACACTGTTATGGATGAGTATCCAACGGAAGTAGTGTCCCTGAACAGATCCCCTTGTAGGAATCACCTGTTAGGGGCCAGGGGCGTCCCGTCTGGATTACAAGAAAGACAGGTGGCACAGAATCCAACATTCCACAGACTCAACCCTGTCGTGAGTATGTTCTATAGCACAGTTTCCTCGTGACATATGAAGTGTATTGAGCAGACGTAGACACTGAGGAACGTCACAGGGCTATCCATGCTGTATGTTCCTTAGAGGCCAGAGGGCCTCACCGTGCACAAAACTCACAGTATGCATCCTGCCCTATGTCCGTCCTTCTTCTATCTTCTTTCCACCACTGGACTGACAGTGTCAGAATTGAGAATCCGCCTGAAGGAGTTTCCCTAAACCGAACTTGCTCTGGTCAAGGGGATGGACGTCTAAGACTAGACTCCTATACGTCCCTTTGCAGTTCACCACACAGTGCGTCTCAAGAGCCTCCTTCTTTGACAGACTCAATACTGCCACGAATCCCTCCTAACACACACTTCCATCACAATGTTTGAAGCTTTTTGGACACAGAAAGACAGTGTGGATGAGCACAGGAAGGGATCTTCAATACGTGTTATGGAAGCCTACACGCCATAAGCTGCACTTCACTCACAGGAACGTCCATAGTCGGTCCTTCTTCTAGCTTCATTTCTCAAATAGGAAGACACTGTTATGAATGAGTATCCACCTGAAGTAGTTTCCCTGAACAGATCCCTTTGTATGAATCTCCTGTTAGTGCTCTGTTGTGTTACTTCTTGATTTCAACAAAGACAGGTGGCACAGAATCCAACATTCCACAGACTCAACCCTGTCGTGAGTATGTTCTATAGCACAGTTTCCTCACGACATAAGAAGTCTTTTGAGCTGAGGGAGACGCTGTGAGACTCACAGGGGCTGTACTTGCATTATGTGTCTTAGAGGCCTCAGTGCCTCACCCTGCCCTTCACTCACAGTATGCAACCTGCCCTATGTCCTTCCCAGGTCTATCTTCTTTCCTCCACTGGACACACATTGTCAGAATTGAGAATACAACGGAATGAGTTTCCCTGAAACAGAACTTCCTCTGTACAAAGGCATGGACGTATGAGACTAGACTCCTATAGGTTCCTATTGAAATTTACCACACAGTGCGTCCCAACAGCCTCCTTCTTTGCCAGACTCAATACTGCCACGAATCCCTCCTAACTCACACTTCCCTCACAACGTTGGAAGCATTCTCAACACAGAAAGACAGTGGATGACCACAGGACGTGCTCATCCAATATGTGTTTTGGATGCCTTAGCGCCATATCCTGCACTTCACTTACAGTACCAAAAGAACCCATAGTCCGTCCTTCTTCTATCTTCATTCCTCAATGGAGAAGGCACTGTTATGAATGGGTTTCCACCTGAAGTAGTTTCCCTGAACAGAACCCCTTGTAGGAATCTCCTGTTAGTGCTCTGTTGTGTTACTTCTTGATTTCAACAAAGACGGGTGGCACAGAATCCAACATTCCACAGACTCAACCCTGTCGTGAGTATGTTCTATAGCAGTTTTCTTACGACATAAGAAGTCCTTTGAGCTGAGGGAGACGCTGTGAGACTCACAGGGGCTGTACTTGCATTATGTGTCTTAGAGTCCTAAGTGCCTCACCCTGCCCCTCACTCACAGTATGCAAAATGCCCTATGTCCGTCCCTGTTCTATCTTCTTTCCTCCACTGGACACACACTGTCAGAATTGAGAAGACGCCGGAATGAGTTTCCCTGAGTCAGAACTTCCTCTGTATAAGTTGATGGACGTCTGAGACTAGACCTCTATATGCGGCTATTGCAGTTTACCACACAGTGCGTCCAAACAGCCTCCTTCTTTGACATACTCAATACTGCCACGAATCCCTCCTAACTCACACTGTCAGAAATGAGAATACGCCGGAATGAGTTTCCCTGACACAGAACTTCCTCTGTTCAAGGGCATCGACGAATGAGATTAGACTCCTATACGCGCCCATTCTAGTTTATCACATAGTGAGCCCCAAGAGCTTCCTTCCTTGACAGACTCAACACTGCCACGAATCCCTCCAAACGCACACTTCCCTCACAATGTTTGTAGCGTTTTCGACTTAGAAAGACAGTGTGGATGAGCATAGGTCCTGATCTTTCAATATGTGTGTTGGAAGCCTAAGCTCCATAAGCTGCACTTACCTCACAGGAACTAAAGTGCCCATAGTCGGTCCTTTTTCTATTTTCATTTCTGAAGTAGGAAGACACTGTTATGGATGAGTATCCAACGGAAGTAGTGTCCCTGAACAGATCCCCTTGTAGGAATCACCTGTTAGGGGCCAGGGGCGTCCCTTCTGGATTACAAGAAAGACAGGTGGCACAGAATCCAACATTCTACAGACTCAACCCTGTCGTGAGTATGTTCTATAGCACAGTTTCCTCGTGACATATGAAGTGTATTGAGCAGACGTAGACACTGAGGAACGTCACAGGGCTATCCATGCTGTATGTTCCTTAGAGGCCAGAGGGCCTCACCGTGCACAAAACTCACAGTATGCATCCTGCCCTATGTCCGTCCTTCTTCTATCTTCTTTCCACCACTGGACTGACAGTGTCAGAATTGAGAATCCGCCTGAAGGAGTTTCCCTAAACCGAACTTGCTCTGGTCAAGGGGATGGACGTCTAAGACTAGACTCCTATACGTCCCTTTGCAGTTCACCACACAGTGCGTCTCAAGAGCCTCCTTCTTTGACAGACTCAATACTGCCACGAATCCCTCCTAACACACACTTCCATCACAATGTTTGAAGCTTTTTGGACACAGAAAGACAGTGTGGATGAGCACAGGAAGGGATCTTCAATACGTGTTATGGAAGCCTACACGCCATAAGCTGCACTTCACTCACAGGAACGTCCATAGTCGGTCCTTCTTCTAGCTTCATTTCTCAAATAGGAAGACACTGTTATGAATGAGTATCCACCTGAAGTAGTTTCCCTGAACAGATCCCTTTGTATGAATCTCCTGTTAGTGCTCTGTTGTGTTACTTCTTGATTTCAACAAAGACAGGTGGCACAGAATCCAACATTCCACAGACTCAACCCTGTCGTGAGTATGTTCTATAGCACAGTTTCCTCACGACATAAGAAGTCTTTTGAGCTGAGGGAGACGCTGTGAGACTCACAGGGGCTGTACTTGCATTATGTGTCTTAGAGGCCTCAGTGCCTCACCCTGCCCTTCACTCACAGTATGCAACCTGCCCTATGTCCTTCCCAGGTCTATCTTCTTTCCTCCACTGGACACACATTGTCAGAATTGAGAATACAACGGAATGAGTTTCCCTGAAACAGAACTTCCTCTGTACAAAGGCATGGACGTATGAGACTAGACTCCTATAGGTTCCTATTGAAATTTACCACACAGTGCGTCCCAACAGCCTCCTTCTTTGCCAGACTCAATACTGCCACGAATCCCTCCTAACTCACACTTCCCTCACAACGTTGGAAGCATTCTCAACACAGAAAGACAGTGGATGACCACAGGACGTGCTCATCCAATATGTGTTTTGGATGCCTTAGCGCCATATCCTGCACTTCACTTACAGTACCAAAAGAACCCATAGTCCGTCCTTCTTGTATCTTCATTCCTCAATGGAGAAGGCACTGTTATGAATGGGTTTCCACCTGAAGTAGTTTCCCTGAACAGAACCCGTTGTAGGATTCTCCTGTTAGTGCTCTGTTGTGTTACTTCTTGATTTCAACAAAGACGGGTGGCACAGAATCCAACATTCCACAGACTCAACCCTGTCGTGAGTATGTTCTATAGCAGTTTTCTTACGACATAAGAAGTCCTTTGAGCTGAGGGAGACGCTGTGAGACTCACAGGGGCTGTACTTGCATTATGTGTCTTAGAGTCCTAAGTGCCTCACCCTGCCCCTCACTCACAGTATGCAAAATGCCCTATGTCCGTCCCTGTTCTATCTTCTTTCCTCCACTGGACACACACTGTCAGAATTGAGAAGACGCCGGAATGAGTTTCCCTGAATCAGAACTTCCTCTGTATAAGTTGATGGACGTCTGAGACTAGACCTCTATATGCGGCTATTGCAGTTTACCACACAGTGCGTCCAAACAGCCTCCTTCTTTGACATACTCAATACTGCCACGAATCCCTCCTAACTCACACTGTCAGAAATGAGAATACGCCGGAATGAGTTTCCCTGACACAGAACTTCCTCTGTTCAAGGGCATCGACGAATGAGATTAGACTCCTATACGCGCCCATTCTAGTTTATCACATAGTGAGCCCCAAGAGCTTCCTTCCTTGACAGACTCAACACTGCCACGAATCCCTCCAAACGCACACTTCCCTCACAATGTTTGTAGCGTTTTCGACTTAGAAAGACAGTGTGGATGAGCATAGGTCCTGATCTTTCAATATGTGTGTTGGAAGCCTAAGCTCCATAAGCTGCACTTACCTCACAGGAACTAAAGTGCCCATAGTCGGTCCTTTTTCTATCTTCATTTCTGAAGTAGGAAGACACTGTTATGGATGAGTATCCAACGGAAGTAGTGTCCCTGAACAGATCCCCTTGTAGGAATCACCTGTTAGGGGCCAGGGGCGTCCCGTCTGGATTACAAGAAAGACAGGTGGCACAGAATCCAACATTCCACAGACTCAACCCTGTCGTGAGTATGTTCTATAGCACAGTTTCCTCGTGACATATGAAGTGTATTGAGCAGACGTAGACACTGAGGAACGTCACAGGGCTATCCATGCTGTATGTTCCTTAGAGGCCAGAGGGCCTCACCGTGCACAAAACTCACAGTATGCATCCTGCCCTATGTCCGTCCTTCTTCTATCTTCTTTCCACCACTGGACTGACAGTGTCAGAATTGAGAATCCGCCTGAAGGAGTTTCCCTAAACCGAACTTGCTCTGGTCAAGGGGATGGACGTCTAAGACTAGACTCCTATACGTCCCTTTGCAGTTCACCACACAGTGCGTCTCAAGAGCCTCCTTCTTTGACAGACTCAATACTGCCACGAATCCCTCCTAACACACACTTCCATCACAATGTTTGAAGCTTTTTGGACACAGAAAGACAGTGTGGATGAGCACAGGAAGGGATCTTCAATACGTGTTATGGAAGCCTACACGCCATAAGCTGCACTTCACTCACAGGAACGTCCATAGTCGGTCCTTCTTCTAGCTTCATTTCTCAAATAGGAAGACACTGTTATGAATGAGTATCCACCTGAAGTAGTTTCCCTGAACAGATCCCTTTGTATGAATCTCCTGTTAGTGCTCTGTTGTGTTACTTCTTGATTTCAACAAAGACAGGTGGCACAGAATCCAACATTCCACAGACTCAACCCTGTCGTGAGTATGTTCTATAGCACAGTTTCCTCACGACATAAGAAGTCTTTTGAGCTGAGGGAGACGCTGTGAGACTCACAGGGGCTGTACTTGCATTATGTGTCTTAGAGGCCTCAGTGCCTCACCCTGCCCTTCACTCACAGTATGCAACCTGCCCTATGTCCTTCCCAGGTCTATCTTCTTTCCTCCACTGGACACACATTGTCAGAATTGAGAATACAACGGAATGAGTTTCCCTGAAACAGAACTTCCTCTGTACAAAGGCATGGACGTATGAGACTAGACTCCTATAGGTTCCTATTGAAATTTACCACACAGTGCGTCCCAACAGCCTCCTTCTTTGCCAGACTCAATACTGCCACGAATCCCTCCTAACTCACACTTCCCTCACAACGTTGGAAGCATTCTCAACACAGAAAGACAGTGGATGACCACAGGACGTGCTCATCCAATATGTGTTTTGGATGCCTTAGCGCCATATCCTGCACTTCACTTACAGTACCAAAAGAACCCATAGTCCGTCCTTCTTGTATCTTCATTCCTCAATGGAGAAGGCACTGTTATGAATGGATTTCCACCTGAAGTAGTTTCCCTGAACAGAACCCCTTGTAGGAATCTCCTGTTACTTCTCTGTTGTGTTACTTCTTGATTTCAACAAAGACGGGTGGCACAGAATCCAACATTCCACAGACTCAACCCTGTCGTGAGTATGTTCTATAGCAGTTTTCTTACGACATAAGAAGTCCTTTGAGCTGAGGGAGACGCTGTGAGACTCACAGGGGCTGTACTTGCATTATGTGTCTTAGAGTCCTAAGTGCCTCACCCTGCCCCTCACTCACAGTATGCAAAATGCCCTATGTCCGTCCCTGTTCTATCTTCTTTCCTCCACTGGACACACACTGTCAGAATTGAGGATACGCCGGAATGAGTTTCCCTGAATCAGAACTTCCTCTGTATAAGTTGATGGACGTCTGAGACTAGACCCCTTTATGCGGCTATTGCAGTTTACCACACAGTGCGTCCAAACAGCCTCCTTCTTTGACATACTCAATACTGCCACGAATCCCTCCTAACTCACACTGTCAGAAATGAGAATACGCCGGAATGAGTTTCCCTGACACAGAACTTCCTCTGTTCAAGGGCATCGACGAATGAGATTAGACTCCTATACGCGCCCATTCTAGTTTATCACATAGTGAGCCCCAAGAGCTTCCTTCCTTGACAGACTCAACACTGCCACGAATCCCTCCAAACGCACACTTCCCTCACAATGTTTGTAGCGTTTTCGACTTAGAAAGACAGTGTGGATGAGCATAGGTCCTGATCTTTCAATATGTGTGTTGGAAGCCTAATCTCCATAAGCTGCACTTACCTCACAGGAACTAACGTGCCCATAGTCGGTCCTTTTTCTATCTTCATTTCTGAAGTAGGAAGACACTGTTATGGATGAGTATCCAACGGAAGTAGTGTCCCTGAACAGATCCCCTTGTAGGAATCACCTGTTAGGGGCCAGGGGCGTCCCGTCTGGATTACAAGAAAGACAGGTGGCACAGAATCCAACATTCCACAGACTCAACCCTGTCGTGAGTATGTTCTATAGCACAGTTTCCTCGTGACATATGAAGTGTATTGAGCAGACGTAGACACTGAGGAACGTCACAGGGCTATCCATGCTGTATGTTCCTTAGAGGCCAGAGGGCCTCACCGTGCACAAAACTCACAGTATGCATCCTGCCCTATGTCCGTCCTTCTTCTATCTTCTTTCCACCACTGGACTGACAGTGTCAGAATTGAGAATCCGCCTGAAGGAGTTTCCCTAAACCGAACTTGCTCTGGTCAAGGGGATGGACGTCTAAGACTAGACTCCTATACGTCCCTTTGCAGTTCACCACACAGTGCGTCTCAAGAGCCTCCTTCTTTGACAGACTCAATACTGCCACGAATCCCTCCTAACACACACTTCCATCACAATGTTTGAAGCTTTTTGGACACAGAAAGACAGTGTGGATGAGCACAGGAAGGGATCTTCAATACGTGTTATGGAAGCCTACACGCCATAAGCTGCACTTCACTCACAGGAACGTCCATAGTCGGTCCTTCTTCTAGCTTCATTTCTCAAATAGGAAGACACTGTTATGAATGAGTATCCACCTGAAGTAGTTTCCCTGAACAGATCCCTTTGTATGAATCTCCTGTTAGTGCTCTGTTGTGTTACTTCTTGATTTCAACAAAGACCGGTGGCACAGAATCCAACATTCCACAGACTCAACCCTGTCGTATGTTCTATAGCACAGTTTCCTCACGACATAAGAAGTCTTTTGAGCTGAGGGAGACGCTGTGAGACTCACAGGGGCTGTACTTGCATTATGTGTCTTAGAGGCCTCAGTGCCTCACCCTGCCCTTCACTCACAGTATGCAACCTGCCCTATGTCCTTCCCAGGTCTATCTTCTTTCCTCCACTGGACACACATTGTCAGAATTGAGAATACAACGGAATGAGTTTCCCTGAAACAGAACTTCCTCTGTACAAAGGCATGGACGTATGAGACTAGACTCCTATAGGTTCCTATTGAAATTTACCACACAGTGCGTCCCAACAGCCTCCTTC
The DNA here is from genome assembly GCF_020171115.1 of Neogale vison. Taxonomy (NCBI): domain Eukaryota; kingdom Metazoa; phylum Chordata; class Mammalia; order Carnivora; family Mustelidae; genus Neogale; species Neogale vison. Next base: position 78,002,295 of record NC_058105.1, read on the forward strand.
TTTGCCAGACTCAATACTGCCACGAATCCCTCCTAACTCACACTTCCCTCACAACGTTGGAAGCATTCTCAAAACAGAAAGACAGTGGATGACCACAGGACGTGCTCATCCAATATGTGTTTTGGATGCCTTAGCGCCATATCCTGCACTTCACTTACAGTACCAAAAGAACCCATAGTCCGTCCTTCTTGTATCTTCATTCCTCAATGGAGAAGGCACTGTTATGAATGGATTTCCACCTGAAGTAGTTTCCCTGAACAGAACCCCTTGTAGGAATCTCCTGTTACTTCTCTGTTGTGTTACTTCTTGATTTCAACAAAGACGGGTGGCACAGAATCCAACATTCCACAGACTCAACCCTGTCGTGAGTATGTTCTATAGCAGTTTTCTTACGACATAAGAAGTCCTTTGAGCTGAGGGAGACGCTGTGAGACTCACAGGGGCTGTACTTGCATTATGTGTCTTAGAGTCCTAAGTGCCTCACCCTGCCCCTCACTCACAGTATGCAAAATGCCCTATGTCCGTCCCTGTTCTATCTTCTTTCCTCCACTGGACACACACTGTCAGAACTGAGAAGACGCCGGAATGAGTTTCCCTGAATCAGAACTTCCTCTGTATAAGTTGATGGACGTCTGAGACTAGACCCCTTTATGCGGCTATTGCAGTTTACCACACAGTGCGTCCAAACAGCCTCCTTCTTTGACATACTCAATACTGCCACGAATCCCTCCTAACTCACACTGTCAGAAATGAGAATACGCCGGAATGAGTTTCCCTGACACAGAACTTCCTCTGTTCAAGGGCATCGACGAATGAGATTAGACTCCTATACGCGCCCATTCTAGTTTATCACATAGTGAGCCCCAAGAGCTTCCTTCCTTGACAGACTCAACACTGCCACGAATCCCTCCAAACGCACACTTCCCTCACAATGTTTGTAGCGTTTTCGACTTAGAAAGACAGTGTGGATGAGCATAGGTCCTGATCTTTCAATATGTGTGTTGGAAGCCTAAGCTCCATAAGCTGCACTTACCTCACAGGAACTAACGTGCCCATAGTCGGTCCTTTTTCTATCTTCATTTCTGAAGTAGGAAGACACTGTTATGGATGAGTATCCAACGGAAGTAGTGTCCCTGAACAGATCCCCTTGTAGGAATCACCTGTTAGGGGCCAGGGGCGTCCCGTCTGGATTACAAGAAAGACAGGTGGCACAGAATCCAACATTCCACAGACTCAACCCTGTCGTGAGTATGTTCTATAGCACAGTTTCCTCGTGACATATGAAGTGTATTGAGCAGACGTAGACACTGAGGAACGTCACAGGGCTATCCATGCTGTATGTTCCTTAGAGGCCAGAGGGCCTCACCGTGCACAAAACTCACAGTATGCATCCTGCCCTATGTCCGTCCTTCTTCTATCTTCTTTCCACCACTGGACTGACAGTGTCAGAATTGAGAATCCGCCTGAAGGAGTTTCCCTAAACCGAACTTGCTCTGGTCAAGGGGATGGACGTCTAAGACTAGACTCCTATACGTCCCTTTGCAGTTCACCACACAGTGCGTCTCAAGAGCCTCCTTCTTTGACAGACTCAATACTGCCACGAATCCCTCCTAACACACACTTCCATCACAATGTTTGAAGCTTTTTGGACACAGAAAGACAGTGTGGATGAGCACAGGAAGGGATCTTCAATACGTGTTATGGAAGCCTACACGCCATAAGCTGCACTTCACTCACAGGAACGTCCATAGTCGGTCCTTCTTCTAGCTTCATTTCTCAAATAGGAAGACACTGTTATGAATGAGTATCCACCTGAAGTAGTTTCCCTGAACAGATCCCTTTGTATGAATCTCCTGTTAGTGCTCTGTTGTGTTACTTCTTGATTTCAACAAAGACAGGTGGCACAGAATCCAACATTCCACAGACTCAACCCTGTCGTGAGTATGTTCTATAGCACAGTTTCCTCACGACATAAGAAGTCTTTTGAGCTGAGGGAGACGCTGTGAGACTCACAGGGGCTGTACTTGCATTATGTGTCTTAGAGGCCTCAGTGCCTCACCCTGCCCTTCACTCACAGTATGCAACCTGCCCTATGTCCTTCCCAGGTCTATCTTCTTTCCTCCACTGGACACACATTGTCAGAATTGAGAATACAACGGAATGAGTTTCCCTGAAACAGAACTTCCTCTGTACAAAGGCATGGACGTATGAGACTAGACTCCTATAGGTTCCTATTGAAATTTACCACACAGTGCGTCCCAACAGCCTCCTTCTTTGCCAGACTCAATACTGCCACGAATCCCTCCTAACTCACACTTCCCTCACAACGTTGGAAGCATTCTCAACACAGAAAGACAGTGGATGACCACAGGACGTGCTCATCCAATATGTGTTTTGGATGCCTTAGCGCCATATCCTGCACTTCACTTACAGTACCAAAAGAACCCATAGTCCGTCCTTCTTCTATCTTCATTCCTCAATGGAGAAGGCACTGTTATGAATGGGTTTCCACCTGAAGTAGTTTCCCTGAACAGAACCCGTTGTAGGATTCTCCTGTTACTTCTCTGTTGTGTTACTTCTTGATTTCAACAAAGAGGGGTGGCACAGAATCCAACATTCCACAGACTCAACCCTGTCGTGAGTATGTTCTATAGCAGTTTTCTTACGACATAAGAAGTCCTTTGAGCTGAGGGAGACGCTGTGAGACTCACAGGGGCTGTACTTGCATTATGTGTCTTAGAGTCCTAAGTGCCTCACCCTGCCCCTCACTCACAGTATGCAAAATGCCCTATGTCCGTCCCTGTTCTATCTTCTTTCCTCCACTGGACACACACTGTCAGAATTGAGAAGACGCCGGAATGAGTTTCCCTGAATCAGAACTTCCTCTGTATAAGTTGATGGACGTCTGAGACTAGACCCCTTTATGCGGCTATTGCAGTTTACCACACAGTGCGTCCAAACAGCCTCCTTCTTTGACATACTCAATACTGCCACGAATCCCTCCTAACTCACACTGTCAGAAATGAGAATACGCCGGAATGAGTTTCCCTGACACAGAACTTCCTCTGTTCAAGGGCATCGACGAATGAGATTAGACTCCTATACGCGCCCATTCTAGTTTATCACATAGTGAGCCCCAAGAGCTTCCTTCCTTGACAGACTCAACACTGCCACGAATCCCTCCAAACGCACACTTCCCTCACAATGTTTGTAGCGTTTTCGACTTAGAAAGACAGTGTGGATGAGCATAGGTCCTGATCTTTCAATATGTGTGTTGGAAGCCTAAGCTCCATAAGCTGCACTTACCTCACAGGAACTAACGTGCCCATAGTCGGTCCTTGTTCTATCTTCATTTCTGAAGTAGGAAGACACTGTTATGGATGAGTATCCAACGGAAGTAGTGTCCCTGAACAGATCCCCTTGTAGGAATCACCTGTTAGGGGCCAGGGGCGTCCCTTCTGGATTACAAGAAAGACAGGTGGCACAGAATCCAACATTCCACAGACTCAACCCTGTCGTGAGTATGTTCTATAGCACAGTTTCCTCGTGACATATGAAGTGTATTGAGCAGACGTAGACACTGAGGAACGTCACAGGGCTATCCATGCTGTATGTTCCTTAGAGGCCAGAGGGCCTCACCGTGCACAAAACTCACAGTATGCATCCTGCCCTATGTCCGTCCTTCTTCTATCTTCTTTCCACCACTGGACTGACAGTGTCAGAATTGAGAATCCGCCTGAAGGAGTTTCCCTAAACCGAACTTGCTCTGGTCAAGGGGATGGACGTCTAAGACTAGACTCCTATACGTCCCTTTGCAGTTCACCACACAGTGCGTCTCAAGAGCCTCCTTCTTTGACAGACTCAATACTGCCACGAATCCCTCCTAACACACACTTCCATCACAATGTTTGAAGCTTTTTGGACACAGAAAGACAGTGTGGATGAGCACAGGAAGGGATCTTCAATACGTGTTATGGAAGCCTACACGCCATAAGCTGCACTTCACTCACAGGAACGTCCATAGTCGGTCCTTCTTCTAGCTTCATTTCTCAAATAGGAAGACACTGTTATGAATGAGTATCCACCTGAAGTAGTTTCCCTGAACAGATCCCTTTGTATGAATCTCCTGTTAGTGCTCTGTTGTGTTACTTCTTGATTTCAACAAAGACAGGTGGCACAGAATCCAACATTCCACAGACTCAACCCTGTCGTGAGTATGTTCTATAGCACAGTTTCCTCACGACATAAGAAGTCTTTTGAGCTGAGGGAGACGCTGTGAGACTCACAGGGGCTGTACTTGCATTATGTGTCTTAGAGGCCTCAGTGCCTCACCCTGCCCTTCACTCACAGTATGCAACCTGCCCTATGTCCTTCCCAGGTCTATCTTCTTTCCTCCACTGGACACACATTGTCAGAATTGAGAATACAACGGAATGAGTTTCCCTGAAACAGAACTTCCTCTGTACAAAGGCATGGACGTATGAGACTAGACTCCTATAGGTTCCTATTGAAATTTACCACACAGTGCGTCCCAACAGCCTCCTTCTTTGCCAGACTCAATACTGCCACGAATCCCTCCTAACTCACACTTCCCTCACAACGTTGGAAGCATTCTCAACACAGAAAGACAGTGGATGACCACAGGACGTGCTCATCCAATATGTGTTTTGGATGCCTTAGCGCCATATCCTGCACTTCACTTACAGTACCAAAAGAACCCATAGTCCGTCCTTCTTCTATCTTCATTCCTCAATGGAGAAGGCACTGTTATGAATGGGTTTCCACCTGAAGTAGTTTCCCTGAACAGAACCCGTTGTAGGATTCTCCTGTTAGTGCTCTGTTGTGTTACTTCTTGATTTCAACAAAGAGGGGTGGCACAGAATCCAACATTCCACAGACTCAACCCTGTCGTGAGTATGTTCTATAGCAGTTTTCTTACGACATAAGAAGTCCTTTGAGCTGAGGGAGACGCTGTGAGACTCACAGGGGCTGTACTTGCATTATGTGTCTTAGAGTCCTAAGTGCCTCACCCTGCCCCTCACTCACAGTATGCAAAATGCCCTATGTCCGTCCCTGTTCTATCTTCTTTCCTCCACTGGACACACACTGTCAGAATTGAGAAGACGCCGGAATGAGTTTCCCTGAATCAGAACTTCCTCTGTATAAGTTGATGGACGTCTGAGACTAGACCTCTATATGCGGCTATTGCAGTTTACCACACAGTGCGTCCAAACAGCCTCCTTCTTTGACATACTCAATACTGCCACGAATCCCTCCTAACTCACACTGTCAGAAATGAGAATACGCCGGAATGAGTTTCCCTGACACAGAACTTCCTCTGTTCAAGGGCATCGACGAATGAGATTAGACTCCTATACGCGCCCATTCTAGTTTATCACATAGTGAGCCCCAAGAGCTTCCTTCCTTGACAGACTCAACACTGCCACGAATCCCTCCAAACGCACACTTCCCTCACAATGTTTGTAGCGTTTTCGACTTAGAAAGACAGTGTGGATGAGCATAGGTCCTGATCTTTCAATATGTGTGTTGGAAGCCTAAGCTCCATAAGCTGCACTTACCTCACAGGAACTAAAGTGCCCATAGTCGGTCCTTTTTCTATTTTCATTTCTGAAGTAGGAAGACACTGTTATGGATGAGTATCCAACGGAAGTAGTGTCCCTGAACAGATCCCCTTGTAGGAATCACCTGTTAGGGGCCAGGGGCGTCCCTTCTGGATTACAAGAAAGACAGGTGGCACAGAATCCAACATTCTACAGACTCAACCCTGTCGTGAGTATGTTCTATAGCACAGTTTCCTCGTGACATATGAAGTGTATTGAGCAGACGTAGACACTGAGGAACGTCACAGGGCTATCCATGCTGTATGTTCCTTAGAGGCCAGAGGGCCTCACCGTGCACAAAACTCACAGTATGCATCCTGCCCTATGTCCGTCCTTCTTCTATCTTCTTTCCACCACTGGACTGACAGTGTCAGAATTGAGAATCCGCCTGAAGGAGTTTCCCTAAACCGAACTTGCTCTGGTCAAGGGGATGGACGTCTAAGACTAGACTCCTATACGTCCCTTTGCAGTTCACCACACAGTGCGTCTCAAGAGCCTCCTTCTTTGACAGACTCAATACTGCCACGAATCCCTCCTAACACACACTTCCATCACAATGTTTGAAGCTTTTTGGACACAGAAAGACAGTGTGGATGAGCACAGGAAGGGATCTTCAATACGTGTTATGGAAGCCTACACGCCATAAGCTGCACTTCACTCACAGGAACGTCCATAGTCGGTCCTTCTTCTAGCTTCATTTCTCAAATAGGAAGACACTGTTATGAATGAGTATCCACCTGAAGTAGTTTCCCTGAACAGATCCCTTTGTATGAATCTCCTGTTAGTGCTCTGTTGTGTTACTTCTTGATTTCAACAAAGACAGGTGGCACAGAATCCAACATTCCACAGACTCAACCCTGTCGTGAGTATGTTCTATAGCACAGTTTCCTCACGACATAAGAAGTCTTTTGAGCTGAGGGAGACGCTGTGAGACTCACAGGGGCTGTACTTGCATTATGTGTCTTAGAGGCCTCAGTGCCTCACCCTGCCCTTCACTCACAGTATGCAACCTGCCCTATGTCCTTCCCAGGTCTATCTTCTTTCCTCCACTGGACACACATTGTCAGAATTGAGAATACAACGGAATGAGTTTCCCTGAAACAGAACTTCCTCTGTACAAAGGCATGGACGTATGAGACTAGACTCCTATAGGTTCCTATTGAAATTTACCACACAGTGCGTCCCAACAGCCTCCTTCTTTGCCAGACTCAATACTGCCACGAATCCCTCCTAACTCACACTTCCCTCACAACGTTGGAAGCATTCTCAACACAGAAAGACAGTGGATGACCACAGGACGTGCTCATCCAATATGTGTTTTGGATGCCTTAGCGCCATATCCTGCACTTCACTTACAGTACCAAAAGAACCCATAGTCCGTCCTTCTTGTATCTTCATTCCTCAATGGAGAAGGCACTGTTATGAATGGGTTTCCACCTGAAGTAGTTTCCCTGAACAGAACCCGTTGTAGGATTCTCCTGTTAGTGCTCTGTTGTGTTACTTCTTGATTTCAACAAAGACGGGTGGCACAGAATCCAACATTCCACAGACTCAACCCTGTCGTGAGTATGTTCTATAGCAGTTTTCTTACGACATAAGAAGTCCTTTGAGCTGAGGGAGACGCTGTGAGACTCACAGGGGCTGTACTTGCATTATGTGTCTTAGAGTCCTAAGTGCCTCACCCTGCCCCTCACTCACAGTATGCAAAATGCCCTATGTCCGTCCCTGTTCTATCTTCTTTCCTCCACTGGACACACACTGTCAGAATTGAGAAGACGCCGGAATGAGTTTCCCTGAATCAGAACTTCCTCTGTATAAGTTGATGGACGTCTGAGACTAGACCTCTATATGCGGCTATTGCAGTTTACCACACAGTGCGTCCAAACAGCCTCCTTCTTTGACATACTCAATACTGCCACGAATCCCTCCTAACTCACACTGTCAGAAATGAGAATACGCCGGAATGAGTTTCCCTGACACAGAACTTCCTCTGTTCAAGGGCATCGACGAATGAGATTAGACTCCTATACGCGCCCATTCTAGTTTATCACATAGTGAGCCCCAAGAGCTTCCTTCCTTGACAGACTCAACACTGCCACGAATCCCTCCAAACGCACACTTCCCTCACAATGTTTGTAGCGTTTTCGACTTAGAAAGACAGTGTGGATGAGCATAGGTCCTGATCTTTCAATATGTGTGTTGGAAGCCTAAGCTCCATAAGCTGCACTTACCTCACAGGAACTAAAGTGCCCATAGTCGGTCCTTTTTCTATCTTCACTTCTGAAGTAGGAAGACACTGTTATGGATGAGTATCCAACGGAAGTAGTGTCCCTGAACAGATCCCCTTGTAGGAATCACCTGTTAGGGGCCAGGGGCGTCCCGTCTGGATTACAAGAAAGACAGGTGGCACAGAATCCAACATTCCACAGACTCAACCCTGTCGTGAGTATGTTCTATAGCACAGTTTCCTCATGACATATGAAGTGTATTGAGCAGACGTAGACACTGAGGAACGTCACAGGGCTATCCATGCTGTATGTTCCTTAGAGGCCAGAGGGCCTCACCGTGCACAAAACTCACAGTATGCATCCTGCCCTATGTCCGTCCTTCTTCTATCTTCTTTCCACCACTGGACTGACAGTGTCAGAATTGAGAATCCGCCTGAAGGAGTTTCCCTAAACCGAACTTGCTCTGGTCAAGGGGATGGACGTCTAAGACTAGACTCCTATACGTCCCTTTGCAGTTCACCACACAGTGCGTCTCAAGAGCCTCCTTCTTTGACAGACTCAATACTGCCACGAATCCCTCCTAACACACACTTCCATCACAATGTTTGAAGCTTTTTGGACACAGAAAGACAGTGTGGATGAGCACAGGAAGGGATCTTCAATACGTGTTATGGAAGCCTACACGCCATAAGCTGCACTTCACTCACAGGAACGTCCATAGTCGGTCCTTCTTCTAGCTTCATTTCTCAAATAGGAAGACACTGTTATGAATGAGTATCCACCTGAAGTAGTTTCCCTGAACAGATCCCTTTGTATGAATCTCCTGTTAGTGCTCTGTTGTGTTACTTCTTGATTTCAACAAAGACAGGTGGCACAGAATCCAACATTCCACAGACTCAACCCTGTCGTGAGTATGTTCTATAGCACAGTTTCCTCACGACATAAGAAGTCTTTTGAGCTGAGGGAGACGCTGTGAGACTCACAGGGGCTGTACTTGCATTATGTGTCTTAGAGGCCTCAGTGCCTCACCCTGCCCTTCACTCACAGTATGCAACCTGCCCTATGTCCTTCCCAGGTCTATCTTCTTTCCTCCACTGGACACACATTGTCAGAATTGAGAATACAACGGAATGAGTTTCCCTGAAACAGAACTTCCTCTGTACAAAGGCATGGACGTATGAGACTAGACTCCTATAGGTTCCTATTGAAATTTACCACACAGTGCGTCCCAACAGCCTCCTTCTTTGCCAGACTCAATACTGCCACGAATCCGTCCTAACTCACACTTCCCTCACAACGTTGGAAGCATTCTCAACACAGAAAGACAGTGGATGACCACAGGACGTGCTCATCCAATATGTGTTTTGGATGCCTTAGCGCCATATCCTGCACTTCACTTACAGTACCAAAAGAACCCATAGTCCGTCCTTCTTGTATCTTCATTCCTCAATGGAGAAGGCACTGTTATGAATGGGTTTCCACCTGAAGTAGTTTCCCTGAACAGAACCCGTTGTAGGATTCTCCTGTTAGTGCTCTGTTGTGTTACTTCTTGATTTCAACAAAGACGGGTGGCACAGAATCCAACATTCCACAGACTCAACCCTGTCGTGAGTATGTTCTATAGCAGTTTTCTTACGACATAAGAAGTCCTTTGAGCTGAGGGAGACGCTGTGAGACTCACAGGGGCTGTACTTGCATTATGTGTCTTAGAGTCCTAAGTGCCTCACCCTGCCCCTCACTCACAGTATGCAAAATGCCCTATGTCCGTCCCTGTTCTATCTTCTTTCCTCCACTGGACACACACTGTCAGAATTGAGGATACGCCGGAATGAGTTTCCCTGAATCAGAACTTCCTCTGTATAAGTTGATGGACGTCTGAGACTAGACCCCTTTATGCGGCTATTGCAGTTTACCACACAGTGCGTCCAAACAGCCTCCTTCTTTGACATACTCAATACTGCCACGAATCCCTCCTAACTCACACTGTCAGAAATGAGAATACGCCGGAATGAGTTTCCCTGACACAGAACTTCCTCTGTTCAAGGGCATCGACGAATGAGATTAGACTCCTATACGCGCCCATTCTAGTTTATCACATAGTGAGCCCCAAGAGCTTCCTTCCTTGACAGACTCAACACTGCCACGAATCCCTCCAAACGCACACTTCCCTCACAATGTTTGTAGCGTTTTCGACTTAGAAAGACAGTGTGGATGAGCATAGGTCCTGATCTTTCAATATGTGTGTTGGAAGCCTAAGCTCCATAAGCTGCACTTACCTCACAGGAACTAACGTGCCCATAGTCGGTCCTTTTTCTATCTTCATTTCTGAAGTAGGAAGACACTGTTATGGATGAGTATCCAACGGAAGTAGTGTCCCTGAACAGATCCCCTTGTAGGAATCACCTGTTAGGGGCCAGGGGCGTCCCGTCTGGATTACAAGAAAGACAGGTGGCACAGAATCCAACATTCCACAGACTCAACCCTGTCGTGAGTATGTTCTATAGCACAGTTTCCTCGTGACATATGAAGTGTATTGAGCAGACGTAGACACTGAGGAACGTCACAGGGCTATCCATGCTGTATGTTCCTTAGAGGCCAGAGGGCCTCACCGTGCACAAAACTCACAGTATGCATCCTGCCCTATGTCCGTCCTTCTTCTATCTTCTTTCCACCACTGGACTGACAGTGTCAGAATTGAGAATCCGCCTGAAGGAGTTTCCCTAAACCGAACTTGCTCTGGTCAAGGGGATGGACGTCTAAGACTAGACTCCTATACGTCCCTTTGCAGTTCACCACACAGTGCGTCTCAAGAGCCTCCTTCTTTGACAGACTCAATACTGCCACGAATCCCTCCTAACACACACTTCCATCACAATGTTTGAAGCTTTTTGGACACAGAAAGACAGTGTGGATGAGCACAGGAAGGGATCTTCAATACGTGTTATGGAAGCCTACACGCCATAAGCTGCACTTCACTCACAGGAACGTCCATAGTCGGTCCTTCTTCTAGCTTCATTTCTCAAATAGGAAGACACTGTTATGAATGAGTATCCACCTGAAGTAGTTTCCCTGAACAGATCCCTTTGTATGAATCTCCTGTTAGTGCTCTGTTGTGTTACTTCTTGATTTCAACAAAGACCGGTGGCACAGAATCCAACATTCCACAGACTCAACCCTGTCGTATGTTCTATAGCACAGTTTCCTCACGACATAAGAAGTCTTTTGAGCTGAGGGAGACGCTGTGAGACTCACAGGGGCTGTACTTGCATTATGTGTCTTAGAGGCCTCAGTGCCTCACCCTGCCCTTCACTCACAGTATGCAACCTGCCCTATGTCCTTCCCAGGTCTATCTTCTTTCCTCCACTGGACACACATTGTCAGAATTGAGAATACAACGGAATGAGTTTCCCTGAAACAGAACTTCCTCTGTACAAAGGCATGGACGTATGAGACTAGACTCCTATAGGTTCCTATTGAAATTTACCACACAGTGCGTCCCAACAGCCTCCTTCTTTGCCAGACTCAATACTGCCACGAATCCGTCCTAACTCACACTTCCCTCACAACGTTGGAAGCATTCTCAACACAGAAAGACAGTGGATGACCACAGGACGTGCTCATCCAATATGTGTTTTGGATGCCTTAGCGCCATATCCTGCACTTCACTTACAGTACCAAAAGAACCCATAGTCCGTCCTTCTTGTATCTTCATTCCTCAATGGAGAAGGCACTGTTATGAATGGATTTCCACCTGAAGTAGTTTCCCTGAACAGAACCCCTTGTAGGAATCTCCTGTTACTTCTCTGTTGTGTTACTTCTTGATTTCAACAAAGACGGGTGGCACAGAATCCAACATTCCACAGACTCAACCCTGTCGTGAGTATGTTCTATAGCAGTTTTCTTACGACATAAGAAGTCCTTTGAGCTGAGGGAGACGCTGTGAGACTCACAGGGGCTGTACTTGCATTATGTGTCTTAGAGTCCTAAGTGCCTCACCCTGCCCCTCACTCACAGTATGCAAAATGCCCTATGTCCGTCCCTGTTCTATCTTCTTTCCTCCACTGGACACACACTGTCAGAATTGAGGATACGCCGGAATGAGTTTCCCTGAATCAGAACTTCCTCTGTATAAGTTGATGGACGTCTGAGACTAGACCCCTTTATGCGGCTATTGCAGTTTACCACACAGTGCGTCCAAACAGCCTCCTTCTTTGACATACTCAATACTGCCACGAATCCCTCCTAACTCACACTGTCAGAAATGAGAATACGCCGGAATGAGTTTCCCTGACACAGAACTTCCTCTGTTCAAGGGCATCGACGAATGAGATTAGACTCCTATACGCGCCCATTCTAGTTTATCACATAGTGAGCCCCAAGAGCTTCCTTCCTTGACAGACTCAACACTGCCACGAATCCCTCCAAACGCACACTTCCCTCACAATGTTTGTAGCGTTTTCGACTTAGAAAGACAGTGTGGATGAGCATAGGTCCTGATCTTTCAATATGTGTGTTGGAAGCCTAAGCTCCATAAGCTGCACTTACCTCACAGGAACTAACGTGCCCATAGTCGGTCCTTTTTCTATCTTCATTTCTGAAGTAGGAAGACACTGTTATGGATGAGTATCCAACGGAAGTAGTGTCCCTGAACAGATCCCCTTGTAGGAATCACCTGTTAGGGGCCAGGGGCGTCCCGTCTGGATTACAAGAAAGACAGGTGGCACAGAATCCAACATTCCACAGACTCAACCCTGTCGTGAGTATGTTCTATAGCACAGTTTCCTCGTGACATATGAAGTGTATTGAGCAGACGTAGACACTGAGGAACGTCACAGGGCTATCCATGCTGTATGTTCCTTAGAGGCCAGAGGGCCTCACCGTGCACAAAACTCACAGTATGCATCCTGCCCTATGTCCGTCCTTCTTCTATCTTCTTTCCACCACTGGACTGACAGTGTCAGAATTGAGAATCCGCCTGAAGGAGTTTCCCTAAACCGAACTTGCTCTGGTCAAGGGGATGGACGTCTAAGACTAGACTCCTATACGTCCCTTTGCAGTTCACCACACAGTGCGTCTCAAGAGCCTCCTTCTTTGACAGACTCAATACTGCCACGAATCCCTCCTAACACACACTTCCATCACAATGTTTGAAGCTTTTTGGACACAGAAAGACAGTGTGGATGAGCACAGGAAGGGATCTTCAATACGTGTTATGGAAGCCTACACGCCATAAGCTGCACTTCACTCACAGGAACGTCCATAGTCGGTCCTTCTTCTAGCTTCATTTCTCAAATAGGAAGACACTGTTATGAATGAGTATCCACCTGAAGTAGTTTCCCTGAACAGATCCCTTTGTATGAATCTCCTGTTAGTGCTCTGTTGTGTTACTTCTTGATTTCAACAAAGACCGGTGGCACAGAATCCAACATTCCACAGACTCAACCCTGTCGTATGTTCTATAGCACAGTTTCCTCACGACATAAGAAGTCTTTTGAGCTGAGGGAGACGCTGTGAGACTCACAGGGGCTGTACTTGCATTATGTGTCTTAGAGGCCTCAGTGCCTCACCCTGCCCTTCACTCACAGTATGCAACCTGCCCTATGTCCTTCCCAGGTCTATCTTCTTTCCTCCACTGGACACACATTGTCAGAATTGAGAATACAACGGAATGAGTTTCCCTGAAACAGAACTTCCTCTGTACAAAGGCATGGACGTATGAGACTAGACTCCTATAGGTTCCTATTGAAATTTACCACACAGTGCGTCCCAACAGCCTCCTTCTTTGCCAGACTCAATACTGCCACGAATCCGTCCTAACTCACACTTCCCTCACAACGTTGGAAGCATTCTCAACACAGAAAGACAGTGGATGACCACAGGACGTGCTCATCCAATATGTGTTTTGGATGCCTTAGCGCCATATCCTGCACTTCACTTACAGTACCAAAAGAACCCATAGTCCGTCCTTCTTGTATCTTCATTCCTCAATGGAGAAGGCACTGTTATGAATGGATTTCCACCTGAAGTAGTTTCCCTGAACAGAACCCCTTGTAGGAATCTCCTGTTACTTCTCTGTTGTGTTACTTCTTGATTTCAACAAAGACGGGTGGCACAGAATCCAACATTCCACAGACTCAACCCTGTCGTGAGTATGTTCTATAGCAGTTTTCTTACGACATAAGAAGTCCTTTGAGCTGAGGGAGACGCTGTGAGACTCACAGGGGCTGTACTTGCATTATGTGTCTTAGAGTCCTAAGTGCCTCACCCTGCCCCTCACTCACAGTATGCAAAATGCCCTATGTCCGTCCCTGTTCTATCTTCTTTCCTCCACTGGACACACACTGTCAGAATTGAGAAGACGCCGGAATGAGTTTCCCTGAATCAGAACTTCCTCTGTATAAGTTGATGGACGTCTGAGACTAGACCCCTTTATGCGGCTATTGCAGTTTACCACACAGTGCGTCCAAACAGCCTCCTTCTTTGACATACTCAATACTGCCACGAATCCCTCCTAACTCACACTGTCAGAAATGAGAATACGCCGGAATGAGTTTCCCTGACACAGAACTTCCTCTGTTCAAGGGCATCGACGAATGAGATTAGACTCCTATACGCGCCCATTCTAGTTTATCACATAGTGAGCCCCAAGAGCTTCCTTCCTTGACAGACTCAACACTGCCACGAATCCCTCCAAACGCACACTTCCCTCACAATGTTTGTAGCGTTTTCGACTTAGAAAGACAGTGTGGATGAGCATAGGTCCTGATCTTTCAATATGTGTGTTGGAAGCCTAAGCTCCATAAGCTGCACTTACCTCACAGGAACTAACGTGCCCATAGTCGGTCCTTGTTCTATCTTCATTTCTGAAGTAGGAAGACACTGTTATGGATGAGTATCCAACGGAAGTAGTGTCCCTGAACAGATCCCCTTGTAGGAATCACCTGTTAGGGGCCAGGGGCGTCCCTTCTGGATTACAAGAAAGACAGGTGGCACAGAATCCAACATTCCACAGACTCAACCCTGTCGTGAGTATGTTCTATAGCACAGTTTCCTCGTGACATATGAAGTGTATTGAGCAGACGTAGACACTGAGGAACGTCACAGGGCTATCCATGCTGTATGTTCCTTAGAGGCCAGAGGGCCTCACCGTGCACAAAACTCACAGTATGCATCCTGCCCTATGTCCGTCCTTCTTCTATCTTCTTTCCACCACTGGACTGACAGTGTCAGAATTGAGAATCCGCCTGAAGGAGTTTCCCTAAACCGAACTTGCTCTGGTCAAGGGGATGGACGTCTAAGACTAGACTCCTATACGTCCCTTTGCAGTTCACCACACAGTGCGTCTCAAGAGCCTCCTTCTTTGACAGACTCAATACTGCCACGAATCCCTCCTAACACACACTTCCATCACAATGTTTGAAGCTTTTTGGACACAGAAAGACAGTGTGGATGAGCACAGGAAGGGATCTTCAATACGTGTTATGGAAGCCTACACGCCATAAGCTGCACTTCACTCACAGGAACGTCCATAGTCGGTCCTTCTTCTAGCTTCATTTCTCAAATAGGAAGACACTGTTATGAATGAGTATCCACCTGAAGTAGTTTCCCTGAACAGATCCCTTTGTATGAATCTCCTGTTAGTGCTCTGTTGTGTTACTTCTTGATTTCAACAAAGACAGGTGGCACAGAATCCAACATTCCACAGACTCAACCCTGTCGTGAGTATGTTCTATAGCACAGTTTCCTCACGACATAAGAAGTCTTTTGAGCTGAGGGAGACGCTGTGAGACTCACAGGGGCTGTACTTGCATTATGTGTCTTAGAGGCCTCAGTGCCTCACCCTGCCCTTCACTCACAGTATGCAACCTGCCCTATGTCCTTCCCAGGTCTATCTTCTTTCCTCCACTGGACACACATTGTCAGAATTGAGAATACAACGGAATGAGTTTCCCTGAAACAGAACTTCCTCTGTACAAAGGCATGGACGTATGAGACTAGACTCCTATAGGTTCCTATTGAAATTTACCACACAGTGCGTCCCAACAGCCTCCTTCTTTGCCAGACTCAATACTGCCACGAATCCCTCCTAACTCACACTTCCCTCACAACGTTGGAAGCATTCTCAACACAGAAAGACAGTGGATGACCACAGGACGTGCTCATCCAATATGTGTTTTGGATGCCTTAGCGCCATATCCTGCACTTCACTTACAGTACCAAAAGAACCCATAGTCCGTCCTTCTTGTATCTTCATTCCTCAATGGAGAAGGCACTGTTATGAATGGGTTTCCACCTGAAGTAGTTTCCCTGAACAGAACCCCTTGTAGGATTCTCCTGTTAGTGCTCTGTTGTGTTACTTCTTGATTTCAACAAAGACAGGTGGCACAGAATCCAACATTCCACAGACTCAACCCTGTCGTGAGTATGTTCTATAGCAGTTTTCTTACGACATAAGAAGTCCTTTGAGCTGAGGGAGACGCTGTGAGACTCACAGGGGCTGTACTTGCATTATGTGTCTTAGAGTCCTAAGTGCCTCACCCTGCCCCTCACTCACAGTATGCAAAATGCCCTATGTCCGTCCCTGTTCTATCTTCTTTCCTCCACTGGACACACACTGTCAGAATTGAGAAGACGCCGGAATGAGTTTCCCTGAATCAGAACTTCCTCTGTATAAGTTGATGGACGTCTGAGACTAGACCTCTATATGCGGCTATTGCAGTTTACCACACAGTGCGTCCAAACAGCCTCCTTCTTTGACATACTCAATACTGCCACGAATCCCTCCTAACTCACACTGTCAGAAATGAGAATACGCCGGAATGAGTTTCCCTGACACAGAACTTCCTCTGTTCAAGGGCATCGACGAATGAGATTAGACTCCTATACGCGCCCATTCTAGTTTATCACATAGTGAGCCCCAAGAGCTTCCTTCCTTGACAGACTCAACACTGCCACGAATCCCTCCAAACGCACACTTCCCTCACAATGTTTGTAGCGTTTTCGACTTAGAAAGACAGTGTGGATGAGCATAGGTCCTGATCTTTCAATATGTGTGTTGGAAGCCTAAGCTCCATAAGCTGCACTTACCTCACAGGAACTAAAGTGCCCATAGTCGGTCCTTTTTCTATCTTCATTTCTGAAGTAGGAAGACACTGTTATGGATGAGTATCCAACGGAAGTAGTGTCCCTGAACAGATCCCCTTGTAGGAATCACCTGTTAGGGGCCAGGGGCGTCCCGTCTGGATTACAAGAAAGACAGGTGGCACAGAATCCAACATTCCACAGACTCAACCCTGTCGTGAGTATGTTCTATAGCACAGTTTCCTCGTGACATATGAAGTGTATTGAGCAGACGTAGACACTGAGGAACGTCACAGGGCTATCCATGCTGTATGTTCCTTAGAGGCCAGAGGGCCTCACCGTGCACAAAACTCACAGTATGCATCCTGCCCTATGTCCGTCCTTCTTCTATCTTCTTTCCACCACTGGACTGACAGTGTCAGAATTGAGAATCCGCCTGAAGGAGTTTCCCTAAACCGAACTTGCTCTGGTCAAGGGGATGGACGTCTAAGACTAGACTCCTATACGTCCCTTTGCAGTTCACCACACAGTGCGTCTCAAGAGCCTCCTTCTTTGACAGACTCAATACTGCCACGAATCCCTCCTAACACACACTTCCATCACAATGTTTGAAGCTTTTTGGACACAGAAAGACAGTGTGGATGAGCACAGGAAGGGATCTTCAATACGTGTTATGGAAGCCTACACGCCATAAGCTGCACTTCACTCACAGGAACGTCCATAGTCGGTCCTTCTTCTAGCTTCATTTCTCAAATAGGAAGACACTGTTATGAATGAGTATCCACCTGAAGTAGTTTCCCTGAACAGATCCCTTTGTATGAATCTCCTGTTAGTGCTCTGTTGTGTTACTTCTTGATTTCAACAAAGACAGGTGGCACAGAATCCAACATTCCACAGACTCAACCCTGTCGTGAGTATGTTCTATAGCACAGTTTCCTCACGACATAAGAAGTCTTTTGAGCTGAGGGAGACGCTGTGAGACTCACAGGGGCTGTACTTGCATTATGTGTCTTAGAGGCCTCAGTGCCTCACCCTGCCCTTCACTCACAGTATGCAACCTGCCCTATGTCCTTCCCAGGTCTATCTTCTTTCCTCCACTGGACACACATTGTCAGAATTGAGAATACAACGGAATGAGTTTCCCTGAAACAGAACTTCCTCTGTACAAAGGCATGGACGTATGAGACTAGACTCCTATAGGTTCCTATTGAAATTTACCACACAGTGCGTCCCAACAGCCTCCTTCTTTGCCAGACTCAATACTGCCACGAATCCCTCCTCACACTTCCCTCACAACGTTGGAAGCATTCTCAACACAGAAAGACAGTGGATGACCACAGGACGTGCTCATCCAATATGTGTTTTGGATGCCTTAGCGCCATATCCTGCACTTCACTTACAGTACCAAAAGAACCCATAGTCCGTCCTTCTTGTATCTTCATTCCTCAATGGAGAAGGCACTGTTATGAATGGGTTTCCACCTGAAGTAGTTTCCCTGAACAGAACCCCTTGTAGGATTCTCCTGTTAGTGCTCTGTTGTGTTACTTCTTGATTTCAACAAAGAGGGGTGGCACAGAATCCAACATTCCACAGACTCAACCCTGTCGTGAGTATGTTCTATAGCAGTTTTCTTACGACATAAGAAGTCCTTTGAGCTGAGGGAGACGCTGTGAGACTCACAGGGGCTGTACTTGCATTATGTGTCTTAGAGTCCTAAGTGCCTCACCCTGCCCCTCACTCACAGTATGCAAAATGCCCTATGTCCGTCCCTGTTCTATCTTCTTTCCTCCACTGGACACACACTGTCAGAATTGAGAAGACGCCGGAATGAGTTTCCCTGAATCAGAACTTCCTCTGTATAAGTTGATGGACGTCTGAGACTAGACCCCTTTATGCGGCTATTGCAGTTTACCACACAGTGCGTCCAAACAGCCTCCTTCTTTGACATACTCAATACTGCCACGAATCCCTCCTAACTCACACTGTCAGAAATGAGAATACGCCGGAATGAGTTTCCCTGACACAGAACTTCCTCTGTTCAAGGGCATCGACGAATGAGATTAGACTCCTATACGCGCCCATTCTAGTTTATCACATAGTGAGCCCCAAGAGCTTCCTTCCTTGACAGACTCAACACTGCCACGAATCCCTCCAAACGCACACTTCCCTCACAATGTTTGTAGCGTTTTCGACTTAGAAAGACAGTGTGGATGAGCATAGGTCCTGATCTTTCAATATGTGTGTTGGAAGCCTAAGCTCCATAAGCTGCACTTACCTCACAGGAACTAACGTGCCCATAGTCGGTCCTTTTTCTATCTTCATTTCTGAAGTAGGAAGACACTGTTATGGATGAGTAATCAACGGAAGTAGTGTCCCTGAACAGATCCCCTTGTAGGAATCACCTGTTAGGGGCCAGGGGCGTCCCGTCTGGATTACAAGAAAGACAGGTGGCACAGAATCCAACATTCCACAGACTCAACCCTGTCGTGAGTATGTTCTATAGCACAGTTTCCTCGTGACATATGAAGTGTATTGAGCAGACGTAGACACTGAGGAACGTCACAGGGCTATCCATGCTGTATGTTCCTTAGAGGCCAGAGGGCCTCACCGTGCACAAAACTCACAGTATGCATCCTGCCCTATGTCCGTCCTTCTTCTATCTTCTTTCCACCACTGGACTGACAGTGTCAGAATTGAGAATCCGCCTGAAGGAGTTTCCCTAAACCGAACTTGCTCTGGTCAAGGGGATGGACGTCTAAGACTAGACTCCTATACGTCCCTTTGCAGTTCACCACACAGTGCGTCTCAAGAGCCTCCTTCTTTGACAGACTCAATACTGCCACGAATCCCTCCTAACACACACTTCCATCACAATGTTTGAAGCTTTTTGGACACAGAAAGACAGTGTGGATGAGCACAGGAAGGGATCTTCAATACGTGTTATGGAAGCCTACACGCCATAAGCTGCACTTCACTCACAGGAACATCCATAGTCGGTCCTTCTTCTAGCTTCATTTCTCAAATAGGAAGACACTGTTATGAATGAGTATCCACCTGAAGTAGTTTCCCTGAACAGATCCCTTTGTATGAATCTCCTGTTAGTGCTCTGTTGTGTTACTTCTTGATTTCAACAAAGACCGGTGGCACAGAATCCAACATTCCACAGACTCAACCCTGTCGTATGTTCTATAGCACAGTTTCCTCACGACATAAGAAGTCTTTTGAGCTGAGGGAGACGCTGTGAGACTCACAGGGGCTGTACTTGCATTATGTGTCTTAGAGGCCTCAGTGCCTCACCCTGCCCTTCACTCACAGTATGCAACCTGCCCTATGTCCTTCCCAGGTCTATCTTCTTTCCTCCACTGGACACACATTGTCAGAATTGAGAATACAACGGAATGAGTTTCCCTGAAACAGAACTTCCTCTGTACAAAGGCATGGACGTATGAGACTAGACTCCTATAGGTTCCTATTGAAATATACCACACAGTGCGTCCCAACAGCCTCCTTCTTTGCCAGACTCAATACTGCCACGAATCCCTCCTAACTCACACTTCCCTCACAACGTTGGAAGCATTCTCAACACAGAAAGACAGTGGATGACCACAGGACGTGCTCATCCAATATGTGTTTTGGATGCCTTAGCGCCATATCCTGCACTTCACTTACAGTACCAAAAGAACCCATAGTCCGTCCTTCTTCTATCTTCATTCCTCAATGGAGAAGGCACTGTTATGAATGGATTTCCACCTGAAGTAATTTCCCTGAACAGAACCCCTTGTAGGAATCTCCTGTTAGTGCTCTGTTGTGTTACTTCTTGATTTCAACAAAGACAGGTGGCACAGAATCCAACATTCCACAGACTCAACCCTGTCGTGAGTATGTTCTATAGCAGTTTTCTTACGACATAAGAAGTCCTTTGAGCTGAGGGAGACGCTGTGAGACTCACAGGGGCTGTACTTGCATTATGTGTCTTAGAGTCCTAAGTGCCTCACCCTGCCCCTCACTCACAGTATGCATAATGCCCTATGTCCGTCCCTGTTCTATCTTCTTTCCTCCACTGGACACACACTGTCAGAATTGAGAAGACGCCGGAATGAGTTTCCCTGAATCAGAACTTCCTCTGTATAAGTTGATGGACGTCTGAGACTAGACCTCTATATGCGGCTATTGCAGTTTACCACACAGTGCGTCCAAACAGCCTCCTTCTTTGACATACTCAATACTGCCACGAATCCCTCCTAACTCACACTGTCAGAAATGAGAATACGCCGGAATGAGTTTCCCTGACACAGAACTTCCTCTGTTCAAGGGCATCGACGAATGAGATTAGACTCCTATACGCGCCCATTCTAGTTTATCACATAGTGAGCCCCAAGAGCTTCCTTCCTTGACAGACTCAACACTGCCACGAATCCCTCCAAACGCACACTTCCCTCACAATGTTTGTAGCGTTTTCGACTTAGAAAGACAATGTGGATGAACATAGGTCCTGATCTTTCAATATGTGTGTTGGAAGCCTAAGCTCCATAATCTGCACTTACCTCACAGGAACTAAAGTGCCCATAGTCGTTCCTTGTTCTATTTTCATTTCTGAAGTAGGAAGACACTGTTATGGATGAGTATCCAACGGAAGTAGTGTCCCTGAACAGATCCCCTTGTAGGAATCACCTGTTAGGGGCCAGGGGCGTCCCTTCTGGATTACAAGAAAGACAGGTGGCACAGAATCCAACATTCCACAGACTCAACCCTGTCGTGAGTATGTTCTATAGCACAGTTTCCTCGTGACATATGAAGTGTATTGAGCAGACGTAGACACTGAGGAACGTCACAGGGCTATCCATGCTGTATGTTCCTTAGAGGCCAGAGGGCCTCACCGTGCACAAAACTCACAGTATGCATCCTGCCCTATGTCCGTCCTTCTTCTATCTTCTTTCCACCACTGGACTGACAGTGTCAGAATTGAGAATCCGCCTGAAGGAGTTTCCCTAAACCGAACTTGCTCTGGTCAAGGGGATGGACGTCTAAGACTAGACTCCTATACGTCCCTTTGCAGTTCACCACACAGTGCGTCTCAAGAGCCTCCTTCTTTGACAGACTCAATACTGCCACGAATCCCTCCTAACACACACTTCCATCACAATGTTTGAAGCTTTTTGGACACAGAAAGACAGTGTGGATGAGCACAGGAAGGGATCTTCAATACGTGTTATGGAAGCCTACACGCCATAAGCTGCACTTCACTCACAGGAACGTCCATAGTCGGTCCTTCTTCTAGCTTCATTTCTCAAATAGGAAGACACTGTTATGAATGAGTATCCACCTGAAGTAGTTTCCCTGAACAGATCCCTTTGTATGAATCTCCTGTTAGTGCTCTGTTGTGTTACTTCTTGATTTCAACAAAGACAGGTGGCACAGAATCCAACATTCCACAGACTCAACCCTGTCGTGAGTATGTTCTATAGCACAGTTTCCTCAGGACATAAGAAGTCTTTTGAGCTGAGGGAGACGCTGTGAGACTCACAGGGGCTGTACTTGCATTATGTGTCTTAGAGGCCTCAGTGCCTCACCCTGCCCTTCACTCACAGTATGCAACCTGCCCTATGTCCTTCCCAGGTCTATCTTCTTTCCTCCACTGGACACACATTGTCAGAATTGAGAATACAACGGAATGAGTTTCCCTGAAACAGAACTTCCTCTGTACAAAGGCATGGACGTATGAGACTAGACTCCTATAGGTTCCTATTGAAATTTACCACACAGTGCGTCCCAACAGCCTCCTTCTTTGCCAGACTCAATACTGCCACGAATCCCTCCTAACTCACACTTCCCTCACAACGTTGGAAGCATTCTCAACACAGAAAGACAGTGGATGACCACAGGACGTGCTCATCCAATATGTGTTTTGGATGCCTTAGCGCCATATCCTGCACTTCACTTACAGTACCAAAAGAACCCATAGTCCGTCCTTCTTCTATCTTCATTCCTCAATGGAGAAGGCACTGTTATGAATGGGTTTCCACCTGAAGTAGTTTCCCTGAACAGAACCCCTTGTAGGATTCTCCTGTTAGTGCTCTGTTGTGTTACTTCTTGATTTCAACAAAGACAGGTGGCACAGAATCCAACATTCCACAGACTCAACCCTGTCGTGAGTATGTTCTATAGCAGTTTTCTTACGACATAAGAAGTCCTTTGAGCTGAGGGAGACGCTGTGAGACTCACAGGGGCTGTACTTGCATTATGTGTCTTAGAGTCCTAAGTGCCTCACCCTGCCCCTCACTCACAGTATGCAAAATGCCCTATGTCCGTCCCTGTTCTATCTTCTTTCCTCCACTGGACACACACTGTCAGAATTGAGAAGACGCCGGAATGAGTTTCCCTGAATCAGAACTTCCTCTGTATAAGTTGATGGACGTCTGAGACTAGACCCCTTTATGCGGCTATTGCAGTTTACCACACAGTGCGTCCAAACAGCCTCCTTCTTTGACATACTCAATACTGCCACGAATCCCTCCTAACTCACACTGTCAGAAATGAGAATACGCCGGAATGAGTTTCCCTGACACAGAACTTCCTCTGTTCAAGGGCATCGACGAATGAGATTAGACTCCTATACGCGCCCATTCTAGTTTATCACATAGTGAGCCCCAAGAGCTTCCTTCCTTGACAGACTCAACACTGCCACGAATCCCTCCAAACGCACACTTCCCTCACAATGTTTGTAGCGTTTTCGACTTAGAAAGACAGTGTGGATGAGCATAGGTCCTGATCTTTCAATATGTGTGTTGGAAGCCTAAGCTCCATAAGCTGCACTTACCTCACAGGAACTAACGTGCCCATAGTCGGTCCTTGTTCTATCTTCATTTCTGAAGTAGGAAGACACTGTTATGGATGAGTATCCAACGGAAGTAGTGTCCCTGAACAGATCCCCTTGTAGGAATCACCTGTTAGGGGCCAGGGGCGTCCCTTCTGGATTACAAGAAAGACAGGTGGCACAGAATCCAACATTCCACAGACTCAACCCTGTCGTGAGTATGTTCTATAGCACAGTTTCCTCGTGACATATGAAGTGTATTGAGCAGACGTAGACACTGAGGAACGTCACAGGGCTATCCATGCTGTATGTTCCTTAGAGGCCAGAGGGCCTCACCGTGCACAAAACTCACAGTATGCATCCTGCCCTATGTCCGTCCTTCTTCTATCTTCTTTCCACCACTGGACTGACAGTGTCAGAATTGAGAATCCGCCTGAAGGAGTTTCCCTAAACCGAACTTGCTCTGGTCAAGGGGATGGACGTCTAAGACTAGACTCCTATACGTCCCTTTGCAGTTCACCACACAGTGCGTCTCAAGAGCCTCCTTCTTTGACAGACTCAATACTGCCACGAATCCCTCCTAACACACACTTCCATCACAATGTTTGAAGCTTTTTGGACACAGAAAGACAGTGTGGATGAGCACAGGAAGGGATCTTCAATACGTGTTATGGAAGCCTACACGCCATAAGCTGCACTTCACTCACAGGAACGTCCATAGTCGGTCCTTCTTCTAGCTTCATTTCTCAAATAGGAAGACACTGTTATGAATGAGTATCCACCTGAAGTAGTTTCCCTGAACAGATCCCTTTGTATGAATCTCCTGTTAGTGCTCTGTTGTGTTACTTCTTGATTTCAACAAAGACAGGTGGCACAGAATCCAACATTCCACAGACTCAACCCTGTCGTGAGTATGTTCTATAGCACAGTTTCCTCACGACATAAGAAGTCTTTTGAGCTGAGGGAGACGCTGTGAGACTCACAGGGGCTGTACTTGCATTATGTGTCTTAGAGGCCTCAGTGCCTCACCCTGCCCTTCACTCACAGTATGCAACCTGCCCTATGTCCTTCCCAGGTCTATCTTCTTTCCTCCACTGGACACACATTGTCAGAATTGAGAATACAACGGAATGAGTTTCCCTGAAACAGAACTTCCTCTGTACAAAGGCATGGACGTATGAGACTAGACTCCTATAGGTTCCTATTGAAATTTACCACACAGTGCGTCCCAACAGCCTCCTTCTTTGCCAGACTCAATACTGCCACGAATCCCTCCTAACTCACACTTCCCTCACAACGTTGGAAGCATTCTCAACACAGAAAGACAGTGGATGACCACAGGACGTGCTCATCCAATATGTGTTTTGGATGCCTTAGCGCCATATCCTGCACTTCACTTACAGTACCAAAAGAACCCATAGTCCGTCCTTCTTGTATCTTCATTCCTCAATGGAGAAGGCACTGTTATGAATGGGTTTCCACCTGAAGTAGTTTCCCTGAACAGAACCCCTTGTAGGATTCTCCTGTTAGTGCTCTGTTGTGTTACTTCTTGATTTCAACAAAGAGGGGTGGCACAGAATCCAACATTCCACAGACTCAACCCTGTCGTGAGTATGTTCTATAGCAGTTTTCTTACGACATAAGAAGTCCTTTGAGCTGAGGGAGACGCTGTGAGACTCACAGGGGCTGTACTTGCATTATGTGTCTTAGAGTCCTAAGTGCCTCACCCTGCCCCTCACTCACAGTATGCAAAATGCCCTATGTCCGTCCCTGTTCTATCTTCTTTCCTCCACTGGACACACACTGTCAGAATTGAGAAGACGCCGGAATGAGTTTCCCTGAATCAGAACTTCCTCTGTATAAGTTGATGGACGTCTGAGACTAGACCCCTTTATGCGGCTATTGCAGTTTACCACACAGTGCGTCCAAACAGCATCCTTCTTTGACATACTCAATACTGCCACGAATCCCTCCTAACTCACACTGTCAGAAATGAGAATACGCCGGAATGAGTTTCCCTGACACAGAACTTCCTCTGTTCAAGGGCATCGACGAATGAGATTAGACTCCTATACGCGCCCATTCTAGTTTATCACATAGTGAGCCCCAAGAGCTTCCTTCCTTGACAGACTCAACACTGCCACGAATCCCTCCAAACGCACACTTCCCTCACAATGTTTGTAGCGTTTTCGACTTAGAAAGACAGTGTGGATGAGCATAGGTCCTGATCTTTCAATATGTGTGTTGGAAGCCTAAGCTCCATAAGCTGCACTTACCTCACAGGAACTAACGTGCCCATAGTCGGTCCTTTTTCTATCTTCATTTCTGAAGTAGGAAGACACTGTTATGGATGAGTATCCAACGGAAGTAGTGTCCCTGAACAGATCCCCTTGTAGGAATCACCTGTTAGGGGCCAGGGGCGTCCCGTCTGGATTACAAGAAAGACAGGTGGCACAGAATCCAACATTCCACAGACTCAACCCTGTCGTGAGTATGTTCTATAGCACAGTTTCCTCGTGACATATGAAGTGTATTGAGCAGACGTAGACACTGAGGAACGTCACAGGGCTATCCATGCTGTATGTTCCTTAGAGGCCAGAGGGCCTCACCGTGCACAAAACTCACAGTATGCATCCTGCCCTATGTCCGTCCTTCTTCTATCTTCTTTCCACCACTGGACTGACAGTGTCAGAATTGAGAATCCGCCTGAAGGAGTTTCCCTAAACCGAACTTGCTCTGGTCAAGGGGATGGACGTCTAAGACTAGACTCCTATACGTCCCTTTGCAGTTCACCACACAGTGCGTCTCAAGAGCCTCCTTCTTTGACAGACTCAATACTGCCACGAATCCCTCCTAACACACACTTCCATCACAATGTTTGAAGCTTTTTGGACACAGAAAGACAGTGTGGATGAGCACAGGAAGGGATCTTCAATACGTGTTATGGAAGCCTACACGCCATAAGCTGCACTTCACTCACAGGAACGTCCATAGTCGGTCCTTCTTCTAGCTTCATTTCTCAAATAGGAAGACACTGTTATGAATGAGTATCCACCTGAAGTAGTTTCCCTGAACAGATCCCTTTGTATGAATCTCCTGTTAGTGCTCTGTTGTGTTACTTCTTGATTTCAACAAAGACAGGTGGCACAGAATCCAACATTCCACAGACTCAACCCTGTCGTGAGTATGTTCTATAGCACAGTTTCCTCACGACATAAGAAGTCTTTTGAGCTGAGGGAGACGCTGTGAGACTCACAGGGGCTGTACTTGCATTATGTGTCTTAGAGGCCTCAGTGCCTCACCCTGCCCTTCACTCACAGTATGCAACCTGCCCTATGTCCTTCCCAGGTCTATCTTCTTTCCTCCACTGGACACACATTGTCAGAATTGAGAATACAACGGAATGAGTTTCCCTGAAACAGAACTTCCTCTGTACAAAGGCATGGACGTATGAGACTAGACTCCTATAGGTTCCTATTGAAATTTACCACACAGTGCGTCCCAACAGCCTCCTTCTTTGCCAGACTCAATACTGCCACGAATCCCTCCTCACACTTCCCGCACAACGTTGGAAGCATTCTCAACACAGAAAGACAGTGGATGACCACAGGACGTGCTCATCCAATATGTGTTTTGGATGCCTTAGCGCCATATCCTGCACTTCACTTACAGTACCAAAAGAACCCATAGTCCGTCCTTCTTGTATCTTCATTCCTCAATGGAGAAGGCACTGTTATGAATGGGTTTCCACCTGAAGTAGTTTCCCTGAACAGAACCCCTTGTAGGATTCTCCTGTTAGTGCTCTGTTGTGTTACTTCTTGATTTCAACAAAGAGGGGTGGCACAGAATCCAACATTCCACAGACTCAACCCTGTCGTGAGTATGTTCTATAGCAGTTTTCTTACGACATAAGAAGTCCTTTGAGCTGAGGGAGACGCTGTGAGACTCACAGGGGCTGTACTTGCATTATGTGTCTTAGAGTCCTAAGTGCCTCACCCTGCCCCTCACTCACAGTATGCAAAATGCCCTATGTCCGTCCCTGTTCTATCTTCTTTCCTCCACTGGACACACACTGTCAGAATTGAGAAGACGCCGGAATGAGTTTCCCTGAATCAGAACTTCCTCTGTATAAGTTGATGGACGTCTGAGACTAGACCCCTTTATGCGGCTATTGCAGTTTACCACACAGTGCGTCCAAACAGCCTCCTTCTTTGACATACTCAATACTGCCACGAATCCCTCCTAACTCACACTGTCAGAAATGAGAATACGCCGGAATGAGTTTCCCTGACACAGAACTTCCTCTGTTCAAGGGCATCGACGAATGAGATTAGACTCCTATACGCGCCCATTCTAGTTTATCACATAGTGAGCCCCAAGAGCTTCCTTCCTTGACAGACTCAACACTGCCACGAATCCCTCCAAACGCACACTTCCCTCACAATGTTTGTAGCGTTTTCGACTTAGAAAGACAGTGTGGATGAGCATAGGTCCTGATCTTTCAATATGTGTGTTGGAAGCCTAAGCTCCATAAGCTGCACTTACCTCACAGAAACTAACGTGCCCATAGTCGGTCCTTTTTCTATCTTCATTTCTGAAGTAGGAAGACACTGTTATGGATGAGTATCCAACGGAAGTAGTGTCCCTGAACAGATCCCCTTGTAGGAATCACCTGTTAGGGGCCAGGGGCGTCCCGTCTGGATTACAAGAAAGACAGGTGGCACAGAATCCAACATTCCACAGACTCAACCCTGTCGTGAGTATGTTCTATAGCACAGTTTCCTCGTGACATATGAAGTGTATTGAGCAGACGTAGACACTGAGGAACGTCACAGGGCTATCCATGCTGTATGTTCCTTAGAGGCCAGAGGGCCTCACCGTGCACAAAACTCACAGTATGCATCCTGCCCTATGTCCGTCCTTCTTCTATCTTCTTTCCACCACTGGACTGACAGTGTCAGAATTGAGAATCCGCCTGAAGGAGTTTCCCTAAACCGAACTTGCTCTGGTCAAGGGGATGGACGTCTAAGACTAGACTCCTATACGTCCCTTTGCAGTTCACCACACAGTGCGTCTCAAGAGCCTCCTTCTTTGACAGACTCAATACTGCCACGAATCCCTCCTAACACACACTTCCATCACAATGTTTGAAGCTTTTTGGACACAGAAAGACAGTGTGGATGAGCACAGGAAGGGATCTTCAATACGTGTTATGGAAGCCTACACGCCATAAGCTGCACTTCACTCACAGGAACGTCCATAGTCGGTCCTTCTTCTAGCTTCATTTCTCAAATAGGAAGACACTGTTATGAATGAGTATCCACCTGAAGTAGTTTCCCTGAACAGATCCCTTTGTATGAATCTCCTGTTAGTGCTCTGTTGTGTTACTTCTTGATTTCAACAAAGACCGGTGGCACAGAATCCAACATTCCACAGACTCAACCCTGTCGTATGTTCTATAGCACAGTTTCCTCACGACATAAGAAGTCTTTTGAGCTGAGGGAGACGCTGTGAGACTCACAGGGGCTGTACTTGCATTATGTGTCTTAGAGGCCTCAGTGCCTCACCCTGCCCTTCACTCACAGTATGCAACCTGCCCTATGTCCTTCCCAGGTCTATCTTCTTTCCTCCACTGGACACACATTGTCAGAATTGAGAATACAACGGAATGAGTTTCCCTGAAACAGAACTTCCTCTGTACAAAGGCATGGACGTATGAGACTAGACTCCTATAGGTTCCTATTGAAATTTACCACACAGTGCGTCCCAACAGCCTCCTTCTTTGCCAGACTCAATACTGCCACGAATCCCTCCTAACTCACACTTCCCTCACAACGTTGGAAGCATTCTCAAAACAGAAAGACAGTGGATGACCACAGGACGTGCTCATCCAATATGTGTTTTGGATGCCTTAGCGCCATATCCTGCACTTCACTTACAGTACCAAAAGAACCCATAGTCCGTCCTTCTTGTATCTTCATTCCTCAATGGAGAAGGCACTGTTATGAATGGATTTCCACCTGAAGTAGTTTCCCTGAACAGAACCCCTTGTAGGAATCTCCTGTTACTACTTCTCTGTTGTGTTACTTCTTGATTTCAACAAAGACAGGTGGCACAGAATCCAACATTCCACAGACTCAACCCTGTCGTGAGTATGTTCTATAGCAGTTTTCTTACGACATAAGAAGTCCTTTGAGCTGAGGGAGACGCTGTGAGACTCACAGGGGCTGTACTTGCATTATGTGTCTTAGAGTCCTAAGTGCCTCACCCTGCCCCTCACTCACAGTATGCATAATGCCCTATGTCCGTCCCTGTTCTATCTTCTTTCCTCCACTGGACACACACTGTCAGAATTGAGAAGACGCCGGAATGAGTTTCCCTGAATCAGAACTTCCTCTGTATAAGTTGATGGACGTCTGAGACTAGACCTCTATATGCGGCTATTGCAGTTTACCACACAGTGCGTCCAAACAGCCTCCTTCTTTGACATACTCAATACTGCCACGAATCCCTCCTAACTCACACTGTCAGAAATGAGAATACGCCGGAATGAGTTTCCCTGACACAGAACTTCCTCTGTTCAAGGGCATCGACGAATGAGATTAGACTCCTATACGCGCCCATTCTAGTTTATCACATAGTGAGCCCCAAGAGCTTCCTTCCTTGACAGACTCAACACTGCCACGAATCCCTCCAAACGCACACTTCCCTCACAATGTTTGTAGCGTTTTCGACTTAGAAAGACAGTGTGGATGAACATAGGTCCTGATCTTTCAATATGTGTGTTGGAAGCCTAAGCTCCATAAGCTGCACTTACCTCACAGGAACTAACGTGCCCATAGTCGGTCCTTTTTCTATCTTCATTTCTGAAGTAGGAAGACACTGTTATGGATGAGTATCCAACGGAAGTAGTGTCCCTGAACAGATCCCCTTGTAGGAATCACCTGTTAGGGGCCAGGGGCGTCCCGTCTGGATTACAAGAAAGACAGGTGGCACAGAATCCAACATTCCACAGACTCAACCCTGTCGTGAGTATGTTCTATAGCACAGTTTCCTTGTGACATATGAAGTGTATTGAGCAGACGTAGACACTGAGGAACGTCACAGGGCTATCCATGCTGTATGTTCCTTAGAGGCCAGAGGGCCTCACCGTGCACAAAACTCACAGTATGCATCCTGCCCTATGTCCGTCCTTCTTCTATCTTCTTTCCACCACTGGACTGACAGTGTCAGAATTGAGAATCCGCCTGAAGGAGTTTCCCTAAACCGAACTTGCTCTGGTCAAGGGGATGGACGTCTAAGACTAGACTCCTATACGTCCCTTTGCAGTTCACCACACAGTGCGTCTCAAGAGCCTCCTTCTTTGACAGACTCAATACTGCCACGAATCCCTCCTAACACACACTTCCATCACAATGTTTGAAGCTTTTTGGACACAGAAAGACAGTGTGGATGAGCACAGGAAGGGATCTTCAATACGTGTTATGGAAGCCTACACGCCATAAGCTGCACTTCACTCACAGGAACGTCCATAGTCGGTCCTTCTTCTAGCTTCATTTCTCAAATAGGAAGACACTGTTATGAATGAGTATCCACCTGAAGTAGTTTCCCTGAACAGATCCCTTTGTATGAATCTCCTGTTAGTGCTCTGTTGTGTTACTTCTTGATTTCAACAAAGACCGGTGGCACAGAATCCAACATTCCACAGACTCAACCCTGTCGTGAGTATGTTCTATAGCACAGTTTCCTCACGACATAAGAAGTCTTTTGAGCTGAGGGAGACGCTGTGAGACTCACAGGGGCTGTACTTGCATTATGTGTCTTAGAGGCCTCAGTGCCTCACCCTGCCCTTCACTCACAGTATGCAACCTGCCCTATGTCCTTCCCAGGTCTATCTTCTTTCCTCCACTGGACACACATTGTCAGAATTGAGAATACAACGGAATGAGTTTCCCTGAAACAGAACTTCCTCTGTACAAAGGCATGGACGTATGAGACTAGACTCCTATAGGTTCCTATTGAAATTTACCACACAGTGCGTCCCAACAGCCTCCTTCTTTGCCAGACTCAATACTGCCACGAATCCCTCCTAACTCACACTTCCCTCACAACGTTGGAAGCATTCTCAAAACAGAAAGACAGTGGATGACCACAGGACGTGCTCATCCAATATGTGTTTTGGATGCCTTAGCGCCATATCCTGCACTTCACTTACAGTACCAAAAGAACCCATAGTCCGTCCTTCTTGTATCTTCATTCCTCAATGGAGAAGGCACTGTTATGAATGGATTTCCACCTGAAGTAGTTTCCCTGAACAGAACCCCTTGTAGGAATCTCCTGTTACTTCTCTGTTGTGTTACTTCTTGATTTCAACAAAGACAGGTGGCACAGAATCCAACATTCCACAGACTCAACCCTGTCGTGAGTATGTTCTATAGCAGTTTTCTTACGACATAAGAAGTCCTTTGAGCTGAGGGAGACGCTGTGAGACTCACAGGGGCTGTACTTGCATTATGTGTCTTAGAGTCCTAAGTGCCTCACCCTGCCCCTCACTCACAGTATGCATAATGCCCTATGTCCGTCCCTGTTCTATCTTCTTTCCTCCACTGGACACACACTGTCAGAATTGAGAAGACGCCGGAATGAGTTTCCCTGAGTCAGAACTTCCTCTGTATAAGTTGATGGACGTCTGAGACTAGACCTCTATATGCGGCTATTGCAGTTTACCACACAGTGCGTCCAAACAGCCTCCTTCTTTGACATACTCAATACTGCCACGAATCCCTCCTAACTCACACTGTCAGAAATGAGAATACGCCGGAATGAGTTTCCCTGACACAGAACTTCCTCTGTTCAAGGGCATCGACGAATGAGATTAGACTCCTATACGCGCCCATTCTAGTTTATCACATAGTGAGCCCCAAGAGCTTCCTTCCTTGACAGACTCAACACTGCCACGAATCCCTCCAAACGCACACTTCCCTCACAATGTTTGTAGCGTTTTCGACTTAGAAAGACAGTGTGGATGAACATAGGTCCTGATCTTTCAATATGTGTGTTGGAAGCCTAAGCTCCATAAGCTGCACTTACCTCACAGGAACTAAAGTGCCCATAGTCGTTCCTTGTTCTATTTTCATTTCTGAAGTAGGAAGACACTGTTATGGATGAGTATCCAACGGAAGTAGTGTCCCTGAACAGATCCCCTTGTAGGAATCACCTGTTAGGGGCCAGGGGCGTCCCTTCTGGATTACAAGAAAGACAGGTGGCACAGAATCCAACATTCCACAGACTCAACCCTGTCGTGAGTATGTTCTATAGCACAGTTTCCTCGTGACATATGAAGTGTATTGAGCAGACGTAGACACTGAGGAACGTCACAGGGCTATCCATGCTGTATGTTCCTTAGAGGCCAGAGGGCCTCACCGTGCACAAAACTCACAGTATGCATCCTGCCCTATGTCCGTCCTTCTTCTATCTTCTTTCCACCACTGGACTGACAGTGTCAGAATTGAGAATCCGCCTGAAGGAGTTTCCCTAAACCGAACTTGCTCTGGTCAAGGGGATGGACGTCTAAGACTAGACTCCTATACGTCCCTTTGCAGTTCACCACACAGTGCGTCTCAAGAGCCTCCTTCTTTGACAGACTCAATACTGCCACGAATCCCTCCTAACACACACTTCCATCACAATGTTTGAAGCTTTTTGGACACAGAAAGACAGTGTGGATGAGCACAGGAAGGGATCTTCAATACGTGTTATGGAAGCCTACACGCCATAAGCTGCACTTCACTCACAGGAACGTCCATAGTCGGTCCTTCTTCTAGCTTCATTTCTCAAATAGGAAGACACTGTTATGAATGAGTATCCACCTGAAGTAGTTTCCCTGAACAGATCCCTTTGTATGAATCTCCTGTTAGTGCTCTGTTGTGTTACTTCTTGATTTCAACAAAGACAGGTGGCACAGAATCCAACATTCCACAGACTCAACCCTGTCGTGAGTATGTTCTATAGCACAGTTTCCTCACGACATAAGAAGTCTTTTGAGCTGAGGGAGACGCTGTGAGACTCACAGGGGCTGTACTTGCATTATGTGTCTTAGAGGCCTCAGTGCCTCACCCTGCCCTTCACTCACAGTATGCAACCTGCCCTATGACCTTCCCAGGTCTATCTTCTTTCCTCCACTGGACACACATTGTCAGAATTGAGAATACAACGGAATGAGTTTCCCTGAAACAGAACTTCCTCTGTACAAAGGCATGGACGTATGAGACTAGACTCCTATAGGTTCCTATTGAAATTTACCACACAGTGCGTCCCAACAGCCTCCTTCTTTGCCAGACTCAATACTGCCACGAATCCCTCCTAACTCACACTTCCCTCACAACGTTGGAAGCATTCTCAACACAGAAAGACAGTGGATGACCACAGGACGTGCTCATCCAATATGTGTTTTGGATGCCTTAGCGCCATATCCTGCACTTCACTTACAGTACCAAAAGAACCCATAGTCCGTCCTTCTTCTATCTTCATTCCTCAATGGAGAAGGCACTGTTATGAATGGGTTTCCACCTGAAGTAGTTTCCCTGAACAGAACCCCTTGTAGGATTCTCCTGTTAGTGCTCTGTTGTGTTACTTCTTGATTTCAACAAAGAGGGGTGGCACAGAATCCAACATTCCACAGACTCAACCCTGTCGTGAGTATGTTCTATAGCAGTTTTCTTACGACATAAGAAGTCCTCTGAGCTGAGGGAGACGCTGTGAGACTCACAGGGGCTGTACTTGCATTATGTGTCTTAGAGTCCTAAGTGCCTCACCCTGCCCCTCACTCACAGTATGCAAAATGCCCTATGTCCGTCCCTGTTCTATCTTCTTTCCTCCACTGGACACACACTGTCAGAATTGAGAAGACGCCGGAATGAGTTTCCCTGAATCAGAACTTCCTCTGTATAAGTTGATGGACGTCTGAGACTAGACCCCTATATGCGGCTATTGCAGTTTACCACACAGTGCGTCCAAACAGCCTCCTTCTTTGACATACTCAATACTGCCACGAATCCCTCCTAACTCACACTGTCAGAAATGAGAATACGCCGGAATGAGTTTCCCTGACACAGAACTTCCTCTGTTCAAGGGCATCGACGAATGAGATTAGACTCCTATACGCGCCCATTCTAGTTTATCACATAGTGAGCCCCAAGAGCTTCCTTCCTTGACAGACTCAACACTGCCACGAATCCCTCCAAACGCACACTTCCCTCACAATGTTTGTAGCGTTTTCGACTTAGAAAGACAGTGTGGATGAGCATAGGTCCTGATCTTTCAATATGTGTGTTGGAAGCCTAAGCTCCATAAGCTGCACTTACCTCACAGGAACTAAAGTGCCCATAGTCGGTCCTTGTTCTATCTTCATTTCTGAAGTAGGAAGACACTGTTATGGATGAGTATCCAACGGAAGTAGTGTCCCTGAACAGATCCCCTTGTAGGAATCACCTGTTAGGGGCCAGGGGCGTCCCTTCTGGATTACAAGAAAGACAGGTGGCACAGAATCCAACATTCCACAGACTCAACCCTGTCGTGAGTATGTTCTATAGCACAGTTTCCTCGTGACATATGAAGTGTATTGAGCAGACGTAGACACTGAGGAACGTCACAGGGCTATCCATGCTGTATGTTCCTTAGAGGCCAGAGGGCCTCACCGTGCACAAAACTCACAGTATGCATCCTGCCCTATGTCCGTCCTTCTTCTATCTTCTTTCCACCACTGGACTGACAGTGTCAGAATTGAGAATCCGCCTGAAGGAGTTTCCCTAAACCGAACTTGCTCTGGTCAAGGGGATGGACGTCTAAGACTATACGTCCCTTTGCAGTTCACCACACAGTGCGTCTCAAGAGCCTCCTTCTTTGACAGACTCAATACTGCCACGAATCCCTCCTAACACACACTTCCATCACAATGTTTGAAGCTTTTTGGACACAGAAAGACAGTGTGGATGAGCACAGGAAGGGATCTTCAATACGTGTTATGGAAGCCTACACGCCATAAGCTGCACTTCACTCACAGGAACGTCCATAGTCGGTCCTTCTTCTAGCTTCATTTCTCAAATAGGAAGACACTGTTATGAATGAGTATCCACCTGAAGTAGTTTCCCTGAACAGATCCCTTTGTATGAATCTCCTGTTAGTGCTCTGTTGTGTTACTTCTTGATTTCAACAAAGACAGGTGGCACAGAATCCAACATTCCAAGACTCAACCCTGTCGTGAGTATGTTCCATAGCACAGTTTCCTCACGACATAAGAAGTCTTTTGAGCTGAGGGAGACGCTGTGAGACTCAGAGGGGCTGTACTTGCATTATGTGTCTTAGAGGCCTCAGTGCCTCACCCTGCCCTTCACTCACTGTATGCAACCTGCCCTATGTCCTTCCCAGGTCTATCTTCTTTCCTCCACTGGACACACCCTGTCAGAATTGAGAATACGCCGGAATGAGTTTCCCTGAAACAGAAATTCCTCTGTACAAAGGCATGGACGTATAAGACTAGACTCCTCTATGTTCCTATTGAAATTAACCACACAGTGCGTCCCAACAGCCTCCTTCTTTGACAGAGTCAATATTGCCACGAATCCCTCCTAACTCTCACTTGCCTCACAATGTTGGAAGCATTTTCAACACAGAAAGACAGTGGATGACCACAGGACGTGCTCATCCAATATGTGTTTTAGATGCCTTAGCGCCATATCCTGCACTTCACTTACAGTACCAAAAGAACCCATAGTCCCTCCTTCTTGTATCTTCTTTCCTCAATGGAGAAGGCACTGTTATGAATGGATTTCCACCTGAAGTAGTTTCCGTGAACAGAACCCCTTGTAGGAATCTCCTGTTACTTCTCTGTTGTGTTACTTCTTGATTTCAACAAAGACAGGTGGCACAGAATCCAACATTCCACAGTCTCAACCCTGTCGTGAGTATGTTCTATAGCACAGTTTCCTCACGACATAAGAAATCTTTTGAGCTGAGGGAGACGCTGTGAGACTCACAGGGGCTGTACTTGCATTATGTGTCTTAGAGGCCTAAGTGCCTCACCCTGCCCTTCACTCACAGTATGCAAAATGCCCTATGTCCATCCCTGTTCTATCTTCTTTCCTCCACTGGACACACACTGTCAGAATTGAGAAGACGCCGGAATGAGTTTCCCTGACACAGAACTTCCTCAGTTCAAGGACATCGACGAATGAGATTAGACTCCTATACGCGCCCATTCTAGTTTATCACATAGTGAGCCCCAAGAGCCTCCTTCCTTGACAGACTCAACACTGCCACGAATCCCTCCAAACGCACACTTCCCTCACAATGTTTGTAGCGTTTTCGACTTAGAAAGACTGTGTGGATGAGCACAGGTCCTTATCTTTCAATATGTGTGTTGGAAGCCTAAGCTCCATAAGCTGTACTTCCCTCACAGGAACTAAAGTGCCCATAGTCC
Organism: Neogale vison; assembly: GCF_020171115.1. Lineage (NCBI taxonomy): Eukaryota > Metazoa > Chordata > Mammalia > Carnivora > Mustelidae > Neogale > Neogale vison. The sequence continues at coordinate 78,039,516 of NC_058105.1, forward strand.
GTCCTTTTTCTATCTTCATTTCTGAAGTAGGAAGACACAGTTATGGATGAGTATCCAACGGAAGTAGTGTCCCTGAACAGATCCCCTTGTAGGAAACACCTGTTAGGGGCCAGGGGCGTCCCTTCTGGATTACAAGAAAGACAGGTGGCACAGAATCCAACATTCCACAGACTCAACCCTGTCGTGAGTATGTTCTATAGCCCAGTTTCCTCGTGACATATGAAGTGTATTGAGCAGACGTAGACACTGAGGAACATCACAGGGCTATCCATGCTGTTTGTTCCTTAGAGGCCAGAGTGCCTCACCGTGCACAAGACTCACAGTATGCATCCTGCCCTATGTCCGTCCTACTTCTATCTTCTTTCCACCACTGGACTGACAGTGTCAGAATTGAGAATCCGTCTGAAGGAGTTTCCCTAAACCGAACTTGCTCTGGTCAAGGAGATGGACGTCTAAGACTAGTCTCCTATACGTTCCTTTGCAGTTTACCACGCAGTGCGTCCCAAGAGCCTCCTTCTTTGACAGACTCAATACTGCCACGAATCCCTCCTAACGCACACTTCCATCACAAAGTTTGAAGCGTTTTGGGCACAGGAATACAGTGTGGATGAGCACAGGAAGGGATCTTCAATACGTGTTATGGAAGCCTACACGACATAAGCGGACCTTCACTCACAGGAATGTCCATAGTCGGTCCTTCTTCTATCTTCATTTCTCAAATAGGAAGACACAGTTATTAATGAGTATCCACCTGAAGTAGTTTCCCTGAACAGATCCCTTTGTATGAATCTCCTGTTAGTGCTCTGTTGTGTTAATTCTTGATTTCAACAAAGACAGGTGGCACAGAATCCAACATTCCACAGACTCAACCCTGTCGTATGTTCTATAGCACAGTTTCCTCACGACATAAGAAGTCTTTTGAGCTGAGGGAGACGCTGTGAGACTCACAGGGGCTGTACTTGCATTATGTGTCTTAGAGACCTAAGTGCTTCACCCTGCCCTTCACTCACAGTATGCAACCTGTCCTATGTCCTTCCCAGGTCTATCTTCTTTCCTCCACTGGACACACATTGTCAGAATTGAGAATACAACGGAATGAGTTTCCCTGAAACAGAACTTCCTCTGTACAAAGGCATGGGCGTATGAGACTAGACTCCTATAGTTTCCTTTGAAATTTACCACACACTGCGACCCAACAGCCTCCTTCTTTGCCAGACTCAATACTGCCACGAATCCCTCCTAACTCACACTTCCCTCACAACGTTGGAAGCATTCTCAACACAGAAAGACAGTGGATGACCACAGGACGTGCTCATCCAATATGTGTTTTGGATGCCTTAGCGCCATATCCTGCACTTCACTTACAGTACCAAAAGAACCCATAGTCCGTCCTTCTTCTATCTTCATTCCTCAATGGAGAAGGCACTGTTATGAATGGGTTTCCACCTGAAGTAGTTTCCCTGAACAGAACCCCTTGTAGGAATCTCCTGTTACTGCTCTGTTGTGTTACTTCTTGATTTCAACAAAGAGGGGTGGCACAGAATCCAACATTCCACAGACTCAACCCTGTCGTGAGTATGTTCTATAGCAGTTTTCTTACGACATAAGAAGTCCTTTGAGCTGAGGGAGACGCTGTGAGACTCACAGGGGCTGTACTTGCATTATGTGTCTTAGAGTCCTAAGTGCCTCACCCTGCCCCTCACTCACAGTATGCAAAATGCCCTATGTCTGTCCCTGTTCTATCTTCTTTCCTCCACTGGACACACACTGTCAGAATTGAGAAGACGCCGGAATGAGTTTCCCTGAATCAGAACTTCCTCTGTATAAGTTGATGGTCGTCTGAGACTAGACCCCTATATGTGGCTATTGCAGTTTAATACACAGTGCGTCCAAACAGCCTCCTTCTTTGACATACTCAATACTGCCACGAATCCCTCCTAACTCACACTGTCAGAAATGAGAATACGCCGGAATGAGTTTCCCTGACACAGAACTTCCTCTGTTCAAGGGCATCGACGAATGAGATTAGACTCCTATACGCGCCCATTCTAGTTTATCACATAGTGAGCCCCAAGAGCTTCCTTCCTTGACAGACTCAACACTGCCACGAATCCCTCCAAACGCACACTTCCCTCACAATGTTTGTAGCGTTTTCGACTTAGAAAGACAGTGTGGATGAGCACAGGTCCTGATCTTTCAATATGTGTGTTGGAAGCCTAAGCTCCATAAGCTGCACTTACCTCACAGGAACTAAAGTGCCCATAGTCGTTCCTTGTTCTATTTTCATTTCTGAAGTAGGAAGACACTGTTATGGATGAGTATCCAACGGAAGTAGTGTCCCTGAACAGATCCCCTTGTAGGAATCACCTGTTAGGGGCCAGGGGCGTCCCTTCTGGATTACAAGAAAGACAGGTGGCACAGAATCCAACATTCCACAGACTCAACCCTGTCGTGAGTATGTTCTATAGCACAGTTTCCTCACGACATAAGAAGTCTTTTGAGCTGAGGGAGACGCTGTGAGACTCACTGGGGCTGTACTTGCATTATGTGTCTTAGAGGCCTCAGTGCCTCACCCTGCCCTTCACTCACAGTATGCAACCTGCCCTATGTCCTTCCCAGGTCTATCTTCTTTCCTCCACTGGACACACATTGTCAGAATTGAGAATACAACGGAATGAGTTTCCCTGAAACAGAACTTCCTCTGTACAAAGGCATGGACGTATGAGACTAGACTCCTATAGGTTCCTATTGAAATTTACCACACAGTGCGTCCCAACAGCCTCCTTCTTTGCCAGACTCAATACTGCCACGAATCCCTCCTAACTCACACTTCCCTCACAACGTTGGAAGCATTCTCAACACAGAAAGACAGTGGATGACCACAGGACGTGCTCATCCAATATGTGTTTTGGATGCCTTAGCGCCATATCCTGCACTTCACTTACAGTACCAAAAGAACCCATAGTCCGTCCTTCTTCTATCTTCATTCCTCAATGGAGAAGGCACTGTTATGAATGGGTTTCCACCTGAAGTAGTTTCCCTGAACAGAACCCCTTGTAGGATTCTCCTGTTAGTGCTCTGTTGTGTTACTTCTTGATTTCAACAAAGAGGGGTGGCACAGAATCCAACATTCCACAGACTCAACCCTGTCGTGAGTATGTTCTATAGCAGTTTTCTTACGACATAAGAAGTCCTTTGAGCTGAGGGAGACGCTGTGAGACTCACAGGGGCTGTACTTGCATTATGTGTCTTAGAGTCCTAAGTGCCTCACCCTGCCCCTCACTCACAGTATGCAAAATGCCCTATGTCCGTCCCTGTTCTATCTTCTTTCCTCCACTGGACACACACTGTCAGAATTGAGAAGACGCCGGAATGAGTTTCCCTGAATCAGAACTTCCTCTGTATAAGTTGATGGACGTCTGAGACTAGACCCCTTTATGCGGCTATTGCAGTTTACCACACAGTGCGTCCAAACAGCCTCCTTCTTTGACATACTCAATACTGCCACGAATCCCTCCTAACTCACACTGTCAGAAATGAGAATACGCCGGAATGAGTTTCCCTGACACAGAACTTCCTCTGTTCAAGGGCATCGACGAATGAGATTAGACTCCTATACGCGCCCATTCTAGTTTATCACATAGTGAGCCCCAAGAGCTTCCTTCCTTGACAGACTCAACACTGCCACGAATCCCTCCAAACGCACACTTCCCTCACAATGTTTGTAGCGTTTTCGACTTAGAAAGACAGTGTGGATAAGCACAGGTCCTGATCTTTCAATATGTGTGTTGGAAGCCTAAGCTCCATAAGCTGCACTTACCTCACAGGAACTAAAGTGCCCATAGTCGTTCCTTGTTCTATCTTCATTTCTGAAGTAGGAAGACACTGTTATGGATGAGTATCCAACGGAAGTAGTGTCCCTGAACAGATCCCCTTGTAGGAATCACCTGTTAGGGGCCAGGGGCGTCCCTTCTGGATTACAAGAAAGACAGGTGGCACAGAATCCAACATTCCACAGACTCAACCCTGTCGTGAGTATGTTCTATAGCACAGTTTCCTCACGACATAAGAAGTCTTTTGAGCTGAGGGAGACGCTGTGAGACTCACAGGGGCTGTACTTGCATTATGTGTCTTAGAGGCCTCAGTGCCTCACCCTGCCCTTCACTCACAGTATGCAACCTGCCCTATGTCCTTCCCAGGTCTATCTTCTTTCCTCCACTGGACACACATTGTCAGAATTGAGAATACAACGGAATGAGTTTCCCTGAAACAGAACTTCCTCTGTACAAAGGCATGGACGTATGAGACTAGACTCCTATAGGTTCCTATTGAAATTTACCACACAGTGCGTCCCAACAGCCTCCTTCTTTGCCAGACTCAATACTGCCACGAATCCCTCCTAACTCACACTTCCCTCACAACGTTGGAAGCATTCTCAAAACAGAAAGACAGTGGATGACCACAGGACGTGCTCATCCAATATGTGTTTTGGATGCCTTAGCGCCATATCCTGCACTTCACTTACAGTACCAAAAGAACCCATAGTCCGTCCTTCTTGTATCTTCATTCCTCAATGGAGAAGGCACTGTTATGAATGGATTTCCACCTGAAGTAGTTTCCCTGAACAGAACCCCTTGTAGGAATCTCCTGTTACTTCTCTGTTGTGTTACTTCTTGATTTCAACAAAGACAGGTGGCACAGAATCCAACATTCCACAGACTCAACCCTGTCGTGAGTATGTTCTATAGCAGTTTTCTTACGACATAAGAAGTCCTTTGAGCTGAGGGAGACGCTGTGAGACTCACAGGGGCTGTACTTGCATTATGTGTTTTAGAGTCCTAAGTGCCTCACCCTGCCCCTCACTCACAGTATGCATAATGCCCTATGTCCGTCCCTGTTCTATCTTCTTTCCTCCACTGGACACACACTGTCAGAATTGAGAAGACGCCGGAATGAGTTTCCCTGAATCAGAACTTCCTCTGTATAAGTTGATGGACGTCTGAGACTAGACCTCTATATGCGGCTATTGCAGTTTACCACACAGTGCGTCCAAACAGCCTCCTTCTTTGACATACTCAATACTGCCACGAATCCCTCCTAACTCACACTGTCAGAAATGAGAATACGCCGGAATGAGTTTCCCTGACACAGAACTTCCTCTGTTCAAGGGCATCGACGAATGAGATTAGACTCCTATACGCGCCCATTCTAGTTTATCACATAGTGAGCCCCAAGAGCTTCCTTCCTTGACAGACTCAACACTGCCACGAATCCCTCCAAACGCACACTTCCCTCACAATGTTTGTAGCGTTTTCGACTTAGAAAGACAGTGTGGATGAACATAGGTCCTGATCTTTCAATATGTGTGTTGGAAGCCTAAGCTCCATAAGCTGCACTTACCTCACAGGAACTAAAGTGCCCATAGTCGTTCCTTGTTCTATTTTCATTTCTGAAGTAGGAAGACACTGTTATGGATGAGTATCCAACGGAAGTAGTGTCCCTGAACAGATCCCCTTGTAGGAATCACCTGTTAGGGGCCAGGGGCGTCCCTTCTGGATTACAAGAAAGACAGGTGGCACAGAATCCAACATTCCACAGACTCAACCCTGTCGTGAGTATGTTCTATAGCACAGTTTCCTCGTGACATATGAAGTGTATTGAGCAGACGTAGACACTGAGGAACGTCACAGGGCTATCCATGCTGTATGTTCCTTAGAGGCCAGAGGGCCTCACCGTGCACAAAACTCACAGTATGCATCCTGCCCTATGTCCGTCCTTCTTCTATCTTCTTTCCACCACTGGACTGACAGTGTCAGAATTGAGAATCCGCCTGAAGGAGTTTCCCTAAACCGAACTTGCTCTGGTCAAGGGGATGGACGTCTAAGACTAGACTCCTATACGTCCCTTTGCAGTTCACCACACAGTGCGTCTCAAGAGCCTCCTTCTTTGACAGACTCAATACTGCCACGAATCCCTCCTAACACACACTTCCATCACAATGTTTGAAGCTTTTTGGACACAGAAAGACAGTGTGGATGAGCACAGGAAGGGATCTTCAATACGTGTTATGGAAGCCTACACGCCATAAGCTGCACTTCACTCACAGGAACGTCCATAGTCGGTCCTTCTTCTAGCTTCATTTCTCAAATAGGAAGACACTGTTATGAATGAGTATCCACCTGAAGTAGTTTCCCTGAACAGATCCCTTTGTATGAATCTCCTGTTAGTGCTCTGTTGTGTTACTTCTTGATTTCAACAAAGACAGGTGGCACAGAATCCAACATTCCACAGACTCAACCCTGTCGTGAGTATGTTCTATAGCACAGTTTCCTCACGACATAAGAAGTCTTTTGAGCTGAGGGAGACGCTGTGAGACTCACAGGGGCTGTACTTGCATTATGTGTCTTAGAGGCCTCAGTGCCTCACCCTGCCCTTCACTCACAGTATGCAACCTGCCCTATGTCCTTCCCAGGTCTATCTTCTTTCCTCCACTGGACACACATTGTCAGAATTGAGAATACAACGGAATGAGTTTCCCTGAAACAGAACTTCCTCTGTACAAAGGCATGGACGTATGAGACTAGACTCCTATAGGTTCCTATTGAAATTTACCACACAGTGCGTCCCAACAGCCTCCTTCTTTGCCAGACTCAATACTGCCACGAATCCCTCCTAACTCACACTTCCCTCACAACGTTGGAAGCATTCTCAACACAGAAAGACAGTGGATGACCACAGGACGTGCTCATCCAATATGTGTTTTGGATGCCTTAGCGCCATATCCTGCACTTCACTTACAGTACCAAAAGAACCCATAGTCCGTCCTTCTTCTATCTTCATTCCTCAATGGAGAAGGCACTGTTATGAATGGGTTTCCACCTGAAGTAGTTTCCCTGAACAGAACCCCTTGTAGGATTCTCCTGTTAGTGCTCTGTTGTGTTACTTCTTGATTTCAACAAAGAGGGGTGGCACAGAATCCAACATTCCACAGACTCAACCCTGTCGTGAGTATGTTCTATAGCAGTTTTCTTACGACATAAGAAGTCCTTTGAGCTGAGGGAGACGCTGTGAGACTCACAGGGGCTGTACTTGCATTATGTGTCTTAGAGTCCTAAGTGCCTCACCCTGCCCCTCACTCACAGTATGCAAAATGCCCTATGTCCGTCCCTGTTCTATCTTCTTTCCTCCACTGGACACACACTGTCAGAATTGAGAAGACGCCGGAATGAGTTTCCCTGAATCAGAACTTCCTCTGTATAAGTTGATGGACGTCTGAGACTAGACCCCTTTATGCGGCTATTGCAGTTTACCACACAGTGCGTCCAAACAGCCTCCTTCTTTGACATACTCAATACTGCCACGAATCCCTCCTAACTCACACTGTCAGAAATGAGAATACGCCGGAATGAGTTTCCCTGACACAGAACTTCCTCTGTTCAAGGGCATCGACGAATGAGATTAGACTCCTATACGCGCCCATTCTAGTTTATCACATAGTGAGCCCCAAGAGCTTCCTTCCTTGACAGACTCAACACTGCCACGAATCCCTCCAAACGCACACTTCCCTCACAATGTTTGTAGCGTTTTCGACTTAGAAAGACAGTGTGGATGAGCATAGGTCCTGATCTTTCAATATGTGTGTTGGAAGCCTAAGCTCCATAAGCTGCACTTACCTCACAGGAACTAACGTGCCCATAGTCGGTCCTTGTTCTATCTTCATTTCTGAAGTAGGAAGACACTGTTATGGATGAGTATCCAACGGAAGTAGTGTCCCTGAACAGATCCCCTTGTAGGAATCACCTGTTAGGGGCCAGGGGCGTCCCTTCTGGATTACAAGAAAGACAGGTGGCACAGAATCCAACATTCCACAGACTCAACCCTGTCGTGAGTATGTTCTATAGCACAGTTTCCTCGTGACATATGAAGTGTATTGAGCAGACGTAGACACTGAGGAACGTCACAGGGCTATCCATGCTGTATGTTCCTTAGAGGCCAGAGGGCCTCACCGTGCACAAAACTCACAGTATGCATCCTGCCCTATGTCCGTCCTTCTTCTATCTTCTTTCCACCACTGGACTGACAGTGTCAGAATTGAGAATCCGCCTGAAGGAGTTTCCCTAAACCGAACTTGCTCTGGTCAAGGGGATGGACGTCTAAGACTAGACTCCTATACGTCCCTTTGCAGTTCACCACACAGTGCGTCTCAAGAGCCTCCTTCTTTGACAGACTCAATACTGCCACGAATCCCTCCTAACACACACTTCCATCACAATGTTTGAAGCTTTTTGGACACAGAAAGACAGTGTGGATGAGCACAGGAAGGGATCTTCAATACGTGTTATGGAAGCCTACACGCCATAAGCTGCACTTCACTCACAGGAACGTCCATAGTCGGTCCTTCTTCTAGCTTCATTTCTCAAATAGGAAGACACTGTTATGAATGAGTATCCACCTGAAGTAGTTTCCCTGAACAGATCCCTTTGTATGAATCTCCTGTTAGTGCTCTGTTGTGTTACTTCTTGATTTCAACAAAGACAGGTGGCACAGAATCCAACATTCCACAGACTCAACCCTGTCGTGAGTATGTTCTATAGCACAGTTTCCTCACGACATAAGAAGTCTTTTGAGCTGAGGGAGACGCTGTGAGACTCACAGGGGCTGTACTTGCATTATGTGTCTTAGAGGCCTCAGTGCCTCACCCTGCCCTTCACTCACAGTATGCAACCTGCCCTATGTCCTTCCCAGGTCTATCTTCTTTCCTCCACTGGACACACATTGTCAGAATTGAGAATACAACGGAATGAGTTTCCCTGAAACAGAACTTCCTCTGTACAAAGGCATGGACGTATGAGACTAGACTCCTATAGGTTCCTATTGAAATTTACCACACAGTGCGTCCCAACAGCCTCCTTCTTTGCCAGACTCAATACTGCCACGAATCCCTCCTAACTCACACTTCCCTCACAACGTTGGAAGCATTCTCAACACAGAAAGACAGTGGATGACCACAGGACGTGCTCATCCAATATGTGTTTTGGATGCCTTAGCGCCATATCCTGCACTTCACTTACAGTACCAAAAGAACCCATAGTCCGTCCTTCTTGTATCTTCATTCCTCAATGGAGAAGGCACTGTTATGAATGGGTTTCCACCTGAAGTAGTTTCCCTGAACAGAACCCCTTGTAGGATTCTCCTGTTAGTGCTCTGTTGTGTTACTTCTTGATTTCAACAAAGAGGGGTGGCACAGAATCCAACATTCCACAGACTCAACCCTGTCGTGAGTATGTTCTATAGCAGTTTTCTTACGACATAAGAAGTCCTCTGAGCTGAGGGAGACGCTGTGAGACTCACAGGGGCTGTACTTGCATTATGTGTCTTAGAGTCCTAAGTGCCTCACCCTGCCCCTCACTCACAGTATGCAAAATGCCCTATGTCCGTCCCTGTTCTATCTTCTTTCCTCCACTGGACACACACTGTCAGAATTGAGAAGACGCCGGAATGAGTTTCCCTGAATCAGAACTTCCTCTGTATAAGTTGATGGACGTCTGAGACTAGACCCCTTTATGCGGCTATTGCAGTTTACCACACAGTGCGTCCAAACAGCCTCCTTCTTTGACATACTCAATACTGCCACGAATCCCTCCTAACTCACACTGTCAGAAATGAGAATACGCCGGAATGAGTTTCCCTGACACAGAACTTCCTCTGTTCAAGGGCATCGACGAATGAGATTAGATTCCTATACGTGCCCATTCTAGTTTATCACATAGTGAGCCCCAAGAGCTTCCTTCCTTGACAGACTCAACACTGCCACGAATCCCTCCAAACGCACACTTCCCTCACAATGTTTGTAGCGTTTTCGACTTAGAAAGACAGTGTGGATGAGCATAGGTCCTGATCTTTCAATATGTGTGTTGGAAGCCTAAGCTCCATAAGCTGCACTTACCTCACAGGAACTAAAGTGCCCATAGTCGGTCCTTTTTCTATCTTCATTTCTGAAGTAGGAAGACACTGTTATGGATGAGTATCCAACGGAAGTAGTGTCCCTGAACAGATCCCCTTGTAGGAATCACCTGTTAGGGGCCAGGGGCGTCCCGTCTGGATTACAAGAAAGACAGGTGGCACAGAATCCAACATTCCACAGACTCAACCCTGTCGTGAGTATGTTCTATAGCACAGTTTCCTCGTGACATATGAAGTGTATTGAGCAGACGTAGACACTGAGGAACATCACAGGGCTATCCATGCTGTATGTTCCTTAGAGGCCAGAGGGCCTCACCGTGCACAAAACTCACAGTATGCATCCTGCCCTATGTCCGTCCTTCTTCTATCTTCTTTCCACCACTGGACTGACAGTGTCAGAATTGAGAATCCGCCTGAAGGAGTTTCCCTAAACCGAACTTGCTCTGGTCAAGGGGATGGACGTCTAAGACTAGACTCCTATACGTCCCTTTGCAGTTTACCACACAGTGAGTCTCAAGAGCCTCCTTCTTTGACAGACTCAATACTGCCACGAATCCCTCCTAACACACACTTCCATCACAATGTTTGAAGCTTTTTGGACAGAGAAAGACAGTGTGGATGAGCACAGGAAGGGATCTTCAATACGTGTTATGGAAGCCTACACGCCATAAGCTGCACTTCACTCACAGGAACGTCCATAGTCGGTCCTTCTTCTAGCTTCATTTCTCAAATAGGAAGACACTGTTATGAATGAGTATCCACCTGAAGTAGTTTCCCTGAACAGATCCCTTTGTATGAATCTCCTGTTAGTGCTCTGTTGTGTTACTTCTTGATTTCAACAAAGACAGGTGGCACAGAATCCAACATTCCACAGACTCAACCCTGTCGTGAGTATGTTCTATAGCACAGTTTCCTCACGACATAAGAAGTCTTTTGAGCTGAGGGAGACGCTGTGAGACTCACAGGGGCTGTACTTGCATTATGTGTCTTAGAGGCCTCAGTGCCTCACCCTGCCCTTCACTCACAGTATGCAACCTGCCCTATGTCCTTCCCAGGTCTATCTTCTTTCCTCCACTGGACACACATTGTCAGAATTGAGAATACAACGGAATGAGTTTCCCTGAAACAGAACTTCCTCTGTACAAAGGCATGGACGTATGAGACTAGACTCCTATAGGTTCCTATTGAAATTTACCACACAGTGCGTCCCAACAGCCTCTTTCTTTGCCAGATTCAATACTGCCACGAATCCCTCCTAACTCACACTTTCCTCACAACGTTGGAAGCATTCTCAACACAGAAAGACAGTGGATGACCACAGGACGTGCTCATCCAATATGTGTTTTGGATGCCTTAGCGCCATATCCTGCACTTCACTTACAGTACCAAAAGAACCCATAGTCCGTCCTTCTTCTATCTTCATTTCTCAATGGAGAAGGCACTGTTATGAATGGGTTTCCACCTGAAGTAGTTTCCCTGAACAGAACCCCTTGTAGGAATCTCCTGTTAGTGCTCTGTTGTGTTACTTCTTGATTTCAACAAAGACAGGTGGCACAGAATCCAACATTCCACAGACTCAACCCTGTCGTGAGTATGTTCTATAGCAGTTTTCTTACGACATAAGAAGTCCTTTGAGCTGAGGGAGACGCTGTGAGACTCACAGGGGCTGTACTTGCATTATGTGTCTTAGAGTCCTAAGTGCCTCACCCTGCCCCTCACTCACAGTATGCAAAATGCCCTATGTCCGTCCCTGTTCTATCTTCTTTCCTCCCCTGGACACACACTGTCAGAATTGAGAAGACGCCGGAATGAGTTTCCCTGAATCAGAACTTCCTCTGTATAAGTTGATGGACGTCTGAGACTAGACCCCTATATGCGGCTATTGCAGTTTACCACACAGTGCGTCCAAACAGCCTCCTTCTTTGACATACTCAATACTGCCACGAATCCCTCCTAACTCACACTGTCAGAAATGAGAATACGCCGGAATGAGTTTCCCTGACACAGAACTTCCTCTGTTCAAGGGCATCGACGAATGAGATTAGACTCCTATACGCGCCCATTCTAGTTTATCACATAGTGAGCCCCAAGAGCTTCCTTCCTTGACAGACTCAACACTGCCACGAATCCCTCCAAACGCACACTTCCCTCACAATGTTTGTAGCGTTTTCGACTTAGAAAGACAGTGTGGATGAGCATAGGTCCTGATCTTTCAATATGTGTGTTGGAAGCCTAAGCTCCATAAGCTGCACTTACCTCACAGGAACTAAAGTGCCCATAGTCGGTCCTTGTTCTATCTTCATTTCTGAAGTAGGAAGACACTGTTATGGATGAGTATCCAACGGAAGTAGTGTCCCTGAACAGATCCCCTTGTAGGAATCACCTGTTAGGGGCCAGGGGCGTCCCTTCTGGATTACAAGAAAGACAGGTGGCACAGAATCCAACATTCCACAGACTCAACCCTGTCGTGAGTATGTTCTATAGCCCAGTTTCCTCGTGACATATGAAGTGTATTGAGCAGACGTAGACACTGAGGAATGTCACAGGGCTATCCATGCTGTTTGTTCCTTAGAGGCCAGAGTGCCTCACCGTGCACAAGACTCACAGTATGCATCCTGCCCTATGTCCGTCCTACTTCTATCTTCTTTCCACCACTGGACTGACAGTGTCAGAATTGAGAATCCGTCTGAAGGAGTTTCCGTAAACCGAACTTGCTCTGGTCAAGGAGATGGACGTCTAAGACTAGTCTCCTATACGTTCCTTTGCAGTTTACCACGCAGTGGGTCCCAAGAGCCTCCTTCTTTGACAGACTCAATACTGCCACGAATCCCTCCTAACGCACACTTCCATCACAAAGTTTGAAGCGTTTTGGGCACAGGAATACAGTGTGGATGAGCACAGGAAGGGATCTTCAATACGTGTTATGGAAGCCTACACGCCATAAGCGGACCTTCACTCACAGGAATGTCCATAGTCGGTCCTTCTTCTATCTTCATTTCTCAAATAGGAAGACACAGTTATTAATGAGTATCCACCTGAAGTAGTTTCCCTGAACAGATCCCTTTGTATGAATCTCCTGTTAGTGCTCTGTTGTGTTACTTCTTGATTTCAACAAAGACAGGTGGCACAGAATCCAACATTCCACAGACTCAACCCTGTCGTATGTTCTATAGCACAGTTTCCTCACGACATAAGAAGTCTTTTGAGCTGAGGGAGACGCTGTGAGACTCACAGGGGCTGTACTTGCATTATGTGTCTTAGAGACCTAAGTGCTTCACCCTGCCCTTCACTCACAGTATGCAACCTGTCCTATGTCCTTCCCAGGTCTATCTTCTTTCCTCCACTGGACACACATTGTCAGAATTGAGAATACAACGGAATGAGTTTCCCTGAAACAGAACTTCCTCTGTACAAAGGCAAGGGCGTATGAGACTAGACTCCTATAGTTTCCTTTGAAATTTACCACACACTGCGACCCAACAGCCTCCTTCTTTGCCAGACTCAATACTGCCACGAATCCCTCCTAACTCACACTTCCCTCACAACGTTGGAAGCATTCTCAACACAGAAAGACAGTGGATGACCACAGGACGTGCTCATCCAATATGTGTTTTGGATGCCTTAGCGCCATATCCTGCACTTCACTTACAGTACCAAAAGAACCCATAGTCCGTCCTTCTTCTATCTTCATTCCTCAATGGAGAAGGCACTGTTATGAATGGGTTTCCACCTGAAGTTGTTTCCCTGAACAGAACCCCTTGTAGGAATCTCCTGTTACTGCTCTGTTGTGTTACTTCTTGATTTCAACAAAGAGGGGTGGCACAGAATCCAACATTCCACAGACTCAACCCTGTCGTGAGTATGTTCTATAGCAGTTTTCTTACGACATAAGAAGTCCTTTGAGCTGAGGGAGACGCTGTGAGACTCACAGGGGCTGTACTTGCATTATGTGTCTTAGAGTCCTAAGTGCCTCACCCTGCCCCTCACTCACATTATGCAAAATGCCCTATGTCTGTCCCTGTTCTATCTTCTTTCCTCCACTGGACACACACTGTCAGAATTGAGAAGACGCCGGAATGAGTTTCCCTGAATCAGAACTTCCTCTGTATAAGTTGATGGACGTCTGAGACTAGACCCCTATATGTGGCTATTGCAGTTTAACACACAGTGCGTCCAAACAGCCTCCTTCTTTGACATACTCAATACTGCCACGAATCCCTCCTAACTCACACTGTCAGAAATGAGAATACGCCGGAATGAGTTTCCCTGACACAGAACTTCCTCTGTTCAAGGGCATCGACGAATGAGATTAGACTCCTATACGCGCCCATTCTAGTTTATCACATAGTGAGCCCCAAGAGCTTCCTTCCTTGACAGACTCAACACTGCCACGAATCCCTCCAAAGGCACACTTCCCTCACAATGTTTGTAGCGTTTTCGACTTAGAAAGACAGTGTGGATGAGCACAGGTCCTGATCTTTCAATATGTGTGTTGGAAGCCTAAGCTCCATAAGCTGCACTTACCTCACAGGAACTAAAGTGCCCATAGTCGTTCCTTGTTCTATTTTCATTTCTGAAGTAGGAAGACACTGTTATGGATGAGTATCCAACGGAAGTAGTGTCCCTGAACAGATCCCCTTGTAGGAATCACCTGTTAGGGGCCAGGGGCGTCCCTTCTGGATTACAAGAAAGACAGGTGGCACAGAATCCAACATTCCACAGACTCAACCCTGTCGTGAGTATGTTCTATAGCACAGTTTCCTCACGACATAAGAAGTCTTTTGAGCTGAGGGAGACGCTGTGAGACTCACAGGGGCTGTACTTGCATTATGTGTCTTAGAGGCCTCAGTGCCTCACCCTGCCCTTCACTCACAGTATGCAACCTTCCCTATGTCCTTCCCAGGTCTATCTTCTTTCCTCCACTGGACACACATTGTCAGAATTGAGAATACAACGGAATGAGTTTCCCTGAAACAGAACTTCCTCTGTACAAAGGCATGGACGTATGAGACTAGACTCCTATAGGTTCCTATTGAAATTTACCACACAGTGCGTCCCAACAGCCTCCTTCTTTGCCAGACTCAATACTGCCACGAATCCCTCCTAACTCACACTTCCCTCACAACGTTGGAAGCATTCTCAAAACAGAAAGACAGTGGATGACCACAGGACGTGCTCATCCAATATGTGTTTTGGATGCCTTAGCGCCATATCCTGCACTTCACTTACAGTACCAAAAGAACCCATAGTCCGTCCTTCTTCTATCTTCATTTCTCAATGGAGAAGGCACTGTTATGAATGGGTTTCCACCTGAAGTAGTTTCCCTGAACAGAACCCCTTGTAGGAATCTCCTGTTACTTCTCTGTTGTGTTACTTCTTGATTTCAACAAAGACAGGTGGCACAGAATCCAACATTCCACAGACTCAACCCTGTCGTGAGTATGTTCTATAGCAGTTTTCTTACGACATAAGAAGTCCTTTGAGCTGAGGGAGACGCTGTGAGACTCACAGGGGCTGTACTTGCATTATGTGTCTTAGAGTCCTAAGTGCCTCACCCTGCCCCTCACTCACAGTATGCATAATGCCCTATGTCCGTCCCTGTTCTATCTTCTTTCCTCCACTGGACACACACTGTCAGAATTGAGAAGACGCCGGAATGAGTTTCCCTGAATCAGAACTTCCTCTGTATAAGTTGATGGACGTCTGAGACTAGACCTCTATATGCGGCTATTGCAGTTTACCACACAGTGCGTCCAAACAGCCTCCTTCTTTGACATACTCAATACTGCCACGAATCCCTCCTAACTCACACAGTCAGAAATGAGAATACGCCGGAATGAGTTTCCCTGACACAGAACTTCCTCTGTTCAAGGGCATCGACGAATGAGATTAGACTCCTATACGCGCCCATTCTAGTTTATCACATAGTGAGCCCCAAGAGCTTCCTTCCTTGACAGACTCAACACTGCCACGAATCCCTCCAAACGCACACTTCCCTCACAATGTTTGTAGCGTTTTCGACTTAGAAAGACAGTGTGGATGAACATAGGTCCTGATCTTTCAATATGTGTGTTGGAAGCCTAAGCTCCATAAGCTGCACTTACCTCACAGGAACTAAAGTGCCCATAGTCGTTCCTTGTTCTATTTTCATTTCTGAAGTAGGAAGACACTGTTATGGATGAGTATCCAACGGAAGTAGTGTCCCTGAACAGATCCCCTTGTAGGAATCACCTGTTAGGGGCCAGGGGCGTCCCTTCTGGATTACAAGAAAGACAGGTGGCACAGAATCCAACATTCCACAGACTCAACCCTGTCGTGAGTATGTTCTATAGCACAGTTTCCTCGTGACATATGAAGTGTATTGAGCAGACGTAGACACTGAGGAACGTCACAGGGCTATCCATGCTGTATGTTCCTTAGAGGCCAGAGGGCCTCACCGTGCACAAAACTCACAGTATGCATCCTGCCCTATGTCCGTCCTTCTTCTATCTTCTTTCCACCACTGGACTGACAGTGTCAGAATTGAGAATCCGCCTGAAGGAGTTTCCCTAAACCGAACTTGCTCTGGTCAAGGGGATGGACGTCTAAGACTAGACTCCTATACGTCCCTTTGCAGTTCACCACACAGTGCGTCTCAAGAGCCTCCTTCTTTGACAGACTCAATACTGCCACGAATCCCTCCTAACACACACTTCCATCACAATGTTTGAAGCTTTTTGGACACAGAAAGACAGTGTGGATGAGCACAGGAAGGGATCTTCAATACGTGTTATGGAAGCCTACACGCCATAAGCTGCACTTCACTCACAGGAACGTCCATAGTCGGTCCTTCTTCTAGCTTCATTTCTCAAATAGGAAGACACTGTTATGAATGAGTATCCACCTGAAGTAGTTTCCCTGAACAGATCCCTTTGTATGAATCTCCTGTTAGTGCTCTGTTGTGTTACTTCTTGATTTCAACAAAGACAGGTGGCACAGAATCCAACATTCCACAGACTCAACCCTGTCGTGAGTATGTTCTATAGCACAGTTTCCTCACGACATAAGAAGTCTTTTGAGCTGAGGGAGACGCTGTGAGACTCACAGGGGCTGTACTTGCATTATGTGTCTTAGAGGCCTCAGTGCCTCACCCTGCCCTTCACTCACAGTATGCAACCTGCCCTATGTCCTTCCCAGGTCTATCTTCTTTCCTCCACTGGACACACATTGTCAGAATTGAGAATACAACGGAATGAGTTTCCCTGAAACAGAACTTCCTCTGTACAAAGGCATGGACGTATGAGACTAGACTCCTATAGGTTCCTATTGAAATTTACCACACAGTGCGTCCCAACAGCCTCCTTCTTTGCCAGACTCAATACTGCCACGAATCCCTCCTAACTCACACTTCCCTCACAACGTTGGAAGCATTCTCAACACAGAAAGACAGTGGATGACCACAGGACGTGCTCATCCAATATGTGTTTTGGATGCCTTAGCGCCATATCCTGCACTTCACTTACAGTACCAAAAGAACCCATAGTCCGTCCTTCTTCTATCTTCATTCCTCAATGGAGAAGGCACTGTTATGAATGGGTTTCCACCTGAAGTAGTTTCCCTGAACAGAACCCCTTGTAGGATTCTCCTGTTAGTGCTCTGTTGTGTTACTTCTTGATTTCAACAAAGAGGGGTGGCACAGAATCCAACATTCCACAGACTCAACCCTGTCGTGAGTATGTTCTATAGCAGTTTTCTTACGACATAAGAAGTCCTTTGAGCTGAGGGAGACGCTGTGAGACTCACAGGGGCTGTACTTGCATTATGTGTCTTAGAGTCCTAAGTGCCTCACCCTGCCCCTCACTCACAGTATGCAAAATGCCCTATGTCCGTCCCTGTTCTATCTTCTTTCCTCCACTGGACACACACTGTCAGAATTGAGAAGACGCCGGAATGAGTTTCCCTGAATCAGAACTTCCTCTGTATAAGTTGATGGACGTCTGAGACTAGACCCCTTTATGCGGCTATTGCAGTTTACCACACAGTGCATCCAAACAGCCTCCTTCTTTGACATACTCAATACTGCCACGAATCCCTCCTAACTCACACTGTCAGAAATGAGAATACGCCGGAATGAGTTTCCCTGACACAGAACTTCCTCTGTTCAAGGGCATCGACGAATGAGATTAGACTCCTATACGCGCCCATTCTAGTTTATCACATAGTGAGCCCCAAGAGCTTCCTTCCTTGACAGACTCAACACTGCCACGAATCCCTCCAAACGCACACTTCCCTCACAATGTTTGTAGCGTTTTCGACTTAGAAAGACAGTGTGGATGAGCACAGGAAGGGATCTTCAATACGTGTTATGGAAGCCTACATGCCATAAGCTGCACTTACCTCACAGGAACTAAAGTGCCCATAGTCGTTCCTTGTTCTATTTTCATTTCTGAAGTAGGAAGACACTGTTATGGATGAGTATCCAACGGAAGTAGTGTCCCTGAACAGATCCCCTTGTAGGAATCACCTGTTAGGGGCCAGGGGCGTCCCTTCTGGATTACAAGAAAGACAGGTGGCACAGAATCCAACATTCCACAGACTCAACCCTGTCGTGAGTATGTTCTATAGCACAGTTTCCTCACGACATAAGAAGTCTTTTGAGCTGAGGGAGACGCTGTGAGACTCACAGGGGCTGTACTTGCATTATGTGTCTTAGAGGCCTCAGTGCCTCACCCTGCCCTTCACTCACAGTATGCAACCTGCCCTATGTCCTTCCCAGGTCTATCTTCTTTCCTCCACTGGACACACATTGTCAGAATTGAGAATACAACGGAATGAGTTTCCCTGAAACAGAACTTCCTCTGTACAAAGGCATGGACGTATGAGACTAGACTCCTATAGGTTCCTATTGAAATTTACCACACAGTGCGTCCCAACAGCCTCCTTCTTTGCCAGACTCAATACTGCCACGAATCCCTCCTAACTCACACTTCCCTCACAACGTTGGAAGCATTCTCAAAACAGAAAGACAGTGGATGACCACAGGACGTGCTCATCCAATATGTGTTTTGGATGCCTTAGCGCCATATCCTGCACTTCACTTACAGTACCAAAAGAACCCATAGTCCGTCCTTCTTGTATCTTCATTCCTCAATGGAGAAGGCACTGTTATGAATGGATTTCCACCTGAAGTAGTTTCCCTGAACAGAACCCCTTGTAGGAATCTCCTGTTACTTCTCTGTTGTGTTACTTCTTGATTTCAACAAAGACAGGTGGCACAGAATCCAACATTCCACAGACTCAACCCTGTCGTGAGTATGTTCTATAGCAGTTTTCTTACGACATAAGAAGTCCTTTGAGCTGAGGGAGACGCTGTGAGACTCACAGGGGCTGTACTTGCATTATGTGTCTTAGAGTCCTAAGTGCCTCACCCTGCCCCTCACTCACAGTATGCATAATGCCCTATGTCCGTCCCTGTTCTATCTTCTTTCCTCCACTGGACACACACTGTCAGAATTGAGAAGACGCCGGAATGAGTTTCCCTGAATCAGAACTTCCTCTGTATAAGTTGATGGACGTCTGAGACTAGACCTCTATATGCGGCTATTGCAGTTTACCACACA
This sequence comes from Neogale vison, assembly GCF_020171115.1. NCBI lineage: Eukaryota > Metazoa > Chordata > Mammalia > Carnivora > Mustelidae > Neogale > Neogale vison. The sequence goes on from NC_058105.1 coordinate 78,059,078, forward strand.
GTGCGTCCAAACAGCCTCCTTCTTTGACATACTCAATACTGCCACGAATCCCTCCTAACTCACACTGTCAGAAATGAGAATACGCCGGAATGAGTTTCCCTGACACAGAACTTCCTCTGTTCAAGGGCATCGACGAATGAGATTAGACTCCTATACGCGCCCATTCTAGTTTATCACATAGTGAGCCCCAAGAGCTTCCTTCCTTGACAGACTCAACACTGCCACGAATCCCTCCAAACGCACACTTCCCTCACAATGTTTGTAGCGTTTTCGACTTAGAAAGACAGTGTGGATGAACATAGGTCCTGATCTTTCAATATGTGTGTTGGAAGCCTAAGCTCCATAAGCTGCACTTACCTCACAGGAACTAAAGTGCCCATAGTCGTTCCTTGTTCTATTTTCATTTCTGAAGTAGGAAGACACTGTTATGGATGAGTATCCAACGGAAGTAGTGTCCCTGAACAGATCCCCTTGTAGGAATCACCTGTTAGGGGCCAGGGGCGTCCCTTCTGGATTACAAGAAAGACAGGTGGCACAGAATCCAACATTCCACAGACTCAACCCTGTCGTGAGTATGTTCTATAGCACAGTTTCCTCGTGACATATGAAGTGTATTGAGCAGACGTAGACACTGAGGAACGTCACAGGGCTATCCATGCTGTATGTTCCTTAGAGGCCAGAGGGCCTCACCGTGCACAAAACTCACAGTATGCATCCTGCCCTATGTCCGTCCTTCTTCTATCTTCTTTCCACCACTGGACTGACAGTGTCAGAATTGAGAATCCGCCTGAAGGAGTTTCCCTAAACCGAACTTGCTCTGGTCAAGGGGATGGACGTCTAAGACTAGACTCCTATACGTCCCTTTGCAGTTCACCACACAGTGCGTCTCAAGAGCCTCCTTCTTTGACAGACTCAATACTGCCACGAATCCCTCCTAACACACACTTCCATCACAATGTTTGAAGCTTTTTGGACACAGAAAGACAGTGTGGATGAGCACAGGAAGGGATCTTCAATACGTGTTATGGAAGCCTACACGCCATAAGCTGCACTTCACTCACAGGAACGTCCATAGTCGGTCCTTCTTCTAGCTTCATTTCTCAAATAGGAAGACACTGTTATGAATGAGTATCCACCTGAAGTAGTTTCCCTGAACAGATCCCTTTGTATGAATCTCCTGTTAGTGCTCTGTTGTGTTACTTCTTGATTTCAACAAAGACAGGTGGCACAGAATCCAACATTCCACAGACTCAACCCTGTCGTGAGTATGTTCTATAGCACAGTTTCCTCACGACATAAGAAGTCTTTTGAGCTGAGGGAGACGCTGTGAGACTCACAGGGGCTGTACTTGCATTATGTGTCTTAGAGGCCTCAGTGCCTCACCCTGCCCTTCACTCACAGTATGCAACCTGCCCTATGTCCTTCCCAGGTCTATCTTCTTTCCTCCACTGGACACACATTGTCAGAATTGAGAATACAACGGAATGAGTTTCCCTGAAACAGAACTTCCTCTGTACAAAGGCATGGACGTATGAGACTAGACTCCTATAGGTTCCTATTGAAATTTACCACACAGTGCGTCCCAACAGCCTCCTTCTTTGCCAGACTCAATACTGCCACGAATCCCTCCTAACTCACACTTCCCTCACAACGTTGGAAGCATTCTCAACACAGAAAGACAGTGGATGACCACAGGACGTGCTCATCCAATATGTGTTTTGGATGCCTTAGCGCCATATCCTGCACTTCACTTACAGTACCAAAAGAACCCATAGTCCGTCCTTCTTCTATCTTCATTCCTCAATGGAGAAGGCACTGTTATGAATGGGTTTCCACCTGAAGTAGTTTCCCTGAACAGAACCCCTTGTAGGATTCTCCTGTTAGTGCTCTGTTGTGTTACTTCTTGATTTCAACAAAGAGGGGTGGCACAGAATCCAACATTCCACAGACTCAACCCTGTCGTGAGTATGTTCTATAGCAGTTTTCTTACGACATAAGAAGTCCTTTGAGCTGAGGGAGACGCTGTGAGACTCACAGGGGCTGTACTTGCATTATGTGTATTAGAGTCCTAAGTGCCTCACCCTGCCCCTCACTCACAGTATGCAAAATGCCCTATGTCCGTCCCTGTTCTATCTTCTTTCCTCCACTGGACACACACTGTCAGAATTGAGAAGACGCCGGAATGAGTTTCCCTGAATCAGAACTTCCTCTGTATAAGTTGATGGACGTCTGAGACTAGACCCCTTTATGCGGCTATTGCAGTTTACCACACAGTGCATCCAAACAGCCTCCTTCTTTGACATACTCAATACTGCCACGAATCCCTCCTAACTCACACTGTCAGAAATGAGAATACGCCGGAATGAGTTTCCCTGACACAGAACTTCCTCTGTTCAAGGGCATCGACGAATGAGATTAGACTCCTATACGCGCCCATTCTAGTTTATCACATAGTGAGCCCCAAGAGCTTCCTTCCTTGACAGACTCAACACTGCCACGAATCCCTCCAAACGCACACTTCCCTCACAATGTTTGTAGCGTTTTCGACTTAGAAAGACAGTGTGGATGAGCACAGGAAGGGATCTTCAATACGTGTTATGGAAGCCTACATGCCATAAGCTGCACTTACCTCACAGGAACTAAAGTGCCCATAGTCGTTCCTTGTTCTATTTTCATTTCTGAAGTAGGAAGACACTGTTATGGATGAGTATCCAACGGAAGTAGTGTCCCTGAACAGATCCCCTTGTAGGAATCACCTGTTAGGGGCCAGGGGCGTCCCTTCTGGATTACAAGAAAGACAGGTGGCACAGAATCCAACATTCCACAGACTCAACCCTGTCGTGAGTATGTTCTATAGCACAGTTTCCTCACGACATAAGAAGTCTTTTGAGCTGAGGGAGACGCTGTGAGACTCACAGGGGCTGTACTTGCATTATGTGTCTTAGAGGCCTCAGTGCCTCACCCTGCCCTTCACTCACAGTATGCAACCTGCCCTATGTCCTTCCCAGGTCTATCTTCTTTCCTCCACTGGACACACATTGTCAGAATTGAGAATACAACGGAATGAGTTTCCCTGAAACAGAACTTCCTCTGTACAAAGGCATGGACGTATGAGACTAGACTCCTATAGGTTCCTATTGAAATTTACCACACAGTGCGTCCCAACAGCCTCCTTCTTTGCCAGACTCAATACTGCCACGAATCCCTCCTAACTCACACTTCCCTCACAACGTTGGAAGCATTCTCAAAACAGAAAGACAGTGGATGACCACAGGACGTGCTCATCCAATATGTGTTTTGGATGCCTTAGCGCCATATCCTGCACTTCACTTACAGTACCAAAAGAACCCATAGTCCGTCCTTCTTGTATCTTCATTCCTCAATGGAGAAGGCACTGTTATGAATGGATTTCCACCTGAAGTAGTTTCCCTGAACAGAACCCCTTGTAGGAATCTCCTGTTACTTCTCTGTTGTGTTACTTCTTGATTTCAACAAAGACAGGTGGCACAGAATCCAACATTCCACAGACTCAACCCTGTCGTGAGTATGTTCTATAGCAGTTTTCTTACGACATAAGAAGTCCTTTGAGCTGAGGGAGACGCTGTGAGACTCACAGGGGCTGTACTTGCATTATGTGTCTTAGAGTCCTAAGTGCCTCACCCTGCCCCTCACTCACAGTATGCATAATGCCCTATGTCCGTCCCTGTTCTATCTTCTTTCCTCCACTGGACACACACTGTCAGAATTGAGAAGACGCCGGAATGAGTTTCCCTGAATCAGAACTTCCTCTGTATAAGTTGATGGACGTCTGAGACTAGACCTCTATATGCGGCTATTGCAGTTTACCACACAGTGCGTCCAAACAGCCTCCTTCTTTGACATACTCAATACTGCCACGAATCCCTCCTAACTCACACTGTCAGAAATGAGAATACGCCGGAATGAGTTTCCCTGACACAGAACTTCCTCTGTTCAAGGGCATCGACGAATGAGATTAGACTCCTATACGCGCCCATTCTAGTTTATCACATAGTGAGCCCCAAGAGCTTCCTTCCTTGACAGACTCAACACTGCCACGAATCCCTCCAAACGCACACTTCCCTCACAATGTTTGTAGCGTTTTCGACTTAGAAAGACAGTGTGGATGAACATAGGTCCTGATCTTTCAATATGTGTGTTGGAAGCCTAAGCTCCATAAGCTGCACTTACCTCACAGGAACTAAAGTGCCCATAGTCGTTCCTTGTTCTATTTTCATTTCTGAAGTAGGAAGACACTGTTATGGATGAGTATCCAACGGAAGTAGTGTCCCTGAACAGATCCCCTTGTAGGAATCACCTGTTAGGGGCCAGGGGCGTCCCTTCTGGATTACAAGAAAGACAGGTGGCACAGAATCCAACATTCCACAGACTCAACCCTGTCGTGAGTATGTTCTATAGCACAGTTTCCTCGTGACATATGAAGTGTATTGAGCAGACGTAGACACTGAGGAACGTCACAGGGCTATCCATGCTGTATGTTCCTTAGAGGCCAGAGGGCCTCACCGTGCACAAAACTCACAGTATGCATCCTGCCCTATGTCCGTCCTTCTTCTATCTTCTTTCCACCACTGGACTGACAGTGTCAGAATTGAGAATCCGCCTGAAGGAGTTTCCCTAAACCGAACTTGCTCTGGTCAAGGGGATGGACGTCTAAGACTAGACTCCTATACGTCCCTTTGCAGTTCACCACACAGTGCGTCTCAAGAGCCTCCTTCTTTGACAGACTCAATACTGCCACGAATCCCTCCTAACACACACTTCCATCACAATGTTTGAAGCTTTTTGGACACAGAAAGACAGTGTGGATGAGCACAGGAAGGGATCTTCAATACGTGTTATGGAAGCCTACACGCCATAAGCTGCACTTCACTCACAGGAACGTCCATAGTCGGTCCTTCTTCTAGCTTCATTTCTCAAATAGGAAGACACTGTTATGAATGAGTATCCACCTGAAGTAGTTTCCCTGAACAGATCCCTTTGTATGAATCTCCTGTTAGTGCTCTGTTGTGTTACTTCTTGATTTCAACAAAGACAGGTGGCACAGAATCCAACATTCCACAGACTCAACCCTGTCGTGAGTATGTTCTATAGCACAGTTTCCTCACGACATAAGAAGTCTTTTGAGCTGAGGGAGACGCTGTGAGACTCACAGGGGCTGTACTTGCATTATGTGTCTTAGAGGCCTCAGTGCCTCACCCTGCCCTTCACTCACAGTATGCAACCTGCCCTATGTCCTTCCCAGGTCTATCTTCTTTCCTCCACTGGACACACATTGTCAGAATTGAGAATACAACGGAATGAGTTTCCCTGAAACAGAACTTCCTCTGTACAAAGGCATGGACGTATGAGACTAGACTCCTATAGGTTCCTATTGAAATTTACCACACAGTGCGTCCCAACAGCCTCCTTCTTTGCCAGACTCAATACTGCCACGAATCCCTCCTAACTCACACTTCCCTCACAACGTTGGAAGCATTCTCAACACAGAAAGACAGTGGATGACCACAGGACGTGCTCATCCAATATGTGTTTTGGATGCCTTAGCGCCATATCCTGCACTTCACTTACAGTACCAAAAGAACCCATAGTCCGTCCTTCTTCTATCTTCATTCCTCAATGGAGAAGGCACTGTTATGAATGGGTTTCCACCTGAAGTAGTTTCCCTGAACAGAACCCCTTGTAGGATTCTCCTGTTAGTGCTCTGTTGTGTTACTTCTTGATTTCAACAAAGAGGGGTGGCACAGAATCCAACATTCCACAGACTCAACCCTGTCGTGAGTATGTTCTATAGCAGTTTTCTTACGACATAAGAAGTCCTTTGAGCTGAGGGAGACGCTGTGAGACTCACAGGGGCTGTACTTGCATTATGTGTATTAGAGTCCTAAGTGCCTCACCCTGCCCCTCACTCACAGTATGCAAAATGCCCTATGTCCGTCCCTGTTCTATCTTCTTTCCTCCACTGGACACACACTGTCAGAATTGAGAAGACGCCGGAATGAGTTTCCCTGAATCAGAACTTCCTCTGTATAAGTTGATGGACGTCTGAGACTAGACCCCTTTATGCGGCTATTGCAGTTTACCACACAGTGCATCCAAACAGCCTCCTTCTTTGACATACTCAATACTGCCACGAATCCCTCCTAACTCACACTGTCAGAAATGAGAATACGCCGGAATGAGTTTCCCTGACACAGAACTTCCTCTGTTCAAGGGCATCGACGAATGAGATTAGACTCCTATACGCGCCCATTCTAGTTTATCACATAGTGAGCCCCAAGAGCTTCCTTCCTTGACAGACTCAACACTGCCACGAATCCCTCCAAACGCACACTTCCCTCACAATGTTTGTAGCGTTTTCGACTTAGAAAGACAGTGTGGATGAGCACAGGAAGGGATCTTCAATACGTGTTATGGAAGCCTACATGCCATAAGCTGCACTTACCTCACAGGAACTAAAGTGCCCATAGTCGTTCCTTGTTCTATTTTCATTTCTGAAGTAGGAAGACACTGTTATGGATGAGTATCCAACGGAAGTAGTGTCCCTGAACAGATCCCCTTGTAGGAATCACCTGTTAGGGGCCAGGGGCGTCCCTTCTGGATTACAAGAAAGACAGGTGGCACAGAATCCAACATTCCACAGACTCAACCCTGTCGTGAGTATGTTCTATAGCACAGTTTCCTCACGACATAAGAAGTCTTTTGAGCTGAGGGAGACGCTGTGAGACTCACAGGGGCTGTACTTGCATTATGTGTCTTAGAGGCCTCAGTGCCTCACCCTGCCCTTCACTCACAGTATGCAACCTGCCCTATGTCCTTCCCAGGTCTATCTTCTTTCCTCCACTGGACACACATTGTCAGAATTGAGAATACAACGGAATGAGTTTCCCTGAAACAGAACTTCCTCTGTACAAAGGCATGGACGTATGAGACTAGACTCCTATAGGTTCCTATTGAAATTTACCACACAGTGCGTCCCAACAGCCTCCTTCTTTGCCAGACTCAATACTGCCACGAATCCCTCCTAACTCACACTTCCCTCACAACGTTGGAAGCATTCTCAACACAGAAAGACAGTGGATGACCACAGGACGTGCTCATCCAATATGTGTTTTGGATGCCTTAGCGCCATATCCTGCACTTCACTTACAGTACCAAAAGAACCCATAGTCCGTCCTTCTTCTATCTTCATTCCTCAATGGAGAAGGCACTGTTATGAATGGGTTTCCACCTGAAGTAGTTTCCCTGAACAGAACCCCTTGTAGGATTCTCCTGTTAGTGCTCTGTTGTGTTACTTCTTGATTTCAACAAAGAGGGGTGGCACAGAATCCAACATTCCACAGACTCAACCCTGTCGTGAGTATGTTCTATAGCAGTTTTCTTACGACATAAGAAGTCCTTTGAGCTGAGGGAGACGCTGTGAGACTCACAGGGGCTGTACTTGCATTATGTGTCTTAGAGTCCTAAGTGCCTCACCCTGCCCCTCACTCACAGTATGCAAAATGCCCTATGTCCGTCCCTGTTCTATCTTCTTTCCTCCACTGGACACACACTGTCAGAATTGAGAAGACGCCGGAATGAGTTTCCCTGAATCAGAACTTCCTCTGTATAAGTTGATGGACGTCTGAGACTAGACCCCTTTATGCGGCTATTGCAGTTTACCACACAGTGCGTCCAAACAGCCTCCTTCTTTGACATACTCAATACTGCCACGAATCCCTCCTAACTCACACTGTCAGAAATGAGAATACGCCGGAATGAGTTTCCCTGACACAGAACTTCCTCTGTTCAAGGGCATCGACGAATGAGATTAGACTCCTATACGCGCCCATTCTAGTTTATCACATAGTGAGCCCCAAGAGCTTCCTTCCTTGACAGACTCAACACTGCCACGAATCCCTCCAAACGCACACTTCCCTCACAATGTTTGTAGCGTTTTCGACTTAGAAAGACAGTGTGGATGAGCACAGGAAGGGATCTTCAATACGTGTTATGGAAGCCTACATGCCATAAGCTGCACTTACCTCACAGGAACTAAAGTGCCCATAGTCGTTCCTTGTTCTATTTTCATTTCTGAAGTAGGAAGACACTGTTATGGATGAGTATCCAACGGAAGTAGTGTCCCTGAACAGATCCCCTTGTAGGAATCACCTGTTAGGGGCCAGGGGCGTCCCTTCTGGATTACAAGAAAGACAGGTGGCACAGAATCCAACATTCCACAGACTCAACCCTGTCGTGAGTATGTTCTATAGCACAGTTTCCTCACGACATAAGAAGTCTTTTGAGCTGAGGGAGACGCTGTGAGACTCACAGGGGCTGTACTTGCATTATGTGTCTTAGAGGCCTCAGTGCCTCACCCTGCCCTTCACTCACAGTATGCAACCTGCCCTATGTCCTTCCCAGGTCTATCTTCTTTCCTCCACTGGACACACATTGTCAGAATTGAGAATACAACGGAATGAGTTTCCCTGAAACAGAACTTCCTCTGTACAAAGGCATGGACGTATGAGACTAGACTCCTATAGGTTCCTATTGAAATTTACCACACAGTGCGTCCCAACAGCCTCCTTCTTTGCCAGACTCAATACTGCCACGAATCCCTCCTAACTCACACTTCCCTCACAACGTTGGAAGCATTCTCAAAACAGAAAGACAGTGGATGACCACAGGACGTGCTCATCCAATATGTGTTTTGGATGCCTTAGCGCCATATCCTGCACTTCACTTACAGTACCAAAAGAACCCATAGTCCGTCCTTCTTGTATCTTCATTCCTCAATGGAGAAGGCACTGTTATGAATGGATTTCCACCTGAAGTAGTTTCCCTGAACAGAACCCCTTGTAGGAATCTCCTGTTACTTCTCTGTTGTGTTACTTCTTGATTTCAACAAAGACAGGTGGCACAGAATCCAACATTCCACAGACTCAACCCTGTCGTGAGTATGTTCTATAGCAGTTTTCTTACGACATAAGAAGTCCTTTGAGCTGAGGGAGACGCTGTGAGACTCACAGGGGCTGTACTTGCATTATGTGTCTTAGAGTCCTAAGTGCCTCACCCTGCCCCTCACTCACAGTATGCATAATGCCCTATGTCCGTCCCTGTTCTATCTTCTTTCCTCCACTGGACACACACTGTCAGAATTGAGAAGACGCCGGAATGAGTTTCCCTGAATCAGAACTTCCTCTGTATAAGTTGATGGACGTCTGAGACTAGACCTCTATATGCGGCTATTGCAGTTTACCACACAGTGCGTCCAAACAGCCTCCTTCTTTGACATACTCAATACTGCCACGAATCCCTCCTAACTCACACTGTCAGAAATGAGAATACGCCGGAATGAGTTTCCCTGACACAGAACTTCCTCTGTTCAAGGGCATCGACGAATGAGATTAGACTCCTATACGCGCCCATTCTAGTTTATCACATAGTGAGCCCCAAGAGCTTCCTTCCTTGACAGACTCAACACTGCCACGAATCCCTCCAAACGCACACTTCCCTCACAATGTTTGTAGCGTTTTCGACTTAGAAAGACAGTGTGGATGAACATAGGTCCTGATCTTTCAATATGTGTGTTGGAAGCCTAAGCTCCATAAGCTGCACTTACCTCACAGGAACTAAAGTGCCCATAGTCGTTCCTTGTTCTATTTTCATTTCTGAAGTAGGAAGACACTGTTATGGATGAGTATCCAACGGAAGTAGTGTCCCTGAACAGATCCCCTTGTAGGAATCACCTGTTAGGGGCCAGGGGCGTCCCTTCTGGATTACAAGAAAGACAGGTGGCACAGAATCCAACATTCCACAGACTCAACCCTGTCGTGAGTATGTTCTATAGCACAGTTTCCTCGTGACATATGAAGTGTATTGAGCAGACGTAGACACTGAGGAACGTCACAGGGCTATCCATGCTGTATGTTCCTTAGAGGCCAGAGGGCCTCACCGTGCACAAAACTCACAGTATGCATCCTGCCCTATGTCCGTCCTTCTTCTATCTTCTTTCCACCACTGGACTGACAGTGTCAGAATTGAGAATCCGCCTGAAGGAGTTTCCCTAAACCGAACTTGCTCTGGTCAAGGGGATGGACGTCTAAGACTAGACTCCTATACGTCCCTTTGCAGTTCACCACACAGTGCGTCTCAAGAGCCTCCTTCTTTGACAGACTCAATACTGCCACGAATCCCTCCTAACACACACTTCCATCACAATGTTTGAAGCTTTTTGGACACAGAAAGACAGTGTGGATGAGCACAGGAAGGGATCTTCAATACGTGTTATGGAAGCCTACACGCCATAAGCTGCACTTCACTCACAGGAACGTCCATAGTCGGTCCTTCTTCTAGCTTCATTTCTCAAATAGGAAGACACTGTTATGAATGAGTATCCACCTGAAGTAGTTTCCCTGAACAGATCCCTTTGTATGAATCTCCTGTTAGTGCTCTGTTGTGTTACTTCTTGATTTCAACAAAGACAGGTGGCACAGAATCCAACATTCCACAGACTCAACCCTGTCGTGAGTATGTTCTATAGCACAGTTTCCTCACGACATAAGAAGTCTTTTGAGCTGAGGGAGACGCTGTGAGACTCACAGGGGCTGTACTTGCATTATGTGTCTTAGAGGCCTCAGTGCCTCACCCTGCCCTTCACTCACAGTATGCAACCTGCCCTATGTCCTTCCCAGGTCTATCTTCTTTCCTCCACTGGACACACATTGTCAGAATTGAGAATACAACGGAATGAGTTTCCCTGAAACAGAACTTCCTCTGTACAAAGGCATGGACGTATGAGACTAGACTCCTATAGGTTCCTATTGAAATTTACCACACAGTGCGTCCCAACAGCCTCCTTCTTTGCCAGACTCAATACTGCCACGAATCCCTCCTAACTCACACTTCCCTCACAACGTTGGAAGCATTCTCAACACAGAAAGACAGTGGATGACCACAGGACGTGCTCATCCAATATGTGTTTTGGATGCCTTAGCGCCATATCCTGCACTTCACTTACAGTACCAAAAGAACCCATAGTCCGTCCTTCTTCTATCTTCATTCCTCAATGGAGAAGGCACTGTTATGAATGGGTTTCCACCTGAAGTAGTTTCCCTGAACAGAACCCCTTGTAGGATTCTCCTGTTAGTGCTCTGTTGTGTTACTTCTTGATTTCAACAAAGAGGGGTGGCACAGAATCCAACATTCCACAGACTCAACCCTGTCGTGAGTATGTTCTATAGCAGTTTTCTTACGACATAAGAAGTCCTTTGAGCTGAGGGAGACGCTGTGAGACTCACAGGGGCTGTACTTGCATTATGTGTCTTAGAGTCCTAAGTGCCTCACCCTGCCCCTCACTCACAGTATGCAAAATGCCCTATGTCCGTCCCTGTTCTATCTTCTTTCCTCCACTGGACACACACTGTCAGAATTGAGAAGACGCCGGAATGAGTTTCCCTGAATCAGAACTTCCTCTGTATAAGTTGATGGACGTCTGAGACTAGACCCCTTTATGCGGCTATTGCAGTTTACCACACAGTGCGTCCAAACAGCCTCCTTCTTTGACATACTCAATACTGCCACGAATCCCTCCTAACTCACACTGTCAGAAATGAGAATACGCCGGAATGAGTTTCCCTGACACAGAACTTCCTCTGTTCAAGGGCATCGACGAATGAGATTAGACTCCTATACGCGCCCATTCTAGTTTATCACATAGTGAGCCCCAAGAGCTTCCTTCCTTGACAGACTCAACACTGCCACGAATCCCTCCAAACGCACACTTCCCTCACAATGTTTGTAGCGTTTTCGACTTAGAAAGACAGTGTGGATGAACATAGGTCCTGATCTTTCAATATGTGTGTTGGAAGCCTAAGCTCCATAAGCTGCACTTACCTCACAGGAACTAAAGTGCCCATAGTCGTTCCTTGTTCTATTTTCATTTCTGAAGTAGGAAGACACTGTTATGGATGAGTATCCAACGGAAGTAGTGTCCCTGAACAGATCCCCTTGTAGGAATCACCTGTTAGGGGCCAGGGGCGTCCCTTCTGGATTACAAGAAAGACAGGTGGCACAGAATCCAACATTCCACAGACTCAACCCTGTCGTGAGTATGTTCTATAGCACAGTTTCCTCGTGACATATGAAGTGTATTGAGCAGACGTAGACACTGAGGAACGTCACAGGGCTATCCATGCTGTATGTTCCTTAGAGGCCAGAGGGCCTCACCGTGCACAAAACTCACAGTATGCATCCTGCCCTATGTCCGTCCTTCTTCTATCTTCTTTCCACCACTGGACTGACAGTGTCAGAATTGAGAATCCGCCTGAAGGAGTTTCCCTAAACCGAACTTGCTCTGGTCAAGGGGATGGACGTCTAAGACTAGACTCCTATACGTCCCTTTGCAGTTCACCACACAGTGCGTCTCAAGAGCCTCCTTCTTTGACAGACTCAATACTGCCACGAATCCCTCCTAACACACACTTCCATCACAATGTTTGAAGCTTTTTGGACACAGAAAGACAGTGTGGATGAGCACAGGAAGGGATCTTCAATACGTGTTATGGAAGCCTACACGCCATAAGCTGCACTTCACTCACAGGAACGTCCATAGTCGGTCCTTCTTCTAGCTTCATTTCTCAAATAGGAAGACACTGTTATGAATGAGTATCCACCTGAAGTAGTTTCCCTGAACAGATCCCTTTGTATGAATCTCCTGTTAGTGCTCTGTTGTGTTACTTCTTGATTTCAACAAAGACAGGTGGCACAGAATCCAACATTCCACAGACTCAACCCTGTCGTGAGTATGTTCTATAGCACAGTTTCCTCACGACATAAGAAGTCTTTTGAGCTGAGGGAGACGCTGTGAGACTCACAGGGGCTGTACTTGCATTATGTGTCTTAGAGGCCTCAGTGCCTCACCCTGCCCTTCACTCACAGTATGCAACCTGCCCTATGTCCTTCCCAGGTCTATCTTCTTTCCTCCACTGGACACACATTGTCAGAATTGAGAATACAACGGAATGAGTTTCCCTGAAACAGAACTTCCTCTGTACAAAGGCATGGACGTATGAGACTAGACTCCTATAGGTTCCTATTGAAATTTACCACACAGTGCGTCCCAACAGCCTCCTTCTTTGCCAGACTCAATACTGCCACGAATCCCTCCTAACTCACACTTCCCTCACAACGTTGGAAGCATTCTCAACACAGAAAGACAGTGGATGACCACAGGACGTGCTCATCCAATATGTGTTTTGGATGCCTTAGCGCCATATCCTGCACTTCACTTACAGTACCAAAAGAACCCATAGTCCGTCCTTCTTCTATCTTCATTCCTCAATGGAGAAGGCACTGTTATGAATGGGTTTCCACCTGAAGTAGTTTCCCTGAACAGAACCCCTTGTAGGATTCTCCTGTTAGTGCTCTGTTGTGTTACTTCTTGATTTCAACAAAGAGGGGTGGCACAGAATCCAACATTCCACAGACTCAACCCTGTCGTGAGTATGTTCTATAGCAGTTTTCTTACGACATAAGAAGTCCTTTGAGCTGAGGGAGACGCTGTGAGACTCACAGGGGCTGTACTTGCATTATGTGTCTTAGAGTCCTAAGTGCCTCACCCTGCCCCTCACTCACAGTATGCAAAATGCCCTATGTCCGTCCCTGTTCTATCTTCTTTCCTCCACTGGACACACACTGTCAGAATTGAGAAGACGCCGGAATGAGTTTCCCTGAATCAGAACTTCCTCTGTATAAGTTGATGGACGTCTGAGACTAGACCCCTTTATGCGGCTATTGCAGTTTACCACACAGTGCGTCCAAACAGCCTCCTTCTTTGACATACTCAATACTGCCACGAATCCCTCCTAACTCACACTGTCAGAAATGAGAATACGCCGGAATGAGTTTCCCTGACACAGAACTTCCTCTGTTCAAGGGCATCGACGAATGAGATTAGACTCCTATACGCGCCCATTCTAGTTTATCACATAGTGAGCCCCAAGAGCTTCCTTCCTTGACAGACTCAACACTGCCACGAATCCCTCCAAACGCACACTTCCCTCACAATGTTTGTAGCGTTTTCGACTTAGAAAGACAGTGTGGATGAGCATAGGTCCTGATCTTTCAATATGTGTGTTGGAAGCCTAAGCTCCATAAGCTGCACTTACCTCACAGGAACTAACGTGCCCATAGTCGGTCCTTGTTCTATCTTCATTTCTGAAGTAGGAAGACACTGTTATGGATGAGTATCCAACGGAAGTAGTGTCCCTGAACAGATCCCCTTGTAGGAATCACCTGTTAGGGGCCAGGGGCGTCCCTTCTGGATTACAAGAAAGACAGGTGGCACAGAATCCAACATTCCACAGACTCAACCCTGTCGTGAGTATGTTCTATAGCACAGTTTCCTCGTGACATATGAAGTGTATTGAGCAGACGTAGACACTGAGGAACGTCACAGGGCTATCCATGCTGTATGTTCCTTAGAGGCCAGAGGGCCTCACCGTGCACAAAACTCACAGTATGCATCCTGCCCTATGTCCGTCCTTCTTCTATCTTCTTTCCACCACTGGACTGACAGTGTCAGAATTGAGAATCCGCCTGAAGGAGTTTCCCTAAACCGAACTTGCTCTGGTCAAGGGGATGGACGTCTAAGACTAGACTCCTATACGTCCCTTTGCAGTTCACCACACAGTGCGTCTCAAGAGCCTCCTTCTTTGACAGACTCAATACTGCCACGAATCCCTCCTAACACACACTTCCATCACAATGTTTGAAGCTTTTTGGACACAGAAAGACAGTGTGGATGAGCACAGGAAGGGATCTTCAATACGTGTTATGGAAGCCTACACGCCATAAGCTGCACTTCACTCACAGGAACGTCCATAGTCGGTCCTTCTTCTAGCTTCATTTCTCAAATAGGAAGACACTGTTATGAATGAGTATCCACCTGAAGTAGTTTCCCTGAACAGATCCCTTTGTATGAATCTCCTGTTAGTGCTCTGTTGTGTTACTTCTTGATTTCAACAAAGACAGGTGGCACAGAATCCAACATTCCACAGACTCAACCCTGTCGTGAGTATGTTCTATAGCACAGTTTCCTCACGACATAAGAAGTCTTTTGAGCTGAGGGAGACGCTGTGAGACTCACAGGGGCTGTACTTGCATTATGTGTCTTAGAGGCCTCAGTGCCTCACCCTGCCCTTCACTCACAGTATGCAACCTGCCCTATGTCCTTCCCAGGTCTATCTTCTTTCCTCCACTGGACACACATTGTCAGAATTGAGAATACAACGGAATGAGTTTCCCTGAAACAGAACTTCCTCTGTACAAAGGCATGGACGTATGAGACTAGACTCCTATAGGTTCCTATTGAAATTTACCACACAGTGCGTCCCAACAGCCTCCTTCTTTGCCAGACTCAATACTGCCACGAATCCCTCCTAACTCACACTTCCCTCACAACGTTGGAAGCATTCTCAAAACAGAAAGACAGTGGATGACCACAGGACGTGCTCATCCAATATGTGTTTTGGATGCCTTAGCGCCATATCCTGCACTTCACTTACAGTACCAAAAGAACCCATAGTCCGTCCTTCTTGTATCTTCATTCCTCAATGGAGAAGGCACTGTTATGAATGGATTTCCACCTGAAGTAGTTTCCCTGAACAGAAGCCCTTGTAGGAATCTCCTGTTACTTCTCTGTTGTGTTACTTCTTGATTTCAACAAAGACGGGTGGCACAGAATCCAACATTCCACAGACTCAACCCTGTCGTGAGTATGTTCTATAGCAGTTTTCTTACGACATAAGAAGTCCTTTGAGCTGAGGGAGACGCTGTGAGACTCACAGGGGCTGTACTTGCATTATGTGTCTTAGAGTCCTAAGTGCCTCACCCTGCCCCTCACTCACAGTATGCAAAATGCCCTATGTCCGTCCCTGTTCTATCTTCTTTCCTCCACTGGACACACACTGTCAGAATTGAGAAGACGCCGGAATGAGTTTCCCTGAATCAGAACTTCCTCTGTATAAGTTGATGGACGTCTGAGACTAGACCCCTTTATGCGGCTATTGCAGTTTACCACACAGTGCGTCCAAACAGCCTCCTTCTTTGACATACTCAATACTGCCACGAATCCCTCCTAACTCACACTGTCAGAAATGAGAATACGCCGGAATGAGTTTCCCTGACACAGAACTTCCTCTGTTCAAGGGCATCGACGAATGAGATTAGACTCCTATACGCGCCCATTCTAGTTTATCACATAGTGAGCCCCAAGAGCTTCCTTCCTTGACAGACTCAACACAGCCACGAATCCCTCCAAACGCACACTTCCCTCACAATGTTTGTAGCGTTTTCGACTTAGAAAGACAGTGTGGATGAGCATAGGTCCTGATCTTTCAATATGTGTGTTGGAAGCCTAAGCTCCATAAGCTGCACTTACCTCACAGGAACTAACGTGCCCATAGTCGGTCCTTTTTCTATCTTCATTTCTGAAGTAGGAAGACACTGTTATGGATGAGTATCCAACGGAAGTAGTGTCCCTGAACAGATCCCCTTGTAGGAATCACCTGTTAGGGGCCAGGGGCGTCCCGTCTGGATTACAAGAAAGACAGGTGGCACAGAATCCAACATTCCACAGACTCAACCCTGTCGTGAGTATGTTCTATAGCACAGTTTCCTCGTGACATATGAAGTGTATTGAGCAGACGTAGACACTGAGGAACGTCACAGGGCTATCCATGCTGTATGTTCCTTAGAGGCCAGAGGGCCTCACCGTGCACAAAACTCACAGTATGCATCCTGCCCTATGTCCGTCCTTCTTCTATCTTCTTTCCACCACTGGACTGACAGTGTCAGAATTGAGAATCCGCCTGAAGGAGTTTCCCTAAACCGAACTTGCTCTGGTCAAGGGGATGGACGTCTAAGACTAGACTCCTATACGTCCCTTTGCAGTTCACCACACAGTGCGTCTCAAGAGCCTCCTTCTTTGACAGACTCAATACTGCCACGAATCCCTCCTAACACACACTTCCATCACAATGTTTGAAGCTTTTTGGACACAGAAAGACAGTGTGGATGAGCACAGGAAGGGATCTTCAATACGTGTTATGGAAGCCTACACGCCATAAGCTGCACTTCACTCACAGGAACGTCCATAGTCGGTCCTTCTTCTAGCTTCATTTCTCAAATAGGAAGACACTGTTATGAATGAGTATCCACCTGAAGTAGTTTCCCTGAACAGATCCCTTTGTATGAATCTCCTGTTAGTGCTCTGTTGTGTTACTTCTTGATTTCAACAAAGACAGGTGGCACAGAATCCAACATTCCACAGACTCAACCCTGTCGTGAGTATGTTCTATAGCACAGTTTCCTCACGACATAAGAAGTCTTTTGAGCTGAGGGAGACGCTGTGAGACTCACAGGGGCTGTACTTGCATTATGTGTCTTAGAGGCCTCAGTGCCTCACCCTGCCCTTCACTCACAGTATGCAACCTGCCCTATGTCCTTCCCAGGTCTATCTTCTTTCCTCCACTGGACACACATTGTCAGAATTGAGAATACAACGGAATGAGTTTCCCTGAAACAGAACTTCCTCTGTACAAAGGCATGGACGTATGAGACTAGACTCCTATAGGTTCCTATTGAAATTTACCACACAGTGCGTCCCAACAGCCTCCTTCTTTGCCAGACTCAATACTGCCACGAATCCCTCCTAACTCACACTTCCCTCACAACGTTGGAAGCATTCTCAACACAGAAAGACAGTGGATGACCACAGGACGTGCTCATCCAATATGTGTTTTGGATGCCTTAGCGCCATATCCTGCACTTCACTTACAGTACCAAAAGAACCCATAGTCCGTCCTTCTTCTATCTTCATTCCTCAATGGAGAAGGCACTGTTATGAATGGGTTTCCACCTGAAGTAGTTTCCCTGAACAGAACCCCTTGTAGGATTCTCCTGTTAGTGCTCTGTTGTGTTACTTCTTGATTTCAACAAAGAGGGGTGGCACAGAATCCAACATTCCACAGACTCAACCCTGTCGTGAGTATGTTCTATAGCAGTTTTCTTACGACATAAGAAGTCCTTTGAGCTGAGGGAGACGCTGTGAGACTCACAGGGGCTGTACTTGCATTATGTGTCTTAGAGTCCTAAGTGCCTCACCCTGCCCCTCACTCACAGTATGCAAAATGCCCTATGTCCGTCCCTGTTCTATCTTCTTTCCTCCACTGGACACACACTGTCAGAATTGAGAAGACGCCGGAATGAGTTTCCCTGAATCAGAACTTCCTCTGTATAAGTTGATGGACGTCTGAGACTAGACCCCTTTATGCGGCTATTGCAGTTTACCACACAGTGCGTCCAAACAGCCTCCTTCTTTGACATACTCAATACTGCCACGAATCCCTCCTAACTCACACTGTCAGAAATGAGAATACGCCGGAATGAGTTTCCCTGACACAGAACTTCCTCTGTTCAAGGGCATCGACGAATGAGATTAGACTCCTATACGCGCCCATTCTAGTTTATCACATAGTGAGCCCCAAGAGCTTCCTTCCTTGACAGACTCAACACTGCCACGAATCCCTCCAAACGCACACTTCCCTCACAATGTTTGTAGCGTTTTCGACTTAGAAAGACAGTGTGGATGAGCATAGGTCCTGATCTTTCAATATGTGTGTTGGAAGCCTAAGCTCCATAAGCTGCACTTACCTCACAGGAACTAACGTGCCCATAGTCGGTCCTTGTTCTATCTTCATTTCTGAAGTAGGAAGACACTGTTATGGATGAGTATCCAACGGAAGTAGTGTCCCTGAACAGATCCCCTTGTAGGAATCACCTGTTAGGGGCCAGGGGCGTCCCTTCTGGATTACAAGAAAGACAGGTGGCACAGAATCCAACATTCCACAGACTCAACCCTGTCGTGAGTATGTTCTATAGCACAGTTTCCTCGTGACATATGAAGTGTATTGAGCAGACGTAGACACTGAGGAACGTCACAGGGCTATCCATGCTGTATGTTCCTTAGAGGCCAGAGGGCCTCACCGTGCACAAAACTCACAGTATGCATCCTGCCCTATGTCCGTCCTTCTTCTATCTTCTTTCCACCACTGGACTGACAGTGTCAGAATTGAGAATCCACCTGAAGGAGTTTCCCTAAACCGAACTTGCTCTGGTCAAGGGGATGGACGTCTAAGACTAGACTCCTATACGTCCCTTTGCAGTTCACCACACAGTGCGTCTCAAGAGCCTCCTTCTTTGACAGACTCAATACTGCCACGAATCCCTCCTAACACACACTTCCATCACAATGTTTGAAGCTTTTTGGACACAGAAAGACAGTGTGGATGAGCACAGGAAGGGATCTTCAATACGTGTTATGGAAGCCTACACGCCATAAGCTGCACTTCACTCACAGGAACGTCCATAGTCGGTCCTTCTTCTAGCTTCATTTCTCAAATAGGAAGACACTGTTATGAATGAGTATCCACCTGAAGTAGTTTCCCTGAACAGATCCCTTTGTATGAATCTCCTGTTAGTGCTCTGTTGTGTTACTTCTTGATTTCAACAAAGACCGGTGGCACAGAATCCAACATTCCACAGACTCAACCCTGTCGTATGTTCTATACCACAGTTTCCTCACGACATAAGAAGTCTTTTGAGCTGAGGGAGACGCTGTGAGACTCACAGGGGCTGTACTTGCATTATGTGTCTTAGAGGCCTCAGTGCCTCACCCTGCCCTTCACTCACAGTATGCAACCTGCCCTATGTCCTTCCCAGGTCTATCTTCTTTCCTCCACTGGACACACATTGTCAGAATTGAGAATACAACGGAATGAGTTTCCCTGAAACAGAACTTCCTCTGTACAAAGGCATGGACGTATGAGACTAGACTCCTATAGGTTCCTATTGAAATTTACCACACAGTGCGTCCCAACAGCCTCCTTCTTTGCCAGACTCAATACTGCCACGAATCCCTCCTAACTCACACTTCCCTCACAACGTTGGAAGCATTCTCAACACAGAAAGACAGTGGATGACCACAGGACGTGCTCATCCAATATGTGTTTTGGATGCCTTAGCGCCATATCCTGCACTTCACTTACAGTACCAAAAGAACCCATAGTCCGTCCTTCTTGTATCTTCATTCCTCAATGGAGAAGGCACTGTTATGAATGGATTTCCACCTGAAGTAGTTTCCCTGAACAGAACCCCTTGTAGGAATCTCCTGTTACTTCTCTGTTGTGTTACTTCTTGATTTCAACAAAGACAGGTGGCACAGAATCCAACATTCCACAGACTCAACCCTGTCGTGAGTATGTTCTATAGCAGTTTTCTTACGACATAAGAAGTCCTTTGAGCTGAGGGAGACGCTGTGAGACTCAAAGGGGCTGTACTTGCATTATGTGTCTTAGAGTCCTAAGTGCCTCACCCTGCCCCTCACTCACAGTATGCATAATGCCCTATGTCCGTCCCTGTTCTATCTTCTTTCCTCCACTGGACACACACTGTCAGAATTGAGAAGACGCCGGAATGAGTTTCCCTGAATCAGAACTTCCTCTGTATAAGTTGATGGACGTCTGAGACTAGACCTCTATATGCGGCTATTGCAGTTTACCACACAGTGCGTCCAAACAGCCTCCTTCTTTGACATACTCAATACTGCCACGAATCCCTCCTAACTCACACTGTCAGAAATGAGAATACGCCGGAATGAGTTTCCCTGACACAGAACTTCCTCTGTTCAAGGGCATCGACGAATGAGATTAGACTCCTATACGCGCCCATTCTAGTTTATCACATAGTGAGCCCCAAGAGCTTCCTTCCTTGACAGACTCAACACTGCCACGAATCCCTCCAAACGCACACTTCCCTCACAATGTTTGTAGCGTTTTCGACTTAGAAAGACAGTGTGGATGAACATAGGTCCTGATCTTTCAATATGTGTGTTGGAAGCCTAAGCTCCATAAGCTGCACTTACCTCACAGGAACTAAAGTGCCCATAGTCGTTCCTTGTTCTATTTTCATTTCTGAAGTAGGAAGACACTGTTATGGATGAGTATCCAATGGAAGTAGTGTCCCTGAACAGATCCCCTTGTAGGAATCACCTGTTAGGGGCCAGGGGCGTCCCGTCTGGATTACAAGAAAGACAGGTGGCACAGAATCCAACATTCTACAGACTCAACCCTGTCGTGAGTATGTTCTATAGCACAGTTTCCTCGTGACATATGAAGTGTATTGAGCAGACGTAGACACTGAGGAACGTCACAGGGCTATCCATGCTGTATGTTCCTTAGAGGCCAGAGGGCCTCACCGTGCACAAAACTCACAGTATGCATCCTGCCCTATGTCCGTCCTTCTTCTATCTTCTTTCCACCACTGGACTGACAGTGTCAGAATTGAGAATCCGCCTGAAGGAGTTTCCCTAAACCGAACTTGCTCTGGTCAAGGGGATGGACGTCTAAGACTAGACTCCTATACGTCCCTTTGCAGTTCACCACACAGTGCGTCTCAAGAGCCTCCTTCTTTGACAGACTCAATACTGCCACGAATCCCTCCTAACACACACTTCCATCACAATGTTTGAAGCTTTTTGGACACAGAAAGACAGTGTGGATGAGCACAGGAAGGGATCTTCAATACGTGTTATGGAAGCCTACACGCCATAAGCTGCACTTCACTCACAGGAACGTCCATAGTCGGTCCTTCTTCTAGCTTCATTTCTCAAATAGGAAGACACTGTTATGAATGAGTATCCACCTGAAGTAGTTTCCCTGAACAGATCCCTTTGTATGAATCTCCTGTTAGTGCTCTGTTGTGTTACTTCTTGATTTCAACAAAGACAGGTGGCACAGAATCCAACATTCCACAGACTCAACCCTGTCGTGAGTATGTTCTATAGCACAGTTTCCTCACGACATAAGAAGTCTTTTGAGCTGAGGGAGACGCTGTGAGACTCACAGGGGCTGTACTTGCATTATGTGTCTTAGAGGCCTCAGTGCCTCACCCTGCCCTTCACTCACAGTATGCAACCTGCCCTATGTCCTTCCCAGGTCTATCTTCTTTCCTCCACTGGACACACATTGTCAGAATTGAGAATACAACGGAATGAGTTTCCCTGAAACAGAACTTCCTCTGTACAAAGGCATGGACGTATGAGACTAGACTCCTATAGGTTCCTATTGAAATTTACCACACAGTGCGTCCCAACAGCCTCCTTCTTTGCCAGACTCAATACTGCCACGAATCCCTCCTAACTCACACTTCCCTCACAACGTTGGAAGCATTCTCAACACAGAAAGACAGTGGATGACCACAGGACGTGCTCATCCAATATGTGTTTTGGATGCCTTAGCGCCATATCCTGCACTTCACTTACAGTACCAAAAGAACCCATAGTCCGTCCTTCTTCTATCTTCATTCCTCAATGGAGAAGGCACTGTTATGAATGGGTTTCCACCGGAAGTAGTTTCCCTGAACAGAACCCCTTGTAGGATTCTCCTGTTAGTGCTCTGTTGTGTTACTTCTTGATTTCAACAAAGAGGGGTGGCACAGAATCCAACATTCCACAGACTCAACCCTGTCGTGAGTATGTTCTATAGCAGTTTTCTTACGACATAAGAAGTCCTCTGAGCTGAGGGAGACGCTGTGAGACTCACAGGGGCTGTACTTGCATTATGTGTCTTAGAGTCCTAAGTGCCTCACCCTGCCCCTCACTCACAGTATGCAAAATGCCCTATGTCCGTCCCTGTTCTATCTTCTTTCCTCCACTGGACACACACTGTCAGAATTGAGAAGACGCCGGAATGAGTTTCCCTGAATCAGAACTTCCTCTGTATAAGTTGATGGACGTCTGAGACTAGACCCCTATATGCGGCTATTGCAGTTTACCACACAGTGCGTCCAAACAGCCTCCTTCTTTGACATACTCAATACTGCCACGAATCCCTCCTAACTCACACTGTCAGAAATGAGAATACGCCGGAATGAGTTTCCCTGACACAGAACTTCCTCTGTTCAAGGGCATCGACGAATGAGATTAGACTCCTATACGCGCCCATTCTAGTTTATCACATAGTGAGCCCCAAGAGCTTCCTTCCTTGACAGACTCAACACTGCCACGAATCCCTCCAAACGCACACTTCCCTCACAATGTTTGTAGCGTTTTCGACTTAGAAAGACAGTGTGGATGAGCATAGGTCCTGATCTTTCAATATGTGTGTTGGAAGCCTAAGCTCCATAAGCTGCACTTACCTCACAGGAACTAAAGTGCCCATAGTCGGTCCTTGTTCTATCTTCATTTCTGAAGTAGGAAGACACTGTTATGGATGAGTATCCAACGGAAGTAGTGTCCCTGAACAGATCCCCTTGTAGGAATCACCTGTTAGGGGCCAGGGGCGTCCCTTCTGGATTACAAGAAAGACAGGTGGCACAGAATCCAACATTCCACAGACTCAACCCTGTCGTGAGTATGTTCTATAGCACAGTTTCCTCGTGACATATGAAGTGTATTGAGCAGACGTAGACACTGAGGAACGTCACAGGGCTATCCATGCTGTATGTTCCTTAGAGGCCAGAGGGCCTCACCGTGCACAAAACTCACAGTATGCATCCTGCCCTATGTCCGTCCTTCTTCTATCTTCTTTCCACCACTGGACTGACAGTGTCAGAATTGAGAATCCGCCTGAAGGAGTTTCCCTAAACCGAACTTGCTCTGGTCAAGGGGATGGACGTCTAAGACTAGACTCCTATACGTCCCTTTGCAGTTCACCACACAGTGCGTCTCAAGAGCCTCCTTCTTTGACAGACTCAATACTGCCACGAATCCCTCCTAACACACACTTCCATCACAATGTTTGAAGCTTTTTGGACACAGAAAGACAGTGTGGATGAGCACAGGAAGGGATCTTCAATACGTGTTATGGAAGCCTACACGCCATAAGCTGCACTTCACTCACAGGAACGTCCATAGTCGGTCCTTCTTCTAGCTTCATTTCTCAAATAGGAAGACACTGTTATGAATGAGTATCCACCTGAAGTAGTTTCCCTGAACAGATCCCTTTGTATGAATCTCCTGTTAGTGCTCTGTTGTGTTACTTCTTGATTTCAACAAAGACAGGTGGCACAGAATCCAACATTCCAAGACTCAACCCTGTCGTGAGTATGTTCCATAGCACAGTTTCCTCACGACATAAGAAGTCTTTTGAGCTGAGGGAGACGCTGTGAGACTCAGAGGGGCTGTACTTGCATTATGTGTCTTAGAGGCCTCAGTGCCTCACCCTGCCCTTCACTCACTGTATGCAACCTGCCCTATGTCCTTCCCAGGTCTATCTTCTTTCCTCCACTGGACACACCCTGTCAGAATTGAGAATACGCCGGAATGAGTTTCCCTGAAACAGAAATTCCTCTGTACAAAGGCATGGACGTATAAGACTAGACTCCTCTATGTTCCTATTGAAATTAACCACACAGTGCGTCCCAACAGCCTCCTTCTTTGACAGAGTCAATATTGCCACGAATCCCTCCTAACTCTCACTTGCCTCACAATGTTGGAAGCATTTTCAACACAGAAAGACAGTGGATGACCACAGGACGTGCTCATCCAATATGTGTTTTAGATGCCTTAGCGCCATATCCTGCACTTCACTTACAGTACCAAAAGAACCCATAGTCCCTCCTTCTTGTATCTTCTTTCCTCAATGGAGAAGGCACTGTTATGAATGGATTTCCACCTGAAGTAGTTTCCGTGAACAGAACCCCTTGTAGGAATCTCCTGTTACTTCTCTGTTGTGTTACTTCTTGATTTCAACAAAGACAGGTGGCACAGAATCCAACATTCCACAGTCTCAACCCTGTCGTGAGTATGTTCTATAGCACAGTTTCCTCACGACATAAGAAGTCTTTTGAGCTGAGGGAGATGCTGTGAGACTCACAGGGGCTGTACTTGCATTATGTGTCTTAGAGGCCTAAGTGCCTCACACTGCCCTTCACTCACAGTATGCAAAATGCCCTATGTCCATCCCTGTTCTATCTTCTTTCCTCCACTGGACACACACTGTCAGAATTGAGAAGACGCCGGAATGAGTTTCCCTGACACAGAACTTCCTCAGTTCAAGGACATCGACGAATGAGATTAGACTCCTATACGCGCCCATTCTAGTTTATCACATAGTGAGCCCCAAGAGCCTCCTTCCTTGACAGACTCAACACTGCCACGAATCCCTCCAAACGCACACTTCCCTCACAATGTTTGTAGCGTTTTCGACTTAGAAAGACTGTGTGGATGAGCACAGGTCCTTATCTTTCAATATGTGTGTTGGAAGCCTAAGCTCCATAAGCTGTACTTCCCTCACAGGAACTAAAGTGCCCATAGTCCGTCCTTTTTCTATCTTCATTTCTGAAGTAGGAAGACACAGTTATGGATGAGTATCCAACGGAAGTAGTGTCCCTGAACAGATCCCCTTGTAGGAAACACCTGTTAGGGGCCAGGGGCGTCCCTTCTGGATTACAAGAAAGACAGGTGGCACAGAATCCAACATTCCACAGACTCAACCCTGTCGTGAGTATGTTCTATAGCCCAGTTTCCTCGTGACATATGAAGTGTATTGAGCAGACGTAGACACTGAGGAATGTCACAGGGCTATCCATGCTGTTTGTTCCTTAGAGGCCAGAGTGCCTCACCGTGCACAAGACTCACAGTATGCATCCTGCCCTATGTCCGTCCTACTTCTATCTTCTTTCCACCACTGGACTGACAGTGTCAGAATTGAGAATCCGTCTGAAGGAGTTTCCCTAAACCGAACTTGCTCTGGTCAAGGAGATGGACGTCTAAGACTAGTCTCCTATACGTTCCTTTGCAGTTTACCACGCAGTGCGTCCCAAGAGCCTCCTTCTTTGACAGACTCAATACTGCCACGAATCCCTCCTAACGCACACTTCCATCACAAAGTTTGAAGCGTTTTGGGCACAGGAATACAGTGTGGATGAGCACAGGAAGGGATCTTCAATACGTGTTATGGAAGCCTACACGCCATAAGCGGACCTTCACTCACAGGAATGTCCATAGTCGGTCCTTCTTCTATCTTCATTTCTCAAATAGGAAGACACAGTTATTAAAGAGTATCCACCTGAAGTAGTTTCCCTGAACAGATCCCTTTGTATGAATCTCCTGTTAGTGCTCTGTTGTGTTACTTCTTGATTTCAACAAAGACAGGTGGCACAGAATCCAACATTCCACAGACTCAACCGTGTCGTATGTTCCATAGCACAGTTTCCTCACGACATAAGAAGTCTTTTGAGCTGAGGGAGACGCTGTGAGACTCACAGGGGCTGTACTTGCATTATGTGTCTTAGAGACCTAAGTGCTTCACCCTGCCCTTCACTCACAGTATGCAACCTGTCCTATGTCCTTCCCAGTTCTATCTTCTTTCCTCCACTGGACACACATTGTCAGAATTGAGAATACAACGGAATGAGTTTCCCTGAAACAGAACTTCCTCTGTACAAAGGCATGGGCGTATGAGACTAGACTCCTATAGTTTCCTTTGAAATTTACCACACACTGCGACCCAACAGCCTCCTTCTTTGCCAGACTCAATACTGCCATGAATCCCTCCTAACTCACACTTCCCTCACAACGTTGGAAGCATTCTCAACACAGAAAGACAGTGGATGACCACAGGACGTGCTCATCCAATATGTGTTTTGGATGCCTTAGCGCCATATCCTGCACTTCACTTACAGTACCAAAAGAACCCATAGTCCGTCCTTCTTCTATCTTCATTCCTCAATGGAGAAGGCACTGTTATGAATGGGTTTCCACCTGAAGTAGTTTCCCTGAACAGAACCCCTTGTAGGAATCTCCTGTTACTGCTCTGTTGTGTTACTTCTTGATTTCAACAAAGAGGGGTGGCACAGAATCCAACATTCCACAGACTCAACCCTGTCGTGAGTATGTTCTATAGCAGTTTTCTTACGACATAAGAAGTCCTTTGAGCTGAGGGAGACGCTGTGAGACTCACAGGGGCTGTACTTGCATTATGTGTCTTAGAGTCCTAAGTGCCTCACCCTGCCCCTCACTCACAGTATGCAAAATGCCCTATGTCTGTCCCTGTTCTATCTTCTTTCCTCCACTGGACACACACTGTCAGAATTGAGAAGACGCCGGAATGAGTTTCCCTGAATCAGAACTTCCTCTGTATAAGTTGATGGACGTCTGAGACTAGACCCCTATATGTGGCTATTGCAGTTTAACACACAGTGCGTCCAAACAGCCTCCTTCTTTGACATACTCAATACTGCCACGAATCCCTCCTAACTCACACTGTCAGAAATGAGAATACGCCGGAATGAGTTTCCCTGACACAGAACTTCCTCTGTTCAAGGGCATCGACGAATGAGATTAGACTCCTATACGCGCCCATTCTAGTTTATCACATAGTGAGCCCCAAGAGCTTCCTTCCTTGACAGACTCAACACTGCCACGAATCCCTCCAAACGCACACTTCCCTCACAATGTTTGTAGCGTTTTCGACTTAGAAAGACAGTGTGGATGAGCACAGGTCCTGATCTTTCAATATGTGTGTTGGAAGCCTAAGCTCCATAAGCTGCACTTACCTCACAGGAACTAAAGTGCCCATAGTCGTTCCTTGTTCTATTTTCATTTCTGAAGTAGGAAGACACTGTTATGGATGAGTATCCAACGGAAGTAGTGTCCCTGAACAGATCCCCTTGTAGGAATCACCTGTTAGGGGCCAGGGGCGTCCCTTCTGGATTACAAGAAAGACAGGTGGCACAGAATCCAACATTCCACAGACTCAACCCTGTCGTGAGTATGTTCTATAGCACAGTTTCCTCACGACATAAGAAGTCTTTTGAGCTGAGGGAGACGCTGTGAGACTCACAGGGGCTGTACTTGCATTATGTGTCTTAGAGGCCTCAGTGCCTCACCCTGCCCTTCACTCACAGTATGCAACCTGCCCTATGTCCTTCCCAGGTCTATCTTCTTTCCTCCACTGGACACACATTGTCAGAATTGAGAATACAACGGAATGAGTTTCCCTGAAACAGAACTTCCTCTGTACAAAGGCATGGACGTATGAGACTAGACTCCTATAGGTTCCTATTGAAATTTACCACACAGTGCGTCCCAACAGCCTCCTTCTTTGCCAGACTCAATACTGCCACGAATCCCTCCTAACTCACACTTCCCTCACAACGTTGGAAGCATTCTCAAAACAGAAAGACAGTGGATGACCACAGGACGTGCTCATCCAATATGTGTTTTGGATGCCTTAGCGCCATATCCTGCACTTCACTTACAGTACCAAAAGAACCCATAGTCCGTCCTTCTTGTATCTTCATTCCTCAATGGAGAAGGCACTGTTATGAATGGATTTCCACCTGAAGTAGTTTCCCTGAACAGAACCCCTTGTAGGAATCTCCTGTTACTTCTCTGTTGTGTTACTTCTTGATTTCAACAAAGACAGGTGGCACAGAATCCAACATTCCACAGACTCAACCCTGTCGTGAGTATGTTCTATAGCAGTTTTCTTACGACATAAGAAGTCCTTTGAGCTGAGGGAGACGCTGTGAGACTCACAGGGGCTGTACTTGCATTATGTGTCTTAGAGTCCTAAGTGCCTCACCCTGCCCCTCACTCACAGTATGCATAATGCCCTATGTCCGTCCCTGTTCTATCTTCTTTCCTCCACTGGACACACACTGTCAGAATTGAGAAGACGCCGGAATGAGTTTCCCTGAATCAGAACTTCCTCTGTATAAGTTGATGGACGTCTGAGACTAGACCTCTATATGCGGCTATTGCAGTTTACCACACAGTGCGTCCAAACAGCCTCCTTCTTTGACATACTCAATACTGCCACGAATCCCTCCTAACTCACACTGTCAGAAATGAGAATACGCCGGAATGAGTTTCCCTGACACAGAACTTCCTCTGTTCAAGGGCATCGACGAATGAGATTAGACTCCTATACGCGCCCATTCTAGTTTATCACATAGTGAGCCCCAAGAGCTTCCTTCCTTGACAGACTCAACACTGCCACGAATCCCTCCAAACGCACACTTCCCTCACAATGTTTGTAGCGTTTTCGACTTAGAAAGACAGTGTGGATGAACATAGGTCCTGATCTTTCAATATGTGTGTTGGAAGCCTAAGTTCCATAAGCTGCACTTACCTCACAGGAACTAAAGTGCCCATAGTCGTTCCTTGTTCTATTTTCATTTCTGAAGTAGGAAGACACTGTTATGGATGAGTATCCAACGGAAGTAGTGTCCCTGAACAGATCCCCTTGTAGGAATCACCTGTTAGGGGCCAGGGGCGTCCCTTCTGGATTACAAGAAAGACAGGTGGCACAGAATCCAACATTCCACAGACTCAACCCTGTCGTGAGTATGTTCTATAGCACAGTTTCCTCGTGACATATGAAGTGTATTGAGCAGACGTAGACACTGAGGAACGTCACAGGGCTATCCATGCTGTATGTTCCTTAGAGGCCAGAGGGCCTCACCGTGCACAAAACTCACAGTATGCATCCTGCCCTATGTCCGTCCTTCTTCTATCTTCTTTCCACCACTGGACTGACAGTGTCAGAATTGAGAATCCGCCTGAAGGAGTTTCCCTAAACCGAACTTGCTCTGGTCAAGGGGATGGACGTCTAAGACTAGACTCCTATACGTCCCTTTGCAGTTCACCACACAGTGCGTCTCAAGAGCCTCCTTCTTTGACAGACTCAATACTGCCACGAATCCCTCCTAACACACACTTCCATCACAATGTTTGAAGCTTTTTGGACACAGAAAGACAGTGTGGATGAGCACAGGAAGGGATCTTCAATACGTGTTATGGAAGCCTACACGCCATAAGCTGCACTTCACTCACAGGAACGTCCATAGTCGGTCCTTCTTCTAGCTTCATTTCTCAAATAGGAAGACACTGTTATGAATGAGTATCCACCTGAAGTAGTTTCCCTGAACAGATCCCTTTGTATGAATCTCCTGTTAGTGCTCTGTTGTGTTACTTCTTGATTTCAACAAAGACAGGTGGCACAGAATCCAACATTCCACAGACTCAACCCTGTCGTGAGTATGTTCTATAGCACAGTTTCCTCACGACATAAGAAGTCTTTTGAGCTGAGGGAGACGCTGTGAGACTCACAGGGGCTGTACTTGCATTATGTGTCTTAGAGGCCTCAGTGCCTCACCCTGCCCTTCACTCACAGTATGCAACCTGCCCTATGTCCTTCCCAGGTCTATCTTCTTTCCTCCACTGGACACACATTGTCAGAATTGAGAATACAACGGAATGAGTTTCCCTGAAACAGAACTTCCTCTGTACAAAGGCATGGACGTATGAGACTAGACTCCTATAGGTTCCTATTGAAATTTACCACACAGTGCGTCCCAACAGCCTCCTTCTTTGCCAGACTCAATACTGCCACGAATCCCTCCTAACTCACACTTCCCTCACAACGTTGGAAGCATTCTCAAAACAGAAAGACAGTGGATGACCACAGGACGTGCTCATCCAATATGTGTTTTGGATGCCTTAGCGCCATATCCTGCACTTCACTTACAGTACCAAAAGAACCCATAGTCCGTCCTTCTTGTATCTTCATTCCTCAATGGAGAAGGCACTGTTATGAATGGATTTCCACCTGAAGTAGTTTCCCTGAACAGAACCCCTTGTAGGAATCTCCTGTTACTTCTCTGTTGTGTTACTTCTTGATTTCAACAAAGACAGGTGGCACAGAATCCAACATTCCACAGACTCAACCCTGTCGTGAGTATGTTCTATAGCAGTTTTCTTACGACATAAGAAGTCCTTTGAGCTGAGGGAGACGCTGTGAGACTCACAGGGGCTGTACTTGCATTATGTGTCTTAGAGTCCTAAGTGCCTCACCCTGCCCCTCACTCACAGTATGCATAATGCCCTATGTCCGTCCCTGTTCTATCTTCTTTCCTCCACTGGACACACACTGTCAGAATTGAGAAGACGCCGGAATGAGTTTCCCTGAATCAGAACTTCCTCTGTATAAGTTGATGGACGTCTGAGACTAGACCTCTATATGCGGCTATTGCAGTTTACCACACAGTGCGTCCAAACAGCCTCCTTCTTTGACATACTCAATACTGCCACGAATCCCTCCTAACTCACACTGTCAGAAATGAGAATACGCCGGAATGAGTTTCCCTGACACAGAACTTCCTCTGTTCAAGGGCATCGACGAATGAGATTAGACTCCTATACGCGCCCATTCTAGTTTATCACATAGTGAGCCCCAAGAGCTTCCTTCCTTGACAGACTCAACACTGCCACGAATCCCTCCAAACGCACACTTCCCTCACAATGTTTGTAGCGTTTTCGACTTAGAAAGACAGTGTGGATGAGCATAGGTCCTGATCTTTCAATATGTGTGTTGGAAGCCTAAGCTCCATAAGCTGCACTTACCTCACAGGAACTAACGTGCCCATAGTCGGTCCTTGTTCTATCTTCATTTCTGAAGTAGGAAGACACTGTTATGGATGAGTATCCAACGGAAGTAGTGTCCCTGAACAGATCCCCTTGTAGGAATCACCTGTTAGGGGCCAGGGGCGTCCCTTCTGGATTACAAGAAAGACAGGTGGCACAGAATCCAACATTCCACAGACTCAACCCTGTCGTGAGTATGTTCTATAGCACAGTTTCCTCGTGACATATGAAGTGTATTGAGCAGACGTAGACACTGAGGAACGTCACAGGGCTATCCATGCTGTATGTTCCTTAGAGGCCAGAGGGCCTCACCGTGCACAAAACTCACAGTATGCATCCTGCCCTATGTCCGTCCTTCTTCTATCTTCTTTCCACCACTGGACTGACAGTGTCAGAATTGAGAATCCGCCTGAAGGAGTTTCCCTAAACCGAACTTGCTCTGGTCAAGGGGATGGACGTCTAAGACTAGACTCCTATACGTCCCTTTGCAGTTCACCACACAGTGCGTCTCAAGAGCCTCCTTCTTTGACAGACTCAATACTGCCACGAATCCCTCCTAACACACACTTCCATCACAATGTTTGAAGCTTTTTGGACACAGAAAGACAGTGTGGATGAGCACAGGAAGGGATCTTCAATACGTGTTATGGAAGCCTACACGCCATAAGCTGCACTTCACTCACAGGAACGTCCATAGTCGGTCCTTCTTCTAGCTTCATTTCTCAAATAGGAAGACACTGTTATGAATGAGTATCCACCTGAAGTAGTTTCCCTGAACAGATCCCTTTGTATGAATCTCCTGTTAGTGCTCTGTTGTGTTACTTCTTGATTTCAACAAAGACAGGTGGCACAGAATCCAACATTCCACAGACTCAACCCTGTCGTGAGTATGTTCTATAGCACAGTTTCCTCACGACATAAGAAGTCTTTTGAGCTGAGGGAGACGCTGTGAGACTCACAGGGGCTGTACTTGCATTATGTGTCTTAGAGGCCTCAGTGCCTCACCCTGCCCTTCACTCACAGTATGCAACCTGCCCTATGTCCTTCCCAGGTCTATCTTCTTTCCTCCACTGGACACACATTGTCAGAATTGAGAATACAACGGAATGAGTTTCCCTGAAACAGAACTTCCTCTGTACAAAGGCATGGACGTATGAGACTAGACTCCTATAGGTTCCTATTGAAATTTACCACACAGTGCGTCCCAACAGCCTCCTTCTTTGCCAGACTCAATACTGCCACGAATCCCTCCTAACTCACACTTCCCTCACAACGTTGGAAGCATTCTCAACACAGAAAGACAGTGGATGACCACAGGACGTGCTCATCCAATATGTGTTTTGGATGCCTTAGCGCCATATCCTGCACTTCACTTACAGTACCAAAAGAACCCATAGTCCGTCCTTCTTGTATCTTCATTCCTCAATGGAGAAGGCACTGTTATGAATGGATTTCCACCTGAAGTAGTTTCCCTGAACAGAACCCCTTGTAGGATTCTCCTGTTAGTGCTCTGTTGTGTTACTTCTTGATTTCAACAAAGAGGGGTGGCACAGAATCCAACATTCCACAGACTCAACCCTGTCGTGAGTATGTTCTATAGCAGTTTTCTTACGACATAAGAAGTCCTTTGAGCTGAGGGAGACGCTGTGAGACTCAAAGGGGCTGTACTTGCATTATGTGTCTTAGAGTCCTAAGTGCCTCACCCTGCCCCTCACTCACAGTATGCAAAATGCCCTATGTCCGTCCCTGTTCTATCTTCTTTCCTCCACTGGACACACACTGTCAGAATTGAGAAGACGCCGGAATGAGTTTCCCTGAATCAGAACTTCCTCTGTATAAGTTGATGGACGTCTGAGACTAGACCCCTTTATGCGGCTATTGCAGTTTACCACACAGTGCGTCCAAACAGCCTCCTTCTTTGACATACTCAATACTGCCACGAATCCCTCCTAACTCACACTGTCAGAAATGAGAATACGCCGGAATGAGTTTCCCTGACACAGAACTTCCTCTGTTCAAGGGCATCGACGAATGAGATTAGACTCCTATACGCGCCCATTCTAGTTTATCACATAGTGAGCCCCAAGAGCTTCCTTCCTTGACAGACTCAACACTGCCACGAATCCCTCCAAACGCACACTTCCCTCACAATGTTTGTAGCGTCTTCGACTTAGAAAGACAGTGTGGATGAGCATAGGTCCTGATCTTTCAATATGTGTGTTGGAAGCCTAAGCTCCATAAGCTGCACTTACCTCACAGGAACTAACGTGCCCATAGTCGGTCCTTGTTCTATCTTCATTTCTGAAGTAGGAAGACACTGTTATGGATGAGTATCCAACGGAAGTAGTGTCCCTGAACAGATCCCCTTGTAGGAATCACCTGTTAGGGGCCAGGGGCGTCCCTTCTGGATTACAAGAAAGACAGGTGGCACAGAATCCAACATTCCACAGACTCAACCCTGTCGTGAGTATGTTCTATAGCACAGTTTCCTCGTGACATATGAAGTGTATTGAGCAGACGTAGACACTGAGGAACGTCACAGGGCTATCCATGCTGTATGTTCCTTAGAGGCCAGAGGGCCTCACCGTGCACAAAACTCACAGTATGCATCCTGCCCTATGTCCGTCCTTCTTCTATCTTCTTTCCACCACTGGACTGACAGTGTCAGAATTGAGAATCCGCCTGAAGGAGTTTCCCTAAACCGAACTTGCTCTGGTCAAGGGGATGGACGTCTAAGACTAGACTCCTATACGTCCCTTTGCAGTTCACCACACAGTGCGTCTCAAGAGCCTCCTTCTTTGACAGACTCAATACTGCCACGAATCCCTCCTAACACACACTTCCATCACAATGTTTGAAGCTTTTTGGACACAGAAAGACAGTGTGGATGAGCACAGGAAGGGATCTTCAATACGTGTTATGGAAGCCTACACGCCATAAGCTGCACTTCACTCACAGGAACGTCCATAGTCGGTCCTTCTTCTAGCTTCATTTCTCAAATAGGAAGACACTGTTATGAATGAGTATCCACCTGAAGTAGTTTCCCTGAACAGATCCCTTTGTATGAATCTCCTGTTAGTGCTCTGTTGTGTTACTTCTTGATTTCAACAAAGACAGGTGGCACAGAATCCAACATTCCACAGACTCAACCCTGTCGTGAGTATGTTCTATAGCACAGTTTCCTCACGACATAAGAAGTCTTTTGAGCTGAGGGAGACGCTGTGAGACTCACAGGGGCTGTACTTGCATTATGTGTCTTAGAGGCCTCAGTGCCTCACCCTGCCCTTCACTCACAGTATGCAACCTGCCCTATGTCCTTCCCAGGTCTATCTTCTTTCCTCCACTGGACACACATTGTCAGAATTGAGAATACAACGGAATGAGTTTCCCTGAAACAGAACTTCCTCTGTACAAAGGCATGGACGTATGAGACTAGACTCCTATAGGTTCCTATTGAAATTTACCACACAGTGCGTCCCAACAGCCTCCTTCTTTGCCAGACTCAATACTGCCACGAATCCCTCCTAACTCACACTTCCCTCACAACGTTGGAAGCATTCTCAACACAGAAAGACAGTGGATGACCACAGGACGTGCTCATCCAATATGTGTTTTGGATGCCTTAGCGCCATATCCTGCACTTCACTTACAGTACCAAAAGAACCCATAGTCCGTCCTTCTTCTATCTTCATTCCTCAATGGAGAAGGCACTGTTATGAATGGGTTTCCACCTGAAGTAGTTTCCCTGAACAGAACCCCTTGTAGGATTCTCCTGTTAGTGCTCTGTTGTGTTACTTCTTGATTTCAACAAAGAGGGGTGGCACAGAATCCAACATTCCACAGACTCAACCCTGTCGTGAGTATGTTCTATAGCAGTTTTCTTACGACATAAGAAGTCCTTTGAGCTGAGGGAGACGCTGTGAGACTCACAGGGGCTGTACTTGCATTATGTGTCTTAGAGTCCTAAGTGCCTCACCCTGCCCCTCACTCACAGTATGCAAAATGCCCTATGTCCGTCCCTGTTCTATCTTCTTTCCTCCACTGGACACACACTGTCAGAATTGAGAAGACGCCGGAATGAGTTTCCCTGAATCAGAACTTCCTCTGTATAAGTTGATGGACGTCTGAGACTAGACCCCTTTATGCGGCTATTGCAGTTTACCACACAGTGCGTCCAAACAGCCTCCTTCTTTGACATACTCAATACTGCCACGAATCCCTCCTAACTCACACTGTCAGAAATGAGAATACGCCGGAATGAGTTTCCCTGACACAGAACTTCCTCTGTTCAAGGGCATCGACGAATGAGATTAGACTCCTATACGCGCCCATTCTAGTTTATCACATAGTGAGCCCCAAGAGCTTCCTTCCTTGACAGACTCAACACTGCCACGAATCCCTCCAAACGCACACTTCCCTCACAATGTTTGTAGCGTCTTCGACTTAGAAAGACAGTGTGGATGAGCATAGGTCCTGATCTTTCAATATGTGTGTTGGAAGCCTAAGCTCCATAAGCTGCACTTACCTCACAGGAACTAACGTGCCCATAGTCGGTCCTTGTTCTATCTTCATTTCTGAAGTAGGAAGACACTGTTATGGATGAGTATCCAACGGAAGTAGTGTCCCTGAACAGATCCCCTTGTAGGAATCACCTGTTAGGGGCCAGGGGCGTCCCTTCTGGATTACAAGAAAGACAGGTGGCACAGAATCCAACATTCCACAGACTCAACCCTGTCGTGAGTATGTTCTATAGCACAGTTTCCTCGTGACATATGAAGTGTATTGAGCAGACGTAGACACTGAGGAACGTCACAGGGCTATCCATGCTGTATGTTCCTTAGAGGCCAGAGGGCCTCACCGTGCACAAAACTCACAGTATGCATCCTGCCCTATGTCCGTCCTTCTTCTATCTTCTTTCCACCACTGGACTGACAGTGTCAGAATTGAGAATCCGCCTGAAGGAGTTTCCCTAAACCGAACTTGCTCTGGTCAAGGGGATGGACGTCTAAGACTAGACTCCTATACGTCCCTTTGCAGTTCACCACACAGTGCGTCTCAAGAGCCTCCTTCTTTGACAGACTCAATACTGCCACGAATCCCTCCTAACACACACTTCCATCACAATGTTTGAAGCTTTTTGGACACAGAAAGACAGTGTGGATGAGCACAGGAAGGGATCTTCAATACGTGTTATGGAAGCCTACACGCCATAAGCTGCACTTCACTCACAGGAACGTCCATAGTCGGTCCTTCTTCTAGCTTCATTTCTCAAATAGGAAGACACTGTTATGAATGAGTATCCACCTGAAGTAGTTTCCCTGAACAGATCCCTTTGTATGAATCTCCTGTTAGTGCTCTGTTGTGTTACTTCTTGATTTCAACAAAGACAGGTGGCACAGAATCCAACATTCCACAGACTCAACCCTGTCGTGAGTATGTTCTATAGCACAGTTTCCTCACGACATAAGAAGTCTTTTGAGCTGAGGGAGACGCTGTGAGACTCACAGGGGCTGTACTTGCATTATGTGTCTTAGAGGCCTCAGTGCCTCACCCTGCCCTTCACTCACAGTATGCAACCTGCCCTATGTCCTTCCCAGGTCTATCTTCTTTCCTCCACTGGACACACATTGTCAGAATTGAGAATACAACGGAATGAGTTTCCCTGAAACAGAACTTCCTCTGTACAAAGGCATGGACGTATGAGACTAGACTCCTATAGGTTCCTATTGAAATTTACCACACAGTGCGTCCCAACAGCCTCCTTCTTTGCCAGACTCAATACTGCCACGAATCCCTCCTAACTCACACTTCCCTCACAACGTTGGAAGCATTCTCAACACAGAAAGACAGTGGATGACCACAGGACGTGCTCATCCAATATGTGTTTTGGATGCCTTAGCGCCATATCCTGCACTTCACTTACAGTACCAAAAGAACCCATAGTCCGTCCTTCTTCTATCTTCATTCCTCAATGGAGAAGGCACTGTTATGAATGGGTTTCCACCTGAAGTAGTTTCCCTGAACAGAACCCCTTGTAGGATTCTCCTGTTAGTGCTCTGTTGTGTTACTTCTTGATTTCAACAAAGAGGGGTGGCACAGAATCCAACATTCCACAGACTCAACCCTGTCGTGAGTATGTTCTATAGCAGTTTTCTTACGACATAAGAAGTCCTTTGAGCTGAGGGAGACGCTGTGAGACTCACAGGGGCTGTACTTGCATTATGTGTCTTAGAGTCCTAAGTGCCTCACCCTGCCCCTCACTCACAGTATGCAAAATGCCCTATGTCCGTCCCTGTTCTATCTTCTTTCCTCCACTGGACACACACTGTCAGAATTGAGAAGACGCCGGAATGAGTTTCCCTGAATCAGAACTTCCTCTGTATAAGTTGATGGACGTCTGAGACTAGACCCCTTTATGCGGCTATTGCAGTTTACCACACAGTGCGTCCAAACAGCCTCCTTCTTTGACATACTCAATACTGCCACGAATCCCTCCTAACTCACACTGTCAGAAATGAGAATACGCCGGAATGAGTTTCCCTGACACAGAACTTCCTCTGTTCAAGGGCATCGACGAATGAGATTAGACTCCTATACGCGCCCATTCTAGTTTATCACATAGTGAGCCCCAAGAGCTTCCTTCCTTGACAGACTCAACACTGCCACGAATCCCTCCAAACGCACACTTCCCTCACAATGTTTGTAGCGTTTTCGACTTAGAAAGACAGTGTGGATGAGCATAGGTCCTGATCTTTCAATATGTGTGTTGGAAGCCTAAGCTCCATAAGCTGCACTTACCTCACAGGAACTAACGTGCCCATAGTCGGTCCTTGTTCTATCTTCATTTCTGAAGTAGGAAGACACTGTTATGGATGAGTATCCAACGGAAGTAGTGTCCCTGAACAGATCCCCTTGTAGGAATCACCTGTTAGGGGCCAGGGGCGTCCCTTCTGGATTACAAGAAAGACAGGTGGCACAGAATCCAACATTCCACAGACTCAACCCTGTCGTGAGTATGTTCTATAGCACAGTTTCCTCGTGACATATGAAGTGTATTGAGCAGACGTAGACACTGAGGAACGTCACAGGGCTATCCATGCTGTATGTTCCTTAGAGGCCAGAGGGCCTCACCGTGCACAAAACTCACAGTATGCATCCTGCCCTATGTCCGTCCTTCTTCTATCTTCTTTCCACCACTGGACTGACAGTGTCAGAATTGAGAATCCGCCTGAAGGAGTTTCCCTAAACCGAACTTGCTCTGGTCAAGGGGATGGACGTCTAAGACTAGACTCCTATACGTCCCTTTGCAGTTCACCACACAGTGCGTCTCAAGAGCCTCCTTCTTTGACAGACTCAATACTGCCACGAATCCCTCCTAACACACACTTCCATCACAATGTTTGAAGCTTTTTGGACACAGAAAGACAGTGTGGATGAGCACAGGAAGGGATCTTCAATACGTGTTATGGAAGCCTACACGCCATAAGCTGCACTTCACTCACAGGAACGTCCATAGTCGGTCCTTCTTCTAGCTTCATTTCTCAAATAGGAAGACACTGTTATGAATGAGTATCCACCTGAAGTAGTTTCCCTGAACAGATCCCTTTGTATGAATCTCCTGTTAGTGCTCTGTTGTGTTACTTCTTGATTTCAACAAAGACAGGTGGCACAGAATCCAACATTCCACAGACTCAACCCTGTCGTGAGTATGTTCTATAGCACAGTTTCCTCACGACATAAGAAGTCTTTTGAGCTGAGGGAGACGCTGTGAGACTCACAGGGGCTGTACTTTCATTATGTGTCTTAGAGGCCTCAGTGCCTCACCCTGCCCTTCACTCACAGTATGCAACCTGCCCTATGTCCTTCCCAGGTCTATCTTCTTTCCTCCACTGGACACACATTGTCAGAATTGAGAATACAACGGAATGAGTTTCCCTGAAACAGAACTTCCTCTGTACAAAGGCATGGACGTATGAGACTAGACTCCTATAGGTTCCTATTGAAATTTACCACACAGTGCGTCCCAACAGCCTCCTTCTTTGCCAGACTCAATACTGCCACGAATCCCTCCTAACTCACACTTCCCTCACAACGTTGGAAGCATTCTCAACACAGAAAGACAGTGGATGACCACAGGACGTGCTCATCCAATATGTGTTTTGGATGCCTTAGCGCCATATCCTGCACTTCACTTACAGTACCAAAAGAACCCATAGTCCGTCCTTCTTCTATCTTCATTCCTCAATGGAGAAGGCACTGTTATGAATGGATTTCCACCTGAAGTAGTTTCCCTGAACAGAACCCCTTGTAGGATTCTCCTGTTAGTGCTCTGTTGTGTTACTTCTTGATTTCAACAAAGAGGGGTGGCACAGAATCCAACATTCCACAGACTCAACCCTGTCGTGAGTATGTTCTATAGCAGTTTTCTTACGACATAAGAAGTCCTTTGAGCTGAGGGAGACGCTGTGAGACTCAAAGGGGCTGTACTTGCATTATGTGTCTTAGAGTCCTAAGTGCCTCACCCTGCCCCTCACTCACAGTATGCAAAATGCCCTATGTCCGTCCCTGTTCTATCTTCTTTCCTCCACTGGACACACACTGTCAGAATTGAGAAGACGCCGGAATGAGTTTCCCTGAATCAGAACTTCCTCTGTATAAGTTGATGGACGTCTGAGACTAGACCCCTTTATGCGGCTATTGCAGTTTACCACACAGTGCGTCCAAACAGCCTCCTTCTTTGACATACTCAATACTGCCACGAATCCCTCCTAACTCACACTGTCAGAAATGAGAATACGCCGGAATGAGTTTCCCTGACACAGAACTTCCTCTGTTCAAGGGCATCGACGAATGAGATTAGACTCCTATACGCGCCCATTCTAGTTTATCACATAGTGAGCCCCAAGAGCTTCCTTCCTTGACAGACTCAACACTGCCACGAATCCCTCCAAACGCACACTTCCCTCACAATGTTTGTAGCGTCTTCGACTTAGAAAGACAGTGTGGATGAGCATAGGTCCTGATCTTTCAATATGTGTGTTGGAAGCCTAAGCTCCATAAGCTGCACTTACCTCACAGGAACTAACGTGCCCATAGTCGGTCCTTGTTCTATCTTCATTTCTGAAGTAGGAAGACACTGTTATGGATGAGTATCCAACGGAAGTAGTGTCCCTGAACAGATCCCCTTGTAGGAATCACCTGTTAGGGGCCAGGGGCGTCCCTTCTGGATTACAAGAAAGACAGGTGGCACAGAATCCAACATTCCACAGACTCAACCCTGTCGTGAGTATGTTCTATAGCACAGTTTCCTCGTGACATATGAAGTGTATTGAGCAGACGTAGACACTGAGGAACGTCACAGGGCTATCCATGCTGTATGTTCCTTAGAGGCCAGAGGGCCTCACCGTGCACAAAACTCACAGTATGCATCCTGCCCTATGTCCGTCCTTCTTCTATCTTCTTTCCACCACTGGACTGACAGTGTCAGAATTGAGAATCCGCCTGAAGGAGTTTCCCTAAACCGAACTTGCTCTGGTCAAGGGGATGGACGTCTAAGACTAGACTCCTATACGTCCCTTTGCAGTTCACCACACAGTGCGTCTCAAGAGCCTCCTTCTTTGACAGACTCAATACTGCCACGAATCCCTCCTAACACACACTTCCATCACAATGTTTGAAGCTTTTTGGACACAGAAAGACAGTGTGGATGAGCACAGGAAGGGATCTTCAATACGTGTTATGGAAGCCTACACGCCATAAGCTGCACTTCACTCACAGGAACGTCCATAGTCGGTCCTTCTTCTAGCTTCATTTCTCAAATAGGAAGACACTGTTATGAATGAGTATCCACCTGAAGTAGTTTCCCTGAACAGATCCCTTTGTATGAATCTCCTGTTAGTGCTCTGTTGTGTTACTTCTTGATTTC
Organism: Neogale vison; assembly: GCF_020171115.1. Classification (NCBI taxonomy): domain Eukaryota; kingdom Metazoa; phylum Chordata; class Mammalia; order Carnivora; family Mustelidae; genus Neogale; species Neogale vison. Next base: position 78,100,513 of record NC_058105.1, read on the forward strand.
AACAAAGACAGGTGGCACAGAATCCAACATTCCACAGACTCAACCCTGTCGTGAGTATGTTCTATAGCACAGTTTCCTCACGACATAAGAAGTCTTTTGAGCTGAGGGAGACGCTGTGAGACTCACAGGGGCTGTACTTGCATTATGTGTCTTAGAGGCCTCAGTGCCTCACCCTGCCCTTCACTCACAGTATGCAACCTGCCCTATGTCCTTCCCAGGTCTATCTTCTTTCCTCCACTGGACACACATTGTCAGAATTGAGAATACAACGGAATGAGTTTCCCTGAAACAGAACTTCCTCTGTACAAAGGCATGGACGTATGAGACTAGACTCCTATAGGTTCCTATTGAAATTTACCACACAGTGCGTCCCAACAGCCTCCTTCTTTGCCAGACTCAATACTGCCACGAATCCCTCCTAACTCACACTTCCCTCACAACGTTGGAAGCATTCTCAACACAGAAAGACAGTGGATGACCACAGGACGTGCTCATCCAATATGTGTTTTGGATGCCTTAGCGCCATATCCTGCACTTCACTTACAGTACCAAAAGAACCCATAGTCCGTCCTTCTTGTATCTTCATTCCTCAATGGAGAAGGCACTGTTATGAATGGATTTCCACCTGAAGTAGTTTCCCTGAACAGAACCCCTTGTAGGAATCTCCTGTTACTTCTCTGTTGTGTTACTTCTTGATTTCAACAAAGACAGGTGGCACAGAATCCAACATTCCACAGACTCAACCCTGTCGTGAGTATGTTCTATAGCAGTTTTCTTACGACATAAGAAGTCCTTTGAGCTGAGGGAGACGCTGTGAGACTCACAGGGGCTGTACTTGCATTATGTGTCTTAGAGTCCTAAGTGCCTCACCCTGCCCCTCACTCACAGTATGCATAATGCCCTATGTCCGTCCCTGTTCTATCTTCTTTCCTCCACTGGACACACACTGTCAGAATTGAGAAGACGCCGGAATGAGTTTCCCTGAATCAGAACTTCCTCTGTATAAGTTGATGGACGTCTGAGACTAGACCTCTATATGCGGCTATTGCAGTTTACCACACAGTGCGTCCAAACAGCCTCCTTCTTTGACATACTCAATACTGCCACGAATCCCTCCTAACTCACACTGTCAGAAATGAGAATACGCCGGAATGAGTTTCCCTGACACAGAACTTCCTCTGTTCAAGGGCATCGACGAATGAGATTAGACTCCTATACGCGCCCATTCTAGTTTATCACATAGTGAGCCCCAAGAGCTTCCTTCCTTGACAGACTCAACACTGCCACGAATCCCTCCAAACGCACACTTCCCTCACAATGTTTGTAGCGTTTTCGACTTAGAAAGACAGTGTGGATGAGCATAGGTCCTGATCTTTCAATATGTGTGTTGGAAGCCTAAGCTCCATAAGCTGCACTTACCTCACAGGAACTAAAGTGCCCATAGTCGTTCCTTGTTCTATTTTCATTTCTGAAGTAGGAAGACACTGTTATGGATGAGTATCCAACGGAAGTAGTGTCCCTGAACAGATCCCCTTGTAGGAATCACCTGTTAGGGGCCAGGGGCGTCCCTTCTGGATTACAAGAAAGACAGGTGGCACAGAATCCAACATTCCACAGACTCAACCCTGTCGTGAGTATGTTCTATAGCACAGTTTCCTCGTGACATATGAAGTGTATTGAGCAGACGTAGACACTGAGGAACGTCACAGGGCTATCCATGCTGTATGTTCCTTAGAGGCCAGAGGGCCTCACCGTGCACAAAACTCACAGTATGCATCCTGCCCTATGTCCGTCCTTCTTCTATCTTCTTTCCACCACTGGACTGACAGTGTCAGAATTGAGAATCCGCCTGAAGGAGTTTCCCTAAACCGAACTTGCTCTGGTCAAGGGGATGGACGTCTAAGACTAGACTCCTATACGTCCCTTTGCAGTTCACCACACAGTGCGTCTCAAGAGCCTCCTTCTTTGACAGACTCAATACTGCCACGAATCCCTCCTAACACACACTTCCATCACAATGTTTGAAGCTTTTTGGACACAGAAAGACAGTGTGGATGAGCACAGGAAGGGATCTTCAATACGTGTTATGGAAGCCTACACGCCATAAGCTGCACTTCACTCACAGGAACGTCCATAGTCGGTCCTTCTTCTAGCTTCATTTCTCAAATAGGAAGACACTGTTATGAATGAGTATCCACCTGAAGTAGTTTCCCTGAACAGATCCCTTTGTATGAATCTCCTGTTAGTGCTCTGTTGTGTTACTTCTTGATTTCAACAAAGACAGGTGGCACAGAATCCAACATTCCACAGACTCAACCCTGTCGTGAGTATGTTCTATAGCACAGTTTCCTCACGACATAAGAAGTCTTTTGAGCTGAGGGAGACGCTGTGAGACTCACAGGGGCTGTACTTGCATTATGTGTCTTAGAGGCCTCAGTGCCTCACCCTGCCCTTCACTCACAGTATGCAACCTGCCCTATGTCCTTCCCAGGTCTATCTTCTTTCCTCCACTGGACACACATTGTCAGAATTGAGAATACAACGGAATGAGTTTCCCTGAAACAGAACTTCCTCTGTACAAAGGCATGGACGTATGAGACTAGACTCCTATAGGTTCCTATTGAAATTTACCACACAGTGCGTCCCAACAGCCTCCTTCTTTGCCAGACTCAATACTGCCACGAATCCCTCCTAACTCACACTTCCCTCACAACGTTGGAAGCATTCTCAACACAGAAAGACAGTGGATGACCACAGGACGTGCTCATCCAATATGTGTTTTGGATGCCTTAGCGCCATATCCTGCACTTCACTTACAGTACCAAAAGAACCCATAGTCCGTCCTTCTTGTATCTTCATTCCTCAATGGAGAAGGCACTGTTATGAATGGATTTCCACCTGAAGTAGTTTCCCTGAACAGAACCCCTTGTAGGATTCTCCTGTTAGTGCTCTGTTGTGTTACTTCTTGATTTCAACAAAGACAGGTGGCACAGAATCCAACATTCCACAGACTCAACCCTGTCGTGAGTATGTTCTATAGCAGTTTTCTTACGACATAAGAAGTCCTTTGAGCTGAGGGAGACGCTGTGAGACTCACAGGGGCTGTACTTGCATTATGTGTCTTAGAGTCCTAAGTGCCTCACCCTGCCCCTCACTCACAGTATGCATAATGCCCTATGTCCGTCCCTGTTCTATCTTCTTTCCTCCACTGGACACACACTGTCAGAATTGAGAAGACGCCGGAATGAGTTTCCCTGAATCAGAACTTCCTCTGTATAAGTTGATGGACGTCTGAGACTAGACCTCTATATGCGGCTATTGCAGTTTACCACACAGTGCGTCCAAACAGCCTCCTTCTTTGACATACTCAATACTGCCACGAATCCCTCCTAACTCACACTGTCAGAAATGAGAATACGCCGGAATGAGTTTCCCTGACACAGAACTTCCTCTGTTCAAGGGCATCGACGAATGAGATTAGACTCCTATACGCGCCCATTCTAGTTTATCACATAGTGAGCCCCAAGAGCTTCCTTCCTTGACAGACTCAACACTGCCACGAATCCCTCCAAACGCACACTTCCCTCACAATGTTTGTAGCGTTTTCGACTTAGAAAGACAGTGTGGATGAACATAGGTCCTGATCTTTCAATATGTGTGTTGGAAGCCTAAGCTCCATAAGCTGCACTTACCTCACAGGAACTAAAGTGCCCATAGTCGTTCCTTGTTCTATTTTCATTTCTGAAGTAGGAAGACACTGTTATGGATGAGTATCCAACGGAAGTAGTGTCCCTGAACAGATCCCCTTGTAGGAATCACCTGTTAGGGGCCAGGGGCGTCCCTTCTGGATTACAAGAAAGACAGGTGGCACAGAATCCAACATTCCACAGACTCAACCCTGTCGTGAGTATGTTCTATAGCACAGTTTCCTCGTGACATATGAAGTGTATTGAGCAGACGTAGACACTGAGGAACGTCACAGGGCTATCCATGCTGTATGTTCCTTAGAGGCCAGAGGGCCTCACCGTGCACAAAACTCACAGTATGCATCCTGCCCTATGTCCGTCCTTCTTCTATCTTCTTTCCACCACTGGACTGACAGTGTCAGAATTGAGAATCCGCCTGAAGGAGTTTCCCTAAACCGAACTTGCTCTGGTCAAGGGGATGGACGTCTAAGACTAGACTCCTATACGTCCCTTTGCAGTTCACCACACAGTGCGTCTCAAGAGCCTCCTTCTTTGACAGACTCAATACTGCCACGAATCCCTCCTAACACACACTTCCATCACAATGTTTGAAGCTTTTTGGACACAGAAAGACAGTGTGGATGAGCACAGGAAGGGATCTTCAATACGTGTTATGGAAGCCTACACGCCATAAGCTGCACTTCACTCACAGGAACGTCCATAGTCGGTCCTTCTTCTAGCTTCATTTCTCAAATAGGAAGACACTGTTATGAATGAGTATCCACCTGAAGTAGTTTCCCTGAACAGATCCCTTTGTATGAATCTCCTGTTAGTGCTCTGTTGTGTTACTTCTTGATTTCAACAAAGACAGGTGGCACAGAATCCAACATTCCACAGACTCAACCCTGTCGTGAGTATGTTCTATAGCACAGTTTCCTCACGACATAAGAAGTCTTTTGAGCTGAGGGAGACGCTGTGAGACTCACAGGGGCTGTACTTGCATTATGTGTCTTAGAGGCCTCAGTGCCTCACCCTGCCCTTCACTCACAGTATGCAACCTGCCCTATGTCCTTCCCAGGTCTATCTTCTTTCCTCCACTGGACACACATTGTCAGAATTGAGAATACAACGGAATGAGTTTCCCTGAAACAGAACTTCCTCTGTACAAAGGCATGGACGTATGAGACTAGACTCCTATAGGTTCCTATTGAAATTTACCACACAGTGCGTCCCAACAGCCTCCTTCTTTGCCAGACTCAATACTGCCACGAATCCCTCCTAACTCACACTTCCCTCACAACGTTGGAAGCATTCTCAACACAGAAAGACAGTGGATGACCACAGGACGTGCTCATCCAATATGTGTTTTGGATGCCTTAGCGCCATATCCTGCACTTCACTTACAGTACCAAAAGAACCCATAGTCCGTCCTTCTTCTATCTTCATTCCTCAATGGAGAAGGCACTGTTATGAATGGGTTTCCACCTGAAGTAGTTTCCCTGAACAGAACCCCTTGTAGGATTCTCCTGTTAGTGCTCTGTTGTGTTACTTCTTGATTTCAACAAAGAGGGGTGGCACAGAATCCAACATTCCACAGACTCAACCCTGTCGTGAGTATGTTCTATAGCAGTTTTCTTACGACATAAGAAGTCCTTTGAGCTGAGGGAGACGCTGTGAGACTCACAGGGGCTGTACTTGCATTATGTGTCTTAGAGTCCTAAGTGCCTCACCCTGCACCTCACTCACAGTATGCAAAATGCCCTATGTCGGTCCCTGTTCTATCTTCTTTCCTCCACTGGACACACACTGTCAGAATTGAGAAGACGCCGGAATGAGTTTCCCTGAATCAGAACTTCCTCTGTATAAGTTGATGGACGTCTGAGACTAGACCCCTTTATGCGGCTATTGCAGTTTACCACACAGTGCGTCCAAACAGCCTCCTTCTTTGACATACTCAATACTGCCACGAATCCCTCCTAACTCACACTGTCAGAAATGAGAATACGCCGGAATGAGTTTCCCTGACACAGAACTTCCTCTGTTCAAGGGCATCGACGAATGAGATTAGACTCCTATACGCGCCCATTCTAGTTTATCACATAGTGAGCCCCAAGAGCTTCCTTCCTTGACAGACTCAACACTGCCACGAATCCCTCCAAACGCACACTTCCCTCACAATGTTTGTAGCGTTTTCGACTTAGAAAGACAGTGTGGATGAGCATAGGTCCTGATCTTTCAATATGTGTGTTGGAAGCCTAAGCTCCATAAGCTGCACTTACCTCACAGGAACTAACGTGCCCATAGTCGGTCCTTGTTCTATCTTCATTTCTGAAGTAGGAAGACACTGTTATGGATGAGTATCCAACGGAAGTAGTGTCCCTGAACAGATCCCCTTGTAGGAATCACCTGTTAGGGGCCAGGGGCGTCCCTTCTGGATTACAAGAAAGACAGGTGGCACAGAATCCAACATTCCACAGACTCAACCCTGTCGTGAGTATGTTCTATAGCACAGTTTCCTCGTGACATATGAAGTGTATTGAGCAGACGTAGACACTGAGGAACGTCACAGGGCTATCCATGCTGTATGTTCCTTAGAGGCCAGAGGGCCTCACCGTGCACAAAACTCACAGTATGCATCCTGCCCTATGTCCGTCCTTCTTCTATCTTCTTTCCACCACTGGACTGACAGTGTCAGAATTGAGAATCCGCCTGAAGGAGTTTCCCTAAACCGAACTTGCTCTGGTCAAGGGGATGGACGTCTAAGACTAGACTCCTATACGTCCCTTTGCAGTTCACCACACAGTGCGTCTCAAGAGCCTCCTTCTTTGACAGACTCAATACTGCCACGAATCCCTCCTAACACACACTTCCATCACAATGTTTGAAGCTTTTTGGACACAGAAAGACAGTGTGGATGAGCACAGGAAGGGATCTTCAATACGTGTTATGGAAGCCTACACGCCATAAGCTGCACTTCACTCACAGGAACGTCCATAGTCGGTCCTTCTTCTAGCTTCATTTCTCAAATAGGAAGACACTGTTATGAATGAGTATCCACCTGAAGTAGTTTCCCTGAACAGATCCCTTTGTATGAATCTCCTGTTAGTGCTCTGTTGTGTTACTTCTTGATTTCAACAAAGACAGGTGGCACAGAATCCAACATTCCACAGACTCAACCCTGTCGTGAGTATGTTCTATAGCACAGTTTCCTCACGACATAAGAAGTCTTTTGAGCTGAGGGAGACGCTGTGAGACTCACAGGGGCTGTACTTGCATTATGTGTCTTAGAGGCCTCAGTGCCTCACCCTGCCCTTCACTCACAGTATGCAACCTGCCCTATGTCCTTCCCAGGTCTATCTTCTTTCCTCCACTGGACACACATTGTCAGAATTGAGAATACAACGGAATGAGTTTCCCTGAAACAGAACTTCCTCTGTACAAAGGCATGGACGTATGAGACTAGACTCCTATAGGTTCCTATTGAAATTTACCACACAGTGCGTCCCAACAGCCTCCTTCTTTGCCAGACTCAATACTGCCACGAATCCCTCCTAACTCACACTTCCCTCACAACGTTGGAAGCATTCTCAAAACAGAAAGACAGTGGATGACCACAGGACGTGCTCATCCAATATGTGTTTTGGATGCCTTAGCGCCATATCCTGCACTTCACTTACAGTACCAAAAGAACCCATAGTCCGTCCTTCTTGTATCTTCATTCCTCAATGGAGAAGGCACTGTTATGAATGGATTTCCACCTGAAGTAGTTTCCCTGAACAGAACCCCTTGTAGGAATCTCCTGTTACTTCTCTGTTGTGTTACTTCTTGATTTCAACAAAGACAGGTGGCACAGAATCCAACATTCCACAGACTCAACCCTGTCGTGAGTATGTTCTATAGCAGTTTTCTTACGACATAAGAAGTCCTTTGAGCTGAGGGAGACGCTGTGAGACTCACAGGGGCTGTACTTGCATTATGTGTCTTAGAGTCCTAAGTGCCTCACCCTGCCCCTCACTCACAGTATGCATAATGCCCTATGTCCGTCCCTGTTCTATCTTCTTTCCTCCACTGGACACACACTGTCAGAATTGAGAAGACGCCGGAATGAGTTTCCCTGAATCAGAACTTCCTCTGTATAAGTTGATGGACGTCTGAGACTAGACCTCTATATGCGGCTATTGCAGTTTACCACACAGTGCGTCCAAACAGCCTCCTTCTTTGACATACTCAATACTGCCACGAATCCCTCCTAACTCACACTGTCAGAAATGAGAATACGCCGGAATGAGTTTCCCTGACACAGAACTTCCTCTGTTCAAGGGCATCGACGAATGAGATTAGACTCCTATACGCGCCCATTCTAGTTTATCACATAGTGAGCCCCAAGAGCTTCCTTCCTTGACAGACTCAACACTGCCACGAATCCCTCCAAACGCACACTTCCCTCACAATGTTTGTAGCGTTTTCGACTTAGAAAGACAGTGTGGATGAACATAGGTCCTGATCTTTCAATATGTGTGTTGGAAGCCTAAGCTCCATAAGCTGCACTTACCTCACAGGAACTAAAGTGCGCATAGTCGTTCCTTGTTCTATTTTCATTTCTGAAGTAGGAAGACACTGTTATGGATGAGTATCCAACGGAAGTAGTGTCCCTGAACAGATCCCCTTGTAGGAATCACCTGTTAGGGGCCAGGGGCGTCCCTTCTGGATTACAAGAAAGACAGGTGGCACAGAATCCAACATTCCACAGACTCAACCCTGTCGTGAGTATGTTCTATAGCACAGTTTCCTCGTGACATATGAAGTGTATTGAGCAGACGTAGACACTGAGGAACGTCACAGGGCTATCCATGCTGTATGTTCCTTAGAGGCCAGAGGGCCTCACCGTGCACAAAACTCACAGTATGCATCCTGCCCTATGTCCGTCCTTCTTCTATCTTCTTTCCACCACTGGACTGACAGTGTCAGAATTGAGAATCCGCCTGAAGGAGTTTCCCTAAACCGAACTTGCTCTGGTCAAGGGGATGGACGTCTAAGACTAGACTCCTATACGTCCCTTTGCAGTTCACCACACAGTGCGTCTCAAGAGCCTCCTTCTTTGACAGACTCAATACTGCCACGAATCCCTCCTAACACACACTTCCATCACAATGTTTGAAGCTTTTTGGACACAGAAAGACAGTGTGGATGAGCACAGGAAGGGATCTTCAATACGTGTTATGGAAGCCTACACGCCATAAGCTGCACTTCACTCACAGGAACGTCCATAGTCGGTCCTTCTTCTAGCTTCATTTCTCAAATAGGAAGACACTGTTATGAATGAGTATCCACCTGAAGTAGTTTCCCTGAACAGATCCCTTTGTATGAATCTCCTGTTAGTGCTCTGTTGTGTTACTTCTTGATTTCAACAAAGACAGGTGGCACAGAATCCAACATTCCACAGACTCAACCCTGTCGTGAGTATGTTCTATAGCACAGTTTCCTCACGACATAAGAAGTCTTTTGAGCTGAGGGAGACGCTGTGAGACTCACAGGGGCTGTACTTTCATTATGTGTCTTAGAGGACTCAGTGCCTCACCCTGCCCTTCACTCACAGTATGCAACCTGCCCTATGTCCTTCCCAGGTCTATCTTCTTTCCTCCACTGGACACACATTGTCAGAATTGAGAATACAACGGAATGAGTTTCCCTGAAACAGAACTTCCTCTGTACAAAGGCATGGACGTATGAGACTAGACTCCTATAGGTTCCTATTGAAATTTACCACACAGTGCGTCCCAACAGCCTCCTTCTTTGCCAGACTCAATACTGCCACGAATCCCTCCTAACTCACACTTCCCTCACAACGTTGGAAGCATTCTCAACACAGAAAGACAGTGGATGACCACAGGACGTGCTCATCCAATATGTGTTTTGGATGCCTTAGCGCCATATCCTGCACTTCACTTACAGTACCAAAAGAACCCATAGTCCGTCCTTCTTCTATCTTCATTCCTCAATGGAGAAGGCACTGTTATGAATGGGTTTCCACCTGAAGTAGTTTCCCTGAACAGAACCCCTTGTAGGATTCTCCTGTTAGTGCTCTGTTGTGTTACTTCTTGATTTCAACAAAGAGGGGTGGCACAGAATCCAACATTCCACAGACTCAACCCTGTCGTGAGTATGTTCTATAGCAGTTTTCTTACGACATAAGAAGTCCTTTGAGCTGAGGGAGACGCTGTGAGACTCACAGGGGCTGTACTTGCATTATGTGTCTTAGAGTCCTAAGTGCCTCACCCTGCCCCTCACTCACAGTATGCAAAATGCCCTATGTCCGTCCCTGTTCTATCTTCTTTCCTCCACTGGACACACACTGTCAGAATTGAGAAGACGCCGGAATGAGTTTCCCTGAATCAGAACTTCCTCTGTATAAGTTGATGGACGTCTGAGACTAGACCCCTTTATGCGGCTATTGCAGTTTACCACACAGTGCGTCCAAACAGCCTCCTTCTTTGACATACTCAATACTGCCACGAATCCCTCCTAACTCACACTGTCAGAAATGAGAATACGCCGGAATGAGTTTCCCTGACACAGAACTTCCTCTGTTCAAGGGCATCGACGAATGAGATTAGACTCCTATACGCGCCCATTCTAGTTTATCACATAGTGAGCCCCAAGAGCTTCCTTCCTTGACAGACTCAACACTGCCACGAATCCCTCCAAACGCACACTTCCCTCACAATGTTTGTAGCGTTTTCGACTTAGAAAGACAGTGTGGATGAGCACAGGTCCTGATCTTTCAATATGTGTGTTGGAAGCCTAAGCTCCATAAGCTGCACTTACCTCACAGGAACTAAAGTGCCCATAGTCGTTCCTTGTTCTATTTTCATTTCTGAAGTAGGAAGACACTGTTATGGATGAGTATCCAACGGAAGTAGTGTCCCTGAACAGATCCCCTTGTAGGAATCACCTGTTAGGGGCCAGGGGCGTCCCTTCTGGATTACAAGAAAGACAGGTGGCACAGAATCCAACATTCCACAGACTCAACCCTGTCGTGAGTATGTTCTATAGCACAGTTTCCTCACGACATAAGAAGTCTTTTGAGCTGAGGGAGACGCTGTGAGACTCACAGGGGCTGTACTTGCATTATGTGTCTTAGAGGCCTCAGTGCCTCACCCTGCCCTTCACTCACAGTATGCAACCTGCCCTATGTCCTTCCCAGGTCTATCTTCTTTCCTCCACTGGACACACATTGTCAGAATTGAGAATACAACGGAATGAGTTTCCCTGAAACAGAACTTCCTCTGTACAAAGGCATGGACATATGAGACTAGACTCCTATAGGTTCCTATTGAAATTTACCACACAGTGCGTCCCAACAGCCTCCTTCTTTGCCAGACTCAATACTGCCACGAATCCCTCCTAACTCACACTTCCCTCACAACGTTGGAAGCATTCTCAAAACAGAAAGACAGTGGATGACCACAGGACGTGCTCATCCAATATGTGTTTTGGATGCCTTAGCGCCATATCCTGCACTTCACTTACAGTACCAAAAGAACCCATAGTCCGTCCTTCTTGTATCTTCATTCCTCAATGGAGAAGGCACTGTTATGAATGGATTTCCACCTGAAGTAGTTTCCCTGAACAGAACCCCTTGTAGGAATCTCCTGTTACTTCTCTGTTGTGTTACTTCTTGATTTCAACAAAGACAGGTGGCACAGAATCCAACATTCCACAGACTCAACCCTGTCGTGAGTATGTTCTATAGCAGTTTTCTTACGACATAAGAAGTCCTTTGAGCTGAGGGAGACGCTGTGAGACACACAGGGGCTGTACTTGCATTATGTGTCTTAGAGTCCTAAGTGCCTCACCCTGCCCCTCACTCACAGTATGCATAATGCCCTATGTCCGTCCCTGTTCTATCTTCTTTCCTCCACTGGACACACACTGTCAGAATTGAGAAGACGCCGGAATGAGTTTCCCTGAATCAGAACTTCCTCTGTATAAGTTGATGGACGTCTGAGACTAGACCTCTATATGCGGCTATTGCAGTTTACCACACAGTGCGTCCAAACAGCCTCCTTCTTTGACATACTCAATACTGCCACGAATCCCTCCTAACTCACACTGTCAGAAATGAGAATACGCCGGAATGAGTTTCCCTGACACAGAACTTCCTCTGTTCAAGGGCATCGACGAATGAGATTAGACTCCTATACGCGCCCATTCTAGTTTATCACATAGTGAGCCCCAAGAGCTTCCTTCCTTGACAGACTCAACACTGCCACGAATCCCTCCAAACGCACACTTCCCTCACAATGTTTGTAGCGTTTTCGACTTAGAAAGACAGTGTGGATGAACATAGGTCCTGATCTTTCAATATGTGTGTTGGAAGCCTAAGTTCCATAAGCTGCACTTACCTCACAGGAACTAAAGTGCCCATAGTCGTTCCTTGTTCTATTTTCATTTCTGAAGTAGGAAGACACTGTTATGGATGAGTATCCAACGGAAGTAGTGTCCCTGAACAGATCCCCTTGTAGGAATCACCTGTTAGGGGCCAGGGGCGTCCCTTCTCGATTACAAGAAAGACAGGTGGCACAGAATCCAACATTCCACAGACTCAACCCTGTCGTGAGTATGTTCTATAGCACAGTTTCCTCGTGACATATGAAGTGTATTGAGCAGACGTAGACACTGAGGAACGTCACAGGGCTATCCATGCTGTATGTTCCTTAGAGGCCAGAGGGCCTCACCGTGCACAAAACTCACAGTATGCATCCTGCCCTATGTCCGTCCTTCTTCTATCTTCTTTCCACCACTGGACTGACAGTGTCAGAATTGAGAATCCGCCTGAAGGAGTTTCCCTAAACCGAACTTGCTCTGGTCAAGGGGATGGACGTCTAAGACTAGACTCCTATACGTCCCTTTGCAGTTCACCACACAGTGCGTCTCAAGAGCCTCCTTCTTTGACAGACTCAATACTGCCACGAATCCCTCCTAACACACACTTCCATCACAATGTTTGAAGCTTTTTGGACACAGAAAGACAGTGTGGATGAGCACAGGAAGGGATCTTCAATACGTGTTATGGAAGCCTACACGCCATAAGCTGCACTTCACTCACAGGAACGTCCATAGTCGGTCCTTCTTCTAGCTTCATTTCTCAAATAGGAAGACACTGTTATGAATGAGTATCCACCTGAAGTAGTTTCCCTGAACAGATCCCTTTGTATGAATCTCCTGTTAGTGCTCTGTTGTGTTACTTCTTGATTTCAACAAAGACAGGTGGCACAGAATCCAACATTCCACAGACTCAACCCTGTCGTGAGTATGTTCTATAGCACAGTTTCCTCACGACATAAGAAGTCTTTTGAGCTGAGGGAGACGCTGTGAGACTCACAGGGGCTGTACTTGCATTATGTGTCTTAGAGGCCTCAGTGCCTCACCCTGCCCTTCACTCACAGTATGCAACCTGCCCTATGTCCTTCCCAGGTCTATCTTCTTTCCTCCACTGGACACACATTGTCAGAATTGAGAATACAACGGAATGAGTTTCCCTGAAACAGAACTTCCTCTGTACAAAGGCATGGACGTATGAGACTAGACTCCTATAGGTTCCTATTGAAATTTACCACACAGTGCGTCCCAACAGCCTCCTTCTTTGCCAGACTCAATACTGCCACGAATCCCTCCTAACTCACACTTCCCTCACAACGTTGGAAGCATTCTCAACACAGAAAGACAGTGGATGACCACAGGACGTGCTCATCCAATATGTGTTTTGGATGCCTTAGCGCCATATCCTGCACTTCACTTACAGTACCAAAAGAACCCATAGTCCGTCCTTCTTCTATCTTCATTCCTCAATGGAGAAGGCACTGTTATGAATGGGTTTCCACCTGAAGTAGTTTCCCTGAACAGAACCCCTTGTAGGATTCTCCTGTTAGTGCTCTGTTGTGTTACTTCTTGATTTCAACAAAGAGGGGTGGCACAGAATCCAACATTCCACAGACTCAACCCTGTCGTGAGTATGTTCTATAGCAGTTTTCTTACGACATAAGAAGTCCTTTGAGCTGAGGGAGACGCTGTGAGACTCACAGGGGCTGTACTTGCATTATGTGTCTTAGAGTCCTAAGTGCCTCACCCTGCCCCTCACTCACAGTATGCAAAATGCCCTATGTCCGTCCCTGTTCTATCTTCTTTCCTCCACTGGACACACACTGTCAGAATTGAGAAGACGCCGGAATGAGTTTCCCTGAATCAGAACTTCCTCTGTATAAGTTGATGGACGTCTGAGACTAGACCCCTTTATGCGGCTATTGCAGTTTACCACACAGTGCGTCCAAACAGCCTCCTTCTTTGACATACTCAATACTGCCACGAATCCCTCCTAACTCACACTGTCAGAAATGAGAATACGCCGGAATGAGTTTCCCTGACACAGAACTTCCTCTGTTCAAGGGCATCGACGAATGAGATTAGACTCCTATACGCGCCCATTCTAGTTTATCACATAGTGAGCCCCAAGAGCTTCCTTCCTTGACAGACTCAACACTGCCACGAATCCCTCCAAACGCACACTTCCCTCACAATGTTTGTAGCGTTTTCGACTTAGAAAGACAGTGTGGATGAGCATAGGTCCTGATCTTTCAATATGTGTGTTGGAAGCCTAAGCTCCATAAGCTGCACTTACCTCACAGGAACTAACGTGCCCATAGTCGGTCCTTGTTCTATCTTCATTTCTGAAGTAGGAAGACACTGTTATGGATGAGTATCCAACGGAAGTAGTGTCCCTGAACAGATCCCCTTGTAGGAATCACCTGTTAGGGGCCAGGGGCGTCCCTTCTGGATTACAAGAAAGACAGGTGGCACAGAATCCAACATTCCACAGACTCAACCCTGTCGTGAGTATGTTCTATAGCACAGTTTCCTCGTGACATATGAAGTGTATTGAGCAGACGTAGACACTGAGGAACGTCACAGGGCTATCCATGCTGTATGTTCCTTAGAGGCCAGAGGGCCTCACCGTGCACAAAACTCACAGTATGCATCCTGCCCTATGTCCGTCCTTCTTCTATCTTCTTTCCACCACTGGACTGACAGTGTCAGAATTGAGAATCCGCCTGAAGGAGTTTCCCTAAACCGAACTTGCTCTGGTCAAGGGGATGGACGTCTAAGACTAGACTCCTATACGTCCCTTTGCAGTTCACCACACAGTGCGTCTCAAGAGCCTCCTTCTTTGACAGACTCAATACTGCCACGAATCCCTCCTAACACACACTTCCATCACAATGTTTGAAGCTTTTTGGACACAGAAAGACAGTGTGGATGAGCACAGGAAGGGATCTTCAATACGTGTTATGGAAGCCTACACGCCATAAGCTGCACTTCACTCACAGGAACGTCCATAGTCGGTCCTTCTTCTAGCTTCATTTCTCAAATAGGAAGACACTGTTATGAATGAGTATCCACCTGAAGTAGTTTCCCTGAACAGATCCCTTTGTATGAATCTCCTGTTAGTGCTCTGTTGTGTTACTTCTTGATTTCAACAAAGACAGGTGGCACAGAATCCAACATTCCACAGACTCAACCCTGTCGTGAGTATGTTCTATAGCACAGTTTCCTCACGACATAAGAAGTCTTTTGAGCTGAGGGAGACGCTGTGAGACTCACAGGGGCTGTACTTGCATTATGTGTCTTAGAGGCCTCAGTGCCTCACCCTGCCCTTCACTCACAGTATGCAACCTGCCCTATGTCCTTCCCAGGTCTATCTTCTTTCCTCCACTGGACACACATTGTCAGAATTGAGAATACAACGGAATGAGTTTCCCTGAAACAGAACTTCCTCTGTACAAAGGCATGGACGTATGAGACTAGACTCCTATAGGTTCCTATTGAAATTTACCACACAGTGCGTCCCAACAGCCTCCTTCTTTGCCAGACTCAATACTGCCACGAATCCCTCCTAACTCACACTTCCCTCACAACGTTGGAAGCATTCTCAACACAGAAAGACAGTGGATGACCACAGGACGTGCTCATCCAATATGTGTTTTGGATGCCTTAGCGCCATATCCTGCACTTCACTTACAGTACCAAAAGAACCCATAGTCCGTCCTTCTTCTATCTTCATTCCTCAATGGAGAAGGCACTGTTATGAATGGATTTCCACCTGAAGTAGTTTCCCTGAACAGAACCCCTTGTAGGATTCTCCTGTTAGTGCTCTGTTGTGTTACTTCTTGATTTCAACAAAGAGGGGTGGCACAGAATCCAACATTCCACAGACTCAACCCTGTCGTGAGTATGTTCTATAGCAGTTTTCTTACGACATAAGAAGTCCTTTGAGCTGAGGGAGACGCTGTGAGACTCACAGGGGCTGTACTTGCATTATGTGTCTTAGAGTCCTAAGTGCCTCACCCTGCCCCTCACTCACAGTATGCAAAATGCCCTATGTCCGTCCCTGTTCTATCTTCTTTCCTCCACTGGACACACACTGTCAGAATTGAGAAGACGCCGGAATGAGTTTCCCTGAATCAGAACTTCCTCTGTATAAGTTGATGGACGTCTGAGACTAGACCCCTTTATGCGGCTATTGCAGTTTACCACACAGTGCGTCCAAACAGCCTCCTTCTTTGACATACTCAATACTGCCACGAATCCCTCCTAACTCACACTGTCAGAAATGAGAATACGCCGGAATGAGTTTCCCTGACACAGAACTTCCTCTGTTCAAGGGCATCGACGAATGAGATTAGACTCCTATACGCGCCCATTCTAGTTTATCACATAGTGAGCCCCAAGAGCTTCCTTCCTTGACAGACTCAACACTGCCACGAATCCCTCCAAACGCACACTTCCCTCACAATGTTTGTAGCGTTTTCGACTTAGAAAGACAGTGTGGATGAGCATAGGTCCTGATCTTTCAATATGTGTGTTGGAAGCCTAAGCTCCATAAGCTGCACTTACCTCACAGGAACTAACGTGCCCATAGTCGGTCCTTGTTCTATCTTCATTTCTGAAGTAGGAAGACACTGTTATGGATGAGTATCCAACGGAAGTAGTGTCCCTGAACAGATCCCCTTGTAGGAATCACCTGTTAGGGGCCAGGGGCGTCCCTTCTGGATTACAAGAAAGACAGGTGGCACAGAATCCAACATTCCACAGACTCAACCCTGTCGTGAGTATGTTCTATAGCACAGTTTCCTCGTGACATATGAAGTGTATTGAGCAGACGTAGACACTGAGGAACGTCACAGGGCTATCCATGCTGTATGTTCCTTAGAGGCCAGAGGGCCTCACCGTGCACAAAACTCACAGTATGCATCCTGCCCTATGTCCGTCCTTCTTCTATCTTCTTTCCACCACTGGACTGACAGTGTCAGAATTGAGAATCCGCCTGAAGGAGTTTCCCTAAACCGAACTTGCTCTGGTCAAGGGGATGGACGTCTAAGACTAGACTCCTATACGTCCCTTTGCAGTTCACCACACAGTGCGTCTCAAGAGCCTCCTTCTTTGACAGACTCAATACTGCCACGAATCCCTCCTAACACACACTTCCATCACAATGTTTGAAGCTTTTTGGACACAGAAAGACAGTGTGGATGAGCACAGGAAGGGATCTTCAATACGTGTTATGGAAGCCTACACGCCATAAGCTGCACTTCACTCACAGGAACGTCCATAGTCGGTCCTTCTTCTAGCTTCATTTCTCAAATAGGAAGACACTGTTATGAATGAGTATCCACCTGAAGTAGTTTCCCTGAACAGATCCCTTTGTATGAATCTCCTGTTAGTGCTCTGTTGTGTTACTTCTTGATTTCAACAAAGACAGGTGGCACAGAATCCAACATTCCACAGACTCAACCCTGTCGTGAGTATGTTCTATAGCACAGTTTCCTCACGACATAAGAAGTCTTTTGAGCTGAGGGAGACGCTGTGAGACTCACAGGGGCTGTACTTGCATTATGTGTCTTAGAGGCCTCAGTGCCTCACCCTGCCCTTCACTCACAGTATGCAACCTGCCCTATGTCCTTCCCAGGTCTATCTTCTTTCCTCCACTGGACACACATTGTCAGAATTGAGAATACAACGGAATGAGTTTCCCTGAAACAGAACTTCCTCTGTACAAAGGCATGGATGTATGAGACTAGACTCCTATAGGTTCCTATTGAAATTTACCACACAGTGCGTCCCAACAGCCTCCTTCTTTGCCAGACTCAATACTGCCACGAATCCCTCCTAACTCACACTTCCCTCACAACGTTGGAAGCATTCTCAACACAGAAAGACAGTGGATGACCACAGGACGTGCTCATCCAATATGTGTTTTGGATGCCTTAGCGCCATATCCTGCACTTCACTTACAGTACCAAAAGAACCCATAGTCCGTCCTTCTTGTATCTTCATTCCTCAATGGAGAAGGCACTGTTATGAATGGATTTCCACCTGAAGTAGTTTCCCTGAACAGAACCCCTTGTAGGAATCTCCTGTTACTTCTCTGTTGTGTTACTTCTTGATTTCAACAAAGACAGGTGGCACAGAATCCAACATTCCACAGACTCAACCCTGTCGTGAGTATGTTCTATAGCAGTTTTCTTACGACATAAGAAGTCCTTTGAGCTGAGGGAGACGCTGTGAGACTCACAGGGGCTGTACTTGCATTATGTGTCTTAGAGTCCTAAGTGCCTCACCCTGCCCCTCACTCACAGTATGCATAATGCCCTATGTCCGTCCCTGTTCTATCTTCTTTCCTCCACTGGACACACACTGTCAGAATTGAGAAGACGCCGGAATGAGTTTCCCTGAATCAGAACTTCCTCTGTATAAGTTGATGGACGTCTGAGACTAGACCTCTATATGCGGCTATTGCAGTTTACCACACAGTGCGTCCAAACAGCCTCCTTCTTTGACATACTCAATACTGCCACGAATCCCTCCTAACTCACACTGTCAGAAATGAGAATACGCCGGAATGAGTTTCCCTGACACAGAACTTCCTCTGTTCAAGGGCATCGACGAATGAGATTAGACTCCTATACGCGCCCATTCTAGTTTATCACATAGTGAGCCCCAAGAGCTTCCTTCCTTGACAGACTCAACACTGCCACGAATCCCTCCAAACGCACACTTCCCTCACAATGTTTGTAGCGTTTTCGACTTAGAAAGACAGTGTGGATGAGCATAGGTCCTGATCTTTCAATATGTGTGTTGGAAGCCTAAGCTCCATAAGCTGCACTTACCTCACAGGAACTAAAGTGCCCATAGTCGTTCCTTGTTCTATTTTCATTTCTGAAGTAGGAAGACACTGTTATGGATGAGTATCCAACGGAAGTAGTGTCCCTGAACAGATCCCCTTGTATGAATCACCTGTTAGGGGCCAGGGGCGTCCCTTCTGGATTACAAGAAAGACAGGTGGCACAGAATCCAACATTCCACAGACTCAACCCTGTCGTGAGTATGTTCTATAGCACAGTTTCCTCGTGACATATGAAGTGTATTGAGCAGACGTAGACACTGAGGAACGTCACAGGGCTATCCATGCTGTATGTTCCTTAGAGGCCAGAGGGCCTCACCGTGCACAAAACTCACAGTATGCATCCTGCCCTATGTCCGTCCTTCTTCTATCTTCTTTCCACCACTGGACTGACAGTGTCAGAATTGAGAATCCGCCTGAAGGAGTTTCCCTAAACCGAACTTGCTCTGGTCAAGGGGATGGACGTCTAAGACTAGACTCCTATACGTCCCTTTGCAGTTCACCACACAGTGCGTCTCAAGAGCCTCCTTCTTTGACAGACTCAATACTGCCACGAATCCCTCCTAACACACACTTCCATCACAATGTTTGAAGCTTTTTGGACACAGAAAGACAGTGTGGATGAGCACAGGAAGGGATCTTCAATACGTGTTATGGAAGCCTACACGCCATAAGCTGCACTTCACTCACAGGAACGTCCATAGTCGGTCCTTCTTCTAGCTTCATTTCTCAAATAGGAAGACACTGTTATGAATGAGTATCCACCTGAAGTAGTTTCCCTGAACAGATCCCTTTGTATGAATCTCCTGTTAGTGCTCTGTTGTGTTACTTCTTGATTTCAACAAAGACAGGTGGCACAGAATCCAACATTCCACAGACTCAACCCTGTCGTGAGTATGTTCTATAGCACAGTTTCCTCACGACATAAGAAGTCTTTTGAGCTGAGGGAGACGCTGTGAGACTCACAGGGGCTGTACTTGCATTATGTGTCTTAGAGGCCTCAGTGCCTCACCCTGCCCTTCACTCACAGTATGCAACCTGCCCTATGTCCTTCCCAGGTCTATCTTCTTTCCTCCACTGGACACACATTGTCAGAATTGAGAATACAACGGAATGAGTTTCCCTGAAACAGAACTTCCTCTGTACAAAGGCATGGACGTATGAGACTAGACTCCTATAGGTTCCTATTGAAATTTACCACACAGTGCGTCCCAACAGCCTCCTTCTTTGCCAGACTCAATACTGCCACGAATCCCTCCTAACTCACACTTCCCTCACAACGTTGGAAGCATTCTCAACACAGAAAGACAGTGGATGACCACAGGACGTGCTCATCCAATATGTGTTTTGGATGCCTTAGCGCCATATCCTGCACTTCACTTACAGTACCAAAAGAACCCATAGTCCGTCCTTCTTGTATCTTCATTCCTCAATGGAGAAGGCACTGTTATGAATGGATTTCCACCTGAAGTAGTTTCCCTGAACAGAACCCCTTGTAGGATTCTCCTGTTAGTGCTCTGTTGTGTTACTTCTTGATTTCAACAAAGACAGGTGGCACAGAATCCAACATTCCACAGACTCAACCCTGTCGTGAGTATGTTCTATAGCAGTTTTCTTACGACATAAGAAGTCCTTTGAGCTGAGGGAGACGCTGTGAGACTCACAGGGGCTGTACTTGCATTATGTGTCTTAGAGTCCTAAGTGCCTCACCCTGCCCCTCACTCACAGTATGCATAATGCCCTATGTCCGTCCCTGTTCTATCTTCTTTCCTCCACTGGACACACACTGTCAGAATTGAGAAGACGCCGGAATGAGTTTCCCTGAATCAGAACTTCCTCTGTATAAGTTGATGGACGTCTGAGACTAGACCTCTATATGCGGCTATTGCAGTTTACCACACAGTGCGTCCAAACAGCCTCCTTCTTTGACATACTCAATACTGCCACGAATCCCTCCTAACTCACACTGTCAGAAATGAGAATACGCCGGAATGAGTTTCCCTGACACAGAACTTCCTCTGTTCAAGGGCATCGACGAATGAGATTAGACTCCTATACGCGCCCATTCTAGTTTATCACATAGTGAGCCCCAAGAGCTTCCTTCCTTGACAGACTCAACACTGCCACGAATCCCTCCAAACGCACACTTCCCTCACAATGTTTGTAGCGTTTTCGACTTAGAAAGACAGTGTGGATGAACATAGGTCCTGATCTTTCAATATGTGTGTTGGAAGCCTAAGCTCCATAAGCTGCACTTACCTCACAGGAACTAAAGTGCCCATAGTCGTTCCTTGTTCTATTTTCATTTCTGAAGTAGGAAGACACTGTTATGGATGAGTATCCAACGGAAGTAGTGTCCCTGAACAGATCCCCTTGTAGGAATCACCTGTTAGGGGCCAGGGGCGTCCCTTCTGGATTACAAGAAAGACAGGTGGCACAGAATCCAACATTCCACAGACTCAACCCTGTCGTGAGTATGTTCTATAGCACAGTTTCCTCGTGACATATGAAGTGTATTGAGCAGACGTAGACACTGAGGAACGTCACAGGGCTATCCATGCTGTATGTTCCTTAGAGGCCAGAGGGCCTCACCGTGCACAAAACTCACAGTATGCATCCTGCCCTATGTCCGTCCTTCTTCTATCTTCTTTCCACCACTGGACTGACAGTGTCAGAATTGAGAATCCGCCTGAAGGAGTTTCCCTAAACCGAACTTGCTCTGGTCAAGGGGATGGACGTCTAAGACTAGACTCCTATACGTCCCTTTGCAGTTCACCACACAGTGCGTCTCAAGAGCCTCCTTCTTTGACAGACTCAATACTGCCACGAATCCCTCCTAACACACACTTCCATCACAATGTTTGAAGCTTTTTGGACACAGAAAGACAGTGTGGATGAGCACAGGAAGGGATCTTCAATACGTGTTATGGAAGCCTACACGCCATAAGCTGCACTTCACTCACAGGAACGTCCATAGTCGGTCCTTCTTCTAGCTTCATTTCTCAAATAGGAAGACACTGTTATGAATGAGTATCCACCTGAAGTAGTTTCCCTGAACAGATCCCTTTGTATGAATCTCCTGTTAGTGCTCTGTTGTGTTACTTCTTGATTTCAACAAAGACAGGTGGCACAGAATCCAACATTCCACAGACTCAACCCTGTCGTGAGTATGTTCTATAGCACAGTTTCCTCACGACATAAGAAGTCTTTTGAGCTGAGGGAGACGCTGTGAGACTCACAGGGGCTGTACTTGCATTATGTGTCTTAGAGGCCTCAGTGCCTCACCCTGCCCTTCACTCACAGTATGCAACCTGCCCTATGTCCTTCCCAGGTCTATCTTCTTTCCTCCACTGGACACACATTGTCAGAATTGAGAATACAACGGAATGAGTTTCCCTGAAACAGAACTTCCTCTGTACAAAGGCATGGACGTATGAGACTAGACTCCTATAGGTTCCTATTGAAATTTACCACACAGTGCGTCCCAACAGCCTCCTTCTTTGCCAGACTCAATACTGCCACGAATCCCTCCTAACTCACACTTCCCTCACAACGTTGGAAGCATTCTCAACACAGAAAGACAGTGGATGACCACAGGACGTGCTCATCCAATATGTGTTTTGGATGCCTTAGCGCCATATCCTGCACTTCACTTACAGTACCAAAAGAACCCATAGTCCGTCCTTCTTCTATCTTCATTCCTCAATGGAGAAGGCACTGTTATGAATGGGTTTCCACCTGAAGTAGTTTCCCTGAACAGAACCCCTTGTAGGATTCTCCTGTTAGTGCTCTGTTGTGTTACTTCTTGATTTCAACAAAGAGGGGTGGCACAGAATCCAACATTCCACAGACTCAACCCTGTCGTGAGTATGTTCTATAGCAGTTTTCTTACGACATAAGAAGTCCTTTGAGCTGAGGGAGACGCTGTGAGACTCACAGGGGCTGTACTTGCATTATGTGTCTTAGAGTCCTAAGTGCCTCACCCTGCCCCTCACTCACAGTATGCAAAATGCCCTATGTCCGTCCCTGTTCTATCTTCTTTCCTCCACTGGACACACACTGTCAGAATTGAGAAGACGCCGGAATGAGTTTCCCTGAATCAGAACTTCCTCTGTATAAGTTGATGGACGTCTGAGACTAGACCCCTTTATGCGGCTATTGCAGTTTACCACACAGTGCGTCCAAACAGCCTCCTTCTTTGACATACTCAATACTGCCACGAATCCCTCCTAACTCACACTGTCAGAAATGAGAATACGCCGGAATGAGTTTCCCTGACACAGAACTTCCTCTGTTCAAGGGCATCGACGAATGAGATTAGACTCCTATACGCGCCCATTCTAGTTTATCACATAGTGAGCCCCAAGAGCTTCCTTCCTTGACAGACTCAACACTGCCACGAATCCCTCCAAACGCACACTTCCCTCACAATGTTTGTAGCGTTTTCGACTTAGAAAGACAGTGTGGATGAGCATAGGTCCTGATCTTTCAATATGTGTGTTGGAAGCCTAAGCTCCATAAGCTGCACTTACCTCACAGGAACTAACGTGCCCATAGTCGGTCCTTGTTCTATCTTCATTTCTGAAGTAGGAAGACACTGTTATGGATGAGTATCCAACGGAAGTAGTGTCCCTGAACAGATCCCCTTGTAGGAATCACCTGTTAGGGGCCAGGGGCGTCCCTTCTGGATTACAAGAAAGACAGGTGGCACAGAATCCAACATTCCACAGACTCAACCCTGTCGTGAGTATGTTCTATAGCACAGTTTCCTCGTGACATATGAAGTGTATTGAGCAGACGTAGACACTGAGGAACGTCACAGGGCTATCCATGCTGTATGTTCCTTAGAGGCCAGAGGGCCTCACCGTGCACAAAACTCACAGTATGCATCCTGCCCTATGTCCGTCCTTCTTCTATCTTCTTTCCACCACTGGACTGACAGTGTCAGAATTGAGAATCCGCCTGAAGGAGTTTCCCTAAACCGAACTTGCTCTGGTCAAGGGGATGGACGTCTAAGACTAGACTCCTATACGTCCCTTTGCAGTTCACCACACAGTGCGTCTCAAGAGCCTCCTTCTTTGACAGACTCAATACTGCCACGAATCCCTCCTAACACACACTTCCATCACAATGTTTGAAGCTTTTTGGACACAGAAAGACAGTGTGGATGAGCACAGGAAGGGATCTTCAATACGTGTTATGGAAGCCTACACGCCATAAGCTGCACTTCACTCACAGGAACGTCCATAGTCGGTCCTTCTTCTAGCTTCATTTCTCAAATAGGAAGACACTGTTATGAATGAGTATCCACCTGAAGTAGTTTCCCTGAACAGATCCCTTTGTATGAATCTCCTGTTAGTGCTCTGTTGTGTTACTTCTTGATTTCAACAAAGACAGGTGGCACAGAATCCAACATTCCACAGACTCAACCCTGTCGTGAGTATGTTCTATAGCACAGTTTCCTCACGACATAAGAAGTCTTTTGAGCTGAGGGAGACGCTGTGAGACTCACAGGGGCTGTACTTGCATTATGTGTCTTAGAGGCCTCAGTGCCTCACCCTGCCCTTCACTCACAGTATGCAACCTGCCCTATGTCCTTCCCAGGTCTATCTTCTTTCCTCCACTGGACACACATTGTCAGAATTGAGAATACAACGGAATGAGTTTCCCTGAAACAGAACTTCCTCTGTACAAAGGCATGGACGTATGAGACTAGACTCCTATAGGTTCCTATTGAAATTTACCACACAGTGCGTCCCAACAGCCTCCTTCTTTGCCAGACTCAATACTGCCACGAATCCCTCCTAACTCACACTTCCCTCACAACGTTGGAAGCATTCTCAACACAGAAAGACAGTGGATGACCACAGGACGTGCTCATCCAATATGTGTTTTGGATGCCTTAGCGCCATATCCTGCACTTCACTTACAGTACCAAAAGAACCCATAGTCCGTCCTTCTTCTATCTTCATTCCTCAATGGAGAAGGCACTGTTATGAATGGATTTCCACCTGAAGTAGTTTCCCTGAACAGAACCCCTTGTAGGAATCTCCTGTTAGTGCTCTGTTGTGTTACTTCTTGATTTCAACAAAGACAGGTGGCACAGAATCCAACATTCCACAGACTCAACCCTGTCGTGAGTATGTTCTATAGCAGTTTTCTTACGACATAAGAAGTCCTTTGAGCTGAGGGAGACGCTGTGAGACTCACAGGGGCTGTACTTGCATTATGTGTCTTAGAGTCCTAAGTGCCTCACCCTGCCCCTCACTCACAGTATGCAAAATGCCCTATGTCCGTCCCTGTTCTATCTTCTTTCCTCCACTGGACACACACTGTCAGAATTGAGAAGACGCCGGAATGAGTTTCCCTGAATCAGAACTTCCTCTGTATAAGTTGATGGACGTCTGAGACTAGACCCCTTTATGCGGCTATTGCAGTTTACCACACAGTGCGTCCAAACAGCCTCCTTCTTTGACATACTCAATACTGCCACGAATCCCTCCTAACTCACACTGTCAGAAATGAGAATACGCCGGAATGAGTTTCCCTGACACAGAACTTCCTCTGTTCAAGGGCATCGACGAATGAGATTAGACTCCTATACGCGCCCATTCTAGTTTATCACATAGTGAGCCCCAAGAGCTTCCTTCCTTGACAGACTCAACACTGCCACGAATCCCTCCAAACGCACACTTCCCTCACAATGTTTGTAGCGTTTTCGACTTAGAAAGACAGTGTGGATGAGCATAGGTCCTGATCTTTCAATATGTGTGTTGGAAGCCTAAGCTCCATAAGCTGCACTTACCTCACAGGAACTAAAGTGCCCATAGTCGGTCCTTTTTCTATCTTCATTTCTGAAGTAGGAAGACACTGTTATGGATGAGTATCCAACGGAAGTAGTGTCCCTGAACAGATCCCCTTGTAGGAATCACCTGTTAGGGGCCAGGGGCGTCCCGTCTGTATTACAAGAAAGACAGGTGGCACAGAATCCAACATTCCACAGACTCAACCCTGTCGTGAGTATGTTCTATAGCACAGTTTCCTCGTGACATATGAAGTGTATTGAGCAGACGTAGACACTGAGGAACGTCACAGGGCTATCCATGCTGTATGTTCCTTAGAGGCCAGAGGGCCTCACCGTGCACAAAACTCACAGTATGCATCCTGCCCTATGTCCGTCCTTCTTCTATCTTCTTTCCACCACTGGACTGACAGTGTCAGAATTGAGAATCCGCCTGAAGGAGTTTCCCTAAACCGAACTTGCTCTGGTCAAGGGGATGGACGTCTAAGACTAGACTCCTATACGTCCCTTTGCAGTTTACCACACAGTGCGTCTCAAGAGCCTCCTTCTTTGACAGACTCAATACTGCCACGAATCCCTCCTAACACACACTTCCATCACAATGTTTGAAGCTTTTTGGACACAGAAAGACAGTGTGGATGAGCACAGGAAGGGATCTTCAATACGTGTTATGGAAGCCTACACGCCATAAGCTGCACTTCACTCACAGGAACGTCCATAGTCGGTCCTTCTTCTAGCTTCATTTTTCAAATAGGAAGACACTGTTATGAATGAGTATCCACCTGAAGTAGTTTCCCTGAAAAGATCCCTTTGTATGAATCTCCTGTTAGTGCTCTGTTGTGTTACTTCTTGATTTCAACAAAGACAGGTGATACAGAATCCAACATTCCAAGACTCAACCCTGTCGTGAGTATGTTCCATAGCACAGTTTCCTCACGACATAAGAAGTCTTTTGAGCTGAGGGAGACGCTGTGAGACTCAGAGGGGCTGTACTTGCATTATGTGTCTTAGAGGCCTAAGTGCCTCACCCTGCCCTTCACTCACTGTATGCAACCTTCCCTATGTCCTTCCCAGGTCTATCTTCTTTCCTCCACTGGACACACCCAGTCAGAATTGAGAATACGCCGGAATGAGTTTCCCTGAAACAGAAATTCCTCTGTACAAAGGCATGGACGTATAAGATTAGACTCCTCTATGTTCCTATTGAAATTAACCACACAGTGCGTCCCAACAGCCTCCTTCTTTGACAGAGTCAATATTGCCACGAATCCCTCCTAACTCTCACTTGCCTCACAATGTTGGAAGCATTTTCAACACAGAAAGACAGTGGATGACCACAGGACGTGCTCATCCAATATGTGTTTTAGATGTCTTAGCGCCATATCCTGCACTTCACTTACAGTACCAAAAGAACCCATAGTCCCTCATTCTTGTATCTTCTTTCCTCAATGGAGAAGGCACTGTTATGAATGGATTTCCACCTGAAGTAGTTTCCGTGAACAGAACCCCTTGTAGGAATCTCCTGTTACTTCTCTGTTGTGTTACTTCTTGATTTCAACAAAGACAGGTGGCACAGAATCCAACATTCCACAGTCTCAACCCTGTCTTGAGTATGTTCTATAGCACAGTTTCCTCACGACATAAGAAGTCTTTTGAGCTGAGGGAGACGCTGTGAGACTCACAGGGGCTGTACTTGCATTATGTGTCTTAGAGGCCTAAGTGCCTCACCCTGCCCTTCACTCACAGTATGCAAAATGCCCTATGTCCATCCCTGTTCTATCTTCTTTCCTCCACTGGACACACACTGTCAGAATTGAGAAGACGCCGGAATGAGTTTCCCTGAATCAGAACTTCCTCAGTTCAAGGACATCGACGAATGAGATTAGACTCCTATACGCGCCCATTCTAGTTTATCACATAGTGAGCCCCAAGAGCCTCCTTCCTTGACAGACTCAACACTGCCACGAATCCCTCCAAACGCACACTTCCCTCACAATGTTTGTAGCGTTTTCGACTTAGAAAGACTGTGTTGATGAGCACAGGTCCTGATCTTTCAATATGTGTGTTGGAAGCCTAAGCTCCATAAGCTGTACTTCCCTCACAGGAACTAAAGTGCCCATAGTCCGTCCTTTTTCTATCTTCATTTCTGAAGTAGGAAGACACAGTTATGGATGAGTATCCAACGGAAGTAGTGTCCCTGAACAGATCCCCTTGTAGGAAACACCTGTTAGGGGCCAGGGGCGTCCCTTCTGGATTACAAGAAAGACAGGTGGCACAGAATCCAACATTCCACAGACTCAACCCTGTCGTGAGTATGTTCTATAGCCCAGTTTCCTCGTGACATATGAAGTGTATTGAGCAGACGTAGACACTGAGGAACGTCACAGGGCTATCCATGCTGTTTGTTCCTTAGAGGCCAGAGTGCCTGACCGTGCACAAGACTCACAGTATGCATCCTGCCCTATGTCCGTCCTACTTCTATCTTCTTTCCACCACTGGACTGACAGTGTCAGAATTGAGAATCCGTCTGAAGGAGTTTCCCTAAACCGAACTTGCTCTGGTCAAGGGGATGGACGTCTAAGATTAGTCTCCTATACGTTCCTTTGCAGTTTACCACGCAGTGCGTCCCAAGAGCCTCCTTCTTTGACAGACTCAATACTGCCACGAATCCCTCCTAACGCACACTTCCATCACAAAGTTTGAAGCGTTTTGGGCACAGGAAGACAGTGTGGATGAGCACAGGAAGGGATCTTCAATACGTGTTATGGAAGCCTACACGCCATAAGCTGCACTTCACTCACAGGAACGTCCATAGTCGGTCCTTCTTCTAGCTTCATTTCTCAAATAGGAAGACACTGTTATGAATGAGTATCCACCTGAAGTAGTTTCCCTGAACAGATCCCTTTGTATGAATCTCCTGTTAGTGCTCTGTTGTGTTACTTCTTGATTTCAACAAAGACAGGTGGCACAGAATCCAACATTCCACAGACTCAACCCTGTCGTGAGTATGTTCTATAGCACAGTTTCCTCACGACATAAGAAGTCTTTTGAGCTGAGGGAGACGCTGTGAGACTCACAGGGGCTGTACTTGCATTATGTGTCTTAGAGGCCTCAGTGCCTCACCCTGCCCTTCACTCACAGTATGCAACCTGCCCTATGTCCTTCCCAGGTCTATCTTCTTTCCTCCACTGGACACACATTGTCAGAATTGAGAATACAACGGAATGAGTTTCCCTGAAACAGAACTTCCTCTGTACAAAGGCATGGACGTATGAGACTAGACTCCTATAGGTTCCTATTGAAATTTACCACACAGTGCGTCCCAACAGCCTCCTTCTTTGCCAGACTCAATACTGCCACGAATCCCTCCTAACTCACACTTCCCTCACAACGTTGGAAGCATTCTCAACACAGAAAGACAGTGGATGACCACAGGACGTGCTCATCCAATATGTGTTTTGGATGCCTTAGCGCCATATCCTGCACTTCACTTACAGTACCAAAAGAACCCATAGTCCGTCCTTCTTCTATCTTCATTCCTCAATGGAGAAGGCACTGTTATGAATGGGTTTCCACCTGAAGTAGTTTCCCTGAACAGAACCCCTTGTAGGATTCTCCTGTTAGTGCTCTGTTGTGTTACTTCTTGATTTCAACAAAGACAGGTGGCACAGAATCCAACATTCCACAGACTCAACCCTGTCGTGAGTATGTTCTATAGCAGTTTTCTTACGACATAAGAAGTCCTTTGAGCTGAGGGAGACGCTGTGAGACTCACAGGGGCTGTACTTGCATTATGTGTCTTAGAGTCCTAAGTGCCTCACCCTGCCCCTCACTCACAGTATGCAAAATGCCCTATGTCCGTCCCTGTTCTATCTTCTTTCCTCCACTGGACACACACTGTCAGAATTGAGAAGACGCCGGAATGAGTTTCCCTGAATCAGAACTTCCTCTGTATAAGTTGATGGACGTCTGAGACTAGACCCCTTTATGCGGCTATTGCAGTTTACCACACAGTGCGTCCAAACAGCCTCCTTCTTTGACATACTCAATACTGCCACGAATCCCTCCTAACTCACACTGTCAGAAATGAGAATACGCCGGAATGAGTTTCCCTGACACAGAACTTCCTCTGTTCAAGGGCATCGACGAATGAGATTAGACTCCTATACGCGCCCATTCTAGTTTATCACATAGTGAGCCCCAAGAGCTTCCTTCCTTGACAGACTCAACACTGCCACGAATCCCTCCAAACGCACACTTCCCTCACAATGTTTGTAGCGTTTTCGACTTAGAAAGACAGTGTGGATGAGCATAGGTCCTGATCTTTCAATATGTGTGTTGGAAGCCTAAGCTCCATAAGCTGCACTTACCTCACAGGAACTAAAGTGCCCATAGTCGGTCCTTGTTCTATCTTCATTTCTGAAGTAGGAAGACACTGTTATGGATGAGTATCCAACGGAAGTAGTGTCCCTGAACAGATCCCCTTGTAGGAATCACCTGTTAGGGGCCAGGGGCGTCCCTTCTGGATTACAAGAAAGACAGGTGGCACAGAATCCAACATTCCACAGACTCAACCCTGTCGTGAGTATGTTCTATAGCACAGTTTCCTCGTGACATATGAAGTGTATTGAGCAGACGTAGACACTGAGGAACGTCACAGGGCTATCCATGCTGTATGTTCCTTAGAGGCCAGAGGGCCTCACCGTGCACAAAACTCACAGTATGCATCCTGCCCTATGTCCGTCCTTCTTCTATCTTCTTTCCACCACTGGACTGACAGTGTCAGAATTGAGAATCCGCCTGAAGGAGTTTCCCTAAACCGAACTTGCTCTGGTCAAGGGGATGGACGTCTAAGACTAGACTCCTATACGTCCCTTTGCAGTTCACCACACAGTGCGTCTCAAGAGCCTCCTTCTTTGACAGACTCAATACTGCCACGAATCCCTCCTAACACACACTTCCATCACAATGTTTGAAGCTTTTTGGACACAGAAAGACAGTGTGGATGAGCACAGGAAGGGATCTTCAATACGTGTTATGGAAGCCTACACGCCATAAGCTGCACTTCACTCACAGGAACGTCCATAGTCGGTCCTTCTTCTAGCTTCATTTCTCAAATAGGAAGACACTGTTATGAATGAGTATCCACCTGAAGTAGTTTCCCTGAACAGATCCCTTTGTATGAATCTCCTGTTAGTGCTCTGTTGTGTTACTTCTTGATTTCAACAAAGACAGGTGGCACAGAATCCAACATTCCACAGACTCAACCCTGTCGTGAGTATGTTCTATAGCACAGTTTCCTCACGACATAAGAAGTCTTTTGAGCTGAGGGAGACGCTGTGAGACTCACAGGGGCTGTACTTGCATTATGTGTCTTAGAGGCCTCAGTGCCTCACCCTGCCCTTCACTCACAGTATGCAACCTGCCCTATGTCCTTCCCAGGTCTATCTTCTTTCCTCCACTGGACACACATTGTCAGAATTGAGAATACAACGGAATGAGTTTCCCTGAAACAGAACTTCCTCTGTACAAAGGCATGGACGTATGAGACTAGACTCCTATAGGTTCCTATTGAAATTTACCACGCAGTGCGTCCCAACAGCCTCCTTCTTTGCCAGACTCAATACTGCCACGAATCCCTCCTAACTCACACTTCCCTCACAACGTTGGAAGCATTCTCAACACAGAAAGACAGTGGATGACCACAGGACGTGCTCATCCAATATGTGTTTTGGATGCCTTAGCGCCATATCCTGCACTTCACTTACAGTACCAAAAGAACCCATAGTCCGTCCTTCTTCTATCTTCATTCCTCAATGGAGAAGGCACTGTTATGAATGGATTTCCACCTGAAGTAGTTTCCCTGAACAGAACCCCTTGTAGGAATCTCCTGTTACTTCTCTGTTGTGTTACTTCTTGATTTCAACAAAGACAGGTGGCACAGAATCCAACATTCCACAGACTCAACCCTGTCGTGAGTATGTTCTATAACAGTTTTCTTACGACATAAGAAGTCCTCTGAGCTGAGGGAGACGCTGTGAGACTCACAGGGGCTGTACTTGCATTATGTGTCTTAGAGTCCTAAGTGCCTCACCCTGCCCCTCACTCACAGTATGCAAAATGCCCTATGTCCGTCCCTGTTCTATCTTCTTTCCTCCACTGGACACACACTGTCAGAATTGAGAAGACGCCGGAATGAGTTTCCCTGAATCAGAACTTCCTCTGTATAAGTTGATGGACGTCTGAGACTAGACCTCTATATGCGGCTATTGCAGTTTACCACACAGTGCGTCCAAACAGCCTCCTTCTTTGACATACTCAATACTGCCACGAATCCCTCCTAACTCACACTGTCAGAAATGAGAATACGCCGGAATGAGTTTCCCTGACACAGAACTTCCTCTGTTCAAGGGCATCGACGAATGAGATTAGACTCCTATACGCGCCCATTCTAGTTTATCACATAGTGAGCCCCAAGAGCTTCCTTCCTTGACAGACTCAACACTGCCACGAATCCCTCCAAACGCACACTTCCCTCACAATGTTTGTAGCGTTTTCGACTTAGAAAGACAGTGTGGATGAGCATAGGTCCTGATCTTTCAATATGTGTGTTGGAAGCCTAAGCTCCATAAGCTGCACTTACCTCACAGGAACTAACGTGCCCATAGTCGGTCCTTGTTCTATCTTCATTTCTGAAGTAGGAAGACACTGTTATGGATGAGTATCCAACGGAAGTAGTGTCCCTGAACAGATCCCCTTGTAGGAATCACCTGTTAGGGGCCAGGGGCGTCCCTTCTGGATTACAAGAAAGACAGGTGGCACAGAATCCAACATTCCACAGACTCAACCCTGTCGTGAGTATGTTCTATAGCACAGTTTCCTCGTGACATATGAAGTGTATTGAGCAGACGTAGACACTGAGGAACGTCACAGGGCTATCCATGCTGTATGTTCCTTAGAGGCCAGAGGGCCTCACCGTGCACAAAACTCACAGTATGCATCCTGCCCTATGTCCGTCCTTCTTCTATCTTCTTTCCACCACTGGACTGACAGTGTCAGAATTGAGAATCCGCCTGAAGGAGTTTCCCTAAACCGAACTTGCTCTGGTCAAGGGGATGGACGTCTAAGACTAGACTCCTATACGTCCCTTTGCAGTTCACCACACAGTGCGTCTCAAGAGCCTCCTTCTTTGACAGACTCAATACTGCCACGAATCCCTCCTAACACACACTTCCATCACAATGTTTGAAGCTTTTTGGACACAGAAAGACAGTGTGGATGAGCACAGGAAGGGATCTTCAATACGTGTTATGGAAGCCTACACGCCATAAGCTGCACTTCACTCACAGGAACGTCCATAGTCGGTCCTTCTTCTAGCTTCATTTCTCAAATAGGAAGACACTGTTATGAATGAGTATCCACCTGAAGTAGTTTCCCTGAACAGATCCCTTTGTATGAATCTCCTGTTAGTGCTCTGTTGTGTTACTTCTTGATTTCAACAAAGACAGGTGGCACAGAATCCAACATTCCACAGACTCAACCCTGTCGTGAGTATGTTCTATAGCACAGTTTCCTCACGACATAAGAAGTCTTTTGAGCTGAGGGAGACGCTGTGAGACTCACAGGGGCTGTACTTGCATTATGTGTCTTAGAGGCCTCAGTGCCTCACCCTGCCCTTCACTCACAGTATGCAACCTGCCCTATGTCCTTCCCAGGTCTATCTTCTTTCCTCCACTGGACACACATTGTCAGAATTGAGAATACAACGGAATGAGTTTCCCTGAAACAGAACTTCCTCTGTACAAAGGCATGGACGTATGAGACTAGACTCCTATAGGTTCCTATTGAAATTTACCACACAGTGCGTCCCAACAGCCTCCTTCTTTGCCAGACTCAATACTGCCACGAATCCCTCCTAACTCACACTTCCCTCACAACGTTGGAAGCATTCTCAACACAGAAAGACAGTGGATGACCACAGGACGTGCTCATCCAATATGTGTTTTGGATGCCTTAGCGCCATATCCTGCACTTCACTTACAGTACCAAAAGAACCCATAGTCCGTCCTTCTTGTATCTTCATTCCTCAATGGAGAAGGCACTGTTATGAATGGGTTTCCACCTGAAGTAGTTTCCCTGAACAGAACCCCTTGTAGGAATCTCCTGTTAGTGCTCTGTTGTGTTACTTCTTGATTTCAACAAAGACGGGTGGCACAGAATCCAACATTCCACAGACTCAACCCTGTCGTGAGTATGTTCTATAGCAGTTTTCTTACGACATAAGAAGTCCTTTGAGCTGAGGGAGACGCTGTGAGACTCACAGGGGCTGTACTTGCATTATGTGTCTTAGAGTCCTAAGTGCCTCACCCTGCCCCTCACTCACAGTATGCATAATGCCCTATGTCCGTCCCTGTTCTATCTTCTTTCCTCCACTGGACACACACTGTCAGAATTGAGAAGACGCCGGAATGAGTTTCCCTGAATCAGAACTTCCTCTGTATAAGTTGATGGACGTCTGAGACTAGACCTCTATATGCGGCTATTGCAGTTTACCACACAGTGCGTCCAAACAGCCTCCTTCTTTGACATACTCAATACTGCCACGAATCCCTCCTAACTCACACTGTCAGAAATGAGAATACGCCGGAATGAGTTTCCCTGACACAGAACTTCCTCTGTTCAAGGGCATCGACGAATGAGATTAGACTCCTATACGCGCCCATTCTAGTTTATCACATAGTGAGCCCCAAGAGCTTCCTTCCTTGACAGACTCAACACTGCCACGAATCCCTCCAAACGCACACTTCCCTCACAATGTTTGTAGCGTTTTCGACTTAGAAAGACAGTGTGGATGAGCATAGGTCCTGATCTTTCAATATGTGTGTTGGAAGCCTAAGCTCCATAAGCTGCACTTACCTCACAGGAACTAACGTGCCCATAGTCGGTCCTTGTTCTATCTTCATTTCTGAAGTAGGAAGACACTGTTATGGATGAGTATCCAACGGAAGTAGTGTCCCTGAACAGATCCCCTTGTAGGAATCACCTGTTAGGGGCCAGGGGCGTCCCTTCTGGATTACAAGAAAGACAGGTGGCACAGAATCCAACATTCCACAGACTCAACCCTGTCGTGAGTATGTTCTATAGCACAGTTTCCTCGTGACATATGAAGTGTATTGAGCAGACGTAGACACTGAGGAACGTCACAGGGCTATCCATGCTGTATGTTCCTTAGAGGCCAGAGGGCCTCACCGTGCACAAAACTCACAGTATGCATCCTGCCCTATGTCCGTCCTTCTTCTATCTTCTTTCCACCACTGGACTGACAGTGTCAGAATTGAGAATCCGCCTGAAGGAGTTTCCCTAAACCGAACTTGCTCTGGTCAAGGGGATGGACGTCTAAGACTAGACTCCTATACGTCCCTTTGCAGTTCACCACACAGTGCGTCTCAAGAGCCTCCTTCTTTGACAGACTCAATACTGCCACGAATCCCTCCTAACACACACTTCCATCACAATGTTTGAAGCTTTTTGGACACAGAAAGACAGTGTGGATGAGCACAGGAAGGGATCTTCAATACGTGTTATGGAAGCCTACACGCCATAAGCTGCACTTCACTCACAGGAACGTCCATAGTCGGTCCTTCTTCTAGCTTCATTTCTCAAATAGGAAGACACTGTTATGAATGAGTATCCACCTGAAGTAGTTTCCCTGAACAGATCCCTTTGTATGAATCTCCTGTTAGTGCTCTGTTGTGTTACTTCTTGATTTCAACAAAGACAGGTGGCACAGAATCCAACATTCCACAGACTCAACCCTGTCGTGAGTATGTTCTATAGCACAGTTTCCTCACGACATAAGAAGTCTTTTGAGCTGAGGGAGACGCTGTGAGACTCACAGGGGCTGTACTTGCATTATGTGTCTTAGAGGCCTCAGTGCCTCACCCTGCCCTTCACTCACAGTATGCAACCTGCCCTATGTCCTTCCCAGGTCTATCTTCTTTCCTCCACTGGACACACATTGTCAGAATTGAGAATACAACGGAATGAGTTTCCCTGAAACAGAACTTCCTCTGTACAAAGGCATGGACGTATGAGACTAGACTCCTATAGGTTCCTATTGAAATTTACCACACAGTGCGTCCCAACAGCCTCCTTCTTTGCCAGACTCAATACTGCCACGAATCCCTCCTAACTCACACTTCCCTCACAACGTTGGAAGCATTCTCAACACAGAAAGACAGTGGATGACCACAGGACGTGCTCATCCAATATGTGTTTTGGATGCCTTAGCGCCATATCCTGCACTTCACTTACAGTACCAAAAGAACCCATAGTCCGTCCTTCTTCTATCTTCATTCCTCAATGGAGAAGGCACTGTTATGAATGGATTTCCACCTGAAGTAGTTTCCCTGAACAGAACCCCTTGTAGGATTCTCCTGTTAGTGCTCTGTTGTGTTACTTCTTGATTTCAACAAAGAGGGGTGGCACAGAATCCAACATTCCACAGACTCAACCCTGTCGTGAGTATGTTCTATAGCAGTTTTCTTACGACATAAGAAGTCCTTTGAGCTGAGGGAGACGCTGTGAGACTCACAGGGGCTGTACTTGCATTATGTGTCTTAGAGTCCTAAGTGCCTCACCCTGCCCCTCACTCACAGTATGCATAATGCCCTATGTCCGTCCCTGTTCTATCTTCTTTCCTCCACTGGACACACACTGTCAGAATTGAGAAGACGCCGGAATGAGTTTCCCTGAATCAGAACTTCCTCTGTATAAGTTGATGGACGTCTGAGACTAGACCCCTTTATGCGGCTATTGCAGTTTACCACACAGTGCGTCCAAACAGCCTCCTTCTTTGACATACTCAATACTGCCACGAATCCCTCCTAACTCACACTGTCAGAAATGAGAATACGCCGGAATGAGTTTCCCTGACACAGAACTTCCTCTGTTCAAGGGCATCGACGAATGAGATTAGACTCCTATACGCGCCCATTCTAGTTTATCACATAGTGAGCCCCAAGAGCTTCCTTCCTTGACAGACTCAACACTGCCACGAATCCCTCCAAACGCACACTTCCCTCACAATGTTTGTAGCGTTTTCGACTTAGAAAGACAGTGTGGATGAGCATAGGTCCTGATCTTTCAATATGTGTGTTGGAAGCCTAAGCTCCATAAGCTGCACTTACCTCACAGGAACTAACGTGCCCATAGTCGGTCCTTGTTCTATCTTCATTTCTGAAGTAGGAAGACACTGTTATGGATGAGTATCCAACGGAAGTAGTGTCCCTGAACAGATCCCCTTGTAGGAATCACCTGTTAGGGGCCAGGGGCGTCCCTTCTGGATTACAAGAAAGACAGGTGGCACAGAATCCAACATTCCACAGACTCAACCCTGTCGTGAGTATGTTCTATAGCACAGTTTCCTCGTGACATATGAAGTGTATTGAGCAGACGTAGACACTGAGGAACGTCACAGGGCTATCCATGCTGTATGTTCCTTAGAGGCCAGAGGGCCTCACCGTGCACAAAACTCACAGTATGCATCCTGCCCTATGTCCGTCCTTCTTCTATCTTCTTTCCACCACTGGACTGACAGTGTCAGAATTGAGAATCCGCCTGAAGGAGTTTCCCTAAACCGAACTTGCTCTGGTCAAGGGGATGGACGTCTAAGACTAGACTCCTATACGTCCCTTTGCAGTTCACCACACAGTGCGTCTCAAGAGCCTCCTTCTTT
The DNA here is from genome assembly GCF_020171115.1 of Neogale vison. Classification (NCBI taxonomy): domain Eukaryota; kingdom Metazoa; phylum Chordata; class Mammalia; order Carnivora; family Mustelidae; genus Neogale; species Neogale vison. The sequence continues at coordinate 78,137,976 of NC_058105.1, forward strand.
GACAGACTCAATACTGCCACGAATCCCTCCTAACACACACTTCCATCACAATGTTTGAAGCTTTTTGGACACAGAAAGACAGTGTGGATGAGCACAGGAAGGGATCTTCAATACGTGTTATGGAAGCCTACACGCCATAAGCTGCACTTCACTCACAGGAACGTCCATAGTCGGTCCTTCTTCTAGCTTCATTTCTCAAATAGGAAGACACTGTTATGAATGAGTATCCACCTGAAGTAGTTTCCCTGAACAGATCCCTTTGTATGAATCTCCTGTTAGTGCTCTGTTGTGTTACTTCTTGATTTCAACAAAGACAGGTGGCACAGAATCCAACATTCCACAGACTCAACCCTGTCGTGAGTATGTTCTATAGCACAGTTTCCTCACGACATAAGAAGTCTTTTGAGCTGAGGGAGACGCTGTGAGACTCACAGGGGCTGTACTTGCATTATGTGTCTTAGAGGCCTCAGTGCCTCACACTGCCCTTCACTCACAGTATGCAACCTGCCCTATGTCCTTCCCAGGTCTATCTTCTTTCCTCCACTGGACACACATTGTCAGAATTGAGAATACAACGGAATGAGTTTCCCTGAAACAGAACTTCCTCTGTACAAAGGCATGGACGTATGAGACTAGACTCCTATAGGTTCCTATTGAAATTTACCACACAGTGCGTCCCAACAGCCTCCTTCTTTGCCAGACTCAATACTGCCACGAATCCCTCCTAACTCACACTTCCCTCACAACGTTGGAAGCATTCTCAACACAGAAAGACAGTGGATGACCACAGGACGTGCTCATCCAATATGTGTTTTGGATGCCTTAGCGCCATATCCTGCACTTCACTTACAGTACCAAAAGAACCCATAGTCCGTCCTTCTTCTATCTTCATTCCTCAATGGAGAAGGCACTGTTATGAATGGATTTCCACCTGAAGTAGTTTCCCTGAACAGAACCCCTTGTAGGAATCTCCTGTTAGTGCTCTGTTGTGTTACTTCTTGATTTCAACAAAGACAGGTGGCACAGAATCCAACATTCCACAGACTCAACCCTGTCGTGAGTATGTTCTATAGCAGTTTTCTTACGACATAAGAAGTCCTTTGAGCTGAGGGAGACGCTGTGAGACTCACAGGGGCTGTACTTGCATTATGTGTCTTAGAGTCCTAAGTGCCTCACCCTGCCCCTCACTCACAGTATGCAAAATGCCCTATGTCCGTCCCTGTTCTATCTTCTTTCCTCCACTGGACACACACTGTCAGAATTGAGAAGACGCCGGAATGAGTTTCCCTGAATCAGAACTTCCTCTGTATAAGTTGATGGACGTCTGAGACTAGACCTCTATATGCGGCTATTGCAGTTTACCACACAGTGCGTCCAAACAGCCTCCTTCTTTGACATACTCAATACTGCCACGAATCCCTCCTAACTCACACTGTCAGAAATGAGAATACGCCGGAATGAGTTTCCCTGACACAGAACTTCCTCTGTTCAAGGGCATCGACGAATGAGATTAGACTCCTATACGCGCCCATTCTAGTTTATCACATAGTGAGCCCCAAGAGCTTCCTTCCTTGACAGACTCAACACTGCCACGAATCCCTCCAAACGCACACTTCCCTCACAATGTTTGTAGCGTTTTCGACTTAGAAAGACAGTGTGGATGAGCATAGGTCCTGATCTTTCAATATGTGTGTTGGAAGCCTAAGCTCCATAAGCTGCACTTACCTCACAGGAACTAACGTGCCCATAGTCGGTCCTTGTTCTATCTTCATTTCTGAAGTAGGAAGACACTGTTATGGATGAGTATCCAACGGAAGTAGTGTCCCTGAACAGATCCCCTTGTAGGAATCACCTGTTAGGGGCCAGGGGCGTCCCTTCTGGATTACAAGAAAGACAGGTGGCACAGAATCCAACATTCCACAGACTCAACCCTGTCGTGAGTATGTTCTATAGCACAGTTTCCTCGTGACATATGAAGTGTATTGAGCAGACGTAGACACTGAGGAACGTCACAGGGCTATCCATGCTGTATGTTCCTTAGAGGCCAGAGGGCCTCACCGTGCACAAAACTCACAGTATGCATCCTGCCCTATGTCCGTCCTTCTTCTATCTTCTTTCCACCACTGGACTGACAGTGTCAGAATTGAGAATCCGCCTGAAGGAGTTTCCCTAAACCGAACTTGCTCTGGTCAAGGGGATGGACGTCTAAGACTAGACTCCTATACGTCCCTTTGCAGTTCACCACACAGTGCGTCTCAAGAGCCTCCTTCTTTGACAGACTCAATACTGCCACGAATCCCTCCTAACACACACTTCCATCACAATGTTTGAAGCTTTTTGGACACAGAAAGACAGTGTGGATGAGCACAGGAAGGGATCTTCAATACGTGTTATGGAAGCCTACACGCCATAAGCTGCACTTCACTCACAGGAACGTCCATAGTCGGTCCTTCTTCTAGCTTCATTTCTCAAATAGGAAGACACTGTTATGAATGAGTATCCACCTGAAGTAGTTTCCCTGAACAGATCCCTTTGTATGAATCTCCTGTTAGTGCTCTGTTGTGTTACTTCTTGATTTCAACAAAGACAGGTGGCACAGAATCCAACATTCCACAGACTCAACCCTGTCGTGAGTATGTTCTATAGCACAGTTTCCTCACGACATAAGAAGTCTTTTGAGCTGAGGGAGACGCTGTGAGACTCACAGGGGCTGTACTTGCATTATGTGTCTTAGAGGCCTCAGTGCCTCACCCTGCCCTTCACTCACAGTATGCAACCTGCCCTATGTCCTTCCCAGGTCTATCTTCTTTCCTCCACTGGACACACATTGTCAGAATTGAGAATACAACGGAATGAGTTTCCCTGAAACAGAACTTCCTCTGTACAAAGGCATGGACGTATGAGACTAGACTCCTATAGGTTCCTATTGAAATTTACCACACAGTGCGTCCCAACAGCCTCCTTCTTTGCCAGACTCAATACTGCCACGAATCCCTCCTAACTCACACTTCCCTCACAACGTTGGAAGCATTCTCAACACAGAAAGACAGTGGATGACCACAGGACGTGCTCATCCAATATGTGTTTTGGATGCCTTAGCGCCATATCCTGCACTTCACTTACAGTACCAAAAGAACCCATAGTCCGTCCTTCTTCTATCTTCATTCCTCAATGGAGAAGGCACTGTTATGAATGGGTTTCCACCTGAAGTAGTTTCCCTGAACAGAACCCCTTGTAGGATTCTCCTGTTAGTGCTCTGTTGTGTTACTTCTTGATTTCAACAAAGAGGGGTGGCACAGAATCCAACATTCCACAGACTCAACCCTGTCGTGAGTATGTTCTATAGCAGTTTTCTTACGACATAAGAAGTCCTTTGAGCTGAGGGAGACGCTGTGAGACTCACAGGGGCTGTACTTGCATTATGTGTCTTAGAGTCCTAAGTGCCTCACCCTGCCCCTCACTCACAGTATGCATAATGCCCTATGTCCGTCCCTGTTCTATCTTCTTTCCTCCACTGGACACACACTGTCAGAATTGAGAAGACGCCGGAATGAGTTTCCCTGAATCAGAACTTCCTCTGTATAAGTTGATGGACGTCTGAGACTAGACCCCTTTATGCGGCTATTGCAGTTTACCACACAGTGCGTCCAAACAGCCTCCTTCTTTGACATACTCAATACTGCCACGAATCCCTCCTAACTCACACTGTCAGAAATGAGAATACGCCGGAATGAGTTTCCCTGACACAGAACTTCCTCTGTTCAAGGGCATCGACGAATGAGATTAGACTCCTATACGCGCCCATTCTAGTTTATCACATAGTGAGCCCCAAGAGCTTCCTTCCTTGACAGACTCAACACTGCCACGAATCCCTCCAAACGCACACTTCCCTCACAATGTTTGTAGCGTTTTCGACTTAGAAAGACAGTGTGGATGAGCATAGGTCCTGATCTTTCAATATGTGTGTTGGAAGCCTAAGCTCCATAAGCTGCACTTACCTCACAGGAACTAACGTGCCCATAGTCGGTCCTTGTTCTATCTTCATTTCTGAAGTAGGAAGACACTGTTATGGATGAGTATCCAACGGAAGTAGTGTCCCTGAACAGATCCCCTTGTAGGAATCACCTGTTAGGGGCCAGGGGCGTCCCTTCTGGATTACAAGAAAGACAGGTGGCACAGAATCCAACATTCCACAGACTCAACCCTGTCGTGAGTATGTTCTATAGCACAGTTTCCTCGTGACATATGAAGTGTATTGAGCAGACGTAGACACTGAGGAACGTCACAGGGCTATCCATGCTGTATGTTCCTTAGAGGCCAGAGGGCCTCACCGTGCACAAAACTCACAGTATGCATCCTGCCCTATGTCCGTCCTTCTTCTATCTTCTTTCCACCACTGGACTGACAGTGTCAGAATTGAGAATCCACCTGAAGGAGTTTCCCTAAACCGAACTTGCTCTGGTCAAGGGGATGGACGTCTAAGACTAGACTCCTATACGTCCCTTTGCAGTTCACCACACAGTGCGTCTCAAGAGCCTCCTTCTTTGACAGACTCAATACTGCCACGAATCCCTCCTAACACACACTTCCATCACAATGTTTGAAGCTTTTTGGACACAGAAAGACAGTGTGGATGAGCACAGGAAGGGATCTTCAATACGTGTTATGGAAGCCTACACGCCATAAGCTGCACTTCACTCACAGGAACGTCCATAGTCGGTCCTTCTTCTAGCTTCATTTCTCAAATAGGAAGACACTGTTATGAATGAGTATCCACCTGAAGTAGTTTCCCTGAACAGATCCCTTTGTATGAATCTCCTGTTAGTGCTCTGTTGTGTTACTTCTTGATTTCAACAAAGACAGGTGGCACAGAATCCAACATTCCACAGACTCAACCCTGTCGTGAGTATGTTCTATAGCACAGTTTCCTCACGACATAAGAAGTCTTTTGAGCTGAGGGAGACGCTGTGAGACTCACAGGGGCTGTACTTGCATTATGTGTCTTAGAGGCCTCAGTGCCTCACCCTGCCCTTCACTCACAGTATGCAACCTGCCCTATGTCCTTCCCAGGTCTATCTTCTTTCCTCCACTGGACACACATTGTCAGAATTGAGAATACAACGGAATGAGTTTCCCTGAAACAGAACTTCCTCTGTACAAAGGCATGGACGTATGAGACTAGACTCCTATAGGTTCCTATTGAAATTTACCACACAGTGCGTCCCAACAGCCTCCTTCTTTGCCAGACTCAATACTGCCACGAATCCCTCCTAACTCACACTTCCCTCACAACGTTGGAAGCATTCTCAACACAGAAAGACAGTGGATGACCACAGGACGTGCTCATCCAATATGTGTTTTGGATGCCTTAGCGCCATATCCTGCACTTCACTTACAGTACCAAAAGAACCCATAGTCCGTCCTTCTTCTATCTTCATTCCTCAATGGAGAAGGCACTGTTATGAATGGATTTCCACCTGAAGTAGTTTCCCTGAACAGAACCCCTTGTAGGAATCTCCTGTTAGTGCTCTGTTGTGTTACTTCTTGATTTCAACAAAGACGGGTGGCACAGAATCCAACATTCCACAGACTCAACCCTGTCGTGAGTATGTTCTATAGCAGTTTTCTTACGACATAAGAAGTCCTTTGAGCTGAGGGAGACGCTGTGAGACTCACAGGGGCTGTACTTGCATTATGTGTCTTAGAGTCCTAAGTGCCTCACCCTGCCCCTCACTCACAGTATGCAAAATGCCCTATGTCCGTCCCTGTTCTATCTTCTTTCCTCCACTGGACACACACTGTCAGAATTGAGAAGACGCCGGAATGAGTTTCCCTGAATCAGAACTTCCTCTGTATAAGTTGATGGACGTCTGAGACTAGACCTCTATATGCGGCTATTGCAGTTTACCACACAGTGCGTCCAAACAGCCTCCTTCTTTGACATACTCAATACTGCCACGAATCCCTCCTAACTCACACTGTCAGAAATGAGAATACGCCGGAATGAGTTTCCCTGACACAGAACTTCCTCTGTTCAAGGGCATCGACGAATGAGATTAGACTCCTATACGCGCCCATTCTAGTTTATCACATAGTGAGCCCCAAGAGCTTCCTTCCTTGACAGACTCAACACTGCCACGAATCCCTCCAAACGCACACTTCCCTCACAATGTTTGTAGCGTTTTCGACTTAGAAAGACAGTGTGGATGAGCATAGGTCCTGATCTTTCAATATGTGTGTTGGAAGCCTAAGCTCCATAAGCTGCACTTACCTCACAGGAACTAACGTGCCCATAGTCGGTCCTTGTTCTATCTTCATTTCTGAAGTAGGAAGACACTGTTATGGATGAGTATCCAACGGAAGTAGTGTCCCTGAACAGATCCCCTTGTAGGAATCACCTGTTAGGGGCCAGGGGCGTCCCTTCTGGATTACAAGAAAGACAGGTGGCACAGAATCCAACATTCCACAGACTCAACCCTGTCGTGAGTATGTTCTATAGCACAGTTTCCTCGTGACATATGAAGTGTATTGAGCAGACGTAGACACTGAGGAACGTCACAGGGCTATCCATGCTGTATGTTCCTTAGAGGCCAGAGGGCCTCACCGTGCACAAAACTCACAGTATGCATCCTGCCCTATGTCCGTCCTTCTTCTATCTTCTTTCCACCACTGGACTGACAGTGTCAGAATTGAGAATCCGCCTGAAGGAGTTTCCCTAAACCGAACTTGCTCTGGTCAAGGGGATGGACGTCTAAGACTAGACTCCTATACGTCCCTTTGCAGTTCACCACACAGTGCGTCTCAAGAGCCTCCTTCTTTGACAGACTCAATACTGCCACGAATCCCTCCTAACACACACTTCCATCACAATGTTTGAAGCTTTTTGGACACAGAAAGACAGTGTGGATGAGCACAGGAAGGGATCTTCAATACGTGTTATGGAAGCCTACACGCCATAAGCTGCACTTCACTCACAGGAACGTCCATAGTCGGTCCTTCTTCTAGCTTCATTTCTCAAATAGGAAGACACTGTTATGAATGAGTATCCACCTGAAGTAGTTTCCCTGAACAGATCCCTTTGTATGAATCTCCTGTTAGTGCTCTGTTGTGTTACTTCTTGATTTCAACAAAGACAGGTGGCACAGAATCCAACATTCCACAGACTCAACCCTGTCGTGAGTATGTTCTATAGCACAGTTTCCTCACGACATAAGAAGTCTTTTGAGCTGAGGGAGACGCTGTGAGACTCACAGGGGCTGTACTTGCATTATGTGTCTTAGAGGCCTCAGTGCCTCACCCTGCCCTTCACTCACAGTATGCAACCTGCCCTATGTCCTTCCCAGGTCTATCTTCTTTCCTCCACTGGACACACATTGTCAGAATTGAGAATACAACGGAATGAGTTTCCCTGAAACAGAACTTCCTCTGTACAAAGGCATGGACGTATGAGACTAGACTCCTATAGGTTCCTATTGAAATTTACCACACAGTGCGTCCCAACAGCCTCCTTCTTTGCCAGACTCAATACTGCCACGAATCCCTCCTAACTCACACTTCCCTCACAACGTTGGAAGCATTCTCAACACAGAAAGACAGTGGATGACCACAGGACGTGCTCATCCAATATGTGTTTTGGATGCCTTAGCGCCATATCCTGCACTTCACTTACAGTACCAAAAGAACCCATAGTCCGTCCTTCTTCTATCTTCATTCCTCAATGGAGAAGGCACTGTTATGAATGGATTTCCACCTGAAGTAGTTTCCCTGAACAGAACCCCTTGTAGGAATCTCCTGTTAGTGCTCTGTTGTGTTACTTCTTGATTTCAACAAAGACAGGTGGCACAGAATCCAACATTCCACAGACTCAACCCTGTCGTGAGTATGTTCTATAGCAGTTTTCTTACGACATAAGAAGTCCTTTGAGCTGAGGGAGACGCTGTGAGACTCACAGGGGCTGTACTTGCATTATGTGTCTTAGAGTCCTAAGTGCCTCACCCTGCCCCTCACTCACAGTATGCAAAATGCCCTATGTCCGTCCCTGTTCTATCTTCTTTCCTCCACTGGACACACACTGTCAGAATTGAGAAGACGCCGGAATGAGTTTCCCTGAATCAGAACTTCCTCTGTATAAGTTGATGGACGTCTGAGACTAGACCTCTATATGCGGCTATTGCAGTTTACCACACAGTGCGTCCAAACAGCCTCCTTCTTTGACATACTCAATACTGCCACGAATCCCTCCTAACTCACACTGTCAGAAATGAGAATACGCCGGAATGAGTTTCCCTGACACAGAACTTCCTCTGTTCAAGGGCATCGACGAATGAGATTAGACTCCTATACGCGCCCATTCTAGTTTATCACATAGTGAGCCCCAAGAGCTTCCTTCCTTGACAGACTCAACACTGCCACGAATCCCTCCAAACGCACACTTCCCTCACAATGTTTGTAGCGTTTTCGACTTAGAAAGACAGTGTGGATGAACATAGGTCCTGATCTTTCAATATGTGTGTTGGAAGCCTAAGCTCCATAAGCTGCACTTACCTCACAGGAACTAAAGTGCCCATAGTCGTTCCTTGTTCTATTTTCATTTCTGAAGTAGGAAGACACTGTTATGGATGAGTATCCAACGGAAGTAGTGTCCCTGAACAGATCCCCTTGTAGGAATCACCTGTTAGGGGCCAGGGGCGTCCCTTCTGGATTACAAGAAAGACAGGTGGCACAGAATCCAACATTCCACAGACTCAACCCTGTCGTGAGTATGTTCTATAGCACAGTTTCCTCGTGACATATGAAGTGTATTGAGCAGACGTAGACACTGAGGAACGTCACAGGGCTATCCATGCTGTATGTTCCTTAGAGGCCAGAGGGCCTCACCGTGCACAAAACTCACAGTATGCATCCTGCCCTATGTCCGTCCTTCTTCTATCTTCTTTCCACCACTGGACTGACAGTGTCAGAATTGAGAATCCGCCTGAAGGAGTTTCCCTAAACCGAACTTGCTCTGGTCAAGGGGATGGACGTCTAAGACTAGACTCCTATACGTCCCTTTGCAGTTCACCACACAGTGCGTCTCAAGAGCCTCCTTCTTTGACAGACTCAATACTGCCACGAATCCCTCCTAACACACACTTCCATCACAATGTTTGAAGCTTTTTGGACACAGAAAGACAGTGTGGATGAGCACAGGAAGGGATCTTCAATACGTGTTATGGAAGCCTACACGCCATAAGCTGCACTTCACTCACAGGAACGTCCATAGTCGGTCCTTCTTCTAGCTTCATTTCTCAAATAGGAAGACACTGTTATGAATGAGTATCCACCTGAAGTAGTTTCCCTGAACAGATCCCTTTGTATGAATCTCCTGTTAGTGCTCTGTTGTGTTACTTCTTGATTTCAACAAAGACAGGTGGCACAGAATCCAACATTCCACAGACTCAACCCTGTCGTGAGTATGTTCTATAGCACAGTTTCCTCACGACATAAGAAGTCTTTTGAGCTGAGGGAGACGCTGTGAGACTCACAGGGGCTGTACTTGCATTATGTGTCTTAGAGGCCTCAGTGCCTCACCCTGCCCTTCACTCACAGTATGCAACCTGCCCTATGTCCTTCCCAGGTCTATCTTCTTTCCTCCACTGGACACACATTGTCAGAATTGAGAATACAACGGAATGAGTTTCCCTGAAACAGAACTTCCTCTGTACAAAGGCATGGACGTATGAGACTAGACTCCTATAGGTTCCTATTGAAATTTACCACACAGTGCGTCCCAACAGCCTCCTTCTTTGCCAGACTCAATACTGCCACGAATCCCTCCTAACTCACACTTCCCTCACAACGTTGGAAGCATTCTCAACACAGAAAGACAGTGGATGACCACAGGACGTGCTCATCCAATATGTGTTTTGGATGCCTTAGCGCCATATCCTGCACTTCACTTACAGTACCAAAAGAACCCATAGTCCGTCCTTCTTCTATCTTCATTCCTCAATGGAGAAGGCACTGTTATGAATGGATTTCCACCTGAAGTAGTTTCCCTGAACAGAACCCCTTGTAGGAATCTCCTGTTAGTGCTCTGTTGTGTTACTTCTTGATTTCAACAAAGACAGGTGGCACAGAATCCAACATTCCACAGACTCAACCCTGTCGTGAGTATGTTCTATAGCAGTTTTCTTACGACATAAGAAGTCCTTTGAGCTGAGGGAGACGCTGTGAGACTCACAGGGGCTGTACTTGCATTATGTGTCTTAGAGTCCTAAGTGCCTCACCCTGCCCCTCACTCACAGTATGCAAAATGCCCTATGTCCGTCCCTGTTCTATCTTCTTTCCTCCACTGGACACACACTGTCAGAATTGAGAAGACGCCGGAATGAGTTTCCCTGAATCAGAACTTCCTCTGTATAAGTTGATGGACGTCTGAGACTAGACCTCTATATGCGGCTATTGCAGTTTACCACACAGTGCGTCCAAACAGCCTCCTTCTTTGACATACTCAATACTGCCACGAATCCCTCCTAACTCACACTGTCAGAAATGAGAATACGCCGGAATGAGTTTCCCTGACACAGAACTTCCTCTGTTCAAGGGCATCGACGAATGAGATTAGACTCCTATACGCGCCCATTCTAGTTTATCACATAGTGAGCCCCAAGAGCTTCCTTCCTTGACAGACTCAACACTGCCACGAATCCCTCCAAACGCACACTTCCCTCACAATGTTTGTAGCGTTTTCGACTTAGAAAGACAGTGTGGAGGAACATAGGTCCTGATCTTTCAATATGTGTGTTGGAAGCCTAAGCTCCATAAGCTGCACTTACCTCACAGGAACTAAAGTGCCCATAGTCGTTCCTTGTTCTATTTTCATTTCTGAAGTAGGAAGACACTGTTATGGATGAGTATCCAACGGAAGTAGTGTCCCTGAACAGATCCCCTTGTAGGAATCACCTGTTAGGGGCCAGGGGCGTCCCTTCTGGATTACAAGAAAGACAGGTGGCACAGAATCCAACATTCCACAGACTCAACCCTGTCGTGAGTATGTTCTATAGCACAGTTTCCTCGTGACATATGAAGTGTATTGAGCAGACGTAGACACTGAGGAACGTCACAGGGCTATCCATGCTGTATGTTCCTTAGAGGCCAGAGGGCCTCACCGTGCACAAAACTCACAGTATGCATCCTGCCCTATGTCCGTCCTTCTTCTATCTTCTTTCCACCACTGGACTGACAGTGTCAGAATTGAGAATCCGCCTGAAGGAGTTTCCCTAAACCGAACTTGCTCTGGTCAAGGGGATGGACGTCTAAGACTAGACTCCTATACGTCCCTTTGCAGTTCACCACACAGTGCGTCTCAAGAGCCTCCTTCTTTGACAGACTCAATACTGCCACGAATCCCTCCTAACACACACTTCCATCACAATGTTTGAAGCTTTTTGGACACAGAAAGACAGTGTGGATGAGCACAGGAAGGGATCTTCAATACGTGTTATGGAAGCCTACACGCCATAAGCTGCACTTCACTCACAGGAACGTCCATAGTCGGTCCTTCTTCTAGCTTCATTTCTCAAATAGGAAGACACTGTTATGAATGAGTATCCACCTGAAGTAGTTTCCCTGAACAGATCCCTTTGTATGAATCTCCTGTTAGTGCTCTGTTGTGTTACTTCTTGATTTCAACAAAGACAGGTGGCACAGAATCCAACATTCCACAGACTCAACCCTGTCGTGAGTATGTTCTATAGCACAGTTTCCTCACGACATAAGAAGTCTTTTGAGCTGAGGGAGACGCTGTGAGACTCACAGGGGCTGTACTTGCATTATGTGTCTTAGAGGCCTCAGTGCCTCACCCTGCCCTTCACTCACAGTATGCAACCTGCCCTATGTCCTTCCCAGGTCTATCTTCTTTCCTCCACTGGACACACATTGTCAGAATTGAGAATACAACGGAATGAGTTTCCCTGAAACAGAACTTCCTCTGTACAAAGGCATGGACGTATGAGACTAGACTCCTATAGGTTCCTATTGAAATTTACCACACAGTCGTCCCAACAGCCTCCTTCTTTGCCAGACTCAATACTGCCACGAATCCCTCCTAACTCACACTTCCCTCACAACGTTGGAAGCATTCTCAACACAGAAAGACAGTGGATGACCACAGGACGTGCTCATCCAATATGTGTTTTGGATGCCTTAGCGCCATATCCTGCACTTCACTTACAGTACCAAAAGAACCCATAGTCCGTCCTTCTTCTATCTTCATTCCTCAATGGAGAAGGCACTGTTATGAATGGATTTCCACCTGAAGTAGTTTCCCTGAACAGAACCCCTTGTAGGAATCTCCTGTTAGTGCTCTGTTGTGTTACTTCTTGATTTCAACAAAGACAGGTGGCACAGAATCCAACATTCCACAGACTCAACCCTGTCGTGAGTATGTTCTATAGCAGTTTTCTTACGACATAAGAAGTCCTTTGAGCTGAGGGAGACGCTGTGAGACTCACAGGGGCTGTACTAGCATTATGTGTCTTAGAGTCCTAAGTGCCTCACCCTGCCCCTCACTCACAGTATGCAAAATGCCCTATGTCCGTCCCTGTTCTATCTTCTTTCCTCCACTGGACACACACTGTCAGAATTGAGAAGACGCCGGAATGAGTTTCCCTGAATCAGAACTTCCTCTGTATAAGTTGATGGACGTCTGAGACTAGACCTCTATATGCGGCTATTGCAGTTTACCACACAGTGCGTCCAAACAGCCTCCTTCTTTGACATACTCAATACTGCCACGAATCCCTCCTAACTCACACTGTCAGAAATGAGAATACGCCGGAATGAGTTTCCCTGACACAGAACTTCCTCTGTTCAAGGGCATCGACGAATGAGATTAGACTCCTATACGCGCCCATTCTAGTTTATCACATAGTGAGCCCCAAGAGCTTCCTTCCTTGACAGACTCAACACTGCCACGAATCCCTCCAAACGCACACTTCCCTCACAATGTTTGTAGCGTTTTCGACTTAGAAAGACAGTGTGGAGGAACATAGGTCCTGATCTTTCAATATGTGTGTTGGAAGCCTAAGCTCCATAAGCTGCACTTACCTCACAGGAACTAAAGTGCCCATAGTCGTTCCTTGTTCTATTTTCATTTCTGAAGTAGGAAGACACTGTTATGGATGAGTATCCAACGGAAGTAGTGTCCCTGAACAGATCCCCTTGTAGGAATCACCTGTTAGGGGCCAGGGGCGTCCCTTCTGGATTACAAGAAAGACAGGTTGCACAGAATCCAACATTCCACAGACTCAACCCTGTCGTGAGTATGTTCTATAGCACAGTTTCCTCGTGACATATGAAGTGTATTGAGCAGACGTAGACACTGAGGAACGTCACAGGGCTATCCATGCTGTATGTTCCTTAGAGGCTAGAGGGCCTCACCGTGCACAAAACTCACAGTATGCATCCTGCCCTATGTCCGTCCTTCTTCTATCTTCTTTCCACCACTGGACTGACAGTGTCAGAATTGAGAATCCGCCTGAAGGAGTTTCCCTAAACCGAACTTGCTCTGGTCAAGGGGATGGACGTCTAAGACTAGACTCCTATACGTCCCTTTGCAGTTCACCACACAGTGCGTCTCAAGAGCCTCCTTCTTTGACAGACTCAATACTGCCACGAATCCCTCCTAACACACACTTCCATCACAATGTTTGAAGCTTTTTGGACACAGAAAGACAGTGTGGATGAGCACAGGAAGGGATCTTCAATACGTGTTATGGAAGCCTACACGCCATAAGCTGCACTTCACTCACAGGAACGTCCATAGTCGGTCCTTCTTCTAGCTTCATTTCTCAAATAGGAAGACACTGTTATGAATGAGTATCCACCTGAAGTAGTTTCCCTGAACAGATCCCTTTGTATGAATCTCCTGTTAGTGCTCTGTTGTGTTACTTCTTGATTTCAACAAAGACAGGTGGCACAGAATCCAACATTCCACAGACTCAACCCTGTCGTGAGTATGTTCTATAGCACAGTTTCCTCACGACATAAGAAGTCTTTTGAGCTGAGGGAGACGCTGTGAGACTCACAGGGGCTGTACTTGCATTATGTGTCTTAGAGGCCTCAGTGCCTCACCCTGCCCTTCACTCACAGTATGCAACCTGCCCTATGTCCTTCCCAGGTCTATCTTCTTTCCTCCACTGGACACACATTGTCAGAATTGAGAATACAACGGAATGAGTTTCCCTGAAACAGAACTTCCTCTGTACAAAGGCATGGACGTATGAGACTAGACTCCTATAGGTTCCTATTGAAATTTACCACACAGTGCGTCCCAACAGCCTCCTTCTTTGCCAGACTCAATACTGCCACGAATCCCTCCTAACTCACACTTCCCTCACAACGTTGGAAGCATTCTCAACACAGAAAGACAGTGGATGACCACAGGACGTGCTCATCCAATATGTGTTTTGGATGCCTTAGCGCCATATCCTGCACTTCACTTACAGTACCAAAAGAACCCATAGTCCGTCCTTCTTGTATCTTCATTCCTCAATGGAGAAGGCACTGTTATGAATGGATTTCCACCTGAAGTAGTTTCCCTGAACAGAACCCCTTGTAGGAATCTCCTGTTACTTCTCTGTTGTGTTACTTCTTGATTTCAACAAAGACAGGTGGCACAGAATCCAACATTCCACAGACTCAACCCTGTCGTGAGTATGTTCTATAGCAGTTTTCTTACGACATAAGAAGTCCTTTGAGCTGAGGGAGACGCTGTGAGACTCACAGGGGCTGTACTTGCATTATGTGTCTTAGAGTCCTAAGTGCCTCACCCTGCCCCTCACTCACAGTATGCAAAATGCCCTATGTCCGTCCCTGTTCTATCTTCTTTCCTCCACTGGACACACACTGTCAGAATTGAGAAGACGCCGGAATGAGTTTCCCTGAATCAGAACTTCCTCTGTATAAGTTGATGGACGTCTGAGACTAGACCCCTTTATGCGGCTATTGCAGTTTACCACACAGTGCGTCCAAACAGCCTCCTTCTTTGACATACTCAATACTGCCACGAATCCCTCCTAACTCACACTGTCAGAAATGAGAATACGCCGGAATGAGTTTCCCTGACACAGAACTTCCTCTGTTCAAGGGCATCGACGAATGAGATTAGACTCCTATACGCGCCCATTCTAGTTTATCACATAGTGAGCCCCAAGAGCTTCCTTCCTTGACAGACTCAACACTGCCACGAATCCCTCCAAACGCACACTTCCCTCACAATGTTTGTAGCGTTTTCGACTTAGAAAGACAGTGTGGATGAACATAGGTCCTGATCTTTCAATATGTGTGTTGGAAGCCTAAGCTCCATAAGCTGCACTTACCTCACAGGAACTAAAGTGCCCATAGTCGTTCCTTGTTCTATTTTCATTTCTGAAGTAGGAAGACACTGTTATGGATGAGTATCCAACGGAAGTAGTGTCCCTGAACAGATCCCCTTGTAGGAATCACCTGTTAGGGGCCAGGGGCGTCCCTTCTGGATTACAAGAAAGACAGGTGGCACAGAATCCAACATTCCACAGACTCAACCCTGTCGTGAGTATGTTCTATAGCACAGTTTCCTCGTGACATATGAAGTGTATTGAGCAGACGTAGACACTGAGGAACGTCACAGGGCTATCCATGCTGTACGTTCCTTAGAGGCCAGAGGGCCTCACCGTGCACAAAACTCACAGTATGCATCCTGCCCTATGTCCGTCCTTCTTCTATCTTCTTTCCACCACTGGACTGACAGTGTCAGAATTGAGAATCCGCCTGAAGGAGTTTCCCTAAACCGAACTTGCTCTGGTCAAGGGGATGGACGTCTAAGACTAGACTCCTATACGTCCCTTTGCAGTTCACCACACAGTGCGTCTCAAGAGCCTCCTTCTTTGACAGACTCAATACTGCCACGAATCCCTCCTAACACACACTTCCATCACAATGTTTGAAGCTTTTTGGACACAGAAAGACAGTGTGGATGAGCACAGGAAGGGATCTTCAATACGTGTTATGGAAGCCTACACGCCATAAGCTGCACTTCACTCACAGGAACGTCCATAGTCGGTCCTTCTTCTAGCTTCATTTCTCAAATAGGAAGACACTGTTATGAATGAGTATCCACCTGAAGTAGTTTCCCTGAACAGATCCCTTTGTATGAATCTCCTGTTAGTGCTCTGTTGTGTTACTTCTTGATTTCAACAAAGACAGGTGGCACAGAATCCAACATTCCACAGACTCAACCCTGTCGTGAGTATGTTCTATAGCACAGTTTCCTCACGACATAAGAAGTCTTTTGAGCTGAGGGAGACGCTGTGAGACTCACAGGGGCTGTACTTGCATTATGTGTCTTAGAGGCCTCAGTGCCTCACCCTGCCCTTCACTCACAGTATGCAACCTGCCCTATGTCCTTCCCAGGTCTATCTTCTTTCCTCCACTGGACACACATTGTCAGAATTGAGAATACAACGGAATGAGTTTCCCTGAAACAGAACTTCCTCTGTACAAAGGCATGGACGTATGAGACTAGACTCCTATAGGTTCCTATTGAAATTTACCACACAGTGCGTCCCAACAGACTCCTTCTTTGCCAGACTCAATACTGCCACGAATCCCTCCTAACTCACACTTCCCTCACAACGTTGGAAGCATTCTCAACACAGAAAGACAGTGGATGACCACAGGACGTGCTCATCCAATATGTGTTTTGGATGCCTTAGCGCCATATCCTGCACTTCACTTACAGTACCAAAAGAACCCATAGTCCGTCCTTCTTCTATCTTCATTCCTCAATGGAGAAGGCACTGTTATGAATGGATTTCCACCTGAAGTAGTTTCCCTGAACAGAACCCCTTGTAGGAATCTCCTGTTAGTGCTCTGTTGTGTTACTTCTTGATTTCAACAAAGACAGGTGGCACAGAATCCAACATTCCACAGACTCAACCCTGTCGTGAGTATGTTCTATAGCAGTTTTCTTACGACATAAGAAGTCCTTTGAGCTGAGGGAGACGCTGTGAGACTCACAGGGGCTGTACTTGCATTATGTGTCTTAGAGTCCTAAGTGCCTCACCCTGCCCCTCACTCACAGTATGCAAAATGCCCTATGTCCGTCCCTGTTCTATCTTCTTTCCTCCACTGGACACACACTGTCAGAATTGAGAAGACGCCGGAATGAGTTTCCCTGAATCAGAACTTCCTCTGTATAAGTTGATGGACGTCTGAGACTAGACCCCTTTATGGGGCTATTGCAGTTTACCACACAGTGCGTCCAAACAGCCTCCTTCTTTGACATACTCAATACTGCCACGAATCCCTCCTAACTCACACTGTCAGAAATGAGAATACGCCGGAATGAGTTTCCCTGACACAGAACTTCCTCTGTTCAAGGGCATCGACGAATGAGATTAGACTCCTATACGCGCCCATTCTAGTTTATCACATAGTGAGCCCCAAGAGCTTCCTTCCTTGACAGACTCAACACTGCCACGAATCCCTCCAAACGCACACTTCCCTCACAATGTTTGTAGCGTTTTCGACTTAGAAAGACAGTGTGGATGAACATAGGTCCTGATCTTTCAATATGTGTGTTGGAAGCCTAAGCTCCATAAGCTGCACTTACCTCACAGGAACTAAAGTGCCCATAGTCGTTCCTTGTTCTATTTTCATTTCTGAAGTAGGAAGACACTGTTATGGATGAGTATCCAACGGAAGTAGTGTCCCTGAACCGATCCCCTTGTAGGAATCACCTGTTAGGGGCCAGGGGCGTCCCTTCTGGATTACAAGAAAGACAGGTGGCACAGAATCCAACATTCCACAGACTCAACCCTGTCGTGAGTATGTTCTATAGCACAGTTTCCTCGTGACATATGAAGTGTATTGAGCAGACGTAGACACTGAGGAACGTCACAGGGCTATCCATGCTGTATGTTCCTTAGAGGCCAGAGGGCCTCACCGTGCACAAAACTCACAGTATGCATCCTGCCCTATGTCCGTCCTTCTTCTATCTTCTTTCCACCACTGGACTGACAGTGTCAGAATTGAGAATCCGCCTGAAGGAGTTTCCCTAAACCGAACTTGCTCTGGTCAAGGGGATGGACGTCTAAGACTAGACTCCTATACGTCCCTTTGCAGTTCACCACACAGTGCGTCTCAAGAGCCTCCTTCTTTGACAGACTCAATACTGCCACGAATCCCTCCTAACACACACTTCCATCACAATGTTTGAAGCTTTTTGGACACAGAAAGACAGTGTGGATGAGCACAGGAAGGGATCTTCAATACGTGTTATGGAAGCCTACACGCCATAAGCTGCACTTCACTCACAGGAACGTCCATAGTCGGTCCTTCTTCTAGCTTCATTTCTCAAATAGGAAGACACTGTTATGAATGAGTATCCACCTGAAGTAGTTTCCCTGAACAGATCCCTTTGTATGAATCTCCTGTTAGTGCTCTGTTGTGTTACTTCTTGATTTCAACAAAGACAGGTGGCACAGAATCCAACATTCCACAGACTCAACCCTGTCGTGAGTATGTTCTATAGCACAGTTTCCTCACGACATAAGAAGTCTTTTGAGCTGAGGGAGACGCTGTGAGACTCACAGGGGCTGTACTTGCATTATGTGTCTTAGAGGCCTCAGTGCCTCACCCTGCCCTTCACTCACAGTATGCAACCTGCCCTATGTCCTTCCCAGGTCTATCTTCTTTCCTCCACTGGACACACATTGTCAGAATTGAGAATACAACGGAATGAGTTTCCCTGAAACAGAACTTCCTCTGTACAAAGGCATGGACGTATGAGACTAGACTCCTATAGGTTCCTATTGAAATTTACCACACAGTGCGTCCCAACAGCCTCCTTCTTTGCCAGACTCAATACTGCCACGAATCCCTCCTAACTCACACTTCCCTCACAACGTTGGAAGCATTCTCAACACAGAAAGACAGTGGATGACCACAGGACGTGCTCATCCAATATGTGTTTTGGATGCCTTAGCGCCATATCCAGCACTTCACTTACAGTACCAAAAGAACCCATAGTCCGTCCTTCTTCGAACTTCATTCCTCAATGGAGAAGGCACTGTTATGAATGGGTTTCCACCTGAAGTAGTTTCCCTGAACAGAACCCCTTGTAGGATTCTCCTGTTAGTGCTCTGTTGTGTTACTTCTTGATTTCAACAAAGAGGGGTGGCACAGAATCCAACATTCCACAGACTCAACCCTGTCGTGAGTATGTTCTATAGCAGTTTTCTTACGACATAAGAAATCCTTTGAGCTGAGGGAGACGCTGTGAGACTCACAGGGGCTGTACTTGCATTATGTGTCTTAGAGTCCTAAGTGCCTCACCCTGCCCCTCACTCACAGTATGCAAAATGCCCTATGTCCGTCCCTGTTCTATCTTCTTTCCTCCACTGGACACACACTGTCAGAATTGAGAAGACGCCGGAATGAGTTTCCCTGAATCAGAACTTCCTCTGTATAAGTTGATGGACGTCTGAGACTAGACCCCTTTATGCGGCTATTGCAGTTTACCACACAGTGCGTCCAAACAGCCTCCTTCTTTGACATACTCAATACTGCCACGAATCCCTCCTAACTCACACTTCCCTCACAACGTTGGAAGCATTCTCAACACAGAAAGACAGTGGATGACCACAGGACGTGCTCATCCAATATGTGTTTTGGATGCCTTAGCGCCATATCCTGCACTTCACTTACAGTACCAAAAGAACCCATAGTCCGTCCTTCTTCTATCTTCATTCCTCAATGGAGAAGGCACTGTTATGAATGGGTTTCCACCTGAAGTAGTTTCCCTGAACAGAACCCCTTGTAGGATTCTCCTGTTAGTGCTCTGTTGTGTTACTTCTTGATTTCAACAAAGAGGGGTGGCACAGAATCCAACATTCCACAGACTCAACCCTGTCGTGAGTATGTTCTATAGCAGTTTTCTTACGACATAAGAAGTCCTTTGAGCTGAGGGAGACGCTGTGAGACTCACAGGGGCTGTACTTGCATTATGTGTCTTAGAGTCCTAAGTGCCTCACCCTGCCCCTCACTCACAGTATGCAAAATGCCCTATGTCCGTCCCTGTTCTATCTTCTTTCCTCCACTGGACACACACTGTCAGAATTGAGAAGACGCCGGAATGAGTTTCCCTGAATCAGAACTTCCTCTGTATAAGTTGATGGACGTCTGAGACTAGACCCCTTTATGCGGCTATTGCAGTTTACCACACAGTGCGTCCAAACAGCCTCCTTCTTTGACATACTCAATACTGCCACGAATCCCTCCTAACTCACACTGTCAGAAATGAGAATACGCCGGAATGAGTTTCCCTGACACAGAACTTCCTCTGTTCAAGGGCATCGACGAATGAGATTAGACTCCTATACGCGCCCATTCTAGTTTATCACATAGTGAGCCCCAAGAGCTTCCTTCCTTGACAGACTCAACACTGCCACGAATCCCTCCAAACGCACACTTCCCTCACAATGTTTGTAGCGTTTTCGACTTAGAAAGACAGTGTGGATGAGCATAGGTCCTGATCTTTCAATATGTGTGTTGGAAGCCTAAGCTCCATAAGCTGCACTTACCTCACAGGAACTAACGTCCCACAGTCGGTCCTTGATCTATCTTCATTTCTGAAGTAGGAAGACACTGTTATGGATGAGTATCCAACGGAAGTAGTGTCCCTGAACAGATCCCCTTGTAGGAATCACCTGTTAGGGGCCAGGGGCGTCCCTTCTGGATTACAAGAAAGACAGGTGGCACAGAATCCAACATTCCACAGACTCAACCCTGTCGTGAGTATGTTCTATAGCACAGTTTCCTCGTGACATATGAAGTGTATTGAGCAGACGTAGACACTGAGGAACGTCACAGGGCTATCCATGCTGTATGTTCCTTAGAGGCCAGAGGGCCTCACCGTGCACAAAACTCACAGTATGCATCCTGCCCTATGTCCGTCCTTCTTCTATCTTCTTTCCACCACTGGACTGACAGTGTCAGAATTGAGAATCCGCCTGAAGGAGTTTCCCTAAACCGAACTTGCTCTGGTCAAGGGGATGGACGTCTAAGACTAGACTCCTATACGTCCCTTTGCAGTTCACCACACAGTGCGTCTCAAGAGCCTCCTTCTTTGACAGACTCAATACTGCCACGAATCCCTCCTAACACACACTTCCATCACAATGTTTGAAGCTTTTTGGACACAGAAAGACAGTGTGGATGAGCACAGGAAGGGATCTTCAATACGTGTTATGGAAGCCTACACGCCATAAGCTGCACTTCACTCACAGGAACGTCCATAGTCGGTCCTTCTTCTAGCTTCATTTCTCAAATAGGAAGACACTGTTATGAATGAGTATCCACCTGAAGTAGTTTCCCTGAACAGATCCCTTTGTATGAATCTCCTGTTAGTGCTCTGTTGTGTTACTTCTTGATTTCAACAAAGACAGGTGGCACAGAATCCAACATTCCACAGACTCAACCCTGTCGTGAGTATGTTCTATAGCACAGTTTCCTCACGACATAAGAAGTCTTTTGAGCTGAGGGAGACGCTGTGAGACTCACAGGGGCTGTACTTGCATTATGTGTCTTAGAGGCCTCAGTGCCTCACCCTGCCCTTCACTCACAGTATGCAACCTGCCCTATGTCCTTCCCAGGTCTATCTTCTTTCCTCCACTGGACACACATTGTCAGAATTGAGAATACAACGGAATGAGTTTCCCTGAAACAGAACTTCCTCTGTACAAAGGCATGGACGTATGAGACTAGACTCCTATAGGTTCCTATTGAAATTTACCACACAGTGCGTCCCAACAGCCTCCTTCTTTGCCAGACTCAATACTGCCACGAATCCCTCCTAACTCACACTTCCCTCACAACGTTGGAAGCATTCTCAACACAGAAAGACAGTGGATGACCACAGGACGTGCTCATCCAATATGTGTTTTGGATGCCTTAGCGCCATATCCTGCACTTCACTTACAGTACCAAAAGAACCCATAGTCCGTCCTTCTTGTATCTTCATTCCTCAATGGAGAAGGCACTGTTATGAATGGATTTCCACCTGAAGTAGTTTCCCTGAACAGAACCCCTTGTAGGAATCTCCTGTTACTTCTCTGTTGTGTTACTTCTTGATTTCAACAAAGACAGGTGGCACAGAATCCAACATTCCACAGACTCAACCCTGTCGTGAGTATGTTCTATAGCAGTTTTCTTACGACATAAGAAGTCCTTTGAGCTGAGGGAGACGCTGTGAGACTCACAGGGGCTGTACTTGCATTATGTGTCTTAGAGTCCTAAGTGCCTCACCCTGCCCCTCACTCACAGTATGCAAAATGCCCTATGTCCGTCCCTGTTCTATCTTCTTTCCTCCACTGGACACACACTGTCAGAATTGAGAAGACGCCGGAATGAGTTTCCCTGAATCAGAACTTCCTCTGTATAAGTTGATGGACGTCTGAGACTAGACCCCTTTATGCGGCTATTGCAGTTTACCACACAGTGCGTCCAAACAGCCTCCTTCTTTGACATACTCAATACTGCCACGAATCCCTCCTAACTCACACTGTCAGAAATGAGAATACGCCGGAATGAGTTTCCCTGACACAGAACTTCCTCTGTTCAAGGGCATCGACGAATGAGATTAGACTCCTATACGCGCCCATTCTAGTTTATCACATAGTGAGCCCCAAGAGCTTCCTTCCTTGACAGACTCAACACTGCCACGAATCCCTCCAAACGCACACTTCCCTCACAATGTTTGTAGCGTTTTCGACTTAGAAAGACAGTGTGGATGAACATAGGTCCTGATCTTTCAATATGTGTGTTGGAAGCCTAAGCTCCATAAGCTGCACTTACCTCACAGGAACTAAAGTGCCCATAGTCGTTCCTTGTTCTATTTTCATTTCTGAAGTAGGAAGACACTGTTATGGATGAGTATCCAACGGAAGTAGTGTCCCTGAACAGATCCCCTTGTAGGAATCACCTGTTAGGGGCCAGGGGCGTCCCTTCTGGATTACAAGAAAGACAGGTGGCACAGAATCCAACATTCCACAGACTCAACCCTGTCGTGAGTATGTTCTATAGCACAGTTTCCTCGTGACATATGAAGTGTATTGAGCAGACGTAGACACTGAGGAACGTCACAGGGCTATCCATGCTGTATGTTCCTTAGAGGCCAGAGGGCCTCACCGTGCACAAAACTCACAGTATGCATCCTGCCCTATGTCCGTCCTTCTTCTATCTTCTTTCCACCACTGGACTGACAGTGTCAGAATTGAGAATCCGCCTGAAGGAGTTTCCCTAAACCGAACTTGCTCTGGTCAAGGGGATGGACGTCTAAGACTAGACTCCTATACGTCCCTTTGCAGTTCACCACACAGTGCGTCTCAAGAGCCTCCTTCTTTGACAGACTCAATACTGCCACGAATCCCTCCTAACACACACTTCCATCACAATGTTTGAAGCTTTTTGGACACAGAAAGACAGTGTGGATGAGCACAGGAAGGGATCTTCAATACGTGTTATGGAAGCCTACACGCCATAAGCTGCACTTCACTCACAGGAACGTCCATAGTCGGTCCTTCTTCTAGCTTCATTTCTCAAATAGGAAGACACTGTTATGAATGAGTATCCACCTGAAGTAGTTTCCCTGAACAGATCCCTTTGTATGAATCTCCTGTTAGTGCTCTGTTGTGTTACTTCTTGATTTCAACAAAGACAGGTGGCACAGAATCCAACATTCCACAGACTCAACCCTGTCGTGAGTATGTTCTATAGCACAGTTTCCTCACGACATAAGAAGTCTTTTGAGCTGAGGGAGACGCTGTGAGACTCACAGGGGCTGTACTTGCATTATGTGTCTTAGAGGCCTCAGTGCCTCACCCTGCCCTTCACTCACAGTATGCAACCTGCCCTATGTCCTTCCCAGGTCTATCTTCTTTCCTCCACTGGACACACATTGTCAGAATTGAGAATACAACGGAATGAGTTTCCCTGAAACAGAACTTCCTCTGTACAAAGGCATGGACGTATGAGACTAGACTCCTATAGGTTCCTATTGAAATTTACCACACAGTGCGTCCCAACAGCCTCCTTCTTTGCCAGACTCAATACTGCCACGAATCCCTCCTAACTCACACTTCCCTCACAACGTTGGAAGCATTCTCAACACAGAAAGACAGTGGATGACCACAGGACGTGCTCATCCAATATGTGTTTTGGATGCCTTAGCGCCATATCCTGCACTTCACTTACAGTACCAAAAGAACCCATAGTCCGTCCTTCTTCTATCTTCATTCCTCAATGGAGAAGGCACTGTTATGAATGGATTTCCACCTGAAGTAGTTTCCCTGAACAGAACCCCTTGTAGGAATCTCCTGTTAGTGCTCTGTTGTGTTACTTCTTGATTTCAACAAAGATAGGTGGCACAGAATCCAACATTCCACAGACTCAACCCTGTCGTGAGTATGTTCTATAGCAGTTTTCTTACGACATAAGAAGTCCTTTGAGCTGAGGGAGACGCTGTGAGACTCACAGGGGCTGTACTTGCATTATGTGTCTTAGAGTCCTAAGTGCCTCACCCTGCCCCTCACTCACAGTATGCATAATGCCCTATGTCCGTCCCTGTTCTATCTTCTTTCCTCCACTGGACACACACTGTCAGAATTGAGAAGACGCCGGAATGAGTTTCCCTGAATCAGAACTTCCTCTGTATAAGTTGATGGACGTCTGAGACTAGACCTCTATATGCGGCTATTGCAGTTTACCACACAGTGCGTCCAAACAGCCTCCTTCTTTGACATACTCAATACTGCCACGAATCCCTCCTAACTCACACTGTCAGAAATGAGAATACGCCGGAATGAGTTTCCCTGACACAGAACTTCCTCTGTTCAAGGGCATCGACGAATGAGATTAGACTCCTATACGCGCCCATTCTAGTTTATCACATAGTGAGCCCCAAGAGCTTCCTTCCTTGACAGACTCAACACTGCCACGAATCCCTCCAAACGCACACTTCCCTCACAATGTTTGTAGCGTTTTCGACTTAGAAAGACAGTGTGGATGAACATAGGTCCTGATCTTTCAATATGTGTGTTGGAAGCCTAAGCTCCATAAGCTGCACTTACCTCACAGGAACTAAAGTGCCCATAGTCGTTCCTTGTTCTATTTTCATTTCTGAAGTAGGAAGACACTGTTATGGATGAGTATCCAACGGAAGTAGTGTCCCTGAACAGATCCCCTTGTAGGAATCACCTGTTAGGGGCCAGGGGCGTCCCTTCTGGATTACAAGAAAGACAGGTGGCACAGAATCCATCATTCCACAGACTCAACCCTGTCGTGAGTATGTTCTATAGCACAGTTTCCTCGTGACATATGAAGTGTATTGAGCAGACGTAGACACTGAGGAACGTCACAGGGCTATCCATGCTGTATGTTCCTTAGAGGCCAGAGGGCCTCACCGTGCACAAAACTCACAGTATGCATCCTGCCCTATGTCCGTCCTTCTTCTATCTTCTTTCCACCACTGGACTGACAGTGTCAGAATTGAGAATCCGCCTGAAGGAGTTTCCCTAAACCGAACTTGCTCTGGTCAAGGGGATGGACGTCTAAGACTAGACTCCTATACGTCCCTTTGCAGTTCACCACACAGTGCGTCTCAAGAGCCTCCTTCTTTGACAGACTCAATACTGCCACGAATCCCTCCTAACACACACTTCCATCACAATGTTTGAAGCTTTTTGGACACAGAAAGACAGTGTGGATGAGCACAGGAAGGGATCTTCAATACGTGTTATGGAAGCCTACACGCCATAAGCTGCACTTCACTCACAGGAACGTCCATAGTCGGTCCTTCTTCTAGCTTCATTTCTCAAATAGGAAGACACTGTTATGAATGAGTATCCACCTGAAGTAGTTTCCCTGAACAGATCCCTTTGTATGAATCTCCTGTTAGTGCTCTGTTGTGTTACTTCTTGATTTCAACAAAGACAGGTGGCACAGAATCCAACATTCCACAGACTCAACCCTGTCGTGAGTATGTTCTATAGCACAGTTTCCTCACGACATAAGAAGTCTTTTGAGCTGAGGGAGACGCTGTGAGACTCACAGGGGCTGTACTTGCATTATGTGTCTTAGAGGCCTCAGTGCCTCACCCTGCCCTTCACTCACAGTATGCAACCTGCCCTATGTCCTCCCCAGGTCTATCTTCTTTCCTCCACTGGACACACATTGTCAGAATTGAGAATACAACGGAATGAGTTTCCCTGAAACAGAACTTCCTCTGTACAAAGGCATGGACGTATGAGACTAGACTCCTATAGGTTCCTATTGAAATTTACCACACAGTGCGTCCCAACAGCCTCCTTCTTTGCCAGACTCAATACTGCCACGAATCCCTCCTAACTCACACTTCCCTCACAACGTTGGAAGCATTCTCAACACAGAAAGACAGTGGATGACCACAGGACGTGCTCATCCAATATGTGTTTTGGATGCCTTAGCGCCATATCCTGCACTTCACTTACAGTACCAAAAGAACCCATAGTCCGTCCTTCTTGTATCTTCATTCCTCAATGGAGAAGGCACTGTTATGAATGGATTTCCACCTGAAGTAGTTTCCCTGAACAGAACCCCTTGTAGGAATCTCCTGTTACTTCTCTGTTGTGTTACTTCTTGATTTCAACAAAGACAGGTGGCACAGAATCCAACATTCCACAGACTCAACCCTGTCGTGAGTATGTTCTATAGCAGTTTTCTTACGACATAAGAAGTCCTTTGAGCTGAGGGAGACGCTGTGAGACTCACAGGGGCTGTACTTGCATTATGTGTCTTAGAGTCCTAAGTGCCTCACCCTGCCCCTCACTCACAGTATGCAAAATGCCCTATGTCCGTCCCTGTTCTATCTTCTTTCCTCCACTGGACACACACTGTCAGAATTGAGAAGACGCCGGAATGAGTTTCCCTGAATCAGAACTTCCTCTGTATAAGTTGATGGACGTCTGAGACTAGACCCCTTTATGCGGCTATTGCAGTTTACCACACAGTGCGTCCAAACAGCCTCCTTCTTTGACATACTCAATACTGCCACGAATCCCTCCTAACTCACACTGTCAGAAATGAGAATACGCCGGAATGAGTTTCCCTGACACAGAACTTCCTCTGTTCAAGGGCATCGACGAATGAGATTAGACTCCTATACGCGCCCATTCTAGTTTATCACATAGTGAGCCCCAAGAGCTTCCTTCCTTGACAGACTCAACACTGCCACGAATCCCTCCAAACGCACACTTCCCTCACAATGTTTGTAGCGTTTTCGACTTAGAAAGACAGTGTGGATGAACATAGGTCCTGATCTTTCAATATGTGTGTTGGAAGCCTAAGCTCCATAAGCTGCACTTACCTCACAGGAACTAAAGTGCCCATAGTCGTTCCTTGTTCTATTTTCATTTCTGAAGTAGGAAGACACTGTTATGGATGAGTATCCAACGGAAGTAGTGTCCCTGAACAGATCCCCTTGTAGGAATCACCTGTTAGGGGCCAGGGGCGTCCCTTCTGGATTACAAGAAAGACAGGTGGCACAGAATCCAACATTCCACAGACTCAACCCTGTCGTGAGTATGTTCTATAGCACAGTTTCCTCGTGACATATGAAGTGTATTGAGCAGACGTAGACACTGAGGAACGTCACAGGGCTATCCATGCTGTATGTTCCTTAGAGGCCAGAGGGCCTCACCGTGCACAAAACTCACAGTATGCATCCTGCCCTATGTCCGTCCTTCTTCTATCTTCTTTCCACCACTGGACTGACAGTGTCAGAATTGAGAATCCGCCTGAAGGAGTTTCCCTAAACCGAACTTGCTCTGGTCAAGGGGATGGACGTCTAAGACTAGACTCCTATACGTCCCTTTGCAGTTCACCACACAGTGCGTCTCAAGAGCCTCCTTCTTTGACAGACTCAATACTGCCACGAATCCCTCCTAACACACACTTCCATCACAATGTTTGAAGCTTTTTGGACACAGAAAGACAGTGTGGATGAGCACAGGAAGGGATCTTCAATACGTGTTATGGAAGCCTACACGCCATAAGCTGCACTTCACTCACAGGAACGTCCATAGTCGGTCCTTCTTCTAGCTTCATTTCTCAAATAGGAAGACACTGTTATGAATGAGTATCCACCTGAAGTAGTTTCCCTGAACAGATCCCTTTGTATGAATCTCCTGTTAGTGCTCTGTTGTGTTACTTCTTGATTTCAACAAAGACAGGTGGCACAGAATCCAACATTCCACAGACTCAACCCTGTCGTGAGTATGTTCTATAGCACAGTTTCCTCACGACATAAGAAGTCTTTTGAGCTGAGGGAGACGCTGTGAGACTCACAGGGGCTGTACTTGCATTATGTGTCTTAGAGGCCTCAGTGCCTCACCCTGCCCTTCACTCACAGTATGCAACCTGCCCTATGTCCTTCCCAGGTCTATCTTCTTTCCTCCACTGGACACACATTGTCAGAATTGAGAATACAACGGAATGAGTTTCCCTGAAACAGAACTTCCTCTGTACAAAGGCATGGACGTATGAGACTAGACTCCTATAGGTTCCTATTGAAATTTACCACACAGTGCGTCCCAACAGCCTCCTTCTTTGCCAGACTCAATACTGCCACGAATCCCTCCTAACTCACACTTCCCTCACAACGTTGGAAGCATTCTCAACACAGAAAGACAGTGGATGACCACAGGACGTGCTCATCCAATATGTGTTTTGGATGCCTTAGCGCCATATCCTGCACTTCACTTACAGTACCAAAAGAACCCATAGTCCGTCCTTCTTCTATCTTCATTCCTCAATGGAGAAGGCACTGTTATGAATGGGTTTCCACCTGAAGTAGTTTCCCTGAACAGAACCCCTTGTAGGATTCTCCTGTTAGTGCTCTGTTGTGTTACTTCTTGATTTCAACAAAGAGGGGTGGCACAGAATCCAACATTCCACAGACTCAACCCTGTCGTGAGTATGTTCTATAGCAGTTTTCTTACGACATAAGAAGTCCTTTGAGCTGAGGGAGACGCTGTGAGACTCACAGGGGCTGTACTTGCATTATGTGTCTTAGAGTCCTAAGTGCCTCACCCTGCCCCTCACTCACAGTATGCAAAATGCCCTATGTCCGTCCCTGTTCTATCTTCTTTCCTCCACTGGACACACACTGTCAGAATTGAGAAGACGCCGGAATGAGTTTCCCTGAATCAGAACTTCCTCTGTATAAGTTGATGGACGTCTGAGACTAGACCCCTTTATGCGGCTATTGCAGTTTACCACACAGTGCGTCCAAACAGCCTCCTTCTTTGACATACTCAATACTGCCACGAATCCCTCCTAACTCACACTGTCAGAAATGAGAATACGCCGGAATGAGTTTCCCTGACACAGAACTTCCTCTGTTCAAGGGCATCGACGAATGAGATTAGACTCCTATACGCGCCCATTCTAGTTTATCACATAGTGAGCCCCAAGAGCTTCCTTCCTTGACAGACTCAACACTGCCACGAATCCCTCCAAACGCACACTTCCCTCACAATGTTTGTAGCGTTTTCGACTTAGAAAGACAGTGTGGATGAACATAGGTCCTGATCTTTCAATATGTGTGTTGGAAGCCTAAGCTCCATAAGCTGCACTTACCTCACAGGAACTAAAGTGCCCATAGTCGTTCCTTGTTCTATTTTCATTTCTGAAGTAGGAAGACACTGTTATGGATGAGTATCCAACGGAAGTAGTGTCCCTGAACAGATCCCCTTGTAGGAATCACCTGTTAGGGGCCAGGGGCGTCCCTTCTGGATTACAAGAAAGACAGGTGGCACAGAATCCAACATTCCACAGACTCAACCCTGTCGTGAGTATGTTCTATAGCACAGTTTCCTCGTGACATATGAAGTGTATTGAGCAGACGTAGACACTGAGGAACGTCACAGGGCTATCCATGCTGTATGTTCCTTAGAGGCCAGAGGGCCTCACCGTGCACAAAACTCACAGTATGCATCCTGCCCTATGTCCGTCCTTCTTCTATCTTCTTTCCACCACTGGACTGACAGTGTCAGAATTGAGAATCCGCCTGAAGGAGTTTCCCTAAACCGAACTTGCTCTGGTCAAGGGGATGGACGTCTAAGACTAGACTCCTATACGTCCCTTTGCAGTTCACCACACAGTGCGTCTCAAGAGCCTCCTTCTTTGACAGACTCAATACTGCCACGAATCCCTCCTAACACACACTTCCATCACAATGTTTGAAGCTTTTTGGACACAGAAAGACAGTGTGGATGAGCACAGGAAGGGATCTTCAATACGTGTTATGGAAGCCTACACGCCATAAGCTGCACTTCACTCACGGGAACGTCCATAGTCGGTCCTTCTTCTAGCTTCATTTCTCAAATAGGAAGACACTGTTATGAATGAGTATCCACCTGAAGTAGTTTCCCTGAACAGATCCCTTTGTATGAATCTCCTGTTAGTGCTCTGTTGTGTTACTTCTTGATTTCAACAAAGACAGGTGGCACAGAATCCAACATTCCACAGACTCAACCCTGTCGTGAGTATGTTCTATAGCACAGTTTCCTCACGACATAAGAAGTCTTTTGAGCTGAGGGAGACGCTGTGAGACTCACAGGGGCTGTACTTGCATTATGTGTCTTAGAGGCCTCAGTGCCTCACCCTGCCCTTCACTCACAGTATGCAACCTGCCCTATGTCCTTCCCAGGTCTATCTTCTTTCCTCCACTGGACACACATTGTCAGAATTGAGAATACAACGGAATGAGTTTCCCTGAAACAGAACTTCCTCTGTACAAAGGCATGGACGTATGAGACTAGACTCCTATAGGTTCCTATTGAAATTTACCACACAGTGCGTCCCAACAGCCTCCTTCTTTGCCAGACTCAATACTGCCACGAATCCCTCCTAACTCACACTTCCCTCACAACGTTGGAAGCATTCTCAACACAGAAAGACAGTGGATGACCACAGGACGTGCTCATCCAATATGTGTTTTGGATGCCTTAGCGCCATATCCTGCACTTCACTTACAGTACCAAAAGAACCCATAGTCCGTCCTTCTTCTATCTTCATTCCTCAATGGAGAAGGCACTGTTATGAATGGGTTTCCACCTGAAGTAGTTTCCCTGAACAGAACCCCTTGTAGGATTCTCCTGTTAGTGCTCTGTTGTGTTACTTCTTGATTTCAACAAAGAGGGGTGGCACAGAATCCAACATTCCACAGACTCAACCCTGTCGTGAGTATGTTCTATAGCAGTTTTCTTACGACATAAGAAGTCCTTTGAGCTGAGGGAGACGCTGTGAGACTCACAGGGGCTGTACTTGCATTATGTGTCTTAGAGTCCTAAGTGCCTCACCCTGCCCCTCACTCACAGTATGCAAAATGCCCTATGTCCGTCCCTGTTCTATCTTCTTTCCTCCACTGGACACACACTGTCAGAATTGAGAAGACGCCGGAATGAGTTTCCCTGAATCAGAACTTCCTCTGTATAAGTTGATGGACGTCTGAGACTAGACCCCTTTATGCGGCTATTGCAGTTTACCACACAGTGCGTCCAAACAGCCTCCTTCTTTGACATACTCAATACTGCCACGAATCCCTCCTAACTCACACTGTCAGAAATGAGAATACGCCGGAATGAGTTTCCCTGACACAGAACTTCCTCTGTTCAAGGGCATCGACGAATGAGATTAGACTCCTATACGCGCCCATTCTAGTTTATCACATAGTGAGCCCCAAGAGCTTCCTTCCTTGACAGACTCAACACTGCCACGAATCCCTCCAAACGCACACTTCCCTCACAATGTTTGTAGCGTTTTCGACTTAGAAAGACAGTGTGGATGAACATAGGTCCTGATCTTTCAATATGTGTGTTGGAAGCCTAAGCTCCATAAGCTGCACTTACCTCACAGGAACTAAAGTGCCCATAGTCGTTCCTTGTTCTATTTTCATTTCTGAAGTAGGAAGACACTGTTATGGATGAGTATCCAACGGAAGTAGTGTCCCTGAACAGATCCCCTTGTAGGAATCACCTGTTAGGGGCCAGGGGCGTCCCTTCTGGATTACAAGAAAGACAGGTGGCACAGAATCCAACATTCCACAGACTCAACCCTGTCGTGAGTATGTTCTATAGCACAGTTTCCTCGTGACATATGAAGTGTATTGAGCAGACGTAGACACTGAGGAACGTCACAGGGCTATCCATGCTGTATGTTCCTTAGAGGCCAGAGGGCCTCACCGTGCACAAAACTCACAGTATGCATCCTGCCCTATGTCCGTCCTTCTTCTATCTTCTTTCCACCACTGGACTGACAGTGTCAGAATTGAGAATCCGCCTGAAGGAGTTTCCCTAAACCGAACTTGCTCTGGTCAAGGGGATGGACGTCTAAGACTAGACTCCTATACGTCCCTTTGCAGTTCACCACACAGTGCGTCTCAAGAGCCTCCTTCTTTGACAGACTCAATACTGCCACGAATCCCTCCTAACACACACTTCCATCACAATGTTTGAAGCTTTTTGGACACAGAAAGACAGTGTGGATGAGCACAGGAAGGGATCTTCAATACGTGTTATGGAAGCCTACACGCCATAAGCTGCACTTCACTCACAGGAACGTCCATAGTCGGTCCTTCTTCTAGCTTCATTTCTCAAATAGGAAGACACTGTTATGAATGAGTATCCACCTGAAGTAGTTTCCCTGAACAGATCCCTTTGTATGAATCTCCTGTTAGTGCTCTGTTGTGTTACTTCTTGATTTCAACAAAGACAGGTGGCACAGAATCCAACATTCCACAGACTCAACCCTGTCGTGAGTATGTTCTATAGCACAGTTTCCTCACGACATAAGAAGTCTTTTGAGCTGAGGGAGACGCTGTGAGACTCACAGGGGCTGTACTTGCATTATGTGTCTTAGAGGCCTCAGTGCCTCACCCTGCCCTTCACTCACAGTATGCAACCTGCCCTATGTCCTTCCCAGGTCTATCTTCTTTCCTCCACTGGACACACATTGTCAGAATTGAGAATACAACGGAATGAGTTTCCCTGAAACAGAACTTCCTCTGTACAAAGGCATGGACGTATGAGACTAGACTCCTATAGGTTCCTATTGAAATTTACCACACAGTGCGTCCCAACAGCCTCCTTCTTTGCCAGACTCAATACTGCCACGAATCCCTCCTAACTCACACTTCCCTCACAACGTTGGAAGCATTCTCAACACAGAAAGACAGTGGATGACCACAGGACGTGCTCATCCAATATGTGTTTTGGATGCCTTAGCGCCATATCCTGCACTTCACTTACAGTACCAAAAGAACCCATAGTCCGTCCTTCTTCTATCTTCATTCCTCAATGGAGAAGGCACTGTTATGAATGGGTTTCCACCTGAAGTAGTTTCCCTGAACAGAACCCCTTGTAGGATTCTCCTGTTAGTGCTCTGTTGTGTTACTTCTTGATTTCAACAAAGAGGGGTGGCACAGAATCCAACATTCCACAGACTCAACCCTGTCGTGAGTATGTTCTATAGCAGTTTTCTTACGACATAAGAAGTCCTTTGAGCTGAGGGAGACGCTGTGAGACTCACAGGGGCTGTACTTGCATTATGTGTCTTAGAGTCCTAAGTGCCTCACCCTGCCCCTCACTCACAGTATGCAAAATGCCCTATGTCCGTCCCTGTTCTATCTTCTTTCCTCCAATGGACATACACTGTCAGAATTGAGAAGACGCCGGAATGAGTTTCCCTGAATCAGAACTTCCTCTGTATAAGTTGATGGACGTCTGAGACTAGACCCCTTTATGCGGCTATTGCAGTTTACCACACAGTGCGTCCAAACAGCCTCCTTCTTTGACATACTCAATACTGCCACGAATCCCTCCTAACTCACACTGTCAGAAATGAGAATACGCCGGAATGAGTTTCCCTGACACAGAACTTCCTCTGTTCAAGGGCATCGACGAATGAGATTAGACTCCTATACGCGCCCATTCTAGTTTATCACATAGTGAGCCCCAAGAGCTTCCTTCCTTGACAGACTCAACACTGCCACGAATCCCTCCAAACGCACACTTCCCTCACAATGTTTGTAGCGTTTTCGACTTAGAAAGACAGTGTAGATGAACATAGGTCCTGATCTTTCAATATGTGTGTTGGAAGCCTAAGCTCCATAAGCTGCACTTACCTCACAGGAACTAAAGTGCCCATAGTCGTTCCTTGTTCTATTTTCATTTCTGAAGTAGGAAGACACTGTTATGGATGAGTAT
Organism: Neogale vison; assembly: GCF_020171115.1. Classification (NCBI taxonomy): domain Eukaryota; kingdom Metazoa; phylum Chordata; class Mammalia; order Carnivora; family Mustelidae; genus Neogale; species Neogale vison. The sequence continues at coordinate 78,172,301 of NC_058105.1, forward strand.
CCAACGGAAGTAGTGTCCCTGAACAGATCCCCTTGTAGGAATCACCTGTTAGGGGCCAGGGGCGTCCCTTCTGGATTACAAGAAAGACAGGTGGCACAGAATCCAACATTCCACAGACTCAACCCTGTCGTGAGTATGTTCTATAGCACAGTTTCCTCGTGACATATGAAGTGTATTGAGCAGACGTAGACACTGAGGAACGTCACAGGGCTATCCATGCTGTATGTTCCTTAGAGGCCAGAGGGCCTCACCGTGCACAAAACTCACAGTATGCATCCTGCCCTATGTCCGTCCTTCTTCTATCTTCTTTCCACCACTGGACTGACAGTGTCAGAATTGAGAATCCGCCTGAAGGAGTTTCCCTAAACCGAACTTGCTCTGGTCAAGGGGATGGACGTCTAAGACTAGACTCCTATACGTCCCTTTGCAGTTCACCACACAGTGCGTCTCAAGAGCCTCCTTCTTTGACAGACTCAATACTGCCACGAATCCCTCCTAACACACACTTCCATCACAATGTTTGAAGCTTTTTGGACACAGAAAGACAGTGTGGATGAGCACAGGAAGGGATCTTCAATACGTGTTATGGAAGCCTACACGCCATAAGCTGCACTTCACTCACGGGAACGTCCATAGTCGGTCCTTCTTCTAGCTTCATTTCTCAAATAGGAAGACACTGTTATGAATGAGTATCCACCTGAAGTAGTTTCCCTGAACAGATCCCTTTGTATGAATCTCCTGTTAGTGCTCTGTTGTGTTACTTCTTGATTTCAACAAAGACAGGTGGCACAGAATCCAACATTCCACAGACTCAACCCTGTCGTGAGTATGTTCTATAGCACAGTTTCCTCACGACATAAGAAGTCTTTTGAGCTGAGGGAGACGCTGTGAGACTCACAGGGGCTGTACTTGCATTATGTGTCTTAGAGGCCTCAGTGCCTCACCCTGCCCTTCACTCACAGTATGCAACCTGCCCTATGTCCTTCCCAGGTCTATCTTCTTTCCTCCACTGGACACACATTGTCAGAATTGAGAATACAACGGAATGAGTTTCCCTGAAACAGAACTTCCTCTGTACAAAGGCATGGACGTATGAGACTAGACTCCTATAGGTTCCTATTGAAATTTACCACACAGTGCGTCCCAACAGCCTCCTTCTTTGCCAGACTCAATACTGCCACGAATCCCTCCTAACTCACACTTCCCTCACAACGTTGGAAGCATTCTCAACACAGAAAGACAGTGGATGACCACAGGACGTGCTCATCCAATATGTGTTTTGGATGCCTTAGCGCCATATCCTGCACTTCACTTACAGTACCAAAAGAACCCATAGTCCGTCCTTCTTCTATCTTCATTCCTCAATGGAGAAGGCACTGTTATGAATGGGTTTCCACCTGAAGTAGTTTCCCTGAACAGAACCCCTTGTAGGATTCTCCTGTTAGTGCTCTGTTGTGTTACTTCTTGATTTCAACAAAGAGGGGTGGCACAGAATCCAACATTCCACAGACTCAACCCTGTCGTGAGTATGTTCTATAGCAGTTTTCTTACGACATAAGAAGTCCTTTGAGCTGAGGGAGACGCTGTGAGACTCACAGGGGCTGTACTTGCATTATGTGTCTTAGAGTCCTAAGTGCCTCACCCTGCCCCTCACTCACAGTATGCAAAATGCCCTATGTCCGTCCCTGTTCTATCTTCTTTCCTCCACTGGACACACACTGTCAGAATTGAGAAGACGCCGGAATGAGTTTCCCTGAATCAGAACTTCCTCTGTATAAGTTGATGGACGTCTGAGACTAGACCCCTTTATGCGGCTATTGCAGTTTACCACACAGTGCGTCCAAACAGCCTCCTTCTTTGACATACTCAATACTGCCACGAATCCCTCCTAACTCACACTGTCAGAAATGAGAATACGCCGGAATGAGTTTCCCTGACACAGAACTTCCTCTGTTCAAGGGCATCGACGAATGAGATTAGACTCCTATACGCGCCCATTCTAGTTTATCACATAGTGAGCCCCAAGAGCTTCCTTCCTTGACAGACTCAACACTGCCACGAATCCCTCCAAACGCACACTTCCCTCACAATGTTTGTAGCGTTTTCGACTTAGAAAGACAGTGTGGATGAACATAGGTCCTGATCTTTCAATATGTGTGTTGGAAGCCTAAGCTCCATAAGCTGCACTTACCTCACAGGAACTAAAGTGCCCATAGTCGTTCCTTGTTCTATTTTCATTTCTGAAGTAGGAAGACACTGTTATGGATGAGTATCCAACGGAAGTAGTGTCCCTGAACAGATCCCCTTGTAGGAATCACCTGTTAGGGGCCAGGGGCGTCCCTTCTGGATTACAAGAAAGACAGGTGGCACAGAATCCAACATTCCACAGACTCAACCCTGTCGTGAGTATGTTCTATAGCACAGTTTCCTCGTGACATATGAAGTGTATTGAGCAGACGTAGACACTGAGGAACGTCACAGGGCTATCCATGCTGTATGTTCCTTAGAGGCCAGAGGGCCTCACCGTGCACAAAACTCACAGTATGCATCCTGCCCTATGTCCGTCCTTCTTCTATCTTCTTTCCACCACTGGACTGACAGTGTCAGAATTGAGAATCCGCCTGAAGGAGTTTCCCTAAACCGAACTTGCTCTGGTCAAGGGGATGGACGTCTAAGACTAGACTCCTATACGTCCCTTTG